>NW_027286763.1:41333390-43993390 GCF_022747635.1 Hetaerina americana
CATACTCCTCTTCATTACCCTCGCTTCCCAGACGCGCTCCAAAACATTTACCTTCCCTCGACGTCTTCCCCCAACCCTATTACCGAAAAGCTTGCATTACATCAAGCGCCAGCGTTGGCAATAGCGCCTCCGGGGAGAGGCACAGATCTAAATGAAGCGTTTCCCATGTGCGTGCAATGAAAAATAGTAACTAACATTCAGTTAGGATTCAAGGCTGTGCAACGCTACGAAATTTAGATAAGAATATTATTGCGGTGTTAAATCATCCCAAAACATCTTGTGAGTTACAAAAGTCATTATTCCTCTAAAATGCATAGTGGTCAGTACATATTTAATTCTACAGTGACAGTGGATCTGTATTGACTGTCTGCAATTTTATTCGAATACATTTCGAGCCTGTTTTGAGAATCAAGGAGCATAATCTAGGACAAAAAAGAAAACTTTTTTCAAATTGCACCATTTTGCCACTAGTAATTTTTTCTCAAAACTTGACACATTAGATTAAATATAATAAGCTTATTCGCATTATGTTTATTCGTTGCTCTTTTTTGTGGACGCTTCATCTAGTTCTATTACCCAGCTGGTAATAGGTGTTTGAAGACTGTCATCCACAACTGCGTTTACTAAAAATACCAATACAGGTAATATTGTCTTACTTTAGGCTAAAAAATCCTTATATATCGGATGACATTGAAACCTAATTATCGGTTATAAATTGCATATATCCTATTCAGAATTCCGATTCCTAATAAAGGCAAAATTAAGCTCCAAATGGGACTGTATTCAATTAAAATAGTAGCAAAGAAAAGTATTATTAATTCAAAAATAGAGAAGGATAAATGCAATTTTGCCACTTTTTGTACGCTCAAGATATTTGTTTTTGGCTTGAAATAAAACAAAACTGCCAGCTTTCTCTGCCATCGATTTTGATTCAAATTTTTAACGACATAAGAATGACTTAGTTATGAATTCCTTAGTTAAAATTCTGTGCGAAAGAAACTTGAAAGCGAGGTTAAACATACGACTTCTATGTCTTAACGAGAGAGAGATTTAATGATCGTAACGAAATGATTGTCAAAATATAATTACTATTTGGAAGCAAGGTTGCTTTTTCACGTATTTCATTGAAGGTTTATATGATTCAAAATTATTATTTTTCTTCATTTACATTTACCCTGTAAAATACGGCATGCTAAATTCATTTTATGCATAATCAGTTGGAATGAAAAAATACCGAAAATCACTAAAAGAGATAACGTAACTGCAAGATGTTGCTCATTATGGCTTCCAGATTCTGACCTTTCACCAAAACAAGAATTACTCCGAATAGCCATTGCAGACTGACCAAACTTGGTAAGAAATTAGTGTATCTTTCCTGCCGCTTCCTGGTGAAAATATTTCATTTGCGGATAAAATATCACTGAGGTTATCAAAACTCTACTCAAAACTTCGTCTAAAAACAGGGAGAAAGAACGCAAATAGTGGGAATTCGGAAAAAAAACTGAAATAAAATGCTATCAAAGACATCATCATTTGTTTAATCGGAATCGGAGCGGTGAATTAGAAGTGAAAACGAAAATCGGGCTGCAGCACAGCGGGTGCAGGGTCGGTCACCGTGCATTGAAAACCATGGGCAACCCTTACACCTCCTCCGCCCTTCTCGCATCCAACTCTACGAGACCCTATGCAGGCGATATGGAATTGAGGGGGTCGAGAACAAAAGACACCCATTTTCCCGGGAGTGGGGGACGATGGAGGGTAGGGTAAGGGCCATGAAATGGGGTGTGTGGGGGCGATCTTTCGGATGGTATCGTGGAAAGGCATGGAGGGAGAAACGGGAGGGTTGGCGAAGGGTGCGAAACAATCTTCCCAAACCCCTTACCTCCAATTAGGGTTTCGTGCGCGGAGGAGAAGGAAAATTTTCTATTTCACCCAGTTAGTCAAAGCTCCCAACCCATAGGACACCGAGGTTCCCCAAAGAAGAGGCATACAAAGGAAACGCCACTCTCTGTGTTTGCTTGCTGTTAACGCCGTAGGCATTCACGTTCACTCCCTCCACGCATATCGCACACCTATGTGCACACGCTCGGTTTGCGAAAGATAAAAGAGTGGCAGCAAAAGGTTCTGAACAGTTTTCCTCGAGGAGTTCACCATCATTCAGGTTCAAAAACAAAATTTGAATTCCCGATATCAAATGTGTCGTCACACAGACTTGGAGTAAACTTTCGACTACGCGTTGGAGTAAACTTACACAATTCGTTAAAAAAAAAGTGTTTCCATCGTTAAAAGTGCGTCAAGCAGATCATCATTGTTTACCTTAAATCTGGCAAGTGGTAGGTCGGGAAAGCCATGACACTCAGTAGTTAAAAATCGTTGTATAACTCTTGGTAGACTAGTAACAGAGTCGTAAACCTTTTAATTATAATATTTACCGTCGACCCATATGGCTCAACTTCAGCCTTTAACTGTGAAGAACAATCAACCATATTTTGATGGGATTCTTTCATTTTGATGCATAGCACCTCATCCAAATCTAGACCGCGGCTGACAAAAAAAATAAATAGTTAACTGGAAAGCAGCTAATTTATCTTTGTTGAATTTGAATCAAAGTGCCTCTGCTGAAGCAACTAAATGGAAGATTGGAAAGTCAATCGTAGACTTTGGAAGCGGTTTGTTGTTGTTGAGGCTGCTTTTGGGGTTTTGCTACATGGCGAGCATTTTTTTATTCAACGTATTTCAGCAAGTCTTGAGAAATAACCCTGGAAACCTGAGATGGACACTTAGGCTAGACACAGAAATCCAAAATGGTAACCTCATCAGGACCGATGGAACGTAGGAGAACAGTTTTGTGCCATCGGGGATGGCTCCGCGCTGTGCATTTAACCTGCTATAGAGAGTATATGAAATTTGTGGTTATCTCTTTCGATAATGATTCGCAAAACTTAGATGAATTCACAAACATCAATCCAATAACCCAAATATTTCTCTGGAAGCTCAATAAGTGATTAAGTTATTTAATTTAAAATATGTGGAGTGAAAAAGTAATTCTTTCCATTATATTTGTGGTTTTATATCCAAATTTTATTTGAAAAATTTCTATAAATAGACCTAACAGCGCGTGTCACGCGGTATCACAGTAGTTCCAAATGGCGGACATTCTTGGTAATGCAATATTTCGGGAATTGATATCGGGGTGGGATAGTGAAATTTTTCCCATTCCGCAAAAATAAGAAAAAATTTTTTTTATTCCAAGATGGCTCAATATATAGGTTTAATGAATGAAGGAGAAATTCAATATACTTTTTGAGGAAACAACTTCTTTCATCTATCCTTTCTTTTCCGGTAAGTTTTTCCTCTAAATTACAAACATGAAATTTTATAGTTTCTTTCTCAAATTTATATATCTAACTTGGTAAAGTATTTCATAAAAAAAATCAAAATAAGCCGCTTCGCTTTACTCTATGGTATACACGTATTACTTGTAATTTTATTTTGTCCCAACACTTAAACTTCTAATTATATTTTGTGACAATCGCTTAGTTAGGTGAAAGGGAATAATTTACTCATATCATGATCCCGTGAAACAAAAAAATGAATTTTCATATCTTCCGCTATGGAAATAGCTCATGCACGACTCTCCACAAATTCAAATGAGAATGTTACAGATATAATCTGAGGCCTGTATATGATTGAAATCAATCTTCAGTAAGTTATTCCTATGTCCAATGCAAGTAATTATTTACGCTACGCTAAACGGATATACTAAATTAATGTAAGATATTTTAAATAATTTGTGTCCTTGGGGGTGAATTCCAATCATGATTTCTTATTGTGAGAGGTTCTTGGAAAAGTAAGGACGGAAGGCGTTGGTAATTGGAAGCTAATTAAGGATTATTATAACATTGAAAAGCCACACCATTAACAAGAGTCTTTATCTAGTTCTTTGGTTTAGTGGGCCACTGCACTCTTGACTTAAACAACCAATAATATTTCCTTCATGAGAGGCTAGTATAATTTCATATAAGTTAAATATTTTATTTTTATTCCTCACATATGTTACAAACAGCTTATCACACGGGAAGGGTCATTCCTAAATGAGTCAAATTTTTATGGTTATTTATTAGTCAAGTAATCATGACCGTAGTTTATTAATTTGGCATTGAAAAATTCTATATGAAAAATATAATTCTGAAGTTACTAAGACTGAAATCAAACATATGTAGGTACACAAATTGCTCTTAAGGTTGGATTTGAAAATGATTCTACGCCTTGTAGATGGAACTATGAAAGGCTCTATTATAAATTAGGAGCAAAAGGAAATCTCCATATTTCCATTGAACTCAGGTGGGAGACCGTTTCCATAATGGTAGAACGTTTTTGATACCGTTTATCAAGATTAATGATGTTTAATTAGCTACCTTAATATAATTTATAAGTTTGGACAACTATTTTGGCAACTGGCTACTGACAACCATTTCCGCAGGTAGTAAACCGTAGCTCCGACTGAGTGCAAATGCATTAAATTTATGAGAGAACCGAAAGCCAAAACTTTTAGAAATTAATTTTAAAAATCACATATTTTTAAAGTTTTTGAGCGCTAAACAAAGGGTGTCCTTTCATTTACATTACTTTGTTGAAATTTCTAACATTTGTCACACCGCTTGTTTACTTTCAACAAATAGTTCCGTAGTAGTATTAATTTATTGTGATACACAGGCAGAGGAATTTACTTTCTAGGTTAATTGCCACGCATTAATAAAATTACCATTAATTATTGCTTATGACGTTCTAATTTTGATCTGGATATCCTTATATTTTTATCTTTTATCCATAATTTTCTCAGTACACTCCATATCTGCGGTTACGGAAAATAATATAATAAAGTCAGTTGGGTTTCTTGAACTGAAATCATCAGAACACACCCTAATAGCCACTAGCATATGAGTTACCTATGCGCGTTTCGGACGCCTATTCTTCGCAATTACGATTGTCTCACGAGCTACCATAACACACCGAAGAGGTCAGGTAGCGAGCCCTTCGGAAAATCCCGCGGATGAAATGCGCAGGAGCTTGAAGTTGAGGGAAATGGAGGCTGAAAATTGCAGTACCGTCAATAAATGGCAAAACAAAGAGCGTGGGAGGGCAATGACGAGCGATGAAAGGCGGGGGACACGCTCGCGATAAGGAGCGGGAGGGAAGGGATGTCCCCTTTCCCCGGTCCTCCCCCTGCCAGTCCTGCGGTTTCCATAACGACACGCAAAACACACCTCGCTGCCTATCCGTCCCTCAGCCTCTCAAGCCTTCTTCGAAAGACAGAGAGGCGACATCACGGAGGCGCACAGCGAGAGAGGGAAGGCATCATTCACGTCACTGGGTACGTCACCCGTCCAAAACGACGGCCACCACGCGCCTATCCGACCATTCATCTGCCCGTAGGAATGGAGCGCTGGAACACACGACGTCAGATGTCAGGGAAGGAAGGATATTGCGACGGGGGGGAGAGAGAGGGGCGGCAAGAGGGCGCTTAGGCAGGTGATTACAACGGTATCTGGAGGCCGAGGGGAGCGGTGGGAGGAGGTTTGGTATAAGGGTGAGGGCTATGGTGATAGGGAAGTAGGGGAAAGGAAGCGGTATCGCCAGTGGTAGGAGGATGATAGTCCGTGTTAGTTAGAGAGAGGGAAGGGCGGAGATTAAAAAGCGCTACAGGGTGGGAGAAGAGGGGTGAACCGATGGGCTCAGTGAGGCGAGGCGATATGGATGCTCCGAATATCACGTAGTGACCTCGTGACGCTGGCGACTTCATCAAGAGGAAGGCAGGCCCACAAGGACTGCGTGCAGCGCGGTGCGTGACTTGTCACAGGCGGGCATGATGGGGGCCTCCTTCCAAGACCCACCACCTCCCAGCTCCCTCCTCCCGGCCCCCGTTACGCCACATTAGGTAAAACGCACATAACGCGGTGCAATCGTGAGACCACACGGCGAGAGCACACGCACTCACGCGAGAGCACACGCGCGCACGTGAGGCGATAATGGAGGAAGGCAGACTCGCGTAATTTCCCAATAGCTGGTAACAGGCCAGACCAACATGCACACACAGGCAAGAGCACATGCACGCTGCACCCATCTTCTCCCCCCCACCTTCTAGCTCCCAAGCCGATCGGTGGCTCGCACGTGGAGTACTCACCGATCTCGGTTTCGTGAGCGTTGTCCGCGCGCGCATGCGATATGAAATTGCGTCATGGAACGCGTTCCACTCTTCAAGAACGGATTCCGATTCGCTGAGGCAAGGAATGATATGATTGGATGAATAAGTATTCCCGCGGAATACGCAGCCGCCCCATCTATGTTGTGTGTATATTGTGTACATACTGGGACTCGTGAAATAGCATAGTGATATTTATCGATTCTTTGGTGCTTCCGCGCTTTGCAAACAGCTTTTTTTTTGTGCGGGACCTATCTAAAAATGTCGGCGTGAAAATTCAGAGGGTAAAGCTTTTGGTCTTATATACAAATAGCAAAGTCACGAGAGAATATAACCGCGTGATACTTGTTTCATCACAAAGCCAAATCCAAGTCTCGGGATTTTCAAAGTGACATGGGGGAAAGTCAGGCACATTTGTAGATAATCACTACGCGTTAATTTTAGTGCCTTCTAACCTTACTCGAGGGCAGAGAGACTGAGGTTGTTTCGCTAACGAATCTAAGTAAATATGTCGGCGTCGATTGCTTAGCGACCAATCCAAGTGTATAATGCAAACGAACGCCTCGAATGCGTTTATTTTACAGACCCAAACTAATCCTCCTCTAAATTTGTCCCCACGGGTATATGCATCGTAAGGCGATAGTTTTTTTTCGATTTTAGAAATGGGACAAATGATTCATACCCGTAAAAGATTGTTATTCTTACCGGAAGTACATCTGGAAGAAGTTACACGCGAATAGAACGCAGACAACTTTGGGAGGCATATAATTCCTTAGCCTTATGGGAGAAGGTTTTCCGGGAACTTTTTCGAGGAAGTTAAGACTGGTGCGAACTTGTGTCGTAAATACCCTTGGAGCAGCCTTGAGAATAAGTCGTACGTACATTTAGTATAAGCCTTCACATTCTAGAGTCAAATTTATTGGTTTTTAATATTTCCTCGGCCATGAGAAGGCACATAGGGAGAAGATAAATTATAGCAATTTGAGAGGGTAGGCTCTTTCCCGGGGTACATCCGGAGTAGGTTTCCCGCGGTAATATGGAATGGTCAACTGGTAAAGTCAAATTGAATGGACAATAAGTAAATAGAGATAAAGTGAGTTGCGTTGGGCTGTGCGTTAGCGTAATTCTGCCTCACATCTTACAAAATGTTTTATAAATACGTGGCGATAAGTTTCTCTGCGCCCTTTGCAATGGTTCAAAACTTAAGCGACACTGATCGCCTAGTTTTCAAGCTTAGGGCCCTCAGTTTACGTATAGATTCGCATTTGTTGATTGTGATGAAAAGCGTGACCAAAAGTAAAACAGACTACGTCTCCTGCGAGCAGAATTGTCATTAGAGTCTTATGAACTTTCTTTTCCCACTAACATGGCAAACAAAAATAGACATATCGTCAAAGGAAGGCAAAATTTCATTTTTCTCACAGTTAACCTTATTCCGTTGCGCAGCAAATTATTCACTTTACTTTGCTGATCAAAGTAATAAAACATCATTTAAGAGAAAGAGAAAACCTCTCTCTCTCTGCTAATAGACCCATCAAAGTATCAATCTTATGATCACTAAGCTTCAATCGCGCATTTTTAAAATACGCGGCGCCACTGAGAACACTGAGAAAGGATAAGGAAAGTGCTGCGAACAAAATGAAAGAGATAATTCCCATTCTACTTCGACAGTTACAAGCATTTTAGGCGATGGAATGAAGTGATAGAATTCAAGACGTAACTGTAATACATAAGTGTATAGAGAAAACTCAAAAGAGCCTTTAAAGAGGGCAATATTATGTTTAAAAAATCGGAGCAGCAGGAAACAGGACAAAGTACGTTCCGCAAAAATATTTGCGTCTAAAAGCACAACAGGATACTCCCACACAGAGAAAAACAATAAAAAGAGGTTGCTGCTCTTTTCCTAATTACTTCTGTCATCAAAAAATACGATAACTCGTGATTGAGTTTATTATACAAGAGGCAGTCCAAAGTTCATCTCGATATAAACATTTTTTCAGATATTTTACGCCATATACTCTTGTATGGTATAGACTAATACCAATGCACTTTTCAATATCAGATCGGATGAAGAAACTAACATGGAATCAACTGTCAATCTACCAGGCTAAGGGCAGTGCCTGAACCCTAAACTTCAGTGCTGGCTGAATGCGTCCCGCCAATTCTACCAGGCAACCTGACGGATGTCGAAGGGAATTGAAGAGCTAGGAGGGGTCGCCGTCGATTGTGGGAAGTTGTCAAGCCGTGAAGCTCCTGCTGCCCACTGAAGTCGACCGAATTGACACTTTGAGGACTGCTTCCTTTTGCCGCGCCCGATAGCCTGTCACTCCAAGGCCTTGAATGAAGACTTGAGAGATGACGGCACTCAGAGCGCTTATAATGAAGGCATTATCATGCATTCCAAGTTTCCACTAGCGCCATCGACTCCATGAGATCTGATCAAATCGATTCGCCCAGAGAAACCGCTAGGATTTGATTATGATTTAAAATAAAGGAAACTTGGAAAAATTTCGCAATATCACGCATTTGACGAAGGGGATTTGGAACGAAAATATGATTGATTTTTCTAAGACTGCTCCGAGCAGAATGTTACGCATGAGTGTGCAAAATAGGCATTTCGGGTAAAAAAAACTGAAAATAGCAGGCGTCACGTTTGGTTCAACTAAATATTTGGAGCAAGGACAGAGACAGTAGCCAGCAGTATTTTTTCAAGCTTTTGAGGGTGGTTTATGACAACAAAATTACACTCTGATATATGCCATATGGTATATACTTGTTTTTCTATCTTGTAGAGAAAATGTTAAATGGGTAAAATTCAAAATAAATAGTAAATTTGTTTTCCATTTGCTGTTATTATATTCATACACCGCTTCCTTGACGTGTAAAAAGACGATGACGACAATCGACATTGATGCCTCCACTTTCTCCTCCCTCCTCCCTTTTCCCTCCTCCGTTTGAACTGAGTCCCGACAAGATAGTCCTTTATTCGCGATTCCTCTTTATCTGAGAAACTTGACTTTTATTGCCACCCCAATGCAACGCACGTGACTGAACACCAAGACCACAGCTTGAACATAGAGGCTCTATTTCTCCACTTTGACGTATAAATTCGTTTAGGAGTTGAAAAGATGGCGAAACGAGCCAAGGCAACCCCGCATGAATCACAATTCCGTCTTTAACGCCAGGATTTCTATGCCGCAGTGAGAAGGGTTGTGATGCATGAAATTGTCTGCAATGCTTAGCATTAATCTTTCCCTTACATCTCCATTTTCAACTTGAAATCATAAAAGCTATTTGATGTTTCTCAACGCCAGCCATTTGCTGCGATCTGGCATTATAGTAATCGTCTACTTGCATTGAATCCTAGAAGCAGCTATTCTAAGCAAAATATTTGATCAGGCATGGGAAACTTGCCAAACGTTTCGCTCAACCATAACCAATTATTATGCCTCTGATTCTTTCCATTGGAGGGAAACGCAAATTTTCTGCTTAAAGCCATCAGCTTCCCACATAAAGCTTCAAAATCAGGCTGAACATAGACCTTAAATTTCTGGTGAAAAGTATTCAATCGAATTTCTTGCTAACCAAATCAAAGAGCGCGAGCAAGTAATGCCAGCCAAGTAAATAATAGGCCAGAAAAAGCGTCAATGGAATCCTAAACAAAACAAACTCATTAACAAACATTTTTTAGATCCTAAAGCGGTCATAGAAGTTTTTTTACAAAAGAAACGAATAAGAAAAGTAAAACACTGATATAAGGTTTTTAAGTCATGAGAGTACACAAAATAAAATGTTTATATACGGTTTGCAATACCTTTTATTCTTATTAACGACTGCGTTTATATCAGCTGGAAACATCTTAAAAATTAAGATTTGTGATCAGGAAAAATTTTCAAAACTTAAGGAAAAATGTGAAGTGACATCTATTAATGTTAAATATCCATCTTCAAGATAGGAGTTGCGGTGGAGGAAATTAACTAAATATACAAGTTCGGTGTCCAAAAGGTAATTTACTTTATTATCTAGGTTTATAAAAATATTTTAAGAATGGAAAGAACCTCTTGTCCGTCTTCAATGCGTAGAAATCTAGGTATTCCCCGAAATGGAGTTTTTAACAGTAGTCAAAGCTGAAGAAAAGAATTCATTTTTTTTATTGTTGGTTTGAATGAGTTTAATCCCATGGCAGAAAAATCCCTGGTAAGAAAAGCTGGTAAATTAACATTTTGTCCCTTGACGACGATATAACAATAGCGGTAGTGAAAGAAGGGCTTCTGAAGATATTGTGATGGAGAAGCGGATGAAAACTAAAATTGGAAGAGAACAAAAGAAAAGGTTAAATGGAAAAGAAGATGGACAGAAATGTAATTGAACACTCAAGAGCAGAAGAAAGTGAAGAGTTCTGCTATCTGGGAAAATCGACATCGATAGAAACATCTAAAAAGACGTAAATACTATAATTGTATAAGTCAAAAACATTTTTTTCCAACGACTTAGTCTACCCACAGATCATAAATTAGTTACAGTATTTACAGTATTGGTTCTAGTATTAGTAAGTATTAGTAACAGTATTACAAATTAGTAACGAAATAGAAGAGCACTTTTATGAGTCATGCGTAAGGAATTCTTGCATGGATTCATATTTAAGTGGTCATATTAAAAAAGTATACTTAAATATAAACATAATAATGCTAGAATTTTAATTAGGGCTGGAAGGAATCTGCATTGGAGTATCTTCGAGTCCCAAGGATATGAGTCGTCGAAAGTGGTGGCAAAAGAAATATGACTAGGAGAATAGAAATACTGTGCCAATATAGAATGAAGCTGCTCGAATGGACAGATGAAATATAGAATACATACCACCACGAAGGGTTATTGAAGAAGAAAATAGTAAATAAAGAGCTGAATTAAACAGAGACGAGGTTAAATTTTGAGGCCTGCTCGTACGCAGAAGACGCAGTTCAAGTAAAACTGAAGGAGAAAAACTGGAGAGAAAGACCAAAGATGAAACAAGCAATGGCAGACGCGAATAACAAAGGATCTTGAAGTCGTGAATAGCTTATGAGAGAATCAAGAGGGGATTTGCATCAAATCAATAGTATGATTGATGGCCAGCGATGATGGAGGCGAATAGTTTCAATGGGGAGCTTGGTCCGCTCTCTGAAATGCAGGCTTGCGTTCGTTACTGAGGTAAATTTCATTTTTTCTCCGGTAGAAATAAATCATCACATTATACATAAATGATATATATCTTTTAAACTCCCTCATTAACGCGTGACAGGAGTGTAGACACCAATCTTTATTATGTGGATTCGGTAAAAGAGATAATTCGCAATAGGAATGTCAACCTGTGATTTGATACATAAGTTAATTGTCGGGGAAGTAAAACTTGATGCTTTTGTAATCCTACATTGCGTGAAGTACGAAGCTCTTTCATTCCATATCAAATTTATCGCCATTAACTCCATGGTTAAAGGCGAGATACGCTTATTTGCCACCTACGTTTTACCGACGTTTGCCAACTAATGTTTACAGAGATATACGTAGACCTGGGGATAAAGAAGCCTCAGCGGATGACCTTCATACATACTATAATATGTTAGTGCGACGCTTGGAAATTAGTATAAAACTTAAAAGGTGCATAGTTATGAATTTTTGGAATAGCACTTCCCTCCCGAGCACCTACTGCATCAGGAATAGTGCAAAAATAGAAAGTGCAGATTTGATTAAACACTCAGGCGTTATCCCGACTCACGAACTCTCCTGGGCGAAGCATATACGGGGAATATATGGATTAGCTACAAAAAAATTAGGATTTATTAGAAGAATGCTGGGGGAGATGTTAAGAGAAGGTTAAAGAGCGAACTAGCTTTCTATCGCTAGTTAGACCTCATTTAGAATATATAGCTAGTATATGTGATCCCCATGAGGTTGGATCAATTCCCGAATTAGATTGCGTGTAACGAAGAGGAGCTAGATTTGTATAACGTTGCTATGATAAACTGCGTAGCGTATTAAAATAATTAGAGGAATGGGAATCGCTCATGAAGTGAAGGTGAAATTATAGATTAAAACTCTTGCATATATTGAAATATGTCCTAAGCGATGATGTTGAAAATTTATCAATATTGGGGGGGGGATATTTTGTGTGAAAAGTAGTCTGGTGTGTAATCACCCCCCCCCCCCCGCCACGTGGTTTACAGAGTACCACATGGAGTCTAATTGTCATGCACAATTCGGATATTCTGCATTATCTATAAAACTTAAAGAGGGCTAACATCAATGTCATACGAGTAGGTGAACGCGAGCGTTCTGCGCCTATACAAAAGTTTCCCTAGATTACCCTCTTCATTTTATACTTATCAGCATCAGTCAAGGACATTAACACGCTGCTAACGGGACTGACTTTATTTCTAAATTAACATAAATTCTCGGGATCAATGAGAAAAACCTCCTCATTTCGACTTTTTTCCTTCATTTTGTCATAATTCGTCTAAGGAATCGATTCTTTTAAAATAGGATACGGATATTCTTCTAATATTCACGCCCAATGACTTATTGAACTAACGAGTACTATTTGGGACAATGAACTACTATACTGCTCACGGTTAATATAAAATTACGATGGTTTCTACAAGATATGTATTCGTGCAGAGCAAAATTAAATACACTTTGACACCGAGTCCTTGGCGTAATTCTTGGATCGTATTTATATTATACATTGTATATATAGAGCAACTCAGGGCACCGGTTTCCCGTGTTGGGGCGGCGCGCCAGCTGCATTTATCCCCAGCAGCGTCTTCAGGCAGAAAGCCAGAACTGTGTCAGGAGGGTTTTCCGACTGCATTCCGTCGCGTACTCGAATCAATCCCGGCGAGGGGTGGAGGGTTGGTGGAGGCTCACGGTCGGGCACATAAAGTGAGGGAAAAATGGGATGGGGGAAGATTCGGGGACCGTTGTACCTGAGACTTGGCTCACCGCACCGAAATTCGTACCCATCCGGCTCTCAACACTCGTGCGAGCCTCGGCACGAGAGGAATGTCCGCAAGCTGTTTACGTCTCTGCCAGACCAGGAGTCGTGTGCTACACTCCTCAAACACCTCTCTACCCTCCATTCTTCCCTTCCTATCACTCCCTCGCTCGCCCGCCCTTTGAATTGTAGGAAGGTTGGAACAGACGGACTTAAAAGAGATTGCGACGACGTTAGCAATTTGACCACGGAGGGGGACGACCGCGAGGAACGAAGGGTTCTGCCATTCAGTCTTTCGTGCAGGCTGTCCTTATTAAGAGAGCTCATTTTACGACTCACGTCACCTGACTGGGCTAAGAATGGCTTAGGAAGCTTCAAGGTTTCCAATGAGGTTTCCCAAGTGAAATGGAAAGTGTTCAAGAAAATTATGCATCAGTGAAATAATAATTATTTCATTCTTGGAATTCACGCGAAACTAGGTCAATGAAGTCCTATTAGTATTTCAAAATAACTTAATATCTACTGTGGTTTCTACAATCGTGTAGTAGTTATTTCCCCACTTTTTCAAATAACTTCCACGAAAAATTTCAATTTCAAACTCAAAGAAAGAGGAATTTATTTCAGACACCGTTCTCAAACAATCTTTATTTTAAAATGTGCACAAACTAGGGAATTTCTAACATATATCAAAATGGTGCAATGGCATAGTATTGCCATGACCACATACAAATTTCTGCAGATAAAACTAAACCGCAGTTTAGAATTAATACCTTAAGTATACATTGGCGACAATTCAAAGGATAATATATAATTCGCCTTAACCGGGATCCCGGTTTTACACTTAATGCACATTTTTTCTAAAACTCATGCCACCAAGTTGCGCCCCGCTGAAGAGCACCGGAAAAATACAGAATCAATGGTATGTATTGAAAAAGGTGCTTAGTTGAAGTAGCCACTCATTTGGCGGCACTTTGTGACCATGAGAGAAGCTTTGCTGAATCTCTGAATCATGAAAGAATTCACCGTTACGGGGAGTGTCATGCTCACCTTGAACCAGAGGCACAATTAAGATCCGCGTGAGAAATACAAGAGAGAAACCTGTTCAGCTCGCAGAGGTACTCCTACGAAATGCAACAACGAAACTCTTAATGACTTACTTGCTTTACTCTGGCGGTTCACCTGAGATTTGTTTCTCAAAATAAAATGGGGACTGCGCGCTATAATTAGCATTTATCAAAAAGTAGATAATTTTACCTGTTTCACGCCTCTGTCTGAGGATTTACATTCGTTCCGATATTTGGGGGAAAGGTGCTGGAAAAACTTGGTGAGTATAGCAGCAGAAAATAGGTGATTAGAACCACCTATTTCCGGCTAGCCCAACCTAAGCTGCTTCAATTCATAAATTATCCATCCTGCTATCGTGACGTGAGCTGGGATGGTTAAACCTCAAGTAACGAAAGGAAAATGAGTGTTACGCTGACATCACAACTTTCATGGAGTACACACATTAGAAAAATAGGCGGTTAAGCCTCAAAGAAGCTAGGCTTCATTGAACGGGCGGTAGGAAGATGCAATGAAAAGGTTAGAGGAAGGTGTTACTTCAACATAGTTGGGCCACATTTAGAGTACGCGACAAGAATATCGGGTCCATGGCAGAAAACGTCAATAAAGGAATTAGAAAAAGTTCAAAGAAAATCCACCAGATTTTGGAAAAATTGCTACGAGAGGAGAGTAAGCGTGACGAGTATGCTGGAGGAATTAGTTTGGCAGTCCCTTGATTCACGAAGAGAGCAGAAAAGACTTGGGCCTTATGGAAGCTATTGAACACCTGAGTTTTCTTGTGACACCGAGGGAATAATCATGGCACCAAATTATATCAGTAGATTCGACCACAAATTAAAAATAAGAGAAATGGACACCGTCACCGATAGATTCAACCATTCGTCCTTACTTCGCAATTATAATTAAAAGCGAACCCATGAGTCCGAATATATTTACTCTAAAACAAACATTTGATGATTCAGTCAATTTTTGCATGAAATATAAAGACATATATGTGTAAGCTAGCAGAAGTTTTGTATGCCTTATATATATATATATATATATATATATATATATATATATATATATATATATATATATATATATATATCGATGATGTTGAAGCACTCAAGTAAGTTTTTTTGTGTTAGAGTCGGTCATTTGCTCTACAATTGGAAATTCCTCGTCGACAAGTAGTCTCCCGAGGTTTATATTTCGTAACCAAATAATTAAATCTTTAACGGTTCCTCTGTGCGGACAAACGGACTCACATGTTACTAAACTGCATACTACTTTGCGATAAAAAATAAGTACGGAAAGTTTGGGACTCACCGGAGATGCTTTGGGGTCGGTCTTGGAGCAGTAGCTCTTGGCTGTTCCGTGGTGTGCCGTCCAGCTAAATTCACCCTGAAAATAAGAGAGCAACTATTATCTAAAAGAATTATCTAGAGAAATGTTTACATGATAAACCAAATGAGGGCCAAAGATTAAGCAAAGATAAAACATTCCCTAAGTTTTAAGAAGGTTAAATCCTGATGAATGTACTATGGCATATTCCATGTCTGGTAATTAGTTGGACTCTGAAAATACGATTGAGTTCAGACGCCGACGCGGGATTGGTCCATGACAATGGGGGGGGTTGCCGTAGTGTTCCGTGGCATGAGACAAATGGCTTCGGAAGAGTTAGTCTTTAATCGTCAAAGGCTTGTAGGAAGCCCGGGGTTGACATTATTGGGTAATAACTGTTAACCAAGGCCCTCCAGAATGGTGCATGCCTCGCAGCGTCTCTGAACGAGGAAGGAATGGGCGACGGTACGTCTTTGTTTAGAATCATCAAAGTTACTTGGGGTGTTTTCAGAGAGGTGATGTGTTCCGTCAAGTAATAATGCATACCCATGAAAAGTGACTGAATAGACTCCAAACACATATGTCACCCACACAAAAACCCGATAAAATTCTACATCTACACCAGCAAGCCAACGCTAGGATGTACGGTAGGGATTGATTCCATACCTGGCCCGTAGCAAAGTTTTATTTGCATTTTATTTGTCACTTACCAATAGGCAGGTAAATAATTCAAATGACTGAATAATTGTTTCAGCTGCTACAGGCACTAGGGTATCAAAGTGTGAAATGCTTCTCTAAGTATGCAAGTTGAGCAGCTATAAGAGTTTCGACAAAGTGCCGAAGCGAAGAATGATTTCGTCAAAAATACCCTCTCTCACACCTAGTCTCAATTCTTCCAAAAATATTTTATTACACACACGCCAGGGTGACCAGAAGTGTCATAATAACTTCAATTAGCGTTTTTTTGAGAAGCGGTAGGAGTTCTTTATCTAGTCTTCAACCAAATTCAGATAATCTAGCGTCAAAAAACTAGTGTTGTAAAGTATTTGAAAAAATATTATTAATAGGGAGAAAATCGACGCCTATGCCGAGTCTGGAAATGTCTACAATGACGCCGCCAAATAATGTCCCTTCGAAATCCTGCTAAGGTGGAGGCGCATTCAGCCGTATGCGGGAATGGCCGATGCCATGGATTCAAAATGTGGTAATTGGTCCAGGTTTGAAACTCGGACAGAAAGAGGCGCAATTAGACACAGAGGTGCAAAACGGTGTTGATGAGGAAGTGCTCTGTGAGATGATCCGTGATAAAGAGCTGACCAGATAATTCCAGGCAGTCGCGTGTCGCCGCTAGGGACTACCGGGTTAAAATACTGGTGCTACAACTCCGACACGGTAGAAAGCCGTTAGGTGATCCGGATGAGGCGGAATTTATTGCGAGTCTAGCTGTGACGGAGGCTTTTTCCCTCAGGTGGCAGCTGAGGAATACCCTTGCCATTCATCATGTCTGCGTCAGCAGCTCGAAAAGCAGTCGGACTTGGATTCACGCGTACGTATTTATTAGGGGAGAGTAAACTACAAAATTAAAATTTTGCTCACCACATAAATTCTGCTCTTGTTTGTCGACCGGTCCTGTTTGGCGTGGAGGTCTTTCATTACGGCCGCCGCATTAGCTGAAAACTTCTCGAATGTGTTTCCCGAAGATTCCTTTTTCCCGGTGTCAAACGCCTCGGGTATCATCTACTCAGTGATTTGCCTTTATACAACCAATTGCAATTAACATACTTGTACAATAATATCATATTAACTCACATTGGTTACATTAAATAAACTGAAAGTTAGACTCTTCCATTAGCGCCTGGTTGAGAATTTCTGTATAGATTACAAAGTCTTTCAAGTTGTGATGGCGTATAATAAATTTGAAACTCCAATAGCCGTAAACAGTTTACCTTTCTAAACAAAGTGAAAATGAAATTAATTGGCTAGCGCCACAAGTCAAAAAGGGGTAAAGGTAAAAAAGGATAATGAGGTAGGTAAAAGGGGTAAAAGGTAAAAAAGGAGAGGATAAGAAAGGTGAATACGAATACGCGTATTTCGGCCACAAAGTAGCCCTCTTCAGCGTACTGAAGGGTAATCGTCACTACAACACAAGTCGAAGTGAGAAAGGGTAAAATTGATTGGATTGCCCTTACCCTTTCTCACTTCGACTTGTGTTGTAGTGACGATTACCCTTCAGTACGCTGAAGAGGGCTACTTTGTGGCCGAAATACGCGTATTCGTATTCACCTTTCTTATCCTCTCCTTTTTTACCTTTTACCCCTTTTACCTACCTCATTATCCTTTTTTACCTTTACCCCTTTTTGACTTGTGGCGCTAGCCAATTAATTTCATTTTCACTTTGTTTAGAAAGGTAAACTGTTTACGGCTATTGGAGTTTCAAATTTATTATATATTACTAGCCGTAAGAGCTCATTTCTATCAATATTGTGATGGCGTGACTGAGAAATTTCAATACAATAGATATATACTATATGGTCATAACAGCAAGTGGGTCATATCCTATGCGAATTGCGATTAGTAAGTAAGAGTACCGGGAGATTTCTGGGGAAGAGGATCGATGAATACTAGCAAGATATCTAGATTGTATTTCGAAATAGCATACTAAATCGGGATTGACACTAAACTATGACAAATGTTAAGTGGTAAACTTCTTTAAAAGATGAACGGGATTTGTTTACAAATTTACTGGAGTTGACCTAGAAGTAGTTGATACGGTAAAATACCTAGGTTTTTATAACTGACGACTTATCATAGGGCCCCCATTTACTTAAAATCAGCGGACAAGCAAATAAATAATTGGATATTCATAAGATGCGCTGCTGACAGGAGTAAATATAAGGTCAAGAAACGTTGCCTACATGCTCTTGTAAGGCCTCATTTAGAATATTAATGCAGTGTATGGGATCCGACAGAAAACGGCCTCATTCTGGAAATTGAGCAGGTTCGACGGAGGGCAGCCCGTTTCGTTAAAAACTGTTTCGACAAAACGAAAAGCGTCACGTAAATGCTTCTGGAGTTGGGTTGGGAATCATTAAAACAAATAGGATTTAATTCTAGGCTGAACTTATTACCTAGGCGTGTAAGACTTTATCTAATACCTCCTTAAGATCCAAGAAAATCGTATCTACTTTTTTGTCCCTATCCCCCGATTGCAAGACAACGCGTATAAAAAGCCCCGAGTGCCTTTCACATAATCCCTCCTTTCTGAATCCCTGTTTCCAGGATATAAGACTGTGAGTGCGCAGAAATGTCATGACGATGCTAACTGTGATATGTTTTAGGACTTCATCGGAGAGGAAGGTTAGAGAAATCGGTCGGTATTCATTTGGTCTTGTCAATTTCCACAATTACAGATAGGTGTGACGTTATTTATTTTCCAGTCCAGGGAAACTAGGTATTCCAAAATATATTTGCTAAATATTATTTCTAACAAGGGCAAAACATCGGGCACAATCACTTCCGGAACTCTTCCGGTAGTATCCTCTAGTCTGGGGAATTGTTTGTTTCAATGTGGAGGGGATGTTGCGTTATTACTTATCGTGTCATTTTAATGTCATCCATCTATTTAACATGTGTCTGACTGGGCCTTCATTAGGTAGGCTTGTGTCATGAGTATAGACGCTTAGAAAAAGCTTATTTAAAATATTCGCTTTTTGGGTGCCGTCTAAAAATATAAAACCATCGTGGTCTTTAAGGGACTCGATGCTTGAACGTTTTGCCAGCAATTCTCTAACGCTGGGCCAAAAGTCTTAGGGCTATCCTCCAAGTAATCGCACAGATTTTTTTCTTTTAAAGTTTGCTGAAGCGCTTTGTTTCATTCTTTGCAATGTATCCTCACGACATAGAGAGTATTTTCCCCGCTTTATTTCAAAAAGCGTTCCTACGCATGTTTTTAAAAGCAGTTTTGCATTCAGAATGCAATTTCCTTCGTGTCCTTGATGCTCATCTAGCCTCATCGTTGCACCACCGTGATTCTTGCTTTTGTGTTTTGTTTTGTTTTGCTAGGAATATATGTATCTATACCTTAAATTAAATATAAGAAACACCTCCCTCTAGTAGTAGAATTTTGCACTTTCATAATAGGCAATAGTAAGTTTTCCTGAGAATAAACATTAACATTCCTTATAGTTTCCTTTTCGGAAAAGGTACACCTTTCTCATGGCTTTTACGATTTCATTTTCCGACGCATACAGTTGGGCAGCAATGGCTTTTTGGCCACTAGTTCCTTCGGTTACGTGTTAATGTGGATGATTTCGGGGTGGTTAATCAAACGGATGTCTAGAATAGAATGTTCTTTTATCTGGTCAGTGTTCTTACTGTTTGGTGCAGAGGTGGTGAGCAGACTAAGTGTCACCTCGCAAGAAT
Source organism: Hetaerina americana (assembly GCF_022747635.1). Classification (NCBI taxonomy): domain Eukaryota; kingdom Metazoa; phylum Arthropoda; class Insecta; order Odonata; family Calopterygidae; genus Hetaerina; species Hetaerina americana. The sequence continues at coordinate 41,353,370 of NW_027286763.1, forward strand.
CGCGGTTTCTCGCTGCGATATCAAGGCAGTAGTTATCCCACTGTATTGTAGGATGATCGAAATCAACTTCAATTTAATAAAAATGTTTTCATGTTTTTGCGGCTGAAATGCGATATTTGGTTATCTAGGGCGTGTAATGCGTTTCAAGAGGAATTGGGTGGCCAGTGAATGATTATACGTGTGTTTTTGCCTGGTTATTTCTTTATGTTGCACACCAAATGCTCTCAATTACATCATCAAAATTGAGCGCATAGCTTTTTAAGTTTCTTCTGGGCGGAAATTCTATACTCCTACTCCATTGCTGATAACACTGTCTGAACGGTATATGCTATGCCCTCAAGGGAGAACTTCACCGTCCTTGACAGCCTCGGTTAGCCAGCTCTCCGTTTCCAAAACCATGTCAGCACCTACATTTCGGAATACATGTTTTCGGAATATGTAATTATCTTCCTTGCTCTATAAGATGCACTTTACGATAGTGAATTTGGAAATCATTTTAGTTTTTCAGTAATAAAACCGAAATAAAAATTAATGGTTGGGATAAAGTTTATTAGTAATACGACTAATTATCAACGTAAATTTCTGGCAAATCATTCGAAATAGGAGTATAACCTCACCTCTGTAAAACACATATATCATTAGCAATTCAACTGTTTACATGCACCTAGGAAAAAACGACCTTTAAACTAAAATAAACAGCTAATACCTGTAAGAAACAATGAGCGAATCCTTACTGACAGTGAGGATGAAAAAACACCGAAACGCCGAATACATTATTGCAAATATTAAAATAGAAGTGTCTGCATGTGACGACCTGATTGCTCAAACGCATACCGGTTAGTTGATTTGCCACATATATTTTTGAACTTCAGAGCGATTCACATTCAGTCATGACTGAAGTAATTTGAGATTAGCCTGTCTTTAAAAGTGCCTCCCTAAATGATGACTCCATTTAAAAGAAATGCTTTGGGCCAGCTACGCCGTGAACTAATGACTGCATCCGTTGAAGGTTTTAAAGAAGTTCAACCGAAGCAGGAGCATAGAGGACAATTTCATGAGGTCACAACTGTGAAAACGGAAGGGGCGGGTGACTCCACAGCTAATGAGAATTCCATGGGGCGACGATTAGTGAAAGTCATTAGGGACGAGGTGCGACGCAGGTCACGCTAAAAGAGACGCTTCCTGAGAGTTCAGCAATTGTTAGCGATTACTTGGACAACCCTCAGGCGAATAAAATTGTGGCTCGGTACGCGTAAAAAATATTTCCCACTCAGATTACATGCCTGGAATAAGTCAACCGACATTTCCATGAACACGACAACTGTGACAGAAGGAACAGGTGGAAAAAGGCATGTGAACAGTTGCAGACGACTAACTTCGCACTTCGTTTCGTCAAAACAATCTCTATAAACAGTAAAAAATTATTTTAAAGAAGAAATAAATTAATTATTTTCACATGAGTTTTCCAGGGATTTAAGCACTTGAAGAAATATTTCAATTTGTCTTCAGTAGCTCAGACATGATTTCTGCATAACCTAAAAACTCGATAGCTAAATTGAAGAACTTTCAAAATCATTGCGCTACATTTGAGGAACTTACCGGACAAATTTGCTAGTCACACACATTTATCCAGATTTATAAAAAGGAACCTAGAATTAGCTCGAATTATATGGGTATTTTGTGAACATGGTTCACCATTTATTATTTCCGCGATATAAAATAATTTTATATTACTTATTTTCCTTTTTATATCTGAGTCATCGCAAGGTAATTCTTTCATTTTCCCCTTCGTTGCCTGCCTTAACTTCAACCTTCAAGTATAGTAATCACCTTCACTGGCCATCAATCATAATATATGTTCACTAAGTTTATACGTAAGCCTAACCTATTCTATTTATATTTTTCTCTTTGACATCTGTCATTATTAATTTCATTCATCTCACCCGAGATTTTTCTCTGTATTTTCCTTCCAGTAATATCTTCATCAGACGATCCTGTCGCAAAATTTTTCCGATAAGGTTTTAAGATTGTATACATACGTATGGTTCACGTTATTGGTAGGTCAATAGATAAATGGTTAATTTTAAGGAATTTAAAGGACAATCCTTTTGTATAATTTCCTCCATTTTCGCCTCGGCCACATTCATGACTTTTTTTCAATTAAATTGTTTAAATTATACCAGAGACAGTAAGAAACAACTGATTGAATTTTACCGCAATGAAGTTTTGTAAGCCGTAGGGACGTATTGAGAAAGAAGGAACACTGGGGAAAGAGAGAACTCGAAAGACAAGACAACTTTCTGGTGAGGAGAGTAAGTATTTCAGTTCTGGAAACGGCTGCCTCGAGCCTTCCTTGCCTGGAGGATCGAATGGGACATAAACCTTATGGCCCCTCTGGATTCAAACATCGCCTCTATCACGTGTGCGTGGCCACGGATAACGGCGAGGGGAGGGAAGGGATGAGAATTTCAACTCCATTCATCTGAGATGGGAAAAGGGGAACGTGCCGAGGAGATTCAAATGAACATGAAGGCGGGCTGTGAATATGTATAGGAGAATTTTCGGCCTTATGAAGAGGAGAAATTGGTATAACATAGTAGAATTTGCTCCCTTTAAACTCCTTAAAATTTCATATTTACTTCGTGAATTCATTAAAACATGTGTGCTAACTGAGCCGAGCCATTTCCATGGATCCAAGTGTCGGACAGCTAAAAGGGAGAAATGCATTGGTTTCAAGGAAATTTATTCTTTTAAACCTTACATTGAGTTTCCTGAACTTAAATTTGACAATGAGCGATAAGAACCACGATATTTTCTGTTTATAATACCCCGAATTCAGGTTGGGTGTGGATAAAAAATAAGTACTAATGACTAATTCTAAAACATTTTCCGTTAATTGCGACACCTCATGGCTCACATCTTATTAACCAGTTATTGAGTAAGGAGTTAATTTGAAACTTTTAGGGACAGGAAAAATCTCCTGGTCGACCAGTACGATGATGGAAATCGACTTATAGTGAAAAAGTTGAAAAAAGGAAGTTGTAGATAGTAAATACCAGCACGCAAGCACATGACTAAGTAAATGAAATACATATTTTTACATCTTATGCATTTCTTTCTCCACTTCACCCATTTTGAAGGAAAGTAACATTTGGGTTTGCAATAATAAGTTAGATTTATTGGAGTTAACAACAGGGATGTTTTGAAGAACATATTTGAGGAATATTGCTGGTAAATATGGAAGAGATGGGGTAAGAAACAGGATCACTAAAGAATCCGGATGGGTTAGTGCCGTGATAGATGAACATGAAAGGAGCGGACACCCATGTTCGTATCATGTCGCAAGGAAAGATAAAGAAAAGCGTAGAAATACCGAACATATTTGTAATAGCGAGAGAAGCAAATTACTTGATATAAAAGGATTCATCCACAAATTTGAAATAGCGTTTAATTCAAGGATGCGATGGATGAGCAAGTATCGATATTAAAATATTATTCCATAGTAGAAGTTTTGATGATGTGCGTTCAGAACGTAGATAAAAATGCAGTTCTTAATATGTTCCATGCTGCCGTAGCATTAGCGACTGTAGTAGTGGCATTAGGTTTGTCAGATGAAAAATGTAGGACTATGTATCAATAATTAAATGAAGAACACAATCTATCTTTTCACAACAGTGGAAAGATACATTGTGTTGCTCATTTAATGAGCATGAACTTCCACAAAGTGGAGCCGGGAACAATCGAACACTTCGTATCAACATCATATCAATAGGCTCCTTAAATCCATCTCTACATATCCCTTGTAATGCTCACAAGCAAGGATGGTAGTAAAAAGCACAATGTATCGTTCTGCCTCTACTACAGGACTGGCCTTTATGTAGTATCAGTATGTGAACGCCCTAAAGGCTTAATCACTGGGCTACAGAGACCTGGATCACAGACCAACAAATCAATATGCAGCAGAGAATGCTCGTAGAGAGGCGGCACTTGAACTCTCTTTCCTCTTTACACGACGAAAACAATTTTCATTGATCTCACAGGTTCAGATTGGTACCGACATAAACGCGCGTTTGATACGTGGACAAGCGTCGGAAGGGAATACATACACGTGCATAATTATATCGGATTTACTCCCTGAATTCCATCTATATGATATCCTATAAGTCGGTGCAAAATATTTGGCTAATCGAGTTCTATTTGGCCTAAAACGGAGAGAGAAAGAGATGGAAATGAGGGAGGAGAAATAGGGATGAAAAGTTGCAGGGAAGGGAATAAGAGGGGCTAAAAATGAATTGAGAAAGGATGATAGGAGAAGCAGGTGTTGAGAATAAATACTACCCCCTTCTTTTCCAAGGAAGTTGAGTCACGTAAACAAATGCATTGCCCTCTCACCCCGAGATAGAGTCGAAAAGAACGTGCCCAAAGGCTTCTCGGACCACTGCATCCCCCTTCCAACTTCCCCGCCCCTGAGTCCCGCCACACCCGAAAAAAAGAAACGTTCCTCTTTGTCCTCTCCGCGTCCCTCGGAAGGAGAGGACCATTCTGGATCTTCATTCCCCGCCCCCTTTCCCAGCCCCACGCCCCAAGACTCCATCTCCCCCTTTCTGCCTCTACTTCCTACGTCGCAAGCAGCTAAATGACACGAAATATGAACGAAACGCTTGAGATGGGAGGCACGCCTTTGCTTGGATCAAATCAACCCTTGACGAAGGGCATAAGTTCTGGGCTGTTTCGAGGGGAGGAGGAAAGTGGGAGGACGGAGATAAGAGAGGGAAATGAGTAGAGAGAGACAGAGAGAAGATGAATAGGGAAGAGTGAAATGAGAGATAAAAAAATGGGGAAGGAAGCGAGACGATGCAATCTGGTCACGTGTTCGCCCCAGTTTAAAAATAACGAGAATTTTTTCGCCTCGGCGTCACCTCGCCAGAGTGGGGTGCGTTTTGTTGGGGTGAGGATGAGTCGGTAGGGTAAGGGAGAATGGAATAAGAAAAGACGTGAAGTTGAAGAGCGCGAGAAGGAAGGAGAGAATGTATGTGGAGGGAGGACAGTGACCAGGATAAAATACTGATCTACTAGTTTGGTACGGTGAGTGAAAGTGGCCCGAAGAAGATTCAGATTAGGGTCCAACTTCCTTAACCAAACGATTGGATGTGTGGTAAAAACCTCATGTACTGAAGGTAGTGAATTTGTGTGGTATCACTATAAACGAAAGTCACGGGTACTGGGGATTCTATGTTGATCTTGGGTGCATAATTGTTAGGTGGGGCACCACTGAAATACAGGACCTGTATACCTGATTCATCCGATGATGTTGCCTTGCCACGAAACAATGGTCGTAAAAAATAAAAATTCCAGTGAACTCTAGAGCTAAGTTACTCTTGCCTCATTAACGACTACATCATATAATTGATTGTGTAAGAGGCAACAGAAGGGAGAGATAGAATTTGTTTGTCTTTACTATTAATGAATCAAGCACAAGAAACAAACACTCCTCTTTACAGAAGATAAACCTCCCGTTATAACCCCTCTCGTGTAGTATTAGAGGCCAACTATAAACCGTATCGTCGCTATCTGTTATTCACCTAGGATTACCTCTGCTAATTACGAAAGGAAATGTAAACGCCTGATTACTCGTCTTCAAGACTTATACTTTTCGAATCAATATCTGATTCTCCACCCGCCATAAACACCACAAATCTACATGTTACGCATACGCCAGCTATCACATCAATATACTCCTATGATCTGTAAAATATTTATTCACTCCACTCATTTAACTCTAACAAACGCCTTCTCGAAAATCTATGAAACAACGAAATGAAACCATAAAATTTACGAAAAGAACAAATATATCCTGATCATACTGATATTAGTTATATTAGATATATTAGTAATATCATTACTGCTTTGGCATCATCATTTCCTAAATAATCGTTTGCCCTGCATTGGATCCTCTTATAGATGATGCAAAGTACCACTTTGTCTCTGTGTGTGAAAACAAAGTTATTGCTTCATTGTCCTCAAATACAGGTATACGCAATACCTGTATTACTGCCTTTCCCTTTTTTTGGATGAGAACTAACTCTCGTCTGAAGAAATCTTCCAGCTTATATCCTCCCTCTTAAAAAATACGAATCAGTCCATAAAACCGTTTCCTTCCACGTTTTTAAAATCTTTAATTAGTCCCGCGGGGATTATTATTGTTATCTACCTCCACGGCCTTATTTGATTTCAATTCTCTTGCAAATTTCAAACGCACTTTATACCTCGCAAACAAATATGAGTGGTTCTAAGCTATCCCCATATACATTACGCCATACTCCCTTTCTGTCTAAGCTTTATGTCCATAAAGCTTAGACAGAAAGCATAATATCTTTAACATACAAATCGTCCACGTAATTTTCCCATCACTCTCGAAGCTCTTTATGTCCAGTTAGTATTTTCCAGACGTATATTTCATAATGTGCACGAATTGTCCCTTTTTACTTCCTGATATATCTTTTTTCTTTCTTCTATACACACACACACATACATATATATATATACATATATATATATACATATACATATATATATATATATACATATACATACATACATATATATACATATATATATATATATATATATATATATATATATATATATATATATATATATATATAGAGAGAGAGAGAGAGAGAGACAAAGCTATGTGATTTTTCGGGTACCAGATTTTCCTGGGAAACCATAGCCGGCACAGGGAAAGGAACTGGCCCCCCCTACCCTAATGTGTCAATTTCACACGCTGTCGGGCTTGGTGCTGGGGAACTCTACCATCACCTACCAAACCGACCTTTGGGTTGATTACTGTGCTTATGGTTTATATATAAACATTCACATGGAAATAGATATAAGGAAAAGGGATAGGGCCGCATATAAAGGACGAACACAAGAGAGGCGGGGAAGGCGGAATCGAGCAGATCACAAGCGCTCTTCTTCAGCATCCTCAGGCATGAAAAATAACTGAGTCAGGGAATAAGGTACCGTAAATAATAACTCTTATTCTTTCAATTGTACAACACTTTCAAAAAAGGAAGTTATGTCGCCGCACCTTGATTCAATTATGAGGTTACTCTTACTCTTTACATTTCTGTGCTGATTCTTTTATGCGCTCTCCATGTGACTTTATGACCTACTTTATTTGGCCTTCATGACCGAGGTCTTCATTCAGAAATACTACTCGTATCATATCATTCCACTTGTTTTATGTTCCTGACAATGCTATTTCTTCTCAGTATGTGTCCAGTTTTAATATTTACGTAGTTTTTTATCACATTTGTCTCCTATTTTCTGTTTTCCCTACGTGTATCTTTATTTTCCTTTGTTTATATGATCATTTGAATTTAAGCATCCGTCACCATCATAGGGTTTCCTTGGCTTCTATTACTTCGTGAGTCACATAATTCATGGATTTCAACATACCGTCCACTTTTATTTCAATAAATGATGGAGTAATATGTACAAGTATAGTTTATTCAGTTTTATTTTGTTTTTATTACATGATTGAGACTCGGGAAGTAATCCTTGATAGAAGAGACCCTATTACAGTGCTTTAGTTGGAGTAAATCGTAGCAGTCTTTGTGAGAGTACTTAAAATGCTTTTACCAGTTCATCTATTCGGCCCAGAAAACAAAAGTCATGTAAAAGGGAGCTAATTAATTGGCGAATGAAATGGCTTCTCGGAGTGACATTTCAATAAAGTAGATGTCCTTTACCCTTGACTTAAGAGTTAGTTTAGGAGCTTCAATGCCGCACAAACTCTCTTGGTGAGTTCCGGCATGGCTGTGATTTACGTCTCTTTTGTGCGAAGTTCGGTAATGGAGGACTATTTGACTGACTCGAGAGAGTAGGAGTGGAGATGGGGAAGTCTGGGATGAAGGTTAAGTAACTCTTCTATCCGTTATCCCCCCGAGGGCCTATGTCTCCGTCCTTCCCACGTCCGATTCTTCTCCCGGGCCTCTTTCCACGACCTTCATAAACTGCACTTTCCATTAATATTTCCTAACCTTTTCCTCTTCTGTGTGTCTCCTTCATTCTTAATACTTTCCAAGCCATGAAGTTTCCAATGACGTATTCTTACTTTTTTAAATGAGGTTTTATGGATTGATTATAGCAATGAAATGACCCCCTATGTAGAAGCATTAACTGGGAAGAAAAGAAATGATTACCAGGAGAGAGTAGAAAAAAATGTCAGCATCTTGGTCATGGTGATGCCGGAATATGTATGCAGATTCTATTTGTTTGCTCAAATGTTCAAAATAAAGAAACCAAGTTTCGTTTGCAGCGAGTAATTTCGGATAAAATCTTCCCTTCCTGTAGCATTAACCTCACCTGTAACGAAACTGTGCGCCATCACACTTCTAATCGGGTATGGGCAATCTCGGTAATGACTGCGTACAAATTTGATCTCCGTCTATTTTTCCATTATCAGCGAGTGAGTGGCACCAAATGAAATTTTTCAATATTTCTGTTGGTTCTCTTAACGCTAATCGACGACTCTCTCTCACAATGGCAGAGGGTTAATGTTTACTCCCGCAAGAATAGTGGCTGGAGTTCCAGGTCCACTTTCCTTTGAAATTGATTGTCTCCGCGATTTAAACATTAAAAACCATGTTCCAGCGGTTTCATTTGGAGGAAATTACTCTCCATTAGAATGCTGTACGTACAATAAGCCTCCAATACATTAGCTTCGACTGACATTTTATTCATGCGTGGCAAAATTTCAATGCAGCGTCGTGTGCTACGTGCCTCTATCGTTACCATAAGCGGACTGAAAATGTCCAACTATCGACTACCGCCGAAGCATCACGAGAGTGAAGTCTATGAATCTTATACCACATATACATTGCACATTTAGATATCAATAAAACATAAAATTAAACCTTTATGCAAAAAATGACTAAATAAAAAATGTAAGAACCCTATTAAACGAACAGCTCTCCTACTCAGGGGTTTGTTCAGTTCATTTTTGTCCAGTTTCTCGAGTCTTCTATTTAAGTCTCCCCAAGTATCCATTACAAACCAGTTGGGTTTCATAATTTCATCTTTAGGGATAAAAAACAATTTCGAGAGCCAATTTGATTCAATTATTAAAGCTGTGCTTCAGCTTACAGGATTCATCCCTGATCATGACCTCTCCTTTTCCTTTCATCATGATTTGATGAAAGGAAAGGGAAAGAGACATTCAGGGCATCGGTGAAAAAGATAGATTAACAAAGCTGGGAGGATGCCTGGGCTTAATGAAACATGATAAAATATATCCCTCCGAGGACTATTGAGTAATCTCCCGTGATGTTGGAAGAAATGATAAGGTGTAAATACGAGATGGGTTTAGTTCGTACAATTCAAGTATTAGTTCGTATTTGTAGTGGAATTTTCCACAGAAATCAATCCGACACAAATTCTATGATAACGGTATACTGTCAACAAAACGTGAATTTTTCTTCTGAGAAATTATTTTTTTCCAACAGCAGAGATACAAATGTTTGCACGCGACACGAGAAGGGAGATGCATACTATCGCGACTGGTTTAAAAATGGCATCTTAAGCGAAAGACATTCCTAGAGACAAATTATATATAAATTTACAGACGTGCAAGAACAACTTAAGGGGTGTGAAATATCTGAATGGTTTATAAAGATATAAGAAATTGTTGCCATGTTCAAATAAAATAATGAAATACCAATCTACAACCCTCAGCGATTATTCACTATTTTTGGTTTGGAATAAATATCAAAATATATTGTTCCTAATAAAAAATCATGCACGCATATAAACTTAACGCGGTTCTCTTCTGGGAACAGGTTAAGTCATACAATCCAGATTTTAGTTAATTCAGGGAACATATTCCGTTTAACAAATCTTTCCCTCATTGTATTATCATTTAAAGTTCACTCGACTGTGACGTTCATGCATAGTTTCTTATTAGATCACATCCTCCACACAATAAAGTATTCCTAGGCTGGTGGGAAACTTTTACAATATTCAACCATGACTTCCTCAGTCTATTCATTCTTCTCAAAACATACTCCTCTATTATATTCGGTTCGAATCCCAACCATCAACTTTTCATAACTAAATAAGCATAGCACACTTTTCATCAATCTGGTGTAACAATTCAACTTTCAGGGGTCTACTCATTCATCTCTCAACCTTGATCATTTTTACCACAAACACACTTCAGATACCCATTCCACCGCATCTAGTCGACGAATTCTACCTACATACAACAATATGCGGATGAGTAAACATACACGGTCAATTTCAATGCCTTACAAAAGATTCTTTTTGATATAATCCACATATTACTAACAACTTTTCTTCATTTATCCTTCCAATTAATGTAGTCGAGGTGAGTAGATGCTTAAAAAAATGTGGTAAGTTAAATCTGAAAAATAATTTCAAAATATAATAAACTCTTTTCGTCAGTAGAAGAAAAGTTCAACCAACCGATATCTCCGAAAAAGAAGAAAAACACTTTTCAGAGTATGAAATCCATTGCGTTCCAATACTTCATTAGCAGAGAAACCTTCGATCTCCTTCAAGGCAGTAAGACAATTAGAGGAACTCCAACGCACCCAGCAATGATCTCACCCGGGAAAATTCTCACGCATAAAAACCGCTGTTCATTCCACAGCCCCGACTCATCCCTCATAAGCTCTCCGGGCGGCAAACTGAGGGCGACCGATGGAGGAAAGGCCGGATGAGAAGTTAACAGGAGACAGAACATGATGACCGCTAAAGAGTTCTCGGTTGGCGTCAAAAATGCACACGGCCCGCGGTTTTCATTTTATTTAATGTCGATTTTACTCTTTCTATCGGGCAACTTGCTGGTTAATGTTTTAATCAATCAATAAAATCAAGGTTCAATGAATTATGCTCATTGCGTTCGTTTTAACGCCAATCTTATTTATTTTTTTGGAAATGCTACTACATAATTCTGGAGAAAAGATGATGGCATCCTTAGGTATACGTGATTGCCTTTGGTTCAAAAAATTTATAATATATTTTGCATAATCGCAAACTCAAATATTATTATTTTATTGCTTCTTTGAAGATTTCATCTATTGTAGTAAGCATAATGTGAAAGCATACGGGCGAGAGGTGGTTCCATAGTATGAGAGGGAATACGTTGGTAATTTCGAACATTCATTCAGAGTTCGAGTGCGAGGACGCCAGCGGTAAAATAAGTCTTGCTTTCAGCGACAAAAAGAGAAATGCCAGAGAGAAAATAGAACGCATTCATGAAAACATGTGTCGCTTCTTTCATGAATAAACTGAAAGTTTTCGAGCTCCGTCGTGGGAGTTTTGATCGGACATTGAGTAGGCGATATGATCGGCTGCAGTGGAAACGAGGAGGGTCGAGGAAGAATGGGCTCGGGGGTGGGTGCGGAGACGAGGGGAAAAAAGGGACCATACGACACTTCGGACAGTGGATATCGCAAGGGATACGCGGTTATAGGTTCTGGGGTCAAACTTTACGAGGAGAGAAAAATACAACGGGTAATAAAGTGCGAAAAGGTATACAACTAAAGAAACAAGAACGATATCCTGAGGGTGTATAAAAAATTTAAGTCAAGAAAAAGAGGAAATTCACATAAATAAGATCCATATCAAGTGTGTGTGTTAAGAAAGTTTCAAGCAAAATTCCAAAACTTTCTTCTCCTCAACTGCATACTGCCTACAAATTGGGCATGTTAAAAAAATTACAACTTTCCATATTGTACTCAATCGAATCGGGGTATATGAACGTTACTATATGATATAATTAATTAAAACTGATGCTCGACATAGCCCCGATTTATTTGAATATCATTTTATGGAGTGATTACGGAAATAATGACAATAGTTTTAAAACAAATTAGTTTTTTTGCCAGAAGTAATTCGGAAAATTATTTCAATCGGGGTTCAAGAGGGGAAAGTCTTGCCATCCAAAACCATAAATCATATTAAGCGTAGTGCATCATGTCACAATACTATTCAATTTTTCGATAATATCTCCCCAGTAAACCAGGACAAAAATATGAGTTGCAACATTGATTTAGTCCAATAAATATTCTCTATCAGCAGAAGGTGCCAGGATGCAAAAAAGCAGCGCTCCAGAGCGAACCATAAGCGACTTATTTACCTGGGGAGGAACGACTAAATGCGAACGAAAACGTAATTCGTGAATTTGCCAGGGTGATAAAAAATTCCAATTTGACAAGCCGTGATAACTGATGAGTCACATTTTAAGAATGTGGTGCGATAATACAATATGACTTTAAGGCAATAAAGATACCTGTTATCTTGGCCTAGGCAACTAAAAATCCATCATATCAATGAAGGTACCGAGAAATTCCAGGCACTTCAAGACATTAGATATTATTTTATGATTCACACCGACAATATTAAATCTGAAATCTTTTACGAAGCAAGATAAGGGATACAAACACGGAAATGATAAGACAAATTGATTTCCAAAGGTACAAATATCAAGGAAGCTGGACAGTGGAAAGTAGTCTTCATCGCTATCCACTGCTTTGCAGAGGATAGCGAGGGAGTCCTTGCGGACTTAATATGATAATATAGGAATTGAAATAAATTAAATTTTTAAGCATCCAAAAAAATTATTCAAATTATTAGATTCAATTAAAAATATATGCTACTGTTTCAGGCTTCGTGGAAGTATTCCATATCCATATTAGTCCTATAGCAGTACAAAAGTCCTTCTAATACGGATATGCAAATTAAAAATTAAAATTATATTTAACACTCCAAAATTCATGTTTCTTCGTTTGTGGAACACACAGAGAAATATAGAGAAAATGAGCCAAAAAAAGAAAAAAAAGACTTTTCAAATTATTACGTGGTCTCGACGATATTCATCACTGTGAGAGGAGTTACTTAAGTATACTTATCTTACAACTCCCTTCATGTTATCTTCTACAGTGGTTTAAAATTTCATTTTCTCTGGTATCCACCTCCCCGTATTCATTTGTAAGCTTTAATGCTTTTGCCTAAATCTCATAACCTCGTCCATCAATATGACACACATCCTCAAAATACTCTCTCCAACAATTTCTAGCCCCGTATTCATCCCAAGGTACAATAATTTTAATGATCTCACTTTGATTCTTTATAGAATTGATTACTTTGCTAAGCTTATTTATCCATTTGCAAATCAACTAATTATTTCCTTTGAAATAATCCTGAATGTTTACTGCTTCCTCCATTTATACTCATTGCTTACTTTCTTCCACCATATTTTTGCGCTAATTATTTTTCTCTTTTTAAATATCATACTCTATCCTTATTGTCCTCGCTCCTTTTGAGAATCACCTTTTTATATGCCTCGTATTTTGCACTCACAGAAACCTTCACTTTGTTATTCCTCCAATAATCGTCTATCATCCACCCGACTATGCATTTTTATCATACACTTGGCTAACTTTTGTTACACTAAATTAACTATTCAACAACCATGCCTCATTTTCCCAGCATCGATCACCGTTGCGTGTTCTATATATTGCTACTATTCAGTCTGATTCGACTTCATCTTATCCTCAATATACATCCAGACTACAGTCCTACTGCACCGATTGTGACTTCGTGGGCATTATGAATAACTAAAGATATGACCCTAGGGTTGGTTTGATAAGAGAGGGGAGAACTTTCACCTAGCCCTAAAACTCAACGTCGTGTGGCACTTTGGCAAAAATCAGGGTAAGGAGGCTCCTTTCCATACGATGCCTATGGTAAATCTCTTGCATAAAGAGGGTGGATGTACCTTTAGCGATGATACTGTAAGTGTATTATTAGCCCTATTGTCATAGGGGCGATCTTAATAATCGGTAGGAGAGAACATGCCAATAAAATTGGAGAGTTTGAGTGTAGAACAAATTGATTTAAGATTTAATTTTTTCCACAAACGTTAATGTATCAGAATGATGTTGTCCGACCGCGCTAGGAGGGAAATGTGTTTTGGGTCTAAAGTAGTCTGGTGTGTAATACCCCTGCCACACACGCTATCGGTGGCCGCAGGATACTATGTAAATAAAAATAAATAAACTTATAATTAAAAGACGTAATTTATGAGCCTGTTCGACATTTGTGCCGTCTAGCCTTCGTGGATCTCTTACTCGCTACTCGCTAATCCAAATTTATTAATTTTGTTTTCGAATACGTGTGTTCTTCCTAATGTAACATCGCCTCATCAGTCTTTAGGCAAGAAAAAATAACACATCTTTTGGAATCTTTTCTGAAAAACGAGAGATATAATACAAAAGAGTGTCGCACGTGTTGCAGTCCTCGTTGCTTACAGCCGAAAGTCATTTTCCTTGCAAGTGACATGGGAATAATATGAAGACGTCTGTCACAACCGCCACACGGAAGAAGCTAATATATTTCCTCAAAAAGATATTTTGTAGACAGGTCGTCGACTTCCTAACACGCTGAGGTTGATAACACCAGCAGAACTTGAGGAAATTTCACTATGTCGTAACAGTTTAACTTCATGTGCCCGCAGGTCCCCAATTCATGACTCATTTGCATGCATTATGGCATTATTTTCTTTTTTTAACTTTCTCCCCATGTAATATTGGGGAAAGTATTGTTTTCGTGAAATAAAATTGACCTCTCAGATCACAAAACGACTTTATTTAGTTAGATATTTTAGTGCCTCGCAAGCCACCACCAGGGTGTGTGGCAGGGGGTGAATACACACCAGACTAAATTTTGTCCCGAATATGACCCTACCACAGTCGGAAAACTTTATTCTGTTCCTTTATCTTTCGTGGACAAAATAACATCATAAATCCATCTTTTCTACACTTAATCTCTCTATATTTATTGACATGATATCTCCCATCGTAGCACGATGGGGATAATAATACATTTTCACAGTCACCGCTAAGGAGACGTCCTTCCAATTTATGCAAGAGATTTAATCTGTAATTTAACCTTCGCTCCGTGAGTGATTCCCAGCATAGCTCTCTAATATTTTGGATACGCTACTAAGTTTATCATAAAAACGTTTTACAAATCTAGCTCCCCTACGCTGCATGCGATCCAATTCGGCAATCAATTCAACTTCGTGAGAATCCGATATACTAGCAGCATATTCTAAATAATGCCTAACCAGCGAAAGATAACATTTCTCTCTGAACTTATCATCACATTTACCCATTACTCTTCTAATAAATCCTATTTCTTAGTTAGCTTGTCTAAATATTCCCCGTATGTGTTTAACCCAGAAGAGGTCGTGAGTGAAGGTAACGCCTAAGTATTTGATCGAGTCTACACATTCCTTTTCGGTGTTCCCGATGCAGTTCGCGTTCGGGAGGGAATTGCGCTTTTCCCAAAAATTCATCACTTGTTTTCCTTTCTGTCCACTTAATCCTCTCCAGACTTCTTCATGCCCACATTTCAAAATCCAAAGATGGTTGAAGAGGATTAAGTGGACAGAAAGGAAAACAAATGAGGAAGCGCTAGGGTTGGTGTAGGCGGAGAGGGAATTGTTGGGAGGAATCATAAGGAGACACGAAAATTTGTGCAATGCATCCCTCTGCAAGTCAATATGACTTGCAGGGGGATGTTGGACTTTGATAGAGTGGAGAATATTAGGCAAACGAGGAAGGGGAAGTAATTGGATAGAGAAGTTGGGCGGAATGAAGGGAGGAAGTATACTGAATTAAAGAGGGACTTTGTTGTAGAGTAGTATATTGGGTTGTGTTTTGCTAGGAGAGACAGGAGAATTGTTTGATAGATTGTGTCCATTCAAAACCTACCTTAACCGGTAGTTTACAGGTGTTTACAGGTAGTTTACAGGTGTTTACAGGTGTACTTATATTAATAATATCCTTGAATAGTAATTCATTATGAGCAACAATATTAATATTGCCACTTTGTCTTTGTGCATATCAACGTTTTCAAGACAAATAGTCCATTTTCTATGGACACTCTTAAAATGATTTCACCGTGATCATTAGCTCGCGGTTCACCAATTGACTCAACCACTCACTCCTTTGGAGACTACTCCTAAAATCAATCCAACTATTCATATCTTCAAATAGAGGGACACAATCATGCAATATTCCCACATTTTTTTCCCAGATCTCAATATCTCCCTACTATCACTCTCGCCGAAATTTTGCAAAAATATATTTTACATATTTATTGAATTTTTATGAAATTAATGATGGATATTTATATGCCGGCGATTTAAAGTTATTTCTTCTATTTTTTTGCTCCTCTTTGAGTCACTAATTGATAAGTTAGTCTTAAAAATATTCGGTAGAAATGAAACAATGTCGTACAGAGCATTTTTTACCATTAGGACACACAAAGTACTCTGCTGCTAAATTTTCATATCTCCTTCTCCACAATACATGTCAGTAACCATTCCAGGATTTTGATTCTGAACAGAGAAATCTTATCACCTTGATTAGTTTCATCACAATGGCTCCTTACTTGTAGCACCTAACTTGCATGTCACAGATTAATACCGCTCGCGCATTTGACTAATGGGCTTGGCTCAAAGGGACGAAGCTCGGGCAACTCCCTTTCAAGGAAATGCGAACCTCAAATTGCGCTAATTCCGTTCCCTCCCGCAATCGGCCAGGGAAGGCAAGGAACGGCCAAAGTGGGCCACTTCGCCGATGGAGGCGCGATTCCCGGAAGAATAAGGGTGTTTGAGAGGCTGTAGAGGGATAATGTAGCGAACGACGATGTACGCAATCTTAAATGGGTATGAAAGAGGGACTTATTTAAACATTCATTACAAGTCGAATGCCACTAATACACATGCTACCGCCTGGTACGAATGGTGCCCACTAGAATTTTATGGTTAAAGGCGGAAAGTTAGCCCAGAAGGCAGGATAGAGCTTTCTGAAAACCCCATCACATGAGCGTATCTCGAGATGGTTAATATTAAGATTATCACAAATCATACTCTTACCGTGTGGTAAGAATTATATTCTTCGTGACCCATCAAATGAAACGTTTCACCACTCCTGATCTATGGAAGGGAACGCTGATTTCTTCTTCAAAAACATATATCTAGTAGCAAAATCACTATTACAAGATTATGGAAAAGATTTGGCGATACGTACGTGGAGGACACGCAATGGAATGGAGATCCCGTTGGATGCGTAGTTCTTCTATGGAACATTCCACTGGGTCTCGGGAACTTTCCGGAAAACGCTTAACTACGACATATAAACTCCTCTCCTCCGATCCACGAAGGTCAGTCTGTCAATCTTCAGTCAATCGAGCGTTCTCATTCCGTTTGTCTTTCACTCATTCTCTTCTCCACGTTTTTGGAGTTGAAATTGAAAATAAAACATTAAAGAAACGAGACACGTTTTTTGCTCCTCGCATGGACCTACGTGAAGTTAAACACTTAACATGCATACTGACACACCCTCTTCACAGCACGTGTACGCAGCTTCACAGTCTATCTTGCGTACAAACATCCGTGAGAAACGTAACGGAGAAATGTAGCCTACAGGGAATGGATAGAATAGGTTTATTCTAGATATAATTTTACTGTTCAATAACTATTTCCTCCTGAGACAAAAATGAAGTGGAGTTTGAAATATATTGGTGGAGTGAATTGGAAAGGCCATTCTCGTTTGAACAAGATAAAGAATATTTTCAAAAATTGAACCAGTCCTTCGATCACGCCATTGACTGCACCTAAGAGAAAATGGGAGCACCTAGGCGAAGAGAAAAATGGGAGAAATAAGATATATACCTCAAATATGATGGAATATATGCTAGGTATGAAAAGCAAAGTAAGAGTGAAAACTTTAATGGCCATAAATCTAGAGCAGATTGTTATGAAATAATTGACATTTATTTACACTAAAAGGCACGAGGCATAATAGTTTCAAACTCCAGGCCGCTGTGAAATATCACACCATACTACGGATTATCAGATCTCAATTTCTTCGACATTTCGATTCAAAAAAGTCCTCGGAATCACAACTTCCGAAAATTTCGTAATACGAATGGAGAATAATAATAACTGACTAAATAAAAACACTGTGCACTGCCTTGGCTGAAAACGGAAGAAAAATGTTTGTCGAACACTTTTCCCTCTAAGTTTGAAAAAATATTTGCCAACATCTTATAATGTTGTCCTAATTTTTCTACAATTAATTCTTTTATTTCACCTAAAGAAAAGAAAATATGCCGATGTTTTCCTCGCATGTAGCAAAATGAGCTTTAATGTATACTAATACAGAGTTAAAATGATAAGTGTAAGATCATAATAAACCACATTGGATTATCTCCCATCAGATTTTCAACCAAATAAACAGAACCTCAGTATGCATCATATTCTATCATTACCGTAGATACACCATAAAACTTGAACTTTTGTTCGCTCCTAGCTACGAAAAAATATTTTGCCCTACTAGTTATCTCTTTGTTTCTATGAAACAACTTAGCGCAAAATAAGTCACTTTAAGTTTAAATTTGAGGATCATTCATTATTACTGCTAGGACTATTAAATGCTATGTACGGCGGAAGGTCGACAGCATTGTGGTGATAAATTTTCAAGTGGTAATAAGATATGCTACCTGGCGCGACATATTTATCAGCACTAACATGAGAATAATTTTAAGTTTCAAACCTCCGCTTCTTAAAACGGAGACTAAATAAATAAGCTGCAAGAGAACCGTTAAACTTCGCTGAGCGTATGAGCGTGGAGCATTTAAAATTTTTATATTTCGTACGAGTTGCAACGAGCCTGTTTTAGGAGCAAAGGCACTTTAAGAAAAACGGAGTCATAAAATGCTCCCCAGAGAACAGACACCCCATAGTCATAGGGGCTTTATTGTGCCGCGGATAAACATTAATTTACCACTTTTACTGCAATTTGGCAGCACTAATCTGGCAATTTCGCCCAAAACTCCACCCCACTCCCGACTGAATTTATCTTCCAGTCTCTTTCTTCCTCCACCTTTCTTCCTCCACCTATACCACCACCAAATCTAACCAAACTTAGAGCACTCTTGTACCTAACGTATGTTTGCAATCATGGTACGCCCATGGTAGAAGTAGCCACTTATTTACTTTTTGAAATAAATTTAAATTCATAGTTCAAAGGTCTGTGATAATTTTTCCGTTTCCCATCACTAATTTTGTCCTCAGCTTTTTTAACTTTCCGCATCGCAAAGTTTTCTATCATAAGACCCCCTCCATTTTATTTAATTTCCTTCTTTTATTCTCATTCATTTTAATCATGGTTACATAAGTATGTTAGCCCCAAGTCGCAAACTTATCAGGAGGATCGCGATGAAGTCCTGGGTGTAAGACTATGCGGAGTAGGCAGAAAAGTTCTGAGGAAATAGAAGGACTAGTTATTTTCCGGGAGTAAGGAAATAAAAATGCCAAATGATCTCGCGGGAAATGTAACCAAATTCGGGAACGGAAAGTAATACTTGTTCACCATAATTAACTGATATACTTATGTGGTACTCGTATAGTGCTACGCATAGCAATGACCAAACGCAGCCGCGGTGGGTAAGGATGTCACTAAAAATATTTTCATGAAACCATAGATAGAACCCATGACCATTGTCCACATGCGTAAGAGTTGAATATTAATATTCCTACATGTTTTAACATACTCAGTAGTACCTCTTCTATACCCCAGAATCATTTATTTTCAGTAAATTCAAATCAACAGCCTCTTCTCATGAAAAAGGTAACTACTAGGTAAAGTTCAATTTACTGATTTATTTCGCGATTATAATATGGTTGAAATGATTATAAAATAATATCCCTTTGATTTTTGACTGAAGGTTTATCGCGACGAGTTGTGATTTTTCCATGTAATTTTGAGAAAGTTATGTTCTTTCTACTGACAAAAAAAAGTTAAGCCTTTTGAAAATACGCCATTATAGTGTAGTAAAAAATGTCCCCTAAAATACTGAAGGGGTTGAAAAATGTCCAACCACATCTCCTCGTGGTGAGGGATGGGCACCTAAGGGTGGCTAACGTGGCACTAGAGACCGAATAAAGGTCGGTGTTAACCTTCTCCTCCATCCTTCGATGGAGATGGGGCACCCTCTTGTCCCAGGAACTAGAAACAGCCCATAAAGGCGGAAGACCCACAGAGATGACCAACGGCATAGGATGGAGAAGACAAGGGGAAACCACTCCATTAAAGATCCTCATGGTTAGCTCGTGTTAATGCTTCCACGGACAATGGATTATGGATTGCATACATTAGAATATTACTGATTATGGGCTATAGAATTTGCAAAAACGTTTATTTGGAGTACATTATTATATGAATGCGAAACTTGGACATTGGTAAAGAGGGAAAAAGATCGGTTGGAAGCAATGGAAATGTGGATTTGGAAAAGAATAACAAGAACAAGATGTGCGGGCAAGAAAAGCAACATTTAAGTAATGAGAGAAATTGAAGAGGAAAAGAATTAAATAAAAGAGATGGAGGAGAGGAAAATCACATTTGTTGAAAATGTTCTCCGATATGAAAACCTTCAGGAAAATAAAATGGAGGGGAAGATAATAGGAAAAAAGGAAGAAGAAAGGAAAGAGGAAGGCCAAGAAAGACATTTTTTGATGATATAAAATAAAGTAAAAATATGATTCCCCGCAATGAGTTTTACAATTCAACCTGTGAGCATCCCAACATGTAGAAAAACGCTAGTTAACGCCAAGTAATTGATTCATATTCGATAAATATTTTCTAGACCCAATTAAATGACGATATTCTAATAAAATTAATTTTAATGGGCCACGGGGATATTCCTAAACGACCAACATAATATTATAATCCTGCTCCCAATAGATTGGTATCGTCCTCGGTGAGAATCATTTGCCTATGATGTTCTACAATCCTTGCATAAGAGTGCGCAACTGAGCGTCAGCAGGGATGTGAGAATGAGAATACCGGTTCGATCGTTGCACGACACGGGAGTGGTTAAATGAAAAATATGGAACAACAGCGGGGGGAATCCCCGCTTTGATGAGTGCGTGTCCATAATGGCCACAGCCCCCACGCCAAAGAAAACGACGGTTATTAATGACTAACAGGAAGGAGAGAGGGGAGTTGGGTGGGAAGGGAGAAAGTTCGGAAATTTCACTACAAGAATTCGTGTTTACACGTGTCGGAGCTGTTCGCCATAACAGGCGTGTATCCCCGCTAGCCTTCGAAGGTGAGAGAGTCATCACCATTATTTCACCTCAATTTCCTCTAAAGGGGCGTGTCACGCTAATCATCGAGGGCGTTCATCGCCATCTAATTGTTTGCACTTATAACGCCAAAAGCAGCTTTCGCGCCAAATCGGAGAGCTTATCAAAACTCCGCCGCCATCACATTAATTGGCACGCAGTTCTTTCACCAACTGCCAAAAATAAATCTTATCGCCATGGAAACGGTTATGTAATAAAAAAATAAACCTCCTAATGGGATTCGTCCACCACTTCCCTGCACGCAGTCCGCTCATTTGAATGGAGTTAATTAAAAATTCAAGGAGTGAAAATTTTCATGGGAATAAATTGATGCTAAAGTAAACTGAAATAGGAGTCGGGGACCTGGTTAATATTGGCAATTTCACCAATAAATTACTGTACTTCTTCTCTTTAGCATTAAATACTCATTTGTATTGAGTCTTCCGATATCGCAAGCGGCAATTTTCAATACGCTCGTAATTCATTACCCTTAACGTGACGTTAGTGTGTTCATTGAAATAGTCTTAGTTCCAGGCAATGCTCATATTTTTGAATAACTTTCTCTCTTCCTATATAAGGTTACCAAAGAATAGGTATAGAGGCAGGATTACTGCCTCTGGGTCATCCGGGCCTCTGGGTCAAACCTTATATAGGAAGAGAGAAAGTTATTCAAAAATATGAGCATTGCCTGGAACTAAGACTATTTCAATGAACACACTAACGTAGCATTCCATAATCTCGGAGGACCTAATATACGAATTGATAACTACATAATCGCTGGAGCTGGTGGAACACTTGACGGAATAGTGTAAATGGAAATGGGAAACACCAGAGAGCATTCATTGCCTTTAAAGAATTTAAAATAACGCAGTCACATCTTGCCAAAAAAGTCACCACGTGGGCGGGTGGCAAGGGCTGATAAATCCCCATTCAGCAATAATTAGAGTAATTGGTAACTGTACATAGTTATTGGTGAAACGTAAAACCCATGACAAAAAAGTCAAGTAATAGTTTACTTATGCTAGTCTTCTTCTTAATTAGCGAATAATTTATAACCTTATGAGGAATACATTATGAAAAATCAAACCGCAAACACTAAGTTATTCAGGAGATATATTTCATTGAAACACAATTAAATCCATAGTAAAAGCTGTTATCAGGAGATAAATAACACAACTCACTCAAAGGAAAAAAATTAACACCCAGGAGACTGAAAAATCCTAGCTTCAATTTAAAAGTCATAATGTATGAGTAGGCATGATTCAATGCTTAAGTCAAAAAGAGACGGAAAGAAATGTTGGAGGCATCCAAATTATCAGATCGCACCGAAATTTGGGAAATAGACTAAGAATCGATGACTTAGGGACTAGAGCTTCTTTACAAATCATCAATGGGAAAAAAATTTTATAGGAGTGAGCGAATTTTCCTGAGGTTCGACCAACGGCACTAATTACCGGTTTCGACTGAATGCTACTCAACAGCTACCGAAGGTTCGCAAAAAAGGTAAACAAAAGAATCACAAAACCTCAAACGGGTCCTACGCTTTCCTCGAAATGCTCATTAGGAGGACCTCCTTCGAAATAAATACCTCTTCAGGAAGAAATAATGGGAAGATGGGGCACAATTAGGAGGGAAAGAACGAAGGGAAGAAATGAAACTTTGCCCTTAAAGATATAAGCGGAAATATCCTTTTTCCCTCGTCGTAGTCGAGAAGAATTCATGGAAGGATATTAGGACGGACGAATAATGTGACAAAATTGAGACGAATCACTCAATATATCAAGGGGATAATTTACTGACATCAGTAGGCTTCAATTAGCGAAATCAAATTTATGAAGAAAAATATAGGTTAAATGACGTTCGCATAAAAGATAACAAGAGGTCCCTGGAAATATTCGAGCGGTATACAGAGGGAGCAAAAAGACTAATACCTAAGAATTCGGGAAGACGTTTAATTTTTTGAGGCGCGCGAGGGAAGTCATCAAGAGAGGGGAACAAATCCGCATCATATAACTCCAAACACGCTCCTCATACGCCATTATCAAAGCCAATTCCAACCGTTAACGTCTTCCCATTCTTTATCCGCCGATCATACCCTCGACTGTGTCTTCTGTCGATTGTATCCTTCAGTTCATCACTTCATCCTCCGTTGAGTATTCCTCAAAATGGTTGGATACAAATCGCAAAAAAATTTAGAACCCTTTGCTTTTTAATTAGCATTTACGATCGCTTGAAATCAATTTCAAACTTTTCAAATTTTAAATGCCAATACACTGAAACCTAATCAGTTGGCTATGGATATTAATTAAGAGCCAAATTATTGCCCGATAAGTTTAATTTCTAAGTGGAATTCTTTGTGATACGCATTAGTTTTATCATCTCTTTATAATTTAAAAAATGAAGTAGATTGAGTGAAGAAAAATCACAGAAACCTAAAATAGGGTACAACCAGTTTCATAACGTGGCTGACATACACGTATGATGATATTACCAATGTAATGAAACCTAGTTTTAGTAAAGCCAACCTTGGGTTTTCACTCAGTCCACAATATGCACGTGACATGAAACCTCTGAAATAGCCAAAATAATCGCTATCGATTTAAGTTACACGTTATGGATCCATTGGCAATATTATAGTACAGAAAAATTACCCAAAAGAATAAGATAAATGGAACAAACGAGTTCATTTTTCTCTCAAATTTCCATGAATAATCGCAAATTTTCAAGGTTTATTACACGAATAAATATGAAATTCTTCTTTTTTTTCCCAGATACTCTGAAACGACTTCGACAAAAGGTCCTTACATACTGAACAACTTCTTCAGCATTTGAGTAACGAAATTGTATTAAAACTAGCAGGATAAAGTTTGCTATATTAAGGTGATATGTACCGCACGGATATTATCATTATTTTTAGATATTTTTGATAAACTATACATTCCCAAGAAGTACATTTGTTCTACTCTTGTATGCGAAGAGTTTTAATAAATTTACAATTTTTGATGGTTTGCGTTGAATACGTTCCCAGTTCACTTAAATCCCCATCAACAGCTCAGGTTCTGAGAAACTCAGCCGTTCGAGAGACACTTGGTGGCTTCAAGCAATTATCTAGTTAAACTTTTTTTTATTATTTTACTTCGCCTCCTTCCTTCCTTTCATTCCTCTTCCCCATCTCTCACTCTAAAATCGAAACCACCGAGAAAACCCAAACTTTCAAAATTGATATTTTTCGCCAACTTCTTAGAACTTGGGCCCTATGGAAGGATAAAATAAAAATATAAAGTTTACAAGAGAGGTAGAGAGAGAGAGAGAGAGAGAGAGAGAGATAGGTAAGGAAGAAATAAAACTCCTCATTTTCCACGATAATAACTCAGTGGGAATAAAATAGTAAAAGGTTTTAAAAATATTTTCAGCCAATTAAGTCACTGAACAATATTCATCGTTAAAATTGCCTAAAACGACCACTTCCTATTATTATACTGTATATTAATTTAGAGAATTTCCATGCATAAATTATTTTGCGAGGTATTCATCACCGATAAATTATCAAATATATAGAAAATATTTAGAATCCATTACATGATTACCGTTAATTATAACAATAAAACGTCAATTTTTGTTGTTGATAATTCTAGCATAAGTGGTAGGGTATATTTCCTATGCCGTTAAAAAAATAAATGCTTTATGAAATATTAATTCATAGAGAATATTTATTCACCCATGAAAATGTATGAAAGAAAATTATCAAAACGAATAAGTTTTTATATTTGATAATTAATGAATAAGTGACATATATTTAAAAATCATATGGCCAAGAATGTAGCTAGGTAAATCAAAAAAACATATTTCAAAAATGATAGGTAATCTTCTGGTCTTAAAACATTAATAAGTTTATATTTACAAGATATCAATTTTTCAATATCAATATCAATCAAGATATCATTTTAAAATTTAAATTCGGCCCATTTTAGATAATACTCTCCTACATATCACCTCCTATATGAAAAAACCAAGCAGTTTGAATTAGAATGCGGCGAAGGGCATAGTATAAAATACGCGTATAATATTAATAGGATCATGAATAGACAAAAGGAGGAACTTCCCTGCACATAAATTTAATTAAATCGATACGGAAATAACACACTCGCGACCACTTCCTCCTCGGTAGCAATGCACATGCATATGGACGTTGTATATAGTATGGAGGGGGCCGGAAGGCATCAAGTGGGGTTTGGGGAACGGGGAGAGAAGGACGGAGTGAAAACTGGGGATGTGGGTGGTGCAATGGGTGAGTTAAAAAGGCGGTGGGGAAGGAGGAGGGATGATGGAGGAGGCAGGCCAAGGAAAAAAGGAGGAAGGAAGAGGAGGAGTGAGAGGGTGGGTGTGCGTCGGAGAGGAAGTTTGGTAGGGCGACCAACGGGCTGTCTGCTACCTTGTTACGGCCGCGCTCAACTCTCAGATGGAGAAGTTGGAGAGTGGGCGGTTGAGGAGGAGTGAGAGAGGTGCTTGGGGCCGGAAAGGAAATAGTGAGAGAGGACGGGAGAGTGCGGAGCGTGTATGTGTAGCGGGAGGGCAAGGGGTGAGGAAGGAGGGGATAGGAAAGAGGGCGCTCGAGATAAAAAGGGAGAGAAAGAGGCTTTGGGGAGTTATAGGGCGCCGGTCGAGGGAACGTCGGTCGAAGGCACGGGGGAAGTGGGAGTGTGGAGGAGAAAGGGGATCGCGGGTTGAGGCCATCGAAATTTCCAGCGAGGAGGGAATGAGAAGAGAGAAGACGAAAGAGATGGAGGGGGGCTTGCGAGGGACGAGCAGAGCGGTGGGCACAACGGGAAAATTCGAGAGTTTGGACGGGAGTGAAAGGCGGCGTTTGTGTGGGTTGGCAAGACCTCTCGTCCTTCCCTATTGAGGGATAGTGGGAACCAAAGAGGGATGCTGCGTCCTTTGCACGAGGGAAGCAGGGGAGAAAGGGAAGATGTGGGAAAATAAGTGGAATTGGAGATAGTGGACAGTGTTGCCATTTTATTGCGACTGGAGAATTTTCGTTTTAGATACAACTTCACTTACTTTCGTATAAATTCCCTATCCGATGCCATTGCTTTATTCTACTGTATGCTACTAAAAACGGTAATCTGGTCAATAAATATCAAATAGTACACATTTTAATTTTCTTTCTCGCAATTCTAGACAATCCCTGAGTAGGTATAATAATGCAAAAACATGTGATATACTATATTCAAACATTTGTTTAATTATGGTAATAATGTTGAAAGCTCCCGGCGTTCTCCGATCCCCGGCGCATTTTTTTTATTAAACTTTCCTTCTCATGACGGTTCTTCGCACAAATTCTTACCTTATAACTTCCCTCCAATGTTCTGCAGGCAGGAAAAAGTGGGTACATTTCTTTTCAAAAACTTTTGTAATTTCCTGAATACCAAAGTTACCCACCCCACAACAATGAACGAAGCTATCATGCAAGAATGAAATCCAATATTTTGCTTAAACTAGATGCAACTGAAGCAGAATCTCTTGAAGCATACAAGCAAGGGACAGAGTGGAAAATATTGGCATTAGGATCTTTCTCCTCGTTGCCACATTTGTGCCATTTGCCCGCATGCCAATTCGCTGATATCATCTTTATGAATTACAAATCCAATGCTAATTCCAACTGTGAAATATAAAAAGAGCATACTACCTTGATCAAAAAGTTCCCGGAATAACCACCGTGTGGCGCTCCCATCGTTCCGATTTGAGTTCTGTTTTTTTTGTTAAATTGGTACATCTGTTGTTGATATTCCCTTTAAATCTTAGTGTCATAACTTGACATTTGCAAAAGTTACGTAGCCAAGAGTACATCTATCTCTGTGTGTGTTGGCGATTTTTTACAATTGCAGAAATGGATTTAAATTTGCAACAACGCACTTGTATTAAATTTTGCGTAAAAAACGGATTTAGTGGCGCACGGACGTTGGAAATGTTGGAAAAGTGTTTCGGCAACGATTCTCTAAAAAAAACGGTCGTTTACCAGTGGCACGAGCGGTTCAGAAGTGGTCGTGAGTCAATCGAAGATGATGAACGCAGTGGCAGACCATCGACATCGAAAGTCGGTGAAAAAATTGATAAAGTAAAAGAAATGTTGGTCAATAACCGCAAATTAACCATCAGAGAAATAGCAGAGGACTTGAACATTGCCTATGGATCCGCCCAAGACATTGTGGTTAATGATTTGGGTTTCCGTCGTCTAGCAGCAAAGTTGGTTCAAAATTTCATGCAAAAAAGAGACCGTGTTGACGTCGCAAAAGACATGATTTGCGAGGCTGAATCCGATCCCACATTCATCAAAAGGATCATTACTGGAGACGAGACGTGGGTTTATGAGTACGACACGCAATCCAGACATCAGGCAAGTGAATGGCGTTCACCAAATGAGCCGAGACCAAAAAAACCACGTCGTTTTCAGTAAAAAAAGAAGGCAATGCTGACGGTTTTCATGGATTACAACGGTGTAGTGCATCATGAATTTTTGCCAGAAGGCCAGACAGTAAACAAAGAGTATTATTCGGGCGTTATGAGACGTTTGCGTGAAGCAATTCGCCGAAAGAGACCAGAAATGTGGGCAGAAAACTCGTGGATTTTGCACCATGATAACGCACCGTCGCACAGTGCTATCATTATTCGTAATTTTTTGACGAAAAATGCAACAAATACCATCCAACAGCCACCGAATTCACCTGATTTGGCTCCCTGTGACTTCTTTCTACATCTACATCTACTCAATACCCCGCAAGCCGCCGCAAGGGCGTGTGGCGGGGGGTGCTAGGACACCACCCATAATTTAGAAAAGAAAAAGAAAAAAAAACCGCATGCAATAACGACAAAATCATATATAAAAAAAAACATGGCATACATTCATGCATGAACACTTACACCCCACACACATGCAAACACTCAAACTACCAACTAACATACACATGCACCTGAAAGTATACCTAACATCTCTATAGTGTTTAATTTTGTTCCGACTTGTAAATTCAACGTTTTTAATATTCCTAAAGTGACTTCGGTTTCTTGCTATTATGATTACTGATTGTTCGGGGAAAGAATGAGTATTTGTACCTATCTGTCTTGGAATCTATCTCCCTTATCCCCTCCCTTTCTGTTCAATCGAGTTAAAAAACCATTACGGGGAACGCGTTTTAGCAGCCGAGAGGAAGTAATGGAAAAATCGCAGGAAGCACTGATGGACATACCGAAAACCGAATATAAAAAATGTTTCGAGGATTGGATCAAGCGCTGGCATAAGTGTGTTGCAGTCGATGGGGATTACTTTGAAGGGGACAATATAGATTTAGATGAATAAACTTGTATTTTTAAGTTTCTGAATAAATTCCGGGAACTTTTTGATCAAGGTAGTATATTGCAAATAATTTTCAAAACGTTTTAAGGCGCCCAGGAACGGCTTTCTGCTAATTTTCTGCCCATTAACCGCATCCGGCCAAATGAATTTGGAAGAACAGTTCAAACATATATTGCTTATAATATTCAAATTTCATCATTCACAAAAATATTCATGGGTGTAGTTCGTCATTTGTAGCATACTCTCAAATGGTTGGAAGGATGTCAAGTAGCGTAGAAAATATACTGCTAATAATGGAAATGGATATCACAGATATAGTAAAGGGAAGATAGAAAGTTCAAAATACTATATACTGCTAACAATGGAAATGGATATCACAGATATAGTAAAGGGAAGATAGAAAGTTCAAAATATACTGCTAACAATGGAAATGGATATCACAGATATAGTAAAGGGAAGATAGAAAGTTCAAGAAATTAAAGAAAAGCTAGAACAAGTGGGTAAAACAGAAACATAGTGAATACCCAAAATGAAGTATGCCCATCGTGTTAATAGCGTGAGAGAATGCTGAGGATAATTCTAAAAGATTAGGCGAACGATAATTACTACCTTTGGGTAAGCTGCAGCACACTGGAATTTATGGATTGGGGGAAAAATTGATCTAAGATCGCTAGTCAAGGGTGGAAGAGAGAGATAAAATACGAGAAGCCCCAATTCTATCAGGATGAATTATTGATTTTAATAATGAAACAATGGCGGAGTGTTAAATGGCATCCTCGTAAGGATGACTCCAGGATATATCTTCATAAGGTACACCTGATGCCAGAACTTTTTTCCATGGAATTCCAATAGGATTTAAATTACTTAAAGTCAAAACAAAAAATATTAAATCAAAAAAGAGGAGATTGACGTCACAAATGATGAATACTAATTTTCCAAAGTGATGTACTTCGTGAGGAGCACAAGAAACCTATTAAATACAAATATTATTTGGATGATAATCGTATTATTGATAATTCAAGAAGTCATTTAATATTTAGTTGATAATATTGAGCGGCGGCGACATAAGTATTTGGTTAGCCTAGACATAAACTCAACCAAAGAAAATTAAAGTCGGAACCAAAAAGCAATCATATCTAAGGTGAAATTCCAACCAGCGATTTTTCGATTCAGTGCTCAGAGGTTCGCTCAAAACACTTCCACCCAATGGTTCTTAGCTACCCTAAGCGCATTAATGGCGGAATGGAGAATATTTTTTTGTTTTCCGCCAACTTTATAGTTACATTAAACCTTACATTACGCAAATACTCGCCTTGCAAAGAGTTCGTCCTTATATTAAGGAAGGTCATTTGCGACTTTTTTACTTCCCTCCCCCTTTTTAAGGATCCGTAGGGTAGATTTCCCTCCCCTCCAACATTTTACGTTATTACCTGTGATTTAAGTAATTGATTGAAATTAAAACAATATTTATTTATTTTAAAATTATTTTAACACGTTAATAAAGGCCCAGAAAATTCTGAAACGGTCATTTCATTAATGACTATTTGCACGATGTGTCCTTTGGTGATCAAGGATAATTAAAATTCTTTTTCATAGAAATGGCTCAAATAATATGATAAAAGCCTTCTTTTACTTTTGAATCCGATCACTCGTCGGGAACGTAATGAAATTGCAACCTCTCCGACCCCCACCAAAAGTCTATCGTAATATAAGGGCAACCCCAAGAAGAGAAATATGAAGATCAGATAAATCTATCGAAACCGGTTTCTCTTCTGATCGACTGAAAGATCGAGACGAGAGGAAATATAGATCATGAGAGGTAGGAAATAGTTGATTAGACTGTAGGAAGGAAAAAGGGCGGGAGGGAATAGGAGCGTGGGGAAGGGGAATGGAGAACTACGGGCATGAAAGGAAATGCAGCTGGCAAAGAGATTCTAAGGCCGAGAGGAGGTGTATACACGGATGAGCTAGGTACCTCTTGGACGAGAGGGTGGGGAGAGAGGAGTGGTCATGGGCAGATAAGAGTCGGCCTTTGGCAGCGGCGGTGGGAACTGGGTCCTGAAGAGATAAGAGGAGGGCCGGTTACGCGAGAGGGATTTTGGGAACAGGGAGAGCTTGGGATATTACTTCCACCGCCGTGAGAGGACGGGGAAGGTTGGTGAGTAGATGGAAATAGGTGGCTGAAAAGAGATTGTGAGGGAAAGAAGATCGAGGAACGACGAGATATGCGCATGTAATTACGACCCCAGAGCTTTTATGGCGTGGTTTGCGCGCCACAAATTTTCATCTGCGTCAGTGGTCTCGGGTCCTTTGAGCCCCGACGGGGAACCCGGATTCGAGGAGGGAATGGCGAACTCCAATCACTTCATCCAAGAAATTTTTTACTTCGAACCCGTATATAATGCCTATGAAAGATTACGTATGCCAATTTACAAGTCTTTCGAAAACGTATGAAATATCACCATTTAGCAAACAACCAAGAGTTTACAATGAAAAATGTAAAAGTTTATGCTGCCTACTAGAGTGAGCTTAGGTGAATGGGTTATATCAAACAATTAGTAGCGGACAGAGACTAATGGCGAGCGCAGGAACCGATATAGGTATCAATTATCTCTAGACCTTCACCCACAAAGTGATTGGAAGCAGGGTAGAAAGAATAGTCAGTATAACACCGACCGTATCAACTCGTGCTACTTCAAAGGATAAAACGGTTATTTCCATTTGGATAAATGCGCATGGCGTCGTCTAGTTTCTGGTAATTTGTGTTGTCCGATTAAAACGACTACACAGAAAAAGAAATGGGTGCGTACAGAAATTTTTATTTTTCTACTATTAGATATCAAATATACATGAACTTTTCGCTATATGGTCAGTAGTGACAGTATTATTGATATAAATTACCCTGTTATTCTATACGGAAGACTCAACATAGTTAAAAAATTAAACTGAAAGTATTCGGTGAAAAGCCAATAAATGATGAGTATATACCTACTATCTGAAATAGCTGATTGACGGCAGTTTTATAGAAGTGCCCCGTGAATGAGATAAATAGCGATTTTCGTGGCTCCTTGGGTTCATCACAATCTAAAACGCCATTCATCGACAGTTCTTTAACTATGGGCCGGAACACTGAGAAGGAGGTTGTTACACGTCGAAGAATTCCGGAAAAATTAGAAGAACCACTTTCACTGTAATTTAATACACATTTATTATTATTCAATTCCAAAAAAAGATTTTCGCAATAAGCTGGTATCGATTGAGATCAATTATGACTATCGGATGATCGTGCTTTGCAATTAGCACATTAATTTCTGATCATACTAAATATGCTATAAGGAAGACGAGTTAAGTCTTCAAACATTGCTTTAAGTTTTCGTGACTCTAAAATAATTTGTTTACCTTTAGTTATTTGCTCACCAAAAACACATTTATCTGCCTGTAAAACATTTAACCAACTTAAAACAAGATGGCACTTCGGGTATTTATTTTGCGCATTTATTCCCGCTCTTTTGTAATTCCGTATCATCGTTCGGGGAGAGAAGGATCGATAGACTTCAGCTGATATTTCCTATCTACACGTATTATCCTGTGAGTGTTCTAACTTTCCTTCGTTACCTGGGCTCCCGATAACTCCTTCAGTGTCAGACGTAAACGTGTGTGGCCTATATCGCTCAGAGAGGACTAACTCGGCTTCTAAGCCTGGTTACATAAAGCCATGTCATACACGGAACCTTTTGATTGGCAGTAACACTCAATTTGTGTACCTATGCTTAATGGGACTAGGGCTTTCATCAACTGTCACATCAGCCTTTGGCAACTCTCTGAACTACCAAGGTAAATGGAGCTATGCTTGAATTTTCCATTCATGTTTACGGTATTAAGGTTTCCACGGTCTGTGACTGTCGATGTTGTCACGAACCGACTGAAAACTTTTTTCTTTTATTTCTCCTATTTCGTTCAGATTTTTCCGCCCATATGCCACGTACTCGTATATAATTCTGCAAGTAAAAGGTAGTGCCAGAGCCGAATTTTGGACCCCTTTTTATCCTTATATCTCTAATCTACTACACCCATTGTTTTTCATAGTCATAAAACATGTCTGTTGTATGATCATAACATGGTCTATGACAGATCATAAGGCTCGAGTATGCTGCGCCCAAGCACATTTTTGTATGTTCACATGTTTAAAACAATCCCTTTTTTAATTATAACTACTATTGGGGTAACTCTATATACCTCTCGCCATTATTATTAATGGTATCTTCTTCAGTCTGCCCCACAGTAGGATTCTTTACTCGCTTTCCTATTCTTCAATTTAAATTTGTCAATAAAATGAGTTGTTTTCAACCACTTTTACTATCTCTTATTTCCGTTCACTCATCGCAACAATCCTGTTTTGTCTCAGCTTGGACATTATTAATTGGAGCATAAATACCTCTGATGACTATCTTGTGATTTATTCTTACCATCACTAACAGAATTTGTTAGTTTACTTGCTCCAAAGACTATATTTTCCTCTTATACTTCTTTTTTATTGCGAGAGCTACCTTTAAAACATTATTATTAATCTAAAACATTGCCCAATTGCGTCTCATCGCATTGTCATACAACAGAAAATCGGTGTACCTACTATCTCATTTTAACAGTTTTGTATGCATCTAAATTTAATAAGAAATTTTTAAAAACATTTAATTTAAATAAAATTTGCTATGACTAACATGGGGATAACAGATAAACTATACGATTACCCGCTTGAAGAAGTTAGCAATCGTAAACCCATAGCAAGTCAATATAGCAATGATAAAGAGTGAAACAAGGAGGAGGGAGTTGGTGGCAGGGACGTTGAGTAGAGATGTTAAGAAAATGCTCGTCAAAACCTTGATATGGAGCGTGGTTTTGTACAGTGCGGAAACATGGTGATTGAAACAGGAAGATAGGTAAATATCGGTGGCTTTATAAATATTGGTATGGATAAGGATGGAAAAGGTGAAGTGGACTGATAGAAAACAAACGATGAAGTGGTGGGGGAGAGAGTTAAGAAGTCAAAAAGAAGCAGGAAAGGTGGATCCAAAAGGTTTTGATTGGAAATGGGATGTTGAAGACTTTAGTAGGGGGGAGAATGTCAGGCAAGGGAGAAATTGGTAGGTTCGACGGAATGAAGGGCGGAAGAAAGAAGGCAGAATTGAAGAAGGGCCTATTTGAAGGCCGAATGTCGGGCTGTGTTCGTCTAAGAGAGACACGGGAATTGTCGCCGCACCATTTGGTAGCTTGCGTCCATTTAAAACCTACCTTAACCGGTAGAATACCGGTAATAATAATAAAATGTGAAAAACTTTATTGCTATATTAATACTATTGTATATTAATACTTATACTTTTTATTTTACTAAATATCTAACATTTTTTTATAATGCTATCAATCTTGCGTTGCATGAATGATTAAAACCAAGTCAAGCTACAAATCGATATTTTGTGAAATACTGTGACTAACATTGAGAGAAATATATGTACATTGAGAGAAATAGTGTGTACAACAGAAAAATTCTAGAACACGTCAATGGCTAAGAAAATTCGAGATTACAGCACAAACAGACGGAGATGATAGTTTTTAAAACATATCACGTGAATGAGTAGAACATACCACAGTTTAAAGACTAAAAAGCACTCATTGCTATCTCTGACACCGAAGCGATTATCATGACCCCTTATATTTTTTGCGCCCTATGTCAGCACATTAAACCAGCCGAATGAGGAAAAGAGACCGTTAAAATGATGCATTTAAATATTCATATTTTATCCCTCAAATAGTTGTGGATCACAGCAAAGCCAAGGTCAAGAATGTCAATATTTATGTTAGAAAGATATTGATGAAAGAGCACTTCACATTATTCTACACAAATAATTGAAGATTTCGCCCTATAACACCGTGGGCACATCCTCGTAGCGGTTCGCAGACTCTGACGTAATCGTATGATTAAAAAAGAAACCTTTCTGATTATAGTTTATATTTGTCAACCAATTAGATATGTTCATGTCATTCTGAGAGCCAACATGTGAGCAAGAATATGTGGCATGGATATTAGAACTCCAGTCCCTTCCCTATATATAGTATATATGTGGAAAAAGTGGATTTTAACAAACAAGTTTGCAAGATAGGAAATGGTAGATAATTATAAGATCTACGTCATAAATCCAGGAAAATCAACCAATTGTTTTTCTGGGATCGCAAATTGTAACAGGAAAACCTAACTTTGAACTGTATTATTACCTGAGTCTATTTATTTTATAACTTACCACTCGAAAACCTTGAAAATTAAATCTCGTATTTACAGGCCCAAAATACTTTGTTTCTCAGGACAACAATTATAAACTCACAGGTCGGTTTGATAGGTGAAGGTAGAGCTCACCTAGTCCAAGGTCCAACGGCGTCTGAAACTCGCACATCAGGGAAGTGGGGCTACTTCCTATCCCTGTGCCGCCTATAGTTACCCAGAATGTTCTGATACGCGAAAACGCACACAGCTGGATGGATTTGAGGGTACCCAGATGCCCGAGAATCGAATCCGGACTCTTCGGTCAGTATTCCATCGCTCTATCCCTAAGCTACCCCGACCCGTTCTCAGAAGGACATCATCGTCATCAGCATGATAGGGATCAGCGATAGTCTATCACCCCCTTTTCAAAACATGGAAAGAAGGCAGGTTGATAATATGCCAGTCAAGCATCTACATCTAATCATGCATCAACTGTTTGAATGATTTCTCGGGCATGGATAACTCTTTTGTCCAATGACTAGTTATTTAGGCAGCGTAATATGACCATTCCCGTTGGAGAGCCTAGATTCGAAAACTGCGAGGTCAGGAGGCTTCCAAATCAAAAATATTCAGAAACCTCTGTCACAAATTAAACATTATACCAATTTATTCGCTGCAAACATAAATCACTTACCCTCTGTTAGCAGCAAAACGTCTATTTATATATAAAATAAATTATTATCAAATGTTTGAATCAAAAAACAAATACGTAAGTTTACATAACTTGGGGAATCGGTCAACTGTCGATATGAGAGGGTACAGAATGGAAGAGCACTGAGAGAGAAAGGGAGGGGGTGGAGGATATGGAGAGCCTCCGATGACGACGGCAGAAACACAAACACTACAGTTCGAGACAAGGTGTTGGAGGGGTTTGGAGGGAGAGGGGGGAATCGATACGGGTGACGTCACGTGTATATCAGGGGGTGAAGTGCGGAGATGGATCGAGGCGTATTTGTGTAGGCGAAGGTGCAGGAGGACATAGAAGGTGGCTGGCTAGGACATGGAGGGTGCAGGGCTAGGGAGGAGGGAGTGGAGTGTGAGGGTCTAAAAAGGGATTAAGGTTTGAGGGAGGAGTAAGGGCTTTTAAGGATATAGAGGGAAGGGCAGGAAAGAAATATGTTAAGACTTGCACCTGCGTTATGATACCAAGGACGATCGAAGGGCATACAAACTATATTTGCCCCTCCCTTTCAGACCCAAGCAAGGTTAATCTCCAATCAACTTCTCTTTCCCCGAATCCCTGTCCCCGCCCAAAACTCCTCCTATTTACAAACCGTCGCCGTTGCTACGATTGTCATCTCCACATCTATTTGATATCCCGGCAAGGTGCATCAAAGATATTGTGGTGGAGGAGAGAGGAGTGTTGAATGGCATTCAACCCCTGCCTTAGGGCACTATCGCATGAAGGCCGGCGGGAGAAGAGCGCAGAAAGAAAAGTGAATGTAGGGTGTCAAATACGAAAAAAACGAACGTAACGTTGAATATATATATATATATATATATATATATATATATATATATATATATATATATATATATATATATATATATATATATATATATATTTAATGTCTTTTTACTTTTTCAGGCTTTCACTGACAGGTTCTCTCCCAAGTCATACCGCGTCAAAAATGTTCAACTCCTCGCCCTTGATATTATGCCCAGTCAGGCATAATGTAGGTGAAACTGAGGAAGAGTTTGCATTCATTAAATTTACAGATATTCCATAATCGCTGTATCCTTGATTGGTTGATCGAAAAATTGATGATCTTTGGTGCCAATATATACCTATGTTACTATCGGTCCTTCCTCAGCCCACGCTCTAGATCTTCTTTGTGGGGGCCCTCCTTCTTCTATTTTAATTCTTATCGTGTTCCTAATAAATCTATGACTCAAGGTGTGCCCATCCCATCTGCCTCTTCTTTTTTTACCGCGCTCCTCATTTTCATTTGCTCTCCTACTGTTTGGCATACTTCATTTGTTATTTATCATACATTTGAACTTTAACATTCTTCTTTAGTATTAGGTGTTTTAGATTTACACTTTTCCAAAGGTGCAAATTTCTCTTATCCAGAGTATCATATTCCATCCAAATGCTTTCACATAATGCTTTTTTTCCTGCAAGCCTATCTATTGTTAGCATAGCAGTTGCCTCTTCTGGCTAGTTTGAAGCTAAGATACGTGTACGATTAGTGAAAATCACGATATGTTGTATATTTCTATATTTAGACGTTTCATTACTCGGGGCAAGAGAATAAGCTTTTTTGGAGCCTATTTTGGAGTCTTGGGAGTCTATTAGTCGTACGTATACGTCAGTGTGGCGGAGGAGGAAAAAGGTGAACTGGATATGGTAGGAGAGGAGAGATTGTTGCTGGGGAAAATTCAAAGAAAGCAAGAAAAGTATATGCAGAAAACGTTGAGTGGCATAAGAGGTATTCTTGGGGGAAATGAGGGGAAGCAGATATGGATTATGAAGAATGGTCCATGTCAAGGAAAGTTGTTACAATGTTTA
Organism: Hetaerina americana; assembly: GCF_022747635.1. Classification (NCBI taxonomy): domain Eukaryota; kingdom Metazoa; phylum Arthropoda; class Insecta; order Odonata; family Calopterygidae; genus Hetaerina; species Hetaerina americana. Next base: position 41,390,778 of record NW_027286763.1, read on the forward strand.
ATGTCGTGTGAGGCGGTGAATGGAAATGCAGCAATGATTAATATTAGTGTCCATCAAAAACATACCTTGGTGAACTTACTCTTAATGATATTCGTTCAAAGTGAGTTACACTTATGCATTTAAATTTGAGGTTTGGCTTAGCTTTTGACCTATTCGACAACCTGATTCCGTCAGAATTTACCCCGATCATTCTTTCCTGGCCTATCTGCAAAAAATGATACAAGGATATTATAGGAAATTGAATGATGCCAAGCTTTGATTTGGGTCATTTATATATATACCTACTTTTCGAAGGAAATATACGTAGCTTCTAGAGTGCCAATTGGACTTTTTTTTCCTTTTCCCATGTATCAATCCGCGATTCGACAAATGCATTTCACTTCTCCCCATTCCTCGGAACGCAAGTTCGACGAAACACCCCGCTCTCCTCCACGACGTAGAGGGCACATTTCGAAGGACTTCCTCACACCTCCCGAGCACCTCCCGAATTAACCAACCACATCATAACACTGACTTGAAAGCAAGTACTAATTTCTACCCTACATCTACTCTGCTCCCAGTGGATTTTTAGGACGGCATTAGGATCTCCTAAATTATGGTCATAAATTGAAACAGAGTTGCTTGCGGAAGGTTCGCATCCCTTAGATAAAATACCCACAGAAAAGAAATACAGAAGATGCATAACAGAAAAGAATTGACACAATGGACAAAATGAATAAAGACAGGAAGAATGCGGAGTTGAAGGATGGTTTAGTGTAGTGCAGGTTTTAGAGTATCCATTTAATGTAGGGTGGGGCTTAGAACTCTGGCAGTTCTAAGGTAGTGAATCTATTCAATGCCAACCTTATCCAATAGTAACTCCTATTGAGAGAGAACACTGCTCCGAAAAATAGGAAAATCACTATCAATGAAGACTGCCAAAGTAGTTTCATTCACTAAGACGGAAGAATAAATAATTAGCACTAAATGACGAAACTGGTTATATTTCGAATGGTATAGCTACATTAGATAAGTATACATCTATAAATTGGCAAACATTTCCCAATAACGGATTATCCATCCGTTATTTTGTAGCGTTGTGTGAGCTTTGAGATAAAGCAACGACTTGATCTGAGCATTCAAAATTGAGAGTAAGAGTGTAACAGGACCCGTAGCGTTTCAGTGACGTTCGTCAGGAGACGTTCGCGTGGTCTCCGAAAAAGTTCGGAAGCCGCCCTCTGGAACTGTTTCTCACCGGAAGAGGAGGATTCTAGAACAGTCTGACACGTCAATTAACTAGCTCTCTGGCCCTAAAGGCCTGTCATGAACGTCTTCCTCATCCCTTTTTTCCATCGACCTCCCTCTTTTCATTTCCCTTACCCCCGAATGTGTCCCTACCTATTCCCTCCCGTCCATGCCCTCCAATTCCTGCGTCACCGTCCCCCTTGGCACAGCGGCTGCACTTGGCGTGGTCTCAAAAGGGTTCGCTGCATTCCGTCTCTCCTCCCCCCCCCCCCCGCTCCCGGATTCACCGATTCCTGGCAACCGCCCCAAATTCAAAGGGAAATGGATCTCTAGGGTGAGGAAAGGAGGAAGAGATGGAGAACAAGACCAAATGGGAAGGCCGAACCTTGACAAAAGGCGAACACTTTCTCCCGCTCTCTCCACCCGCATATTCTCTTCGCCCTCTCTAGCTCTCCATCTCTCTCTCTCTCAAAGGTATTATCTTCTCCCACGGTCTACCAAATAAGTGTAGAGGGAAGGCCTCGGGATCAAGGCCAAGCGAGACCTGACCTACGGTCCAACGTGACCCTTAAGAGTCGATTTTTATTTCAGAGCGAGGGCCTATGCTTGGAGGTGTGTATCATCCACGATGGGCGATCGCATTCGGAATACTGAAGAGTCATATGAGTGAGCCTCCAGGCACTGCTCGGAAGGGCAAATGCTAAACGTCGTCTCCAAAATTCCTAAGAGGTTTATCTCCCAGTCGAATCATCAGAGATATACAGCAATGCATTACAGGAAAGTTATTTTCAACACCTGCGAAATCTATGTGAATTTAAAATTTCTTCAGCTAAAGGCTCCCATTTATCTAGATAATTAAGCCATTCAAATTATTCCATTTTCCTGTAGCATTATATATTTGTTAGAGAATGCTACGCTTTTCAGTTCCTCAAAATATCAAGAAGTTTGAGAGTTAACAGCATGAAACTGAAAAAAATCTTTCCTTATGCAATATTTTAGTGTGTATTATAATTCTGAAAAATTTGCGATATGTAACGAAGTAGTTTTTCCCATATTTTCTCAAAAAGCCAACGTAAGGCAACTTTATGAATTTTTAATTGACTCATATGGATACATTGACCCGAATTTCCTATTCCAAGGATTAATTAAAACAACCTCTAAAATTCCACGGTCTACGATTTACGCATTATCACTTACGACCATGGTTTCGCCGTCGTGCAGCTTCATCAGGTAGCATGTAAGCGATAATAAATTGTGAAGTTAGCAGTCGCAGGATTTCTTTTTAACATTCCTTGGAATATGAATAAATTCCACATCTGTGCCTGAAGCAGTATCCGTCAATCTTCTAATTCGTCTGACACAGACAAAAATCTCCCACTGCAGTTGCTGCTTTCTTGAATTCACTATGTGCACGGTTAAAAAATACTCTTCATTTCTTTTTCAGCTAATATGAGTTACATAATTGTGTATATGAAAAAATTATCTTTTCGTCGATCATTTAGGGAGTCAAATATACATTTTTGGTTATAAAACCTTAATATCAAGCGTCTTGTACTTACACCAGGAAAGCAAATTTAATACGCCATAGTTGAATAGATTTCATTAAGTAACACACTTCCATTATTTTAAATAAATTATTTTTACATGCTCCATACAATTTTCTTAAATCAATCTGAATTTTTGGACCTGAATCGATACTACAATGTATTTTAGCAGAAGGATTGGGCTTTGTATTATAAACGGTGATTAGATATTAACGGGACTAAAAAATCTAAGATCATAATGTAGGCCGCTCAAAAAGCCTTGAATGATTACATTCAATAACATGAATTTACCGTGGCAAAATCCCTGTTTTCCAATGATTACTACATAGCGATTTTTTTACATTTCAAGGCCTATCAATTGCCATGTACATGAAAAGCATATAAATATTAGTCTATTACATGGAATACGAGTATCTAAAAAATAATTAAATAAATGAAAGGATCTAAAATAATATTGTTAAGTGCTTTATTCAGCCTATTCCCAGTCAAAGTTTTGGATGATGATCCCAAGGCCTCCTTATGAAGTGTCTTTCACGCAAACAACCGGAGCATCGACAGCAAGGTATGAAACATGATGTCAAACTGTTCTTTAAACATGTGGGAATACAGCAGGGGTATAAATGGATCTTCGGGTCTTATTTATCTAAAATAAACTGATTGGAGAGGCGACCAAGACCATGGCTGTAGAGAAATTCATAGCGGTGATGATGATGAATATGCAATGAAATTAATAAGTAAACGAAAAGAATTGTAGGAATTATATGATTAATTTCTATTCTTATGGACTACAGCCTTGGTATGGTGGAAAAACTTGTGCATTCTGATGAACTCCTAGAGCTGTGTTGGAGGGAGCAATGATAATTGCTCCTAGTACGGTCACCCAGGGTCGAAGGTTAGGAATCAGACGAAAGGTAGTCTGAACAGCGTGAATATAAAGCAAGTGACTTATCGAATATTACTAGTAGAAGTGAAACCTGAACCAAGGAACTTGGTCATTGTTCAAATGTGCATGCCACGAAGCAAACACAGAGAGGAAGACGTCGACAGAGTATAGATCAGTTAGAATATATAATTGCGGGTGTCCCGGGAGGAAAATATTTGATGGTGATGAGGGATTGGAACGCGATAGTGGGCGAAGGAAGACTTGGATGTTATTTTGGGGAACCACACATAGGGACGGAAGCAAAGGAGATTTCTGTAGGGGACAGAGTTTATTCATACATAGCTGGGTTTATCCATAACGAGCAGCTCAATTAAACACAAGAATATGCGTAGGTATGCATGGAGATTGCTCTGGAATACTGATAAAAATCAGTAAGACAATATTTTGGATGGACACAAGTTTAGGAACAGCATTATAAATCTGAGAGATTCCCGGGAGTGTATTCATATCACAATTAATTACTAAAAAAATATAACGTCAGAATCGAGAGGACAAAACGAGGAAGACGGGTTATTAAATGGAATTTAGAAGCATTAACCGGAAAAATAAAAAAAGGATTATGATCACGTCAAAGAGAAAATTATGAGAGAGGAAAGGGGGACGGGTACAGTGGAAGAAATAACGAAATGCATCAAGAAAGAGATAGCAAAAGGTGTAAACGAAACTATAGGAACAGTCAATAGAAAAAGGATAAGGAAATGACTGATCACATATTATTTAAAAGAAAGACAAGAGAATAAAATGAAAGAATGCACACAGGGTTAGTTGGAAGAACTAACAATTAGTTGAATAATACAAGAAACTACTAGGACGAAAGAAGCATTAGGAAAGACTAAGTGAGACAATAAGGAAAGTTAACTAAGAAAGGGTGCAATTGGTGCACACTAAAATAAGGCGAAAGCACAATCAGGAAGTAAGAAGGATAAATTCTTGCAAGCAATCAGACATTAGTCAGAAATATTATTAATTGAACCAGAAAATATTCTAGAGAGATGGAAGGAAAATATATATTATTCGGTAAGATCTTAGGCCAGCAAGTTTGGAAAATAAGATTATGACGTAAATGGGGATAGCTTAGAACCACGAATACTCGATTCCGAAATAAAGGGCGTTAAGGGTATTGAAATCATATAAGGCTGTGGTAATAGAAAGCATTACCGCGGAACTACTAAAGGATTTGGGAAAATATGGAAAGGAAAAGTTTTTACTAACTCAGATGTAGCATGTATGAGGGAGGACCTTGGCCAGATGATTTCGTCAGATAAGCCCTCGTTCTCATTCCAAAAAAGGGAAAATCAGCCATATGTAAGGGCTTTAGAGCAATATTTTTGATTTGCAGTGGTGGTGCGTAAAGTGGTATCCAAGGTGATCAACAAGAGGACGGAGATGAGGTCAAATGCTATTAGGCCTCGGGGAATGATTAGGCTGAGTTCAAGAAGGGGAGGCACGCATGACGCCATAGAAGTCATTAGATCGCTAATAGAAAAGAACATGGTGTACAATCAGGATATATGTCGTTTGCTAGTTTCACAGATTTCGAGAAAGTGTTCAATAAAGTGAATTTGGTATAATTAATGTAGGTGTAAAATGAATAAATTGGAGTAGATGGAGGCGACTTATCCTCAACCTGTAAATATCACAAATTGCTCATGTGAGAATGGCGGATGGAAAGTCGGGAGATTTGTTAAGAAGAGGGGTGAGACGGGATGCTCATTATCAGCTGTGCTTTTCAACGGACGTATACGTGGAAGTAATGGTAAAAGAGGCACGTGAAGAACTGGAAATAGAAATGAAAGTAGGTGGACAATTAATTGAATTAGTTAGATTTGTGGATGATCAAGCTTTACTGTGCCAATAAAACAAAGGGTTGTAAGCATTGCTGATCTCATTGGAGAGTCATTGCGATAGATATGGGATGATAAAATATGTAAAAAAAATAAAGATTGAGATTCGAGAAAGAGAAAGGATAAGATAAAAGTTTAAATAGGAGAGCAATAACTAGAGTTGGTAGAACTGTCCACGTATCTTGGAAGTGTTTTGGACCAAAAAGGTGAACAAGGTAGAGACATAATGAGAAGAATTGCTTTAGGCAAAAAAGCTTTCACAAGGAGAAGGGAGTTAATGGCAGGGTATTTGAGTAAGGATGCTAAGAAAAGGCTCGTCAAAACATTGATACCGAGCGTCCAGGGGGAAGCATCCATCGCCAGTTTCACAAGAAAGACTTCATGAAGTGTTTCCTCAATTCTATTCAAATTTTGTGCCGCCATTAGATTTTAAATGATGTCCATCGAAATTCTTTAGCTCTTTTCAATACCCTAATGCCTTTTCATTGCTTCAAATCCTGCTTTCTATACGAAACAACTTTTCCAGGACTCCTAGTTTTCATCAAATACTATAAAATATTCACCTAATTGAAATTTTTTGCAACCAAGTAATCCTTATGCCAAAAAAAATATTCCACGAATATCCAGCCTCGATATAAAGTATTCCTTTTCAACCCCGCTCGTTTTTAAAATTCATATTATTATTTCATTAAATTCATTAATACGGGCAAATCTTCAACGTCCGCACCTTTTTTTCATGTAAAACTCGAAAGGCTCCTCGTCAGATCACACTTTGGCACTCCTGAGACGCACAACGTTCTATACAAACAGAACGCCTGTATCCCGGAGGCCAGACAAAGCAAAGAAAGAAAGCAGACGCCACAAAAGCGGTTTCGTTCGCCCATTTCAGAAGGAAAAGAATGAAATGCTATCTCCACGAAGGCCTACGAACAATAGCAAACGATTCAGTGCCCCAAAAACAAGTAAGGAGAAATACGGAAACGCTTGATGGGGTCTACACAGAGTTTTCTATAGGTCCAAATCATGTTTGTTCCAGGAGATTTAGAGGTGTCTGGGCTTTTACGCTCCCAAAAGTGTAATTTCTTCCCCAAACTCCCCTTTCTTTTTTTTCGTAACAGTTACTAAGATTCTTTTATGACGTCTTGTCCTCCGTATTCCGCAAAGAAAGAGAGAGGATGATGACGTAAGAAGAGAAAACGGAATAGGCGAAACGTGATATCATTCCACGAAGTAAAATTCAGATTCTCGTACTTGAAAGGGAAGAGAAAAGTTAATGCTCACCGAAATGAGGATCTAATTAACAAATCTTTAATTTTTAAGACAAAGAGGAATAATTTAAAGGGTAAACCTGAAGGTATCTCAGAATGTAAACTCAAATAAAGTCACCAATGAACAGTATTTACGAGTGAGAGTGAAGAAATTGACAGAATTATTTCGTCCGATAAGTTCTTGTTTCTATCCCAAAAAAGGGAAAGGCAGTCAAATGTGAAGAGTACAAAGCTTTAGTTCACAGTCAGCTAATGGCTTGCAAAAGTCGCTGGATGCATCGGAAGGTGATTGCGATAGATGTAGGATGACAATAAATCTAAACAAAACAAAGGCTAAGCGGTTTTCTAGATAGAGGAGAGCCAAGTTGAATATTAAAAGTAGGAGTTCATAAACTAGAGTATGTGGAACAGTTTATCAATCTTGGCAATGTCATGGAACCAAAATGGTCAAATGGTAGGGACATCAGTAGAAGAATTGTGTTAGGTTAAGGAACTTCACAAGGAGGAGGGAATTGATGACAGGGAATTCGAGTAAGAAGGCTTATGAAAAGGCTTCTCATAACTTTAATATTGAGCGTGGCTATGTACGACGCGGAAATAGAATCATTGAAGCAATAACATAGGCTCAGATTGGAGGCTTTGGCAATGTGGGTGTGGAGAAGGATGAAAAAGGCGAAACGGAAATAAAGGAAATCAAACAAGGAAGTGCTGGGCATGATGGGGCAGAGAGAGGATTGTTGGGAGGAATCAAAAAGGGCCAAGAAATATGGATTCAGAGCGTTTTGATTGGTATTAGGATGTTGAAGCCCCTAATAGAGGGAATAGCGTTGGGTAAACGAGGAAGGGGTAGGAATAGGATAGGCATATTGGATGGAATTGAAGGGAGGAAGGAAGTATACGGAATTGAAGTGGGACTTAGGTAGTGTCCGATTTCAGGATTTTTTGGTCGGAAGAGGCAGATAAATTTATTTTTGTACAGTTGTATAGATTGTGCCCATCCAAAATCTGCTTTAACCGGTAGAATAATAATATTTTTCAATTTCATATCGTCTCAGGAAGCATTTCAAAGAACTAATTTGTCAATAGAATGAACCAAATGCATTATTAATTATTTTATATAGTTACGTGAAGTAATTAAATTCAACACTCTTCTGTTATCCCGGTCATACAATTATTCTCTTCAATTATTTCCGAACCAGAATGAGTCTTGACTATCAAAGAGGAAAGCTTAGCCGTAAATATACTTACATTAGCATTATTTTAAGGTGGAATTATCAAGAAATATAACACTTATGGTTTGCGATGAAAACCCTGGGGAGAAAACGTCCGAAACAATAGCCATCGCAATCATAAATGATCCAACAAATCATTTTTTGATCCTTTCGCCACAAGAACACAATAGGATAAAAATTTAGGTGGAAGATGGTGTCTCATTATTCTTTTATTTATTTAGTTATCAATTTTTTAATTGTCATCTACATTTTCTTTTGCCACAGGTGCTTCGTCTAGTCCGTCATTTGGTGATTTTCAAAAATTCATTGTCGATGTGCGCGAGCAATAAATGTACATTTTTAATAGATTTTTCCAAAGTTAACAGTAAATTGCTCGATTTGAATCACTTGACAATCTATTTCCATCCTATACATGATTCCAATGAGTCATTTACAAACTTTCTTAAATTCTGTGCAGAACGTTGGGAACGAATAACCTCACAAACCGATCGCCGACAGAGAAATGACATGTTGAAATGATTACTGAAAGAGCACTTAATAACCGAAGGTTACCTTCGATTCAATCCAGCTATAGACCTTACTTAAACAAAATGTTAACGACAGTCCTCCTGAAATCAAAATATGTGCGCAGCTACACCCAGTAACATCATGCGTGAATCTAGAATAAAAACAAATGAGAGGAGTTAAAATTATCACATGCCTATCGCTGGTATTTTGTTGCGAGGCCGCAATCATCCTTTCAATGCCCTTCAACCATTCCGGGTCCTATCGCGCTGGCGGTAGGGAAGACTACGTATTGTCAAAGAGCGGGACAAAGTCCACTCGGGACAATGGGGCATAGAGATAACCAAACGCTTCAAGTGTCGATAAGACATGGTGACTATACATCAAATAACTCAACGTCATCACGATGGTAATCTTCATTTTGGTTGGCCTTCAATGACCAATATAACATAGGAAGAAGAATGAAGGAACATACCATACCCAGAGGACGCAAGAATTCTTTTCACTCCATCTGTAACTCTTTTCCACGATTCTATGCTATGAGTGAGTCATGATGACAGCGTTCGCGTCGTTTGAATCTCTTTTTTCTCATTAAATAAGTTGAGGGAGTCCTTCCTCTAGAATAGCATTTAGAATTTTACCACCCCATTTGTCAATAAACACGCATGTAGGACCAGCTACTGAGTGTTTCAACATCCATAAAAATTGCTCCCTCATTTTCATGTTAGACCCATTGCAGATTACCGCTAGGTGACGAGCATAATCTTATAATACGTATATAGATCCGAACACCAGATGGTCGCGAAGTTTAGCATTCCACGTAGTTTTTTCCGCAATTATGGCTAAGACACCGGCGAGGATTTATCAGTTAACTTATGCATAATTAGAGTTACACCAACTACCAAAACAGGAGTCCATGCGAAATTATTTGCATATAAATATACATGAAAGGGTGAAATATATTAGAGAGCTACCAGCACTACCGGACATGGAAAACATATCCCATGTTCAAATAGCATACGATCAGGGGTAGAATATAGCAACTTCATTCATTAGTAGTCTACCGCTTGCTTTAGGGTATGAAGCACACTAACAACTATTATATATATATATATATATATATATATATATATATAAATAATGTATATTGAAATGAAATGAAATAATTAACTTTGTAATTCCACACACTTTATTTAAAAAAACACGACCCAGGTTTCGACGTTGAATGTCAACATCAGTTGGTCCTCATTGAAGCAATAACATCTTTTTGACTTGGAAGAGTGGTAGGTCTAGGAGTGGGGAGTGGGAGGGATACAATTTTTTTAAATAAAGTGCGTGGGATTACAAAGTAAATTATTTGATTTGATTTCAATATGTTATGTAAATTCCATAAAGTTACGCCTGAAGCAACACATTTTATAAATAATGTACTTCATCTAGCCTAAATTTGTTGGGCCGACATTATTTTCCTATTAAGTTCTTCATACCATCTACATACTACCCATAGTTCCGTCCAAAAAACCTATTCTCCCCCTTACTCTTCCCCACTAGCCTAAAAGTCAGCATTTGGTGACTCACTAACATTGTTTTTACAATCCTAATCCTAATAATATTATTATTATTAGTTAATCTAAAGGCTAAGGTAGCTTTTGAATGGACACAACTACCAAACAAATCTATTTTTTCTCCTAACAAAACACAATCCAACATCCTACTCTACAACATGCCCCTCTTCCTTCCTCCCTTCATCCCGTCCAACATCCCTATCCTATTCCTGCCCATTCCTTTTTTGCCTAACATTCTCCCCTCTATCACAGTCTTCAACATCCCACTGCCGATCAGTACGCCCTTGATCCATTTTACCTGCCTTATGATTTCTCCCAACAATCCCCTCTCCTCGCCCACCATACCCCTGGTCCAGGTCATAACCCCTATTATTTATGTAACTTATGAGTTAAACTTCCATTACAGCCGATTTTACGGAGAATAGGCGAGTTACAGTTTCCATTAATCGTTCAGTAAATACTTTTACGATTCGCATTTTTGTCAACTTCCTTCTCAAAGAAATTAATGGTGTCTAGCAGTCGTTCTATAGCTCTACGATATACCTGCGTCCTAATTGTAATTAATTGCGTTATTCAATGAAACTGACGAAAACGTATATAATCACATTCTAATCGTTTCCCTAAGCAATAAACGGTACTCGTTAATTAACTGCATCCATGAAAGCTTTGTTTTCCCCATCCGGGAGTAGATTGTCCACGACCCTTGAAATGACAAAAAAATAATCAAAAATTATTTTTTTAAATGCCCGCCCCATATATGTATTTATTTTCTCGGCCAATATCATGAGAATATAAAACTTCGCAAGCAGATTAAAAAAGGAATTAGTCACAAGAAATATAGGATATCACTTCTTCTTGATGATAAAAGGTAAATTTGAAAAGTTTTCGGAATTGAAAAGCAATAAACGACTTACCTCATTAAAACATTTATATTTTTCAATGTAGTCTCCTGCATACTAATTCTCTGGGTCCAGCGATATTCCAATGTCTTGATTTCATCACAAAAATAAGACATCTTCAGGTCTGCAAAATACCCGTCTACTTCGGCTGTTGGTACATTGATTGAAGAAATCTCGGTTCACCGAAGAAAATTTTAAGCTTGGAGAACTTGGAGAACAGAATAAGGCCGTGGTGGCAAAAATTCGTTTATTTTATCACGTATTTTTTCCATGGCAACGACCCTTGTTTGTGGGCGTGCATTGTCTTGATGAAAGATTTCTTTCTTCCTAGCCAAACCTGGCCTTTTATCGCGTGCCTTTTGCTGTAGTTAGTCCAGTAGGTTAACGCAGTATTTTTCAGTAATTGTTTGACCAGTGGGAAGATAATCTATCATAAGAATCCCTTTTGCATTCCAAAAGACCGAAGCCATCACCTTTCCGGCCTACCGTATTGGCTTTGCTTTCCTTGGTCATGGTGAATCAACTTGTTTTAACTTCTTTGACTGCGGCTTTGTCTCTGGGATATAGAAATGGACCCAAGTTTCATCTGTGTTCACTAACCGGCGCCGAAAATCTTGTTGTTTGCCCTTGAAACGGGTCAAACATTATTCTGAAATTTCCATTCTGATGAGTTTGTTATCCTGCATCAAGAGTCGCGGCACCCTATAGCAGATAAGTTTCTCATATCCAATTTCACCGTTAAAATTTTATAAGTCCGTGCAGATGACATCCTTACAGCTTCAGCGATTCCTCGCACTTTCATTCAGCGATCCTCTACGACCATTTTATGCACTTTTGCAATAATTTCTGGGGTAGAGGCAAATCTTGGCCAACCACTACGTGGATCATCGTCTAAGCAGTCCCGACCAAATTTAAACTCGGTTGTCCACTTAGCAACAGTTGAATATGACGGAGCCGAGTGTCCTGAAGGATGGCATGAATGTCCTTTGCTTTCATCCCTTTCTTCACGAAGTATTTAATCACAGTTAGAATCTCAATTTTTTTCATCTTCACAAATCACTACACGGGATCCACGACAGAGAGACGTCCGCACCACAGATTTTTTCCCAGAGCACTGACGTGTTACGTGTTTACACATAAAGGATTACCTATTACTACGCGGGAAACTCGTTACACTAGCACTGACATATGATAGTACTTCCGAGAACCTTTCAAACTATTATAGTAAAACTGCTTTGGAGTATTAACCATAAACGAAGTAAGCAACCCAAAGGTCGGTTTGGTAGGTGAGGGTAGAGTTCACCCAGTAGTTAGCCCCACGGCGTGTGAAATTCACACATCAGGGTAGGGGAGGCAGTTCTTTTCCCTGTGCCGGTTATGGTTTCCCAGGAAGATCTGGTGCCCGAAAAATCACACAGCTTGGGTGGAGCTGCAGATTCCCGGAGAGGCTTTTCCGGAAATCGAACCCGAGCCCTATGGCCAGTAGTCCAACACTCCAACCCTGGTCTACCGTACGTCTACCTTTGGAGTATTAAGGATGCAATAATGCTGATTTATTAATCTTTCCTCCATTGCAATAACATACGTTAATTCGCATGGATTCATAACGCAGAATTAAGTTATGTTATTTTTCCTTAAGACAAAAGAGATTAGATATATATGAGCGCATAGAAAATAATACTCTGGACATATTATTGTTTTTCTTCATTTTCAATGTAGACTAATTAATATTACGCGGAGTGGAGAGGCACTCTATTTTCCAAATTATTCAGAGCCACCGAGCTATTAATTAAATGCAAACTACAATATAAGTTATATTAATCTATTTTCCATTTCACATGCATAACTAATATCGATTGGTTCCGGTGGTATTTTGAATATTAATGAAAGATCCTTACCCTCCCAACAGAAATAACCATTCGGATGTTTTAATAAGACAATTAGCCTCATTATTATTTTTCCTAATTGTTACACCGTTTATATCGAGTTAAAGAGAAAAATAATTATTTTTGGAAATTGATTCGAAAACACCGTAGAGCAGTTTTCACTTCCACGCACCACACTTCTTAAAATAAAATTACGTCTTCATCCTTCCCCTCCACACACGCGAAATGCGAATTGGCCAACACGGAAGAGCCGTTCCACTGCGTATCCAAATTCAGACAAATTTGGGAGTGACATACTGTATCTGTGAACCATTTCCAGTAGCGAGTTCATTGTTTCCGGGGAAACCCGTAAAGGATTGGTGTTGACTCAATGAATTAAATAATCCCCCCAGAGATGGATGAAACCGCAGATCCCAGAGAATATCCATTCTCGGGAGGGCGCTTAGGAACGCACACAAGGGCTAACCAAATACGTGCCTCTCTCCCATAGGCCACTTTCAAACCTAATCCGAAACCGCAGTTTGCTTCGGTAGATATTATTTTCATAGCTATTTGCAAAGGGAATCGGAATGCGAGACAAACGATAGGAGTTGATAAACAAGTTCACTAATCCTGATCATTTTTATCCGTTTCATTCCATTTGCCGATGCCACAAGAGGCGTCCAAAAAGAGAATGAAGAACTTATCTGTGAGCACCATCAGCTCAGGAAAGGAAAGCTTGTTAATTCCTACCTCAAATCATTACTTCCAATAACCACCTCAAAAGATAAAATACACTATTTGTGGTAAACTAATATTAGGATGTTCTAATAACAATTTTACATGCTGATTACTGGATGCTCCCGGTTGTCTAATGGCTGTCGCCACTCTATTGACTGGTACAATATTATAGGCCCAATGGTTTGACCTGAAATAATATGAATGACATCTGGGATTTAAGGGAGAGATAAAGTGAAGGTGTGTACTAATAATCTGCAGGTATAAGTTGTAAGTTACATGTAACAAAACATTAATTTATATTAAGGCATTTTAGTCATTAGCAGTAATCGTCAATCAGCATATTAAAATTTTACTCCTGAATTTAAAAGCATACCTAATGAATATTTACCATTAGATCGCATCCCAAATCTTACGAGTTGAGAAGAGCTTGGGTGAAAATTGTGCCCGTAAAACGCTGTCGTTTCAACATTCACTCCACTATATTTAAACACGGTCGGCATATAGAAGTACAGGACTGAATAATTTCAATTTTTTTCTGGCTAAAGTAATTAGAAGGATGTAATTGGATCGAACTCCATTGTAATTTCTTACAGTTATTAATTCACATCTACCGGATGGAAATGTTCGTACGGTTGATGAAATAGTGGGACCAGTAAGCATGCGATTACCTTGCTGGACGAAAAATATCCTCCCTCATGGAGTCACGAAACGACATTTCAGTTTATTCCATCTTTCAACACATATCAAGAGCCTCTTTAGCTCAGTGGTAGAGCACTGGTCTCGTAAACCAGGGGTCGTGAGTTCAATCCTCACAGGAGGCATAAATTTTTACATATAATTCAAAATGATGCCGTTACACTTATTAACGATTTCCTTCAGTTAACTGACAATTGAACGAACTTAATAAGAATATGTCATGTTGATTTGCACTTTAACATTTTAACAGACGCCTCAAGCTATATTATCTTGTGCTAAGTGGCTCACCACTGGCCATATTAGGCAACACTAAAAGGAAAATTAATTTGAATCTTTGAGTATTTCGGATATGGTCCTTCCTACCCTTACATAAATTTTTAAGTTAATATAATCGAACATCAATCACAATCTATTTACCAGCGCGGTTTTACTCTTCCGTAAAAGTACAAATAGCGGGTATAACTGGTGGATAAAATCGAAGTAAACACTAGTTTTCATTACAATTATTACTTCATACATAGCATTCACTGTTGACGGAATTATTGTACTGTTTTGCTGACTTTTCTCTAGTTCATTAAAGGGGAGTGTGCCCTTATCAGGCCAGTGAGTTATACTTGCTCATAGAGATTTCAAAATACATTTTATTTACTCTTCCCTCTAGAATTACTACAGGGCATCAAACATATCATATCGAGCCAAGAAACACGAGTCAGATCTCCAAACGGTCTTACAACTCTTATCATAGGCATCCAAAGGTGAGCTGATATGATAGATGGGTCACAAAAAAACACATGATGATATAAGTGGTCCTTATCAACAATTATTTATTGCTTCAGAGTAACCAAACGCATGATCTTGGTCAAAAGACTACGCTATCAACAAAAAAGTAAGCGCATCGAAAGATTTGTCATATAAGTTCATAGATGGATCTCGGAATTGCTCTTAATTATTGGGTTTCCATTTCGAAAGAGTCAATTCAATAGTGTATTAAACAAAAAGATTACCTTTCATCCTAAATCATTTGGCCAGCACAAGTGAACAAAATAGCGCCAGTGTACTGACGACAGTAACTCATTAAACATATGGTAACCATACTGCAAAACCTTTAGATCCGTGTGGACTGCTCTCAAAAATGACACATGGAGGTATTTCTGTCGATTCTTGCGAAATTTTCATGAGTACTTCATTGCCCGCGATGCCGATGGCAAAATTTAATATTGTCTCCCAAAGCCTTGCTCTCATATTTCAAGAGTTTTCAACGAGACATTGGAGCTGAACGCCACGTTAAATCAATAAAATCATTTTATCGCAACCTTGTTCAGGTGATTAAGATACCCGCAAATAATCTCTATTATTACTGAAAAAAATTAGATTCCGAGACGAGACGGATTCAAAAATTGGATAGCATAAGACTTTTGAGAAGAATACTAGCATCCAGTTACTGTTAGTCAAGTGTTATTAATATTTATTTTTACTGGGGGATAAAGCCAGATTGATGAAAAGATCAATTTCTAACAGGGCTCCTCAAGGAGAAAGAAATTTATTTACCAAGCATATATTTACACATATTTATCTATTAAAGTTTAGTTGCTATTCCGAAAAAGGTAAAGTCTACATCATGTGAGGACTACAGGACGATAAGTTTGATATCCCACGCAGCTAAAGTTGTTCTCAGGATCACAAACAAAAGGATAGAGAGCAGGGCAAATGATTACTTAGGGGATGATCAGTTTGGGTTTAGGAAGGGGAGAGGTACGCGTGATGCCATTGCAGTAATGAGATTATTAATCGAGAGGAATATAGAACACAACCAGGAGGTATTTGCCTCTTTCGTAGATTTCGAAAAAGCGTTTGATAGAGTGAATTGGGAAAAACTAATGAGTATATTGCAGAAAATAGGAATAGATTGGAGGGAAAGGAGGCTAATCCGCAACCTGTACATGTCTCAGACTGCTCAGGTGCGGGTGGGAAACGGGGAGTCAGGATGGGCAGTGTTAGGAAGGGGTGTATGGCAGGGTTGCCCATTATCACCGTTGCTGTTCAACCTGTATGCAGAGGAAATGATCAAAGAGGCATGGGAAGAACTCGAGGTAAGAATGAAAGTGGGCGGGGAATTCGTAAAATCAGTTAGGTTTGCTGATGACCAAGCTTTAGTTTGTCAGTCAGCCAAGGGGTTGCAAGCATTGCTGAGTGAATTGGAAATTCAGTGCGACAGATATGAAATGGGAATCAATATTAATAAAACAAAGGTTATGCGATTTTCTAGAAAGAAAAAGGCTAAGCTAAACATAAATAGGAGGGCAAAAACTGGAGCAGGTAGAGCAGTTTACGTATCTCGCAAGTGTTTTGGACCAACACGGTCTCAGTGGAAGGGACGTAAGGAGAAGGATTGCGCTAGGCAAAGAGGATTTCACGAGGAGGGAGTTGGTGACGGGGACGTTGAGTAAGGATGTTAAGAAAAGACTCTTAAACACTTTGATTAGGAGCGTAGCTATGTACGGCGCGGAAACGTGGTCATTGAAGCAGGAGGATAGACGTAGATTGGAGGCTTTTGAAATGTGGGTGTGGAGAAGAATGGAGAAGGTGAAATGGACAGAGAAGAAAACAAATGAGGAAGTACTTGGTATGGAGGGCGAGGACAGGGGTTTGTTGAGAGAAATCCTATGGAAGCAGGAAAAGTGGATGAAGTGGGTATTGACCGGCAGTGGGATGTTGAAGACTGTAATAGAGGGGAGAATGTTAGGCAAACGACGAAAGGGAAGGAACAGGATAGGGATGATGGACGGGATGAAGGGAAGAAGAAAGTACTCAGAGATGAAGAGGGACCTGATGTAGAGTAGGATGTTATGTTTTGCTAGGGGTCACAAATTATTTAATTAGTAATTATGTCCATCCAAAAACCTACCTTAACCGGTAGATTACCTAATAATAATAATCTATTAAAGTTTAGATTCACTCAATATATTATATTCAGTATATTAATATTAATGCATTAATTCAATGTTTTTCTCTCATCAGTTTGGACATGTTTGAACATACAATTGGATTTCCACTGCCTCGAATTTTAATCATAATGTTATAGCAATACCAATATATGTACGGGAAGTATTTTCATGTTTCAAGCAAGCCACAGATACCACCACAATATGCAAGCAAACATTTTTCGCAGACTTAATGAGAAAGAGATTGTTGGCTCGAAGGATCATCACCCCAGTGGCAAGATGTATTCATTGACGGCAACACTCAGCAGAACTAGATAGAATGGTACCACAATTGAATGTGTATTCCATTCCTTACTAACGATTGGTTAGCGATAAAGATTTAGAGTGAAGAGCATCATTAGAATAGTTACAGAAGATATACTAACAAGCGGATAAATAATGAACCCAGCAGGTTGAGAATAGCACCGACGGGATTTATTAAAATTGAGGATTGGAATTCAAAATTATAAATGCACGATCTAGAACTCGGGATTTTAAGGAAACACACGGAAATCACAAATTTGTATGCGCCGAAAAAAGTACCTCGGGAACTTAAAGAATAAATGCAGGGATCACAATTCTTATTCTGTCTCTCGCAACAGTCACAATTCCTCCAAACGCTGCGTTGCGGGCGACGTCCTTTTGTAGCGAAAATCCATACAAAAATATCAGTATTTTTTTATCATTTACAAAACTTATATTCGATAGATGTGAAATGTTTTTCTAAGAAACTCATTCGTAACTGAGAGCCATCCCATGGAAAGCTAATTAAGAGCGAAAGCCAACGTGCCTAATAACAGAAGTTTCTTAATAGTGCCCTAACTCAATTCCTACGCTCCTTCGGAATAAAAGTGGGTCTTTAAATGGGATAAAGAGTCCAGGTATGCATGTTTAAAAAGTAAAAATTTATTTTAATTGGGTAAACAGGAATTAATTGGTGTAAAACCGCTATGCTATAATGGACGAAGAAAAAAATGGGAGTGAAGTAGAGGAAAATGGAAAAGAGGAGGGAATGTTGAAAAAAAACTCAGGCCGTTACACGAAATGGAACTATTGATCAGAAAATGAGTAAATTGCGAGCGAGGTTGAAAAAAGCACAGGTAATATATAATTTGCTCCATGCATTACGATTCCGTGGATTAGAGAAGAGATGTTTTAGCGGATGGAAAAGATAAGTTGTGTAGGGCTGAGGATCATCAGAGAATTGGCTAATACATCAAGGCAATTGAGGATTTGAAATAACTTGGGAAGAGAAAAGCGTAAATAGGGATACATATTTTAGGATTAATTATTGACGTCCTACATTTCAAAAAGTTAGACAATTGCGAAGGGATTAAAAGAAAAAACGATACCAGGTAATGGAGAATCAATTACCAGTACTGAAACCAATTTGCTCTTTTTATAATACAATAAAAGAACATGAATAAGATTTTCTTATTTAGGGGCGCTAAAGAGAATACGTGTAAAAATGTACGGTAAAGTCACTGTGCCTAAATACGATACGTCAAGCAGGATGTGAATTACACGACACATTATCGGACGTTCTTTATCAAGATAAAAAAATTATATATTTTATTCCGCTATATAACCATTAGGTGTTTTCAAAAACAGAAATCGTACTTGCGAGAACATTATTTATGTCTAATTATCACGATTAAATCTAGTCATAATAATATCCACGTTGAATTTCAACGGGTATTTCAGCAAGATTTTAAGCAAATTAGAGTAAAAGCAATATGCAATTAGGTGTACATTTTTTCTTTGCGAAATCAATACCTCATAGCTAAAGAGTATCTAAATAACTATAGCTAACAAAATGTTTGTCATGTTTCCAATTTCAATATCTATTACAATCTATTTCTAAATGATGCAACCCTGAAGTATGATGAAGAGTTCCAGTCATGTTAGCTTCGTTCTCGATATTTAATTATTTTTCCCCCCTAAATGCAATCGAGCAACTGGGAGACACAAGATTGTGATCTTCTCCGAGAGAGAGATTCCTGGTATTAAATTTCCAAGCATACGTTAGTTACGTACGTAGCACTTGAATAACACTTGATGGGATGGTAGATTTGTTCACTCCGTAAATCAATTGATATGGCTCTTTCAGTGATAAGTTACGATCATACCACTCTGGTATGAATTTGTTTTATTTTTCCGCTTCCTCGTGTTATCTCGCGCGTGGATGTCTACTGCGTAGTCAGCACAGTACATTCCTGGCGTTGTGGTTCTTATCAGTCATTTAAAACGAGTGTGGAAAATACTTTGGAGTCGACAGAGATTAATTTGAGTCCAAACGGTCACAACGTTTGCGGTCACTTGGGGTGGCAGATTGTCTTTTATACGAGGAAAAAACGAACTATTTTACTCCGGAAAACGTAGGCATCGGATTCCCTCTTCCAATATCAGTACAAAACAAATGTACTCGTATTATTGCGAATAAACGTATGAAAATATTTTTTAACGTAGTAAAGAGATAAGAAAACATAAGAATAATTGACATACTGGAACACGGATTATTTCTTATTCAATTATTTTAAATGCAAAGAAAATGATGTCATTTCGATGGAAAGGCCTAATTAATCCTAGCATAATGGCTAGACGTTTGTGGAAGACATGCTGGAAACAAATGGACGAATGCAAAATTAATACACATGCCAATTAATAATTACTGTGCAAGCAAAAATTAACGATAGAAATAATCAATATTTTACGTAAAAAAATAACGACAAAAGGTGCAAACAGGGCGTGCTATTAGATAAAGAGAGAAGCACGGATATTTTCACATTTTAATGTATCAATCAATGCGTTGCGTTGTGTGGAGAGTAGAGCGAGAAGAAAAAGTGGTAAATATCCATTGACCTTCCGATCTTCGCTATCTTATTTACTACGACCTTGGGTCATCGAGTGATTCACATATTTATAGCCAATAGTACGATAAAAAGCACGGAGACAAAGTGCGAAAGCCGTGGTCTTTATTCACGCAGAGCATGCACTTGACTCATGCAAAGACCGAGCTGTTATACAATCACTTTCTCGTACTGGAGAGTGGCTATCCGGTTAGGCAAGTGAGATGTCTGGAAAACGAGAATGAGAAATAAAATGATCATAAACTTCAATCCTCAATGTTAATGAGGGACGAATACTAATGCTAATTACGTAATTAACCTGGAGCATTTCATTGAATGCGGATTTCAATATGCAATATAATGCTTTTCTTAAAAAATTAGTATACATAAACACTAAGGTTAGCTGTGGCCAATAAAACTTTGTGTAACTCATTTATGATGAGATGGGAAAATAAAATTATTGTTTTTCTGCGAACGAGCGAGATGGCGAGTTAGCCAACAAAACTATAGAAAAACATATAAAAATGTGTTTATGCGTTTTTCTATATTTTTTTGGCTTACGGCAATCAGTTCCTTCCTTTGAATTTTATTATATATTCAGTGAAACTTCCACTTTACATTTATCTTCCCTAAGCATTGCAAAATCATTTAATGAGAATTGATAATTTGGTGTATAACTGCTATCTATATAATCCATCGATTAAATACCTAGTAGTTATCAGTTGATAATTATCTCCTGGGTTATGGCAATTATATTTTGTTGATTTAGAGTACTGAGCAAACAATATTGAAGGGGCGACACGTCGAGAAACTGTGATACCTGTAAGGCTAGTTCTGAACCGTCCGCGGCTATTACTCCACGAAATCCCTGACCGGCGATGAGTAACGTTCGAAACCTTAGAGGGGAACCCAGAACAAGTTGTCCCGAGACGGGCGATTCTGGTATGAAGAATAGCCCCTGTGTGCAGTGTGCTTTCACTACCTAAACAAACAAGAAACTTGCCAACAATGTCATTCGTTTACAGTAAAATAAAAGGTGAAATAGTGAAAAGAGATTGCCAAATCATTTCTCCACGAGGATACTCTTACAGGAATCCGAAAATTACATCATTCAGGGCTCGATATGAATTCGCTACACTTGAGCATATAGTGGAGTAAGCTACATAAACCAAGCCCCAAGGCAATAAAACCATAAAATACGTAGTCCCTTCGATTATATCAAAATTAAGCGGATAGCTCTAAAGCAAAAATCTCAACAAACAACGTCAAAACCTCGAAGCCTTCGAAAGATTCCCTATCACCAAAATAAGCGTCCTGTCACGAAAATAATGAAAGCCAAGGAAGAGTGGCCAGTTTCAGGAGGACAAGTATCGGAAATATCTATCAGTCTATTCTAATTACCAGAATGTATTCAGCAATTATAAAGTTATGTTTTTTTTAAATGACCTGGCAAGACGGCATAACAAGAAAATTATTTCTTAGGAACTAAACTGAACTACAATCTAACTCAATATTTAAACCGAACTATTGAATTTTAATTGCTATCAAAGTGAATTCTGCATTAACTAGTACACCAAAATATACCAAAAAACACTAGCGCTAAATATTTTTTACTGAGATAAGGACGTTTATATAATATGAGAAACTTGTGCTTCTCCCCTTCACCGGCCGAAATAGCTCAGTTGGGAGAGCGTTAGACTGAAGATCTAAAGGTCCCTGGTTCAATCCCGGGTTTCGGCAAAATTTTTTATCTTTGTGTTTATTAGAGCGTTAAATATAACGGCAGAAACATCAAAATAAATTTATCCTCACGTACTTAGTTTTTGTTTTATAAAAATTATATCTCGCAAAAGCCTTTTAAAAAAATGCTCTTTTCAGTACCTCTTTGACCAATAACGCGCATTGCAAGGCCCTGAGTTGTTCTCTTTGATACCTTTCAAGTTTCAAAATGTATTTTTTACTAACTTGGGAAATGTGGCTCCATTGTGCTAAATTCAATTAGCCGTGCAGTCAGAGAAATCAGCATCAATGAATTCATGCGGATGGGAGTTCATCTTAAACTGAGACGGCTTAATATTTAGAAACCAAAGAATCCATATAACTTCTCGGTATTGCATCTCATGAACAAGATGTGGGAACTCCGCGTATTTTCAGCACATAGGCACTGATTTCGAAAGAGCTAAATATGGGTGAATGGCCGGAAGTAACAACTTTACCGTCTACATAGTGATATAATTAAGGTTAATAATATATGCTACCAAAATTAAATACAAGATTATTAATTCTGAAGCACTACATAGATTTCTTCCAGGAAGATGGCAGGTAAAGAATATTAGCTAAATCAGAAAAATTACATCACAAATATTAGGTCTTTCGTTTAACACAAGTCCCTGAAAGTAAGGCACTAACTTAACATATTATACTGGCATCTTACCCCTTGCTTTTGTTTTCCATATGTATTAATGTGTTTGACTAACGATAAGTATGGCTGTTTTCATTCATTGCCACTAAACATTTAATGCTAAAATTAAACTAGATTGATGCTTTCCTGATTAATCATTATCTATGTATTTCCTTTCTGCGAATGATAAGAGATCAGAATAACATAGTCAGACCGCGGTAGGGATAAAAATATTCGAGTCAAAATAGGTCTCGTGCATATTCACCCCCAGCCACAAACCCAAGCGATGGTTTGTAGGGTACTAAAAATACAAATTACTGTTGACAAGCAGCATTTAATACGAGGAAATATTAAGTTGTTTTCATATTTCAATGAAAAAAGTCTACCTGCCGTGCCATGGATTTATAGGCAAAGAAAACAAACTGTATGATTCAATTGTCAGTGAAATTGTTGTAATGAAATATATATTTACAGATATTTAGGATTAAAAGTTAATAAAAATTACATAAAGTCATTCATGTGGAAGATGATTACAACTAAAAATTTTCGAGTTATCAGATAATAATTCTCAATCACCCAAGTTACGGGTTCTTAATAAATTTTTATTGATCTGAATTGATTTACAGCGTAAAATCATCCAGAATAACCTTAATACGTATGTATTACCTCGAGAACGGGCAGCATATATTGAAAAACGTGGATTATAAACCTTTCTACCTCTCCAACAAGTGAAAGGAAACTCAGCAAGTTTTGTTGTCAAACAACTATTGCATGGTGGACATATAACGTCAGACATGGAATGATTTCATGCACGATAAGGGATAGCCTTCGATTTCCAAATGCAAAACGTGCTCTATTCACGTAATCACGAGCCTCTCGGTTGCCAACTGAATGGAGTGCAAAAACTGTCCGGGGGGGAAAAAAATGTGCAAAACACAACACGCTCGAGTGGCAACTGCGAAACACTAGCCGTGGGATGACGTCACTTCCGCCTCCGCCGCTATTTGCGACCTTCGGGAAGCGATCGTTTCGTCATACCGCCAGGGCCGCCGCCACGTGGAGACGGAGTGAATCCCTCTCTCGCACTCTTTATTCTCTTCCGCTTGGAACATGAAATAAAAAGTCCTCTCGCGTGGCCTTGAGAGTCTGATGCAGTAATTAACAAAAGTGAATGTTATAGACTTCAGGTTACGGAATAAGCACCGCGGGGCAAGGAAGCGTAAAACCTAATGACAAAAGGGATGGTAGCATATGATTTACGTTCGGTTTTCCAAACGAATGACTTCACGCAAACGCCAGTCACTCCGTGAGGAGCTCATTCGCATATTGCGGTGGATAAGGTAATCACACGGGTTGCTGGCACGTACACGGGGGCGTGAGTCAGTTGGATCATGCGTCCCTGGCTCCTTCACTCAAAAGCCTCCTCTAAATGAAAATGGCCAGTGCGTCGTTCGCGCTGTCTACCAAGTACGAGCAGAGCTCTACATGTATTTTACTTAATATCTTCAGAACAAGCCGAGGATGCCTACATATCTTGTTTTGAAACACGCAGCTTCCCTTCCATTCATACTGACCCTAGTCCTCTGGAATGAAGTCAAAGAGGCATAAGCCGTAACTGACAGGATAAAGTACTCATTCTTCCCTCATACGATACACAATCATAACAAAAGCAAAATCAAGCAGTCGAATATTTTTAATTTTTAAGGCTAAATTCAATTAAGGCCAAACCATGCCATTATTGAATGATGGATACATGCAAGTATGTGCACGTTTGTTTGTACGTTGGAGCATATGCATGTATGAACTCATATTTATGCATGAATGTGCGATGTGGATACCCTGATATCCTGCGCTACAGGCCCTTGCGGCGGCTTGCGGGGTATTGCGTAGATTTAAGCCTTTTATCACGCGTTCACCTCGAAGAAACGGTACTCAGGATTAGAACCGTGGCGGAATGGTGTAGTGCATTTACTTTTCTCCTGATGGACAATCAGCGCTTCTCTAGAACTTGTGGTTTTTCTTGTCCATTCAACGTTAGTTGATGAGAAAAAAGGTTATTAACGGATGATTTACGTGATATCCCCAGTTATAATATTAAAACTGTAAGAAGCATTAATTTTTTTAAGACGTAGATTATATTTATTTATAATATTCGTTTGCAATAACGAGTAGAGAAAACATACGCTTGTATATCTTAAACTTCTTCAATAAAAATATATTTTTGCCATAAAAATATAGGAAAAAAGAACAACATGTAGTTATTGGGACATTCGATAGTGCATTGTATAAACTCATCGCATGAAAATCTGGTTAGATAGGCATCCGATATTTTGGTTTTAATTTTACTTTTTGTGTGGCCTATCCTTCAAAATAGTTGCTCACACGTGTAGTAAACAATATATTGAAATAATATAATTGGTTCCTCGAATCAAGGCAGTAGTAGTAGTTAACTGCTATAGTTTAAAAATGAAGAGTTGAATTACACCACCTCATTCGGAGTGCACATGCTGCACTGTAGAAATTGAGAGCTGGTCATCGAAAGAAATCGCGGACTACGAAATATTCCCGATATCTTTCAAGAGTTATAGGTTAAATGGGGATTGTAAAAAAGGAGGCGGTGTGTTTATTGCAGTTAAAAACTCACAAGGAAGCCGACCTAAGGCACTTTCGGATAGCGAAATAGAAAACATTTTGGCTCACGAAAAGTCGTCGTAAAAAAGAATCTTCGTTTGCGCTTATTGTAAGCTCCCTAATTCAAATCTTAACTCAGTGTTGGAGCTAAAGCAGCAGATAGAGGATATCATATCTAAATGTGTGGATGTCGTCTGCATGGGTGTGCAGTGGTACGTTTTTGTTTGTTTTGCGTATGGTTTCAATCTATTTTACGGGTGGTGCCCTATCAACCTCCGTACATATATCCTTGCGGCGGCTTGGAGTATTTTACAGATCTAGATGTAATGATTGTAACTTGATAATTGGCGGAGATTACAATTTTCCCTCGATAGATTGCAACATATGCATACACTTTTTAAACAGGCGGAAAATACAAGGACATCTGCGAATCACTCTTGAACACATTCGCTTAGAACTCCCAGCGTTAATTAATAACGTCGCCGATCATAGGTTATCTCATTCTTGATATTTTAGCAAAAAACGTGCCTGGGCAGGTTTTGAATGTAATAAAGATAGATTAAGTTAGTTATTACATAGCTGTACACGCTATATTCTCCTTCAGTATAGAGCAGAACTTAAAACGTAAAACAAAAATTTGCTAATTCAACAGGACTGATTATGATAGCATAATAAGTGAGACTACTGATCGATTTCCAAAATCAAATAACTAAGCAACGAAGGCAAACTTCTCAAAAGTCACCATTTCAGCAGCTAAGAACTTAATACCTAGCAAAAAGAAATAAAAAAAGAAAACTCAGAACTTACGCGTAGATGCTATAACGCTGAAGTGCGAAAAGCGTTGAGGCGCCTGGTAAAATTCAAAAAAAAGTCCGCAAAGGTTTACCGATAAGTGAATATACTAAATTATTAGAAATCTATTAATTTTCCAAGTCGCTGGTGAAGTCAGCTTTTCGGAAAACCCTGGCCGATTCCAAAAGTAAAATTTTAGCGGATTCATTAGAAGAAAATCCCAAAGCGTTCACACAATTTGTGAGAGAGGTTCAAGATGCTTTCAGTACGATTACTAAACGGCAGTAAAGGACAGAAAAAACATCCAGCTTAGAAAAATCTAATTTAATGTACTCCCTCTTAAAATATGTATTTAATTCATGAAAGGAAAAAATTACCAAAATACTACCCAGTCAATACCAGCGCGCGATGAATGAAATAGATATATCGTGTTATGGAACACTGCGTCAGTTGGAAATGCTCAAACCCAACAAATCTCCTGGTCCTGATGAAATTTCTGTCTGTGTTTTCAAGACCTTGGCAGCCAAGGGCCACATGCGTTCCGCAGGTTGTCCACCGCTACCTTAGCTTGAATAAAAAATTACCGAGACTGGTAGTATGCGGAGTGTATTAAATATTTTCCTCTAAGCTGATCCAAAAATATACTTCATTTTATCTCTTTCCTCCCTTCAGCAGTATTGAGGAGATGTTACATATCTCCGTTCCTAATACACCCTTATTTTCGCCGTTCGATAGCTGCGACTTGAGGTGTCCCAAGCCCGAAGTAATTTATTCAGCCCTTATTCATCATGCGTTTTCAATTCGAAGCTTGTTTTGTAAGTCCTCCCCAGGTTTTAAAGCCCGTAAAAATAATACCTGCTTAATATATTCCCTCAACCATCACCCTCCCGCGTATAGAGGTCGTTGAGCAACTGATTTTGTGTTACAATCAAACAGTTACCACTTTAAATTTTGGCGTCCAAGCCAATGGCGATGATTCCAACCCTCGCATATTGGCGCCACGTATGTCTGCTCCCTTCGTCCATGCCGCCGACCACGCTCGACGCTGAAAGTACACACACGAGCATTGAGGATTCTGGTTACGACCTGTATCACTGCAGCCAGTACTACCGCGTTCTTCACGTAATTAACTAACCCACGTAGGCTCCGCTATCAAATCCCAGCGCAAGGCATACCGCATGTTCAGGACTGTTGAGCCGAACCGTAAGTTATTCTATTCCAACGGAATGCAAAAATCTACTCACGTATTTACGAGCACAAGTGATACCAGCGCCCGGATTGTAAACACAATTACCGCGAGTGTCACGAATCTTATAATTAGTATGGGAATCCAATCAAATGTGGTGTGTCGGAGTATTGCAAAAGACACATTCACAGTAAAGACTGTATAATTTTTCTCTACTTTCCAGGCTTAGACAAAGAGTTCACACTCAATAAAAATACCTCACAAACCTTTCGATCACTATCTAGATCAAATATAAATTATTATAAAAAGCAACAACTTTATGTATCATATCACTGGCCAATTTTTATTTTTCGCACATATCACTAATTCCACCTCGTTATCATTAATTCCACCACCAGATAAGTAGGCAACATTTACTGCATTGTCTGGACACGAAAAACGTATCACCGCTTTATCTACAGCAAAGGAGAGCCTAGATAACTGAATAATGATGTTTTTATCAGTTTGGATTTGCCCATCGCAGTAGAAATCAGTTATTTCAATCTTTGCAAAAAAAATTTCATTAGATTGATAGAACGAAATATGGAGACTTCCAGTAATGTAGCTATTAATTTATAGAATTAAAGCATCTCTTTTCACTTCGCTTTTAAGATAAATTAAATACTCAGCAAAAATAAAAAGGTGGTTACTTCTCACAATTTATTAATTTAACATCAGTTGGACAATTCTATAATTCGGTACAGTTTTCCTCATTTCAGTCATATTTCAAGTCGCGTAACACACCAATTTCTTGCGTTCTCGATCACTTTTATAATTTGAGTCATAATTATCCAGTAATTTTCTTTAATACTATTTCCTATGAGACAACGGTATCAATATGGTGAGATCATAATGATCCACCCCTCCAAGATTCCATTTAATTGTGCGCAGATGCTTCTTTATTTATTCATCAGTAGTTATCTAGAGGCTTCGTGTAGGTTTTTGATGGACCCTGCGACTACCATAATAATTAAGTCCTCATCAAGATAACAAAATACATTCTTAGAGCACATACTGCCCAATTCAGCATTTAGTTCATTAACTATTCTAGTTTATTATGATCAACACATTCTTCAGCTCTGCATACAAGTACTTTCTAACTCTCTCAATTACATTCAGAATACCTATTCTCTTCCTTACGCAACCTAACGTTCCCATCATTCGACTCTTTTTACTATCTTCAACATCCCACTAAATCTCTTTCCCTCCTACATCCTCTTGTCCCATCTCATTCAAATTGCTCAAAAACAATATTCTCCTTCCATCACTAGAACGTAATCCCACCAACTTTGCTTGTATATTGAAGAGGCGCATATCTGTAGATGTCATAAAATTTCCAAAGTTCTCATTACTTTCTTGATTTTTAAGAGACTCTAACAAAAGGTATTTATTTCAGAATACCGTATTCCCTTGATTTTCGATATTTCTGGAGAAAATCAAGCATTGAATTCCTTACAGTAAGTGTGATTAAGTTATATAACATCAATAAATATATTTGTATGATTGGCAAATAACGATGCTCGGCGGTCCCAGCCAAGTATTGGTCAAAAAAATTCGAGTAAAGAAATGTACCAGGTTAAATGCGAAGGACATACAATTACTAAACGAAAAATTGAATTGAAGGAAAGGTAAAATAAGAATATGAAGAGGTCATTACATGAAGAGTACCAAAATAGTTTAGATCACAGCAAATGAACTTCAACCCGTGGTCGATTTCCCGTGAATTAAACATCAAAGCTTACGGGAAAGATGAAAGATTTGGTGTTTTCCCGGCGTATCAGCTGCGTAAATTCCTCTCGGGTCCTCCACCGGGTTATTTCGTCCATATTGGCGGACGTTTCGATGTCCGACTCGGTCATCATCTTCGGGGCTTCTGAATGCCGTTTGCCTCTTTTTTCCCGTATATATATGGTTTTCCCCATATATATATATATATATATATATATATATATAAACCATAAACCATAAACACGGTAATCGACCCGAAGGTCGGTTTAGTAGGTGATGGTAGAGATCACCCAGTACTAAGCCCTATACGGCGTGTGAAAATTCACACATCAGGGTAGGGGGGCCAGTTCCTTTCCCTGTGCCGGTTATGGTTTCCCAGGAAGACCTGGTACCCGAAAAATCACTTTAGCTTGGGTGGAGCTGCAGGTGCCCAGAGTGCCTCCCGGGACCCTCCGATCAGCAGTCCAACGCTCTACCCACTGGACTACCGCGACCCATTATTATACGTATATAAAAGTTTTTCCTTGACTAATTTCTTGCCTAAGATTTCACTGCAGCGGTTAACTGTTTGATGGAAATAAGATACACCTGTGAAGAATGAATCTTGAATCACCCTAGTTGTACACCGTCAATGGGAGAATCAGTGGTTTTTCAGGCCTAAGTCTAAAAAGCTCATTACCTGAGATACATTGATACACTAAATAAGTTGTGGACAGATATGAAAAATGTGCTAACCCAGGAAATAAAAAAAAGATTAATTTAGATTAAACATAAATTCAAATTCTCTTGTGTGCAATACAGGAAATAAATATAACTTTTCAGCAGTGCTATTCACACAGCTTCAAATCATCATGTGATTCCAAATGTGATACATATCACTCCAAATACATGAAAATGGAAAAATAATTTGGCATCATAAAAATTAAAATTAACATACGGCATGTCATACTTATTACATACAATTTTGACATGGCAACTTTTACTTACTTATTCACTCACCAATTAAGTAATTTGAGCGGCGGGAAAGGATACATCGAATCCCGCCCTCCCCGCACGGAAATAGGATCTTTACGATCTCTGCGTCCTTGCTAATTCGAGTCTAGAAACCCGAAATTCATGGGGAATTAGAATTACAGATATATTCAGAAGGACTTTTGAATTCCGTCAGCAACAATCCCTTGAGCCAGGTTCTCAACCTCCAGAAATAGACAGTTGAAATGCTTGAAAAGTGTTAAATATTTGGCACATAACAACCGACACCGTAAATACGTTACCAGCATCTTAATATCCCAGTTGAAAGCCGATCTTGGCCACGAAGGCATAGTGGATAGTGGGTCAACAGCAGAAATATTTACGAAGCTTTTCTCACGTACACCAAACGGTTAGCGCTGAAAGTTGGGCGGGCCAATAGGAGGGAAGAGGTTGGGTTTGGCGAGAGATGAGGGAAGAAGGAGGGGAGTCCTGATGATGGCAAGGTGGAAAGTGCGAAAAAGGAGGGTGAAGGAAATGGAGGAGGGGGTGAGAAAGATTTGGAGAGAGAGAGAGGAAGAAGTGAGCTCAGGACTTAAGGTGGTGAGCGGCGCTAAAAATACTCGGCCATTTGCCTTGTTGTCCCGAGAACTGGACAGTCTCCTTTTTGACCGCGAGCTTAAAAAAGCACCGAAGTGGAGTGACCCGCAGGAGAGAAGGAAGGGCCAATAGAGAGGTGAGGAGGAGGGTGGAGGTTTAGCTCGAAGTAAGGAAGGGAGTTGGATGGCTAACGAAGTAAGGGCAGGGGATCTGGGGCATGAAGGGAAGTACGAGGTATGCCCTCGGAGGGCGGAAGATCACCATACACATTACACAGCCACTGCCCCTGCGCCCAAAAGGTAATTCTCATTCGTCTTTTTTGTGCTTACTACGGACCCCGTCGTCTTCGTCGAGCAGTGCTCGTGGACTATGGAAGACTCGAATATATAAAAAAATACGTCAGCACATTATTTTGTAAGCCAAGATCTTCGGCCTCATTTACGAAACTAGCATTTGAATGCAAAGTACGACAAAATTAAGGCTTAATTAACGAGAAGTATCTCACCGAATTTTTTGCACCCTCAGTGGGCATGAATGTGTCTGTTTACATGAAATATTAATCTATATGAAAATGTGTCTTTGTCAGCATTCTAGTACATTCCCTTTGCTGTTATAGAAATGACTAATGATTTAGAAAAAAATACAGTTATTTCAGCAAAGTTACACATTAGCGTACGTATCATGAGGTGCATATTTGCTTCCGTACAGCATTAAACTGGATTAAGCTTAATGGCGTAGAGTAGGTTCTGAAATCAAGAGTAAATATAAAATACGTGGTTTTTCAAAGAGTACCGGAGTAATACACGACATAAGAACACGTTGAGATACAGAAAAACTAACCATGCTTACTTTAGAAATAATAGTATTTTTAGGACAATTGTTTGATGATAATATTTGCAGCCGACTGGTTGGGAATTTATGTTGCTGATTTTCAGAAACAGAGCCAAAATATTCATTACTATTATTTATTTTACCCTGCTGGAGAGTTCTTAGTAATCTCTTGTAACTTTGATGCTTTCCGGGGCAATACAGAACCAGTGGCAATCCTACTTCACAGTGGCAATATATTGGCAAGTGGAGTATCCCATGTTTCTTACTAGTAAGAAATAGTAGTGATATCTGGTGACGATAGTAAGGTGACGGCTATTGAGAGATCTTTTGTACATCAGATGAGCGAAAATTAATAAAAAGAGGCATTGAGGCATATAAACCATAAACACAGTAATCAACCCAAAGGTCGGTTACTAGGTGATGGTAGAGATCAATCAGTACTAAGCCCTATACGGCGTGTGAAAATTCACACATCAGGGTAGGGGGGCCAGTTCCTTTCCCTGTGCCGGTTATGGTTTCCCAGGAAGACCTGGTACCCGAAAAATCATTTTAACTTGGGTGGAGCTGCAGGTGCCCAGAGTGCCTTGCCCGGGAATCGAACCTGGGATCTTCTGGTTAGCAGTCCAACGCTCTACCCACTGGACTACCGCGACCCACAATGATACATATAAATTAAGCTTCGAAATAAATGAAGACTTGAATTGGCCCAAATATTTTGGAGATGAGGCTAAAAAATTATGTCCATACAATGATGTAGGGGATTTTAATGAGGAGTAATCAAATCAGAGATTTAGTTTCGAGCTTAGAGAAGTAAATAAATCGATTTCTTCTTATTGGGCTTATTATAATGGGTGCCAAAGAATATTTCGATAGCTTAATGCGGTATTAAGTGAAAAACAAGGTGTGTCCCAAAAGTAGTAGGACTGAGTCATAATATTTATTGTCATAAATGATACATTCACTCAAAAGTCTTCCAAGTAGCACCCTTGCGCGTCCACAGCCCGCTGCCAGCGGGTTCCCCACGCCTCGTACGCCCTCTGGAAGGCAGGGCTCAGATTGCTTCTAAGCTCCATCGTCACAGCATATTGTAACGTTTCCACCTAGCCGTGGTGACTTCCTTTCAGCACGGGTTTGAGGTGGGGGAAGAGAAATGCCCTGGTGGAGTATTCTCTAAAAAATTTCGATCCTGACTCACGTGGTCAAGAAGCTCTTGGCAGATCCACGTGCGAGTTTCCTTCTGTTCGTCCGAGAGCACTTGCGGCACCGACTTCTCACACACCTTTCTCGTGCCCATGTTTTCGGCCACAAGTCGATGCGCATCACTTTTGGGGATGCCAAGTTCATCACACCCCATGAAAACACTCGATCAGAAATCCCTGCTCAACAAAGCCTTCACTCTTGCAAGATTTTCGTCACTTTTTAAGGTCGAAGGGCGCCCTGAACGTTCGGCATCTTCAACATCTTCTCTACTACCCCGACACAATTTGCGCCACCCTAAAACACCCGCCTACCCATGGCGTTATCACCATCGGCTGCCCAAATACTTACGGCATATTTCAAATGAGACCTAACTAGAGTGGAATAACAGCTCTCTTTTACTATCTCATTACATTTCCCCACCACCCGTTTAATGAAACCGAGTTTTCTTGAAGCAGATCCGTATATTGTCTTGACATTTGTTCCCCATGAAAGGCCGGTTCATGACGGAAAGTTACGAGAACACGTTAAAGAGGTTTCGCAAACAAACCAACCGTACTCCGCAAAGCCAACTGCCACCACCTGCCTCCGGCCTTTCCTGAGACTCCCCTCCATCGCACCCAGCCAAAGAAATCGCCGCCCGTCCGTCCACCTGGGAAAAAATAAGTCATACTACTTTTGGGATAGACTTTGTAGAACTCCAGTCCAAAGTTAATAATTTGACAACTGAAAGTTGAACAATTAGAGCTAGTGTTAGAGCTCACACATGGTATACTGTAGCGATTGAAAGTGTTCCGAGAAGTGACAACAAACAAGAACGCTGATCGAACTAGGATTCGAATGATTAAATAACTGAAATATGCTGTGGATATTACTGACACTGGATTAAGGCAAACAATGGCTACTTTCCTCTCACTGAATTCCGTGTTTAGAGGCAGTCTACTGCCTTCTTCCCCCAACCTCAACTGTAAACATTCAAGTTCGTAATACCTGTGATATCCTTCCGGTATATTTCCAGCATCGTCCACTGATATGGGGTCTCCCTGTTTTCTTATGTATTTAGCTCTCCTCTTTTCCGGAGATCTCGCACTAAGAGATGAAATTATTTGCTCAGGTTCATTTATTCTAATGTCTCGCATCAATTTTGTGCCTGTTATGATATGATAGCCATATCGCAAACAGCAACGATGGGTAGATCATATCATAATGACACAGCACACAGTGACGCGTCCACACCCACTCGGGGTAATCCTCCCCATGGATCACAAACTTCAAAAAGAGATAGGGGTTTCGAGGATCCTTTGAAAATTACTGAAGGGAGAAATGCTGAATGATTGATCCTGAGTAGGAACCAAAGCAACGTGATATAGGTACATGGCTAAAATCAAGACGGAAGGTTCAATTCCACGAGGCCATTGTCCTTCAGCGTAGAGGCTTAAATTGGTCCGAACCCACTGAGAAGCCCACTTTATACAGTTATAGCGTCACGTTGAAAATATTTCAAAAAATTTCTAATGAATTTTTTTTTTGGTTACTGCGTAGTAGTAGTCCCATGTGAAATGATTAGCTCAGGCTTATTTATTCTAATATATCTCATCAATTTTTGTATGTTATAATAAGCGTTTATGCTTAACAAACTTCATTGTCTTTAATGATATCATTATTAAATTTTAAGGTTAATTCTGGTGATGCGATATTATCTGAAATTTAAGGTAAATATTACCTTGATTTTCCCTTCTTTTTTGTATTATCTTCTATTTTTGATCCACTAAATACCACGCATAAATGGTGGCGGTTGAATGTATACTCCCATAATATTATGACGAAATAAGTACAGAATTCCCGGCAACTAAGAAGCTCAGCCCATTGGAATGGCTGTCCTGCCAGGCAGTAGGGGAGGCTAAAACTCTGGGCATCACGCGAATCCCTTCCGAGAGAGATTATTTTTTTCAATTCAGTGGCGGATCGTGCGGATAAAATAATGAAATTTTGCATGAGAAATGTATTATAATAGCTGATACCCGGATGAAAAAGATATTCAAGGAAGATGGATGCATGGAAAATTCCCGAAGATACAATGAGATACCAATTAGATAGAATTAAGGTGAGACAGTTTGCTATTGATCTTACAATTCGAAGTTTCCTGGACGTAATAGATATTGAATCATGTACCCATGAAATATCAATACGATGTAATTTCAATTATAACGGGTTTTTAAGGTAAAGTTGTGCCGAAAAAAATGTAGTATCTTTGCGTATGAGTAAAAGGAAAATTCGGCGAAAAACAAAGAAGGTGAAAGAGCAGTTATATCCTTGGATGAAAGGTTGTAACTGAAGGTTTGGGAGCCATTAATGAGCCATAATCAAAGTGAGGTATGTTTGATAGAGATAAACAGTAAAAAGGAAATTAGGTCTACTTTCCAAAACTCTAAATTGGGCATACCGAAAGAAATATCATAAAGAACTACACTATCATAAAATAATATTTTCAAAAGAGGAGTGAGAACTTGTTAGAGAAATATTGCCTCGACATTTACACCCTAAGCAATTCAAACCGAGAAATATTCACTTTGAAAATAAAGGAAGGTGGTTAGATTAGAATTGCCTGTATTTTCTCTGAAGTGCATTTGCTTCACCACAGTCTGTGAGAGGAATAACCACTAGCTTTAGGACCTATTTGAATACCAACCAATACACAATATGCTACGTAAACATTCATTGTAGTTGAAATTTCCTCATCATGCGTGTGTCCATTAATGTAGGGCTTTCTCGGCGAACAAAATAACCGTCAATCGAGGTGAATTCAGCAAAATGCTTCGTAACCGGAAAAATAAAAAAATTAATGATAGAATGGAAACAATATTATACACATGCTATAATGTTATATTTTAAACGTAAAGACATTAAACTTTTGTAATCTTCGATTGTATTTATGAATATTTGTTGCAATATTGCAATGTTTACGGTTGAAGCAAATTCAGGACAGTTAAGCAGACATTAAAAGTAGTACTAAAAAGCATATTGCGAAATAGCTGGAAATCTTAAGTAAACCATTTAGAAAGAATGTATTCATTCAGACAGTTAAAGTACTCGCTTTTCCTCGCAAGACTCGAAATCAAAACAAAATCAAACCAAAGAGCACGCAAAACGCCCTACCCCTGGACTACCACGATCGCAACATGTACAAGAGTTGTGTCTCGCAGGATCTACCTATTCGAAAACCGTGCTGATATTTCATCAATGACTTCTGATCATCGAGGTGTTTGCGTCCGAACTATCAACTATATGCTCCATAACCTTGCACAAAAAGGATGTGAGGGAAATAGGTCTGTAATTACTCGGTTCCTCCTTGACTCCGTTTTTAAATATTGGTGTCACATTACCCGTTTTCCAATCTCATGGAACCTTGTGATCTATTAGCGATTTTTTAAATAATATTTCTAGATACGGCGCAATTTCCGAAGTTGGATCCTTAAATATACTTACGAGCGGGTACATCGGGCCCGGAGGATTTATTAGAATTGATATTTTTCAGCAAACGTTCTATTCCATTATGTGAGATTTCAATTTTGGGTACTAGTTCATCGGCACGATTTGGTAAGCTATCGGAGATATTCTGTGAGATATTAATGAAGACACTTCGAAAGAAGGACTTTCATAAGTAAGCCTTTTCCAAACTGCTGGTTACCCTTGCGCCTTTATCATTTTCGAATGAATTAATAGTTGACTTATTTCGACGAACTTCTCTGACGTTTAACCAAAATGCTTTTGGATTCTCTTTCCAATTTTCCGCTAACCTTTTCCTTTTGAATTCGCTTTACACTTCCTGAAATTCATTCCTGGCATTCGCTTTGGATATCTTATATTCATAAGTGATCTCATTCTTTTTGTCGTTAGACTATTCATCCCTAATATTTTTTTTAGATTTAGTTGAATGTAAATTGCAACTATTTTATTACATTAAAATCAAAACTGCAGGCGGTTTTTCCCTATAATCTTGAAAAATAAACTAAATGGCGGAAAATGAGATTTTAAACTCGTTTGAAGACGTGTCCTTTTTTAAAATTCCCAACTAGTCATTATTCTCTCCATCTAATGTGAATCTGTAAAGCCGATTCTCGGGTTTAAAAATAGTTTCAGCAAGTATTTCTCGCTCAGAAGTCATGTTAGCTTTGTGTACGGCTCTCTCATTGAACAAAAATATTCAAGCGAGAACGTGCCAGCGATGGAAATATCATTCCTTGAAACTGAATGAACTAAGAAACAGTAATTTCCAGAAGGGATAAATGGTATCTGAAGCATACGAGCATGTATTTCTCCTTGAGAAATGTGTGGACTATTTGATGGCAGGCCAGTTTTTAGTAACTGGAGGAGGGGAAACACAGCATCTGCATTCCTTTGCTCTTTCGAAATAGATTAAGGGATTCACAGTGTAGCGTCCCCTTCGGAAAAGGAATTAAGCGCTCCTCAACTGCCATCCAAATTTAGCGTTCCGATTCCTACTTTGGTGCAAATTACGCCGACGAAAGGACTAATGTAAAAATATTCAAGGGTCGAAGTTACTATTTTCCCGTACTTCCTCATGAATTAACATTTCCCGACTGAGCAATGCCCGTGATCCACGTGATAAATGAAAATAACGGGGGAGCACCAGTTCGTCATAGCTCTCAACTTCTGACATGTGGACGAGAACCAAAAATTAAGTTGGACACTGCGACGAAATGAGGAACTCATACCAATCTTTTACTTTGTCGCTTTCGGCTGACGCCTGTCAATGTCGAACGAAACGTCCGCATGATAAGATGAGGAAGGATGAGGGTATCCGGGACAGACAATATCTTTATTCACACTTGCACACACCCTACAAGCCTCCGCGAGGGTACAGTAGCCGTTTGGACATCAACCATGAAAATGAAGAGGAAGAAATATTTTTAATATATTATTTAATACTAGCCTGCAATCCACTGTAAGGTGTGTAGTAGGAGGTGATCACACACTAGACTACTTTTGATTCATAAATGTTTTCTAACCAAGCGCGGTCGGACAACGTTCTTCTGATCCTGCGTAACTAGGTTGCATTGGGAAAGCATACCTGTAGGTGTTAGGGGAGAAAAATCGGTATCCCGTTCTTCCTTGAAAAGAAAATATAAACAATGCTATCTAAATAGGATATGATATTGTACTAGCTCGTCAGATGTGTATTTATTGTGATGCGGTTGATTGTCCTTAACGACGGGTTGCGATGAATTAAAAATTTAGCCTAAGATTTCTTCGATACGATGCGTGATGTTATTGTTTATTGCGCTATATTTAGTAGCAGGGAACGATATAATGTTTGATAAACAGTAAGCAACAATGCTCATCAAATTACGAGTGCTATCTTGTTAAGCTGGGTAAAACCCCTGGGCGATTTTGTCTCCTGATACGCAAATAATATTTAGGTAAGTGTAAACCACGTTGTGCGAAATGAAACAAGTCGATCATTTTAGGTGCGATTTATTTAGATTTCAGTGATCCCGCGAAATACAACGGATCAGAGCTGCGACGACTGCAATAAGAAGAAAGAGAATTTTCAAAATTCTAAAAAGCCTACTATGCTGTCATTATTTTAACTATCCGTTATTTTGTTTTTGTCACTAAAAGGTCGTCCCGTATATCGAGAGAGGCATTTTACACCCATTAATTGTAGTGCATAGGACTGTTTTTTTTAATTATTGCATTTTTATATAATTTTTATTACTGCTAAACAATTAAGCAACATATGGCTTTGATTCATGCTTGTTGTGGAATCACCCGTCCCCCCCCGCCACAAATCCTAGTGGTGGCTTACAGGGTATCATGTAAATGTAAAAATGTATCCTTCGCTAGTTAGACCCAATTTAAAATATGCTTCTAGTATATGGGATCTTCATGAAGTTGGATTGATTTCCAAATTAGATCGCGTGCAGCGTAGAATAGCTAGATTTGTAAAACGCCGTGATAAACTGAGAAGGGTGTCAAGATTATTAGAGGAACAAAGATGGGAATCACTCAAGGATAAAGATTATCCTACAGAATTATCTCTTGCATAAATAAGAAGGATGTCTCTTCAGCGATGATGCTGAAAATGTATTATTAACCATACCACATGCCTAAGTTGCCGTGGTCTTTTTTTGGATTCGTCGTTTCTGAACCTTCGGTCATCTCCGACGTATTTCATGCACCCGTGGTTTATGATATTAATGACGTTAATGTAAGTAAAAATGTAAGTCGAGTGGCCTTGGTAGGGAAGGGTTTTAAGCATGAGAGAATGTAGGAGGGAAGAAGTACAATTTGGAGCCTTATGCTCACTACGTTCGGCAATGCCATAGGTCTATATATTTTCAATACCATCGTACTAAGATAGGAGGAGATTATGTCAAAAATATTAGAGAGAAATTATGTGTAGCACAGATAGGTTTAAGATGCCATTTTTTCCCACGAATGATAAAGGAGAAGAAAAAATGCATCCGACCGCGCGAGTGTTTGTTTTTTCATTTTACGTGGCTAAGTACAAGTATGTTGTAATCATCCCATTTAGTTTTAGTGATTGTCCTTCTTGTTACCTTCAGTTCCTCTCGTATGAGTAGAGAAGGGTAGTTCACTGAGATACCGTAGCACACGTACATTTAGTTATCAGGATCTACCTTATCTGAATTATTTTACATAAATAGTAACTAAAAATAAGGGAAAACTTCATTTTTGATATTGCACGCATACCTAGAGTGTGCAGTCACCCCCTGCCACCATGCCCTCGCAGTGGCTTACAGCGTACCACGTGGACGAGCAGAACATTCATTGAGTTGGGAGCTTAACGTTGGGCTGATTAAATTTGAAATTTTACCACCCCCCGAGAATCGAACTCAGTTCACCGGTATGACTCAGACCTCATCGCAATCCATTTGACTGCCGTCCCGGCAATCCAATCATCACAAGGCCGAGAAATGGTGGATGTGAAGTGTAGCATGAGAATGGAGGTGGGGTTTGGGGTGTGGTGGAGGGGAGGGAGGATTTGGAGTAGGCTGTGGAGTCAGAAAGAGGGGCAAGAGGAAGAGGCACTGGAGGAGGAGGCGCTGGGGTAGTACAGACGATTTTTGGGGTCGTTTTAATCAGTCGAGGTGGGGTTGAGGTGGGTTAAGAGGGACTGTGAAATGAAGTGAGAGGAGTGGGGAGACTGGGATGGTTGCTTCGACGGGAAGGGGGCGAGGGAATGGGGAGGGGACAAGTAGGGCGGGAGGACGAGGGATATGCCGATGGGTCCCATCCCGTCGGATCGTGCGTGGACGCGCGGGGCGAAATTTAAAAAGGAAATGCCTTCCTTCGAAAGTTAAAAAGTCTCCGCCGAGATTTACACGCCGAAACAAGTTGGTTGGGTTCAGATGACCGCCAGAGTCAGAGGAGTGACACCGCTGACGTTTCAAAATAAATGTGGGTACCGACAGACTAGGCGAAGTCCATATCGATGGGGCACGTCGCTTTGAATCAGGTGGAAAATTGAATTTACGCTATCCACTCCAATTTGAAAATCTAAATAAGGAGAGTAAATTGAATAATAAACGTAAGAATTCAAGTTCTGTTTGAGACAAGGTAAATAAATCATCTTTACTAGCAGGCTCGAGTAGCAATAAAAAATGAATAAATACATCAGCATTTGAAGTTTCATGCGGATACATGTCTGAATTTAAAATCTTTGAAAGGGTAAATACAAATCAGTTATTCCTCAGTTGAGAAATTTTATATGAAGGCAAGTTTCGGAAGCCAAAAATGGATGGCAAAAACGAGTGAATAAATAGTTTTTTCAAACCGAAATAATTTCGATTCGTACTCCATTCTATAACTACTTGGGCAAAGACACGCGTCTAGATAATATCAAAAGATCTATCCGAAGATTTTGTGCGGGTAAGGTGCTAGAACTTAAAAAAAATCCTCTCTGCAGAAAGAATGTCCTCAATTTTCTGCGAAGGCAATTGCGATCATAAGATTTTAATATTTAAAAGCAACCATCGCTTTCAGCGCTAGCAATAGTCATAGAAATAACAAAGCAACTGTTGTCCAAGGAATCATGCATTAGCTTTTCCCTCGCCTAACTTGTTCTGAAAACAAGTTCAAAATACTGAACATATATCGAACAAGACACGTAATGTACAGTAAATGGGGCGCGAATTAAGTTTTAAAGTGTAAACCTGAAGAGAGCACTCGTTGGGTGAAGGTTAATATTTATTAAAAATGTAGGCGCTGACAAAAAGGAACCGCAGATGGCACCCACGGTACATTCTACATCCCCATACAGGGTCGCACCCAAAAGTGGTAGGACTGATTTTCTCTGGCGCGAACGGAGCGGTGGAGGGGGTCTGCCTGGCAGGGTAAGGTGGAGGGGGCTCTTAGCAACAGACCAACACCAACCTCAGTTGCCTGCGGGCTGTCGTTGAGTGAGGACACCGTTTTTAGTGAAGTAAGTTTTTTGTCCGCGTCGAAAAACAAAATGAATCTGAATTTAGAGCAACGTTATTCCGTGAAGGTTTGTGCGAAACTCGGGAATAAGGCAACTGAGACCCTCGATATGATCAAGCAGGCTTATGGGGACACTGCCTTAAGCCGTTCCACAGTATTTGAGTGGCACAAGTTGTTTAAAGAGGGTAGGGAGCTCGTTGAAGACGACCATCGCTCCGGACGGCCGTCGACGGCAAGAACCGACACGAATGTGGACAGAGTGAGGACACTGCTCAACACAGACCGACGCTTAACCAGTGAAGAAATTGCAGACCAGTTGGGTCTGTCTGCATCCAATGTCCAACGCAGTATTTCACAGGATTTGGCCATGCGCAAGGTGTGCGCCAAGATGGTGCCGAAAATTCTGAGTGTCGACCAACAGGCAACGCGTGTGCGCATTTCCGAAGAAGTGTTAGCCAATTTGCACCGAGATGAAAATTGTTTGGACAATGTGATAACTGGTGATGAAACATCGGTTTTTCAATGTGACCCCGAAACTAAAAGACAATCCGCGGAATGGCACACTTCCGCGTCCCCACGTCCAAAAAAGGCTCGCATGAGGAAATCAAAAATCAAAACGATGTTGATTGTGTTTTTCGACCGTCATGGAGTGGTTCACAAGAAGTTTGTCCCACCAGGGGAGACTGTGAATGCGAACTTTTACGTGCAGGTGCTCACCCGCCTCCGAGAACGCGTGAAAAGAGTCCGACCGGCCATCGCAAACTTCTGGGTGCTTCATCATGACAACGCGCCGTGCCATGGCGCGCTCGTCGTCGGACAGCTCCTGCCCAAATACGGCGTTGCCATGTTGCCGCACCCGCCCTATTCTCCCGATCTGGCACCACCGGACTTCTTCTTCTTCCCCCTGATGAAAAGACAGCTCAAGGGACGACGTTTTGAATCGATAAAGGCCGTTCAAGAGGCTTCGACGAGGGCCATCAACGGCATCCCCAAAGAAAATTTCCAGCGGACGTACGGGGAATGGGAGCAACGTTATACTAAGTGTGTAGCAGCTCAAGCAGCATACTTTGAAGATTATCAAGTCGATGTAAGTATATCGTCAATAAAATTCTTGTAAAAAAATCAGTCCTACCACTTTTGGGTGCGACCCTGTATACGTCCCTTGTGATCATATATTTTTTTACTCACTCATTATAGCACCGTCACACATCAGGACTTGAAACGAATCAACAGGATAGATATCTACAAGATGGATAAAAACAGCGGACTCACCTGCAAACAAAGAGAAAAATATCATTAATGAAAATTATAAATTTCTTTATGCATAGAAATACGAGGCACACTAACACTAAAACACAATCGTCATGCAGTAAAAATTGATTTCGGGGATTTCGCAAAATGCTACGTTGCCCAAGAGGAAAGATCATACCCACCATCATTTCCAATGTCAGTTTTCTTCAAAATACCGAACGAGCCAACCCAAGCTACTACCATCGATCAAACTTTCCTCTCCTGGCGAATCCCGGAGTGCACTCACTTTGAGCGTTTTGTCACGGTGCCAATCAGAATTTGTCGGTTAAGGAAAGATTGCCCATCGTTGAGACATGCGATATCCTCCCTAATGAAATATGGTCTCCTATGTTGAAACTTAAACACTCCTATGATATCAGACATAATTCGGGGTTGAAAGATTTTGTTTGAGCACGTCTTAAATTTCCCTCACCAGGCAACACCGGCTCATGCCATTTGGCGCAGGAATGATTTGAATTGAAAGGA
Organism: Hetaerina americana; assembly: GCF_022747635.1. Classification (NCBI taxonomy): domain Eukaryota; kingdom Metazoa; phylum Arthropoda; class Insecta; order Odonata; family Calopterygidae; genus Hetaerina; species Hetaerina americana. The sequence continues at coordinate 41,433,552 of NW_027286763.1, forward strand.
AAAATGTTTAAAATACTCGGGAGACTGAAATCAAATTTAATCGTTAAGTTTTTTAATGGATAGGATGTGCTCATACTCGTGGTCAATGGAAACAAAGACATTTCCAAAAAATTCCCGGCTAGAAGCCTACGTGCTCGGAGTCACTCTTTCCGGGAGACAAATTATGAAAGAAGTCGACTTGGGCTTGAGAATTCACGAGGCAACACTCGAGGCGGTGAGGAATATGGATAAAAGTATTTTCGACTGGTGATTGACATACAATGTTGGCATTTGCTGTGACGTGGAACTAGTTTTGTCACGAAACATGAACATGAAATCCAGCAAATTTTTCAAATCCACGTCAAATACCGCGAGGTGGTGGGACTATCGCCCAATGTTTAAAATTCGTTCTACGAAACTCACCGGTAGAAAAAGCATTTAAATTTCCTACACAATTCAATTCAATATTCATTTATGACCTATTTCCAAGAAACGTTGCCATACTATCATTCGATTTTTTTCAAGATTTTATGTCACGAACACATTAGACCAGGAGGTTTCAAACGGGCATACATTTCTAGAGACAATTTGGTTATATGACAGTTACTGGTAGTACGGGGTCGTTATATTTGAAGGCCGAAATTTTCCATCGAAATATCGCTCCGTATCTAAAACATCCATGATTTTTTTATGAAACTATGGATTCATCAGCAGTGACATTTATTACACTTAAGGTCGCAAAGAATAATATGGCATTATTAGTATGAATGCATATAATTAAATAAATGCATAATGTAAAAATTGTAATGACGCTTACTCGAGCACAAAAATGCGCGCACGCCATGCGGTTTCCCCAATGGTATCGGGTCGTTATTATTATCGATTTCATATATTCGTCAGAAAATATCGATGCTTTCTCAAGTATTCTCCACCCCTACGCGTCAACGATGGTGGGGTCTTACTGGGTTACCGAATCGGTCGAGGTAGTCTTCCTCCCCCGCACCAGCGACGCCTCCTCCACCTGTTCGCTGGTGTAAAATTGGACGGCGCGACGCTGATGGGCGTGGGGGTTGACGCTCTCCCTTCCTTGTCCAACCCTATCCCCCACCCTCTTGTCACCCGCTCATCTCCCACGCCAATCCCGAGCGACGTGCCCACCTCGAAGTCAAAGCGTGTGCCAGTGCGTCCGTCTTCCTCCCCCGCGGATTCCCCGCCCGGCGCCGCACCCACCCCGACCAACCCTTCCCGGACTCGGTAAGGCACCCCCGTATGCATGTACCTGTACGCGACCTCCAAAAAGCCATGCATAATCCTATGCTTATGGTGAAGGAATAAATTGAATTGAATATAAGAAGACCGCACAGAAACATAGTCCATTGGCTCCTATCAAACATTTTTTTATTATTTCAAGTGACTTTTATCTTGTTATTGACTTTATAAACATAATCTGGTTCATTTATTAAAAGCAGCCTGCGAAAGATATTATAAAACGTATTTTACTCATGTACAGTTAAACAGACAAAACGTATACATTTGCATTTTACGTTAAGAATATTTTTTTGGAAATTTATACCTCGAGGAAAAATAAAAACATTAAGTAATTTTTAGACACCCAACTCGTGCATTGCAATAGTTTATAATTTCAGGTTGAAAGACGTATTTGACGCTTCAATGGACATCTGACGCGTCGAACCCGAATTGAATATAGGCAAGGTCAGGTCGCCCAGCCAATTATTTATAAAATAAATTTATGCCATTCCAGTTTCCGTAGTTACCTGTAGTCTCACAATACACATTATAAATGATTTCACATGAAACAGGGAATCCGCAGTTCATAAATGTAGCCATTATTCCTCCCGATTTCTCTCTCTCCTCCCGCGCCAAAACCCAAGTTCCTGGGCGTCCCTCAGGTGGCACTCGCCCAGAGTCCGGCCACAGAGGCCGATATAAATAGTGATTAGTCGACGGAAGAGCGGAACAGACTTCGATCGCACGTACTGCTGTGTGATTATAGTGAGCGGAAAAGGTCCCTACAGCAGAAACCTTAGCAGGGTAAAGAGAAATGTGTATTAAATATCACGGTAGCGGCCAAGACCTTACACCAGAAACTCAATGAATTCATAATATTTTCAGCCAATTTCTCTGCTTTCCAAGAAACGAAAAAATACAGGATTTTTTTTTGGAATTCAGCCTTAAGTTAAGGAAATATAAGTAGCACCTTCGAAGGTGTGTAAACATCTTGGGCCTGAGGTAATATGTCATTCATACCTGTGTACATAAAATAATCATAAATACAGTAATCAACCCGAAGGTCGTTTTGGTAGGTGATGATACGAGTTCACCCAGTAGTAAGCCCGACGGCGTGTAAAATTCCCACATAAGGGTAAGGGGGCCAGTGCCGGTTATTGTTTCCCTGTGCCGGTCATGGTCTCCCAGTGCCCAGAGGGGCTTGCCTGGGAATCGAACCCGAGCTCTCCGGTCAGTACTTCCCACGCTCTACCCATATATGTATATACTATATATATATCATTTGGACGGCACAATAGAACACTAATAAAATAGATAACGCTTAAAAGGTGTGTGTGTGTCCTTTTTAAGTGTTATCTATAGTATTTTATTAGTGTTCTATCGTGCCGTCCAAATGTTATTACTGCTCTTGTGAGTGCTTCAACATCATCAATATATATATATATATATATATATATATATATATATATATATATATATATATATATATATATATATACACACACACACACACAGATGGTACATACACAAAATAATACATTTAATCACGAGAGCGCACAAATAATTACACATTGCTTCGATTATTTATATTATTTTTATTTGTCATATTTGTAGGCATATTGAGAAATATTTATACACAGAAACACAGGGACCTCAAGATTTCAAAAAACATGGCATTTTTCTTAAAAATACTGAATTACAGTTATCAATCACATTTACGAACATAACAACATACAAAGTATTTTCTAAAAAATCCACCATCTTTTAATATCACCCTAGTAATAATACTCAGAAAACATGACTGTCGATTTCACGAAATGACTGTCTCTCAAATGCCGGCTGAATGCACCTCATTAAATATTTCCATTGCAAAACAATGCATAATCATTCTTCATTTTGAATTAAAAGTCGACCGTTAGCATTTACATGAGTTGCGTGATTTTTCAAAGGGGTTATATGTAATTCATTAAAGCATTCCTCTCTCTCCTTAACTTCTTCCCCTGCTTCCATCCTTCCATCATATTATAATTTTTTTCTTTTAAATCTTCTGCGCTCATTAATAGAGAACATTACAAAGGAATTTATTTCTTCTCCTCTTTTACCATTTGTTAAAAAGGCGTTTCTTTAAAATCTAAGAATTGTCCTAGCCCTGCAAAAGTTTTAACATTCGCAAAAACTAGAACGGCTACACACAAGGGTAGTAAACACACGAGCGAGTTTTGGAGTTCCTTCAACTGTAGCAGCTTAAAGCCGCCCAGGCATGACTAGGTTTAAGGTAGATTACTCTCTCTCTCTCTCTTCTCCTTGCGCTTCTTGACACAGAATGGGGAATGGATCTATTTGAACATGGAGCCACAACATCTGGACAGAAGTGAACTATCATTCGCGAAAGGGGTGCTGGGGTCCGCTGGTTTGAGATTTTGAGCGAATAAATCCCCTCGGCTTTGGAAATTACATTCGTATATTGCTGAAGATTACCTTTCCCGTTAACACAGCTTCCAAAGTGCAGCCGACGGACCGGCGAGATCATCGCGATTGAACTTCAGCACTTTTAACCAGCAAGTTTTTATTGAAAACATGCTAACGAGTTCAAGATTTTTAACGCACCAAAAACATTGTGCAAAGCCTATAAGAGACAAACGCATCGAGCAGTCCAAGAAGTCTTCCTTCATATGCATGTACGTACAAAGGCAGAAATTAATAGTCATGAAAGCGAAATGATCCCGAATGGAGAAAAACGGAAAAGGTTGAAATGGGCTCGGTAGGATAGTGACGAAAAAAATGTCGCCGAAAACCTCAACTAGCGTGTTCAGGAATCAACTCCGTCCCCTAGAGTCAACGCGGGAACAAACTAAATCAAATTGCACAACCTCCACCGGGAGGAATGCATGAAAACTGGGAAATAAATTTAAACTAGATTGAAAATCGTTTAAAGATTTCACGTAGGGGACGGAAATCCCCGGGGTCACAACAACCCTATAATGGGATCAGTCCGAAACCATCTGTAATAAGAATGCGATAAAAGTGAGAAGCATAATGGTTCCAGGGTTCGCTCAAGGATCGCGGCAGTTTCTTGGAGCCTCTGGCTGATTCAGAAGGATAGCGAACGAGAAAGAGAGAGAGAGGGTGGGGGGTAAGGAGGGGGTGAGTAGGAGGCAGGGGGAGGGGGCAGATTCGGGAGGGGAAGGGAGTGCACTTTTCCATTTTTGGAAAAAATGAAATCCGAAACAAATGACTGAAAAAAAAGTAGACGAGAAATACGGAAGTGAATGCCCACAAGGAACTTTAATTTACACACATACATACTTATGTACATACATGCGCGAGTTTTTCTTTCCATAACTTCACCACGCGCATATATATAGACATAAATATGCGCGTGTATACACCAGAGAAATAAACACCCGATACGAGGAACAGAGCTTTTTTTTTCTTAATTCTCCTCCTCCCTCTCTGTGATAATGTAGTTATATGTTACACTATGTACATGGAAATATGTAATACATAACATAAAGGTGAGGCCTGAGCAAGCTCAGCAAATCCAAATACCTGGCTATTGCAGAAATCAAAGTAGTGGGAAAATTACTGGGTATGTATCAAGTTTTCCTCCAACTAATTCTTAAACTTCACAATGAATTCCCATTTCCATTCTCAAGCACAATTGTCTAAAAAAAATCCAACATTGCATTCAGATTCACATAAACTGTGACTCATTCCAACCTAACATACTCTCCTACCAACTGAACAGACACAACAATTTCAATACATCTGTACAAACTGCTCCTTTTCATTGAATGAAGATATTGATTAACTGAAATAATATTAGTAATCCTTATGGCACAAGAGCCATGGACGTAATGCACAAAAGGAGAAAATGAGAGTAAAGAAAATATGTCACAGAGATACAAAGATAAATTTGAACATTTTATCATTTTAGATTGAACAACAGCTGTCTTTCCTAATTAATAATCAAAACTTATTCTTCTGCAAGTTCCCTGAAACGATGCTATAATGCTTCCAGTCTATGATGGCAATGTTTTCACACGACATTTTATCTAAAAAATAAAAATAAATCTTTCAAACTTGTATACCATTTGCGTGCATACAAATTTTTTGAATAATAAAAGAGGACATTATTATTCTTGAAAAAAGAATGGAATCAAAATAAACGTGACCGCCACACATTATATTTGGCAAATGACCACCGCAATGGAAGCAGAGAAGACTAAACCCAAAGCACAGACATTTTCCATGGACATCTTTACACTAAAAGGACAATGATTATTCACTGCAATTTGTACATTAAAATTGGAGATTTGTAGAGTTTACAACTCAAAATAAAAAATGGCTCAAAAACCTCCTTCACAGCTGAAGGTCAACCAAACTTTAAAAAAATTTAAATTCACACACACACACACACGCACATATATGCATTCCGGCACACACTCTCAGGAAAAACATATCAAACATTACTTCTGTAAGAAGCATACAACCTCATGACAGGACAAAAACTTAAACACTATTTGTACCCTTATGTCAGGCAAATGTTAAACATAGCAAACGAGTACGATGCAGCATATAGGCAGATTTGAGAAAATTGTGGCAATAGATTGGGATCATTGGGAACTGGGATTGGTGTTGTGGGATTTCAATCCCATAAATGACATCTTTTTTTCTTTATATAATCTTCGACTCTTATTTACACGCCATGACTCCCTTGTAAGACTCATGCAAGGGAGATCAGATTTAGGAAAAATTTATGTACAAAAGTGACACAAGAGTAAGATAAAGCCTTCTCCCCCACCAATTCGAATCTCGTGCATTGGCCAAAATGGGGGATGGCTTCTATTTTCAGAAGTTCATCACAAACTCCCTGCATACAATGGCAAGATCTCACCAGATTAATGAAATAAATCACTTATTTTTCCCTTTTTACTGAGAGTACATTTTTATCATCGTCTGATGAAAAAAAATCGCAGGGTAATCCTGGACATGGTGGAAATATTTACAATATGTTAAAAGAGCTGCACGTTATGCCACAGTGGTATGTAATGTGGGCAAGGTTGGACGAAGAGCAGACTAATTTATGACCCACTCATTAATCCCGATGTAGAACAAGTCAGGCAGCACCATGGGACAGGAGCAAAGGTGTGAGGGGATGACAAAGAATTTTTTCAAAGGGCAATTCATGCCTCTACCCGTGAATGAGGGCCAAGTTTGTGGCCCTAGATGTACATACAATATATCTATACATATCAGATATACACATATGCAAGGAGCCATTGGTTGTCACAAGACCCTAAGCATGGAATTTCCAAGTAGCTGCCCCAAACTGAGCACCCACCAATTCAATGGATGAGGGAAAACTTTCTCTCATCCACAGCTCCTATAAAATCCACACTTTCATCTGGCACCACCAAGATTAAAAAGTTACACCTTTCTGTACATCTTCGGCAAACACAAATAAAGATTCCTTCGCCTCCTTCTTTACATCCTCTATCTTCAACCAATGGCTTCGGCTCAGGGTCCAATGAAGATAATCCAACCAACCAACTGCAGCAAGCACAACACCCAACTGCCACTTGCTCAACAACAAACTAGATGACGACTCTACCTCCTCGCTGATATCCTCCACAGTGATGTGGCACTCAAGGAGAGCAGCATGCCATGAGAGAGAACGTTTCACGAGCACCCAATCATCTTGTTGGGACTCCCTGCGACCGCAGCTCCCTCATCAAGGACAGCAGCAAAAGAGCGGCAAAGTAGATACAAACTCCCTCCGACATTGTTTCTTCCCTGTACACATTTTATAGCATCATCAGTCGCCCTAGACTTTGAAGGGCGGACTTTATTATTTTATTTTTTTACAACATCAGCAGAGAGCAGAGTTGAAGGATTGGGTGAGCCTTCTCCCTCGACTCACTAAACAATGGTCGACAATGCCCATTTCCATGATGAAAACGGGGAGATGATGGACTAGGTTGGCTCCCCCAACAATGCTGGATGAAACAACTTCATAATACTCCCTCCTGCAGCACTTGATCAAAGAGGTGCATTGCTCCTCTGTGTATTTCCTCTGGAATTGGTGCTCGGACGTGCTTAAGTTTCCCTCTCCTTCTTGACCTTGTACTCCTCACCGAGGATGGTGGCAATCTCACCCTGCATGAAGGCCCATGGCACATTTGAGTTGGCGAGTGGGCATTTCTCCCCACTTGGGCAGTACACCTTCAACGATAGGAAAGTTTCAATTACTATTAGACATTTGAGAGAAATTAATAATTAATGCCCTCACAATGATGTAACTACAACATTTTCAATGCAGAAAGTCAGATGGGAGACCATGACATAGACAAAATGATATTTTTTCGCGGAACTGACACTGATTGGAAAAGGAAAAAGAGTTTCATCCACTATCAGGATATCTTGGTTCAATTTCTTGTAATGATACCTCCTACAACCTATAATAATCATATCCACAAATCATTTTGTTCCATTAAATTTTGAAAGCATTTTGACAGTGCCATTAAATTTATAAAATCCATTTACATATTTCTTCAGAATTGTATCACCTTTCTATTTTAAATGATTACTTTATGGTCCCCAAAAATTCCAGGTTATAGTTTATCCCACATTACTTCAATGCCCTCCTACGTGGTAGCATTAGAATACAGTGAAATAAATAATCCAATCAACTTTTTTTAATCTCATTTTTATCTACTTCTGACTGAAAATATAATTTGAGGGACCTGGTCAAGGAAAATAAGATGGTGTTGTCCTCGGGAGTGCTTTAGGAGCTATACCGAAATGTAAATATCCTCATGTACCAAAATAAAAAGTAACCTTTAAGTGATAAATTGCAGCAATCATATGACAAATCCCTGCTTTGAAAAGCACAATAGCCAGAAGACTGAAAAATGTGCATTGTCAGCCTAAAATGCTCACTCTAATTCCCCAACTCCCTACCTTGCAGCAAATTACAGAAAACATCGAAAAACAAGCGAAAATCCTTACCTCGGACCCAGCACCCTGTCGCTTGATGCTGTCTCGCGAGCATGGGAAGCAAAACTTGTGGATGGGCACCGAAGGGCACTGCACAAAGTGCGTGTCCTCCAGCCTCTCCTGGCAGAGGGTGCACTTGAGGTTGGTGCACGGCACGCCGGTGTTCGCCCCCCCTTGGGAGCCCACGCCGCTGGCCCCACCACTACCGCCGTTCACACCACCCTCCGGCCCGCCTCCCGCCGCCCCACTGCCACCGCTTCCGCCGGCTGCGGTGTTAGGGGCCCCTGTGGGCCCGGAGGACGACGCGGGGGACCCGGACGCTGGGCCGTTGCTCCCGTCGACGGCCGCGGCTGCCTCGCTGGAGGTCACTGTGGTGGAGCTAACGTGACGGCTCCCGGAAGACCTCCGGCTGCCGGTTGACCCTGAGGTTAGAAAATGGCATGACGTTATGACAAGGCTCAAGGATATTTAAGGGGACAGTGAAATGGATTGAAAGCACAGTGCGCGATTAAAGACATCACGGTGGAAGAATGAATGAACCAAGTGAAAATGAACTCGCGATCATCACCAAAGATTACAATTCCCGTGCGTCATAAATGTTTCAACCTATGCTACGGGTTCATAAATAGAGATAAGTCAAGAAAAGAACCCCATGGCGATAAAGGGATTATAAATTCCGTTCGAAATTAGCGACGATTTGAAAATGCTGAAATGAAATTCAATAATAATTATCAAAGATGCTTAGCCGAGACATAAACCTGCCTTACAATGTTAACTGCAGAGTTGGAACACTGTCACGGATTATTATCACTTAAGGTATATCAATGATTATATGTACTTGTCTCCCCTACTATTGACTATTGCCCTTGTACCATAACCGAATTGCGTTAACATCCCAAATTAAGTACATGGAGCTAATTTTCTGCTAACTTATATAGTGCTTCCATAGATGAATCATTTCAACAAATTAAAATGTTTCACTGAACCTTAACATATAAATGAAACTCGGGTATGACAATAAGCTCATAATCGTGACGATTTTAACTGGCTTGGAAGTTTACCACTAACTATTTTCTCATCCATATTATATTTAACAAATTTCGTTCGACTTGGATGTGTATTACCATAAAAAAATTAACCCAACAGGACTCAGATGTGTATAACACTCGCTGATACCAAACTGTTGATCAGGACTAACGGCCGAAAATTATCAGCGCAAAAGTAAACACTTCTTTCGCCTTTGCTTTCAATGGTGCAACCCTCCAAATATGTTGGTAGATACGTTAGTTAGACGTTAGATACGCTTCACTATCTACCGCAGAAGATATCTCCCCTTGAATAACCTCTCCCATTTTCAAATATTAATATATTTACCTACTTTTCGTCACCCAATTGCAATTAAATTATGCGCCAAGGTGGCATTTCCGTGTATGGATTGTGAAAGAAAATTAGCACGGAGGAAAATCATTAATACAAGAGCAAAGCATACACGTCTCCTAGGGAGTGATTACTCTTACTACTAGAGGAAATGCATCGTTGACAAAATTACTTATTCCCGCCCTAAGTTTTCGCACTGAACCCAAATGCTCTCCCGAAGCTGTGACGGGTTTCCCGCGTGCAATTCGAATAATTGACGGGAAATAAAACAATGCGAAAAAAATAATACCTGAACTTCGCATATCAACTTGCTAAGCGTTAAGCTGTTTGGTTATCCTTCCCTTTGGGCTATCATTTAAGCTACCGCCACTGGCTTAACTATTTACAAGTCAGTTTTCGGAGTTCTTCCAACGACTGAAGGCTAAACACATGATTTTCAAACATTCTAAATTCTCGCTTTCCTAACTTCCATCCTATCGTGGTAAAAGGTTTTCCTGCCCTAAACATTCCTGGGCAATTACGCTTACCATTTGGATTCTTTCTACTTTATTTACAGAGAATCTGCCCCGTTTCCAAAACCAGTATCCTACTCCTTACGCCTATTTTTCAACTGTTTTTTTTATGGATTTGGTCAAGGACATTTCCAAATAGGGCCATACTCATACAAACGAATACGTACAAGAAAATATTTTGAGCGCATTTTTTCAATCCGTCATTTTCTGATTGTTATATTGTGCGCTGTCTGTTGGTCGCATTAGACACTTGTTTCTATACGCTCAGCGGTCCGAGAATCAGGCTTCTGATAATTCGGCTAGGCCATGAAGCCTGGCGACCTCCCAAGGAACGATATTAGAGAAAAAAGAAAAATTAATGGCACGCGAGACAAGGGTTCGGTCTCCGTCTTGTGGAAGTTCCCCGTGGATACGCAGGGGTGGCTCTGAAGTTAGGTCGCAGCCGTAAAATGTGAGAGAAAACAAACACGAAATGGCGGGGGAGACCTCCGAGGGCTCCGCACGCACGCACCCGCTTTAAAACCCCCTCCCAAATGTCTCCGTACCACCCCTCCAAGTTCCCACCCCTGGGGAGGCCCCCGGCCGGGGCATTCTCCAACAGTCACTCACTCTCGCCCCACCACCTCCGCCCTATCTCTCTCTCTCTCTCTTCTCCGGCGCCTTGAAAAATCTTTTTAAGCCGTGTCGTCACGCGTCCAAGAATAGAAAAGCTCCACGCACACCCACACGCGCCACCGACAGTTGGGAAGGAGGGCTTGGAGAGAATCCCTCTCCAACCCATCTCCATAAGGACAAGCCGGGAAGGATGGATGAGTGTGGCGAAGGAAGGAATGAAAGTCGATGGTTGTGGACAATGGATTAGGATGTTATCTGGGACGAAGTGTCTGAGCATGCGTGGATTTGGTCGGGATCTGCTAATGCCAGACCAATGCCTAGCACCCACGCCTATGTCTGCTACAGTGTTTACCATCCGCTCATCAACTTCCTAGTCTAATATTCCTTTCTTTTACATCCATGCTGAGTAATCTTATGATATTTTTTCTACGTGACTCACACTAGAGTCGATGAGAGAAGTGTAGGAAACTTATTATAATGCAAAACACATATACCAATTATACTCCTACGTATTGCGAATCATCGGTGGCCAAACCACCTTCCTCAAGGGAAAGAGAGAACAGCCAGTTCCTTCTTTCCCTAGAGGAAGGTGGTTGGGCCACCGAAAATTCGGAATACGTGATTTTCATTTGTGTTTTTATTCGCTACCGCTATCTCGCATCCGCTTTCGATTTATTATTCATATCCGTGAAAATTTCCTTCAAGATATATATAATGACTGATTTGGGTGGGGTAAAAACGAAAGAAGGTCGCCCCGTTACTCTCACGAAGGAAAAGGCTGAAATAAGTGTGTATTTCACAACGAGACAGCTCGGAAGTCTACAGATCAGCTGAAGTAATTAGTTAAGAAACGGCCCAAATTTGGTCAATTACAACCGCAGGAAACAATACGCACTCGGGATCGAAGCGCACTCACGCGGAAGAAAGTACGGCCAGAAGAGATTACGTAGTGCCAGGAGAGGGCACACATTAAAAAGAAAGTGCAGGGCGAGCTAAAAGTGCAATCCCTTAAGAGATGAGTGACCGAGCTTAGGGAATGAAAGGCATAACATGAAAGTACTTCAATTTAGTGTAAAGTTAAAAGTCCGTCGGAGAAATTAAGGAATGAGAATAATGACGACTGCAAAACGAATATGCCAAAGGTATCAGTAAGGAAAGTTGGTAGGGTAACCAGGAGAAATGACACGTTCAATTATTTAGTGCCTATTCTTATTTTTAACTTTTCCTTGGCGCATTTACTATTCAATTTGACGTTAATGACATATTAAATGGGTTTTTACCGACCTCACTCGTTTCACCAAGTCGACTATTACCATGACTAGGCATACTTTTCAGTGCTCCATGATAGCAAAAAATTGAGCGTAATTAATTCGACCGGCGCTTGAAAATGAGTGTTGGGGCTACCAACGATTGCAAACCGTGAATTGACTTTTGGGAATTATCATTTTAGACACAGATCCTGCGTGCATTACTATGTTGAAGCAGAAAAGACAACGTTCGTCTCCCGTGATATCTTCATCGGAATCACGCAGCGGGAAGGGTTTTCCTTTATTAAACGCTCGCAGTAGCACACAATAAAATAAAAGTTTTTTGCTGCCAGTAGAATCTAGTTCGCTCAGAGAGTTAGTAAAACTGGCAAGAACTTAGGATGATAAAATGAACCTGTAGTATTATAGTTTTCAATTTTCGGAAAACAACAAAGTTTCGCCAAATGGAGAATCCCAGGAAAAAAGGCCTGGCGAGTACTTAATTTTAACTTCTGTTTAATATTTACATCTTACATCCTGAACTTAAAGACCATAAAATGGAGGTTAAAATTAATAAACCAGTTAGCTTTTTTACGCTGACACGAAATAATCCTTATAGCTATACTTAGACCTGAATTATTCAGCAGAACTTGGGGCCGTTTTTTAAAAAGAATACAATTAGGGAAAATTAGAGACAATGCGATGACAGACCCACAGGATCACAACTGAAACCATATTTTTTCCAGATTAATTCACACAATTGAATTCAAACCAAAATTCACGGAACCACCACCCTAGGAGTGAGTATTACACGCTCTTATATTGTGATAAAATATTACACTATTTTAGTCTTTACACCACATGCAATCATTTCATAATAATGTAATCGAAACGTATTCAATCTGCAGCCTCCACTCGGAAAAATTGACAGTAAAATCCATTAATCCCTTCCTTTGCTTCCATGGGCCGAAAGACTAATTGGATTGCAGCCGACAAATTTGCCTCTGCCAAAAAGAGCGAAGGAAGATTTTCGGGAACAGTTTCCCGGTTGGCAAAGAGCGCAAGCAAATTCAGAGTATTCGCGCAATTGAGAAACCCGTCCCCCCGGCAACTGGTACACTCCGAAGAGCCGCAAACTAACTTTTGGCTCGCAGCTTCCCGCGACCCTGTCGGGTAGTCCGATCCAAACACCCACGTGTGCCTTCCCCCGTCTGGCCAGCCTCCGAAAGCCACCGCCAACTCGCTACCTCCCTCCCCCCTTGGCACCAGAGATTTTTTGGCGCCCTCCTTCGACACCTCTCCGACTTCTGCCCCTCGCCCCATCTCTACTTACATCCGTCCATATCTCTCTTCCTCCTCGCCCCCAATGAAATGGAGGATAAATAAATGATTAAAGAAGAATAAATAAAACAAAATCCCTTTCACGGCGTACCGCCGAGGCAGGGGACTGGAGAGGAGGGGGGGTGAGGACGGATGGGGCGGCCAAGATTAAGGTCGACGCCACAGGCCGAAAAATAAGGCCGCCTATGCGAAAATAACTCCCGCTCTCATTCAAGAGTTTCAACTCCCTCGCACACACACTCAAAGAGGATGAGCAGAGGATTGGCAGAGGGTAGAGAAAAAGGTGAAAAGGGGGAGGGGGCAATATCAGAAAGATGGCATCTCTGCCTCCATTTTCATCACCTCACTTTGATGTTGGCCACGGGAAAAAGGGAAAGCGTGGGGTGGGACATCCTCCATCCTTCCCTCACCAGCGGGTGAAGAGACGCTTTAATCTCCTATCGTTCGATTTTTTTAGGGACGGGGTATTATTTGAGGAAACGCCAGAGATCAAGGAAGGGTATTTGAGATGAAGAGAAAAGGAATACTATAAACACAAAACCCGACGAAAGCCAACAAGGAAATTACGGAAATTAAGACTTTGCTATCTACACTCTCTGTCGTTATCAACTATCCCATCCATTTTTAATCGATGGCCTTCTTTAAAATGGATCCTCCGAATGCCAGAGACAAAAAGAAGAAGAGGAAACTCATGAAATCGAGATTAATGGCGCAGGGAGGAAGGAAATTTATCTGGGGAGAGCAGGTTGCCACGTAGAGACCTGACATCGCCCTGGCAACGCGCCCAAAATGGTTCGTTCGACCCTGTGAAATACGCAACTGACGACGTCTATTTCTTCCGCGAGTATAAAATTCTTCACGAAATTAAAATAAGTATTCGATGCGCTCCAGTCCTAACACAAAGAGGAGCAGAACTCCCGATTACATTTCTAAGGAAGAAAGCTGTTCCGACAGGGATCTTAAAGTGGTTTATGGCCTGTCACCAGAAAGGATTTTACCGAGACTCCAACGCTCACCCTGGGGTATAAACAACGTACATTCTTAAATATGAGGATATAACGGTAAACACTACGAGACTTACAAAAAGCGTCCCAAACAGGAACAAAAAAAGTCCGCGTGGGCTCCACAGTGAACCCCACGCGTTCGTATAATGGCTTCGGCAACAGCATAACTGAACCCTCCCAACTCCCGAAAACAGAGACAAAACCGCTGATATAACGGAATACATTCTCAACTCCGCAGGAAGAGGAGATAAATAAGAAAAGAAAATGGCAAGAGAAAGGTTTCTTTCATTTTTTTGCTTTGTGCGGACTCGCGAAACCCACCTGTGGAGTTCGGCGAATGCTGGGATCCCCTGGAGGCGGACCGGGGGCCGTTGCTGCTTCCCCCTGAGGGCGGGCTGCCCCCGCTCCTGGGAGAGCCCGGGGGAAGGTTGTCTGCGACGGACATGAGCGCCGCCATGGGCGACTGGCTGTTGCCCGCCGCGCCCCCGGCGCCTTGGGGTCCCGCTCCTCCGGTCGCTCCCGCCACGTGGACCTGCTGCTGCGCCTGCTGCTGGGCCTGCTGTTGCTGTTGCGACGACTCCTGCGGGGAAGCGGTCCTCGGGCCGAGGGGTGAGCCGGCGCCGCTAACGCCGAGGGGGACGCCAGGGTAACCTGCAGCGAGGGTGCGGCACCGTCATTCTACCAATCTACCTTTTCAGATCGAAAAACAGTAAAATGGACAACGGAAAAGGTCACCAAAATGGAGTTAGGCACCACAGTGGTAAAAAAATTGTAATCACAGCACAGAAAAAAGGATAAGAATAAAGTTGACAAAAAAAGGAACGGGATGGCGGTATATTCCCAAGGTTTTCTTCGTATTAAAGGAAAATAATATGATAAAAATATTTAAATGTGAGCTTGGATTCGAAATATCTAACCAAACAAAATTAAATAAACTCTTAAATATATAAAATAAGGAGAGGAGAGTGTTGAGTCTAGGCCTTAGGAATCATTGCCAAACATGAGGGATTTAAGTCTATTCTCGTCTAGTACTGTGACACTGCAGGTTGATTTAAATTTTTTACTGTAACTGGCCAAAATATTTGCTGTCTCCGATAAATTTTAAACAAAAAAGTTCGCGAAAAACTGTTCAGCCTTACGCTTACAATTAGTGATACTCCTGGCCGAGAAAGATGAATAAAAATACTTGTGAAGCTTGGTATTAAAAGCGAATGTACATAGCAACGTTCAGGCGTAGGAACGCCATCCTCTAGTGTGTATCGACGGCGCACTTCTTCATGAAAAATTTATTGTTAAATTTTTCTTACATCTTTATTCAATGTAATTGGAGCACACCAATTCCACAGCAAATATTGGTCCCGTTCGCGTATCACGAATACTAACAGCTCCATTTATGTTCAACACCCTTGATAAAAATATCGTCCACAAGTCCGCAGATAGCGATAACAAACGTAAACTTAGCGTCTTATCTATCATATAACCGAGAAAAGTTCTAAAGCCTACCATTACGTCACATCATTATCAGTTTTCTTCGACAAACAATGGTGGTGCTGTATACCAGAATTATCGGTGTTAGGTAATAACGTAACAACTTTATAAGAAGCCGTTTGGCCCTTCGGAATAAAGAGGGCTCCGTGAGGTACAACACGTGTCGACGCTTCCTCCAAGTTATTAAGCTCACCGCTGAGCCAAAGGTGGGAAAACTACGACCCGTCGAGCAATTTACTTCAAACCGTTGAGAAACTTCCGCATGCCAAACAATACTTCCACGAGCTCTCTGAGGGCACACTGTATACCAGAATTTCACATGATATCTTGCCCTGCTGCTAGGAAGCATGTGCTTCACCAGATTTTTGTCTAAGTTTTCCCACCCCAAGAGAAATTCGGTGAATGTCTGGTCCTTGCGCTTGACTCTGAACAAGACACTAAGAGCATCGATTCCCAGACCCTTAAGTAAATAGGATTAATTTACATAACGATCTGGAAAGCCCAAAGGTACCTAAGAAACCGGATAAGAGGAGATCAATGTGTACGCCATGCGTGACGAACAATCAATCACATACCCCAGATTTGGCGAACGACACAGTAATATTTTTTTAAGGAATTATAAAATGAAGGGCAAATAAAACAGCAGGTCGGATATATGACAACTGCTGGGATTCAGACGAATCACAGCCATTCGGCATTAATGGGCGTAGTGACAGAAACGGGCAAAATAAAGGAGAGAGAGGTCTGAGATACAAAGACACCAAGGCGAAGGGAATACACTGCACGCGCCATCTGCCAGGAAGTGCATCAATCGCGTGGACGCTTTACCAATTAGCTCGGGTAGGCGGGATGGGTAAGGGAGCGGGGGAGGAAAAAGGATTTTGTTCGCCATCGGCAAAAGCGAGAGGGGATGGAAGTGGGGATGAGAGGGAGGGGGGGCAAGGAGTGTAAGGAAGAAAACAGGAGGAGGCGGGGAAGGATGGCGTGAGGGGGAAAGGGTTCGTGTCGCTGCCGGAAGAAAGCCGCTATCCGTGACGTCACGGCGGCGCACAATCGGGATGAAGCGACCCGCCAAGGAGTAAAAACAAAGTATGGGGGAGAGGGCAAGGCGACGAGGGAGGATGATTATGAGGGCACGGGTGGAGGGAGGGAGACGGAGGAGCACGTAGGGCTCAAGGTTTGAGAAGACAATTGTTAATCGAGAGTGAAGAGGGGAGAGACAGGAAGAGCCATCCTTAACGGCTCAGTAACGAGAAGTCTACAGGGGGAATATACGATGCGAATGGAGAGGGAGGAGGGGGTGTATCGAAGAAAGGGTGAGAAGAAGACAAGCAAATGCACGTGACCAGACGGCGTGTGTTTGCAGCGGTGGGCTACTTTAATGAAGACATTTTGGTTCGGAGACGTGTGTTTTTGCGGTGGGGAAATAAACTGGATGACTGAGAAATTACTGGATTTACGGACAGGACATGACAAAGAGTTGCGATATAGTCTGGTGCAAATGATATTCCATGCCAACTTGATTAAAACGGTAGGAAAGGGGCGCGGAAAATCGCATTTAAAATCTTCCCAATACCTAATCTACCAATCTTGACAGCTTTCCACATTGAGTAATTTCACAAAAAATAATAGTTTAATTTTGCGATTAAAATGAACATTATTTATTAAAACTATAAGCCTCTCCTGTCAACATTTTACACCAACCACCAAAATTTTATTCGTTAACTGCAAGGAGTGCGCCTCGGGCTCCATAGTGGATACCGGACAAGAGGGATTAAAACACAACGGTTAAAATACAATACAGGGATTAAATACTAGTATAATGTTAGATTTGGAGTTTGACTCCATTAAAGTTACCCCGCTGCTCATATACGTGCACAACTGACTCAACACATGTTGTGAAGCAGGTGACGCAAAGGTGAACTGCGGGAGACGCTCAGCAGCTGAGACTACTTGTATTACGGACGAGGAGGAGAGGAGCGGGTGGGGGAAGAGGCGAATGAAGACAGGAAGGATTGGTTGAGAGGACCCCATTATCGGCGCTGGAAGGGGTTTCAAATTTTAAACTCCGAATACGAAGTCTATCCAACGGAGTGAATGACCAAATGAAAACGGATCTTTAAAAAGGAGGAAATTGATACCGAGTGTTTTCATTCTCATTGTCTCATTCGAAAAGACGCACACACAAGACCAATAAAACAGAAGGAGTTCACTAACTGCTTCTCAATATACTACTTTTATTCCATTTAAACTTAATGCCAGAGCGCCAATTAGATGGTTATGCCAGCAGTTCAACCAAATAAAACATTCAGTAAATCAACGTGATGCGGTTACACTAAGCTACCCTTTGAACACCAACAACAACCAGGAAGATGCACCATCCTCTCCCGTTAGCGACTTTTAAGGACAATTCGTACGTCTCCTAGCGCTGAGTATAACCCCGCTCGCTCTCAGATGATCGAACAGCATCACAACAACGAGTCGGTACAAAGAGAAAGGCCATTGGGTAGGATTTTACCGACGGGAGAAAGTCGGGACAAGAAGCGGGATGGGTTTACAAAAGAATGACACCGAGATAGGGCGTGGGGGGAAAGAGAGGAAGACAGAAGTGGAAGGAAGAGGAGAGGCAAATCATGTGCATTCAAAGCGGACGGTGTTGGTGTGTAGGAGAGGGAGGAGTGAAATTGTCCTTGGAAATGAGGAGTGGGGATATGTTTGATAGAGGGACCCCCTCCTTCCTTGCCTTCTATCTTCCTCTCCCTTTCTCATTCCACACGCGATGTCAAGAATGGGGGGATAGGGGGGAGTAATGGGTGGGGGAATGGTTCCGACAAGGGCGAAGCGGGAACGAATACCGCCGGTGCGCGCGCTCACTCAGAATCGGTTAGGAGGGCTCGCATAGACGGGACGGCGGCGGCGTACCAAGGAGTTGAGAAACGACTACCCACTCCAGCCACTCCCGACCGTGGGTTCTGCATCGGCGAATTAGCGAGTGGGGCGTGACGCCTTCATCTGCTCCTTATCCGCTTGCTCTTTCATACACTAACCGTGAAGTTCAGGGGCAAGCGACTTTTCATATCCGAACGTCGCCCTTGCACCAACATTTGGCTGACTACTCTTAAAGGGTGGGCGAACGACATCAACTCGCGATTGGACTTAATTAAATTTGAGCTTCGATGGTGAAAAAATAATTGAGAATAATTCGAAAATACGAGAACGTACCGAAGGTCCGGGGCAAAACTTATCATGCCAACCTGTACACATTCACAAAACCATTTTTTTAAAACAAAAAGTGAGTTCAAACATATCGAATTCACTGCTCATAGTGCGCAAGGGGAGGGGGTTCTGACAACGGAAAAGCGACTCCAGATTTTTGAATTCTTTCTCACTCCGCTTAGGGGATCTAAAATCTCATTATTCCACATTCCCTGGAGTTCTCTGAAGATACATGATAAATACTACAGAGGCGAAGATCAAATTTGAGCTTCTTGATCGAATTACTACGCTTCTGTCAAGTTCAGACACAAATATTTAATCATGCAATGTCCATGGGAACATTGTCTACTTTCAATGAGCGGTCCATGACGGAAAACAGGCTACAAAAACTTGATTAAGTACCTACAGCGTAAGAGGCTAGTAAAATAATGTGCAATTTTCATTAGAAAGCCTTGAGGGACCAAATAAATAGTTAAATACATTCCTGAAGCCAATGTTTAGGTAACCTCGCAAACGAATAACGAATGTCCTAAATGAAATATAGGCTTATTAGCACTCAGTCAAGTCGCTTTCGCGAATTCAATAAAAAGCAGCGCAAAATAACAATTGTTTACATTTACAACTAAGCAGATGTATTTTTAAATCTCAAATGTGTGTATCATTGAAGTCGGAATCATCAGTCACCAAACAATGGACGTCAATGTTTCACGGCCCTTCCTGTCAAGAACATTATTGATCTCTCAAAGCTCTCCGTCGAGCAAGACTAGAACCCTCCTCTTCACTTAAGTTTAGTTTTCAGATGGATAAGAATCACCTGAAGGCATTTACGCTTCGTTGACAGGCAGCCCGTGAGGACGAGGTGCGATACCTGGAACCGGGCATATCACACACAAGTGGCTGAAGGAGGGAAATCTTTATGTGCTTCATTTTTATCGACCAGAATTAGCTATAAGCATATTCCGCCTGCAAATGAATCAATCTTTGACGTTTGTGGACTGATAAGACAATATCATTGGGAACCTGTTGTTATTCGGGGAACTATTGAGGACAAGAAGTAGTAGCTACTACCGAAGGCGACCGACAGCTGAGGTCATTTGCGCGATTAGGTATAAGTGGACAATTTCCACTTCCTCATGAACACACGTAAACACAAAAACCTTTTTACACCAAAGTATTAACGTTATTACGAAACTATTTTTAATGAACACAGTCTCAAAATACTAGACTTTTATTTAAAGATCTCCTGGCGAGGCACCAATCCACGTGCTTAAGATAAAAAAATTGCTACTGTTTCCAAGAAAGTGATATTAATCAAGGGCACCAAAGTCAGTCTAACTGACTCTAGTGTGCAGTTATAGTTCCACCGAGATATGCGTTTATGTGACCCCCAAGACATGCCCAAATAATTATCAAAATATTTCCTGTAGCAAAAGAAAAACGAAGCGCATGATTCTATTTTTTAAGAGAGGCTAACACCACCGATGAATAGTCAACAGGAAACGCTAGCCACTAAGCTATTACAGTCAATGTTCCCCTTGGGCATTGGCATTTTTTCATTCGATGAAGGGCATTTTAAGGTATTTAAAAATAAGGTTTTAACAAGACAGGTTCCGCAAGTTCTCCTGAGTACTCGAATTGCTTCACTATCTTTAGGTCGTGCGCTTTTATTTAAGCAGAGCATTTATTGTGATTACCGGAGTTAATTTGGGCAGTTTTATCGATAACAGTGCAAGTAGTCGAAAGAGGCCAGAGAGGAATGAGCAAGGCAGCTAAGCCGACATTAGTCAAGTTTCTCCTGATAGTTTAGTTTCTCCATTTAAGAATACTTTTTTAACAGCACCGACCAACAACCTAAATTATCCCTTGACGTTGGGATTTTTTGTTTTATTTAACGTCTTTTTAGGAGTGAGATTGTGGCTTTAGAGTGACATATATAGACTTGTGAATTTTCTTCCGCCTAACCTCTGTACATTAAATTTAAGACAATTATTAACATCCAAGCCCTAGGTGGAGGAAAGCGCACCTAGGCAGGGATGGAGCCTACGACCTATGGGTTGCCAGGCGAGGACGTTACCCCATTATCACCGAGGCTGGCCGTTTTTTATATAATCTTGGATGATGAAAAGTACATACCTACTCGTACTTGAACTTTTATTTACTATCATTGCATTGCCGTGATAACGTGCCGTATCGGCAGCAGCATCGCCATGGAAAATAAAACCAATTCATGACACCACTGGCAATTGACCCTGGGTTGATGAAATCACTATTGGCGCCAAAACGCTTGAAGGACAGCCATCAAGAGACCATAACGCAACTGAGTCGACGGCATTGGCTTACTGACTCCATTTGGGCAAGGGGGACGGAGTGGAGACGAAGAGAGGGGGAGGTGATTTCAGGCATGGCCAACCAAAATACCGTCTCTGAATAACAAGCGAGTCACGGAAGCACGCGTGTCCGAATAGGCACTTCCCCGTGACCGCATCACCTTCTCCACCCCTACCCCCTCAACACCACACGCCGTCTCACGACTCTGCAAGACGTACGACACGCATCGTAGGAGACAACAAAGGCAAGAAAGCGATGTTCCCGTTCCCCTTCGCCAGCGACGGGAGGGCGGAGGAGGTACGTGGTGAGCGTGGAGGGTTGGCGAGGAAACGAGGAGACGCCGCGTCACGAGAGGCGGATGTTTGCCATTCGCACGCACATGCGGGAATGGGAGGAGGTGGAAAGGGTTGAGAGAGGGGGGAGGAAGGTATGGATGCGAGAGGGTTGGGCGAAGAAAAGAGAGAAAGGAAGAGACAACCACGAGGACGGTCTCATACCTGTCTACGACGCACGTCAAACACGCCGTCGTCGCTCCGATCGTTCAAGTCACCCACTACCGACAAAAACCATGGGCAACGGCTAGCGCGGAATGGGAAGACAAAAGTGCACATCTTATAACATCCTTAAGAACGCGCTAGGTGTCGTTACAAGAACGGCAGCGATCACTGGCAATGGCTCGGCAGCACTGTTGGCGATTCATATGACAACGGTATATCTTACAAATGCCTAAGAGAAGTCTGAGATATATAATTAAATCTTATGCAATCTTACGTGCATGCTATTCAAGTCACCACCGCGTATGGTGGTGGTGAGGATTCGGCTGCGGCCTCGGCCAAGTCCGTAGGTAAATTCGGTACGTCCACGTCACGCAATTGCTCTTACACCGAAACGTAGCTCGATAACGTGACAAACGAATGAGCACAAATTTACATCGGTTTATGTAATGACTTTTGTCATATCATATGGCACTGCACCTCAGTCTCTAACCGAGAAAACCCTCTTGGATTTTAAACCAAGCAGAAACAAAATGAGTAATCACCATCCTAATCAATAAATGCAGTAATTTTAATTACATCAAACATGACTGAGTCCTAATTTAACGCGAAGGAAGCAACCCGCGTGACCGAAGGCGCCTTAAAATCCGCGGACTCAAACATAAACAACTTGGGAAGAAACCAGAAAGAGAAGGGGAGAAATCGAAAAATGGCGAAAAACAGTCGTCCGTCACAAATATTTTCGGAGTTTCGACTCCCAAGAAGAACTAGATCAGAAAAACCCAGGCATTTGGCCCAAAGGCGACCGAAATCGTTCACGTCCAAATGCCCTTCACTTGCGCGTTAACGGACCCAGCGTATGCTATTAATAATCGACGTAAACATGGAACTTAAAGAGTATTGTGTCAAAACGGACGTGTGAAATAACCCCAGGCCCCAAACCACTCCTTCATCAACAGCCTTGAGAATGATTTCTACCCCGGGAGCTAAAATAATAAATGAAGCCACACGAAGTATGTATTAATCCACATTACAGCGAGCTAAGTTGGCTTAGGGCCAGAGTGGGCCGTTTGCGGTCTGACCACAGCGCCCAGCTCTTGAAAGCCCCAAATACTCACCAAACAATATTCCACCCCACCTCAATTCATCGAGAAAGGGAACAAATATTCTCGCAAAGGTAGATGCTTTGCGAACAGATTGTGCCACGCTGGCAGCTGAAAAGACATGCTTATAAAGGATGGTGAACCATAATAGGTTGTTAATAGTTCAAAAAATCGATGGTCAAAAATGTAAAAATAATATTATCTCCACAGTGTATATTTTATTTCAGATAAAAAGTTTGATTTGGGCACTTTGTTCTAAACACTTTAACCTTTTCACATTGACTCACGAAAAACTGACTAATGCGACCAAATGCAGAGAATTACCAATGAAATTCATAAACCGTCGTGTTTTCTGTTCGATAAAGAATATTACAATAACATCTCCTGTGGAACCCAGTCATATTTTCACTCTTCAAAGGAACCCCTCAAAACGTATGCCCGCGTGGACGTTAATTTGTAAAGGCAAGTCCATCATCCATTGCTAATTAAATTACTTGTTCGAGCTTTAATCATATTTCGCAAAAACTAGCGGATAAATGTACCCGTCATCCCACTTATCCCAGGACTAGTTTTCCGGCCAACTCCTGAATGCCACCAGAGAGAATCAGCTTACGAGTTGCATCGCGAGAATGTTTGATGTGGAACGAAAGACATGTCCTTGGAGATGAGGTGTTTCCAACGGTGAGAAAAGTCACCTCCGCGAGTGATATCAAGTCCCTGACCGAGCCCAACCTTTCCCAAACTTGAAAAGTGGGGGCGTATAAGTCGCGAGTATATGCTCTGGGGGAGTGGAAAACAAACCGTGAGCGAAGATAAGGCTAAAAAACAAATTGTACGGCGCACTAAGTCGGAAAAAAATCCTGAAAAACGACTCCTTGAGTTAAAACTTTCTTTTAAAGACTGATAAGATTGTATGTGAACGGCAAAGACCACACGTGGGAAGTCCAACACAATCCTCATCTATTATAGACTTATGCCTGAAAAGAAGAACGTTAACCCAAGTCATACGCTGGGAAATGCAAAGAATAAGTATACTCGCATTAATACATTCTCCAATTATTGAACAGACTGGTTAATGGCACTACAATCGCCGTATTAGCTTCAAGATTGTTTAAACGGTTGCAGTATTTGTATTAGGAAAAGACTGGACTAATTTTTTTCATCGTGAACAAATGGCATATAATAAGGAATCTCGCCTTCTGTCTCCTGTATTGAAGTTTTTTCAGGTTTCTTTGCATCAAAGTATAAAATAAATACAGCAAGTATGATCCCCAAAACTGAAATGACATCGAATCGCTGTGTTCATAAAAGTCATCTCCCAAGATGATAGGAATTATGGATGACGCAGGATGACTAAAATACCACACTACCGATTAAGAAAGGGACACTTTCTCTACCAATCCTTTGACCATTTGTATTTTTCATTGCTTAAAAGTTTCGTATTTATCACAATTCATCCATAAAGGTTTTCCAGCACAAACCACGATTCAAAAATCCTAAAATTCATCAGTGTTCCGCATTGAGTTTCATCTACGCCTACATAATACCCCACAAGCCGTCGCAAGGGCGAGTTACGGGGGGGTGTTAGGTCACCAACCGCGAGTTTCCGCGAAGCCACGGGATGGGGCGTTAAAATTCGCTGATTTTGAGCAATAACGTTGAACTGTCGAATTCGGTGACATGTATTCAAAATTCATCACTGCCTAACTGTCGGTGTTCATTATATTGATAATATGGTCGAGTGCAAAAATTATATACCGATAGGACAAGCTACTTAAGACTACAGCATTAAGGGGAGGAATTTCATACTTGGAAAAAAAACATCTCATTAAGTCATTCTATTAAGGAAGTGATTAATACTTCACTAGAGAAAAATATCGCGTGCCTTCACGAAAACGCGTGAATTGGTTGAATAGCCGACTGCCGCAAAATGAATCGTTAAATGAAGGCAATGTTAAGGCAAAAGCAGGATATTTCACTTGCCTCTTTTCAACTTCAAGAAATACCAAGAATTAATATCGTAAATTCCCGTATCTCTCGTAGTGAAAAGGTGGAGTATTTTTCAACTGTTTAAGTTGAAAACGAGAAAATCAAAAATAAAGTAATTTAATATTTATCTCGCTCGGAAAAAAACAGGTATTTTATGGAAAGTAATTTCCAAGCTGAGTCATGTTGGCAACTACATACGATTTAGACCACGCATTAAGATACTCAATAGAAAAGCGTTACTGAAATTATTTGATTTAAACATATAACTGTATCGAATTTACTCTCATTTTGTCTTATAGATAAAACTAATCCTCACTGGATTTAAAATATCACTTGAAGCAAATGCAAACCAGTTACACGACCAAGATTATATCAAAATTTAAATGACTAGAAAGATTAGATTTATTATTTTTTCATTAAATTTCAATGCATTATTTCAGTTACCCAAGAACAGAGAATTAAACTACTCAAACACTATTTTTAGATTTTTAATATTCTCTAAGATCGAATTTTTAAAAATAGTCGCAGCAATGCTGTCGATGACGGGCGGAGCATACGAATTGTTAAAATAATCACTGCACGCTGGCAACGGCTTCATTGGCTCTCAACGAGGTTCCTGGGGAGATCAAGAAATCGCCTTCATTGCCGTTTGAAACTAGCACACACTAGAAAGTAAAGCTATAAATGACTTGGGGCCGTAAGTACATTCGAAGCGATGAAAGTAACGAGAGACGAGAATTGGAAATGCGGTACACGGAGTCATCGATCTTTGAGCTACTTACTAAGCAGAGAGGACGCATTGACGATAGCAACTTCATATTTCTACGCTGCTGACATTCACAAGTACCATGAAGAAGAATATCATTTTCATTCGGCTTATCGCCCAAACCGTTTGGTCGTCAACAGTATCAGAACCACTACAAACTTCATGGCAAGGTATCCTTTATCAGGCCTCTTATAATCGCCTAACCACTAATTAATACGACAGTGTGCACTATTATCATTTCAAATTCAACGATATATGTTTATAGGATTTCTAAAAATTTAAATAAACAAAATATTGTTTCCCCAAGTGGATCTATAGGAGTCAACATCAGGAGAGTTGGCTGTACCACAATACTTCGGTATCAATTGAAAATCAAAATGAAAAACTTTTCCTACATAAATGTCTTCAAAAAGTATTTCTCTGTACTGAGATTAATGATTTAGTCACTAAATTCAATCCTCAGCACCATACACTATGCTATCTAAAAACTCCTGCCATATGCCTTCTGTATCTTACCAGGCGCTCGAAAGATAAGATTTAGATAAAAGCAAATCAAATCATTCTGCGAAGCTGAACAACCACTAAATCTTCAACACATTACAACAGTAAATGCTGAGCAACTCTCTACTTCTACCGCATTTTCCAACAGCATGGACTACACGCTGTGTATTTTCATCTTTCCTGACTGGCACCACTGAAAATTTAGGATAATCAGGTGGAACACGCGGCCAAGAGCATCAAATCACGCTGCATAACACGATTATTCGTTCTGAACTTCAAGCGATTTCCCTTCCTCGAGACGACATCTTTAATCAGCTGATCCGAGCGGCGTTAGGTGACGCCTTCACCGCCTTGGCAACACTGGTCGGATACGCTTGGCAACGCTGGATGACGCTGTTTCACTGCTGCCGCCTCCCCGCCCGTCTCTACGGGAACTCCCGCCTCTACTCGCCCCGCCCTCCTCCCACTCCGTCGTCGGCGGGCAGCTTTATCTCCGCCCCCCGCCGCTCCAAACCGGTCGACCAACATTCCACGGCGTCTTCCCGAAAGAAGGCCACCAACCACAATGAACGGAGCATGTGGTACCGGGAACCTGCCGAGCCGCGGCGCTGCTCTCAAAGGACCTCGAGGCGTGACGTCAGCAAAACGCAACGCATCGTGTTGCGGACAGATTACGTCGACCATGATGGATTTCATGAAAACTTTCGTTTCCTTACGTCACAGCGACGTAGAAACGCATTAGTGTAATGCAAGGTTGGCCGAATTCCTGAGAATTCGAGCACTTGTGACCGAGTCACTTCAGGCAATGCGAAATCACAACAAAATGAGCATCAAAGAGAAAGTCATCGGTAAATTATTTAAGTAAAAATTCAGGATATAAAAGCCAGAGCAGTTATGACGCACTCAAAGATATCAAAATACGTTTTTACGAGTAACTTGAGACCTAGTTAAGTTTTACATATTAAAACAAATGGCAGAGAACATAATACAACATGACACGATATTAGAGACCATTGAAGCATTGCGTACAAATCAATCGCCAATTTTGCATTGAGTGCTCATGAAAGTTCTTAACTATGACAGCCGGGTTACGTTAACCAGGCCTTCGTACCCTGTAACATTAACAGGTAGTAGGTTACGAAAGCCTGTGAAGTGCGACACAAGGGGAAGTTAAGGACTAACTGATGGGAAGTTAGCTGGAAACACTCCTATTACACCAAACACACCCCCAGGTAAAGATGCCAAGTTGAACATTGGAAACACCGAATGGAATGTGTAGACTCAATAGGCGACACCTAGGCGTTACCCTCACTCACGATCCCTCCTGGGTGAAACACATGCGGGGAATATATGGAAAAGCTAACAAAACATTAGGATTTATTAGAAGAGTACTAGTTAAATGTGATGTAAAGGTCAACAGATAAATGTTATCTGCCATTGGTTAGGCCGGCGTAGAGGAGCTAGATTTGTAGAACGTTGTAATGATAAACTTACCAGCGTATCCAAAATATTAGAGCAACTAGGCTGGGAATCGCTCACGGAGCGAAAGTTAACTTACAGAGAGAGCTCTTGCATACATGTATATAAATAATTAAATTGGAAAGGAGTCTCTTTAGTAGTGACGTTGAAAATGTATTATTACCCCCCATCTTACTACGGTAGGAGATACCATTTCAATGAAATTAAATAGATTAAGTGGAGAACAGATATATTTAAAATGTCATTTTTCGACGAACGATAAGGGATCATTATAACATTGTCCGACCACGGTTGTGTCATGTTCGGGTAAACATTAGTCTGGTGGGTATTGGCCCCCCTGCCACACACCCTAGCTATGGCTTGCAAGGTGCATGAAGGAATAAAATATGGAGAACGAGAAAAACACGAAAATCGTTGGTACAAATATATTATCGGAAGAGAGCTATGTCAACTAAATATCACCAACTAGCCTAATGCCACATCGATATATTCCGCTAGAGATGGTCAAATGTTGAAACTTACAGAATTAGAATCGATTAGTAAAACGATAATTGCCCCACTGCCTCTATCAGTGAACTCAGGATCGCAGCGGACGCCTTAGAATACGGGGAAAGAGGATAACGGCTCCTCGTTCATGAACAGGAGGGAAATTCGCCCCAAGGGGCAGAGGGGATTTAACGGGCAAAAGACTTAAACACCTCGTGCCCCCAGACTGGGCAGGTGGGAAGGGGAGAAAGGCAGAAATTTCTCCTTCAAAACCCTCTAGCAGACCATTTTCCCATTCCCTCCCCCCGACTCTTTTCCCGAGCTTGAGAAGGCGCACCATAAAGCTAGCGGGAATTTCGTCCTAAGTACAGAAGGGTGAGAGACTTGAGGTTCAGGTAAAAAAAACTGCTAAGCTAACCCCCTTCTCTTGTCTCCCTGAATTCAGCCTCAAGCGCACACAAGAGAAGAAACCAACCTGACCGGTCCACTTCGGACTCGCCGCCTTCGTCAATTTCAACCAGCCCACCTGCCCAGTCTTTTCGGCAGTGCCGCCCCTTTTATCTCCCCCACCCCTTAAACTAGCCTGAGTGGAATGAGAAGGAAAAAAACGGCCGTTTTATTTTTCAAAAAGTGTACGGGAATGACGACGCTGAGGATTTTGGGACCATGATGACATGTCGGCTGCCGAAGATGGGCGCGGCGAGAGGAAACGGGTTTCAGCTTCGAACCGAAGGGGAAAAAAAAATAACGCGACTCCGCTCCTCTACGCGACTCGCCCCCTTTCAACGATTGTCCCCCGAAGCGACAAAATCCACGTCTCGCGCGTGTGAACGAAAACCTGCGCTGAACGTGAAGTGCGCATAATCACTCTTGTCTTATTCCTCTAACTCCGTCGAGAGGGTTGACTGACAAAAAACCTGAAGTTTCTATGGAAATCATCGCGGACGACGACTAAAACTTGATCCGAGGCTTTATCTATTCTGCCCTTGATTGCTAGCCTTCATCTTTGTGTCTGGAGCAAAAAAAACAATTTCAACTTAATGTCTACCCTTTAAATGCAATTTAAAATGGTAACACCCTAGGTAGAATACGATGAGAAAAGGCCATTTAATTGACAATTCATGAAGCAATGACGTTATTTATTCCATGGGTATTTTTTCAACCGTCGAAACCAGTACTGAGGCCACTCGTTGTTAAGGAGATATCAATCCGGGTGCCGGGTCGACGTGAAACGACAACGTATTTCCTACATGTGTTTCCCCAGATTTGAGTTGCTTGCGACACGCACAGACTGAGGGCTTCGTTACCGCACAGTCACAAACTCCCACTCAGTACGCCAACGCGTCGACCTCTTCCGCGAGTAAGCAATTCGCGAGAAAATAACCGCGGAAGGCACACGGGTGCAAAATCTCACTTGGTCGACGTGGGCTCATTCCGTCTAGGTACGAGCTAAACGGTTGCG
Source organism: Hetaerina americana (assembly GCF_022747635.1). Classification (NCBI taxonomy): domain Eukaryota; kingdom Metazoa; phylum Arthropoda; class Insecta; order Odonata; family Calopterygidae; genus Hetaerina; species Hetaerina americana. The sequence goes on from NW_027286763.1 coordinate 41,463,186, forward strand.
CGCGACCTGGTGCGCGAAAAACGGCCGGCGGTGCTGGCGCTGCGAAATACCATTCGATCATCACGGCTTTCATGCAAGTGGAGCGGAACCACAAGAGGCCAACGGAGGGAAATGGTGTGCAACGAATGCAAAACGCATCGGCGGCTCTATAATGAACCCTTTCTCGCGGGAATGGCATCGTGGAAAAAAACAGAGGAGATCCAGCCGAGACGGAAATGCTGCTGACTCCTTAACTCACTTCCCGTTTTGCAAAAAAAACGATAAAAAATAAGTTAAATTTTGTGCGCCATGAATTCAACTATGCCAAAAAATAAACGTTCAAATCCTTACTCTAGATAAACTCCATATTCGTTTTTTACAACCAGAAATATTGATAAGATTGCATCCGTAAATCTAAGACCAATTACTATTGCATTCAAAATTAACGAACTCTGGTGTTTGTGAGATAAATTTCACGAGCAACTTACATTTAAACATGAACTATCCATTTAAACAGTTACTATTCATTAATTACCTCCAAAACACAATAACTATTTGGTTATTGGGAGAAATGTAACTATTTAGAGTTTCTACGGGCAATTTCCATTCAACATGCCAGCATTTTAATAAACTTCATTTTTTAGCAGTACATATTTCAAAAACTTTAGCGTCAAGTTTGGTGGGGAGGATAAATTGAGCTTCTTACGGCCTCTTTTAAGACTGACTATATTAAATAATATTTCCTTAAGCCGTATAAGGTCAAGTTTAGTGCGAAATGATGAGGAGATAAAATGCTTACGAATTAATTGGAAGGAACATACATTATTACTTAACCGTGATATCACGATCATATTTACAAATATATCATCCCTTTAGAATGTTACGGGGAAAACTTTAAAAATGAAGATATGATAGAGCAGAATACATAAAATTTCCACGCGCACCACGAGAGCCGGATAAACTTTGCAGCGAAATTATAAAAATACCACGAAAACGGCTCAAAACTGTCCAACAGTAATCGCGTTAGGAAGGCAGACGAAATTTAAAAACCCTTTCAGGTGGGAGGAGAGCAGGCGTTGATGGCTTTCTAAATCACTCCGTCCCGACACAAAGGGGAAACATGAGCGCGACAATTTTAGGCGAAATACACCGGATACGTGTCTCGAATAAGAAAAGAGGAGGAAGGGAAGTTGTAAACACCTTAACTCCGCCATTAATTTTGGATTGAAAAGCGAGCAAGGATTTATTTTTATTTTTGGCCAACTCTTTCGGTGGGACATAGGGGGAGGGGGAGGTGGGGGGGGAGGAAAAAAACCGTGCCGGATGCGGGCAAGGTCTCCGACGGGATAGGGGGGGGGCCGTTCCCACACCCCTCCCGTTCTGCTTTCCCGCCTGCCCCTCCTTCTCCGCCGTCACCCCCTTCCACTTTTGTGTGGAGCTGCCTGGCTTAGTAGATCAATATCTGCTGACGGCGGCGACGCGCCACCCCAAGGCACGACAGGCATTCGGGAGAACCCCGCAAGCGAGGCGATGGGGGAGGCAAGCTGCCGCTGCATTAGCTCTGCACACGAGCAGTCGATGCAATCTATCGCACGCGTGAATGTGGAAATAGAGTATGCATATCGGTCGAGGGTGCAATAATCGCTTAACGAGTAAAACCACGGAACAGGAGTAACCAACCTCCCGACAGCGGAGCGGCTTTACATGGAGAATAGCAGACGAAGGACGGCTAACTTTACGCTGGGCGTCGGCATCATAAATTCTACGAATCGAAAAACAGCTGATGTGTGTCTTCCACGAACTGGCTGTACTTGAGGCCGTCACGTACTGCTCCGCTCAACGGCAAGCAGCCGAGTGCCAAAGGACACTGCGGTAATTGCTATTGCGTTGGCGCAACGAGTTACGCAAAACGCGATCGGAAATTATCCCACTCATAGCATAAATAGTGGATACCTATGTTGGAGTGGGGGAACGTGACAATCTCACCCAAGTTACGTCTCGTGGAGATGCAAACGAATGACTATAAATCATTCCATAGCCGCAAACGTGTCAGTTTGCATTGATGAGATTAGACTATCGTAAATTAAATAGCTCGGAGGGGCTACTTGGCTAATAAAATAAATGTAAAAAAACTGCAGCGGCGCCATTATAACTTCGCTTTTGTTGATATACTCATCTACTTCAGGCTTCATTTCGCGTAGGTTTAGAGTATGCATTGAAAAAGAGCAATGATAATATATCACACGGTATTATACAATAGTACGATATCTCCTACTGAAGGGCACTACTTTCTGGAAGTTGACACGCACGTCTACCAAGGCATTAGTGCACTATTCCGGAAACAACGACACCTTCGTATACGGTTATCCCAAATCACAAAGCCAAGGGTACCATAAAAAAGGAAGAGCACTGCTATGTTAAAGAAACCACTTCCTGGTGTAGGAAAAACAAACAATATTAAACATTAAGTAAACAATGTGTATCTGGTAATGCACAAACACTGCATTGTAATTCCAGGATGAAATACAGTGAGGTGGTGGTAAAGATGTTTACACGGTGCGCATTACTATGATCGCGCATGAATACACCAATGCCGGTTCAAACACCACAGTACGACTGACATTGGTCGTTACAGTTGATCTACTTTAAGACTGTGATGACCACAGTTAACATAAGATGCCTGAGCATAATAATACTTGGAGATCGTTCGTTCCGAAGTACTACCCCGTGGGCAAATATAAAAATTTGAAACCTTAAGTATCCTGGAAAAATGAATGAACACCAAATGAAGTATATATTAACGCCACGAAACTAAGTACCGTCAGACTCATAATTTATGAGGCATGGAAAAGCAAAATAGACACTACGATAGTTTCGAATAATTTATTTTTTCACTATTAGGTAAATGCTATGGACAATAAAATGGAAATATTTGAGGGACGAATACACTCTGAACCCTAATTCAATACAATTTAAGTAAGAGCTACGGCCAAAAAATAGACACGTGACAGAGTTGGCTGAGGCAACGCTCAGTTAAATTCCCAAAAATACTAGCCTAATAAATGATGCAATCAACTAATGTAAACAAATATTACAAATACGCCAGGTTACTTGGAGAACTATCCAATCGCAAAAAAATCACTAGTTTCCACCAAGCCACTATCAACAATAACTTAAGAGATAATACGCAAACTTTAGCACTTGGACGTGATAGCATGCGATCTTGTGTTTACCCAAATAAAAAACTAGCAAATCGTCATTTCAACGATTGTCACCACTAGTAAGATACTGGCCTTCATTGAGGAAGTCTAAACACCGATAAATTCAACGATAATCCGAAGAGACAGATCACATCTGATAAGGCAACAAAAATACCGTTTTGATTTACTTATCTACAAAATATCGCGATGCCATAAATGACTTATGATTATAAGGGAGATAATGCATTTGCCTTCTTTCAGCAAACACGAAATTAAGTATCCAAATTCTTCATTGATGCTACAATTAAGTAATCGATTTTAAGAGATAATAAGCATGAGAGTAACACCACTTCTTAACAGGATAGGTTATTTATCTAGCGCTAAATGATTCTACTTTAACGGCGGATTCTAAATCATTCCTGGTGTACACAGTAAGGCTGCAGTTGATGTGTAAAGACAATAACATGGAGACGAAATAATAATGCATAAAACTATAACCGTACGCAGAGTAGTAAGCGCGACATACTTAAACGAGAACAAATTTGGCATTTTTCAAACCCAAGGAGATAAACCATAACGACCTACAAATGGGAATCGTACTTGGCTAAGCGGTGAACGACCGACCACTTAACCCCAAAGAGCTTAGGGGATCGCTGAGTGATTTCCTGTCAAGAATAGCAATTTCAATCAATTTTATTCAAACTTACTGGACGGCTTGAAAGAGGTCGCCGTGTCGAACGAGGGCGCCCTTATCGGGAGCTTCTCCTTGTACGGTCTCTCCGAAAACGGGACGGCTAGAGACACGGCCGTGGGCAGGGAATCCCCGCGAGTTAGGGGAGGCCGCGGGCCCGGTCCTCCCCCATTGCCACCGTGACCGTCCGGGTCAGCCATCATCCTCTTCGGTGCCGAAGCACCCCCGACGTCTCCGTTGGCATGGTGGGAGTGGTGTCCGCCACCGTTGTGATGGTGGTGCGGGTGATGGTCCTCGTCCTCTGCGGAAGGGGGCCTCTTGATCCCAGCCAACGAGGCGGGAGTCATCGCAGGCCTCCCGGCATTGCCACCGTGAGACGCCGGGTGGTGCTGTTGTTGCTGGAGGTGGGCGGCGGCCGCGGCGGCCATGTGACCAGTGAGTCTCACCCTGGAGTTGATGGGAGCTGAAGTCTGCTGCTGTGACTCGTGGTGGTCGTCCGGGGGTCGGTGGGAGGCCATGCCCCTCGAGGACTGACCTTGCTGCTGCTGCTGGGGGGGAGGGGGAGGTGGAGGCGCATAGTCCGTGCCGAGGAGCCCCACGGCCGCCGCCGCGGCCCTAGACCGCGCGTCGTGGTGTAGCTGGGCGTAGGAGACGCTGTGCGGGGGCGGTGGGGGTGGCGGGGGAGGAGCCCTAGAAACACCTCCGTGAGCGGCCGGGGGCATGCCGGAGACGGCGGAGGAGGACGATGCGTCTACCATGCCACCCCCGTTCTGCGCCTCGTGGGGGTTCCTATGCATAGGGGGTTTGGAGCCGCCACCACCCTGGGGGTGCCCGACGATCCCTGCGGACATTCCTCCACCGGAGCCGCCGCCGCTCCCGCCGCGGGTCTCGTGCTGGAAGCCGTGGGCACGCTTCATCTGCCGCGCTGTCTCAAGCACGATTTCTATTCTGTCCGCGCCCTCGTAGTTGACGCATCCCCTGCACACGGCCTCGCTGAAATCGTGTAGCATGGCCCATGGCATGCGGGGCAGGTCGCACAAGTAGCAGTGCTGCCGCTTCCCCAGTTGCATCCCCACCGACATTTTGACCATGAAAGTGGCGTTGGCTTGGAAAATAAACTTTTCCACCACCGGACTCGAGTCAATATGTGCAACTATTTACTTCGCGCCAATTCCGACTGGGATTCCTCCTCCCTCTCGGGGAGTCTGGACCAATGCGAGGATGCTGCGAGTATCCTCACCACATCTCCTTCTCATTCAAAAGTTCACACTCACACTCACTAAAAACCCGACGCGGACGACAACCAAAATATTGGCTATAAAATGGTGACCCTCGCCGTTTCGAAGGGACTTAAAATAGGTTTATCCTTCCCTCCTCTCAGGGTTAGGGGGGAGGGTGGGGTGATAAAAACAGATCAACCTCCCGTCCACTGACAAACAAAAGAAACCGTCATTCGACGCACAAAACGGTAGAATACGATGGTTTAGGGGACGGATTGTTTTGGAACTTGCACGAAACGAACACCAACACAACACGCCCTTACGCTCCACGCGCCGCTATCATTTACGCTAGCAGTTATCTCTCCGTCCCGCCGCCTCCAACTGACATGAGGAATGAACGCCTCCTGCTCGCAGCGGACGACCACTTCCCCTCGTCTGCTTTTGGGCTCGGCTCGCGCCCTCCCCTTCACTCCCCTCATCTCCTAGGCCCCCTCTCGCGCTGCGCTCGCTCCCCTCCACCTCAAAACTTGCACGCTTTTCCGTCCCCCTTTCTGTTATTCACTTCCCCTGAATTTTCTCCCTCACGACTCCACCTCCATGCTTCCTCCCCCATCGTCCCTTCCTCCCTGGCTCAACGTACCGCATCAACACTCGTCCAAGCTGGTGCCGGGAATGGTGGGGAAAGAGGGCAAGGGGGATCTCCCCTCCATTTTCCCGGGTAAGGGAAAGGAGACGAGGAGCGCGCGTGTGTGTGCGTGGGTCTGTGAGTGTGTGTGTCTGCTGCGTGCTTATGTGTTTGTGTGTGTGGGCTAAGGAGGGGAGATGAGGTTTGGCGCGGTTAAGGAGGGAGGAAAGGAGAGAGGAAAAAAAGGGGGATGAAAAAAGAATGACTGCGATCAACGGAAACGGAGGAACCTCGAGGCGCATGCGCGTGTCCTTTTCGTGTTGGCTACTGCCGCCACCAACAGAGACGCCTGACGTTTTCGGTAGATCTGCATGCCTCAGCGTTCCTTTACGAGGCATTATTTTTGTATCAACAATTTTCCAACCCCCCTCCCGACTATTCTCACTTTTTTCGCTGATATTTTTTTTATTTTTACAACCTTCGCCCTTCCTTTCCTCCCAGAGCCCTGAAAATACACCCACGCTGCCCCTCCCTCCCCTCATATGTATTCTAAGCAACATGGAGCTATTTTTCTCTCCCGGCTATTTACATTCTTCCACGCTCGTCGAGTTGGAGGGGGAAGGAGTTGTGTTGGTCAGAGAGGCATAGGGTCCTCGGTTCATTTCGTAGGTACGTAATCGAAATGAAGGTTGGGCGCGCGCATCGTCATACGCAAGTTATGCATCTGCGACACTTCTGTTTACCCCGCCATTGGCGTCGACAGGGTGTGTAATTCAGTCACGAAACGCACGGAATTGTGAGGTGCTGCGTAGGAGGCCAATCCCCGTGTCATCCTCGCATGCGTGCCGTGAGTGGATATTTTCTGTATCCGGCTCTCTCGCTCTGTCACTACCCAGTGTTTACTTGAATTTTTGAATGGAATCGGATAGGTAGCGCAAATCAATGCTTGCTTTCCCGGGCAGACCGCTAGCGCCGCCAATCGGCGGGTTTATGCCGCCCTGCAGCTGCTGGCCTCGACGATCCCAGTCCTGGCTGCAGATGCTGCATACTTGCAGTTTGCACAAATTTAGTTGCCTCGGAACAGTTGTTTACAAAAGTTGTTCATGAGCCATTCAGCCCACACCTACCAACTTAAAATGATGCTTAGAGGCTTGACTAACCCATGCGATCGGCCGCGATGACTGTTGGGTAGCATTAGAGTATACTGGGTGCATACCGCATGATCACATTTTGCCTGAAATCTCTGTAAAAGGCTGCCGTTTTCAATCAAGATTAACCAGAATTGTTCTAGTTTGCGAAGCGTACAATCATGCCAAATTTTTGCTGTCAGTCGTCGAAATTTCACCGGCCCTGTGACGGCGGGGCAACTTTTTCGCCTGCTAATACAGAGGTCGCAGGTTCGATTCCTGCCTGGGGGGTTTTCCTTCACCAAGGGCTTGTGTGAATGTAATTGTTACAACTGTTATATCATCGTTCAAAATCCGATGTAAAAGCCGAATTTCTGTTTTTGGACTAATACTTAATAAATAAATAAACAATTGGTATGATACCCGGCCTGTGTACTTGTTGAAATTAATGTGAGACTCCCTTGACTTAAATACACTGCACAAATAGAGTAATTATCTCAATTCCAACATTAGGTTCTTTCGCGTATGGGCATCCTGCCATGGAGTTCTAATTGGCATTCATCTACATATACATAATACCCGCAAGTCGCCACAAGGGCGTGTGGCGGGGGGTGTTAGGTCACCACCCGTAAAAGAGACCAAACCACGTGCAAAATCAACATATTTATGCAAACCTACACCCATAGTGGCGTATACATTCATTCAAAAAACTTTATAACTTACACGGATGCCAATAAATGCATATACGGGCATCATATAAATGCATATCGTACTATTAGCTAACAAACACATGCACCTAAGAATGTACTAAATATTTATCCAATAATGTGCAAGCTAGAATTTTAAAAGTAAGAAGGCGAACATCTTTAAGGGCAAAGACATTCTATAAGGGACGAAATCCATTATTTTAAGTCGCAAGGGCAATTATTTGTCTTTCGGTGCATGGTCCACAAGTTCCTCTGATTTATCCAGTGATCAAAGAGTCATAACTCCGCATAATAGCTACAGCAAATACAAAAATACATATTTTAGCAGAAATTAAATGCCTAGCGTCAAGTGAGGGATAAATCGAGGTGTCTTAGAGCGAATCATTAATTTTAGCCACATACTATCGAATTATTAAACAACTATGTAATTGTATTTTTAATGGAAGGCGTCCAAAGGAACGACACGCCCGCAGTTCTCAGCCAAACATAAAAGAATTCGGTGTCTAAACATTAGTTTCAAGACGAATTTGCTCCCACGGCGCTTGACAAGAAAACAGGCTACAGCAATCGTAGTGCAAGAAAGCAATCGAACTTTCTTCAGCACACAATAATGGGTAACAAATTACTCTGCGGCGTCCCCTGTCACAGAATGACGACTCAGAGGGCCACCGTGCCGAATCAATATACGACAATGCACGAAACAAAGCAATCAAAATCAAGTAATTTCTTTTTTTTAGAATGATTTCCTCCGTTTTGTCGAGCATGAAAGCGACAGGAAAAGCCATAAAGAAAACTGCGTCTCCACACGCCAGGTGGAAGAAAGAAGAGGACATTACCGGGCCACCCCTCGTTTCCCAAGGGGCAGGCCACTCTTTTGCTCACGGTATCCGACTGAAAATGCTTCGTTCACCCCAAGGGGAACGGAAAAAAAATCCATCAGTGCTCAGCGATAGACCAAAAAAAAACGCCCAACATAATCCAGACGAAATGCTCTCCCAGGATTCTCTCCTCCGATGGCCAAGACGGACAAGAAGGGATTCAACATACGCTTTTTCTATTTTATGTGGAGCTCATGGTTGACACCTAACGGGATGTGTTCATGCAAGGAGACACTCGATTGCGCCATCACATTTGCGGTTGGCTGACTCCTATGAATTCATCGAGCACATTTGTTAAACAGCTATATTTCGAAATGTAAATCACAAATCATAGGTGTTTATTATACAGTATACAACAAGTTAACCGCTACAAATATATCGGCTTGTACCAGCGTATGTCATTTTTAATTAATGGATAAAATATATATTAGCTCTACTCTTAATGCATGAATATTGAGACTTTAAACATCGGAAAGCAAGAGGTTGTTCCCAAATACGAGTAATTCCGAACGCAATAACTCATTCACAAAAGTTCCCTCTCTTATTCGACCACTGTTATTACTCAAGCAGTCTGATGCGGACATAGCCAAATCATTGGCATTCCGGGACTATTTTAGATAAAAATTGCGCGACCTACTCGAAGTAATGTTTACGTAGTAAACCATTAGAAGACTGTCAATGCTAGGCTGAACTTACTAAATAAAGTCAGATCCGCTTGTTTCAGTGCCGAGGTCTTACAAATTATTCGCACTCCAACATATATCGGTCGCTTGGATGGTGTATATAAAATTCGGGAAATAGATTCCAGAGCTAGACTAAAGGACTCCCTCTCCCCACGGACAATACGGGATAGTAACTGAAGGGTTATATATAGCAAAAATTCCACTTGCCACCCTCAGCGTCCAGGGAATAATTAGTTCTACTCAATTGTATGCACTTTCACTGACATCGAGTGTTTCTCTGTCAAAACCCTTCCCACATTACCGCGTAAGAATGCAATTAAATAATGCAGTACTCGTTATAATATTGATCGCTCTGCTTTGTCTGTTTTTAAAATTACCCTTCCACCCCTCGTCTCACCTGCAACGTTGGGTCACATTGCCTGTGTTTTTGGGGAAGGAGACCATTGTATGTTTCATGTCCATGTGGTAGTGGAATTTCACATTCTTTCTTTTCAAGTTCTAACTTGCATATTATTGGATAAATTACTACTACATTCAAAGGTGCAATTGCTTGTTAGTTGATCGTATATTTATTTCCTTCTGTGTAATGCTGAGAGGGTTTTAACATGAACGTATAGGCCACTGTGAGTGTAGGTCTACATGGATATGTTGATTTTGCATATGGGTTTGTTCTCTTACACGGGTGATAACCAAACAACCCCCACCACACGCCCTTGAAGTGGCTTGTGGGGTATTATGTAGATGTAGTACTTGCAAAGAATTCATGTGCTGTGCATGCCTACTGTGGACACACCCCCTTCCAAATATATTTTCGGTGGCTTTCAGGGTAGTATGTAGATGTAGAACGCCCATTTGGCCGACCTTAGGCCCTGCCCCTCCATGATAACCAAGAATTGAGGTATTTTCGTCACATCCATTACAGGCGGAAGCGGCGAGATAGGGAATTCAAAAGATTACATTCGTGGCCCGGAAAAGTTATGAAAACGGAAATAATTCATTATTTTTTTTACGTGGCAAGTAACTGCATGCATGCTTTCTAGCATACAGGGACGCAAAAATGCTTCTGAGAATGAAAGTCAAGAATTCCAACATTTGTTAACGCAAACCCATGCCAATTTCATTTAAGAAGGCAAAACTTTCCGTTCCAAAACTACCGCAATCGAGTTCGCTTTGAAAGTCCATAATTCTAAGGTCACCCCTTAAAAGGGAGAAAATATGAATATTAAAAATGAGATGTAAACAAATGAGTTAAGTATTTCTTGCTCTTCTTGCATCTACCTACTGCTAAGCATCCATTAGAACGATTATTTTTGGGAAATCACTGGTTTCGTAACAAGAATCTTCAATCGTAGGGCATATTACATGGAAAGATGTCCTTCGTTCAGGTGGCGCCCTAAGACACACGGACATCATTGTTTCAGCAAATATGTCAATAATAGAAGCAACTAATTATATTATTACGTCCATTTCTTATGCTTATCTTAATATGCCGTTTGAACTTAACTACTCTATTCAGATGGAAAAAATATTCATATTCATTAAATCAATCTAAACGTGGGAAGTGAACGAAATAACCTTTTTTAGATGTCAAGACTGCAATCGAATTCCTTCCCCCTTTTCCCCTAATCCATTGAACATACTTCCTCTCGAATTAAGTAGCTTCAGGCGTGATGTGGTGGAAGTCGAACATTCTTCGATCAGTCATCCATCCTTCCTCTCCCTTACCCTTGCACTTTCCACCTGGTACTTGCACCCCCTGCCGCACGCCTTTTTAGGGATCGTAGCTTGTGTAGAAGTAGATGTACCCTGTTGGGGAGAAAGTCAAGCCATTTATACTAACAATTAATTTTCATCCAGCGAACACATACGTCTTTGGGGCGTTGAATGTTGTGAGGGGTTGGTTTTCGAGAGCTACTGCGTAATCAGCATTGCCGTCGGATTAGCTTTCGCAATAACTACATGGAGCATCATTAAGACCAATTACCTTTTGACCGAATAATTTTCTTGAAGATGCGACCTGCTACGGTGCGAAAAATCGGACGAAGGCTTTGACAGAAATACACCGTATCTACGGAAAACAAACTCTATAACTTCATCAATTTCCACATAAGGAGTAAAGCATCAAGGAATTGATCAGTCTAGCAAAAAAATCAGAAGATGGCAAGTATCGTGACCAATACTTGCCTATTACTTGGGTTACAAATAATGGAGCAGTTTCCACTACACTGCGAATTCTCCTAATCCATGTCTAGACGTAATTTCAGATGTAGTTGCGATGCTTCACTGTCTCTTTCAATTCCAGCTGCATCTACACAATACCCACCGCAAGAGCGACTTGGACTCGAAAGCTTCAACGTAAATCCTGAAATTGACAGGAAAAACTAACTTCCATTAGCGACTTAAGCAACTAGAAAACTCAATTTTTCCTGAATCAATAGTCACGCGATAACAGCAAATAATAATATGCTTCGTTTCCGAAGGTTTTAATTCTGGTGAACATACTAAGAGGTTAAAAACCAAACTTATACGTAAATGACCGCCGACGGCGCCTTACCCCGAATAAAAAGAGTAGATTGCACCATATTCAGAGGTTTACCAATGCGCACTTACAACACATTGTATTATTCATTTTGCTGTAAAAATATTCCGATGACAACTGAACAGGTAATCTCGAGGGTCCGGGTGTAGCTTGGCATTCAATTACTCTCGTTAAACATTGGAGCAAAAAGCTGTGAACCGCGTTGCCTAAGGAGAGGTAAAACTGGGAAGCGGGTAAAAAAGTTTAAGTTCACATTTGTTAGACTACATTTTGAGTTTGCTACCGATTAGAGAATATTTTATTTAAGGAGTTACTTACAGTTCGTAAAAGAACGTAAGTTCACAGAAGGTCAGATGGAGAGGTAAGAATTCTCACGGGAAGAGAGTATTGTTGATGGGGCGATGGGAGAAACAAGGATAGACGTTCCTTCAGACTCACATATGGAAAGTTAGACTGAGAATATTTCACAGTTTAAGGACTCAATGGAATTAATATGAGCCCACAACAAATTGGTAATGATGGCGTGGCGTGGCAGTGGCGAAAGACTCCAGCACTGGTGGCTGGAAATATCTTTTCCCTTGTCACAATCCGGAATCAAATTAACTCACTCCGTCAGATTATCAGAAAATTGTGGTAAAAACATTTGGTTTTGTTCCCTTTTACAGGCGGTGACCTAATACCCCCCGCCACACGCCCTTGCGGTGGCTTGTGGGGTGTTATGTATATGTAGATAATTAAGGTGTTGAAAAACAAGGTAAGCCCTAACATCCATGTTTACACCGCTAACAATGAGTACGAATTTTGCACATCTTCCGGCAGTGAAGAAACTCCGAACAGAATACCTCTACCTATCTAGGTATACATATAAATATTAAATCCTATGAGGTCTCGGACTTGGTAGGAAAGTTTCATGTGCAAACGAATCCTCAACAGTGGCTCCTTTCTCATCTCCTCGATTTTAACCTCAGCTCCTCTTCTCAATCCCTCCACAACTTCCCCTCCTTCAACATACTTCCCTCCCCACCTACCAACTCCTCTCCCCTTTTTTGACTCTCTCTTCCACAGAAAGACGGGGCTGGCTAGCCGGCTTGAAAAACTGTTCGCAGCAGGCACGCCATGTTGCGTGAGTGACATCACAGTGAGAGAGAGGGAGGGCACCTCCCTCACTCCCTTTCGCGAGCTACCACCCCTCCTCCGTAGCACTAACCTCTAAAAACCTTCCTCCCATCTCACTCCTTCAGCCCTTTCCCCCTTTCCCAAAACCTCATCCCTTCAGCCCCTACGCCCAGCTGCTCCGCCCCCCTTTCCCTCCCTCCCGCCACCCCCACTCCCCGCCATCAGCCCATTTCCTTCTCCCGCCACATGGATCGCTCCCGAGTCGCCTGACGCCGTCGACAGAGGACTCTGGGGGTCTACGAAACGGAGGCGTGTCGTCACAACAACACGTCACAAGTATACGTTGGCCTCTGTCGGGCTCTCTCTCTCTCTCTCTCACTCTCTCTCTCTCTCTCTCCACCGAGGGAACGGTTGGGTGAGGCCGGGGTGGGGGCGAAAGAAAAGAGGGGTGGTTAGGCATGAGAGGGGCGGTTAGCGACGGCGGTCTGCCTTGATATGGATTCGCAGCGAGAGAAAACATATCCAAGCGGGTTTTCGGTTTTTGGCCGGCCGGGCGAGCGGGCAGGCTCTCGGGGCGTCTAAAGAGTAGGTCAAGAAATGCGTCGTAGCTGGTGGGCAGGGAGGCGGAAAAAAAAGCCGTGGGAGCAGGTTTGAGCATTTTTTTTTCCAACCGCGCATTTGGAAACGCACATTCGTGTTTGCGACCTCTGGGCTTATATTCTGTTTCTTTGTAGCGTGTTAACGATACTCGTTATGCGGCTATGACGATAAGTATCGCAATTCTCGAGGGTCGAGCTCTCAAATTGATTTGCTTACGCTGCGATTATCTCACGATATAGCAGTCAAGTGATTGTCGTGTGAAGGCGATGCATTGAAGAACATATTTTTGATGAAAGTTTTCAGTGGGGTCGAGCTACGAGTTGAAGCAGCTCAAAGATCACTGCTCGGGTCTGGCGATGTGCACATCTCTTAAGTGTTGTTGTCCGTGGAAAATGACACTCGGGGAATAGTTACGATCTGGAGCCTATTAGTTCTTCTAGACTAGTTAGCAAACTAGTCTAGAAGAACTAATAGGCTCCAAATATCCGACCACGAACCATGTGGACTAGCAACAGGACTTTTTGTTTAACCGTCCACATGAACAGTCAAATGAAAACTAAAACTAGACAACAATCTAATCGACTAACGATTTCCCAAGAATTTGACCGTCCAAATCACCAACACTGTTTATTTATTTTTTCCAACCTGATATTGTTTTTGACTTCCCAAATGGGAATAAATATTTTACATTATATTCTCCATTTAGATTCGAAAAAATATGAAAACCTCAAACCATTCTTGCCGCTATATGTAACTCCCAAGCGACCCCTTGCTAAGAAGACGCAAAATCCTATCGGCTAGTCGTTTGCTGGAGGGAACTCGAGACTCGGCATTGGCTTTTATCCATGCTTTCGGAGATACGAGTGCTGTGACTGCGAAGGAAATAGTGCTGCGTCATCGCTTAATTCAACAAACTCGAAGTGCTCCTAAGTGTTAATATGATAGGTGGTATACTATTTTATTTTAGGTAAGAGGAATAAATTCACAAACATGGCTTTCACAAGGTGGAGGGAGTCGATGGCAGGGATGTTGAGTGAGGATGCTAAGAAGATGCCCATGAAAACTTTGATATGGAGCGTAGTTTGTACGGCGCGGAAACATGTTCACTGGAGCATGAGGATAGACGTAGATTGAAAGCTTTTAAACGTGGGTGTGGAGAAGGTGAAGTGAACCGAAAGGAAAACAAATGAGGAAGTGCTAGGTGTGGTAGGCGAGGAGAGGGGATTTTAGGGGAAATCACGATCTAGGAAAAATGAATGAAAATCATATTGATTGGTAGTGGGATGTTGTAGACGGTTGTAGAGAATTAGCATTGAGTACCTTGGATTTACAACTTGAGAAATTTATATTTTCAGGAAAACATTCCTCATTATGCGATACCTTAATTTGCTTAATAATATCATTAAGGAGCAGAGATTGTGAGGATCATACGTGCGGTCATTAGGTTAACAAGGTTAGGACAGTCATACGGCAGTTGATGATGGTGGCTGGAACGACAAGCTTCGTTCAGCTGATCCAAGTCCTCGGGCTCCATTGCATTCGGTGCTATCAGTCCTCTCTCTCTTTCTCTCTCCGTGTTATCCCAAGACAACTTCAGCCTGCTCTCACCAGTTACGAATCTGCTGAGGGACCTCTACCCTCCGATTGTCCTGCCGTAATCAGCTGAGACGTGGAGGTCCATGATAAGAGCTATGGACCATGATATCAGTTCGAGAAGTTTACTCTCACTCACGCGATAGATGAGAGACTGAGTCAGGGTGCAGCAGATAGTGACTCAGGGATAAGGACCTACGAAGATAGGTCAACGAGGAGACGAGCAGGGAATGTAGGGAGGCTGCCTGTCTTCAAACGGCGCGACCCGATGTATTTGACAAATATTCCATAGCTCATTCCACAGTGCAAAGGAAATTCAGTTGCAAAGATTATTCTTCTTTAGAGGTGCGTGATTTTCCTGTCGGTAATGGCTTTGGCTGATAAACGGACACCTTAAGTTCAAACTCGGATAAATGAACATCCCCACTTCACCCGGTCATTGCGATTTTACAGTTACCATATCTTCCAAGGAACCACAGGAGGCACAGAGAAAGGAGCTGCTCCCACACCCTGACGTGTGAATTTAACGCCTCTTTGGCCTTAGTACGCGGTGACCCCTACCCTTGCACGTTTACACATCATCTATACAACTACATCTCGAAATCTACACCTAACAAACAAGAAGGCTTTCGCGGTGATGCAGAGATTTCCGCCACGGCAAGGCAAATGCTACTGCTAAGCCACCAAAACCGTCGTCCAGCAAGATGGAACATCTCGGTTACAACCGAAAAATATTTTATCGTGTGTTGAATCTCGTCGTTATCAAAATTTAAAAAACAAATTGTCATCTTATTTGGCTTGAGATTTGACACACATGAGAGTATCAACTCGTACGAGTATAAGCTTTTACGAAACATAGTGCATCGGTTAGTTTCCGTCCTCACCACGGTTTTTGAAAGCGTTTTTAATAATCGTCCACAGGAACATTGTGAGTCAATACCCGATTGCTGCCATGACCCCATGAATGAAATTCTCACATCTTCTCTTGGAATCGAACGCCAACTTAAAGACATCAGTCCAAACGAATCGCTAGGCCTTGATCAAATCCCTGCATGTGTATACAAAACGATGGCCTCTGAAATAGCTCGTTTCTTGGAAATAATATTTAATAAATCTCTAAATGATTGTGCAGTACCTAAAGACTGGAAAGTAGTCGATGTCACTCCCAAATTTAAAACAGGCGACAGAGAATACATATACGAGTAATTACCGACCCATCTCTCTCACATCCATTTCATGTAAAATATCAAAGGACATACTACCTTGATCAAAAATTTCCCGGAATTTATTCAGAAAATTAAAAATACAAGTTTATTCATCTAAATCTATATTGTCCCCTTCAAAGTAATCCCCATCGACTGCAACACACTTATGCCAGCGCTTGATCCAATCCTCGAAACATTTTTTATATTCGGTTTTCGGTATGTCCATCAGTGCTTCCTGCGATTTTTCCATTACTTCCTCTCGGCTGCTAAAACGCGTTCCCCGTAATGGTTTTTTAACTCGATTGAACAGAAAGAAGTCACAGGGAGCCAAATCAGGTGAATTCGGTGGCTGTTGGATGGTATTTGTTGCATTTTTCGTCAAAAAATTACGAATAATGATAGCACTGTGCGACGGTGCGTTATCATGGTGCAAAATCCACGAGTTTTCTGCCCACATTTCTGGTCTCTTTCGGCGAATTGCTTCACGCAAACGTCTCATAACGCCCAAATAATACTCTTTGTTTACTGTCTGGCCTTCTGGCAAAAATTCATGATGCACTACACCGTTGTAATCCATGAAAACCGTCAGCATTGCCTTCTTTTTTGACTGAAAACGACGTGGTTTTTTTGGTCTCGGCTCATTTGGTGAACGCCATTCACTTGCCTGATGTCTGGATTGCGTGTCGTACTCATAAACCCACGTCTCGTCTCCAGTAATGATCCTTTTGATGAATGTGGGATCGGATTCAGCCTCGCAAATCATGTCTTTTGCGACGTCAACACGGTCTCTTTTTTGCATGAAATTGAGGTCTTTTGGTATGCTACACGACGGAAACCCAAATCATTAACCACAATGTCTTGGGCGGATCCATAGGCAATGTTCAAGTCCTCCGCTATTTCTCTGATGGTTAATTTGCGGTTATTGACCAACATTTCTTTTACTTTATCAATTTTTTCACCGACTTTCGATGTCGATGGTCTGCCACTGCGTTCATCATCTTCGATTGACTCACGACCACTTCTGAACCGCTCGTGCCACTGGTAAACGAACGTTTTTTTTAGAGAATCGTTGCCGAAACACTTTTCCAACATTTCCAACGTCCGTGCGCCACTAAATCCGTTTTTTACGCAAAATTTAATACAAGTTCGTTGTTGCAAATTTAAATCCATTTCTGCAATTGTAAAAAATCGCCAACACACACAGAGATAGATGTACTCTTGGCTACGTAACTTTTGCAAATGTCAAGTTATGACACTAAGATTTAAAGGGAATATCAACAACAGATGTACCAATTTAACAAAAAAAACAGAGCTCAAATCGGAACGATGGGAGCGCCACACGGTGGTTATTCCGGGAACTTTTTGATCAAGGTAGTAATTGTAAGTTAAATTATGAAATATCTCGATTTTCAGAGATTACTTATAAAAACACAACGCGATTTCCGAAAGGGCAGACCCTGTGAGACCCAAATGGCACTTTTCGTTCATGATATTTTGTTATCGGGAGATAGTAGTGCAGGTCGAGGCTATATTTCTAGATTTTAAAAAGCCATTCGACAAAGTCCCTCATAGAAAGTTCCTCCAAAAGTTGGGAAGCTACGTGATTGATAAATGAGTAAGACTGGATTAATCAATCCTTAACAAGCCGCGAGTAAATGGTCGTAATATACGGAGTATCATCCGACATAATTGACATCGAGCCTTCGGTTTCCAGTAAACTTCGTCAATTTGCTGACGATGCAGTGATATACGAGAAATATCCAGTCATGAAGATGGAGTATCATTAACCAACGACCTAAATGTAATTCAAAAATGGTGCGAGACATGGGAGCCAGGATTAAATTTGAATTAATGTTTCGATAAATTATTGGAGGAAGAGTATTTCACCCATACCGAGAATAAACATAACAAACGTAGAATCAGTAAAATACTTGGGTGAAATGATAACTACGGATATGTGCTGGGGAAAACACATTAGAGAAATTTGCGGAAACGCGAATAAAAATACAAGATTCACACAAAGGATACTAAGGAATTGTAATGACAGGGTCAAGGAGCTTGGCTATTGCACGTTAGAGGCCTCACCTTGAGTGTGCTGCAGGTGTACGGGACTCGCTAGAGGTAGGCTCAATTTTGTAACTAGATCGAGTGCAACAGAGAGCAGCTAGGTTTGTGAAAATTTGTAATGAACAAGGCAGCAGTGTCATGACACTATTGGAAAAATTAGGATAGGAGCCAAAAGTTGACCGTAGGTTTAAATACATGTTAAATTTACTGCTTAAATTCGAGATAGGTTACTTATCTGAGGATGTAAAGACATTATGGGCTCCGACTTACTATGGCAGATCGGATCACCAACGAAAACTCAGGGAGATAGATAGTACGATAGAACGGATAGATTTAAAATGTCGTTTTTAAAAGAGATCAAACTAGGCATGACAAAAATCGCGTAGGAGATAATAATTCCCAGGGAGTTTATATTGTGTCGATATCCTGCATTTTATTTCTTTATTTAATTGACCCATCTTGTGAACAGTTCTACCGCATGATTTGAATATAATTGTCCTACTCGGACAATGTAAGCACCTTCCTTCGTTTGATTAACTTTGTTCCACTGTATTATGAAACTTATATTTGTGTAGATGTGTCATGATTGGAATAGTGCATGCATGGCTGGTGACCTAACACCCTCCGTCACACGCCCTTTCGAGGTATAATGCAGATGCAGATGAATGCCTAGATGGGTGTTAAGAAAAACTGGGCACAATACTGGCCAAAATGTAATGAATGGTAAGAGGTGTTACTTCGCTATAGTTAGGCCACCTTCAGAGTCAAATTCCAAAGAAACTGCGGGAGATGCCGCAGCAGTAACTTTTAACGGAGTCATCCGCTAATGTGCATTTCAATGCAACAGTTTCAGAGTGTAAAAATCATTCGCCTTGACTGGGATTCGAACCCAGATCCCTCAATATCCGGTCGAGTGCTTTAGCCACTTAAGCTACCGAGGCGTCCTCTTAAACTCTGAAATTTTTGGGGCTTTTAAAGGAACAAGATGTACATCTTGTACATCTTATATTTTATTTGTAATCTTATATTTTATTTACACTCTGAAACTGTCACCTTCAGAGTATCTGGCAAATATTTGGGGTCTATTGGGAGAGCGTTAACCAGAGATTTAGATAAGGTTGAGGTAAATTCCACTAGGTTCGTTAAGAATTGCTATGAGAAGCAAGTGAGGGCCACGGGTATGCCCAGGATTTAGCCTTGAAGGCTCTTGATTGTCGAAGAGAGAAGGCAATACTTTTAAAAGGTACAGGAGACCTGATTTTATTTTTGCAAACACAGAGAAAACTATTATGGCACCAAATTATATTAGTAAATTCGTTCACCGGGATAAAAAAAGTGACAAAACGTCACATTTAGATTAAAGTAGTCGTTTTTCCCTCGCGCGATACGCAAACATGAAAAAATAGAATCCAAGAGCCCGTAAAAAATAAATTAATTAAATGCTAAAAAATTGATTGGTTGGTAATACGCAACAATCATTTCATGATGTACAGAGACATGTTTCCTAATTTTATATCAGCTGACCATCGGTTTCTAAATTCCATTTCTAAGCGCACAGGATTTTGAAAGCACTTAGCAAAAGCTTAGAATTATTTTCATTATTTTATAGACAGGTATTTTCAATAGGATTTCCACAGTGGGTGACTCAGATAAATTTACAAAGAGGCTTGGGTATTGTTAGCAAGGTTCGGGGATTCGAGGAAAAAGAAATTGGGGTCATTGATCACTGCGTAGCATTTTTCCACTGAAAATGAAAGCATGACAATTTGCTCCTTTATACACAACTTACTTTCTTATACTGCTTTCATAAT
The DNA here is from genome assembly GCF_022747635.1 of Hetaerina americana. NCBI lineage: Eukaryota > Metazoa > Arthropoda > Insecta > Odonata > Calopterygidae > Hetaerina > Hetaerina americana. Next base: position 41,483,227 of record NW_027286763.1, read on the forward strand.
CATGGCTATATAAGAGCCCGCCTTTGTCTTGGGCTCATGGAAAAGAATCCATTCACCCCAAATCGCATTAGAGCAGTCAAATTACTGTTTTGACCAACCAAGGATGGAAACGAAGACCGCATACTAGGGAAGACTAATTTAAACAAATCCTTCGCATGAAGTCTCTGAATTTCCGGAAAATTAATTTGAGTTATGTTTATATTGTATCACGAGGGCTTTATTCAGAAAAAATCTTGTAAATTTAATATAAAGAAAACAGTGTACCAAGCGAACGGTAGCTACGGCCGTATGAATATTATGGGAAGAGTCAACCAGGCATAAGAGGCATAAGAGTACGGCTAGGGTTGACTCTTCCCATAATAAAGAAAACAGTAAAATCAATAGTCTTAGAGCATGTATTTATTCCTTCTTAAGATTTCCCTCAAACTTAAACAAGTTGACAAAAACGTTCGTAAGACTACCTAAAGCCAATATATTAATTTATATATTAATCTATTATAATAATAATAGTATGTAATGATTAACAATAATTTATGCATATTAATAATCTGTGCGCGATTTTTCTACCGCTATTAAAAAGTCTTGTATTGTCTTATTCGAAAGACAACCTGGTTACTAATAGGTGAAATAATGAATCTTATGTTAATGCACTTTTCGGCAACTTTTCCATGATATCAGCAGTAATATTCCCAATGACCTCAAATCAAAGAAGTCAAAACAGACAGATCTAAAGAATAACGGGTTTTTGAAGAATATTAACTCCAACTAACAACCATAGAATTTCGAAGTTATATAATTAAGCTGAATATACTCCCGGAGTTACGCAATCAAACTGATTTCGAACTAAATCAACTGTAAAAGACTCACTTAATGTAATTATTTCGTGTAAGAAGACGTAACTTTGATATTTTCATACATTTTCCAAGTCCCGGGTTTCGGCGCGCCAGGATACCACTTCATAGCTGAATTTGCACCACTCCCTCCATTACAGAAGGATTGCAAAAAATAGTGAGTCTTCACGCGACGAAGACGAACGAATCGCAAACAATAAAACATATGTGGAATAGAAGGTTGCGTCTTCTAACATGAGTTTTTGACGCCTTTGTCCCTCGACAATGAAAACTGTAAGTATCGAAGAACTGCGGTTGACTCGTTTTTGCTTTGACTCATGCCCCTCTATCACACATTTCCTTGAAAGTAGCTTCAAGCTGGACGAAAATCGAAGTCCGGTCATACGGTCGAGCCACTTGTAATGCTTCCTGAAGTGAGCCGCTCATTTATCTGCTGCCATCACATAGTATCGCCCGTTTTGCAGGGTATAATAAAAAGTGATTACGTGCACGACGAAAAACTTGCTTTCCTCGGGAAGAAATGCGGAACTTTTACCAAATGAAGTGAATTTCTTTTTGGCCAGCGAGTACTAAGATTGGTTAGTGACTCAACACAGACGAAACAATGGTAAAAATACAGTTGAATCTTAAATAAAAATTACGGTAGAGAGCATTCACCATCTTAGATAGCGATATAAAAAAACAATCCGTGAAAAAGGGTAAAAGTAAGGGCGAGGAAAAAGAGGACATCGACGGCATTTTGGAGAAATGAGGGGGCGTTGGCACGCACCAAGGACATTGCCCCGCCGATACTCTCACCTTAAGAGTGGAGGGGCCAAAGTTTCCATTCACCTTCCCCGTCAAATTTCGTAAAATGCTCTCAATTATAAATGAATCAAAGGTAAGGGGGAATATAACCTCGAACAAATGAGTGTAATACAAAAATATGAATCTAAACCGACAGCACACAGCCATACTTTTATGCATGCATTAGGTCATTAATTATATCCAACCCTTCACCATAAATGTGTGTTGGGGATACGGCTGGCAAGTCGAAGTAACCAAAGGAAAAAAATCAAAATTGAAATATGTGACAAAGTAATACTGTAGGATGGTGAGACATAATGTGGTTTGCAATGACAGATCAAGAAGGAGCTTTCGTACGTTTCTCCATTTAAGAATTGACACTTGAGCGAGCGAAAGAACAGTATCAAAATCAGAATTCATTATTTTCTTATGAATTATTAACATTTCAAATAGATGTCCGTTGGTACTCTTGTTTTCGCTTTCACTTCACTACGTGAATCATCCCTCCTCGATGTACTTACTACCCTATCCCCGAGACGAGGCACAATATGAAAAGTGCTGATCTTCAAACAAAATACCCCTCTCTCTCTCTATAATAGAATTTGTATCAGCATATACTGTCAAGCAAAAATTAAAAGATGAAAATATATTATTTCTGTTAATATAAAGTAACCTACCTAAATTTTCCTTTGAATATTTTTAAAATGTAAACCATTTATTTCATTTCCCTTACCTTCAGTTGCCCCTAGTGTACTATTAAAATACTCTCTACCGACGAACACTAGCGCATTTAGTTCAGTACTTTGTTTCTTTTCTCTCGTTTTAATTTAACATGGTACAATTTTCAAATTTCGGTAGCGTTGTGTCCTCCGCGCGGTTAGTAAACTCTCATTGGCCACGTCATTTGTGATCGAGTGAGACGGATGAAAGGGGAATGAAGAAAAGGGAAAGAGTGAATTAAATTATCAAGAGCATCATCATCGCCGCGGTGACGGATAAAGAAAGAGAGAGAAATAGAAAGGCCACGAATGAAAGGGGAGAGACAGACGTGACGACCGCCTCGGCGTACTTCCTTTGAGTTATACAGCGGAGAGAATGCTTTAACTGCGTGCCCTCTGCTCAGATACCCTGGGTCACTTAAGGAGACTGAAAAGAGTATTGTGGTAAAACAATATTTTAATAAATGGGTGGTGGTTTAAAGAAACATTGACATATTCTCGAGCTGATGTTATCCCTCACTATGACCACGTCCTAATCACGTTAACGCAAACCCTGAGTTTTGCGAAAGGAGTAATCTTTCAATAGGCTCGGCGAACACTCATGAAAATACCTACTGTGAGCGGGGATCGACCCTTTGTTCAAACATTCCACTGGAAAATTCCCTTTTTTATTATCTCATAACCATGGGATTCGTCATTTCAGGGCTTCAAAGGCTAAATTAAAGTCAAATCTGAGATATATCTTTGTCTTGGACTTAGAGATTGATACAACAGAGACATAGATGCATGCAGATATCTTTTTTGGCATTACCGACTACTATCAAAGTTAACAGCTCCTTTCGACCACTATTCATAATCAATGTGCAGTATCTCGTATTGTAAGTAAAGCATTATTATTTTATGAAAGGGAGTCAATTCATTCGCCAGAGCATAAATCATAATTGTGAATGATTAGCATTATGACACTTATTCGCTTATGGGTAACATATAGGGGGTATTGACCGAGAAATATACCAATATCCTTTGGAGAAACCAGGTCAAATGTACTACAGCTCAAAAACTTGTTGACAAAAGGCGCACGAATTAATGAAGCTAGCTATGAAAATAGCTGTATTTTTTTTATTCGTAAAGAATAATACTATTAAATTCTAATATTATAATATATTCGTAAATTTAACGCTGAATTATTACTAAATATGTAATTAACTGCAAAATAAAAACCCAATGGAGTAAATCTGAGCGCAATAATTAGTAGCAGAAGATTTTCTTAGTCTCGTAGTTCAGGTGGAAATGATATTATTTCTACAGTAAAAAAAACCATATCATAGTTGACTCTATCTGAGCGTCTTCTAAATAGCAAGTATAGTCGTAAAGTGCTTCTACCGAACACAACAAATACTCCTTGTATCCCAAGGGTCAAAAGTGACATGCAATAAAACGGGGCAATTGCGCCGGGACACTAACTTCGGCTTGTGTTTGTTTCCAAGAAATCCGGCATAGGAGGCATATTTGAAAAACAGGCGCCCCTTTTATTTAATTTCAATAAAATTAATTGAGAAATTAGAATTAAAGTCCCCACAAAATATAATCCAAGACAAGGGTTGGATAAGAGAAAATCGTTTACAATCGCACATTCCGAAATTTTCGTGTAGCCGAAAAAGTAAAGAATGCAAAAAAGGAAAACTCAAGCAATAACGATCATCAGCCTACACAGCAGAATGACGTAACATATTTTAGCAGAAAAAAAGTAAAATCACCGTGGGGCCCCAAATAGTGACCAAAGGCACCATTATACGACACATCACAACCACTTGGCCATCACTCCGCTAATGAAATTCTGGAAAGTTAGATTCAGCGCTTCACCCTAGATTCTCTTCTAGTTTTTTATCTCAAAACTTGGCACATGTTACCGAAAGTCGTGTTTCTGACTGTGGTTCTAGTTTTACAGAATAATACTAGCATGTTTATTAACCTCATTTTCGCATAGTATTGTTCCCAATTAAAGTAATTGAATATATGAAAACTAGAAGGTCGTGAAATCAACATAATAGGAGTACATTGGAAGCTTTTGAGATGCTGTTATGGAGAAAGATGGGAAATGTAAGATGGACGGAATGGGAAACAAACGAAGAAGTAGTAGGCATAGTGGGGGAGGTGAGAGGGAAACCATAGGAGGCTGGAAATGTGGATGCAGAGCATTTTGAGTGGAGATGAAATGTTGACGACTATCATGTGGTTGTAATACGTAAATTTATATTTCTGTGGAAAAGCAGTGTTTTTCTTTCCTACATATCTAGTTTCCTATTAATTTTACTAACTTCCAGAGTATTGCATTCAGGTATAGCAAGTCCTTTAAAATATTTCTGAATATGATTATCAAAAAAATAATGCCAGATAGAAAATAAATTACTTATCAAGACGGTTGAAGCATGAAGAACTTCATTTTTTAATCACAGATTATGAGCTCATCATTCGCTTCCTGAAGCAACTTTTAAGATGGCAATGATTGGGTTCATTTCTACGCTTGAGCATGCAAACGAAGCCTGGTAATAAATATCAGCCGGGTATTTCAACATCGCGAACGTAACGAAAAATCATGAAAAAAGAACCTTTCCCAGAGGAGAACCCCTGCAGACAAACCTGTATACAGCGGCGGATTATGAACTCATAAGAATCTTTCAACCACGAGGATAAAAACAAGTTTTGTGTAGCAAGTTTCTTTCGAAATCCCAGTGGAATGCCATGGGGCGCTCGCTCATAGAAAGCGGTCCCGGTTGAAGACTGCTGAAAGATTACACTTCGGGGTGACCTGGACCCGGGACCCACCGGCTTCCTGTTCCTCGGCCCAGGGGGAGGTGAGGTCAAAGCGTGTCTCCAAGTATGTTACGGGATCACGAAATCTTACGGCGAGTCCGCCGACTTTCCCGAGTTCGTAATCAGCACTCGCCAGCTCTCCTTGATTGACGTCCTATGCGAAAGTGAAAGCTTGTAATGTCACCGTTTATATACGAACAGGTTACAAACAAAACCGGCGGCAAGAGACGTGTGAGCTTTTTGTGCAGTTTTTATACAGAACGAAACAGCTGTGCCCTACTTGATTGGTGATCGGAATTTAATTGATGCCTACTGACTGAGATGTTACATCGTATTTGCACATAAATGTACTTAATATTCGGGTTTATTGACATTAATTTCAATGTAATCGAGTTAATTCATTAAAATATATTCTACAGTAATAACTCAAATCAAAATTTCCGTCAAGCCTCTAAAAGACCAAAGTCAACATCCCATTGGTTTGTTTGACATGCGAGAGAGAGAGATAAGGGGCCACTTGAGCACTTTGCCCGGACGCCTTGGAAAATTCAAATATTAAAATACCACTACCGCGTGAAAATTCTTAGAAAGTTCTAGGACTCAGCAAATCACGCTGCTTGGGTTTAGCATAGTGTGTCCAAACGTATCACAACTTCAACCCCAGATCCCTTGAGTCAGCAGCCGAAACCTCTACCCACAAGGCTCGTATTACAAAACATTTAAGCTATCAGCATTAATTTAAACTTAAAATGCATGCATAAAAGTGTTTAGATGAACTTATGGCCAAAAATGTTTAGCCTAATTCCAAAACATCTTAAAATTGTGCAATCTGGTAGATTTAGATCAAAACTGTAATATGAATGACGAAACTAAGAGTAGTATTTTATATCCGATAGTGGCAAGAAACATTTGCCTCCATTACGATGAGAAGGAGGTCATTACCATCAGTATTTTAATCCTAGGAATTGGTTTGGCAAAGTAGGTACTGAGTAGAAAACCCAAAAGACCGTTTAATAATTCAATCAATTGAATATTATGCCTTAGTATCACTTTACAACGACATGAAATAGTTTATTTTACAATTAATGTAAAGACTTAATATTCTACTAATTGTTTGTCCCTCCTTTGAGTGCGCAAGAATTAACCTTTAATTGACAATTTTCACTACATTTTAGAGCTATTACACTACAGTTTTCTTCATTGTTGCCCTAATCATAGCTAATTAGAGTAAGCGGCATTTGCAGATAATACGTTATTGTCACGATAGGTCGGTATGCATATTATTTTATTATAGCCATCATTAAAAACAAGGGAAAGAAAGAGCCATATAGCTCCTTCGCTCATGTCGTATTCCAATCATGCCTATCAAAGGCATAATCATCACTCTCCTAAAAAAAGACACTGGTGTTGCACGGGTGAAAACTTCGTGGATCGTTGAGAGTTAGTTCAGATTTACCCAGATAACCATCCGCCGTTTCAGGGCGACATGCTGGCTTGTTTTGTGAAAGGAATCTCAGTCATCTACGGGCACTCCGTCAACGGACTCGGCCAAGCAGCCAACGGTACGATGCCACCATCATCGGGCAGTCATGAGAGAAATTACCCACCCGGAAAGGACTCAGCTGACCTCATGAGAGCCGCGAGTTTCGAAAGGAGTGACGCTTGGGGTTCGAGCGCAATCGAGAGCGCAGTGAAAATCCAGCAAATGGGACTGGGAAGTACAGAATGAGCGGGGTGGCTGGGCATACACGTGGGAGGGGGACGATCTCGAAGGTAAAGGATTTCTCTCCGTCATCGAAGATCCGAAACCTCATCTCGAACCGGCTGCAAAGGCCCACTTCAGGCGCGATTCCCCTCCTGTGGTCGAGGTCACTGTGAGACCACACGGTGACCACAAGTCGGGGAGGGAGCAAATGAAAGCAGAAAGGAAAAAAATGATTAATCAACAATGCTCGCATCATCAAGTGCTCTCGGCGTCATTTGTCTAGATAGGCAGTCCGTACGTCAGAGGAGAGTTCAAGGTTGACGATAAACCACGGGGTGGAGTACCACCGGCGGAAACCATGTCTCATTTTTGTTCACCGTTCTAGATTCATTAACCGCGCCTCTCCATTTCCATGGAGACAGAAATCAGGTGATCTTTATCTCCATGCACGATATCGTGAACATCAACACGCACTTCATTGAATACTCATGGATATTGCATCATAAGGGCCTCCTTACTTTCGTGACACATAATAACGTAGAAAAAGGAAATTCGATTCAAATACAAAGTGAACGGTTGAGCCTTATCATCAGAGTTTATATGTATTACTTCAAAATCCTAATTTTGAGCGGAGATAGGCTAAAATTGAAGGCGACCGATTAAACTTTTTTAAGAAATCTTACAGTTATTAATCAAGTGAATTCTACATTATAATATCATAATCTGCATTATTAGTAGCATCATTACGTCCGCCAGTCCAAATATATTCTTTCAAATTAGTCGTAAACTGCGTTTTTCTAAGGCCATTTTCTCGTACTTACGTTTTGACTTATTTGAACTTGCACGCCGAAATCGTTCATCTCAATTTTAGAACAGTTTTGACACCCAATTTCCTTTCCTCGAGGTGCGCTACGGATGAAAATATGGATTCATGAAAAAGGACCAACGTCAGTATTCCGCCGGAATTACAGGATTAGAGGTCCTTGAACGCTCGTTCGGACCATTTTCCATATGACGCCCGCCGGTGTCTAAAGGTGTGGGATTTTGATTTGTTGGGACCTAAAGTCAACAACCGAGTTAATCTGAATTTGGTATTCAGAACTATCATGAGCAGAAGAATGAAATAGATTCCATGTGGTGGAAATATTCAAACTCTTTATTCCAGGATAGTGGGGCCCAGGACTTCTGTTGTGAGCCAATGAGCATATCCTAGTATACATGTTAAGGCTATTTTCGACAATCGTTACGGTCGTATTTATTTGGTATTATGCTACTATCTTATTCAAGGTACGGTGCTGGCATCAGGAACTACAACAAACAACTATATATGGCTAACAGTTGTCAAAGTAAGATTATCTCACAGGTTAGGAGAACAAGAGTGAATATCATGGTACTCTGACAAATTCCAAAGAATCTGCGGGAGATGCCGCAACACTAACTTTTAACGGAGTCATCCGCTAATGTGCATTTCAATGCTACAATTTCAGAGCTTAAAAATCATTCGCCTTGACTGGGACTCGAACCCAGATCCCTCAATATCCGGTCGAGTGCTTTAGCCACTTAAGCTACCGAGGCGTCCTCTTAAACTCTGAAATTTTGGGGCTTTTAAAGGAACAAGATGTTGTGACGAAATACCGTACATGGATACCGTGATGGAATGATTTTTACACCCTGAAATTGTTGCATTGATCATGGTACTCACCTGCCTTTTAGAAAGCGAATGATTAACTGTATTTAAAAACACTTCGCTCGAGAAATACTATCTTGATCAAAAATTTCCCGGAATTTATTCAGAAAATTAAAAATACAAGTTTATTCATCTAAATCTATATTGTCCCCTTCAAAGTAATCCCCATCGACTGCAACACACTTATGCCAGCGCTTGATCCAATCCTCGAAACATTTTTTATATTCGGTTTTCGGTATGTCAATCAGTGCTTCCTGCGATTTTTCCATTACTTCCTCTCGGCTGCTAAAACGCGTTCCCCGTAATGGTTTTTTAACTCGATTGAACAGAAAGAAGTCACAGGGAGCCAAATCAGGTGAATTCGGTGGCTGTTGGATGGTATTTGTTGCATTTTTCGTCAAAAAATTACGAATAATGATAGCACTGTGCGACGGTGCGTTATCATGGTGCAAAATCCACGAGTTTTCTGCCCACATTTCTGGTCTCTTTCGGCAAATTGCTTCACGCAAACGTCTCATAACGCCCAAATAATACTCTTTGTTTACTGTCTGGCCTTCTGGCAAAAATTCATGATGCACTACACCGTTGTAATCCATGAAAACCGTCAGCATTGCCTTCTTTTTTGACTGAAAACGACGTGGTTTTTTTGGTCTCGGCTCATTTGGTGAACGCCATTCACTTGCCTGATGTCTGGATTGCGTGTCGTACTCATAAACCCACGTCTCGTCTCCAGTAATGATCCTTTTGATGAATGTGGGATCGGATTCAGCCTCGCAAATCATGTCTTTTGCGACGTCAACACGGTCTCTTTTTTGCATGAAATTGAGGTCTTTTGGTATGCTACACGACGGAAACCCAAATCATTAACCACAATGTCTTGGGCGGATCCATAGGCAATGTTCAAGTCCTCCGCTATTTCTCTGATGGTTAATTTGCGGTTATTGACCAACATTTCTTTTACTTTATCAATTTGTTCACCGACTTTCGATGTCGATGGTCTGCCACTGCGTTCATCATCTTCGATTGACTCACGACCACTTCTGAACCGCTCGTGCCACTGGTAAACGACCGTTTTTTTTTAGAGAATCGTCGCCGAAACACTTTTCCAACATTTCCAACGTCCGTCTTCTTTTTTTTTTTTTGCCAAAACGTTCCCTCTTGACGCTTGGCTTGCAGCTGCCCGATGATTTAATCATTCAGCTGCTGTGTTTGCGGCTTCTTAGCCCGTCGATGAAGGAAGGTCCAATCAACTCCTTTTCCTTTTCAATGGTGGTTGGTCGTCGTCCTGTCCCGTTGCTGCTCTTGGGCGTTTGTGCCTTTCCCAGGAGACAGGTTTTAAGCCGCCGATCGACCGCAAGTGCTCTTCTTTTTTGCCTTCAAGCTCCTCGTAAAAGGCCGTCGCGCGAGTCTTGATGACATCTCCAATGGGCGCAGTTTCAGTTAAGGCGTGGAGAATTTCTGCGGCATAGTTCCAGCCAAGCCCAAGTACACTGTTGAGTGCCCCTCTTTCCGTTACCTCCAAGTGGTGGAAGGCCGTCTGAGTCATTCTGCCACTCGGTGAAGCGTACATCAAGATTGGGCGAATTGCCGCCACGTACAGATACGTCTTTGTCTTGATAGAGAGGGACGGTGAACGCAGCAGCGGCGAGAGTTGTAGTCGTCTTCCTCTTGCCTTCCTGGTGGCAGCGAGGGCGTGACTTTTGAATGTCAGTCTTTTATCCAGTATCACGCCTAGATAGGTCACCTCTTCCTTCCATGGCGCCTCCTCGGTGCCCACGAGGATTTCTCCTGGTTCTCGCAGTCCTCCAGGTGAAAAAAGAATCGTCTGTGTCTTTGCGCTGTTGACGCTGATTCGCCACAGGGCGTACCACTCCAGCAGTTTGTCTACTGCTCGCTGTAGGTATGTTGCCGCCATGTGTGCTCTCCGCGAAGTGGTCACTATTGCTGCGTCATCCGCATACAGGGCAACCATGGTATGTCGTCCAAGGTCTACCGGGAGGTCCGCCGTATATAGATTAAAAAGTATCGGTCCGAGCACCGATCCTTGCGGCACGCCTGCGTGGACCTGTTTCGGCTGTGACAGCGCGCGTCCCCAGGCGACACGTAAAGTCCTTCCTGTCAGGTATGATGTTAGCAAGCGGCGCTGCCAATTTGGAAACCGCTGTATTGCAAGTTTTCGCCTGAGACCAGCGTGCCATACCCGGTCGAAGGCTTTCCTGATGTCAAAGAACGCCGCCGTTGAGCAGCATCGCCGATTGAATCCGGCCGTCACCTGTTCCACGAGACGGACGAGCTGGTGTGTGGTGGAGTGTTCCTCTCGAAAACCGTACTGTGATGCCGGCAAGATTGAGTAGGCCGCGATGTGCTTCAGGAGATGTGGCAGCAGTACCCTCTCAAGCAGCTTTCCCAGGGTCGCTAGCAGGGCGATCGGGCGGTAGTTCTCTACGTTCCTAGCGGACTTCGGCGGCTTCGGCAATAGGATGACTTTTGCCGATTTCCAGATGGCCGGAAAATGTCCCATGGAGAAGCAGGCCGTAAAGAGCGTAATCAGGTGAGTTGCGAGCGAGACAGGCATCTGTCGAAGGGCCTCGTTCGGGATGTTGTCCTCTCCTGGTGCTTTCTTGCAGCGTAGTCGTCCAAGGGCTGCTCTCAGGTCGTTTTCGGTAACCTTCGTTACCGTCATGGTGCCCTCCTCCGTTGTTTCATCCTCTTCAGGAAAGTCGCTAGGATCATCCGGTACCAGTGGATCCGGAGTCGACGTGAAAGTGGCCTCCAGCGTAGTTGCTGCAAATTCAGCCTTTTCGTCTTCCGTGATAAGAGGGCCACCAGGTGAGTCGATCGGTGGGTCGATCCGAATGCTGTGGCGAAGAGAAGCTGCCATTCTCCAGATGCTCCCATCTTCGGTTCGGAGGGAAGCAACCTTCCTTTCCCACGTCGTCTGCCTGTGGTCCTGGATGAGCTGCCTCACTTCGGCTCGCTTTCTTCTAAACCGTGCCCCATCCGCGGGACATTTGGTTCTTTGAAATCGTCGTCGAAGCCGATTTCTTTCGCGGATGCGGCGAAGGATGGAATGAGGCAGCGTCAGATGTCCAGAAGGGCGGATCAGTTTTATTGGCACGGTGTTCTGTAATGCTTGGTCCACGCCAGCTGTTATGACAGAAGCATATTCGTCCAGCATAGCTTGTGACGTCAGTGATGGCGGCTGTTCCGGTAAAATGTCGGACAGGATCTGCCTGTACCCTGTCCAGTCTGTTTTGTCCAGGCATCGCACCGGCCGTGGGGGAAGTAACGTTGGGCAGCATCCCAGATAGGCGCAGACTGGGTAGTGGTCGCTGTCCAACGTCGGTGTCGCCACGAGAGAAAGCGAACTCGTGAGCCTACGGTGCAGCGCAATATCTAAGACGTCTTCGCTCCTGCCGTGATGCTGATGCGTTGGCCCATGTGGACCCGCGACGCGTACTCCGTTGTTCTGAGCCCATGTGAGCAGCGCTTCACCCCGAGGGTTCGGTGTAATTGAATGCCATGCAGCATTCTTTGCATTTAGATCCCCGAGAAAAAGCGACGGCCGTGACCCGGAGAAGATGACTTCGAAATCCTGTGTGGCTAGAGGTCGTTTTGGGGGGAGATAGAGTGACCCCACTGTGAGAGAGCCGATCGAAGTATCTACTTCAATGGCTGTCGCCTCTAGATGCAGTCGAGCTGGTAGGTCAATTTTTCTCGCAGCCAGGTCAAGCGAAACGAGGACCGCCGTGCCCCCTCCTCTTGTTTGCCGGTCATCCCGGTAAACTGCATAGCCTGGAACGCCGTATGAAGTTCCAGGACGGAGATGAGTCTCTTGCAGACAGACGATTGAGATTCTTGCCTTCCGTAGAAAGGCAAGCAATTCAGGGGTCTTTCGCTTCAATGCGCCGCCGACATTCCATGTGGCTAGGATGATAGATTTATTTAATTCTCGCCTATGGTCCATTTTGGTTTGGGAAAATAGTGGTAAGGGCGACAGTTAAAGCTTGCAGCTGTTGTTGCAATAGCGCAGCAGAGGACGTCAATGCTTCCAGGATGGAAGAGAGGGATGTAGCCAAAGTTGGAGTCGGCATCTGCGAGTCTGCAGCCCGCCTCTTCTGGAGAAGAGGAATTTTTATTTCTTCTGCTGTCTCCCTGGCGACCGGAGCCGGCGTCGAGAGTGGAGGAAAGTCAAGATGCTTGCACATGGTCAGACGTTGGGTTGCGTTGGTTGGGTCTCCCGGCTTCGACGCGTTGAAGGTACCAAGCGTCTTCTGTTGAGGAGAAGGCAGCTCTGTTTCAGCGGCGGTGTTCTTCGCCCCCTGGGTTGGTGCGCCTTTCCTCCGGAGGCTAGCCATCTTCATCTCCTTCTGTTTGGCGTAGACAGGGCAGGTCCTGAAAAATGCAGGATGGTTTCCTCCGCAGTTACAGCAACAAGTCTTCTTCCTTTCCGTATCCGGACATTGGATGCCTTCATGTGCACCAGCACACTTGTAGCATCGCGGGGCTGCCGTGCAGTTGGAAGATGCGTGTCCGAATCGGGTACACCGGTAACACATTTGTGGCTCCCTGTGCTGATATTTTGCCACCCTGACACGGGAATTGCCGATGTATCTTATGGCAAGCATTTCTTTTGTTTGCCATTCAGGGTTTTCCTTGACAACGACAAGGAAGAAGGTTCCCTGCCGCACCAGATGCACTCGTTCCACCGGAATCCCCATGGCGTCCATATCTTCTTTCAGTAGCTCAACTGGGTAGGTGCACGGAAGTCCACGAACCGCGTAGAAATTGGCTCGTAGGGATTTCGGGCCCCAGGTCGAGAATTGTGCATTTGACTGCACCAACAGCTGCTTTATGGCCGCATAATCAGCCGCAGTCTTTAGTTGAAGTCTCGTCGAGTCGGTTGTATGGATTGCAGTAAAGGACTTGTCCGTTGCCTTGGATCGGACAAGTTTCAGCAAGGCCGCGTGGTCTACTACATCGTATATGATGAGTGCCGGGGGGCGTGGTTCCTTTTTTCGGCTTGCCGGGGATCCAGATGGTGCAGATGAATTTTCAGCCTCCATCGCCACGGGAGCAGAAGAGTTGTCCGTGTCCGGATCCGTGACGAGCGGTGAGAATTTATTACTCGTACTTACCGGGCGCTTATTAGTTGCTTCTTCAATGGAAAGGAATGGTGCGCTACGCTTCCCGGCTCCTCTGGGATCCTTGACGTGTCGCCAGTCGTCGTTGAATTTCGCGGCAGGGGCAGACGGCCCGTTCTGATGCATGGAAACGTCCATATTTAGAGCGCCGGCAGTATGAACAGGGTTTGAAGAAGTATTTTCCAGCTGCTGGTCGAGAGGAGTCCTTATAGTGTCCGCTGGCAGCGGCACGATGTCCATATTGGGCGCCACCGGCGCCTTGCTTCGCTGTCCCTCGATTATTTAATGATGTCAGCAACCAGGGTTAGAAGTATCCAGTAGAATATTCCAAGGGAGGCGTACGTCGAAATTTCTGTAGGTATATCCAGGTGGAGGATGGTCTATCCTCCGTCTCCAACGTTCCGAATCCAGGTGATCAGGTCTCCCAATTCTCATCTCCAACCTCCCTCCAACCCCAACGTCCGTGCGCCACTAAATCCGTTTTTTACGCAAAATTTAATACAAGTTCGTTGTTGCAAATTTAAATCCATTTCTGCAATTGTAAAAAATCGCCAACACACACAGAGATAGATGTACTCTTGGCTACGTAACTTTTGCAAATGTCAAGTTATGACACTAAGATTTAAAGGGAATATCAACAACAGATGTACCAATTTAACAAAAAAAACAGAACTCAAATCGGAACGATGGGAGCGCCACACGGTGGTTATTCCGGGAACTTTTTGATCAAGGTAGTATACCACCTTTCATTTCTCAGTTTCGGTTTCGAGACGGATTCTAGGATTGTGACATGTCATTTCAGAATGTTGTCGTCGCTTTTTATACGCACAATTTACGAGAGTGCAATTATGGAAATGCGATTGCAAGCTTAGGCCAATGAGGTGAAGTACAGTGGAAGAGAAAATCTTTTGGTTAGACTGGGAACATAGAGAGGGCAGAGGTTTTTCAAACACTGGATAGATAAGTGTAAATACGCGCATATTTGCCTCTTCAGTGATATCAAGGCCGACGTCGTCGACTGAGTTTTTACGTATTCTTACTTCGCGACAACGCCCAATTCTTGGACGATGAACATTTGGTCTTAACTCAGTAAGTAGTTGAGGGTGGCGATAGTGATTGGATTAAACTCTTCGCGGAAGAGGATAGGAAACGATATCCAATGATAAAGAGATCAAAGCGATATGGAATGACTTCATAAGTATTGGTAACAAATGAAAACATAATAGGTAATTTGACTCTGTGATAAATTTAACTTTTAAGAATTTAAAGAATTTAGACAAAGACTAGTTTTTCGAGGTTAACTACAGGAAATACTGCTCGGTGCTCAATAGTAAAAATGTCAAACTTTGTAAACATATTTATGATAAATATATCGACCCGACCCGGTGTCATGAATTTTTGATGGTGGGTGCTGATAATACTAAATGAAATTCTTCTAAATTAGACACTGTAAAAGAAAATGGGCGAACAGTACGAGTCATCACACGGAAAGAGGGATCCAAATTAGTGGCTCACTCTAACAACCCTCTTCGCTCTCCGTGGACTACAGCTCGAACGTTGCGGAAGGGACGCTGTTAGGCCCGCATACCGTTGTACAAAATTCACCAAACCCATCCGGATTACGTCAATTTTAAGACCCATTCTTCCTTTATCGTATCAGAAATGTACGGAGGGCATCACTTTTGAACAAGAAAGAAGGTAAGGTAAGTAAATTCACAAAAATTCGTTCGAAATAACACAAAGTGGCTTTTGTTCTTTCTTTCATGTACCTCAAACAATTTACCACAAGATCT
The DNA here is from genome assembly GCF_022747635.1 of Hetaerina americana. Lineage (NCBI taxonomy): Eukaryota > Metazoa > Arthropoda > Insecta > Odonata > Calopterygidae > Hetaerina > Hetaerina americana. Next base: position 41,498,726 of record NW_027286763.1, read on the forward strand.
GGATGGGAACACTGAAATATGCGAAGAATCAGAGTAAGATTAAACCAATTGCCAAATACCCATCGTGTGGTTTTGCATCCGACATAGAAGATACGCATAATTCAGCCCTCCAACTGCATAAGCGGGGCAGATAATTGTCTCAAAACAAGAGAGATAAGACTTCCGAACGGATTTATTCTAGTACTCGTTTTCTCCGCGCACGCTTCCCAACAACAACACACGGGGGGAACACAAAGGCGGACATGGATAGGTACTGGCAAAAATAGTTAAGAACGTGGAAGTGACATTCCCCCTCAACTCACTTCACTGTCGGTGCCCTAAGATCCCGGGCCACGCACCCTTGGGAGGTTGGTGGTATGTCATGTAAATAAATGTGTGGATCTGATGAATATGTGAATTGTTCGTCCTGCATATATAGAATGCATGGATAGATAATTGGTGACTGCATTGCATATTAGCCGGCATCTTTAAATGGGACTCATTATTTCAGTTCTTAGTGTAGTAAGTGAAGTGATTATTAACAGCATAACAGTTGTAATGGGTAATACGAATTAAATAGATGAATTGTGTGTTAGGTCCCTTCCATGTGCCCTTCCGGTGGAGCACGGGGTTCCGTATTTTTGTTAAAGTTTTGGAGTAGATGCTCGTAGTACGGCTAGCGACCCAACAACCCCTACCACACGTCCTTACGACGGCTTGCGGGGGAGTGTATAGACCTTTCCTGATCAGGCCTTAATCCGTATTAAGTATTAAAACATGTTTAAAAAAAGTTAATTGAATCAGAGTTCTGAGAAGATGCTAACCCGAAATTTTTATTCATAACGTTCAAAATCTCATTCCAGTATTAACACGCGTTCTACAAAGCAGCTCCGACATCAAAGGGGTCCATTGTAATGCTTCCGATGACTAACACGCCAATGAGTCAAAATAAATGACTTACTCCAGTAGTCAGATGCATGGCAACAGGAGATAATGGGGTCATAGATACCATGCATCCGGCACCCAAACAAAAACACAGTTAACAAGTCATCAGCGCAAAGATAGCGATTAGAGCTGAAAAATAAGACCTGACGTCATGTAATTATGCCACATAATGGCTGGATGTACGAATGATAAGCGACACGTGCGTCATATACACGGATTTATGAACTTGATTAGTTACCAAATAAAGACGGCCTCGACCCGCCGTCCTATTGAAGAAAGATTCGACGAAAAACTGGCATGAATAATCTTCCTCGAACTTTTTGCCATTAAGTTCACAATAATTTGGTTTGTGAAATCTGGCTACGCTACCTTATCTACTTTTAACGCAGCTTTTCATCTTTAGCTAAGAACGTTGGACTTTGTTTTTCATCAATGACCCCGATGTGTCCTCATAGCGTCTTTGTAGCGACCCATCACAATCTGGACGCCAGATAATAAAATATATTAATATGACTGGAGAGAATGATGCAAAAAATACCATTCAGCCATCTTCATTTCAATGATATTTATAGTTTTGACCTTTATGGGTTTCAATACTCGGAACATTTCTTTAAAAGCTGAAAACAGGTGTTTCTTTTATGATGAATAGCGGATTAATGCATCGATGTTAGGAAAGAGGTTCAAGCATTCGTAATATTTCTTGGGGAGTTCACTGAGAGCAGCATTTCAAAATGACTTGACACTTAAGGGCTGATAAGCAATCGCACGACGGATTTGACCTGTGAATGGTAAATGACAGCTATTATCCACGTCGTATTAATGCACTATTTATTTCCTTTACTGGGGCTGACAAAGTTTTCTATTAAAATGGAACCACAAACTATTTTGAATGGAGTACTCCTTTACATTTACATTAATAGCAGGCAAAAATAGTATTTGAGAGTAATGCACAGCCCAAGTAAACTTGAATACTGTATTATGAAGGCGAAATGTGTGTCATGCGCCTTAACATTCGTCCCATTTAGTGCTTTCAATAAAGGATGTTTTTAAAAAAAACAGACGATACATTGGGTTGATTATAGGATTTTAAACGAGCTTTTTACAGGGTGACCCGTTCACCTGAAGTGAAAACTGGCGACGAAGCAGTGTGCTACTGTTAAGGCCTGTAATACCAGCATAATTTTAACACAACTTAGGTTCCTCTCATTTAACTCAACTTAGCTGCCATCTTGCGTTTTATGGGTCAATGAAAAAAACAAATTTGACACAGTTTATCTATCACTTGTTGTGTGACTTCAAATAGATATGCCATAGTTTAATGGACCTGGTTTGGAAATTTTTCTGAATCCAATGATTTCCCACTTGAATATTCTGTGAAGTAGGGCAAAGTTTAATGATTTGATGACGAAATCGATGACACGACATCGAAACCCCTGTACCTATGTCACTATTTTGTGCCATAAGCCCGGAGCTTACTGACCAAAAACACTTGTTCCCAATACAGTTCTAACATTTGTGATCCATAATTTACAAAACACACCGATAGAGATGAATCTCACCAGTTAAAATCTACTGATATCGATTGGTTAAGAATTGTTTTAGATACCAAAACGTGCGACTTGATAACAAATATGCGTAGGTTGGTTGATAACATGTCACTCTGCTACGCAACGGTGGGTTTTTCTAAATATTATCGGAAGGCGAAGTCCACTGACACCAAGATTTATTTTACGGGACTGGCGTTACAGATATCGTTTGGAGAGACAGAAGTCGAGTGGGGGGAAAGTAGAGCGGCTCCTAAGCCGATTGCGAGAAGGGGGGATGAGGTTGACAGGGGGTTCGACGTGGATGGGGAAATGAGGAGGGAGATGCCGGGTAAATGGCTGATAACCTTAAATCAACGAACGGCCGAGGCGAAGGACGTCAGCGTAGAAGCGATTGGACGGAGAGGACAATGACGTACTGCTCCACAACTCCCCGCTCTCTCCCCGCCACACACGCTCCTTCGTCAGGAGGAATGGGAGATGGAGAAATAGGGAGAGCACCGTTATGAGTTCCGATAGTGAGACGGCTACCCCTAGACCACGTGTCTCCGGTGACATGAACCACAAGCCGTGAGATCACGTCTTGGGCTGAGGTGTGGGAATAGAGGAGAGGAGGGAAACTAACTCCCAGGGCGTGAGGACTAGGGGAGGAGAAAGGAAAAGGAAACAAGTTACGGGAAAGTAGGAAAGGGAAAGGAGGCATGACGAGGTAAAGAGAGACGATAAGGGACATCCAAAGGGGAGAAAAGGTGAGCCAGTTATTCGACAATTATTTCAACCTTGCAACACAAAGGGCATTACATAAATTTGGACTATGGCACGTGGAATGTAATTTAGTAGTACTTGTTTGCTTCTCAGTTTATTCACAATAGTTTAATGCGAAAGGCTGATGAGAGGGAGGTTGAATAAAGCATACGGATCCCAACATCCATCTCAGCCGATCCATGAAAGACTTTCGTTTAACATGAGATATCAGAGTTAAAGACAACCTAGTAAGACCAGTGTTTCTAATGGCCTCGGTCACCGGTGTTTACCCAACGACAGGCTATCGAGCTCAAAATAGCTTAGTTGAGAACGTGTTCGGTCGGTCATTCAATTTTTTCATTTAATCGCTTCAATTAAAATGTATATTTTTCTCAATCATCACATTGTCGAATTACCCCAGTAACCAAACGCCTAACAACAAAATTAAGCGACTCAGACTGCTAAGATTTGATTAACCAGCCGGTCAATCAGAACTTTTCCCGTAGGATGATTCCAATACTGATTTAAAGCCGTTTTGAAGAAGAAGCCTAAGAACATGAATACAAAATGCATTTGATAGGCAGTCACGGTAGAAATTGACTCAAATTTCACTTCTAAATCCAAATTTTACCTGTAAACTTTGGACTTGTCAGGAGATTTCTAAAAAATAAGAATTATTAGACATTCACTAACATAGCAGAGCAACGGAGATCACGAAAAATTAATTTGAAAGTTAACAGACAGAAGAAAAGTAAATTCTGGGATTTTATGCCAGCTTAACTCTGAAAATGTTTTCCGCTTATTTTATAAATGAGGATTCCGCCACCACAACACACCTGATGATGATGGCAAAGGCAATGAATACCCTAGGCATATCAAGGGTCTACTTTTTGAGTATAAGTGGGTCTCTGAAGTCTTCTTTGCCAAATTATGTAGCTTAAAATGAAGTAAGATACAGTGCTAGTAATAGTTTCTTTAACACGAATCAGATAGCATCGGATGGACAATTTTACGAGGTATTCTTTATTAATAAGAAGACGATCCTCGTTAAAAATTCAAAAAACCGTAATGTCAAGGGAATATTATCAGTATTAGTAGTAAATTGTGGAAGTTTAAAAAACAAAGTCGTAGAATATCATCATCTTATTCAAAGCACGGGCGCAGATATAATTATTGTGACAGAAAGCTGGTTATCCACTGATATTTTCGACGGCGAAATTATCCAAAAATCCTTTCCCATTTACAGAAATGACCGAACAAATAGAATCGGGGGTGGTGTCTTCATTGCAGTTGAAATTTCTTGCGTCAGCAGTACTGAGGTAATTCCGGGAAATGGTTTGGAAAGCGTTTGGTGCTCAATTAAAAGTCCTCAATCCAAAGGAATTTATGTATACGCATTTTATAGACCGCCAGTCGCCAGAGACAATTCAATACTACAATTGGATCAGCAAATCTAAGGTTTCTCATCCCAAAACAATGATCACGACGTTATAATGATGGAGATTTCAATGTCCCATCTATTGACTGGAAAACATATAGTTTTAAAAAGGCGGGTAAAAACAAAGATATCTATCTGCGCATCGCTATTGAAATCTTTTACGTCGAACTCATTGAATCAACTTGTCACTTCACCAACTATGGCCGATAATATTCTTGATTTTTTAGGAACGAATATTCCCGAAAAAGTCTTAACTGTAGAAACTATATAAGGATTTAGTGGCCACAGGGCAGTAAATGCTAAGATTTCGCTTTATGGGGTACGAAATAAGAAGCCTAAAAGAAAAATTTATTTGTTTAAAGAAGAGGAATACACTGACATAAGTGCGTTATACAGAATCAATTTGCTAGTTTTAAGAAAGATAGTAATCACGGAAATACTGAGAATACGTGGAATCACTTCCTTGAGATCACTCGCTCAACAGTCAACAAGTTCATTCCCAGTAAATTTCTAAAAGATAACACGGAACCTAGATGGTACAACACGGATGCTAGAAAGGCATTACAACGTCCAAGTCATGCCACGCCAAGATGAAAAATATTAGGGATGAATTCTCTATTGACAAAAAGAATGAGATCACTTCGAGCAAGTCGTGCCAACGATCCCCAAAGTTCAAATCTCATATTATGTAATAGAACATTCGCAAAAAAATATGAAGCCCAATAAATCCTCCGGGTCCGATTAAATACCCGTTCGCATAATTTAGGAAATAGCGTCGAAAAATCTCACAGTATCAAGAAATTATATTCAAGAAGTCGCTGGTAGATCAGTGGGTTCCCAAAAATTAGAAAACGGCTAACGTAACCGCATTATTTAAAAATGGAGACAAGGAGGAACCGAGTAATTACATATCTATTTCCTTCACATTCATTTCGTGCAAGGTCATGGAACATATAGTTTCTAGTTCGATCGTGAGACACCTCGATAATTAGAAGTTATCAATGGAAAATCAGCGCGGTTTCCAAAAAGGTAGATCTTGCGAGACACAACTTGCGCTTTTTGTACATGACATATTCTTTTTTCGGGACAGAGCAATGTTCCAGTGGACGCGATTTTTCTAGATTTTAAGAAAGCCTTCGACGAAGTACCTCACAGTAAACTACTCGCAAAGCTAGATATGCATAGATAGCACATGGCATAGATAAAAATATCCGGGGATAGATTAAGGTCTTTTTGAATGGTCGAGTTCAAAGAGTGGTGATTGATGGAGTTAGCTCAAATGAAGCAGAAGTTACTTCAAGTGTTCCCCGGGGAAGAGTCATCGGATCTCTTTTGTTCCTACTTTACGTTAACGAAATTGCCTTCGTAGTCACTTGTAAGAAACGTTTATTTGCCGACGATGTTTGCCGACGCAGCAGCTACGTCAATTGATCTTAATGTTATACAACGCTGGTGCGACACATGGAAGTTAGAATCAAGCTTAAAAAAGTGTCTATTAATAAATGTTTGGGAAAAGGGCAATTCCCTCCCGAACACCTACTGCATCGGGAACACCGAAATGGAATGTGTCGACTCGGTTAAATACTTAGGCGTTACCCTCACTCACCACCTCTCCTGGTTGAAACACATACGGGGAATATGTGGAAAAGCTAATAAAATGTTAGGATTTATTTGAAGAACACTGGGTCAATGTGATGAAAAGTTCAAAGAGAAATCTTATATTTCGCCGGTTAGTCCTCATTTTGAATATGCTGCTAGTATATTGGACTCTCTTGAAATTGCATTGACTGCTTAATTGGATCGCGAGCAGCGTAGAGGAACTAGATTTGTAAAACGTTGCTTTGAAAAACTTAGTAGCGTATCCAAGATATTTGAAGAGCTAGGCTGGGAATCACCAACGGAGCAAAGGCTAAATTACGGATTATATCTCGTGCATAAATTGGAATGATGTCTCTTTAGCAATTATGTTGAAAATGCATTATTGCCCCCATCGTACTACGGTAGGAGAGATGATGTCAATACAATTTGAGAGATAAAGTGCAGAACAGATAAGATGGCATTTTTTCAACGAACAATTAGGGTTGACATTCTCCGACCGCGGTAAGGGTAAAAGTATTCGGGTCACAATTAGTCTGGTGTGTGTTCGCCCCCTGCCACACACCCTAGTGGTGGCAGGGGGTGAACACACACCCTTGCAGGATACTAAAAGATACAATATCTCTGCTGTGGAATTCTATAGGACTTTAACATAAAGTAAACATAATGCTTTCCCTCAATCAGAGTTCCTTCTCCATACCTTCTCCCTTGGGCTTTCATTCCGTCCAAACTTCCATTCTCTCCCTCCCTGCTTGCATCTTACCCAATATTCTTCTTTCTAATATAGCCACTAAGATTGTACTTCATTTAATGACTGGCTAGTTTACAATTCCCTCTTACAATGCATATCACAATGCTTCTTAGTCTTCCTCTCTTACAACGGCATTTTTCATTCTTAGCGCTACACCTCCATTCTGACAAATGCATAAGGCGCTCAAACAATCTTCATCCTCTTTCTTCAAAAACCAAGAGTCTGAATAATACAATCACTAGCATATTCAAGTCACAGAAAATAATATAAGGCATTATAGATCTCAACACCATTTCCACGCCTTTGGCAAGGAAATCGTGAAAAACTCCGGAATAATTCTGCCCCCAGAGAAACCGGCATTAAATCCTCCATTGCAGACAGCTTATCCGTCTCACAGTTTGCGACAATTACTGTGAACCTGCTCTGAGATAGATATATGAATCGTGCCAAACCCATCGTCGATGGCCCAGCGGAAAAACAGAAAAGAAATAAAATGACTTCGCAGAAAGGATATGGTTTCATGAAACCACCTCGTTTATTTCGGAAACGTCTCAATCAATGTTTCGCAAGCTTCCGCAAACGGAAATAACAGCAAGAAGGCAGATTGTCGTCGGGTTGAAAAAGAATGGGGGAGAGAGGGGAGGTATGAAAGGAAATGAGCACAAATAACGTAGTCAGCGAGAAGCGAAGAAAAACCGGCTTTGATCATTTCTTCGTACCAGTAAGCCGACGTTCCGCTAAACCACGTCACGAGGGATGTTGTGGAGGGGGAGACAGAGTCGTTAACTGTTGCAGGGAAGGGAAAACCCCCCAGCGCCGCTCTTTTCCTTCCTTCTCCTCTCGCTGCATGCAGGACGCCGACGTTCTCAAAAGTGTTACGCGGTCCGCGCGTCGTCGCCGCCTCGATTCTGGCGAGTCGAATGGGCTGGCGGCAGAAAAACCACACTTTTTCCACGGCGGAGGGTTCCGAGAATCGAAAGCGGGGGAGATTAATTGCACCACGCGCCCGCCGCTCCGTGACAAGGAATTCCAGCCAAGTGCCGAGAAGGAAGCTCCACGGCCTCAAAATTCACTCCGAAGACCGTGGCCGTGCTAATTCCCCCCTTGGACTGACTCGGCGGCCATTCAAGACTCGAAATGGGAAACGGATTTCATGGTGGTTACCTCTTCCACCAAGACACTATAGGTGGTCCGAAGTTTCATGAACGTTTCATGACCTATTCAAGAACAGTCAACATTATTTAACTTTTAAAATTATATATTTACCCAGGAAAATGTATACACTTACTCTTTAAAAAATTACGGATGTCATTCAAGAGCAACTTTCATTTCATTCATGCGGTGTAAACCTTATGAAAGACGCGAGGTTTCCAACTCGTTTGTGAGTACCGATACATTCATTCACGTCACTCCTGTGCAAAAAGCTACAAAGAGAAAGACCAGTCTCGAAGGAAAGTGGTCGACGAAACAGAAAACAGGACTATTCTAAATATACATGTCGTACAATTTAATACACATTATTCGACGCAGGAAAACTAATGTATATTATTTCGTAGTTTCGCGCTTCAAAAATTACTTTTGCATTTCATGCTATAAAGTGAGCTCGAATTGCATACAAATAATAAGTTTGCGTTGGATTGTCCGAGTAGGCTCAAAGAAAATGACGCCAGAAAATCTATTAACACAATGAATGAGCAAATTTTGATTGTTACTCACTGAAAGCAAAATGTTTTAGTCATTCAATACATTGCTAATATCGTGGTATTATCTCTGTCGGGTGGTCAAGGTACCTTATATAACTGATTTTACTTGTACTGCTTTGAGTAATGTTACTGGAATGCTACGGTTATAATAATTACACAACAAATACAAACCAATAGTTATTTATTTTTCGGTAAAGATCAACATTTTTATTTTTCTACTGGATTGAATACAGAGAATGAGAGAGTGAGAGAAATGATTACCATAAATAATAGTGTAGACGATTATTAAATATTGACGCTCTTTTCCAAATATTAGCGCTAATCAGAAATGATATCCTCTTGAAGAAATTATTCAGATGTATCCAATATGTACATAGATAGATAGATACATGATGATGCACAATTATCAGTATTTCTCTCTATACCATTCTACGTAATAACTCTTAGAACATTTAAGTTAATGCTGAACCCAGGATAACGAATGGCATACGAATATTAGAATATAATCATTTAAGAAACGCAAAGGATGAGAATGATTTTGTAGGCTTCAGAAAACGTACGAAAGGCTGGATTACATGCCAATTTTTGGAAGGAATTATTCGGATCAAACACATAAAACCGATACATTTGCGCCAGAAGATTAATATGTAAGATTGGAAAGGGAGAGGGCAAAAGATGCACGTTAATTCCTAATCAGCAATTACATTTCTTTCCCATATACTCCTTTTGAAAGGATTTCATTTTTTCAGCGAATGATATTTGCGAGTCTAAGTCGTTGGGTTAACAAAGTAATAGATAGCATATCTGAAATTCACGAAACCGAAACTCTATGGACAGAATGGCCTTCCTTCGATCCCCCTTACAGCTGGCCACCCACTAGCCGACATTTTCAATCCGTCAAGGCAACCAATATCATTAATAAAAATAGAAAAAAAGGACGTCGAAAGCTTTGAGATACGATAGAGCATCTCTATCACAGCCGAATCACCTAACCCCTCATTGCCTTCACTTCACGCAGCGTTGTGAAATCCCACTAATTTCCCCACGGAAAAAAAGCCTTTACGCGACCATCCCGGATATTTAACTTACGTATCAAATTTAAAGAACCGGAATAGCAACTACTCTGTGGAACAGAAATATAACTTTCTCTCCGGATATAACGGGCAAGGAGAGATTACTTGGAATCAGGAAGATTTGATTTTTCTTGCCTTTAGCTTAAGTGACGTCAGCTAAAATTGATTCAAATTCGAGGGAACTACTCAGAGACGCTTCCCAGGAGGCCATAAGTGAGGTTTCAGCAGTCGAAGGAAGACTCATGGTTATTCTTCAAATTCAATAGAATTTCCCTTTTTATTATTGCCTCTAATCATTGTACCCCCTCCAGGATTCTCCTATCTAAGGACTGTGAGGTCGGCGAATCATTCCTAACATTTTGCGTCAGTGGCACTTTTCAGACAAGGTATTCATGCTTGATATGAAAACTTTGGTTCCTAAACAAGATATTAGTGTAAATAATGTTTTTGAACAGCAATCAGGGAAAATAATAGGTTGCACTTGATTTTATTTTTTTAATGCACATGCACATTGTATCAATATTTTGTCGATGCATTTGGCTTTTTAATTTCAGAATGTCCTAACTTGACATTTTCCAATGTACATTATTTTTAACCTAAATATGCTCTCATAAAATGATGTCAATTCCAAACGAACTGAGGATGCCGAGTAGAAAATTATGCAGAAATATCAATGTTAATTCTGGTAGTGTAGGTAATTTATTTGTGGGCGTTAGTCTAGCCCTCAGCAATTTGAATGCTAAAGCCGCCATCTCTCGCTTCAATACAATCAAACTTCAAATAATGGTTTGCGGAAGTTGCACCCAAATGAATACTTACTTATACACAGGCTTGTGTATCGAATTGCAAAAATGAGGAATACCTAAATTCCGTGTAGTAAGAGAAATAACTTTCGATTTCAACTGAAATTAATAAGGATAATATATTTTTAGGATGATTTTTAAAAAAACTGTAATATTATTCAGAGTAAAAAACAGTTAACATTGACAATATTCCCTTTCAGTGCAAAATCAGTGCAAAAATTAATAAACGGATAAGCGTAAATGCAACGCATAAATAAATGAATCAGGAGATATCATATCTAAAACTTAGACCATCGCCTTAAGTGAGACAGAGAGATTGGAGACGTGGAGCTGGCACGTGTTCATTTTGCACTCTAGCATGAATTCGCACAATGACGAATGTTTTTGCGAGCTTTGAACCGGTTCGCTTTTGATGGCTAGATACTCGACCATAAATGATTTATTTTAACAGGTGACTCGCTCTTCCTTTGTCTCGCCTACTAATTTTAACTTATCCATTTACTCGAGTGACGGTAGGCCAAACGCGGAGAGGCATCATTTAAAAAAATTCAGAATTACATAAAAATAGTCCAGTCAAATTTCATTCAGACACCACACGGCTTCCTCCTGCATCTAACTTGGATTCGGAACAGACGTCGTTTCCACGGCAACAGGCAAACTACACATTTTCATATCCTCGATATCCGACCCTGTCCCCCCTTTGCATACCTCCAAACCCCAAACCAAGAGAGAGATAAGAGCGGCGCGGCGCGCAGCGTGACGGACCCACTCAACTCGCACATCAGCTGAAGTCTCTCCCGGGCGTTTGTGACGTCACTTCCCACCCGATGGATGCATGCGATACGCCCACGCAGCGGACGATGAACACGGCGCGGCGGGAGAGCTGCACGGATGAAATAAAAGAGGTCTACGCCTCCGGCGCGCGAGTGTCGGGTGTTCACTGACCCCTCCGCGTGTGCTCCCCCGATCACGATGGGGGCGGGGGGTGGGGGAAAGGAATAGAGAGGTGGAAGGGAGGATTGGAAGTGGAGCGGGGGCGGAGGCATACGAGCATCGCCAACCGCCCCCATACGGTGGCTCTCTCTTCCTCCGCCCATTGCTCTCCCGCTCATAAATATCCCCTCCACCATTCTTTGCCCTCTTTCTAATTTCCCTACCACCGTTACCGCAGTCGGATCTTCACCCCTGGACCACCACCTTGAGGCCCTTTCTCTCTTACACCTCTCCTCCAACACACTCGGGAATACCCTCTGCGTGATCTCAGTCGCCGTGATGGTCGATCAGAAGCATCTCGGATGGGCCCGAAATACACCCGCGTCCAAAAACACTCCCTACTCACGAAGGTGCAATTCCCTAGTCCCATCCCGATCAGGGTAGCCTGGAAGGACTTCGTAATTACCATTTGCGCCGCATGAGTGGATGGAGTCGAATAGAGCTGTGAATAATAATGGCGTAATCATCGTAATGATACTGATTAAATTCCCCGCCATTTTTACTCACTAACATTCGAGCGAACAGTATTTCCTGAGACAGCAACGTGAACCCAAAATCAGAGTAAACAACCGGAAGGATATTCTCATAGACGAGGATAGAGCTTCCAGTACTACGTCTAACGGCGTGTGAAATCTATTCATCAGGATAGGGAAGCCAGTTCCATTCCCTGTTTCGCCTGAGGTTCCCTGGGAAGATCTGTACTCGAAAACTTACACCGCTTGGGTAAAGCGGAAGTTTCCCAGAAGCATACTCGGGACTGGAACACGGATCCTACGATCAGTATCCAAGCGCTTTACCACCTTGCCGACCATGGTTCTGTATACTGCCCAGCCGACTAAGAGTTTCATGCTTTTCGCAGTTTCCCATGGGATATATTTTGAATTATTTTGGGAAATTTACAGCTTCCACGAACAATAACTCATTTAAACGAGAATGTCAATAGTGATATAAAACGTACGAGTATGCATTATTTGAATCAAATTAAACATCTAATATATTATAATGACCAAATGATAACACGCTTCAACTGTATATAAAGGAAAATTGTTATTATATTCAGTTATCACCTGAGCTTTTCGACGCACTTGTGGAGGAAATGATGAAAGAGGCATAGGAAGAACTGCCAATAGGAATACAAGTCGGCGGACAATTCATAGAAAAAGTTATGTTTTCGGATGGCCAAGTTTTAGTTTGTCAGTCAGTCAAGGGTTTGCAAACACTGCTGAGTGTATTGGTGAGTCAGTGCGATAGGTATGGGATGAGAATAACTGTAAAATAACAGAGTATGCGGTGTTCCAGTAAGAGGAAGGCTAAATTAAATATCAACAATATAGGAGTTTATAAACTTGAGCAGGTGGAACAGTTTACCTACCTTGGAAGTGTTCTGGACCAAAGTGGTCAATTTAGTAGGGACATAAGACGACGAATTACGTAGGGCAAAGAAGCTTTATAAGGAGGAGGGAATTGATGACGGGGGACTTCGAGTAAGGATGATAAGAAAAGGCTCGTGAAAACTTATATGAAGCGTGGTTTTGTACGGCGCGGAAACATGGTCATTGAAGCAGGCTGATAGCATAGATTGGAGGCTTTTGAAATGTGGGTTTAGGGAATGATGGAAAAGATGAAGTGGACTGAAAGGAAAACAAAGAAGGAATTGGTAGGCATGTTTGGGGAGCAGAGAGGATTGCTGGGAGAAATCAAAGGGAGCCAGGGAAGATGGATTCAGAGCGTTTGGATTGGCAATGGGATGTTGAAGACTGTGATAGAGGGGAGAATTTCAGCAAAAGAGGAAGGGGTGGGAATAGGATAGGTATTTTGACAGATTGAAGGGAGGAAGGAAATATTCGGATTTGAAGAGGAACATCTTGTGATGTTGGATGTCACGTTGTGTTTTGTTAGGAGAGACATGGGAATTATCGCTAAACCGTTTCGTGGGACTATTATGCTTCTTAAAATTTAACAAATACGATTTTTAAAGCACCAGCCGAATTCCCTGAGATTTCCCAATTTTTACATGAAGAATAAAATTTCCAGAACTTTCCAGTTTTTTCACCTTAGCCACCCATAACCCAATGCTAAAAGAGTGATCTTCCAGCCGCTCTCAATCAGCCTTACACAATCCACCTGGGTAACGTGACTCGGACGCTGATTCTGAACACTATCCAGATTCTTACGGACTTCTTTTCGCTTCAATGGATTCGTAACATTGACATCATATATGTTGGTCAGATCGGTGATTCCACTCAGCGGGGAATAGGTCGTCTCGTCCCAGCCAAGCTCTCCTGCGAGGGTTTCATCGACAAGCGGCCGATTACATAGCCTGCAAACTAAAGTAGGAGACTAAGCCCGCATGCACCAAATTTTTACTCCCATGTTGGTGTTAACATTATGGTTGTTCTCTCCAGTAAAGCTGTTCTTGGAGTCACTGATATCTTGTTGAAATTTGAGCCATTCCAGTTAGGTTGATAAATATTTTAACACACATGCGAAGTTCCACGGTTCAATTATCACGACTTATTCAAAGGAGTGTACTGCATTTGAATATTTTCTTAGCACGACACCAACAAATAAGGCTAGATGTGGACGGACCTTTGGTCATCAACGAGGAAGGTCGCACAAAGCACCAATTGTAACTGCGAGAAAATGTCTTCATCTAAAATAAATTTGAAAAATGAAAACATTTTTACTGATATTTGCGCACTAACAACATTCCTTAATGTTATGATCAAGGCGATGTCAATAAATATATAGTTGAAGTTAACGAGCATTAAAACTAACTGTGAAGCCTAAAGATCCAATGTGGGGGAGTAAGTAAATTCCCCTTGGTTTTGTTTCATATAGTTTCCCGAATACAGCTGATATTCATAAAAAGTTCATTCACTTGGCTCCCTTGAGGGTTTTTATCACGCCGCCTAGATTTGAACTCCGGATGTTACTACTCACACCTGATATCTAAATCTCTGCAACAAAAGATGCGATAATAGATCCACATTACATGGGAACGTAATCTTTTCTTTATTTATTTATGCACCATGCAAGCCACCGCCAGGGTGTGTGGCAGGGGGTGAACACAAACAAGACTAATTTTTCCCCGAACATGACACTACCGCGATCGGACAGGGTTATTATGATCCCCTATCGTTCGTGGAAAAAATGGCATCTTAAATCTATCTTTTCTACACTTGATCTCTCTAATTTTACTAACAAGATATCTCCTACCGTAGTATGATGGGGTAATAATACATTTTCAACATCGCTGCTAAAGAGACTCCCTCCCAATTTATTTATTTATACATGTTAGAGCTTCAAACTGTAAGTTAACCTTCGCTCCGTGAGCGATTCCCAGGCTATATCTCCTCTAATATTTTGGATACGCTACTAAGTTTATCATAACAACATTTTACAAATCTAGCTCCTCTACGCTGCACGAAATCGAATTCGGCAATTAATCCAACTTCGTGAGGAACCTATATACTTGCAGCATATTCTAAACGAGGCCTTACCAACGACACGCACGTATTTAATTGAGTCTACACATTCCATTTCGGTATTTACAATGCAGTAAACGTTCGAGAGGGAATATCTCTTTTTCTAAAAATGTATAACTACGCACTTTTTTAAGTTAAATACTGATTGCCAAGTGTCGCACCAGCGTTGTATAGCATTAAGGTCATCTGACAAAGCTGCTGTGTCCTCATGATAACGGATATCACGGTAAGCCACTTCATCGTCGGCAAATAAACGTATCTTACTAGGAACTAGGGAGTCAATTTCGTTAACGTAAAGTGGGAATAAAAGAGGCCCGATAATACTTCCCTGGGGAACACCTGAAGTAACTTCTACTGCATTTAAGCTAACTCCATCTATCACTACTCTTTGAAAAGGACCATTCAAAAGTCTTTCACCAAACCCCGGATATTTTTATCTATGCCATAAGCTTCTAGATTGGTAAGTAGTTTAATATGAAGTACTTCGTCGAAAGCATTCTTAAAATCTAGTGAAACCTCGTCCACTGGAACTTTGATCTCTCCCGAAATAAGAATACCATGAAGAAAAACAGCAAGCTGTTTTTCGCAGGATCGTCCCTTTAGGAAACCGTGGTGTTTTTCATTAATAACTTTTGATTACCGAGGTATCTCAAGATCGAACTTATATTAACCTTGCACGAAATGGGAAATGGGTCTGTAATTGCTCGGTTCCTTGTTGTCTCCGTTTTTAAATACTGGTGTAGCGTTAGCCATTTCCAATTATATGGGAACCTTGTGATGTAACAGCGACTTCTTAAATATTACTCTTATATACTACACAATTTCCGAAGCTAGACCCTTAAATATACGAGCATGTACTTCATCAAGCCCGGAGGATTTAATGGACTTAATATTCTTCAGCAAACGTTCTGTTCCATTATTTGAGATTTCAATTTTGGGCATCGGTTGACCGGCACGATTTGGTCAGCTATCGGAGGCATTCGGTGAGATATTGGTGAAGACGCTTTGAAACAAGGAATTCAATAAGTTGGCATTTTCCAAACTGCTGGTTACTCTTTCGTCTTTATCATTTTTGACTGAATTAACAGTTGATTTGTTTCGCTGAATTTCTCTGACGCATACCAAAATGCTTTTGGATTCTCTTTTAAATTTTCTGCTAGCCTTCTCCTTTAGAATTCCGTTAACGTTTTCGGAAATTCAATCTTGGCATTCGCCCTAGATATCTCATAATCATAAGTGATTTCATTCTTTTTCTCGCTAGAGATATCATCCCTAATATGTTCCATTTTGACATGACATAGCCTTTGACGTCGTAATGCCTTTCTAACGTCCGCGTTGCACCATCTCGGTTCCGTATTATATTTTATAAATTTACTGGGAATGAGATTGTTAACTGCTGAGCGCGTGATCTCAAGGAAGTGATTCCACGTATCCTCAATATTTCGGTGATTGATATCCTTCTTAAAACTTGCAATTTCATTATGTAGCACTCACTTTAAGCCATTGTAGTCTCCTTCTTTAAACAAGTGAATTTTCCTTATAGGTTATTTATTTCGGACCCCAGTATCACAACCCTGGGGTGACTAATTTCTCTTATAATTTATATATTTCGTACCCCATAAAGCGAAAACTTAGAATTTACTGCCCTGTGGCCACTAAATCCTTATATAGTTTCTACAGTTCAGACTTTTTCGGGAATATTCGTTGCTAACAAATCAAGAATATTATCGCCCCTATATGGTGAAATGACAAGTTGATTCAATAAGTTCGACGAAAAAGAATTCAATAGCAATTTGTATATATCTTTGTCTTCAACTCCCGTTTCAAAACTATATGTTTTCCAGTCAATAGATGGGACATTGAAATCTCCACCCATTATAACGTCGTGATCATTGTTTTGGGATGAGAAACCTTTGATTTGCTGATCCAATTGTAGTATTGAATTGTCTCTGGCGACTGGCGGTCTGTAAAATGCGCATACATAAATTCCTTTGGGTTGAGGACTTTTAATTGAGCACCAAACGGTTTCCAAACCATTTCTCGGAATTACCTCAGTACTGCTAACGCAAGAATTTTCAACTGCAAAAAAGACACCGGCCCAGATTCTATTTGTTCTGTCATTTCTCAAAATGGAAAAGGATTTTAGGAAAATTTCATCGTTGGCAATATCAGTGATTAACCAGCTTTCTGACCCAATAATTATATCTGTACCAGTGCTTTGAATAAGGTTTTTTAACTTCGGCAATTAACCACTAATACAGATAATGTTTCCTTGACATTACGGTTTTTTGAATTTTTAACGAGGATCGTCTTCTTATTAATAAAGAATACCTCGTAAAATTGTCCATCCGATGCTATCTGATACGTGTTAAAGAAACTATTGCTAGTACTGAATCTCTCTTCATTTAAAGCTACATAGTTTGGCAAAGAAGACTTTAGAGACCCACTAATTGACCAACACGCTGACCAACATTTTATTCTAAAAAAAGCCCTGCAGTGCTCGAATATCCTACCCACTACACATCTGGCGGCCTCAGACATGTAGTGAACACCAGAACGGTTCAGGAGGTTCCTACACGATTGGATCGCTGGCTCAAGGTCGACGAAGGATGCCCTGATATCCCTGTAGAAATCACGCAACCTCTGATTGATGCCTTCCACTCGGTTTCAAAGCAGAGGTCCAATCGTTACAGTTAATAACGATATGGATCGTAAATCGCCGACAAGGATTTTCAATTTCCATCCTGCAGAAAAATTATAACCTGGGCTTTCGAGAATTACTGGCTCTAAGTCACTAGATCTGCGATCGAAAAATATGCCACACAGGCAAATCACATAACGAAAAAAATAGTGATAGCGAATAAAAAGAAAACGAGACCTCGTTCCACGTTATTTTTTTAAATGTTGCATTAATTTTTCGTTGATAATCGAGATCTACCTGGTACAATAACAGAATATAAATACCCTTCCGCTATCTCAAACCAATTACTTATTGAAATTACATCGTTTTCTTATGCGTATATATCCCTCCACTCATCCAAAATCCTTTAGAAAGGAGGAAGTGTGGTCGTGTCACGACTTCAAGCGAAGCGCGGAAGGGATGACGAGAGGATTTTTTACGGAAGAAGCACGCGGGCAGATTACTCTAGCGACGCAAACTCATTTTAATCGCGGTGCACGCCGCCTTCACCCACCACCTCCCGGCTTTCATTCTCCCCGAGCGCCGACCACGTGGCCACAGACGAGGTGACTCCTTGGAGAGTCGGAGGGCTATAAGGTCTACGCACGTGTGCGCACGAACGTTCACGCGGGCCCATTTTTTATATTTTTTCGAGAAAAGCGATACGCGCCAGAGTTTTCGAGCAGTCTGAGAGATCTCGGAAGCCCAAGAAGTAAGGGAACTTGTCTTTTCGTTCTTTTTGTAACATTCTGCTCTTCGGCCCATCAATTATGACTGGTCAAGCCGCGCCAGCTTTCTTTTTAACGGGCTAAGCCAGTCGGACAACTCTTGCCCGAAACGAAACAGGTTTACGTCGTTGCTCTCGACTGCGGTGAAACTATTGCCAACTCTCCCGGGCTCTTTGCGTGGCATGGGGGGTTATTTGACTGGAGGTACTATGCGGAAAAATGCATGTCAGACCCGCAGTTGTGAATTATTGCGACGAGGGGTGGATTAAAGGTTACGTGAAGCGGAATCTTAAACACTTTATCTTGGGTCACAGAAACGTATGTTAAGGTCACATTTTGGATGGCACTCAAATGTTTACTACACTCACACTATATTATTGAATTCGAAGGCTTAAAACTATCAAATGATCTTAATTTCTTGTTACGCTTTGCAGTCAACAACCCGAATGAATCCGTATCCTGAGCTGAGTGACCGTCATAGGCCTGCTCAATGCGCCTGGGCGCCTTTCACGGGAAAATGAAATGCTTTTACAAGTCGGTGTCGAATTAATACATGAGGCGTCAAACTTTTCGGATTCTTTTTATCATACAACTTGTTTTTTATTTATCTAAGACTTGTGGCTGTAACGAAGGTATGCATCATTATAATCATTTTCCACTGAACTTAACTCTGCCTTAACACTACCTAACTCAATATTTTCAATTCCAAAGTTCGAAGAATCTTGTTAACTTGATTACTATGTAAGCTTCCGATTATTAAATTTGTTCATTCAAGTTAACTGGGTTTAGGAAATGGAAACATATTATAGCAGTATTGTTTATTACAATCGGAGACCCGCGGAATACATTTTTATATTCCTGACTGGCTAAATTTTTCATTCTGTCTATAAAATTAGAGCATGCAGGAATAGATTAATGTTTCTCATGTTTCCTGAGAACGATGAACCGCATCCGCCCCACGGAGAGAAGTTTTTCTCCTGGCCTGCAAGAGAAATTTAAGGCAGTGATCCGTGGGGCTGCGTTTGCTGTCTATCTGAACTGTGGGCGGGACGAGAAAGCGGCTAGGGTTGCGGAAGGAATAAGGTGGCCTGCCAATGGAAAACCGGAAGGAGAAGTCCAGGCGGATGTCTCCACCCTCTCTGTACCGCAGCAACATCTCGAGGAAGATTCATTATTATTCGGGAAAAGTCGCTGCGGAGATCGGTTCATGTTATATGTATGTACCGGCGTCCGTTTGTCCAATTACAGTCAGAAGAGCATTTCTCTTTCCAAAGGCGGCGTCGATGTAGATATAGGGATAAATGGCTTCGCGCTGGAGCAAGAATCAACCTCACGACTCGATCCTGTCCACGTGAGACCGGTTACCGGAAATCAGAAAAAATATTCCGTATACATGTATATTCTTCCCACAGGCCCGAAATGAATTTTTGCTCCAGACGGAAGCGATACTCGAAATGGGAGCCATTAGAGATCATGTGAAGCCTTTTCCTTCCAGATGCTCTCCATGAGTGGAATTTTTCTCGACATATGGATGATTAAACGTCAGACCAAAAAGAGAGTTCATTTGGTGCGATCCTACCTCAGATGGGCATGCCGACAGAAAAATCTAAACGTCGCATCCAATCAATAATCGAAATTATTGAAGAGAGGACGGGATACGAACACCTGGAAGTTATTTTTCTTTATTTCTTAAACTCCCTAATATAAAAAAAACAAACGAGGAATAAAAAGAAAAAAAAATCAGCTAACTGCCACCACACAATCTTTACTAATTTTCATTTACATTTCAGCTGCTGTTTCTTTCCACTGAGTTAAATTCCTAAAAATTAATCGAGTTCTGGTTCCGTCGTCATCGATTCATTGCTGCCATAGGCTTTATTCTCAATCCCCCATCTGCAATCCAAATTCTCAATGCTCCCCTGAACTGTGATTACTGGCGTTTTCGTAAGTGGGTGAATGAAACGGATTTTTATCGCAGTACAATTAAAATACGTTCAATGAGATGAGAGGCCAGTGGAAGGGGTAATAGAGTGAAGATGGGGCAAAACTAGAGTTGAAGAACTGGTTTTTCAGAGTTGCGTAATTTCCCCGAACTTTGCGCTGCACGTTGAGTGGTGCGAGGGAAGGGCCGGGGCGGGCGGGCGGCTACGCAAGCGCCGACGTGACGGGGTTGACTTGCTCGGCCGGCTGGACCGCCTTCGAAGATAACGAACTTTCTGATCATATATATTTATTAAAATCATTCCAAAAGTATGATTTATAATTCAAATAATAATTCTTCTTTGCATAGTCACAAAAATGTTACCGTATGGGTTTAATAATGGTGAGTGCCATATTTTTTTTTTAAGGTAATCTACCGGTTAAGGTAGGTTTTTCGATGGACACAACTACCAAACAAATATTTTGTGACTACTAACAAAACACAACCCTAAATTCTACTCTACACCAGGTCCCTCTTCATCTCTGAGTACTTTCTTCCGCCCTTCATCCCGTCCAACATCCCTATCCTGTTCCTTCTCTTTCCTCTTTTGCCCAACATTCTACCCTCTATCACAGTCTTCAACATCCCACTGCCGGTCAACACCCCCTTCATCCACTTTTCCTGCCTCCATAGGATTGCTCCCAACAAACCCCTCTCTTCGCCCACCATACCAAGTACTTCCTCATTTGTTTTCTTCTCTGTCCATTTCACCTTCTCCATTCTTCTCCACACCCACATTTCAAAAGCCTCCAGTCTACGTCTATCCTCCTGCTTCAATGACCACGTTTCCGCGCCGTACATAGCTACGCTCCATATCAAAGTTTTTACGAGTCTTTTCTTAACATCCTCACTCAAAGTCCCCGTCATCAACTCCCTCCTCCTCGTGAAAGCCTCTTTGCCTAGCGCAATTCTTCTCCTTACGTCCCTACTACTTTGACCGTGTTGGTCCAAAACACTACCGAGATACGTAAACTGTTCTACCTGCTCTAGTTTTTGCCCTCCTATTTTAATGTTAAGCTTGGCCTTTTTCTTTCTAGAAAATCGCATAACCTTTGTTTTATTAATGTTGATTCTCATCCCATACCTGTCGCACTGAATTTCCAATTCACTCAGCAATGCTTGCAGCCCCTTGGCTGACTGACAAACTAAAGCTTGGTCATCAGCAAACCTAACTGATTTTACGAATTCCCCGCCCACTTTCATTCCTACCTCTAGTTCTTCCCATGCCTCTTTGATCATTTCCTCTGCATACAGGTTGAACAGCAACGGTGATAATGGGCAACCCTGCCTTACACCCCTTCCTAACACTACCCATCCTGACTCCCCGTTTCCCACCCGCACCTGAGCAGTCTGAGACATGTACAGGTTGCGGATTAGCCTCCTTTCCCTCCAATCTATTCCTATTTTCTGCAATATACTCATTAGTTTTTCCCAATTCACTCTATCAAACGCTTTTTCGAAATCTACGAAAGAGGCAAATACCTCCTGGTTGTGTTCTATATTCCTCTCGATTAATAATCTCATTACTGCAATGGCATCACGCGTACCTCTCCCCTTCCTAAACCCAAACTGATCATCCCCTAAGTAATCATTTGCCCTACTCTCTATCCTTTTGTTTATGATCCTGAGAACAACTTTAGCTGCGTGGGATATCAAACTAATTGTCCTTTAGTCCTCACATGACGTGGCCTTTACCTTTTTCGGAATCGGAACTAAAACTGCTCTCACAAAGTCTTCCGGCCAGATTCCCTCCTCATAAATGCTACGGATCAGCCCATATAGCCTCTTCCTCACACATTTTCCTAAGCATTTTAAAAGTTCCACGGGAATGTTATCTACCCCCATGGCCTTATTTAGTTTCATCTCCCTTAATGCCCTTTCTATCTCATTGTCTAGTATGCCTGGACCTAAGCTGTCTTCCTCTACGTCATTTTCTTTTTCAATGTCTAACTGTGTTGGTCTGAGTTCTTTACTATACAGTTCTTCTATATACTCCTTCCATCTCTCTTGGATCTTTCCTGCATCAACTATTACCTTACCCGCCTTATCTCTAACTATTAGCATAGCTCTTCCTTTCTTACTTCCCGATAACGATTTAACTTTGCTGTACAGCGCACCGATTTCACCCTTCCTCTGGAGACTTTCCATATCCTCGCACTGCGTCTTCCACCATGCGTCTTTTGCCTTATTTGTTGCCCGCCTCAATTTATTGTTCAATTCTTTGTACTTCATTTTGCCTAATTCTGTATTTATATTCTTCCATTTTCGCCGCTCATCCATCTTTGTAATCATCTCATCCGTGATCCATGGTTTCCTAGTCCTTTTAGCGTTAACGGTTCCAATAGTGTCTTTTGCGGCTTTAGACAACCCTTTTTTGATCATTTCCCATTTTTCTTCGATAGTAATAAGCCCTTTACCATCCTCCATGATTTTCTCTACCGCCTGTTTGTATTCCTTCCTTTTCAACCCATTTAATGCTTCTACATTCCATTTTCTAACTCGCCGCCCCTGCCTTATCTTTTTGAAACGTACGCTACATTTCATAACAACTAAATTGTGGTCTGAGTCCGCATCCGCTCCCGGGAAGCTGTGGGAATTTATCACACTATTCCTAAACCTGTGTCTAACCAGGATATAATCTAACTGATATCTTCCCGAGTCACCTGGCATTTTCCATGTATACCTGCGTCTTTTGTGGTGTCTAAACCAAGTGTTGGTGATGACTAACCCCTGTCTCCTGCAGAACTCAACTGCTTTCTCCCCGCGGTCATTCCTCGTGCCTAAACCGTAGTCGCCCACCTCATCACCATCTCTTCCTTCGCCTACCGTCGCATTCATGTCCCCCATCACTATCAAATGTTTCCCTGCTGGAACACACGCGATCATGTCCTCTAACTGATCGTATATCTTATCGACCTCTTCTTCCTTATGGTTGCTCGGTGGCATGTATACCTGAATAATAACTAAGTTCGTCGGTTCTGCTTTTATCTCCACTAGTAGTATTCTATCCGTTACCTGCTCTATGTTGACTACGCTTCTTCCTACCTCTTCATTTAATACTATGGCAACCCCTCGTTGGCTCTCGTCCCCACCGCTGTATATTATTCTATACTTATCACTCCAGTAATCCCCGCTATCTTTCCATCTCACCTCGCATAGACCTAAAATATCTATATTTCCCCTTTCCATCTCTCGCTTAACATTCTCCAATTTCCCTGTCCTCATCATTGTCCTAACATTCCACGTTCCTATTCTAACTAATTTTGTCTTCTTCTCCTGCGTCATCTGTCCTGCTGCTGCTGGTTTTCCCTTGCAAGGGTTTCGTGGGATGACGACCGCGGAAGCCTTGCCTCCCCCGCTGCCGGGCACGACACACGGCCGATTGGGCCGAGCCCCGTGGTTGCCAGGACTCAAAATATCTCTATTGTCCATCATATTTTTCTAGGGAATGATAATTGAGGTGGTTTCCCGTTGCCTTCCTCAATAGTGTTTTTAACGTGACACCATCACTTGAGTGCCATATAAAAATTTAAATACGTTTAAAAAAGAGCAATTCCATCCCGAACGCCTACTGCATTGGGAACACCGAAATGGAATGTGTAGACTCAATTAAATACCTAAGCGTTACCCACACTCACGACCTCTCCTGGGTGAAACACATACGGGGAATATATGGACAAGCTAACAAAACATTAGGATTTATTAGAAGAGTACTTGATAAATGTCATGAAAAGGTCAAAGAGAAATGTTATCTGTCATTGGTTAGGCTTCAACTAGAGTATGCTGCAAGTATATGGGATCCTCAAGAAGTTGGATTAATTAATTTCTGTCATAAACTACAAAGCGCCATATCACATCCTTGAACTATTTATATTTCAAGAGATGTACTTGTAATTTAATAGCATATTGATATTTTGTGCATCGCAACATTATCAGAAAATAGGTACAAATTCAGAATAATTAATAAACTCCTCCAAGATATGACATTGATAAGGTAATTGATGCAATTGATAATCGAGCTGGGAGCAACGAAAATAAACAACCATCAAATATTTCTAAGGACGATATGGAAGGAAAAAAAATAACTTAAAGTTTTAAAATATGAAATGTATTCAAGGGGAACTTATGAATAAAGACAGGGAAGAGGTCGAAGGCCAAAATATTTTACGCCAAATTACGTGCGCACTCTTTATATACATGTAAATTGGATGCTTAACTGAAGGAGAACATCTTTTCGATGAGAGACTGATCAGTTTTATGGCTTCTTAAGTCCAATAATAATACTTGCCTTTCAGCTATGAGAATCACCAATAAGTCTTCTGAGAAAAAATTGCAAGGGAATGATTGATAGAAAAGATTCCTCGGAGACATCCGAAGTTGACATGATAAATGATAGGGGCATGAAGCTATTCAAAAACCAGATGACAGATCCGACTCTTGGAGGGACTCCTAAGACTATCCACAATATTATTTATCAGGGAGAAGGACTATTCCTTGTGGGGATTCCTGGCTTGGCAATTGTGGTCAAACGTTTCTCAACAATTCTCAATGGCACGACGGCCACTCTCCTCGTCCAAAATCCACGCAACCTACAGGGGTGACGTAGTAAGAAATGGCGCGTGTGGCGGGACGGGGGTGAGTAACTCCGGTCTATATTGATGTGCGTGAAGGAGCCATCCAGTAACAAGCAAGGAGCTGAACGTCAGGGTGAACGAACGGATGTCGTAAGGTGTAGACATTGGGATTAACACATGATCTGGGAAAATGTTTAAAAGGTCTTCAAAAACGGAGAGGAATATGGATTGAAAAGCAGAGAAAAAGATTTTTTCTTCACTCACAGCCAGACACTGCTTACATTTTGCCGTAGATTAAAATATTTTTTTTCTCCAGCCACTGGTTATAAATCCAAGTGAAGTACAAGAATACGACGAGCACACTCGTGATAAGTTTATGGTGTCTAAGCCTTTCAGTCATTATTAGTGCTTTCAAAAAACACGAGAACCCGATCAAGAGAAGGTTTCTCAAAGCTCTAGATCAATTAGCAAGGCCGCTAATAAACCATTTGAAATCACACAACCTGTGAAATTCAGACAAATGATGCAACAGATCAACTGTCATTGAGATGATCTGCAAGGACTTGTAAATTGACTAAGAGCTCATAAAAGCCGCTCGCCTTCGGCGTGTTTTTAAAAGGATTTAACCTCTTGAAAAATAAAATAATATTAATTAAATTAAATGCCACTAACTCCTGTAGTAGAGTGCTTAATCTCAACTTCTCTTAAATATCAAAATAGCTCATAGGAATAAAATCTTACCTAAAGACGCCTTTGCTATGCGAAATCACCTATGCTTCCGCGATAGTCAAGAGGAAGGTCAGATACAATGACTCACTTGGTTGGACCAGTCCATCTGGCATAGGCTGCGTGTTACTTAACATCTGCTTTTTAGCTATTCGTTTAGGTTACTCACCAGCTATTTTGCATATTGCTGCTTTTGAAAAAATATTCATGGATAATACTCTGAAAGGTGTTGCGACGGTAATTAATTGCCTGCGACTCAAAAGAACTGAGCAAATCATAATAATTCCAAATTGTAAGCTTTTTGAGATTTATTGTTTACACACCCATGAAAGCTCCATACTTGCTCGGTAGTTAAGAGAAGCGTGCGTGGGTCAATCGGTTGATTCACTCTCACCATAAAAGACAATTATGGAGCTGAAAAATATTTTAATTTAGGAACCTTTTATAAAATTATCCTCTTGCTAATATTTAATATCATTGAAAATGCTATCCTAAGAATATTTAGCTATTGGACATGAGACTTTCTATCTGTAAAAACATGTTCCGTAATTGACTGCATTCACTCAACAGTTATTTGAGATACGGAAAAGACATAGAAAATAATGATAATTACCACCTTATTAATCCACACACAATGACTTATTTTATCCGATTTGTAATGGAAGCATCACATTTTATATGCCGAATACAAAGGGTGTGAAGGGAGTTTCCAAGGATCAGGAAGCCAAAGTCCCAAAAAAAACATGTTTTGAAATTTGATCATCCGCAAATGTGTTTTTCCCGATTTTCATTAATCTCCCCCACAAAAAAAAAAGACGAAGAAAAATGTCTTTTTTGGGCTTCTTCCACATTCAATCATTCAGTACCGAGTGACGAAATTTCCCGTCGCGCTCGTGAAGCCGTATCCAAGGTGACCCAACCGCCAAGGAGAAACGATTCTGCCATCAGAAAACGACGAGGCACCTCTTCATCACACAACTCACACAAACTCGTTGCAAATCAGCCAATGGCAGGGAGATCGGAAAACTCGCATGCGCGACGATGGAATCAAAAATGTCCACGACGAGACGGCCGATTTCAAAAGCAAGGGCCGGTTTTGTGGACTTCGATTCATGAGAGCGTTGGCGCGCGAGTTCCTCCGGCATTCGCCTTTCATCGATGCCACGAACGCGAGAGGAATTATTAAAGATTGAACGAAGGGGCGGCAATTTAAAAGCCGGATGGGGACCGTCTCGACCCTGACGATCAGACACAATTTTAGCCTTCTATAAACCCTCAAGTGTTGTGCCACATCGATGATAGCCATTGAGACAGACATTGCGATTGAAAAGAGGAGGGTTGGCGGAGATTTTAAATCATACTTCTAATGTTTCCACCCGAAGAAGCATGATGGAAGCCCCAGTTGTTCCTTGTCTCACAAATGGCATGCCAGGAAAGCACGGGATCATCGTAGGACCGTAACCTACAAAATATTACCAAATAAGAGAGAGCGAGGTGGACAAAGACGGCAAGGATCCAGATATACAAATGAGTGAATTCGACAGCACATTGAGAGATCTAAAGAAATCCAAGGCGTCTGAAGTAGAAAAATAAAAGGAGAAATATTAAGGAGCTCGGAGTAAAGGCAAAGAAAACCTGTTTGGAGTGATCAAAGAAAGACACAAAAGTGGAGACTAGAGAGTCATCAAACCCTTCAAAAAGAGTGTAACGACTGCAAAACAAAGGAAATGAAATACGAAAGCATACGAAGACCACTGAACGTTGGATAGAGTTCCTCGGACATCCGAAACACTAACATGAGTAATCAGTCGAAGAATAACGAAGAAAATTGGATGGAATCTTCCAGAGAACAAATTTGGATTCGGGAAGAACTGAGAAACGACAGTGGGCATAATATTTGTAATGTTTCTCATGGAAAAACCGATCAACAACTATCTTCTACGACATTTGCACACTGGTTGGCTTGTAGACAAGTGGCATTCGTAAAAACAACGTAAGAATAACATTCTAACTACATTATACGTGTATCTATTTAGAAATAAGTAAACACATGAACAAAAACTAGGGAATTTTATAAGAATAGAAGTGAAATGAGCACTGGATTCAATTTCTTGAACGACGGTAAATG
This sequence comes from Hetaerina americana, assembly GCF_022747635.1. Classification (NCBI taxonomy): domain Eukaryota; kingdom Metazoa; phylum Arthropoda; class Insecta; order Odonata; family Calopterygidae; genus Hetaerina; species Hetaerina americana. Next base: position 41,526,600 of record NW_027286763.1, read on the forward strand.
AAGTAAGCGCAAGGAATGGAAAATGAAGGATATTAGCTGAATGGGGAAAAAATTAAGTGCCCCATTTAGCATTTGATATCGTAGCTAAATGTAAATAATCCAAAAAATGTAAATAATCCAAAAGACCTGTAGACAAAATGAAACACAATGAAACAAGTAAATCAGAGACAGTTTAAATTTTGACAGCTGAAATACCGATAAATATAATCTCACTGAAGCTACCAACTCAACATATCAAGAAGAAATACTACAATGAATTCTGAAATTCTTTGCACCAGATACGACAGAGTTCTTAAAAAGCACTCAATTTTAATCTGAGTCATATGAGGGCAAGTGTTTCAATTCTGGAATGTATGTTACGTAACTCCATTGCAGGATCGGAGATTAATCAAATAATTTCAAAATTAATTATGGTCGACGTGTTGTGAAGCCTTCAGGCTCAAAGTTACAGAAAATTTGCTTTTTGAAACATAAAAAAAGAATAGCATTCGAAACGAGATAGCTAACAAAATCTTCCAGTTCCTCATCTTCTTAATCTTCATTAGCTACGCCAGTGAAGACAGGTCGGCACAAAATTGGCAGCGGAATATTCAAAATTCGTAGATGCAAGTTCATGTTTATGGATTTGCTATTATTCTCTCTCGGCACTGAAAACACATTAATCGCATTCGATTGCGACAGAACTGTTGTGCGAGTCAAGTATGAAAGTAATCCCACCGCTGGGCTTTAATAGCCAAGCGGTGGGTTCCAATAGATTCTGACTACCTGACCACATTTCTTCCCACTCCATCATCCGTGCCCTCTGAGTCCACCTATTCCGAACGAAGAAGCGACAAGTGTTTTTCATTTCCGCTCGAGTTCTATGAGCAGTCCACCACACGAGACCCCTCTCTCGGCTTTAAACCGTTAATGGCAATTAGACAAGGCAATTTAGCTGCCGACACCTGTCGGTCGGTCGGAGGGTCGGTAGGCAAGCAATGGTGCAATGGTGATGTTACACGCGAGGCTGGAAGTAAAAAGAGCAGAACGCGGTTCTATATTACAAGAACGGGAGGGATGAGAACGAAGGAGGGACGGAGGTAGGAGTGACACGGGATGTAGGGGGTTAGAGAGAGAGCCGAAGACAACGAGGGGTGAAGGGCGCCCATCCAAGACCCTCCTATCGCATTTCCTATCGTGTCCTTTTGAAAAGGGAGAATATGCCGTTAACTTTCTCGCGCCACCCTAAATGCAGCCAAGGGAGACACTACGATTGCGAGGAATGGGAAGAGAGAAAAAAGAAGACAGCGCGGACACGGAGAACCGTTATGTGAAGCAGATTACGGATTTCCTCGTCTAGTCCCGACGAGAGTGAGTGAAATGATCCGGCCACATCCTCGTCTCCCCCTGCCCCCGTAGACGTTCCCCTGCGGCGGCTGCGTGCCCCCCATCCCCCCCTCGCTTTGGCTTGAGAGGGTTGCATTCTTTTGATGAAGGGGAGTAGGCCTCGCATTTTCCAACAAATGCGCCTCGGCGCTATCCCAAACGAAACAATTTTCATTTTCGTTTTGCGACCCGAACGAGCCGCATCATTCAATCGGGAAGGAATGATGCATATACAGGGAAAGCGTGGGACGAAAAAACGAACCCCTTAAAAAAATCGTCACCACCGCAAGAAAGATTGAGGTTCCCCCGACGCGATCCTCTGATCACAAGAGAAGCTCTCACTCCCTGACGTCTGACTATAGCAGTCAACGACACATGCGTACCCGATATCCCAGGCAGAGACTAACCCCTTTCCTGAGCTCATAACACGCAGTTAAATTGCGACGTATCGAGTACACAGATGAGGATTGGAGTACTGCTTTCGTATACTTAAAAATTTGAGGAAATATTTCTATTGACTCCAAGCACGTATTCAATATAAAACTACGTTCTCTCTGTCTAAACCTCTTCTACCTCTAATTAAGTATATTAAATCCGTTCATTTGGAATGAAATTCGCAGTACTTGGCGCAAAAGAACACGAGTCTCATGCTTTTAAAGAACATTTTCTTTCCATTCTCATTTCTTTGAGAGGATTAAAAGGAAAGTTAAAAAGTTCCTCTAATATTGGCTAAATGAGAATGCTATTTCAATTAAGATTTTCAATTACCAACGATGGCAAATTCCAAAGAAACTGCGGGAGATGCCGCAACAGTAACTTTTAACGGAGTCATCCGCTAATGTGCATTTCAATGCAACAATTTCAGAGCGTAAAAATCATTCGCCTTGACTGGGACTCGAATCGAGTCCCAGTCAAGGCGAATGATTTTTACGCTCTGAAATTGTTGCATTGAAATGCACATTAGCGGATGACTCCGTTAAAAGTTACTGTTGCGGCATCTCCCGCAGTTTCTTTGGAATTTGTCAAAGGGAAAACACCATAAGTGTTTAAAGTTGGCTTTAACCTCGTGGACAGTGGCGCCTCGCGCACGACTACGAATGCATGTGACATTGTATGTACGGTATTTCGTCATAACATCTAGTTCCTTTAAAAGCCCCAAAATTTCAGAGTTTAAGAGGACGCCTCGGTAGCTTAAGTGGCTAAAGCACTCGACCGGATATTGAGGGATCTGGGTTCGAGTCCCAGTCAAGGCGAATGATTTTTACGCTCTGAAATTGTTGCATTGAAATTACCAACGATGGCAACATCGCTGGCCATTGAGAACCTTACATAAAATATATTTTGAAGCATTGTTAACATTTTGATGATACAGATTATTAGCGCTACTTTTTTTTGAGATTTACTGATCGGTACAATACTCATGAGAGCTGAGTACTAATTACGTTAATTGCGAAACCTGTATGTTCTCAGAGAAATATCAGTCGATAGCATACAAGATACATGAAATGCTTTGCTTAAATTGCTAGCGTCCCTTTCACTGGCAGAGTATCCAAAAGACTGAGAAAATTTGGGTTCTTTCGAAGTAAGTCTAATCGGCGATAGTTTGCGATGACAGTTTCGACTACAGTTTTGAAGGGGTTAACGTACGCAGTTCTGAAATGCTATTCCCTGCGTTTTCTGTCAAATGTGTTCAGCGATATTCCATTTCAATCGTTGGTTAAAATTGTTATCTCAGGTATTTTTTGCTAATATTGACTTTCACTGATGTTCGTCCAAAGAATCGCCAATCCACGCCAATCAATATCCACGAGTGAATGAATCGTACTGCATAAAATAGTATTAACTCGAGTGTGAAAGTTCCTTCGATGCGATGCTGAATATAATAAGTAATATCAAATCACGTCATAAAGATAATATATTTCACTGAAGAACAATTAACATATAGAATTGATTATGTGACATAGCCTCACGTGTTAAAATGAGCATTCTTAGTATTTCCGAAGGTCAGGGATAATCGGAATAGCACCAAACGACTTAAGCGACAAACGCCTACCAAACCCCTTCTCTCTACTGTAACTGCGACAGTGTGGAATATCAGCCAATATGGAATATGTATTCTTAAGGTAGTAGCCAAAACTATAGAGATAGGACCGGTTCCGTTGCATGAAAGGAGTGATGAGTGAAATTTCAACACAGTCCCAAGGGCCAGAAACTAAAATACCAGCACGGATGTAAATGCATTTTAAGTATGCTCACGTAAAGGTGAGCATAAATTTTGAAATATAAGTAAACAATTCCAGTTCAGTCATATAAATCTTTTTTACTACAATGAAGCAGAATTTTTATTCTCTTTACCTTGAATACACCATTTATGTGGAGGAATCATTTGCAAAATATAGATGTATCAAAATCTTGATTGATAATTAGATGTGGAGTCATATCCTAGTTAACAGAGCGTCCGGCGACGTACTTCGGTTCAAATCACTCATGAAGTCACATGACAAACCCGTTTAAATCCCACTTGCTCGACTTCATGGCAACCAAAACTTCGCGAAAAACCGTAAGTGTACAGGGGAGGAAAAACTCTTCACCTGAATATAACTTTCCTTAGGCCTTTGGGCTTAATTTGGAGGTTACTCGAGTTGGTTATTTAAGATATCTAAATCTACATAATGCCCCGCAAGCCACCGCAAGGGCGTGCGGCGGGGGGTGTTAGGTCACCACCCTTAAAAAGGAACAATACCACATGCAAAATCAACAACATGCAGAACTACACCCACAGCGGCGTAAGCACTCATGCAAAAATCCCTTCATCGAACACTCATGCAAACACATATACCATAAACCAAGAAAAAATTGCACCCCAGGATGCAGCATGAAATTCATCCAACAACGCTATAGATAGATAAAAGATACATGCATACTAACTTACATTTTTGCAACGGAGATCTTTCTATTCGAACAAAATATTTTTGTGGATTTAAAATGTTTTTCAGATCCTATACTCATATAGTAATTGATGTCACTTCATTAAAATTTATTGTTCCAAACATGAAAGTGAAACATTTCCAATAAGGGAAAGATAGCAGAAAATTACAATTTTACCTTGCGTGAAGGGCTTTAATGAAGGAAATAACATTGCTTATTTTAGAGTGGAAGTGTTCGAAAAACTGTGATAAAAGTAAACCGTTATGACAAGAAACAGAAGCATTTATCTTGGACGCGCTTGCTATAGAAAAACAACTAAAGCAAGTTAGCGAGAAATTACGTTATGCAAAACCTGTTCACGACACGGCAAATAACAAAAGGCTCCCCATGGCCTCAATAATATTTTGACATTCAACTCACTCACCATATACTTTTACTTCTGAAGTTTGCTCTCGATGGATATCTAAAAAAAAATGATTGATGGTGAAGAATTCTAGGTGATTTATGGCTTGGGAAAAAACTAGGTAAACATTTAGAGAATAGTTAGATTGACGTTCTAATGAATTCGAGGATTGATCTCAGCAACTGGGATTGAACAACCGACAAGGTATTTGACTCCGTGTCGATCGGTACTTCGATTTCCAAGGTCTCGACCTGGTTATGAATAGCAGCGCTGACAGGTCTTTCAACTCGTATCCCTCCCATCCTTAATACGTTTTATGTTGGAATAACGTCCCAAGCGCGCAACGTTACTTTCATTGAGTTTCAAAAATGTACATACTTCGCATACTGTCTCTTATTTCAGGAAATTCACAAGGAACAAACACACATTCTTGCTCCAACCGAATAAACTTCCTGACAACAAACGCCTCATTTCCACGGAAACGGCCACAAAGTCTCCGTGTATTCTGAACGATGACGAAGGCACGGGTGATCATGGTACTCAAGACCGAACGGATGCCACTGAGTGCAGAGATCAAATAAGAGCCAAGGATAAGAAGCAGTTATTTATCCCGACTGATGAAATTAAAATTCATACTAAATATAAGAAACCTTCAGCATTGATAATTCTTATTATTGAATAGGTTGAATACGCGATCTACACAAAATTAAGACCGAAGAACTTTCCGTGGATGGGATTTACTCGGCAACGCGTCGATTTGAATCGACAGAGAACCACAATTTCAAGGCGATGAGCGTATATTTGCAAAGGGAAATTTCCAGATGTTGCCTTAGAGACAGCTTCCAATCTGAGCGTGTGACTTTCACATACTAGTACACAATGACATCACCTCTCGATCAGGTCTCGAGTCACCCTTCTCGAAGCGATGCCTGGTTGGCTGTTGCTTATAGGGTGTGTGGTAGCGGCTTTGCGAGAATAATTCTCATCGCGTCATCTCAGCAGTAGAGATTTTCGCTTTCCGACTGGTGGCACCTTAAACATTTTCAATTCATACTGTTCAACTTCGGAATAAACAGCTCCCATCTTTGTTTCTTACAACTAGCATCATTAATTCACTAGCGTTCAGCAATACTCATTAATTGGGTATCCAAGGGAATGTTAGAGACTGAGCATCGTTTCCAAGACAATCCAGCACACCAATTTAATCTCAAATTGCATTACACTGTGTATCCTAAAATTCTATTGAAAATGGTCGTTCTCTAAAAAAGAAGCCGGAAAAAATATAATGTACAAAAGTCTTACACAAAACGTATCAAATTCGACAAGACACAACAAAGTGCCTAGATCAGAATACTTTTCAAATAATTATTTCGTCAGCGAAAATTAACTTTACAATTCAACAATTTTTACTAAAGATTCAAATTAAGATGAAAATAAAAATAAATTTTTCTTACTTATTAATTCATACTCTTCAGAGAGATTTCAATTTCTTTACGTACTTCCCAGGACTAGAGAGAGAGGTGTAATACAAAAAACTCCCAAAATCCGCCGTCATGGAGGGTATCCAGTGTGAGTACTCTTGGCGTGAGTAGGGGGGAAAAGTAAATTATCAACGGTATAAGAGATGCAACGCCGGACACGAGGGGCATGGCATGCCCTTCAGGGGGGTTGAGGCGGCCGTTGAGCGGGAGAGACTTAGTTCCACATAGATTTATTTCAGCGGCAACCTTACGATTTTCGCCATAATACCTTATAGCTAACGAAATAACCACTTTACTTTCACTGAGTAGTAGTAGAGAAGACCTATAAAACTTCCAAACATTTGCAAAGTAAAGCGATCCACAGTTTTATCTAAGTATCACAACTTTCCTTGTAAAAAATCGCCGTGAATGTTTTTATCCTGATGCCTTACTAATGACCAGAAATTACTTTAAAATAGCATTTCCTGAAATGACTATTTCTGTACGGACATGCATTTTCCTTCAATCAATTTGAGCGCGACATGTTGGTAGGTACTGAAGAGGCATTTTTTGGCTCAGAAAGCATCGACTCATGTTAACAAGCAAACCAAACAGTAGTACAGACAACAACTGTAGGTCCGGCTGGGAAGTAAATTTTCGCTCGTAGGCCAGGAAGCGAAAGAAGATTAGCAGACAGCAATAATGTATTCAGTATACGTAAAGATTGGGGTTCTTAGATGTCAAAGGAAATTTAGGGGTTAACCGCGGGGAAACTTCAAATCCAAAACACTATATCAAAGCTATCATTTTCAAGGAAAGAATAAGATCAACCGATTTGAGGGGAATTTCTTATCATGCTCGACGTAGAAAGAGCCAGTGAGATGAACATTAAAACTCATACTCACACATATAAGCCCGTTGAATATATGGTTCACAGAAACCTCATTCTCGAACCTGATCGTCCATTAACTGGTGGAAGTAGTAGTTTTTTATGGGAGGCGAGAGACAGCCATTAGGGGTGGATGGGAAAGGAAGGGTGGACAGAAACCCGGTGTCGGCATTATTTGTCGAAAGGCGCCAAAGGGTCCGCAGTTTAACGTCCCATCCGACAGACGTCCTACTCACTCTCAGTGCCCTCCACAAAGCACCTCAAGAATGGATCCCGATACCACTGAAAAATATTTGTTGTCTCCAGGATTTGAACCCGGGCCCTCTCGGTGGGACGCTGTACGTAATAACGATGCTGCTACTCCACAACGTGAAATCCGAAGGGCTTGGTGTCAAAATATCCATGCGTAGAATGAGACAAGTTCAATCCAGTAAGTATTTTTAGAAGTTTTTAACTTTATTTATACTCAATTTGTAATATAGGAATATTCAAAATAATTTCAAGAAAGACATTTCGTTTTAAACGCAATTTATTCCCAACTTTCCCTCGCAATTTATTCCCAACTTTCACTTTCAATTTACTGACATAGTTTAGTCATGCATTCGACAACGGCTTAGTGGCAGAGCCTACATCAGAAATTTTTATTAAAGTTTTTCGCAAGAGAGAAGCTTTTTGCAACAGCATTTAAACATTTTTACCACTATTCATGAAAAAATAGTGGTTTCTTAATACCTTTTAAAAAAAGATATTAGCTTTACACATGATGGCGCCTTCACAAGATAAGGTTTTTTCGGGAAAGAAGTTTACAATATCGCACTGAGTGCTTTTGAAATTAGTGCTTTCCAGTGAGAAAAGTAAGGAGACCGGGGGAGAAAATATCGGAAGAAAAAAGATCCAAATAATACCAAGTACATGGCTTAGTTGCATGAATGGGGTGAAGTGAGAGACCCCAGAATTTTTGTGTTCCCTTGTCAGTGAATTTAGAGGTCGCAAAACAGATGGGCGAAGGCTTTAATTGCACTCTGTAAGCAAAAGCAGATTAGTAGCACGAAATGGAGGGAGTAATCAGCATACTTTAAGTGACACTTAGAGAAATATCGAAGTTCACTAAAAGCTAAATCCCGTTTTTCCGGTCGCTTTTACGATCCTCGAAAGGAACGTCAGGCGGAAGGAGAGATTATTTTTCACGAGTTGCATTTAAACGTTCCTCAAAAGAATGCGCATGACAACCAATTTCGTGCCTTTATCCACAATGACAACACGTGACAATAATTTTCAAAACGAGATTTTTCGAAAATCCTCCTTCCACTATTTCCAGCTCTCCTGGTTTCGGAGGCCACGTCACGCAAGAAAAAGCAACGCCTTGTATTCCAAACGACTCACTGAGTAACTCATCCGAAATGATTGCTAGAATCCGCCCGGAACCCTTGAATCCCTGTGAGGAATGCCCGGTCAATGGAGATTAATTTCGACGCAGTGGTTGGCATCCTGAGCCGGCTGCAAATTACATCACATGTTGAGCCTTAACTTTTATTCCTTCTTATCCCTAGATGAAAAGACTCAAATGCAAATTCGATCAATTGTCCCTGTAGTTTTTTGCTCTAAGAGCAGATGACCTAGCTGAAGCTCCGAAACCTCTCTGCATGGATCTCTCTCTCCTTTGTGTGAAAAACGTGAACTCTATCAAAAACCTGGTCGACCGCGTGACTGCATGAAAAGGCGCCCGGAGATTTAACGGTGCTGATGTTTTTCCTTGCGCTGGGTGGAATTATTATCCTGCTCTAGGGATCTGTCTGCTTGTTAGGACAGGCGTCGCCTAGATAATATGCTAATGGCGAATCTAGGTCGAGAGACGGCAAACGGGGGGAGGAAAACCACTACATGCAGGCCAATGGTTGATTTACGAACACTCAAGTGGAAAGAAAAACCGGAGTTTACGGTCAGACTGGGAGTGGGCACACAGTCGTTTAATCGACAGGCATGAAACGAGGAAACCACGTATACAGCGAACAGTCTTTTCTTAATGATTCTGAAGCAAACGTCAGCGTAAATTAAACATTAAAGTTTTAATATGTTTTACTAAGCCCCAATCTGAAAACAGCTAAATTTCGACTAAATATAATGGATTATTAACATAATAATAGCATCTAAGACAGTAAAATACACCCAACCCAACGAGGAGGAACTCATGTAACATCATTCAGCTGGGAATCGAACGCACGGATTCTAGGCGGCGGAGACGTCAGAACTTTGCCTACGATTGAAAGCGGAACAATGAGGTGCGACGCGGCGTAGAGTGTAAGGTTTTAACTGTATGTAAATCAATAGACGAAGCACACATTTATTAATATTGAAAAATTTAACGTTGATACAAGAGAAATTAGGCTGTACATAAAGAATATGATGAAATGTAACACCATGACGTCAGATTCCTTCAGATTATGCTCTTAATAAATTCATTTATGGGCAGTTTGAAAAGAAAAAACTAGCAGCGTTGACGTGTCAAATTGAAGGACTTATATGCCTCGGATTTATTCTGGGAGATGCTTTACCGCAGAATCTGAAGAGTGAAAGGTCGAAAGAATAACCTGATTTCCTTAAGTTTTTCAATACCAGTTTTGAGCGACACCAGACTAAAGCTAAAATTTTCGATGAAAAGGTGCGAGTGAAAAGCATTTCAACCACATCTCCTGGCACACTATTTTTCATGGCTATTCGTGCGGGCCCGGTGATACGTAATAAATATCGCTGCGATTCCGAAAAGTGTTCGCTGCAGTCGTACACACATTGCTAAAACTATGGATAGTGTTTGCGGTCCACGTCTTAAGATGCGGTCGCTACAGATTGAGTAGTAAACTCAAATTAGAGATAGCAATGCCATTCACATCTTAAAGAAAGACTATTTGATTACATTTATGAAGTAGGACCCATATCGACCAATGTAGCAGCATTAAGTTGATTCCCTTGGTTTTATACGTAGATAGAAGGCATGCACAGAATTTTTGCGAGGGGCAACTTCACAGTAACTCATTCACCAACGCCCTTCGATATATGCAGTAAAGCAACCTTTTTTGTTACTTTAGCTTACTTCATTACTGCATATATTAATAACAGTTTACCTGCATACACTAAGTTTCCCAAACCAAATATTTCTGAGAAACGGCACAGGGATCGGAACCATCTACCCATATCCAAAATATGTGAATGTAACACATTCTAGAGCGTAGGGGAGACACATCGTACTTCGCAAGATACGGAGTCATAACAAAATCAAACCAAAGCAAACAAAACATTAGCATTCAAATGTCAATTTCAATATGTAATGCTTCTCTCAAACACACTCATTATTGCGCCCATGTGACGTAGGAATACATGTGTGTGTTTAAGGGCATGTATATATGTACAATTTTATTTACAAGTGCATATTTATTCATAAATAGCTGGTGTCTTTACACCTCCTGGCACACGACCTTGCGACGGCTTGCGAGGAATTTTGCCGATGTTGACTGGTGCACCCTCATCCATATAACCAGCCTTTGAACTTAAGCTTATGGTTGGTTGAGTACACGACAGTCACTTTTTAAGGGTTCATTGTGTGAGGGATTACGAGAAAAGGATTTGACGTATCGACGAACAAATCAGCTCTCAGGCAAGTAGTGTCTCAGGATGCTCACGCGGAACTCGCCCGGCACGTGCGCTGATCTCAACAAGCATCGGAATTGCTGCAGCGACCGCGAACGCGCCGGAGAAAATCGCCTCGGTCTTCTCGGTAATGGAGAGAAGATTGCCATTCGAGTGATCCCAGCATTGGGGAAAAGGGAGTGAGGGATTAGGCTTCGGGCGAATCCAATGGGAAATCCGACTCAAAGGGGTAAAAGTGGTCCGGGGAGAGATCTAAGCTGGATCTGGAGGAGGTAACCACCGCTAAGTCTACCCGGCCCAGTCGTTTAAGCAATGTTGTGTTGGCGCGAGGGAGGCAGGGCAGATAAATCACGCCGCTGGGTTGTTCCTCGAAGTCGAGGAGGAGAGTAATATCGAGGCCTAAGACGACGGTCGGGAGACGGGGAGAGTGAGAGGAAGGGGGTCAGGTGGGGGTCACTTAGCTCACGTCACGCTTAACCAAGTCGTGGTGAACGGCCCAGTTCCCGGATTTGCCGACGCCCGCGGCAAACGTCATGGAAACCGCCGCCTCTCTCCGCATTCCCTTGCGGGAGCGTAGGCGCAACCAGCAGGCGACGCCTGCCCAGCCGCCGGTCCTTTCGGGGGCCACATCTGCTTCGCCGGCCGCGGACCTGGACGCCGGCCCCGAAGAAAACCCGCTCCTAAGCGTCCTGGGGACGCTTGCCACAATCTCTGCTGCTCTTCAGACGCAGCTTCAGGTGCTCTCGGCAACACTGCAACAGTTGCCGGCTCTTCTTGCTCCTCGTCATGGATAACACGCCTCCTAGACGCCGTAACATCGCCATCGCGTCTTGGAACGTAGGAGGCGCCGTGGCGAGGAAAACGCCGGAGCTGCTCGCGTTTCTATCCAGGCAGAAATGCGAGGTCGCCCTGTTGCAAGAGACGCACCTGAAGCCAAGGAGTAGGTGGACCGTCCCGGGATTCCAGGTCTTCCGTGACGACCGGGCGCGCCAAGGAGGGGGAACTGCAGTCCTGGTCGCTGATCACCTGCGTGCACAGCGCTTCACGCTGCCGACGTTCGATTCGACGGAAGCCACTGCAATAGAGCTGGAATGCGGCGAGGGGCCTCTTCGCCTCATTTCAGTATACTGCTCACCATCGGTGATGTTTCGCACAGAAGAGCTCGCGGAATTCTTCGTGGGATCTGTTCCCACGATAGCCGCGGGCGATTTCAACGCGAAGCATCCCGATTGGCACTCCCGAGTGGAAAATCCTCGAGGGCGTTGCCTACAACAGTGGACTTCCGCCGAGCGACTCGTCGTCATCGGTCCACGCACGCCGACTCATTTCGCAACTCGTGGAACGAGCGACGTGCTGGACATCGCGGTGCACGCACGGCTGCCGTCGGCGCTCTCTGCGAGAGCGCTCTACGCCTTGGACAGCGACCACCTGCCTGTCCTTCTCCATCTTGCGAGGAAACCCTTGGAGACGCCGACGAGGATGATCCGGAATTATGCTGCCGCGGACTGGGCGATGTTTCGGAATCAGGTAACTGACCGAATCAGCGCCTCTCCGATGCCTCCGCCTCTTAGTTCCCCGGAAGAGATCGCCCGTCAGGTCGATCTTCTGACGGAAACTGTACAGGCGGCAACACAGGCAGCAATTCCCGAACGTCCCGCTCGGAAATGGAATCACCTGGCCCTTCCAAGGGAGATCCGCGAGAAGATTCGGGAGAAAAATCGGCTACGTCGCCAATTCCAACGCTCCCGATGCCCGGCCGCCAAGGCGTTGCTAAACAGCTCGCAACGCGAACTTTGATGCGAGATAGCGGCCTTCAGGGAATCCAGCTGGGAGAAGAAGGTCTCTACGCTATCCCCGGAAGAGGGGTCCTTGTGGCGCCTTGCACGCAGTCTGCGAGGTGAGCGGCGAGAGGAGGCGCCCCTTCACACCGCGGTGGGGACACTCCGGACTCCGGAGGAGAAGGCTTCTGGGATGGCCGAGCACCTCGAAAGAGTGTTTTCTCCCTTGGACGAGGACGCTGACCAGGAGGATCCCCTGGAATCCATCGTGCTGCCGCCGAGATCGCCACGCCACGTCCGCGCCCGCGAAGAGATGCCGCCGACCATCAGCGAGGAGGACCTTCGAGGGGCCATAAAGGCTCTGAAACCCCGAAAGGCGCCGGGACCGGACGGAATAGTAAACACTGTCATCGCTCAGATGCCGATATCCCTTGCCTCCTTATTGCTGTGCATCTTCAACGCGTGTCTCGCTATCGGGCATTTCCCATCCCGATGGAAGGAGGCGCGCGTTGTGTGCATACCAAAGGCGGGGAAATCGGCATCGCCGGCGAATTTCCGTCCGATCTCCTTGCTCGACGGCCTGGGAAAGCTGTTCGAGCGGGTCCTCCTGCGCCACATCGTCGCCATCACCGAGGAGCTGAACATCGTTCCGGTGCATCAGTTTGGCTTCCGCAGTGAGCACTCAACAACGCACCAGGTCGCGCGCCTGCTGAACTTCGTCACTGAAGGTTTCAACCGACGGCATTCCACCGTCGGCGCCTTCTTTGACGTCAGCAAGGCGTTCGATCGGGTGTGGCACGAGGGATTGCTGTGGAAGCTGAATTGCTTCGGATTTCCTCGATGGTGGACGGAGCTGGCGGCATCCTGGTTGCGAGGACGATCGTTCCGCGTCAGCTGGGGATATGCTGTATCAGAGAAGCGGCGAATTAGAGCGGGTGTTCCCCAGGGAAGCTTGCTCTCGCCGCTTCTCTTCAACATCTACTCTGCGGATATCCCGGCAGACTTTGGGAGCAACGTCCTCGTAGCATCGTATGCGGACGACATGGCGATCCTGGCGAGATCGACGAGGCAACAGATGGCGGCGCGATACCTGCAGAGGGCGGTCGACGAACTCATCACTTGGTATTCCCGCTGGAGATTCGGAGTCAATGAGGACAAAACCCAGGCGATCGTCTTCTCCAGGGGACCGAAGGAGCCCGGCGAAATCCTCGTCGGCGCGAAGGAGGTCCACTGGGCGGAGACGGTGCTGTACCTGGGCGTCGTCCTCGACAAGCGTCTCTCCATGCGGCACCATGTGATGAGGGCATCCGGCATCGCAGCATCCCGGCGGCAAGACCTCGGCCCGATCCTGTGTAATCCATGCCTTCCGCTGCGAAGGAGACTGCACCTGTTCGCGGCGGTGTTACGCCCAACCCTTGCGTACGCCGCACCCGCATGGTGCGGCGTGATGTGCGACGGCGCAAGGAATAAGCTGCACGCTGCGGACAGGAGAAACCTCCGAGCGGCACTCCAGATCGGGTGGATCACGGGGAACGAGTCTCTTCCGGCGCTGTCCGGGATCGAACCTCTGCAGAGCGCACTCCAGGAGCGGGCAAGGACCTTCCGGCGGAAAGCGGCATCCTCCTCCCACGGGGAAGTCCGCGGCATCACCGATGTCGTGGTCTTCCCGTGGGACAAGCACCCACGTCCTTGTGCAGCGACAGGGATTGAGAAAGACCAGCCGCCAGCGAAGCGGCGAAAGTGTAACGGCCATTTCGGGGCCATTTAGCTCCGAAATGGTACGACACGAACGGGGTCCCTAGGGAATCCCCGGGAATTTGTCCGAATGTCCCCTCGCTGAAGAGCAGAAGATGCTGGGCAGCGAAAAGACCGGCGAGGAGCCGGTCGCTCACCATGGTTGGTGAACGGCGGCAGAACAGGAGTGTAAAGGTGAACACGCTCACGAACGTATGCCGGAACAGTAGGGTTACTTAATGGCCACGTTGGGTTGCCGCGCTGACCGCTCGTCATTCCAGTGGCAGATTTATAAGAACTTTCATGGAGTTACCTAAACCCGTGCGTTTACTCAACAAACAACTGATTTCTAAATATCTTTTCAATTAAAAACGGTAGACGTCCTTCTCGATGGTGGGTCACAAATGTTCAGAATATACCTTCTAAAGTCCGTCTATCGAAACATGGCTGTGAGGCGTAATCCCTCACAATCAGCGACCAACTTTCCATATGGATAAAAGATGTACTTTACACGGTAGTATGCCTCCGTGGAGGCCGGCAATTGGCCAGGTCCAGCACTTTTTGTAAGCTGATTTGTTTTGTTAGTCAAACTACATTTCTATAATTCTCTTTGAACCGTGTTAAATAGCTAAAAATGCAAAAATACTATTTTCAATTAACTTATCATCAACAAATACAATTCAAAACACACATATATGCTCAGAAGTGGAGTGAAATGACCTGGGCTAAATGATATCAAGATGTTTGGTTTCGGTTTCCAAAACTGAAACTTTGATTTCATGATGCATATTCATCTCATGCAACGACCACATTTCGGAAAAAGTCTCCAGTTGTTCATTCCTTCAGATATCGCTTATTTTCATATCATCGGAGTTTAAAATTTTACTTTTCTGTGAATTTGATGCTCCGGATTGTGGGGAAGGCAACTTTGATCAAGGTTTGCCTGATAAATTACAGTAATCGCCGTCTCACCTTTCTAACTTCGCAAACAAGCTTGATTCTTCCGATATCCCTAGAGTAACTGCAGAAATACGATAAATTCCACGAAAGGGAAACTTAAGTCTGACTTGACGAGCGTCATATTACGTGCCGAATAATAATTTATCCAGGTCACAGAATAATATTGCTTCATAAAACCTAAAAGATAAAAAGAATCTACGCCTACGGTCAACTAATTCCGCCAACATACCAAGACACTGTGTACATAAAAAGCTGCCATGCAAGACGCAAGAATGCGTTTTCGAAGGCCCGGAGGAAAACATTAACAACGGCTGGACGTGCACAATAGTACCTCAGGAGTAATTAGAACTATGGCCCAACCTAATCCCAAAAGCTAACCTGTCCCCCCTATGAGGGCGGCGATTCCCCCGTCCCCTCCCACGAAAGAGAGAGCAAAACAGTTTGACCCCCACCCTCGACGGGAGGACGTGATAAAACCGTGGACGTGTACCCCCGCACGCTCCTGCCCGCGCGTGCCCGAGCAGCGACAAACCCGATCAGCGTGACACCTTCAAGCGGCCCACTTCGCACGCGCCACCACACCCACGCCTCCCGCCAATCCCCCGCATTAGTGTTCACCCTCGAATCGAGCGACAGGAACCACGTCCATCGGCGTTTCCTCATTCTCCTACCTGCTATGGTCCTGAATAAATATGCCTCAGCAAAGACAAAAATCAGGTAATGGATGGAATGAATTCTCTAGCAATTACAGAGTTGGTGGTCTTCTATATGATATCTAAATAAGCTGCGCTCAAAACTAGTTAAAAATCCAAAGCATTAGATGGAAGATATTTAGTCGTAGACAAAAAACTCAGGGACAGGTACAAATACAAAGCAAGAGTTGCCACATTTATGGCTCACTGCGGGAGAGTTTCCGTGACTACTTCATGTTTTCCAAGCCAAAGTTTCAAATTCGTTATTTCATGATCTGTAATATCCCGAAAATAAATTTTAGCTGCTTTGATTAAGTTCAGCATAACAAGGAAAATTAGAGACTAACGAGATGACTAGTATTTCTATTAACTTCGCCTATTTACACGCGGAAGATTTTTACTTAATGCCTATTTCCCCACATAGAGTACATTAGCGTAGATGAGGGTAAATGGATTCGGGAGACAAAAACGACAAATCCATCGTATAGAGACGAATTGTGTGCATTTGAGCTCGCGAAATGCATGGACCATTTTTACAATTGCCGCGAGGATGACGTGAGGTCGAAATTGGGAGCTACGAGTATCCGTTTCTACCGCCACAGGAATGACAGACTCTTGAGGCATTGCGCAAACTACAGCGCAGTGTGAGGCGGCCGTTTATAGAGAAGGAGGAACTGCAAAAAACGCTCGCGGTGATGAGTTAAGAGTGACAGCCACTCGAAATGGGGATTGAGAAATAAGCGCCTTCTCCATTCGTGATATATTTGAGGACATATCTCAAAGCGATATTGCGCAGTCCAGTATTCTACGGCAGACTCATTACTTGTGTCCCACTACTTACTTGATTGTCTACACCAAGAGAACATTGAATCAACGAGGTTACGGCACAGATTGGTTATATAAGAATATAAGAAACTGGATGGAATGGTTGGTCATCTTAAGGGATTTAATTGGCTACATAAATAATATAGATAACGAATGAATATTCTCAACTTTAACTTTTCCACCTTCACTATTCACCTGCGAGTATCGTAAGTAGTCTGCTGTAAGCGAGACATATAGTAATGCACGATTTGACTTCATTATGTCGTCTAAGCATAAACAACTTTGAGGTAAATGTATGGCATGCCAATTACTTCAATAATAGAGTGCTAAAGATTTGAGCAATATAATATAACAACAGATTAAACTTTTGGCAATGTGTCATCACAAAATGTGACGTTATTAATTGTATTACACGAACTATTTGCACAAGTGAAGCAACCGTGCATTCATAGAAAGAAGTAGAGAAAAATAAGCAAGTTGGAGAACAATTTAATTCCATTATTATGACATCAGTGATATTATTTTTAGTGATTCTGATATGAGTTCAACATAATCACCGCGTGTCGAATATTTTCCTCCCAGAACGTCAATCCATGACCATAATATTTAACCATTGATTTCTGGGACATCCTCGGTGGGCGAAATATATTTACTTATATTACGTTGATCGATTCCTTGAACCAGCACTTTGAATGCAAGCTATTATCCCACTTTGTTTTATGCAATTTTTCCAACGAAATACATTAAAATACCAAGAATAAATTGGCTTAACTCGTCTTCGACGGTTGTAATATAATCGACACACCTCAAACTTTCCGAAGCAGTGGAATTCCAATGATAACAACCCCAGCGGAATAATGAAAATTCAAATGTTATTTAATAAGTGCCTATGAATACTACACAACTGGGTTATTTAAAATTTCTTTGGTATTTTCACCGAAATACTCGACTAAAATCAGAATGCAATATGTTTTCGGATACATCCTCCTCGAAGATTTACTCCTTATTAGAGAAATTTTAGACGTAATTTAGAGTAAAAAAAGAATGGCAACTATAAAAATTCAGCTCGCTAGGCATTGACACTCCTTTAATGGCAATGCAAAATCTTAAGTAACATAAAAAACAAAAGAAACTAAAAACGCGTTTCGACATCACTTTAGTAAAAATAAATTCAAAAGTCTAATAAGTATTGAAAAGCAGAGACAAAGTTGGAGTTTCGTAAATGTCTTCTATCGTTGATTTCTCAAAGACGCACGTATACATAGATAAGCAGGTAATCATTGTGCTGAGATTAAGAAGGAAGCTTACTTAAAGTCGACTATGCAGCGGAGTGATAATGCGACAAGCCCTGTTGACATTGGGTCAACAGTTCAAAAGATGAATAACTGACCCGATGATTTTCTGTTCTTAAACAACCACATAGAGAACAAAGAGCAAATCACCAAAAAAAAAAGGAGAGTAAGGTTACGAGGACGGCGACGAGACTACTCAAGGAATGTCTAAACACTGCAAGATAATGAGAATCGTAAAGAAAGAGGGCGTTTAGATCATTTAACGTCAACAAAAATAGTCACGGAGCACTTGGAATATATTTTAACCCCTTCCTATGATAATTTTCCGTTTCCCATCAAAATAGTAATAATTTTCAGTGGGCGGACAGCGCATAGCAACCACAAGCCTATGTTATCGAGCTAAACGCTCTTTAACAGGAACTCCCGTTGACATTCGGTATCACTCGTCAACTAACGTACACTATCTAATCAGCGTATTCATATACTCGCGTGGCTGATAAGAAATAATGGTACATAGTGGAATATCCCCTATTGCAAATATATTCTATCTTCTTATCAATTAATTTAGGACAGTAAAAAACTAGAGGGTTAGTTGGACAAATAAGGCTGGAGCTAATCTCATACCAATATCACCCGTAACACAAACGAACGGTCAAAGCACAGATTGAATTTAAACTATGATGTTTCTTATTTATTTAAGGCAGGTAATACGTCCTCGGATATATTATTGTCGCATGATTTCGACGGTAATGACATCCATAGAAAGAATAACACGCGTTGTGCATCATCATAGAGTGGTGCAACTCACTAGATACTGTTATAATTATTTTAATGGAAATCACAACGTTGTTTACCCTTCAAAAGGCCCAAGTTCAGCAAGGAAAATGAGAGACCGAGTTGCACTTTTTTAAAAATCTGAAGTGTGTGTGTTTAGAGGTATACGAGCAAGCCTCTCTGGGCACCTGCAGCTCTACCCTAGCTATGTGATTTTTCGGGTGCCAGATCTTCCTGAGAAACCATAACCGGCACATGGAAAGGGGCTGGCCCCCGTACACTGTGTGAACTCCATCGGGCTTAGTGCTGGGTGTATTCTATCATCACCTAACCCGACTTTAGCGTTGATTACTATGTTTATGCTTATGGTAATATATATATATATATATATATATATATATATATATATATATATATATATATATATATATATATATATATATATATAAAATACACACACACACGAAGGTCGGTTTGGTTAGTGAGTTCACCAATGACTAATCCCAAAGGCGCGGCTTATGAATTTCACCCATCAGCGTATCAGGGTGGAGGATCACAAAGCTTGGGTGGAGCCGAGGGTGCCCGAGAGGAGTGGCTGGGAATCAAACCTGGGCCCTTCAGTCAGTAGCCCAAAGCTCTGGACTTAACCATGGACTACCGCGATGATATTTTTCCTCAATGATATCGTACATTCGAGGAATTTACATTGTACATGGTTCTTTTGCATTGAAAATTAGCATGGAACTGAAATTAGCCCTCATTTGGGTCTTCTTAATTACATAGAGAACTGTAAATGAAGCCCAGTTGCGGCCGTTCTTCAGGTCCCGGTTCACGTGCTCACCTCCTGGGGATTCGCATTCTGAGGCGATCAAAGACTGACCACTAGTCATTCCCTACCCCCCTCTCCCCCCGGCTTCAAGCGAGACCGGGTCGGAGGTCGTGGAGATAAGTAAGAGGAACTGTGAGATGACTGCCGGATATGTGGGGGAGAGACTGGACTGACGAAATGGCAGACGCAAACTGTAAACTATGGTGTGCGTACGTGAGGATCGCACGTAATGATATTTTGCAGAAGGGCTGAAAAATACACACATTTCCGCAAGTTGAAGCTGAACCACAGTCGACGAGTTAAATCGTTTATCCAACAAGGAGTTCAAGAGTGCATAAAGCCTCATTTGATGATCACCCGCGAGATAATGACAGCATGTCTTGCCTGATAGCAGTGATACATAGCCATTGAAATGTCATCGAAAACAGGGTTTATAACGCATTTATTTGAATTGTATGTTGCGGGAAATTTTGATGTTGCGTAAGCTGTTTTGAATTCTTTTGTTTTATCAGTCTGAAGCGTTGGAGAAATAACCAACTTATACTGATAGCTTATTACGATATCACACATCACAATTGTAAATTATCATTTCTCTCCAATCATTACGATATTTTTACTGATTTATAGTATATGATTTTTTCCGGTTATGAAGACATCTTACAAATTCACAAAAGATAAGTTCCGGAAGAAGACTGCCCATATATTCTGCACAAGCATTTACTTTTAATTTATAAAAAGTATTTCTACATGCACATATTATGTGATTCATTCGATTATGGACAGGCCTGCAATTGGAATAATGTAAACGTGAGCATGAATTTTTTCAAATACTTAACATGTTTTTCCGTGAAAAGTTTAACTGTGCATCCCCTCTGCGATTTTTAAAGGTAAATGAAAATCCAGCATTGACAAAAATACCTTCTTAACACTTCGAGAGATTCGGCTAAAATTGTGTTATTCCATCCACCTGTTAAATTATGCTAGAAAATATCTTTGTGACTTTCATGCCATAAATTAATTTATTAAATAACTGAAATAAAAACATGAAAATGTGATCTGTTGATGTCTATTCGGCTGAGCCAAACAAAACGGCAAGAGATTCGATTAGATGTACGATACTTTCGGAATATAATTAGAGCCGTGAACGCCAATAGTCAACTAACTGTTTTTCGTCCACGGGACAGGTTTGAGTGGTAAGACAAAACATCAGATATGAAACTAGAGCTCTAACGATGACGAGTGAATACGATATCACATCAAACGCTAATATTAGAGTGATTCACTTTAAGTCGAGGCAATACATATTTGCATATGCATATTTATCATCCTCTAATCTAAAGAAGGTGCTATAATCAATGATCGATGGTAAGACAAGAGAAGCAGAGGTAAATAGTTCCGACCCTTCAAACCAAAATTATAAAAAGAATACGAAATAAAGAATAGAAGTCATGATTAGGGGGACATGTCCAAATTTGACCTTTAAATGCGTGGATATTTTATAGCTCTGCTAACCTTAAAGTATCCACAACTGGGAAACAATCACTAGCTCTATAGTTATATTATCATCTGATCCATATGCATAAAATGTGTAGCGAGTTTTACACAAATAATCAGTCAATGAGGGTGTGTATGTATCCTAGTTTCCAAGAATATAAAAAAACCGAAATCTTATAAAATATATCAAGAACAAGCCTATAAATATATTTTTCTACACATATACTATATGTTTTATTTACTATTAGAAAGACATTATTCATCTGGAAAAAAGTTTCCAACATTATGGATAATCTTATGTCTTGGAGCTTCTGCTAATACAGTCACTCGCCTATGTGAAATATGGAATTACCGGCTAACATTGACAGAAATCTACAATGATAATCGTATTTGCTATTTTGGTCCCTGAAAAAAAAATAAATGTCATTACATTTTTCTAATCAGCCAGAGGGAAAGGTTGGTTGCATCGCTAGGGTGAAATTCATGGAAGGGATTGCGAACCCCGTGAATATAAGGTAAGGTGAAGTAAGAACCGTGAGACTGCACAAAAGAAATTTTTAACAATAGATTACGTCTTCTTTCCAAGAAATTTAACATTTTCACTTCATTTATTTCTAGGTGTACCGCTGTCGGGATCCCACATGAGACGCAATATTTAGGTCAATAATTAAGACAAAAGGTAGGATGTAAAATCTTGAGCGATCATACTCCTACAGAGTACAACATTTCTACCATTTCCCGAGTGTCTAATAATTTAACTTCGAATTAGGTTAATCACATTTTCTTGGAAACACTTAAACACAGCTTGCATTAGTTCTTAAAGGGGGAGGCTGTTAATACCTTCTTACGGCACACCTTCCACAGAGATTTGTTGAATAGCATTTTCTAATATCAGTTTACACCATCGAGCTCAAAACTTTGCGGTTTAAGAGCTATAGGAAAATTATTATCAAAGTTTGGATTTAAAAGAAGTCAAATACGTGGCGCGAAAAACGTTACCGTGGTCAATGAACGCTTTCATTTAGGCGGTATAGTAGGAAGCTTTTATCCTTATCTAGCGGCTTTATGAGGGTGATTGGCCCCAGTGTGCTATTTTAGCTCTTATTTACAATTACTTAGCATTTCTGAGAGAAGCGGTCAAAACAAAGAAGTTTCGTTTCGTGTTAGGTTTCGATTAACTACTAAGCATGGTAGTTAATCGAAAGTAGTTGTAATGGTAGTTAATTAAATGATAGTTAATCAAAAAATGGCCAAAGAGAAATGAAAACGCACGAATAATAAAAGTTGAAGAGGGTTAAATTTCAAGTGGGTACAATGTGAGAAAGGAGAGATACCGTAAAGTATCGTGCTAAAATATTATAAGATATTCAAAATAAGTAAGAAAGAGAAAAGAGAGAATTCACACGAGGATTTTCAAATCCAGTACATAATTAAATCCTTGCCCCTTGACATTGCCGCTCATGATGGATGGGGAGAAAGGGTGTGCCAAGCAGGGTTTGTTGAGAGTTTTCGTGGAATGCTACGGCGGGGAAGTACGGCAGTGATTGCGAGGAAGCCATGAGTCGTGGGAAGATGGAGGAGAGTGTCCCACCAAACAGCAGAACGTACGTATGTATGGGGATTCCCGATCGACTCCACCGAAAGGACGATTGATAAACCATAACCCACCATGCGGTTACTACAACAAAAAACAAGTTGCCGCCTACACATTTAATATGACAGTTACGGTTCCAATTTCTCAGGCCCCATGCCTAGCCCAACTCATTAACTACAGGGTAACAGATTTTCATGTAGACTTCAGAGTCGTTAAAGGTGAAAATAGGAAGAGAATGAAAAGTTTTTTTTTACCATCATCTACAAAACTTTGATTAATAGTTTGCGTAGAAATGTCAAACTTGCTTACATGCATTCATTTCTTAAATTATTCTTCTGTTTTTTTCCTCTATTCACCGTAAATAATTGAATGATTACATATAAAAGAACACTTACACGGTAAATTGTTCGAGCTTTCGGCCCTCTCAGGGGCCTTCTTCAAGAGGTTCTCTTGAAGAAGGCCCCTGAGAGGGCCGAAAGCTCGAACAATTTACCGTGTAAGTGTTCTTTTATATGTGTCTATTCTTTTCTATTTGTGTTATGTTGTGTCAGCCCATTATATATATATATATATATATATATATATATATATATATATATATATATATGCACCAATATAACCATAAGCACATTATATATAAATAAATATATAATGTGCTTATGGTTTATATATATATATATATATATATATATATATATATATATAAACCATAAGCACAGTAATCAACCCGAAGGTCGGTTTGGTAGGTGATGGTAGAGTTCACCCAGTACTAAGCCCGACGGCGTGTGAAATTCACACACCAGTTCCTTTCCCTGTACCGGTTATGGTTTCCCAGGAAGATCTAGTACCCGAAAAATCACAAAGCTTGAGTGGAGCTGCAGGTGCCTAGAGTGCCTTTTCCGGCACTCGAACGTATCCCTGGACTAACGCAACCCACACACACACACCCACATTTATATTATATATATATATATATATATATATATATATATATATATATATATATATATATATATGTATATATAGGATATATGTTAGGCAAACGAGGAAAGGGAAGGAACAGGATAGGGATGTTGGACGGGATGAAGGGAGGACGGAAGTATTCAGAGATGAAGAGGGACCTGATGTAGAGTAGGATACTGGATTTTGTGTTTTGTTAGGAATCACAAAATATTTATTTAGCAGCTGGGTCCATCCAAAAACCTACCTTAACCGGTAGATTACCTAACAATAATATATATATATATACACACATGTTTATATGAAAAATCATGGAAACTCAATGAAAGCTGAAGACTAAAGTTTCAATTCAATGGTCGCAATTAATAAGGCGCACAGCCCGTACTCGGCGGAGAAGACTTTTACGGAAGGGATTGGAGAGTCATTTTTTAAACGTGAAGCTGTTAGGGTGACGAAAACCGAATGCGGTAACTTCGCTGACCAACATGTGTGACCACTGCTGTATCACAGAGGTGAGTATCAAAGACCAAATCTTTCGCCACATGGACTCTAAGGCGAAGACGCGGGGACGGACTATGGGAACGTGCGCCACATTCAACTTTCGAGTTGATGAGTCCGGGAAACAAGGGAGCAACGTCATCGGCGAAAAAATCCTATGGTTGAAGGTAGGGGGAGCAGTCTACGAACGGACGCGCGATGCTGCCCATTGCAGCGGCGGGACCGCCTCCGTTCCAAATGGCTATTCATCCGAAGGCAGCGGTTACGGAGCCTTTCACCCGGCGTAATGAAATGCTCCAAGGTTTCCATTTCTCATCTATTTTGAGGCGCAAAAAGCAGACGATGACTGGTTTTTCTTCTCTCTTTCTGATGATCAGAACCGTAAGCGTGCAAAAAGTTTCCATTCTCCCACGAGAAATCATCGGTGGAAGACGCTGGATGTACGCCGCTTGAATTTGACTAACAGGAGTAAATGTAGGACACTACTTCAACATTATTAATGGAAATGTCATACCTCTATTTCAAGCAGTTAAAGAGTCTAATTGCTAGCGAGGGGAAATTGTAACACCACACATTTTCTGTGTCTCCGTTGAAGATATTTAATATCATGTATCATACCACTCAGGCATCTGCAACCTTCGCTGAATTTATGATGAACTCTTCTCAGGGGAACTCCATCGGGTGAAATTCTGCACAACTGCCGACGTTTCGAGGAACGACGAAACGTCCGCTATCTTTAGGGCTGAAATACGATAGACATCGGCCCAGAAGATGATGGACCAGTCGTCCCTCGAAACGTCGGCAGTCATGCAGAATTTCACCCGTTCGTGTTCCCCCGAGTAGAGTTCACCATGAGTAACCGCCAGGTAAGTACTACATTTTTCATTTCGCCATATTTATATTCTCTCTGACTGATATTAAATCTTCTTTTTAAGACGCAATTATTATAAAGCATCCATTCAAAAACAATATCCTCGTAGCTTGGCCGATGTTTCAAGTCGCTTCTGCGGGTGAAAGGCGATATGTGGCTTCAGATAAAGAAAATAGACGCAAACAAACGGCTATTTCACCTTCCGGTGATCGCGGAGCATACATATTTGGAATGAAGTTTCATATTACACTGAATATGTTAACGCCAAATTTACAGTAAGTGAAACTTCCGCATGCTGATTAAGGAGGTAATGGAAATTATAAACACCCAAAAGATATCATTCGGAAAGACGGTTACAGGTTTTCCCGTAATTGGATACGCGTCCTTAACCGATAGGAGGAACGATGTTCACCCGGAGAAAATATTAGCGCACCAATTACGTAGTACTGGACACGAGGCTATATGAAACCTCGTCACATAACGAATTCGTCTTCACTGCTGGAGAAGCTGTAGCATTGTTTATCAATATCATCAGAATGACGGAGTCCTGTGAATGAAAATACTCCTTCGTGTTACCTAACTTCTGGGTTTAGAAATGTAAATGTAAAAAGGATTTTATATTTTCATTCATATCCGTTATACTTATTCGAGCATATAATTTCAACATTAGCTGCTTTGGGAAAAACACTTTAAAGTTTTTAAAGTTTTCTTTTTTATCACAAATAATAAGCGTGTCGTTGGAGTATGGAATAAAAATAAAAATGGAGGAATCAGCATCAGTTCTATACATATCGGTTTCATTAAAGCAAATAGCAATATGAACACCAGGGCGAGACATTCCATATTGGAACATTATGTATTCACCAAGGAAAACTGTACAATACTAAGAAAGTGATGGTATGTGATATGATATAATTAAGTGGAAGAACACCGCCTAGGGATCACGAATGATTTTTCAGAATAGCATGTCTTCCGATCATTCTTATCCTATTTCATTTTCATTTAGCAGTGGAACACCGTCAGAATCTATGACCTAACGATTGTAAATTAATTCTGCGCATAAAAGAAAAATTGAAAGGCAAATATTATCCACTAAATACGGATTTTGAAGAATCCTCATTGGTAGTTGGTAGTATAAAAATTCCTGCAAGTGAAAAAAAAGGTTTAAGAGGTATTTGAGTTACACAAAAAGCATGGGAGTTCGAGACGTAGCCTAGGTTGCATAAACTATTTGTAATGCTGTTCAAAGATACTTATCTCGGTGTTTCAATTATAAATGACTAGATACCTAGTAAAATATTAGAGAATAAATTTAAACAAGAAATAAAGCTCCACCAAAACCAACTAGTTTGCCATTTAGAGAGAGATTTTACATTGCAGCTTGAATCAATTTCACTCCACTTTCACGCCTCAACACAACATCGTCATTTAAAAACATTTTAGACAACGACTGGACGCTTCCTTAAATGTGTAACTAGTAGTTAGAATATCTGGCAAGAGTGCGTTACTCTTATTTATGGCCGAAGGCTGGACAAAACTATCATGAACTATATTGCGCAGGGGAATTTTAAATGCACTTCCATTGTACTAGAACGCATTAAATGAAAGAGGGTTAAGCACAACTCGTCGATATATAGTATTACTCAGATTTCACCACAAATGGTTCAAATTTTGGCTATTTTTACTTCAAACCTTCCGTCAGGAATATATAAATGACAGGTTGTCAGCTTTGAAGCCTCATTAATAATATCCTGTTTCGTCGGTACTTTCACAAAGAGACTGACTTTCTTGCTTATTCCTAAATTCCAGAATTGGTCGTCAGGAAAACCCTACGAGGTAAGGCTAAGCGCTCCCAATTCATTCGCCAAAGCTACAGATATTCTGGCGACTAGTTATTCTTCTTCCACTCCCCCAACTCTTCTACAGCCAGGAATCCGGAACGATGGTAAGGATAAAAATGAGATTCATCTCACGATTTAAAAATCGGGTTTACGGCCTGAGAAAATGACATGCCCGACGGACAAACCCGCAGAACAGGTATGTTCATTCTCCACTGAGCCTTTCTTCCCACCTCCATCAATGTGAATAGATATACAAGTATTACGTTATCCGCCCCTCTCTCTCCCATTCCGCCACGGAACCAACGTGTGGATGGCCGACATGAGAGGGGCTTCTCACCGGTGAGTTCCGCCGATCTGAAAAATGGTGACCTACGTCGCCAGTTAACTCCCACGGTGGTGATATCACTCCAGTACGAAGACAAGTGAGTCGAACATGTCACCACGTACGAAAGTCCAATAAATACGTCACTAGGTTAAAACCTTGAAAATAATATGCTTTCCTCATGCTACCTCTACGGCCGAGTTCAAAGACTTTCAAAGCGTTACATACAGATTCTACCGTGACATACTGTGCCGCTGTGAATACTATTTCCTCAAAAAACAACTGCGCGCAAGGACGAGCCAAGAAACCGCTTACTCCGGTGTACGATTTGTTTACCCGAAAGGTGGGGGAATATTTTAGCATAGGCCTAATTAAAAATGAGAGACGTTTCAGGCGTGATATGGTGGAATACCATAATTAATCAAAAATTGCAAATTTTTGCCTATTGCCAATTTTTAATTAATTAAATAGGCCTTATTGTTCTCAAAATTTATGGCATTCCTTCTTTTTTAAATATTCACACTGAGAAATGGGAGATTTATAATGATAAATGCTGAGCTACCATGGTGAGATTCTCAGTTGGCTCTTTTCCTCGACCAATAATTTGTCCAGGGATACTTGAAGATACCCCCTCCGGATCGATTCGTTACTAATAATAAAGCACTATTCCACGGTTAACAAAATATATTTAGACCTAGATTTCGAAGTAAATATGTAAGGTTCAGGTCACCTATGTTGGCTCTCAGATGCATGAAATCTTTCCGAAACCCGTGACAATCTGCAATCGATAGGGGACTTTTTCGATATAATTTGTGAACATTCGAATCCTTCCCTCAAGATATAATTTCAGAAAAGGGCTGACAAAAAAGCGAAAATTTTGATAAATTCACGGGAAAGATAAATAAGTAACACATATATTCTCACGCAACATTCGCGTGAGCTACGTCCTGAACAGTTTTGGAATTCCCCGTTGCGTTTTGCAGTGTGTATGTGTGGGCGGGGCATACAGACAACTGTAAACTATAATTTAACAGTTCATAGATGCCCGAAAGATATGCTTTGTTTCCACTAGAAGGATATAACCCATTGGAAATACCAAGCTCGTCAGACAGCGGTGATTCTGAAATCAGAGAAGTGGGGACTTTCCGGGGTCTTCGCCTGTGCAAGGACATGATCGGTGATAATATTTCAGCGCCATCTTTGGATGATGTACGATTAATTCAAAATGCTCACATGAGCAGCGAGAATAAATGATTAAACAATCTGCTTGCCCATTTCGATACACTAGCATCCACTGATTATTTTTTCACATCCATTTACACTGCAATATATATAGCGAGTTTTCTAATCACCATTTCGTATCTTCCGTTCAAGCCAAGTCATAAATAACCTTGTGGCGAGCTGCGGGGATGCGAAAAGCGATTCGCTTGAAAGAAAATACCTTGGTCTCAGATTATGCCTCAAGTCATGATAAATTCTTCCAGTCTGTTTCCTTAATTTTTCCGCTAATGTACCACAGAAAATTAGACCAGCGGAGAATAGCAACGGAGGGAAACGAAGACTTTATAAACAAGTCTCGGCTTTCGCGAGGGGCTTGCAGGAAGGCTCGCCTGAATTCACAGAACGATTATCAAATCAGCATATTATTGTTAAATTCAAAGACTCGGTATTCTTTTTCACCGACGGTGCTTCAATCGTTCCCAAGTCTTCAGATCCCACACCAAGGATCTCCATTCTTAAAACATCTACATAGTACCCCAAAAGTCGCCGCAAGGGCATGTGGCGGGAGGTGTTAGGTCACCACCCGTAAAAGGGAATAAAACATCATGCAAAACCCACAAATTCATGCCAATATATACACCCACAAAGTCGTATATACATATTCATGCAAAACCCTTTATAACTTACACGCACGCAAATACATATACTATCAACTAACACACACATGCGCCAAAGAATATACCTTGTGTCTATGCAGCGTTTAATCATGACCTGACTTGTAAATTAAATGTTTTTAATATTTCTATAAGGACTTTGGTTCCGAACTACTATGATTCCTGATTGTCCGGGGAAAGAACAAGCATTTGTACCTATCTGCACTGTAATCTATCTCCCTTAACTTATCTTTGTGGTATGATCTACCTAAATGTGGGGCCATAATAATTCCTTTAGTGTTATTGTTCAACTCGTTTGTTCTGAACCTTTCTAAAATTTTCAGTATCGCTTGTTCTCTTCGCATCCCAAGTGGCTCCCAGCCTAATTCCCTTCAAAGGCCTGTCACATTCGTCCTCTTACTATAAATAATATTCACGAATCTGACGGCTTTTCTCTGGCCTTTATCAAATTCTTTTTGCCAAATTTTATGAATCAAATAACTTCCAAATGATAATTGCCAGAATTATCTTATGGTATTCAGCATCTAAAATAATCCCGCATTACTTGACTCATTATTTTAGCACTAAATTGTTTTATGTTTTGTGTTTACGTAATATCGGATTTTAAAGGGGAAGAATGAGTTTTGGAGTACATTTATAAAACTTGGAATTGCGAGATAGCATTTACTAATATACTAAACCGCAGAATGCGTTATGAACTACCAATATAAGAAGAAAGATTGCAGAAAAGGAGGTTATTTCAATGCAATCTTAAACATTTTTACTTGAATTTTAAAGTTATTTTTTTAAAAGCACCTGACAGGTTTGTTTCTAAAAAATCAATTCATTAAAATCAAACGCCAAACTTTTTTCAAAATGTCATAGAGCAACATCAATTGAAAAATAAATTTCTATATTAATCAATTCATTTAGTTTCCATATGTTTAACAGTATTCAGCAAATTCATTATTCAATGGATATTTGATGCACCCATTCTGGTATTTTCTGTTCCCCTTAAGACTACGGGCTTAGGGAATTTCGTTGAGACAATATATCAGAGTAGTCATTGACGAGATCCCGGAAAGTTAGAAATAGTCAACATTAAATCATCCGTCCTTGATGATGATTACTTGATACTCTATACATTATTTACTATGATTAAGAAAATATTGCTCCAGTTATTGTTTGGCTTGTTATTGTGCTTAACTGAAGACTTTTTCAGGGTGTATTTAAAATCTGGGTGTGCCGGAATGCAAACATTCAACTGCAGCGCGAGAAAGTTTCCTGAATTCAAGGGTGCATGAGTTTCGACTCAATGTTATTCCCTCCAGTTAAAGAGTTATGGTGCGCTTAGATAAATTCATACCAGCGTGAGTTATTCTACATTGCAAATTTAACACAAGTCAAATGAAAGGTTTCCTTAATTAGAAAGGGAAGAAAGTTCTTTACTATACTAGAAGACATTCTAGGCGAGAGCCTCACATCAAGTTATAATTAAAATCCGACGATTCCTTAGTTGTGTCAACATTTCCACAACCCCTATCAATTGATATGTCCATTGAAGTCCTCATCTTGGAATTCGCGATCATGATTCTTAAAGCGTTACCATCGAATGAAATTTTAAGCCGTTAGAAATGGATTGGAAATATCAATTCCGCATCTATCTGCGTTGCTACATTCTTTCCTTACCTTACCTATCTCCTTCCAAACCTCAAGGAGTCATTACTATTCCCTCTCGAATCATTTCTACATTACTTGTTTATACCTTCGCGTCAGCCATAACGCCTACTCTTTTACACATGTATACGTATTTCACCGCTTCTCCTCTCCACTCCTTTCTCTAACCCCTTTCCTCTCTTCCCCCTCACACCGCTGTCGACCTCACCTCATTTCGCTTTCCATCTTGCTTCCCCACCACACTGGCCAAGCCTCCGGAAAAACCCAGAGCCCTTTGCCCTCTCCCTTCACGCACCAACCGCCCTCTCCAGAGAACGCACGCGGTCAGTCACCCTAAGATTGTATGGAAGACGGGTTAATCCACAGAAATCTTCCTTTTTGATTTTCTCATTGCCAGGGCTATCCTGCTACTTATCCTACTGATAATTTGTGCAACATCAAACGGTGGCTTAGGCATATGAATTAGTTACATATACTTACGAAGTAAGTATATGTAACAAACATAAAATCCTCGTACATCAAATTCACCAAAACGGAACGCGAGCACTTTAAATGTATCAACGAATGATGCATTGAGGAAGACAAAATATTTATCCTCAGCGAAATCACACCTGTTAAATTCTGTGGAAATTTGAGATCTCACACGGAAAAAATAATGATTAAATAATTGAGAGATAACAAAGAAAAGACTCACCTAGTCCGTAAAAAAACATTATGAAAGAATAAAAGTGTCAAATAATTGGTACAAAATTTGGAGTGGGTACTTTGAAGAGCGTATCACTAGGATAAAATTATTCACCATAATACCAGTCACCAATTCGAAGATTGGTCGCACGCACCTCTCCACTTGATGCTTCTACCAGACCACCTCTCTCCCACGCATTTCTTCTCTTTGACGCTTTACTTGACCCTAGTGTCTGGTCTGGTTCTTCCTCTGAAGCTATAAAATTAAAGTTTCTTTAGACAACTGACTTCATCATGCCATCGTGCCTGTGATGCATCCCATAAGGCTAACGCTTTTTCTTTTCAGATTCCACATAATGCTCCTACTCATCATTACACAGCTGCTTCGTTTAAAGGCTTATACAAATCTTCCATTTGATTTCCATTATTATACTACATGCACCACATTTCCAATGATTCCAATTTTCATTTTCCTGCTACTGTGACTGTCCATACCACACCGTCTAAGAAAAGCACGATCCAGATATGCACATATATTCTAATGAAGTGCTTCCTTAATTCTAGTCTTAAGTTGCCGGCCGTCGGCAATCTTTTCTTCTGTTAGAACGCTTTCTTTGCTCAAGCTATTCTACCAATTATTTCCTTTTTTATTCTATTATTACTGATTATGTTCCCAAAATCACAAAATTCCATGGTAAAGTTTGCTGTAATTTGCGATAGTAAGCTTTACAACTTAAAGGCCACTCCCATACACAGAACCTATTTACTATCAAGAATTTGTCGCCTAAGTAAGCTTTCCAGAATGCGTAAGAACAAGAAAACATGGATCGCTACATTTCATCACCATGTAACCCCTCCCCCTCTCTCACTCACCCCTTCATCCACAAGGACGGTATATAAGAGGACCGTAACTTGAATAATTTGTACCTGATGATGACGCCAAAGCATTGAAACTAGCAGCACCAAAATAAAAAATGGTGGAAAAATACATTGTATTCTTCATTTAATGACACAGAGTATATTTCCCAACGATCAAGAAGAGGAGCACATGGGCACGGATACGAAACTGAAAAGGAAATGGTAATAAAGGTAATGCGAAGGAGGAGTTAAAGCCTCTCATACATTTTTATCGCAAATGAATTAGTTATTCACTAACGAGCTCTAAAGAGATGACATCCAGGGGATTTCAAAGGAGTATAGGAGAATCTCGGCCGAGAACCGAACCCGGTCCGTTCCACGTGACAAGGGTCACGCGCGCGCAGTCATTTCACGCATTCCGACCACCTGACCTCCCTTCCCCAATCATTCTCCACGCTGCATAGTTGAGGAGGCGAAGGGAGTGGGGTAGGGTATTCGAGAGGCCAAATGGAGACCTGCTCGAGGGATGACGAATTTTTGCGACCAGGAAGCGACCGCTGGGGCAGGTGGTCCTTCTCACTTGATGCCAACGCGCGAATCTTTAATAAAAAGGATAGAAGGCAGTGGAGGGGACGGGGGAAAGATGGGGCTGGGGAAATTAGGAAGGCCGGAGGAGTTGAGGGGAGAGATGTTAATGAGGAAAGGCTTCGGAGGACAAAGGATAGCCGGCGATATGGCGATTAGATGAGTGTGTTGCGGGCGGGGGAGAGGGGTGCATCCAACATAACTTCCTACCGATAAAAGATTAGTGTTTGTCGAAAGGTGAGCTCGAGGAGGCCTCCGGAGATGTTAACCACCTGCCTTCAGAAGAGGGAGGGAGGCTACGTAAAATGGTTGTGGCTGCCCACCTACTTAAGACGTGCCCGAATAACCCCCACATTCGACAACATTATACTGTAGGCTTCCCAGTCAGGTACGGAAATGCACAGTCGTGCATACCAAATACGGCGCATACTGGGTTGAGGGAGCAGTAAACACTTTGGCCTCCTAGGATCTTAATTTAGTTCACATAATTCCCAAGTTCAAATGAAAAGTATTTAATATGGAGATCCGTGACAAAATTTCCTGTTGTACATGTAATCATTGTGCATATTTGGCTGGTGACATACGTGGGGCGGGTGAGAGGCTTCATCCCCCAACGCCCTTGCGGTGGTTTGCGGGGTTTTATGTAGTGGATAACTATTCTTTCTCGCTATCAGGTATTCCTGGACCTAAGCTTTCCTCATCAATCGTACGTTGTATTATTTTCCTTTACCTAACTTGGCGTCTTCCCCATTTAGTTCCTCTACATATTTCTTCCATCTCCCTTGCACCTTTCCTGGTTCAAATAATAATTTTCCTGACTTATCCTTCATTATTAGCACGGCTTTTTCCATCCTAATTCCTGACGGCGGATTCACCTTTCTGTGCAACGCACCGATTTCAGCCTTCCTCTGTCAACTTTCCATTTCCTCGCACTGAGTATTCCACCACGCTTCTTTCGCTCTATTTGTTTTCCGCCTCACTTTATTACTCAATTACTGTACTTTCTCCTTCTTCCTGGAATCTCTCGGAAGTGTTTTGGACCAACATTTTCAAAGTAGTAGGGATTTAAGAAGAAGAATCCAGCTAAGCAAGGAAGCTTTTACAAGGTGAAGGGTATTGATGACATGGACGTTAAGTAAGGATGCTAGGAAAAGGCTTGTTGCAAGTAAAACTTTGATATGGAGCGCAGTTTCGTACGACGCGAAAACATGGCCCTTGAAGCCAGATGATATATGATATGATAGCGTGTGAGTGTGGAGAAGGATGGAAAATGTGAAATGGACAGCACGGAAAAGAAACGAAGAAGTCCTAGTCATGGTGGGGGAGGAGAGAGGATTGTCGTGAGAGATCTAAAGGAAACAATATATATATATATATATATATATATATATATATATATATATATATATATATACACACAGCGTTTGACTGACGATAGTACATGGAAGATTGTGAAGGAGGGGAGAAAGCTAAGCAAGCGAGAAAGAGGCAGGCAAAGACCAAGCATGTTGGACGAAGCGAAAGGAGGAAGGACGTATGCAGAATTGAAGATGGGGTAATTAGATTGTCAGATATCAGATTGAGTTCCGATAAAAGGGGCAATAGATGTATTTTTTGGTATATTTTATGCCCATCCAAAACCTACCGTAAATGGTAAAATATCAATAATATTAATTTTTAAAATTATTTCAAAGAATTACATTTCAGCCAATAAAAATAAGTTACAAAAAAGTGATGGATAAGTAGAGTAAATAAAATTATTAAAAAATATGGCGTACATGTGTATGTACATATTAATGCATTTACAATCAACGCGCATGCCGGCGCCAAATTTCGATCGCTATACAAATGGATACCTCAATTCGGGTTGAATTAGCTCAGTTGGAGCGACGTCCGGGAAAATGGCGAGAGATGATATACACAAGGAAAAAAATCACACTTTTTGAAAGGTTGACCAAAATCTTTACACCTTCCTATATTCTGTCTCATGAGTCTTTTCCTTTCTCCTTCATTTAGTAACCAAACAGTATCCACTCTATCACAGTTTTTATCATCCAAATATTTCTTATTATCTTCTTCAACCACTTTTTCCTGCCTCCGAATTTTCCGCAAATTTCTCTCTTTCTTTTTCCTTGCACTTCGTTTATTTACTTTCAGTTCATATATATTCATTCAGTTCATATTTTTCTACACACAATACTCAACAGTCTCTTTCTACGAATGTATCGTATGTGTGCGCGCGTTTGTGGGTGTGTGTAAATATATATATATATATATATATATTGTGTGTGTTTATATATATATATATATATATATATATATATATATATAAACACACAATATTTATACTATAATGGTACCATTCATCCCTTCCACAGGCTACGTTGCCATAACAGTCTCTGCTGCGAATTGAAAGTAAAAATACCTCCAGCAAGTAATTAGCATCACAGTTCGCATATGTGACTGCAGGCGTTCCTCCCCCATCCACCCCCACCCTTTTGCAACTTTCGCTCAAAGGGTGCTCTCGAGTCTTCATCCTTCCACCCAGCGGAGGTTCCAATTTCCTCTAAGTGCGGAATTACACTCGAGGCGGGAGTTGGGGGACGGCCACCTCCTCCTTCGGAGCCCTCGTGCCATCAGGCCACGAGTCGTCGGCGCGTGCCACGAGGCAATGTAAAACGAAAGCCCCCTCCCCAACAGGTGGGAGGCGGCTGAAGGATGAGTTGTGGCGAGGAGGGGATGGTCCCTCCCGCAGTTGGAAACATTTTATCGGCGGCTCCGGACGTGCGGCAGGTGATATCCCTCGCGTCGTCCCATCGGTCTATTTGAGCGTGCATACGTCCGCGAGCAGTCGTTTCGTTTTTTTCCAAGAAGAGGAAGAGCTTGATCTTTTTAGGGGA
This sequence comes from Hetaerina americana, assembly GCF_022747635.1. Taxonomy (NCBI): domain Eukaryota; kingdom Metazoa; phylum Arthropoda; class Insecta; order Odonata; family Calopterygidae; genus Hetaerina; species Hetaerina americana. The sequence goes on from NW_027286763.1 coordinate 41,562,329, forward strand.
AAGGAGAGAGGAATGGTGGGTGGACGAGTTGGTGCTATCTCCCCCACACCAACTCCGTACCCTTCTTAACGTCGACCACCAAGTAGAAGAACAAGCAGCAGGCCTTTACTGACTCCTACATTTATCCCAATCGTGGAGAGTAGCCCACTCGTGTAAGGCCCGGTATTTTCCTCCCCAGCGACAAGCACGGACTTCCGAGAAACAACATGCAATTATTTACAAAAGCTAGGGGATATTCACAACAAAATTAGGCTAAAAACAGGTTTCTCTTTCACGGATGGCATCCTTCATGTTACCAAACGAAACTTACTTTTTCTTACTAATACGAATCTTCCATGCTGAATTATTTTTGCATCCTTCTTTCTCTATTTAACATTCATGCACGATGGCATGCACGCATGCTCTTCCGTTCTTGAAGCTTCTAACACTCCTTTCCTTGAGAATTTCTTCAAATCACGTTCACCCACGACTTTCTCGGTCAATCCCTTACTCTGAATGCATTTCCTCTGCTCTCCAATACCAGCTCCTTCTCACCAATTTTACCAATTCGGCCAAACCCACGTAGCGCTGTTATTTTTTAGGCATTAAAAATGATTTTTTTGATTCGTAAAACACTTATGGCATACAAGTTTAAGTTGTACCTTCATGTCCTCCTTGGCATGAACTGGCTTTTATAATGAGGATAGCGAAAAGTATTAAACAATCAACTAAAATAAAGTTTAAAATACAGTGCAGGCAAGCCCAAAAGAAGATTCTAGATCCTTATCCTTGAAATGTACCATGAAACATGTCTACGCAAATCCAACATAATTTTTTTGCGAAATAAATATTCTGATAAATATCAGGTATGCGTGACCTATGATCGTTTTTTAAATACAAAGATTTAGGTGTGCGTGATTAGACTATCCAATTAAGAATTGTTTCAAGAGGTGCATGCTAGGTCGGCAGTTCATTACACGTACTTTTCAATGACTGATGTATTGCATGTCATGATTCATCCCAACTATAACCACCCCGTCCAACCAGTACAATTTCCACGTGAGCTTTTTCGATATGGTGCGGTTGCTATAGTACTGGCTTCCCACCCATAGGGCCCGGGTCCAAATCCCGGCGGTGTTGAATATTTTTCAGAGGGATCTCGATCCCTACTTGAGGTGCTTTGTGGAGGGCACTTTGAGTGAGTACGCCGTTCGTCGGATGGGACGTAAAACTGCGGACCCCTTGGCGCCCTTCGTAAAGAGTAGGCTAATGCCGACGCCGGATTTCCCTCCACCCTTCATCCTTTCCTGTGCATCTCTAAAGGCGCAAATGACCTCAGCTGTCGGTCACCTCCGATAAAATATTACTACTAAGACCTGATGTTACGGTTAAATTGATTTAAAACCGCAGCGTGGCAGCGTTTTTAAGTGCGTACTATATTCATTATTTATACAATAAAATGCTGCGGCACCAACTCTCTAGTGCCAGCACGTAGAATAACATATAAGCGATAGAAAGCTTGCAACACCCTTCTTTTTTGCGCGGTTATTATTTGCTGTCTTGTCGAAGCCATAACGTTCCCCCCTATCACATTGTTACCGCTCCTGCTACATTATAACCACGTCATGCCCCGCTCAACAGTAAGGCCGCCTCTGCTAATTACATATACGTTCCACAAGTATAAATAAACGCGATACTTAGATACTAATAAAACCTAATGATACCTAATTATATACGAGAATCTACCGGTTAGGGTAGGTTTTGGATGGGCACAACTACGAAATAAATATCTTGTGAATCTTAACAAAACACAATCCAGCATTTTACTCTACAAGTCTCTTCATCTCTGTGTACTCACTTACTCCCTTCATTCTGTCCAACATCCCTATCCTGTCCTTTCCTCGCTTGCCTTCGATTACAGTCTTCAATATCCCACTGCCGATCAATATGCTTTTCATCCATTTTCCCTACCTCCTTATGATTTCTTCCAACAATCCCATCTCTCTCTCTCTCTCTCTCCCTCTCTCTCTCTCTCTCTCTATATATATATATATATATATACATATATGTATATATATATACATATATACATGTATATGTACATATATACATGTATATATATGTACATATATACATGTATATACATATACACACACGCTTACATACTGCATGGTAAGCAGAAAACCACTGACTGGGTGTTTGGCTGAAGTAAATGAGGTAATGGTTTTAGTCAATTAAAAATTTATGAAGGTACCCTGTGTTGCTTAAGTTACATAATTCTACTTCATTTATTAAATTTTAAGCGTTAACCATTAGACTTCAGACAATTACCTGAAGGTTAGTAACCTCATCTCCTTGACGCGTGCCTCAGAAAACCACGAAACCTCGTGGAACCCCCAAAATTCTGTCCAAATGCCCCCACGCCCAAGGGAATTTTCCTCTTCTCCCCCTTAATTGTTGGCTTCGAGCTCCTCTCCCTCTTTCATTCGGAAACTCACCCCCTCTCTTTCCCTTCTAATCGTACTTCCCTCCTGAGCACCTGTCGCGTGCCAACCTGCTGTTCCCCAACCCTAAATCGACCCCTCTCTAATCTCGCGGAGCATCCATTCCGAAACACTGTATCCACCGCTCAGCTGGCCATTGTGCGTAAAACCCCCCCTTCTTTTTCACGGTCCTGACATTTAATATGTCCTTTATCCAAAGTCCTCCCCCATTAATTTATGCACTTGGAGAATAAAGAGCTTATTGTGTGCCGAATGAAGATACGCTAACTTATACCTGTACATGTGAAAAAACAAAAGAATATTTCAATATTTCATATTACCATAAAACTCCTCAGTTCTAGCCCTCAAAATTAAGTAAATAAAAAAATGGAGATTAAAGTTTTAGTTCCCTTGATTTTAGGCGGAACGGAATACATTCCGAGAGATTTTAATTATTTGGATTACAATTAAAGGTCATAGAATGTTAAATGGAAAACAACAAATTCTTAATGTTATACTCAATAAATTCTCTTTCCATTGTCATGAATATGTCAGCAAAATAGTGGGCAAGAATCATATATTACCTCCACGACAGACTATTATATGCTTCACATTCATCTCAGGTGGCAAACAGCGTAATAAGAGGTCAAAAGTAAATACATACATTCAGCAGGATTAGCTCTCCTGCGCAAGTTGTCAGAAATATAATGTCGACCGATGACATGTTTGACTATTACCAAAGTATAAAGATTTGTACGTAAACAATATTTCACCCCTCGTACTTCATATAGAAATGATCTTGGGCTACATTAAGCCAGGAACACTACGAGGGTAATCTCAAAAGTTTCCGACCTAACAAAGATACAAGACAATTTTTCTGAAATTTTCTGAGGTCAGAAACTTTTCAGACCACCCTCGTATGCCCTCTGTTGGTTTTCAATTGATCAGCATGAAATATAAAATTTTAATGACATGGTGTTTACTTTCAAAGCGTATTAGGGAATCCATGATCATCCATTTAAACTCATTTCCACCACATAATTATGGAATTCATAATGGGTAACATTTTAATAATGCGGGGTAAAATACCGTTTCCGATAAGATACAATCCGAGAAATAAGAGAACTTTTGTAATAAGCATTACAACTATTTATAAATAATTGGTTATTCTCTAATCATAACTGGAATCAAATAAAACATTTTTAAGCAAGAAAATTTCAATGCATTTAAATTGAATCTAATAAATGAACTCTTAAAATACATGAAATACTTAAAACCTCGGTTCGAATTCTCTAGCTCAAAAGCTAGCATACTATGAAATCCACACTGGACACACCAGTTTGAACTATGCACATCATACAACATTTAAGAAAGAATCATCTCAGTGATATAACAACCTAAAAAACGCTATTTTCTTCGCTATAAGCTATGGGGTGTAAATATATCATTTCACTGCCTGCTCAAACTTCTTGAGCCAGAATAAAATTCTAGAAGATAAACCTATTTCGAACAAAAATGCACGATGATAAAATATCATCAGGAATATTTTTAACGCGTTTATTTTTTTAATAAATTCGAAAGTACAACGATCGCTCAGCTTAAATTGAGGTAAAAACCGGCCGATTATACCCCAACGGTCTAAAACAATAGAAATAGATCCATGTAGAGACTCCAAACAAATCGTTTTTTCCCACGTACCACTAACGATCATATTAAAACCAAGGTTAATACAACGGTCATTTTTTACGGACACCATACGTTGACCTGCAGATTCATGATTGACGAAGAGAGAAGACGAGACTAATCGTAAGACTTTTAGAAAATACAGAAGGAACACGCGAACTTACTAGTGACACTGAGGGAACTATTTTGGCCACGAATGGAATGGTAAAATCAACCACCAGGATAAAAAAGAAAGAGAGATAAAAAAATAAGAAAGATAAACACCGTCAGTGCACTCGTTCTTCATCTAAAGATAGACAGTCATAACGATCTCGAACCCATTCAACCGAATGTTTTTATTTAAAAAATTAAACCTATTGATTTAGACAAACTCACCCAATTTTGCAAGATGTGTATAGGGATGCGTGAGTCCGCGTGTTTGTGTGTATGGGCAAATATTTTCTATTCGCATCAACTAATATTTGCGCATGAATGGTGGGCGCCATAACACATCCCACCAAACGTCCTCGCGGCGACCTATAGGGTATTGTATAGATGAAGATGTATATATGTACATTATGAAGGTCGATGTCTCAAATCCCAATACCAAACACCCCGGAGAAGGCTTCCAAGGTCTAATGTAAATTACCACGGAGTGTTTCACCATTCTAAAATAACTATTTGAGCAGAGTTCATCAGAGGTGGGACGCAACGAAGGTCGATCAAGGCATTAACCCTGGTGTTACCATCAAGCCTCTTCAACTTCTCTCTCCCACCAGAATTTCCTTGGAACACCCATCCTATTAAACTTGAGGCGTTTTACCGCCCCGGGCCAAGACATCTTTGTGGAGCAGGTGCAAGATACTGCTTCGAAGGGCACGTAAACAAAAAAACGATGGACGAGAAATCATTCCGAAACCTCTTTCGACGTGCGCGCGGCGAATTTTTATCACACTGAACCGCGAGAGATCGCTCGCGTGCCAGGGCCCTTTATGTCAGCCTCGCCGGGAGATTATCGAATGAGTCCAATCGCATATTATATTCCACTTTGTTCGCTCGCGATGCAAAGGCGGGTTTTGGAAAGAGTCTTTTCGAATGCCTAATTTATGGAGCTGATAGCCTTGAAGCGAGGTAGTCGGAGTGGTTCGCCCGGCTCCTTGCTTTTGGAGAAGCGTTCCTCATTGATGCTGCGTGAATGATAAGTTCCACCAAAGAAAGGTCACTTCCAGCGAATTATCACCACCAGTCTTCATCGCCTGTAGGAATAAAGGGCCCTATAACAAGGGAAGTTTGAGAACCCATAAAACGATAAACGGATAAGCCCTTCATTATAGAAGGGATATTAAATGTTTCCTGGCCTATAATGTGTTAATTAGGGTTTTCTCGGAAAAAATTCAAAGCAAGACCAATTGCAGGGATTAAAAATGATGGTATCGAAATTTGGAAAATCAGGGGAGCCCTACTAAGCCATGCTTCTTGGAAGAAAAGGGTTTCCCAAATGGAATTTATGTGAAATAAAATAATCATTTCATTAATGAATAAATGGATTCTTATGGATAAAAGGAGATTACAATCTTTAATTAACAACGCCCCTGGCCGTCACGATCACTAATCGGGCTATGATACCGCACAAACAACCAATCAAATAGTCGCGACGGATTATAACAGTAAAATTCGGAATAATACATTTCAAAGGGGAGATGAGATAATAATCAGATAGAACAGGCGTTGAAACTAGAACAATGGACTGCACTGGCAAAGACCAGAAAAAAGTGCATAAAATGATTACAATTAGTGAACCAACTGTTATTCGAAAAATTAATATTAACGTATGTTGCCTAATTTTGGGATGAATAAATGCTAGAACCATAAAAAGGTGCTATAGGAAAGGAACTGAAAAGGAATAATCTAAAATTCTTAGAATGGGGTAACCAGAAAGAGCAAAATAATATTTCTACAGTAAGTAGAAAGGCTTCAGACCGTTTTTGCTCTATTAACCCGCTTGCATTCCTACTTTAACTCAAAATTTTCAGCTTAAACTGAAGCTAAAATATTTAATCAATTACTTTGCAATTCGTAAAATAATAATTAGGCAATAGAAGTATTTGGACCATAAAATTCTCAGGTCTTAGCCATTTGCTGTTTTCAACATTTTTTCCTCGAAGACTCACCATTTGGAATAAATTCCGTGTTACGGAGACGTCCAAAGGTATAGTATGTTCAATGTATTGGGATCGGAATGGCGTGGTCGCTAACGTACTCGCTTCCCACCCCGAGGGTCAGGGTTCGAATCACAGCGACGACAGATATTTTTCAGTGGTGTCCCGATCCTTACTTGAGGTGCTTCGTGGAATGCACTTGAGTGAGTACGGCGTCCGTCTGATGGGAAGTTAAGCTGCGGACCCCTTGGCACCTTTCGTTAAGAGCAGGCTAATATCGACGCCGGGTTTCTCTCTGCCCTTCATCCTGTCCATCCCTAACGGCGCAAATGACCTGCGTTGTCGGTCGTCTCCCATAAATAACAATGTTTGATGGAAGAAGTTGCTGGGCTCACACAAAGATAGAGCATGTAAAATTAACTAGAGGCAAAATAATTTCGAATGAATGTATCGATCCTAAACTTGTGACTATTGGCCTCGATGTGTTCGGGTACAATCGCTAAATTTTGGCAATCATTAGGAGTCACCACGTGCGCCAATTTGAACTACATGAACATTCACATCCGATACACGAAAAAAGAAGTAAAAGAGAGATGTTGCTTCACTTTAGATGGGTCTCATTTGGAACACGAGTAATGTACTTGGTATTCATGGTGGAACATAATTAAAGAAGTGGTAAAAGTTTAGCAAACATCCTCTATATTTGCTAAAATTTGCTACGAGAAAGGAATACCCAAGCGTGACGAGTACGCTGGCAGAATGAGGATGGGATCCCCTGGAGTCACCAAAAGCCCAGGAAAAACTACGACATTTAGAAGGCTAAAAAGCCCGAGTTTGCTTGTTTCACCAAGTGAATTAATATGGCTCCACACCGCATATACATATTTTACCATCAGATTAAAATACCACGTTAAAATGGGTTTTCCATGAATACATGTCTTCTGCGGGTGTGAATTGGCAGGAATTTGTTAGTTTTGCATTTTGTTTTATTCTGTTTTAAGGGTGGTGACCCAACTCCGCAACACGCCGTTTCGGCGGTTTGCGGGTTATCATGTAGATGTTAAAGATCTATGCTATTCAACATTTACATCTACATACATTTACTAAAAGATTTTACGTATTACATGGATGTAGCTCATTTTTATTCCCTTCTTTTTCGCATAACAAAGAACTATTTACAGTATGAAAACGCCATTTGTTTTACACTAAGTTTTCTGCCAGCATGTGAATGCTTTCGAAGTTTTTAGTGAATATTTTTTTTCCATTTTCCCTTCTTCTCCCATATCCTCCTTTATCCCTTTCCCATCCCACATGATGCTTGCACCCCCTGCCACGTGCCCTTTAGGTGGATCGCGGGGCGCCATTTGTACGGGGAAATAGTGAAGTAGAATAGCATAAGTAGAAGATTTGGTGGAGGCGACCGACAGCTTAGGTCATTTGCATCCTTAGGAATGGAGGGGAAAGGAGGAAGGGTGGAGAGAACCCGGCCTACATACTCTTAACGAAAGGTGCCAATGGGTCGGCAGCGTACTCAACTGAAGTGCTCTCCACAAAGCACCTCAAGTAGGGGACGGGGTACCACTGGAAAATATCTATCGCCTCTAGGATTCGAACCCTGTAGTGGTGGCTAACGTACTGGGTTCCCACACAGAGGGGTGGAAAGCCAGTACGTTAGCCATCACACCATCCCAATACTCTAGAAGTGGAAAGCTGATGCTCGAACACCCCTTGCCACACGTCCTGGCGACGACTTGCGTAAGTGCAAGACGAAGACTTTTAGAAAGTTTCAGAACAAAAGAGTTCAACAATGACACAAAAGGAATTATTATGGACCCACGCTACTTGGGTATATCAGACCACAAAGATAAAATAAGGGAGATAGATTCCAGCACAGAGAGATATCAATACTCATTCGTGTGTTTGCATGTGTGTGGGATATAAGGGTTTTTGCATGAATATATACCAAGTTTTGTTATTGGATTTCATATATTTGTGGCTTTTGCATGCGGTTTTTTTCTTAGTTACGGGTGGTAAATTAAAACCACACGCCATTGAGGCGGCTTTCGGGTTATTCAGTAGATGTAGATTATCAGAGGGCCCGCATGCGCGCAAAAATAAAACAATTGAAATAAGATATCATCTTATTTCAATTGTTTTATAATCATCTCCAGAAAGAAAATAAAATTCCATAAAGGAAAGTTAGCAAAGAGCCAAGCAATGTAATGGCCGCGATTGGACGACTAGTTGGGAGAACAGGTCACTCCGCTGCATTTGAAACCTGCTAGCCTTCGGATGCCGCGGGGCGTGTATAAAACATTCTACGCACCAAACCGGCCCGTGTATTTTCGCCCGCGGCTCCAGAAACCGGTCTCGATAAAATGTTCTCTACCCTCCCCCACCCTCACCCGCTTCCAAGGGGGCCCATCACCGCGTCCTCCACCCTCACGCCCCCCTCCCACCAACGCTCGTCACTCCCCCTAAGACCAGCCTTCTACGACGACTCACGCAGGCAGCTCACGAAAAAAAAATACGCAATCTTGCTGGCTCACTCGCTTACTCAAGCGGCGGACGGAATAACCCCTCCGTCTCGCCCCCTTCCAGGCCCTCAAGACTGTCTCACCCCCCGGCCTCTCCCCCCCCGTTACCTACTCCACCTCCTATAAAACACCTCAGACCGGTGAGACCGGTTTTCTTCGCGCGGAGAAGTCTAACATCCGCTCCCGCATCCTATTCTCGTTATGGCTGGTCGAAAATAAGCAATGCATCAACACCGTACAATAGGTGGCATTTATTTACGGGCGTGTCGATACATATATAAATAAAGGTCAGCCAGCACTTGCCACCTGAATTCTTCTCACTCCAATCCTTCGATTTCAGGTTTTAAGGGAACATGCTGCGACCTTATTTGGGGCAGTGACGGCTGTCTCACAACACGAGAGTTCGGAGTGGGTCACAAAAGGAGCAAAAATTGGCGTTCGTACGAGTGGCTTGGAAATGAGGTGCGGCGATATGTTCTTTAATTCTCCAAGTTTCGGCGAAAATTCCAAGAAAAGGAGAGCTTATGCGAACAGTTACGAAACACTTCGTTTATATCTACATCTACACTAAGCCCAGCAAAGCCGCCGCCAGGGTGCATTTATAGGGGCACGTGCTTGTATATATTAGTAACTTGTATAGGTATTTTGTGCGAGGGTTAAAATATATTTTGCATGAATATATATATATATATATATATATATATATATATATATATATATATATATATATATACACACGTCTTTGTGGGTGTGCATTAGCATTTTTGCTGTTTTTTTGTAGCATTCTATTATTATGTAGATGTAGATGCTATTCACCGGATATTGTCCTGACACCCCCCACCGCACGCCATTGGGGCGGTTTGTTGGGGATTGTGTTTATACCGGGGAAGATGAAAAATATAGCATTAAAAAAATCATTTTGAATTACAAAATTGCATTGCATGTTGCAAAATATTGCAAACTAAACCGGTAAATGACAACTTCTTACGATATCTGAAATAAATTGCTTCGATGTAAATGTTAAATAATAAATCTAAACTGAATGATAAAAGTATGTTTACGAACTCCTTATTGACTAATTAACTACATATGCGAGCAAACAACATCCCTGTCAACAACACTATCTTACCTTTATCCTCACACGAGCTAAGCAAAAATTCTTCTCGCTTCTTACAATATTTTTTTCATTTTTCTGCTACAATATTCGGAAAATATTTTAGAGCGCACTGTTTCCCAATACATAAATTTAGTACGACGTTTGCATATATGTTTCATACGCCAATGAAAGTATTCCACTGCATTAATATTTAGCAATATGAATCAGTGAAATCTGCAAGGCCTATAAGAGAAACTGCCTAAACTATTATAAAAATATCATGCTTCTATCATATCCCTAAGAGCTGTGTCAATTCTAAAAAGTACTTATTGAAATACAATATTTATAAAGATAATCCATTGGATGCAGCGTTAGGGTCCAAAAACCGCAGTTTAACGTTCAACCGAATACCTTATTATCACACTTGATTCTGCCAACTAAGTCCGGACGCGTATCAGGATGGACTAGCGAGAGAAACATCCCTCTAATTCCGGGAATTGAATTCGGGGCCGCAGCATTAGGAGATTAAACAGCATCCGTCACTTGGAACAGTCTTCCTGCTTTAAACAGGCCGACGCTCCGTTTTTGCGTACTCAGCACAAAAGACTACCAATGTTGGAGAATGATGTCGTGAGAGGCGCGTGGTCCATGGAGCTTCAGGAAGAGACGCAAGGAAGACCGGAGAGACGAGATTCATGAGCATCGTCTGCCTTGGGAGGGCTGAGGGATAGGGAGGGTGAGATTGGGAGGGTGATGAGGAGGGAGCTCGCATTCCTGGAGCCACAACGACGCTCTCGGGCTAACGGGTTATTCGTGAGACGAGGCAACGCTCCCGTTCAGCCCACGATAGTCTCGTAGGTGTTAAGTCAAGGGCAGATAGGGTTGTGGAGTGAGGCGGCACTGTCTCTCAGATCTTAAATTAGGGGATCCATCGTCCATCCCTTTATGGAACTTTATCGCCTTCTTCAGAACACATGAAATTTATTTAAAAGGAACTTCGCGATGTTAATTCGACAAAAAAATAAATAAACCGCCAACGTTCGCCGCCTAAGGAGCTTCACGCCCGAATACAATATAGACTCACAGACGGGACTTGATCCTCAAACAACACTGGGAAGGGATCTGCGTAAATCGTACGATACCATCAGAATAGTTTTGAAATTAAAGTGTAACATCCATATTTTGGAGCGACGAGGTAAAATACAGCAACTTCCTTCGGCAGCCGAAATTCACATCGCATTTCCTTTCACATTTCAAATCGAGGACGACAGAAACTGTGGCAGAATAATATAGATAAAATCTTTCATTCTCTGTTAAATAAAGTACGACTATTCTTGCGAGAAGGCTGATGTGGCTGAAAAACTTATGTAGAACCATTGGACGCATACGTACTGCTTAGCTCGTGGCGGTTTCTTACGGCTCAGGGGTAAGAATTCAATTTCAGTTAATATTTTATCGCATTCAGGAGATGAACAAAACAATTAGATAACCCACAATAATGTGAAAATACTGTAACTTTGACTTTAAACGTGATGGCACAAATCGCCTGTAGGAGGAATTACGAATTATTTGGTCATGATACCTTTGCGTCTATCGCACAAGACAAAGGTTAGAGCCTTTGCACAGATCCAGACACCATAGAATGTAAGGCAGCGGCATTAGGAAATGAGAAACTGCCTTTCTAGGCATCGGTAGGCATTTCTTTACGCGCGGATTACGCCGTCCAGAAGGAAAGCTCTTGATACCAGCACGTACGTCTACACCGGTACCCCTTCTTTATTGCGTCCGCTGGAATATAGGAATTGAACCAGGTTATCGGCGGGAAAAAAGCCGTACAAACACCACTTGAATGCTAAACACCCGATCCGTCATTATGCATTCAAAAGGAAGAAATACCCCTGCAAAAACGTTTCGAGAAAAGCGAGTACGTGTGCTCACAGTAAACATTTTAGTTCATGCCGAACTACAGACGTTTCGGACACCAGAAAACGTCTAAGGCGATGCTTCTCAAGAGTGTCTGCAGTAATCTTATTCCTTAAGAGGTGGTTAACATTATTAGGATGGACAGCCGGGATGCCGATCATCCCAAAATTCTCGACGCTGTTGACTAATGATTACCATTGAGGTTTGTGAAACTCCAGCCAACTTCCAATGCCCACTGCCATCGGTAAAAGCAAGATGCGGGATCATCAAATTTGCTGAATAATTATGAAACAAAACTAGATTTTGCTAAGATTTTTTAAATAGACATTTTAGGCAAAATATTATCTTATGAAAGTTAAAATTACCCATTTTCTCTAATTCGAGTCGCATTTCATCCACAGACGCAATACATCTACATCTAAAATAACGTTAGAAGGAGTAAGAATGATAAAGAAGAACGTTTCAGCGCAACGACGGTGAAATCAGGTGAAAACGATGAGCCAGAAGAAATAGACGCATAAGATCAGCAAGGACAAAATTGAATTACGCATACTAGTTGAAGTACTTGAAACTTTCAAAATTTATTCCAAGTATATTTTATCTTTCCACATTCAATATTTATTTTGATACTGAGAACAAAAAGACACTGCTGGTAACCACACGTCATAAACTTAATGTATCGGCATTTTCTACAGTAGGTAATTCATAACGATAGCACATATAAAAGGAAATATCAAGTTGAGACTCCGCGAAATTTGACCACAAGAAACATTGGCGCAACTTTAAGATGTGTTTTAAGGTCAATATGCCATTTAAGGTGGAAAATAATGATAACAATGCATACATTTCACGAGGCTGAACTCAGCAGTTATACTTTTACTTCAAAGGAAACAGCCGATTTAAATAATATAAGCATTCGATAAAAAATTCAACACAAATTTCCAACTCCATCATGTATTTATTTTCGAAAGCTTTAACGGCCTATAACATTTTCTCATGGCATATTTTAACGACTCTTATAGTTTGAAAATGACGCCTGATGACAAAGTGTTCGTGACAAACAATGAACTTAATATAAAAGTTGTTGTAAAGAAATTTGATTCCTTTGAGTCCTAATATTTGTACTAGTTTTTTCAAAGAGTAAAAATGTGACATAGATCATTAAGGCATACTTATCACTTGGAAAATGCTGTGAACTTTTCAATTTTTTGAGTGATTTGATTCATTACTTTTCCAACGTGTTCCATGCACAGTAGCGAAGTGGAATATGCTGGTTGGAGCGATACGTTAAATTAAATGCAGAATTTATCCAACCAAGAGAACTTTTACAATAACAATTGGACACCGTGATCAAAGAAACTATTGCCCAAAGACGAGGGTTTTCAAAGAAAAAACTAAAGTGTGTAATTCGAAATTATGAGTCAAAGAGATGAAAAATGGACGTTGAAAATAAAGTGGGCTCATAAGTACGAAGGGAGGAACTTAAAGAGTCAAGTACAAGAAATGGAGGCCATAAAACTAGGGAACCAAACTATGGAAAGAAAAAAAACAAGCTATAAGGGATTAGACACAACGTGAGACTCAATGAATACCTCTTGTGAGCATCTTTACGAAATACAATGTAAATTAAATGAAAAAAGTTAATATCAAATGACAATGGAACAATTAAATGGTAAAATTAAGAAATAGTGGAGAAAGACGCTCCATCGAATAGCGAACTATTAAGAGGGAGGATGAATGGAATTATCAAATTTAGGGCTGAGAACTAAACATTGGTTGAATGGATCACCATCGAGACCTCACAGACTGAGAGCCTAACTAGAATTAGTAGGTATCGACGGAGAGAAGGGCAGTTTGCCATTCGAGGTACCGACGGAGAGAACGACAGTTTGCCATTCGCATATGTGACGCATATCACACGGTCATGATGCTGCGAAACAGGCTAATGGGAACATCAGGTCTCAGCAATCACGCTGCAAGTGCGCATGAGTTCGTTGGCCTTTAATTTTCCCCGTCTCTCCCTCCCACTGTCGGTCTCATGTGACCGAGCCTCCATGCCGAGCGACCCCGACGCATCTAGGCAGCCAGCCGGTCGCATTTGCACGGCCACTCCCTACCCATTGACCGGATGACTGCCGTCTGATAGCTACTGATGCCAATTCGCTTCAAGGGGGAGGGGGGATGAAAATAGACGGGAGGCGATTGCCCATTGGCTGACGGACCGTTGCTATCTCGCTGCAGCATCATCTCCCAATGGGTCGTCGGCGTTTCTCCATAGTAATATGAAGCCCGCTGCGTCTCCGTGGAAACCACTGCACAGCGTTTTGCCGCTTCTGTAGGAATGCCAGGCGTGATGAACCCCTGTGCCAGGGAAGCTTCGAATATGTAGCTCCACCTCTTACGTGTACAGGGAATAAAAAATTGAAGAGAGATTTCGTAAGGATAATGATACAATTTAGAATTTCTATAACGAGAGATCGCCACCAAAAAAGCCGATATTACATGTTAGTTTTCGAACAATTTAACTACAATAATATACTTCCAAAATGTTTACGCACAGATTACAGAATTTTCGCAATAAAAGGGCAGACAGTATAAAATGAGAATTTGAAACTTTAAACTCGATTAAATTTTTCGAATGGCAAAATAGGCATGATGAGCCTCTCGTGCTCGTAAAAAAAACGTAACGTGAAGACGCTCTTAATCATAATGCAATTTTTCCAGCACTCCGACCATAATGTATCACCTAAAGCTGTTATTAAAAATCGCAGCAATTTCCGGAAAATGAAATTCTGCCGCATGCAGAGGTTAATTATTATTTGTCTCTTGGAGTCATAGTAAAATGGAAATGATAGGAAATACGAGGTCATAATGACATTTACATAATGGAACCTAAAATACTTGTAGATACCATTATCTCAATTTTCTTTACGACCACATCGACCACAAATATTGACATAAGTGGGCAATAATATTTGCAAAATTATTTTGACCATTTCAGTTAATGCGAGGATTTTATTGGATGCTCAAATAAAAAAAATCGGACGAAAAACGTTCCAGAAATCCTATTTAAGAAGTAGATATTAAGGAATTAAATTAAGTCTAATGAAAATTCATACATCAAAATATGTAGTTAGTGCATTGATTACGAGAGAGGAAACACAAGTTTCTTCTCGGATTCAATGGGATTAACCAAAATATACGATATATCAGAAGGGAAAATAAAAGGAACGGTTCATTTTGGGGGACAAAGGAAAAGGCGCAGAGGCCAAATTAAGAGGAACGAAAGACGGGAAACTGTCAAGGTGTAAGATAATTAATTACCTTTGTATAGGAAGTAATGGAGGGCAGGTAAACAACTACGGATTCATGACAGATTTCCTGAAATTTATTTGATGGGGCAACTTCCTAATTTTCAACGGAAGAATAGGAAGGTGGCAGGGAGAGTCACGGAGGCACAGGGGAAAAATCACACTTCAAGAAAAGTGTGAGTGCTCGTTTCATTCCTTTCTCCGACTTTGGTGCCTTCGCTACAGTGAATTATTACCACAGTACGTATTCACGATTGTGTTGCATCTAATTCTTCCCCCTCGTGCTCATTTATTTCCGTAACAGTCGCTGGGCTCGAGATGAAGTCATCGCAACCACACATGCACGCAATGCGCATTAATCATACGCGAAGGATCTTTTCGCTGCTCCCTCGGAAGAGAAAAATATAATTGCTCCGACACATGCACCCAAGAGCGTCTTGGCTGGTCGCTCATGTTCGCTCCCATGTCGGGTCGGTGGCTAGCGACCGACTCCGGGACGGGTATTACGACTTGCGGCGGGAGGTCTGCTGAGAAGGGTGGAGAAGGAGGGAGCGTGGGAAGGAGGGGGATATCATAAAGGGAGATAAATCACGTGGGAGTGAGGGACTTATCTCGGGAAGGAATTCTTTAATTGGGTCGTGTTTACGGTCGAGATACTCTCACGCCAGGGGTGGATTGTATGTTATCTTGCTTCCATCAAGGTGCTCATGGGATCCGATGCGTTCAGTTTAGCCGATTCCTCGAGAGGAACGACTCCTGCGCCACTCCAAAAATTGAAACAATCCAGATCAATCCATGGCTCTTCCCGCCATTCCTTAATTAAGGAAAATATACAGTGCTCCGTAAGTGTTATAGGACTCGATAACTTTTATTTTAAGATAAAATTTCGCGAAGTCAAAATTAAACAATCAAGGTTTTTCGCAGCTATCTCAGTTAAAAAGCAAATGAGTTTAAAAAATTAAAAATGCTTAATCTTCTACAATAAATTAGGAATACTAAGGAAAGATAACCATCGACGTACCAATTAGTGTATCGGTTCTTGAATATCTCCATAAGCCTGATATGAAAAGCATTAATTTATTAAGGATCGTTTAAATTAAAAACTTTTCATAAGATCAAAACGCCATTGGAAAGCAGAGGGATAGGGTATCAAAGGAATATTGGTGTGAAAGGTTAGATACATGGTACATGGTTGTTCAAACGAGCATATTCCGCCTTTGTGTGAATATATCCACGATCAAAGGGTGGCACTACAATTATCTTGGACCTGGGATGACAAAAATAAAGGAAAAAACATTTTTACTAATTGATCTTATTTTTATTGAGTGAAATGGTGAATTCTACAAATACACGGCCCAACTTCTTTCGAAAATTAGATCACTTTTACAGCATTGCGAAAAGAATTAGCTTTCAAATTAATATTTTAAGCAGTTATTTTCTCTATCACAATATGCGATTGTTACAACTAATTTATTTCCACACCAAAGTCAGGCCCTTCCTATGCATTATTCTTTCCTATCGGTTCTTGCGCTACAGGGTGTGGAAGCAGAATTTGCTGATTTGAACGACAAACGCTATGAAAATCAGGAAGTTATATATCCGCACCCTATATGTTCATAAACCGCTGGACGGCCTCCAGGCCACAGTGAATGCATATTTGTACGTCAATGCATGACTTTTTCATGATTAATATCAATTAATACTCCCAGTTAGCCAATAGTGAGGCGCATACATCCACCAAGTTCCTCAGAAAGTGTAACACGGGACTAGATGTAAAATTAGAAAATTAGTTGTAAAGAGATATTCAATCGTCACATTCCATGCATAGTAACTAATATGTTATACAATTCAACGATATGTCGCCTCTTTAGCTCAGTGGTAGAGCACTGGTCTCGTAAACCAGGGGTCGTGAGTTCAAACCTCACAGGAGGCAAGTTTTTTATCGAATTTTTGGAATATCGTAGAAAATGCTACGAAAATTCACTGCAATTTGAATGGTAACTACAGCAACATTTGGGCTATCATATCAATAAAAAAAAACTGTTTGACACCAAGCGTGGGCACATGTGCACAAGTTATCGCGATTGGTGTTTGAAGTAATATAGTGTTATGATTAATGTGCATCACAAAAAAAAATTTTTACTTTGCAGGAATAATTTTACATTGAGGAAATACATGGCCATAAAAATGATTTTAATATACGTATAATTAGATTTTTATCATCATTTCAAGCTTACGTCTTGCTTGCTGGCTTTGTAGTCTGACATGCATTACTTATTTACCCAAGGAAAATCCTAACGCCTTGTGTATCCGGTTCCAAAAAAATATATATTTCAAATTAATTTTTTTACATGCGTTTTATTGATTAACCGTGATCACTAATAAAATCCGAGAGAAACGAAAAAGGGCTCTTCAAGGAAAATGGAATGTAAAAAAATAGAATGAATGGAATCTTCGGATCTTTAAGGATATTTTAATCGTGGTCCCATTTAAACAACTTTAGTTCCATGGCATTAGATAAATTTTAATATCTAGTA
This sequence comes from Hetaerina americana, assembly GCF_022747635.1. Taxonomy (NCBI): domain Eukaryota; kingdom Metazoa; phylum Arthropoda; class Insecta; order Odonata; family Calopterygidae; genus Hetaerina; species Hetaerina americana. The sequence goes on from NW_027286763.1 coordinate 41,580,016, forward strand.
TTTAATAAATAAAAGGTTTAGAATAGATATATTTGACATTTTCTGAATATAATTTGGTATTCTGATTAACTTCGTTCTGACGAGACGATATTTAGTTTTATTTCGAGACATAATTTTCTCGACTGCCTAAACCTAAAGGTAGAGCTACAAGAAATATATTAAGGATGAATTCTAACATTCACTAACGAGTGTGCATTGGAGATGAATGAATTAGCGCGGATTTAGGATGAATGAAGCGCTGATGTCACTAATCTATGGATTGAAAATCGATGATAGTGACGTGAATTACATATTATTAACGGAGTAGAAATGAGAGCGGTTTATTAAACTAATCAACCGACGCCGCGGTGGATTGCAATCTGAAATGTTTTACGGCTCGCTCACTAAATGATTAAATACTGTCACCACACATTACACTTATCCCCAGTTTTCAATCGACCACTGAACTCTCCCCAGATAAAGAAAGTCTAAGGTTGCCTCAAGGTTCCGGGCTGGAACTCCATAACTTTCGCTCCACGCCAGCATTTAAAAAACTTCCGAGAAGAAAAAGAAAACCGACCGCTCAGTCATATACAAGCAAGCGCCCCGCCGCCCCCAGGGAAGCACCACCACCACAGCGCTCAAGTACCGTCAACTCATTAAGGCGACCAAGCGTGTGACTAAACAATAATAAAAAGAAACTTTTTGTGCCATGGGAGAAGAAGGGGATTAAATCGGGATGCAATGCCTTGTTAACTCGACCGAATCCCTCCGCTTGCTTTCTCCTCGCACTAGTACCACTCTCGACCACAGTCTACGGCTACGGTCACGGCCTGCAGTGCGCCCATTCCTCCCCTCCAGTGCTAGATAAGGAGCTCGGGTGAGCGGGAGGAGCCATCACCTCACCCCTTCCTCCTACTCCATCCCCCCCAGATGCACTGTACGCCTTCATCCCACATTCTCCTTCCCTCCTCACCCTTCCCGACCTGCCCGACATCGACGAGGGGAAGGGCAGGCGCGGTCGATGGAATAGGGTCACTGATCTCCCAACACATATCACCCCCTTCGCCCCTTCTCTCTCCTTGTCGCTCCCTTTCATGTATCTCGGTGACTCTCAACCCTCACTCTCCCCTTAACGGCAAAATCCCCTTCTTCTACCCCCCATCCCTCCTAAACCTCCCCCCATTCCACCTCCCCCTTCCGACGCTGCCGAGGCGCACCAGATATTGCGGACGGGGTTCCTCCCTACCCTCCCCCACCCTCGGGTCCGGCACTGACGCCCGCCCGCCGCGATTCCCCATCCCCTGACTTTTCTTTCCCATCTCCCTTGGGAGAAAGGGGGCCGCAAGCGCCGTTGGGGGTTCGGCCTGCGGACCACCTGCAGCGCTATCATTCGATACTCCCATTGACTCTTAACATTCGATTTCCTTTAAAGATTAAAACTTATGACCGTCTGACAGGAAACAACACGCTACCTTTACAGAACAAGGGCGCATTTTTGATAAGACACTGAAGGGTAAATTGGCCACGGCACACAAGATAAATATTTCAAAAAGTAATTAATTAATCACAACTGGGAAACGAACAAGGAAGGGTACATTTTAAGAACGAGGAGCTGAAAAAGCACATTACACGTAGAATTTTATCAATCGGGATTGATAGAGTGCCAAGTTGTCGCAAAATGTACAATTCTATGGAAACGTGCTTCCAGATATTATTCGGTTTACACCAAAATTTTCAAATCTAAACCATGGCTGAATAAAATGACTGACACTTCAGTGTTTCATGAATAATTAATATCTTTGTCACCTAAGAAACAATATGATCTCAGCCCAAATAAAGTGTAAATCGGGAATCCTCTCCAGTATCTTTGTTACTGAGATGAGCCTGAGCTGAGGTTAAGGGGTCAATGAAGTGACCATCTCACAAAAGTCATTGGATCAAGATACAACGAACCACTTAACTGCCCACGTGAGTTCGCACACTACGAAGCGCTTAACGAACTCGCTGATATCAGTAGCTCGCCCCGCTCTATATTTCATTCACGTCCATTTCCTAAAGCTGCCGCGCTGTGAGCGTGGAATACTGATTTTAAGGTCGAGAAGCGCAGTTGACTATGACCGACAGACCTCTCTATGGATCCGTTTCTATTCATGGAGTATCTCACTTGATGACCGATATATCTGGTCAACCGAATAAATATACGCTTAATTAAAGAAATTCTACACCCGCCCCAAAGAATATCCCAACGATAAGGAATCACATAAAGGGACATTCTCTTCCTTTATTATATGCTCATACCCAAAGAACACAAATGGGGATAAGTAAATAAATAAATAAGTATATATATATATATATATATATATATATATATATATATATATATATACACACACATACACGCATATGGAGAAGCGAGGTAGCGTTAGCGAACAAAAACACAGAGAAACACACTGTACATATGCACTTATTCCGCATTTTCAATGTCAGTGAGAATTTCCTTCAAGATATATATGAATATATAATATCTATATATGTTTATATGTGTGTGCGTATATATATATATATATATATATATATATATATATATATATATATATATATATATATATATATATATCCCAGTCTAGAAAATAGTTTTACATTCCCCACCTCTCCTGTGTTCGTCCTTAGTGTGGTTCCTATCCCTTTTCCTTATAACTGTTTCTATATAAATGAGTATTTGTTCGCCGTTTGGCGGGATTTCGTGTTTGAATGTGTGTGTGTATATATATATATATATATATATATATATATATATATATATATATATATATACATATACTTGGTTAAAAGAAGCCTGGTCCATAACTACCACTGAAAAAAACAATTACGCATCAATGGAGTAATATACAGGTACCTGTATATGATCACTAACTCATATTTCCAATGAGAATGCAAATAATGGCAAGCTTCACAGTGAAACAGCAATATAATATTGAGTTAATTAATTAATTCTAGTGTAACGATTTTCTTAGTGGATTTCCTCTTTTAATGGGTTTCATTATCTTAAAAGGGGTTTAATGAAAATATCTATTAATAAATGAACAAAATTATAATGATGTTCAAATATGTAGAAATACTAATCACGTAATTAAATCAGCTACCGATTTACTTTTTTCGCGTGAAATGTTTCGTATAGCAGTTTAAGAGTCAAATGTACTTAAACATTATCATTACGCTCTTGTTACAGTTGAAAAATAACGAACTGAAATTCAGCGAATGGCAGCTTGTGGGCTTGAAGAAGACAGGATTCTGTGGAGTGGCGCTGTATTACTGGCACTAGCAGTGAATAAAAGAGGAACCTATCATTGAAGGGGATTGAGTGATGAGGTCGGGACACGACAGTAGAATGAATACCCTTAGCCCTTGAGGTTATATAAAGGCTCGTGCTCCCAATCCCCATCTTAAGCTAAATTACATGGTGTACTGAAAGTCTCAAGTACAATCGTTGTCAAGATTATTCGGCAAAATCTATACTAACCATAAGCCCTGAGTCTAATTGGATACCCAGAGCATCACTTGGCGTAGATTTCATGCTGGATCTTTTATTTCGTGTATCGAGCGTCCTGCTCTCTTTGGCTGTAGATGCATTAATGGTCAAGAAAATATAAGAAAAGAGCAAATCATATTAATCTAAGTATGGGTAATACGTTCACGGAAGTTCAGCCAGCACTTACAAAATATAAACTGGATGCCGTAATCCTCTAATGATTTTTTCATAGATATAAACGATAAAATATTAAGCCATAAGGAGCGTTAAGACAAATTGATTGGGAAATGTAGTTAAAGCCTTAATTTTAGATTTAAAATGTATGCAAATCAGTAAAAGAACTTTCATTCCCTTATTACAGTAGAACAATATCAAACAAGAACCCAGGGAACCACCAAGACCGTAAATAAAACCCACCCTAATTACCCACGTTGCTTCGGAATTGACGATCACATTTATTCCATCACTTATGCCCGGCTAGGAACAAACGGAGAAACAGTCTCGCCGATCGGACTCTACATCCTAATGCTTCCCGGCTATTGCACCCTAAATTCAATCTGGAACACGCCTTTTGGGACAGCTTCAAAGATTTCCTTCTCTCCCAACATTCCCTTTCTCTCCTTGGAAACCTCCGCTCAGCAAGATAGATAATCCGCAGACCGAGGGTAAGTTTTCACGCCCGACCCAACCCTCTCGTGTAATCCCTTCGCCGGCCTAATAACATACGTTTCCCAAATCTTCCCGAAGAGAGCCGAACATGGCCACCACAACGACCACATTTTCCATCCAAATACACACTCTATAGGAGAAAGGCTTAACGGGTTAGTTGAAGTGGGGGCTTTTCTATCCGCAAGGGGATGGGTTAAATGCGAAGCCTTCGTCTAATGTATTTTATCGACCTGTTTAGGAGAACGGATGAAAATAACCGGGGGCTACTAGCACTTCATGGAATGGGGACTAAATCGCAGGCGCGCTCATGGTAGGGAAGAAAAATATAGATAATAACCAAAAAGCAAGAGGTTAGATTTTGCCTTTTACATTATACCTACTCGAGATAATGAACAATGTGCTGGGATGAAACAAGCTACGCTTTTAGCACCTGAAAAACATATAATTAGGCTTAGCAGTGATCTTGCATTGAAGTTTTGAGGAAAATGCTCAATAGTCTCTTGAACACAGCCTACCTTGAAGAAATACTCGCTTAATAGGGGGTAAAGGTTGGCATCGAGACTCTAGCTTGCAAAAAAAAGGTTGCGGGTAAAATTTCCTCCTCAGAAAAGGCTGCTTTCAGTGGCCCCTGGGAAACTTCATGACAGGCAAAAGAACTTCGTGATCATAACGACCGACAGAAGACTAATTGAAAACCATTCCAGTTCCTCAGGGTACCTCACTCGTTTTCCTTACCATGGAGATATTGATGGCAGTTAATTATGAACCCCTTTCCCCGCGAACTACCCTGTCAAATATTCTACACTTTGGCCCTTTACAGTACATTGGGATCATGAATTTTTCTGTTCTCCTCAAGTGACCAGGCCAGACCTTCATCTTTTCCTGATAAGCAGTTCCGCGAGGGAAATTTAAAAGAGTGGAAACTTGGTACTCCGCTACTCCTAAATTACTCAGAAACATAAGAATCATTACAATTCGATCACGGCGCAGGCAATGTGAAATTGTCCGACGATTTGAAGACTATCCGATTCAATTAATCCATTAATTTGGATGCTGTAGATTACGATATTATACCGATGCAGAATGATGAAATGAGTCAAGGCAGTAGATAATGAGATAAACGATTATTTCAAATTGATCACGCGTCGGGAGAGAAGGAAAGAGGGTGAAGGGAAAATTGAAGATTAGAGCAGAGAGATGGAGAGAAAGAGAGCTCGAGAGATGAGGGTACAGCCCACAATTCAACCTCCCAACCCCTTTCCCATCCTAGATCACTTCTCTCCCACAGAATGCGCAACCGTATATCCATGCGAATCAAGTCCCATCACGTACAATCCTCCCACTCTCCCTCGACCCCAAGGAGAACTTGCCACTCCCACACCCCCAGCTCCCTGCCCTCATCTCTCCGATTCCCATCTAAAACCCTCACACCTCACCTCATCCTGCAATAGTCCCTTCTCCCTCATTTAACCTCCCCCACCTCCCTCCCTCCTGAAGTTCGATTAACTCGTTTTTCTCCCAACAATCAATCATCCTCATTTCATTCGAGGTCCGTGCCGCACTTGAGAATTACGTCTAATTGTTTACAATTAATTTAGTCCCCTCCAATCAGAATTTAAAACAAATAATATCAACCTTCGTTAACGTACAACGATGCTGAAAGAAATTAGGGGTAACAATTAGACAATTCCACTAAAGTGCAAAACACACTGTTATGTGTGAAAAAGTTGAAAACTAAACGCTCATTTTGTTTTTATCCTGTTATAGCGTTCACATGAATGTCTAGGATGTCTTTACTGAATAACTAAATTAATCGTTTTGATGACTCTTAAAGCTGCTTAGAATTTTAAAGAAAAGTGCCTAATATCAAGAACAAATGGGGTTTGGTAGATGTTTAAAATACTGAGAGCCATGCTTCTGATTAACTATTCTGAAATAAACGAATAATATTTATCTAAAGTTCAATCGGGGATCGGACTGGTCTTAAGATCAGTATGCTGGCATCGGCTACAAAGCAATAAATACTGGAATTCCAATTAATCACAGTAATCAATCTAAAGTTTGGTTTGAAAGCTGAGAATAGAGCTCGCCGAACAAGAAGTCCTTTCCCTGAACCGTTTTCGGTTTCCTTGAAAGATATGGTACTCGAGAAACCACACCGCTTTGTGGAAGGTCGAGGCGCCACACGGAATTGAAGCCGGAACATCCGGTCAATAGCAACGTTATGCTCTCAAGTCGACACTATCCCCCGAATTCAGATAGTTGAATACTTTTCATTGTGATTTTATTTCAGTTTCGCGAGCCTTACAGCACTTCATGTGCAGAGCTTCCTCAATCTGATGGGAAGGAAAACTATGAATCATTTGTGGCTCTTCGCTCGAATTACCAAACTAACGATGCTTCTGGGTATTATTTTATCACTCCCTAAAATAATATATTTCCCTGGTGGCGGCAGCGACTTCACCTATCGGTTGCTTTCCTAAGAAACAAATACAACCTATCATACCTCCGCCAGGCTGAGCACACGCCAAAATCCATACTTAGAACGAATTCACTACGAGCGGTACTACCTTCACACGTTTTAAGGGTATTACCAGAAAGCAAGGTGAAGGGAAAGGGGAGGTAATGCAAAGGATTGAAATAGAGAAGATCATCAGATGCACATGAATTTTTAAAGCTAAGCATATAATGCTAAAATTGTACGTGTAACTCCAATTACCATGGTAAACCTAATACCTGTCCCAAACCTCATTTTTAAATTGAAAGCATTAAAACCTGTATATGGCAGCTCTATGTACATAATAGTAATTTACATAATCTCAAATTAATATGTGACAACATTCGCAATGGTAACAGTGGCTAAAAAACGAGAAATAAGTAAATTTTCATTACTGCTCAGAATGAAATAATCAATTAAGAGTCCCGTTTAATTGAAACCATTTCGCCTAGCGTCGATTCAGGTAACCCGTGGAGCACACTTCTGGTAAGGGGTGGTATTACTAGAGGCTGCAATAACGCTTTGTATTTTCTACAACGGAGAAATAGAATGGATTAGGAGAGAAGAGGTAATTTAAAGGGACTTACGGAATGTGATCGTTGCATCGCAGAAGCGCGAGCTCGAGCGATCCGTTGGTATTGTGTAGTGCCGAGGGATAGAGGCAAATTCAACGACAAGGTACCAAACAGTATAATCATAATCCCCTTTTTGTTTGGGGGTCTGTTTCGACCAGGAGCTTCAATTGCACAGGCCGCTGCTGAGGTGGAGAAATTGTGAATTCTTCCGGCAACTCGGAATCCAACCTAACACTCCGGTCACCACCTTACACCTTCCCGCACCTCCGCCTCCACCGTCCAATTTGATTGCCTCCTCCTCACACTACTCCGCGTTCCTAGCCCCTTTCCTCCCTCCTTTCCTGCGCCTTCTCTATCTCTCTAACCCCTAAAAGTCCCTCTTCCCGCATCCGACACTCCTTCAACTAACCCTCCACCACAGACACTCGGAAAAAGGATCCCCTAACACGATGGCCAAGTCCCTTTCACCCAGCGAATAAATATACAAAAAAACTCATCAGCGTGTTTTGTTTTCAAGCATTGGCCGAAGGGAAATTGGTACAGAAGGGCAGTAACATCGATTCTAAGTATCCTAGCAGGTATCGGATCCCTTTGTTATAGAATTTCGAATGGAGAGCGAAGCAACCCGATGGAGAAGATACGCGTAGATTATTTCCCATACTCTTTGCTCCTATTCAGGGTTTTTTAAACCGAAGCATTCCAAGCCACTGTCATCACAAAAGAATTACGAGAGCATGTTCAGAGCCGTAAACTATTGAATAAAGGGATGCATAGATAACGGTCAAAAATGGAATAACACGATGAAAAATCTCACCACGATGCAGGGAGTTCTGGATTTGATTTCATCAGAAAACGGAACTTAATTCTGTATTAGAGTTAATAACATAAATTAGAATATGCGGGTTAATACCTTCAAGTTTAATACTTGGATGATTTTACCGATAGGGCAACGAAGATAACCGTGGAGAAATAGCGGCCAGAAACAAGAGACAAAGAATATTTTTCCCCGAATGAAAGGTCGCGATATGGCGCTTAAAGTCCCATTCTGATATATGGCATTGAAATCTTTTCTCATTAACTCGGATGGTACTTTTATCCCATTTAACACACTTTTTGGACCTAACAGGGTATACTTGCAGAATCTCGCGACCGAATCTCCTCCACCTTCCTCGAGACGAAAGCTTTTCCTTTCTCTATGACAAATCTACAGCTTCAATGACTTGATGATCCCTTGCTGTTGAACACCTACGTTTACTAAGCCCAAGGGAAGCGACGTTCACAACCTGCCATTCAATGCTCTTTTACATGAGTGCGCATAGAATGTTTACATAGCTTTCGGCTCATATACTTTTCTTTGACTGAATGTGCATATAAGATTAGATCAGTCATACTTAACGAATGATTATCCAAAAACTGAGTTGATCAGTCGTGTCACATATGAGTTTCCATACATATCATTATTGCAGGGAAAATGGCGAAACGAGGTGAAATTCCAGGCCGTATTTTTCAGGGGAGAAAGCATTAATGCAAGTTTCAAATGCATATAAACGGCTGATTTAAATAGCGAATATTTTATTTATCGATAAAAATAATTAAAAAAATACTTGGGTTACTTCACGCGCGATGGTGAGATCTTCAAAAGATGGTGTATATCTTCAAAAGAAAAAAAAATTACCATCGTCACCTTTGGGCCAATGCACAATGATTTCACCTCATCAGAAAATTTTAGGGTAGAGATCCAGTAAGATGGTTTATAACGAATCATTTTCTCCCCTTAAACTAATTCGTTATTGCTTTCAGCGGTTGGAGCCGACAACACAGTGTGGCCGGAGAATTCCATCCATTGAAGCACAGCTCTTTTCCTCATATGACGCCCCATCTTCACTCCCTTTAATAGACTCGACTATCGCTATCCACCAGTGCGGAAGAAATAAAAATGCACACTGGTGTTAAAAGAAGACGAAGAATGAATACACTTTAAAGCACATGGGACATGAAATATTTATGACGCACAAGATAGGGGTCAGGGATTTCCGAAAATAATTAAGAATTTACCAGGCATTGACCAAATGAATCGGCGCAACGTGTTCCACGAACCTGCCCGGGGGACAGAAACATTACTAATATTGTTTTCTTTTGAATAAAGCAAATGCTTTGTAAAATTTAAAAAACTTTTCCTCAAAGACACAAGTAAGTTTTAGTTCATGCAAAATGAAATTAAAAGAAATACCACATATTTTGGAAGCGTGTCATTTATCTCAATTACGATTAAATTAAGCCGTTTGTCCGACTCTCTCTTATCGCATCCAATTCAACCACCATTTTGGCCTCGGCAAATCTTTTATTTTTATCCCTTTCCCTGAATCACCATCATCCCAAACTCATGCATACGAGCCCAACGCTACCCGCAGAAGAGACCCAAACAGAAGGGACAGATCGCCACGCACCGCACCAATCAACGATTCCCCCTTCCCTCCACACTCCCAGGGTTCCGGAGTGGAGGAAGGGAATAAAGATTTGCGGAGAGAATCCTTTTCCAGAGTCCCACCAATTCCCTTCCGCACCCTTAAAATTTCTCCACGAGTTCCTCCGCTCCCACTTACCCCCTGCCTCCCCTCCACACTCCTGTCCTTCTCCCTACTTTCCCATTCCCTTTCACCGCTCATTACCAATGCAAATCCACTCACGCCTCAGAATTTAGAGTTCAGCAATTACCCCCCCGTATATTGGATGTAATCTAGTTTATGGAGGTCCGTGGGTGGGAGTTCAGTGTGAACGCCTTGCCCTACGTCGCGAGCGGAAGGAAGGGGCATGAGTGTAGGCACAGGGCAGACGTGTGCTCGTACGGACGTATGAACTGCAGCGAAATGGTTTGAACACACTGAGAGGCCATAAACATACGTGTGGTGCGTGAGGCTGTAGAACGTCACGATTATGGGCGGCAGAAAGCGGAAGAGAAGGCCTAACAAGGAAGCATGTTAAACTAAATACAAATTTCGACGGAATCTAATTCAACCTAGTTCCTTTTGTGAAACGTTTTCAGATTACGAAAGAGTTAAGGAGTAGGGGTACTCCCTGTATTTAGTTACTACAATTGTGTACAAGTGGCCGCATGATTTTAAGCTGTATTGTTCGACCGCAGGGATTAAGTAGGCAAAAAGAGGGTATATCAACCGCCAGAGTCACCCGATCGAATCCTGCTTGAATTATAATGCCGTAATACTCGAAATAGAAATAGTTACATCAACTAAGTAACACACAAGCTTATCCGTCGGATCAAATTAGAATTCATAAGCTAATTAATTGTGACTTTTCAATTTTCTAAGCCATAGCTTCAACTGATAACTGCCATTTTCATTTTCAATAGCTGTCCTCGTCGAATTTACAGATACGCATCCGTTGAAAACGTGGCAGGTGAACATAAATTGCGGTGAAGACAAATAAAAACGAACATCTCATTTTGATGTGGAAAGTTTCCACAAGGTATGGCCTGATTATCTACACATTATTCACACACTTCAAGTAACAAACAAGACCAAAATAAATTTCAAATTCAGAATATAATGGACTACAGCAAAAATAAAGTGAAGTATTTGATTCCTCAGAGTTAGTAATGGGTATTAATAATAAAAAAAGCCATAAACATAGTAATCAACCCGAAGGTCGGTTTGCTCGGTGATGTAAGAGTTCACCCAGTACTAAGCCCTATACGGCGTGTGAAATTTACACATCAGGGTAGGGGGGCCAGTTCCTTTCCCAGTGCCGGTTATAGTTTCCCAGGAAGATCCGGTACCCGAAAATTCGCATAGCTTGGGTGGCTGAGCTACGCAGTTGAGCTGCAGGTGCCCATAGAAGCTTTCCCAGGGATCGAACCCGGGCCCCCCGGTCAGTAGTCCAACGCTTTACCCCTGGACTACCGCGACCCACGGGTATAAATAGGTACTCCTGATAGGCAACCATTTCAAGCCTGACCTCGGCCACAGGATTCATAACCCCTTCAGGCATAAAAGGGTAAGCGTTCTGCCATCCCAGCTGAGCGCCGGGGGGCGGTAATTCAGAGAGAGGGAGGATGATGAAGACTGAACATACTACCGCCAGCAATGATATTAGATATGATTCCATTCCAGTATTTCTCCAAAATATAGTTTTTAACCTTACAGTGTGGGAGTTTTAGAGTGAATTTGAGTGACATTTCAGGAAGTTTTAGGATACGATAGTTACGCAACGAAAAGTTAACCTGAGTTTTCTACTTGCTTTAACTATTTAGTAACGGGTCAATTAACATCCATTGCGACTAAATATCGCTAGCAAGAACAAATAATAGTACTTGCAATACCTCTAGCATAGGTGATCCACCTGGGTTTTTAACGACTTGTGTGCGCACTTTTTAACCACAGTCGAAGCTAATAATTTACCAAATCCAAACCGAAGGCTTTTTATATTTGCGCGACACGGATTTTGACATTCAAATACAAACTTCACCAAAAATATTGACTACCGAAAATCAAGACACAAGATTTGGACATTCATCCGTCGATTTACTTGAAAAGCGTGTAACTAACTCAACTAATGAGTGGGATTTAGCATATTTATTACTGCTGTCACTATATATAATTGGCTTCGATGAGCTAAAAAGATCATTCCTTACCGTAAATACAATTGTGCTTAATTTAATATAAACGCCTAATGCTTGCACTGCGGTGACATTAATCAAATCTCCAATGGCATGGATCCAACATTGTCAGTCATTGAAATGGTCCATCTATTTCTCAACCTTTATTGTGTTTTCAGTTTTTTGCCTTGGATGAACCCACCGGGAAACCAATATCTTTTATTTTTATATTTCATTTTTCTCATTCACGAACAATGAGAGAGGACAGAGGTGAGCGGAGGAGGAAAGAGGGGAAGGCAAAGAAGGATGAAGGAGGGAGGAGGACCGTCGTCCGGGAGACAAGAGAAGCGGGAGTAGTAGTGAATCGTCAAACAGCATCCGGCGCGCTCGGAAGCTTCCTCTCGCCGGCAGCTATTTCAGATGGCATAATTGAAAAGGGAAAGCATGAATCAAAAGACCTTGAGGCACCCTATCCCATTTTTACAACTCGCTCTTCCCTCCTCCTTACACCTCGCTCCCTCCTACCCTCTCTCTCTCTCTCTCTCTCGCTCCGCCTCCACTCCGACGGGTGAGCCGGTATCTCCCCGAAGGAATGAAATCCAGGATAATTGGAAGGGGCGCAGAGATAAAGGAAAGGGGGGGGAGGTGTAATGGCGGTAGGGACGTCGAATGCAAGCTCCTTTTTATTCTTATTCCCAGAAATGAAAAAAAGAAAAATAAACGGGGACGTTCTGCCCAACGGCGAGGGAATAACGATGAAGGATCCTCAATGGCATTGCAGATGATGGCGGGAAGGGGAGGAAGAGGACACGACGTGGGAGAAGCGCACGGGGGAGAGATTGTGGTGAGGGGGTGAATAGAGGGTGAACTGAGCGCGTTGAAGTCACCGGGAAAAGGAATGAGGGAATGTGCCGGTAATGTTTTACGGAGGGATGCTGATTGGCGACAGGCGTCGAAATCGATGCGGGAGAGATTATACTGCGCAGGATGAATGCGAATTGAATTCACGAGGCGGCAAGGGTACCAGACGCCGTTTCCGTGGGGAAAATATTTGACTACCACAACTCCTCATTTGGATCCTATAAACCCCATAAAAGTAAATACACAGCTCATCCTCTCACCGCCGTCCTTAAAAACAGCGTTCCTTGAAATTTTCATTAAATGTGAAAAAAGTAAACGAAAATAAAATTATATACGTATGTAAGGCAGAATACATTTATTATTACGTACATATAATTTGATAGAAGGTTTAGACGGGACGATTTTAAAAGCGACACTGCTTCATTACACCTATTCATCACCAACGGGTTCTTCAAATTTTATGCCAAATATCTATTACTGATTTGTTTTGATCTAAATGCATCATGCTGATATTTTAATGCATATGAATACTTCATTTAGGTAGTATTAGAAATAATTGGAAAATGCGAGAATAAAGAGTACTTCATCAGGATATTGAGCTAATGCTTCTTGTTTGGTGATGAAATAACATTTAAAAGTATGTTTAAGTGTGTTTTAATTGGTTAATGTGCCATTCAACGGGCTAAAATATCGACGCCGCCGGCCCCAGTGGCGGCGGGGTAACGTCCTCATCTGCCAACCCAGAGGTCACAGGTTCGACTCCCACCAAGGTGGTTTTTCCTCCACCTAGGGCTTGGGTATATGTAATTATCAAATTGCTATACCGATGTTCAAAGTCAAATGTAGAGGTGGAAGTACTGTTTTTGGACAAATTCAAAATAAATAAACGTATACGAGTGACCATTGCGTGGTGAAGTATAGGGGAAGGAATTATTGCATTCGCTTTTTTACAATGCTTTGAAAAAACAATGCCCCGTCTAACTGTTCAAATAATAAACCTTGTAAACACAGGAATTTAATATGCAGCATGAAGATAATTTTGGAAATAGCCTTGGGCCAAATCTCTTTCACTTTTATTGCTGGGGATCGAGATGGTGCGGGGGCTAACGTACTGGCTTCCCACCCTGAGGGCGCGGGTTCAAATCCCGGCGGTGTTGAATATTTTTCAGAGGTATCTCGATCCCTACTTGAGGTGCTTTGTGGAGGGCACTTTGAGTGAGTACGCCGTCCGTCGGATGGGACGTTAAGCCGCGGACCCCTTGGCGCCTTTCGTAAAGAGTAGGCTAATGCCGACGCCGGGTTTCTCTCCACCCTTCATCCTTTCCTGTCCTTCCCCTATGGCGCAAATGACCTTAGCTGTCGGTCGCCTCCCCTCAAAACTACTACTACTACTTTTATTGCTATTGCTTGAGTACATATTTAAAATTACATTCTATTAAAATAATTCACATGCTAACAAAAATGTATGGAAAAACTTCGGTATTTATCAAACTGCGATACATGAAATTCAATATTCCAACGTAAATTGCACGTCATATAAATTTATAGGACTATTTAAATAAAATAAATTACGCGGAATGTTCTTAGGCATACAATGAACACTTTTTTCTATTCCGTAATTTGCCCCACATTGCCTTCAGAGAAATACATGACCCGAATGAACTCGAAAGAGGAATGGTAAAGAAGTTTCCGTTTTCCGTGACATTATGACGTTTTTATTTCAATCCACCACATATCCTTTCCCGATGACGACGGCTCTCAACCGGGCCCATTACCCGCCTCCGAAATTATCATCATTCCCGTCACGTTGAGAGAGGAGAAATATGAGGAATTTGCCGCTATGGATGACGCAGTTTGGCCTGCACATCGTACAGGTACATACACGCACGTGAAAATGAGGAAGAGAGAAGACAGACGATTCAGGACTTGCGGAAAAGAATCCGGTGTTCTCATCTCACCGCCTCCCTCTCCCTCCCAGAGTCATCCAACCACCGACCGCTGCTAGCCGATTGGTTCAATACTGGAAAAAGAGAACTGCAGAATCCGCTTTTCGCGATGTGACACAGAGGAGCAAGATTCTTCGACGGAAGAGAACATTTCCACTGATCACCCACCACGCATGAGCATACTATCACCCTCGTACTATTCGCCATCTCATTCCGACGGAATAGGATTGCTGCACCTATTGTGCGAAATAGGATCATTCCTAAGCCTTTCCTATGGCTTCCTACGCTATGGAGACATTTAACTTGAGGTGGTAGGCGGGAGGACCGGAAATAGTAACTGGAAGTGAGGCCAGCAGCGACTTGACAATATGGAAGGGGAAAAAAAGATATAAAATGAGTGGTGGATGGTTTAAGATTCTTATTCCGTCCTAACCTAGGGTAGGGGTGAAGATGGAGAGAAGAGCCAAAAAAGAGGTATCGGTAGCGAAATTATGTCACCAATAAATTATACTTCAAACTCCGTTTATATTATACAAAAATGATTCATACACACACTTATATAGCTGTATATAAAAGAAGAGTGTTAAACTTAAATTATATATTCATGAAAATAAAACAAAATAGAATCCTGATTTTTAATCAATACACTATCTAGGATTAGAAGCATTCCAGTAAAAATGTTAATTTTGTCTTTTTCTATGTGCATTCAACGAAAACTATCGGAAGCCACTCTGAATCACGCTTACGTTGATCGGTGTACCTTTTTATCCAATCCACACGCATCTCTAATTTTTCCTAGCTTCCCACCTTAAAATATTTTTCATATATCATTTTTTAATTACGATGATAGCCTTCGTACTCGCTATGATACCAATGAATCTTTACTTGCAAAATATTTCCCAGGGGTATCAGATTCAGAATTCCTTTAAAGCTATGAGTTTAAACTAAGTTTTGAGCTTGAGAACCATCTAAATTGTTATTTTTTTCTTAACTCTGCCACGCAAGGCTTCATTAAATGGGCGTTCGCAATACACATTAGACTAACTTCAAAGAGCATTGGTGTTTTGAATCATCATGCATGTGCATTGGGATTCCAACTCAATGAACACAAAAATAATTCTGTTTCCCAGGAATAAACAGAGAATTAATATTAAAACAAATACGATATCCGAAACTTTGGAATAAACGCAGAATTTTCCCATACACACGTATACACCCGGAAGACAAATTTTAAATACGTAGCTCATTATCATCAAGGATGCATGGGGTGCTCCGAGGTGACTGGATTCTTTAAAGGAGCCCGAGAGAACTACTGGGTTGAGGTGCCAATAAAATGTGCTACACGAGTACTGGGTACTAATGCTTTAATTCATGAGTTCTCAAAAGCGAGTTTTCAACGCTTAGATGAAGTATGAAAACAGTTGAAAGATCCCTACGTTAAACCACCACACAAATCCAGAAGTCGCTCCTGAATTCTACCCAGTCTGAAACCTGCCCTCTTTTCAAATATTCCTTGAGATTTGTTCCCATCCTCCGATTTGCGGGACGCATGCCTTCCGACTTCTCTAATACGGGACCTGATTACTCGAGAGCATAGAAGCCGACGACGAAAAACACGTGAATGTCATTAATTTCCACACAACAGCCCGGCTGCTGCCTCACAGTCACTTCACGGTCTATGTGACGTCACGCTCGATAGACCACCCGTACACTACTAGTTTTCTTTCTCCCTCTCCGCCCAACATTTCGCTCCCCTCTTTACTTTCCCCACCATTTCACCCCACGCACCACCCCAGGCGTTTCCCTTCCCCTTCGCCCCGACTGCTTGTCCCCTGACCCCCTCTTCCATGTCGCGCGCGGAAACATAAGCGCCTCTCCCCCTCCATCCGCCTCCGGCGCGCTACGTCAACGGCGGGGACTTCTCGTCGGTCGGCCGGACGGAATCCGTCTCGCTACTGCATTGGGAGTGCGAAAAAAATGCTAATGATACACAACACACACTCCTTGAATAGAGAGAGATGGATGACACAGTGGATGCGATGGAGTGCCTCGAGGCCGGATGAAACAGATGGGAAGGAAAAAAAAACGAAAAGAGGAAATATTCATTCGGAAAAAAGTGGGAGATGCTCAGTGATGAAACGCGACAGCGGGGAAATAAAGAATTCTAACTGTTTTCTCGTAACGCAGGATAAACAACAAAAAATGCCTACACGCGAGTGCTGTGGTCATCACCACCGTTAAAGGATGGCCAGTAATTACGGTTGTACTGAAATACCGGGGGAGTTTGGGGGGAGGGGGAGGAGGAAGGTTATGGAGAAAGTCGAACAAAGAGTCCATAATAATTATCATCCATGACGTAGGGATTTCGATACGGACACATCTGTCCTAAAATATATTACATATATTTCGCAGAAAATTAACATTAAAATAGATTTCTAAGTTTTGAATCAAGAAAAGGCTGAAATATAATGACCGAGATGTTTAAAGAGACGGTGACAAATAAAGTTGGAATCTTCACATACATGTATAGTATTCTTCATATTTCGGCGCTTATTTCAAGAGCTACTGTACACGTAAACCCTGAGTATTACGGACTAACCTCATGAAAAAGTAACCATGATGGATTAGAGACATAGTCGATGGCGTTTCATTACCCTCTTCAACTATTTTCGAGGATAAACACATACACGCATTTGAAACCGAATTCTTATTTCTAAATATATTTCCATGAACCAAAATCACCCCTGGGATGAAAACAAAAAAAGAAAAAGGGGACAACCAAATGTATCAAAGAATTTCCTCACCTTTTCCTATAATCTAAGGAGCGATTGCAGTGGGATGGAGAGAGACGATTTTGGTGACAGACCTGATTGGGAGAGGGTATAGAGGTTGCATATTTCCCCGAAGAACATGGTTTTGTAACAGGAAAATCACAGTGCTCAATGCGAAAATTAACATGGGTTCAAATTGGTCAAAAGACATGTCTGAATTGACCCCTTCATGATTTTTCCAATTATCACATTTCTGGAAGGAAAATACGTTACCAGTTCTTAGGAAGAGTATGATTGGACCGATTAAAAGAAACTTCCATGGCGCAAAAGTCTTCGAAGAGATGAAAAACCACACAATGAAATGAAAATACCATTGAAATTATCGTCACCATTCGAAAACGGAACGGAGTTTTGAGAGCTCCAGGAAGATATTCAAGCCACTGATATTTACGATTGTGACAGATGTAAAAGGTCACAGCACATGAAATGATACGATCAACAACCTGCTCGGTAAAATTTTACCCCGAAGCATATTAATAATACGATATTATCTTCAACTGCCTTCAGAATAATTAATTTAAAAAAAAATTCATTGTACGAATTGATAATGAAACCGTTGACATAAATGTTTCATATTGAAAATTGATGACGCCAAAAGGACGATTGAAAATGAATTAAACCAATGATTTCACGGGCTCCACTTTTTATCATTCCATCGAATGGACGATAAACTTATTCTGAAATGTTATTCACGCCAAACGAAATAGTTTAAAATTACAGGAGCATTGAAACAGCTGGCATATCTACCTCGTGTCATTACTGCAGGAAGCAACTACCGCATCAACTCGGTAATTCTTTCGCCAACTATGACTGATCGTGACCTTACTGTGCCAAGGGTCCAAACCCATACCTACTTGGAAATCATCCCACAGGATATAAAATTTTCGTGCCCATTCGGCAGAATACCATCTCGTGGAAGGGAATGGCCGGTGACAGAAAAAAGAAGTTAAATGTCCAAGAACCATAAAGACGACGGTATAGATCAGAACAAGGGACGACTTCAGTTCCGAAATTTGGGAGAGAAAGGGTCCTGGGGACGCAGCAGTGAAAGAGAGTGAGAGAGGAGAATGAGAGAGAGAAAAAAAAAGAAGAAATTAAACTCACTCCAAGCAATTCCACGCTTCCAAAGTTCTATTTCCCATAACCTATCCACTCTTCCCACCTCTCCGGTCGAGGACGACAGTAGCATACACAATTCCGACAGTCAAACCTCTCCAGCCCCCCCACCCCACCTTCCCGGCCCCACTTCATCTCCACTCCTAATTCCTCCCACACCTCCACTTCGCCCGCCCCCAACCTCCTCCGCTCCACCATTTCAGGGAGGAAACGTATGCGGCCCGCGTAGTGGCGTCTGCCCGCCCGCACGGGGCGCCCGTCACGTGACCTGAATCCCGCGGCGGCAACCCCCGAGACGCGAGCGGAAAGTGGAAGTGTTGCGGGTTGCGGTGCGACAGGGGGGGGGGGTTTGGATGTGTGTGGGGGGAGGGGGTGGCAGTTGAACCGTGAAGGGCGACAGATGGTGGGGGGAGGGGGGATGAGAGGCACCGATCTATTGGGGGAGGGAGCCAGACTTTGTTGCCAACATTGCGAATCAATCGCGACATCCCACGACTTTTTTTCTTCCATCTCCTTTCATAACGCCATCCGTCCAATGCATGAATTGGGCAAGGGCGGTCTTGGAGCCCCCTACACTTTACCCCTCAAGACTGAATGAGGCTCCGAAGGTGACTAGCTTCCCATCATAGAAAATTTACGACTAAAATCAAAGCTCAAACAATTTTTAAACCAAATAAAAAAGAAGGAAAATATTAAGAGAGCGCAAAAAATATGTAACTGCGTTACGGGCAAAATGAAAGGATAATATCGATTCGGGCCGATCCACATTCCAATTGATGGCATTTTATTTCATTAAGGGATGAAAAGATGAATGCAAAGATAAACGCACGGGGATCGGGATGGTGCGGGGGCTAACGTACTGGCTTCCAAGCCGGGTTCAAATCCCGGCCGTGTTGAATATTTTTCAGAGGTATATCGATCCCTACTTGAGGTGCTTGTGGAGGGCACTTTGAGTGAGTACGCCGTCCGTCCGTCGGATGGGACGTTAAGCTGCAGACCCCTTGGCGCCTTTCGTAAAGAGTAGGCTAATGCCGACGCCGGGTTTCTCTCCACCCTTCATCCTTTCCTGTCCATCCCCTATGACGCAAATGACCTTAGCTGTCGGTCGCCTCCCCTTAATACTTCTACTACGAATAAACACACTCTTGAGTAAAGGAGATCTATCAATATTAAGATGAATGTTCAAACTGACTTGTTCGGCTTCGCGAGTAGTGCGTATAATTAGTAATTTTCAAAATGTATATTCTACATAACATATTTCTCAAATTAGTTCTGTGACCAAACACATAGCTGTGAATGTATAAGAAAAAATTGAAGGTGATATAATAAAAGGTACCTAGAGGTAGATTTTGGAAGGTTCCTGACATCCTACTAAAATCTTCCGCTCCTCTGAAATACTTATGAACACCCTCAACACTTTCTGCCGAAGGCACATTTATTCTCCCCATTTTTTTATTTCTTCTTATTCTAACTCTATTCTTGCAGTTCACAACGCCTTATCTCTTTGTCACATCTCTCTATTTACCCATCATTCTCCCTTCTATTTAGAGCCTTTAACATAACACTGCTTCCCAATTACCTCCTTAATTCACTTTTCTGCTCTTTTCGATTATCCCCAGCTTGCCCCCTCCTCCTCTTTTCGAACCATCTCTAACAATACTTCGTTTATTTCCCTCTCCATTCAGCTTGTTTCCCCTATCCCTCACCACGAACATCCGAAAAGGTTTATTCCTCGCTTCTCTTTCCTCCAAAAACAAATTCCTTAATCATACATCACGCGCTCCAGATGAAATCATCATTTTCATACAAATTATTTTCCTAATTTTATTACTGATCACAATTTTTCCTCCAAATGGAAATTCAATACGAAAACTGTATTACCAGTACATGCTCTAATTTACAACTTCATACTTTAAAATTTCACTTGGACAACTTATCGATGATTCCCGAAGTCTCGTTTTCTTCTGCTCTGTTTTCATCCCGTATTCCTTGGGGTGTTCCGATTGCTTTGGCTATCTAGAAGTCAGCTTTCCAATGACAAGCTATTTTCACGCACTTATTATTCCTTGGACCTTTTTTGACTACGGGGCTAGAAGCTTAACTATAAAATTCTATTAACTGTTTTATTGTATAGGGTTCCTTATTTGGTGATTTAATTAAATTAAAAAAAAACAATGAAACATTCTTTCGGACAATGCCATATTTACCACGTGTTATTGTCTCTAAATTCATCGCGATAAGACGAAATATTGTCGCACGAATGAGATTTTCGACGGAAAAGACCACAATTCTTCCCATTCGAATGCATTAAAAGCTCTTTTCCGTCCAGTAACTGATTCAATTAGGTATCAAGTAGCAGTAGCCCTTAGAAAAATTGGATAATTGGCATCTTTTACGGAGCCGCATTGGAAAAGTTAAAATTTTGAAAATATTTAAAACTATTCCTTTAAAATAATTAAGTAATAAATATTAAAAACAGCTATGAAATTCTGAACTGCGTAAAACTAAAATCGCGGACTCACCGACAATGTGCCATGTCTCAAAAATAATCTTACAAGGTTAAGGCTATTAGTAATTATTTAACACGGTGTAATTTATGATTTATCGCATGGCGTTCCTTTCTCAACAAAACTGTTCTAATAAGAATAAAATTGATTCGCCTCGAAATTCAATTCAACCACCATGTACCCTAAGGAATTCATAAATATTTTAATCTAGTAAAAAGTGAAGAAAAAAATAAGAAGAAATTTTAAAAGTAGAATGAACTCGATTAGGATTGAGATTCCGGATTTTTAACTCGGGCGTAACGAAATTCAATTCAAATTCCAAAGAAACTGCGGGAGATGCCGCAACAAGCTACCGAGGCGTCCTGGACGCCTCGGTAGCTTAAGTGGCTAAAGCACTCGACCGGATATTGAGGGATCTGGGTTCGAGTCCCAGTCAAGGCGAATGATTTTTACGCTCTGAACTTGTTGCATTGAAATTCAATTCGTTCGTAGAACATAAGCCATGAATAATGAATTCTGAATCCCCAAAACTTCAAACAATTGCATATTCAGATGTTCAATGATAGTTAGTAGAATGAATCTCTCAATATCCCAGCCTCACTTATGTATTATTATTGTCCGTTGCAATTCTATGCACCTTGCAATTTCATCAAAATGCTAAGATTAAATTAATTAATGATACAATATGGAGGGAGCCCGTAATTGGTCTCTTTTTATTCTCTTTTCGAGACTCTTTCTGATATTATTCTCCGGTTTTCTAAACATAATAAAAGACAATCATGACTTAAGTACTAGAAATCCTTATGATTCGAAAAAAGTGAACCTATCACCGAGTTAAACATACAGGAGTGAGTGCATGTATAAACCTGTATGAGTGAGTGCAAGTATAATGCTCACAATTCCGACGAAAGTGCCACGTCATTTGAGACGAATGCAAATAACAGCCCACAACACGACGATGCAGGCGGGAAGGCGAGGCTCAGTCAGCTTTCGTCGAAACACTTTGAAATCTTCCGAATACGACGAGGGTGCCTAACCGCAGTCCACTGGGGCCGAGAAGGCCCCCCCACCCCACCCTCTCCCTCCCTCTATTGTCCCACTCTTCACCACTTCCCCCGCACGTAGGATTCGGCGAGATTCCACGAATGTGCCTTGGCAGGACTGCATGCCGGAGAATGGGTTGGGGGCGGTGGATGGGAGAGGATTTCGGCAGGAAAAGGAGAGGAGCGCAGTGGGGAAAACGGCCTGTCGGGAGGAGGGCGGAGGGGGTGATGCGAAAAGGGAAAGGGGGAGGAGCCGAGAAGGGTGTGAGCGTGGAGCGGGAGACAAATGGGATAAGGGTGTCGGAATAAATACGGAATTCGGACCTCGAACTGGAATCGAGAGAGAAAGAGGCTCGGGTAAGGAGGGTGGGGCGTATAAAAGATTGCGTGAGGGGATACCAAATGAGCAGTCAGGAGGAGAGAATACTGGGGAGCTGGAGAAGACGGGGGTGGCACGAAGAGAGGGAGGAGAGTATGGGGAGGATGCGGTAGGTGAGGAATAGAAAAGAGGCTTGAAGGAGGGAAAGAGGGAGAAACAAAAAAATAGCCATCTGCCCAATTTATGACTCTAATTGCTCCGCATGGATCTTTTTCCGCAGCGGTGCCTTCCGCTATTCCTTCCAACAATAAGTTTCCTCTCGCTTCCTCTTCATTTTTTTTATTATTTCAGTGATGGCTCCTTTAAAATTTATCGCTCTCCAACAACTGGGGGATAGCATTGGTACAATAGATACTACGGGAACATTGGTTTCCTTAAAGAGTTCGAGTCCTGGCGTCGTGACTTTTATCAGTAGAGGGTACCCTATATGCCAGCTTTCCATGCTACATCACTCGTACGAAGTTTAAGATGACAGTATAAGAGGAAAATTTGTTGCATCACAACGAGCCTCTTTTTACAAATGGAATTCTCCCAAAACAAAGTTCTAGAAGATCTTCACGTTGAAGAGGAGTCATACGTGTGGATTCCATGAAGATAGAGAAAAAACAGTGGCATCTTTAGATAGATTTCTCTTTCTCCCTTTTTTATATTCTGATGCTAAGGCGGAACGACATAAGCACCGCCTTCCCAGCGAAAGACTTCGATCATAGGCCGGTTTACAAACCATGATTTTTAGTGTATCTTACTCATAATAAATACGTGTATACACATGCAAGTAAAAATACGTAGTTTACTCAGAACACCACTAAGAAGGTATAACCATCATTGTATTTCTGGTTTTATTTGAACTTGCACTCAACAAATTGGCAAATAATAAACAACAATTGGTTAATATGCCATTATACTTCATAAAGAGCCCAATGTAATTTAATTTTCAATCATTCGTTTACTTCGGTCTTAGATCAATTTTCAAATTCAGGATCGAACAGCTCAAAATATTTTTACATCGCGATTCGTGTCAAAATTTATTTAATTTTCACTCGATGGTCTACGATCTCTTCGTGGGAAAGCATGCACGATTCAGGAATTATTTTGCCAAATTAATTCAATGTTTGCATACCACTAACATTTCTGACAATCCTAGATAACATTAAAAACATAATATTCAATTTATAAAACTTTCATATCCATCATGCAAGAAAAATAAACAACGGACCTAACACCCAATTGAAGCTAACAGAACAGTAAAAAAAAACTTCATATATGGATATTTGTATTCCAATGATGAATCGCTTATATTGGCTAAGACTGTAGCTTGTGCAATAAGAAAAACATTCGTACATCTAATCACGCATAGAGGGTTACAACAAATTTTAAGGAATAAACAGGATGATAATTATGAAATTAATTTCTACCTTTCACGCAGAAGACTAGAATAAAGATATTCTCAAAATATTATTTCACCCAAATGAAAATAACTTAATATGATGCTTTCACTTGAACCGAAATGACGCTCAGTATTAGCAGAAGGGATATTAAAGGTTGTGATAAAAGGGAGAATGTTAGCCAAGCGAAGAAGAGGTACGAATGGGATGGACATGTCGGACGTAATGAAGGGAGGAAGTATGCGGAATTGAAGAAGAGCTTATTATAGTGAGGGGTATTAGGTTTTCTTTTTAAGAAGAGACAAAGAAATGCAGTGTTGTTTGGTTGGTGTCCATCCATAATCTACCTTAAACGGCAGAATACCTAATAATAATTAGCGGTGGGACAATTTAAAGGTTACACACAATACCACATTCTTCGATTGTGTGGACGCTTTGGTGTGTGCATAGCTGTGAACCGGACACACATAACAACGTTCCATCTCCAGTTTAAGAGTTCATTCCTTTCAAGGAATTATGAAACTACCTCGTGTTAGAGGGTTACGCATGAAGGAGTGTTCTCGGCTTGGCTATACCCGTGACGCACGCCAACTGTGCGGAAGGTTGCGTGAAAAAATTGCCGGTCGGTTTGACTTTCCCCGCGGAGAGGTGGTCACGTCCTTGGCAGGTAATTGCGCTCTAATTAGTGATTATGCTCACTATTTTGATAAAAAAGTTGTAGTCTTCGTTAATCGGTGCCTAATAGAATTTTCCATAAGGGAAACAAACGTTTCCTATTCCAGATCTCTGGGGATATCGGTAAATTCAGCGTGTCGGAATGAAGTGAGAGCTAAAATACTGAGTGCGTTTTAAGTGGTAACACGAATACAAGACTTCCGGCTCATCGCAAAACAAGGCGGCGGTAGACCACCTGTACATGGCCCGTTGTATACATTACCCATTGGAGTGTTAATGAATCAACGGTGAACGATTTCGGTTTCATATTTTTTGCTGAAAAACAGAAAAAAGATTACGCTCTAAACAACTACACCTGAAATATAATTTACGTGCGAGGTCTCCTCAGAATAGAAAAAAAGTATTGGCATATATTTATTCACTATTGCTGCAGTGAACAAACGTTAAGATTAATGCATCTGTATCTCCTTCACCTGAGTAGTGTACTTAACTAACTCTACCAAACATCTTATAGGGTTGACATTAGGAATCGGCATTCAATAGACCGATGACTAGAAGTTTCACGGCAAAGACAAATTCTTCGCCGAATCAACCATTCACGATAGCTCGACTATGTCAGAATGAAG
This sequence comes from Hetaerina americana, assembly GCF_022747635.1. Lineage (NCBI taxonomy): Eukaryota > Metazoa > Arthropoda > Insecta > Odonata > Calopterygidae > Hetaerina > Hetaerina americana. The sequence continues at coordinate 41,605,249 of NW_027286763.1, forward strand.
ACAATGAGTAAAACATGTATACAAAGAATGAAATAAGAGATATTGCACAGAAAAGAAATTGACGGATTTTGTAATTCGTTAGCAATACGAACAAATAGTAAATAGCAGAGAGTTAAAGCTTTTCTGATTATTTTAAATAAAAAAATATTGATGCCTTTACATGTAGACTTTTAAAAATTACAGAAACCCACACATAAGAAGAGTAAATGGGAAATAAAAAAGTAAATAGTCAAGATAAAAGGTATTAATTGATACAAATTGGATACCAAATCAAGTTTGCACGCGGTAAACATCTTCCGTATCAATTTCATCACGGAATTTACGATAAAAAACACCTAAAGAATGCTTTGCATTTTATGCGGAATGTAGCAATGCAATACAATGCAGTGTCACTGAATCCTGATGCGTTTAAGGAAGTGTTTAAAATGCAAAATGTTCGGACCGCGAGAAAAGATCGTGGAATTGCAAGGGTAACTAGCTCAGCGGTAACGCGAAAGTAAATGAGATGAGGTCAAGCTCTAAATGGTAACGCCTTTAAAAAAAGGGATGTAGAGTTTCATAATGGACTTAAGCATCATTATGGACCGATGGCCGATTTCACTATATTCGTGCGGGATCGGATATAGCGTTTCGGTTACGAGTCTAGGGCGGGAAATTTCCAGAACCAGCTTGCTCGTGACGCGTGCCACGGGTTGGACCAGCGGGAGGGTGGGGGCGAGACGGCGGAAGCAGCGGTAGCGGCAATAATAGAGGAGGGCTGTGAGCAGAGTGCGACGAGGGATAATTGAGTGCGAATGTGTTCACAGCGCGTCGTCCAGGTGATATGGAATGGAGGAGGGGGTGAGGGTAGAAGGAAGGGGTTGGGGAATGGGCCAGGAAGCGAACCAGAGCACACCTGGACATGACAGACCTCGGTGTGCAGTTGTGACGTCACCAAGAGGGCTCAAAGACCAGGTTTCTGAACATACATTCATCCTAATCTCCCTATCCCTTCAATCAATTTGTGTGTGTGAGTATATATATATATATATATATATATATATATATATATATATATATATATATATATATATACACGCACACACGTGTCTGTGTGTATATGCATATATGCACACACACATACATATATAAACACACACATTTATTTCCTAAATTTCCCGAGATATAAGAAACTAAACCACATTTCAGCGAAGTGTTGTCTTATGGTGCTAAAAGGGGAGACTGGAGAGGACATTTTCTCACTTTACTATATTTTGGCGACAAAAATCTAAGGGCAAAATCTAGGATTTCCAGGTCAACATTTGCAATTTTCCAGTTAACCAACACTTGTTTTTTCTGAAATTTATGCTAGAGATAACTTCAAGAAGGCAAAATAAATATATTCAAGTGTAATAGGTGCATGGAAACACGATAAAAACGTATTTTAAATTAAGTCTAAATTCTACTGAAAACCAATCTTTATAAAAAGAAGCATTATTGCCTTTTTTTAAATTGAGCAAAATTTCTCGTAACAAATGTATGTAAGACGAAAAAATGTAAGATACGTGAACTTGAACTATAACACATACCCTAATGATGCATATTTGAAGCATGATTGAAAGCAAGCACGCCGAGTCTAAAGCTAGAAAGGAAGAGTGCATTCCTCATAGACGTTTGGGAGCATATTACAGGGCTGTCTGGCCACTAAAATCCGGCACAAATTGGAAAGGGAACAGAAGTGACAATTTCCGCTAATATTTTACATTATCGACTCAAGTGGGCTGAAATCCGGGTCGTGAAAACTAAATATAAGTGAAAAGATCAAGTTTTCTTTCCGTTCCTTTTCAAAGATGGAAAGTTTACACAAAGTAAAGCCTACGACTGAACGATTGGTAATAGCACAGAATAATTCACAGAATCAAATTATTCAAAGAGCAAACGGTCGAATGTAATTACTTGTCAATATGCATATAAATGCGTAATGTTAGTCCAGGGGGTAGAGCGTTGGACTATTGACCGGAGGGCCCGGGTTCGATTTCCGGGGAAGCCTCTCTGGGCACCTGCAGCTCTACCAAAGCTATGTGATTTTTCGGATACCAGATCTTCCTGGGAAACCAAAACCGACACAGGGAAATGAACTGGCCCCTTTACCCTGATGTGTGAATTTCACACGCCGTCGGGCTTAGTACTGGGTGAACTCTACCATCACCTATCATACCGACCTTCGGGTTGATTACTGTGTTTATGACTTGTTATTTAAATGAATACCTTTCGTAAAAAGTTTTAGATTCCCAGATTTTAGCATTGGTCTCCTATTTTTTTATTTTAACAATAATGAGCCAAGGTATTTGTCCTGTAAGCCTAAGGGCCTTAATTCACTCGAAGGTGGTCTTAGTATTCACACCTTAGTTTTCGTAGAGAATATTTCCTATTACAGTTCATTAAATTCTAGAAAATAGTTGTTGACAGGAACAAAACCTCAATATATTTATAAATAAAACATTTATTATGGTAGAAGTTACTTTTTTACTAAAACTACTCTTTTATCTTTTACATTCTTTAATCTTAAGTCCTGTATTATGAGAGAGTAAAATTAAGTTCGGGTCCTATAAAGACGCTAAGAAAAGACATGTTACAATAGGGTGCTAAAAGTAATAAATTCACTTTAAAAACCGTAAATCCTACAGTATCCGTGGTCCAGTGAGAACCATATTAAGAGGTTAATTCAGCAGAATTAGCCTGTTACCATTGTGACAGCAGAACTCAATGGTTTCATGGTTTTGATCGCTCGATAGTTAGAAGCGCTGTTTTCTCAGTTGGTACACGCTGAATGTTTAGCAAGCGGAGGCGCCGTGAAATTTGTAGTCTCGAGGTGACGATTTCGTGGATATTGCGCTAACTGTCCTTCCCTAAGGTCCTTCAGCGAGAGGGTTGGCCGAGGAAGGGGCGGGGAAAATAGGGGATTGTGGGATGGGATGCGTCCGTCGTCTGGGAGACATCGAGGGACGACAATGGGTCGGTGTGTCCGGCGGTCCGGTGTGTCCCCCAGCCGCCTGTCGGGTCCTTGATATGAAGGGGTACGTGACACTTCCGGCCGGCGCGTGACCGCCGCCGCCCCCACCTCATCCATACACGCGCCGCCTCCGCTGCAGCCACTCTCACGGGAGGGTGCGAATTATTCCCTTCCTCCACTCCCAATGTCCACGCGGTCGGAACAGACACGCGCGAATGATGGGGGGGAGGGTGTTAGGCATGAGTGTAGATGGGCAGTGGGGGAACGATAATTATTAAGCAAGAAGCGGGAAGGGGCCGATGTTGGAGAGTGGAGAGCCGGAAACGGACGCTGCTCGGTTGTTTCCGGAGGTAAACGTGCCGATTGAACAGACACCATGATGATGGACCCTCTTTCTCCGTGGTGCGGACGATTTATCCAATCACCGATCGATTCCTAAACCTCAACAAACTCAATAAAATTTGTTGTCTCAGGCGTAACTTTATGGAATTTGCATAACATTTTGAAATGTAATGAAATAATTGACTATACAATTGCACACACTTTATTTTAAAAACACGACCCAGGTTTCTATGATCAGATGGTATATAGTATATAGCCAGCGTGCTTCTATGAGGACCACCTGATGATGACGTTCAACCTCGAAACCTGGGTCGTATTTTTAAAATAAAGTGTGTGGAATTACAAAGTCAATTATTTCATTACATACGAACTTCTTCATCCACATATGCTTCCATTGCTCCAGGATAATTTCAATGCCGACATAAAATAAGGATGGTATTTTATACTGGCATCGTAGCAAGAATGTCGTCACGACGGTACGTGGAATGATGAAAAGATTACAACATTTAATTGCTTTTGAATACGTAATCTGTCAAATTCCAAAGAAACTGCGGGAGATGCCGCAACAGTAACTTTTAACGGAGTCATCCGCTAATGTGCATTTCAATGCAAAAATTTCAGAGCGTAAAAATCATTCGCCTTGACTGGGACTCGAACCCAGATCCCTCAATATCCGGTCGAGTGCTTTAGCCACTTAAGCTACCGAGGCGTCCTCTTAAACTCTGAAATTTTGGGGCTTTTAAAGGAACTAGATGTTATGACGAAATACCGTGCATACAATGTCACATGCATTCGTAGTCGTGCGCGAGGCGCCACTGTCCACGAGGTTAAAGCCAACTTTAAACACTTATGGTGTTTTCCCTTTGACAAATTCCAAAGAAACTGCGGGAAATGCCGCAACAGTAACTTTTAACGGAGTCATCCGCTAATGTGCATTTCAATGCAACAATCTAGTTCCTTTAAGAGCCCCAAAATTTCAGAGTTTAAGAGGACGCCTCGGTAGCTTAAGTGGCTAAAGCACTCGACCGGATATTGAGGGATCTGGGTTCGAGTCCCAGTCAAGGCGAATGATTTTTAAGCTCTGAAATTGTAGCATTGAAATGCACATTAGCGGATGACTCCGTTAAAAGTTACTGTTGCGGCATCTCCCGCAGTTTCTTTGGAATTTGTCAAAGGGAAAACACCATAAGTGTTTAAAGTTGGCTTTAACCTCGTGGACAGTGGCGCCTCGCGCACGACTACGAATGCATGTGACATTGTATGTACGGTATTTCGTCATAACATCTAGTTCCTTTAAAAGCCCCAAAATTTCAGAGTTTAAGAGGACGCCTCGGTAGCTTAAGTGGCTAAAGCACTCGACCGGATATTGAGGGATCTGGGTTCGAGTCCCAGTCAAGGCGAATGATTTTTACGCTCTGAAATTGTTGCATTGAGACGTAATCTGTCTATTATTTTTTAGACAATTATATGCAATACCAATGACAAATCAAGCAAATGTAATTTTGGAAACGGCATGAACAATAAGCCTTAAGAATAGGCATTTTGCTTGGAATTACTAGAGGTACAAAGTATGCAGAGCTAAACAAAGAGTTAATGTGAGAACTGGTGTTGGTTTAAGGGGATCTTTTGTCATGTTAATTGGGGCTTATGAGTACAAGTGTGTTGTGCCAGTTCCCAAAAAACACATAACCTAATCCGGTACACTTAATGATTTAATTATAAAGAGGCTTAATGTCAAAGTAATTAAATAGCTACCACATGAAGTATCAAGTAACTAATGAAATCTTTCTCCTCTGTAAACTGAGGGCACTGCTTTCAGTGTTATCAAATATTTTTGACGGAAATGGCTAACCTTGGCGCATTGGTTCTTGCATCTAGTTTGCAATTTTACATTAGTCTTCTGATCAGAATGTTTAAGGTGAGCAGCGAATCTTCAATCAAACTCAAGGGGTGAAAACATTTATTTGATGTTTCCCATAATTAAAATTTAGCGATAAATCTTCTCGCCCGAAATGATTAAGCCTCCATCTAGCAAAACATCGTGATACCTACTACCTTTAATGTTATCCTAGTAATTTTTAATAAATCTGAATGATCTACATAACGCCTTCTTGATTTGGCCAGTAAATATTTTTCTCCATCAGATTCCATAAATTGAAGGTATACTATAAATATAGCTCGACATGTGCAAGATAGCAACGTTCCATAGCCATTGAACCAATTCTACTAACAGTGGATGGGATGAATGTAGTTCCGAATATTTAAAATAATAAGACCTCACAACCGCCTACCACCGAAGAGATTATGTATTTACATATTAGAGCTGGGAATTGTAAATTAACGATATAGCGTGTCAACGAAAAATCAGAAAAGGCAAATATGTGACATAATATACCGATAGTCTCAAGGTAAAAAATAGTTATGGGCGAAATGAACGAGTGTACAGCAGCAAATTCATTCATAGTAACTGAGAAAGACGACCTGATGAGATTAGTACGCACATAGAAAAAATAATTCATTTTTGTGGCTATCCACGACCCATTATGAAGGTAGGAATTTACTGACTCAGGGTTTTGTAGCGTAAAATAATTAAACATTTGTGCCAATTTAAAATTTACACCTTAGTTTCAGCAGTTTTTATCGAGGAAACCTATATTAATTAACTCACAGGACAAAAAATAGCGTTTTAAGGCCTCTATACTACCTTGATCAAAAATTTCCCGGAATTTATTCAGAAAATTAAAAATACAAGTTTATTCATCTAAATCTATATTGTCCCCTTCAAAGTAATCCCCATCGACTGCAACACACTTATGCCAGCGCTTGATCCAATCCTCGAAACATTTTTTATATTCGGTTTTCGGTATGTCCATCAGTGCTTCCTGCGATTTTTCCATTACTTCCTCTCGGCTGCTAAAACGCGTTCCCCGTAATGGTTTTTTAACTCGATTGAACAGAAAGAAGTCACAGGGAGCCAAATCAGGTGAATTCGGTGGCTGTTGGATGGTATTTGTTGCATTTTTCGTCAAAAAATTACGAATAATGATAGCACTGTGCGACGGTGCGTTATCATGGTGCAAAATCCACGAGTTTTCTGCCCACATTTCTGGTCTCTTTCGGCGAATTGCTTCACGCAAACGTCTCATAACGCCCAAATAATACTCTTTGTTTACTGTCTGGCCTTCTGGCAAAAATTCATGATGCACTACACCGTTGTAATCCATGAAAACCGTCAGCATTGCCTTCTTTTTTGACTGAAAACGACGTGGTTTTTTTGGTCTCGGCTCATTTGGTGAACGCCATTCACTTGCCTGATGTCTGGATTGCGTGTCGTACTCATAAACCCACGTCTCGTCTCCAGTAATGATCCTTTTGATGAATGTGGGATCGGATTCAGCCTCGCAAATCATGTCTTTTGCGACGTCAACACGGTCTCTTTTTTGCATGAAATTGAGGTCTTTTGGTATGCTACACGACGGAAACCCAAATCATTAACCACAATGTCTTGGGCGGATCCATAGGCAATGTTCAAGTCCTCCGCTATTTCTCTGATGGTTAATTTGCGGTTATTGACCAACATTTCTTTTACTTTATCAATTTTTTCACCGACTTTCGATGTCGATGGTCTGCCACTGCGTTCATCATCTTCGATTGACTCACGACCACTTCTGAACCGCTCGTGCCACTGGTAAACGACCGTTTTTTTTAGAGAATCGTTGCCGAAACACGTTTCCAACATTTCCAACGTCCGTGCGCCACTAAATCCGTTTTTTACGCAAAATTTAATACAAGTTCGTTGTTGCAAATTTAAATCCATTTCTGCAATTGTAAAAAATCGCCAACACACACAGAGATAGATGTACTCTTGGCTACGTAACTTTTGCAAATGTCAAGTTATGACACTAAGATTTAAAGGGAATATCAACAACAGATGTACCAATTTAACAAAAAAAACAGAACTCAAATCGGAACGATGGGAGCGCCACACGGTGGTTATTCCGGGAACTTTTTGATCAAGGTAGTATTTCAAAAACATAAAATCACTCGATTTATTCCAAGTTCAGATCACTGGCAATATTCTTCATGCGTCATATATAGCTATTTTCAAATGTTAGGTTAGTATTCCAGATTAAGTGACAGTAAATTTCTTGCAACCATAAAACTGTCATACAGCATGAGTTTCAGCTATATCTCATGGAACAGAAAAAACACAGGAGAAAAGCAGCTGGTTATAATGGGATATAGAAGATAAAGCAACTCGTTCATCCTCGCTGCCCATCAGAAAGCAAATTTTGGAAAGAGAGCAATCAAAGTGTAAGGAAGCGAATAACGGTAAATTTTACAGGTGCATCCGAGAGGAAGAGGGTATCAAATGGTGATTGGCCCTACGGAGATCCTAATTACAATTTCGCAAACTAAACTCAACGAAACTCTATAAATATATAGTGAAAAGCAGGTGATGACCTGGACGCAGGCGGATGACGACGACCACATGTTTAGTAGATAATAAACAGCATTGGCCCAACGTGTGAGCCAGGTCATCGACCTTAAACACAACTTTGTTTTCACACTTTGAGAACCCTTAAATCTATACTGTGCTGATGGCTACAAGTATTTTGGCATCAAAAGTTGGGGTTTATCACCACGAAAGTATATTTACCCTGTGAGGGTAGATAATCATAAATTTTAATAACCGCCAGAGGCGTAAAACACGTGAATGGTAAGAGAATAAGGGATTTTATTGCCTTTCTTCCAGGAAAAGTGATCCAACTACATGAAGTTTATCAACCTTTTCACACTCCGGTCACTAATTTAGAATGCTAATTCTCATTGATATCGCCATCAAAAATTCTTTGCACGCACAAGTGTGTCTTGCCCGCATCTGACGTTACCTCATAAGAAACGATCAGAAATGCGACAAAAAAACCAATGGCACTGTAAACGCGATTTAAATTATCCCATACATTGAAGCAATATTACAGTCCCGAACGACGCAAATTATTATTATCCTGTGCCAGTAAACAGCACAAAAATACCAATCCGGCGATGTTATTGAGACTTCAGCAAGAGTTTCGAAAAGAGCTTACCGAAATTCACTGAAAAAATGGGCAAGCTAATTTTCAACAAGCGACAATTAGAAGGGGAGGAACCACATACATTTAGAGAGGATAAGGAACGGTCCCGACAATATGTATACATTTTTGAAAATGAGATTATAAACGAAAAGTTTGGATTTCCTGGTACATACAATTTGCAAAACATCTATTTCCATTCAGTTATTCCATTACATACAAGAAAGAAAAACATACCACATTCATAACTGAGGAAAGTTTTGACGAGAATATGCAGTATACATATATTACTTCAAATAATTCATTCAGGCTTTAATAGCTCAGTTATAACTATTTTATACTTGGTAATACATGAGAAAGCTGCACTGAACGTGTTGAAGACAAGGTAAGATTCAAAATAATAATTCGTTGAAAGAGGTAAAATTTCGATTGAGTGGATACCATATATACTAGTACTAAATCGTAATTGTACAGAAACCACCGAATGGAATTGCAAACTGAAACCCACGAAAATAAGAGCTTAGGAGATAAGATGACGTCCATTATTCATCGGTATTGTAATCTCAGCCCGCATCCATGTGCACACGGTACGTTTGATTTGAGTTATTTTAGTCATATTCTGATGAAGTTTCCAGACATTTGGCTTATTAGGAAAGGTTTGAGGGATAAGTAAAATGGGTAGAGGAGTGTGGAGATGGAGAGTGAGAGAGAGAGAGAGAGAGTGAGCGAGTTTCCGAATAAAAAACAGTAAAATAGAGAACGGAAACTGTGCATCCCGAAACACTTGGAAAATCATTAAGGTACAAGCACAACTCAAGCACCATTGCAACAGAGAGACATGCACACCAACAAGAACATAATGAAGAGACAAACACGTAGCAACAATATAATATGTTAAATGCAATTAATTTGAAGACAAAATCTTAGAGAGACTTCAAATAGACCCTATGACTATACTTCAGTTTGATTTTCATGATTCCATGACGTTTCATGGCCAGGTTCTCAACCTAACGATGACAGATAATGGGAAATGTCGTCACAAAATACTCAATATTATTGAAGGCTATGATTTCCAATGTACTAAAACTATCTGTTTAAGTGCAATGTAATACGTTATCTAAAAGACAGGAAACTTTATACGGGTGATTACTATCAAGTGGAAATTGTCTAACACGCAAAACAAATACATAAATAAATATAATGGAGTTAATATTCGGGTGTCTTTCCATGTGAATTCTTTTAATATAATGTACACTAAAACATGATCCTTGTTATTAAAATGAACGCGAAAAGAAAACACGACAAGGAAACTCCTTAGCATCAGAAAAAATACCCGGAAGCTTCCATACTAATGTTTTGAGCATGTTTATGGAGGTAGAACAACCGAGGAAGTACTGTCGCCTACCAATGGAATTATTCCTCTTAAAAAATAATTCGGCCAACGAAATAATGTAAAGCTTAACCTTCGTCGTTTCCACCCAAGTAAATACCTATTGAGCCTTGTACTATGCACACCATATTGCATTCATTTGAAGCATTTAGTTTAATGTAATGAAAGCGGAAGAATGAGAGGCACTTGTGACGTTCATGGGCATATGCGAGATTTATTTGATCTCTGCAATGATGAAAAAACACGCGGAGGACATTCCAAGGACGGATATTAGCAAATTAAGCCCGCATAGTTTATCACTGAGCTCTATCTACTGGCTGAACCACTGCCGCTACCATCATGTTGGACTGAATCGACAGCTGATTACTGGTGGGAGAGGGAATATTTTAGGCTGTCTGGTGAAATCCTCCTACCAACACCGCAAGCACCCGAATGCCAGAATCGAATTATTGCACATCTGGTTAACATGAAGGGAAAGAACAGCGCGCAAAATATTGCCCTCATTTATACCCTTCATACCTCACAATCCACAAACAATAAGCGGTTGAGAAGGCGGGGATAGATGGTACATATCCGGCTCATGGCGTTGAATGATGGGAGCATATTCCTTAAGAGGAATTAATATCACGTTTATTTATTAGTTTTTCTAACAATGAAGACAAAGCTAAAAAAAACTGTTAACGAAAATCATAGCACATAACTTATTACTTAGAAGCACTAATTTCCCAGCGATTGTAGCACCTTAAATCCCAGTGACCGAAACAGATTCTAGTTTCGCCGATGCATTCGGATAGATCACTTTAAGAAAACTCTATTTCAGTTCTCATTACTTAGACTGAAGCAAAAGTGATATTCAAAAGTTTTTTTTTCCTTGGGTAGCAATGAAAGCTAATTATTAATCATAAAATTATATACTGAGGAAGTAGATACATGAATCGCAATCCGTAACGTAATAGTAACTTTACTTCAGGTTGCCATATCGACTCCTCTGTCCGTGATCTTATCAAACGTGACTCAGAAACAAGTGAAGCTAAAATTAATTTAAAAAATAATCGCTCCACAACTAACCTGTACTGTAACGCGTATGGATTTATGAACATCCCTTGTCTATATTCGTAGGGGTATATTTCAACTTCTCCAAATGAAAATTTGAGCGAGAGCAGCATACCAGAATTCACGATACGTCTCCAGATTACTTTATTTATTGCAACTACTAGCCCATAGTTCCATTGTAGACGTTATAGAACTACGTAATATATCATGCTCGACTTTGTTTTAATTGTTTTGTCATAAAAAAAGACCTCAAAATTTTAAAGACGTCTCCATCGTCCGCTCCTATTTTGACCTTACCTTTTGGCATATTCTTACATGCATACGACGCCTAATTAAAATACGAGTCCGCTTTCCTTTTCTTACAGTCTCTAGGAATTTTCTCTTTTTCCCAACTCTATTCAGCGTATCCTAATTGTTTACACTATTTATTCAGCACTGCTCCCGATATGTGTCCTTCATAACCGCATTCCCGAACTCTTAGAATTTTACAGTTTCATTTTCTGATAATCTAGATATCTATTCCAATTTATAAGCATGAATGCGTACTACTAAGAGATAAGTAAACTCTTAAACCAAACAATGAATTTTGGAAACCCTACATTAACGGTATGCTGCTTGAACATTTTACATACAGTCTCGTAGCGTCATTTCCTCGACTTTCACACTATTTTCAGGCGTTCATTTTCCCGACTTAAAAATAATACCCAGGACAATTTTTATTACTTTGAACGACCGCAACAAGGCCACTCCCTATGTCCGCCAATGTCCTCCTTCATCCTTACGATCCTTAGGGTGAGGGGAAATGTTGGAGACCGAGGGTTGTGCAACAGACCCCACCCCTCATACATGCTCCAGCCGCACACCTTTTCGGCCTCCTCCATCGCACATCTAACTCGCCCACCCTCCCCCGTCAAGAGAGAAAGAAAGGAACGACAGCAAAAAAGTAAGGGAGCCCGACCACTCCTGTCAGTCCGCGGATCTCGCCATCAAGAGACCGCTTTGTGTCTCGGAATATCTATCCCCTCCTCCACTCCACCACACCCCCGGCCCGCCCCATCTTCCGCTTCCTCCCGTCGCCGGCTGGCGGCATTGGAGGCGGCCGATACGCGCACGTGCTGCCCCCTACCAACCCCCCCCCATATCCGATGAGTGTCTGGGGTGGAAAGGGAGGGGGGAGGGAAATTCCCATTTGCAGCCGCAGAAAGAGTATTATGGGGAGTTGTAAAAGGAAGGGAGGGCATTCCTCCAAACGCCCTGCTGCCCCTTTCTCTCCACCCCCGGTCCTCGGGAGGACAGCGAGGATGCACGCGAGGGAGCCAACGACCCCCGAATGAGGGATGGGGGTAAAGGGGAAGAGGGGACGAGATGGAAAGGGATAAGACGATCCACCCACGAGAACGAAGCAGTATAACGGTGATGTGGGCAATAATTTTCGTGAGGTGAAGGATGGTGCGGTGAACACATGGCACTTTCCGTATACTAAGTGAAAATATTTAGGTTAAATTCTGCATATATTAAGTCTTCTGACAAGCCGGAGTCCGACATGAATTTCATAATGAAACTAGATAGCAATCTCGTACCTAATAGCGTAGTAAAAATAACAACTGATGCGAGGCTTTAACAATAAAGGAGCTCTCTCTTTATCGGAGAGATAATTGGGGTCAGCTCGATTATTATTTTTGAAGCTTTACCATCCATATGCCTTCATTCGCATAAAAAACACATTAAGAATGAAATTTTGAATTAAGAAGCTAAGCTGCACCCTGCATATATTTTTATACAGCATTTTGAGAAGTGGAGAAGGATGGAAAAGATAGAATGGACGGAAAAGAGAATGGACGGAAAAGAAAACAAAATAAGAAGTACTATGCATGGTGTGGGAGGAGAGAGGGTTGTTGAGAGAAATCCAAAGGAGGCAGGATAGGTGGATGCAGAACATGTTTATTGGCGATGGGATGCTGAAATATGTAATAAAGGGGAGAAAGTAATGAAAGCGAGGTATGTGGAGGAAAAGAATAACCATATTGGGGGAATGAAGGGAGGTAGAAAGTATACGTACGTAATCGAAGAGCAGTTTATTATAATGTGGAGTGCCAGTTTGTGACTTTTCAGGCGAGGGTAGGAAATGTAGCGACGTTAAGTCTGTGCCGCAAAGCCTAAGTTGAACAGTAAACTATATAAAAAAGAATTTCGAAGATCGGGTATTCCTACGAGTAGGTACTCTTTAAAACTCACTAAAATGCCGATACCTAGAGAATGGTTGCCTCTCTACAGGTCTCTCCAATTAGAAACTATTCCACTAAAGTGACTCATAATTTTGAATCCAGAAGAAAAGAGCAATAAATGGAAGGGACAGAAAACAGATCAGTATTCGAGGAATAAGTTCCCTTGTGTCCCATGGAGAGATGGATGACTGGAGTGGAAATCGAAAGGTGGAAAAGCGTTTAAGTAAAGAAGTTCAAAGTTTCTAAGGGCTATTAAAAATGCATGAGGGGCAGTTGGATACGGAAATTGCAGAAATCGGACGGACATAAAGGACAGCAAATTCAAACATAAGGAAATGTGGGGGAAGAACCAAACCCGCCGAAGGATATGTATGGCATTTATAGGAATTGTTATTTTCATTGATCTACGGAAAATTCTCCCAACCTGAGATGAGATGCCGATCTTGCACAATTTATTTATTTATTTATTTATTCAGTATAAGTCCGAAAACAGCACATTTAGGCCTTTACATCGAACTATTAACAACGATAACAATGTCACATTACAAACGCCCAAGCCCTAGATGGAGGGAAACTCACCCTTGGAATGGCAGACGAGGACGTTACCCCGCCGCCACCGGGGCCGACAATTGATCGATTATCGTAAAATTCAATTAAATAATGATAAAACTATTTTTAAATGGTTGCTCCCAATCAAATGCAGTTTGAGATTAAATACCGGAAATCTTTCTGTTGCACAGGGACAGACTCAAACGGAGTGGAACTTAAATAGATTAATGGATGACATAAAAATAAATTAATTACAAAGCGAAGATAATAACCTTAAGCATTAAATTAATTTTAGGAGAAAATCACCGCCGGAAACTATGAAACATAGGAAGGTTGAAATTAAACCTCAAATTAGGATCGAAACTGATTTGAGACTTGATAAGTTCACAGAATCTCTGTCACAACAATACCACATCAAGTACAGCACAGTTTTTGTGCCCAGACGCGGTCTTCAGTTTGCAAGATGTTGTTCGTAAGTTGGTTTGGTGGATGACAGGGTAACCTTAAGGCTTGTGCGTGAAGTCATGATAGAAGAGCGAGCATGTTTTTCAGAGAAATAAAGCATCCATAAACTCGCAAACTCTAAATATAAATTGTACGATGCTGTGGTACCATCCGGATTTGAACCTGTGACTCAGGGGTGTGTAACCAAGTGTGTTAGCAGCTGCTCAATAGAATAATGATTCAATAGTATTTATCAAGTAGATGAGTGACGCTAATGAAAACTCACGATACGTAATAGATGTCAGCCCTCCGGCATGCCGCAGGCAATTACCAACATTTTAAGACTTTCTTCTCAAAGGACGTATCATCTACACTGACTACACAGCTACGCACTATTCGGTAATTAAGAAGTTGCGATCATTAAGAAAAAATAGCAGTTTCATTAAACACACTCTCCTGCCTTTTTCAACGTTCATCAGTGTCCACGTGGATGATTGATTGCATGTCATTCTTGTTAATTCCAAGTCAAAAAGTTAATCACCCTCCCACCTAAGGCAATTATTTCGACATTTTGCTCTCAAGCAGCCAGTCCCTGCCAATGTTTTAACCCATAAGAATTGACCACGCGGTTCATCAACCATTTTCGTCCGTCCCCACCCCCCGTCTCTGCCAATCTCTTATCTCCAGCACAAATACAACCCCTCTTAAACGCATTTCCGTGCTGTTTCATTTCCCCCTGACAACCCCTCTTCCACGTTACCGCCGATTCCATTTATATGTACTTGCTACATTTCCGCCTCCACCCCATGCCACTTGTCGACTGATTACCGTTCTCTGGTCACTACAAGCCGAAGGAGAATATTGGCGTGAAAGGGGACAAGAGCCGAACAGGTGCGCACCGCGACCTTGGTGCACAAGGGCTTCGTCCTTGGGTGTATAGGAGAGGGGCGGTGCATACAAAGAAAGGCAGGGGTGGGAAAGTGGGTCGTAGTACGAAAGTAAAAAGTAATGATATCCTAATGGTTATGGAGGTTGCGTTGCTCCACGATCGGCTGAAGATGTGGGCACTACGAATGATCGAAGCATTCCCAGGGCTATGAGTGGACTCTTTTACCTTGCCTTCGAGATCGTTGAATGAATGACAATATTATGTCGAGACAACGACGGTGTATATTGCCTAGGAGGACATCACTCATGATTTGCAAATGCATACATGGTTTCTACAATGTATGTACATTTAGAGAAAGGGAGATGGAAATAAAAGCTGCTTATAGACAAGGCTTAATCACTTTCTGTTTAAGAAATGACGACGTTGAGAGCTAAGCAGGCAATTTTTAGCGAGGCTATAATCAAAATATTTCTGGGATGAAAGACTTAAACAACTAAATTCTACTCGGATTACGTTCGGAATCATAAAGCTTGAAATACTCTAATAGAGGATATTTTTACACAAATGGTACCTATTAATTACATTCAAGACTAATCACAAACGCAAGATGCACTCACTTCGGGGTTATGTTCTTTGATACGAAAGCATGTAGTCTATAAAGTAGCTCAGCCCACTAAAGGAAGGATAAGGAAAATAAAAATGCACGAATGACGCCACCCTCGTGCATTCGAACAATGGCAGGAAGTTTCTCATCCTCGTGTAAAACACATTTTACGCATAAACGGCGACGTAAAATCAAGAAGTCATCCATGTCGGGGGCAATTCACTCGCCTTCCCGGCAATGCGTTCACCCATTCCGTCAGCTGTTTTGATCCCGCGAGGAGGCAGCCGGGTGGGCCGGATGCGAGCGATCACAACGCCGCCATCTCACAGACGATCGCCACAACCTCCTTTTTCTCATCTCCCCCTCATCAAAACCAAGACACCATTCCCCTCTCCACAAACTCCTTTCTCTAAATATTCCACTCCTTCCCCCACAAAGGGACGGATGTAGATGTCCGTGCGCCCGCGGGGGAGGAAGATATCTATTCGTGTTTATATAACAATTCGTCCGGTCTGAAACAATTTATCATTGGGATTCAAGCACCTTACCTTCCGGGCCACGTGCCCGCCAGTTGCTTCCGACTACCTCACCAACCTCTAAACCCCTCAAACTGTCTTCCCTCCCCTATCATTCATCGCTCACCCCACACTTCCACCCCATCCACAATTCTCTACCGTCTGTTCTATTCTTTATTTGTGCAGCAGTAACGAAAAAGAATGGCATGAAAGGAAGATCCGATATTTCAACCAAGGGAATTTTCATGTCAATTTGAATGTGAATCGAAAAGACGGAAATGTTATGGTACGTAAGAATTGATTTAATGACAATTTAACAGTTATTTTATGAAGTTAACAGTCTCTGGCGTTACTTGTTGAAATCCGTACATTGTAGCAAAGAAAATATTTCGGACAATTCCACAATACGTGATTTATTTGTACAAACGGTTTTCCTTCTTACGGCAACATCACGTAAATTGCTTTTTGAAAATTCCTCAGTCGCTTAATCCCTATTTAATAACTCTTTAACTATACCCTCCTATACCAAGGAGTGTGGACTTGAGGGGTTGGGAGAAGACTACAGGGTAAGAGGTTGCTTGGTTCGGTGAGTTCAATTGTGGGGTGGCTTGAATTGCAGCGAGCAGCGGTGGAAGAAGGTAAGCAGCGGGGAGTGAGATAGAAACGCATGGAGACATCTGGAACGGGAGAGTCGGGAAGGAAGAGGCATTTATTTGAAGGGTTAGAATGTTTATCTTAGAGGAGGATCGCCAGTCATTCAAAACTGTCCAGCTAGATTCCTTTCTTTTAAAAACGAACCGGAGTGGTACGAAAATCAATTGAATGTCCTCGATCAATTAAATGCATGGCGAAATGGGAATTTTGAGGCAGAAACTTTGAAAATGAGCGGCGGTGTTCTGTGCATACAATGCAGAAATGCACCTGATGATGCCGTTAAGGATGAACCAACAACCTGCACCAGTTGTGTTTATAAATAAATTAAGTATCTCAGAATTTTAACAGCGAGTTTACTTTATTACAGCTATTTTACGAATTAACTAATGCCTCACTATGGACAGGATTCATTCAAATGCAATACAAACCGCAGTCAAATAAGACAAAAAGAAACGTTTAAATCAACAGCGCAACACAAATTAGTCACTCGTTAATTACTTTAGATACTTCGTAACACTAAAAACAACGCTTATCCTGACGCCACTATCAATGATTCATATTAACCTTCCGCCATTATCTCATTTGGGTACCACATTGATTTTATTTTATAAAACTGAAGATTCTCAATTTGATAATTATACTTAATTTTACACATTTCGGGAAATGTTCAGAAATTCTTTTTCGGAAAATGAAAACTAGCTATCGTTTTTTTTGAAAATGCCTATTAAGGTCTATAATTTACCGTGTAAGTCACCACTAAGACGTGTGGCAAGGTGTTTTACGTCACCAATCATTAGAGGAATCGGAGATGAATAGAATGCGGGAAGTTCGATTTGTCTTTAAATTAAAACTTTACCAGGAAAAATGAACTTATATTTGGAATTAAATTCTACGAGTATTAATACTAATAAACCGTTAATGAAGAACTAATACATGCTACTATCATTCATATCACAGTTCAATATTCAGCATTTGTTTGCTTGAATTGCTCAAGCGTGAATTTTTAGGACAAGAAAACCAAAGCCTTTTTCCCACTATTAATCACATGGAATACTTCAAATATTGCCAAATTCCGGAAACAAACATTATAAATAAACATTTGCTTACACAAGCAAGGGATTCTGCATCTACTGCAAGTATTTCAAGTTATAATACGAAGTAAATATCACACAACACCATAGTCCCAAAAAATTGTTAAACTACTATGAGTGTGTATGTATTTTTATTAATATACATACATATATTTATATAAATATACTAAAAATTAAAATGGGAGGGCCAAAAATAGAGCAGGTAGAACAGTTTACGGAAGTGTATTGGAACAACACGGTCAAAGTAGTAGGGACGTAAGGAGAAGAATTGCGCTAGGCAAAGAGGCTTTCACAAGGAGGAGGGAGTTGATGACAGGGACGTTGAGTAAGGATGTTAAGAAAATATTCGTACAAACTTTGCTATGGAGCATAGCTATGTGCGGCGCGGAAACGTGGTCATTGAAGCAGGAGGATAGACGTAGACTGGAGGCTTTTGAAATGTGGGTGTGGAGAAGAATGGAGAAGGTGAAATGGACAGAGAAGAAAACAAATCAGGACGTACTTGGTATGGTGGGCGAAGAGAGGGGTTTGATGGGAGAAATCCTATGGAGGCAGGAAAAATGGATGAGGGGTGTATTGGTCGCCAGTGGAATGTTGAAGACTGTAACAGAGGGGAGAATGTTAGGCAAACGAAGAAAGGGAAGGAACGGGGTAGGGATGTTGGACGGGATGACGGGAGGAAGAAAGAACTCAGAGATGAAGAGGGACCTGATGTTGAGTAGGTTGCTGGATTTTGTGTTTTGTTAGGAGTCACAAAATATTTATTTGGTAGTTGTGTCCATCCAAAAACCTACCTTAACCGGTAGATTACCTCATAATAATACATATGTATATATATGTATATTTATACACATATATATGTTTATAAATATACATACATATACACACTCTCTTCCCTTAATTTTTCAAGTTTAATCCTTCCATTGAGCTTTACGCCGTAACTTTTTGAAATAACAACTACCACGTATCTTTGTGGAAATCACTCTGTACAATTCAGATTTTGAATTAAGTTAAAGTAAAATAAAATCAAAATAAAGTAATTATACAAAGATGTGAATCCCAAAAGTCTGCTTTACGGTGGAAACATTACTATCTCCCTCCTTCGAAAGTGGAAAATGCTCACTTTTTAACTCAGAGAAATGATTTAGTGTTGCAAAGAACTTCAGAAAAATTTGTTATTTCCTCTATTCGATTTCACTTTCAGCAATGTGCGGTTCATTTACAACGCTTTTTATTCATTCCTTCAAATGCATCTGCGTCCATCTAATACGCCACATGTCATGGGATATATCCGATAGCCCTGTGCTCACCAAAACAACGTCATCTAATCTTATCTGCCTATATATTTTATAACTCGACCGCTGAGACCACCTGGAATAGCACGTGCTTCGAAGTATCGCCTTATGGTGCCGTTGAAGAAGCACACTCGCAACACACACTACCACCTTGCACGTCTACACCCGAGGAAGAATTAAACGAAGAGTCAAGGACCCCTTCAAATCATTCATCATTTCTGGGATTGAAGAAGATCATGGAAACTCAACTGAGAGCATATTAATCGCAGAAATGCGACCCTTTATAAGGGAATTGTGAGAGCCAGGGTTAATTGATTATCATTAAATGAAGAACACAATGTATTTTTCCACTGTTCTTAATTGTGTTCTTCATTTAATGAACATGAACTTACACAAAGTTGAGCCAGAGACCAGCGAATACATAAATTGCCCTCTTAATATTATTTCGCATCCTATGTTATAAAAGATCAAGCGACCGGATTTATGTCATTTGTATGCGAGAAGGCGAAGATTCTCGTAATTTAGAAGGCGCAATTAAGGACATTAAATTAAAAGACAAAACTGTGATTCGCCAAACATGGAGAATTAACATTAATTAAGCTTACGAGTACTACGCTATAGAGGAGATACACATCAACGCTAGAGAAGAGCAAAATCCGAACTTCCTTTTGGGCACATATTTTTGAACATTATTTTTAGACGATAATTTCATTGGATTGTGACACAGTATCATATATCATTCAGGCCAGGCAATACTTAGACAAATTAAATAAAAATTTCATGGATGATCTCCGAAAATATATACTTGAATAAGCGAAAATATTTTCTGATAATATTTATACGCCGGTAATTTGCTTGTAGTAAATTGTTTTCCCTTTATACTCAAGTGTTCTATAACGATTGACATAAATAATAAATAAATTCTCAAAAGATGAATAGAAAGACATTCTCGTTTCGTTCACCCCCTCAACACTTGGAAGTTACTGCAAACACTCATTGTTTTAGGAATCGAGGACTGTTCTAAGGTGGGAGTCCCCATGCAGAAATTAAGTTCGAACTCCACACTCCTTTCATGAATGTGATGGTAGAGTGACATAAATTTATGCCACGCATGCAATTCATGGAATTCATCGTGCGAATTCTGCAAGAAAGACGCCCATCAGCAGCAGCTATGCAACCCAGAGAGCAATCAATTGATTAGTTGGATGCCTATGTCCAAGGATAAGTGCCATAAAAAATCTTTCGAAAACCATCGCGGATGCCGCCTTTTAACCAGAAAAAGGATTACTAGAATTGAAAATCGAAACCGTAAAATGTGTCATCAGTCAGAATTAAGTCAGATAAGAGAAATAAACAGAAATATATAGCATTTTTGGTAAACTCCTCAGGAATGCCAAGTAAAACCACGTAACGCAATGTTAAAAAATATTCAACCGAAAATTGAGTTCTATATTTCAATATCAATTTTGAGTACGTTAAATCAGGGCGAAACAATTTTCTTCCAAAAGCCCTATTACATTGTGTGTTTAGTTATTTTTCCAGCTGATTGCCGTTGCCCAATGAAAGACGACAATGAACAGGAGCTAATATAACCAACCACGTCGTACACTGCAAACAACCAAGAATGTGCCAGAGGGTTGCTCGATCTTGTGCAAGTATGGTCTATTTCACATGTTACTGATACGTTAGGATCAAAATAGGCAGCTACATAATAAAATCACTAATATTTATTCATTCTGGGGCCAATCGTCTCAAGGGAAATCGTAAGTGTATGAATGAAAATATTGCCCAAAGAATTTACACGTAGGTGACTAATGTTAACTAAATCTTGGAAAGTTAGTTAATATATTAAAAATCATCACTAAGGATGTCAAATAATAGTTATGAATGTATTTAAACAGAGAAAGATGGCGATTGTTCACTTTTAACCTGTTCCGAAAGGGTGTCAACTTTATTTACGTTACAGCAATTGATTGCCACAATCCATATTTTTTCAATTGAATCCAAGTGGCTCACTAAATACAGTACGTTTTCATCAAGGATCAACTATTAGATACTCAATGATGCATGAGGTTACATTAAATTTCTCCTGCTGAAGATACAGTGATAATACAATATTTCGAATCCTTATTCACACAGCACCTCTTGCTGCTAAGAATAGCAGTGTAATAGGGTGGATACGAGTAGGCGCACATCAGTCGAACAAAAGTTACGAGAACGTGCATTTGTTTAAGTCCCTGTTCCAACCAACCATTGGCAAAATTTGTCTAAAAGGTCTCAGTCAGGGGTGAATGGAAATTGATTATACTTTCTGTCAGAAAATATTTATGAGAAAAAAAGAAACAACACAGAGGCCAAGTAATTAAGTTAAGATTTTTGTTTTCGCTAAAGGAAATTAGGTTGCCATAGCTATTGTTTTCCGAGCTGAGATTCCGCGAATCGAGACAGCGCCTACCTAATTTAAAGATTAAGGTGGACAAATCTTGAGTGTGATATCATTCGATCTTATCAGTTGTGCTGGTGAACAGTGTGGCACCAAGCTCGAATTTTGACAACATAGTTTAGAGCTAATTTCACTTTATTTCTTTTCTTAAATCAGCACATTATAACGACGACTTTACTGCTACGGACTGGCGTATAGTGACATAATCAAACAAAGTAGGAGAGGGAATAATATTAATATATACTTAATAAAAATAAAGAGAGAGATTCCCACAGTATTGTCATCATACACCAAAGATTTCCTAACTTCTATCTCAGTTAAGGCAAGTACGAGTCCCCACATCCCAAAATACTTAAAGCAATCACGTTCAAGGAGCAAAACAACATTGGCGTCAGTCTATTCTTGCGCATCGCGAGTTTCATTATGATCAGGAAGTCGCTAAAAAAGTCAACTATTTTAGTTTCAGAGGATACCAGAATTTAACCGCTAAACTAGCTCACGCAAGTGCTTCGGAGGAGGGTATATGCAGTATACGGTGGCAGGCTTGGGCAGCGGAGCAGATTCAGCAAAAAGAGTTCTTTAAAAGGCACTCGGGGCAGTGCGGACAAAAATACCCGTAGCGTGGGTGGAGAGAAGTAGGAGTTACATAAGAAATGAACGCGGTTGCTCCAGGAAATGAGGCATGGAATGAACGCGAGTGGGGAGAAAGAAAAAAATGGTCACAAATGCATTTAAATTCGAGACACCCCTCGCATTTAGCTGGATGTTTCATCTGCGAGGGGAAACTTGAGATTGGGGGCAGGGAGGGGGAAGTAGGAGGCGAGTTCAAGCAGACCCTGGGCGAGGAAGATAGAGACGTGTATGTTAAAGTGCCTCAAAAACGTAATGGGTTGGTTGACAGCGGAAAGAAATGGTGGCACGAATGGCGGTTGACAAAAAATTCACTCGCCCCGACTGTGAGTGGTTTTGGGGCGACGGAATAAGGAAGAGTGGGAGGAGAAGAGAGACACGCATCGGAAAGTACACGCGAAGGCACGCACACGAGAGAGCGCAAGGGACATGCGATTCCGAAAATAGTTTTTTATTCTCTCTCCTCCCCCCCAGTCCCTCCCCAACCATTCCTCCTCTCAGCCCCCGGCTCCCCTCCCCAAACGCCTTCCTCGCCCCTCCGCCATAGTCACGAATGCTGAGGGAGTAAAAGTTGGCAGACTTGCTCGGAGCACAGCGTCATCTTCAACACGAAATTTCGTCGTGCTCCCTTCAAGGTTAACGCTCGAGAAAATAAGCGCTGATAAATTAAGCATAACATAAGGACAAAGGCCTGCATGAGATCCTCTGGTAGAACACTTGATGGAACATAACACGCCCCATCACCATCCTTATTCCAAAACCTACTAGGTGGAGACATTCACTTTACGCTTCGATTAAGGATGCCCCTGGAACCGTGCTTCCAATATCCTTCCAATTGATCATATTCCAGTCACACGCCCTTACATTTAATTCCTCAAACTAGCTGAAAAATATCATCTCAATTTATCCGTAAACTATAAATTAAGAATTGTAATTTTCGAACCTGACAACCTTCTCTTTCTTCCTCCATCATACGCAAAAATGCATTCATTTTTCTTCCATGGTGCTAATCTTCTTTCATTGTACTCCATACCGTGACCTCCTCGGTGAGTTCTAGAAAATATGCAACAATTTTCTTTATGGCCAAGTTTTTGATTACATTCAATCGTATCACAATCATGGATTGTGATACGATTGAATACGATCGACGTGATACTAACGTATAAACTTTTGTATACTTCCTTCTTTGCTGAAGATTCTTCTGATAATGCACTTTTAATAATGTCATCTGCCTTAAAATCTTAATTCAATGATTCCTCAGCATTGAAGCTATGCCACGTAAGCTAATTTGTTGCCTCCTGAATTGATATGCTTTAAAATTTTGTTATCTCACGATGATGTTATCATCGCTGCCCTTGTATCATTTAAATTTATCTTAATTTTGTGAGTCGGCTATTTTTACACAATAAGTTTACTGGAAGTTTAATTCATGAGCATTATGATTTGCAGAAAATGCCTTTAAAAAATACGGTAACGTCCTATATAGCAAACGAAAGGAGATTATAAACATTTTCTTAAGTGTTTAAATTTAACGAAGTATGAAGCATATTTCTGTTTCATTCCGTGCCTACATCTGAATTAAGCAAACCTCTTTCAAGCTCAAGTGCAACCTATTCGCGCATCTAAGAGAATCATCAAAGAAAAGTATAGACACCGGGAGGGAATACGATTCTTCATGTGGCAAGAAATATCATGCCAAAAATCCATCCCTTAAAATATAACAATCATTTAAACATTAAAGAGATCATTTGTTAAACGAATACAAACTTTTTTCGGAGTAACAAATGACCATGGAGTCATTTAAACTCGGAATTGCTAGACTTGATGCCATATTTTACAAATTTCCCGTATTACGATTAACAACTGGAAAACTACCTGTCGGTAAATATATCAAATTTTCATCCATTTAAAAGTCCTTACAGGAAAACTATATTATTTCCATTTTTTTAAGTAATGCATGCCTGCAGAGCAGCTAGTATATTTCTGATTATTCCAACAGAACCAGGTTCCTATTAGTCGTCCATGAAACAAGCCCGCCTGAAGTAGTATCGGAAAGCCGGAGCTCCGTATCCGCCATCATCGTGGAAGCTGTGCAGAGACATGGCCTTTTTAATTAACTGTAATAACAGAGCACATGAATTTAAACCTTGAACATTACAATATTGTTCAGTATTCCTCGCTCCGTTAGGTATTAACGAGAAGAGGAATGTTGGGAGTAGGCGGAGAAGAGCAGACGGCGTTCAATAGAGTCTTCTAATCAAACAGTCTCAAATTGAATTCCATGCCTTTTTGTTACACATGCAATAAAAAACAAACGGATACTGGAACGTGGCAGCGGCTGCGGAAGACTCGAGAAAGGAGACAGCTGCCGAAGATCCCATCTTGCTCCTTTATTTTCTTGTCATCTACTTTTCGCTCATCCAATTTCCTCTAAAAATGATGGGAATACTGACTCGTGAAATTAAGTTGACGTTTCTGAAATTATCTTTGTCCTCTCAAATTTGATAAAAACCTAATTTGAGTTAAAACCTACACAAGCGTTATGAAATGAGTCCATAGATTAGACACTAAAATCTGGTAGTAACAATTTTTTAACAGTGGAAGAGTGCAATTATTTGGTCATTAACGTTTCTCCCTCGATTTTTCTGGAGCGGGAGAAACTCCCTCATTCCCGAAGAATAAGGTCTCCTTTAACATGGTAAATGCGTCAATTAATATTCTTCTTCGCGCAAAGGAATTACCTCCGTTTAATAGTAAGCGAATAGCCTTTGGTTGGTTTTAGACTACCAAACATTAGAAAGACATACGTGTATGATTCTTCATTGGTTAGCCATATGACCATGGCTAGGTCGAGATATTATGGCAAAGATGAGAGAAGGAAGGCCCTTCCACATATAGTATATACGCGTCGCATGCCGCATTAAGCACACTTCAATGAAGGACCTTCGCCTTACCTGATCTAGAGTTGAATCTAATGCTTTTGCTCGTAATAAGTATAAATAACAAGTACTTTATTCGGATTTATTCTTATTTCTTCTTTCTATATCCAATTTAATATTGCAGTTCAAAACTCACAAATTGTTTTATCATGCACTCCACAAAATTCACAAAAGAAACGTAAGAATCTGATTTGTAGCAAAGCAAGCTTTTTATTATTTCCATGAATAGCAGAACTGGATGATCATAAGTTCAGGTCAATTAACTCCAGCTTACAAAGGATGCTTGGCACAATTGTTTGCAATGGACACACGCGAACGCTCCGGAACACGACAGAACACCTGAATAAATGAAGCATGAACACGCACAATGGATTGCATGTAAGTGATGAAGAAGCGAGAGAGAGCCCGCCAAAATAAAACGACTGTGAATGAAATGCGAAGGACGAGAGCCGGCCGCGCAAAACTCCGGGCCATTCACGTGATCGATTGCCGAGGAATTTGTCCATGTCCGCGCGCGCGGCACGCTCACGGGTGAGACCACCACCCCCTCCCGTCACTCACAGGCCCTCCCGTGACTCGAAAGACCACTTCGGGACACGGCCGAACAAAAATGAAAAAAAGGTTTAAATGCGAAAATTATTAAAAGCCGGAAGGGCAGGTTGGACGAGGTTAAGGGGAGGTGAAAACGTGGCAGGAGGGAGGGGGGGTGTCGGACGAGACGGCTCGGTCAGAAGGGTGCTTTCGCTCGGATGGAGGGGGGAGGATGGGCGGCGTGGAGTCCGGGACAGGTGCGGCCGCCTGGGAGGCAAGGTGCGAGGTGATGAAGAGATAGTAAATTCTGGGTGTGGGGAGAGAGGGGTGGATGGAAATGGAGATGGGACGAGCGGAGAGCGGGTGGGGGGAGTGTTGTTGGGTGCGGGTATGGGGAGGGAAGAGTCGGGAAATGCGTTGGGGGAAAGGGTGAGGGTCACGTCGAAGAGAGAGAGCGCGGTTGGCACAGTTGGAGGCTGCGCGGGAGTTGCGAGTGTCTCGGAATGTAAACACCGGAAGGAGGAATCAACTAAACATGAGGGGGAAGAAATTGGCTACGGCGGTGGCTTCCCACTTCGATGAGCCGGGTTCGCTTCTAGTGACTGTAAAAACAGCGAACGGGAAGTGATTCTCCGGTATCGTGTGGAGAATACAGGTACTTGATGTGCCCTCTGTTTGTGGAGACATTTCTGTCCCACGTGCGCCATGACGTCTCTTGGGAGTCATTAATGTTACAACAATGGCATTAACATTACATACTCGTATTTCTACACCGCAATTTTAACACAGCAATAGCACTATGAGATGTATGGTGGCTGGAGAGTAAATTCTTAACACATTCCATTTCAAAAAAACGAATACATAGCTACTACTGCCCACATGAAATCTTCAGTAAATCTTGGATATAGGTAAGTAGACCTTTTCCTTTAAACCTCCAATGCTTTTCAAGCCTTGCAAATTTCGGATCTGAATTAAATTTGAAGAGTACAGTTCAAATTTAACCGATAGATAGGATTAAGCGGAAAGAAATGAAGCCCTAACTTCTAATTGTTCATAGACCTGTACTGGTTGACACTATGGATATCAACTTATTTATGGGAATTTAATCATTGGTAGTGTAAATCTATTAACTACTTCTAGTTGATCGATTTATACCATCGCGGACTTCTACTAGCATAAGAAATACTAACAGCCTCAAAGAATCTAAATGACGATTTTGCATTACTGTTCCTATGAATTAACAATAATTAATTGCTGGTACAGCAATAAGAGCCAGGGGGAGCGGGATGGCGCTACAGTGCGGTGCGGCTAACGTAATGGCTTCCCACCCTGAGGACCCGGTTCGAAACTCAGCCACGACATATTTTTCAGTGGTATCCCGATCCTTACTTGAGGTGCTTTGAGGAGGACACTTTGAGTGAGTTCGCCGTCTGTCGGATGGGACGTTAAGCTGCGGACCCCTTGGCGCCTTTCGTTAAGAGTAGGCTAATGCCGATGCCGCATTTCTATCCACCCTTCATCCTCTCCTGTCCATTCCTAATGCCGCAAATTACCTCAGCTATCGGTCGCCTCCCCTAAAAACTACCACGATAAGAGTCCAAGCATTTCTCTATGACCTTTGCTAACTCCTAGGGTTGAGTTCCAGAGAAGTAACACCGAGTAGAAGCCCTAGAAAAAATGTATTTAACCGCACCCTGCGAAACAGTTCGAGGTACGTTCGGACATGCGATTGAAAAAAGAAGCAGGATGGTTTAAGAACTTGATGATACCTGTTCAGAGAGAATTGAGAAAGGACCGTCTCCGATTGCTAAATAATTAGCAGTACTGTATTGACGGCGAAATGACCGCAGTAACGAAGCGAAAAAACATCAGTAGAATTGTTTCATTTCTTTAAGAGATGGCAAGCTAAAGTCACAATATTTTTATTATCCAAACGACTTTCAAGACCATTCATTTTTGTGAAAATATATATTAGGATACTTAAAGATTTATTATGTTCAGCAGGCTTTACACTAATTACCTTTTTGTGATTTTACTGGTTTCAGCAGAACCGGAGCAAAAATACAAATATTTCCATCGGAAAAGATTCGAGCAATTTACAGCTGTGAGACACTGCATTTCACCTCTATCCTAACTCCTGCAGAAAGACACATCCGCAGGCTAGGGAAACCGGGGTGTAAAGGAAGTAGACAGTTTGCTGAATGGGACGGTAAAATTTTATCTACGGGCACATTCCGTTATGATTAGAGCAATAACGACGCCAGGTTTCTCCTTTTGGCTTTCATTCCGTCCCTCACTCCTCCTACACCGCAATCATCCACTCATCCCTAATATTCATATTTTCGTGACCATGGGCGAGACAAATGGGTACACCTGACCCTTATTCTAGTCTACCGCTCCCTTCACTTTCTCTTCCTCCCACTCATTTTGCAGAGGCTAACTGACGTACCTTTAGATAATACGAACTGAGCGGAGGATGAGTAGAGGAAGGAAAGTAAGGCGTCGGACGGGGTATTATTAAGGAGGGACTGGGAATGACGGGAATGGGGGAAGGGAATGGGATATTACGCAGCAAGACCCCTTTGTGCGGATTGGCCGGAGGAAAGGAGGGCCAAGGGAGGCGGGGGCAGTGCAGGCAGGTGTCTCGCCTCTTCTTTCGAGGAAAATTCTTCCACCGTCTCAAGATCACCTGCTCCGTTCGCCGCAACATCCCTTGGGACAGGGCACGCAACCTACCTCCTCTCTTCCTCACCTCCTTGCGCCGCCCCCCTTTTCCCTCGTCGTTGCCGCTTCCTTTACCTCATCATACTCATGTAATGAGATGGTAAAGCATAAGTCTTATTTGCTATTTGAGAAACGAACATTGAATGTTCAGGCTAATATATGGGCTCCATCGAAGAGAAAGTGTAAATTAAAGAATTTATAAGCTTTAAAAAATCGTTCCCTAGACTTTCGTTAAAATTTTACAAAGAGAACGTAACGACGAGTACAGATGAGGTCACTGGAGAAAATAGGAGCCCCTTCCAACACGAAGAGAGCAAGCAATAATGAGTAATTGAAAGAAGAGCCTGGATCTAATTACGCTACCGATGCGATTATAAGGGTTCCATACTCGACGGCTTAGGCCACCATCAGCATACAATAAGGGAAAGAGACACCAGCAAATACACATCTTCCTTTCCTCGCACAAATCGCGATCGCAATTAAACCTAGGTTAAGTACACCTGGAATTTATTGATACGACCGATGATAATCAACATTCTCAATACAGACACATCACAATAGCTAAATTTATGTGCTCACACTGTCCGCCACTATTCCCCTCGGCGGCTGGTACGTGCACGTGTATCATACAGCGAAGGAGTAGATTCAACCCCCCAAACCACAGCCTCCTTTCCGCCACCTCTAAGCGTGCCGGCGCAAGCCAAAACGGGGGTCACGAACCACAATCCCCCCACCGGAGGAGCAAAACAACGGACGACAATTACCCCTTCCCTAACCTAACACTGCCACTCCTGCGCCCCGGGACGAATGCAGACACGCATTCGGCGGCACACTCGAGGCACGCACGTGGCCCGTGCGGGTGCCTCGGGCAGGAGAGCGCTCTTGAGAAAGGGGCGGGGAGCAGAAGAGGAGGGAGAGAGAATAGAGGCCTCCGTGAATTGGTGCCGGAAACGTGTGCCTGGCTCCATCCCACCGAAAATAAAAGGAGTATCACAAGAGAAATGTTGCATGACTTAAAAGCACGTGCGAATGCTTTCGAATGTGAAATTCTGAACCCATGGGGTGGGAAAAACATGGGGACCGCCGAGGGTGGGAGATGGCGGCGCGCCGATGAAGGCGGCAGTAAATGATGAGAATCCGATTTAACCACTATGGCAAGTAACTAGAAATGACATGCGTTTCCTCAAGATGAATTTTAGCAATTTGACTCGCTTCATTCCCTGAAAAGACCGATTATCTGGTGAAACATGACCGGAAATCAATTGTATATTCTAGAGTAGACCAAACAATATCGCTTGCACAGTTAAAAGTGCGATGGTGGACTTAAATTATATCTAACTAGAAGACTTAAAATCACAGTGAAACGAAGGGGAGTTACACTCTTTAATAAACATATTTTGTGAAATCCTAAGTCTTGGATTTCACAAAATATGTTTATCAAAGAAGGTTACTCTCCTTCATTTCAGTGTGATTTGAAGTCTTCCAGTCAAATGCAATAAAAGTTCAGCGTCACACTTCAAATCGTGCGAGTGTATGTATGTACATACCATGTCATTTTTATAAAGGGAATCGAAGGGTTTTAAAGTGTAATACTAAGTAATGGTAGTACATTTTGGATTTCGAGCATTATTTCCAAAACAAATTTGTGACTAATTCCCATAGTCACCAGAAGGTCAGAACCCTACCTTGAAGGGGAGGCCATTGCTCCTTGTATTCCGAAAAGGGCTTCGATAAAAAAAGATCAACGTAAATAGAAAACGTCAGGCGGACGAAGAATATTTAAAGATAACGCCAGAGTAAGAAAACTTAAAGACGGTGTTTTAGTATCTCGGTGCCAATGGGAAACGCAAACACTAAAGGCTAGAGCGAATTGTAAATATAAAGGTACAGTTATGAGACCAGATATGCGCTTAAAAATGCGTGTAAACATTCGCGGTTAGCACCTCCGGCGTCAAGGAAATTCACCAGCAAGTTTAAGATAAAAATATTGACAGGCATAGCACCTAATCTTCTTCAAAGATGGAAGATAGTTTATTTTCGAAGAATTCCAGATAATGACTACGCCCATGGATAGTTGGAAAGATTCCCACAGAAATAGATTAATCTACCGAAAATATTCCAGGAACAGTGAAAGTAAGTCACAATTGTTGCAAAGTAAGTCACATCTCGCAGAGGGAACTATCTTTTGTTTTTCCATATTATTGAAAAGTATCTGTCACCTGAGTCGTGATGACTTGCATTCAGCATTATTTCGCATTTGATGCAATCGCAACGTAGCCACTTATGAATGTGAGATTTATGGTAATTCAGATAGCAGTGCAAAGGTAAAACCATCGAAAAAGCGTAAGAAAGACACGCTCCTAAGACGTCCGGTGTCAAGCAAGCCCAACAATTCTAAGAAAAACAAACAGTTTTCAGCGACAATTGTATCAAGACAAGTCTCTATATACAGATACTGGATTTATTTCAGTTTTTGCATTCTCTACATAAGCAATGAAGAATGCACAGTAACAGGAAATTTATTGCACTCCGCTGCATTTTAGCCAAAAACTAATTCTTTCCACGTACTTCACAAAGTCTGTAAGAGCATTTTCTTTCTATATTTCCTTAAAGTTAGTCAGGGCTCTGTTCCCGTTATTTCCATAAGATACAACGTTCACATTTCCTAACGCAACTTGTTAGACCATTCCTTTGTACTAACATTAACGTAAGAAATGTACACTGGGACTACCCTAACCTTACCTTCCCCGAATCCTAAACACCGCCTGCCCATATTTTCTATTGGTTTTGCGTTATTCTTCCATTGAAAACGTATGCAAAAATTTAATACACATTGCTTTTCGAATTTATGACATCTATTATTTTACGAACCATTTGATCGAAATGCCTGTCATTACTTCCATTTGCAAGAACTCTATTCTGTCTTTGATATCGGGAATGAGGGTATACGATCCTCCTACGAGGATCCAGTTGAAATACTGTCTGTGAGCAGGCAAAAATCGTTAATATGGAGTAGTTTTAGAAGCAATCTGAGGACATGTTAGGACTCTACTAAACGACGTAGGTGTAAGCAGATAAAAAATTGCTTAATATAATAGTTTAAGAGGCAATTTGAAGATGGGAAACTGGCACCAGAATGGGTCTGCTCCACAGTTAAAACATCAAAGGACCACATTATTTAACGTCTCCCTTTGAGGAATCTTGGATTTATGATGGCAGTTAATTTATTCTGGGGTTAGCAACATAAGCACGTCATCTTAGTCGTAGTAGACGGAACACGTCACCCTGGGAGCCATACAAAACTACTGAGGGGAGAAGTCTCAGGCAATAAATGGAGAGGAAAGGGGGAAGAGAGAATGGTTTGAAAGGCGTCCCGATGACTAACAGAAACTTTTGCGATTCTTGGATATTAGAGAAATTCAGGGCCGCAAACAGACGAGAAACCAGCACGCAGAGAGGGGGTCAAAGGCACCAAGAAGAGGGAAACGGTCCGTGACTCAGACGGGCGACACCGTCAGTCTCCCGGCAATAAATTATCCTCTTCCCTTCCTACCCTCCCTTGCTCCTCCCCAAAAGCATTTAAGCACGGGCTGCCGTCGTGTTAACTTCATTGCTTGTTCCGAGAAGCCTACCCTAGGGGGATATTCGATGACGCAACAAAGGCGAAATGGCGCCTGGAAAGCGCGCGAATCTAATGAATGAATGATATACTCCTTCCTCTCAATTCCTCCCAATGGCCTATAACCTTGATGTTGTGGAAGGGCTGTCGTGTTCGGATGACCCCTAGACCTGAGCTGGCTGGACTAATGACGATTACTCCGGGTAGTGCACGACGTCCGATACATGGTAGGGTGGGATCAAAGGAACGGTGGTCCACGCAGCGTCTATTCTTCAGTGAAGATGTGTCAAGGCAGTTGAACAAAAATACAAGAAATATGGGAAGAAAAAACTAGAATTGTTCCTGAAACACCTTAATCAGCAACATCCTGCCATAAAACTCACCATGGAAATTGAGCAGAATGGTGTCCTGCCCTTTTTAAATGTATTAGTGACCAGAAATCCTAATGGCAGCCTTGGCCATGCAGTATACCGCAAAAAATCCCACACCGACCGGTATTTGGATGTGCAATCACACCACCATCCCGCCCAGAAGAGTTCGCTAGTAAATACACTAGTTCATCGCGCCTACACCATCTCAGACGGCGAATCGCTCCCATCAGAAAAGAGATACCTCATCTCAGCCCTGAGGAAAAACTGATACCCTGAACAATTGGTCCTTAAAGGACCGCCAAAAAAGAAATGGAGTTGACGCAAGACGGGATTCTGCCCAAGAAACAGAGCAAGGAGAAGTCTGAAAAATAAAAACCAACGACATATGCTATCATCCGTATGTCGCCGGAACGGCTGAAAAGATAAGTAAGCTACTACGAAAGCATAACATGACAATTAGGTTCTCTACGGCAAGAAAAATCAGCGACACGATATCTAAGGCGAAGGACCGTATCCCCGATCTCATGCACGAAGGTGTACGAGTATATGAGATAAAGTACACGGGTGGGAAGTCCTATATCGGCCAGACAGGACGGTCCATCAGATGCAGGACCAAAGAACACCAAAGAGCCACAGATAAAAAAAACAGTTCCGACTCTCAGCAATTGCCGAACATGTATGGTCGGAACCCGGGCACACGATCAAGTTCGATCAAGCAAGAGTGCTGGCGAGAGAAGGGCATTATTTCCCAAAATTGATTAGAGAAGCAGTGGAAATAATGAAGAATCCCAACAATTTCAACTGTGAGGGCTACCCTCTTTGCAGCCTTTCTATACAGTTACCTGTATTTTCCGCCCCGAAGAGGAGCTAATCCTTAAACGGAGTTTCCGTATTGTTTTTATTGTTTCCATTATATTTTATATACATTCTTGTACGCTATTACTTTACGTAAACAAAAACCTTTAAAATTGAAATTGCAACGCAAATCACTTCGACCTGAAGACGCCTCCAGGACTGGGGGCGAAACAGTTGTCCATCAACTCACCAACGCGACGGTAATTCCAGGGAGCAGCATGAATTCATCAAGTAGACGTCGCGGAAGCTTAAAGATTAAAATACAATGTAACGTCGCGATAACCAAAACTGAATTCCGATATGTATGGTAAAACGTATCGAAACAATGAGTTTATTAAGACTAACGAACAAAACTGGTCTTCCTTGTACATGATATCCAGACTTCTGTGGTTTTGGAGAAAACTTAATCATTTTTTGGAGCAACAACGTGGGTTCTTACGGTAGAGGAAGGTAACTATAATTATTTGAAGTTGCGTAAAGGAACCTGGGACAAAAATAAAACATATTGTTTAGTTCTCAACGCCATTGCTTCGCATTTAAACCAGCTTCTAATCATAATAGAACTAATAGCAGTAGTCTACCAGGTTAGAGTAGCTTTTTGATGGACTCACTATTCACAACAATACTTTTAAGCACTGACTAACACGACGATATCCTTTAGCCTCATATCACATATTATAATAATTAATTCTATTACTCTTCATGCTCTCTACCAATTCCATCCAAAATGCCAATCCTCTCTCTCAATCTTGTCTTCTCAACATGCTCCCATTTAATGCAGTCTTCAGCATCCGATTGCCTCACGGTATCTCCTGCATCCAATTGCCCTGCCTTCTTTCAATTTATCCCAACCACCTTCCCTCTTCCCTTAGCATTCCTTCGTTTGTATCCGTTACAGCCCTGTTATTTTTTCCATTCTTTTCCACGCCCATACCTCAAAGGTTTCAAATCCACACACAATCTCTTGCCTCGACGACTTTCCAAGTTGCCGGGTCATACAAAACCAAGTTCCATATTAAAGTTTTAACTTGTATTTTCTTCATTTGAGGATGCTTGTGAAATACGGTTTTCTTTCTCACTCCTTAGAATGAATTGAAAGAAAAAATACTTTTTGGTTCAAGTAATTGCAATGATATATGGATACTCTGTCATATAACGCTACTATAACAACATAAAATTCAAGGATAGATAAATAGCACATTTCAAGGGTAAACGTAACCATCCCACTTAGGGTACCTCTGTTAACCCTTTATGGATACTGGCATCGTAGTCGTCGCTCTCCATTCTGGAGGGCTCTCGCGCGTAAAATGGATAACCCCGGGACGGAGATTATCCCTTGTCTCCTGACTGACCAGTGATGAAACATGGTAAGTGTCAAGGACGCAAGATGAAGCCATTCCAATGAATGAAATGTTTCAATCGTGAGATCTAAAGCAAGGATGGTTGAAGTTATTCATTCAAGATCTGCGCGTGCTTCAGTTCCGATGACTCCCGAGAGCATTATTAAGAGGTGAGTAAAAGATCCACAAGCAATTGCATTTGGAGTAAACAAGTGTCGGTATTTCTAAAACATTTAGCCCATTGTCATGATAAATCATTCCATCACGTCGTTCACTCATTTTTGGAAAAGCCATACATCTGCAAAAATGTTCAGGAGCACATGAAAAATTATTCTGAAATTAGAAATACCAATTATCGCATAGATGCTATATTGTACTTTCAAGACAGGTATGCCAGGCCCACATTCACGATGATAAAACAAAAGCTTTCAGCGATGCCCCATGACAAAGAGATACGCATATTATGTATAAAATTAACATATTTTTAACGGATTGGAAGTATATTACTCCACCACGATCCAAAAAGTATGTATCGATGGGATGATTTCTATGAAGGCCTCACAGTGTTCATGGTGTTTCACATTCCTTAAGGATATGCTTAAATCACAACAGAAAAACCAAAGAGGAATGGATGAAGGATGACAAATTGTAAGAATTTCTACGCATGCATCGAGATTTTCATCAAAAGAGTGCCAAATGTGATTTAATGGAAATGAACAAAGATTACTATCGATCCCATCGAATACATCGTCTCATTCGCCTAAAATATTGCTGAAGTATGAATTGCACAAATATTCCATTAGTATAAAAATTAATGAAGAGATAAACCTAACGGAGTAATTTAGGTTCCCACAGAAACAACTATGTTCGAAAATTTTGTATTTCATTTAAAATACGCCAAATGAATCATCATATTTTGATGAAAAAAAATATACTCATTGTCCGTGTAGAGTTATTAAAATATTGAAATTTTTGACCATCGAAATTTGTCGTTAAATTAATTTAACCTTCATTGACATTGACCCCGTATTTAGGGAAAGCAGTATCTTCGAGTTGAAGATATGCATGGTAAAACTGGCAATTTCAGTGACCTCTTTGCCATCCAAAACGACAACAACTACACCATCTGAAAGAAGCGAGCTGACTCGATCGCAAATCATAAAAATGCTAACGTCAGATCCTGGGGAATAGTGAGATGTTGTTGATCATGGGTAAGATTAGTGTTTCAAACTGAATGTAGGTAAAAGAGAAAGTCATACGCATTAAGATTAAAAAATAAATTGATTTATGGGCGATGGAGAAGATGCAAAAAGGCATCATTCAGTAAAATTTACAAGAGTTGTTCGACGAATGAAAGTACCATTGAACAACAAAGCTACGACTAGTAAACCTCATTACTTCAATTTAAACGGATTGAGTACAGGTCTTCCTTCATATGCTTTGGAAATGATGAGTTACAGCATATAAATACAAATAAAATATAATTACGACATACTAAGGAATATTGAAAGAAACTCTTCCTTTAATCCATCTTTATCGAGGAATTAGTCAACATTCTTAAAGTACGCCTCGCAACGTGATAGAATAAAGAAGAAAAAAAGCAATACGTCTGCACAAAACTGTTTTATGCTGTAAAAGTGACTACATTATGCTTGTATCTTTTTATGTATAAAATAATTAGTACATCGTTCAACTCAGCATCGTTAATATTGATTCTTATCTTAATACTAGAAAAACATCGAGGAGTTTGGTTTGATAGGGGGGGGATAGAACTAACCCAGTAATAAGCACTACGGCGAGTCAAATAAACAAATAAGGTTATGGGACGTCAATTGCTTTTTTACTAGTTTTACAGGAAGACAAGGTACCCAAAAATTACACAGCTTGGGCGAAGATGAACGTGACCAGAAGTGTCACTGGGGATCGAACTCGGGCCCTCCGGTTAGTAGCCCAGCGTTCTACGCCCTGGACCCCCACGTCCCCTATTAATAGTTAAATAACATTAATATCATGTGGTATTTTCAACAGCAAACTCACTAAATCTTCGAAAGTTTAGTCAAGAGGCTGTAAATAGTTTACGAAAAATTATCACCATAGGAAATGGCATTCTCAAGGAACATGCATTCAGCATATTAATTCACGATACAATAGCACAGTGTTTCATGAGATTTCAAACCAACCTCTAATTAATTACCTAGTGTAATCTCGGGATGGAATTTTCCATCGCTCAGTTCCTTCAATGAGCCATTAGTTTATATGCCTCAGCAGAATAATCCATCAAATAAAAAAGGAACACAAAACCAATGAAAGGAATCGTCACGGACTTGAGATGGACCACATTGGAATTCTAACGTTTCTCGACGTAAGTTGAGTCACTTACTTTTCAATGCTGCATGACCTGTCTTGCTCTGGTGGAGGCCTATCGTATATATGATTGTTGTTCAATTTTATTCCCTTTTTTCGCATAACAAGTAAATAGTTCATTGGGTGAATTGAGTCTTGTTTTGAATTGATTCTTCCTCCAGCATGTATACAGATATGCACATTCTTTGATAGGTTTTCACTGAACCTTTTCCTTTTTCCCTTCTTCTTCCATATCCTCCCTTATCACTTGCCCTTCCCACCTTGTGCTTGCACCCCGAGTGCGTTCTCTGAAAAGGCATGCAAGAAAAGTACCACTATCCTGTCCGTGGGGCAACTGGACAAAATAAGATGAAAGAGAACTGTGGGAGGTGCGCGGCGACGCAGCAGACGATATGTGCAAGGGACACGATGAAAAATGAAGCCCTTAATGTGTTATCGTTTGTCTCTGCCAATCCCCTGCCCCTTCTCCCCCATCGTGTATTCTACGACATGGAGAATGGGAAGTAGGGAATACGCACAAAGATTAAACACGGCTGACAGATACAGGATGCAACTTGGAAATGGGTACTACGCAGAGGGTTGGAGAAGAACACGCCGTCTCCCAATAGCGGATAGAACATGGAGATGGGGTTCTAGATAGTTCTATCATTATAAATAAAGAGAAGTGGAAGGAGGAAGATAAGGTAGTGGGGAAGAGGTAGGGCGGGGAGGGGTTAAAAAGTATAGGCATTACCTGGGAGTAAGACTATCGGTAACACATTTTTCAACGTTCGCCAATGTCATACATTGAAAATAAAGAAATTTTATATGGTTACCATGTGCTCATATAAAAAGGGAATGAATTGAATTTTACCTACTCTCATCAAAATAAAGCTACTAATGATATCAGTGTTTTTTTACAAAACCTTATGATAAATAGCATTTGGCGTGAAATATTTGTTATTGTTGAACAACCTTCATTTCAGTCCAGATGTCTTTGATTACACTTAACACCTTTTCCCACCAATGTTTTTGCTTCATTTCTGTGATATGATCGGACTGCAGTTTCTCCCATAGATAAAGTTCAATGGATGCGCATTGTGCCTCACATTAGCATATATTACGACATTGCATTGTACCACCGGCTAGAAACCACACTAGTGAATGCGGCCTTCGTTCTTTTTGAGCTTATAACCTAGCACGGCAAATGCAAGCAGGAGGATATCAATTGAAGAATGTAAATATCAAAATACTCTTTTTTAAAAGTGAGCACCTAGTTATAAACAAAGACAATGTACTATAGGGAGAGCAAGGCAAAAAATATCTATGCAAAATCAGGGAAATGCGAATCTGAAGACTGTGGAGAAATCTACGAGTTCCCTAGCCCTACTAAAGCAGCTGGATTACCAGCGATGAAGGAAGGAAGAGTGATGTACGACGAGAACACCGCAAGGGAAGAAGGCTTCCTGTCACTATAAAACAACAAATGCCCTATGGAAGAATTCATGAGCAGTCATTCACGCAGAAAATAAAAAGGAATCATTCATGGAAAGAGCTCAAAAGTGGCGGAAGTAACATCCGACGTGCAAAAAGCGCGATCTTATTTCGGATAAATGACAGGAATATACCAAATGCTGACGACACAGAAAATTGCCGATAAATAACGAGTTGAGCATTCGCCGCATTTCTCTATCAATTTAAACAATATCACGGCCTCGCCTTAAGATAAAAGAATGGGATTACATCAGAAAAATTGTGGTTTCATGAAATTTTTGGAGAGGGAAATGGGAAACTCGACGTTACATACAAAATGAGCCGTACCGCGTTAGGAAACTCGGGAATCGTAAGCAGTTACAGTAGATGGTTTCAGACATTGGAGAGTGAGCTAAGAAGTCTCCCAACTATATGTGAGTGAGCGTAAACCTAAGATGAATATATGGGCCAACCTTAGAGAAATTAGATGGCATTAGAGGGTGGTAGAAAAGTAAAATTAAAAGCTAGTTATTGTTTTACATTATTTACGTTACATTCAGAGCAAGAGGAAAAAACGTTTTTACCCTACGAAGAACATGCGGATTGAAGAACGAAATAAGGTTCAGAGGAGGTCGGCGAGTAGAAGCAGAATTATTAATGTAAAAAGCTGGAATACCACACTTGTGCATGGATTGGATGTTGGCATTCTGCTCTCAGATCCCGGAAACGAGTTAAGTTCAAGGTTAGCACTACGTCTTTCGGATGAGATGTTAAACAATGGGGTCACTTGAAATCTTTCGTCAAGCCCAGGTCAACGCCGATGCCTAACCATCAACTGTTATTGTTCTACTCCCTTAATAATCCATAGTTTCCTATACCAGGTGTCTTAAAACATCGAGGAAATATTTTTTGAAGAAGCATACATTGTAATATCAAGAATTTTAATATATTCGACAAATGATATAAACATCTTATCGTCAATTGCTATCAGTATTATTGTTTATCTTTAATTATCGCGGTATTTAGTGATACAAGATGAAATCTGAAAATAATTTAAATCTTTTCCATCGAATTGACTGTTCTCACCTTTGTATTTTAAATTTCAATGGCACAAGTAACATTCTCTTCTTTGTCACAGTCTTCAACATCTCACTGCCAATCACTATCCTTTGAATCCATCTTTCCTGTCTCCTAATGATTTCTCGCAACAATCCTCTCTCCTCTGCCGCCATTTCTAGCACTTCCTCATTTGTTTTCATATCTGCCCACTTCACCTTCTCCACACTAACATTTCAAAAGCCTCCAATCTATTCCCATCATCCTGCTTATATTACCATGTTTCTGCACCGTACATAACACATAACTGGGTTGCGGATTAGTCTCTTCCATTCCACTCCTACGATGGTAGGCAGAAAAGTAATACACACATGCTTGTAGAGCGCGAACAAAAACGAATAGCAATATCGGGTAAAAAGTACATTAAAGTATAATTCTTTTGTTTCAAAATCATATATTTTTTCAACATAGTTACCATTGAGGCTATCACATTTCTCCCAACGTGTGACAAGTTCTTTCATTTCGTTACTGAAAAACTCTTCCGACTTTTCTCGAATCCAGGACTTGATAGCTGCTTTCACCTCAGGTGTAATGATTACCCTTGAGGTGTCTCCTGGGTTGAGGAAAAAAATGAAAATCGCAAGGCGCAAGATCGGGGGAATAAGGAGGTTGTGGAATCGGTTAAAATTTCAGGTTTCGCAGAGCCTCTCCAGTTGCGTGCGAGGTGTGTAGACGAGCGTTGCCACGTTGCAAGATTATTGGCGCCAGGCTGCCTTTAACACGACAAACTTCTTCCTTGGATATTCCAATATGGTTTGCGATACGCTTTTGGGTGATTCGCCGGTCATTTTGAATTAAATATTCGACGAGCTTGCGATGTTTATTGTCTGTGGCAGTGATCGGGCGTCCGCTGCGTGTTTCATCAACAATTATGGCTTTTATAGGGTCGCAACCAAGAAATTTTACTACCCATCGATTTACGGTAGACCTATCAACAGCATCGTCATCATTA
The DNA here is from genome assembly GCF_022747635.1 of Hetaerina americana. Taxonomy (NCBI): domain Eukaryota; kingdom Metazoa; phylum Arthropoda; class Insecta; order Odonata; family Calopterygidae; genus Hetaerina; species Hetaerina americana. The sequence continues at coordinate 41,645,700 of NW_027286763.1, forward strand.
ACAGCCTTAAAACGACGATGAATCTCAGTAGGAGTCACTTTTTCAGCAGTAAAAATTTGATAACAGCACGCTGTCTAACTATCGTTGACATAGCACTAGAACATGTCTCCATACCTCCGCATCTCGAAATACACTGGATGAATGACAAGACCTCAAAACTGCAAATGCATTTTGAGGGGGAATGTTACTTTCACATGCCACCAGGAGTGCTTCTGAAGATCGTTTTGTTTGAGGCCTACAAGCATGTGTGCATTAGTTTTCAGCCTACCCTCGTATTTTCTGCAATATGCTCATTACTTTTTCCCAGTTCACTTTATCAAGCCCTTTTTTTCAATCTACGAAACAGGCAAATCGTCCTGATTGTATTTTATTATCCTCTATATTAGTGCCCTCATTATTGCAATGGCAATCTTTTAAAATAGAGGCACTAATTCTCAAGTTACCGTATTTGAAAGCTCAAATTTGGTTTCATAGAATAACAAATTTAACCATTTGGAGAGGGCCACCAGAGTATGCTAGTCCTATCCAGAATGGGTGGATAAATCAAAAGCGATGTATTTCATTTTCAAAATCCATAAATAAGACATTAAGGCCACATGACGAAGATGGATGGAAAAATTAAAATTTATAACTCCTCTTAATATATTTATCATGACTCTCAGAACACTAAATTATATGGATATCAGTCAAAACAACATTGACAGATTTAAATTCCCTTTACTGACTTTTATGATACCTCTACAACAAATAGCAGATAAATATTGTTAATAACTGTGACCACGACACAAACGAACGCCCGTTATCTCTTCACAAAAAGTATCATTTAAATTATTTTCGGCTGAAAATGCATGTTGATAGATTCACGTCAGTTATTTGCCTCTTTTTTCTATAATTTCACAACGTTGTGTAGTTTTTTCAAACCAATATATCCATCACCAAGAATTATAAACACCGATTGAAATAAAGTAGCATAACCAGTCTCGCAAGCAGTAATAATAAATAGGTCATAATCCACTTTTAAAGTGAAATGAAAACTTTATTTAAAATGTTATACGGTCAACAACTTAAGGTCGAGAGTTACCGGAACGAAACCTGTCTCAAGATGGGATACGAGTTCCATCCAAGAAAGATGCTGGCCTTATATTCTCGCGGGCAAGCATATAAACGACAGAAACCAGTTCTTCAAAAAAATGGTTCAGTAAAAATTTACGTATGAGAGAAACAGTAAATGGACATTGATATAGGCACACGGGGAGAAAGAGCAACAAAAGTGTTCGGCGGCTATTATTACGAAATAAAGTTGTTTTGTGACTTTGTTAAAAAATAAATGTAGCATTTTAAGCCAATAAATATCTAAACCCTGCAACTGCCGCAAAACAAGAAGGCCAACTGTGAGGAATTCGATCACGGACGCTGGCTCCCGGTAGGTAGGTTGCCTGACTGGTTACGGTTCGAAGTAAAAATTCATAATTTCACTCATTTGGAACAAAGTGACGAAAGAAGCACGCCGAAGCAAGACGAAATGAAAAAAGAATCATGAATTACAAAAATCTACAAAAAGGTGAAAGGCAATGGAACACAGTTTGACCTGGATATGGATCAAATTTCGTCTTTCGTTAATTATTTCAACAACTCTTTGTATATTGCACTTGACAAAAATTAAGCATAAAAAGACATTGCAACCTTAGTTACTCATTTATTTGCAATATCTATTGACACTATTTTCAGTCATTAAAAAATGACCACTGACATGGTTCTGAATCTCAGTTGTTTGTTTCGAATGAATAGAAATATACTGCTTCGATTTAAACGGTGGAATTTAAATTCTGTGAAACGTTTGGCCAACTTTCTAACCCAAGGTCTATACGTCCAAGATAGGCTATGCTAATGGTTCCGAACAGAAGGGAGGGCGAGTTCTAAGAAAAAAAAGGAGACCTCACTTGTAGTGGAATATTGAGTTGCTGGCTTCATAATTTTGGAACTCTGCGAGCTTGCATTTGCCATCAAAACCTGCTTCTCCCTTCAAAAGCTCATATGAATATCATTACGGAGCCCAATAAATTTGAGACATGTAATCAAAATAGAGCTCAATGTTAATATTAGCTCCTGGTATCCGCAAAAATCTATGATGACGTAAAACTTGCATCCAATAAAATCTCAATTCACCATGCAGAAAAACCTTAGTTGTCAATCCGGAAACTGCTTTGATTTGAAACAATTAGACCAATGGCACAAGAAACCCCACGCCACTGATGGCGAGCCAAATCCTTTCAATCTGTCGCAGGCCCAGATAAATCAGGCACATAGGAAACCACAACATATGAGTTTAGGTGATGTCGGTTGAAAGAACAACACGATTCAGAACCGGAGCTCTTCCACCAATAACGGCTTGTTAAAAAAATAACGTCGCCATGACACCACTTACAGAATTATTACCATGCATATTTCAAACAGGAATGCCATCCCTGTTCCTGTGGTAATCACTGGTAGGGAAGATCACCGGTAGGGGATAACCAAAAAAAGGTTTGCACCAGTGAGACAGGGAATAACTTGAAGTAGGATATTATGGCGGGGCCATTTGGTTTAGAAATTAAAAAATTATGAAAAAAAGATGATCTAAAAATTGAGGGGACCAAGATGGCAAATGCCTTGATCGGCCACGTCGGGATAAACACGTCACCCAGACATGCACGGCCGTTGAATTAAGAGCAGAAGCGGGAGGGCTGCCCAGCCAGCTGGAAGGCGAAGACGTCGGGAGGGAAGCAACGTGGAATAATAAACTCGGCTTCCTTTCACCAACCAATCCCATCTTCTCTCATCTATTCAATTGCGTCGCCTGGAGGCTGGCAGGCGCGCAAAAGAGCGAGTATGTTTGTGATGGTGCGCGCGTGGATGTATTGCGATCCGCGGGAATTCAGCGGGGGTAGGAGGTGGCGGGCCGGTTGGCAGGGCGGGGAGGGGTGGGGGTTAGTGGTTAGGAAACCAAAGGGACGAGAGAGGAACGGCACGCCCACGCGGGAGGAGGGTAGGGCAAATTAGCACGCTGCTTTTGGCGCCTATGACCTCTTACGGACCACCGAGTCCAAGCGGCCGGCGTTGCTCCGCCTACACGCCGAGTCGCTTGGTCGATGATTCATAGGAATGCCACCACTTTGAAAACGAAAATAACCAACGGCTGGCGCTTCTTTTTTGTTGCCATCCGGGCGACCGTGGTGGCTCGTGTGCCGCTAGAATCTCGATAAGCTAAATTTTCGCTGATTTATCACACTGCCACCGCGAGGGTTTTAGAGAAGAAACCAATGCCCGAAGCAGGCTTCGAACCGGCGACATTTAGATAGGTCCAACAAATTATCCAGGTGAGGACTTATCCATGATTGCGAATATTATCAGGCTCCCTACGCAAAAAAATCTACCGTTATAATTGTAAAAAGGGTAAGATGTTGCTAAATTCATAATAATGCACGAATCCATATGAAAAGTGCAAAAGGATGAAAATGTTTTGGGTTTTATTTAATTCACCATAAGAAGACAAAATGTATGGAATGTAATTGGGATATTGCCTCCTAAAATCAAGTATTATTTTAAAATGGCTATTGCCCAAGATAATAAAAAGCACCATAAGAATCTGCCGACGACGCTGTAATCTACAAAGAAATAGCGAATGACGCAGATCGTAAATAAATAAAAACTGATTTAAACAATATTAGAAAATGGTGTAAATAATGGGTGCTGGATTTCAATACGAAAAAAGTACCGTACTGCATTTCTTAAACAATGGAAAACATGAACTTTAAATAAAAGGGGGAACACCTAACAAAATTACAGGTACACGCTATCGAAAATAGGGGTTTACAAGATTAAATTCCCACCAAACACTATCCAAGTCTGGCGTCCTAACGCCCCCCGCCATGCACCCTTAAGCCAGGTGGGGGGTAGATGAATGTATATAAAGCATATCTACATCTACTTAATACCCCGCAAGCCGCCGCAAGGGCGTGTGGCGGGGCATATTGTCCTTTTGAACTGTCCGTCCGGAATGAGTAGAAGACTAACCCGTAATAAGTGTCTTAATTGCACGTGCGCCTGCCCTCTTAAAATGTTTTTTCCAATCCTTTTTGTGTGGGCACAGGAAGCTACTAACCATGTGATACTCGTAGTTTGTTGCATGATTGGTGTGCGGTCGCCCCCTTTGCACGCGGGTTTTGGCGAATCGCGGGGCGCCATGTGCACGAGGAAATAGAGGAATATATGTAGAATGGTTGGTGACCTACCACCCCCTGCCACACGCACTTGCGAAGGCTTTCCAGGTATTGTGCTGATGTAGATGTACAGAAGGTATTAAGGGATTTAACTAGGGGTTTATTTCTTTGAAATGACAAACTCAAAGTTGGACAACTTGTTTTTACCGCGTAAAAATCTGTATGTCTTTATCGGGAGTAATTGAGAACATCAGGTATTCAATTCCATTCAACCAAATAATGAGGTATTCATCGGGATTTATTCCAAAATATTCATCAACACATGGAGATTGAATTCAGCAATTCATGGCTATGGACCGGCTCGGATCCTGAACATTTATTACAATCTTCTTAGTGATGTTTATACGTTTCGATGTAAGATAAGTTGCGAATAACGAATTTTAGAAATTTTACACACCAGTGAAAAGGAGAATAAGATATTTTTTCGAGACAATGAACTAAGGAGAAAAAAGTAGTTCCAATTCAACAAATTTAAACACACCTATCACACCACCATAAAAGTTTGTGCACCGCCGGTGTTTAACATCAAATCTAATCCTTTACGAAGTATTAAAGTAGCAGATGTTTGCTATCTTGGTACACCGGTGTCTATTAAGAATATTCATGATGCCTTGTTAAGGACGGCATCTTAAACACCCTAATAATGAGATTTTTTATAGTTAATGAATTACTAATGTCACTGATACGTGCTTAAGTCAAAAAATGTCTATCTGTATAAAATCTGTTGGCAATATATTATGGTTTATTTTGAAAAATAACCAGGGCCTTTATGGGATTCACTCTAGGTAGGTTAACTGTAATATATCGATAAATTTTCTAGTACAGCAGTTGTGTTAGCTAGCCTTCCCCTGACATGTACGCATTTGTCATTTCCCTCTGTAATCTTCGGAACATTAGTTTTGGATAAGTGATTCACCTGAGCATCAAGACACAGCTTGCATTCAAGGAATTATAAATTTAAACAATAGTACACTTATACATGGGCATTACCAAATGCTACTTGCATTGAGTAAAAAGTTAACGGATACTTATGTACCGAAAGAGTAACCTTTGTCTAGGGATAATTAGTTAATAGGAAGAACAAAACCTGTGAAAAATGTTATTAGCATTTTCAATGGTTTTAAAAATAAAAGTCAAAAAGCTAGCTTTTGGAAATACAATATTTTCTAAAAGCACACGTCGTGGATTTATGATGTCCCAATTACAATAGTTCTAGCTTTGATAGCTCGTATTATCATTGCAAATCGCGAGAGAAGCTGGAACAAATACATGGTGACTACGGTGGCCGCACTTGACGGAATTACAAAAGCTGCATTAAAAATATCGTTTACACGGACCTTATGAATATATCACATTTACGCCACACGATAAGAAAAAAAATATCACTTGTATTTTGGTTCTAATCAGACAGCTGCAAATCGACTTATCTTAGCTAAAAACAAAATAAAAAGCCTTAACTTGAATTTTTTATTGATTCTTTGCTTGTAACCGTTTAATTTATGAATGGAAACAACAACATTTTCTGGGTTCGAACTCAAGACTTATAAGAATTTTATATTTTTGTCAGTCGGCTGTGCGATAAAAACTGTCTACCTACCAGCTTTCAAACTCATATGATAAATTTAAGTGTCATAACACATACATAAATCCGTGAGGTTAAGATGCAACTGTAGTTGACTATAATTTATCACCACCATGGTAACAGCGACCAAGAGACTACCACCGTCATTCTTCTGATGCGAGCCATTCATGGAGATGGCAGGCAACATTCGCGCGAAGCGATTGATCCAAGCTGTCGCCTAAATTGGCTGTGGGAGGAGTTCACTTGATCACTTATCGTCAATCTGACAATCTGCAGTCTTTCAAATTGCCCCAGAGAATTCTCGCGACCTCTTTTCTTTAACAAGGCAAACACTGAATCCTAAATGAGAAGGAGTCGACGCCAAGCGAGGCGATATGATGACCTCAAAAACTGTGAGCACATCGAAGAGTAAACTAACTTCCTAATGAAATACATTAGTTTCTGGAACACATTTTTAGGAATTTTTAAGGCCGTGAATGGAACAATGTTCGATTTTATTATTTTTCCAAAGCATCTAATTTTTTAAATTATTATTAAAATTTATTCCGCTTGTGGAATTTTTTCCTCGCTTTGTTCCTTATTTTATTTTGAACCACGCATTAACACTGATATAATTGAATTCACGAAAACCTTTAAACTAAGCCTGAATGACAAATTAATTTTTTAAACCTTAAATGCACTGCTAATCGCTAATGAAGAGCTTGTGGACCTTAGAAATAAAATGTTTTAGTAAAGTGACAATTTCACACAAAAAATATATATAGCATAAATATGATTCAAGAATTTTTAGCACGGAAAATACATTTTGTTCCTTCAAAAAAAATTTAAACCAGGTCAGATGCGCTCTCCTAACGCGAGTTGCTACTAGTATATTTTAATTTAACTGCACAAATAACAGAAATAGCAATTCCACAATTCATATTTATTGACGACCATGGTTTCACCCTTGAGTGGTACCATCGATAATGCCAATGATGACGATGCCACCTGTATGTGTTCTCGGTAAAATGGATAAGTTCCATTGAGTAATGACCGCAACAGTCTCGTAAATTATAATTTAAATTTAAGTAGCAATGTTTTACAACTTGGAACCACACCAAAGCTGCTATTTCTGTTAAAAAATATTAATTCTGTCAATAGTTTATATATATATATATATATATATATATATATATATATATATATATATATATATATATATTCCGATAATACCATTAAGAAATGAAAACATTATATGGATAACTCTATAGAACGAAACCGGTATTGGAATTATCTCAGTTTTATCAAACTGTTATTAATTCAGGTAAAATATCTTTGTCAACTGACGATATTAAAAATAGAATTTTTGTTCATTGACTAACCATTCTCGATATTTACCAATACACATAAGTACAGAAGAAGTCATAGTTTCCGCTTAAGATAGTTAAATGAGAATGAAAAAACTAATAAGAGATATATTCACATCATTAGAGTTGCTTTTTAATAGGATAAATATGTTTCCTCCAGTTTTAATTTCATCAAGTTATGAGTCATCAGGAGACCGAAACGCATATTTTACTTTTATTGCATTTGCCTAAGAGCAAATAACTGTGCATTGTGAGTCGCGGGTTTGCTTTACTCATATTGAAAATGTATCTTGAGCTTTAAGTTCAGAGGTGAATGGTGAGGAATATCACTTGAGTAAAACAGAATCAAGTAGCGCAACCAGTTTCAGTTGTCAAATTAATTTCCACTTTCCAATTACCATGACCTACGGTACTTCATACTGCCATTTCAGGTCCACATACTCTGCCCTTGTCCCACAAGAAGATGAAAGCAACTACAATACATCAGGTTCAGATTAACCGTGTGCTCAAGGAGCCTGTTTCATTGTGCACTTTCATATCGCACCTTCGTACATGTTCATTAAACGAAGTCACCTCTCGCAAAGAAACCCTTGTATCGAAAACTGCTGTACAGTTGAAGTGGTCTACCAATCTGAATCGGACTGAGAAACCAGAAATACACATGAAGAAATCGCACTATACAAATATATATATTCCAACGCAGAGCATTTTGATTGCAAATAGGATGTTGAAGACTGTGATACAGGGGAGAATGTTAGGCAACCGAGGAAGAGGTAGGCATAGGATAGGTATGATGAACGGAATAAAGATAGGAAGGAATCACGCGGAATTGAAGAGGGGAATACAGGCGTTGCATGAGTTGCAATGTTGGATATGTTTTGCGAGGAGAGGCAAGGGAATTGTGGTAGTACCGCTGTGTAGCTTGTACCCATCCTAAACCTCTTAATCTTAATAATTATATATTTAAATAAAATGTTTCCAAAAGCATAGTGACAACCATGACGCTGACATAAACACTAAATAGCACAAACAAGGACATGATTTTGTTTTTTCGTTACATATACACAAACACATACATTCAAACACGAATACCAGCAAACGGCGAAAACATAATCACCTGGGCATACATATATATAGGGATAAGGAATAGATAGTTTAAAAAAAGTAATTTACCCATTCTCCAAGCTTTGGAACATTCGAAGAGAAGACGGAGAAGTGGGTAATACTAATCCTTTGATTTACAAATTTATTCTCCAGTATCAGAAGAGTATTACTCAACTTAGAATGGCGGACCACTGGCGGCCTTTTTGTAACTAGGCTAATTTATCTCTAGAATATAACGTCTCATAACGAAGCGGATAGTCGCATAATTGAAATGCACGCGCTGCATGCAATAGCTTAAATCACGGAGAGTGAATCACCACTGCCTGCATCAACTCAATCTTCCCCACTGAAACTTGCAATATTCCGCCGCGTCGCGACGCCCAGGGTGCATATATTTTCTTTAGCTGCTTGTGCGCTGAGAAATCATCCAGGTATGAATCGGATCCCCGAAGATCCGAAACCAAATATTCTACCCATCAAATATTCCACAGTCAGAGTAACTATCAATATTACCATTTTTCGCGTTTTGATATACATACAAATTGAAAGATATTTATCGTATAGGAAGCAATAATTACGTAATTTATATATCGCACGTAGCATCTGATCTAGCTACTGTGGAGAGTAAATAAGCAAAATGCACGATAAGAGAATATATCAATTTTTGATTGCTGCAATTCATCAAGGCAAAACTTTCAGTCCTCATACGCAATCGACCAATTCAGTTTCCCGTGTTGCCGAGAATACCTTTTAAACAACTTTTAATTCTGCCATGAAAGATTTTAACGATTTCATTTACCAAAAAAAAACTTCGCGCTTCACTGACGACTAAATCAGTACTTATACACCTGTATGTAAATCGCTTTACCTAGCTCCTAGCACAATAACCCAGTTATAATCGATGTTTCCAGACTTAACTTTGTGGAAATCCATTATCACTGAAGTAAAAACACCAATGTATTAATTTTTTTTATTCGGTACAACTAGTTTCGACGTATCGGCATCATCCTCAGGTATTTAAGATGCCTGCAGATACTTAAGGTACCTTAAGTACCAGGGGATGTAGCATATAAAAATTCGGTTCTTCACAATAGAAGATAGAAGCAGCACGGGGCATACGTGTAGGAAAGAGGTCAGGTGACTAAGTAAAGCGTTTCAATGATGGCATGTGATTTCAGTTTTCGATTTCTAGCTTAATGGTAAAGGAAGTGTAAATAAAAGATCGAAATGGCATCACTTACTTTTCTTAATTCTTTACACATAAAAATACACTACCATATGATAGATTGGATTTGTCCACCTTTCTGATATGCTATGCCCAATTTTCCTCACTCAAGGCCATGTGACGGTGAAATTTCATGTCCACGTCGTAGATTTTCAGCCCTAGTATAACTTTTATAGCCACAGAAGATAACGGTCGATAAGAATTACAAATGTCTCCGTCTTGGCGCCTAGTGATATCCCGTCACCGGGACAGGAAGGACATTGATTACGACCGGAAACGGAAGGCTCACTGTTGATTACTTTAGGTCCTTTGCCTTCCTACCCCTTTAAACCCTTCGCTTCCCCCCGTCCTCTCCCAATGTCGCCTTTTCTCATCAACCCAAAAGACAGTCGACAGGGGCGTTCTATCCTGAAGTGAGGATGTCAACGCCTCTGCACATCATCAACCTTTTTTTTACTTCCTGCACAAAAATCCTTCCTGTTTATTTGATCATACCGCTATCGTTTCCTTTAAATAAAACTTTATGGCCCTCCTTTTTAAGTCGGGTCAGGATGAAAAAAAAATAATTTTCTTAGTAAGATGATACACCTACACCATTTACCCTTTGGATATTATTATCAGTTTGCATGGTTAGATAATTTCGTTTTCAGAGTACAAGAAAGGCGATTTTCCTCACTCTTAATAACGGAACTTTTTCCTGTAATGTGGTATTTCTCTGTTATAAGGTTCACGGAATTGACATAAATCGAAGTAGTCAGAGGAACTTGCTATTAGTCTAAACCAAGTTGATCGATTGAATGAAATCAAGTCATCAATGGTTGAAACTAAGGAGAGTATCCGGGAATTTCAAACTACAGGCTGAATATGACAGTTAAAACGAGCAGTTCCCGCAGCCACACCAAAAATGAATGGCAGCGTAGGGCACTATTGTTTTCAAATAATTACAATGTTTCAACACCTCTCATACTGAAATCAAAGGTTAGGTGTGGGAGGTGTCGAAATTATCAACATTACAGATAATTTCTTCCGAAAATGAAGATTACTTCCCACTTATGCCACAGATTGTCTGCAAAGGAGCACGTGGAAATTTCCATAGCAATCCTTGGTTCATGAGCCTCTTCTAATAGGAAGATGTGAGAAACCTTCCTTGACAGCCGTCTGAAAAATAAATAAACGAGACTGCGCTCTCGCAAACCACTCCGGTGAAAGTGAAAAAAGGGAAGGCAAAAGAAGCGCCTGAGAGGCAAATTAGCAAACAAACGCGGACGATAACTGGCTATTCAAATGTGGCAGGGGGAGGAAGAGCAAAGGAAGGGCGCGCCCTTCGCGTTGTGTCACGGCTCAAGTTTCGACGCGACGATCAGTCATGCGCCTCACGTTGGGTCAGGCTCAATGAATGGGAAACAAAAGACACCGTCTGCGAAAATGGAAAGTGGAAAACTACAATAGTTATATGTGTATACATGTACGTATTTGTGTGGGAATATATATATATATATATATATATATATATATATATATATATAAATTAACACACACAAATGCGCCATGTGTGTAAATTTAATCGATCGTCCATCCCTAACCACGCTACATAATGATAAACATCTCGCAGTAGATTTGGGCTGTCACCATACTCTGTGGACGAAAAAATATAAAAAGAAATGAGGTCTCCGAGAGAGCCAGTGTTCTGTGAATAGTAATACTCATAATGATGATAGACCCCTTCTGCTGTCCCTAGCAAAACTTGATTTAGCCACTAAGACGCATTTTTTCCATTATTGTATTTTAAAAGTACATAGTGAACCGTCAACGGAAGCAGTTTCGCACATAACGCTAAGGATATACATAATTTTTTTCCGTAACCACTAAACTATAACTTTTGCGAAGGAATAGCACGTTAAATTTGTACGTGAGCAAGTTGGCCATGCACAGAAAAAAGTGATGGTGTCTAGAAAAATTGGAATAGTCTAGTCAAGCCTCTTACGATATGCATGCAGAAGCAGAGGTGGGGGGGGGGTTCGTTTCCCGTCACGGTTCTTAATGTTAACTGATGTCTTTCGCGGTATTTTCGGAGTGATATGATGCTACTTCCTATCCGAAACCTTAGAACCATTCTATACCAACCAACTTAATAATTCTTACTCTCCGAGAGCAATAAATTCTTCGATATAATATGAATATATAGTTCAGGACTATGAATAACAATCAAAGCTGAGAAGAAAATTTCCTACACAATTCGCATTAAATATGTAGCATAATACTCCTCCGTTCCTACATTGTGGTAGGCTGGAGGATATGTTTACTTAAAAAATAAGACGAAAAAGATGTGATAAGCCAAGAGGTTTTTACAGAGATTTTTCACCAAAATGTAGAAAACAGTCTGAAAATTTAAAATAAAGGCGTAGCTCATGCTAATCTGATACGACTGATAGAACAGGATTTTGGGAATTTCAAAGCCAACTAATGGAACTTCTTAGCAAGAGACGTAAGCTTGGAACTTTGTTTCTTAAGAAACAAACGCGCAGAAGGTTAAATATCTTTTATTCATTGCATAAACAAATCTTTGATACCTAAAAAAACCATATTTTCTTTATGAAACCATCGAATCAAACAAGAAATACTACCAACTCATGGATTCACAAATTCCACTCGCTAGGAGGTCCGACTAGTAGGAGTAGTCCTGTTTTTTTTGGGCCACAATTGTGGATTAAATTATTTCTTACCAACGCTTCGCCTCCATACACTACGTTTATTATTTCTCGCCGCTGGATTTCCATGACGTTAACCTACAAACGCGCAAAGAGAGGTAAGCATTGTTCTCAAGGGGATGGGAGAAGTATTTTGTGTGTTACATTCGCAGAGGTGGAGGTTCCCTACGAGCGGCCAGCTCTTTACTACCGCATTTAAGGTTGAAAGGAAAGGTGAGCGATGGTAGCAAGTTTTCGAACTCTCCGCCAACATAATCTCACTTAGTCACAAAAATTTTCTTCGCCGGTTTCCCAACTGGTCACACAAAAAAGCGCTAAAAATCGGCAATGGAATGACGAACAAGAGGGTGTCATAGACCACGCATGCAGGGAGTGCGCAACATCTTGAAAGAACATTTCTTTTCCTTGGAGTGGGCGAATGAGGTCGACTTGTTTCTGTGACGACATCACCGAAAGACTTGGATCACTTTTCGCAAAAGAAAATTTTGATATTTCAGCATGTGTATCATATTCGAGCAAAGGTGAGGCCCGAGTCTTTACCATCCGCTTCATTTCTAAAGTAAGGAAATATTGGTTTTCGGAAAGCCTCCTACTGCATAGGCTAATTAATGCTTAGCTATTTTTAAGTTTCCCCCTCTCTCTTGAGCAAGCCTTAAGGTAGGCGTACTCACGTCAATATCACGCACAGAAATTCACTGCCATAAAGTGTACATTAGCGAAGTTCTGCAAACATAGAATAAGAGGTGGTTCAAAACATCAAAGGCCCAGGAGCAAAAATTAAAAAAAAAATATTTCGGAACCCCCTTTACAGCAAAAACCCGACTTAAATCTAAAAATTCTGTGCCAAGCTCTTGAAAACAACGAATATACAATTAACTTGTACGTACTGGCTATTAATAGTATACAGAAAAAGAAAAGATTCGCTAAAACTTATAGTTATTTTTCTAAGTTTGCGAGCAGCAGGGATGAGAAGTCTGGAGGTGACGGAAATGTGGTGTTAGACGAATGAGGAAAAGAAAAAGAATAGTCTTCACAACAATTGAAAAATTATTTCGAAGAGTAGGCGAAGAGCGAGGTTTCTAGAGGCCACTAAAAGAAGGGAGAAATTAATTGGACATAATCCGAGGCACGATAGGCAATGGAAAATGTCGGTGCCAGGAATTATGAGGGAATGATATTTGAAGGGAACAGAATAGTTACTAGGAGGGTTGCTAACAATCAATCCTCGCATTGATAACTAATGACTATGATAATTCAGCTGCGTATTACTCGAAACGTGAACAGATAGTAACAGGTATAGGGGTTTAACTCATACCGCAGCGCCATTAGGTAAAAATCTATTTACACAACATCAACACAAAGAATTTCGGATTACATGGGTTTTGCATAACAGACGTAATTTTCTGGCAGTTTTCTAATGCTATTACTTTCTAAAGTGACAGTAAATAATAGCATATAATAAAGGAAACTTGTAGAGTTTCAGCACAAGATTTATCAAGAGAAGATCACAAAATTTGCTGCATAAATTGTTGATCCACATTTATTACACTTGGAAAATTAGTTGCAATCAACAAGTTTCCGGTCTGGCGTCGCATTAGCCAGGCCATGTCGGCTTAATTTTGATCATTTATGGAAATTTTGAAAATATACATTATTCATTTTATCTCTCATCATTTAAAAATCTTGAATAGTCAATAGGACGAATTTGAGAGAAAAATGATTGCTTACTCTAATTATAAAACTATGAGAATTCGATATAAATAGCAACAGTTTTTTAGGGAAATATCTTACCTGTATTTAGCAAACTATCAATTACTAATTGAAAATATTCGACCTCCTAGGGTCATAAAAACGTGAACGTAAACACTTCGATTAGGAAACAAAGTCTACGTTCTATGAAAATATTATGACGGTCCATTATTCTCCTCGATTAAAAGTTACACGTTCTTCCACTTTCTAACTGATATAATGGGATGGAGATTAATAGTTTTACAACCACGTGAAATGTAATCATCGCTAAAAGCTAAACCTGATTTCCAAGCATTTAATGGAAGGGTGAATGAATTCTAAAAGGCATCCATCAAGATTAAGTGTCCCATAATATTGATCTGTATAAACGTAAACTGTGAGAATAGTCCAGAAATTACAAAACTATAACCTTATTAAATTTTGAGCCTACTCTAACCTTCAAAATTTCAAATATTCCCATACAGTTTCATAGGCTATGTTTCAACATTATACGGACCAAAAACATGTCACAGAAACTCGAATATCGTTTTCTTAAAAGAGAGGCGAAAAAATTTAAACAAAGGAGAGAGTAGAGGAGGATAGAGTTTGGGACGAGGGTGAAGCATATGTAGTGCAAGGTGACGGATGCTCTTGGACGGGAATCCAGCAGGGAACGAGGTTCCCACTAAATATCCAAGGGCGAAGCAGAAGATAAGCAAAGTACCACAAACCACTCGAAACGACTAAGGGATCATGAGCTCAGTGTGAGTAGACCACGACACAAAAAATGGAGAGACAACAATGGATCAAGAGCGAAATTCCTGGAGAGAATTATGATGCTGCATCCTTTAAGTTACGGAAAAGAGGCGTGTGCCAGTTAACATGAATTAAATCGTAAAGAAATCATACCCCTTCCTTCCTTGAATTGGTTTCCTAAACTGTTCTTCAATAGTCTAATCAAACAGGAAATCCGAATTCAAACATTTCCGTCAACAATTCATCGGCACTTTGAAAGGCCTGCGATGAGATAAATCATACGCGACTGCATACAGAAGCCCTTTCGTTGAGTGACGTGCTTCCGATCCTTGCCTTCATGCCTTGAGTGAGAGGACTTTGTACAGTTTGGGCTGTATATCCAAAAGCCAAACTAATATCTAGTTTTACGGAAAAACGCACTTCTTTTTAAGATTCTAGAATAAACATGCATTACGTCAGCATACGACATTTTTCAAAACGCGATCACTTGCCTTAAAACAAAACGATGATTCTCATCCGAAAATCCAGGTCAATTTACACACAAATGCATACCCATTGCACAGGAAATAACATCGTACATTATTACCTGCACATTTTATTGCAATTATTCTCATTCGGGACATAAATAGTTATATATCAAATTACCTCGCCAGTTATAATTCGATTGATTCTCTAAGCATATAGCTTTCGACTGAGGTGACATAATTCCATAAATATATACCATAATAGTATTCTATAACACTGACTCGCCTTTACTTAAACGGTGCCGCAGTAGAAAACATTCATCGAAGAGTACATGTCATATGTCCTTTCTACTATAGAGAGGACGTTAGATGCAGAATTCAGACGATAGAAAGCAATGGTACTGCGAAGTAGGTGACGAACGAAGTAGAATGGACAGCTAATGGAAAGAGAATAGTAATCTATGCTAATTTATTAACAAAAAAGGATGTCTAGCAAGGTAGAGTGTATGCATGAGGACATCATTGTAACTACTAACTCGTTTGGAAACTCTATAGGCAATTGTATCTCGAAAGATGGGGGTACAGTAATAAACTAAACAAGGGTAGTAAAATGTGAAGGTAACTGCAATTAGCTGGAGGAGCTTTCAGAATAAACGGGGAAGGCAGCTACAAGCTGACCGTCGGTTAGGGAATTGGTGATAACGTTACGAACTTTTCAGAGCTTTTATATGTATTGGGAAATAGATAACTAAGCAATAGACACAATTAGATTCTGTACTATCATGACTTTAGGTGCTTCTTGCTACAGAATTTCCATCATAGGAAACCAGCAAGGCGTCAGCAAATGAAAATTAACACATCAGCACCAATGGAAGATTAAGGACTTCCCGTTTGAGGTAACGTAGTCTTGGGGAAACTCAGCATAAAAAGTTATCAAACTCCTACTATGCAAGTTGTGGGGCGACTGTGATAAAAGAGAGCTCTTGTGTTACTGAGGATATCCTCCGTCCTTATCTCGGCTGATAGTGGGTCACACTCACTCCACAAAGGAAGTTCTCCAGTCGGCATCGCGAAACAAATGCGTCACACATAGATAGAAGCCACTTCCATCTAGTGAAAACACGTATTGTCTTGGTGGAGGATTTAACGCTTTTAAAGCAGCTCTCAGCGCAAGTCCATCTTGAAAATTTCACATTTTAATTCTGACCAGCGTTATTCAAGTAAGAATCTTTGCATTTATGCTTCTTTTCTAGTAATAGTGAACAAATAGTAGAACCTTTCCGCTGGATATTTATTTAATCCACGATCGGTTTCTACGTAATATATTATCTGCAGGTGACGATGAAGATGTAGTACATCGAAATCGGTCGTGGATTTAATAAATATCAAGTGGAAAAGTGCCACCATTTGTTCGTTATTATGTTTTAATTCCGCAACATCACCCCTTAAACTACACAATTAGTTCTATTATATTATTATGCTTCTTTCGCATCAATACACACGCATCCATACCGCGTCAGGGAAGATTCTCAGCAGTGATACTCTTCCAGAAAACATATGAACACTCACAGGTGACTATATGCACACACCCCACCTACGAGTTCTCTTTTCACAACCAGATGCAAATTACCAATAAAGAGACTTAACAAGACTTCCCTGAAATATTAATTTATTTATAAATTTCAGCCAAACATAATACATTGATATTTAGGATAAGAGTATCACCCAGATTGGGGGTTTCCGTTGCATTTCGGAATATTGCAATGTCTGTCCGTCAATGCACTTGGATTCCGACTGGAATACTATAGGCTGTATAGTATAGGCTGCAGTGTAATATATTCTCCGCCGATACCATTTTTCAGGGATTCTAATCCGCAACGACACCAAGGAAAATGGGTTTGATTTCTCTTAATGGGCAATTAACTGGTCAAAATTGACTGCATATAATTACAATGTAATTCTACTACATGTTACTGTTCTTATGCTCAAATACATAGGGATATTGCCACTAGAATGATTTACTGACAGAGTTAGATTAAAAGAAATTTCAATGAGATTTAATGCAATTCATTCAAATTAATCCTTTCACAATTAATTCGGTTGACTGATGAGGAAGTTTAGGCAAAGTCACAAGAGCTAGATTCCATGACACTCAGTCATGATACAAAGAAAGACTGACTCTAAGTCTATCATATATCCAAAAATTAAGTTTCTAGTAGTCGAGAATTGAAATAAGTACCAGGTTTGGCTTAATTTTACCAACTGAAATGCATTAATTAATTAATAAATTATTAATATCAGACACCCCATCCCCAAAGATTGATATATAAGATCCAAACGCTTTCGGCAGGGATCTGGAGTGCGCACAAGCAAATTGAAATCCATTCGAGGCCGCTGAGTGGTTCACTGGAACTTCTACGTGTATCTCTAGCAAAGGAAAATCAGAAGTTAACGATTCCGATTTTTATCCGAAAGAGCGCGAGGCCAACTCACAGCCAGCATTTTGAAGTAAAAAGCATCGCATTCATGGGAGGGGGGGTTGTTTTATGCATTTTCGATTCAGCGGTGTTATTGTCACACATCTCGCGGATATGTGAAAATAAATGCGCGCGTCACGGATCTCTTTGCGACTCACCAACGAGGTGACCTAATGCTCTCGAGTTTTTTCTGACCCCAAAACTAGAACATGGTAAATTTTTGCTGTGCAAATGGTAAACTCCTATGCAAGTTTTTCATAGCCGAATCAAAAAAGTGACAAAAAAATTTCAAAGCATTTCTTTTACCCAATTTTTCCTTTAAGTAAATTCAGCTAATTTTCGTACAAATACTTCTTAAAAGGAAAATGAGTATTTTTACGGATTGTTCGCTATGAAAGTATTTTGAAAAGGTAGATTCATAGGATGATCGACGTTAATACATACATGATATATAACACACAAAGGGGCTTATGTCAGGTAAATTAATTTCTTCACTCCAATAAACTAAATACTTACACAGCAATGACCAAGAAAAATTCAGAAAACAATTAATATTCATATTAAAGACGAAACTACAATTTATCATTAAAAAGCTCGATGTGGAACTTAAAGAATTCAAAATTCAAGAGTTCACAAAAAATGTTAATGAACACACTCGATAGCTTAATATAACAAACCATTTGGCTAATAATTGACCAGAAAAATATTGAGAAACTTCGGTTGATGTGCGACGATGGAAAGAGATCACATCACCTTCCGTCGAGGATTACAACGATCAAGATATGACGCAATACTATCCCTTTACTTAGGCTTCGGTTACTTCTTCCGCTCCTAAACTTAGTGTCGGCCCGATGAAAAGGCGAAACAGCGGGTAACGAACCTTTTCAAACAACAAAACCTCTCGCCGCCTCCGCATTCTGCGAGTGCATCGACCCGTTTCGGCATCCTGCATGCTGGAATAAAACGTTCGTGAATAAAAATTTTCCCCATAAATACTGCGTCTCAATTTCTTTCCCCAACCCTCATTCCCTTTCCTCCTATACCCCCAGATAAAACGAAGTAGAGCGGAGGAGGGAGGGGAGGCGCTCCGTGCAGCGGACAGGCGCCAAGTCACGTATTTACACACCAGACGCGTCTCCGAAATACTATACGTCGGGGATGCGAATTTTCAACATGAAAAAAAAGCACGTCCATCCTCCTCGGAAAACAACATTTATTATTCCCTGAAATAAAAGGATGACGATGTTTCTTGCAAATTCTCTTCCCCCAGGATATCGATCCTCGCGCTCGAATTATAAACATCGTAAAATTAAAACGGGATGAGCTCATCGTGTCCTTATCCGATGGGCAGACTAGGGATAAACGTTTCGAGACTTGCCTCGAATATTGCGTCGGAACTAAGAAGAACTGAGTGATAACATAATCAATTAGAGAGTTGCACAATACCTGCAAGAGTGACGTGAAGAGAGAAGAAATGCAATAAGAATTGGAAAATATGCAGGCTTTGAAAGAAAACGCACAGAACAGCATGAAATGAAGATAGCAAGTGGGAGCAAGTTAACGACTTAATCTGGGGCGTACCAAATGAGAAACGGATGAGTTTGACCGGCGGCTTGGCATCATCAGCATAAAAATATCAGTGTTGATTTCAAACAAATGTGCATGCCACACCATCGCCAAATGTCCATTTTAAGCTCGGTCAGCAAACTGCAGCACTTATTGCACATCCGACGACGCTCCATCGTAAAAGCAGAAGTTTAAGTCAATAAATACAACAATCAGAACCAGAACTCGCCACATCGCTTTATCTGGCATATGAGCTATCACAGAACTGAATCGGCATTAATTTGGATAAATAATTCTTCAATAATAGTATACATTCCATTCAGAAGAAATCAGATAAAAGGAATACAAAATGCACGCCAGTATAACTAATTCGATGTCAATGAGATGGTGAATTCCTACATATAACTTGATATTAAGCCAAAGGTAAAGATAACGTAGTCAACGATGACAATACTGATTATGAACTCAAAAGAAACAGGCGCCATTCCATTTGAGATCATCTAATTACCGACGCTATACCAATATTACTAGTCATTTAAATTATTTGCTCCAGTGCAAATATGAATGCCTTTACCTGAAAATTTCCATCTAGAACTCTTATGGGGCTTTCCTGTAATTCCGTTTCCTGAAATTAACGTTTTAAACGTCCTGTATAAAATTGACATGCTGTTTCGTAGGAGGACACGTTCAAATCGGACGACGGATCCTCTTTTAAGAAACTCACCTTCATTAAAAGGGTGATGGGTAATGTAATGAGAAAGTAAAAGGGATTTGTAATTTCCCTCTAGTTAGGCCTCATTTGGAATATGCCGCAAGTATTTGGGATCCGTGGGTCGTGGTAGTCCATTGGGTAGAGCGTTGGACTGCTGACCGGAGGGTCCCGGGTTCGATTCCCGGGCAAGGCACTCTGGGCACCTGCAGCTCCACCCAAGCTAAAGTGATTTTTCGGGTACCAGGTCTTCCTGGGAAACCATAACCGGCACAGGGAAAGGAACTGGCCCCCCTACCCTGATGCGTGAATTTTCACACGCCGTATAGGGCTTAGTACTGGGTTATCTCTACCATCACCTACCAAACCGACCTTCGGGTTGATTACTGTGTGTTTATTTGGGATCCTTGGGAGAAAATTTGACAAAAAGAATTAGATTAAGTCCAGGGAAAATTCGCCAGATTCGTCAAAAATCGTCAAAATAAAAAGACAAGTGTGACAGGTGTTTTAGGGGAATTAGGCTGGGAGACATTTAAGTTGCCAAGAGAACAAGCGAGATTGAGACTTTTAGAAAGGTTCAGAACAAACGAGTTTCACAATGACAGTAAAGGAATTATTATGGTCCCACACCATTTAGGTAGATCAGACCACAATCTTTCCCCAGACAATCAGGAATCATAACAGCAAGAAACCAAAGTCACTAAAATTATAAAAGACATTCCATTTACAAGACAGGACAAGATTAAACGTTGCGTAGACATAAAGTATATTCGCACGTGTATGTGCATGTCAGTTCATAGAATTGTATTTGTCAGATACATTCTAAGAAGAAGTAACTCTGAGAAGTCCAGTTTACTTGCAGCGGCTAGGAATCTAACAAGGTAAACTATAGTATATCGTCAGACGACCGAAATAAAATTGAAAATAAGACCAGTACAGATAGATTCAAATACTCGTTATTCTCTACAATTTTTCAGCATTTTAACAAAACCATGGCTCCCCAAATTTTTGATAGTCATTCCTTATTACCACCTTTTATTTATACTCTGCTACAGTTGATAGTTCTTCCATCACACCGAATACTGAATTTAATTAGAGCTTCTCCAAGATGTGCGACATCTACCTATTAAGGGTATTTCATTTCTCAGAACCGCCTACGGTTTCCTGGAAAGAACTAATCCTAAAAATCATACAGCCATATTTTTAGGTTGGAGTTGTTCAAAAACATCAAATAGATTTGAAATCAGAATCATGCAGACATTACTCGAACGCTATTCACCGAGTTACACTATTCCTATCCACATCAATCAATAATTACCAAAGACTAAATGGTCCAAGGCTGATGTGCATACATCTCTTGGTGCACATACAGGGGGCAGATCTCAACTTTTGATTTAGATACACATGTATCTTGCCTTCAGATCAAATACATAATCTTATGCGCGCTCTAAAATAGAGGGTTTCTCCCGAAAAGTAAGTGAAACGATTTTTCCTGGCGGAGCGGACGAATGGAGTGGGACGATTTGTGGCGGGAAAAATGGCGAGAGGCTTGGGGAAAGCAACACGACCCGCGCCTATTGTCTGCGGATCACTGCTAGACTGAACCCCTATTTGAGGGTCGCGTCATTAATTCACGATGCCACTTTCCCTCAATTAATTCTACTCATTTTTGGGGACAGAACCTGTACACAAAATCATCTTTTTTATATCGGCTCGGTGATTTCAACCTAAATTGTGTCAGCCACATTGGCAGACATACAGAGCGAATCAACAAATCCCTAAACTAAAATTTAGTACGGAGATAAGCCAAGAACGTTAACAAACATTGCGAGGGAATGACGAGGTACCAAAGTAAAAAGGCGTGAAAACCTTAGCTGTCAATCGCTTCTCTAATAGCTAACAATAATGCAAGGTAAAAGACTTCTTCTCGTGATCGATGATACCGATTGTGAAATTATAATCAATTTTCAGCACATATGAATCTAAATCAACCGCCAACGACGTAGCTTGTTTCTATAGGGTGGAAAAATCAGATACTTCAAATCGGACAAAGCACTGCTTTGAAAATATGTCAAGTCTGAAAGGAATGGATGAAAAAGAAATGTCTACATATTTACATACTAAACTGCAAGCCGCAGCACAAGAACGGCAAGTATGGCACGGGTATTTATGACATTTCATAGTGGGTTAGCAATTCCTTCTTTCCGTGCGTTAATCGTGAATCGTAGAAAGAAAGAATTATTGTAGCTATCTGATCTGTTTTATAAGTCATGATGTTTGTGACTCATGTCTGGCCTGTCGATGTAGTGCGGAACAGAGTATTTGTGAGTAAAACGCCCAATCGATCCTTTTCCAACAGTGCAATACAGCGTTTGGGGCCTATGATCAGCAAGGGTGACCAATCCATTCTATCAAGTAAATGGGCCAGAAATTGAGAGCTCCCAAAGTAATGTCTCAGGACTCAGGAAACTCTTTTCTGGATTTGGCTTCATTTCTGTAACAGCCATTCATTAAGATGGGTCACAAATGCTTGCAACACATTCGACATGATTTGTTCGTAAGGAGAAACAGCATACTTCTTTCACTCTTGCATCCTTATACTTTTCTGTGTTTCAGAAATTGCTTTACAAGGCAACTCTGCATATCGTAAGACACCTATTTACTATGTGTCTCCCCCGTATATGCTCAATGTTATGGTGACAGCCACGCATTTGCGTCATCAGCAATGGGCATTTGTATTCCCAAAAGTGTGTACATTTAAGGTTCCCATTTGCCTGGTTAAAATATCCTGATATATGTAATTTGGAAATACTGAACTTTATGTATGCATGGTAGATCACCTGAAAATTGACCTCTGAGAGGTGGACCAGAGCGCTTATAAAGAAAAAATGGCAAACTGTGAATTGGCCAGACCAGGTATTGCGTTGGGTTCGAGGGAATAAAAATTCCCCTCCTCTAGCAAAATAAATTTTCCTGATGACGGTAGAAAACGGAGTTTATACCGAGTTCACTGTTTTTTTATACATAAACAATTTGATTCCCAATACAGACTTGTTTTGACATCTCCAACTAAACTCCCGCCGTGTTTCTTTAGATTATGCATAAAAATCTGCCAGATATCGCCTCCTAGCTTCAAGGTATCAGACTTTTTCACGCTCGTTTCGTAAATTTGTTCGTTGCATTTGGCTTACACCCAAGGGAACACACACGAAAGACGAGAAATAATGTTCGAAAACGGTAAAAAAATAAAGCAAATTTTTAAACGAGGTTGAAGGCGGTCGTAGGCATTTAAAAAAAACTCATTTAAAAAAAGAGACATAAAACTTGACCTCGACTGTTGACCATTCCCTCGAATTCCGAGCGAATGGCGATACGTCATCCGCCATTTTTGGAAAACAGGACTGACGGCTATATGACGTAGTCCAAGGTCTCACATTCTAATCTCATTTTACTTCCTTTTTTAATGGCACTCACTTTTTTTTCACGCCATTGAAAAGATTTCGGAAAAATTCCTGAGGAGCACATCATTATTGTCATATCCAGCCTTTCGGTAGGAAAACAGACGTTCCGTGGGGACTATTTGTCATGAAGGGACAATGAAAAATATGCCTGTCTCATTTGTGAACACATCGAAAACGAGAGTTCCAATTATCTAGAGCTTCACGTTAAATATGTATATATATATATATATATATATATATATATATATATATATATATATATATATATATATATATATATATATATATATATATGTGCTCAGAGATGAAGAGGGACCTGATGTAGAGTAGGATGTTGGATGTTGTGTTTTGCTAGGAGTCACAAATTATTTAATTAGTAATTATGTCCATCCAAAAACCTACCTCAACCGGTAGATTACCTAAGAATAATGATAATATATAAATAAATATATATAAATATATATATATATATATATATATATAATGAGTCATTGAATCCAAGATAATTTAGCCGGAACTTCGCCCATCTATAACCATCTTCATTCGGGGATTTTAAGGGGATTTTTTTTATTCCTTTTCCTCATCCCTTAAACATCCTCCCTCTCCCATGTCCCTTACCCTGTCCACCTAGTGCTTGCACCCCCTACCACACACTTCTATGGTGGATCGCGTGGTGCTTGTGTAGATGTAGATAATTACAATCAATTCAAAGATTCCAGTAGGCATCAGATGTGCGATTATAAATTAAATAACTAGAAACTATCAGCTGACTAATAGAGAGGGATCTACAGATGAACTTGCAACGGTCCAACGACAGTAAATGAGAGCAACGAATCCTTACAACTGCACGACGCTAACTAGATGCACAACTAACGGCCACCAAGGATGGCCGTTCGTTTCCCAGCGGTGGATGGCGATGGAGCGAAGTGTTTTGCGTGCGACATAGAGGGAAGAGTGGCGAGATGAAGAGGGAGGCTGGAGGAAAAGGAATCGGGGGAAGGAACGGAAAAGTACGGAGCAGCATCTGCTCACGTGAAGGATCACAGTGCTCTCGTGGTCTGAGGGGAAGGGAAGTGGGTAGCGGGGGACGCAGATATCATTCCTGGAGGGGTAGGAGACAGATATTAAACTGGAGGTTGGAAATAAAGTGCTGGACGGGCGGAGGGGAGGATTGATATGGGAGAGGAGGGCTTGAGTTTCTTGATGCCAACGGCAGAACTTTGCGCTTCGATCGGACGTGCCCAGCAGAGCACCTCGGAGATATAATGACGTGTTATCACACAGCAAAAGGAGACCTCTTTCTTTCTCAAACTTCATTCACACATTTTCCACCATTAAATTCGAGTTTTATCGTTTCATTGATAGTTTATTTTTATTTATTGTTGTTTTCCCCCAAAAACTTATTGAAAATACCAAAATTTTCACTCGCACTCCGGTGAGGGGGAATCTTGCACGTCAAATGTGACCATTTCAACATCAAATAGTACAGTTGAGAATCTATTAAAAATATTATTCCATCAGCGATCACAATGCATCAGGATCTATTTGATTCCTGAACGATATTTTCAATATATCGGATCAATGAGATTTTGGCGATGTTCACGGTTCGCACTAGCTCACTAATAATGTTTCTGTATTTCCGAAGATAACACGACTCGCCAGTCTCAGTTCCGCAGACGTGACATTTGATTTGATATCCAATGTAATGCATATTGAATACATTTAAGAGAATCCGAGTAAATACACTTTTTAAGGCATTAACAAACCAAAACAAATGCATCAAAAAAGAATGGATGATTTCTGGAAAATACTGTAACCAGAGTAGAAGTAATGATGCAAATGAAAATTCCAGCAACGCGAAGACCAAGTATAAAAGTATAATCTATACTAACAACTTGAGAACCTAATAACAGCAAAATGAGGACGAAGTAAAAATGATGAAAATCGGTAAGAATACGTTCTCCAAAAAGTAATATCCAGCCTCTCACAAGGTCAACGTAAAATTCTTTCTCAGCTGCAGGACCATGTGTTTACATTCGTATCGCTTCCATGAGGATAAATAATCTTTATCTTTTGACATTTTTACTGATATTTTCGTCAAAGCTTGGTGGGCAATGCGACGATCTATCGGAGCGATATCGACCCGAAGGTGTTTCCATGATCTAAGTTAAGCACACGGAGATAAGGCATATTACTCATGAAGCCACAGAGACTGAAAGTAGTGAGTGATGGATATGTAGCAGCAGTGGAGGATCAAGCGGGGGAGAGAAGGGAGAGCCGAGATAAAGGAAAGCAGGGCAAGAGAGAGAGATAGATATTAATGATGAGAAAGAGAGGTATGATTGCAAGTGAGCGAGTTGATCGTCCTGAGACGAAGGATGCTGTGATGGACGGAAGAGACCAGGACGGAGAGGGAGAAGATAAGGACGGAATTTGAAAGGGACGATGGCTTATCTCACCATGCAGGCGCAAACACTGATAAACCCTTTCTCGCGTGAATACAGAAGATAAAATGCGGCAAGCATCGTAAAATTGTGGGCTTAATAATATCGCAGTCATCCCTCCATCGCATCGGTGAAAGATAAGATCCAAAGAAGCGACGCAAAAAAAAGGTAGCAACACTTCGCAGTAAGGAGACTGATAACTGTTACAGAAAAATATTCGATTGAGAGAGCGATAGAGTATTTTTGACGTTATTTTTAAGATTCCCCTCAATGTCGATGCCGAACAATCGTTCACATTGTATCTATATAGATAGTCCTGACAATAGCCTTTCACATGCCTTTGATATTGCATTATCCTGTTACGAATTACTTATTTCTCTTTTTACGGGACGATTCAGTGATGGATACAGCATGGAAGGTACCGGACATAGCAACACGCCCAAGCCGGAATTATAATAAAAAGCTCACAGAAAAATATTATAATTAAACCTCTCCATCAAATTGATAAACAGTAAAAGAAAAGTAATGGTAAAATTAATGATAAAGTTTCCAGATACTTAACTTTTAAGGGCAATATGATGAACTTCAACAAGTTATAAGTATAGCTTCCAATATATATTAGGCAAAGAGTTCTGTAAAAATTGAAAAACCCCAGCACAGATGACATTAATTTAAGTCAAACTATGCTTACTGGTAAGTCTTCAAACCATCATTTGGGCATTTGGTAAGGGTGTAGGGAGACCAGCCTAAAATAAATGTACGTTTTACTTTGAGTAATAACTGGACATTAATTGTAACCTATGATTTCGGATTATTTCAGACAGCCCTGGATTTCTAAAAATATTGTCCACATCGCAAAAAATGTACACCTAAATTATTTCATCTTTTAGCTAGTTATACCTTCTTGTATCACCACGCGGCATTCCCAAAATACCTATTCTTCGCTTCCATACTCACCACCTACCTAACATTCATGTTAAAAAACATCCCACTAATTCTCCATGCCATAAATATCAATATCTAATGCCTTCTTCAATTTCACCCCAACCAGCCGTATCCAAGACTATCATGTGCCTACTTCTGCCTCTCCAGCGTCTTCTTAACATCATTTTCCACATCCTAAATCTTCTTGGGACGTTGACCCAAGATCTATACTATCCCATTTTTAGAACGCTGCGTTCCATGTCATCGCCATTCTAATCCTCAACAGTATTTTCTTTGCTTCTTTATGGCGTGTTTTTCTTTTCGACAATGTTCCAAGTACCCATTGAAAGTCTAGAGCGATTAATTTATACCCCCTACCCTCATACAAAACAATCGGTCCAAGCCGTCTCGACCAATTCAAATCAGTCATCGACTATATCGTCCAAATATTTTCAAAAAATATCAGCAGTTAATTCAAAGGAATGCATTAATTAAAGACTCAATATGGTGTGGGTAATTTTTCTCCTTCTGCGGCATTTTATTTCTTCATTTAAACAATCATATGCGATTCGCCTTTTTGATGACGACATAGCGTTGTCCAGAGAGATAACTGCTTTCCCGAAGATACGTCAGCAAATTTTTAGTTCTAATCCAAGACTGGTGTGAGACACAATTAGCATATGATTTGAAAAATTGTGAAGCGATGAATACCAAAAGAATACTTCCCCAAAAGGCTTATATTATGACCCAAATTAATAAATCTTTTATAAATAGAAATATATATATATATATATATATATATATATATATATATATATATATGCATAGAAATATATATAGATATATACATATAGAAATATATATATATATGTATATACATATAGAAATAAATATATATATATATATACACACATAATTTCATTAAACTACCTACAGGTATATGACTGGCCTAAACGTCGAATTGATGGGTCATCCTCCGCAAAGCCCTGATTAAGCACAAATGACTTATTTTTATTCCCGTTTATCAATAAAAAATTGCGCGGCCAACGCTTTTCGGCGCCTGAAGAAGCCGTTGATGCATTTGAAAACCATGTTTTGAAGGTACCTCGATCGGAGTGGAAAAAGTGTTACGATAATTGGTTCGAGCGCATGCAAAAGGGTATTGATTACCATGGAGAATACTTCGAAAAACAACCAAGCCATTTTCAACAATTAATTACTGTCTTTTCATCATTAGGCTGAAAATATAAATTGCAACCCTCGTACTAGCTAATTTTATAGTCCTGCAGCGACAGAAATTATTCGACTCAGGTCTATTGGAGCCAAGTTAAAAGTCATCAAAACATTGGTCGAAAATTAAAGCAATTACGTGTAGTTGTTTGGGAGTCTCAAATTCGCAAAGGTACGAGGCTCGTACATTCGGCGTGCCTGATTTGCTTAAACATTAGAATAAATATGATGCACAAGCTGAAAATTGCGTAAATTGGTCGTATGGATAGAAATCTTTCGTAATATGAATGTAAAAATATTTGCTGCAATTGTTGGTTTGAAATATACAGGTCAGGAGTTCCCTTTTGATATAATTGGAGTCATTCATAAAAAATGAAAATATCTGAACGTATATCACTGAAACGATATAAAAGTTAGGAAATTCGAGCATTTAAAAGTAATATTTCATTTCCACAGCTAGCAATCATCAGAGGAACACGGGTAATGTACCGCGGAATTAAGGAATCATATGTGTGCCAAAAAGATTATGGTAGCGTTTTCTCCCTCTTCTAGAGGAAGAAAACGCTACCATAATCTTTTTGCTCCCGAAAACATCAAGGAATACATCGTTGACCATTAGCCTTCCGAGACTTTTCGTTGCTGGATTCACACTTCTTCCGGGATTGCTGGATAAATATTTGCCACATAAAAGACCAAATTAAAAAAAGAACGTTTTGAATTAATCCATGTAAATGTTTTTTAAGTGCAAAGTGAAAAATTATGCGTATTAATAATTATTAATAGCAATAGAGGTAGTGATCGTTTCTTAATTCATGATGAATTGGGTGGCCTTATATTCATAGTCATACCGCTAGTTCCCGAGTTTCTCAAGTTCGAAAACATCATTATTGAACAAGGTTATATGTATGTGTGTGTGAGTGTGTATATATATATATATATATATGTATATATATATATATATATGTATATATATGTATATATATATGTATGTATATATATGTATGTGTATATATATGTATATATATGTATATATATACGAGTATATATATGTATATATATGTGTGTATATATATATATATATATATATATATAAAATTTGCATAGATATCTCAAATTTCCACATGAGAAATGAATACAATGGTAGGAGATGATAATGTATAAAAAATTACATCGCCCCACAATCAATATCGGCAAAACAACTGGGGAAAACCGCCAAGTGCCGATAAGATATTTTCAATATCTTTAAAGAAAGAAGAAAATTAGATATTGTATTTGACCTGGAATACTTTGAAACGACAACTATAAGCTTTGTCTTATCAATAAGTATTGTCATCCCTAATCGATGGCAATTTCTCGATTGAGCAATTCTGATGCCTTGATTTATTTTGGTAATAATATTTACAGTTAATAAATGTAAATAACACCATATTATAGGAAAATATAGATTGACATTTAAAGAAAACTTTTATGAAACGATTCACAGTCCCATCACAGGAGAAATGCAGACTGAACAGTGGTACTTCGATTCACAAAAATACACGAAACTATTGTTTATTCCATTACGCAACCATTACCGCGTTATCGATACATCTTCTCATCAATTTAATGTTTTCTCAATAAATAAAAAAATAATGAATTGAGCCCAGCTAAGAGGATATAGGCGTTAAGGCTGTGTGTGCTCCAAAAAAGATTCATACACTGCCTGATGTAATTAATTGTCCTACTATCATTATGTTTAATATGATGGCCCACCGGCCGGCATTCTTGAATATTTACTACGGCCAGGTGAACGCTGTTCCTAACGAGGATAAATCCTTCTTAAAACAAGGCACTGAGCCACCGAAAAGATACTTGGCCTTGGGTTTGCGAAACTTGCGTCTGTCTTCCGTTGGCCCCGGCTGAACTTAGGATAATCACCACTATTACCGATGTCCGTCACTCACAGCGCAAGGACTAACCTTACTCAGCAACAAGATTCCTTATTAAAACATGCAAACGGAAAAATAAAAATTTCTACGAAGTGATAATTATGAGTCGATTAACCCATGCTGACAGCACCTTAAACTTTCGCCTTAAATGACGCGACCCAGGCTTACCTGATTGAAATCTAAGTATCGTGTAGGCGAAAGATCACAAAGCGACTCCGGATCATCGAAAAGCTGCTAAGACATGAATTTTGAAGGAAGACTAAGTAAAGACGATATGGTTAACTTCAATTCTTGAAAAATGATAACGAACACAATTCAACGGTTTTTGAGACAGTTATGACATCACAGTCTCTTAATTTAGAACTAAAACAACACAAAATATCCTTAGAACCCAACCAACATATTACAATAACTCATTTGATATCTGCACACTTTTCACCTTCCTTAATTCTGCCCAAATTGCTTCTTCTTTTCCTTCCTCTAACTCGCACTCTGGGAATTCCTCCCTCGATTACCGTCTTCAGCATTTCATTGTCCCTCAGTATCTCTTGCGTCAACTTATCCTACCTCCTTCCAATTTCCCTTTTCCCCTATCATGCCAAGAACTTCATGGTTTATTTTCTGTTCAGTCCATTTTATTTTTTACGTTTTCCTCCGCCCCCACTTCTCAATATAAGCTCAACATCTACAACGAATCCATTTCCTCAGCTTTATTTGAAATCTAAACTTCAAAAAGCGAGCGGTCATGTATTCTTTAAAATAATTTATTAAAAATTTCCGTTAAATCTTAAACTTTAAGAATCATCCGAAATCATCGGAAAAAGAATATAAATTATGACAAAAGTTTTTGATAAAAAAACTTCAATAATAGTACTATCTACGGGACTAGCTGATTTACTTTGGGAAGAGTGGATAGTTTTATGGATTTCCCTTTGAAGAAGCTGAAAATTATGCATGCATTGTGTATTTCGTTTAACTTTTTCCCCAAAAAATGGTTTTCCATTGCATTCTACACTCTTAAAATAAATTCAAAATTGCCTATTCATCTCAAAGTTGAAACGGAAATATAATTTGGGAGGTTATATCAGTAAGTTACACAAGTTGTTACGGGTTGTAAGGTAAGCTGAAAGTAGGAGGGAGGGTAAGCAAATGAATTCGTGAGGGGTTGAATGAGAGAGACGGTATATTCTGACTTCCTTCCTTTTCTTCTCGACGGAACGAAAGTAAGCGTGAAGAAGGACGTTCCTCGTGACCGAAGAAAACAAGGGTGGGGGTGGGCGACGCACGGAGGCGTCAGGGGAAGGGAACGAATTAAAGAAATAATAGTAAGAAAAAATACGGCGATTGAATTTTTTCCCGGCAAGTGACTACCAAATGGCTGTGGGAGGAAAAAGGCGTGTTGGGTGGGTGGGACGGTGGGGTTTTGGTAAAGAAGGCGCCTTGGCCGGTCCTTCAAGGACATTCCCAGCACGTCTTCCACACCAAACACACACGCACACACAAACACAGACAAAGAATCCTTTCTTTTGAAAAAAAAATTAACTCCAGCCAAAGCCATCACCCAACACTTTTCGGAGAGTGAGGGCGCAAACCAACTCCCAGCATGCCTTGCACGCACCGCGGAGCAAAGGGGTGGTTTCCTCCCGCCCGTCTTCCTTCCTCCCCTCACACCCACCCAGCCATAGGGAGAATGAATAGTCAACTCTTTCCCCACCCTCGCCGTCACCCTCCCTCCTCTACAGTTCGCTGGTCGTCCTTCGGTCGTTCCGTTGGCCTCCGCAGGGTCGGAATACCAAAGAGCTCGCCTGCATGACGGGGGACGTGGGGGAGGGGAAGATATAGGTAGATGACGGAGGGGATGGACCCCGAAAAGCCTCGAAACTAACACGTGGGAGAATGGGAAGTTGGCGGAGGGGGAGGGAAGGGGAGGAAGTGATAGGTAAGTCCATTGCCAAGGGAAAGCTTTTAAATTAACTCTCTCCCCCTCGCTTCAAAATTAGTCCGCGTAATCAGCGTTGAAAAAACCTCTTATTCGTGGGGTTAAAAACCACGATTTTCTCAACAGAGAACAAGTGAGAATGAAATTAGTAGTGTGCGGAACGACCTTTACCTTCAGTAAATCTAAAATCCAAAGACATTCATACGACTAAACGAAAAACCATAAACCCAATAAACAAGATAGGAGTCCAACAGCTTGCGGGTAATCATTATGTTTATCAACGTTAAAAAAATGAAAGTAATGTAACAGGTAATAATCTTATTCTTGAAAATCAGGGATTTGTTCATAACTATCCTAAATGGCAGAAGCTCTGCTTTTAAGGTATCATCCAATGGTTGGACGGACGAGTAGGCACCAATGTCACAACAGGGTAAATTTAGCGAGAAAAATTTCTCTAGCACCTGGCTATGGTTCTTTGCCGGAAAGACATCATATCCAATGCACGAAACCAGGAACAGGATTCGATAAATCGACCAATCTAACCAAAATATAGATAAAATAAAGTCGATAACAAATGCGAGTAATACAAGGCGGTCGTTTTCGAGAGGACTCAACCCCGACGTACGCTCTAAAGTGAAAAGAAAAAATGTCTTAACACAGAAGGAATCGGAAACGGGATACGTCTGAATGTGTGGTTTGTTTAGAAAAGAAAGCGTGAAGTACTTATTCACCAGAAGAGTATTTTCATTCTACATAGAGTCACTGGAATTTCGGAAATATAATTCAAATCAAAGATTTTGCTAATATTTATTTTTGGTTTCTTCTCGGTGCATTACGCTTCACACGAAGGCTGATATTCCAAATACGTGTATGCTATAGATAGGTCGCATATTGGTGACCAGGAAAGAGGAAATCAACAACGGGCTGTTCCGAGAGATTTCTTTTGCAGGCGGAAAATTATTTGTGACTTTTGATCGTATAAAGGCCTGAAAATATCCACCATCTTGATCAGAAGTGTTGCTGCAGGAGATGGTACTACTTATTCCCTCAATCCTACCGTCCACCCCTTCGCCTTTCCATAGGAGCTCAAGGGTGATATGTTTTTTGAAAAACCTGTATTATTTCACCTCTTCGGTGCTTCTTCTTCCATTTCGTCTACTGTAAATCACAGGGCTAATATGTAACCTTGCCTAATATTATTGGCGGCGTCGCCACTCCTTGCCTGTTCTTCTTAATTACACTTGGAACAACAAAATTTCCAAAGAGCATAGGATTAGTAGGCTAAGCGCCAGAAGCATGACCTGCATTCCTTTTATCTATACATATAAATCAGAAAAGACCCAGTTTTAGATCTAACATAATATCACTTTTTAAAAAATCGTGTCCTTTGAATGTTTGTGGAGTTGTAAGTCTACCAGAATATTTAGTGACACCTTCGTCGATACTTATAATTTCTACAGTGACAGCCCATTAGTAACGGGCAAGAAATTAACAAATGCCATCATTTTACCTCATGCCTTTAAAAGTGGCCAAATTAATTAAACTGAATATATAATATCAATTGTTCATTGTGAAGACTGCAGAGAGTTAGAAAAGCGAACAAGATTTGAACAAATAAAAGTAAGAAAACTAAAAGAGGTTATTAAATTTGAAATGGCCAGCAAGGACAACCGTCATTGAGGAAGATTCCTCTTCGACAAATACTAAGATAAAAAAATCCTCGGGGAAGAGAGGCCTTCACTGATGCTTGCCGCTAGAAAATGAAAAAAGCCACTTGTCTGATAAAGTCACCCAAATGTTTTCACAAGCAGAAAAAAATTTTTTCGAAGCGTATGTCAAACTATCCGACATTCGTTGAGAACACTTCAAAAGGATTTTTAATTTGATTATTGAAAAGTCAATAGTTTCTGCACCTCCGATCAAAATGAGAGCAAGAAAACTTTATGGATATTTAAAAAACTGAAGTTTCTCTCTCACACCGAAAAAAATAATGGTGACTCCTCACTATTCGGATTTGACCAACAGGCTATAAGATAATCCAGATAGGTTGAATTAAACAATTAAGTTAGATGCAAACCAGCGTAGTACCTGCAGCCATCATGAGTAATTTATGATTGCACTTGCATTTCTAACTAATGAATAATTTCCTGATACTCCCTGCCATACCCTTATGAGGTTGCTCGCAGTATTTTGCATAAATGCAGATGGGTAAACTTAACCAAAGTGACCGAAAAGTTCCATTATAGATACACCGGATCGTCCACCTCACCATTGCTCAAAATAACACTCTCCCAATCGTCAGTAAACGAGGTAGGCACGTTAAAGATTTGAGACTCAGATGGCTACGTTACACAACCATTTATTTACTCGCGAAAACATAACGCATAAAAGACATGCCACTTGCGTGAACAATGGAATCGCGACTGCTAAATGCCAAGCTATGTTAATATAAGTAAATTAGGTGATAATGGATACAAGAAAATGAGCGGTGGGAAAGAAAAAAAGCAAGAGACACGTTGCATAACGACTCAAGATCACCTGCCTAGAGTAACTATTCATAAGTAATTCAAAGACGTTAAACAATAACGAATACTACTCCATGATGATGGTCTCTTTGTTGAATGTTTCGAAAGGCGAAAGAAAATCCGACGCCCACCACCGTTACTCCTTTGCCGAGATTGGTCGCCAATTATGGCAAACAAGGTGTGCACTGGAAGGAGAGTGAGGCGGAGGCGGGATGAGATCGCATCTCATGCTTGCAATGCATGTACGTACGCCGGGTGGCTAGTGAGGGTGGCAGCAAATATTGACTTAGAAATGAACACACGAGATATTTGAAGGTGAAAGGACGATAAAGAGCTCCACCGAGATAACAGATGCCTGAGAAGACCATTCGTCACGGTGTATTCGTTCGCTCGCATCTATTAGCACCGCTTCGAGGCAAATTTGGCCGGACAAAATTGGCGAAAGAATTGCGCTCTATTACGGTGAAAATGGGCAAAAATGTGGTTCCTCCAAAGTTGGTACACACTCCGAATATGGCAGACAAGGGATATTTGTCATTGGTCCTTTTCTCGGACGAGTTTATTATTTAGGCATCTATAGGAGACACATTGCACACAAGAGGCCGAGGCCAAGACCGATTTTGTCAGAAAAATAAAATATTAATACACCAACATGGTTTGAGCTTAACAAAAGCGCGGTAGTATCCGAGGAACGGATCTCACAAGATGAAAGTATAAGAAGTACATATATGCACACAACATACGACTTCCATTTTGGTGAGCAAAAAAATACTTCATTAACATTAAATTCAAATGAAAACTGCTAAAAATAACGAGTAAGACCGTCGAAAAATATAAGAATCAATCTTGTTCCGGCTCATTACCGGCTTTCATTAGTGATTCCAGCTTTTTAAAACCCGGCTTATTGTATTATGAAAGTCAATTGGACAGCATATTTTTTTTAACCATAAACTACTTAATGCGTCTGTTGACCCGTAGCTTACACATGTCAGTGATGACATTTGCAAGCGACGGGTCAGCGATAACATCGCTTCCGCAGTGACTCATGTCAGTCAAGGTATGAGTGGCTGAAAAGAAAGCCAGCCGAGATGATCCTTTTCACGGGTTGAGCCACTCCCTTGCAAGCAGGGACGTCAAATTCAATTTAGTACGAGTGGCTGAAAGCGGTGAAAATAAAAGGGGTAAATCCTGAAAAATTAAGTAAAAGTAGTGAAACTTGGTGAAGAGGATTTAGAAATAAAGAACGGACCCAAAGGAAGGGGGAGTGGATGAGACAGGACCCAGGTCGGACCAATCTATTTAAAAACCCACGCGAGAAAACACGAATTCGGTTAAGGGAGGAGTGGAAATGGGAGAGAGAAAAAATAGGGAAACGGAGATAGAGAAAGGAGGCGGGAACAAGAACGAAAAGATAGGGGGCGGGTCGGGAGATGTGATTGCTTCTGAAGATAAAAAAAAGTCAAGGTGCGAGTCTCGGATGGCATCTCCTACCCTGAGAATAAGGAGGAAAAAAGCACGCTCTTACGCACTCTGCGGGAACACACACTTCCTCTCAAGAGTGTCCATTGTTCGGGAACATTTTTCCTCCTCACCCCTTATTCTTTTTTCACACCCCCACCCCTCCGCTTCTCTCTTTTCCCCGCCTTCCCTAATACTCCCCACCACCGCCCTCCATTCCGAGATCCAAGCACTGAATCATTCCGTCTCCCACGCTCTGATGCCCTCTTCCTTCTCACTCGACCACAACCAGAACCTAAACCCCACTCCTCTTCTTCATCCTCTCACTCCTTTCGTCCACACTTCCCCCCCCTCTCCGTCCGTCTCTTCACCCAGAACACTCACAAACGCCCACCAAATCTCGCGCGCCACGTCTCGCTTGCGAAGTCCTTTAAAAACACTCTCCCTCCTGGCTCCCCAGGGGAAAAATGTATCACTCACATTCCCGCCCAGATATGATATCCTTCATACGACGGTGTGCGACGGGACAACATTACACCAGGCGTGCATTATGCACAGCTCACATTACTAGAATACCAGCACCTGGTTTAAATGCCGTAATCCAAACGATAAAAGTAACGGACTAAAAATACTCGGGCATGTTCCCCTTTTATGTCTTTGGTGATACTATTTTTTCGTGTTTCATATAATAGGGGAAAAATAGTTTTTTAAAAGTACATTCCTGCCTCTCTGGTCAAATACTCGTATTCAATATCCAGCTTATTCTACGCATGCGGTGGGATTTATAGCATGCTTTATGAGTTCAGAAACGGTACCCACCATGCTTTTGTATAATATATGCATTTGGGAAGGATTGAATGCAAATCCATTTATTCGAAGAATCTCGACACTCGATTCCAACTATGATTCCTTGAATTTCAAATCCATACATGCATAAATACTTTAACTTAATAATCCTAATTCAAGAACGCTTAAATGTTACGAGGGATCCTTAAATAATTTAAGATTTTCCCGCCATAAAAACTCAATTGGAAGTATGAAACATAATTTATCCCCTTCCTTCCACCTTCCCTCTCTCCAATTCTCCATACAATGCATACTATACCACGTAAGATTTCGTACCTGGAGATTCCACGGGCGACGAAATCCTGGTCGTGGTAATAAACAATTAAGTGGATTTAATTTTTTTCAATATCTCTATGATCATTTAAACTTGAGATCACGACTTCAATAATTATCCTTGATTTAACAAATGTTTAGCTCTATTGATTGCTGGATTTCACCTTTCCTGTGATATTTACGCGAAAAATGTTTTCACAAATTAGAATCGCGGGCACGAAATCAAGGTGAACTCATTGAATAAGAAAATCAAAGAATACAGAGTTCATTGAGAGAAGGATTGTATTCAATTCAACATTCCCCCATCACACCACTTATCTCTGTCTTCAAAGCAGAAATTCAGTCAGCAAATCGAATACTGAATAATTCTCCACCAACTGAATCAAATTCAATTGGATCTGTAAAAGAATATTACTTATTAGTTCTTTATGGACTAAATTTACTATTATCCATTTGAAAATTTAAATATGGAATGAACAATTAAAGATTTAATTTTGGATTAACTTTTGGAAAATTGATTTGTTCTACAATAAAACTGTCACAACACTGACTAAACTGAAAACCTAAGTATTCTATTTCACCTTCTAAAAATAATTCTCCTACAAATTGGGAGAATTATAAATATATTATGAAATGGACTGAAATCTGTTGAGAACCAGAACCTATGTGAGTAGATACAAATGAAGTACTAAAATTACTAAGTGGTTCACTGTTACCCTACCTATACTTTGTCTCTTTTTCCAGAAAAATGCTTCACTTGGTTAGATAAACACACGGAAGAATACGGAAAAAATTAAAAAGAGACACCTGCATAATCCAGAGAGAGCTCCACAATATCTGGCTTGTTTTAAAATCCGCTCGCCCATTCGGATTTCGAACGTCGGGGAAGACACCTGTCAATTGGATTTCCTCTGACACCCTAAGTTCAACTACACAATATGCACTCGCGTATCTGACGATATTCGTCATCAACTCCTTTATTTTTGTTAATCACTCCATATTTCGAAGGTTGACTAGGCCATTCGAGTTAATTGGGATTCGACCTGATTCCTCCAATAAAACCGTCACACTTAGTCTCTTCTTGCAGTGGTTTTAAAACATTTAGCGGAACCTGAATCTTTTCCAATTCTTAAATCAACGTTTTCTCTCATGCACCCCAAACACTTGCCGCACATTGCAAATGTGGCCCAACTAAAGCGTAGCAACATGTAATTTTTCATTACATCTTTCTACAATTTGTCTAATAACACCTAGCTGCTGTAAGTCTGACCTGCTTAATCTTCTGATGTACCTATGTACCCTATGAAAGGTTTTATGTACGTGTAACTCCTAAGTATTTGACTTAATCCTTTTACTTAAAAACTTCTGTACTGTGCATTTTTGTGATCGCAATGAAAACATTATTGCCCTTGTCAATGCAACGCAGCAGCAATTAGCGCCGTTAAGGATGGCATTGTACAGCTTTGTTTTAATAGCGCTAAGATGGAAGTACATAGATACCCTTATTCGGAAGTCATATTAATCTCTTGGATCAGAGAAATCTTCTTGAGGCAAAACTTATCATCATAGGTCCATTAAAAAACCAAAAGAAATGCCTTTACAAAAAAGGCAGTATATTAATATCATACATATATTTTAAAAGGGGCATTAAATTCGACCTCTTTAAAAACATTCAGGGTATTGGAATGGAAACTCGGCGTTCTAGCACTCATGGAATATAATTCTATACAGTTGTACCATTAACAAGTACTTACGGAAAATGGCATACGTCTGGAACGTAATACTATCTTGATCAAAAAGTTCCCGGAATAACCACCGTGTGGCGCTCCCATCGTTCCGATTTGAGTTCTGTTTTTTTTGTTAAATTGGTACATCTGTTGTTGATATTCCCTTTAAATCTTAGTGTCATAACTTGACATTTGCAAAAGTTACGTAGCCAAGAGTACATCTATCTCTGTGTGTGTTGGCGATTTTTTACAATTTCAGAAATGGATTTAAATTTGCAACAACGAACTTGTATTAAATTTTGCGTAAAAAACGGATTTAGTGGCGCACGGACGTTGGAAATGTTGGAAAAGTGTTTCGGCAACGATTCTCTAAAAAAAACGGTCGTTTGCCAGTGGCACGAGCGGTTCAGAAGTGGTCGTGAGTCAATCGAAGATGATGAACGCAGTGGCAGACCATCGACATCGAAAGTCGGTGAAAAAATTGATAAAGTAAAAGAAATGTTGGTCAATAACCGCAAATTAACCATCAGAGAAATAGCGGAGGACTTGAACATTGCCTATGGATCCGCCCAAGACATTGTGGTTAATGATTTGGGTTTCCGTCGTGTAGCAGCAAAAATACCTCAATTTCATGCAAAAAAGAGACCGTGTTGACGTCGCAAAAGACATGATTTGCGAGGCTGAATCCGATCCCACATTCATCAAAAGGATCATTACTGGAGACGAGACGTGGGTTTATGAGTACGACACGCAATCCAGACATCAGGCAAGTGAATGGCGTTCACCAAATGAGCCGAGACCAAAAAAACCACGTCGTTTTCAGTCAAAAAAGAAGGCAATGCTGACGGTTTTCATGGATTACAACGGTGTAGTGCATCATGAATTTTTGCCAGAAGGCCAGACAGTAAACAAAGAGTATTATTTGGGCGTTATGAGACGTTTGCGTGAAGCAATTCGCCGAAAGAGACCAGAAATGTGGGCAGAAAACTCGTGGATTTTGCACCATGATAACGCACCGTCGCACAGTGCTATCATTATTCGTAATTTTTTGACGAAAAATGCAACAAATACCATCCAACAGCCACCGAATTCACCTGATTTGGCTCCCTGTGACTTCTTTCTGTTCATTCGAGTTAAAAAACCATTACGGGGAACGCGTTTTAGCAGCCGAGAGGAAGTAATGGAAAAATCGCAGGAAGCACTGATGGACATACCGAAAACCGAATATAAAAAATGTTTCGAGGATTGGATCAAGCGCTGGCATAATTGTGTTGCAGTCGATGGGGATTACTTTGAAGGGGACAATATAGATTTAGATGAATAAACTTGTATTTTTAATTTTCTGAATAAATTCCGGGAAATTTTTGATCAAGGTAGTAGTCCATGTTCTAAAACACATGATACCTAGGAAAAACCATCGTACCCGAATCAGTCAAAAATGTATATTTCGTATCACTATTACGCATTTTCCGCCGGCGCTTGTCCAATTTGTGACTATACCCATAATCGACACGTCTCGCTAAAGACTCGAGTTTAATTATTAGGGTCGAGGAAGTTTGAATTGGTGAGCAAATCGTATAGATAAGATAAAAATACATATAGATAATAGCTAGATATAGATAATAGCTAATTGTGGAGGAAGGCTCAGGAGGAGGATCAAGTTAAAAGTAAATGAGGCGCGCAATTGAAGAAAATTACGAAATAATTAGAGAGAAATAATCTCACAAATAAATACATCATTATGGGGGAATCGCAAATTGGT
Source organism: Hetaerina americana (assembly GCF_022747635.1). Lineage (NCBI taxonomy): Eukaryota > Metazoa > Arthropoda > Insecta > Odonata > Calopterygidae > Hetaerina > Hetaerina americana. Next base: position 41,686,141 of record NW_027286763.1, read on the forward strand.
CAAAGCTTTCGAAATCGTCGGAGTAAAAAAATTTTCTTCTTAAGTTTGAATCCAATGCGGTTAGTTTAAATCTACTTTCGACAGCATTTTTTCTCTTTACAAAAAAAGGAATTCTGTCACTTCACATTTTTGATTTTAGCTAAAGTAAAAGTAATCCACATACGTACGACTTCAATGTTGCTGTATACGCTTCATATAAGTCTTCAAAGAAAAGTTTAAACCTTTGTGCTCTCTTGACCGAGAAACATAGGATAAAAAGTTCTGCCATTGGATTATTTTGTTGAAACAAATCATTTAACGCAATTGTCAACATTCAACGACAGAGAAATTATTCAAATTTGCTCTACTTATTTTAATTAATTAACTTTTACCTATTTAGTCAGTTTTATGTATTGCGGATAAAAAGAAAAGTCTATGCTATTTATTCAAACAGATGCCGGATTGAAATACATTCCTTGGCCATTTCCAAAATGTACCTACAATGATGAAAATCCGCTGGGAATCGCTTAAGCGAAGAAAAGCCAAATAGCCGCCATATCGCCTCATTACTATTACTGTATCTGGCTGATCGATACAATTTCAACTCATTGATATTATTGATTCCGAGTGAAACATTTGCTACTATCTTTGTGTGAAAAAAGAAAATTTTTGCTTTGGAAATTTTCACTCTACTTATGCAAAAAATTAGAAGCACTGTCTCCTTACCGTCACGGCATGATGTGGCCCCAAACTAACGAACAAATTGATTTTCAGATTTATTTGGATTAGGATATGTAAGTGAATACAAACTATGATTTAATTGAGTTTTCCATTAATGCCAAATGTTGCTTAACAACATTAGTTATAATACGTGAATGTTCAGTAATACGCATAAAAATTATTCACACTTACCATATAAACGAGATGAAATTGAGATCGGGATTCCCCTAACTGAAATTATCAAACACGAAAACATAAAGAACAATGGAAGAACTATAATCGTGAAAGATATCATATAGCGGAAAATATGGCACACACAAAGCTTTTTGAACGTGAAGCTGAGTCGGAAAACCGCCCAAGGCCGAAATAGTTATAGCGGAACCCACGTAAGGAGTAGAAACAATCAGAGCAGCCAGCCATTGTTAATGCAAGTATCTCGTCAACCTTCCGACAAAGTAAATCTCTGATCCAACTTGGAGCGAAACGATTGATTGCACCGATAATGAATTACATTTGTAAGAAATTATATTTCGGTGTAAAAGTAGACGACTGAGTGAATCATAACCAGAAAATAACACAGGGATATCCTAAACCAAGGCCATGGTATATAAAATTCACTAAAAATATTTGCAATTCCTGTCTGTATAGATTTAGATCATGTAAATGAAATTCAAAGATTCGAATGACTGGTAATTTCAATGGAGACTAGACGTGTTTTCCTATAAATCGTCCAGAACAATACTTCGACAAATCACCTAAATAAAACCCATCTAATTTAATGAGCCCTATTCCATCAGGTAATTCAGGAGTCAACTCTAAAATACTCTACTCTACTCTTCGATACCTGCTGCGATGGCTATAAGAGGAATCAACCTTAAATGTACGCTGGAGAGGTCTGAGTTTGGTAGTGTTTCATGATGTGAATAAAGAGTCTTGCGATTTGCCATGCACGGGTAATATGGTATTTATTACAAATAGTTTCGACTATTTAAATTTTTTACATTTGAGAACAAAGCTAAGCATCGAATCAGTTGTAACGATAATACTGTTCATAATCGGAAAATGGGAAACCGTAATCTGTTGAACACAAAACATTTTTCAGAAGACCAAAGCTTGAAAATTTCACAAAAAATTAATTTGTTTCTTGATACTTTTTAATGCAAATAATTGTCAACTTTAATTTTAAACCCATATGGGTAAATATCTTATAAGCAGTCAGCCAATACTAACAATCGTAGGCAAACTACATATAGGATCCCAACGCCCGAAAATCAGAATATCAGGTTCAGTCATTCATTAACATAAGATGCAGTTAGTAGGTAAACGCATCATGAGAAAATGTAGTAAAAATCACATGATTAGCTTATTAAAAAGTAATTGAGAAATGCCAAGAAGAATCAAAGTGAATAATTCTGGCAAATGCTAGAGAATAAGTCAAATGAACAAACGTTTACACGTAGACTCAAAATTCGACTGTATTTTTCCGTTTTGCATGCAAGTGTGTGCGTCATACGCGGTAATTTTGTGAAAAATATTTAATAGACTAACAGCCAATTATAACAACATTAAAGGCATCCCCTCATACAGTGGCTTTTAGAATAGTATCATATCATAGAATTACCGAATTGTTCCATATTATAGAGACAATTAATTAATTCTTAGTAATTTCTCACACTTCTTTATTACGGTACCGCCGGTTTTGGCAGTCGACTTTCATTATCTTGATATCTTGATGATGAGTCAACTATCGAAACCGGTCGTACCGTAATGAAAAAGTGTGAAAAATTACTAGGAATAAATTATGTGTTTCCGAATAAATAAAATTAGAGGAAAGAGATGAAATAAATTGGTGGCTGTTCTCAATATCAGGAAAACATATAATGGCGGAGAGAACGTCTGACGCTGCCCCGACTTGTCGAGAGCCTCTTCATTTAGTGCTTCCGGTTCATTTTTAACAAGAGTTTGAAGATGAATTAGAAAACTTTCTGGCAATTTTCAAAATATGTAAGATTTTAGTATCGACTGACGTCCAGTACGTTTATCGGCAGCGGAAATACTGTGAAGCCTAGTATTCCAGCAGTCAACGCCTGGGTAAACACGCTACACTTCCTCCGTGGGAAGCCAAACTCCTGAGGGGTGAAAAAATGATTGCATATATTAGCACACACAGAACAAATCATCATGAGCACCTGAGCTCCAGGGCCGTCGAAACGCTCTGGCGATCAGTAGATAAGATTTCATGGCAGGGAATGAGAGGGTCATGGAAAAGGTGAGTGTTAGGGGAGGAGGTCGAGCTAAGGAAAAGGAAGGGAGCTTTGGGTAGGAACTGAGATAACTTCAATTTTCTCTCCCAAGATAGCTAGATCAATGAAATAATCAGCTGCCTAAATGAAATTACCATTGTACTATTTGAATACCCAAATTCGCAGAAAATAACAGCAAATCCTTCTATTCATTGCATAATGCTCAATTATTATATTGTACCTATATTTCCCAAAACCCAGAACTTGCGTTATAAACTTGGTTTTCGCGTTCATATTTCATTACATTATTGACATTATCGACTAATTAGTCTAAGATGTCCAATGGTGGATAATAATCGACTTAACAGTGAAAGGCGTCCTTTTTGGTGCCCAATGAACATCGTATACTGATATTAAATACGATGAGAGACTCTTTCATTATATACTCATGTGCATTTCAATCCTCACCACCAAAACAATCGTTGACGGATCTGTCACCACTCTTAAGCTTATTGAAGAAAGCCGTCCTCTAGTGGAAATTAATGAATATTTAGATAAATATGTACAACTATAGCATAATAAAAACTTCACTAACGAGTCCGCATCTCGACTGAAATTAATTATGCATCCTTGAGTCTCATATGAGCTGCAAAATGAGAAATTTTTACCATTCCGTTGGATAAAAGTGTAGTTATCACTCAGAAATAGCGATTGAGATGTTGATATTAGAATATTATTTTCTCTCATACTTGCATTTCGTATTTTCCATTGGGTCTCCAAATCAAAGCAAAACAACAGGAGAGTACAGCAAAAGGAATTGAAACTTTTCAACGTGGTTCCGTGAAGAACATGCGTGCGTTCAAATAAATAGTTGTGGTGGATTGGATATGAAATTTTTTCATAACAATATGGCATGTTAAGTTTTCTTCAAAGGTACCATTCCAACAAAAAGACTGGATGTAATCACTCTTGATTCGACCTGCAACGGACGTGACAATTACTACCTTCACGTGTCACACACTACACAAATGGCTACAATTAAAGATATTAATGATCTTAAATTTCAAGCATTTAGTACTTCAATGGAACTTTGCACTATGCTATGACAAACGAGAAAATAACAGGAAATGAACCAGGAAAAGAACGGATACATCCATCTGCTCGCGTAGTCAATTTTTCATATTAGTTCCATTATTCCTTCGAAATTTTCAAAGATCCGACCACGCTGACCTGAGATACTCTATTCACCGAAACTATTTTTTCAATTGATTTTCCGAGCGACGGAATTTTTTGCATCACTGCGACTTTCCTTACTGACCGACACCCTAAGGTAACCAATATTTTTAACGAAAACGGGTTTTGTTTAAGTTCATCGTCAGCCTGGAGGCCAAAAACTAAATTATATGGTAAATACATCGATGAGCACTGGAGTTATCAATGGAAAACGCCCGGGATCCCAGGAAAAAATCTGTGGTGTCGAGGCCCAGGCCGTGGTCTCACTTACAAACCCACCCACGAGAAGGGGGGCTCTTAAAAAATTCAGCACCCTCTTCGCTCCACCCAATAATTCCCACTACCTCGACTACATTCCCACACCGGCAATGGGGGTTCCAGGCTGTAGTTACGCGCTTTTCGGGGCGGAACGGAGAGGGCAGTCGGGAGAGGAGGCAGTGAAGTGGATCAAAGACAATGAGGGGATGAAAGAAAAGAAGGAGGGACAAGCGAAATGACGAAGGGATCCTCTCTTCTACTCTCTCTGCCCTCCCAAGGTAAGGGTGAAGGAAACAGAACGGGTGAGATGGGAGGAAAGTGGTAACAGAGGAGGGGAGGCATGGAAGAGGGAGATAGTGATGGCTGAGGGAACGCGTGGGAGGAGGATAACGCGGGCTGACGAGGAAGGAGTGCAGTAACCGCGGGTAATTATTTCGGAAGGCCTGGAGGAGATGAAATGAGATCCGGAAAAGATGAACAATTTTTAATTTTTTTTATTCCGTGATTCTGAGTTTGAATTTATACGCGTTTAATTCGTAAATATAACCGTCTGTTTATTGATGCATTCGATATTTTCAGGCTTAACTTGGTGGAAATCCATTATAACTCGAGTAAAAAACAACGTAACTTTTCACCCAATTTTTAACATTTTAGGCATGAAGTTTTTTTTACTTCAGTGTCTGTTCATTTAATTTAGTTTAAAGTTCATTACTCGGCAAATCGATTATATATATATATATATATATATATATATATATATATATATATATATATATATATATATATATATATTCGATCTCGATACAACCGAGAACTAAGCTAAGTTCACATATCCATTCATTCCTCTGGTTAAAAGATTTACTCGAGATAGTTTTATGATGATTTCGTAGGCGATGGCTCAAGAACCAGATAACGATTCGCGAAAACAAAGATTTTCGGAAACTTTGATTTTAACTATACACCGACTGCTGTTAACTTAAGGCGACGAAAAGAAAAGCGGAAATTCAATTTAATATTCACGTCAAAGAGGAAAAAATTACAGACTAATGACAGATAATTTCAATGAAAGTAAGTTATTATTTATTTTACAAAGTATTTACAATAAAAGAATATATGCAATTTCAAATAAGTCTTAATCAATAGGGGATCGAGATGGTGCGGGGGATAACGTACTGGCCTCCCACCCTGAGGGCGCGGGTTCAAATCCCGGCGGTGTTGAATATTTTTCAGAGGTATCTCGATCCCTACTTGAGGGGCTTTGTGGAGGGCACTTTGAGTGAGTACGCCGTCCGTCGGATGGGACGTAAAACTGCGGACCCCTTGGCGCCTTTCGTAAAGAGTAGGCTAATGCCGACGCCGGGTTTCTCTCCACTCCTCATCCTTTCCTGTCCATCGCCTATGGCGCAAATGACCTCAGTTGTCGGTCGCCTCCCCTAAAAACTACTACTACTACTACTTAATCAATATGAAAAAGTCATTATACATTTATACTCATTTAACTCACATTGTAAAACATTTAACTTTTTAAAAAGAAACAAAATAGACAATCCCGGGGCAGACCCAAAACCATTTTCTATTGTAAAGAGAGAACGTCAAGGAGACTACGTAACTGTTGGTTCTTCCAAAAAAACCTACCGATATGCCATAATTCTAACCAATCAACGCAAACGAAGTTTATAATGCATAGTAACAAGACCGTGTCAGTGCTATGCTCTGCTCACGTGTTCTGTGGGTTGACTAATGAAGGTCCATTCACATTAAAGAGCTATGTTTATTTCTACAGTGAAAGCAATAGATTTCAAAAGAGCGATGATTGTGATCACGCATTACACTCATTACTTCCGCGCAAATCCTTCACGTATCTCTCAATCAGGCATTCGAATGCCCTAGTGCCATTGTCTTTACGTCTATATAGGTTTGCAAATAACAATAAGATTCCATAACAATAAACCTCACCGATACGTAGAATGAGCAAATCCTACGAACTGAATGACTCTATTGCATAAATATCTAGTGCTTAACTGAGCGTAAAAATTGCGTGCTTGATCATATGTGGCCAATAAGCTCGAACGAATCGTGATAAGGGAAAAAAGGCTTCAACTCAGAAAAAATCATTTCGATGCCATCGCAACCCTTGGGAAAGGGAAGCCAATGACACGAGACATTGATTCACGCACAGTCATTCATTCATTCCCTGAAACTGGTTTCCCTAGAGGAGATTGTTCACCATTCCATGCCCCGTTAACATTCCTCGTACAATTGATGAGAAGTTTCGCTGGTGCACTTGCCTCAGAAATAAGTATCCATTTATCCACAGCGACTTCAAATTAGGGATAGAGAAGGATCACGCGATCAAAACTACTTGAAATGTAAACCTCAATCACGTCAAAGGGAAAAGAAAGACGAAACAAACTAAAAGATGCAGTTAAAATGATCAAAAATTATGTAATTCCCAAGTGGAAAACGTTGAACATACGTGATAATATTCACGCTATTCCAGATAAATAGTCTTCAATCTGAAGACGAAAATACTCCGAAGAGGACATGGAAGAAATTAGAAATGTGCCCAACATTAGATCAGCAAGTTTAATAGATGTTTATTGGAACTTATAAATTCAGACAAATTGAAGGTGCGTGTTAGCCACTTGTACCTTTATATAATTATTATTTAATGCCAGGATCTTCATGAGACTTTCTAATTGCATTCTCCGGATGACATGCTATTTAGTAAATAAAGCTAAACTCCAAGGAAAATCGGTAGACCTTAGACCTCATCGGCACTAGGTTGTGGTTGGCTAATTTATTGAAATCGATACCTCATACTTGATGCTTATTAAGCAAAGAAAGAGAAGAGGGAGACAACTGGTAGTGTTTCGTCTTTTGTTGATCGATCCGGAAATACAGCACATAATCCTACGAAGACGAAGTAGTATTTTCGGTTCTCAAAAAACGCACTTGCATTAGAACCAACAAAAAAAACGGAGCTCATAAAACCATATAAATTTAATATCCCTAAAATAAGGAATTGTAAAAGCAATCTCAGCTCCAAATTCGCAGCTACAAGGTTGACTCTTTCATAAAAATTTAAAATATGATCGAGATTATTTTGTAAATATAGTATTATCACCCGAGAAAAGCTTTCCATGTCATAGTTGATGAGATGTGTGAGTTAATGGAAATAAATTCCACATTTACTTTCGTAATCCGTATTCATGATGCTCTCCCTGGACAATGCGAACACTGACTATTCGATATCGTCAAATATTCCGAAGTTATTAAAATATATATTTCAGAGATTGCATTGATACCTTTCTTTGTCATCACAATTCAACGCAGTCATTACTCGTATTTTCAGAAATGGTACTCAAGGCATTGTTTGTTCGTTCAGATATAAGACAATATTCATTTGATATTATCCGACTGAAAAACGTGCAGAAAGAAATTTCCTGAAATACTAATCAACAAATAATTAATTGAAAACTTATAACTATGAAGAACTAACGCCGCCGGTCCAAGTAACGCATGTTAATTTAAGTGAATCAGAGAAAAATAGACGTAATGAACGGAAGAACAATTTGGGGACAATAAAACGACTACTCTCGTTGATGCCACAACACCCTTGAGTTGGTATCGCAGTCACAAACTAATATGACTACAGTTGAAGACACTATAGCGCCTATTGGGTATTGGATACGATAAACTGAATTCAAATCTACTGAATGAGCAAAGGTATTTTCCAAAAAAACAAGCGTGTTATCCGCAAACAACTTTTTTATCGACCGTCCACACAATGAAGCTCAAACTACGCACACTAAAAAACTACCGCGTTGAAGAGCGCCCATAATTTACGAAAGCCCATATGTGAAAGGGTAATAGTCTTGGTTTGACAAATTATGCCAAAGGCGGATGTCTCTGGGACTTTGTTTGATCATTGAAATGATAATGCATCATTAAAAAGCCTCAAGTCAAAAGGTCTTCAGAGTTCGCAGTTGCCTTAAATTCTTTCAATAAAATCTTATACCTGTAAATGAAAAACCATTCAGGAAATGAAAATAATATTTTTCCAAATAACATTCTTCTATTTTCCACTTCTGCAATAACTTCACTAACACATTGTCATTATTTATAAATATTTGTGGAGCAATAAAAAATTGATAAAGAATCACCAGCAGTCTCTTGCATCCCTTGATTTTCAGGTCAAACGTTCCGGTAATTCCGAAGGTCTATTTTCGCAAAGCATTGAGAAAATCAACTGAAATCGTATCAAACTCAAAAACGTTTCCTTTGACAGAGAGAAATACATCCTTTGAGGAACGATTTTACCGAATTCCGCGTTGGGCTTGCACATCCATAAATTATCAAATTATTAGGATAACAGAAAAATAGCCCAAAGGATAAACATAACTGAAGAACAGGTTTTCATGCGGTCTGTTTTACAGGGTTCGTCCGGAAAATAAGTGTACTGAGCTCAGGAAAAAAAAATTATTACACTTTTACATATCTTAAGCTAATATTCCTCAAAATAGGACCCTTGTGAGTCGATACACTTGTTCCAGCGGCGTTCCCATTCCTGGAACGCTCCCGCGAAGGCATCATCGGGAACCTCTCGAAGACTCGTCGTCGACCTCTTCTTCTGCCCTCCACGAACATCTTGTGCCACCGAAAGATCATGTTTCTGGACATGGCTGACTCCCCGTAAGCCTGGTTAATCATACCGACAGTTTCGGTAGACGATTTCCCAAGCTTTACCGCAAATTTGATGGAATAACGCTGCTCCAAAAACTTCGGCATCGCGTTCCGTGACGTGGGTCGAGCGTGGAGGTTCGCGTTAACAGAGCTCCTCACTACACCACAGCTCAGAGCCGACTGCCTTTTTCAGCGTCGCTTGCCAACATACCCCCCTCCAATCGCAGCCCGTCAGAGCGGTGCTGGGCGCGCCTGGAGCGGCGCGCCCAGCCCAGGAGTCAGTACACTTATTTTCCGGACGAACCCTGTATTTTTATTAAGTCATAAATTCCGGTGGCATGGAGTTTCTATTGATAATAATAAAATGACTCTACCCAATTATTAACTAATCTGCAAAGTTAACATGAGTTCTTTCCTTAAATGAGTTGGTATCCACAGTGCTAAGTACACACTAAAAAGAATATCTGAGTCCAAGGCAGACAAAACTTAGAAAACTTAGGTGGAAAAAAATGAGATCAAAGGATAACGCCACCACCACAATAATCAACCCAAGGGTTGGTCACTCTTAGGCGAGACTAATATAAAATCACCAAGCCCGATAAAGAATGAAAAGAGGGCATCTTTTTAAAATGTTGTGGAACTATTGCGGGAGAATCCGGGGGTCAGAAACATATAATGTTGGAACCTTCAAATCAGGGCTTGAAAACAGATCGTGTTCATATAAGTATAAAGCAGTACCCCATTACCAAAACAGTACCATTCATGCAGCAATGTTAAATTTCACTACAGTTAAGTATTTACGAGACATATATAATAAACATGAACACTTGAGATTTTGTTAAACTGCAGGCAACACAAGGAAAGTAACTTTTTCCCCACCGTAAAGTCATCAGTTTTAGGGCTAATTTTTTGATACGAGGTGAACCTTACTATTGCCTATCAAAATCAACCTTGTGTGATAATGGTGATGGTAGAATTAAGAGTTAAGAGTATTAGCGAATATATTTAAGGAAATATTGGCATGACCGAATTTCGAAAATCACAAAATATAATGCAGTCTGAAACACTTAAAAAAATGAACAGATTTCTAAATTATAGTCAAATTCACGATCAACTACCACAAGGGTTACAATTTGAAATTCAAAACTATCTTAACGCATCCAAAAAGAAAATTTTCATCAGCAGGTAAGAATATAAAAATGGAAGCATAACGTTGAGGAATAACTTGCACGCGTATAACCAAGAAAGTAACTTAAGAAGGTCATGGTCTATTATAGCGGTCCGACTTCTCGCAAGGTTCCAGACGATTTCACCAGAAGTCTGGTCGAGCGAAATACCCCACTCCGAACCAGGTCACGGACGACGTCATTATCAGACAAAAAGGAGAAAAACCTAAAATGATCGCGGCTTGTTATTTTCCCGGAAACCTGACTCCCGTCGCTGGAATAACCATCTACGTCCACATTCAGTTTAATCGCCCGGCAACAATAATTCCTTCAATCGCTCGCTTAACACATCAGAGACGACAGAATTTTCTTCATACACGCCGACCCAGCACATGCATGTACCCAGTACATGCAGGAAAATAATTTACCAATGCCAATAGACATATCCTGGAATATTATTTTATTATTACTTGGAGTTGTTCAACGAGATAATGAGGAGGGAACTAGATCCAAAGGGACTTTCACTTGGCTCGTGCGACCGGGTAGAGCTCCTTTAAAACAACGCTCTCTTTAACTATTTCTTCTTTCCATCATTCCTGGCAATGCGACGCATTGACTTTCCAGAATATTTACCCTCTCAAGCTATTCCAATGTTCTCCCGAGCAACGCGGGATTCCAACCCTCATTCTCGCCAGCCCAGAACTAAAGTAAGCCTTAACATCTTCCGTGAATTATACTGGCACTGGTTTTATTAATGCTGTCCCTGCCAATTTTGTTTTATCACTTGCACACGTAGCAGTATTAGGAATCAGAACGAGGGTGAGAACGCGAAACAAGACAAATTGTCTCATTACAGTGATCAAACCCTGTAGGATTAATGCATAAGAGTAAACCTCACTCACACTAAAAATAAGTTTAAGCAAAGAACATATTTACATTATATTTATTTTCATATAAGGTGGACTGTCGAGCTTTGTAAAATTCCGTGAGATTCATTCATTATTTCTGTTTGCATATATATATATATATATATATATATATATATATATATATATATATATATATATATATATATATATTTATATAGTTTGATAAGGAGTCAAATTGATCTTTAGTATTTTGATTTTGAACGTAAAAAGATTTCAAAGTTTTCATCCAAGAAGGAATTTAGGCTACCGAGCTGAGCCTTCATCACAATACTTCCGAAGGGAAACCATAACATAGAAGCTTGAAGTACTAACACCAAGCGAATGAGCATCAGGGTAGGGTTATGCCCAGTTTATCTCTTCTCATACTCAGAGGAGAAAATTTTTATTATTAAAACTCATAGAGTATAATTAAAACCTTGTATCCCATTCTCCTCCTTCCGAAAACACAAATACTGAAGTGGAAAAAATTTGGCACAAGAAGCATTTCTGATGATTTCGATTTGGTCAAAAAGTATTCTAACAATAATTGAAAACAAGTTTCCATCAATCGTAAAATAAAAAATAGCAAAGAGGGTCCAGCAGCATTCCCAAGAGTTGAAATTCTGACCTTCCTGGTCAGCGGCCAAAAACCTCTACCACACTAAAGTACTATCACGCCGTCCGATGAAATGGTGGCAGTTGGATAGCTTAAATTTATATAAATACCCAATCTTCCCTTTTCGACTAGAAAATTGGGCAAAATAAATTTCTTTCATTTGCTCCAAAACATGTTACCTTAGGTCGACAACTGCATCAAATATACGCAGGTAATTCATTAAACTCCTTCTCGCATGCAATATGCAGTTCAATTTATTATGGCAAGCAGTTTCACAATCAAAGCTCTTGATGATATCGGATGTGACCCAATGTATATGATATGAAACAAGGATACTACCATATTGAGTGGGGTTTCGTCAATATTATGTATATCCTAATGCAGGGTAAATAATGTTCACTAACGTCATTAACTGATTCATCAAGAATCCCAAGGATTGGAATTTTCAAAGAATTGAAAGGTAGTTTAAAGTTTATTTGATGTATTTTTGACAGCGAATTCAATAAAATAAAAACAAGGGCATAACAATTTTTTTACTGTTACATTTATACTTCGGTAAATATTATGTTTTGCTTATATTCCGACGAAGCAGTGATATCAAAGATATGCGTCGTCCTGAAAATAAAGTATATTAATCAGATGACCTTGGAATGCAATACGGTGTTTGTGCGACACATAGCAATTTGAATTAAAAGGTGTTTAGTGGTAAATTCTTCAAAAAGGAGTTATCTTTCGAACAACTACTGCATCAACAATGCCGAAGTAGCACGTTAGGACTCAATACACAGACAGGATCTCACTTGGGTAAAATATATTGGGAGAATGTGAACACGCTAGAAGTAAATATGGGTTTATGACAAAAATATTTGTGAAATGCAAAGAGAATTTTGTACAGCGATCCTATCTTTCGCAACTTAGACCTAATATAGAAGAGTGTGAGCGAATAGGATCCTCACGAACCCGGTTTGATTACCGAATCGGGATATGTGCAGCGGAGAGGATAAAATAAGATTCGAGAAACTAAGTTAACCAAAAATCGTATTGTCATATTTTTATTGTTCTTCTAACCTTTTATTTATTATTACATATTATTATTATTATTTATTCCTCTTATTTTGTTCTTCTTGCTACTAGCAGCTCGTCTCGCATGAATAGGAAAATATTTTGCACTTAGATGCCGTAGTGTACGAGGGATTGGGATGGCTTGAATGTTTGTAAAACCAAGACAGAATTCTAAAGAAATTCAAGGATTTGTAGACAGCATGGCCGAATTGTGATTCGGAGGTAAGACTATCAGAACAAGATAATGACGCGTTTTATTCCACTACGGACAGTGCTCTCAGTAATATTCATTAATTATTCATTATACCCTATTCAGTAATATTCATTATACCCTATCAAAGATAAAAATTATAATTCCTGAAAAATACGTACCCAGAGTAAGCAGATTTCTCGTAAGAAATCATTTCAAAAAAATAGGACAACAATTTCTTCTTTCTTGAATGGCCGAGTATGCCGCTAATGGCTGACGATATCAAAATATAATTATTACAGGACGAAACAAACAAAATAGTCATGGCATATTTTCATTGACCGTATTTAGAGTATAATGGCATACATTAAAATTCGTCCAGATAATCATTGATCAGAAACCATCGTATCTAAGACAAGAAAGAAAACAAGACATGTAAAAAGATGAGTCGAGAATATTTGGAACCACAAGTGCGCAGGTTGTAGCACTGCTGAATTGACGACCTTTCGACCAAAGGTACGGCGAGCATAGAAATTCCGCTTCGATCAGAGAGGAATGGAGGAGGGGAAGAAAGGGAGAGAGGAGGAAGGAAGGCTCAGGAAAGTGTACAGGAGGTGGGGGAGATCATGAGGTGGTGGAATGAAGGTGGAGAGTTGCTGGGGTTCATGTACTTGGCCAAGGTTAACTCCCAGCAGCAATGCCAGCCAACCAGCAACGGCTATCAAAGTGCGCTAGTCGTTGGGGCCAAACACGCCCGATGAAGCCCTCCATTTCAGCGTAAGATCCCCATGCGCTGTTGCCGGCAGAAGTAACGAGCAAATTTAAATGACGGATTCTGGGGAAACGGAGAATGCGACAGGGACTTTTATGAGAAATCGAAGGGCACACCAAATTGGCCCGAAATGATGCAATACGCTTTTGAAAGTTTGGGAAACGGCTAAGAAAAGCAGAATTTTACGACATTAAGTCAGGCATTTTAAAAATATTCGGTAAATAATAACGTAACGATTTAAAACTGCAAATGCAGCCTCTATCAGGGGGAGAATTAACTCTTCCATAATAATGAATACTACAATATAAATACGTGCATAATTGGAAATTTTCGTACTAAGGTATGGTATAACTGCAATCAGGTATGAAATTCATTCGAAATTTCAGCATCCTAGACGTTTGGGGGCATTATTGATAAAGCTGGGAAATGTATTAATAATATCAATAGCATTATTCTTAAGAATCTTTTGACAGCAAGGTCTTTCCACGCCGAGATCATACGCTATAGGCAGGAGAGAAAATATTCTTGGGAAAGCCTATTTTTATGATAGTGGCTTGAGTGTGCTCACATACATACATACATAACTGAAGATATTTTTATCAAATTAAGAGTTTTGTAAAGAGAGGAAATATATTTTCCAAAGATAATTACATGCTCAGGCTTGCACTGGTAAACCGATTAGGTATCATTAAATTCATCATGTACCAAAAATTATGACGATTAACTGAATTCAGCATACGTACTTGCTACAGATTATTCATAGAGTCCAGTAATATTGAATTAGGGATGATCGAACGATTAAACAATAGAGTACTTCACTGGAATGGATTTGAATCGAGTTTTAAAGAGCCCGGATGAGACCATTAGAACTGATTAACAAAACGCATAACATTTGTTTCAATAGTCCGAACTGACTGGGTTGAACACAATTTCCAGGAGAACATAAAAATACAGAAATTATTTACCTGTCCTGCACAAAAATTTTGAAAATCAAGATATAATATGGCGATGGACAGTGAGAAGTGCAACGTCACGACTTTCGAATGAGCTCGTTTAAAAAATCTGAACGGGGAAAGGTGCGACGTAGCCCCCAACGGTGCTGCCAGATCCTTCAGCGTGCACACGCCAGCCGCGCCGAGATTAAATTGCCAATTCTCTCGATCGAAAACACCGCCGTGCTTCCTCGAACTCTCCGGAATCAAGGCCAAGGGCCATGTTATGGTCTTACAAGCGTTAAACACCCACTATTCTTTCACCTCGGCCATAATCAGCAAGTACATACAATCCAAACGCCCCTCAGTTCCGGGCCCTCTCCATCCGAGGACCTTCACCAAAGATTACAAAGCCGAGGAAAGAAGAGAACAGAAAGCAAAGGACATGAAGTTGGGGTGGATAGATAGAAAGAGAGAATTTAGAGAAAAAGACAGGACGTGCTCAGTAATTTTGAGGCGTAAGAACCAAGTTGTGCACCATAATGCTTTGAAAATGGTGAAACAACGGCGTGGGCATAAAGAATGCCGAACTGGCCTCCAAAGGTGTAGAAGCATATTCCTTCGGAAAATTGAAATCGACACTATCCACCTAAAATTACAGTGCCGACGGAAAGCACGAAATCACCACCCGAACCCAAAAAAGACTTTTGCCACATGGCCCATCTGTTATCCCCTCTTAATTCATCCAAATTGAAAATAGTAATACTTTGCAATTCGTTGGATCGTATTTGGTCCATGTACATGGTTGGCTCGAGTGCGAGTGGAATAATGACGGCGTGCATTTCCTCCAATTAGAAAGAGGTAGGCACCAAAGAAAAATTTGAGAAGAAACCCGACAAGAGAAGAGAGAGGATTAAGAATTTAAATTTTTAAAATGGAAAAAATCCAGCGTGAAAAGCCTCCTACACAAGGAGGGGAAATAAAAGACCATTAAATATATTATATTTTTCTTAGAACGATGAAAATCAAAGTAAATCCATGCTCATTGAAAATATAACTGTTTGATTTTTTGGAAATATGGTGACCATTATATCCACCAATGTAAAAAGATTTTTAACCGTTCTCTCCTAGCAACAAACAGAAAATGAATTATTTACACCCAGCGTAAGCAGCGAAAAGGGTTACATGAAAGTAGACCCATTTTAAGGATTGAAATTTTTTCACATGCAGTGGAACTTAAAATCAAAGCAAAATTAATTAATATCAGATTGTAATTAGCATATCACTTTCGAGTTAGTAATTAAAACTTAATTTCATGGAAATTCTTGAAAAATACCCAATAATGACGAACATTCTGACTCACAAGAATATATAAAAGATTTACTTAACATATTTAGACCACGGGCATAATGAACCTGTATAATGAAAGGTTGTCCCTTAAGTATCTCGTATCATAGATAAAATAGTAATATCCTCGATATCTTTAAGCTTTAAAAATGAAAATATTGAGTATATTAATGTTTACGAAATGTAAAAAAGATCCTAATTTGATTTAGTTACGGGGGACCAGCAACTGTCATTGAGAAAGATCGTTCAAAGTCACTTTCCTTTCAATCTCAAATTATCTCTGTTTTTGTTCCTTTTCTTTCTCGATCTTACTTCCTAATACTTTTTAATGAACATTTTATTTTCCTTTGTCTCAGCATTAATTTACAATATACCTGCTTATTCTAGGTTTATTACTGCTAAAGTAAATTTATGCTTGATTCCAACACCGCCGTGGAATGTCTTCAACAAAATGAAAAATCAAGCTTAACGTCCCATCCGACGGACGGCGTACTCACTCTAAGTGCTCTCTCCACAAAGCAACTCAAGTAGGGGTCGGGTTACCACTGAAGTATCTGCCACCTTCAGGATTCGAACCCGGGTCCTATGGGTGGGAATCCAGTACGTTAGTCACCCCATCGTCCCGATCCCCACCACCAAAGAGGAAAGCAGAAAATTATAAGGTGATGATAGCTGCTGCCAAACAGCCAATTGGCCGTTTACTTTAATTTCAATTCATTCAAGACTTCAGTAATTTTATGAATACGAATGTTTTGATCCGATGCATTTAAAGGGTTATTTCAGGGTTCATTCTTTCAGGAAACCTTTAAGCCACAAACTGCATCTTTCTCTTTCTTCCTTTTCTTTAGAATTGCTCCTCACACACAGACAGGTGGACCGGCCAAAACCTATTTTTAGCACATTGTGTTAATCAGTGCAAAAGTACCCCAAAAGAAGACACAGGAGTAACTTACAGACAGGAAGGTAGGGCAAGAGTGAGGGGAGAAGAGATAACAAGGAGATGTGTCGTCGGCGGCGCCAGGAACGAAAACGTGAGAGGCGATAATATGCGTCGTGCGGAGTGCCGGGAGAGTGAATGGAATGGATTGAGGGAGCGCTCCGTGGAGAAAATGTGAGATGCGGGAGTGGGGGGTGAATGTGGTGAAGGGTGGGGTAGGGATGAATGTAATGAAGGGTGGGGTGGGAGTGTATGGAAAGACGGGCGACTGCGATCCTCGCGGGACGTGAGCGGCTTCGCAGTCGGCACCTCTCCCGATGGGCGCCGTGCCCGCCGGCCGTTTATCGCTGCCAATGCACGAGTCCACGCGTGCGTGCCTCTTGGGTTTGTGCCCCATGCGGGAACGAAACCGGCCGTGGCTTATGGCGGCGACGCCTTCGCACGCCTCATCTGTCTGCATCAATAATGCTCCCCGTTTGGCCGGAGATTCGGGCAAAATACGTAAGTGGAACTTTACAAGCCCACTCCTGAGCATAATAATTTTCCGACGAAGTCCGTTGAGTTGCTAATTATTTTTTGCTCCCATGGGTCGAGATATTTGGATTGAAAGCTACGCTGACGGATATCCATAACCTGTAAGCGATGGGATTTTAAAATGACCGTAAAGAGCATCATTTAATAAACACTAACTTCTTACAAATTCGTAACCGTTCCGTAAATTCTTTTTGTGTTGACGAGGGCTATCGGTAACATCTAAATGTAAGCTGTTTTTCGGTGATACCAAAAAGGAATTAATTTCGATAGAAGATAATTCTTCTCGTTTTCTTTATCGCAGCTAATGAGCCAGGGAACACTTGATTGCCTGATTTAAATTGTTCAGGAGAAGAGAAGACCATTAGTTATTCACTCGGAAATATGTTTAAATGAAAATCCTTTATATAACACACTCTATTAGAACTCTAACCACGAAAATTCGAAGGATGGGAAACAACCGGATAAGGAATAAATACAAAGGCGTAAAATCCAAAACAGGCAAATAAATTCACCGTTAAATTCAAATTGGATTATCAAAGGTGCATGAACGAAGCCTGCATAAGAAAAAAATAAATGGCGTGCATCTACAATTAACACCTCCACTTCCACGCCGAATGTGAACGGGATTGCAAAATCCAGAAGGGAAGGGTTTTTCGCAGAATCGCTGCGAAGGGAGTTGATTCCCTCGCTGCGTCTACACGAATTCCGCCCGCGTAGGACTTCCCACATTGTGACGAATCGAGGGAAACTGGAAACGAAGTCACTTCGACCGAGCAACGGTATCGCGACGAATGTGTGCGAGGCAGTTGCTACCCGTCGACTCCGCATATACATACATTCCCTTCCTCCCCTTCATTCCAACCCCTCAATCACCTGTTCCGACGCACACAAAGCAGAAACCTTTCTCCCCATGCCAACGAAGCGATCTCCATTACTCTTTCGGACAAGGGAATGGGGCGAAGGGGAGTCTTAACACGAGTGAGTATTCACACAAGCCAAAGCCCCTCTCTCGGGAGAAGAGGAGGGGACGAAGAAGCGAATCTGGCAATATTCGTATCCACGTGTGCATGTGCGTGCCCGTCTATGCATGCTTGTGTGTACGTCGCGTCTTCGTGCTTACCTCCATCCATTTATCCCCGCGTTCCTCCCTCTTCACCCACCCCCTTCACTCCCAGCCACGTCCTCTCCCTGGTGTCACTCCCGACCCACCCCGACAGATGGAGCGTGAGAGAATCCGAACGGCCTCGAGTACACACTCTCCCGCATGCATCAACCAACAATGAGGTGAGAAGTGATCGTCTCCAACTTTTTATCCCCCCCCTTCTTTCTCTCTTCACCTCTCTCCTAGTTCGGTTACGTCTCTCGGTCGCATAGAGAGAATGATAAATAACATATTTGAGTGAGAGAAAAGGTATAATCGCACCCGTACCCGCGCGAGTGATGGAATTCCTTCGCGGTAGATTGAGAGAGTATTTGGGAAACGAAAGTATGAGGGAATGAAATTTTAAGACGAACACTGTTCGACACTGCGAGCGTAAACTGAGAAAGGGAATAAATAGAGTTAATGTATTCGGCAACCATGGTGACGTTAAGAGACGAAAGACCCCAGTCAATACCCACTCGCCGCACGGGTCCTTCACAATGACATCACCGGACGCTTGAGGCGCTAAGTGAACCGTTGAGGACGGCCCTTCATAAAAGAAAAATTATTCAATTTTAGAGATGGTTTCAGAAATGGCCAATTGAATTATACTCCCATTTCGAAGAGCTAGCGATATTATAAACCGTTCCAAGAAAATGTTTCCTTGCTGTGGTTTGTTACTTGGGTTTTAATAATTTGCTGAGGTCCTGCCGTTTCATCAGATAGTATGAAAATACGCATATTTGGTGGTCTACCATTTAAGGAAGGTTTTAGATAAAAAGTCTGCGAATTCCTACATTTCTTAGCCTCACCTAAAAAGAAAAAACTTGGTATACCACACCACATTAAGCACTTCCATCATTTCGCATACATTCTATCTCCATTCATCCCGTGTAACATCCTTATTCCTTTCCTACCTCTACCTCGCTGGCATAACATCTTACCCTCTATCACGGTCTTCAACATTCCATTGTCAATCTAAAAGCTCTTCATCCACCTTTCCTGCCTTCTTTGGCTTTCTCCCAACAACGCTCTCTCGTCCCCCACCTATTAATTCTTTGTTTGATTTCCTATCCGTTCATTATACCTTTTCCATCCTTCTCCTCAACCACAACTCAAAATCCTCTAATCTACGCCTATCATCTTACTTCATCGAACAAGTTTCCGAGCCGTCCAAAACCAAACTCTACATCAAAGTTTTAACAAGACTTTTCTTAGCATCCTCACTCAACGATCCTATTATAGGTTTCGTCCTACTTGAGAAAGCTTCTTTGTAATTATTCTTCTTATGCACCTAAAACTGTGACCATATTAATCCAATACACTTCAAGATACGTAAACCAAGTATGAAAATACCAGCATCAAATTTGGCCTGGCATAATTTGCACATCTCTATCGTCTTGCAGCTGCTTAGCAAACCTCAAGTCAAGAGAAAAATATTAATCATCCTGGTTTGTCAAGAGTACGGAATTCAAAGAGCGACAAGCTGTGAAGAGCAGCTCAATGTTTAAATTCCCTCGCTCGGTGCAGGAACCACACGAAAAATGAGCATGCTACCCACAAAAATTACGCCAACTGATATGTTAAAACTTACTATTCACCAACTCCACATAAATATAACATTATTTACTGTCGTATGACAATTTCAATTATGTCATATTAAAATTCTATTTTCATCGTAGCTCTGATTAGTTATCAATATACGAGGTATGCGACTTTGGCACACGCTATTCTACGATTTGTACGGAAAACTTCATTCGGGTGATTTTATTCGAATTTCCAGTATTAATGTTAATATTTACTATGTATAGGCACATTGTTAATACATACCATATGACTGATCACGTATGCTCCACATTAGTCATTTGGATAAGTTCCACTTCCCCGTTTTAACTGTTGTTACTATCAAAAACTTTCTTTTGGACCAGAGAGCTAGCTATAAGTGGACAAGTGCTAAAAAAACATCGATCCAAACGCTGACGAGATGCGCTTAAACTAATTCATTGTACACGTTGTTGAATATTATCAAATTCTTCACCCGTTTAAATTTATATTGTGAGTGATGTTAACGTCCGAATACACAAGTAATTATTTTTTGAGAGATGAGGCCTATAAACAAATGATGTACAGAAGTGGATCTACCTACGATCGCCATTACCTTGCCAAAAGATATTGCCTTGCTATGCTCCCGCACCATGGCGTGAGTATTGCAACGTTCAGCCAATGCTGCTTCCCAAATGTCTGGTGAAAAGCGTGGCTGCGACCATCGAACAGATTTCAAAAGTTTCGAAAGCTCTTCAGTCATTGCTTCGTTGCCCCACGAGGAAAAAAGAACATCCGCTCGATGCGCTCTCGGCCCCTCGTTCTTCACCGCCTTCGGGTATTATTTGGGTCGCGTGCAA
Source organism: Hetaerina americana (assembly GCF_022747635.1). Lineage (NCBI taxonomy): Eukaryota > Metazoa > Arthropoda > Insecta > Odonata > Calopterygidae > Hetaerina > Hetaerina americana. Next base: position 41,707,267 of record NW_027286763.1, read on the forward strand.
GTCCACTTGGTCACGCCAAGAGTGGTTGCGCGAGGAACGCAAGGGCAAGGCCTGCCTGGGTTTGCCAGCACGAATAGGCGTGGCCGAAGCACGGAAGGTGCATACGTGCCACAGGGGATCGGCCAAGAGCACGGAGGCAAAGGGAGGGGCATGGAAGGAAAGATACCCCACTCGGTTAGAGGGGCGGGGGAAATGGAAAGGACGAACTCAGGTGGAAATAAATACTATTTATATTAAATGACGCGATACACACTAGATCACTTGCCACTAGTCTCGACTGTCGGAGCGGAATACAAGTGTAGCTACTCGAGAGGAATAAATAACAAGGAACAACATGATCAAAATGAGGAGCCAAAACCATACCTGATCATTTCAAACGTTCGATTCACTTTTATATTTCGTGTAACGCCAAAGGAACCCGGATAAATATCATGAACTGCATCAATCTCTCAGTCTCCATTAAATTATTCCTCAAGGATGTAGAGGACGAGCATCAGCCATGACATCTTACATGTAGCTAATAAATGATAACTCTTCAACTTAGTACTTGGTCAACGACTGGAAAGGAGCCGTAAAAATAGCTAGAAAAGCTAATATAATAGTATTATTTACAAAAGGTGAAAGGAAAGAATACACACAACCACAGACGCTTCTCTGCCGCATTCGTTTCATTTTGTCTTTCGGAACATAAATGTACGCTCGGACACACATTGGACACATCGAAAGGCATGCCATGATAATGGTAGTTATATTAGATTATGACAAGACCGACCCTTAAAGAATAATATAGCATTTTTATTCGCATTAATTTAATCTGGGTATGAACATTGCTCGATTTCAAGAAGTATTTCTGAATTTAAATACAGTTTTCGACGAAGTGGTTCATTTAAATTACTATCAAATATATAAAACAATGGGAAAAAGAAGTGGGAAAGCAACTTGTAAAGTACTGCCGTGCCTCTAGAAAAGCAACACAATATTTTCATCCCTGGCATTTGTACCAGATATCCTCAGGCGCTTATTTGGACTGTTTGATCATTAACTATATCCTATTTTGTTCTCATGCACTGAGTCTTTAAATTCCTAGCAAGCACTGATAATACAAGGTGATATTGATCGGGTCGGTTTGGTCTTAATGCTTCTGCATTCCACGGGGAGTACCAGGTTCAAACTATGATCATGGAAAAATTATATTGGGTTGTTTAACCAAACTTGGGTGCTAGGTGAAGAGCATTTCATAAGGGTGAATGAAGGATAATATGAAGTAAGTCTAGAAGAAGAACTAAGGAGTGCAGAATTGCGTCAGGCCAATATATAGATTAAAGTAATAATCTCAAGGAAGAAGATCGAAGAATATATAGATTGATTGGTGGTATTGATGCCCCAATAGGGCCCGTATTTTAGATGGATATTTTTGAACCCTGCAAGATTCTCATTCTCATTTAGGCGTGAATGCAAAAGGTATACATGATGGGATTGTTAAATGACACTATTTAATGGCGATTATTTAATGACACTGTGATATGTTTTAAGAATGACTACTGTTTGTTATATCATGTCATTGCCACCCGGCTTATCGCCTAACAGCAATGTATCCCAAATAAATAAATAAATAGACACCGCTAGGGTGTGTTAGGGGGTGAATCCACACCTAACTAATTTTGACCCGAATATTTTTACCTCTACCGCGGTCGGATACCTTTATTCTGATCCCCTATGGTTCGTGGAAAAAATGGCATCTTAAATCCATCTGTTCTACACTTGATCTCCCCAATTTTATTGACATGATCACTCTTACCGTAGTACGATGGAGGTAATGATACATTTTCAACAGCACTGCTAAAGAGACCTCCTTCCAATTTATACAAGAGCTTCAATCTGTAATTGAACCTTCGCTCCGAGAGCCTACCTCCTCTAACAATTTTCATACTCAACAAAGTTTCTCATAACAACCTTTTACGAATCTAGCTCCTTTACGTTGCACCCGATCCAATTTGGCTATTAATCCAACCTCTGGAGGAACCCATATACAGGAATACACAGAACCCATACATACAGGTATGTCCCTGTACTTGCAGTATATTGTAAATGAGGCCTAACCAGCGAATGATAGCATTTCCCTTTGACCTTTTCATCACATTACCCAGTAATATTCTAATAAATCCTAATTTTTTCTTAGCTTGTCCAAATATTCCCCGTATGTGTTTCACCCAGAAGAGTTCGTGAGTGAGGGTAACGCCTAAGTATTTAACCGAGTCTACATATTCTATTTCGGTATTTCCCGATTCATGAGGCGTTCGGGAGGGAATTGTTCTTTTTCCAAACATTCATCACTACGCAATTTTTTCAGTTTAAATCAAAATGCCAAGTGTCGCACCAGTGTTGTATAGCAGTAAGGTCATCGGATAAAGCTGCTGTGTCCTCAGAGTCACAGATACCACGGTAAACCACTGCATCGTCGGCAAATAAACGTATCTTATTAGTAACTATGGAGTCAAAGTTGTTAACATAAAGTAGGAATAAAAGAGGTCCGACGACACTTCCCTGGGGAAAAACTGAAGTTACTTGAGCTAACTCCATCTACTTGTATGACAACTCTTGTAGCCAACTATTCAAAAATTATTTAATCCAACCCAGGAAAATTTTATCTACATATGCACATGCTTCTAGCTTCGTGGGTAGTTAACTATGAGATACTTTGTCGAAGGCTTTCTTAAAATCTAGAAAAACCGCCTCCACTGGAACATTACTCTCTCCCGAAATAAGAATATCATGAACTAAAGGCGCAAGTTATGCCTCGCAGGATCTACCCTTTCGGGAAACGTGCTGATTTGTCATTAATAATTCCCCACTATCGAGGTGTCTCACGATCGAACTAGCAACTCAATGCTCCATAACCTTGCACGAAATGGAATCGTATCCCGTAAAAAAACATCTTGTTTGAAAGAAACCTACTATTAATATTTGTCACATTTCAATCTTATATTTTAGGAACCGCGAAAAGGAAGCCGATTGTGTTTATAAACTCTTTGATTAATCACATAATGAAAGCCTTCTTCCTCACAAAATCACATAGGATCTGCCCAGCCCCAGATGGCATATTTTGGCCTCGTGAGTGACAAGTGATTCAGTCACAGATAGAACTATCTCTCAAAGTATTTTCATTTAGTTAGTAATTCTCCCATGTAATTCTGCCCTCAACGGACTCCATAAATACGGTGGCATCCACATCAAGGACGGGACGTGAGACATTTGCTGACCACGGAGTGCGCAGAGAAATATGCAGTCACGAAGACAGGAATGCGTTGGCAAGGGACCTAAAGCTACGGATCAAGGCTGTTTTGACCCTTGGCAATTGAAATCAAATTGGAAAATATGCATTGCCATTGATTTTTGGACACTGAATAATTCATTTCCAAATATTGATAGTGTAGCATCATACACACTATCAATAACACAAGAAAGTTATTGACAACTTTTCAGATACTTCTATCGTCACATTTGGAATACGGACAATTATTTGAGATCCATGGACAAAAAGCTCCTTAAGGAAGGTGAAAAACTTCTAAAAAAACGGTGTAAGATCTATTAAAAAATTGTTACCGGAAGTGATTAAGCGACACGGGTATCCCAAAAAAGCTTAAGGAAAACAAGCATTTATTAAAAAGGAACTGAGAAAAATATATTGAGAATTTGAAAAAGCAGTCTTGTTCTTCTATCTATCCTAGAATAATCTGCTAGTATATTGCTACCACACTGCGTAAGTTTGACTTTAAATTCGGCAGAACAAAATTCGGGAAAAAATGACCAGAGTTATTGATAAAAAATGCTGTGATACAATTCGGAAAAATGTCGAGTTAATAGACTGCTTTTGGAATTACGTTAGGAAGTAATCACAGAGTATGAAATTAAATATACTAGGCATATTAAATTCAGACCTTAATTCCTTTTCTAAATCATGAAAGCAGATAAAAAATTATTCATTATCTTCCGCCAGGCTACCCCAAAAATAAAAGCGAGGGACAGAACGACAGACAATTAGAGAGATAGAATGTCGAAAGGAAATGTTCTAAACATACATTTTCCAAGCATGAGATGAGACTAGAATTCTGTCATCGAAATTACTATACCTAGTTAGTATACATATGTATTTTATGGCCAATCCTAAAATCTCGTATAGAATAGTGTCAGTAAAGAGTGTGTACGGCATGCATGCATGTTTATCCTGCATATGTTGATCTTGAATACTGCTGATCCCAGTTACTTTGCCATTCTGGTACAATTAATGATTTGGCGACGCTAGAAAATGCATGTGTTTCGTATAATACATATGTTTTAGGGGAATACCAGGTTTCCTCGTCTATTTCTACCCAGTTACTTCTTTGAAACCTTCGTTTGGAAAGTTTATTCCAAACCTTAGTTAAACTTTCTCCATTAGTTGCTTCTTCCGGCAATATATAATCTTTCAGTACTACGTATCGTGGATCCTCACCCTCGTCATGGAATCACAGCCAATCACATGCCTAGTGTCCTCTTGAGGCTACCATGCTAATCCCCAGGGAGAGGCATTTTCCTGTAGCTCCAAAAATGCTGTCACTGAGAATAGAACTAGCAGTGTACGTCAGCAACATTTTTCTCACCCGGAAATAAGAGCATGACAGATTATTTCGCAAATTCCTCCGGAAAACGAATAGAAACGGGGAGATAGTCGACCACCCAAACCGCAGCGAGAGGAAAACCCAATTAACTCACTGACGATTTGGTTGGCCTTTACCAAAAACAAGAATGCGGACGAACTTATCTTTTCATTATTTTCAAATATGGTCAACTGACCGGAATTTAAAACAACCTTAATCCTGTAGTTATTTTTTTAAACCTAAGACGTCGTATCAGCATTGTCATAATTAGCGATGAATTTAGATCGTGATGGAAAGGAATTAATACCCTCTTTAACCCTTTCAACAAGCATCGAATTTTGGCTTAAACCGAAAGGATTCGGCTATTTCAATGAAATCCATACCCCTTGCTATATTTCGTGAGTTTCGTAAAGAGATTATGTTAGTAAGATCTGGCCCTTTCCCGGCGTATTTGCTTCATTAAGTTTTCTCGGGTCTTCCACCGGGTCAGGGGTTCCACATTGGCCGACGTTTCGATGCCCGACTCGGGCATCGTCCTCAGGGTAGATGAGGACGATACACGAGTCGGGCATCGAAACGTCGGCCAATATGCAACCCCTGACCCGGTGGAAGACCCGAAAAAACTCCATGAAGATTATATTAGTTGCTGAAACGACTGCTGCTAAAACGCCAAAAGAAGATAACCAGTAAATCGAATTCAAAATAAACACATTTAATATGACAGTATAAGTACTATTCATTGCTCTTCTGGGATTTGAACATTTGTTTCTCAATTTAGCAGATGGTTGGGTCCAAATAAAGGTATGGACCAACGCATCTGATACGTAGATATTGAATTTTTTTTCATATCGGTACAATTACATCATTTTTACATTTTCCGTGAGGCAGATATTAAAGTCAACTACATTTCTTTCCTCTATTTTGCTTTTTTCGATACTTCATATTTTTTAGACAAACATCACTCCATTTTCTACTTTGAAAGGTAATAAGGGTGTTTACAGTAGTTGTAACCTCCTTTAAATAGGAAAATACTCTCTTTGAGAGATCGATACAGTTTTAACACGTTTTCAGGAAATCATCTGCTTTACAACGAAAAATATTTTCTATTCTTTCACTTAAATGAAGCGAATGAGGCATACAGCCATTGAGTGGGGAAAATGATTTGTTACTACTGAGGGTTATAACGCAACTAAAAATACTGATAGTATTTTATTAGAGAAGAAAATAGCTTGGTATTATTTTGGTTCCCACAAAGATACCCTGATCGTTCAAAAATAATGTTAACATTGGCATGTTGGTTGCATACATACTAGCAAGCTAGCCAAGATGGCCTAGAGGGCAAGGAATGCAGAATTAAGTCGGAATATCATTGGTTTCACTTATAGACACAACTTTCGCATGCTTAGCGTGCGACCACAGCAATGTCACGGCAAATTTCTATTCCAGTCGCCGGTCCGTAAAGAATGCGTTTTCCTTTCCATCAGGGAAACGTTCGTAGTGGGACCCTTGCCAAACCCTTAAATTAAATGCGTCGCATGTCTTCAATGGTAAATTTTACCCTTTTCAAGCCTTATCGGAACACAGAAATCACACCTGGTATCACCACCACTTTATACATACAAATAAGTATCATGTTAACCATAAAAACAAATATATGAGTCGGATTATGAGAAATATTAGCTGATTAGTCATTATTTTTATTTTCAAACTATTCCAAACAGAACCATTGACCATGCACCTAAAAATTACTTTCGCAATAACCACATTTCTGAAGGGCAGTGACTTCAACGCTTGTCATTTATGAAAATGGAAAGTGGATGAAAAAGTAAATTCTCGGCAAAACACTTGATGATTGCCTATGTCACAATGATAATAGGCTATATATTATAATAATGCATTACATATAATATGTAAATATGAAATTGAAATAGTCAAATGGACACATTACTCGTAATTTCACAGCGCAGAAAGCAAGTACCTTGCTTCAGCAAAGCATATTACAAACTACAGGGAGAGGAAGCGTTTAGTAGCAAACAAAACTTAGTATTATAACCCTATCTACTGGTATCACCAATGGTGAGCTTAATCATTCTTGAAGGAATGGGAATATTGCGCATAAAAATTAATACGATAATTATTTTTTATGCAAAATTATTTTGACAATTTTCTAGGACGATTTCCAGACAACCTTTTCTTTCTATTAACTATAATTTCCATGCTTTTCCATCATTTTTGTCATTCTGACCTGAAGAAGGCCTCAGAGAAGGCCGAAAGCTCAAAAAAAATCTACAATGTGAGCGTCTTTTTACGTGTTATCTATTTTATTTTGTGTTCTATTGTGCCGTCGAAATGTTATATTGCTCTCGTGAGTGCTTCTAAATCATCTCTATACACACATATATATGTTTCCACCTGACATATATGACGTAGAAAAATGACTGGCAAACATCACAATGAAGTTACTTATTTCAAATAAAGTTGGTATTATGATACTTAAAAAAATTAATGGCATAAAAAGCTCCCAACGAATATGCTGGTAAACATTTTACGATATTCAAGTACGCCCCAGTTAATGAATTGACAAATACATTTCGGCGCGGCCGCCAGAGTATTTGGTTTCCCGAAGATGTTCTCAGTAATTACATGGTTGCTCGCTTAATCCTAGCCAAATTCACAACCGCAAAGTAATAGCCGAGTAAATATGTGCCGCAATGTAAATAATAATATTTTTAATAATTAGGCCCCTCTAATTATTCAACATCCTGCAAAAATTCCACAAACAGTAACGCACCCTGATTCGTGTACTGGTATAAGTAAATAAAGTTTGCATACATAACCGTCATTAAATATTTGGGTTATGTAATTCTGTAACTGGTTAACGAACCTGAACTGCTTTTAGAGGGACCATACTCAAATCCCGAGAGGATGAAAGAAATTATATGATGAATGCTCAAACATAAGCACATTACTTTGTTTTATTCCGATTTCCATTTACGTAATTTTAAAATAGCGTAACACAAAATGAATGAAGTATTATAAAAACTCCGATCTGAAATGCCCAAGATAACTGCGTCAGGCGTTGAGGTACCATAAAAAACAAGCAGGTATTAGTTGGAGACCGACCATATCTTTCTCCCGACGCCGTGGAATATAAGTCCGCTTCTCCACCGCCCTCCATTTCTTTTTAAGTCTGGTCGAAACACGCGCAGCTCTTCAACACACGGCGGGGGGAGCGTGCACGCGCGACGTGCCCGTGAGAGCGACGCGACCCGCGCTCCTCGGGGGAGGTTGTCTGCGACGGCGATGATTTATAACGGTCTTCGGCCGAGGGGGGGTGAGTGACGTAGGATGGGGAGGGCGAGCATGGCTCATGGGGGTGGTGCAGGGATGGCTCATTTCCTCCACATTATGAAAAGGAGGTTGAGGTGAATGGGAAAGCGCGAGCGGTTACAGTTCGACGTAATTGGGGAAACTCATTTGGGCCCCATGAAAAAAAATCCCTTAAAGATTATGTATGCATACACAAAATTCTAGTCTAGCGAACTCGCAGATACGATAGGATCTCCGGATAAATGGAATCGGTAAAATACTAGGGTATAAAAAGAACTAAGTATATGTCCTGGAGAAAAAACATTCGTAATAGCAAATAAAAAGTTAAGATTCATAAAAAGGATATTTGGGAATTGTGATGTGAGGGTCAAGGAGCTTTGTTATTTCATGTTAGTTAGGTCCCACTTTGAGTATGCTGTCGGTGCATTTGCTCTTCATGAGGTAGGCTTAAATTAATAATTAATTTAAGGAACTAGATCGAGTGCAATGTAGAGCAGCTATGTTTGTGAAAAGTTGCTATGAACAAGTTAGCAGTGTCACGACACTATTGGAGGAATTACGATGGTAGCCACTAGTTGCACGTAGGCTTAAATATCGGTAAAATTTACAGCGTAAATTTGAGGCAGGTTACTTATTTGAGGATGTTAATGACATATTACAGCCCCTCACTAACTATGGTAGATCGGATCACGTAAAAATTAGGGAGATTTATTATATTTGTCGATATCCTGCATGTTTTTTCGAGCATGTTATCATTTTTATTTTATAAACTCATATTTTTAACAGTTCTACAGCATAATTTGAATATGCATATCCTATTAATTAATATTGTTTCATATAAGTACCTTCTTTTGTGCCATTCAAATTATTCGAGTGCATGGTCAAACTAATATTTGCGTAGAGGTCACCTTACACCCCCCGTCAAAAATCCTTGCGGCGGTTTGTGGGGTAAGCTGTAGATGTAGATATGACTGTCTACACATGACCTTATTTTTCTTAGTAACTACTTCATTATATTTCCCGGATACTTGATCAATTGCACCCTAAAAATTCGAGTGACAAAAAGTCATTACTTAAAGATCAACATTTAATGACTAAGTCAAACACACCAATCAATCCTATTTGCACATACGAATGCCTGCGTGTATGTGTAAAGGTGTTCGTGTAAATAAGTTATACAATCATATTCATATATGAACTCATATTTATGCACGTATGCCTGGTGAGCAACCCCTGCCACACGCATTGCGGTGTCTTACGGGGCAATGTGTATACAGGTATATCGCTTAGGTGTAACTGGGCTAAATTTTTACCTATAGGTGTGGGGGAGTCATTATTAATTTAGAATTTCTTACTTTCTTTGAAAATGATGCGAGTTAAGACTCCTTGGGAGATTCATTAATTGAAAATAAGTTGTGAAAGTACCTAACGTTGTCCTCATGGAGATACGTATGTATTTTCATTTATTTTACAATGATTACTTACTCACAAATAAGTTATCATATCTTCTGGACGTATACTCTGACCCTTGGCTCAGGCCGTGTCTAAATTGTGTCTAGATTGTCCTTACACGATGGAATACATTACCCCAATGAAGTGGGAAATATTTTCTTTAGTACCCATATTATACATAGAGATACGCATTTACTCACATAGAGGTAAATTACCAATGAGTTGCAATGCATGCTATGAGGCGTTCATCTAGCCATCTTTCTGGAAATCAAGTAAATAATTACCACACATCTGCATTTCGGATACTGAAATACCTTGCAAGCGTCATGAGGGAGACGTGGCATGAGATATAAGGATCAGACATGAAAAGGAAAGAAAAAGTTCTCCCTATGTTTGCATACGCCAGGGCTGAAAACATTAGGTTTAAGGCCGTGAACTGTGCGAGGATATGACATATACATGACACCCTTGGAGCCTCGAAGGTGTTATAAGAAGGAATGGTTGGACCATTCTGTAAATTTTTGTAGCATGTAAATTCAGATGAATTTGATGGGATCGCAGTAGAAATTTCATATTAAAATGAATTTATTTGGGCTTTGCTGTGGGAGTGCTTAAAACCCAGCTCCTGTTGTGATCGGGGATTTTGTGTTCAAATATGCCCAGTCTCTCTCTCTTACTTCATGCCGGTGTTTTATCCTATCCATAATATTTCTATCTCTAATAATTTCCGCAGTGTTGCGAGTCAACTTACGTAGCCTTAGTTACATTTCTTAGCGTCTAGCGTTTTCACTTCATCTACTATATATCTATACCAATACTCCGCGATCGACCAAAAAGGTATGTAGCAGGGGGTTTAAGCACCAGATGGCAATGGTACGGTAAGGGATTAGGCAGAGAGGGAAGGTACATAGGGGATGATGGAAAAGGAAATACATCTTCGTAAAATACCTGACCCCACTTCATTGGAATGATTCCAATACTAGTTTTCATAGTAATACCATCGCACTAACTTTCTTTTTATAACATCTTTGCCACTCTAGTCGATCTCATTAAAAGTTTATTAACACCGCACGTGAAGCTTTCACTAACCAATGAACCTCAAATACTCACCATGCATATATTCAGAATTTTGCCGAGTCAATGAAAAATAACATCTCTCCGTAACTCGTAATATTTTCAGGCTAAACTTACCTAATGTTTGGACTGTGAAACCACTTACTGAGTCGTAGTCTATTGACAAATCTCTGTCAACAGGTAGAAATAAACTGAAATATTACGATAAAAGGCGGTTGACCTCAATTTACTTTTCGCTCTAAAAATTCAAAGTGGATTGATAAAGACCGGTATGTTCCAAGTAAGCTGGAAAGAATTTTCAGACAACATTGTAATTTGTCATTCAAAGACAATGGATCACGGAAATTTGAGTAAGTAGAGATATTTTGAGGGGCAAAAATATGTTTGTGGAAACGAGTGTCGTAGTCAATTGGACCAACGTGCTGATGGGTAACTCAGGGAAGGGAAGGACAGAGGTAGCATAAAAGATTAGGCAAAACTATAATTCAAGGAGGTCGGATCATGACTGCACGAGTCAATGTATCCCCATATTTCATGCCCAATGACTAGTGATGAAAATAATGGAACTCCCATTAATAGGTAGTTAGTACACAGATATGATGTGAATATTCAGTTTTTAACCACTTTGAAGTTCGTATTGATTTTTTAATTTGCAAAATGTTTATGAAAAATAACGCGAGAAGATCTTTCTGTTCATCGATATTTGACAGAATGCCCTTAAATACTACAAATACAAAAAATGTCACTAAAATTAAACATACAATCTCAATGCAACCTTCTTCATTCAATTAAAGTAGACGATTCAGCCCATCATTCCCCATGAACTACAAATGAATAGCACACGAATTATCGCCACAAATCCCAAGGTTCAGAAGAGCAAGCACATACTTAACCCCCACGGGATATGAAACGGCAGACAGTTCGAACGAGTCCAGTACCCAAGTCATCTCTACAAGCGGACGTTACGCCTCCACATTCAGTTAGTTGCCACTAGAATAGCAATCATCCCCGGCAGATATAATAAACGATTTTAATGTGCATTCTTTATTTATTTCAGCCTTTCATTTTTTTCAAATAACTTCCACTCACAAAATTGTAAACTAGTAAACACTACGCTAAACTTGAGATTATGACAATGCTTTCTGCACATTGAAATCGGACCTGAAACAACGGAGGCGTAAGGCCACCACCATGCTCTAGTCTTCGTAGGAGCTCCGCTCTCCAGTGAACGAGCTAATAAGCGTCCCAATGAACTCCACGACTCGTTCAAGGTTAAAGGCTATGAGCTGCGCGAGAGCGTGCAACCCCAACCTCTACTCAATCCCCTCTCCTTTCTCCGCCGGGCATATATCTCCCAATCAACGAGGGACGTCACGTTCTAGAGGCAGCGGAGGAGTAATTTTAGACGGAAAATTAAAAAAAAGCCCTTTGTCAATTAAGTGGTGTGGGAAAGGATCTGTTCCATAAAGTTGAAAGAATGGGGTGCAGTTTTTTAGTTGTTTTGCAGTATATGTGTTTGCATGAGTATTGGATGAAGGGATTTTTGCATGAGTGTGTGCGCTGCTGTGGGTGTAATTTTCCGTGTTGTTTTTTTGCATGTGGTATTTTTCCTTTTTACGGTTGGTGACCTAACACCCCCCGCCACACGCCCTTGCGGCGGCTTGCGGGGTATTATGTAGATGTAGATGTAGAAGAAAAGCAGACTGCATGGTGTATCGTGTGATATCCTAGGAGAGAGAGAAGGGCAGTTGCTTTCTAATCTAAATATATATATATATATTTATATATTTAGTTTATAATAAATATATAATTTATATATATATATATATATATATATATATATATATATATATATATATATATATATATATAATATATAAAGTTTAAAATATTTCGCTGTAAATCTGTCGCTATATCTACCGACGTTCCCAGTTTTACGCCGTGTCTATGTTAAGTGTGATTAGTGCGATTATCTAAAACATCTACTCTATATATTTTATCACAAATACTTTAAAGCCCAGGGGGGAGGGGCATTAAAAAAAAGGAGGGACGAGGTACTTGTGCTTCAGGGGATAGAGCGTTGGACCACTGACCAGAGGGTCCTTGTTCGATTCGCGGGCACGTCTCTGGGTACCCTCGGCTTCACCCAAGCTGTGTGATTTTTTTCGGATTCCAAATCTTCCTGGGAAACCATAGGCGACACAGGGAAAGGAACACCCCCTACCCTGATTGGTGCATTTCACACGCCACTGGGCTTAGTACTAGGTGAGCTCTACCCTCACCTATCAAACCGACCTTAGGATTGAAAACTATGGTTCTACATAAAAAAGGTAAAAATATAGTCGTTAAAAAACATAATTAAAATGCACTACTGCTGTAAGTTGAAGCTTTAGTCCTATAAAAATCAGTAAAACGGTGGTTTCAAAATGCCACCGAAATATGATTTTACCCAAAAGGAGGTGCCTTGGCTATTTCAAATAATTGACAAACTCGTTGTAATACACTACCTACGGAAGCTGAAAAAGGTCAGATAGCGTAACGGTAATGTTGGGTGTTCTGAAATGGCAGAGCTTAGGAAACAGAAGAGAAAGGAGTAGGTTAGGTGCGATATACAGAATAGTTAAATGATGAAACGTGAGAATATTTATGGAAAGGGAAAAACCGCCCACAGTTCAAAAATAAAAATAAGAACACAAAAAACAAATTATAAAAATATTAATTTGTAAATTGAAGTATTGTTGAATGGGAACCAGCTGCCCGAAGGGTTGTTTGAGCCCTTTCCATAAAATTTAATGAGTTTTAAGAATCGATGTAAAGCTCCCTCAGGACAAAGGAGTGGGTAATATACTTTATTTGTCGGTGATTACTATATTATCTTATTTATTAAAATATTGTTCAGTACGTGATGTGGATGGCGTGAGAAATTGGATTGTAAAAGCGTGTGGTGTCATCACGGTGCGTGATTTTGAAGGGGTATGATGTATGAAAGTGAGTGATTTTGGACTGAGTGTGACGTAGAAGGATGCGTTAATTATTATGGTGTGAACCTGGGCCATACGTGATGGTACAGATACGGTTGGGAAATTAGAGAATCTTTCAAGTGATTTTCTTTTTAAATGCATTTTCTTTCATATATATTCTTCTCGTGCGTCATAAGGGTTCATCACTAAACCGACGCCACCGGTCCATTAGCCTAATTGTAACGAAATGTAAATAATACTAATAATTGCCATACACCGACACAAACCATAACATAAAACTACAGTTGCATCCACACGACATAGGAGAAAGCATGCAGTGCTGGTGTGGAGGGAAGACTGGGCGGGTGGTCAGGGCACTCCACACACAACAACAACAGGCTTCCTCCGGCGGACGTGCAGACTTGTTCAAGACAGGGGGGGCCCGCGGGAGGGGAGGAGGGACACGCTGGCCGAGAGGGGCCGCATTCCTCGACGTGAGCATCCCGTTGGCCCTTAGCGTGGCGGCAACCTCGGGATCCGGTTTGAGCCGGTATCGCGGGGGAGTCAGGGGACGGGGTGGAAGGATAAAAGGAGGCGTGATGGTGCGGAGGGGGGAGGTGGGGGACAGGGGGAGTCGATGGGACCGGATTCCTGAGGCGTTATTCAATTCGCACGGCCATTGGAGCGATTCCCGTCGCGGCGGCAGCGACTAGCCCCCGCGCTGGAGGAGGAACTAACTCATGGCTCGGCGGGGGGATCGAGTTGGATGAGCTTGATTCCACCAGTGCAGGCGCACGAAGGAGGTCACGGAAAATGCTTGCAGTGAGGAGGGCAAACTAGAAAATTCTCTTAAAACAAAGAGAGTGTGCGGGTGAGAAGATTAAAAATATGAAAAATCTAAAATAAAGATTAATACTATATAGTCAATAACGTCGGATTATTCGTCCATGATACGAGTCACCCACTAAGGATCACCTACACCTACAAAGATTTAGGAAATATAACGGATTCTCGGCCTCTTTTTAACCATCTCAACAATATTACCTCTTGATCTAAGGAGTGGGGACCTACATGCAAATTGAAAAAGTGCTCCGTAGTGCATTCCTGGTAAAATAAATCCATAAACGCTTGCAGCTATCGATTCGGCAGGGCAAGTGAAAACTTTGATAGTAGTGACAACTTGGTTACATCAAACAAATAATGGGGAAACATTTGAAGGAATACATTTACGAGAGGTGATTTTTCCCATTGGACTGACCTCCGCTTAATCGCGCGCCGTTTGGAACAGCGTGAAAGAAAATGATTCTAAAGTTAAACGAGAACAGGAAGCAAAACGGGTTTTCATGTGTTAAATCGCAAAAAACGAAGAGAAAAAACATCACACTATCAATAGAGAGCTCTGGTTAGGGGTCATTGGGAGCACTACTAATATACGCAAAACTTAAAGTATAACAGAAACACTAATCATTGGATATTAAGGCTGGCCCATAAGATATAACTATAAGAGCGGCATTACATTGGTATGCAAAACGATAGAAGTCAAAGGAAACCGACTCCTGAACAGACAGATACCGAAGTGACGAGGGAACTTATATCCTTCGGACAATCCGTGACCAAACGAAAGAAAACGTTACATTCGGCAGCTTGACTTTCATCAAAATAAAATTATACACGAACGCTTATAGCCCTCAATTATACTAATGTCTTAAATAAAGATTAAGCAATAGTTAAGATCAAACATGGTTGAGTACACTACGGCAAAAGAAGAATATTAAGTGCGGAAGAGGTTCCAGTTCATTCATTTCGTTTTCATATTATAGGTATACTTTCCCTACCACTCTTCACAAATCGCACACCCAATATAATTATTTAAGTGACAAACCGACATTTGCACATGGAAAATACATTCAAGTATATATTTTCTCCGGAGTTAAGAATCAAAACTGATCACCCGATGTTATAGCTACTTGGATGGGTTACAAAACACATCTATGTATCAAAATATAAAACAAGTTAACCGGAAAATCCAATATGTATCTGTTCACAGTGCGCGTAAAAAATCAAAAGGCTAGAGTGGAAAACTTTAGCACCGAGGTGACGAAAGGAAATCCCGCGCATCGAGAACTAGAAAGATTAAGTGGACCGCAATTGCCAGTGCCTCTTCTCTCTATTCGGATATTCTCAGAGCAATCAAAGCTCGGTTTGCCGGCTTCACCACCATTTTAGGTCGAGGCAATGTTCCAACCATGCACGTCACACAATGACCGACATTGCATTGGGCGCAAGCGACGGCAAATTGCTCCTCGCAACTTTCGAAATGAATCGCGGTAGCAATGGACGGGGGATCTCGGATTCTTTCATAGGAACGAATACTCCGTTGAGTGCACGAAATAGCCGCCACCGATGCATCGCCAAGAAAAGAAACGGAGCCTGGAGATAATTGGGCGAAACCACCTTTTTTATAGCCTTCCACCACTTCCTCATTCGATTAATTCACAAAACCGAAATTCGATAATAAATAACTTTAGAAGGTTGAGCGGGAAAGTTAAGCGGCAGCCAGATGGCAGGGAGTATTTAATAAGGTGATGAAAGTATATAATTGTAAAATCACTTCTTTAATATGAGAGGGCTAAATATAATCTGAATAAAGTTGATGTTCTAAAAATAATTTCACAGGGCTCGTATGCTCAAACGGGTAAACCCACTCGGACACATTGTGAGCCAATCAACAGCATAATAATATAATTTACATAGCGGCAAGTGCTTAGCAACCGAAGGCCCACAAAATATTGAAATTCGGCTCGCCGATTTGCGGACTAATATCGAATCGGATACTAGGTGATCTTGAAAAACTAAACACATGGGGTCGCTAACATTTGCGAACATGACAGCCCAACATCGACAATGGACACATTTACCGATCTAAGAGTAAGAAATTATGCTGAAAAAGAGGGAGACTGATTTAAAAATTCTCGAATAAATATAAAATGGCCCCGATTAATAATTAAACCGAGTGCGATGTGTCACATTCCAAATTCTAAAGTTACATTAGCAATGAAAATTGACGAAGGCTTAGGATTTGATCTACTGCCATAAGAAACTTGCTATCCTAACAACCCGAAGCTTAACCATACGCTAACGATACCTAAGGATACCCAACGATACAGAGTGGGTATCGCTTGCATGATGCTGGTCAACATTAATGTCTTCGTGCTAGCCTTCTTCACATTTACAATGGTAACATAAATTTGTACGCGGTAGGTTGAGACGTTTTTTCTTACACCAAAAATAATCTTTCTACTTGATGATTTACTATCAAAAACTTAATATACAGCCCCTGCAAGCCAACACTAGGGTTTTTATATCGGGTGGATTCACACCAGGCATGACACGTCAAATTTCTTTTGCTTAAATGTTAATATCCAATGAATGTGCAAAGTATTTCAGGTAATGGAGGTTTTTTTAACCACGTTTATAACGACATGCATGTATTTAAGGGTAAAATATATCACTATACACGCAAGATGAGCTGCTAGTAAGAAAAAGAACCATCAAATAAAGGTTAGACAAAACAATGAGAACATTTTGGCCAACTTAAATAGAAAAATATTTCCCCTCTGGCGCGTTCGTTAGCAGCTGTTATGACCCCTTATCTTTCGCGGGCTAAATGGTATCTTAACTGAGCCAGTTTTACACTTGATCACTCTAATCTTATTTTCATGCTTAACTCCAGACACCACGCTATGCTACACCAAATTCCAGAAGCTCATGATAAATTACTCACTTATTACGTCATCACAAAAAATATGCCATGTTGACCTATTCCATGAAAATGGAAGTTTTAGGCAACTTTTAGTACATCAAATATCACACGATTAACTTTTAAAAACGAAGAAATAGACTACCCTAAAAGCATTAAATCCAATTCTTATTATATCTAATAAATATATCATTATATAGATCAGGTCTGCGGGCATTATGAACGGATAGTGTGAATTTTAGTCCAGAGTGTAGGTCCAGTCAGTGAGATTGTCTCCTTATACGTTATGCTTTCAACAGAACACAATCTTCCTATGCATTGCACGAGGTTTCACCATTGCAAATACCTTTTCAATATTTTATATATTTAATCTATATATTTTAATGCATTTTTTTCTGGGACACTGTAATACCAATTATTTCCAATATACTCTTCTCTCCTGATAGTGGTCTCGTCTAAGTCGCACACAAAAGAGAAAAAGGGCATTTAGGAAATTTGACGCAATGGTGAGGAGCGTAGTCAACTTTCACTTTAAAAATTTAATTTTTGATACAGAGATATATTTAAGAATACAAGTTACCCAAGAGGTGAATTTTCGGGTAACATGAATGTAAATGAAGAGCATCAAGTTTATAAGTTTTGATGAGGTGGTCCTCTTTCAGGATTCTCAGGATCACGCCGCGCGGTGTTCGTGAAATTTTCTGCTAGAAAAGGCTTTGCAAGGGTTGTTATGGTGTCTCAGGAGATATTCCAGATATTATGAGAATTTCAATTTAACATCTCTGAAGTATATTTTATCGACTTGAATGATCATAAAAGGCGTTTGCCGACCAATATTTTGCATAATCTTCCTAAAAGTTGACGTTCCTACCATAAAAAAACAAACAGCACTCAACCCGGAGGTCTGTTTGGTAGGTGATGGTAGAGCTCTCCCAGTACTAACGCCCGATAGCGTGAGAAATGCATACATCAGTGCAGGGGCCAGTTCCTTTCCCTGTGCCACCATTAGTTTCTCAGGCAAATATGGTTTCCGAAAAATCACACAGCTTGGATGGAGCCGAGAGTGCCTAGAGAGGCATGCCCAGGAATGGAACCCGAGTCCTCCTCGTGCTCCAGCGCTCCAACTGCTAATCTATCAGATTCATAGACGGATGATTAGATGGATCGCCCGTAACTGGTTTGCGGGTATTTCATTTTAAAGAATTCCATTTTGGAAATACCTCGCATCTCTGCCGTCAATATGCCGCCATATTTCACGAAGTTTTTATTATGAAAAGGGTTGGAACAATTTAAAATGAAGCAGGCGATATATTCTTGCAATCGCGTAATATTTAATCACCTGAAAAGAAATATTATCACACTTAATGCTTATTATTATAACGATTTACTTCAAAGAAACGGGCGAGGCTGAAGGTAAGAAACACCCTTTGCATATCATATTATGAAAATCATAAATTATCATCCATTATGACCTAACCTATCATATCATTTCTTCAAGCTAAGACGTCATACATAACGTATTCAATACTTTGATTTCAACATTTAGGAAGCGTGCGAAAGTATTTGGCAAATTCACGTAGTCAGGGTAGAGCCAGTCACCTTAACTTATGAAAATGATTAAATGCATAGGTGCGTGCGGGGTGGACGAACGGATCCGATGTAAGGCCAAATCTTCGGAAGGGAGAACGAAGGAAAGAAAGGATTCGGCTCTCAAACCGACCACCCCACCCTCCTCCCGAACAACGTCCCGTAGAGTCGTCGTCTTGTCCCTCTTCCTTTCCATCCCTCCCTCGCCTCTCCCCCCGAAAGGGAAAAACCGCGCGCGGATCAATAAAACTGGTGCACCCCCAAGGGGATCATCTTGCATTTTCTCGTCGCGCTTTCGCTTACGCTCGCTCGAACCGGCCACGCCTCCCGCCCCCTTTCCAGACCCTGCCGCCCCTTCGTCTCCCCCTTTCCTCCTCCGAAAAGAGCACGCGGTCGGGGATGAGAGGCGATACGAGTGCGCTCCACTCTCGTGGAGACAGTTGGACTGCATGACATTAGAGGGGGCGGAGGAGGCGTGCACCCGGATTGCGCCCTCGGAAGCCGCAGATCAGATACATTACTACGCGTATCATTACCTGGATGGTAGACTATCCATTTGAAGGATCCATGTCACAAATGAAAATCCATCGAGACTTCTGTGACGGGGTAGGACACAACGTGTACACAGAGAACTGTCCCACACACAAATAATTATATTTTAATTTCCTCTAAAATGTCTTCGTATCATTTAGAAAAAATATTTACCCAATCAGAGGAAATAAATCAAATATTGCAGGGTATTATCAGATAGTTTCACTGTATCTAAAACCTTAAATTTCAGATATTTTTCAGGGCAGAAACTACTCGAACATACGCTGCTACTAATTTGTAATAATATATTACATATGTTAATAATAGAACTCCAAAATTCAACATTGATTTTCATGTTTACGATTCTCCCCAGGGAAGACGTGGTGGTCCAATGAGTAGTTAGCTGGACTACTGATTGGAGGACCTGTGTTCGATTCCTGGTGACGACTCTGGAAACCCTCAGCTTCGCCCAAGCTGTGTAATTTTTTTGTTACCAGATCTTCCTCGGAAACAACAGATAGCATCTTCATCTATCTACATCTACACAATACCACGCAAGCTGCCGCAAGGGCATGAGGCGGGAGATGCACAGGGAAAGGAACGTCCCCTTGCCCGGCTGTATGAATTTCACACGCCGTTGGGCTAAGTACTAGGTGAAAACTACCGTCGATATAATGAGGGTATTTCTAACTTCGGAGAGAAATGATAATTAACAATGATGATCTCCACTATACTATTTTTATTCACACGGCCCAGGCTTCAACACTTCGCGTCATCTCCAGGAGAAAATTACATGTTAGCAAATATAGTATATACTCTTGGTGATGGGGAGAAGGAGGCGGGGGTTGGAGGCCTGAAACCATCATATACAGTGCTTCCCTTCACCTCACCCTGCCCCACTCGGCCCCTGTGTACCACCTTTTTGGCTCTTTCACCTAGCCAATCAGTCTCCACCTCCCGCCCACCAAAACTCCCTAACCCTCAACCCCCCCGCCTTATCCTCATCTACAAGAGTATATATTTCCCAATATGCATGTAATTTTCACCAATGACATGAAGTATTGAAACCCGGGTCGTGTGAATACAAATACAGCATAGAACATTTAGGACAGCGGAAATCACAATTTTTAATTTTCTTTTCCCTCCAATTTGAAAAGTTTCTACAAAGTTAAGCCTTAAAAAATAGGGTTCGTTATTATTAACCTGATTGCACTCCAACTTGTTGGAAAGGGCAAAAATAACATTTTATAAATGATTTTTAAAAAACAACCTCCGCTAAAAGTTAAAGAGATAAGGTCTCCATTATTAACCCTTAACCTACGCGCGAACATTTAATGACTTGATTTTCGAAGGTGAGGAGCCTTTTGGATATTGTTAGTTTTATAAAAACACGCTCCTAAGGCTATTTATCGCGTTCCTCATCATTGTATGATTAGATAGCCGCTGCGGTAGTCTTCATAACAACGATGTGAAACTCTCGAGGAACAACGAAAGGATAGAAGCGACTTCCGGTACTTCTACACCGTAAACTTAGAGCTATTCCTAGGGAGGTGATTCAACACCAGACATGCAACATCAAGAATTATTTTTTATTCATATTTTCTCTAACAATCTGCCAGTGAAATATTTTTTTAAACGGAGATGTTAACTAAAGGTACAGGAACCACGGTATCTTAGTGCGAAAACTTTTCAAGGCAATGAAAGACGATGGATGCAATAAGAAGATTAAATCATTAAATTTAGTTAAAATAATGACAACATTGTATTTTTTTATTTTTAGTACCCTGCAAGCTACCGCTAGGGTGTGTGGCAGGAAGAGAATACAAGCCAGACTAATTTTGATCCGAATATTTTTACCCCTACTGCGGTCGGACAATGTTATTCTGATCCCTTATCGATCGTGGAAAAAACGACATCTTAAATCTAGCTGTTCTACACTTAATCCCTCTAATTTTATTGACATTATCTCGCCTACCGCAGTACAATGGGCATAAAAATACATTTTCAACATCATTGCTAAAGAGACTTACTACCAATTTATGCAAGAGCTTCAATCTGTAATTTAACCTTCGCCCCGCGAGGGATTCCCAGCCTAGCTCCTCTAATATTTTGGATACGATACTAAGTTTATCATTACGTTTTACAAATCTAGCTCCTCTACGCAGTGCGCGACCCAATTCGGCAATCAATTTACTTCATGAGGATCCTATTTATCAGCAGCATATTCCAGGCCTAACCAGGTACCGAGTATTCTCCTATTAAATCCTAGAATTAAATTTCCCTACGTTTGTGATATGATCTACCACAGTAAGTCGGGAGGGGGCAATTGTCATCAACATCCTCAGGTAAGTAACCTGACTCAAATTTACGCAGTAAATTTAACCGATATTTAAGCCTACGGGTAAATAGTGGCTACCATCCTAATTCCGCCAATAGTGTCGTGACACTGCTAACTTGTTCATAACAACTTTTCACAAACCTAGCTGCCCTATGTTGCACTCGATCTACGTAGTTCCAAAATTAAGCCTCCTTCATGAGGAGCCCACTTTCAGCATACTCAAGGTGGGGCCTAATTAACGCGAAATACTAAAGCTCCTTGGTCCTTTCATTACAATTCATTGTTATTCTTTTTAAGAATCTTAAATTTCTATTTGCCATTCCGAATATTTCACGTATGTGTTTTTCCTAGGACACATCCATAGTTAGCGTTACAACTAAATATTTTACCGATTCTACGAGTGCTATGTTGGTTCCATATATAGTGTGCTTTCGGTGGAAATAATTTTTCTCCGAAAATTTATCGAAACACATTTATTCAAATTTTACTCTCGCTCCCATGTCTCGCACAGCTTTTGGACGGCAATTAGGTCAATAGCTAATGATACTCCATCTTCATGAGTGGATATTTCCCTGTATATCACGGCATCGTCAGCTAATAGACAAAGTTTCCTGAAAACCTGAGACCCGATGTCATTTATGTATAAAAAGAACAATAGTGGACCAATAATACTTTCATGTGGGACACCCAATGTTACGCTTACTGTGTCCCATGATACCCCGTCTATTACGACCCTTCGCTCGCGGCCCGTTGAAAAGTTATTTATCCAATTTATTACACATTTATCAAACCCAAGGCTTTCCAACGTTTGAGGCAACTTTTGATGAGGGACTTTGTCGACTTCCATTTTAAAATATAGAAATAAAGCATCGGCCTGAACGTTATTTTCTCCAGAGACCAAAATATCATAAACAAAAAGTGCCAGTTGGGTCTCGCAAGACCTGCTCTTTCGGAACCCGTGTTAGTTTTCTGTAAGTAAATTCTGAGAATCGAAATATTTCATGATTGAACTTACAATAATGCGTTCTAAAATCTTGCATGAGATGGATGCGAGAGAGATTGGATCTCCTAACAGTAGTTATATTTGCCTTCTCATTCTCGAGAGCTAAGTCTAATTTTTCATTACGTACACTGTCATTCTTGTCGTAATTGTTTTGTGAATGTCCAGTGTAATGCTTATTAATTCCCACTAGCTGACCAACACTCTAACCTACCAAATATGCTTACCTCTCTTCATATGTTCCTGAGTCCTAGTCGCTACCTTCTACGATGTCTCAATCGTATTATGTACTCCTGAACAATTGAGAATCTCCCGACACTATGCTAGGACAGGCCGCAAATCTATGAAGTCCACTCCGATTCCCCGACAGAAATTTCCCAATCTATTGTTTACCCCTTCAATCTGGCTCCAAACCATGAACGCAATCAATGCCCAGCTGTAAACATCACAGACACCTAACGTACAGGCTTTCCACCGTGAGGGCCCGGGTTCCTATCCCTGAGGCGGCAGATTTTTTCAGCGATATCCAGATCCCTACTTGAGGTGCTTCGTGGAGAGCACTTTGAGTGAGTACGACGTCCGTCGGATGGGACGTTAAACTGCGGACCCCTTGGCGCCTTTCGACAAGAGTAAGCTAATGTCGACGCCGGGTTTCTCTCCACCATTCCTTTCCCATCCATCCCGAATTGCGCAAATGACCTTAGCTGTCGGTCGCCTACCCAAAACTACTACTATTTCAAACCATACCACCACAGTCAAATCGCGGGACAATTGGTTAAGCTTACTGGGACTTTAAACTACGCCCCGATCCGCTTCACCTATTGAATGCAGTTCCTCGAAAGTACGCAGAAATTTCTCGGATCTGCGGTGTGTCGCATCGTTAGTCCCTACATGTACATACTACAATGCGTACCTTGGAGCAATTTACGTCACGTGCAGCCGCCAACGTCACCCAAAGAACCCCCTGGTATACACCTACAAAACACCCCACAAGGGGTTTAAGGACGTGTGGCGGGGTTTGTTTGGGGCATCTGACACCCCAACCGATCGATGTAAGGAATTATTTTTTCATCGAACAGCTCGAAGCCGCAAAAACACAGGAAACATAAATTACTGCAATTTGAACAACAAGAATGTCATTAATCATCACTCAAGGAGTGATAAAAAGGCTGGTGGCCTAACACCTTTGGGCGCACGCCCTCGTATTGGCTTCCGTGGTATTTTTTTAGATGTAGAATACATACTTTCACACTAATCTCATTTGGCATCGAACCATAAACCAATAGGCAAAGAGGAGGAGTTTCTTAATCCTTCGTGCATTTCGCCCCTCTTGGCCATATTTGTGCCTTATTTCAAATATATAAACGTTCCCCATATCCTGAAAGTACTGAGTCGTCGGTTTTCAGAATGCAATTACGGTCAAATGAATAAGAACTCATTTTTCTCGTTCCCTCCGACGGCAATATGACGAGGAATTTCCATACACCCAGTCGTCAATCAGTTAATTCGAACTTGAAAATTGAAGTTTGGCTCACGGAAATATAGTATATATCTTCCATCATAATTGACCGTAAAAATGAGATATTGTGTAATTCTTTACTTTCATGTGTGGCTTTTACCCCGATTATTCAATTTTCGGCACCATAGGAAAAGCAATGAACTTAGTGAATAAGTGTTCATTGTTGTAATGCTTTTTTAAATTACTTGCGTTTGGTCCTTTGCCTTGCGATTTGAACCAATACCCCGGAAAGATATTAAGTTAATTGTAAATTTGAAGGTTCTTCAAAATTCCCCTTGCAGGTGGGTAAATGTGGGAGCATATTTTCTCGTTCAGGAAACCACAGTTACACTTTCTTTTGGATACTTAAGAAGCGACCACTGAACGTGGCCCCGCAATCCTCGGTTAAATGGTGACGATTATGGACAAATAGTATACCTATCTTCCTCTTTTTTATTTCAAACTGCATAGACATTACACCCTGCTAAACTACCGCAACGGCCGCTGTTGGGCACCTTATATGTATAAATATTCACGAGTACATAAATATACACTTGCACATTAATAAACACAAGCACATGCTTATCTGAAAAATTGGATGCGTTAGAGTCAAGTTTTAAATTTGATTCGCATAACAATGAAAAGGTATAGTTAATAAATAAAGTGTATAACCTGCAACTAGGCCTCAAACTGCATGAAGCTATTTCCCGAATAAATTGCTCTACGACACCTTGCTGGGGACCATGTAGATAAGATGCAAACGTCCGTATGAATACATCATTTCAACTCCCTTCGTCGTCGCAGCCTCATGTTTAAGTCTGCAAAGTGATTTCACTCTATGCATATTCTTAGAGAAACCACTAGTGTGACGGCTGCACCATTTATTCCTTGGATGCCTACGCATACGATTCATTTTGCAGGTCCAAGTGGCAAGACCACATTCTCTTGACGAACTGCGAGCGTCCCACGAGGGCGTAATTGGAATGAGTCGACTGTCTGGAAGGAAAGTGTGCGAGGTTCGAACTAAGCCCACAGAGAAAAAAGATTCATGCGGACGAGAGCTGGAGAAATCGCAGCAATGAATGCAGGGAGAAGCAGCAAGAAGAGGGCGAGATGAAGAGCGCGGGTAGTCGTGGCGACACGTTTGGCATCGCTGCCTCAGCTGCTGCTCACGCTTCCGAACCCCGGTCGTCTGCCCGGGACAAGATGAGATGTTGCCAGATGGGGCGAGGAAGCGCGGGCAACGCCGCGTAGTAGAAGAGCGCGAAAAGTCGACGCGGGGAAGACTCTTCTGGGCTCGTAGGGAGAGAAAGCGAGAGAAAGAAGGACAATTGTCTTTGTTGGCCCGAGATCTGTGACTAAGTCCCTCATCTTTCTGGAACAGATAACACACGCGGGAATATTGGAGAGGTAAATACAAAAATTAAGGAAGTGATAAAAAAATTTATCGGATTAAAGGTGACTATAATTTGTCCTGTGATTCAAATGGTACTGTCGCTAGCTAAGAATAGAAAAGTGTTACCTACGTGCATGTATGTGATTAACCTCGGATATTTATCCGTGTCTGTTGCTTTAAATTATGTCGCGATCTCTATTTGTCAATAAAGACTTGCTTTCAAACAACCCGGTTTACATTTCTTGTGCTAGAATTCACTGACCTCGGTTCGGATTTGTGATAAATGGGTAATACAAAAATCGCTATGCGCCCAGGGACTTACCTGCGCCCAGAAGCTCGCCAGCGTCACAGATTCAATTACTCGTTCTCTTCTCGCATGATAAGCAATATTATTCAAACAAATCATTGCATGGTGTATACAAACATGCATGTGTGTAAGTTTTGCTGATGCCCACAACAACCCCGAAAAATTTCCTTGCGAAGTGTTATGAAGAAGTAGATTAAGAAGCCTTAGTGAGACCAAAGGATTGAAGTTGTTAAGGGGGAGACGATGACGTGGTATTGGAGGCATGCATTCTCACCGAGACGCATTCGCAGACGGTATGGTATAAACGGGACGGGAGAAAGTCTGTGGGGGTCAAAAAAGATGGGAGAAATAGAAAGTTTTGCTCAATTAAATACCTACAATCCTTAAATATCCACAATCCTCATTGTACCCCCAACGGCAATTAATACATCAATTTTATATCCTAAGAACATCTAGCCAAAATAATACCCTGAATCGTAGGCATTATTCAAATTATGACGAAAAAGAATAGGGAATCGGGCCACATCAAATGCGAGTTAAATGACGGATTGAAAAATATTTAATTAATAAATGAGAATTTAAATAAGACAAGGGGATATGCATAATGTGTGATCAGTCCGTTGTTACACTGCGAGTTTCTTTCATCAATGCAGACAATTCTTATTGGGAGATGCTTAAAAACAGTGCCTTAAAAGTCTCTTTCGCATATTATTTTAAACTATACATGTCTATCACACAAGATAATAAAGGAGAGAAATTTAAAACAAACCAGTCCCCACAACCGGACTTTACATGAACTAGTTTTTACCAACACCGATATTACGTTGTCACATCAAATATTAATCCCTGGTGAAGGCCATGAATCTGTTACCTATTATCGATGTTTGCTACGAATTCAATGACCCTGATCTCGCTCATCAAACTCAAAGTGAACAGAATTATGAGAAACAAAAATAAATACCTACACCACGCACCGGACATCATTCCATGCATATTCGCATGATTCTCCCAGCTCATCGTGGTTCTGACGTCACGTAAACGACGCGGGAAGCCAGTTTTATTCCACGGTCGTGCTTGCCAGCCAGAGGAGCGTGAAGGGGGTGGGGTATCTCTCCCACTACGCTCGAGTCAGGCGAGCCAACCATGCCCCACTCCGCTGCCTCGGTTTCGCTCGATGGCAGAAGAGGAGCGGTCGGAGGTAAGGGAGTGCGCGCGGGGGAGTGGAAGAGGGGGGGGATTAAGAGGGGCACGGAGGAGGGGCGCTGTGGAACGCAAGCGGGAGCGGCGTCGACGGCGGCAGCCGGACGAGTGAGTATGCCTGGGGAACCGCCCCACCCAACCCCACCCCCTCCTCGCGTCCCTGCACTAGTGTGCCTACGTCACAGCGCGCTCTCTCGCTCCGTCGAGCCCTTCAGCCAGCCAGCGCAGGCCTTGAACTCATTCACTCGCCCTACCCGGCTCCCTCCCTCCGTCCCCCAGCCAAGCCGCCGTCGCTCTCCCGGAGCCTAAGAGTGGAAGGAGAGAGAGGAGAGGGTTACGAGGGACGGGGAGAGATCGGAGACGTAGGAATGACGGAAAGGGGCGGGGGGGGACTTGAGAGGAGGGGAAGGAAATTTTTTATTATTTTTTCCCTCTCTCCATCGCCTTTACTCTTCGGAAAGGGACAGCAGGAGAGGGGAAAGAGTGGGAGAAAAGAGGAGGGGGAAAAGCTTGAGGAAAATTGAGAGGGAGGGTAGTTTGGGTCGATGAGTCGGCGTAGCAGGCAGTGTTGCCGGGTGTACATGGTCACTCTCCAGCGGGCAACCGCGCGGAGAGGAAGAAATAGGGAGAAGTGGGGGCGGAGGGGGTTAAGGGGTGGCAGCGGAGCGAGTTGCAACGTCACGCACGGTTCCCGTCTGTTCCCTCGTACATCCACCCCCTCCCATGCAGCCTCCTCCCCCCTTGAGTTTTCGTATTCGAGATTTGTCCGCCGCAAGTGTTGCTGAGTTGCCCCGCCAACCGCCCCCCTTCCCGTCGAAATCCAGCCAGCCAACCCGAAGACGGAGAGAGAAAGAGGCGCATGGAAGAGGCGAAAACACGGAATAGCTTCCTCGCGTCGTCGGCTGCCTTTTTTAGTCGGTTCTGCAAGTGAAACGAGTAGCATTCGCTGCTAGAGAGGCTTCCCTGTATTTCCCCTGGAGTACACACAAATGCCTAAAACAGCAAGTTTAGCAGGAGATCGTCCTCGTAGGTCGGTCGGTTAGGTAGGGCGTAAAAAGCAAAATGTTTGGCTGGAACGTAATATTATTTAGTATTTGGATTACATGCACATAGTTCCCGAAAGGGGTTGTGTTAGGGCACCTGCCATACATGCACAAATATATAACTGCATGTAATGAGTACTGATGAAGTGTATCGTCATATTCAAGAGGATAAAACGGGAGAATGTCGTGGATATGGTATGCACAGGTTTGTATGTTGAGGTATTACCCGGAACGATAAGACAAGAGTATTTATTTATTTAACGACTTCTATTGGGGCCTGATTGAGACTTCGTAGTCTCTTCTTCCATATAACCCCTGTACATACAGATAAGAGTATGAGAAAACTGTCGATAAAATAGATAACAACAAAAGTAAACGAGAGAAGGCAAGTGAAGAAGGTAAACACAAGGGTTAGGTAGAAGAAAGTGCCAATAATTGAATTATAAACTTAGGCGAAGAACTACGAGTAAATGAGCGAAAGAAGCGTGGTGAAAGACGCAGTGCAAAGGTATGGAATGTCCACAAAGGATAGATGGATAAACGTCTTTATTCGGGCGAACTTGAGACCATAAGCTTTGTTTTCCATTTAACCCTTATGGATGCGAAGGAAGAGTGGGTAGGATGGGAAGGAATGGTGGGTGAATCAAACGGGAAGGAGGGATGGGTGCATAGTACACGAAGGCGAAAGCACTGTAACGATATAAGAAAGGAAAATACGTGCAAAGAAATAAACATAAGCCAGCAAAATAATTTATGGAACCAGGGAAGATTCAAGAGAGGTGGAAGGAAAGTATAGGAGGAAATATATGCGCCTATATTGCTATATAGGAGGAACTATATGACAAAGACATTAAGCCAGCAAGCTTATACATGGATGAAAGAAAGAGGATATGACGTAGAGGAGTATAAGTTGTCCAGGCATATTAATGGCGAGATAAAAAGTGCGTTAAGAGAATTGAAATCAAATAAGGCTCGTAGGTAACATTTCCGCAGAATTACTTAAAGGTATAGGATAACGTGGGAGAGAGTTTTGATTGCCTAATTCGCAAGAAGATATTGTAAGGTAAATGATAGTTCCCATTCCGAAAAAGGGAAAGGCAGCCATATGTGAGGGCTACAGAACAATAAGTTTCGATATGGTGAATAGGGTAGCACTAAAGAATGGTTTGTGGAACATAAAAGTACTTAACCGCAACCTGAACTATCCAACACAATGATGGATAATAATTAGGCATACGACGATGCATCGAAGAAACGAATTAACTATTTTTATGATAAAATAGACAGAGTATATAAATAATTGTCACAATAAAATAAATTTATAAAAATTATAATTAAAATATCACCATGAAATATATGTTAGATTGGAATGTTTTCCAATGTAACACAGGCAGTGAGCCTCTGAGAATAACAACTATAGTTGCTCGTGTTTCTGAAAATAGCAGCTCCTACAACTTTTGGTTCTTGAAGCATACTCCTAAAGGAAAAAAATGGAGGCAATTCTGTAAAATTTTCTGGAGTTGATATGGGAATTATTCAGCCTACTTATTTTGTATTCGTACTCAAGTTCGTAAGGTGTGAAATATTCCATCCTATTATTCAACGCTCTCCCCCCCTGCTGAATAAGAACGCAAGGAGGGACACTCAATTTTATTCATGCAAGAGCTTCGAATGGGGAGACATTGAGCGAATGCTTGCAAGTGCAACGAAACAAGACGGCATCGCTTGTTTACGTGGGAGAAAAGTGCCACTGAAATACATGACAAGGGAATAGATGCGAGTGGAAGTGGAGAGGAGGGGAACGGCGTACACACCGGATTCAATCACAGGAACGGGACATGCCTAACATTCCACACTCACTTCGACTTCGGCTCATTGTAGTAATGCATTCAGGTCAATCCACTGGAAGGAATGGTCGATAATACCATTTTATTCCGTTAGGAACAAATAAATTGGATGTTTCTGCTAGGGCTGAGAATAATTATTACTATGCTCCGAAAAATGTTATAGACATAACATTAATTATGCCTTACGAAGCGACAGGCATATCAATAGATAGAACATATCAAACAAGACTCACACGCTTGAGCATCTTGCAAAATATTTACATGAAATTTCGTCTTTTTTGCACGCTAAATATTTGCATTGCTTGCATACAGTTTGGTCGACCAGTTAGGAATATAAAGAGTGTCATTATGTAATGACCTAACTGACCAGAAGTGGTGCGAGACATGGGAGCTGGAATTGAATTGAAAGAAATGTACTTCAATGAATTTTTGAAGGAAGAGTATTTCACCCGAAAACAGACCATGGAGGAAACCAACATAACAAACGCAGAAATGGTAAACTATTTCGGTCTTACGATAACAAAGGACATGCCCTGGGGAGCAGCATTCGTGAAATCTTCAGAGTAGTACAATTAAAAGTTAGGATTCATAAAATAGATACTTGGGAAATGTAATGAGAGGCTAAAGACCTTTGTTATTTTACGTTAGTTCTGTCTCACCTAGAGTATGCTGCGGGTGTATGGAGGTAGACTACGCCTCTAAAAACTAAGCCTACCTCACGAGGTCGGCTTAGTTTTGAAATAAGATGGAGTGCAACATAGAACAGCTGTGTTTTTCAAAAGTTGTTATGAACAAGCTAGCAGTTTTACGACATTATTGGAAGAATTAAGGTAGAAGCCACTAGTTGATTCTAGGTTGAAATAAAGATTAAACTTAATACTTAAATTTGAGGCAGGTCACTTATCCAAGATTGTTAAAGATATATTTCAGGCTCCACGTATGCAGATGAGATCATGTATGTTAAATTAGAGAGATAGATATTAGAACGATTAGATTAAAAATGTCGTTTTTTCCTCGCGCCATTACAGATGAAAATACACATGACTGCAGAAGCGAAGGGGATGATAAGTATTAGCAGTGTATACATGTTGCCGATATCCTAGAGACATTTAAAATTGACCCATCTTATAACCTTGTCCCCGCATGATTTGAATATATCTTTTTACCGAATATTCTTGGATGTAAGCACCTTATTTCGTATGATTAACTTTGTAGGAGTGCATGATCGAACTGATATTTTTCGTGAAGATTGTGATTTCTCTCTCGCATACACGGATGGTGACCTAACCCCCAACACACCACCTTGCACTATGCAATTGCAGAATATTCAACCCCTCACTCAAAGTTACAACTTTTCAGTTACCTATCTTACAGTTATCCATTGGATCTACATATAAAGCATAAACATAACAACGAATGGAGAAAAAAGGAAAGAAAGAAAATATTCAGTGCAAAATCAATAACTTGCAAAAGAAAACTTAAACAAAACTAGTAAGCACAAGGTAAAAAAATTTCCGGTACCGGGAATCGAACCCGGGCCTCCCGGGTGAGAGCCGGGTATCCTAACCACTAGACAATACCGGATTGGTGTCACAGAGGAACAAAACATTCTAAATAGATTATTTTTGCTGAAAACTTGATAAAACCAAAATAAATATACTTAAGAACATATAATCCGGAAACACTTTGTAATCCTTCACACTTGTGACTGTAGAAGTCATTCAACAAATGCGGCGAAATGTTCTATCGCATAGCGGATGTCCAACATTTATTACATTTTACGTCTCCTGACCGGCGCCTGGTAAATAAACCCACAGCATGAAAGAAATCGTATTTTTAAACAAATATGACTGAAATTATTGCCTCCATACATCTCTTGATCATGAGCGCGAGAATCATTTAGAATACTTCTACTGCCACCACGAGTTTTAAGAACAAATGCCTTAATATTTATTCATCGTCGCTCTCACATTATCTATCCTGAATGTAGTTAACTTATTTTCCTAACTTAAGTTGATAGCTATGAAGCTATCCTTGGCGGGACATCCAAGTGAGAGCCAATGCTTACCTCGTAGATTAATGTTTCACCATTTTTGAGTTGATTGGTATCACAGTCCACCAAAGAAAGCATTTTGTTTAATTAATAATTACCCTGAAAGGTCATTTTTAGTTTACTCTTTACTGAATTATATTTGCATAGATTTTGGTGACAGATAATAAAAAAATGACAGTAAGCACATGGATGCCTGCTGTCATTGAAAAACTATTTCAGTGTATTTTCAGCAAGAGGTCAACAGCATCTTTGGACACCTGTTCCGTTTCTTTTCTATTTTATCTTAAAATCGCTGTTATGGCGATGGTTTTTAACTATTGCTGATGCGAAAGATGTTGCGCGCTGATGACGAGGACGTCGCATTAGTTTACCCTTATGTGATAAGCTGAACTGAGATCCATTTACAGTTAAGTAAACTGTTTCGGAACTAAATATTAAATAAGGGTAAGCGAAAATTAAATAGCGAAGTTTTATCACGCTAACTTTTAGTATTTAATATCACACATTGCGACGTGCTGGCAGATGAACGCGTGGGCCTTATTTGGTCCAAGTTTTTACTGGAGGACGAATAGGGCAGACGAAAACCACAAGCCACACAGGGGGAAAACGCGCGCAGACTTTTTTTAAGATGAGGTGAGAAGTCGGCGCAGGTTCCTAACGGGGTAGACCGTGCAACCAGATGGCGATAAACCGGCGCCAGTTGGAAGGGACGCGGCTATAATTCAGGCCGACTGTGTTCGTCCACGTGATGCATCAATTTGGGTTTCAGAGGAATCGTAAAAGACAGCTACATTTTTGAGTAAAACTATCAAGTACTAGACAAAAAAACATTTCATCAACATTGGGTAAGAAGCCACGGAGGCTAAATTAGAAAGCTCAATTCATTTCATTGCAATCTGAAATCCTTATGACGAACACAACACATTACCCTGAATCTTCATGAGGAAGTGTGGCATTCTCATGCCCCTGTGGCGACTCGCAGGCTAAAACGTACTTGCAGAGGAAGGGGTTGAGGGGTGTCGTAATATAATCATTTCCGAGTCTATTTTACTGAGTCGGGACAACAGCTTACATTGAAAACGCGGATGGGCCCCATTCCCCTCCAGCCATACTTAGCAAGGAATAATCGAGACAAACCACGATTTCCACTCCGAAACTACACTTAGCACCAGCCCAATCCTTTCCTTTGATAATCCTTTCGAATTGATCGCATTTCCTAATTCCCTTGGGCTATAATTTATACGTGTAAAGTATGGCGGAATTGAAATTTTCAAATAAAAGATTCAGATATTCTATTGTAGCAGATATATAAATAAAAGACTGACAAAATCTTTAGAAAGAGCCTTTTGTATCCTATGACTATTTCGAAGGATTTTGTCGTCTGACTGTGACCACCACTGAAACATTCCTCAAACAAAGGGGCCCAAATTAAGCTCAACATGTTGCATCAATATCGATAAGGTGCTAATAAAAACTGAGAAAGTTTACACAGATTAACATCGGTGTACATTCACTTCAAAAAGCACTTCCTTGATTGAAGCAACTCAATCTATAACGTTCTCTAGCCATACCTATGCTAAAAAAAATCAAGAATGTTTCACAAAAACATGAGAACACACGACCTTGAGGAGTATTATGTAGATGTAGAAGAAAAACCTTAATAATATGTTGGCTGCATTTCATTATGCTAAATTAAATAAATCAAGGGTGTTTACTTGTTGATATTAATTGAATATATAATAAGACTACTTTATCTAAAGCCTCTAGGAAGTTACCATTCCAGGGAAAATAAGTTAATTGTTCTCTTGGTAGAGTGACGCGACTAAAATTCTTGATCGATTTTTTAACCGGAATGAATTTCAAATGACTAAGAATGCATTTAACATAACTCTTCATTGATAATTCCAGCAATAATAAGATTCATACATTACTCCTTAACATATTACTCCTTTACATATGACTAACTCAGGGTACGTAAGCTCAAAACCATCTGAAGGTCGATTCGGATAATTCGGGGCCAATGAAAACCCATCCTTTTCCGCCCATCTCATAAAATAAAATATAATGATCCCAGTCAAATCTTTTTACATCCAGCGAGAATCATTGTTCAACCAGGGCCACCGTCTAGGAATTAACAGGGCAAGAGATCGAATACGCACAAACGATGCCAACAGGGCCGAGCCACGATAGACGGGACGCCATGCGCCCGGCACGGGGAACGAAGACGGTTACCTCACCTTGAGCGAGGAAAGAGGTCGCGGCGATGCTCAGGAAGGAGGGAGAGAGCGGGTAGGGAGGACAGAATATCCCTCAAGGGGATTTTGGAGGTGGAATGAGAGGGGAGGGGCGTGATCGGCCGTTAGGGAGGAGTGGAAGGGGTGGGGACCCTACATGGGGTCACTCCGCACGATCTCGCTCATGGTCCAGGCCAGTTGAGTCCCTTCCTTCTCCCACCGCCCCCCTCCGTTCCTCACGGTTAGATCGTGCACACGTACTTTATTCCGAATACCCTTTCCACTCCACCTCCTCTGGACTCATCCGCCCCCACTCCTCCCCCCATCTCTCTCCGGAGAGAGAGGAGGAAAAAGAAAACCTGCACCATCCTCCCATTCGCCGCCGACTATGTTTCAAGACTGGTTTCCTCGGATGGTCGAACGTGACGCCATCAGTCTCCTGCTTCGATCCTAAAGGCTCATATTTTTTTACATCACACCACCAAGCCTCAACGTCCTTACCAGTACTAGCTATACTCAACAGAGTCGATTTCATTACTTTCGTAAGACGTCAAGAATTTTTTTACTTATCAGTCGTTAAGGCGTTTATATAAAAATAGATGAGATATAGAAGCACTCATGACAGAAATATAACATCTGAACGCCACAATAGAAGACAAAATAAAATAGAGACCACGTGAAAGGACACTCATATTTTGGATTGTTTGGGCTTTCAGCCTTCTCTGAGGCCTTCTTCAGGTCAGACTGGAAGATCTCAGACCGGGACTATGGAATCTGGGGGGGGGGGGGTGCGGGTATGCTGGTAAGGGAATTATATATATATATATATATATATATATATATATATATATATATATATGTATGTATATATATACATATACATATATAATTTTAAAAAAAACATAAACACAGTAATCAACCCGAAGGTCGGTTTAGTAGGTGATGGTAGAGTTCACCCAGTACTAAGCCCGACGGCGTGTGAAATTCACACATTCAGGGTAGGGGGGCCAGTTCCTTTCCTTGTATATATATTATATACATGTATATTTCTATGTACATGTGTATATATCCTCAGCAGTGGGTACCCATTTTTATGTATTATTATTGTCCTGACTTTATAAATGTACAGATATTGAAAAGCGTTGTCATAAATTCGTCCCCTATAATAACTGACCGCTTAATGTATTTAAATGCACCCTTTAAGTAGATGTTTTCCATATTTCGGGTTGGTTGATCAAATCGAAGTTTTTTTCTGACCCTTGACTCTAGCCGAAAGGCTCGCGAAACTGCTGTCAGTAATAACAAGAAACGCGGTGATATCCGTGAGCATTCACCTCCGCAATTTAAACGCCGCGGAATCCTTAGCAGCAAATTCATTACAGTTAATACATTCAAAAATTAGTCAGGATACTGATTTGATTCACACAAGGTTGGGCTGATGGATATAGTTATCGCCAACTGACAAAAAGAAAGATCAATACGAAGGTCAATAAATTTAAAAGATAGATACCGATTTGGTGTAATCATTCCTAGGGAGAAAATCAATGGTGTACTATAATTAATGACAACTGTCGCTATTGAAATTCTGATTTCGATATCGTTTTTTCAACGGGTAAGGTGAGAATCAGAGCTGTAGAAAGATGGGCCTGACGGTTTATTATCGAGAGTAAACTGATTGGGAAGATACTCGTATACTGGCGAAAGCCTCCAGTTGGACAATGAAAATGGAATAAGATGAATAGACGACGAAATTAGCAAATAAAAGAATCGAATGCAAACTTGTGTGAGTTCCAGGGTTAGCTTTTACAAATAGATCGTGAATAGTAGTGACCGTTTCATCGTATCTTTGCAAATAAAGGGAGTTAAATCAATAATGGGTTGGAGGGTCAATTATGAGTTTCGTTCACGTAGAAGGCGTTTGACTGCTTCAATCAGTAGTAGGTGAGTAATAGAATATGACTTTTACCCATCAGGACCAATCTGTGAGTACGTTGGCAAATGAGAAAGTGGTTATTCGATATGTGCTGACTTCGAGATACGCTCTCGGCAGACTTCAGATATAAATCATATATAACCTTATGAACTATGCTTAACACTGGGCGAAGAGGAGCATACTAGCGCTTCTTAAAAACCAACTACAGAAGTATTAATTGGTTTTAAGATACCCCGACGCACCATTTCCTGTGGTAATATTTATGACAACGCAAAAAGAAAAAAAATCGCTAACTTGCAGATGGCGCTTTATTATACGAGAATGACTAATCTATCTAATCTTATAGACTGGACTACAATTGAATAATCCTATCAATCTCTAGTAATACACCCATTCAGTTCCTACCAACTAACGAATGAGTTACTATTCCCACTTGGCGTCTACCTATTATCTCAGAGACAGCCACACTAAAGCTGAATACATCGTGTAGGAGATTACTAAGGCAGTGGAAGTGTGGGTGTAGACTTATCCTTATACCTACTCTCAGGCCATTCCCAGCACCATTCCATCAATTTTTTTCCCTACGAAGCGGCACAACGAACACTAACTCAGGCCGGGAGTACCGACCCCCACTCTCTCGGCAACTCCCACCCCCAACCCCGACACCCTTCCCCTCCCGCACTTTGAAAAAAATATCACAAAACTTGTTCCTTCGAAAGTCGAATACAGATCTTTCGGGGAAACGAACAAAAAAAGGGCTAGGCTACAAATCAAAAGCGGGCCAAAGGGACGTAAATATCTCAAGCCATGATGAATCGTGGTCTGCTTCTCCCTCCAACTCCCCGTTTCTCCACCCTCCTTAGATCCCACTCTCCTTCATATAAAACCTTTGAGGGCATCTGAAAACAAGGCAACAATAGGGAAAATATTTAACTCCTCTATAATAGTACTCCTGGTAATTAACATACGGTGCTATCTGCCCAGCTAAATTAATAGCTATCTTGGTAGTTAACACACTGGATTTCAACATAACTTACGATACGTAACA
Organism: Hetaerina americana; assembly: GCF_022747635.1. Classification (NCBI taxonomy): domain Eukaryota; kingdom Metazoa; phylum Arthropoda; class Insecta; order Odonata; family Calopterygidae; genus Hetaerina; species Hetaerina americana. Next base: position 41,744,495 of record NW_027286763.1, read on the forward strand.
TAACTCGTATACTTACCTACGGATGTCAGATTACTATGTTTAAAGTAGTCCATTAAAACATATCCATTTTAATGCTCCGTTCAAGAACGTCAATAGGATTTACTTTCAACAGAATTGAAAAACTTCCACAATTTCGTCCACTTCCGGAGAACCTACAGCGTTCACCAAAAATAGGGCATATTCATTAGCGCCATATGAACTTCCGCTTGATCAGACAAAAAATGAGAAAGAGACTGTTGGAGCCAATCTTTGTCCTATTTCATAATCAGACGATGAGGCAGGATTACTTAAAACACTTAAAGCACTCTTGGAGATAACAGATAATCTCCCACACAAAACAGCGTTAAGGGGAGCAGATAAGCTTTCTATCTCTGAGCTACAGAATTTGTTTTTCGCTTATCTCTGTCAAACGGAAACGTGCGAACACCCCAAGTCTAAAAAAATGAGTGGTTCGCCGAATAATGTTACTATATGCCATGGTTTAAGAATGAAATGAACATTAAAATAAGTAAACTCTGTTAAGGTAGTACGTATATCATAATGTGAATATTATAACAGGTGTCACAGCATAATGGAAGTTCATTGAGGGTCACGAAAAGGGAAAATGGATTCATGATAGAGAGAAATAATTATTAAGCAGTGACAACGTGGATCTAATGACATTATAAAACGAATGTCAGTAAAGTATTAACATCTTATTCGCTTACGCAAGTTATTGGAAGGAAATAATTATATTAGATAGTCATCGAAAACGCAGGGAAATTACCAAAATGATTATGAAATAGATATATTATTCGTTTTTATGGAGCACAATCTATTTTTAATATACAATGATGAGCGATGGCGCCGAAATTTCCTGCACATAGATACTTCGTTAAAGCTGAGCGATGCGTCGGAGTGCAGCATTAAACCACAGCCTGTCAGTTTTGCAGCGAACTTGCACGACATTCTTGTAACGAAAGCAAAAAGGCAGAGCAATGCTATTTGACGGAGAGAATCAAAAACCAATTATAGGGACCCATAGTGATATTTTAAGGGTTATTATCTCTTATACTTCATGACATCCATATGCAAACAAGGAACATTTTACAGTAGTAAACTTAAGCCCTAAAATAATGGCCATAAAGCATAAACGATAAGTATCATTCACAGCCTTCAAATTAAACGAATTCAACAATTCATTTTTATAATGGAATTGCAAGGTGAAATAAAGATGATGAGTAGCAATGTATGACTTAACTGAATCCCAAAAAGGGATGTGCTGGACTTACGACCGAAAAAATGGGCCTGAGAAATATTTGGGCAAGGTTGGTGCCGCGAGTGCTCTCAGACGAACAAAAGTAAACTCGCACGCGGATCTGCCAAAAGCTTCACGACCATTTGGGTGAGTATCCAAATGTTTTAGAGAATACCCCACCAGACTTCATCTTCCCCGCCTCAAACCCGTGCTGAAAGAACGTCACCACGGCTCAATGGAAGCGTTACATCAGGCCGTGACGAGGGAGCTTAGCAGTAAAATTAGGGGATACATTTTCAAATGAGGCGAGTGTTTTAGCAGGAGTTCCACAAGGCAGTGTTCTAGGGCCATTACTCTTCCTAATTTACGTAAACGATCTACCAAACAATTTACATTCCCAAATAAGACTCTTTGCTGATGACTGCATTATATACAGACGGATAGAGCATGTAAATGACCACGTAATACTACAAAATGACATCGATCGCCTTTGTGACTGGGTTACAAAAAATAATATGAGCATTAATATAAGTAAAAGTAAGCATATAAATTTTTCAAATAAAAAGAATGCAGAAAAGGAAATGTACACCCTCTTCGGAGAAAGAATCCCATGTACCAGTCAATGCAAATATTTAGGCATTTATTTAACTAGTGATATTGGGTGGGGAGTCCAAGTAGATAATTTGACACGGAAGGCATCTAAAGTATTGCATTAGGTGATGAGAAATTTAAAAGGAAGTAGCGTAGCCACAAAAGAAAAAGCAAATAAGGTACTGGTTATCCCTATCCTAGAATACTCCTCCATAGTATGGGATCCATATGAAGTGGGACATATTAAAAAGATATGTACTCGGAAGGTACAAAAAAACAGATGGTGTCGCAGAAATGTTAGATGTATTGAAATGGGAGAGTTTGAGAAATAGAAGAAAAAGGAGTAGGTTAGGCGCGATGTATAGAATTGTTAAACAGGACGAAGCGTGGGAAGATTTATGGCAAGGGATAGAAAAGCCTAACTTTAAGGGGAAAAACGACCATAGTTTCAAAATAAAAATGCAAAAAACAAATAAGAAAAAATACTCTTTTTTAAATTGAACTATAATTGATTGGAACCAGCTGCCTGGAGGTTTGTTTGAGCCCTTTCCATCCAATTTTAGAGGTTTTAAGTATAAATGTAAAGCAGCCACTGGGTAATAAACTTCATTGTAGTTATTAAAATATTGTCTGTATGTGATGTGGACGGCATTTTGTAGGTGATGTGGAAGTTTGTTTGCATGTGATGTGGAAGTGTCATTGTATGTGAAAATATTTTGTCTCTTGTCTGTTTATATAGTGCGTGTATGTATGTAATTTTCGTTGTAAGAGTTATCTTTGACCAAACTTGACCGTTGCCACCAGGAAAATCGCCTAATTACAACGTAATTGTAAAATAATATTCCGGGCGCCTCCTTCCAGAAGGCGTACGAAGCGTGGACAACCCGCTGGCAGCGGTGTGTGGACGCAGAAAGGTGCTACTTCGAAGACTTTTGAGTGAATGTATCAATTCTGGCAACACGTTTTTTTGATCAACTCATTCCTATTAATTTTAGGGCAGACCTTGTATTCTCCTAAATAAGCAATTTTAGAACAAAGATTTTCCTGGTTGTACTTGCCCTAGGCCAGTTTATATGAAATGCGTGTACGGGGATAATATTTCAGAAATGCAATCGTAAATATATTATAAATTTGATAAAGTCAAACAAGCATACTTCCCATTCATTAATAAATCCACCCACACAAGAACGCCGTGAGGGAGGTGTACCCATATAACATTTTTCCTTTCTTTGATTATCTCGAATATTACTGTAAACGCATCATGCTCTGCAAATAAATGCACAGTTCAACATCACCCATTTCTCTGAGAACTTTTGAACCTATGTCTACTACTCTAGTGTTCATAGATTTTGCGAATAAAAATGAATCCTTATAGCGATCGGCTCGGCAGTTAATTTCTAAAGGTGGTTTCACCTGCGAATGTTGTGCGGCGCTTGAATTATTCCATCTCTGCCATCGTTAAACTTGATAGATGTATTTACCCTAATGTTTAAGTCGTTAATGCCATATTTGTGCACCCAATGTCTCCCAATCCAGGCTATCCAATAATAATTATAAGCCTTGCGCTCGTTAATAACGACTCATGAAATGAGCAGCAATCTGTGTCCTGTTCCTTTCCGAAATTAGGTCCTTGTGTCCACGGACTATCTAGAATAGACTATCACTATTTCCTTGGCCTGCGACGAGGTGTCAATCCCAATTAAAACCAATATTTTCATCTATAGGAAAATGATCGGTATGTAAGGGAGAGACATTGGGTCTCTGCTGACAACGTGGACAAAAGAGATACTGTCAGATGGACAGTTGGCGCAATGAGGCCGAAGGCAGGGGCACCCTGACTTCTTATTAAGGAATGAAGAGAATACACACCACTCGTAGCCGATATCCTCCTTCGCGGAAACAATCGTACAATCCTTAAGAGTGTAGCAAAGGAAAGACGATTTAACATACTGGATTTGGCCGAGATGTACTTGTGTAGCAGTAGGCATCGTGAGGGGTGGTAGTACAGGAGTTTCCCACGAAGTAATATGGAATCCTTTATGAGCAAACACGTAACGCGCAAGTGCTCTGGAAAGAGATCTGTGCTGCGGACGCCTTTCTGTTGCTATTTCCGTGTAGTAATTTGTGAAGATGGAAAAAAATGGGATTCGAGCGGAGATAAAATGCTTCGTAAAGAAAGGTATGAAACCATTAGAAAATTCATGTAGGCTTTCAGATTACTCTTTTGGACCTGCTCCTTCATATTCAGCTGTTGCCAAGTGGACAAACGAGTTTATGTTTGATCGGGACAGCTTAGACGATTACCCGCGTAGTGGTCGGCCAAAATGTGCCACGACCCCAGAAATTATCGCAAAAGTGCATAAAATGGTCATGGAGGATCGTCGACTGAAAGTGCGAGAAATCGCTGAACCTGTAGGGATGTTATCTGAACGCGTAAATCACATGTTTATAGCGGAATTGGATATGAGGAAATTATCAGCTAGATGGGTACCGTGACTTGACGCAGTATTACAAAACGCATCAGGCGGGAAGTTTCCGAACAATGTTTGATCCGTTTTGAGAGCAACCAACAAGATGTTCTGCGCCGGTTTGTGTCCACATATGAAACTTGGATACACTAGTACACCTCAGAGGGAAAACAGCAGTCAAAGCAGTGGAAACATGTTGATTCACCACCACCAAAGAAAGCAAATGCAATATAAAAAATAAATGCAAGCCGGAAAGGTGATGGCTTCAGTTTTCTAGGATGCGAAAGGGATTCTTATGATCGATTGTCTTCCCAATGGTCAAACAATTACTGGAAAACACCTCGTTAACCTCCTCGACCAACTACAGTAAAAGATACACAATAAAAGGCTAGGTTTGGCAAGGAAGAAAGTCATCTTTCATCAAGACAAAGCACGTCCACAAACAACTGTCGTTGCCATGGTAAAACACGTGAACTAAGATACGAATTGTTGCCACAGCCGCCTCATTCGCCTGATTTGGCTCCATCAGATTTTCAGCCCTTCCCCAAGCTCAAAATTTTTCTCGGTGGACGGAGATTTCTCTTCAAACAAAGAACGAACAGCCGAAGTAGACGGGTATTTTGCAGGCTTGAAGGAATATAAGTTTCGTGATGGGATTAAGACATTAGAACAAAGCTGCACCAAGTGCATTAGTGCACAGAGAGACTACATTGAAAAATAAAAAACATTGACTGAGGTAAGTCGTTTATTTCTATTCCATTTCGAGAAATTTTCAAATAGCCTTCGCACATGTTTATTACAGATGCATTGAATCTACATTTTTTCATTACTACTAAGCCCTAAATATCTCTATCAAGGCGATATAAAAATAAATCCAGGCAAGCTTAAATACAGAACCTTGCTTGGGATTAAGCGAATAAAAAAGATTTAAAAATCACTTCTCTCTTAAAATGTTTCGAAACAGCTTCTACACCTACATATCGTTTGTTCCGTTTCTTTTTGTACGCTTGAAAACAAAAGTATTGCATTTCATTTCAAAGTATCTCGATTCATTCACCAGCAGTGTCAATGATTTCACTAAAAGCATAGTATAATCCTTCACTGCATTGGCACAATCAGGAGTGATCTCCCGTCTCCACAAGCAGCATTTGAAAATATGAAAACGAAAGACCGTTTACCGCTTCGACATTACCGGTAAAATTCCAACGTGGGATACATTCCTGGTCACGCTCACTGATCTAGAGCGTTCCGCTAATGAATGTGTAAGAAAAACCACTCGGTAAAAAGTACTACACTCCAGCTATATCCTCTCGCCACTGGTTTAGATCGCAATACATAAAATGCTATATATTTACGTCAAATAAACCTGCACGAAAATTGTCCCCATTATCGGTGTTCGTAAATTGATTCTATATGAGAAGACAGTACAGGCAAGTTGATTACACTGCACTCACGGCTTTTTACGGGGTTAGAAATCTTACTGGAATTGAGATATGGAACTTGTTTTCCCCAAGAGTTTGATATATAACAGTCGTGGGGAAGAAAGTTCCAGCAAGGAGACATTTCACGAAGTGACGCCAGATGCCACTGAATTGAAAATCTTACCTACAACCCCAGCGAACTCATATTGATGTCTAATGATGCGCTTTCCGCTTGGCGGCACAGAAAATAATATTTAGTAAACTACGCATTTACCGAAAATGAGAGAGATTTAAAGGGCTTCTGCAGGAATAAAAATATAAATTCCCAGGATTCACATCGAAGACTCACACTATCAACAAAGACTTCAACTGGAAACCGTTCCTAAAATGTTTCATGGGGCAAACAAGGTTCGAAATATGGACTTAGATGGAAAGTAAATCGTCCAGAATTGATTCAAATTAAACATGATAGCGATTATAAAGTCACTTTCACATAGTTCCCAGTGTCTCATTCAACACGTCTTGGTTTCATACACAAGACTTATTGATCGAATTTTGAAGAATACCCTATGGGCTTCATCCAAAAATGTGGACTGCGGAGGACACGTAAGGTAAAAAAAAGGAAAAGGGATGGAAGCCACGGGGAGAAGAAGGGAAGATGAAAAATTTCCATCGTCAACTCCCAAGGTCTTCTTCAGTCCAGCGAACCCTACCGCCCACCATCTCCTGACTTTCCCTTCTCTTCCCTCCCACTCAAGGAATGCGAAGGATGAGGAAGAGGGGACGGCGGGAAGAAGTGACAGGAAAAATTTTCCACGCGAGCCCGCGGGAAAGGGGATGGTTATACGAGGGGAAAACATGAAAGGAGCGAGAGGCGACACGACGGAGGCCAGTTGTTGCATCTTCACGATCTCATTTATACGGTGAACATATTCACCAGCGAGCACGAATAATGTATATCAATGCACGGTATCGTAGGCAATCGGGTGGGCAGAAAATACAATCCTCAAAACGTGAAAACAGCCTTAGTCGACTGTCAGAAATTTCGTTCAATCGGAAGGGGCAGCTTCCGATTATGATTCAACGACTCGATTTTCAAAAATGTTATTGATGCAAGGGTCAAGATATGTTTTTACTTATCAGCCCTAGGCCGTGACCGCGGTACTTAAGAGAATATATTTCACCGCCAAGGGTAGTGATTGGCTCGTTTTCGATCGCCAAAGACTATGTGTTTGGAGTTTACGAACGCCAAGGAGTGGATATTCAGTCCTTTTGGGTTATCCTAAAATTATAATGAGCCCAGCAGAACCTCTTTCTTAGGCCATCTATCTTATTATTTGGAGAATTAGGATGGAGGATTCTTTACGATAGGACCTCCGAGTTCGCTTGCTACACCGAGGAAATTACTACAGCTCCAAATTCTATCCTATGCAACATGCTATACGTACCCTGTAAATTCCATTCAAAAATCAAAACAATTCAATTGAATGAAAATTCAATTCAATTCAATTAAAATATTAGACTTTTAGATTCAAATCATAAGAACAAAATAGAGTTATATAGAGAGATATACCTGTATAGATACCGTCCCCATTAGGTTCAAGTACTTATTCTTCCCTCGCACGATACAATGGACACATTGTACACAATCATAAAAAGTCGAATTTAAGCAAAGCAAATCAAATTAATATTTTTATTTCCATACCAAAATGTAATTATTCAGTCAAACACACCAATTTCTGCATAGGGTACATAGGTGAGTCATTGTGTATGTGTACGAGTGTAATGTTTATGTGAGTAAGTATATATTAATATACATGAATGAGCTAAAATTTCTGTATGCATGGCTGCTGCCATAATACCTCCCTCCACACCTCCTTGTGGTGGCTTTCACAGTATTAGGTAGATATGTTTACAAGCAATTTGCCAGGCCTCCAGTTACTTGAATTTAATGAGGCAATGGCTTTTTTATCCATCCACAATCCTGCGGGTGTGACCCCACAGCTTAAAAATACTCAGATATTTTTGGAACTCTTTAAACTACTCTAGCATTAGTAAGTTATCCGAACAAGACAAAAATCCATAATTAATCCGTAATCACGGAACAAGGTTAAAACGAACAAGTGAACTTAAAAAATTGCGCACCATGAGATGCAAAAAAGTAGGAACTTAAAAATAACGAGGATTGGACTTCGAATACGTACTCCATAAATGAAATTAATGAGAACTTAAACATAAATAAAGTAAACACTAATGTCCGAATTGAGGACTGTAATTAAGGGATCGGTTGAAGCCTACTTAAAACTCTGGTTTACCTTGGACCGATATGGGCGAAAAGGAGGAACCTTGGTTCGTTATTGAATAAAAAGTTTTTTGTGCGACTATGGCATATGCAAGGTTTGTATAAAAAGTATCGGTAACAATGCTTCCCTAAAGTGTGCGTGAAGTGATGAATTCAGACAGTCGGTTAAGCGAGCGCATGGCCGCAGATCGTATTGGCATTAATAAGATGACAGTGCACGCCATTATCACCGAAAATTTGGCGATGCGAAAGATCCGCGCTAGCCCGCGAGCCCGAAGGCCTTGACGGATGACCTAGAGTAGGGTAGAGTGTCTGCTTGCGAAGACCTTCTCCAACGCCAACGCGACGATTCCCCAACCCTCTTACAGTCCCGACTTAGCACCAACAGACTATTTACTATTCCCAAAAGTGAACACATCCCTAAAAGGACACCGCCATTGAACTCAAAAGGCCGTCAAAGAGGCTTGCACGCGTACCCTTATGGACCTTCCGGAATGGCCAACCAGGGAGTCGTGGAAAAAGCCGCAGGCAAAAGTATGTCGACGCTCAAGGGATGCACTCCGAAGAATTTTGAGTCATTGTAGCAATATCTGAAATTTATCTATTTTTGAATTATCTATTTTATCTGAAATTAATCTATTTTTCCAAACTTTGCCCGAAACCCTGTCTCTAATTAAAACAAACCATGAATTTGGATTTCCGTATGGGCCGGCAAGCTTAAAATATTAAAGAAAATAAAATGTATACTCACGGGGCATCTTAAAAAGCTCTGAAGTTAAACAGCAGAGTGAAAGGAAATATTGAGAAAGAAATTATACTGAGAACGCAACAAATATCCTTAGAAAAATTGCACAAGAATAAAATAAATGGGCCCCAAATTACATTTAATTAAACCGTATAAGTTAGAATAAGTGCTCCAGAAGATTTACAAACTGATCATGGAACACAAATACATTTTTAGCTATATACCCCGAGAAAGTAAATGTTAAAAAGATATAAATCCAGAATAACACAAGGAAGAACAACATTTACCAACATTAAAGTATAACTTGGTCATTAGAAATAAACAAGCAAGAGAAAACGTTGATGCTCTAATCTATGATTGAAACCTCTTTTCCCTCTTCACGTCCACCATATACGAGGATTAACGTACCACCATACAAAAATTACTTCGGAGTTACATTTCATAGTGTACACGCATCAGATGGTTATGCGGATCAGCCTTTAGAAGAAGTTGGGCTTCATTAGATAGATTGCAGAAAAATGTAACCTATATCTACTCAATACCCTAGAAGCCGCCGCAACTACGTGTGGAAATTAAAGTAATGAAAAAAAAAGAGGGTTGCCACTCGATTTAATTAGGCCATGGGCAAAAGCATTACTCAAAGATTTTGAAAAGGTTCAAGAGTAATTACATTGGAAGCATCTTATTTCACAAAGAGAGTAGAAATTACTCAAAAATTTAAGAAAGATGAATTTTATAGCGACACCTGTGGAATCATCATGGTCCCAGATTGTATTAGCAGATTCGACCACCGGGATAAAATAGAGTCATGTATATGTACACCATCACATACAGATTCAGGAACTCTTCTCCCTACGCATTTTACACCATCATAATAATATCAAAGCCATTCTGTGCGTCTTTCCTCCTTAATTATTGAATACGTGTTTGACGCAAAAAAATGAAGGGCGGTGTGGTCTGTCATACATGTAGAATACTTTAATGCCCAATAAAAACAATAAAATTTCATTACAGTGAATATCACTGAGGGACTCAACATATCTGTCCAATATCGGATGATCATTATGATTTTTCCGTTCAAAACGGTTTAGTTCTAGATTATGATTGGTTAAGACTTTAGTTTGTTTCTGCATTTATATTCAATTTCTAGTGTAATAGCTTATAAATTTAAAATTAAATTCATACCCAATGAGCTATTAGTGACGGCTTTCAGGGTACCATGAAGAAAAGAATTAAAAAAATTAAATCAGTTTCCTCATCATAGCACTAGATCGATGGTTTACGACGTCACCACCAACTTCACCGTGTACTTCCAGCCAAGAGAGTTAGAGAAACCGCAATCGTTTCAGGTTATACCGGTAGTGTCGTCGGATGCGCTGCTGTTAAATCTTTCCTGTCCCGAACAGCGAATCCTTCAAAGGGAGAATATTGAAAGTACGAAATGAGAGACGGCGGATCGGCCGAAGTGGATGAGAGTGTGAGGAACGGGGTTTTAAGAAGGGGGAGTGAGAGACTCATTTCTCAATGGCGGCCGAGTAAGGTCACGGGCGGCCGGTTTAAGTGCGTGTTGCGTGGCTGCAAAGGAAGGCATCCCGTGGAAGGGGATTGGCGGGGGGGGGGGGGGGAGAGACTGGCAGCGATCCAGTAAGACCGGCTGGATGAGGTTTGAAAGGAGAAGGGGTAAGCGGGAGAGAAGGGGTGGGGTGGGGGATAAATACTGCCGAAGAAGGTAGGCGCGTGAGGCGTGGAGTGAACGGGTAAGGGTAGGCGGGAATGGGTAGAATTCATGGAGCGTGCATGGGCGGGCAGAGAGAATGATGCGGATGGTACAAAAACACGGGCGGAAAGCACACTGGGGAAAAGGACGACTGACTGACTAGCTGCAGCATCGCCGGCCGAATGTTTTGTTGACGTCGGAGGAGGAGAATGCGGAGGGATCGTCTGCAGACTCCCTTTCAACCTGAAACTCCCTCCCAAGAGTTTTTTCAAAGAGTTAGACGAGATGACGCGGAGGACGAAAGGTAGCGGTTTGGGTTTCCTCCTCATCAGATTACAATCGAGTACTTCGATGAATATTTTGCTACCTCGAAGACGCCTTTTTAAATCGTTTTTTTTCGGATTTGAATGGCGCAGTGCAATTTAAAAGCCGATTGACGAATTTAATAGAATCGTAGATTAAACAATTTATGCTGCTTAAAATACCCTCGCTCCTCATGACGCAGTTTTGAATAGATACTGCCGATGGCAGAAACTGGATCGATTGATCAAAAGCCTATGATGTATTTTATTATGAACTCGCAAACCAATTTCTAAAGAATAATACACAGACAAGAGGAGGCATATAGCATAAACGATGCAAGGCCCCAAAACCTCATACACAGTTATTCGAGTAGACTTACGTTTGGATTGAATGGCCGTTGTGTACCCTTAAGAGGCAAGAGACAGTCCCGAGTTCATCTATCTATATAAAAACAACAGCCATCACTCACTGGTTCATCAACACCGAGCTCAACCCCCTTATACCAGGAACTGCAAATTTGAAATTGTCATTTAGAAGTGCGAGAAAGGAATGGTTTAATCCTTACTCAAAGGGAAAGTCTCTTAACACATATATTATGATTATTTTTGCTTGTCAACCCCCGAAAAATTTATCATAAATTTTCAGTGTAAACATGGCAACTTGACAGCGAAATGAGAAGCTTATCTACCTCATGAGTTCTATAATCTCAAAAAACCCAACAAGAATAACCGTGCGCTGCAATATCACTTTTTTATCACGTTTTCGACGCCTAAATTTAAGAATTTAGCAAAAAAACCCAACAAGAATAACCGTGCGCTGCAATACCACTTTTTTATCACGTTTTCGATGCCTAAATTTAAGAATTCAGCAAATTCCTAAAATATGAAGTTTATAGAAGAAGATTTGAATTATTTTCAATCAAAGTTTAGGAAAATGAATATTTTGAAGCTAACAGTATTAAAGTCCAATTACTTTATTTGTAAGATACTATAAGGTGTTTTTCCTAGGAAAACATAAAAATAATCAAATAATAATTAAAATAACAATTTTGCATTCAGATTGTGTAAAGCCTGATTAAAAAAATTAGCGATTCCTTTTCATTTGTAAAACTTGGCTCGAGAAAATATACGTAAAGTACAAGGACGGGCGAGATTTATTTACGTAACTTGCGGAGGAATAGAGTAAGTTGCGGCGCTCAAGGTTAGCTGGCAAATATTTTTTTTCTAAATTCTGTACCATGGCTATTTAAATCAACCTTCAACATATTAGTATGCATATCGAAATAAGTAGTCACAATTCTCGAAATTATGGTCACTACTTTGACAACAACTTGTCAAACCTACCAGCCATACGCCTTTTCTTAGGTGTTATACGCATTGCTAACTAGTTTGCGGATTGACAAATTGATACTGAAAGAGATATCGATCTACAACTTTATCAAGTGGTATTTAGGCTTATATTTTGGTTTACAAATGATTCTTATGATTTTTCTATTCAATGGGCATGAACGATCGACTAAGTATTCTCTGCCGGAATTTATAGAAGACAGAAGTTGTAAAACAGATACATTCATACATACAAAGATATACATTTCATTTCCGTCAATAATTCTACACTGAAATAGAGTTTTTAAGAATAAGAAAAATATTCAGGAAGTTCTCTCGGGTTTCCCACCGGGTCAGCGTGGTGTGCACCGACGTTTCGACGGCTAACTCTGCCATCGTCTTCAGGGTGAAGTGATGTCACTTCACCCTGAAGACGATGGCAGAGTTAGCCGTCGAAACGTCGGTGCACACCACGCTGACCCGGTGGGAAACCCGAGAGAACTTCCTGAATACAATACGCCGGGAAAAACTGAGATCCTTCATAAGAAAAATATTTTAACATCATAATTGTTATCTAGTAAAGGTGTTAATACACATAAAATGTTTACCTACACTAGTGTTCAAATAAATTCTCTGTTTATTCTCAATTTTTAACAGAATACTAGACTTTTCAAAATTATGAATGCTCGTTTTCTCTACAAATCTATGTATGAAATATATTTTTTGATATTTCCAACGGAATATATCCATTTACCCTAAATGTATTTATTATTCATACTATTATTTATATAGAGATGCTACCTACACCTCCTACGATCAGATCACTAAAGGGATTATTTTTTCCACTCACGACACACAATAGACTAAACGTTGGATAGGTAAATGTGAGTAGAAGTAAAGACAAGATTTCAACGTGCCCAAATCAGTTTAAAAAATGATCGTATTTCATTAAGGACTTTTTCAGGAATAATATAAACTTTTCAAAAAACCCCATATTCACTGGGAAAGTATATATTTGTACTCGTATGCATGCATGAACTTATGTTTGTGCATTTATGGCTGTAATGTACGGCTGGCTCCACGGCCCGCCAAAAGGCTATGCGGCGACTTATGGGGTATTGTGTGAATGTCGATGTATCATCCGTAGAGGTGACTTCAGCATTCTTCACACATATGATATTTTCAGCAGTCTGATAAAACATCAAATAGCAAAAAATTTAACTACCGTTACATTCCTATGAATTTATTATTATTAGACTCCAAATGGTATAAGGCGAATAATTTGTAGTTAAAAAAAAGAAAAACCAGTCCATTACATTATCTATCCCGCCCATGGAATTTAGTTTTTTAGAAAATTAAATATTTAAATAAATTTCATTTAAAGTGGTTAAGTGGGACTGTCAAAAACATGCTTAAATTGTAATGTATAAATTATTGAGCCAGAGTAGTTTAAATTAATAAATGTATTTGGCTTTTTCAACCCATCACATAAACCAGTAATAATAAGGATAACTTTTTTTAGAGAGACAAGGCTAGCACCCAAGCGTAAATATTTACATATATAATATTCCATTTGAAAATGGACGATCAATATGAACGTCAAGAGTAGAAACAACACCAATAACGATAAGAATGACAGTGATTAAAACGACTAATAGCGAGCGCCATTACTCCACTATATACGGTGAGGAATACGGCCTCGGATAAACAGCTACAGATAGTAGCCGGTTGTTCAAAAGCCGAGACCATTTCACGTAAAGGCAGCTTAAAACCTACGTCATATCCTAAGAACCACAACAAAACGGGGAGGGTCAGGACAGCAGCCATTGTTACGTCATTAGGGGTAACTACATAAATATGTTTGCACTAAGAAAGACATTAGATTTAGTTTCTTAATCATGGTTGTCAGGGAGAATGAGTAATTAAATCTATGCTTTTTGGATTATATTTGCATTTCTTTACTTGGGTCCCTTGGCCAGTCGATTCAATGCAACTAATGATTGCCTCGGCGCAAGCAAACTAGAGTGAACTGTACTTTTCTAAAAGTCAAAGTCTTGCTTGCCCTCTTCGAGTTTTGAACGACTCTCATCGTCCAGTCACAGACTCGCATCTTATCTTCTCATCTATTTTTATTATTTCAGTATAGCTTCATTTAATTTTAAAAGTTTACTCAATTAAAGCCTTTTCCGATTAATTCCAAATGAAACTTAATATTTAACTGCAAGGCAAACAAAAATGAAATAATTTGAATGAAATATAGTTTGATTGACGAATTATTTAAGATAAAATACTTCATTCATCCACTTCGCATTAATAGTACTTCATAATAGGATGGCAGATTATGTGCTTGCGTACATTAGCAAATATATATTCATATATATGTATGAACTCACTTATACTAGCGCACGTAGGGGTCGTACTCTGACATCTCAGTAACACCCTCTTGCGGCGGCTTGCGCTGCAATGTGTAAAGGCAGAACACTTGGTCCGCTTTTGTAAATGATGAGAATGGGTCGTAGAGGACTCATTGCTAAATAGGCGAAGGGATTTAAGATTTGGCGCCTAAACTATTGCTACATCTATTTTCGTAATGAATATAAAAAATGATATTTTTCCGTAAGTAAAATAATTTAGCTCTACCAAGGTTTTAATGCATTACACTATCGCCATATTACACTTATTCTGGTGTAATGGATCGAAACCTAGGTCGGAATTATTTTTTTATTCAGTTAAAAGCTTTTTTGTATTTCAGTATTTTCGAATTTTGTTACATATCGCCTGATTCTACTCAACATGATATTTTGCGTCTCGAACTGTTCTGAAGAATATCAAGGAAAACGAAAAGAAAATGTATGGTGATCAACCAGGGAGGTCGATTTAAGCGTCCATTACAGAAATGTATATTAACATTAATTGCTGTGTATCTCGTTAAAATTTGGCTGCTAAAGGGAGAATGTCCACCCATACACACGTGTCATACTAACTACGAGTCAATTCTTTTCTTATCTCATCTGCTCACAGTAAAATACCGGGATATTAGCGCTGCGTTCACATTTCTGGCGGAAGTACAACGCAATCAACGGTTGAAAATAACTTTTCCGTGCGTCTCAAGAATCAACACTTGGCGCATTCATAGGCGGTTCATTATCATTCGAAGTGCTGAAATCAGTATATGTTGCGAAAAATAACTAATGCCAAGTCGGTAGAAATATATGGCTCTCTCCAATGCCAAGACTGCAAAATTCCACTCACGCGTCTCAACGTTAACAAAAGTATTCTTAACAAATTGCGATTACACCGCGCAACTTTTCCTCGAGATTGGGAGAATAGTATATTTCATACGGATAGCAGAGAAGACCATGCTATTCCATATTCAGGACTTTATGTTGAGGTCATATTTAAGTATCAAATAATGGACATTCTACGAGAAGAATAACTACAAAGAATGTCGAAGCATTATAGTTCAAAATTGATACACGGATCAAGTAAACAAATAATTATATCCTAAAAAAGTGTACATCTTTCCCGTTAGACGTCTGTGACTTCCCTAATTTGCTAAATTGATTTTAACATTCTTTGATTTTATAAATTCGATAAATACGGATCCGAGTGGGGTAATTCTGCTTTAAGATTGTTTTTATTTCTTATTTATAAGTCGCGCTCTGTATAAACCTAACAACTTTATGCATTTAGAAAATATTTTTAACAAACATGAGTTCATGCGTGCATACAAAATGGCTTTAAATGTATAATTCACATAATTTGATTTTATTTGTGAAATAATTATACACTGTCAACTAATGGTTAAGCATTCAATAAAATTATCTCAAATTCCTCAATTAATGAAAAAAGAAGCGAATAAGGGAGTCATAATAAAGTGATAAATAATTTAAAATGAACTGCGTGGAAGGCCATGCTTTCAAAATCATGAACGGACATTGCTCAGAGCGAATGGCTGCAGTCTCTAAGCTTGACGGGTTCAATGAACACTAATTTGAGATCAGCCCTCAACTAGATAAACTAGACTACCGCCATATTTGGGAGGATCAGGTGTGATAATATAGTCATGGATAATTTTATCAAATGCTTAAGTCGAGGGACGACTTCAGGAAGAAATTCACCTCAAAATGCGTCGACGTGATCAGATAAAGCGCAGGAAAAATTAATATATATAGGAATTTGGTGTTATCTTTGCGTTTTGCAACGTCTGTGGTTGGAAGCCAGAACTGTGGTCAATGCCAGGCATCTAAGCCCACTCCTGCGGCGACTGAGTAGTAGGCCATACATACTTGTGTGAGATAACGGGAGATGCGTGGGACTTCGAATCAACAAACCGAGCGAATATGAAGGGAAACGTAAATGGGGATCCATTGGAGGTTACTAATGGCTATATTTGACGAAGGTTGATTCTGAGTTTGCTAAGCATGGATTTCGACAAAAATCCCTCCAAAGGGAAAAATGCTGGGATCAAATAGCTGAGTGAATAGAGAATTTGTGATAACATTCATTTGCTGCAAGAGGCAACCAACCTTTCACTGACCTCGAAGTTATTATGGGAATAACAACAAATTTTAAAAAGAACCTTTTTGGTGAACGTGAAAAATCAATGCTTCCGTGCAAGAACTTTTACTCATTCGAGGAAAATTTAGCAATAGCGAAAATTATTTAATTTAAATCAGGAAAGATATTCCCATATTACATTCAAATGAAGAGTTCCTTCTATATCTATACCGCCGTCCTCCGTTCCTCCTCCTGCCGAACACTCGCATTAAAACGACGACAAGTGACTCCCATTAGTTTTCATGTCTTTTTCAGGTTTTTTTAAAAGTAAATAAAACTTCCAAATCTAGGCAACCATACAACCATATTAAGTCTAAAAATAACCTATACTAAAAGAAATATGTTTCTGATCAGTGTTTACAAAAAAACCGGCCTTTGAAGCACACTCGCGAATTTCCCAGATAAGTAATATTCTACAGACTTTATTCGCGTAAGAAGGTTGTTTTCCCCGCACTGGCATCCACTAAAGTGGCAAGAAGGGAGAAAACCAAGCCATGAAAACATTATAAATGACACGAATTCCCGTCGAATAGGTATGTGTAATTTCTTGTAGCCATGAAAAGGAGCGACATTTAATATTTTAAGAACTAGTCGGTACGTAGGAACCCAAAACAAGCCCCAATGCAAAAAAATGTCATAAAATGAGAGCTGCTGGATACCAGGTCGGCATTTATGCAAATGAAAAAGTACACGAGCAAGTTTTTCCTTACTAGTCAACTAAAAAAATAAGAAATCTTGTTTTCAGTCTTATCCAACCGAGATACCTGTAATAATTTGTTAGGCATTTAAGCTCTTGATATCGTGCGCTCAAGAAATGTTAATTTGTGCGGTCACAAAATATCAACTGCTCGCTGAAACTGATGTGAAGGGCGAGAAAACGAAATAAATTTATAATTTTGAGGGTTCAATATTTTGATGGCAATAAATTTCACGACTATAGAACATTTTTTTCAGAACAGAGATTCTTCCTTCCCTCAAAGACTATTCAAGTTTCAGACTCGCCATCGACCTCGGTTAGAATTATTTTAAAATGTGAATAAAACAGGATTTTTGTGCTAGAAGAGTATTTCAAATTGCGGCACTTGTTTTTCATTGTAGTTCATCATCACGTCCGAAGCTTAATTTTGGGCCCCACGACGAGTTTCGTTTAAGTATAAAGAATAAAGTTCCTCGTGAGATCAATTTGGGCTGCAGAAATCCATTAATCATCCATTTGGAAAGGCAGGACTTTCATCAACGCCAAAAAACGCCGTCCAAAGTGAATTGGGAAATGCCTTTCAGACCTTGAACTCTAAAAAACTCATTTTAAGTAGGACGTAGCCCGATAGCATGCAATGTATCAGGATTAACCAACTGAAAAAGAAAAACGATTGCTGGCACAGTGGGTCCTAGTTGAACGTAAAACCAGGTTTTCAACCATGAACTCCTTCCCGGAAATCCGTGTGCTGCCTTATTAACAATATTCTACGAGCTATTCAATCACGACCACAGTGTATTTGGGATTCTCTTTCCGATACTAATGAGATCGACGCCGGATTTCTCTCTTTTTCAAGGACAAAAATCCATAGATAATGGTCAGCTGAGAAATACCAGTAAATCAAATTTTCAGTGAATTCGTACATGGTATATCCCTATTCTCAAACGACGCAGCTAAGAAAGGTCCATTGTGATTAAGGATGGCTAAAATTAATACGCTCAATTCAATGACAACCGTCTACAGCTATCTACCATTCCGTTTCTTCATTACCACAATGTGGATATAAAACAATCTACGAGTCTCTTAAATTGTATCCATGTAAAATTAGCATGTGACGCAAAGCCAAATCTATTAGAATTTTATAGAGGAAATATTTCTGCATATGCTGTTACTAAAGAATTAAGTGTGTTGTCCTCAACACGGAAAATCTCACAAGCTAGATAATATTGATAGCAAAATACTACAGATAAGGTGTATCATTTGACTGCAGGCAATGCACGCAAGACAGACGTACGTAGCCCGAAAATGTAACGAGAAAAAAAATGCCGTGACTAAAAAGAATTTATGATAATTCCAAAGTTCTAAGAAAGCAACGAAATTAACGAGCATCAAAAACGTCTCCACCTTTTGACTTTTTGTGGCAATAACTAAGAATAAATTCAAACAGGATTTAAAAATATCAAGAAAAATCGCCCGTGTTAAGATTTTTAGACACAAGATGATATTTTCATTAACACTTACTAATAGGACAAAACACAGTGGATCTACTTTACAGCTTTATAATTTAATAATCATCGTCAATGAAATTTAAGTGTTGGCGGGTTCAAAGTTATGAAAATTTGATTCTTACACAAGGAAATGAAAGTTGTGCAGTAAGTGAAGTCTTCATTCTTATTTGAAAACGCGGTCTCGTACGACTTTAGCCAACCTTAAAAATTTTACTAACTACTCCAAAATGCAACAGTAAGTAATTCTCATTATAGAAACTTACCAAAACTAGATGATAAAAAGACGAAATATGCATCTGAATATTTCTTAAATCTTTCATTCCAACTTATACCCCACAATAAATTCTAATTCACACTATTATAATAGGGTCCCAGTACAAAGGGTCATATTATATTAGCCCAAAGTTTCACAGAAAATAGAAGCCATTTTATTCTCCCGAAAACAGAAGACTTTACATTTGCCGTTCGTTTACGTGCATGCCAATTAATTTAGACATTTATGCTCGACATTCATAGAATAAATTCTGCTGAAACTCAGTGGAAATAGTAAGAGCTGATACGGATGAAAGAATTTTCCTTTTTTCACCCGACAAAAATCGAAATGATTTTATTTCTATGGACGCCGTTCAAATGACGTCATTTATTTTAAACCAGGAGGGGGCGTGGATAGTAGTCATGGGCATCAGAGCACATCCAGCAGGACTTGTTTTCCTTATGGATTGAATGAGGCGATCTAATGATGTATCGGACAGACTGGTACCGAATCTCGAATTTCGTCGGTCCTTCTATATATTTCAACCTTGGTGCATTCAATACCCCACAGGACCTTCCAGTAGATGGAAGCTCGTTCGCATTGTGATGGTTCCACACCAACCAAGCATCCATGGTGAAGGACAGAGGGCCACGAGTGACCCGTTTACCTTACGCTTTTTCATGTCACCGCCCGACCGTGAGATGAGTTACCATCTCCCGAGTGGAAGAGTTTCAACCGCCCATCCCTAGCTCTCTCTCTCTCTCTCTCTCACACACACACACACACACACAGACGATGCACTCCGTTGTATACACACATAAAAAAGCCTTGCACCATCACGGCCGTAGCTTCTTCCTGCCTCCGATTTCTCCGTCCCAGCCTCCCAATC
The DNA here is from genome assembly GCF_022747635.1 of Hetaerina americana. Lineage (NCBI taxonomy): Eukaryota > Metazoa > Arthropoda > Insecta > Odonata > Calopterygidae > Hetaerina > Hetaerina americana. The sequence continues at coordinate 41,764,511 of NW_027286763.1, forward strand.
CCTCATAGCCCTCCTCCCCATCCCCTTTGTCCTTCCCACTGGGCCTCCTCCACGCCCTAATCGTCCTTGTACTTTTGGAGGTGGTCGGGGGACGTGGCGGCTATCAAGGCGGGGGTAGGGGGCAAAAGAGTCAATTCTTTGAGGGGGTGGGAAGGGAGTGAGATAAAAACTGGAGAAAGTCCCAACTCCCTTCTTCTTCCTTTCCCCACCCTTCTTCCCTTTCCCTCCCATTTGGACCACCGAAAAACATACTCCTAGTCCTCCTGATTCTCCTTGTCCACCAAGCTTATCCCCCTCTAAAAAAGCGATGCTGACGACGGAGGTACTCCCTTACGTGGGGCTTTAATTCATCTAGTTTTCATTTGGTAAGTCCTTTTCTTTTGCATATACGAGCATCAAGGCTCGTATATATACATACACACACCGGAGGTTCCCGGGTTCGATTCCCGGGAAAGTCTCTGGGTACCTGCAGCTCCACCCAAGCTATGTGATTTTTCGGGTACCAGATCTTCCTGGGAAACCATAACCGGCGCAGGGAAAGGAACTGACGTGATTTGCGAATTTCACACGCTGTCGGTCTTAGTACTGAGTGAACTCTACCATCACCTACCAAACCGACCTTCGGGTTGATTACTGTGTTTATGGTTTTATATATATATGTACACACACACACATTTATGTATGTATGCATATACATACATATATATATATATATATATATATATATATATATATATATATAAACATCTCCTTCTGACAAAGATTTCCGACAAAAAATTCATAGATTCCCTTAAGCCACCAGACAACCTTTCCCCCTCTGAGAGACAAGCTCTCAGACGTTTAACGTCAAATAAAGATATTATAATCACGACGGCGGACAAAGGGTCATCCGTTGTCGTGCTAAACAAATTAGACTATAACGCCGAGGCATTGCGCCAATTAAATGACATTTCCTGCTATGCCCCCCTGCCCCAAGACCCAAACCCTTCTTATCAAAAGGATATTCTATCTTTTCTTTCCAATTTCGGTCCCAAAGAAGGTCTCTCCCCCAAAGACATATCCATTCTTTCACCCCCTAATCCTAAGACTCCCCATTTCTATTTGCTACCCAAAATACACAAAACCAATAACCCCGGACGCCCTATTGTCTCCAGCATCAACTCACCCACAGAACGAATCTCCGCATTAATAGACCACCACCTTCAACCAATAGCCACTTCACTCCCTTCTTACATTAAAGACTTGCACCACTTTCTGGAACGTCTACACTCAATCCCAATTCCGCACAACACAACCATTCTCATGGCCACGATAGACGTCACATCTCTGTACACCTCCATTCCCCACAAAGAAGGCTTAGAAGCCCTGAAACATTACCTCTCCCTACGATCCACACCACACACCCCATCCACAGATTTCCTCTTCGAATTGAGCCAAATCGTTCTTACCAAAAATGCTTTTCAATTCAATGACAAAATATATTTACAAATAAAAGGCACTGCAATGGGCACGCGTATGGCTCCTGCATACGCCAATCTTTTTATGGGTAAACTAGAACACGACTTTCTGCAACAACAAACCCTAAAACCACTTTTCTGGGACCGCTATATCGATGATATTTTCCTCCTTTGGTCCCACGGACGCGAAACTTTATCCTCTTTCATTTCCTCTCTCAACTCCTCCTCCTCAGTATCATTCACTTCTTCTATATCCGACTCGAATGTTACCTTCCTAGATATCGATATTCACCTCCAAAACAATACGTTTCACACTTCAGTCCACATTAAACCAACCAATAAGCAACAATATCTTCATTTCGACAGCTGCCATCCTCCTTACACAAAGCGCTCCATCCCATTCTCACTCTCTATCCGTGGCTTCCGTCTCTGCAACAACACCCCCTCCCAACAGAAATACTTGGACCAGCTGCATGAATCCCTCAGAAAATGTGGGTACCCTGAAAAACTGCTAAACAGTAAAATCCTCAAACCGGCAACCCAATACATTCCCCTCCCCAAACCAAACCGCCCAAAATGCCCTAATCTTATCACCACTTTCTTCCCCGGAACACACAAAATTAAACATCTAATCCGTGACCTCTTCCCAATTATCAATAACACTCAGTCCACATCACTTTTATTCCCACACTGTCCCTCTGTTTCGTTTAAACGCCCGTCGAACCTGCGAGACATCTTTAAGTCCACAAATCCAACTTCAAGCACCCCCGTCTCTCCCCCGCCCCTATCCGCACCATGCAACCGCCCACGCTGCAAATGCTGTCATCTTTTAAGACCCTCCCCCTCACTCAGTACCAACTCCCAACCACTCGCCACCTGTACCTCAAAAAATATTATATATCGCCTCTCCTGTAACTTCTGCCCTGCCTTCTACGTGGGCGAATGCACGACCGCACTTTCCCTCCGCATGAATAACCACCGATATTCCACCAAATCTCCCACCTTTCTTAATTATCCCATCCCTACTCACACCGCTTCCCACAACCAATCTTTTGACGACTGCTTCTCTGTTTCGGTCATTGAAATCCTTCCCAAATCTGCGAGTATAATAGAGGTGAGAACCCGCGAGATGGCGCATATCTGGGTGGCCCAATCATTCAAACCGCCCGGGCTGAACCAAGCCCACTGAATGCATCAATTGGCTGCCTACATATCCCCCCCACCCCCTTGTTCATTTCCTATTGGTCCCTTTACCTCTCCTTCCCCCACCTCTCCCCCGCACATCCTCTCCACTCTTCCCCGAGAACGCCATTCTGAAGACGACAGCCGTGCTGTCGAAACGTAAAATAACAAATTGTGAGTGTCCTTTCTTTGTGTCTCTATATTCTAAAAATCTACATCTGTGTTTTTATATATTTGTGTGTCGCCGAAGAGCGTTCCATTTCGAAGATATTTATATATATATATATATATATATATATATATATATATATATATATATATATATATATATATATATATATATATATATGTGTGTGTGTGTATGTATATGTGTGTGTGTGTGTTTATATATACTAACACACTCATACATTTATTTATTTATTCAAACCCATTTCTTTTCGCCCTCTTTTTCCTTGGGATTTATTGAGGGTGTTTCGGAGGGAGGGGGTTGTTCGGGGCTCCGGAGAGGAGGTAGAGAAAGGCGGGGAGGAGGAGATGCGGGAGTCCTTGAAATCTTGGGTCGTAGACCTCCTCCCTCGCTCTATTCCCTCTCCTCCCGTGTTCTCACTCGCGCCTTCCCTTGAACCTTCCCTCTCCAATTCGTCCTCTCTTCTTTCCCTCAACCCTTCCCCGCCCGCCCCTCCAATCCCAGTCCCCCATTCCCCTTCCAACAGCCCTCCTCTTCCCCGCCATCCATCCTCAGGAGAGGCACGCCCCTCTTCCGATACAGCCCGGCAGAGCGCGGTCACTGTGGACGTGATTTTTCCCTAAAAGCCATTCGTTCGTTCTGTTGTGCCTGAAGAGCGGATGGTGGGGGGCGAGGGAGGAAGGACATTCCTAAAGCTGAATCGCTGTTACGTAAGCCGACTGAAACGTGACAGCCGGATAATTTGGGTCGTCTTTAATAACGTCACAAGATATTCAACATCCTACATTCCGCACCCCAATGATCTCACTTCAATGGATAACGGAAATTAAAACACAACATTTAAATGCCCTTTTTTCGGAAACATAATTTACGATCACTACGACACATTTTTTTCCAATGTAAACACTTCGTAAAAAAGTAAATCGGTAGCTTTTGTAAACACGCTGCCCCGAAAAATCCGGCTCCGCGTTTTTAGGATAGCATTATTTTTTACACATTCTTTAAATTATTTCAACACAAAACATTTTTCAAGAATATCTTCTCACTAACCAAGTTCTTATAACTTAATTCCATTATTTATTTGAATTAAAAATTAATAATAACGATAATAAACCTATGATGTCAGGAGATGCTGAAGGTGAAAAAATGTTTGGGAAGACTTCGGTAAAAGAGACCTTCAGTCAATGCTGCAAGAAAATGTCAATCGGATTTGCTAACGACAGAAGATGACTTAGGAATATTTATTATGATGAGGTCATTAAACATTTCACTACAGTTAATGTGAGGAAGCGGTTTTTGCAATAAATAATTACTATTTATGGGATGCGATGCGGAAATTGATTGAAATTCTTCCGTACCACATTGCCTTATCTGCGATACATGAGCACTTGATGAATAGAATGGTTTGAGGCGTCACTTTGTGGAGGCGATTCATTTCGGAAAAGAAATACTCAGTTAAGTATGAGGAATAACTATTCACTATTTATTATCTCTAGATATTGTAATGTAATTACTTAAGGAATGGACATTGAAATTTGTGTATGTTTATACCACATGCTTAAAGGCTTCCCTTTTATCCGGTCGCAATGATATGATTTTTGAGAAAGTTGGCCAGAGTCTACCGCGCTCCCGAAAATTGCTCTCGGTGGCCCCGGCGGTAAGCAACTAGTATTTAATTAGCAATTCCCACAAATGGGATATTTTCGTGATATGATGGAGGACTGGTTTAGGTTTTTGAATCTGAAATGTTTAGAAGAATATTTGATAATTTTATTTTAATACGGAACTGGGAGAGGAAGACAAAGAATGTATTGAAATTAATAAATGTAAGACCTTATATTCATATTCCCCTGAATGGTCAAACATGCCGACGTAATGCACAGTTTCAATAATTGTTTTTGTTCGAAAATAAACTTGTGCCCTGCACTCTTCCTAAACTGTAAAACGGTATGATGAACTCATATTTACCATGGGAAAAATTTTGGTGACCAGAATTTTGATTTCGCGCATCGAGAGGAAGGATTTCCTAACAGCATGAGCCAGGACTTTCTTTTAGTAATACTACGTCCACTCAGTGTGACGGTTAATGATCAGTTCAGCGGATGAAACTAAAATCTATTGTCTCTCGTATGCGCCCTCCGTATAGTTTACGAATCCTGTCGGGGCACAAGGCCCAATTCACTTTTCATAATTCCTTTCTTACTTATATTAAACACCTAACCAAGAATATAGAAAATAAGAATAGACAGAAATATCATGAATCGAGTAACCAACATAAAAACTGCAGCCAAACCGACCACGCTACTAAAAAGTGTATCTTCTGTAAAATTCGTATCTCAAAAACCGCAAAATTAATATAGATGACCATATAATGTATTTCGCGGCGATGTTTTCCGCAAAATACTTTCACGAGTGAAAGAGTACGTTGAGAAAAAGGAAAGAAACGATATAATTACGCGAAAAAACATCCAGGCAAAATGAAGGTGGACTCATCGAAAAGAACTCCCCTATCTCATAGTTTGGAAAACAAAGAGAACATTTTAAAAATACCTAGCAGAACACAGTAAGATACTTAGAGGATGAAGAATTACAGTTATATGGTAACATTTTTCATACATAATTACATCTTTCATTCTGAAGATATGCTTGAACAAAATCAAAATACTAGCTCGAGGAGGAAGACCAGTTTGTCTTACGACTGTCTCGTAGTAGTTTTTATGGGAGGCGGCCGACATCTAAGGCCATTAGGGATGAATGAGAAAGGAAGGTTGGAGAGAAACCCGGCGTTGGCATTAGCCTATTCTTGTCGAAAAGCGCCAAGGGGTCCGCAGATTAACGCCCCATCCGACGGACGTCGAACTCACTGAAAGTGCTCTCTACAAAACACCTCAAGGAATACCGCAGAAAAATATTTGTTGTCTGTGCCGAGAGGGCCCGGGTCCAGGATTTGAACCCGGGCCCTCTCGGTGTGCAGTGCGGTGGGCCTGCATGTGGACCGGACCATCCCGATCCCCCTGTCTCGTATATTACTCCAACAGGGCATATGCTACCCCAATAGAGGTACTTCTTCGTTTTGATAGTTTTCTTCATTCTTTAGATTTCTCTAACCTGCACTGTGAACAACCGGTAAAAACAAATTTACTGATAAATTGGCTGGTATGTCGTAAGATGATGCACACATGATTAATTCTTCGGTGCATATTCAACGTGCGCTGGACAACATGTCGGGAATAAATAGTGTTTTGGGTTTTAGTGCTTCTGTCATGAGAAGTCAAGCTACATTTGGTGTACCAATCGAATATGACTGCGAAAACTGGTCTCAATTCCTTTCCACCAGACAATTAGTCACTTTTCCTTCTCGAGGATTCACACAAATCTGGTAGTTCTAAAGCACAGGAAAACGGCACTCTGGGGATTCAAGGCCATCCCATTTGGCAAAAACAGTGCCTTCTACAAGGGGAAAGTTGACCCAAATAGATAGTTGCGTAACCGTGGAAGGGCATTTCTTCTTTCTTTCGATTGACTGCATGTGATACTTGTGATACCCCCAAGTCATTTTTTTTAATGAAAAAACTAGGGCGCACACTTTTAAGCATTGACGAGTAGTTTAAGGATCGCGTGTATCGCATGTCAACCAAGAGGTAGTCATTTCCGGTAGGAATATAAAATATACAAGGGGTATCCATCGAGCCTCGGCAATGTGTGAATTGACTCTTTAATTCCTAGCATTATATTAATGATCGACGATGCAGAGAAATAATGACCTCAGTAGATTATTTTCTTATGATTTGACACAAACTTTGGGATTGACCATGAGAAAAGGAATTAATTAAAGGCATTATCCTCATCTGTAATATGTATGTGTGTGTGTGTGTGTGTGTGTATGTATATATGTATATATATATATATATATATATATATATATATATATATATATATATATATAACAGTTTGGTTTTGCTGATGACCAAGTTTTAGTTGTCAGTCAGCCAAGGGGTTGCAAGCATTGCTGAGTGAATTGGAAATTCAGTGCGACAGGTATGGGATGAATATTCAATATTAATAAAACAAAGGTTAAGCGATTTTCTAGAAAGAAAAAGGCTAAGCTAAACATTAAAATAGGAGGGCAAAAACTAGAGCAGGTAGAACAGTTTACGTATCTCGGTAGTGTTTTGGACCAACACGGTCAAAGTAGTAGAGACGTAAGGAGAAGAATTGCGCTTGGCAAAGAGGCTTTCACAAGGAGGAGGGAGTTGATTACGGGGACGTTGAGTAAGGATGTTAAGAAAAGACTCGTAAAAACTTGGATATGGAGCGTAGCTATGTACGGCGCGGAAACGTGGTCATTGAAGCAGGAGGATAGACGTAGACTGGAGGCTTTTGAAATGTGGGTGTGGAGAAGAATGGAGAAGGTGAAATGGTCAGAGAAGAAAACAAATGAGGGAGTACTTGGTATGGTGGGCGAGGGCAGAGGTTTGTTGGGAGAAATCCTATGGAAGCAGGAAAAGTGGATGAAGGGGGTATTGACCGGCAGTGGGATTTTGAAGACTGTAATAGAGGGGAGAATGTTAGGAAAACGAGGAAAGGGAAGGAACAGAATAGGGATGTTGGACGGGATGAAGGGAGGAAGAAAGTACTCAGAGATGAAGAGGGACCTGATGTAGAGTAGGATGCTGGATTTTGAGTTTTGTTAGGAGTCACAAAATATTTATTTGGTAGTTGTGTCCATCCAAAAACCTACCTTAACCGGTAGATTACCTAATAACAATCATAATATATATATATATATATATATATATATATATCCGAAATAGACGCTCTTCGGCGATGCACAAATGATGATGACGACCGTGCCGGCAAATCTAGTTGTACATATGTGAATGTTCTTTCTTTGCGTTTCTCTGTTTTTAAAAATCTTTATCAGTGTTTTTATACATTTGTGCGTCGCCGAAGAGTGTTCTGTCTCGAAGACGTATATATATGTACGTGCGTGTGTATCGGTATACATGAACTTATTAGCTGATGACTAACTCGCAGCAAGTGAATTACATAGATTGAACTATTATATCGATAATTCTAAGGAGTGCAATGGCTATATAAATATGTGAAAATATGGCTTCATTATGTGAACTGTAGGAAAATATTACGAAAAAGGAAAAGAATAGGGTTTGTTATACCTTAGTAAGCGATTTTTAGAAAGTTTTAAGAACCATTTGGAAAGAACCATGGTAAATGAAAAGGTAGGTAGAGTCCAAAGGATATCGACAAGATTAACAAAACCTTTTAACAGATGACAAATATGCCGCGTCTAGCAACGAAAAATCAAGGAAGAAAGAAAAAGAATTTTATAGGAGCAGAGAACACTACATTTACTTCGCACACGTATGGAATTCCATATACCCTGGACTATCGCTTAATAACAAATCATTTGAGTTTTACGTTGACGCAGTAGGAATACTTTAAGGCCATCTTTACATTGGTAGCGAGAATACAGTGAGTTTGAAAAAAATTCTAACGACACACGGAATCCCTCACAAGTTTCGAGACCAGAAAAGTAGGGAACATAATTTGCGACAAACAAGTCAATAATTAATTAAATGAATGGTGGAATAAAACCCCTTGCCACACACCCTCGTGATAATTTTCAGGATAAGCTGAAGATGGAGAAGATACATATTTTAAATGAAACAATGTTTCGTTTAAGTGCTTAAATTATAGCTGAACATTTTGTAATCACAGCAAAACTGAGTACAGCTACAGTTACAATACATGCATATTTTACTACAATACACTAAACACTAGAACATTGCTCTTGTCTGAAGTTTACGTAATTTCTCAGTAAATATGTAAATTCCTCCTTTTCTTCTTCTTCCACTCGATCTTGTGGTGTCTCTTATGGAATTGAATGGGCTGTAGCCGTGTGCAAACGGCCACTTAGACCTCATCGACCGCGAGTGTAGTGGACAGGTTCAGGATTAGAGATGTAAATCTAAATATTATTCTGAAAACTACCTAGAGGGCGGCTGACATGGGTTGCCAGGTCAACAACCATTCCATTTGATTAATCATTGATTTATATGTCGTGAATTATTTTACTACTGTTGCGGTATGGCATTGTGTGAGGGTAAATTATTTCTTAGAGCCATCATGTCTGCAGTGAAATCCCATTACCCAGCGACTATTGTCTCGCCTCCCAATTGTATGCAGCGCTAGGATTATTCCTACCGTCTCGACATTCAACTCAAGTGATTCGTGCTTTCTGAAATTTTAAGTCACGTCGGCAATACTCGATGTACAATTTAACTCAACCAATGCCTTTATAAAACAAAAGTTATACTTTCTATTCGTTCATAACGATTCTTTAGGAACGGACAGCTTTTTTTCAGCCAAGACTGAGTATACCTTTCCATTACGATGCCCTTAATAATCCTACTTTTGACTCAGAGATACTTGAACTAATTGCGTGATTCATCGCAGATACAGAGCAAAACGAAGTACGTTTTCGATGCAAGATTGCATCGATATACAAGCAAGTACGACCCACGCTAATGTTAAAATTTTTACGATGGTGTTTATGCCGAATTCCTATTTCAAAGCAACCTTTGAAAACCCTGAAAAAACAGAGGAACGCAATACTCGACGCTCTACGGAATGAAATTTGGGGAAATTTGTAAATCGATTCTCATTAATGTGCATTTACACATTTATGAGGGGATGGACTGGGGTATATCGAGGGAGTAGTACCTGTGACTGGAGGAGGCACGGATGTTTACTTCAATGAGGATCGATATATCATGGAGGACGTTGATCGATAAGTAATGACATATACTTATTATGGACCGACAGAGTTTAAAAAAATGCATAAGACCAAGGGAACAACAAAGAAATAGTCATAAAATATTTACGGCATGCAAATGTTTGCTCCATTCCCTGAGGTTCCGTCGATAGGAAGACAACCAATAAATATAATTATACCATCTTTCACGGACACTCATCTCCTTCGTGAAGCTTTGAGGTCCGTGAAGAAAGTAGAATGGAACCGTTATGAAGAATAAATTTTACGCTTTTATGAATAATGCGATGGACTAATGAGGGTGAACTCTCCGAAGCAATATTCTAATTATACTTGGAAATCGTGATGCATTAGAGCTCAAATTTTAAGAACACTGATCGACCAAAATTAAAGGATTTGGAAAATAGTAGTTACACATAAGAAAGAGTTTCATTTAAAATATATAGAATATGCTTCAATGTAATTAAGCTAAATGAAATTAATAATTGTATTAACCGACGCATCTTACATTAAAAAGGAATCACCAGTTCGTTAACCAAAACCAAATAAGGAAAGGTATATCTGTATTGATTTCGACATTATATCATCACCTATGAGAAGTAACGCACAACCGTATAATTAGGTCAACATTTTTGAAGGTCTGCCGCCGTAAATATGCTACACTATGGTTCCGTAAAAATTTTAACGAGTGATTCATGTAGGAAACACTCCCAAAAACACGGTAAATGAATAAATAAAATACAATTTTAATGTAACATATACTGCAACCGCTTCAGAGACCTCGCCAAACACGAAGGGTGGAATTATGTGACTAAATGTTTTTTCATCTCGTTATGCCAAGCTTACATTACACTATGAGTATAGGATACGGGAAATGAAACGTCCATTAGTCAATAAAATTAAATTATACGTTTATACAAACATGATATCCACTTAAGTGGATGAGTATCACATACTATCCCATCTATATTTCACCCTTAGCCATACTCGGTCGGGGTTTGTATCGTACCAAGAGGAAGAATGAGTATACATACCACAAATTTCACCAAAATATATGTTAAAACCAAGATGACAAATGAATAAGTTTCAGACCACATAATCACTCAGACTGTGTGCCGTAATAGTGTTCCCGAAGGGCTCTTTCGAAGAAAAGCATTTGATCTAATGCCCACGTACGTGCTCGTTAGTCTTTGCCGGCTTCCATTGATTAGGCATACATAGGGATTCTTCCCTCCGAACCGCTCCGCTGACGGGCATGCGATATATAGGACGAGGCACGTGACGGCATGAGACGCTCACGCACGGTCACGTATTTCACACGAAAACGTAGTTACGGGAGAGAAATTGAAAGTGATACCTTACGAAGCAGGGAGAATCCTACCCTTGGCGTGTCGCTATTACCTCAACCTCCTCGACCAGTACGTGCGGCGCGCGCGCTAACGACCGAACCACGCCTTGGGGGCGCATATTTCTTCCCTCCTTCGAGTCCCGGAGTCACGACCAGGGGACGATAGATTTCTCCGAGGGCACAGACAATCCTCTGATCAAAAGACTCCCGACCCACCACTCCCTCACGCCCACGGACGGGGCGAACGAAGACGAGACGGAGAGAGAGCGCAATCGTGGTCGCAGCCAACCCCACCTCTCCTTAGGTAAGAGAGGACACCACCTCCCTCCATCCACCCCCGCGCTCACGCCCGAGATCCATGCCCCCGCCCACCACACCCCCATGCTCTCACATTGCCGACCCCGCCTGTCCACCAGCACACTAACCACACCCCCCTCCAACCAACGCCCTCCCTCGGATTCAACCTTCTGTCGTCTTCGGCAGTGGGGTCGGTAACCTGAAGCAAGAGAGGGTACTTCCTGCCACGCTAATTGGAGGTAAGAACGAGTACCCACAACGACATTTTTGAGGAAACATAACAATCGAGTTTGAATGAGATCCATCCTAGCGAAACGACCATGGCTAACTATTCACACTCTCATTACACCCCCACCTGAAGAAATAGATGTAGAACTATGGCTCCCAAAGAAATGTAATCTGCTTAAAATAACAATTTAGATTGATTATATTCATAATGAAGAGAAATTGACGGAGACAGAGAAATGAACAGGGTATCAGAATATTAATTTGCTTGATAATAACAAAAAAGTGTACAAATTCTTCCTGAATTTCAGCTATTCTAGTTCCAGTTCAGTAACAGAGTAGATATTTCTACGATGTGTATTATTGTTTCCGTACCAATATCCGGTGGCAAGAAAATTGCACCGCAAGAATTTTAAATGTTACTGTCACAAGTCTTTACAAGTTATATGAAGTTTAAGGTCTTCTGGTCAGTGGTCAACCGTTCTACCCCTTGCGCGACTATTTCTTCCCATTTTAAACAACATACAAGACAAGAGGGTACATCCCAGTTAAATACCTCATCAAAAGTACAAAATATAAAATACATAAAAAAGAGAATTTAATAGAAAAACCACTTCCGTTATTGTGATTTAATTTCGTTATTATAATTTTCAACGATGGGTGTTAAAAGTGTTGGCATTGATTCGTAACATCAAGTAAAATGGACAATGAGTGGTATAATACCCGGTCCATATTTACTCACACCAATTAAACTACGTGAATACATAAAATTTCCTGTTACCATATAAATCAGATAAGGTGGACGATTTCCGCATACCATCTCTCTCAGCAGTTCTCTCGTTCTTATGATTTTAAATGAAAATCACTTTTAACGTATCTACCTCGGCCTCACACGGCGACTGAGTTAGGACACGGGTCTTGTGTATACCTACGTCATACTCCGTAAGCCGTCACAAGGTCGTGCGTATCGAGGGTGACGACACCAGGCTCTTTCATGCAGCTGAATTCAAACGCTTGGCGTTCACAACAAAAATGTCAGACTGCAAATCGGCCTCTTGATCACAGTCAGGTACCTAAGTCCAATTCGTTGTGATCGCGAGATGAACGGGGAAGAAAAGATAGCTTAAATCCATCCGTATTACAATATATTCTCATATTTTATGTGGATGATCTGATCTGTCGTTCTAGTGTAGGGCCCTGAAAATAGTCTGGTTGGCCTAAGTAAACAAATGCCCGCAACCATTCTGGAATGCTTAGTCTTGTTTGCTTTTTTCCTATCTACAGGGGCTCTCATTATAGTTCGTCTAAGAACTTCCATTTCGTCATTATTTTTCATGAATCCAGCAGATCTTATACGACCATCACGCACAATTGGATAATAAATTATTTCCTTGCATTTTCCACAGGCGCTGATAACCTTTCCCTTGAGCCATTAGTGAGGCGTTCAACGCAATAAAAGATTCTTTTAGACTGAAATAATAAATTCTTTGATTACCTAAGGTGTGCGAATGTCATTGTCGACACCTTAGTCGGCAATAAATAATTTTAGTGGGCTATACAAATAAATTGTTATTTACAAAACAATTAATAAGTCCCATAGAGTAAGGTCTAAGACCATTGACTTTGAGTACAAACAACCATTTAAATCTCTTACGAAATATCATCTTTACGATTCATACATTAACGCGAACATTTCTGTTTATCCACACATTCTTAACGCAATTTCCCTTCCTTTGTGTTCACTGCTATCTTCCCATTTCCACTTCCTACCCATCCGGTGATATCCTCGTCACGTTCACTTCTTCCCCTTTGCCGTCCTCTTCCGTGTCTTCCCCTGAAACGAGTCAAAGGACGTGCTTCTATAACCTGATTATACCACCCCCTCCCCATCAATTATGGCGCTTCGCCTCCGATTAGAGCACGCTCGCCTCACTACTTCGCAAGGCCAGAGACTTCCCTCCTCAGTCTCCCAGATCCTCACGCCCTTCCGTCCCGACACGGATCTCGTCCCCCACCACTTTACCTCAAGCAACATCTTTTGTGAGGGTGCGCGCGTAACCTCCCTTTTCATATTGTTCCGATCAAGTTACTCCCTAAAATATACTCTTTCAGATTTTTCTTCCACGCGGAGAGGGTTCTACCGATTTTCACGTCGGCGACAGATTTTTCCCTCACATACGTGTTCATTAGACTGCTACCAAAGTGACTAAACTGGTTGCGGACATTCTGTCCAGTTCCGCAATACTAAAGCTTAGGATTTAAATTTTGTTTAACCATATACATCCGATTACGAGTATGGGCGAGTGAAATGACTATATGAGCAAGGATGCGAAAACCATAGACGGGGATACATAAAATTAGAATAAAATAATAATACAATTAAGTAATGCTAAACGAGTGAAGCACTTGGGAGAGAATTGTATCTCTACCCTGGAGAAAACACATTGGAAGAATACGCGAGCTCATCTTAAAGGAGCACACTTAATTGGAAGGGTTTTAGGAATATATTATGTAAAAGTACAAAACAAAACCAAGTAACCAAAAGTAAACAACGAAAGGTAAGAGTTTTGTAGCATCACATGGTGGAAAATTGTTGGCAGAACGCTCTGCTATTGAGTGCCAAGTAATTGGTTCAAATTTTGAGCGACCCCTTTAGGGTAAGGCATTTGAGGTAAAGGATCTGGCTCCCTTACACTGAATGTATGAATTTCGCATGTCTTAATGCTTAATGCGAACTGAGCTATACCATCACCTATCGCTCCGTACAGCCAGCGACAAAATGTCAAGAAAAGAAAGTAATGGTGATGGATTAAATCGAAACACCCAGAAACAAGAGAGCAGGATGGAATGAGAATTTACGGAAGAAATAAGACATACGAGTTCACTGTTGACTGGGACAGAATTTCCTGGGGCCCAAAATGTATCGGCAGGTTGGATCATCTAGAAATTTACGGGAAAAAAGCTTCAGAATTGACATACTATATTCAACAATCTTTCCTTTCATGTAGGATTCGCGATCAGAAAAATACACGCAATCAAACATTCGTGATGAAGTAAGTTACCTTTAACAGGCTATTGTTATTACTAATTAATCACATTTCCTTGTAATGACATAATGAAGGCTGGTGCACAAATACCTCCATCGGCAGGCTGGATATGACAAGAAGTAAATAGATGTATATGTAAAACAGACATCATGAGGGAAGTATGCTCCTTAATAATTACCTATTCCACCTACTAGCAATAAAGGTCGCACATACAAAGTCAGTTGCAAATAAAGGAGAATATATAATGAGGAACGTAATGCATGGCGTAATCTATCTAATAGTCCAATCCGCTCAAAAGCGTAATCGAATAACAATTCAATTTCAACATCGGTAAAATTGCTGAAAATCCCCCTACCAGGGAACGGAAGACCTTAGAAAGCGCTAAAAATCAAAAGTAAAAAGATGCTGGGCCGCTTTCGAATTTTATAAGTACAGAGTACCAGAAAAATAGCTTACCCTTAGCCCTGAATAGTTTCTACTATCTGTCAAATACGTCACACTATAACTGCTGACCTCTCTCCTCAACATTCTGAGAATGCTATCATCGTCCATCGATTCGACCTAAAGAGAAATAGACCTAACATAACATTTAAGCCTAAAGATAGCGTGAAGCGATGTATCATAAAACTGTAAAATATTTTTATACCCATGGTGAATAAACTCTTAACAACTTCACTGCCAAACTAGGACTTGGCTACATAGAATTTGTATGGAAAACGCTTAAGCAAAAACATTCTTTCTTAAACATTTTCTACTGCAAATAAAAAAATGGAGACAAAATATACCAGTCCTTTTAATGATATAGCTAATCATAAAAATAGGAATACAATACCATAACCGCGAACTCTCCACCAGTAGAAATATCTTTACAACGATTTTTTATGAATATAAATGTTTTCTTGAAGTACATCTACACGCTACCCCGAAAGGGCATTGGGGGTGTTGAGGTACCAACCATATTTGCAGCAATATTAGTTCATAAATGCATTCGATATATATTTGCGCATGCACACAAACACCCTTTTAGATATACACACAAGCAATAAATGGTGTTTAATTAAATAACTAAAATTTTTCTTAAAGTAAGAATGTGCCGCAATCCAGTATACACCACTTATCAAATTACTCATTCGAACTCTAATAACAACATTTACCATTTGTAGCCGATTATGGACGTCCAGTATACGTTTACGTAATGGTAACGTCTCATACAGTCACAAATACATTTTTTCACACAGATGGCACATAGTCTACAATCACGTACAACGTGATAAATCTTATCATGAATTAGATAGGGATTTATGTTATAAATCATGGTGATAAGAATTATGGTTTCCGACAAGTTAATGTGCCAAGGCATAAAAGAATGGGGCCAATCAATTCACACAGCTGACAAAGATGAAGGTCAAATTTTGAAAGTCAAAAATGTGTTCCTAGCGCTGCGAATGAGAAGTAAAAATATTACGACTCCCAAATTAAGACGAACATATTTTCCCACTAAAAACAAAGTTTACGGGGCGGTAACTTAGGGCATTTCAGTCATATTTCAGGAAGTGAAGAGAACTATTTTTAAAACAAAAAGCTTTTCATTCTCATATTAGACAAATGTTGACTAACATGGGCAGACTTATATGACAACGCCCAAACATATTGGATAAAAATAAACCATAGTTTTCCACCCGACGGTTGTTTTAATACATTAAGGTAGAGGTCATCTAGCAATACGTTAAGGTAGAGGTCATCTAGCAATAAACCCAACGGGCTGTGAAATTCACGCATCAGAGTAGGGAGGCCAGTTCGTTTCCCTGTGCCGCCTGTTCCTAAGAGGATATGTCAACTGAAAAATCGCACAGCTTAGATGAAGTCGAGGGTGACGACAGGCGTCTTCACGAATCGAATCCTGGCTCTCCGATCAGTAGTCCAACGCTCTCTCCACTGGCCTATAACGTCCCCGGAATAAGATGAACTAATTACTAAAGTATCAAGTTTTTTGGTCGATCTATAGACAGAAAAACTCGATAATTTAGTAATACTTTACCAACTTTAGCCGGTCTTCAGACTAAGAGCTTTTTTATTGATCGTAAATCTGGAGTTAGACGATGGAATGCCATCATCAATACTGTATTCACCATACATCCGTCGCTATTACACCCGCGGAAATCTTAACCGCCCCTCAGAACGGAAACTTTCTGACGGATACAGAAAGCAGAAAAAGAAAAGAATGTAACGGACACTCCGAAGGGCAAATAATAATCTCACAACGCCCTAGAAAAAAATAAAGAGCTTTGCGTGGAACAAAAAAATAGGGCACAACTAGCAATTTTCTACTTCAGGGTTCGGTCCCACGTCCAAGCATCGACTTCTCCTTTACGGGTATACTATATTTAGACGCTAGACTTATATCCACAACCTCGAAGCCAGTAATCTTTTGTTTTTACCGCCGCATTCACGATTCATCCAATTTTCTCTCACCCAGTCCGAATGGGTTTGCGTGAGTTTCCTCTCAACATTCCGCCTCTCCTCGCCTTTCAAAGTAGTCTCGCATTACCACTTTTTCCTCCCTATCAATCCTTTCCTTGTCCGTCTCTTTTCCCATCCAGGAACTATTCGTAATATAAAATGCTTATTTGCTGTCAATTGCCCAACTGTATTTCTCTCTGGAAAGTGAAAGGATTGAAATAAACTCGCTTCTAGCTCCAAGAGAGTTCGAGAGTATAACAACACCATTGAAAACTCGTTGGATATCTGTTCGTCATTCGAAGATATCAGTTATTAGTACATATTGTGTTGGCTATGATACTAAGTTAAACTCGGCATCGCAAACTCAGCAATTTGGGGCCCGTATTTAATGGTTAATAATATTTTAATTTCACTACTTTAATTTTTCAAAATTGAAAGCTAGTTTGGGGAACGCGACTATACAAAAACCTGGTACAATTATGCCGAGGTACGTTTAATCATAATAAAGGAGAAGCACCTGTGGTAGGAATCATAAACATGAAGCCCACGGGTTGTTTTATGTGAAAAAATTGAAAGGAAATAATGCACGCCAGTCAACTCTCAAGGCAAAAGATATTGTACTTTTTACTCGTAACAAGGAATTCTCAGAGCGAACTAAAGGAAGTGAAAAAAAATCTTGTCGCACTTTCATCTAAGTTTTTCTTATTCGCGGTATTATCGGTACACTACACTGAAATCTCAAGAAAGCAGCTTTCTCAAATTTTGTCATAGCGAAACCTCAACATTTTCGATAATTCTACATTAAGTCCAAACCTGAAATTACCCTAGCTATAATATTTCTGAGTTACTTTTACTCAAGCAAGAAAAGATAACAAGGCACGGTGTGAACTATGAGCAAAATGAAAATATAATGCTTACCAGTCCGAGCCGACCGTTTGACCCATTTGTCGCAACGCTGGACTTTTTTTTTCAAGTTTAACCGAGCGTTTGCTTTCCTCTTCGTTTTGATGTCACTCGCACTTCACACTTTCTCCCCTCGTTGTCGCCAGTTTTCGCAGGCCCCGTGTCCTCGTCATTTTTTATTTCGGCATGGAAATGGCGGTTCAGTAAATGGATGCCCGCGAAAACTGTAGGTGGAATATTTAAGCGATTGTCGAGCATTTCACTGGGAGAATAAACAAAAATGTAATAAATCCTATCGACCATTAGGAAGCAAAATGGATATTCTAGCTTAACTGGGCGCAATAAAAGACTGTGAGCGCAACTCCATTTTCCCTCATTGCTTTGACTTCCTAGATAAATTCATCTCGATATAAGAGATTTAGGAAATGAGATATTACTTTTTAGCAACTCTTAACAGGATATCCATTAAAGATAATTAAAAACTTCTTGCCATGCCTACCATACTCCCGAGAAAATATACTTTAATTCGCAGGATATCGTGTATAAAACATGTTGTTTGTCACATAATTTTATTTAATGTCAAACTAAAATAAATTTTCAATAAGCACGCACGTTTACTACAATCCGAATTTTTTCCTAATCCGGATTGAAAACAGATAATTTAACAGTAATTCACCAAATGTATTTGGAAACAAGTTAAATTATTACCTTAAATCCTTTGATTTTATATTTTAAAGCTTCCGCTAGCAT
This sequence comes from Hetaerina americana, assembly GCF_022747635.1. NCBI lineage: Eukaryota > Metazoa > Arthropoda > Insecta > Odonata > Calopterygidae > Hetaerina > Hetaerina americana. The sequence continues at coordinate 41,783,160 of NW_027286763.1, forward strand.
GTGTGGCAGAAGGTACTTCTACACTTGGTATGCAAAATCAAAAATGAAGTTTTTCTTAATTTTGAGTCACAAAAAAAAGAAAGAAAGACAGAGAAAGATTATGTGTGTACACACATATATATAATGCTTGATGCACTTTTTCTTATGAAAAGTCAAAAGAAAAATAAAACGACTAACCAAAACGAAAACATACATTTATATATATATATATATATATATATATATATATATATATATATATATATATATATATATATATATATATATATAAAATTTAAATAATGTCGACCATGATAAATATAGATTTACGCATGTGTTACTATTCCAGATTCATTTTCAAAAATTAATAATAAGATCAGTTAGGCATAAACATTTATAACTAGGAGTCAATGTAATGCCATTATGGAGTTTCGTCATAATGCTACAACCTGTTTCATTGAATAATATTGAAGAAAAAGGATTATAAATATAATTTCAACATATAAACATACTCTATACTATTTTCTATGATCTTTTAGTCACAAAATACAAGGAATGAAGTAACTGCACAGTATAATGCATACAAAATAATTCATTCGCTGGAAATAGTCTGTACAACTTAATCTTTTTCAAGTTTCTTGTAGTTAATAATACCTGTAAATGCACTTGTGCCTATGGATAAGCGACAAGGTGTTTACTTCGTTGCATAATGATGAGAGAATTCTTAACCTTAAAAGTATAGAATAGAGCAAAACACATCGCCTATGCGCGCTAAATAACATCTGGTTGCTCAAAGCAAAAGATTTAGCTACATTACTAGAAAGGAAATGACTTCCTTCATAAGCCATAAGTACTCCCCTTCTTTATGGTTTATGAGCCATCTTGAATTATCTTATCTAAGTGAATACTTTTGGGACCGTTTTTGGTATGATTGGCTTTATTGTGCATGAAGTCTTTATCTTTTGAGTTCAAAAACATTACACGGACTTTAAAACAATAAACTATTATGACATTTAACAAATGATCACATATACATCGTAAAGAAACATTACTACCGAAAATTAAACGAAAAAGCTGATTTCCAGGCGATTGAAGCTCACATCGACCATTCTCCGAAAGAAACTTAGTCTATTAATTCTTCATACACTCCAACAGAGAATTCAAAGCACAACACGTAATTTAAATAATGATTTCTGCTAAGATACGAAAATAATCAACGAGTCCTCATTAGTCAATCGCTTTAAGATGAAATCCTTGATTTCGAAGTACGATGAGGAATATAATTTTTGCATGCAGCTACACTGTTCATGCACCCCGATTCGCCCTCAAACTTGATATCATCGTCTCCCGCCGACCTCAACTTAAGCCACCACACTCACCGCCTCACCCTTCTCCGATACGGGCCCCCACCCCCTTTTCACATCTCCCACCCCCTCCTCCCGACCCCCCCAACTTATCCTCCCCGGCAGAGGAGAGTCAAGGACAAACGGGGACGTCGCTGCCGAGACCACCGCCGCCACTTTGGATTTCTTCCTAAGTCACGAACTCTCTTCCACCGCCGCCAACACCACCTCCTTCCTTCCTCATCCCACCCCTCCCCCACCTCCCATCCTCATCCAAACCACCTATCCCGTCCTTTCCTACTCCCAGCGACCTTCTCTCTCTCCTTCCCCCTCCACTAAACCATTACCCCCCTTCCCCGCACACCTCCGCTTCCACCCGCCAACTCCTTCCCCGCACGGCTGCACGGAAAGATCCCTCGACTCTCTGGATTCCATCACGCTCCCCACAACGGCGTCGTCGCGAACGCCTTAAATCCATCCATCCCTCTCGCCACCCCTCCTCTCCCTCCAACCCTCTCTCTCTTCCAACCTCATGACCACACAACCGTTCGACCTCCTCCCCTTCCTCTCTCCCACTACGCGACTTGCTTACACTCACCCGCCTCGCCAACTCCGCCTCCTGCTCCCATCCCTTTCTCCTTTTTTTCGCCCTCCTCTCCTCTCCTCTCCCCTCCCCAACTCAACTCCTGCTGTCTCTCTCTCTCTTTCGTGTATGCATGTATATGTATGTACGATATATACACACATTTACATATATATATATGCATGTATATAAATGTGTATATATATCTATGTATACATACACACGATACCCACGCTCTGGGAGGATGACTCGCCGCTGCCGCCTTTCCCTCTTCTGCCCCTTCGGCTTTTTTCTCTCCGCCCGATGAGGCATCTTGCGCGACGCTTGCGTGGCCGCCTTTCGAAAAACAAGAGCAAACGGAAAGGAAGGAAAGGGAGTGAGGGACGTGGGGGGAAAGAGAAACAAGGCGGCGGGGAGTGAGTGGGTCTAGGGGGAAGGAAGGGATGGCCGGATGGAGGGATGAGAGAGTGAGGGAGATCGGCGGTGGTTGGGTGGGGATGGTCCGCCAGAGGGCGAAACGAGACGCGGAGGGGGGGGGTTTCATCCGCGAGGAGTCACCCTCGCGAGAAGCCTAAAGATGAATATACTACCTTCAAAAACTTCCCGAGCGAAAACGGACGGGTGAATAGAATGTGGCCTTCGCAAACTTCGCGATTGAATCTGTTTGCCAAATATAAAAACGTGTTAAAAAGGGCTCGTCCATACACGGATGGTTTCGGGAAATTCTTCCTGCTCATCTCAATAGTTATATCTTTTTACTTTTTTCTTTATACACTACAGCATGATCTTATCAAGTGTTGGGGTGAAACTTGGCAATTAATAAAATAAATCGTGTTTGTATTAGCGGAAATTGGTCGAATCATTTACCACCCCTGGAAATGATTCGACCAATAGTTTCATTAAAGAGCTTTGCTGTAAAAAAACATTCATTCCTAGAGCCTAATTCAAAACGATGAAATTTCCTTATATCTTTGAAGCAATATTTTGACCAAAACAATACCCTCAACAGCTAAGTTTATTAAAGTAGATGAAATATTAACAAACAATGGTTCAACAATCAAGATACTAATTCCTATAAAGCAAAAGAAGGTCAAACTCATGATTATAGCGAGCTCAGAAGCACTCTATTGCACAGGCCATATTGAAAAGGGAATGGAAAAAATCCGTAGAAACTACTGTAATGCATAAAAACTCATCCAGGAAATTAACAGGGGCGTTTGGAGATAGCGAAGGAGTAGGTAGGTCGTGAGGAGAGAAGGGGAGAACTAAACGAATGGGAAAGTTCGAAAGCAACGTTTTTCCGGAGATTCCTCGAGCGACCACCAGGACGGCAGCACCGGGCAGTGATCTCAGTCGCGACGTAAGTGTTCTGGCCAAAGAGATCCCGTCGTGACGCTGCGATGGATATAGATGAGGTAAGGAGCGAGAGCGGAACCGCCATGCTGCGAACGTCATGCCGCGATGACGCGTCGAGAGGCAGAGAGCCCCCATAGCAGAAGCGTTACGCTACTTCCGAGAGGCTGCCAGTTGACGTAAGGCGGAAATAAAAATGGGAACGTTAGGTGCGACAGCTTAATGATATGAAGCTTGGGAAGAACTTTATTTTCTCGGATTAAACATGTTATTTTCTTTGATGGAGAATTTTTAGTTTCGCTGCCGATAAATTTTGCCAATAAATATGGTTACCCATTTTCTATAGAAAGCAATTCTCCGGTGCATTCCAAACAATGGGGTGCATAAGTTCCTATTTATGCTCATTGTTATTCTAAGGGGTTAAACTACTTTTAATTATTTCTTTCAACCAAGTTCTTTGCTAGCATTTTCCTTTATTTAAAAATATCCTCGTGTGTTAATTTTATTTAATTAATATTATTTCCCTACCATATGTTCTCTCTATCACTGCCGAGGAAATTATTTGGCAATTACACACATTACGATAGGCATTATAAATCAACAAACTAAGCCACTTGTCAAAATAAAAAATATATACTCTGTATTATATTGTGTTAACATTTACTATCTATTACTTCGAGGGTGAATGAATTGTTTTTTTATTATCACGTTTTACAATTTAAATTTAATTTGAAGCTCATTCAATTTCCTTACAAATATCTTCTTCGTCATCCTATTAGGCCCTCTCTTTGATTGAATCGTGAACCTAACTGTCGAAAGAAATGCTGTAGCTCATTTTATGAATTTCATATAAAATATGATAAATATATGTTCATTTCACGTTAATTCCTCAAGTATGTTCATATGTCGCAGTATGGATTTTTTCTCAAGCCTTCTTACTTTTTTCCGTTGCCCTGTCATGAATCACCTATTTCCACAGTTCAGTAATGCCAATGAAAATTACAAAATACGATATCACAATCTTAGAGTGACCGAACAGTAAACGAGGAAAGGTTTGAGGTATTCTCATAAAAATCAGATGACGGTAAAAAGCAACTTCGGAATTTGCGACTTTTTTATTTCTTTAATCTTAAGATGTATCCGTGGATAAATCGCAACAGAGGCACCATTCATACCAACGGTATCTAGATTTATTTTGTATTAGCAAAGAGGCATTCACCTTAAAAATGAAATAATATATTTTTAACAGAGAATTGAAAATCGGAGTGGAATCGTTGAAGATAATGATAACTTTGAATTCATAACAAGAGGGGTCCACAATATCCTTGTACACTTGAATGAGGTACTAATGATCAGTGAAAGCTCTCAGTGACCTTCCTGGGCAAGGATGGTCAAAAAATAATCTTTTAACGGCTGTTAAGGCGGTTGACATTAATTAAGCAGTTTTATGAATTTCCCAGGACGGGATTCCAGGTCAGCTAACTACACTTGTTATTCATGAATACCTACGTGGGAAATATTTTGCATGTTTATAAACCGCAAGCCACATCCCATTTCCCACAACCATTTGGGACTTTGCTAGTAATCATTGTAAACGTGAATTGCTTGGGAACTAAAAATATTGGTTAATCAAACCATCTCTTCCTATTCTCCTATCTGAACTTGTGTTAAAAAATTATGCTTCGTGAGGGATAATTCCCAATGCGGAGATTCTTTCCCATCCCCTTTGAGAAACATCTAAAGGCAAACGGAACTTGAAAAGATACCAAAAAAGTACCAATTTGAAATGTTGCTTCAAGCATTATTTTCGGGCTTCACAAAACCTTGAGCCCTTAAAATAATACACAATACCTTACTCCACTCTACAGTCAAAACAAAGTTAAGTTCTCGATACATGTAACTAATTACCAAAGCTTAGTTAAGAAGCAGGAGTTCCTTCAGCAGCAGAAGCAGGAAGGCCTCTACGGGTATACATTTAACACATGGAGTCTATCCTTGCTGATTAGGCAACCCGCCTTGCGAAAATGTGAAGAGGGTATGCATAGAAGTCAGGTGACCTTCCTGTGTTACGTGCTGAAGCATATCAAACATCTTTGAATTGCTAATTCCAAGACGACGTGTGAGAATAAACCTTTCCCAGAAGGCTCGAGGTTAAGTGCAATGGAGGAGTTGGAGTCTGCCCGGCGTGATCGTCACTATACACACTCGCTCGGGTAGGCGGAGGAATTAGCGTTGGCATGCAGATGAGGATCACCCCAAGCAGGAGAGGGGAAACACGCAGAACACGGCAATCTTCGGATTAAGCCAACACCAAAACCTACGCTCACGCAAAATTAGTATGCAAGATTTACGATTAGATTGTGTAAATAATATTCCCAGAAATCGATTACGAAAAGAGTACATCATTCTTTAATCCAGATTCAGTCATAAAATTATTCGCAGGGAAACAAATATTTTCATTCAACATTTCTTGACTGAATATCCAATGAGTGCAAATTGCGTTGTCTTTCATTAATGATTTCAGCATATCCAACTCATAGACTTTCAGGCAAATATGCGAGGTGCGGGACAAATAAATGAATGGTTTTATTCACCTTCTGGAGGACAACTCCCTTAAGACTAAATTATCTTATAAAGTAATTTTTTATGGTGTAATATCATTGAATAGTTGCAGAGTAACTATTACGTGCAACAAAACTAGGAGCATTTGTATCGTTCTTTTAGTAAATAACTACAGTAATATATGAGACGCCTTCTATGACATGATATTTTATACATTTTAGGTTGCGATAAATTAAAAAAATTTAATGATACCTAAATACGTAATAAATTCTTTATTAAAAATATCACATTTCAATTCATACTGACTTCAGCCTCCTCACTTCTTTCTCCTATACACTCTCTGACCCGACAGCCGAGCCTGGATCACCCCATTCTCACCAATGGATGTTAATGTAAAGGATTATGTATGTATTACATGAGGACTGGTTACAGAAACACAATTAATCGTTCGACTAACGGATAAAATGTAATAAAATCTAATCCCCATACTCTAAGGCATATGAAGCCATTCAGTTACGTTCTTTTCAAAGCCGTCATTCGCAGGAAGTGATATTACTTTAGGAGAAATATTTGTTTATTCGTTAGAAATACCTCCAAAGAAACGTTTTTAACTATTTCGCTCACCAGCTAAAATTCTTCTCAAGGAAAGTATTTATTTATACAATTCATACGAAAATAATTACCTAAAATACTCTTGTCAATCAATTGTTCTCTTTAAAAGGTCGCCATTTGAACGTTTAATCGATAAAGTATTAAAAATCATTTGAAATATAGTTAAACTGAAATAATTTTTCCTTGGAATTAAAAAACTGCATATCGGTTCGGGAAAAGCATCCAACGAAATGGGAAAGGCTTGGGATATATTACGTATTTGAATTCGATTGATGCATTTCCTAAAAAGGCTTGAAACTCGACGTTTAAGAAGAGCATTCACTGTGAAATAACAAATTTACCCTCTTTCTTTCTCACAATGATGTCCGTTTTTTAAAGCCTTATATTATTATTTACCTTAAGAGTAACGTAAATTGATTCAAAGAAAAATTATGACAATTATTATATATGCTATTACACGAATCCTACATTTTATTCTACTTAATAGATTTCATTTACTGATGCTCCAAGGCCATTTAAGGCTATGAGTTTTGTTGGCCGTCAGAGCAAAGAGTTATAAAATTGTGGCATGAATCTAAAGGTATAAACATTGGAGTTCTGATCATTCTAAGCCACCCTTTCATTATTTCCATACTGAAAGCTCTATTTAAATATTTCGAACTTATGACGATACACTTGATTCCGAATTCTTAACTCAAATGCTTGGGTGTTACGAAATTACCAAAACATATTTTGATGGCGATCATCGCACATATGTTTTACAATAATTTATCTCTCTACTTGCCATATTGTCTTTGGGGACGTTTTCCACATAGCAAGTAAACAATTCGGTACACTGTGGCTACTTAAAAACTTCGCTCAACCATTACTTGCCGTTGATATCTACCTGTTATATCGACTCCAATACAGAACGTTCAAAACGTTTCATGGAGGAAGAAACATTAAATTGTTTTTTTCACGAGCATCGGCTACGAAATGCCTGAAAAACCTCCTAAATAATTCTCTCTACGAAAATGAATAATTTACTAATACAAACAATAAATTTCTACTGCGAAAACCTGTGGAATCAAAATTATTACTAAATCAAAACTTGTATCAAAAGCAAACAACATCACGTTTTGACTAAAGGTGTTAGCTTTAAAGTATCTACCATCAATCAGCTAATAATAAATTCATAGTAGGAATGCGGCCATTAAATGAACGAGGAGGATCTATCAGCCACTGATATTTAGACCATCCCTATGGCAGACGCCAGATCCTAATGGTATTCACGCATGCTATATCTGTCATCAAAGGAGAAAACGGTACAGCATGAGACAGGAGGAGAAATTCCATTCTCCTTTTGAAAATTGGCGCTGGTTTAGAGGGCGTCAATCGTTTAAAACACCAACAGACGATTAGAATACGACAAATCAACTTAATGTACCACATAAGGAATTTGATAGAATTTCATAAAATTAACGACAGACATAAAAATCAAGGAAATGAACTCAATTTACAGCGGAAATCATTACGGAGGGTATCATTACGAATGATTCAACGTATTCTTTATGCAAGATTTAATAAACACATTACAAGACATAACATATGCTCATACTAAGGCACATCAAGAGTCGGATGAGGCTTTATTTTTTTAATGTGAATGTGAAGCGAAATTAATCAACTGAGGTTCGCACAGTTTGAGGAGGAAGGGGTCTCCGAGCGAGAACTGGAATTTAGTAGTGGGCGGCCAGCGAGCAAGGAGTTGAATCCCGCGCCTGCCATGGGAGAGTGAACGCCAAAATGAGGGAAGGGTCTGGCGGGTTCAACAAGAACAAGGGGCTTAAGCGGGGGGGGAGGGGGGGAGAGAAAGAGGGATTGGGGTTTGGGGAAGGGGATTTGGGGGAGGAATGGTAGGGCTGGTGCCGGGTAGACAGCGAAGCGCTCGACGAGCGGGGGCGATAAGGCGGAAAAAGATTTTGACTGAAGGGGACTGGTGGGAAGGGCGATGAGACGGGTGGGGGGGGGAGAGAGAAGGGATGGAGGCCGCGAGGGGGTTGAGTTGCAGTTGACTCACTCTTTCCGAAAGGCGGCACAATGGAATGGCGTGAAAATCGCTCTGCCGAGCCCCCTCTCTTCTCTTTCCCCACCTAAGCCGACCTGGATGGTTATTTGTAGTTGAGTGGGGGGCACAAGGCGGTTTTGGAGAGTGAGGGATACAAATGGGCCGACTATCTCCTAGGCCGCGTAGGAGGAAGACGAGAACAATGGTTTCCGAGGACGATTGTGACTCGGAACCAGCCCGAGACTGCACGAAGGAAAGGGAGACAGTGGCCAATGGAAGGTCAAGGCTCTTGTGCACAGACCAAGTCGTTCTCAACATATAAAGGCCTCCACCTAATAGCCTTAGGCTATTCTGGTTCTCTCTGAGAACTTTGAACTTCAATCTCCTAAATGTCTGCATCATCCACGATTAAAACTTAAAAAATTCAGCATATGTTACTTGCTTCACAGAAAATTATACTAGCCTGTTTTGTTCTGCTCATAATCATGAATGTAAGTGAAACCATATTTCAATCATTTCATTAATAAGGTGAATGTTCATGGGTGTCATTGTAGAAAATCAACAGTTGTAAGCTACAATTCTAGTGATAACTTCCATTACCAATTGTTTTCCAGACTTCGAAATAAGTCAATATCTTCCAGTATAACCTTCATCATGACTTTGTATCAATTAGATGTAGGCTTTTCATTTTGTTGTCTAATATGTATAATTACGAAAGAGGGTATCAAAGTTGAAACCAAACAAAAATTTACGAAATAACAAGTATCATGCTGGTAACTTCCATAATTACCCAAATAAACAGTAAACACAGCGTTTTCATCGGCATTGAAATTAAAAAAGCGAAGTTCATTTGGGAGGAAAAAAGAGGAATGGTGCAGAGTAATAAAGGGTGTCCAATTTTTCACAATTCACTGTCGAAAATAATTACGTGTACAAGAGGTCACTCATTATAAAAATTCATAATTTCGGCAGAACCACTATCCATCCTTAATCATAATCACGATGAGGAAATTTTTCCTTGAATTAGAGTCATAACCATCTCTTCTAAAATAATTGGCGACAGTTTAAAACTATTATCTCTATCGACATTTATTAAAAATAATGGTCATGAAAGTTACGTATTTTCGACTCCAAGGATAATTTAAAAAAGCCCCGAAAATTAAAGCCCTCCAAAGTTGCGATTCTTCAATTAACATGCGGTAGTTACGTAAAAGGGATACATGCAACACCACCATTGTACCTTCAAGCTTTCAGAGCACAATGGCCTCTCTTCTCGGATCATTGCCGCCGTCCCATGAAACGGCAGGGACGAAGGAGGAGCGACCAATGTCCCCCGCCCCCAAACATGCGGGTGAAGGAGGGTATTAAATACGATTAAAAAGATATACTGAGGAGGAGCGAGAGAGAGAGAGAAGGGGGTATGAACTCGGTGTCGGCCGGCCAGAGGCGGAGAATATGAAAAAATAAGAATTTCGAGTCGCTCTCCCATGTCGAGGAGAACTAGTGGCGTGCTGGGATCCACAACCCCCCTCCCTCTTTCGCCACGGGAGACGGCGTCTGAAGGCATTGTGTTCGGGAGACGATTGAAGCGACACGAGGCGGGACGGAAGGGGAAGTTCACTCGGTTATGAAAGGGAAGAGGGAGAAGACTCTCTCTCTCTCCACCCTTTTATAGCAACCCGTCCCCACCTTTCCTTCCATCTCTTTCCAGGGTTAACGAGCACGTAATTATTTCCGGGCTCCCTAAAGGCGTGACCCAGACCTTCTGCCGTCCGAAGCCAAGGTCCTCCTGACCCGAGAACCCTTCCCACACGTTCTCTTCCGTCCCTCCACCCCCTCTTCCTCCTTCCACCGACTCAACCCAACATCACTATTCTCCCATCTCCCGCCAGTTTTTTTTACAATACGCCGAACACTCTTATACCAGTGAGTATGTGTATATATTCCACCGGACTTCCTCGACCATTGTGAGAGTCCCTCTCCGTCCACGAGCACTCCTTCCACCGACAGAGTCGGGAGTTATTATCCTCGACAGAGAAACATTAAGAGGAAAAAATATATAGATGAAAAAAAAACAACGCGGGCTTTGAATACGATACGCGCGGCGTGGGAGTCATTGTCTCCCGCTCGCATGATGTGACGACCCCGCGGGGCCTCTCTAGAGAGGGCGCGCGTGCGTGCGCTCGTTTGCGTGCTCGCGCGTGCGTGGAGTGGTGGAACGAGGCGCGGGAGGGAAGCGCGGCAGGAGAAAAAAGAAGGAGCGCGGTGCAATGCATAATTTATTTGTTTTATTACGAAGGCAGGCAGTAGGGGCGGGGCAAGCAGTTAGATGGATAAGGCGGCGAGTGAAAGAGTTTCTAGCGCCGCACGAGTCGCGAACACACTGGAAATGAAAGGAGAAAAAAAATCATTCGCGTCACGCTGCACGAGGAAGTGATATAGAAAAATGGCGAGAGCAACATAGAGATGGACGATTGCAGGCGTGTGACGGCATTCCACAACTAATCTTGATTTTAAAAACATGGCCAACTTTCCGGACCATGGAAATTTCTCGTTCACTCGCATTCGTTTATCGTCTTCGGCCTTTTTGTGTATTTAGACTACCGAGGGGCGCCACGAAGAGTCAGCCATTTGTGAGGAAAATAACGACAATAATAACGCACAAAATATATAATTATTGAACCTTTTTATTTCTCGACTACGTGTCATTTAATATTATCTTTCTACCGAAGGACCATACACAATATCAATTCCTCAGGAATTTTACAGTTCAGGTTTTTGATTTCAGAAAAGTGCACTTTGTGAATTTCGTTTCTGAGTTCATATTAGACATTGAGGTAAAATATACGCGGCCTACAAAGGTAACAAGTTTACTGTCTGTCAAATTAATCAGTCATTCAACAAATTCTCAAATGACTGTCCAAAATCATAGAAATACTCTCTTCTAAAAGACTATAATTTAATCTTTCCGAAATAAACCATCGATGCTTTAGAATTACTTTTTGCATGCACATAGTTATTAAATGAATTCCGAAAAAGAATCAAAGACTTTGCGCTTCCACAGGAAAGAATTCAATGTTGTCGACTAGCTCTGGACTGGACCATCTGGACACTTCCTTCATTTTTTCCTATGGAAACGCAGTCTTTGATTCTTTCTTCGTGCTTTACAAATGGATTTCCACTAAGTATCGGCCTCAGCCATCTCTCAACATCTATCAAATATTTACAATATTAGCGCAAAACCGAATCGCCATCCAGATAGTACCTTTGCGCAAGTTTCTGTCTCAATGCAAGAATAACAATAGTATAATCTCAGCTAACTTACTTATCTCTCAGGTGCAATCTGAGGCCTGCATAGGTGTGCGAGAACCACTACCAGTCATATGAGACGAGATCATACCTCCTAATATTTTAAGAAAGTTACTACCTACTGCCAATGAGAAATTTGATCAGGCTTGATCCGAATAGTAGCCTTACACCGAAAAAATCTTTTTATTTGCCATTTAAATCCCGAAAGCCATCATGCACAAGCTAGAGAAGGGTTTGCGAGAGAGTACCGAAGTAATTAAGTATTAATTGCGGATCAAAAATTGACAAAATACTAGACCTGAGATAAAGTAAAGCTATAGTTAATTAGTTCTTTGGGAAATATCATTTAAACGTTTAATGATAAGGCTGCACTCCCAAGTCCGACCAACTCCGGAAATGCCCATTTGATAATCAAGCCAAGTAGAGGCTTCCTTTCCGGGAAGTGGGCTACTTTTGTAATTTTTCAAACTCCATGCATGCCATCGCAGAGGCTTCATTAAAAGGAAATCTATCTCTTGAAAAAATTATGCATCAATTTGGAGAAATGAATTCTGGGTAGTCAGTTTATCAAAGTAATTTTTCATTTCGGAAAGCAGAAAAATATGTCACTAATAAAAACATTGGTGGAGATAGATACTCGAATTTTTAAAGAGATATTAATAATGAACGAAAAAATAAATAGTAAAATGCTTCATTATTAATATCTCTTTAAAAATTCATAGAGTAGGATGCGGGATTTTGTGTTTTGTTAGGAGTAATAAAATATTTATTTGGTAGTTGTGTCCATCCAAAAACCTACCTCAACCGGTAGATTACCTTTAAAAAATTCTTCTTTCTTGCGATACCTACATTTGAAATACTCCTTTACTTAGGAATAGGTGAACAGGTAGTAAGGAAAAAAATTAAAACTGGCACTTTCCGGGCAGTGGAAAATTGCGCAAAACTAATTAGGTTGAAACTTTCTTGATCTTAAAATGCAGAGCTGCGAAAAATTATAAGTAACAGATGAAATATTTTCATACCATGAGTATCGTATAGTGCCAAATTCCAAACAAATATATACATGAGGAATTACAATGCACCTACTTATGCAAAGAAAAACAAGATGTGGCGCCTGCCAATCACTATCAAGTCCAGAAGCCATATTGGCGCATACCAAAGTTCCCGGAAGATAACAAGCTGATCGAGGACAAATTAACAGTAAAACTGAAAACAATTATTCCTTGGCAAAATTTATCGATCTGTTTGTATACGACTATACACACTTACACCTCTATGAGGGGGTGATACGGAAATTCATCGCCAGTCAATAGTAAATGTTTGTGGCGCCTTGGCAGGGTAAACATAAAATTATATATATTCCATCAAAGTCTTGGGCATTAAACATCAACAAACATTACGCGATACTAGATGGAAGCAGCTTCATTTGACCCCACCCCAATCACTGGATTAAATATGCAGAGGTGAGGATGTCGGGGATGGATTTGGAGGGTTTGAAGAGGAATTTGGAGGAGTGAAGAATCAGGAAGAGTACATTTGGTTCACTTAGGATGGCTCCAATTTAGGCAAGTCCATCAGGTAACAATCTCAGATACCTCCCTCAATCGCCTTCAAGGATAACGCAGGGAGATGAAAGATAAGAACAAGGAGAAATTCCTCACCGAAGGGAGGTGAAATCAAAATTACGGCTTCACATTTAAGGATTCCCGAGGAATTCATTCCGCTTGTTCTAATTTTACCCAACTGCACAGTCACATCTAAATCTGTAACACGCAATAGAGTAATTCAATTGAGAGAGAAAAATTAAGGTGAAGTAAAGGTATTCAAGCATGAGTGGATATCATTCCACAGAAGACAAGCGCCTATTTAAATGTCACTTCAAATGAGGACCTAACTAAGAAGTCCAATAGTAACTGAAAGTAAATAAATGGAACGGAGGGCAGCTAAGTTGATCGGCCGTAGTTCTTTATTTGTTTATTGCTTTCATTACGAATCTCACGAGGAAAGAAAGTCCCTGAATTTTTTAGTGCACGTCTCCCTTAAATTATCTGAAACTTCCAATCTTCTGATAGAGTGAGGGGCCTTCATGAAATCAAGTTTTCTGTATCCTTCTAATAGCGTTAGCCTCGCCTTCTCTCTCTGTGCTTGGTGGGACTTCCACCTGTTTCCTCCATCAACCGCGTTGAGTTCGCCTTCTTATCGTAGCATTTCTTCACATACATAGTGGCCCATCTTTGAACATTTCTTTCTCCTAATTCAACTCTTTCTCCAATAGATCCCAAAAACTTTAATATTTTAACGCTGACAAAAAGATATATGATATTTGACGCTAGTAGATGAGATCACAACATGATCAAAAAATCAACTGCCTAACAGACTGTCGTTTTTCTCTCGCATAATTTTTCGTTAAAACAATCGGAATTATAACACATACCAATTCAGAATCCCGAAATAAAATGATACACACCGCCAATAACCCCTAATTATTCTAACGGCACGTGATTCTACACCTTCGCCACACGCCCTCGCGGCGGCTTGCAGGATAGATGTAGTATATAGTATAGGGACGTAAATTCCCTAGGAAATGAATTTATTGAATCCGAGAGACGGAAATAAAATAAGAAACTCGGAGTTAAAATTAACCCTATTACATCTACAAGCACAATATGAAATTCAAATATGAAATAAAGGTGTGCAGTGAGCACTCACAATACGTCTGGAGATGTTTAGAATTACTCCACACAAAAGCAATATAAGTAAACTTGCTCGGACGGTTTCATCCTCTGCGAGTACTGATTGAAACGTGGCTGAAAGCCATTTTATTTTAGTTCGTGGCATACTATTCCAATACTACCTCCCAACACTGTGTCACTGATTAAATTAAATACTTCGCGGAGTGGATTATACATCCCCTGCTACATGAAAGAAAGAGGGAGTAAAATGTGACGCATTTGACAGCGTGCAGCTGAAAGGAAACACCCAAGCTGCAAGTCAGACGACTCATCACTGGAAATTTTACCGGTTCAAACTTTCCAAAATGCTGTCATCCCCTTGAACACACGCATTCGACACACCTGGGGGGGTCACGAAAACTCTCCTGCTTCCCTCTCATCTTTTTCTCCCTCCCCACCCTCCCGCTTTCTAGACTCGACAACCAATGCCATCGCTCCCCTGGCTACTCGCGGACAAAATCCACGTCGTCACCTAGATGCATGCACATGAAAGCAAGACAGCACACGCGCACGCACAATTTTTGGCTCCTCAACCAACCAACACCTGACGCGACAGGTGCTGAGGAAAAGGGACGGAGTGTTGGCTGGCGAGAAGTTCGTTTTTCGTAACATTTCCACGCTATGAACACCTCTTCCTAGGTAGTAGTAGCGGCCGTAGTAGGGGAAGAAAATGAGAGGGATATTGGGGAGTTCGTGGCATTTGTGCCCTCCCACACCCCTCCCCCCCGAGAGAGAGGGGGGAAGCACGGAGGGGGAAAAGGGTCGCCATATGTCAGGAGGAAACCCTAAAAAGGTCGTGTAAGGCTGGAGGGGAGAGGAAGTGGGTGAAGAAGAAGACAGGTGGGAAAGAGAGGGGGGGGCGAGTGAGGGGAGGTAGGTGAGCGAGTCGAGGAAGAAGAAGAGAGGGGAAGTTTTTTTTCGGCGCGAGAGAAAACAGCCGCTGACGTCAGAGCTCGGTCACCGTGACGTCACCGTCCTTCCTCGCACAGATGTGCCGACCGCGCGTTTATTATTTTTTCTTTCCTTCCCCGTCATCCACCCCCCTTTCCATCCTCACCCTCCTGACCCCTTTCCCCTCTTTACCCCACCCCATGCATTTTTTCAGTGTTTCTTTTATCTTTTTCCCCTCCCCGCGCCCTTCCAAGGTGGCGTCGGCGGCGGCGTGGTTCTCGCAGGGTGCTATCATCCGTAGCAGAAAGCCTTCGTGGAGCGATGGGAGGGAGGGGGAATAGAGGAGGTGGGGGAGAAGACAGGTGGGCTTCCTCCTAGAATTGTGAGGGGAGGAAGAGATAATACGTGTCGGAATATGGGGGGAGGGGTGCCGAAGGTAGACCGGTCGGCATGCGTACCCGCCTGAGCAGGAAGCCGGAGGAAACTAGAGGAAGAGGTCGGGAGGAAGAGATAAGGCACGATGCATAACACGCCTGCGTCGGGAGAGATAAGGAATATAATTCAGCACTGCAGTCATAACAAGTAGGGCAAATGGCCTAAGGATGGGGATAAACCTCGAGCTCAATGCCGCTTTATTTTTGAAAAAAAATATATATAAAAAGACTCCATGACCAACACCCAAGGGGTATGCTAAGTGCGGAGAAGTAATGCGTGGTAATCTCTGCTTCACTTAGCAATGGTCCTTTAACTCGCGAGTGAAAACAAGCGCCCGAGGTGGGCTTAACGAAGGACATTCTATTTTCCGTCCTGCTAAATAGTTCTGTATCCAGACTTCGTCGCTCCTCCTGAGATTACGTCAGGATTTTTTAAATGGCACAAATTGAAAGAGTGACTTCTCACTCCTGATCTAAGGAAAGACATACTTGTACTACGTGAAATTAAAAGAAGAAAAGCGGTGAAAATACGTGTATTTTCGCACGCACGCAAAGAAGGGTAATTATTCATCGATATCGACAAAAATACCCCGCGGCCATCAAAAAAGTATGTGGCAGGGGGTGCAAGCGCCAGGTTGAAGGGTGAGTCATTAGCGTACGATCTACAGAGATAGTATAAATGGTGATAGCGTGGGGAAACCAACGTTTAAGTTGAAATTTCTTACATCAAGGATATTCAGCTCAAAAGGATTCGAAGTTCTTCCAAGACTTTCTCCACGCAAGAATAAAAGTAACCCAGACATTACACCATGGCGTCTTACCTGGTATAAGACACTTCATATACTACCAAACATAGACTACCTTTTAAGGCAGGCGTGGATGTAGACACGTGGCATTGTGATATTAATGCGAAAATTAGTTTTCAGCAAGAAAAATTAAACATTGAAAATAGTTCGAAGTTGAGAGAAATTAGGGCTTCTCCGAGAAGAACTTATTTCGACACCAGATGATTAGAGTAACTCACATGAATAGCACACGAGAAAAGCTACTTCTGAGTTTGTCTTATAAAAGAACAAAGTAGGTGAAAAAATGTATTTATGCGCTTTCTAGTACATTTAGATAAGTTCAGAAATCTCAAATATCGGCTCGAGGATCGAGATCGGATCGAGAATATCCCAATAAAAAGAATGGCAAGTGTTTGAATGTGAATTCTAACTATCAAACTTACAGATGCTATATTTTCTCACTTATATTTCCTGTATATTTAATCAAGTAGAATAAAATTACATCTTGCGCAATTATCTATCACTATACAGCGTCTCCTTGCATTTTAACTTATTAGTTCCGTTACTGGCTAATTTCTATCTAACAATGGTTTAACATTTCTACTTTGGCTAAAGAAGAGAGAATTTTCGTTAAAATATTCAAAGTAGCAGTAAATACACTAGAAAGGAAATATATAGTCAGCATAATGGAGAAACAGCAATTCCATGACTACAGATATCCAAGACAGACTTACAGATGTGGCGAAAATAATTCCTGATAATATTAGAAGAGCTTTAAACTGAAATTTCTCCATTAAAAATTCAATTCATTTCTCATCAAAACGAATGAAGTGAAACGCTCGTCATGCATCCATCAAATGCTTTGGAAAAAGTGCATGATATGACGTTTTCAATGGCGACTGAATGACTCCTGGAAATGATTGGACTTGAATGATCAATCGGTACGGTCATCAGACAAGAAAGGAATGGAATGAGCTTTAATTCCAAACAGACAGGACGGTAGGAATAAATCACATTGCGCCAGGTCAGTTAAGGTCGCCCGAACATCCGCTCTATCATCCACTCTCCCCTCTAGGTCAGATTACCAATCACACCTCACTCGCACGGCTTTCACTCACGTCCGGGACCCCACGCTCTCTCCTCTCCATTGAAATCATTTACACCGAAGAGCAGACTAACTCCACTCGATTTTCAAAGCCAATTCCCTAACTGAGGTTCTAATTGATGGGCTAAGAATGTTGAAATGACATTTGGGAAAATTTTATTTTCTCGAGCTCAGAAAGGGATTCAGCATAAAGACACACGAAATAACACTCCGAGGTTGTTGCACCATATAGCTGCCGTTCTAAATGGTCGATGAGAATAAAATATAATTTAACAGGCTTCCACAAAAATATTACTATACAATTAAAAGAGTCATTAATTCTTATTGCCATTCATTTCCATTTAAAGTGTGAAATAATCCTATTCAATGTTTAGAGCAGAGATCTGTGAACTCCAGCAACAAGAGAAGCAAATAAGGTTATCAATCTGAGGAAAAACAATTTCTTAGTACTCTCCCACGTGATCAGAAAACTTTCTCCTTTTAATTTGTAAGCGGGGTTTAAAACCCAATGTCTATTTCATATTTTGCGTTTTCATGATGGTGATTCACAGATATCGAGCAGGGTATGATGGTACTTGCTGGCCGATAGTTAGATACTAATCAGGCAGAATAGAATGAGCTAGCAGGAAGTCACATCAGTTTCTTTTTTGGAAGGATTCTTTCGTTATTGAGTGAAATATTCCTTCAAAAATTCTTAAATATATCATAAACCGCTATTTCATTGGAACATTAATCAACCTTAGTCCACTTTGAATAACTGGCGGGATTCCATTATAGAAAGAAAACCAAAGCGTTAAAAAGAAATACAAACTACGTTTCGCCAGCGTAATTGATGAAGAATTTGAGAAAGTTGTGCAAAATAAAAGTTTCGTTTATTAACTACATCCATTTATTCAATTCTATATTCTTAGAGAGTATAATTATTAAGCTAAGAGAGATGTATACATTTCCCATCCATCAAAATTATTATACAAATAAATACCTTCACGGTAACAGATTTTATACGGGAAAGTGGCAAACAATGTTTTTTTTAATTAACAAGTTGTTAACTGATATTAAATGTGTACTTAGAAGAATTTAACCCAACCACAAGCAAAAAAAGACGCATCATTATTGCATGCTATTTGATTCACGACTGCGATTCTCATTGTCCTTCCTCGTGCATCAACAGGGCTGAAAGCCAATGAGAATGCATTCCATTCAGTTCCTGCGTGCACCGCAGCACAATTGCAGCCCGCTGATGCATATTAATTACACTCCATATAAAATGCCTGCCCTCTTGATCAGCATAAGATTTCACTTCTGATTTACGGTGGTGATATTATTATTCTCATGGGATTCCCTCGCAAGAGATCTATTACATAAATCAGAAAGTTGGAATGGAACAACCTTGAGTACAGTAAATGAAGATATTACGGATTCATCGTAGGTTTTTCGCTATGCATTTCACCGACATCTCATGTGTTACCTCATTGGATTTTCACAAAGAGAATTGAGTACTAAAATAGAACTCAATGAAAGATTAAATGGGAGTATTTCCATTTCACTAACGCTTTCCAACTAGATTTGAATATACTCCAATTAGGTTTTCCTCTATCCAAAATGTATTTGCAGACTCCGCCTTCCCTTCTTTTCAGTAAAAATTAATTCAAACAGGTAATAGTAGAATTTAAATGAAAAATTGTGCAATTCCTTATTAATAATCCACCAGTGAGCCAGCCTTCCTTCAACATTCCAATTTTCGTAAATATTGCTTCGCCCAAAGGGACCTTATTCCTCTTGAACAACCTTGGATATGTAACTATCCACCTAGGAAAATGTTATGTAGTACCCAAGAAATACCCCATTAAGAAAATAATAATTTTTAAAATAGGATATCTTGGATATATGGAGTGTAACATGCTTCAACGCTACCCCGATGGTCGCGTACTTGAATTTCGTCAAATATTCTAAGTCACTTTGAAATATTTTTTCTACAGTTGAGTTTACGATCAAACTTGATCCTAACCCTCAGAACTCATTTTACTTCAAATGCAAAGGATATTGCACCAAATAGAAATTGAAATTGCCAAAAATAACGTTCATTTTTGGGCAAGGATTAAGTGTTAACGTTCAATCGGGTACAAAAGGGTAATAACATTAACAAGCTTGAAAGGCGGTTGTTAACAACGCAAACGGGGAAGCTTTAAGCACCCACAGGAGTGGGTGACATTTTGGTATTGACATTTCCGAAAAATGGTAGCTATTATTTATTTTCTTGCGCAGAAATTCTTGATAATATAAAAAGAGAAAACAACTTGTACGTAGGCCACATCAGGGGATCTACCTCACCAAACTCATTTATTGGCTCAAAAAGATGTAGCGAGTCGAGAATGGCGACCAATTTGATTTACTCTACTATAACTGCACAAATAACATTAAGCGCTTAATGGTAGACCATGTAGCATCTAATCCAATGGTATTAAATATTATGCCATTTCTTTCCTAGGTAGTTAGTTCCTTGAGTTCAAGATGACCACACTTAATCATGATAATAATAATAATGCTAACTAAATAATCTTCAATTCTAACTCATTATGCATTTTTAAATAAAAACATTGGCCTAGCGAATATATATATGGATATTTGAAGTACAGAAACAAAGAATGGACATTCACATATGTACACATCAGAACCAGGAAGCAAGGAGGGACAGGAAGAAATAGCCGGAAGGAAAGAGGAAATGGCGGGGAAAGAGGAGGTTCCCTTCCGCAGTCTCAACGGCACGTCTCTGAGCTCGATCCCGGGCGGAAGGCGAAAAAAATACAAGAGGAAAAGTCCCAGTTAGTTAGCAGTCGGTTGAGGAAGTCGTGGAATACATTAGGCAAGCTGAAAGGCGTGACGTAATTCGAATTCTGGTCACAAGACTGCGACTGTCTTTCACTCTTTCATCGCTGTGAATTCCTCGAGGATTCCGGGAGGTGGTGGGTGTGGGGCAGAGGAGGCAGGGGAGAAAAAAGAGGGAGGGGGAGGGATTCGAGGGGAAGGCTACGCGTTTAGCTCCTCCAGGATATGATAGGTTGGGGAGGAGAGGGGGTGAATACAGGAAGAGGGGTGAAAGGGTGAAATAGGTGAAAGAGTGTGGAGGATGTGGTGGGCAAGATTGCCGAAGAGATTGGTGAAAAACAGAGGAAAGCGGAGGGAGGATGGGAAGTTTGCTGAGGGAAAAGTGTGATTGTGTAAGTCTGGTAGGCTGAAAACGTTAAAAAATCGAGATATGGAGGATGAATGTGACGACGAGAGTACTGAAGAGAAATTAGTCATTAAAAGTACATGTTGCGACATTGGGTTAAGAAAGTATTCTTACAGTAGGTACTCGCTCGTATAATGCTCGTATGTACATATAATACGTATTATACGAGCTCGTACTCGCTCGTATAATGGAGAGAAGTAGACAAAGAACATTTCATATCCATCACGAGGCCTGATATTGCAGTTAAAAATAAGGATAATCATATCCATTTATTGTTTAACTTACAAAGGTAAATAATTGTATTAACAGCGGAGGATCTCCTACGGGCATGTAAGAGTGGTATACCCTTTTGAATAGATTAATACGCTCTCTTTTATTTCAAAACTTTCCACTCAAATATCTCGACGAATGCGGATCCTTGATTTTCACCTAATTAAATTACTCTAATTGGGATTTCTGCATTCGTATGACGAATGTTGAAGATTCCATCGTTTTACATACGTTGCAAACGCAGAGATTAGAACGCCGATCTCATCATAATGGGAATTTATTACTAGCATAAAGAAAATATATTTTCGACGAGTTTATGTGAACGATTTAAAATTCATTTACGGCTGATTCACACGTTTTAAATTTTTGCAGCTTTGAGGAGGAGGGGCGGAGGTTAAGGGAAGGGGTGTAACGTTGAGCAAGAAATATAAGGGGGTTGGAATGGAAGAATGAAGGAGCAGGAGAGAGATTAACTCCACGTGCACGCTTTGCCTCTTTATCCGCCCTCCCATCTGACTGCCTGGATCTCTCGCTTATCCCACGCCAGCACTCGGACTACATTTATTATGATCATTAAGTCGCATGAGTTAACGCGTTAGACAAGCACATTCGAGTGACTGGTCAGCATGAGTGGAAGAGAAACATTGTGAGGGCAAACAAATACTTACAGGCGTCCTGCTAATACTGGGCAATGTGGGTGTTTCATTTAGCACGCAGAAGGGCAAGAGGATATTTATGGAGGCGGGAACATATATTTATACATTTGGTTTCAAGTTATGAGGGAAAAATTATTTAAATGTTCCAAAAACATTCATAAAACTGTGAAGATGCCCATATAGACGCTTTACAGATATTTGCCAAGTAATCATCTTATGGGAGACGAGTACACTCATAAGTGTACGAGTAAAAAAGTTTCAATTGAACATGTACTTATCGTTATGAATTAAACCCAACTTAAATACATGAAACTGCTATATATGTATATTAAATAAAGTATTCCTTTTTCTATTTAATTTCTTATTTCAGTGAAACCTTAGATATTAACTTCGCTTATTGAAAGGCATAATTAACTAAGTAAAACGAATTTATGACCATTTTTGCTTTTAGTAATTCACATTGTAGTATATTTCTCTGCATTAACAACATGTGGGATCAGATGAGGAGCCTCTAAAAACATCGACATTTGTGAGTTATGTCCTCGTAATGTTTTGCATTTCAAATTTTTAAGAAAATATGAAAACTTAATCAATTATCAAATTAGATTAATACTCTAAATTTTCATTTACGTATATAAGGTAAGAAGCCTCCATCCCACAGAAAAAAAACCTGTCAACGAAAAAGTTAAAAACTGATTTTAAAATAAGAAGAGAAGAAAAATGCGTAGTTTACAACAGCATGGTAAAGTTATTCATTATTAACATGCTAGGGCAATTATATAGGCGGGTGGCCGATATAGGAGCTATGGAAAATGCTAAAGAAAGTGATTTTGTAGGTTCTACCAGGTGCCATCGTTGTACGAGGGGTTTAGTTTTAATGATGAGCCCAAGGAGAAATTAATCTATCAACAAGTAAGATGATATATTGAATTACAATGGAGTGGAGAGCGGAAGCAAACCAATCCGCATATTGCTGACATCGGATGATTTTCTTTTCAATAACCTATACAATAAAAATGGTCAGTTATTTTGTGCGCTTCAGTGATAATGGATGGCAAAACTTTGGGTACACTCATGGCGCCTAAAATACCACTGGAGAGATCAGGGGTCGCGAGAAGCGGAGGTCGAATAACCTTTACTGGGCAGAGGGGGGGGGGGGGTGCCTCTGGTGTTTATCAAAAGTTTTGCAAACTCTTCGAGATGGGAAATGGGGATTGCGTTCGTGTATGTTTGAGTACGACATTCGGGGGTGGACGGGTAGGCAGGAGAGTGTGTCGCCGCCAGAATGGGTGGAGGAGCTAATTGTGTGATTCAGTGCGCTATCGGAATTCAGAGCACGCCCCTGCCCTCCATCCGAGGAGGGAAGTTCTGGCTAGTCTGACGAAAAGAGGGGGTAGCGCGCAAGAGGTGGGATTGAGTGGGGATTTGGGGCGTGTGTGCGCGGGGAACACTTTAGAATGCCCGGGCACGGGTTTACGGGCTGTAAGGGAGCACTTACAAAAGAGTGCGCTATAGAGAGCTAGAAGGGATGGCCTTTTCATAGGGTGGGGGAGAACGTCGAGATGCACGGGGAGGAGGGAAAGCGATTAGCTAGAGGAGAAGAAGCGAAAACATAAAGAGGGATAGCATGCGTCGGAATCTTGGGGTAACTGACTTCCCCTGTTAAACTGAACCTAATTATATTCCAACACATCCTCATTTGATAACTTTCGCGTGAATAACCATCAATCGTTTGGCATAGTTCTCCAATATCATAAACCTTACGCCAGTTGACAACGAAAATAGAGTGGGAAAACGCAAATATGACCTCCAGTAAGTATTAAAAAACAAACTTTTAGGTAATCACTAATAAAAATCTCTCAGCATATTTTACATGGTTTTCCTTGTAAATCGTCTTTCTATTTTTTAATAGAAAGTCCGGGGGTTGAGTGACCCGGGGGGAGGACTCGGGTTCGATTGCCGGGGAAGCCTCTCCAGGCATCCTCAGCTTCACTCAAGCTATGTGATATTTCGGGGACCAGATCTTCGTGGTAAACCATAACCACAGGGAAAAGAACTGACCCCCTTACCATGATGAGTGAATTTTACACGTCGACGGGTTTAGTACTGGGTGAACTCTACCTACCATCACCAACCAAATCGACCTCCGGGTTGATTACTGTGTTTATGGTATATATATATATATATATATATATATATATATATATATATATATATATACTCATATATACAGAAACAGATATAAGGAAAAGGGATAGGAACACATATAAAGGACGAACACAATAGAGGTGGGGAAGGCGGAATCGAACGGATCACAAGAGTAAAAATATATTTTTACTCTTGTGATCCGTTCGATTCCGCCTTCCCCACCTCTATTGTGTTCGTCCTTTATATGTGTTCCTATCCCTTTTCCTTATATCTGTTTCTGTATATATGAGTATTTATTCGCCGTTTGGCGGGATTTCGTGTTTGAATGTATATATATATATATATATATATATATATATATATATATATATATATATATATATATACCATAAACATACATACATATATACGAGGGTCATCCGGAAAGTAGTACCCGTTCGTGAAATAAAGACACAAAAGTAAATATTAACAAACATAAAAAATTTTATTTGAAAGAGGATACTTTAAACTACTTCTCAACATAATCTCCAAGCAAATTAAGGCATTTGTCATAACGTGTGACAAGTTTCTGTATTCCTGCTGCATAGTCCTTCGCCGCCAGCTCATTGAGATACGCGAGGGACCCATCTTGCACAAATTTTTGCATAATGCAGATGGTGTTTAACAATTTCATGAACAATTGTTCGAGAAACATTGGGAAAATGCTCACAGATGTCATCAATTGTGACGCGCCGATCGTTCCTCACGAATTCGTCAACTGAGCTCACCAGTTGGTCTGTAATGACAGACGGTCCCTCCGAACGCTCATCGTCGTGTGTGTTCCCCCTCCCCATGTTGAAGTTGCGACACCACCGCCGAACAGACGACTCGTCCATTACATTGTCTCCATACACCTCCTTTAATTGGCGATGAATATCACATGGGCGAACGTTTCTTGCATTGAGGAATTTAATCACTGCCCTCACTTCACAACTGGCGGCGTTCTCAATTTTTTTAAACATTGTAAACAATCACAGAAACAACACAGGCAATGCTAGCGTCACGCAACTTGGCTCAGAGAAGGCAGACAAGCCACTGAAGCTATCTGACCTCGTCCAGCGGCTACTCGCGTCGTCAGCACTTCATGCGGCACGAACGGGTACTACTTTCCGGATGACCCTCGTATAATATATATTTTCACATACATACATATATATATATATATATACCATAAACACAGTAATCAACCCGGAGGTCGATTTGGTTGGTGATGGTAGGTAGAGTTCACCCAGTACTGAACCCGTCGACGTGTAAAATTCACTCATCATGGTAGGGGTATATGTACATATATATATATATATATATATATATATATATATATATATATATATATATATATATATATATATATATATATAACTGGTGCACTCTACAGCAAAGTTAAATCACTATCGGGGAGTGAGAAGGCAAGGTTTGTGCTAACAGTTAGAGATTAGGCGGGTAAGATAATAGTTGACACAGAAAAGATCCAAGAGTAATGGAAGGAATATTTAGAACTGTATAGTTAGGAACATAGACCAACAAAGTTAGACATAGAAAAGTTACATGACGTAGAGGAAGATAACTTAGGTCCAGATATACTCGACGATGAGAAAGAAAGGGCATTAAGGGAGATGAAACTAAATAAGGCTGTGGGGTTGGATAACATTCCTGCAGAACTACTGAAATGTATAGGAAAATGTGGGAGGAAGAGGCTATATGGACTGATTCGTAGTATCTATGAGGAAGGAATCTGGCCGGAAGACTTTGTGAGATCAGTGTTAGTTCCTATTCCGAAAAAGGTGAAGGCTACATCATGTGAGGACTACAGGACAATAAGTTTGATATCCCACGCAGCTAAAGTTGTTCTCAGGATCATAAACAAAAGGATAGAGAGTAGGGCAAATGATTACTTAGGGGATGATCAGTTTGGGTTCAGGAAGTGGAGAGGTACGCGTGATGACCCTGCAGTAATGAGATCACTAATCGAGAGGAATATAGAATACAATCAGGACGTACTTGACTGTTTTGTAGATTTCGAAAAAGCGTTTGATAGAGTGAATTGGGAATAACCAATGAGTATATTCAAGAAAATAGGAATAGATTGGAGGGAAAGGAGGCTAATCCGCAACCTGTACATGTCTCAGACTGTTCAGGTGCGAGTGGGGAACGGGGAGTCCGGATGGGCAGTTTTAAGAAGAGGAGTAAGGTAGGGTTGCCCTTTATCACCGTTGCTGTTCAACCAATATGTGGAGGAAATGATTAAAGAGGCATGGGAAGAACTGGAGGTAGGAATGAAAGTCGGCGGGAAATTCGTAAAATCAGTTAGGTTTGCTGATAACCAAGCTTTAGTTTGTCAGTCAGCCAAGGGGTTGCTAGCATTTGCTGAGTGAATTGGAAATTCAGTACGATAGATATGGGATGAGAATCAAATAAATAAAACAAAGGTTAGGCGATTTTCAAGAAAGAAAAAGGCTAAGCTAAACATTAAATTAGAAGGACAAAAACTAGAGCAGGTAGAACACTTTACGTATCTCGGAAGTGCTTTGGACCAAAACGGTCAAATTAGTAGGGACGTAAGGAGAAGAATTGCGCTAGGCAAAGAGGCTTTCAAAAGGAGGAGGGAGTCGAAGACAGGGACGTTGAGTAAGGATATTAAGAAAAGACTCGTAAAAACTTTGATATGGAGCGTAGCTCTGTACGGCGCGGAAACCTGGTCATTGAAGCAGGAGGATTGACGTAGATTGGAGGCTTTTGAAATAGGGGTTTGGAGAAGAATGGAGGTGAAACGGACAGAGAATAAAACAAATGCGAAAGTACTTAATATGGTAGGCGAAGAGAGGGGTTTGATGGGAGGAATCCTATGGAGGCAGGAAAAATGGATGAAGGGCGTATTGATCGGCAGTGGGATGTGGAAGACTATGATATGGGGGAGAATGTTAGGCAAAGGAGGAAAGGGCAGGAACAGAATAGGGATGTTGGACGGGATGAAGGGAGGAAGAAAGTACTCAGAGATGAAGAGGGACCTGATGTAGAGTAGGATGCTGGATTTTGTGTTTTGTTAGGAGTTATAAAATATTTATTTTGTAGTTCTGTCCATCCAAAAACCTACCTTAACCGGTAGATAACCTTATAATAACAATAATACTATATATATATATATATATATATATATATATATATATATATATATAATATATATATATATATATATATATGCTTTCGTAGACGTAACACGGAAGTGCCGAATAGTACAATACACAGTAACACACAATATAGAAACACAAAAAAAAAAAAAGAAGAACACTCACACGTTATTTCTTGATATTTCGACGGAAACAATCCGTCTTCCTCTGAAGATATAGAAGTAATGCGGATTGTATGTAAGACGGATTGTTTCCGTCGAAATATCAAGAAATAACGTGTGAGTGTTCTTCTTTTTTTGTGTTTCTATATTGTGTGTTACTGTGTATTGTACTATATATATACAGGTATATATATGTGCGTGTGTGTGTATGTAACAGATCGTTTTTTTACTGAAGGGAAACGACTATTTTGCAACTACTGGCATTTCGTTGGCATATGACTGAAAGGTGACTGTTGGATCAATCTAAAATGCCGTTAAACCCTTTGCGTTACGAGACGCATAAAAATTTTGATTCTAACTTTCACGGTATGTTACAATCCATGCAAACGTCGTTGACAGCAAGATTCTAATGAATACAAACCATCAATTAACATAGCATAAATCTTCTTCAGATCGATTTGTATGGCACAACAGTCCGTTTGTTTGTTTCGCGAGTCAAACCCGTGAGGCTATAACGAACTCCTCCTTCATTCTAATCATTACCTAATGATAGGATCAAAATCATCCATTTAAGAATACTCGACAATTGAGTCAACCTTGGCTCTTCACTATTTTTCAGAACATTGCATCTGAAGGCAAAACTGGATCCTCCAAGCAATTATTTGGCAAGTAGAGCGGAAATCAAATGTATATGAAATACAACCATTTAAAGGCAGTACTTAATTTCGGTTGGATTGAAAAATAATCAAGTTGTAGATGCCAAATAAGAACATGACGAGATATTTCTAGTAAATATTAGCTAATACATTTCATAAATGATCACGCCATTAATCAGCAGAGTTTACGAAACATCCATTAAAATGTTATCCTGTCAATCGAAAAGACTTCCAAGAATATTTATGCAACTGATAATCAAAACTTCAATGCCCTTGATACGTCATCCCAAAGGTTTGGAAACAGAAGCAAAAACAATTGCTAAGCAATAAAATAATCCATACATGTGAGCAACTGATGTAAGTAACATTAACTAATATGAAATAAAGTACAGTATTATATACTCAGTGATAAATTTTCAAATTAATAAATGATCCATTATATTTAAACATCAGTATAGAAATTTGAGCTAAATCCAATATTCAGCCACTCTTCTACACATTTGTCCAAGAAAGCAATGTCTTACAAAACAATATGCCTTATAAAATAATAATTGTGTCTTCTAACACAATAATAATGTATAGTAAAACAATAATAACCAATTTTTCATCGCGTGTTTTCCAGCTACTTGTAATATCACGAATTTACGAATAAAGCGAGAACAAAAAAATTTCATTCTTCACTATTCGATTATTTAGTTAGGAATATTTTCAAAACTTCCAAGTGGACGTAGAGATAATATTATCACGAATTACAATCAACAATTGTGGAGAAAATGAAAAATCACGAGTTATTACTCTCTAGCGAGTTAGACAATATATTAGAGCAGTATAAGGAATGGGAGTTAGAATTAGGTATCACAAATGTATAGCACTAACGTTTAGAATAACAGAAAAGATAAATAATGTATAAACTATAACATAGATGGAATCCAACTGAGCGACTCGGGGCAGGTCACATACGGGGGTGCTACACTGAAATCAAAACTTGGACGCATAAAAGCAGGCACAGGCGTACGGTACCCGAGCCGAGTTAGAAGCGTACAGGATACCCGAGTTTTCTTGCGACAAGGAGGAAATTACAATTGTAATCGTAGATTCGTTCGTCGAGTTAAAAATAAGAGTGATATACCACAAGAATAAGTAACAGGCATCATCAACGTTGGTTTCAAGTTCTCGTTCTTCCCTCTCACGATAAATTACAGCGATGTCAATGCTAACAGCAATCTAGCTCGAGATGAACTGAATTTATCTAAGGAATTAACGGTTAACGAAAATAACCGAATGATGTACCTACAAACACGTTTTAAAGGAATGCTCTAAATAAAAACGTATTAGAGACATTCCAAAAGTATTCCCTTTAAATTTTTATCGGAAATCTTAACGCTCGACATATAAACGTACTTTTTAGTATCTTCTCAGCCATCAAGTAGCACAAAATCATTTTCAATAACCCCTCTGGGGAACATACGATATGCTCCTTGGTAGGCGTATCTAATAAGAAGCAGATATCTCAGAGAACATATAGCTTAAGTTACATTGCTTTGGCACAATTAGTTCGATTACTACGTACTGTATTTATTGAAACGCACTGTTTTAAGTGTCACAAAATAAATTGTATCGCCTTCTGTGGCAGAATACGTAAACAACATAATCATCGTATTTCTGATGGTAAAATTGGAAACACGTCTTTCAAACCAGGGGTGACATCATAAATTTTCTAATGCCTGGTGGTCCAACACTCACTGAACACCTTAAAGTCGGCTTGCGGAAATGTGTACATGTAGCTGAGATGTACACCTAATGATAAAAAATATCACAGGTTAAAACTGATAGCTCATGGAGAGTTTCCGGCCCCAACCACCAGTAGGCAAAAACTGCAATGCATAATTGAGAGAGGGTGGTCTCTTTAAAAAAAAAACTCGATTTCGCATACCTTCCATAAAAGCTTGTTAAAATGCATCATTCTCTTAGGCGGTAGGAGACTACTCGAGTCACTTAGAGGGCGAATCTACGAGCAATGAGAGTAATAATCCTCCTTCGCCTTCTTCCCATCTGGACGTCCTTTTGCCCAGCTCCTCCTCCTTCCCAGGAGTGATATTCTCATGGCATATCATTAACCCTAGCCCTTAACCTACGCTTTCCCTTTCTTATCTCTCCAAGAGTCCACCCACGTGGCTTATCTCTCGCTCATCTAAGCTATGCTTCGCTTAGACGTGTTCATACATTAACCATGTGTACTCGGCCAGGCTTAAACCATAATGGTGAAGGTGCTCTTGTCCTTCCTTCGTGTTTGAGATGAGTTTATCCGACTCAACACTAGACCAACAACACCTTAGTCATCGCCATTTCCAACCCTATGCGGTGGAATATCTTGAGTGCCATCTGAGATGGTCTCCAAAAAGTTTCACCATGATGAAAGGGGTGTAGTACTAAATAGGTGTTGAACTTTTTACACTGCAGTCTTAATAGATATCATGAATATGGCATTTACCAATTTTCACTAAAGGAAAAAATAAATTCATAAGAAAATTATCAAGATTGGATAATAATTTAAACCCCCTTAGTTTCCTACTAAGAAGTTTTCATTAACTCTTAATGTTATCGTGTTTTTACGAGCGGGGAAAAGTGTAAATATATTAATTACTATTATTATAAATATTTCCGCTCGACAACATGCTTCTCTAAATGTATCCTTTAGTTCTAACCTGATAATGCATGTAATGGATTGGAGTAATTTTCGATGGTCAAAGTGAACACCTAACAGAGGGATTGGAGTGATTTTTAAGGGGTGGGCAATTTCATAAATATTTCAAACATGAATTTCATGCATTCCCGCAGTTGCTTTTAAAATAAGATAAACCACGGAAGAATCGTAGCAATGGAATTGGAATATATCGTTCAAGCGAAGGTTTACTTTCATTGGGAATTTTGAAAGAATCAAAAAGCTTCCAGGTGGGCGATTTCCAAAAAGTGCACAAGCATGTAGAGTATTTTTTGTGGCTAAAAAAATCAAAACTTTACAAAAATTAAGGTTTAAGCGATAACTCTATTTTAAACGACACCGCATTATTAATGCGCTTGCATGCTTGTTTCAACCCAAGTTAACTAATATCATGAATACGTTTTGATTTTCAGTTACACGTTTTCAGGTGTAGACGTTGTACCAAAATTCACCGCCAATAGTCCATTTTTAACGTTTCACAGTAAAAGCATATATTTATTAGAACAAATTGGCGAGATCGACTTCAATTTTGCCTCGTTAAGAGCAACATCGAATAATGATGTGAGCACGGCATTTCCAAAACAGCGACATCGATGCTTAGTTCCGATACCATTCCCTTAGTCTCAGGTGGACGAAGACGCTCCGCACCTCTTCTTATTGCTGCTCGGCTCTCCAAGTCATTCCAGAACGCACTGAAAAATCTTACCTCACATTTTGCACCGGATAGCGACACTTACTCAGCGTCGCTCTCTCGTGCTGCACAACAAGGCAATGAAAAAGGGCAAGTTCTCTCCCAGCAAGGACGCAAAGCGGAGCTCGTAATTGCTGTCCCCCTTAATTTTCTCGGATCTTTCGTAAGCTTCGCGTGGTGATGTCACCGAAATGGTAATTGATCCCCGTTTCTACTGTTCCGGGACTCGTGACGTGCGCACTCCCAACTCCATAGTGGCCTACGTCAACAGGCGGCATGCATGTTTTAGCGAAAGCCTTAGAAATGAGAATCACGCGGTTACCACATGAATTTCACGCTCGCCACTTCGTCATAAACTCGTGTTTCACCGAGCGCACTCCCTCGTTAGTCGATTCTCTCAAGCATAAAGAGTATATAAATTAAACATTCCTACTTCTCAAATCAACGAGCTTTTTTGGTGATCCAAATTTAAGCGCTGGGTATTACAGCGAAACCTTCCTATATTAGAACGGCATAAAAAAACTAATTAAGCATTTAGATCCTACAGTATTGATGAATTTAGAATAGTATTCACCTACCAACTGAGGCAATCGAATAATAGACAAATGAACGAGAGACGTGATGATTCTGCACCAGGAATGTACCATCAGAATTAAATATTGCTTCTCCATCTACATGGTACCCTTCAAGGGTGTTTTGCGTGGGGGTGAATCGACAAAGGATATGCAAAATCAAAAATTAATTTTGCCTTGATTGTTAGTTACAATAATTGGAGTAATGTAGACAATGATAACTGAAGGTACACGCACTAAGGTATCTAAGTCTGAAATGCATATTTACGCATACGACACGAGGTGCCGGAATCAAAAATAACATAAACTAAGGTTATATGACATGATGAAAACGTACTAGGCCACTTAAAATGAAGAAAGAAAAATACTTTTTCCAAGTACGGTAGTTTCCAATCATTCTGCCCCTTATCGTTCATGGGAAAAATGACATCGTACTCCAGGTCAGTTTCCTTTGACTGACACTTGATTTCTCTAATCTAATTTCCATAATATCTCCTATCGTAGTACGAAGAGACAATAATATAGTTTCAACATCATCGTTAAAGCGACCTGCTTTCAATGTATGCAAAAGATTTAATCTGTATTTAAACATTTGCTCCGTCAAATACTCAAATTAGTTCCTCAAATAACCTATATACTCCACTAAGTTTACCATAAGAACATAGTACAAACCTTGCTCCTCTACGCTGCACGCGATCTAACTTGGCAATTAATGCAATTTCAAGAGGATCCCATATACTAGCAGCATATCCTAAATGACCCCTAACTATGAGTACTACTCTATACAAAATTGGGGGTAAAAATGTTGGGCCAGAAGTGGAGTGCGCTTTTATGCCAGGAAAATAATGGATGTCTTTATTATTCGCATTTTATTTTTGTTTTTTCTCGACATTTTACGAGTTTCCGTTTTGGGCCATCCATTCAAATTTCGTCAATACTTTTAGAACTATTATTTAGATTTGATCCAATTTTTCATTGCTAATTTGATTCTGCTCGGAATTCTTAGTTGTACCACGTAGCTTCCTTAATACGTGTATCTTGCTACAATTTTTTTCTAATAAAATTCTCTAACCCATCACGTTTAAAATATAAGAATGATATCTAAAAGAACTCTGTGGCAGTGTTTCCAATGCGGATGACTGCCATTCGTTTTCCTATCCCTCCCGAAGCTCAATTAAATTCCCTTCATTTAGCAGCTGACCTTTCGTATTTCCTTCATCTCTTTACCGAAATTAAATTTAATTTGTACTAATATAGCTTTGTGGCCGCTAATTTTCAGAGTAATTTACATGCTTGTAATATCCTCTGGCTTATTAGTCGCAAATATGCTTAGAATGATGTTTCTCGCGTCGGCTACATAAATACTTGTACTAGCAAGTAGTTGAAGAATTTATTACGACTTTTTTACACGAAGCGCGATTCTCAGCCGGTTTTTCTACGCAAGACGGGTCCCAATTAATTAATGGCAAATAATAATCGCCGACGACTACAAATATACTGCTGGCATACTCGGTGAAGACTCGATATTTTACCAACAAACCTGGACAGAGTATTTATGTTGGAGCCAGAGGGTCTGCTCAATGAACATATGAATACAATTCTTAGATTTTAATCCTTCTTGTCACACCAAACCATTAAGATCAGGGTTTCAACAAGCACACATCCGAAAAATTTCGAATATCAAATGATTTTTACACTGCACATTTCCGAAATATGTATTTATGCATTAAAATTCATCCGTGTTTCATCGTCACTCATGCAGCTAAGGAATCCATCAGGACATTTATGCCTCTAGCAAAGAGCTGTCCATAATCCTGATACGTACTTAAAAATATATGAAATTGCATATTCGCCGATGTCATATTATGGACTCTTTGGAAGCTTAAATTACTTAAATTTACAAGTCGCTTCAATTTACATGAAGTGCTCGAGTTCGTACTGTGGTAGAAGGAGAAGGTCCTCTATCATAAGAGTATTTTCCTTAAGTACGAGTCGAACCTTGAAAGTGATCATTTGAGTGAGAAAAAGTGCAGAGACATTCCAGGGACCTCCATTATTGTTACCCTTGCATAGAAATAAAAGGTAATGCCAAACTCGTGGCATCGACAATTATACAATAGCAATATAAACACTATCTGGAGTGGATGTGCAATATTAATCATTGGGTTCCTCAAAAGGTAATTACTGACACTTGATTCAGCAGCGATGTTTTTTAGTTGGACTACATTTTTCTTTCCGTCACAAAGTTCGACTCTGAGGATATGAATCTTTTTTCGCTACACTACGCGGAAGCCTTCACAGCGAAAGTTCGACTCTGATTTGCGGTGGGAACATTCGAGCATATATTATAGGTATAGAAATAGATTTTACTGTACGGTAAATTATGTAATTCGACATTTTCACTGTTATCCCACTAACATGACACAAAATATCCATTAATCCCGCACACCATACTACCAATATTAACTCAATCTTTATCACTCACCCTTTCCACCTATGTTTTTCTATTCATCCATTTGAATTTTTCCATTGTTCACCACAACCTCATCTCAAAGGTTCCTATCTACGCTTGACTATTGCCACAACGACCATGTTTCCGAGCCATACAAAACTAAGCTCCATACTCAAGATTTCACTAGTATTTACTTTATATCTTCACTTCCTATGATCAACTACCGCCTGCTTATAAAATATTCCTTCCTGGTATGTATGTGTACATTTCAAATGGAAAACCGACGAACTTAAAAGATCAGGAGGTAGGAGAAATTTCGAAATTTCGCAAAATCCTAAAGACTAGCGCGGAGCCGAAGATTCTTGATTAGTATGTGACCTCGGCCATCTCCAATCAAGGGCCGACCACTAGCCCTCTCTTTCCCGAGCACCGTCACTAAGCGAAATAACAAAAGCCCATCAGGTTTCCATTTGGCGACGATTATTTTGTAGGTGAGCTAAAAATGAAGTCGGGGCAAGGTGCAGAGGGAGGGAGAACAAAATCGTAAAGGTAAGAACGTCACTTTCTCAGGAAAAAATTCCATCCCAGAAAATAAGGAAACTGAAAATGACAGATTTAAAATTAATTTTGCTTTATTGATTATTCAGCTTTCCGGCTTTCTCCTTTCCATTTTACCAAACATTGAAATGGCGTAGTCTCCAATGACAGCGAAAATGGTCTTTCGTTAGCTCTCTTGACACTCCCGAATCATATTTGATAAATAAAAAAAATATTTATCCCTTTTCAGTGAAATAATTGAGCCGGGGAAACAGAAAAAGCGTTAGAAGTGTTTTCTCCGATATAATTAGAGAAAAAAATATTCATAGTCAGCTATCCAATTTGGATAATTTTTGGAATAATTATGGCTATGTGATAATACGTTCAAGCGCTTGCATGCTTTATTAATTGAAAAGTTTGTAAATGAAATCGGTAAATGTTAATGGGAACATTTTGCTAAGTAAATTATTGGGTCATAGTTAGTGCTTTAAGGAGGTATGGAAGGGAAAGATCAGGCAACAATGTCAGTCGAGTTTCTAACATTCCTAGTTCCTGAACACACAAGAGTTAAGTTTCGAAAAGAATGTTTTCGCAACTCTTCAGCGGGTATTTTTTCAGTAAAATATTTAATAGTTATCATGAATATTGACTAAATTACGATGAATTCTACATTATGAATGTAACGCGCATGTATATGATGTCATGAGGTGGGCGGAAATGAGGACGAAGATGCTTCATTCGAAGCCTCTCCTCTTTGCTTTTCCATTACGCCTGTCCACATCATACGAGTATTACTCGCATTAACGACAGATGAAAAACCCCAGTGCTGTGAGAAACTTTAAGTAATGAGTCGTTAGTAACTTTACATCCATGTACCGCATTTCAACCTTATTTAATAAGACCGCGGCCGACGCGTCGGGTCGAATTACCTGCAGAATGACAAATATCCAACCTCAGATTTCCTACGATAACCGCTGGCATTCTTTGGACGAAATTTTGAAAAAAGGAAGAAGGCTGAGGTTAAACAGCGGTCTACGGCTTTGATGAATATGGTACGGAATAAGCCGTGAGCCGCTGGCTACTTATCAGTTCCCAGTGTTTGCTATGACATCAGACTCCTAGTGGACGTGCTTCGGCATGACTACTGTTCCACTTTCGTACATTACATTAGTACTCGTAATGTGTCGATGCTCACATATCCATGAACACGTGAAGGTATTAGAAGGATATTTACTTCTCATGTAAATGGATTATCCCAAAAGCCCCACACTAGGGTCAGGATAACTCTATAATCAGTGTTCTAACACGATTTATATTTGGCTCATTAGAACACTCGGATATAATAACAAATATAGACTTCCGTACTGTTAGATTTAAAAAAATATTCAACCAAATAAAGCCCGCGTTAAGTACAAAACGATGGTTACACATCTCATGGTTTTCCACATTAAGATGATTTCCTCCTGTATAGCACCATCTCATGGTTTTCCACATTAAGATGATTTCCTCCTGTATAGCACCATCTCATGGTTTTCCACATTAAGATGATTTCCTCCTGTATAGCACAAGAAAACGTAACTTTTTTTCTTTCCCGATGTCGTTTAACTTTCTCACATTAATTCAATCCTCATACTTAGCATTTTTAACACACGTACGCTTTACATTACTATCCTCGTTAATGTGTCTTAGGAACTACGTGCCATTTCCAAGGAGATATTCTGAATAATTCGAGATAAAGTGAGCACCTTATGAAATGCGAGTTTGTTCTTTTATGACGACTGAATCGTGCTGTCAGGAGACGGAGTGATCATTTTCAGTCACCCCTACTTTCTTTCACATAATATTAAGTGAAATACACAACATTTGATGTCAAAGAAAAGTAATTTGGCACCTTCCTTCGAAAGGAGTTTCTTGAAAATCGTTTGCAAAGTCTTTGGACCCACCAGGGCATAAGAAAAAAGAAGAATACGAGAGACAGCGCCTCGCCAATCGTATAAGGAATTATTTTTTAATTTAATTTAATGGTACATTTTGGGAAGCGTAGAAAATATAACTCTACTCACTAGGGTTAAGAAATTAATAGACTATTAGCTTCTCTAAGTTTTAAAATTACAGCTCGAAAATGCTGAATACATTCGGATCTACCAGGTATACTTAAAATATTTTTGCTAAGCAACGCTGACATTCGTCAGAGCGAAAAATGAAATTGAAGAATCCCTTTAAAGTGTTTCCAGACAAATCATATTCTTATTTATAAAACAGATTGCGATATTATTTACCTAAAATTTAAATTATTTTCTCTAATACAGAAAGCATTCAACAAAATTTCATAATTTTTTGAATTTATGATGAAAAACTTACGTAACGTTTGAAATTTGTTGCTACATTAATCGAATAAAATGGAAAAAATAAGGAAATTATTTTTGCAGTTGGACTGAATTCGACGCATACATTGGAGAAGTTGATTTTTATTGGAAGGCATGAAATAAAACATAATTCCTGGTGACATGGCATGCCAAGATTTAATTCACTTATGCGCCCAGATGATACACTTTCATTATTCTGCAGTATTTTATGCTCCTGGGTAATTTGTCAAAGTTTTTCTAGAAATTTAAATACAGCAGCTTCTTTGGTATTCCCTCGCCCGGTTTCAGGGCATCACCGATGAAAAGACCCTATCGTGTTTCGAAAGATCTAATTTTCCTTAACCTCTGCTGTTTACGGCTGAGTATGTTCCTCCCGACGAGAAAGCCTATTATATTTCTAAGAATGATATGTTCTAAAATTTTGCAGGATATCAATGCTAAAAAAATCAGTTCATTATTACAGGGGTCCTCTCTATCGCCACCTTTGTAAAGGGCGTTACGTGAGCTATGGCATTTCAGTTCTTCCAATTTATTTTGCGAAAACTTCCGTCCAATTTCATCTTTATTAATTTTTTTTCCTATTACTTCGGCCACTCCGCCTGATTGCCTAAGGCGTACCAGTGAAAGAGATGGAGGGCGAAAAAGAGACAGAAGAGGTCCTCGGCTCCCACCCACCATCAGGTAGTAAAACTCATTTTTAAAGGTGGCGGGTGCTTTCGGTGGAACGAATCCCACTCCAATCTACCCTCGTCAAGGCTAAGAGGGTGCGAGGTGAGGAGGGTCCTTGCAAATCTTAAGAGTTGAAATGGGAGAGACGAGGATGGGGGACGGAGTTTATGGCCCGTGGACACACGTTCTCATCCCATCTTTACTTTCCGCGCCACTAAGGCGTGCCGACCGTGAGTCGCCATGAATCCACGGCGCGAAACGTAGTGCTCATAAAAGGGATCCGACGCTTTTTATTTTGGTACACTATGTTTGTACACTTTTTGTGACTTCCTACGTCTGCGTTTCCACGCTAATTCTCTTCCATCTCCAACGAAGGAAAGGATAACTAATAAAGACGACAAACATACCTGAAAATAAAGGAGAACATGTTCTGCGTGTCCAGACGCTGGATCAATGGAGCGCGCCATGGATTATTGCCCAAGATTTAAATGACAACGTCGTTTCTCTGTCGTCATTATTGCACACTTAATGACTCATATTTATTTTATGTTGCATTTCATCGCTTTCCATTAATCGAGTCATATTTGAATTGCAGTGGTCGCGGTAGTCCAGGGGTAGCTTGGAGTGTTGGAGACTATTGCCCACAGGGTCCGGGTTCGATTTCCGGGCAAGCTTATCTGGGCACCCTTAGCTCCACCCAAGCGGGGTGATTTTTCGAGTACCACATTTTCCTGGGAAACCATAACCGTCCCAGGAAAAGGAAATGGCCCGCTACCCTGATGTGTGACTTTTGCACGCCGTCGGGCTTAGTACTGGGTGAACTCTACCATCACCTACCAAACTGACCTTCCGGTTTATTGCTGTATTTATGATTTTTAAAATTTAAATGACATTAAAATTGCACATCGTTTCTAAAAAATGTTACTCAATACCGAGGAAGACCGAGTAAAAATATTTAGATCAAAATGGAAAAAAATAATAACAGTCATCTTCGGGTGACTAAAGATTTCGAAGTCATTAATAAAATTTTAGTCCAAATCACAAGTGTATTTTCCATTCCTTTTCCAACATGGACAGTTTCCGCAAAATGCCTGCGACTGTACGATTTGTTATCGCCATGTGTCATTCCTTTCATAAGAACTTTATGATTGCCTACAAGTACATAATAAAGACATGTGTTCCAATAACCAGTGCCTCAAGTCCTTGTGCAGGCTGACAGGGAATGACAATGGATGTAGGCGAGGCTAAAATGCTTCGATATTGCTTTTAATAGATCAACTGAAGTCTAAAACAAGAATTAAAGAAGGAAAAGGTTGGCATCGTTCGTTCACACATATTTGATCTAATAAACAAATACCGAAATGAATTTGCCAAAAATAAACTTCCGTCCACTTTGGTACATGGCTGAAAATTTACGATTAATACACAGGGGAAAGCAAAAAGGAAATGGTGATTTTTAATACGTGACTTCTAAAATAAAAACGACAAAAACTTGGGACTAAGCGAAACATTTACGAATGCTATCAAAAGCAGGTTGCCTCCATTATCAAAAAGTATTTTTTAATCCCTATCAAAGATGAGTTACCTTTTTTTGGGTCAATCGTAATCATACTCCAGCACACCTCGTACGAAGCTTAATTTACCTTAAATTATTCTCGCCAACATAATTCTTACCTCAATGGCCTACAAATCCAGACGCTCGCAAAAAGTAAATCTCCCGCACCCAAGTTAACGGGAATGGTTCCTTAAAAGAGTAATAAAAACTTTTAAGTGAAGCAGGCATAACATTCCGCCCTGGAAGGTGAGCGAGGGTCTGAGTTTGGACGACCTAAGGCCATGAATTCATTCTAAGAGTTCGAAACGGTGATCTTCCACAGCTGCCAGCCAATTTGCATTTCCTGAAATCCCCACCTATCCCTTCCGACTTATAAACGGTAGTCAGCAACTCAGCATCCTGACTGAGCACTGGGCTGCGCCTCTCAGCCCGTTCACCCCCCCCCCCCACCCAACCAGCTAATCTACCTACGTTTCCCTCCACACGCCTTCCTCCACGCAACTCCCGTCTTTCCTCCTACCCACTCACTCAGTCACGATCCTCGGTCAAGGGCAGGTCAGACGTAGTGGGAGGAGCACGAGATAACGAGAGGAATGGTCGGGGGAGTGGGAGATAGGATGCGTGAAAAGCGAGGATGGAACCGCATACCTCGTATGCCATCAGATTCGTGAAGTTTGATACGCGAAACGGTGTGTCAAGCATCAAAATTTCGAGGAAGTCATAAGGAGCGGTAGATAGCAATATTCGTGCATGAATGGCGTAGGGAAAGACTTACAGATGGTATACGCTGCACAATAAGGTGGTAACATATGTGTCAATACAACTTCTTTCTAAAATGGCGGTATAAATCGCACCGGAGGACATAACCTCGTGAGAGACACACGTGCGTATATTGCACACCGCCTGGAAGATCCTATGCAATAACCCTAAAAACGATCAAGTGTAACAAGATTTACATCAAAAATATTTCGCAAGCAAAACACTGACTTGATGACGTCATCAACAAACCTCATCATTTCTTTATAGCTATCCAATGTCACCTGCTTAAACTATTCCATTTTTAGTATTACAATAAAGCTATTACTATAAATTTTTCTCTATTATTATCTAAAGCAGAAATAACGCCTTTGAAATGATCACCAAATCTGCTAATTCTTACGTTTTTAACACGCTTCCTGCTTTAAATTGGAGCTCTTCATTACTTTCAAAAGTTTGCAACACTGAAAATTACCCAACATATACTCTACTTGATCTCTATCCACGATAATTGTACACTATATAAATGCATAGGTAATTTTCTTTTATTGATTAATCTCAAGAAGTTCGCGTTTGATTAACAAGGCCAAGGAGTTGAAGAGGACGCTCAACACTGTAGAAAATGGATAGAAGGAAAGGGTGCAACGATAGAAAAAGGAGGATAACGCGTCTAGAGGGTTGGGACGAGCTGATAGAATGAACTCACGGCTGGTAAACTTGATTCAAGTCCTCCGCTCCTTCCATACAGCTTCACTTGCTGGAACTTCATCGATTCCAGAGTTGACTTTGAGTCAAACTCGAGGTACACGAGGAGTAATTTAGACAGGAGCATAACAATACTAATATGATAATAACAGAAGTATAAAACAATTTTTCCCATTAAAAGATTTCCTCTCGCTAAATGCGTTAAGGCAAAATGCATTTCAAATCATTCAATAAGTATCGTGGTATTAATGGTTTAACTATTCCCATTCGCAATGCTGTTGCGAAATCTCAAACTTCTATTATCTCTCATTTCAAAAACTTTAAGATAACACCTATTCCAATATTTAGTCGTGGGAATCCTATTACTATTAATGGAATGAAATAACTTAAAACTAGTCACACATGGTTTGAAGGTATTGCGTAAATGTAAAATGTTATTATTTTATAAGCATAAATAATTCTGTAACAATACTAATAACATGATTGGTGAAACAAGGTACAATAAATAATCAAAAAGAGAGATTGAACTAATAATGATTTTGATTTGTGAACATATATACTGATTTCTAAAACTAAGAACAGCGAATGACTAATCAAAAATTTGAAAGAAAAATCAGCCGTGGAAGAATGATGATTCTTCAATCCTAGGAAATGAATTACTACTGAAGAGACAATGCCACGAGGAAAACCAGACTTAAGGAGAAAGATAAACGATGTAGAGTCGTAATAAACACTCATCTCATTTTCAACAAAAACTTGAGTAATTTTCAGCAATTGAATTTTTTTATACGCTCCCGAAATTTTAAATCATCAACAAGATAACAAATGTTTTCTCGTTTCCCCGGCTTTAAAACACATGCTGATTTCTTTTTTCAAAACTAATATTGTCTAGTATGTCGTCATTTAGTCAAATAAGCCATAAAAAATGAAATTGGTTGGAGACAAGATGGAAGGAAAGATAACACATTCGCATCTGAAATTTCTGGCTCTCTGGCCAAATACAGACCAATGAAAAGCGCGTCGAGCAAATTGAACCATTGTAAGAGATCCATTTTGGCGTCGAAGCATACAATCAGAGTAATACATCGTCATTATAAATTATGAGATATAAAAGACCACCAGTTAACATCTTTACCTGCAGTAACTTCACGCATCATCATCTTCTTCATTACCAATGGCTGATAGCCCTGATTCTGCTTACGATTTCTCGTATGTAGCTGTCACTCCGTTTTTCAATTTGGCTTTTGTAATCATACCTTCATCATTCTATATTTCCTATGTCCACAGTTAATTGAATGATGTATCTCATCCAAAGTTTTCTTTTGTACAAGGAGTGTGAAGTTTTTGTTTACCTTCGAGGAAAGTAGTTATGGTTAGGAGTTTCGGAGTGTAAGACGACGCCTCGATAGCTAAACTGACTAAAACACTCGGCCGGTCATCGAGATATCCGGGTGCGATCCCTGTCAAGGCGAATTATTTTTACATTCAGAAATTGTAGCATTGCAATTATTTCTATGTTCACTTTTCTTCCCATAACTGTCTTCAACAAGCTCCCTTTTCTCCGAATCTGCCCCATGAGTCTAATTCTTTTTTTTTAATTACCTTAAGGTATTTTTAGTCACCAGCTCATCGCAGAACTTTCCCAGATATTCTTTCTGACTTCTTTTTTCATCATTCTCTCAAAGAATTTAGTTTCCACTGCTTCCAATCTTCGTTCCCCAACCAATATGTTTCCCTAACCTCAATCAATACGCAGAAACGTGAAACCAACTTTGGAAAACAGATACTAGAGAACAGAACTTTGGGCAACGGACACGTATTTGACGGGTCGAACACGTACACAAATGCTTTAATCTATTCTCTCCGGTATTCATTGTCCACGTGGGTCCGTAGTGGACCTGAGCTTCAATTCTTGCAAGCTCAAACAAGTGTCTCAATTTATGTCAACGCAAGCCTACTTGATGATGGCAAGAGGCGCGTACTCGCTGGAAAATAACGGAAGCCAATGAATGAATTCACTAACTCGGGGATGACTACGTGCCCGAGTGAAACTTGTTTCCACAAGCGTGCATGACCAACCTTCGCGAATATTCGCACATTCAAGAAAACATTCATTCATGTTGCGCGGGCGGAAATTGATTTCCAAAGCTGCATCTCATTTATAAGCCACGCACGCACATCACACACATACACAAACACTCAGCTCTCCAACAGGCAATATTTGTGCGGGACAAACTGCGGGGAAGGGAGGAGGAGAACTGATGGGGGAGAAACATTGTATTACACTGGAACTGCGTGCCGTTTATTTGTTTATAAAACGACAATATAACACACAACGACAAAAACAGATAGGGAGACAAACGGATATCAGCCAAGGTAGCTTTCATTGTGCAAAGTAATCCTCACGAGTGTGGGAAGGAAGTTAATATTCGAACAGAAATGGGACGATGGATAAAGAGGTCACAGAGACGAGAGTGATGACGAGAAAACTACCAGTAAAGAGGGAGGAAAGCGATGAAGGAGGCTCCGAGGTCAAGCGCTCATCATGGGTCATCATTTTTTGATTGATTGAAAGACTTGAAATAGGCGCTGCGTCAGAGAACAGATCTGAAAAATGTGATGAGCTAGGCATCTTTAATGCACGCCTCAGGGAAGCGACGGAACTGAGCACACGATTTGCATAGTTGCTTGAGGAAGCAAGTTTTAATAGAAAATATTTTTTTAACCGTTATATATTTTTAAGGTGTGCCTTTTCTAGTTTGACTTCGAAGAAAACATTTTGGCCATCCTTTGCGTTCCACTCCCATTATTATTATGTGTATGTATATATATATATACGTATATATATTTATATATATATATATATACG
The DNA here is from genome assembly GCF_022747635.1 of Hetaerina americana. Lineage (NCBI taxonomy): Eukaryota > Metazoa > Arthropoda > Insecta > Odonata > Calopterygidae > Hetaerina > Hetaerina americana. The sequence goes on from NW_027286763.1 coordinate 41,827,073, forward strand.
TACATATATTTATATATATACGTATATATATATATATATATATATATATATATATATATAATATAGCGTATACATCGGGGATTGGGATGGTTGGCTAACTTACTGGCTTCCCACATCGAGGGCCCGGGTTCGAATCCCGGCAACGATATATTTTTCAGTGGAGTCCCGATTCCTACTTTAGATGTTTTGTGGAGGGCACTTTTGCTAGTGCAGACTAATGCCGACGCCGGGTTTCTCTCCACCCTTCATATAGGTGAATCCTTTCCATCCCTAATGGCGCAAATGACCTGAGCTGTCGGTCGCTTCCCATAAAAACTACTATATATATATATATATATATATATATATATATATATATATATATATATATATATACATATAACAAAGCTTCATCATTAACGTAAATACATGAAAGTGTGAGAATATTGCTTTGTTAATAGTTCGAGATTGAAACTCGCAGTGTAATTTCTATCATTCAGACTCTTTAATCAGAATTACAGCATAATTATCTCCTAAAGATTCGAAATTATTTACTGGTTCTCATTTCGGGCAAAGTTCAGGAAAGACCTCTTATGCATGTGACCTAGATACCACCGCTCTTCCGGTTTAAGGACTGACTACTTATTACGTAGTGCCAAAGAGCTGGTTGAGATATCGTTCTGGCCGTGAGGGAAGCGTGACACGTTTACTTCGTGCCCTGGCGACAACTGCTATGCCGACCGACTTCGGGAGTCATAATTCGAGTGACCTTGTTTCCGCGCGACGCGAATTTCAAACGAGCAGACATTTATACCGTTCCAATGTAGTTCACAGCCATGGAATTTGGATTATTTACGCCCGAATATAAAGTGGGAGAGGCTCGAAATTTTTCAGTGAAGTATAGAGCATTTTTTTCACAAAATCGAGCTTTAGGCGAAGTTACAACTATTCCAAAAAAAGGAACACGTGTAATTTAAAAAGATCTTTTGGCTAAGTTTTGAACTATAACTCATTTTATCTTAAAAAAAAACGCTCTTATAATCTGACAAACGAGGATTGTTCACATTACTTACAGTAAACAGAAACGTTAGTAGAGAAAAGTCAAAAGTAAATTACAATGGAGGACAAATGGGATCGGGATAGTGCGGTGGCTAACATACTGACTTTCCACACAGAGGGCCCGGAATCGAATCCCGACGGCGGCAGATATTTTTCAGTGGTATCCCTACTTAAGGTGCTTTTTGGAGGGTACCTTGAGTGAGTATGTCATCCGTCGTAAGAGACGTTGAGCTGTGGACCCCTCGGCGCCTTTCGTTAATAGTAGACTAATGCTGACGCCGGGTTTCTCTCCACCCTTCATCCTTTCCTGTCAATCCCTCAGCAAATGACCTCAGCTGTCGGTCGCCTCCCCAACAACTAATTTTACTCGAATTCACGAGGAGTTACCCAATATAGCAAGTATAACCATATTTCATGTCACGTCATTTCCGTCTGCGGCAACAGTATAACAACGCAAGTTTCCCAGGCTCGCAACTAGGCACGAATATACATCGCGAGTATGCGCAATTAGGTATATTGCGGCGTGCAGACCGTAAGCTGTTTCATCAATAGAGCGAAAGGATTTGCAAGGCCTACCAAGTTCCGAATTGAAACAGGTCTAAGTATCACCGCTGGTAAAACGAAACAGCCACCCACCGATAAACCAACAGCAAACCGAAGTGGGAGAGTGACCATTCCAATCCATAGTTCGGCAAATGGAAATTCTTCTTGCGTAAAAAATCAACCAAACCAAATTTATTAGAAATTATTTTTCTGAAGTCATGCGGGAAAATGTGTCAAAAGACTCGATAGAAGCCGAAAAAAACACCTTTAGGGCAAAATTAATGATATTTCATTAACAATTTCATTTTCTCATCATTTTACAAGATAATACTTGAATATTTTGATTTTCATTATTCTACCATGAAATAAAAGAATATATTATCTCTAAATTTACCTTAATGCTTGTATCTGTCAAAAATTTTCCCTGAATGAATAGCATAGCCGGCCAATAATCTGACTGCTATCCGTTATGTATCAAAACAATCTTACATGTATATACGCCCCAATGATTGCCTCACACCGTACGCAAGATGAAAGCATAGCGACACGTTTCACGCCGTGCTCTATGTGACGCTGTCCGATTAGGCAGTTACACTCGGTGGCTACACTTGAGATGATTCTCTCCCAATGCTCATATTTCTTCCATCTGTCTCAACTTTCCCGCAAACATCCTCCAACCCATCCATGAAACAACCCATAACGTTCGCCTCCCTCGCGTCTTTCCCTCTACGCCCACCGACATCGACGGTGACTAACACACAAGAGAGTTCGGAGAAATGAGCTGTGGGAGAAGGCGAGGAATGAGAGCTGCAGCGAGAGGCGGGGCTGGAGGGAAAGGGATGGTTTGTTTACGTGAGACGCCCGAGTGAGCAGCGTGGGTGCTCGCCAGAAGAAAAGGACGAGAACGAGACCATGGAGGGAGAGAAAGATCGTGGGCGGGACGGCAGGACGTCGTCGGTCACGTGGGCACGCCCACACACGGATGAGTGTGGTATAAGCACTGAATCCACTACAGAAATTAAATGGAAGACATCGAAAGGCGTGGTGAAGGGGTGAGAATTACAATTTGAAAGTGTAAGGTCCGTGTCTTCTGTTACCGATTGCAGATCCGTCGCCAGAGTACGGCCACATTTGTCCAATGGGCGAAACAACCTAGGTATCCTGAAAAATGTGTCGAATAGAACAGAGCAGTCTATCAAAGATTCTTTCAGACAGGCATTTTAGCTTCCCTTGGTTGAATTATAACAATACTTGACCATCTGCAAGGTTATACAACTGTTTATCCTCTTAAAGTTTAGCAGTTAACTGGGTAACATTGTATGTAAGCAGTAACAAATACTTGTCAAAAATCGACGATGAAATTGTAAAATGCAGCGATAATTTTGGTAAAATGCTAATCAAGATTCTTAATATTGATACACTGCTCGCTAAATTAAAGAATTCACTGAATTTAACCAAGGCTTTTTATTTATCCGATGTACTCTGTTCAGAGAAAGATGATAACTTCAATGCCACAGAAAAAAGCTATGAAAAAACAAATATTAATGTGATTATTTGAGTACTTACGATGGAAATCTGTTGAAAGACTATGAGGGAGGTTTAACCCTCTGTGAAAATATTAATGCCGAGTGCTGCAAATTTCAAATTAATTGATAATTCTAACTCAACACTGCACAGCCAGAAAAGAACAGTGAACAGTTTCGAAACTAAAACGGAACCAAATTATACAAGGAAACTTCATCTTTCTCCACGCTTGATTAGGGAAGAGTAAAAAGCTCTAGAAAAGATATGATAAAAAGATTATATTTATACGTTACTTCGGTAAAGAAATAAATGAAAATGGTTGAAAAGTTTCATAAAGTACACTCAATGATTTTTGACGCTAATATCATCATTTATCCCTCGACAACTTCCACATCCACGTCAAACCTGGGACCGTCAGTTATGTGCGGAATCTCCTAAGGAAGCTTTACGTCTTTTGAATAGAGATTACTAATTCGTGGAATTATGAATTTCCATAACTTTTAACTTTAATGAAGGGCAACCAATTCAAATGGAAATTCCTCCACGGCCTCCGAACGTGGCAATTAGCTGATCACTAGCTAGCACTACAGTACAGAAATTATATCTACATCTATACGTACACTTCCCCGCAAGCCGTGGCAAGGACGAGTGACAGGGTCACTAGCCATATTCCAACTACGTACTCCAATGCTTCCACATACAAATGACACTCCGCTATCTACCGAAAGGCCACATGGAAAGGCTGCGACTGGACTTGTGCCTGTACGAGTGAGCAATATATATATATATATATATATATATATATATATATATATATATACATATATAATTCTGTACGTACGACTATAGTGCTAATGATCTCCGCCATGCACACTCGCGGCGGCTCAGGACGGCGGCATAAATGTACGAGTCTCGCATTTGACATCGCATTGCGACTCCCATCGACCTTCAGCTTTCAAGTTGGATCCACAAATATGTTGCGAGACGAACACTTGCGAGAGTCATATTTTCAACATCATAATACGTAATTACAACATTATATGGACTCACTATATATTCGCTTGCAGAAATTATGACCATTCCGTTCCACCATTCTTATTACTAGCGGTTTGCCAAGTATTACAGAATGTGTTTTTCCTTGTTATGACACTCATTTGTTTGTTTTGACGGTTTTTATTAAATAAAAAAGGGAGAGCGACATTCGCTTCGAACGCTTGGCAACGCCGTCCGGAGTTTAGATGAGTAGGGGATAGAGCGGGAAAGTCGTGTTCCGCCTCTAGCCTCTGCCCAATTGGGATTCGTTTTCAAAATATCATACCCGAAAGTGGTTTCCGCCATTCACCCCCTTCCACCAAGTCCCACTCCCGTTCTCCATCCCTTACCGAAAACTCCCTTGATGGCATTTCCTTTCAGTCGCGGTTCGGTGGAGGCCAAACTTCGTGGTTTTCCGAAGAAGGCCTTTCTTCCCTTGGCTTCATTGAGATTCCACTCGCTCTCGGTCAGCCTTCCGAACCGTTAAACCGAAAGAGGAACGAGACGTTTCAACCCAACTCTATAATGTTTTAAAGGACCCTTCCTCACACTTCCCCGAGTTTATGGGCGACTTCTCGAGCACACAAGGTCTTGCGAAATTTGACCGAATTTGGGGTAATTTTAAAATACAGAAATTCAATAGAAGTGATAATTCGTTAATTATTTGCTACAGTTTGATGTAATCATTCCAGTTTTGGATGTGTAATTAATTCGACCGTAAGAGTTATTAGTTTCCGCGCCGAGAAACGATTAATACTCATTCAGAAAACAAATCCTTAAAAGAGAATTTTATATTGAGATGAATTCTAATTAGATACACCCCATTTATACACGATACAAAATATATGAAAATTGATTTTCAAATTTCTCATTTTATAAAAAAATGTATTCTTGGAATGGGACGGTGGAAAATAGTACAACATACTTCTTACCAGATATAAATATTCGCAAAGATGAAACCACGAAACCATTTACCCTCGAGATTCGAGCAACAACAACCCCTAGAGACAAAAGTGAAGTAAGTAATTATAGATGCAGCCCTTAAGGAAGGCGCTCAGGACGTTTCCCAGCATATCTCGGGAGCCTTTTAAGCTTCACCTCTCGGGCATCGTCACACACTGGGATTTTCCCATAACTATCCCTCTCCAGTTCACTTCGTTGACCTCGTCCAATTCCCACGGCGGGTCTCGGGCACGCTTCGTGTCACATGCCCAAAGGAGAACGCGTAAAAACGACATCTTCACAGCTGATGAGAATACCGAAAGCCTGGTTTCGCTGGGCCGTCAAACGTGTACTGAGTCTTCCGGGACCCCCCGATCCTTCCCTGGATTACATTCACATATCCAATGTCTGGAACAGCATCCAGTACTTCTTGGTTTGAGCGGAGAGAGAGATGGGGGAATAAGACTGTGAGAGTAGAGAAAGCTTGGCTTGTAGAATCTTGCCATGGAACCAACATGTCCTCCACCTCCATTCACTCATAACGAAATACTCTCACCTACCTGCTCGGGGACTTCAACGACCGTCTCCGACATTGAAGGCCAGCGGTTCGTTCCCCTGAAAACTAGTTTTCATGAGCAATGCGGAGTTGTGCATTGTGCATGAGCTGAGCATGCTTGCTATGGAACCTGTTCACCATTGAGAGGGATAACACGATTCTGTAGGGCATACGTGTATTAGGCGCGCGTGGGAATTTTTTCGTTGGCAGCTGCAAAGGGATTTATTTATTATATGAAGCATTAACCTAGGGCTGAATAAAGGGATGGTGGTAAAGGAGGGAAGTAGTTAACTCAAGTCCAAATGATAAAGAGTAGAGCGAAGGAACATGCCTTATTTTCTAACTTTAGGACCGCTTCAACTTTATGCAAGACGTAGCTTTAGACTATTTCCAACATATTATTATCACTTGAACCAATAAAATTAAAATCCTATCAAAATCATTGGAAAAACTGTTGGCCCTTTAAACATGCCTTAAATAATACTCACAAGTATTAAAAGAAGGAAGAATATTAACGAACACATTCTTAATCAGTCACAAATATAATTGCAATTATCAATTTATGTAAATGAATCTCAGTATAATCACGGTATATTGAATCACTAATTCCACGGCATAATATACAAACTCTGAAACTGATTATAATTGGTTCTAGTATGATAAGGACGTTCCAAATTACATGGCGAAGAAGGAATGATAGCATTTTTTTAAATCGGTTTTTCCTTAAAGCATTAAAATAAAGAGACCACAACAATCATGGACATACAAAACGTATTGATAGGAAGAAAGGGAGCGTAACGAGAGAAAAAAATACATAAAGCAGAATCGCTTACTTGCAAGCTTTTTATTCACGCATTCACTAAGCTAAATAATGAACGACCGGATAAAATAATGGCGAGGTGGTTCACGAGTAAAAAATGAATCATTGTCTTATTTTCTATAATGAGAATTGAGCAAAGACCATTTGCGACTTTTCAATACAAAGAATCAATGATTAATTGTGATATTTACACATATTTTAACCGTAATTGACAACTGGTAAAAAATCACGGATGCCTCACACGAGTCCTGAAATAAGTCGAAACTTATGAGTACTGATTTCAATCCGAGTTGTGTCATCAAGATTAATCATTCTCTGAAGCATCTTAAGCCGTAGACCGGAACGTTTCATAGCTGACATCGGGGCGCGATGATGCTTCAATGCAATCTCTTCCACTGTGATCACCATCTCAAAGACTTCCCTATTTGATATTCCAATTATAGCTATCCACATCCATTCATTGAGATGAAAAGCCGAATGGCTGAATATATTATTCACATTTGACTGAGGATGGGTAAATACTTTCGCGAAATATTGCGTGAGGAGGTGGGGGAGAGGATGTGAGATGACGTTGATCTACTGATGGATGAGAGAGATGGAATGAATGAAGTTAAGGAAGAAGTTGAACTGACAAGTACGGGGGCATAGGTAGGATGCAGAAAGGAAAAAAAGAGAGCGACTTTGATAGATGTCAAATAAAAGAGCAAAATGAAATGGTCTGGCACGACTTCACGTCGCTAATTGCAGGGTAGGATGTACGTACATGGGAACATTGAAACATCCATAGTGGAAAACCTTTAAATAACTACGCCCTAATATTTTATACGCGACTATCAGTACCTTTATACTTAATCGTAATAATTCATTCCAGGTAGGTAGCGATATACTAGTACTAAGAGATGAGAACAATTTCCGCAGTAACAATGCAGTTGTGACGACGGTTGAAGTGAGAGAGTTAAATAGCAATGCGGAAGAGATAGCGGAGAACGCTGGAGCAAGTAATCAACCATTTGAAGAACAAGGCGAGAGAGATGAGACTCGAGAGAGCGCTTTTAAGCGGAAAGAACATACTATATCCAAGGATGTGGCTTCTCTGCCTAGAGGACATTTTGGATGAGTGACATGTCAATTTTCGGGGTTCACTAGATCAAAAGTCAGCCAAAGGTGTTTTACGTTTAATTTTAACCGGAAAACCACAGGAAAAATTATATTACGGTAATTTAACGAAATAATAATTAGATACCATAAAAATGTTTTGAATTCCTCATACCTTACATACAGGTTAATACAAGGTGAGATACCTAACTCCTGAATACTCATAGCATACTTGTAGGTAGGTTCATACATCCACAATGGCATATTAATATATTTTACCAATCCTTTGGAAAATAAATAAGAGCGCTACACACAAATATGCAGACATCTCTTGGCAATGGAAAAGGGTACATAAGTACTTGCTAAGATAAAACAAACGTAATACAAGAAAATAAAATTAGTTATTAGAGTTAATGACTTATGAAGAGTTAAATCCGTAGGTATTTACCTAACTAGAGTACCCTATTTATCAGTTAATTAGAACAAACATACACATAGCAGTCAACGAAATATCAATTACCTTTATTAAAAGGAACGATGAGATTGACTATTATACTGTCCGGATTTATGGTTTTTTAACCTTTGGCTATTCTCTGGACCTTTTTTTCGCCTACTGCACCGACCCTTGCTGAGGATACACGTACCATCTGCTCCTAGATGTTTCTACCAGAGCATTAACCAGTCACGGAATATTTAGCACACCCTGAGAGCTGCCAGTGCTAAACGGAACAACTTGAGTCGTTCTCTTCATCTCACAATTTTTCCTGAAGCACTTCTCTGAGACCTGATCTCAGCTTTTTACCGGCAGCAAGTTGGTAGGGAACGAAAACAGCGAATGAATCCGAACAATGAGTTTCCCAAAAGGCTGCGGCGTCTTTTACGAGCACGGAACGGGTGGGGAGAGGAGGTAGACGGGCTCTCAACCACCCTGGAAGTGCTGCAATCGACTTGTGGAAGACGAAGACGATTCCAGGTATCCCTAAGCCGATTTAGTTTTACTGTCGAAATTCAAGATTTATATTCGTCGGACATTGACTTTGGAGTACGGCGATACGATTAATTTCTTCAGACCTTTTTCTGATGAAAGGAAATCAAAAGGGAATGGAGGAAGTCTTCTTAATTGCGAGATATCGGCGTTTGTGATTCAGTTAGCGCTTCGTGATCGCTTTTAATAAGGTATATCGGTGGAGATATTAATGTCATGTTGATATTAAAAAAGAATAGGGGAAATGCTGGCATCAGTGCTAATATATTTAAATACGAGTATGAGGACAACAGGGTGGTAAGAATAATTTTAAAAGTAATTTATACATTTACCATTTAATTAGCGGGAATTTCACTTTACAGCAACTTTACATTTCTTATCAGACAAACGAACATCGGGGAATGCTGTCTATCGAACAATGTGCAAATGAAAAGAAAATATTAAGAGAAGTTCAACAAAAAAGAGTCGGGACGTATGTCATTGTGTTACACTTCTGCATCCATCATATTTTGGAAACTTTTCCATTAATGTGTTTTGGAAAGCTTTGCAAAAATTCATTTGCCAAAATTAAGTAATTTCAGAACATTGTAAAGTATAAATGGCCTAGGGGGTGGGACCCGCGTAAGCTACTTCGCAGTCGGCACAAGCGGCTTGCTGCCTGAGAGATGCACGGACGTCTCCATTTCCATAAATGGTAGGATGGCTCCCAGTAAAATACATCTCACTGCGTCACCCGATCGTCGGAGACATATAAAGAAGCTGAGGGAACGAGGGAGATGGAGGGAAGACGAGTCGGAATCCGAGTGAGTGAGAGAGAGAGAGAACGAGAAAGAAGTCAACCCCGTAATTTCTGAGTGTCTTCGGTTCAAAAGGAGTTGCGTCGAAGTAAAATGTCCAAAAAAGGGATAAATCTATATCACCTACCGGAGACTTCCCATCTTTCCTCCATACATATGGCCTCAACGCTCGCTAAATTTAATATATTTTGGCAATGGAACAACCCTTGTATCTGCGCATTTGTGTCCAGAAAGCCGACAATGTAACCAGTCGAACAACTACAGCTGCAATGCAATCCTGCAAGACGCCCCAGAGGCATGTGAAAGAGGATTATCAAATCCCGGTATCATTATTTATTTATCAAGAGCACATGTGCTTTCCTTCGATTCAGGATTCTGAACAAAGGACAAATTTTTAAATATATATCTGTTCTACTACCTAACTCTTCTTTATTTGAGCATGATCAGTCCTGGTACAAACGCATTTTTTGTATAAGGCCAGGCACTGACTGAACAAATACGAACCTAAATATTTGTAAAATGTGCATCCTATACCGTGTCCTTAGAAGTTTCCAAATCTAATCCATAACAAAGAACCAGGAAACATGGCGATCTATGTAGTGATTTCAAAATAATGTTTTCCTCTAGTACTTTCGAATAGGCCCTAAGCTACCTGCTAAGAACTAGAAACATTTCCAAGATGAAGGATAGAAAAACTCTTTAATTTGGTAGCACATAAATTTAACAAAAGATTATCTTTCTTCAATCAAAGAAACCCTACATTTTCTCCATTTATTCATCGCTCTAACCTAAAAATCAATTACTGATTGTTAACCAGCTGACGCATACTACAATTTTAACCGAAGTCCGTCATCTTTTCAAGCAATACTATAAATTATTATGTTACGAACGTGTGAAGAAGAGCTATAAAAGCTAGTGGGTTCATTAAGTTGAGTTTTACTCTGGAGTAAGTTTTGCGTCATCTATTAATTCTAAGACCACTCCACCTATACCACATTAAAGTTCTGAGCAATCGTTTTCTTATCAGGAAATCTACCCCAATCAACTTTCTGAGCAACTGGCGGCGGATCCACGAGGATCCAGATTACCAAAAATATCACGCGAGAACAGAAAGCTGTCGTAATAGTCGTATGCATTTACACTGCCACTTAATAACCTAATCGATTACACAGTTTACCAGAATTAATTATACACAGCGCTAAAAAAATGTTTGCTAGCAGTAAGTTACGGGTTTGGATATCCAAATACAAAATATAACCAAGTATCATAGCCTGAGCTTTAATTCTGATTGCGGTTTGTCAAACAGAGTTGAACTGTATTCAAGTATTCAAGGTAGCGCTATACTGATGCTTTGACAAGACGGCTTGTTATAAAAAATTACGCCACCATTTGAAAATTTTAAATGTATCTACGGAGGATTAAATTGATATATCGCAACATTCGGCGCAGCTGCACTGCTCGTGTTCCTTCATTCTTTTCCGATGGTCTCCCCCCACCCCTAAAAATTCCGGTTTTCATCTTAGGAGATGTTGGCATGGAGGGGAAGGGGGAGTTTGAAGGAAGGAAGGAGATTATTCAGTTCGCGTCCTCACTGCGATCACCCTTCCTTAAAGACCCTCCCACCCCACTCCCCCGTACTCCATCATTTTCCGCCACTTACATGGCCCGCCGCCCTTCCTCATCCGATACTCTCACCCCCTAACAAAATATCTTTCACCCCCTCCCGCCTCGTCCTCTCTCTTCCATGCCTCCCCACTCTAGCTCCAATTGCTTCTTCTCATTACGCATTCTGCTCGCGCTGCTCGAAATGTTCGGAGACTGCTATGAGAAGGGAGGGGAGACGTGTGAACCGCTGGTCAGTCGCCTCTTGTTTTACCTCCCTCAAACGTGCCCATTTCTCAAACGTAGCGGCCGCCCCGGCAACTGCGGCCATCCTGAGATCATACCCCTATCCACCGAGACCAAAATTGGTCCGTTCCGCGAAATCGAAACGATTATTTCATTTTTTTTCCTCCGCCCTATCTTCGGTGCGGCGAACGGTGCGTGAAATTTTAACGGTCTAAGGAGGCTGTACAGCTAGATGCCACTCGCAAGGGCCGTTGAACACGAAGCGGACGATCCGCTTTCCGTGTCCGCGTGTTTTTTTACATGAGGAGTGGATGGATTTCAATAGTTTGTTTATATACATGCGCGCGAACGCCCAATGCGCGGATTTGGCCCTGCACATTTTGTCAACGTATGACGGAGCCATGAGTGTATTCAGAACACAATTGGTTTCAGCTTATGGCGTATTTCAACATGTAAATGAAGAGGAACAAAAATGTCATAGGGACTACAGAATCCTTGCTATTGCCGTGCAAAGCAGTTTGAACTTATCTTTAATAAGAAAAAAACACGACTTTTTTGTGCTAGCTTCATTCTACTGCATTAATCAATATTTCCGTGTTCGACTCTAGCCTATCAGCCCATAATTGTTAATGAAATATTTTACGAGGGTAGGCTGAAAACTAATGCACACATTATTGTAGACCACAAACAAAATGACCTTCAGAAGCACTCCTGGAGGAATGTGGAAGTAACATTCCCCCTCAACACGCATGTGCTGGTTTGAGTTCATTACATTCATCCCGTGTATTTCGAGAAGCGGAAGTACGGAGACGTGATCTAGTTCTATATCAACGCGAGTTAAACAGCGTGAATTAAAAAGTGACTACTTCTGAGATTCATCGTCCTTTAAAGGCTGTTTGTGGTGACGATGCTGTAGATATCTACTGTAAATCAATAGTTCGGGTAGTAAAATTTCGCGGTTGCGAGCCTGAAAAAGTCACAATTGTTGATGAAACACGCAGCGGACGTCCGATCACTGCCACATGCGATAAACATCGCAAACTCGTCGAAGATTTAATCAAAATTCCCGGTGAATCACCCAAAAGCGTATCGCAAACCATATCCAAGAAGAGGTTTGTCGTGTTAAAGGCAGCCTGGCGCCAATAATCTTGCAACATGGCAACGCTCGTCTACACACCTCGCGCGCAACTGGAGAGGCTCTGCAAAACCTGAAATTTTAACCGATTCCACAACCTCCTTAATCCCCCGATCTTGCGCCTTGCGATTTTATTTTTTCCTCGACTCAAGAGACACCTCAAGGGTAATCATTACACCTCAGACGATGAGGAGAAGGCAGCTGTCAAGTCCTGGATTCGAGAAAAGTCGGAAGAGTTTTTCAGTGACGGAATGAAAAAACCTGTTACACGTTGGGAGTAATGTCTTAGCCTTAACAGTGACTATGTTGAAAAAATTTATATGATTTTGAAACATAAGAATTGTACTTTAATTTACTTTTTACCCGATCTGGCTATTTGTTTGTGGTCTACAAGCATGTGTGCATTACTTTTCAGCCTACCCTCGTAGTATGCTTTCACGCAATAAAATCTTTAAATTCCGGGTGTAATATTACGAAGTCTTTTTTTAGAAAAGGAAAGGCGTTTTTTCTGTTTTTGACTTTAATAATTGCTATAAAGGATTAGGAATTTCAAAAAGTGCTAAATATAGGTGCACGAGAAACAAGTTAGGAGGAATTTCCTTGGTTCTTAAAGTAGTATTGACTGACTAGATGTCTATAAAGGTTGTGATAATTGATTGAAAAAAATACACCAAGAAATGCATTGGGCAACACAACATACTCTGGGCGAGGCGCCAATACGAGGCCTTCTAGATGTTCCACGATTGCATTACCTCGTAAGACTAAAAAATGCCAGGCAGTGGAAATTTTCCGAGGCATGACAAAATAAAGTTTATTTCTTGTCTCACTGACAGAAATGAAGATTCGCTACCAAAGTTGTACCGATCATTTTATCGGAGGAACACTTAAGAAAAGGTAACAATATGCCGTGCAGTATATTCGTTCTTTTTCTTTATCTGAATGATTTATAAACTTCATGCATTTCCTTGACTATATGCACCTTTACAGAAAAGTAAATTCATGTGCAATTAATTTAGCAAATGGACACATGCCAACTCTAGTTACAAAGGGTAAGCAAATATTTTCCCAATAAACAAAAGTCATTTCATCGTCAATTGCATTTAAAAAGTTAAGAAAAAAGGTTAAGAGGTGTTTTTAGCATTGGCTAGACCTCACCTTGCATTAGTATCGACTTTTTGTGACCTTTACAAAAGGATTTATATTAGAATTGAACATGATACAAAGAAAAGCAGCTCTTTTCGGAAAAATCGTTTTGATTGACCCCAGGGAAATCAAATTTTGATTGGAAGGCTTTGTTTGGAAAACATTGGAAATACGAAGACAGCCAGCGGGAATTAAAATTTTAGGAGAGCTGAAATCATTCAAGTTTTTCCGTTGACTGGGAAAGAATAATCCTAGCGCCACAATATAGTGATAGGCGAGACGTCAGTGATAAGTTAGAAAATTGTCGCATAGTTCGAGACCAAGAGAGCATGAAACAATTTACAAGGTATCAATCAATAATTCATGGATGGTGACCTAACACCTGCTGCCATACGCCATCGTGATGGCTTGCAGGGTAAATTTTAGACACACATTATATCAATCATCCACTAGCTCGAATCGTTGCGCTAGAGTTCACGCAATGTTAAAGGTCTGGTTCGAAGCCCAATAGATGTGAACTTTCTATCGGGGCTCTACTTAGCGTGCAGAACACATTTGAAGTTCAGTGGAGTCCGTCGGATGACACTTAAAAATGTGCACCCTGCAAGCTATTTGCTTAACGTAGGCGCATACCCACGTCATAAATCTCTTCACTCTCCCTCTTTATCATTACTCAACTACCCATAATTGCGCAGATCTCACCGATTTTCGACTTCTTTTCCTATAAACTAATTTCCGTGACAATCCCGTGTGAACACATGCGACTCTAACGAAGCATTTTATTCCACAGGGACGCACCCAAAAGTGGTAGGACTGATTTTTTACAAGAATTTTATTGACGATATACTTACATCGACTTAATAATCTTCAAAGCATCCTCCTTGAGCTGCTACGCACTTAGTATAACGTTGCTCCCATTCCCCGTACGCCCGCTGGAAATTTTCTTTGGGGATGCCGTTGATGACCCTCGTCGAAGCCTCTTGAACGGCCTTTATCGAGTCAAAACGTGGTCCCTTGAGCTGTATTTTCATCAGGGGGAAGAAGAAGAAGTCCGGTGGTGCCAGATCGGGAGAATAGGGCGGGTGCGGCAACGTGGCAACGCCGTATTTGGCCAGGAGCTGTCTGACGACGAGCGCGCTATGGCAGAATTTTCGGCACCATCTTGGCGCACACCTTGCGCATGGCCAAATCCTGTGAACTAATGCGTTGGACGTTGGATACAGACAGACCCAACTGGTCTGCAATTTCTTCACTGGTTAAGCGTCGGTCTGTGTTCAGCAGTGTCCTCACTCTGTCCACGTTCGTATCGGTTCTTGCCGTCGTCGGCCGTCCGGAGCGATGGTCGTCTTCAACGAGCTCCCTACCCTCTTTAAACAACTTGTGCCACTTAAATACTGTGGAGCGTCTTAAGGCAGTGTCCCCATTAGCCTGCTTGATCATATCGAGGGTCTCAGTTGCCGTCTTCCCGAGTTTCGCATAAAACTTCACGGAAAAACGTTGCTCTAAATTCAGATTCATTTTGTTTTTCGACGCGGACAAAAAACTAGCTTCACTAAAAACGGTGTCCTCACTCAACGACAGCCCGCAGGCGACTGAGGTTGGTGCCGGTCTGTTGCTAAGAGCCCCCTCCACCTTACCCTGCGAGGCAGACCCCCCTCCACCGCTCCGTTCGCGCCAGAGAAAATCATTCCTACTACTTTTGGGTGCGACCCTGTATTACTAAATTGTTTTGTGTTGCATATTCATGCGGTGGTGGAGTTTCACATTCTTGCTTGCTGTGTCCTGGCTTGCGCGTTGTTGGCTGGCTTTCGTGCGGCATCCTGGGGTGCAGTTGCTTGTTGGTTTATGGTATATGTGTTCGCATGAGTGTTGGATGAAGGGATTTTTGCATGAGTGGGTGCGCCGCTGTGGGTGTATTTTCCATGTTGTTGATTTTTCATGTGGTATTGTTCCTTTTTACAGGTGGTTACCTAACACCCCCGCCACACGCCCTTGCGGGGTATTATGTAGATGTAGATGAAGCATTTTGGTCATCCTAGCTTTTATTTAGTGGCGACAGAAGTCAATAGTGCAAATATATCGGTATAAATCATTTCAGGAATGGCTCTTGAATGCACGGTTAGAGCAGTAAAGCTTAGACGTATCGACAAACACGCATAAACATACACATATGCGTACATGTATGTTTACTTTTTTGCTCGGAGAAACTAGAATTAACAAGTAACATTTCTTTGGCCTGCTATATACAGATAATGGCTTAATTTAATTTAATCGATAGGCTATTCAAAATCTTAGACATTCTAATCCTTGCCTCGAATAATGCATAAAGCAGCTCGTCATGGATTACAATATTAACAAATGGGCATCAAAAGCGCCATTAAATCTATCATTACTTAATCAATCACAAACATGCCTCTGATCAAGTTCAGAGGGGTTAACTTAATTGATAACAATGCACAATGGCATCGACTCAACTTTTCCTTTCCTCTAAAGACAAACAATTAATGGCAAAACAGTCGACGGGAAAAAGATGCCCCCATTATCACAATTGAAAGAAAAACATAGTTTTTACATGCTCTTTCGAAAAATCATACAAGTTTTCCTTAATATACGTACTTCAGATCCTATACGTTCGCATACGTACAGGCACTGCGTACCTAATTTGAAGATATACAAGTTCTGGGACACAAGGAAGACTTGGAAGAGCAGGACTGTAGTATTATAGTCTTAGTAATCGTGAAATAACAATGCAAATTTTAAACAACATAATTAAAAATTAAGCCAAAATTTAAGTCGCAAAATGTCATGCTCTTTTTACATTTCTAATTGATTAGGTCTATAAAACATTTCAGGGCTGTAAGCAATGGGAGTTGACGTTAACCTTTTGAACTCCTTCATGATGAATACTAAATTAAATACTTTGATACTCCACGCAATATAAATTTATCTGCAAACGGTTCTCATAGAGATTATCAATGTCTGATAATAACATTCTGAATGGAAACCGGTCGACTATGAATTTAAGTGGAATATCATAGTATTTTCTTTCCTATTCATTTCAGTGTTGCTAAGGCTGGCCGTGGGATGAAGTCCATTCTTATGGACAGAAATTGTTTAAAAGGAGTTCATAATGTTAAACTATAACACAAATTTCTATCGAATGCATATTACAGAGAGTGGAAACTGAAGTGGGACCGAATAAGTGGCCATATCTTTTTCAGTGAAACTTATGAATATATCCACTCTCGTAATCTGCCTAACCCTGTGTCAACGCTGCTAATAATAAAAGGGACCCTGAAAGATAATCCCAGCAAAAAAGTACGTATGCTATCGACAGTTTGATGGGAGCATTTAGGAGTTATTAATAAAGTTCACATTCGTAAATGATAAATCAGGATGATGGCGACAGAGGATGGGAGAAATAATAATAGCAGTGTTTTCTTAGCTTAGACTTGAAATAATTTCACAGTACTTCTGGGTTTGCACAAGTTGGGCTTAAAATATTTGCATATGGATTATTTTACGTTGAATGGTTAAACAAGCAGTATGGATCAATAATCAGATTCAAAAAGTCTCCCAAATGAAACTCGACTTATCTTCATTTAGGAAATTCGAGCAGACATATATTACAATATTTCCCTTCGAATACCACTATTCAAATTTCGGTGAAACAATAAATACCAAACCTTAAACTGACCAATAATAACAGGGACCAGACAACATGTCATGAGCGCTTCCTACCTTACCCAGGGCTTCAGGAAAAGAATTTATTTCTGGATTTCATACCTTCCTTCGTTAAAATCGCATTCTTAAACACACAAAATGTTCCATTTGTCGTGGCCCTTAGACCTGCCACATCCAAATGGGTTTAGAGTACGGACTTCGAAACTAACTCCCCAAGAGATGCCCTCCCAGGCATCGCATTAAACCGCCTTCATTGTTTCATCTACATCTACTTAATACCCCGCAAGCCACCGCAAGAGCGTGTGGCGGGGGGTTTAAGGGCACCACCTAATTAAGAAAAGGAAAAAAAACGCATTCAAAAGCCACAAATGTATACAATCCAAAAACAAAACTTGGTATATATTCATGCAAAAACTTTTACAACCCACACACATACAATCACACAAAGCACCAACTAACATACACATGCACCAACAAGTATACTTGGTGTCTTTGCAATGTTAAAATTTGTTCCGACTTGTAACTTAAACGTTTTCAATGTTTCTAAAATAACTTCGGTTTATTACTATTACGATTCCTGATAGTTCGGGGAAATAATGAGTATTTGTATCTATCAGTACTGGAATCTATCTCCCTTATTTTATCTTTGTGGTCTGATCTACATAAGTAGTGTTAGAACTACCACCAAATATTTAACTTGATTCGCCGGAGTTAGCGCTGAATCCGCTATATCGTAGTTTATGTCCTATTCGTCACTTTTCATGTTCCAATATTTCAAAACTGCGCACTTGTCTATATTAAGCATCAATCCCCATTCCTTGCACCAATCCAAGTTGTGTCCAAGTCTCTAGAGAGTAGCTCGCGATCTAGTTGGCTCCTTATTTCCCTGTATACCACCGTGTCGTCCGCAAATAACCTCTGATTGCTACTAAATGGGGCGCTTGAGTCATTAATTTAAATTAAGAATAGAAGCGGCCCTATTAAACTTCCCTGAAAGACGCCCGAAGTTACATCTCTATCTGTTGAGCACAAGCCATCGATGACTACTATTTGTTTGCGATTTGACAAGAAGTCTCTAATCCAATTTATTATTTCCTTCTTGATACCATATCATTTAAGTTTGGGTAACAATTTATTGAGTGGGACTTTATCGAAGACTTTTTTGAAATCTAGGAATACTGCATCGACTTGTGTGTTGTTTTCTCCCGGTCTAAATATATCATGAATGAAAAGACCTAATTGTGTTTCGCAAGATCTGCTCTTCCTAAATCCGTGCTAGTTGTCACTTAGTATTTTCATACTATCAAGAAATCTCATAATGTTACTGACAATAATGTGTTCTAATATTTTGCAAGAGATTGATGATTAGGAAATGGGTCAGTAATTGGTTTGTTTATCCCTATCGCCGCCTTTATAGATGGGAGATATAGGCTAGCTTCCAGTCGCGAGGATTGTTCACCCTGCCGTCTCCCCCAATCAACGCTTCCTTTCCCGACACGTCTCGCAACAGGTTGCAAATACGAGAGCTGCGGGAGGGGCGAATGGAAAGGGAGGGATTTAAAATGGCGCAGCAGGGAATGCAACAGATAAAATTGAGCGAGGGCAAGAGAAAGAAAAATTGAAAAAAAAGAGAGTCCTGAGAGTACACATCAAAAAGCGATCAAATGCCGCCTGAAAAGGTTTATATGGGTGGATGTAAGTACACAGGAGGTAGTCGATTGGTGTAATCATCTGCAAAAGAAAGGTTTGAGGACACGGTTTGAGTAACAGCTGCAAGGGCAAAACATCAAACTTGGGTCTCTCGAAAAGGGTGCCTTGAATTGAGGGCGTGGCAATCCGAAGTCCCCAATGAGAAGAGCCTGGTGTCCTGGTGGGTGCCACGTTGCCTCGTGATCGAACATTCTATCATTATTCTCTAAATTTTATCGCACTTGGAAACCATTCAATTCACCAAATGTTCAGTTTTACTCAAAACTGAAGAGTTTCGGGGAAAACAGATTCAGAAATTCACTCGGTGCTAACATATTTTAGCAAACCGCATCACCAGATTCAAAATTTGATACTCATCTCAGCTCTAAACAATGATGTATCACACTTGGCATGGATATTTGTGGAGGTAATGTTTAGTAAAAATAGCCTTGGAAAACTTCACCATAAACCAGAATATCATCTATACCTTTTGCGAGAGAAACAAAACTCAAAGAAGAACCCCTTGTGTTTACATAGCCGCCTTGTAGTCTTAAGTGAAGGTGGCACGTGATGAAACCAACTGTAATTTTAGAAGGAAGAGACGAAGATAAACAGCAAAATCTAGCTCAGACTCTGCACAGAAATAATTCTTAATTGACGCAACATATTTAATCGAGTACTCAATAAAACCCTACACACACTAATTATGGTGCAAATGGCGTGAACATTTGAATATTTTGAAATTCGTTTACCAAAAACTGCCTCATCCGAAATTTCAACATCTGAGATAAAATGAGGAATTCAATTAGCAAATGTTTATGAAATAATTACTGACGAATTACTTCTAGAAATGACCTCCTTTCTCGGTAAGCTTCCAAAATTAAAATCACAACTGCATACAAATAAGCGATGATGTTTCTAAACTGAGTAAATTCCGAATATATATTTTTTCCAAAAGAAATTATTTTAATTCGATTCACGATTTTTAATTCATATTATTTATTTTCCAAGAAAGAGTATTATTAGACATGAATGCATTAACATTACTAGAAAATCGTCGTATAACAGAGCTCTACATTCGACGACGTCGATTTTGACCAAAATTGCGATAATAGCTCCCCCTTCTAAGAAATAACGTCGCTATATTCTTGTCTCTGCCTTTGTATTTTACTGATTTATCATCGAAATGACTAGTTTCTATATCATTCCCGTAATTTGATTAAAATGAATTAACCTGCATTCCTTTTCGAAAATTACTTCTCAATGAAGCGATAAAATCAATCAGCATAATTTCTAATTGATTCTTTCCGTGCAACTTATCTCAACATAATAAATCCAATCAAATTTATGTGACAATGTGAATCCATTCTCAAAAAAACTATCGCCGAATCATCGTACACAACAGTATCCATTGAATAACTAAATATTTGAGGAAAGCGAGTTACTGACTTAGCCATAGAAATTACCAAGTAAACGAGACAGAATTTTCTAAATGTTAATCCACTTATAA
The DNA here is from genome assembly GCF_022747635.1 of Hetaerina americana. Taxonomy (NCBI): domain Eukaryota; kingdom Metazoa; phylum Arthropoda; class Insecta; order Odonata; family Calopterygidae; genus Hetaerina; species Hetaerina americana. Next base: position 41,847,414 of record NW_027286763.1, read on the forward strand.
AATTAACATTAATAATAATAACAGAAGTCCAGAGACGTAGTGAGGTCAAAAACGTCGGTTTTCCTGGTGTGGAGTAAATTGAACTTACTTCAGAGAAAACCAACACCGTACAAATGACCTAGTGGTTCATGGTTCGGGTTAAGTAATTTGACCAAATAATGGCCATCCCACGAACACGCTTGACTACTTAATTAAATTTGGAAAACACTCCGTAAAAATACGACCGTTAAATATGAATTTTACGGCAAGCACAACACAATACGATCAGTGTCACGCTCGTATTCGTCACGCCAAGACCTCTCGTAAATCTCTCTGCCGCGTGCAGCCCACGTCTAGCATATTGCGTCGTATGTGCAAAGTCTAAACCCCCCTCACCCCAATACCGCCACCCTCCTTCGAGTTGAGCTCCCCTTCCACTCCCCACACCTCTCGCGGGCTCCTTCAACCCGCATTTTGAACTCCGTAAGGGGTCACACCCTTTGACCTTAGCGTGATGAGTTCAAGTTTTTCGCGTGCCGGAATGCGGTCCCGGGCAAGGGAGAAGGGAGGGAGGTATCGGGCGGGGAACGAACGGGTTATGAGAGAGGAGGGAGGGAAGGCGGGAGGGGGTTTGCCTCGCTGGTTGATGGTGAAGCGAGGGGCTTCGCCCTTACTCAGCCCCTCCGCCCCCACGTCTAGTTACGACAAGGTGTGGAGGGGGGGTGAGACGGAAACACCAGCGATGAGGGGAAGGGCGAAAGGGTATTGGCAGCAGTGGGATGGGCATTTGTTGTCGGTTGGTGGGCTGACTAAGAAAGGAGAAGGCTGTACACATTAAGCTAAAAAAGAGGGTCACCAACAAAATATATATGATTCTCTTTAAAAGCTTCCTCCCGAGAGTTGCATCATTATCCTTCAATTTGAAGCTTCTCAATATATTACCCCTTTATTTTAATTGGTAGACACTGCAGTTCTTGAGTGAAGTTTTATAGATAAGAGGTCATTGGCACCACAAAGGGTGCCTAGGTCCTCTATTGCACAACGAATGGTGTGTTTTGGGTGAATACAAGAAGCTCAGTGCGGTAAATAATACTCTTATCGAAAAGAGGAGCCAAGAAGTCTGGGGTCATGACGCCTCATACGAAAGACGATACCAATATACAAGGTGGCCAATTATTTTATGGATTCTTATTCCAAACTTGTACCCAACAAATACAGGTATACCTTACTTTTTCCAGATTTTTCTTCCGAAAGTTTGGAATCTGATTAGGATTTTTTCAGTGGATCATCTCTTATTGTTTCGCGAGATACTGCTATCACCGAAGTAAATCCTGCTATACTAATTTAATTTTTTTCAAGGTTCTCCATTGCCATGGTCCACGATAAACATAAACCAATCAAATAAAAGAAACGTCATTCTGATAGACATTCTCGATTTCCATATCGTGCGCCCAATCTGCATATGAAAGTTTCGACCATTTCTCCAAATAAAAATTGGCCATATTCCAAATTTATTCCGGAATTTTCTAAAGAAGTTGAGCGATTTCCAAATTCTTCCCGACGGTGTGGCCACACTGTATAATGTCTATCTTGAAATACTTTCCACAAAAACTTTAATAGTAATCATTGAAATTTTAAAATTGTAACTGCGTGTGAGATTATATTAAACCTTTAATTGCACCCGAAAGAATAAAGCACCACAATAAACTATATTCTCTATGCATTATTCAAATACGCGACTCGAGATTGACTCACCGAAACTATAAGAAAAACAAGCGCGATATATCACTGAAAAATCCTGCAGCAACGGGAGTAGAATCCACGGACTTGGCTTAGAACGACTGTCGTTTCTCTTATCAATGGATTATTTTACCCAAAACTTGAATAGAAGGAAGGTAAAAGCGACACAAATTAGCTATTTACATTTCATTTAAACCATTTATTCATTTCCCTTCTTAAAACTCTTACAATCAAAACTCGTTTAAAGACTTTTAAATTAAAACTAAAGACTTTTCAAATTAACGTAAAATAGTAAAAAATCAGTAAAAATAAAGAGAGCGAGGAAAGTTTTAAAGATTCTTATATTCGTCTAAAAGTACGAGTCGGGGAAAAATAAACAGCCATTGTAATCAATACTACATCTGTAAAATAATGATTGCATTTACATTGAATCACATGGACGACATGAAAGCATCGTGCACTCGCCATTTTAATTCATAACCGATCACCATGGCAAAAAACTAATAATTGAGCACATTTAAATATAATGAAGTTAATAGCGGAGGGATATTAAAAACAGCAATGAGCTCTACTACTTAACTTTCGCAAAATACATCAACTTTTTTCATTCATTTTTCCAAAGTTATGACAATAGTATAAGAAATTAGTACTTGATGGAAAAGAGAGCGCGGTACGAAGATATGTTCTAAAGGAAGATAAAAGTACAATCCCAGCAATAAGATTCATTAAAAAAGCTTGCACATGCAGATTTTATACGTAAACAGAGTACGGAACAAATTGTACGGCAGGAAAAGAGAAAATTACCACAGGAAATGCAGGCTGTGATATTGAAAATGTGGTTGATTGCATTATCCATAGTAGGGCCGCCCTATTATCATTTTACTTTGTGATAAAAATTAGCTTGACTGTTTATCACATTGACTTTTCATCAACAAATATTCTCAGAGACTTAGTGGGATGCAAAGATATTGCCCTCCTCACAGCCAGAACGGGAGTCGATTTCATTATTACGTATAAAAAGCGTTGTGTAACGTTAGTCTGTTATAATGGGAACTACACGATTCTATATTTCACGCGGAAATCGAAAATCATTTTCAAGGAGAAACATTACTCAAATACGAATTCCAAAAGAAAATAGTTCTGGAAGAGTAATTAATGGTGCATTTCAGCAAAAAAACTTTTTACAGGCAACTTTTAAGGGCAAAGAACAGTTTCTAATTTTCTTTTTTCAGGTTATTCCAGAGATGCAAAGCACTAACATTTCATGCATCCAGACTTTTCGGCTCATACGTAGGCGTCGAGAAGGTCTGATTATATTTTAGCCGATAATAATTTGGATTAAATGGTTTTGAAAAATCTCATGAAATCAGCAAATTCGTTTTCGTCTGACTCACTGCCTCCTTCACTGCTAACCTCTGCTCAGAAGCTATCAAGTGGCGGAAATCGAAAGCCTAGATTTCTGATATTTGATTCTGTTATATGGCGTTGAATATAAATTTCGTCGACGAAAAGTGCATCACTCACTACAAGACCTTGTAGGATTGATCTCCAGTTAGATATCCCTGGGATTGTCTTCGAGTAATAGCTATAATTCTCACTCTATGGAAATATATTATTTTTGCTATTTTTATACATAATTCAATAGAAAATATTTCAATAATATATACTTTATTCCATACAGCAATAAATTATACAATGGTTCATACCAAGAGGCGACATATTTAGTCATCAAGCCTAACTTAAGATATGAGGAAATTAACTGGTGAAGCTCGCACGATATGCGATTTTTATTACTTCCTTGTAGTCTATGGGTTCGTAGATTTCGAACCGGTGTTTGATGGATTGAATTGGCCAGAATCAATGAAAGTATTTCAGAAAACTAGAGTAGATTGAAGGGGTAGGCGACATATCCGCCACCTGTACATATCACAGACTTCTCAGGTGCAAGTGGTGGGTGAAGAGTTGCGATGGTCAGTACTAGAAAGAGGAGTAAGGCAGGGATGTCCATTATCTCGCGTAATTTTAAACACATGTGCCCAGGAAATGATTGAGAGAGGCATGAAATGACCTGAGAATAGGAATGAAAGTCAATGGACAATTCATAAAATCATTTAGGCTTGCAGATAATCAAGCTTTTTTTGCCAATCAGGCCAAGGAGCTGGACGCATTGGAAGGTCCGGGTGCTAGGAATGAGACACAATGTAAACAAAACCAAATTTAGAGAAAGGTAAAGGCTGAGTTAAACGTTAAAATAGGAGGACAAAGATTAATACAGGTGGGACAGTTTACCTACCTCAAAAGTTTTTTGGGCAAAAATAGTCAAACTGGTAGTGACATTAAAAGAAGTATGGCGTTAGGCAAAGAAGCTTTCACAAGGAGGAAGGAATGGATGCCAGGAACATTGAGTGAGGATACTAAGAAGAGGTTCGCCAAAACTTTTATAAGGAGCGTGGTTTTGTGCGGCGCGGAAACATGACCGTTGAAGGAAGACGAAAGGCGTAGATTGAAGACTTTCGAAGTATTAGTATGGAAAAGGATAGAAAACATGAAACGGACACAATTGAAAACACACGAGAAAGTGTTAGGCATGGTGGGCAGGAAAGATGGATGCAGAACATTTTGATTGGTGATGGGTAGTTGAAGACGATGATAGAGAGAAGAACGTTAGGGAAGCGAGGAAGGGGTAGGGATGGGTTGGGTACGAGTATGTTGGATCTTTTGAAAGAAGTATGCCCAATATAAGATGAGGGTCACATGTCAGGTTGTGTTTCATCAGGTGAGGCGAATAAATGTATTGCCGAACCGTCATATAGTCAAGTGTCCTGTCAGAGTTAGTCTTAAACGGTAGAACACAAACAATAATAGCACATTACCATACTTCTCCGTATATTCAGAGAGCAAGCGGAATTGGAAAATAAGAAAATGAAAAACTGACGAAAATTCAATTTTGTGAAAGCTGTTAACGCCCGCATCTTCGGTGAAATGAACGTTTAGTCCCATAAAAGGTAAACATAATCCAAGCCTATTACAGAAAGAAAATTCGGTTTCACGGACTCGGGCGTGTCACAAAATGAAGACATTTTATCCCGCGTACGTTACGGGCCCACGTACGGCACTAATTTCACTCACCGGCCAAAGGATAAGATAGGGGCTGGGCTCTGAAAACACGTCCGGATTAGCCCAGAGCGGGTGGAGAATCGGGTAGCACGGCTTATACACGGGGGATGGAGATTGTGGGTGGGGAGAGGAAATAGGGTGCGGAGGTCCTAGAAAATGGTGGAAGGGCAAGATGAGAGAAAGCAGTGCAGAGAGAAAACAGAGGAAGGGCTTCGGTGGGTAGGGATGGACAGAAGTGGGGAACAGCCGAATGGGTGCCTCCCCCATCCCCACCGGTTGCGGCGGTAAAGGGGTGGGAAAAGAACATGACGACGCATCTTAATGGCGATTTCGGAGAGACTTTGGCAGTTGCTGATGGCGTTGGGACCGGGGTAAGGGCTCCAACTCACTCACAGCCGCGAGCACCACCGTCTCGGCACGAACGTCGCGGCCACTTCTCAGATTCTCGTCTCGCCTTACCATACACCCACCCTCCTGTCCAACACCTAACCACCGAACCCTTTGAAACTGACCCTCTTAAGCCCCCTTCCGGATCGTGACGCGAAAACCCTTTTAGGGCCATCGGCGTGCCGCATGAATCGCGAGCACAATTAAAACCAGGCATGCTGAGGAAATCGTCCACCTCAGCACACACTGTGAAATAGAATGTTTGGCAAAAGAGAAATGAGTCACATCGTTAAATGCATCTCCTGAACGACGAACTGACGGCTAAATATGAAGAGAGACCTAACCTGGAAATGCAATATCAAAATTCCCCATGCACATATGTACGTACACTAGCTGAAAACACGTCGAATCCTAATGATATTTATCCCTTTTTTTTGGGACAAGTCACAGATATTAAGGTAGCAATATTAATTTCAGTAGAAACTATTCCAAAAAATACCTACTCTTCTGTCGATTTTGCACAAGAACCATATCCCGGAAATAAAGATTCAAATCCTCACCGTTTTAGTCACGATATGCATCCGAATTATTTCCCAATGTATTGCATCTACGAAGTGAGCCAAGGCATTCATTAATTCCTTCCAAGGTTTTGGATAAAAAGCCCCACCGTTAAACATAGAAAAATCAGAATGATTACTAACTCGATAACATATAGCTAGGTTTTGCATTAAATACTAATCCTGACTGATGAAACAAGTCATACAGTTATGATTAGCACCCATGTTGAATGGGTAGATGAATTAGGACATTACTGGATTGTATCACCAAACTCAATCTCCACGGTCTATTCACACTGGATTGATTATCTCAGAAATGTCAACAGCGCGACTAAACACTAATACGGCGGGAAAACGCGATAGAAACGGCGCCAGTTTTCTAGAATTCCTCCAGTGCATGCGGGTCATTTTTTTATGCTGAAAGCAATTCAATTGAAGAAGAAAAAACTGAACAACAAAAAATTATCCCGGCAATATCAACAGCTAAGCCATTCTGAATTGTAAAAGGCTAGGATCATTGGGGTCACTGATAACAAGATGAGAGGAATATATTGAATAAAGCATACATTCTGGCCACCAGTGTTTTAAAACAAGGATGTGTGTAAACAAACTCACAAGGCATTACATGAAAGTTCGTCAATCGTGTTGGATGCTTCTATTAATTGGTCGACAGAGTCCTTGTTAAAATGTACCCCAAGAAGCCCCGAAGTCACTTCCTAATGATCATATGTCTTCATTAGGAGTGTAAGATCAAAACTTCCCACTGAAAAAGGTGGCTATCGAGTGCCTTTTATACAATAATTAGGATATTGACAAAATAATCGAAACACGAATTACGGCAATCCTGAAGACTTTAGTGAAACGAAAAACCACAAATAGGAATAAATATATCTAAATCTTGATTAATAATAATAGATTTGAAAGGAAAATACGATTAAAACTCGAAATAGGGTGTTCGGTCTACGATGAATATGGGGAGAGATACAAAACAACCTGTAGCACCGCCTCCTCCATCGGGCCTCTTTAGCTCAGTGGTAGAGCACTGGTCTCGTAAACCAGGGGTCGTGAGTTCAAACCTCACAGGAGGCAAATTTTTTTTCCACCTTAACCGCATGACAACCTCGAAATATTATATGTATCTTTATACCTTTCAACCTTCAGCCAGAATCGCTTTTTTCACTGTTGGGAAACCAACCGCACAATTTCAATATGCGCCCGATATCCCAGTTTTCCATAAGAATTTTGTCAGAGAAAATCCCCTCGAACTAATCTAAAACTCATTGTCGTTAGTTGACCACATCAACGCTACTTCGCCGATCCAAAAGATTACACCTACCTCCTGGTTGAATGTTTCAGTTAGATAGGCCAATACTTTTGATCTTGTCGATAGAATAAGTTTAGACCAGATATATTTAAGATGTCAATTCTTCTACGAACGATAAGGGATCATAATAACATTGTTCGACCGCGGTAGGGTCATGTTCGGGTAAAATTATTCTCGTGTGTATTCAACCCTACCGCACACCCAAGCGGTGGCTTGCTGAGTACATAAATAAATAAAGATATTGATATTTTATAAATATGAGAACATGCCTGTTGTGGTGACACATCACATATCTTAACTGTTCGTAGTCTCTCTATATAGATACAAAATATGGCAATATTTCAATATTGTTGCATACAAATCATCGTCCGATAAGAATTCAACTATTTTCTTCATAAATATTTCATTAGTTTTCACTGGTTACAATATTGAACCGCTAAGAGCTAATACTAAACCGTCAACTATATCATAACCACAAAGGAAAGCAAATGCTCGAGCTTGAAACAATGCAATCCATTTAGAGACTTCTTCCATATGCTGGCTACAAGCGGTTATCAATGTACAATTTACATGTATTACATGACTCGAGTGTTTTCGGGTTCTTTCCGCGTTGAGTCATCCTGGATGACGTCAGTTCCGGCGGTTTTCTGGTAGGCATCTTCAGGTCTGTTGTGGCATCTTCGGAAACCTGAAAATGCCGAATGGAATACCGGCGTTGTCCACCTGGATTAATCAATGCGGAAAGAACATGAAAACTCTTGCTTCATCATTTAAACACCGCGGGCAGCAATGTACATGTATTATATCTTATCTCACGAAAAATTACTGCCCTTTCCAGTAACTTTCAACATAGTAATCGGAAAATCTTATTGACATCTGGCATTACTTTCACTGAAACTTTTTTATCCACAATTCCAAAGGTTGACGCCATTTCTCCTCCTGCCCGTGGGGTATATGCAAAAAAAATGGAATTTTAATACATAATTAAGATTCATGAAAGACTTCTGCGAAAATAAAATGCAATTAATACTGGGATTAAAATGTTTATGAACGTACGAGTTAAACAGCAAATGTATTTGCCTAACGAAAAAAATTACTACACTAAGTATCTCTTCAAGGAAACTTCCAAAACAGGGATACCTTTTTAACACATTCCTTATTTCCAGAAGTACAAGTAGAGAACTGTGTCGAATTATGTATTTGGTTCTAAAACTTCAAATAAGAAAAGTCAACAAGTCTAAAATCTTATATCAGAATTCTTCGCCGAACCTCGTAGTGAGGCAAACATCAGCTGACTTCCTATTTCCCGACTCCGACTACCGAATAGTCCCGGTGACATAACAGTTTCCGCAGGTTGTGGATGCATATACCGAGGACTGGGGAAAAACAAGTTTCCTCTTTCTTCGGGGGACGACGGCAGCTGATGGCCGAAGATCCATGCCAAACATCCATTTATTCTTCCTCCAGTCTCGTAAGAAAGGTTGCGTATCCCTTAGGACACGTGGGCTATCAATACAATGGGGGCATTCTGATCATTTCCTTTAACACCACCCCGGTCTCAACGGGTAGAGGGCTATTCACAAGACCTCATTGCTCCATCTAGCTCACCCCAACGGAGTTCGGTGTCTGCTGCAAACCAGACTGACCCCATTTTCCGTGACTTTACCCCATCTCTAATCCCATCTTGTCCCCTATAACAACGGTCAGTCTCGAAGGGGACTGTCTCCAACCCTTGGACACTTTGGACCCTTTTTCCCTACCTTACGCAGGTTCCCGCCAAGAATAGCGGCGAAAAAAATATCCGAGATTCCTACTGGGACCCACCTTCCTTCCAAGCTCGCGAGGAGAGGGGGTGATTTCGACAGCTAGGCACTACCTTCCAGTGGAATTACAAAGGGAGGAGGGGAATCAAAGGAGCTAGAGGGGAGGGACGATTCTGTGTAGGGCCGATGGCCATAGAACGAAACAGGCCGACCGTCGTACGCCACAACTCTCTCATTCATCGGAATCCCGAGTCGGTTGCAACACCAAGGACGCATGAGGACAAAGGAACGCTGCTGTAAGGAGGAAGTTGAAAGCGGAAAATGAGAATAGGGGGAACGGGCGCCCCTAGTGACTACCTCTTATGCTATACAGCTGGAGACTGGATTTCGGTGCGAGAGAGGAGGAAGTAAGGAGGCAGCTGACCCTTAGCACATAAAAGAGAATGCAAGGAAGAAATAAGAAGAAAGGGGCTCTCTCCTTTGGCAGCACAATAGAGGGACGGAGGAAGAGAGAGTCTTCAGGCAGGGCGTGCCAATAGCCCCGACAAAAAATTCCTGGGGTGAGGAGGGTACGGGGGAGAAACCCCTTTTCAGATGATATCCCCTACCCCCTTGTGTCCTACCAGAATGGTCTCCTTCCCGGTTCTTCCTTTCTCTTTCCGCCTCAACCGCCACGCCCCTTCGGGGTAAAAGCTCGTCAGACCATCTGGAGACGACGTAGTTACGACACGAAGCGAGAGCAAGAAGGGTAGGAAGGCGGCAGCGTTGTAGGTAGGGTAGGAAGGTGTGCGATGGAAGTTTTAAGGGGGAGAAGGATGACGGCGGAGGAGGAAAGCGCAAGCCGCGGCGATTTGCATCGGCAGCTGACGGGGTCCGCGGAGACTTCCCACCCCCTCAGCCCTCTTTCCCGTCTTCTCCGAGGGGCAGCTGCAAGGGGCCATGGATGGTATGTGACGCAAGACCTAGGAGCAAAACGGGGAGGAGTTTGGGGAGAACATGGAAGACGTTTTCCGGAAGAGGGGGAACACCCTTTCCGTTTTTTTTCCAAAATAAGGGGAGGGTTCATGGGTGACGCCAGCACACATATTAGTGATCGAGAGCGGTGCCCTTTGCGTTAAAGACAATATGGAAAACAAGGAAATTACCCACTCAACCCGTTATGGATTCTTGGCTTACAAATATAAAGAAAACTTCCTTAAGTTCTTGACGTATTCCCATTCCCATTTATCTCACTCTCTGCCGGTGGATTTTTTTCCTGTCATCATTGGCTTAGCATACAGTTACTACTAAATCTCCATTTCCCTTCCTATCCTTAAAGAATGAAATTTTAGCGTTACGTCTCTTGCTAACTATCTGTACATAAGCCACTGGAACACAGCCGGATTCATAAGTCCGCGATTCACTTTCATTTTCATTCATGAGAATTTGAAGTCAAAAATGTTGACAGCATAATATTTACTGTGTAGATGTATGCGTTTAAACGCTTTAGAATCATTTCGCTCTTAATGTTTGAAAACCATGAATATTAGATAAGAAAAATATTTTACGGTCTGGAAGGTTTCCACTGTTATTTTTTCCACAAATTTCAACTGATAGGAACTGAAGTCATCAAAGCTGCCCAAATGATTTTTTTAGGTGTGGGTTTTCTAGTTTAAGGTCTATCATATAACTTTAATTTTACCATAGCCACTCCTAACAGGTCAACTACCATTGATTCAATACTAGTTTAAGTATAAATATTGCAGAGCATATAAACCCTTTGTAAACCCAATTAATTGCTTTGCTCGAAGCATATAACGTCATTAGTTCATAATGATTTCGCCATTTCTACATCGATGATTCATTAATGGTGCGGAACACACCCTAGAAATGGCTCGCTGTGTGCAGCGAAGATGTAGATGCAGAAACAGCTTCGGCAGAAGCTTTTCTGGAAAATATAATTGAAGAAATCCTACTTCTTAATATTTACAATCATATATCATGTGCAAAGAGCGCATTCATTATAATTACAGGTGCGTGCTACCGAAAACTGACAAAAACAAGAGAATTGGAAAGATGACTCACTATAAACTAGGCTATTTACTTTTAAAAACATTTTCTGTGCATGCATTTTTTAAACTTTGAGTTCTAGGGAACAATTAGACTTTATAGCTGTCGGTCCCACAGGTTATCTTAGCATAAATTCTAAGAAAGATTTTCAGAAATTTTGTCAAAGAATGATAATACAATATTAACTTTTAATTAGTAGAGTTAGGCAGTACCCTTTGAATTGGTACTATACATAAAAATATAAGTGAAAACACGAGGTTACGATGGCTCAAAGACGACAGGCATTTAAACACTACGGCCGATGTTTTACTCGAAATCTTATGTAAATCTTGTATGCTTTCTTGGTATTAAGGAACAAAAAATAAATATAAAACAAGTGATGATATCTTTTTCATCCTTGACTGCAAGAATGAAAGTAAACAGTTGGCTTTTCCATATAAAGAAGTTTTAGTACTACCTAGGTTTAATTACAGCGTGACAACTTCAGATGAACCAGAAGATGTTACAGTGTAACGAAACCTAGGCATTAAAACCATTTTATGTAGAAAAGTGAAATTTTTCTTTCTTCAAGAATGATTTCCGCCATGCTACGCCTGAAACTTTGTTACTTCTTAACTCCACGATGAAAAATTAAAAAGGTCTTTACCTACCCAAATCACATCCAAAAAGAAAAAAAACCATTGGAATCTAGTGGACATTTTCTTTGTTGAATTGACATGGCGAATTCAATTCGATAAAATACCATGAAATTGAAATAATTAAGACATATTTGTATAAAATTAAATTTCCCATACTTCGCTCTAAATTGGAGAAAAAGGGATCCAGCCAGTATCTTGAATTCCATTTTCAATAATGGATAATAAAAATAACCGAAGCCCTCAACTTTCTCATTAAAATATGTCTTCATTACAGTCTTTTTTTTGTTAATATTCTAATCTTTATAGACCATTATATGGGTTTCCTCTCGATAAATTCACTATCCGTATTCTAATATTCAATTATTTGGTTTCCATAATTATTTTAAGCTACGCATATTTAGCACTCCGAGTACGATGGCTCGTGTTTAGAATTTTTATGACCCGAAACTAGGGATGCGAAAACTAAAGATCGGCGAGCAATTTAATTCGGCCATCAAAGAATTCGCGACATGATTCACATGGTCTGCCTACGATGGTATATATGATGTCAGATGCCCAAAGGTTTTACTACCATGGTATTTCTACAAGTTGTAGCATGTAAGTGGCATGCCACATAAAAATATTTTAAGTCTCCTTTCCATGAAAATACTCTTCAAGATAATTCCTTTTAAAATATTATGGGAACAGTCATATATTCGACGACAACAATCTAAACCAATCCTTTTGGAGGATAATGAGTTATCCTAAACTATAGCTCGTTCAGATTTCATACAATGGCTCGTTTAGATCTTATACGCTGTCTCATTATAGCAAACTTAAATCGGAAAAGGTTTTCGTTAAGTCCAAAATCGTATAGCATATGAAGTAATATGACCAATGTTTTATCTTGTTTTGTCACTTTTGAATATCACTTACGTTAGTTAAAAAATTATCCATCACTTCAAATTTTTCGTAATACATCGTTTGAAATTGTGACTGACACGAAAATGAATTGCTTATTCAAATAATTTAAAATAAATAAACCTGATGACGAACCTATTATATAATTTTAAAATGAAACAATAACAATACAAAAAAAAGAAAACCCAAAGCCCTTTTTCTAAAATAATTACTAGCATAAATGACTACTAATCAACACAACAGTAATTGGTTTCACCAAAAATTTTCCCCCGAACTGGAAGTTATAGGAAAAATTACTGACTATCTGGAGCGAAAAGTATGTAATTATACGTTAAGTCATGATCGAATTAATAGCTTAGTATTTTAAAATGAACCATCGTAACTTTTACAGAAAGCTTCAATTATCGCGTAAAAATCGAAAGTTATTATTAAAATTGATACAAATAATAAAAAAAATTGACCCCTAGCGGCTCATTACGTAGACACAGCAAATGTATTGCATTCTTATATATTACCCTGATGGTACCGAAATCTAGAAATACCTAATATTGGGTACAGAAAAGGAAGCGCTTATTCCGTAATTATCGTCGGTGGAAGAACGGATGAGAAACAACTCTGACTCTTCGAACATTCACTAGGAAACTGGATCAAACGTACCTAGCGCCAACTATCTTGCACCCAGTCATTGCTATTTACTGTATCTTCTGTAGAAGCGCCGGAAGTAACTGTGGGGAATAAGGACTACTTATATCCAAAGATGGCCCGTCAACGCAGCCGAGTAATTAAAGAAAGAAATTAATTCATGATATATTGTTCATAAGCAGGAGCATACTTACAAATTACGTGTATTTCAATTCAATGCCATCTTTTCTGCGAAACTGAAGTAAAAAAAACTACCACGAAAATTTCACTGATTCGCAAGCACTTCATGGAAGTCGCCAAGACAAACACGTACGTGTAATAATTAATAGTTTTGGGATTCTTTTTTAATTATCTATAATTTTTAGTGATGATATATCATTAAAGGCTGCATACGTTCTCCAAAGCCTTTTTTCACATAAATATAGATGATCAATTGAAAACATAAAAAAATAATTATTACGTGAACGCGACTAAAAAATAATCCAAACTTCATGACAAATTTTTACGCATATTTACCGCAATCCCGTCCTTTAGCAACTAATGTTAAAATAATAATCAACATAGGTAAAGAATAACAAAATAATATGCTTACCATTTTAGCATATTTCTTCTATCACACCTTCCTGCGACGATTCTCGGAGAAAACGACACTGAAAACAAAGCACTGGCTCGAAACTTGACGAAAGATTCTCGCATGTTCTTGTTGAAAATGTTTACCCTAACCTACACGCTTCATAAATGCAAACACCGCATGTTTATCAGCAGCTTAATCTTCATTTTTTTCTAAAACGTTATATAATAGAAAAAATGTTCTGAACTTACCTAGCAGCATCACTGCCAAGTGGTAACGGCGGTACTAATCTCACCAGATCCCCGGAAGATTGTGCTAAAAAATAAATTGAAAAAAAATGAAAGAAATCCATAAAAAATCAATAAATATGAATGGATAAAAATGTTGAGCAAATAAAAAGAGAAAAAATTAACTAAGTACAAAAATAACAATTAAAAAAACCTGCCGAAACCCGGGATTGAACCAGGGACCTTTAGATCTTCAGTCTAACGCTCTCCCAACTGAGCTATTTCGGCTGATATCTGACGAGGCTCATCGAAGGGTACAAACATCTACCTCAACGCTAATTTAGAAGTTTTGCTTCATGTTTACTCTTTCATTCATTGTGTTGACGGCTTATACCTTACTGGGTTGCCGCAAATTGGCCCGGATATCTTACTGCCATGAGCACATCTACCAATCCGTATCGTCAGACCAAGCTTACCACCATGTAATAGTGCTTGCGTAGACTCGGAACAACAATCTAAGACTAGTCAACCTTTCCATAACAGATCAACAATGGTGTACATAATTAACATCTACACTTGGTGCACTGAACACATCAAAGTTCGGCTCCACTAAGCAGTGATCTAAGTGGAGTACAAGTGTTTTTTTAACTTCCAACCTCACATTAAGTTCTCAAAAACAATGAAAAGCATATCATGGCCATGAATTATCGTGAACTCTGGTATTTCCTTCACCTGTAAACTTAATATTTTCCTCTACCAAAAATTAAGTGCAACAGTTTGGCCTGCAAGCACTGTTCACGGCACGAGGTGGCTTTGGTGCCTCCTGCAATGATAATAGCGTAATCAGCATGCCAACTTAAGATCATAATTTATGGTAATAGAAATATTTGCGCCTACAGAGCAAGTAATTTCTTGAAAACTTTAAAAAAAAAATTAGATAAAAAACACATTTCATCGGGCTGTAAGTAATTATGTGTTGTGCACTACCCTTTTTCTTGTTTTTATCAGGCTTGAATAAGGTTCAGTACCCACCCACTGAAGATTATTTTATTTCACTCCCGATGGAGGTTTGACCAATAGTACCTACATCTCGTTTGACTGCCAAATACGTATTCTAACCTTGAATGAACTGGGAATAAAATTGTGATAGAACTTACTGACTGCAATCCAATGTTCAAATTTGGAGAGTTAGTAAAAATATAATTCCTTTGCACTCCAAAACTGTTCATTTCAAGCATTATGAAATGTACTCAATAGGACAATTACTCAAGCCTTCTGAATTATTTTCTTTCTCCTTACAATACTCTTTTCCCCTCCCCTTCTCTCCAAACTACAATTGCCACGATTGGTGGCAGCAATACTTCGCCAGGTACCTGTGTTCAAATACTCAACTCCTGTCCTTAATATGTAAATAGTTCCAGGTGTTTTGACCCCCTGATTTTGAAGTTTGTCTTAACTACTTGGGACAGTGAAATGTTAATTTTTACAAATTTGGAGTATCCTCTTATAAACATAAATACGTAATTATAGCAAACGCTTACATTAAAAATATAGTTTTACAATTGCATTAGCCCACAATGCGTATTAAACCTCTTAATCTTAGTGTAACCATAGGGGAGGAATTACTCCCAAGCAGATGATGCCTTGGATATAGAGCACACAATCACTATTATTCAACCAATACAACTTGAAAATATTGATCAAAATATATACATGGACATATTATTCCTGATGACATGAAACTGCTGCACATAGAGCTCGACTGTTCAGGACTGGGACTGCTCCAATCCTAAAACATTTATGAAGGAATTCTAAAATTTTCCAAAACCTAACATACTCCCTAATTTCCCATTAAACCAGTAAATATTCTTGATTACAGTTACACACAAGGGAATGAACCACTCAAACAAGGAGGCACTAACAGAGTTCCTTTCCACATTAAAATTGGTCATTTACAATAGAGAATTAATCCTTGATATTACTTCAAATTATAAGCACCAATTTAAAATCATACAAAGCCCAACTGCTATGACCAAAATATTGTCTGCTCCTCATAAACCAAGCTAAGCAAACAGTTTTATTCCCACTGAAGCTAGTGGAGTGATTTCTATTGCCGCATGTTATCATATTAAAAGATGATGACTATTACAGGGTGAATAAACCAAAGTCTAAGGATAAGATTCAAGGACATTTCCAGGTTTTTCAGAACAGTATTTGCAATTTTTCGACCTTTTCATAAAAAATTTAACATAATAGAATCATGATAAATATGTTACCTTATATTAAATATAGTAGTTATGGTTATTTTGAAAGCTAACTGAAAGCTGATATCATACGTGCCATTAGAGATAAGTGGGTAATTTAGAAGAGGTAGATTTTCGGGGAATTGAAGGCAGAGAGATTTACAGTGTTGGCATCAACTCCCTCTTCATGGAAGATGCCAAGGGGTACACAATTTCACATCACAATTCCTTGAACTGACAAACAAATGAGTCTATTAATAAACAATATCTTTATGAAAAAAAAATTAAATGTACTCCTTTTGTCAGAGCAAGTTTCTCGATCATGCAACAAAGAAACTTTTGCATGATAAATAAACAAGGTTAATTCTTGAAATTAAACTTTGTGCATAGTTGGCAAGTCACTCAAACTTTTGCATGATAAATAAACAGGTTAATTCTTGAAATTAAACTTTGTGCATAGTTGGCAAGTTACTCAAATGTATAAGAGCAGTGAATATGGGAAGAAAGTGCATATGCTTCACAATAGCACTGCAATCACAGCTATTTTGCTGGAAAATAAACAAAAACACATAATCACCAAAACTGCACAAACATTTTTTTGATTTTCCATGACCAATTGGGACTTTCCTGAAACTTTCTAAGTTTAGAAGATTTCTGGTAGAACGGTCACCCTGTTTTACCAACAACTGAGCCTTGAATTCATTATAGAACAAGTAGCTGAAACCCTGATAGTAATACATATTCATATCATGGGAATATCAATCATATTACGGGAATCCAATAACATAAGTACATGATTAATTGTAAAAAGACATTTTGATAAATATATATACAATATAGGAATTATAAAAGTTTTAAATATAAGGTACCTATTCAAGCTATTTACAGAATAAAATAGTCATGTTGGTCATCTATATATATGAACACAGAATGCAGTTCCAAAGAATGATCAGACATTTTGTGGTTGAAAGAAGGTAACCTGCTTTAAGATATTATTTATCACATTCTTAAAAACATAACCTTAACCGACACTAATACTCATTTAAGAAGTCATAAACCAATGGCACGGATACTCCAAAACTTGGCATACATTTGCATTAAAAGTACGCAGCAGATTTCATAAGAGTTCAATGTTTCCAAAAATGTTAGCTTCTGAAATAAGCCTTGCTTTGACATTAAAAATCATTTTTTAAAAGCTTTGGATTTGATGATATTTTAAATCTAGCAACACATTTACATGTTCATGTTAAAGGTACTAAAGATTGTGTAAGAAGCTTCTGATGTGAGATAGTTACTATACACAGAGATCTCAGTTTTATCAAATCTAACATTAACATCACAATACTTTTTCCAGTCCAGTTTTTCTTCAGATGATGAATCACCAAAATTGTTCATTTAATAATTCTTATATTTTGTATAAATAATACCATTTCTGATTCACAGGAAAACAAGAGGGAGGGAAATATGTGTAATGATGGAAATATATGTCTTGCATATTTAAGACTGGTATAAGTGCCAGGTGCATTTCAACAAAATGGATTCCAAAATCTTGAGTTCTATTTTAAAATTAACTTCCATTTAGCTAAGGCTATGGTGCTTTGACTTTTCAACACAAACATAAGTTGAAAGCACTGAAAATATATTGCATTGAATAATATATTTTTTATTCAGTACCTACTATAGTAGTCACTAGAGTGTTGGATAGTATGTGGAGGAACAGAGTGTTTTCTTTTCCGAAATGACTCTCATTGTCCCCGCCTACCTTACTCCTCACTCTTCCCCCCCCCCCCCTCTTCCTCAAAAGGGTTTAAATATGATGTATCACACGTTGGATCTTGTCTCGTACCTGAAGATGTTTTGATGAACTGAAATACCTTGCATGTTACAATAAATCTGCAGAAAAGTGCAAATTTGTTTCTCATAATGACGAACTACCACTGCATCTTGCCTGAATCTGTTGAATAAATATACTATAGTCTTAAAGCTAGATGATAGGAGTAGATTATAAGCTTTTGAGATATGGTTGAGGAGAAGAATGGGAAAGGTAAAAAGGACACAAAGGAAAACAAACAAAGAAATACTGAGTATGGCAGGGGAGGAAATAGATAATGACTGGGATAAATACAACAGGCAGGGAAGGTAAAGTGGGTGATTTTAATAAGGGATGGAATTTTGCAGAGTGTGATAGAGAGGAGAACAACAGCCAGGAGAGGTAGGGGGCAAAAGAGGACAACTATGCTGCAGAGAATGAAGGGAGGTGGAATGTACGTGAAAATGAAGAACAGTTTAATGTAGTGAGGGAAGTCTGGGTGTGCCCGCTGAACAAGGTAAAGAAGGGTAGAAATGTTTAGACTGTGTCCAAACAAAAACTACCTTGAAGTGTACTATCAATAATAAAAAACAAAACATCCATGACATATTTTGAGTGTGGTTTGAAACCAACCACTTGTTCACTCATTTGGACAGTGTTGTTTCTTCAGTGGCTCGGTATGAGTCTACCGGTGGAGTAAAGCAAACTCTATGTTAAATATTCTTCCATTGTGAAAAACTAAGAGCTGCAAAATTTCTAAAAACTAAAAAAAAATTATAAATATTTAACTCATTGAAACTTGATTTAGATTCTGCTATCATATTCATCTTTGATAGAAAGTTTAAATGAGAGTTTTTGCTTTAAATAATGAAATTTTTATCAAATTTACAATGTTTTATCAATAATAAGACTAGCAAACCAAATTCATATGTACAAGTATTTTTCAAGCACAGATTTATAATGGACAACAATATTTTTTATGAAATCAGCACGGTAGTCGTCAAATAAGTTGTGGATAATGCCCAGAGATAAAATTATCACTGTAATTACATGCTGATGCATAATTACATGCTGATGTATAATTACGTGCAATGTATAATCTTTCAAACTTATGAGTTTTCTCTAAAATTTTGGTGGCTTAGTTTAAGCATGAAAAATATTAATGTACATAATGCTTACAGTTGAAATAGGAATATACATTTATCACTTGAAAAATTTAATAGAAATTACTTGCTTTATTCCCCTGAGGAATTAGAAGATGAGTTTGAACATATGTAGGATATACACCCACTACTAATCACTCAAAGCAAAACAGAAATTTTGTATACATTTAACAATATGAGTGCATTATATAAGGTCAATTGTTAAGGGTGCATCACTAATTAAAGGCACTTTGACGAATTTAAATATACACCTCATTGGGTTATATGATATGACTAACAACTTGAATTTCAGCATAGGCTATGAATACCATTAAAAAAACCACACTAATGCAAATATTTGGTACATCAACATACTGCTATGTTTTAAATTACAGTTTACATGGCCTTTACATAGCAGTATTTTGTATACCGAAGATGATGGCACCTATTTATTTGGAGAAAAAAGTCAACAGCCATCACCATGCCATCATCAGAAAACGGCAGGTGCATCAAACTATTACGCACCATCACGTAAAACACTGCTTTCTCTAGGGGTAAATTTTGCCCCCATAGCACCAAAATTAAAAATAAAACCAAGGAAGAACTTCATCACCTAATGCTTTCTTTACCTGAGTGCTCAAGTTCCATGTAATCAGTTGGATCAAACACCTGCTGACACTGGAATATCTCTGAATTCCTCAGTTGATCACTCAAAGAAAATCCACACAATGATTCCCTTGAAGCCCTGGCTTCTTTATTTCCTGGATCATTAACTGAATCAACATTTCTTCTTTCCAATATGTTAGATTTCTGTAGCTCCAGGGAAACATTTTTAGAATCCACAAATGTTCTGCTTTTATGAGGTGGTCTGGCCTTAATTTTCCTTTTAATGTCAAATCCATAGATCTTCCGTGGATCATACACAGTCAAGGGTTTCACTATTGATCTAGCTCTTCTTTCATCAGGGGGGATTCTCTCTTGTTTGGCTCTTTGGCCAGAGGTGACTGGCTTGCTCCGACTCAATGCATTAACTGGTCCATAAGCCATTGCTGGATTCTGAAATACATTGATAGGTATTAGTGTTTTCACAATCCACTCTCATGTGTTTGCCTCTAAGCTATTATTATATGTGTGAGATGAGAATATTAATGAATTCCAAAACTGTATTGACTGATCCACGGTAAAATATTACGTAAAGGAAAGTAAGGGAGGGTATATGAAATTTGGGACCAAATAGCTATAGGAATGAAATGATCAAGTAAGCTTAGATTAAAGACGTATCCAAAGAGCACTATGATAACACAACATAATAATCATTCACATATTCAATAATAAAATAAAATATCCAATAATGTAGGTCACAGTAGTCCAGGGGTAGAGCATTGGACAACTGACCGGAGGGCCCAGGTTTGATTCCCGGGTAAGCCTCTCTGGCCACCTGCACCCAAGCTATGCCATTTTTCGGATACCAGATCTTCCTGGGAAATCATAACTGGTGCAGAGAAGAGCACTGGCCCCCCAACCCTGATGTGTGAATTACACATGCCGTTGGGTTTAGTGCTGGATGAACTCTGTTAAAACCTACTCAACCGACCTATGGGTAGATTACTGTTTATATTATATTCAATAATAAAATAAACATGCAAAGTAATAATTCACTGTTACTGAATAAATTGGTATGCTTATAAGTGTTCCCATGGGTAATTAAGTACACTGCAGGGATGAAAACTTAAGGTAAATAAAAAAACATTTACTTGAAAAGAGCACACCCACTGATGATGATACTGTGAACATTAAAATAATGAGCAAACTTGATGCCTGCTTATCTGACAATGAGGGAGATATTTGCCAAATCACTAAAAATGGCAAATTTTGATTACTTCATGCATAGACCACTACTTGGTATTATCAGAAGTAGATCTTGGAGGAAGTGGAAAACAGGTAAAACACGAGAGCAAAAGCAATAAGGAGTGAAAGTATAACAGCTGCAAGTCAAAAATGTAAGTGTACAGTAGGAATGCATGCTTGAGGATAGCTGAACATAGGTGAAATGTCACAAATATATCACAAACAGGAGTTTACATAATGTTGGAAAAGAAAATACTTTGTTCTTCCACATATATTTTATTATGCATGACCTAGGTTTTGACTCACAAAGTCATCATCAGGACTTAGGTAAGTCGAAACCAAGGTAGTGCATTACAAAATATACATGGAAGAACAACGTATTTTCTTTCCCGATATAAATCACTTCACAAAGTGATGCCTCAAACCATTCTGTTTACATAATGCTTGGAAAAGTTTGAAAGGCATGTTTGCAGAAGGCACTGAAAGCATACATGGAAAAGCAGTGGTCAGAAAGTTAATGTCTAGTGGAATCAAGAAGTGAAAGATTCTATGCATCCTAAAATATATGAAATTAAGAGGATTATAGTACTTAGAGTAGAAAAAATTTGGATTAAAGTGTTTTGATTTTTTATACTTAAGGAAAAGTATAAATAAAAAATGTTGCAACATTAGGAAGGAATTAAAATAGCAGAGAAGCTGGAAATATGAAGTTCTTTCGTAATGAATAAAAAGGGTTAATCGACTCGAGGCCAAAAGAAAGCAATTCAGAACAAAAGTGGGAATATTACGCAGGATCAATGTGGATTTATTAGATGGTAAACAATAGTTCAAGGAAGTTAATTACAATGAAAATAAGGTTGTCACAATATTAAGGATTTAGAAGAATGGAATATAAGACAAATACTCCCTGATTCTCTTTTCACTCAATTTTCAAAAAAACATAAAATTCTGATTATCCTGGGCCACACAAAATAACTGTGGGTAATATCTACATTAAACTGGTCCAATATCAAAACCACCACTGTTTGACAGAGCTCAATGAGTCACCATTCCTTTTTCACCCTTATTTTCCTTTACACCCACCCTTTGTCTCTCCCTACTTCACAATACATGCATGACCATCAACAACAACCATAATTAATCTTAAAATTTCAGTGAGTGAAGACCTAATAAATCAAAATTTTAACATATAGTATAGACCTCAGAAAAAGGAAATGGTTCCACCATAATATGATGAAAAAATGTGATGAATATTCATCACCTAATCAGTATGATAGGCCTGCTATCAATGAAAAGAAAATGAAGACAATGAGATTCTCAAAATATATGAATCTTAAGATAAACACTACAGCTAGGGTGCATAAACTACAGTGGATAGAACAGTTCACCTATTTCAGAAGCATTTTTGATGTTCGCTAAGTAGTAAGGAAATTTAAAGACCTGTGCTGGGTGAATAGCTTTCACAGAGATGATGACAGGAACCATAAGTAAACTCATATAGAGAAGAGAAATCTTGCCCAACCTATTAAACTTTTAATAACACAAAAAAGTAGGAGATTCAACATATTGAAAGAAGTTTCCTGCGGGTTCCAGTACTGTTATCAATGCTGTGCATAATGCATTTGTAAACGATGGCCCTTAAAAATATAGCATGAGTGCATCATACAAATTTGATATAGTACAGGTCAAAGGCATAACTTAAAAATGAAGATGTTCCAGAGATTTGATCATTAATTTCCATGACTTTTTGCAATTTTTCAAACAATTTTCCAAGTTTGCATTCTATACCCGATTTGCGCAACTTTTTGATTTCTCCTCTGCTTCATCAATCATTACATATGGACCTATGTTGCTGATAATAAATATATTTAAAAAATAAATATTACTTGCTACAAAAACTGTCAGCATTAATTGACAACCCACTGCAATTTGAATATCAAGAGTCTTAAGGGTCCAGTCTAAACTGAAGAAAAAATGCCAAAAAATCACATTAAATAGAATTGCAAAAATTTTAAATTATGCCATAAAATCAAAAGCAATCAAAGGTGTGTGTTTATACCCAGGGAAAGAGTGAAATATCAATTCAGGGATATGTGCACTAGCATTTGACATTAAAAACATAACAATATACATATAGTTAAATCTCCTTTCCCTCAAAACAATTCATTTAGTGAATGAAAAATCACCTCCAGTAAAAAAAATCACAGCTAACTATTTAAAAAATACCATTGAAAATACTTTCAAAAGTAGTATTAAAAAACACTTTGGGGTGTCATGGGTTGCATCTCCACAACACAATTTAAGTTTGCTGTTAATGGCATACATCCGCAAATCAGATATACCATTAATTATCTTCTGATGACATGTATAATTAATTAAATAAATAACATGAGTATATTTGTTTCTTTTATACGACAGCATTATTGTGGGTACTAAATGTCCAGTAAAATTTCATACACTATGAACTTGAGGCTCTCTTAATAATGCCAATAATCTATAGTAATCGACCTGAACTTTGGTTTGATAGGTGAGGGTGGAGTTCACCCAATACTAAGCCTAACAGTATCTAAATTTCACACATCAGGTTGGGGGGGCCCATTGCCACCTATGTGTCCCGGTAGGATCTGGTACCCAAAAAACCACACAGCTTGGGTGAAGGTGATGGTGCCCAGAGGCATGAATGAAACTTAGGCTCTCTGGTCCAGGTATACCCCATGGTTTTTATGGTTATATTTAGATATCATGAAGAACCAAAACATGGAAATGGGTAGACTGGTGATAGACACCCCAGGAGTGAATAAGATTGAGTGGGTCAGGGGCTAACAGCTTTTAAAGTGGCAAATACAGGGGTGATATCCTCAGGAATTAGCTAGAAAATTGTGAGAGTGGGCATCATGCTCAAGAAGATTAGCCAAGAAGGCTCAAATTGTGCTATTGTGTTAAGGAGGATGAGGGGTGACAACACAGGGATAACTGTACCTGCAGGACTAGGGCAATTGGAATCCTTCTTATACATGTGCAACAGTATAACTTGGGATGGAAGAAGTTCGACTGACATCAAGCGATGAATACAATGTCTATCCAATAAATATGTGAACTGATGCAATTTGGCGGTCTTGATGTGGACTACAGACCCACCCACTAGTGGCGCTAGTCGCCTGAGTCCCAATGAGCCGTCTGTGGCTGACAGATAGTTGAGCGGTGCGTATGATGTCAGTTATGTTAGTTTCTGTTGCCCTCGTTTTCACTGTTTGTCAAAAATGGAAATTGACGAAAGCACAGAGCAACGAATCAACATCATGTTTTTGGTGAAGTGCAGTAAAACTTATCAAGAAATTACTGAAATGTTGACAGCTGTTTACGGTGATAATGCTCTGAAGAAAACATCCATTTTCAAGTGGATCAAATGAAACCAATAGATCAAGAAAAAGCCAATCGAAAATCAAAGTCATGCTACAGGCTTTATTTGATGTTGAAGGTGTTATTCATCATGAATTTATTCCAGAAGGAAAAACAGTAAATACTGAGTTCTACCTTACAGTTCTCAAGCGTTTAAGAGATCGCAAGCGACCAAATTTGACTCGTGCGATGGGTGAATCCTTCACCATGACAATGCACCTTTACATTCAGCATTCATTGTTCACCAGTTTCTGGCAAAAAATTCAATTACCATCCCTGATCATCCTCCTTATACGCCAGATCTCGCCCCTGTGACTTTTTCCTATTCCCAAAATGCAAAACATGTGATGAGGGGACATCACAGGGAAGATGTGGACACAATAAAGCCAGAAACAATGATAATTCTAAAAAGCCCAACTGCTCTGGACTTCGAAGTGTGCTTTAAATAGTGGAAAAGAAGATGAAAAAAGTGCATAGCAGCGAATGGAGAGTGCTTTGAAGGGGACAAAATCGATGTAGACTAAATTTTGCAAAATAAATTTCTACGGCCTCAGTTGGCATATTTATTGGACAAACCTCGGAGACCATATTAAGGAGACATTCATGAAGACAGGGCAACTACTGGGTTCAAAGGACCTGTGGGTGTTTCAGTTATTTTTCTCTTTTTGAGATCTACTTACCTTTCCTGTTTTCATACTGTAAACCTCAATTCAAATAGAATTTAATCAACTGATTCTTGGAGTAAATTACTGTATTTGACAGCATTTAAAATGCACTTTCCCTTCAGTAGGCCACACACAATGAAAAATGTTAGCAGTCCATGTGAAAGCACATGTAATTTATTTGGGTAATTCTTTTAAATCAATTCCACTCAGTAAGAAGTGCACATGCTGTTTTGTAATGATCAGTTGTGATAAAATACAAACAAGCTCATTCAATATCTTGCTCACACTCCTTTGGTCATTGTACAAGCGAGCAACATAATATTAACATCATACAATAGTGATGAACATATTAATAACAATCCCAACAACAACTTTCTTCAACTGAATAATAAATATTATGTACCATAGTAGTAAATATAATCGAGTCAAAATATGTAGTTGTGACCGTCTGGGGTATAAACAACATTCAGCATAGAACGTTAGCCCATGGAGTTTGGACATTCATATATACCTGTAAGATAGCTGATTTATTGAACCATAACTTCGAAAAAAAGGTAAATCTTATATACCATCAAACACAGTACTTTTTAAATGAACTCAAAGTTTCTACAGCTCACTAATTTTCTCACTATAAGAAGAATAGAATTCTTTGACACATACCTGTTGATGCTCAGATGGACTGATTAAAATTAGTAAAAAGTAAGCAAGGATTTTAAAAAGCTGAAGAAAAATAAGCAATATAGAGCCCTGGAGGGAAGGAAGAACAAGGTGGATTGGGTACACTTTCAGATATAATTGATTTGTTAGAAAGACCACACATGGAAACCAAAAGGCAAATACAGAGGGGCTGGCAAAATCCAATAATGAAATTGCGAGACATTTCCAGATTTTCCTAAATGTTCCCTCACTTCATTAGACAGAGCAGTAGGGTGACAGATGTATGTAATTTGGTTTTTCCTTTGCACTCTGTCAGCCAAAAGTTTTCAAAGCATTGGAAATATATGTTTATGGATAAAAAATTGGATGACTTAAAATAATTAATGTTTCTCTTTGAGGTTCTGTTAAAACACACAAATTAAAAAGAACTGCTATTGTGAAAGAGAACTAAAGAAAAAGAGAGAGGCAAAGTGACATTATTGATTCCACCATTACTTACAAAAATAATAAAACTGTCCCCGAGGAGAAATGTTAATGAGTAGAAGAGAGAGAGGGAATAATGCAACAAAATGGATTAAGGTAAAACATCAAATGGAATTTTTAACTAATGTTTAAAATGTTTCCTTTGTAACACAGGTTGTCACCAGGCTTCAAAGCATATCATTTTAAAAACAATTCCACAAGTGCTAAAGGCATTTTCAGCTATAGTTTCCATTTATGATGCAAGCGTTCAATAATAAATGGCAGTTCACTCTAAATACACACATGACCATGGATAGTATTATCCATGGTCTTGAATGCATGCACATACACATCCATCAGTAAAAAATATGGTTTTGACAAGGAATCATCCTGGTTCTACGGTATATGTGGTATGTAAAAGCTCTTTTAATCAATTTCCAAGAATGTTTTGACAAATTAGGTAACATTTAGCCATTGTACATTGGGTAAATGCAACTCTTAAAAAATATACTGCAAACGACAGGGAAAATGCATAAAGTAATGTGAAAAATGTTCAATAAAATTAGTTTTAAATGTGGCACCCCATGGATTAGAAAGCAGCTAATGGAAAAGTGAAAAAGAGAAGAATAAGAGTGTGAAACATGGTCCATTAGATGGATGACAAGGATATAATGAAAATTCTTTTGAGACATAAAACATAATATTCCCTTTAAAAATTTCAGTTCTGAAGTTTGTCTAGTTTTTATTAGAAAATCATTTTAAATTTAATTACAAAATTGACTAGGCATCCCTACAATGGATCCCTGACATTAAAGAAATTTCCTGGTTATTTTTAGTTGCTATATTTTCCTAACTTTTCATGTAATTTCCGATCACTGATCACCCTGAAAATGCATGTAGGCCGAGGGAAAAGTGATAAGAATAAGTAATATACAATTATATTCATATACCTGTATGTATGTATGTATGTATGTACAAGTAGTATGTCTGTATATTCAAACATTTATTGTACGATACTCCATTGTATATTGTATTGAATATGTGTTACCATATTGTTCTGTACTGTACCTCACACTCTTATATATGTATTTATAGTAACTTATTTATTTTTTTATACTAACTTGCAGGGTTTTTGGAGGTTTTTCACACCTGCCATCTTTGTGGGTGTTTTCCTGAGTGGGCTTTCGCTAGGGTCTCCATGTCTGAACTCCCAACATTTTTCCCACAAAATTACATCTTGCGCTTATTACTTTTACTATAGATATATATGACTTTAGTATTCTTTCCTTTTTTTATATCGCTTTATATTTTCTTATTTTCTCTTTTTTATTATTATTATTATTGTTGTTAAGTACTTGATGAAGGGTTAAATGCAAGAAGGGACCTTAAGTTATCCATTTCACACGAATAAAGAAATTTATCTATTTATTTAATATGTAAGATGAGCTCTCAGTGCATAGGACAGTTAACATGAAAGAGAAAAAAAGCAGGGCTTCAAAAGGGAGTCAAAAAATCTTTATATTTACATGCTTATTAATGATATTACAGAAATGGTTCATAATAGGGCAAATATAGGGCTAGAAGACATTTTGAATAAATAATTAAAGCATTTGAAAAAAGGAAAATATGATTCTTCCTACCACATCCTGTATACATTATTGATAATAAATATTTCCCTTCTCCCAGACAAAGGCTGTAGGTTTCAGTTCTACCAATGGCTTGTTTTCTGATTTTAATCTTCTATTTTGAGGAGCCAAATGGTCTCCACCTAACGCAATTAATAAAGGTGATTATGTTTATTTAAAGAACAAGAAGAAAATGAGGAATTAATACAGGAACGATTACATTGGAAAAATAATTAAGCAAAAACATTTCTATTGCACTCCAAAAATCATGGTGGAGAGAAGAGGGGATTGCTGGCAGAAATCAGAAGGCTGTAGAAGAGATGGATGCAGAGCATTGTGATTGGCAGAGGAAAGTTAAAGACTGTGATAGAAAGGAGGGCATTAGGCAGGCGATTCAGGAGTAGGAAAAGGATAGCTATGTTAGATGGAATGAAGGAAGGTAGAATGTATGTGGAATTGAAGTTAGCGTAGTGCTTATTTTAGTGTAGTCAAGTCGCTTTTTTTGTTCGGTGAGGTAAAAAATTCATTGTTGCTCAGTATGTGTCCATCCAAAACATACCTTCAATGATAGAATACCAATCATCATAGTCTCTAACTATGTTTAGCGCATAGAATTACCACAAAAAACCTTATGATGAAGTATTGACTTTTTAATCTGATTTTTACAGAGGATAGGGAAACATACATTCTAATAGCTCATTGCCAAGGGTCTAGAACACAGCCCACACTAAAATGCAATACATCTGCAAGGATCCAAAAAACCTTATTTAAAACAAGGTTTGGGATAATCAGCAATGAAAGTAGTGATGTAATAGATAGATATAAGGTGCCTGATGATGACTGAAATACTTTCAGAAATTAGGTATAACGTGAGGATTTATTTTTAGCTAGAAGTACAATTTTAGCACTAAATCGCACATAAAATTCATGCATAACTGAAGATATACAACCAGTTATTGGCCCAAGTTTTCACTCAGGATTATGACACTCCTAATCGAAACAATATACATGACGAAATAGCGTTCCCTAAATGAAATGAATAAGTAATAATTGGCGAAGTTTTATGGAAATCAAACTTTCTTCTTCCTAACTCACCAAGTTTATATTAAAAACTTAATTGACCATAAAATATGAATTTGGCACACACACTTAATTGAGGCGGAAAAATGTGAAATCCACTGTATTTGTAGACATCATCACACTAGATATTTCTTTCCGCTAATTTTGCATTGGTTACTTGAAGGAAGTTAAACGTCAAATAACACTTACTGTTAGTTACTTAATATTCCAGCACCAAAAAAGAGGAAATTATGCTGCCTGGTATTTTCACGAAAGATTATAAGCAATACTGCAGCGCTGAATAAAGGTAAAAACTAAATTAATATTAAGACCGGACTCATATTATCCTCTTCGCGCTAATTGGATACTTTCAAATTATGGCGTTCCAAACCAACTGAATTATGGGATGTCTGAAATTCAAACTTCTACAACAAAAATAATCTGGAATATTATAAACAGTCATAATTACTTGTTTAGATAATTGATGATAATGTGGTTTTAATCACAACAGACTATATTGCCTTTGAAACCTTAAACAATGGGTTATATACTAGTTTTCTTTGAAAGCATCGTCGTACTGCTAAGTTTGACCTGTAACTGAACTTGACGTAATCAACATTGCAACGAATTGATGGGAAGACACTGAAATGGAACGGCTAATAACTTTTCAACGCTAATAAGACTATGCTCGAAGTACCTATCCAAACATCTGTCACGAGAAAATAATTAACATTTATTAATAGACTTAACGACCGTAGCTCTCATGGACAAATATTAAATTCGCTATCCCAATGAAAATGAGGAACCTTAAACACAAAATATGGAAACTAGAATGACTGGTGAAAACTTACCCAGCAGTTGGAATTCCGTTTAGCAACAGCTCCGGTAGTCGATGTCTGCACTCTAAAAATACGCAATTAGATAAATTAAAATTATAATCCACTAGCTAATCCAAGTTAGAGCAATTTGACTTACGATTTATGCATTCTATGCTGAAAGTTCGCGGTGGAATGCCCTAGTTTGCTGTCAGTTCCTTCGTTGTAAAAGCAAGGTAAACTGAATTTGTCCGATGAATTTGTTGATAATTGTTTCACTGCACTACCTGAGTTATGCCTTTGTATGATGACTTTGGGAGCCCTCCAAATATACGACGATATCATGCTTTCGACCACGGCATACCCACCTCTCGATTTTTTCTCATTACGATTGAAAGACATTCTTGCAGCTATATCAGGCTAAGGCTGATTCAGTTTTAAAGGTTCTATCAAGAGCTATATTGAGCGATATTCTTACATGTTACAAACAAATACTATGTATACGCGCCAATCTACACGATTATGAAAAGAAATATGAAATAACGTTAAATAACACAAAGCGCGGCATTTCCTTTGCGCTAGGTTAGCTTTTCCGAAAATTTGTATCAGAAACATATGGAAAACAAATGAACGCGGAAAATAAAATAAGTCAGAGTTAAAAACAGATGAAAACCGACGAACGCCGTCGACATGGTAAAGAGATAAACAGCATGGATTGTTGAGGAACGGACAACGAGCACTAGCTAAGGTAAATCACATGCTGTTCACAGTACTGACGTCCCGGTACTATGATAAAATTCCTAAGTTTATATGTGTTATATATTCCTAGGTAAACTTCTAACAAAGTCAATACTTTCATATTGTTTAAATATGGTATGAAGTGCATTGTGGTCAACTCCGTTGAATTGTACATTTAAGTGCCATATGAAGTAAGGCTTTAGGGATATCATTATTAATGTATTTTCCTTGAGCATTTGGATTTCTTCGGAAAATCTGTCAATGGTTTCTTTCTGATGTACCTTTTTCTTTCAGAATCGAGCCAAGCAAGCAGGCAAATATGGCAGCTCAACCTCAAGCAACGACAGATAATGTAGATGCAGATCAAATTAAGTCGGTATGTCGTATTTCAGTGAATCAATCTTTTGCATGAATATAATTGGGTAGAGGAAAACGAATTTATATCCTACAGTGATTTTTCCTTTCGTTATAGTTTAGGGACTTCTTAACGTCATACAATAAATTATCCGAAATATGCTTTGTGGATTGTGTATGGGATTTCACTACGAGGAAAGTTAGAGATAAAGAGGTACGTGTGAGAATAATTGTACAATTTTTGACAGGTCGTGGTTAAACGCTTTGCTGATATATATTTTCAATTACAGGATAAATGTGCATTAAACTGCATGGAAAAATATTTGAAGATGAATCAGAGGATATCACAGAGATTTCAAGAATTTCAAATGTTAGCTAACGAAAATCAATTAGCTGCTGCGCAGAAGGCTGGTGCTATACCGAGGTGACCGTAAAGTGTAAATATCAAAGTGAAATATTTACAAGTAGTTTGATAGCTCTAACGAATCAAAAGGGGACTCCAGGAAGTTAATAAAGCTCTTTAGTTGTGCATTATTTAATTTGTACCAAATTATGTACATCTTATCATAAAACTAGATTATATACAGTGACTCGAGTACAAAATTCTTTTCATTAAATATAGAGATTCATTACATGAAAATTTCGCCCCTTTACACTAATTTTAATTCCTGAGACATGTATTCCTTGATATGTGAACATGCTTGTGAAGTCCTTCCAGATTCCTTCGTGAAATTCAAATTTAATTAAGCACTTCAAATGCTGAACAAATAATTTACTTTTAAGTTTATTGGAATTTACACAGTAACCTTCTCGCCAATTTGTTCAGTTTACAATACAAAATGGAGAACTTCTGATTCACATAAGCTTGATTCTTCGTGGGCCTTTGTCTTCCTCATTTCTCAAGAATTTTTTGCATGGAAATCAACATTGGGGCTCGTAGGAAATTCAGCCCATTGAAATGTTTGTGCAATCAGTCTTCATTATGAGCTAACTCAGGTACAACAAGAAGTCTTCTTTTCAAATTCGTTAGTTTGTCTTGTTGCTTCTCTGAGAATGATTGAATCACTCTTCAGTCCCTCCTGCCTTTTTATCTGGACTGCTTTTTCGACCAAAGTACTGATTGCATCTTCTGAAAAATAAAAAAGAGAATATTTAAAGATTTTGAGATACGTAATCATCCTTCGCATATTTTATAACCTCAAATGGATGGGTAAATATCAAGGATATGTATGTACTGATTGTGTTGCTTTAAAACTAGATTGCACAGATTATAAAGATAAACATAACTATAATATTTACCTGCATTTCTAGACTGCTGATTCTGGTGGAGCCATGATTTAAATTTTAAAACCCAAATACTCTAACCAATTCAAATCTGTTTCATCAACATGTTTTTGTTTTGTGCAATCCCTGGTGACAGCTAAAAAATTACATGGTACCAGGAAAAAATCACATTGATTCAACACCACACATGTTGATTTATTTCACATTTGTCTCATAATGATTATTATTACTAGCTAATCTACCGGCTAAGGTAGGTTTTGGACTGACATAACTACCAAATAAATATTTTGTTTCTCCAAGCAAAACACAATCCAGCGACCAACTCTCCAACAAGTCCCTCTTTATCTCTGTGTACATCCTCCCTTCATCCCGTCCGACATCCCTATCCTCTTCCTGTCCTTTTCTTGTTTGCCAAATATTCTCTCCTCTATCTCAGTCTTTAGCATCCCACTGCCAACCAATATGCCCTTCATCCATTTTTCCTGCCTCCTTATGATTTCTTCCAACAATCCCTTCTCCCCACCAATCATACCTAACACTTCCTCATTTATTTTCCTTTCTGTCCACTTCACCAGCTCCATTTTTCCCACTCTTACATTTAAAAAGCCTCCAATTTACGTGCATCCTCCTGCTTCAGTGACCCTGTTTCCACACCGTACATAAGCACGCTGCATATCAAAGTTTAAAAGAGCCTTTTCATGACATCCTTACTCAACGTCCCTACCATCAACTCTCTCCTCCTTGTGAAATTCTTCTCCTCACATCCCTAATACTTTGACCATTTTGGTCAAAATCATTTATGAGATTCATAAACTGTTCCACCTGCTCTAGCTTTTGCCCTCCTATTTTAATGTTTAGCTTAGCCTTTGTCTTTCTGGAAAATCGCATAGCCTTTGTTATATTTATATTGATTCTTATCCCATATCTATCATACTGAATATCCAATGCACTCATCAATGCTTGCAACCCCTATTCCTATTTAGTGCAATACTCATTACTTTTTCCAATTCACTCTATCAAATGCTTTTTCGAAATCTACGAAACAGGCAAATACATCCTGATTGTATTTTATATTCCTCTTGATTTGTGATCTCATTACTGCAATGGCATCGATTATAACTCTCCCCTTCCTAAACCCAAACTGATCATCTCGTAAGTAATCATTTGCCCTACTCTCTATCCTTTTGTTAATGATCCTGAGAACCACTTTAGCTGCGTGGGATATCAAACTTATCGTCCTGTAGTCCTCACATGATATAGCCTTTACTTTTTTCGGAATAGGAACTAACACTGATCTCACAAAGTCTTCCGGCCAGATTCCTCCCTCATAGATACTACGAATCATTCCATATAGGCTCTTCCTCCCACATTTTCCTAAACCCTTGAGTAGTTCTGTAGGAGTGTTGTCTACCCACACAACCTTATTTGATTTCATCTCTGTTAATGCTCTTTGCATCTCATCATTGAGTATGCCTGGACTTAACCATTAAATTTCTCTTTATATTCCTTCCATCTCTCTTGGATCTTTTCTGTTTAAAAAATTTATTATCCGACTTATCTCTAACTGTTAACACAGATCTTCCATTCTTATTTCCAGATAGTTTTTTATCCTTCTAGTATAGCAGCCCAATTTCACCCTTCTTCTGCAAACTTTCCATATCCTAGACTGCATCTTCCACCACGCTTCTTTTACTTTATTTATTGCCCGTCCCTGTTTATTATGTAATTCTTTGTGTTTTCTGTTGCCTAACTCTGTGTTTATATTCTACCATTTTCTTCTCTCATCCATCTTTGTAATCGTCTCATTCGTGATTGATGGTTTCCTTGTCCTTTTCCCATTATCAGTTCCTATAGTTTCTTTTACGGCTTTTGATATCCCTCTCTTGATACCTTCCCATTTTTCTTTGATAGTACACAGGTCTTTACGGTCATCAATGATTTTCTCTACAGCCTGCTGATTGTCCTTGTAAATCCATTTAATGCTTTTACATTCCATTTCTTAACCCCTGCCTTATCTTTTTGAAACCAACATTACATTTCATAACAGCTAAATTGTGATCAGAGGCCACATCTGCTCGTTGGAAGCTGTTTGAATTGATCACGCTGTTCCTAAATATGTGCTCAACCATAATATAATCCAACTGATACCATTCTGAGTCACCTGGCATTTTCTATGTATACCTATGCCTTTTGTGGTGTTAGTCATTACCAAGTGTTGCCTACATAATTCAATTGCTTTCTCCCTGCGGCCATCTCTCGTACCTAAACTGTAATCCCCTACCTCATCATCATCTCTTCCTTCACCTACCGTAGCATTCCAATCCCCTGTCACTATCAAATATTTTCCTTGCCTCTCCTGCTGTCGGGCAGGACACACAGCCGATTGGGCCAAGTCCCATAGTTGCCAGGATGCATTTTCTGTATACTTATGATCATAAAAATCATGAGATTAATAATTGTGGTTGTTTCCTGTTGCCTTCCTCAATAGTATTTTTATCATGACACCATCACTCAATGCCACCCCACTGGGGTTGGATGCCTTGGCGGCTGCCTCCCTGAGTAACAGACGTTGCGTGGACTACCTTTTGTCTGGCTCCTAACTTCGAGCTATGTGGGTGACCCTACCAGGAGCTCTGATCATTACTCCCACCAGTACAGCTCTAGGGGTCATCTCATAGTGATAATATAAAAAAAATAACTAGCTCAATATTACTCTATTGTTGTCAGTGTGCTAAATAATATATTGAACGTTAATGGAGATAATGTGTATCATTTAGCATATCATTTTACTTGCACACTGCGATTCAACTGAATATATTCAATTCTAATATTATGCATATTCTATAGCATTCTTGGAGAATCAATGGTGTTAGTTAATTTCGTGAATTTTTAGATGCTAGAAAGTATTTTATTGCTTACTATGGGGTTCATTTTTAACCTCATTAATATATGAAAAAATATAGGGTAGAAACTAAGCCATGATTCTTTGTAGAAAGGGAGATGTTGGAGAGGAAAAATCGACTCTTAAATATTGTAAATAACTGACTCAAACATTTAACAGAAAAAAAATAAAAAAGGTGATAAATGATCAACAAAAAAATTAAATGAAAGGGAATTGTGAAAACTAACAACTTCAATTACACTGAGCATTCAGTCGAACAGATTTTTATTTGTGTGCACATAAAAATATGAAAAGTAAGAATTTACTTTTTCTAGCGAAAACAGGGTTACTCATACTGGTGTCCTGTCATACATTTCTGATCTCAGACTTGTTTATTAAATTTACAAATATTTATTCACTTATGCAAAATTTTCAAACATCTGGATTGTCCACTTCTGGCTCTATCTTGAGCATACTTTACTCATCTTGACTCCTTTGTCCTTTTTTTCTGGACAAGTATGCATCCACCATTGCCTTATCTTTCTCCTTTTGCTTTCCTTAGTTTTTAAAAAGCTATGTAAAACTAACCTTACAGCTACAATTGCAGTTCCAGGCCTTGATATGCCAGGCTATTCATGGCCATTATTTTTAATGCTTTTGTTTCTTTCCCAGTCCCTGGAACAAATTCCCAAATGATGGTAATCCTCATGTTGTTTCATACAAAAATTTGAATGAAAATCAATATCTAAATTTGGACTAGGACAGACTTGATCCACTTTCCATTGAAAAGTAACCATGTTTTCCATTTTCACATCAAATTTATTTGTATTTATGAGGTTCATAATAATTCTTAAGTGACTCATTGCGATGTCATGGTGTGTCATGGGTCACACACTGAGAATGAGAAATGATAGACCATAGCCATCCCAAATCTTAAAGCGCGTTATCAAATCATGCTCACCTCTAATAATAATTGTAATTTTCCGTTGTGATTTATTGCATAAAATGGCTTTCAATACCAATGTCATCATCAGGTACATGATAGGTATTATTTACTGAAAGATGATACTGTAGCTGTAAAATGTCATATTTAAATTTTGTATGCAATAATCCACTATGGAAAATCACAATTTTTATATTTTGGAAAATTTCCTTTCCACAAATTAGATCCAGTCACTACTGCATCACATTAAACCCAATCCTTTCCTATAGGAGAAGTTTAGAAAGATCACACTCAGATTTCAAAAGTGGCCACAATTACCTGCTAACAAAGGGCAAACACATGACCCGATTTCATTTGAAATCCCTCAGCAGACTTTCACCTATGGTGAAGGATGTGTCATCCTCTTACAACTCCTTGAACTCTCACCGAAGATGTAGCAGTGTACAAAGTAATATAGGCAGGTCCTTCATGTGTTCTACAGTATTAGTGACTCTGGGTGAACCAGTAAATTATGTTACAAGCTTTTATATGGAGCATAGTGCTTTATGAATTGGAAACCTTGTCTTTGAGGCAAGAGGATGAGGGAAAATTAGACTTTTGAGGTTTGGGTATGGAGAAGAATTGAAAATAAGTTGGACGAAGAGATTTTACCAATGATGAAGTTTTAAACATGGTGGAAGAAGTTGCCAAAGAAAATCTGAAAAAGCTAGACAAAGTGGGTAGACTAAGTTTTGAAAGGTAAAGGGATATCGAAGGCCATTGTAAAAGGGAGAAGGAAGAGAATAGATATTTGAACAGCATGAAGGCAGGGGGAATTTATGAGGAACCTTAGAAGGAAGTAATATAGGGTACTTATGGTACAAAGATGATATGTAATAATCATTAAGGGCCATCCAAAACCTTCCATTAATAATTGTTACAATACTAGGATGTATGTAGAATAGTAGAATGATCATCATCCCTGAAGTTATTAGATAGAGAAGAGATTTTAACTAAACACAGTCCAACTTAGGATGGAGATCAAACATAAAACAGGCTCCCATGATGAAATAATTTTTGATGGTTTACAGAAATTCAGAAGTGAGAGAAAACCAAGATGAAAGAAAATGCCATCATACTACATGCTACTGCTATATGAGCAGTCTTAAGTCATTCCTGAAATTATCAATTTTTTCAAAAGCATCTGAGCCCAATGTGGCCCTGTATGGCTTCAAATGAATGCTACTGAATCTATCTCAATAAATAATTAAAATGAATTATCATTTAACTGCTCGGTTGGGCCTGCTCTATTTTTAATAAAAGTTTCAAAGCTACTCGGTAGTCATTTTTTCATTTATATTTTTCCTGTGGCAGAGGGCTTAGATTACAAATCAGAACCACATACCACCTCTTTATTCCTGCCATAATTAAAGGTGAAGTGTGACACTTAGAGGAATCAGTTGAGCAGAGTTTCCAGAAAGCATGATGCAAATTAAATTCGGTTTTAGTTCTGTACCAGTATGTATGCCATGCCATCTTCACTTCTAAACTCTTCCTCACCAGCAAAACTGAGGAGTCTACCTTGAGGGGTATCTCTTTCACGATGATAGTATGGAGATGAGGTAAGTCCACTTTAAGTTAAAATACTAATTGTGATTATTATGTCATTAACTATTGAACTATCTATACTAGGGTGTTCAATAGGCTGGTTGTGATCAGTCTGTTGATCATGGATGGGTTTCTGGGAGATTGCCGTAACTCTACAAATTTTTAAATTTTGTAAAGTAATAATTTCACTATCAATTTATATGTTATTCAATATGGTGATTCACTGAATGTTACTCCTAATAAGAGAGCAAAAGTGGGATTGTAAATTATTAATTTGCCAATTTTTTCAGAGTAAGAGTGTAAAAGTTAATCACAGCTGAACACATGTTTGCCAACTATATGTTGCTCTGTAGTATGAATAAGATCAACGACAAATATTGCCCAAATATATTTTCATATCATTCATCTTAATGACATATGAAGTTCATTGAGAATAGTTATAAATAGATGTGTTAAGAGCAGTTGGAATGTCACATTGGAAGCATTTCAATTTCAAAGAGAAATAAAATATACTTCATAAAACCAATCCATTTTAAGATGACTATTGGTCCTAATTTCTTATTGCCTTCATGGAATGATTTTATATCATGCAGAATGAAATCTTTTGATTTGAAACGTTTTGCTTACTTTCAAACAAACTGGAACTATAAACCATAATTGGGCACGACCCTAACTTAAAACTAATTTTTCATTACACCAATTAAATTGAAGACAATTTTTCACCTTGAATACTTATTGCATGTTATATGTCTCTCACCTATGTTTACATTTTCCTTGGCAGATGTCAGAAACCATGCTAGTATCCCATGGTCCTTACAGAAGCGAGATATTGTATCACTAGGTATGATTGTCCCTTGAATATCACACTTGTTAGCTAGCAGCACAATGGGAATTGTACTGCCATCTGGTAAAGAAACCTTCTCCCTCACGTCCTTAAGCCACTGTCAGAGAGAACATTTCATTTAATTGACATTCATAACAAACATAGAAGTTAAAATCTCCTTTCTTAAATTAGTTAAAATAAAATTCCAGAGAAAGTTATTTAATAATAAGTCTAGTAAATAGTTCGTTCTCAAAACACTTTCAACTAACTTTGTTATTGCTTTCACATATGTATATTCATCATATCTCATTATCCTTGTAACATAAAGAGGTGAATGTTTTACTAAAATAATAGATGTCTTGACAAGAATGGTGGTGCATATTAGGAAAACACTTGAAAGCATAAATTATTTCACTATATAATAATTAACTCTCTTTCCGTTTTGATCTCCAACACTTAATATTATCCACTTTATCATTCAATTTACAGTTTTTCATATATTTTTATTTTAGTTTAATTTTTGGAATCGTTTCACTTCCTTGTTGAAATGTAATTACAAAGCAGTATTATACGAGGGTCATCCGGAAAGTAGTACCCGTTCGTGAAATAAAGACACAAAAGTAAATATTAACAAACATAAAAAATTTTATTTGAAAGAGGATACTTTAAACTACTTCTCAACATAATCTCCAAGCAAATTAAGGCATTTGTCATAACGTGTGACAAGTTTCTGTATTCCTGCTGCATAGTCCTTCGCCGCCAGCTCATTGAGATACGCGAGGGACCCATCTTGCACAAATTTTTGCATAATGCAGATGGTGTTTAACAATTTCATGAACAATTGTTCGAGAAACATTGGGAAAATGCTCACAGATGTCATCAATTGTGACGCGCCGATCGTTCCTCACGAATTCGTCAACTGAGCTCACCAGTTGGTCTGTAATGACAGACGGTCTCTCCGAACGCTCATCGTCGTGTGTGTTCCCCCTCCCCATGTTGAAGTTGCGACACCACCGCCGAACAGACGACTCGTCCATTACATTGTCTCCATACACCTCCTTTAATTGGCGATGAATATCACATGGGCGAACGTTTCTTGCATTGAGGAATTTAATCACTGCCCTCACTTCACAACTGGCGGCGTTCTCAATTTTTTTAAACATTGTAAACAATCACAGAAACAACACAGGCAATGCTAGCGTCACGCAACTTGGCTCAGAGAAGGCAGACAAGCCACTGAAGCTATCTGACCTCGTCCAGCGGCTACTCGCGTCGTCAGCACTTCATGCGGCACGAACGGGTACTACTTTCCGGATGACCCTCGTATTTAGCGATTTTAATATTTTAGGACTCTGAAATTCTGCACAATATACAGAAACCATGCATTGAGATAACACATTTATCATCTCAAATTTAACCACTGACAAGCTGGAACTATATCTCAAGATTATAAATGATAACACCTAAGCCATATGATTTATTGCTTTGCATATTTTTACTTTTAAAAGAAGCTGGAAGGTTAAGTTAAACATTAAAGTGGGAGAGAATAAATGTAGAAGGTAGAGAAATTCATGTATTTGGGCTGTACTTAATTCAGAGGAAAGTTATTATAGCAGTAGGAATATTAGAAGAAAACCATTGGTAAAAGAATCATTTCTCAGAAGAAAGGAATTTATGACTGGTTCACTAGGTAAAGACATAAAGATAAGATTAGTTATAAATGTAATATGGAGCATATCACAATGCATTCACAATGTGATATTTAAGGTAAAAGGATGAGTGTGGAGGCTTACAATAGATGTGTAAAGAAAACAATGGGTAAAATAAATTGGATTCAGGGGAAAAAAGACTAATTTTCAAATATAGTAAGAGGAAGTGAGTATAGTAAATTCAAAAAAAGGTGGGATGAAGAAATAATGAAAGTTAGTAAGATAATGAAGGCTGTGATATGTGA
The DNA here is from genome assembly GCF_022747635.1 of Hetaerina americana. Classification (NCBI taxonomy): domain Eukaryota; kingdom Metazoa; phylum Arthropoda; class Insecta; order Odonata; family Calopterygidae; genus Hetaerina; species Hetaerina americana. The sequence goes on from NW_027286763.1 coordinate 41,887,597, forward strand.
GATGATTTTAGTCAGTGGAGAAGGAAATAGGTTTGTTAAGTAGCATTAAGGCAGGTGGAAATTATAAAGAGATGAAGGGAATAATGGAGGGCAAACTCGAGAAACTTTTTTTGTGATCTGTAGAAGATAATAGTCATTAAGAACAGTCCTTAACATACAGATAATAGGTAGAATGCGTTGAATGATGAATAAAAAAAGGAGATCACCTTGTAAACTGACTGAAATGTTGCTATTCTGGAGACATCGAAAACAATCGCAGCTGCAATCCTTTAAAAAAATAAAAGTTTCATTAGTTTCCTCTAATTTTCTTGAACTTAAGCACATATTTTATTGAATTTAAATATTTTAACTACTCCACATTTGCATTACTTTATATTTTGATGATTGTCAATGAGCAGGCATTGTGCGTATACTTCTAAAGTTAGCTACTCATTTGTGCCATTATTAAGTTAAATAAAATGAAAAGAAAACTAAATATGTAATATTTTATGTTGTTGGCATAGATTTACTCAGCAGATTCAAACTATCAAGATATTTATAAATTATCAGTACGTACATCAATATTTCGAAATATTTTTCTTACTACGACTCTGCAAAAACATAAGCATACTTTTAAAAATCAATTATTATTCAGAGAGGTTTTTAAGACCCCATTATTGTCATTAATTCAATTTAACTACAATTCAAATTATTAAGTATTCAGGAACAAAATTGATGGTAAATTTAACTAGAAGAATGACTAGGGCATCATGCTAGGTGCGTGATCTTCTCCCATTCACTCCCAATAAGCCAATATTTCATCCTTGAATTATGTACAAAAAATTACATTTGATTACATTACAAAAATTACAATTTATATATCTCTATACATAGTAAGGGTGTAAGCATTATTTTCATGAAAAAATTCTATTGGAAATGAAACAATAGTAACTTAGTGATTCTACAGAAAATTCATTATGATACGAACCAGGTTTTGACTGCATCTTCAGGTGACAACTCTTACAGAAAACCATCTATATATACTGCACTCTGGTAGGGGCTGGGAGGTGAGAAGGTCAGAGGGTGGGTGGGGGAGGAAAGTGAGCAATGATTATTGGAGGGAAGGCTGGAAAGCATGAGGCTCCGTATGAGGAGCACTCCTCCTAATCAAGGAGGAAAGTGGTTGGGTTTTAAATAGTTCATTGGCATAAATACAAAGCCCTTTACATATCTCTGAGGAGGATGTGGGGGAAGTAGAGGGGTTTTTTACCCCCATTAGCGCAGGTATCGAGAGGTAGTAGGCTTAAAAGGGGGAGTGGGAGGTGTACAAAAGGTCATCAACAATATTCTCTTTGGAGTGTACACTTTTTAAATTTCATGGTGTAGAATCGTATATTCAGATCGCATTACTATGAGAATTTACAAAAAACTGCCGAAAGATAAGTTTGAAATAGCCTATTATAAAAAATGAAACCTCACAAATTCCACACAAAAGACAAAATTCCATAAAGTGGAGTGTATAAGTTAAGATGTGAGTGTGATGCAGTATATGTTGGACAAACAGGTGGAAAATTTCAAGAACGAGTGAAGGAGCACCAAGCCTGCGTAAAGAAAAAAAAGTCCACGTCTCATTTTGCAAAACCTTTGTTGGAAAATAACCATGGTAAATTTGAAATTTTACAGGTGGAAAAGAAAGGACTTAGACTAGACCCTTTAGAGCAGCTTGAAATTTTAGAAAGTGTACGCTCCAAAGAGAATATTGTTAATGACCTTTTGTACACCTCCCACTCCCCCCTTTTAAACCTACTACTTCTCAATACCTGTGCTAATGAGGGTAAAAAACCCCTTTACTTTCCCCACACCCTCTCTTGGCCTCAGAGATATGTTAAGGGCTTTATATTTATGTCTATGAACCATTTAAAACCCACTCACTTTCCGCTGCCATTAGGAGAAGTGCTCCTCATAGGGGGCCTCATGCTTTCTACCCTTCCCTCCTACAATCATTGCTCACTACCCTCCCTCACCCACCCTCCGACCTTCTTACCTTCCCCCCTTGCCTGAGTGTAGTATATATAGATGGATTTCTGTAAGAGTTGTCACCTGAAGATGATGTCAACTGTCAAAACCTGGCTCGTATCGTAATAAATTTTCTGTGGGATCATAAAGTTACTATTTTTTCCTTTCCAATACGAATCGATTCCATAAATTTACGCGGGAAACCATCAATTAGAAAAAGTTCTACTTTTGGATGTTGACAGAAGTGCATGTTTTTGAGCCCCCCTGAGTATATTTCTGCAATTTTCCCTATATCGCTGTGTATGTGATAGGTTTTGTGGGAACAATAACTCGAAAATTACTCATGAGAGTAACTTTACATTCATATTTAAAATGTTTAATAAGAGATGGTGAACTGATTAAATTTGGGCCAAAATCCATCAACTAGAAGTGATGGTTTCAGCCATTTTTTCAACCGGAAACACCATAAAAGTATTCAATAAAAGTATGAGATCTATAAACTCTTTTATTATATCAATACAGTCACTCTAATTCAACAAGTCACTGTAAGAGCATGCAATGGAGATATTAGGGCACCAGCCACTTATGTATTATCATGTACTTATGAATGAATAAATACATTTGCACATATGCATCTCTCTACACACACACTCACACATGACTATCAAAATCACTGCTTGATATATATTTTTTAGTAAAGATTAAATATTGCTTTTTGAATTAAAAATTTGGGAGTGCTGGGATTTGATTTTAATATCATTGTTTATTATGTAAGGGAAGAAGTATTACTTGGATGTCAGTATTGGTGCTTCTCTCTCTTGTAATGTTTTGTTGGTCAAATTGGTGGATGAAATTTGGGGCCATATTAATTTATTCCAAGTCACAAGTAAATGTAAGTCTTCCGTACCTTTCTAGAAGTCTTAAGCTCTGTGACTAAGGGTATTTAATCTCATAAGACTATTAAATCTTACATGAATTTCCATGAAGCATCAATTTTCCATTAATATGTGTAAGAACTTAGTAGCATGAGAATCAATCTGTTATGAAGAAAAGGAAATAACTATTCTTATTCTGTTCACCATTTATTATGTCTCTTCATGAGCGATTCATAATACGTCATTAGAATAAAGATATGTAGTGTTTTTTCTCTCTTCATGATTGTGGTCACCTCATAAGCCGCTTCACTTGTGCCAGCTCATTCTCTTTAGAAGGGTGAATGCCAAAACCACGTCACCAAGAAAGAGAAGATATTTCTAAAAAAACTACATAAGAATAAACTTTTAAGAGGAAGTATATTCAAGGCCCTTTTCTCATTTCATGTAGCAGAGGCACCAAGAAAATGTTTTAATAGACCTGAGAAATGCAATAAGTAACCATCACTTATAACATTGTTTTTTTCTTCGATCATAAAAAGAAAAATGTATTGTTAAAGTAATGGGCTGACCAAATCGAATGTATACTAGATGTGCATTTTCCTAAATACATTCAGGTTTGCTATTCTTCATATCATATTACCTACTTGGCATTGACAGGATAAAAATTTAGTTGGTCAAAATTTCAAAGGAACATGACCTCACTCTGAATCTGAAGATGGTTTAATAATGGTAATTTTATCATTCAAAGAATCATTACAAATATTATAGACCTTTTCATGTAGTAAGATGCAATTCATGGTCAAAATAAATATATTTACAAAGAGAAAAATTTAAATTATTTGGTCATTCATTATATTCCAATTCCATCTGTATCTTCACCATTGGGTAAATAAATAGAAAATGCTTGCCCTCACTATTAGTATGCAAATATTGGTACTTAGCATTAAATATCATCAAATTAGGTTATTTAACAGATCTTTAATGAAGTAAATCTGATCCTGTGCTGTAAAATGTTTGAAAGAATCTTAAATTATTTTCAATTCTACACAAATACTATATTAAAAATATAATAGGTAACCTGAATTCAAAAGAAAAGGTGGGCTTATATCTGATAAATATTCATAGAATACATACATACGTGCACAAGTTACTACATCCCAAAAGTAAATATTCTCTTTTTGTATAATTTCAGTAATGATGGCTATCTGATAATGAATGACGAATAATGGCCAACGCTATTTGTGCTTAATTTATTACGGCCTAGGTTTTGGTGGTTTTAAATGAGTTTCAGTTCACCTCGTCTCTATCATCACCAGTTCATCATTCATCCCCAGTTATTGGTGAATCCACATGTTCTAATTCCACCAAATTATGCTTAAAATTTGTATAGTTTCAGAACATATCAATTATCTGGTATTCAAATGATTATGTTCATTTATCTTGCCATAGAGGGAGGTGTCATTTATCATGATCACCTGAGATTCCATAATGTTGTCACCCCTCCCTGCAATATTTCATGGAACAACTAAGTTTAACTCACGCATACTTGTAGTATACCCGTGTCATGTAGCCAAACCTCTCATGGCCTGCAATATCCCTGAAAAAATAGAATGCCAGTTATTATTACATTTCTATAGCAACAAGAAAATAATTTTTCAGTCAATACCCATTTACACAATTATTATGTGGGAACATTATGTATCAAAACTCCAAATACTCTGAAACAAACTGAGAAACTGACTTTTACTCTTAAGTGCTTATGTATTTGTGAAGATTCAAGTGACTGACACAAATATTCACGCCTTAGTTGGAGAAAAATCCATGAAGTACGACTCGGATCTATGGCATTTATGCTGGCATGCAAGGATGTTATCTCACCAGCACCCCGCTGGTTATAAGAATGTACTTGGGCAATTGCAAATAATAGGAATTCTTAAAAATTAACACCTTATTTTCGAAGGTGACTAAATTATAAATACGAGGGTCATCCGGAAAGTAGTACCCGTTCGTGAAATAAAGACACAAAAGTAAATATTAACAAACATAAAAAATTTTATTTGAAAGAGGATACTTTAAACTACTTCTCAACATAATCTCCAAGCAAATTAAGGCATTTGTCATAACGTGTGACAAGTTTCTGTATTCCTGCTGCATAGTCCTTCGCCGCCAGCTCATTGAGATACGCGAGGGACCCATCTTGCACAAATTTTTGCATAATGCAGATGGTGTTTAACAATTTCATGAACAATTGTTCGAGAAACATTGGGAAAATGCTCACAGATGTCATCAATTGTGACGCGCCGATCGTTCCTCACGAATTCGTCAACTGAGCTCACCAGTTGGTCTGTAATGACAGACGGTCTCTCCGAACGCTCATCGTCGTGTGTGTTCCCCCTCCCCATGTTGAAGTTGCGACACCACCGCCGAACAGACGACTCGTCCATTACATTGTCTCCATACACCTCCTTTAATTGGCGATGAATATCACATGGGCGAACGTTTCTTGCATTGAGGAATTTAATCACTGCCCTCACTTCACAACTGGCGGCGTTCTCAATTTTTTTAAACATTGTAAACAATCACAGAAACAACACAGGCAATGCTAGCGTCACGCAACTTGGCTCAGAGAAGGCAGACAAGCCACTGAAGCTATCTGACCTCGTCCAGCGGCTACTCGCGTCGTCAGCACTTCATGCGGCACGAACGGGTACTACTTTCCGGATGACCCTCGTATTTAACATTATTTGCATACACTGGAACTAATTGGGCTTCCTCCTTATGAATTTCAAGTAAGTCATGTTTAGATTTAGCTCAAAACTTATTGTTACTTACCTTAAATTAGATTTTTTACAATGTCATGCCATGACCAGGGCTGAGACATTGTAGAAATCCATATCAAATGGTCAATTGGACACTTACGAGGGTAATACTAGAAGTACCTGACCCAGCGAAGAAAACACAAAAATTTTGGAAAAAAATTTGTGTATTTTTCAACATAATCTTCTTTCAACTGTGTACACTATGCCCAGTGATGTTCAATAAGTCCAATACCCTTTTTATCATACTGTCTTGCTCCTCAAAATAGCCATTAACTGCTGACATCACTTCCTCACAGGTAGAAAATCTTCGACCACCAAGCCATGTTTTCAAGTTTGCGAACAGGAAATTATCCGAGGGGGCTAAATCTGGCAAATAGGGGTGCATGGGGTAGCAATCCAAACTTAAATTCATGAATTTTGGCCATTGCAATGATGGATTTGTGAGCTGGTGCATTGTCTTGATGAAACAACACTTTCTTCACAGCCAAATGCATCCGCTTTTGCTTGATTTCTTTGCTCAAACGTTGCAATAAGTTTGCTTAATACTCGCTGTTGATAGTTTTCCGTTTTCAAGATAGTCAATGAAAATAATCCCACGGCGCATCCTAAAAAACCAAAGCCATGACCTTGCCTGCAGATGAAATGGTCTTTGCCTTTTTTGGAGCCGGTTCTCACTTTTGAATCGATTGTTTTGATTGTTCTTTTATCTCTGGTGTGAAGTAATGGACCCATGTTTCATCCATGGTTATGAAATGGTGTGAAAATTCTGCTTTGTTGCTGTGAAACTTTGCTAAACACTCAATTGAAACATCTTCACAACACTGGTTTTTCTTGAATGTAAGCAAATGCAGAACCCATCTTGCACACAGCTATCTAATGTCCAAATTTTCAGTTAATATGCAATGTACTGCATTTTTTGAAATGCCTGCTGTGTCTGCTAGCACTCTCAGTCAACGGCCATCCAGTATCACTTTGTGGAGTTCTTCTCCGTTTCTGGAGTCGTCACCTCATTTGGTTGACCAACGCAATGCTCGTCTTGACTCCACGCACTGCCTCGTTTAAACTCTACTACCCAATATTTTACCATTGTGAATGAAGGAGCAGACTAACCCAGTGTAGAATCCAGTTCAGCTTTTATTTTGGCTGGGCTGATGCCTTTCAAATAAAAGTATTATCACATAACGAAGACCAATTTTCTCCATTTTCACAAATTCACTGAAAACGTTTTATTGATGGCTGCCAAACAAATACTAGACAACGCAGCATCTTCAAGCTTCAAACATATGCTTTATAGTTTTCATTCTGTCTAATACAGTAATATTATTCAAACAACTACTGCCATCTCTAGGTCAGGCCGGGTACTTCTGGGACCACCCTCATAGGTTTTCATGTGTGGTGTTTCATGATTGAGAAAATGAATATTTCAGCTACATATGGATATGTAAGAATAATATTGAGTTATAGCTAACATGTATTTTTATGAGTGTTTATATATATGCTATAGTACTTAGGAAATGTAAGCAAAAGTATCAAAAAATTGAAAGCAGTATGGCTTCTCAGCAAAAGTAAACATACCTACACATGGATACTTATCAGAGCTGTGAGAATAGATTGAATAATAGGTTGTGTATGCATAATATGTAAACTGCAGTCCCATTGAAAGAATGCATTATTTCATTGTCTTATTGCTATTATGGAGGGAATGTATATCTACATAAGTAAAGCCTTTTAGAAAAATATTCACATTTTGGCATTATTTCTCTTGGATTTGGCAATAAAAATTATACTTTTGTCATTCATATTCATTTATTATTTCCCTTAAGCTTTTAGAATCTTTTGTTATTACTGACCTAAGTATTTCATGCTTTCAATTCCTTTATGCTTTTTCCTTCTATTTTTACATGACAATTAACATATTGATGTTTAATGCAAACCATTCTCTTAGTTTTTTCATTGTTCATTCCCATTATATTCCTCTCTTAACTGTCATCCATAAGGTCCATTGTACTTGTAATTCTTCTTAACTTTCTGCTATGATGACTATCATCTGCAAATCTTAGCACATCCAATTTAGCCGGCTTTATATTTAAATCTCCATTTAAACCTTAGTTGTATCTTCTGAATATGCATATTACATAGGTTAATATGGAAACGTGACTGAGTCTCGCCCTGTCTCATAACTGATAGGACCTCTTTTTCCTGCCTAGTTATTCCTAGACCTTATTTCTTCATTTTCAGTGACACACAGTTTCATTTCGGTATTGATCCTAGTAAAATCTCACTGAAAAAAAGATGATCCAAGAAGATACCCTGAAACCCTTGCAAAGCCCACTAACACTGTCGTAGAAGGAAGTGAAACACTAACTACAGTGAAAATTCTAACTTTATTATAATTTGTATTTATGGAAAGGACAGAGCACATTATGTACATTAATAAGAGCACTGAACTCAAAAATTGGTTGAAAAACATATGGATGTAATTGAATTATCATTGGCCCTATTGGCAGTAGGGTAACAATCTCGCCTACTAACTCCGAGTTCATGGGTTTGATTCTTGTCTTATTGAATTTTCCTGAACCTAAAGCTTGGTGTTTGCAATTGTCTTTGTTGCATATAATCCAACTTAAAGGAGAAAAATTGGTTGTTTTGGGGGCACCAATAATTAAATAAATAAATCAAATGTGAAAAACAGTAGTTCCTTGAATCTCTTTGTAGCTATTAACCTACAAATATTTATCTAAATAGGTATACACATCTTAAATACGAAAACAATACTTGTACTCAATGAAACTTTATCTTAAGTCATAAAAAAGGCTGTTTAAAAATAAAACTTATTAATTTATTTTCATGTTTTTATAATATTGAATGTTTAATTTTTACATTTATTTAGGAGAAACATGATAGTTAAAACTACTCACACACCTTAATTCCATTAATGAACACTCACCACAGCTGAAGATTAATTTTTGTATAACTGTCCCACTGCAACTGTTTGATTGAAAAATCAGCTCCTATTGTTATTTTATAGTTGGATGAAAATTTTCCTGAAAATAAAGATTATCAATTATTATTCCTGATAAAGATTTTTATTGCAATGTGAAGTGATTTTCATTCAGGCTATTATTATTATTTCTTCAAGGAATACATTAAATGTATCTCTTTTACCAAGGACAATTAATTTCACATTAATAACATTATCATCAATGAAGAACAATAATATTTCTTGATAAATTTAACCATGTAAGTAATCTGAATAAATCACATCCTACTAAAAGTTGGATTGTATTTTTGGTGCTAAATTAAATGCTCTTTGACTACCTATGTAGCCCCAGGCCATAAATTCATGTAATTACAACTTCTTTCTGCATCTATATAATGTGCTTGTAATAATTGCATCATAAAAATATTCAAATATATTGCTGAGAACACCTGGATTTTTAAATTAATTTGGAGAGGGAAGGTTAGATGTCTCCACTTAATCAGATTTTTGACCAATTGACCCCATAGTTGACTGTTCAGATGGTTGATGATTTTTCTGACCCTTTCTTTAAGGTATTGAAATTCCATAGAACCACTCCAAGGCAAAAATATTTTTTGTTTAATGAATGACTGTATGGTGCCAACAGGGAATTTTAATGTGGTGAAGTTCTAGTACATATACAATACAAAGAATATACATATGAATATGTGCTTTGAGAGTTGCATAACATTGCTATATTGCAAGATTTGCCTCCAATGGTATCACTCTGGGTAAGCAACTGGTTAAGGTATCCACTTAAGCAACATACATTAAATACATAGATTAATTATTGGGAGGATAACCAACCCAGGAAATAGATTGTTTTATCATTTGTCAATCCAACATATGAGAGAGCTATGAAAACGAGATAATCCACAGATTTCTGTGAAACATTATATTAGCCTCTCATAATGGCAATCATTGTAAGGAAAGATGGAATCCAAAATTTGGTAGAAAATTTTCATATTTCACCTTGACACCATTTGAAAAAATTGTTTTTGTATATTGCGAATTGTTTTATTTATCCCATAGGCACTGAGCACTTACTCAATCCTTTAGTCCATAGGTGAATTGTGACGTTAGGTCCTGTTGATAGCCTTTTCATACGTCGTCATTAGAATCGAAAAAAACTATGAAACATTTATTTTTTAATTATCAATATTTGACGGTTTTTGACAAGCAATGGAATAATTATTGACGATATATTCCCATTCATTACCTATACATACTGTAAATTATTAGAAAAGTGGGAATATTTTGTTAAGAGATAAATATGGCGAAAGAATACGCCGTCGGCAATTAGGGTGGCATGGACAGGAATTCAAGGGAATATTTTTATGAAAGTGTACCCTTATGGGCTAAGCAAAAATGACTCTAGGCTCTCACTCGAATACGAGCTGCGATTTTTATATCTTGCTATTTAATATGGCTCAAACTGTCTATATTTTCTATTCTTCATTATTTAGGGTAGTAGAAGTATTTAGGGGAGGTGACCGACTGCTGAGGTCATTTGCGCCATAGGGGATGGATAGTAAAGGATGAAGGGTGGAGAGAAACCCGGCGTCGCCATTATCCTACTCTTTACGAAAGGCGCCAAGGGGTCCGCAGCTTAACGTCCTATCCGATGGACGGCGTACTCACTCAAAGTGCCCTCCACAAAGCACCTCAAGTAGGGATCGAGATACCTCAGAAAAATATTCAACATCGCCGGGATTTGGATTATTTAGGGTGATTAGTAATATCATTTTACTATAAAGCTCTTGTACGTATTCCTTCCTCCTTCCCTAAATTTCTTCCGATTCTTTTAATTACTTAATCCTCTTTTTTATGGTCGGAATGGTTTTTCCTTATTTACACCCAGAAAATCTGTATTTTCATGCTTGCCGGAGAGACGTGCCAACTTTTTTGTTTGACATCGGCAAGTTTTTATCTCCCTTACCGCGACTGTATTTACGAGGTCTGTTCAGAAAGTATCGCGAATTTTGAATTTTCGCGCGTTGCGTATATTTGATTTTCGATGCATCAAATTTTGTAATGAAAACGAAATTAGGGGCGCGGACGCATTCCGAATGTTGACGGGGGCATACCTTGGACCGAAGTAACGTTTATCGGTGGTACAAAATGTTCTCAGAGGGCCGAGAAGATGTGAAGGACGAAGAGCGTGCCGGACGCCCGAGCACGTCAACAACATACGAAAACATTGATCAAGTGAAGAAAAAGTATTGGCCAATCGTCGAATCAACGTTAGGAAAGTTGCTGAAGACCTAAGCATATCGATTGGCTTGTGCCATTCGATTTTTACCAATGATTTGGGCATGACACGGGTCGCCGCGGAATTCGTACCAAAATTGCTCAAATTCGACCAAAAACATCAACGCATTAACATTGCTAATGAGGTGTTGGACTCTGTCCGCGATGACCCAAATTTGCTCCAGAGGGTCATAACTGGTGACGAATCATGGGTTTATGGTCATGACGAGGAAAATCCCAATCATTCCAATGGAATGATCTGGTACTTTCCCGGCGAATAATGTTTTCCAAGATTATTCGGGTCTCCCACCGGGTCCATGTTCTTAGGTTTGCCGACGTTTCGATGGCCGAGTCGTCCATCGTCTTCAGGGCATGTCGGTACTCGACTCGGCCATCGAAATGTCGGCAAACCTACGAACATGGACCCGGTGGGAGACCCGAATAATCTTGGAAAACATTCCAATGGAAGCTGCAGCACGAGCCAATACCGAAAAAAGCGCGCCAAGTTCAGTCTAATGTGAAAGTTTTACTTACGCTTTTCTTCGATTCCAGGGGCGTGGTGCATCATGCGTTCTTGCCACAGGGTAGAACGGTAAATAAGGAATATTACCTGCAAGTAATGCGCAATTTGGGCTAAGCGATACGCCACAAACGCCCGGATTTGTGGAAGAACAAAAATTGGCTTATGCACCATCACAACGCCCCTGCTCTCACATCGTTACTTGTACTCGAATTTTTGGCCAAAAACAACACACCAATGATGCCTCAGCCACCGAATTCCCCAGATCTGGCCCCCAGTAAATTTTTCTCGCTCCCGAAACTGAAGAGGCCCATGAAAGGACGCCGCTACGCCACGATTGGCGAGATAAAGACTGCATCGAAGGAGCTGAACTAGACCACAAAAAATGATTTTTTGAAGTGCTTCGAGGATAGGCAAAATCGTTGCAAAAGTTTATTATATCGAATGGGGATTACTTTGAAGGTGACAAAATAGATATTCATGAATAAATAAAGAAGTTCTGAAAAAAAACAAAAGTCGCGATACTTTTTGAACAGACCTCTTATTCCAGTGACGTTAATCCTAAACCTTTTCTCCTATATTAATATGAAATTACCTTGAGAGCACTCTGACACCTTGGCGCATCTCTTCGTGAAATATCTATTTATACAAGTACTTGTACTTAATCAACAGAATAAATTACACTCACTCTTTCATTCTCAGGCCTTAAATATCCATTAAGTTCTTATTATCTTATCTTATCACCTAGCGTGGTCGGGTAACGTTATTCTGATCCCTTGTCGTTCGTGTAAAAATTGACATCGTACATCTATCTGTTCTACACTTAATCCCTCTAAATTTATTGACATGATACCATCTACCGTGGTAAAATGGGGCTAATAATACATATTCAACATCATTGCTAAAGATACCTCCTTCCAATTATGCGAGAGCTTCAATCTGTAAATTAACCGTCGCCCCGTGAGTGATTCCCAACCTATCTCATATCTAATAATTTTGATACGCCACTCAGTTTATCATAACAACGTTTTACAAATCCAGCCCCTCTACGCACCTTGCGATACAATTCGGCAATACACACAACTTCATTTTAGTCCCGTATACCTGGAGCATATTTTAATTAGACCAAACCAGCAAAAGATAACATTTCTCTATGACCTTTTCGTCACATTTACTCAGTACTCTTCTAATAAATCCTAATTTTTTGTTAGCTTGTCCAGATAATCCCTGTATATGTTTCGCCCAGGAGAGGTCGTGAGTGAGGGTAACGCCTAAGTATTAAATCGAGTCTACGCATTCCCGTTAGGTGGTCCTGGTGCAGTAGGCGTTAGGGAGGAAATTACTCTTTTTCCAAAAATTCATCACTATGGACTTTTTTAAGTTTGATTCAAATTGTCTAGTGTAGCACCAGCGTCTTATAGCATTTAGGTCATCTGCTAAAGCCGATTTATCATCAGGAATGAGGATATCTCTGTAAACCAGGGAGAACGAATCAAAGGTAATACCCACGCCCGAAGTTTGAGTCGGCCTAGGCGCCTCTGGGGGTCACTCCGTAGGGCCTTTCGGAATGCCATTTCGCGAACTATAAGATGTGGAAGCCAAACCCGTTGGTAGTTGGGTGTGGAATTTAGAGTAAGTGAAATAACTTCTTTAGCCGCCTAATCTTAGACTAGAGACTGCAATCTACTGCAATATTCAACGGCGAGTCTCTAAAACTATTTTCTTAAATTAAAGTTTATTTTTAGTTTTCTCTGTTGATTTCAAAGCGAAGTAATTGTATCAATAGAGAGAAAAAATAGAGAGAATTTTTGCGAATAAATAATCAATAAAGAAACAGATATGGGCTGCGATCCGTGTCTGAGACGTCGACTGCTGTTAATCAGCCACCCTTCCACCAGGATGCAGATAAGAGTTTGAGCTCTATGTATGTACGTTGTCACGTGGACGTGAGAAACGGAAAGTTCTATGAATTGACGGAGGGATCAAGTGAAAGTGAATTACTTGTTCCCTTTCGCTCATTCAAATGGATGATGTGGAGTTACTTCTACTGGGAAAATTGTCTAAATAATTCGACATGTATCCCATTGAATCGGAATTCTCACAAGAAACATTTTTCATAATAGAAAACCGTAGCCATATAATAATTCTGTGTGAAGGAGATATCTTATTATCGAAATTACGATAGTTAATGGAGGTTTAATGAGCGTATCCTGACCAACTTTATACGAGTAAATGCAGCAGATAGACCGAATCATGCTGGTAACCTCAGTGTGTTATGGAATTAAAATTAAAACGTGTATTTAAAGCATAGAGTCAGGCAAATATAATTATTAGCAGTTTTAACCATCCTCTGGATCCCATCCTCGACTGCTGAGTAATTTCGAATAAATTTTTTCATAAAGAGGGCGGGTTAGTATTTTGTTAAATGTTGGACTTAACGTTTGCTGATATGAGCACAAATTCTGGCGGATATACGATGCGGGAATCTTAAATATGTTAACGACGATGTTATACGATGTTAAATAGTCTTTTGAACGGATGGATTCAAGATGTCGTTTTCCCCTCACACCAATCGCGACCACAGACAAATGATTTTGCATTAGTTCTCTTATCTCGACGCCATTGAATTTCACCGGCTCTATACATAATTTAGATATATAATAATCCGAATTTATTACCCACAATTATTGTCATTTAGTCTGTTTTTCTTTCAAGGAGTAATTAAAAACTTTGATTGTAATTAGTCGAAAATTGGCACTAACGATTGCAAATATTCACTTAATAAGCTCCAATTGGAGAAACCTGACCAGTCAAAAGAGACAAAAATGAAAAAAAAGTATGTATTTTTTTTTAAAATACCAAATAGTGACGCTATTATTCGTGATCGGCTCGTAGATGTCGGAAAACAGCCTTGCATAGCTAATGCCAGGTAAAGTAGCAACATTGTTCCGATTCTAATGTAATCAAATAAAGATTCGCAAATCGTACCAAAAAGAGATAAAAGATTTATTACTTCATTTGAATTACATAAGGTTACTATTTATAGGCGAAATTAATCTAAAAAAAGTAATAGCTCTTTCTTTGGGTGGGACGCCCATAATATTTGCCAATACGCCTTGTGTATTTTTTATCTGTAAAACACGTAAGATGCACATGAAACGCCATGACATACGAATACAAATACATCACAGTATTAAACCATTACTCTTGTCCTTGCTTATAATTGTACGAGCCTTGAAAAAATGGAATATCAGAAGAAAATGGTACGAGCGGCAACAGTATATATTTCGATACGACGGACAATGAATTTAAATTCATCATGATTAATTTTCTGAATATAAAGTTGATGAACCATTATCAAGGTTTCTTAGCCATTTATTTTTCCATTTTTATCTGACAGGAATAATTCTTATCTTTTTACGACCAGTGCCATATATACATTTATCGTGTATCTAGTGAACGTGAAGAATAGCTGACAATGAAGGGCTAAACATATCACAACTTCTATTTCTGAATTGAAGAAAAAGTGTATGGAATTTCTGTACCTATGATCGCAATTAGTTTCGAGTGAAATGGTTATGAGCGCGTCAAATGTAGCGGAATATCATCTCCAAAATAATTTCGAAAAATGTATCGTTTTGTCTCCAAAACGGTGCTTCACCGAGGCCCTTTGCCAAAAAGTCACTAACCAGATAATTGCCCTGACATATAAGAAACACGGCGTAGGAGAAGACAAAAATTTTACATATACAGGGAGATATATCCTGTAAAGAGAGATATTCGAGAGCTTATTTCTACGATATCTTTAATTTATTGTCATGCCATTAATAAGTTAAACTATAAACTTTTCATTACATTTGCCATGAAATCATTTTCGTATTTTTCATATATTGTTGAATAGGATTTTCCCTGAACTACTTTACCAGATAATAAGGTCAGGTTGGACATCTTACCGATTTCCATTGCAGTTTTCGAACCCGCATCACACTCATGGCCATTAAGGTGCATGCATACCTATATGCAAATATAGGACATACACACACCTTTAAAACGCACAACCTATCACTGCCAATGCAGTATAACTTTGAGGTGGAAATGGACACATCTAGAACAAAATGGCCACATACAGCGCAGTTGAAATTTGGGCAGTAACATTCTCAGTTGGAAGACAGCCAATAAGAGCATGCGTCATTTAGTAAAGAATTCACCCTGGCGGATGTTACTCCGAGGATTCTGCCATGACAGACGGGAAAACATTTATATACCAACTATAAACTCGTTTTAAGTGTTTCCATAGTTGTTCAAAGTCTGGCAATTGCACGTAACGCTTTTATACGTAAATCAATACATCTGATATCCAGAAGTATTCGTATATTTTAGTTTTTACTTATGCTAATAAGTAAAGCAACAAAAACTTCGGCCCTGAAATTTTTATCCCACTTTTTATACCAGAAAAATAACTGGGTAAGTACATCAAAAAATGAAAACGATCAAGGAAAATTATTTCTTACTTAATCATGCAACTCAAACAGTTTTCAACTGAATGGTACGTATGCCGAACATTTTCATTTTTTATTGAAGCATATGCTATTGGCTAATTTAACGGAAAAGGTGATTTATCGGCGGAAAAAAATGTTTATTGTTGTTGCAAAAGATCAGGGGAGGAAGCACTCTGCAAATTCGTAATTAAAGCATTACTAACTTTAAACAGTGGAGCTAATGTAAATATACTGGTTTGGGTGAGAAAATCTCTCCCATTCAAAAACTATGTTGGGAACGTATACCCACATGAGAAGCTGGCGTTGCCTTTCTGCGGTTGCGGTGCCAGGGATTGAATTTCTCGAGGTAAGTTTTCCGACAACAGGCCTCGTAAACTCCCCCGTTGACCCTCCACCTCACGGACAGAATTGTGTAGCACCGCATCAAAAACGTCATCGCATGAGGGAATTCAAGGCCATCGGAAGGCGCAAAGTTGGTTTCAATACCTGGGCGCGAATATCAAAACAACTTCATGCATACGACTACAATTTATAAGTAATAACATGTTCAAATTGGGAAATAATATCTTCTTGACAAACACTTGCTAAATTGGGTAACGATTTCATATTAAACACGCATTTTGTAACGTTAGGTGAGGCAGAATTATTGTTTTTCTCACCAGATAAAGGTCATAAAATCGGCTCATCACGCACTGTGCAATTAACTGGAGATAAACATTTAAAATCACCTCCCAAATGATAATAATGTTGCAAAAAGCATATTAATATTTCATAGGACAGGCTCAGGTAGGAATTAATTTTTAACGATCTTTCCACACCGAAAAATTCCATTAAGGAAAAAGGAGAACGTGAATCAGTAACGGCTTAATAAACTATATGTATTACTTAAACGTTCGCTATCAGAATTGGAGAGAGTATTTATTTATTAATCTTCTAGTGTAATCTCCTTGAGGTCTAAGCTGAGACATCTCGATGAAGGTGAAAGGAGAGGATTAAAAAAATCGAATTTTTCCATCGCATCATCTCTATAAGCGTTTCGATCTTTTTAATGCAAATATACTCTTTTTTGCTAACTTTTGCAATTTCATTACGTATTACATCATCGGCTAGGGAATTGAAAAAGGCATTATCAACAACCATATGTAAGGTGGAATTCGCACGCCAAGGCAATACGTGGTTAGTTATATGTATTTCCCATGGGGACAAAAACGCTGATTCTATACATTTTTATGCACTTTCTATTAAAAGGTAGGAAAATAATACATAAAAGTGTGTTTTTCGTACGTACTGAAGGGAAAGTCTTCGGATGTCATGAAAGAAAAAGTCATGTAGAATACATACGCATTCATGTAACGCGTCACAGGCTGTCACATGGGCACAGTTACCACGCATACCACAGCCAAGAATGAATCGCAGGAGGGCTTACTGGAAGATCTCGCGAGGAGAGCATGGAGCGAAACGCATAACTGCAGACAATGACAGAAGACCTCTGCTTTGTGAATGTTAAATAGGAGATGGACGACAATAGCACACAAATGTTATTACAAGTTTGAATAACTACACCGCAGAAATTATAAGGCGGTCTTAACAACAGAAAATGGGTAAAATATCATAATATACCCTTCCAAACCGTAACTGGAATATTTACTTAGTTTTATCTCATGAAATGACGTTTCATGAAAGTTTTGTGTAAGTCGGCTCGCGAAATGCCGTGCAGAAGTTTGTACCACGTGAAGCCGGCTTAAGTGACATAAAAAGTCTGCTTCTCAAATTAGGAATCTGATCCGATCTCTACCAAACCATTTTGTTTCTAAACCATAAGTTGACACGTGTCATCTTGTGTGAAACAATAACCTGACATATGTAAGTACTAAATATGATCCATTTCAGGCCGTGACCAACAGATGCCAATAATGATGGGGTTTGAGTAACTAAATCATAACATCATTACTGAATTGGAGCGCCCTTGGAAATCACCGCTCGCATTCGGATTAGTTATTTCCGCTGTGGTAAATAACAAGTTATCTCTGTGGCTTATTGAGTTCACTCTGTGGTTAACCATGATTGCTATAGTATTCCATACCATTGGCGAAGAGAGGTCATCACGTTACTGGTACACTGACTGTATCCAAACCACAGCTGTATGGTAAGGAATTGCGTTGCTTTGTAGACTGTAATTTG
This sequence comes from Hetaerina americana, assembly GCF_022747635.1. Classification (NCBI taxonomy): domain Eukaryota; kingdom Metazoa; phylum Arthropoda; class Insecta; order Odonata; family Calopterygidae; genus Hetaerina; species Hetaerina americana. The sequence continues at coordinate 41,905,755 of NW_027286763.1, forward strand.
ACATCTTGTGTTTTGCCAGTATTGCTATGTTTATAGTTGTCAGAATTATTCCATTTGATAATATTTTTGTGAGCGTTTGATATTTTTGTCGAAATGAATTTTCTTTGGGTTCAAAAGAATTATTCGACACAGATATTAAATCTTCAAACCCCTAATATGGGATTTTTCTCTGCCTTCGTCGCTGTGATCCAGGCAAATTCATTATAAGGAATATAAAACTCAAAAAAGGTTTTAGTTTCATGAGAAGAAAGGCTTCATATTGAGGCCTCTTTTGATTGACTGGAAATTTCACCTCATCCAATGTATAATGTCACTTTTGATCTTATGGGAGCAATATTCAGCTTGATGACTGAATGGCTCTAGGTTTCAAATATGGACACTGTACTCGCACATCACCACCATAATGAAATAATTAAGGATTTTACGAATAGACTTGGTGTCAATCATCTGAAAGCACAGAGATATTATCCTTTTTGTCCAATAGACCTAAATAAGCTATAATACACCCTTAGCCTTTGACAATTAAATAAGCCATAATACACCACGCTGTATTTAGTACTAGTTGAGTATTCCTTGTTATTTCATCCATTCATAGATTAGTACAATCTCTCGGTTCATAGAAAAAGTTTCTTTGTCCGCCGTGATCCGTGAAAGAGATACGAGAGGGTACCCAAAAATAACAGGAATGTTGTTATAGATTCTTTAGTTCTCAATATATTTACATTAAATTTAGTTCACCTTCAAAGTATTCCCCATTGAACACAACGCACTTCTCCAAACGATGCTACCATTGTTCGAAACATTTCTGAAATTCATTTTTCGGGATGTCGTTTAGGCCTTCTAGCGATTTTTGTTTTACCTCCTCCTCATTGTCAAAATGCTTTCTTTTCATTTCCATTTTAAGTCTGGGGAACAAAAAGAAGTCAAAGGGAGCTAAATCCGGTGAGTAGGGGGGTGGACAATCGATGTAATGCCGTTTTTTGTCAAAAACTGCATCAAGGAGAGGGCGGTATGGGCCGGCGCGTTGTCATGATGGAAGAACCAGTCGTCTATGTGCCCAGAATCTGCTCTTTTCTTCCGGATACTCTCCCTCAATCTCTTCAAAAACTCCATGTAAAACTTCTGGTTGACAGTTTGACCCGAGGGAACGAACTCCGAGTGTACAATACCTCTGCAATCGAAGAAACAAATGAACATTGTCTTGATTTTTGATTTTATTGGCGAGCTTTTTTTGGACGAGGAGATCCATTGGCTTGATTGCTGAGGGCATTGATTTTGCCGACGTTTTCGTCAGTTCTTGATGTTGAAGGGCGGTCTGAACGGGGTTGGTCTTAAATTGACAGTTCATCATTTTTAAAACGTGTAAACCACTCGTAGACTCTGGTTTTGCTTAATGCAGCTTCCCCATAAGCAGTCTTGAGCATTACAATAGTTTCCGCGGCCGATTTCCTCAACAGGAAACAAAATTTCACTGAAGCGCGTTGCTCTTGATAATCCGTCATCTCGTTTTTCGCCGAAATGAAAAAAGTTGTTTCACTGAAACAGCTCTCACGGACGGATCCAGTCACAGCGACGGCGCTGAGTATACTGACGCAGGTGGCGTGAGCCTGACGTCTTCTTCCCCACTCTCGCTCCTCACCGCAGCCCAATTCCCGTTACTTTTGGGTCCCCCCTCGTATACTTTGCTGATATTTGAATAACGTGGTGAGCTATTCCCGTATTTAATATAATGCAGCATATGATCCAATCAGCATAGCGATACACGTTAAAATCATTTTTTTTTCATGTAATAGTCACGGTAAATACAGGCGTACATGAAAGGATTTTAGAGTATAAATGTCAAATCTTTTCCCTTAGTTTCCTCTTTACACTTCTACATCTTTCCCGAAAGATGCCACGAGGGTAGGAAGTTTCAGAACAATTGCCGTTATGGCAATAGGTGATAATTACCACCGATTGTCAATGCGTCAGATCAATGCGTGCGCATTCGTCGTACATAGTAGGAGTAAATTACATCATCTGACATAGATTGCTAATAGTTTATCATCGAAAGTAGGCGTTAATAAATCAAACCAGATTCACAATCGCGTGGTTGGCTACCGAGTTGATCAATCATCCGGCGAGAAAGTCGTCGTCTCATAAGAATGTGCGAATAATTCTCTGAGTAATTCAATTGGCAATCGCTTGAACCAATACATTTCGAAGGCGATGACCGATAACTCGGGGTCAGCGGTGGCTTTGCGGAGGCAAAGGTCACTTTCATTAACGGTAAAACCTGTTCCCCATTGAAATCTTTAATTTCCCAGATGGATTCTTCCTTCAACGACCCTCCTTCCTTCCCTCCGACTCCCTCAAGCGTGGACTTGTCACGATTAGAATCGATTGGAGTATTATCCGAAAACCTCACATTTTCCACCTAATGCCTCCATCAGGAAAAGAGACCGAGGAGTGAAGGTGAAGTGGAACCATGGTTTCGTATTTGGTTCTATGGCGCTATGTCATGCGAATGTTAATAATCAGCTCATCGAAACTTCGGAAGGATTCGTTTCTCCAAGTGAATTAAGATAAGGAAATTGATGAGTCACTGACGAAGGAGCGAGCCAGTACACCGTTTCATTGGGGAGTTAATAAGATATTTCACGATGTAGGGCACGGTTTATCAGTTCAATGTCACTGTATTCATATCGCACTCTTGAAAGCGTGCAATAAACCTAATAATCAGAGTTACAAAATTAAATTTAAATTGTGAAAAACAGGTGGTGATGAGCAAGTTTTGTTCCCTACTTGTACGAAATTAAAATTAATAAAAGTCGCTGTGCATCAGATTCATGCAGCATTGTAATGCGGCATTTTAAGTCACACTTATAGATGCGATCAAGAGGCAAAATTCTCGAAAACATTTTTCAACGGGCAGTCAAGAAAAGAGATATCAATGATATTTTTCATAAGTTTGAAATATAAATACATTTTCAAACAATATCCGTCCAATTAAAACAGGAATTGGGAAATAAGGACAACGGCCAACAAAATTCAATCCCATTTTTCTTTAGAGAAATAAGTATTAATAAAGACTGACCAAGGGTCGCAAAAATTATACAGGTTAATACACACGTGTGTTAGCGTGTGTAAATATGTGCAACACACGTGTGTTATGTATGTAACACACGTATGTTACACACACAAACTGCTATAACCTGATCATAAAGTCAGTTTAAAATTTTTTTATAACATGAAAAATATTCAGCGATTATTTCGAAACACAAACGTAAGATAAATCAAAGAGTTAGGCAATGTTGCAAATACATCAACGTAGCTTGATAGAAATCACCAAAGGAATCGGTTCACTAAATCCACAGATACCGAGCTGAATGATAATTGCAACTTAATCTAAGAAATATACATCACCTGGAGAATTGTTTCATGTTATATCTACATGACTCATTATTAGGTAAAATTTACTTTATGAAGATAAAAATCACTTGAATAGGGCAAAAAATTCCGTCAATTATACGAATTATCACCCTTTGATCAGCAGGGATATTAGCTGACAGGGAATGATAAATATTTCACTCGGGGTAAAATCATAATAAAAACCGTGAATATTCAGTTGCCTGCCACAAATGCTCCACTTATTTCTTATGACATGGGGCCAATAATTTATTTACATTACTTTCGTTACCACTTCAATGAAGAAATATAATCGTCCTGAGGAGACAGATAGAGGTGCGCCATGTAATATGATTTCTCAGCCGAGAAAATATTGTCGTTTTTCAAAGGTGTTCAAACAACAATCCACGGACATTGCAATAGCATTAGCAGGAGTTATTCACAGTTGAATAATTATATAGGTGCAATGTTATACGTACTTATATAGCCACAAAAGATTAATGAGAAAGAGGCCACTGAATTCTTGCACATCTAATACCAAAGTCACAAGTCGGGTTGGGTCAAATGCGAGCCAATATCAAGGTATTTGAAATCTTTACGAATCTCTGTATTAAATTACAGGAACGTTAGGAGGCAAAGACGTAAATTTTGACGACTTGATTAGTTCAAATGAGCATCTTTGAGGATAAACGGGCAGCATTGGAGGTATAATGTGGTACAGTGATTTTCTGGGTTAATTTAATGTAACAAAAGAAAAAATATATGTACTATATGTAAACATGTATATGCATAACATACTAAAATTCAGCTGTTTTGATTGGGGATGATGATTTTACTACGCCTATGACATGATCAAAATAAATATGTATAAGAAATATTCGTAAGCTATCACGCCATATTTTCTGGATTCCGTGGCCTATCGCCTATGTCGGATGTGTTGCAACACAGAAAATATCGGGAATTGTCTCCAACTTTTTTTTGATAAACACTCATTGTAGAGCAAAGAAGAGTCAAAAACCAAAATTTTTGTTTCACAATACACATTTTTTTAACCCTCATTAAGGCCAAGCATACATAAAATCCCCTTCCTAGAAGTTAATAGAATCGAAGCGTACATTTCATCCGAAGACGTACGGTAGGCATTTCCAGGCGTTGGTTCTCTGCCATTAGCCTATGCTCCTGAAACACAAAATATGAGCCTCGACAATGGTTTCATGATAAATTTTGTCCAATCACGAATCTCAGAAAAGGGATTAAAATGCATGCTTTCTACAAAAGGAACAACACTTTGGATCACAAGCATACCGACGAAAAAGGGAAAATAATCATTCATTTAGAACAGCATGACTGAAACGGATGAACCTCAACGAATGAATTGAACGGTCATGAACTTCGACATTTTTTCTCAATGTCCAACACCTCATTTGCAGCTTCTTGTTCGCAGCATTTTGATTAGGACGAGTATCACGCATAAATATTTCAGATGTGCTTATGCATATCATACTTTACACGTGAAAACTTCTCGAGTCTAAGGACAAGAGAAGAGAACACTCGCTCGAGCAGCACAGCGGCGAGGGGTGGAAGGAGTCTTCTCGGGGAGAATTGAGCGGGGGAAGAGGGGCAGGTGGCGAGGAGAGCGACATTGAAATAAGGAAAAAGGCTTTAGAGAACGCATCGCGTGAGCACAATAGGTGCCACGAGGAACCACCCCCACACCGATATCCCTTCCTCCCCTCACCCTTTCCCCTTCCTCCACCCCTCCAAACTTCTTATCCCTTAGTTTCTCTCTTCTTCAGTCACCCCTTTGCCTCCTACCTCCGACCCCACCCCCTCACCGACGTCCCACCAGGCGGGACAATCGATTTACCGAGTCCCCCTGAGAATGGGATTGTGGATTGTTTGTACACACTGCGAACGAGAGGGAAGTCGGGTTGTCAGGGAGGCGGTGGCGGGGAAGGTTGGGACAGCGGGGGAGGAAGAGGGGCTAGAGGGGGTGAATACGGGGAGGGTGAAGGGGTGAACGAGGGTCAATCAGACACTGCCCACTCATTGGGCGGTTGCTGGAAGGGTGGGTGGTCGGGCGGTCTTCCTAATTCCCACTTCACGCGTGAGTGGACTCGTTATGATTCAAACTTTCTCGTTAATTCCACGCGCAGTCACCGACCCTCTTGAAACTACCCAGATTGCGCTCAACTTTTTCATGAGTTTTCGACAACCGTATAGTGAGGCGTAAAGAGACAGCCGTAAATAAGAGCTGATTCCAAAGCCTCGATACAATGCTATATTTCAATACTTGTCATTTTGAGGATATTTTTCATCCATTATATATATGTATAATTCAGGTCATAGAGGATAAAAATCATATGAAAAGATAATTTGCATCTAGGCATACCTCGGCAGCACGGATGAATTAGCACAACAGACCGCTTCCAACATGATTCAGTGACAACTGAAGGTGTGCTTCTCCAAATAAGAGAAAATATTAAAATTGCGAGTGCAAGAGAAATTATTTTTAATGGAAAGGAGTTCATTGACACCTAATATTTAAAACAACTCAAATAGTTGAAGGCAACATCTGCGAATTTTGAGAATATAATTAATGATTTTAAATGCTAGAAAATTGTTCCATAAGATATATCAATGATTCAGAAGTTATACTACCAAGAGACAAGAGGGATTGTAACATCTATTTAGAGTTAACGATGAACATGTTATCCATGAGGCTAAATGATTCGGCGCAGCAGAGGGTGTGTATTAATATGGGGCCAATGGCTTCTATACCTTTTACGCTATCATGAATAAGTGGGTACTAATAGGAAGGTTGCAATTTGGGAATGAAACGAATTCAACAAGATTACACAGCGGAAGCGGTATTGGCTCTCGCTCAATGAGAGACGTCATGAGGTTAACGTCCCTTGGGACTACATACACAGTACCGACCTCTCTTGAAGTATTCTCCACACGACACTAACCCAAGACCTGAGAAATTCTGTCTCGCCCAGAAATCACCAGGGAAGCCGTCTAACGGTTCCAGTAATCTATTCACATAGGCCGTACCTCAACAGTAAAATTTGAAAATGCGAATGAGACGAACGCTTATAACGCCGATCTATTTTCTGTATAATAATGACTGAAATATAAGGTGCAAAAATTGAATACATTGAGCTAGGAGGGAATATTGAGATATGAGGGAACGTAATGAGCAGTTTTGAGCTTCCACAGGCGCATATGAAAGCAACTCAAGCGTCTGAATCCCAAGACACACGTTCGATAGCTTTTTTTCCACTGCGATCATTGATTTCAACTGATAACAGTATCACCGGAAATCCAGCTGGTGTATACATGTCGAAATCACACAACCTTCAATATTAGAGCCATCGAGATTGATTCGTCAGGAAACGTTATGAAAAATAACTCGTCGAAGCCGGTGGTATGAGATAAGAAAATCGTTGAGTACTTGCACTGTCCTTCTACATTTCTTTCGTATTTGAGCAGTTGCCTGTGGCGATTTTAATGGTGGGGCAAATACCTAACCATACCTCCTCAAAGCCCTTGTATGCACACTGATCCAAGTGAGCAAATAAAAATAAATAGGCTCTCGGCGAGACTGCCGTAATGCTAGCGATCAAAGATATTATATACATATACAAGACCATTACACAACACAATTTCAATAGTTGGCTATATTAAAAAATAAGGAAAGGTACCGGCTTACAAAATACTACAGTAGTAATGAAAACATTCTCCACCCGTTCGGGTGAATGATACCCTGTCAAACTATGGAAATTTTTGGATGCATCTTTACAAGTTATTCATCCTAAATGTATTCATTTATATTACAAAGCAGCCAAAAGCGACGCAAAGGCTTTTGGAATATTTGCTGACAGGCAGTAAATATAATATACATTAAGAAAATAAAAGGGTAGGAGCAATAAACAATAATGAAAAATTTACAAAACAAGTGTTAAGAACAGCTATAAGATAGCAGGAGAGCACATACTATATGCAAGCAGAGAGGGCTAAGTTACTATCTGGAGTTTGAGGAAGAAGGTGAAAGCTGTGAGTGAGGAAGAGAGGTTCAGGGAAGGATACTGAGTGGTTAGGGAATTAAATGTAGCGGGGAGTCGATGGAATAGGGAACGTTGAGAGATTGAGAGACGGAATTTTGGAATCAGCATCAGACTCAGGTTACTTGTTGGTCGAGGGGGAACGCGATTTGAGAAGAGAGGAACAAGGTCGTTGGTACGGAGAGTTCCGTTGAAGATGCAATATAAGAATTTCATATCACAAAGAAATCAACGGCGGTAGAGACGGGAAATGCAAAGGAATGAGAGAGTGAAGTCCCGGGTTGTATTTTTGACGGAAGGAATGCGATAGTGGGAAATGGCAATAAAGAAATAAAGAGGTCTGTTGAGTAACTCTAAAGTAGTTGGGGAGGCGGTCGACCAGATTGGTGAACATTTTTCTAAAATTGGGAGGACACAACCAAAAAGCACTCATAAATGTACTTATATGCAAGTAACGATGTCTTCGTAGTGCTGTAATATCATAAAAGGTAACCGTTTCAGTCTCTTGCGTTGGCTCGTTCAATATACAGCTGAAAGTAGGAATCTTTTAGGGTCTCAATATTTAAAACGCAGGAAAAATTCTAACCTGCATTGGTAATCCGGAACTTCCCTTTTGGTAGTATTCTAGCGGCCAAGTTGTCTTCGATGGATACCGGGAGTGGACACTGTCACAGCTATGAGATCGATATACCAGAACAGAGAACCGCATAAAATCAATCAATTTAATGCCAAGAATTTTCTATTTCCCACATTTCCTTCCAAGTTGCTTATTCGTATGTACCTTCACCTACCTTGCTTAATTCTCTCCACCAACACAGTTTTTAAAATTCCATTATCTCTCAGTATTTCCGGCATATGTTTGTCTTGCTTTAATCGGATTTTTCATAACAAATGTCTCACTTCCCTATGATGTTTTGCACTTCTTCGTTTATTTTCATTTTCGTTAATTTTATTTTTTTCCATTATTTTCCACATGGTCATTCCAAAAACCTCCACACAAGCTTATCTTCCCTTAACGATCAAGTTCCAGAGCCATTAGAGATTTCGCTCCAAAACAAAGTTTTCACTGATCATTTCAAAAATTTAAATTAGCTTTCAATCTTTGCCTAAGATCCTTATTATCACCTCTTTCCTCATAGCAAAATCTTCTTTCCCGAACGCAATTATTCTATTGATGACCTTACTACTTTTCCCATGTTAGCGTAAAAGTCCCTAAGCAGGTGAAGTGCTCTACCCGATCTACTATAAGCCTTCCAAAACGCGACCTATCTCATCAAACAACAAGAAATTTTTATAGGTGGGACCATTCTCTCACTTCTCTTGAGATTCTAGGTAGGGCCTGGAGCTATAATAAACAGTCAATTAGTAAATCAGATTGAAAACGAAAACCCTCGTGATAACGTCATACATTTACAGTAATGGCTGCTGATATGTACAGCATCGTTTGCCATTTGCCCCACCAAAGGTAATAATATGCATATGCAAACTAAAGGTACGCTCCAAAGAATTCTTGCTATGCCCAGCCAAAGAATTTAAAAAAGGTCACAGGCTCGGTCTCTATATTTATTCAAGGACAAGTGACATCAACCGGTAGAGAGAACGAAAATCTTCTGCAAAGACCCCCGACGATCATGAGCCGCTGCTCTGACTGATTGGTAACTTCGCTCACGACTCATTTTAAAGTGGAGTTGACTGCACGCATACCTAGGAGGATTTCTTGCACGTCGACAGAAGATGCTAAGAATGTTTCATTGCATTTGATTAGGACGAGGACGGGTCTGTGGCATTTGTGTGTTAATGATGTCCACATGACGAATACAGGTTGAAACGCTCTGGGTTGTCGGTAATTTAATTATTCCAATTACGGCCAAAAAAGCAAATTGCAGGCCACATGATAGAAGACGCACTGGAAGATGAAATGGAAACCACCATAAGCAATTTTAAAGCCTATGTGCGTGGTGATAAGTGATTACTTCTTCGGAGAGAAACGCCAAGAAATTCACTAGAAGCACATGGAAAGTGTTTCTGATTCACCAAGTAATAATGTGGTGTATTTCGATCATATATGCTTTCAGCGCTGTTCCATGTACATCTGATACGCAGAGTAGGATGATTTCAACGAATGAGTCCCCTAAAAACGTTCCCCGTTCAATTTTAAGTTTCTCACTTGTGTCCAAAATCAGTTTCCGAGAACCAGCATATTTGGACAGTTGTTTCGAGGAGGAAGGTTCGTAGAATAGCACTTCAAAGAATCCTATAGCAAGTGTTGAATTTTTTAGGATTTTCAAGATTCCTCAAGATTTTTATTGCTGTTAGTAGTTCAAGGACCATTTTTATAAAAAATGAACACCAATGTATCACCAAGGGCTACATGAAAAAAATTGACTAAAACATAAATAAAAAATAAAAGGCAAGAAAGACCTTAAATCATTCATTTGGATAGTAATTTCATTATTTTCTGGCTACCACCTTTTTAGAACTTTGGAAAATAGCCCAATCTTGAACCCTTAAACTTTCATTGCTGCAAGAAACAGCTCGAAACGGAAATAATAAAAACTTGATGAAGAGAACATTTATTTCATCAAATGCAGTATTGCACTGCTCCCACTAATCGTCAATCAGTTCTCGGAAAAAGTACTCTGAGCGTTTCATCTGTAAGGACGAGAAGATACGTCCATGCACTACGTTATTGCGCGTTCCTTTGAAATATGGATGATTTGAATCATGAGTATGGTCTTATAATTTGTGACGGACATGTACTCATTGTTCATAATTACGAAACTAATCACATGATTATCACAACTGCTCGCAATCTTAACTCAACCTCATTTCCCTTTCTAAACCCCTCGATGCACACTTTCAACACATACTTACAAAGACGATTCTTAAATATTTAGGTTGCCTTCACTGGGCGAGCTACGAATTGGCAGTCACATATGATGATGACAATCACTTTCTTACGCCTTTTTTCATGGTGGTGAACAACTCAGAATTTACAACGGCAACGACCTCAAAAGGGTTGTGTAAAAATCACTGACTCGTCTTGAGAAGTTACACGCTGGGGAGAACTCTTTGCCAGCTGCTGTTAATCAATATCTCCAGACACCGTATCTCCCATTAACATGACGGTCGGTTGACGATAGTAATATCTTTCCCCTTACTGCAGCCACAACGGTCACACACAATGGCGCAAGAGGCGTGTGGAGTACCAGAATGACGAAATGAAAAAATAATGGACTGGAATCATGATTTATACATCGTCCCTGAATAATTTACATTTCTACGTAATATAAAAAAATAATATAGAATTTATAGGTAACTACTAGAATTATGGATATTCTAAATTTATAGAACACCAGGTAACCAGGAGAAAGAGCACCTATACTCTGCGTCCATAGGCTTGTGGAATGATGGCAAGAATTTTGATGACGACATCATTGCTTTACTCATTTGTGAGAGAGCTCGAGCATAGTATATAAGCCAAACTTTCCTTCGCGGACTATAGAATGATTTTTTGAGGGGGAGAAGAGAAAAGTGGGCACAAGCTTTGAGAACATTCGGTAAAGAACCAAGGGCTCACCACTACGATTCATCGTCACACCATGGACAGCGTTAATATTCACCTCTCAGAACTGTTGAGACTTTGGAGTCTCCTGCGGAAAAAATCTAACACTATTGGGCCTAGTAGACCTCCAGAGAGCTAGCTGAGAGGATTTTTGTTGAAATGGGCCCTTTAATCTAAAATTTAATGAAAAGTGCCATTAATCACACTCGAACGACAACGCAAAATCTTACTATTCTGAGGCAATTCTTAAGGACTAAAAAATTCTTTTAGTAAAAAACGATGAGGCTGCTAGCCTACGCGAGACACGATTGTGTATTGCATAGCTGGGAAGAGGTGTTAGCCAACGCCTGACGATTCAAATACTCGGGTTCTTACCTGGACGTCCACATCAAATGTTCTGAATGTCTGGAGATTACTGAATATGCTGGTGTCCGAGGGTGAAAAACAGCGTTCTCATTCTTGCTAGATTGGGAATAGTTGAGGTTAGAATACAATTATAAGTACGAAACGACCAAATGTGGACTCAAATCATTATAAATTTCATTTTCAACCTTTTCAAGGACCCATTAGTCCTTTCGATGTCTTCCCAAACAATATTATTGGGCGACTAAAATTTTTACGAAGTTTTTCAAAGAAATTGCACTCATAAAATGTCATTTTCCCTCTAAGTAAACCAAAAATCAATAGTTTAACCTCAACCTCCACAGTCCCCCACTGGTGTCCAATTCAATGGACACTTCCGCAGTGGCGTATTCCACACGCACCCTTGCCAAAGCGGTTCATGCGAGACAAGGGAGTCAAGAAAAACTTTGGGCTGTCTGGCTCTAGGCTTCGTGCAATTCATATTGAATCTAAGCAATTTTATTACTTCTAATATCCATGACGATTCAATTTATTAGATAGAATTCAATCTAAAAATTCTGCTCCGCGGTGCTCAATATTCCGAATGCTGTGGCATAACGCCTGTGGATTTAACAAGATTATTATTTTCTGTTCCCTCAGAGTTCATTGTTCTCCCATCGCCCACCTGAGGATCTATTCACGAAACGCAAACTCACTTGTTCTTAAATGAGGTCTCCCACCGCAAGAAAATGCCTTGAGACTAAGAGAGGGAGGGGAATGGCTTTTGGGTGGCTCAGTACTTTTTGCGAATTTCTGCCCATTTAAAAATAGAATCACAGCTTATATAGCAGTGGAATTATAGCATAAATTATTTACACGCACATGACTCTATTCTATTCAGGCCCATGTACAAGGTTTGCTCGAAGAGAGGTCCCAAAAGTTTATTTTTTATGGAAAAATAAGAAAACGGTGATTTTAATGGCTTCAGGGTTGGCGTGGGGCTTCAAACATCTAATTATAAGAGTAGCCCGTTCTATCTCCCAAGCTGTCCATAAAAGTTAAACGAGGGTATGTATTTCTCACTATACGGCAATGCATCGTCAAAAAATACATGATTTCATAATCTATTAAGCCCTAATAGTGCGCTATCGCATGTAAGGCATTACTGTTAGTATTGTAATATGCCAGTCTGAAAAAGTAAATTTTCACGATCATTATTTTCACTAAATCTACTCCTGAACGTAGCCAAATAGGTATAAACTTGATGGCATAATCTATTTCCTAAAAACAATAAAAGAGTATTTTTGCCATAGGAAGTCGGTTGAGGTATAAAGGTGGGAAATCTAATGATTTCTCCAACAATTTCAATATAATGAAGCACTATTTCACCATAAACTAATTCTATCTTTAGTGGAACAAACACATATTGTAAGTGACTTTAGCTAAAATACGGTATATTTCATGAACAATCTTCAGGAATTCAAAAACATCGTGACAACCGCTAGGCTGAATATTCCACTTGCATGAAATTATCTGGGAAATTAAAAGAAGCGGACAGGCCTTTTTCAGACTCTACTTGAAAAATTAATGGAACTTGGAACTTGGCTAAATCCAGGAATTCCTGGGATACGCATGCATAGTGAAGGCACATGTTGACATTTCTGAGAAAGACCGCAGCCTTAAGAGGCACGCGTCCTTTTCGACGAGCCTTGGGTGCGCAGGCGTGGTTGCGTGCCTGAGATTTGAATTGACCGAGGGATCAGGCAGGGGAGCAGGGGGGAGAAATCGTTTGGAATGAATCACCTGCTTGCCCTCACCCCACTCCGAAGCTAGCGTTCGTGCAAATGGGGATGGATTTTTGCATTCTGCTGGACAACAATCCTTCTCCCATTCCCTCCCACCCGACCGTTCCATCTATTGCCCAAGGGGATAGCTGGCATTGAGATGGGACCGGAGAAAGAATGTGCGTATTAAACCTTCACCGAGGCGACACGGAGAAACTCGGTTACATGCAGTCACCTGACGACTGTCGCTCGAGGATCTAAAGGTGGAGTTGCAAATCCGAGCGTCTATCAAATTTCATGACGTCCTTATACTTGAGCGTCGACCAAGTCGTTCGAGTGCGTAATTGGTCTTCGCGTTGAGAATGCCACACCTCGATTAAGAAATTTGTGAAAGATCTGAGTATCAAGGGTTGCTCCAAATAGAATTCTAAATAACGTAGCTTTTAAAAAATAAGCTAAAAATTTTCTCGTGAAATATTAAAGTACGGCTATCAAAATTACGTCCTCATTTATCGGTATTAACCTTAGTTTCTGTAAATGATAACTAAGGCAAATCATTTCCTATAATCAAAATTGATTAAGTCTTTTTTAAAATGATCAGGGTTGCAAGTGAAATTTGTGAAGAGATATTTCTCGTAAAAGGAAGTCACCTAAAGAAGCAGAGCCTCGGACTTAAGAGTAGCAAAGGAGTATTTGATGAAAAGAGTTCCACAAAATTACTTATACTCTGTTCTTATTAATCCTCAGAGGGTTAGAATAAAATCAGAGCCTTTCAGAAATAAAAAAATCTTATTCCTCTGTTCGGCATTAACAAAACTATCGCTCGTGATTTCGTTCTTTAGCAACAATCCTAAATTGAACACTAGGATGACTTGGGACTCAACAAATGGCTTAAAGATTTATGTCATAAAATACCTGTGAAGGTATATATCCGCCAATAAATACATTAATGGGCATTTTGGAGGATATCTTTAAACACTTTCTCCTCCGGGAAGTGTTGAGCTTAAACTGATGAATTAAGTTTTACTATTAGCTCGACAGAAACATCAGATGTCAAATAATCTGAAATTTAAAAGAATGATAAAGCAGACAAAGGAAAGAATAAACAACCAGATTAGCTACTCATACAGCACATAAAGAAACCACAAGGAGTCATGGTGAAGGCTCCAAGAAGTTCTACAGAGAAAACTTCACGCTTCCAAATACGACAAAACCACTGATTTGAGATTTTGAAGAAGTGAAGGTATCTAGTCAAAGGCCAAAATAATTAGAAACGATTTGAATCACACTAACAATTTTACAGATCCTTTAATTGCTCAACTTAGAAAGAATTTGGGACGATAAGGTAAAAATCTATATGAGATGGCGGCGGTGGAGTCTTCACGGGTTTTCCACCTGGTCAGGTTAACAGATGCCGACGTTTCGCCTGCACCCAGAGGATGATGACGGAGCTAATCATCGAAATGACCTGACACTCTGACCCGCAGGAAAACCCGCGAAGATTTCACCGCAATCGAGCGCCGGGGAAACAAGAAATCTTAAATACATGAGACGGTGCTTGCACTGCCCATTTCTTTTCAGCTTTCCGAAGTGTCATGTAACCATCAAATTAGAATGGATGGGGCGAATTTGAAGCATTATAACGAGCTAAATATACCGATAGATTATTTATAAAACTCCTAGTTTTGACTACCCTTTTCATCCGTAACAAAACACTATGGAATATTCTATCACTGGAGTCAGACGAAAACCCATGTACGATAAATGCTCAGTACTGTCAAGAGCGCAGCGTAAGAGATCTCTATCAGTCTCCTTCGCGCACTCACATACGCTAAATGTGAATAAAGACTTATTTACACGCACCGAGGGTAAGAAAACACCACACTAAATATCCCA
This sequence comes from Hetaerina americana, assembly GCF_022747635.1. Lineage (NCBI taxonomy): Eukaryota > Metazoa > Arthropoda > Insecta > Odonata > Calopterygidae > Hetaerina > Hetaerina americana. The sequence goes on from NW_027286763.1 coordinate 41,920,796, forward strand.
AGGTTTCCTTCAACTTAAACATTTTCTCGGATAGTCCATCTATTGAAGCAACTATATTCATTAACTTCCATAAAATAAACACACTCAATCTCTTGGGAAATGGATACGAAGTAAATTTAACCCAATATCCGTTTTTCCACCGAGTGACGTCCGAGTCTTTTAATCTCAAGGCAAGACTGTTTCACCGGTCACTTCTTGTAAGCTTCTTCAGGATTCACGACACATGCTCGAGCTACGCAAACATTTCGTACCAGTGATGAGAAGACTACGTAGATAGTGAGGGTAGTCCTCGGGAAGAAAGGCGAGAGCAAAGAACAGTTCTTTGTGGAATTTGCGAAGGTCGAGAATTGGATAACTTGGGCTACAGGACAACGAACGCAACAGGTGTGTCCGGAAACAATATGCTACTAACTTTTCACTCCAGATATTAAATTAAAGAAAACGGAAGCGTTCGCATTGAGAAAAATCGCACGCAGGACTGCTCTCGAGATAGAATATTGGCAAACCTTGGCGACCGCGTCTTCAGCAATGCACTCGAGCCTGAAACGTATTTTCCTCTTCCCCCTTCGCTGCCTCCTTTCTAGCAAGGCCTTTCTCTTTCCTCCGAGCCCAATGGCGACCAACTTCCTCCAGTCTCCTCTCCGACTTTTCTCCTGCGTAGGAATGACGTCAACTTAAGCCACACTGTCCCTCCCAGCGCCATGAGTGCCTTTCGACCGAGACACGGCATGGCCACTCATTCTTGTTTTTTTTACGGTTTCTCCCTCTAAGGCTTAGCTCCGAATTTTTTTTGCAGCAGACAGGAAGCTTATTAACGAGGAAAATAATGGAACTTCACGACAAACACGATTTTCTCAAACAGTCCAAAAACCTTTTCCCTTCAAGGGATACAAGGCACGAACAGTTTTCTCGCGTAGTCTGATAACCTTCGATCATTACTAACAAGTCAGATAAACTTAAAAATTTTTGCAAGCATTCCCAAAGGGAAATAAAATTGCATATACGGGATTTCGATAGCTAATGATACATTATTGGTCTGTATATTTAGCCTCATGCTAGAGAAGCTGACGATAGGAGGCTTTGAATGCAGTTTTGCTTCCTTAGGCCGAAATATTTTTCTTATCTATATATGTTGGAGGCATTTCAGCGTCATTGATCACAAAGCGCAGTGATAGGACTCCTCACGGTGAACTGAGCTGGTAAATAATCTGTAAAATTTGAAATTATTTTATTCATACAGATGGGTGTGTGTGTAAATTAAACAAATCTGCGCGAGGTAAGCAAAGTGCATCGTCAGCACATTTTCTTTTACTGTGAAGTGCAATATTTATTCTTTTCCCATACCAATACATATTATGTTCCTGTACCAGGTTGAATAGAAGTAGTACAAAAAATCAATTAACTACTCACGATGAGTCCAGAAAGGTATCACACCATATCATTCAGCTCTTGGTAACGTACGCCTTTCCACCTTCTACATTCTGTTCAATAGTAGACTGACATTTTTATTTAGTTGAGTGGGTTTAATTGGGTATTGTTAGGGTATTATTGGGAATAAACTGACCAACCAGTCCAATATGCCCCGCAAAGTCAGAAATAAAAATATAAACTAAATGAAAAAATATCATCTAAACTCGAGGCTGAATTTGAATCTATAATCCTAATCTTACCCGACATTCACTGAACTGACCAGTTTGGTATCGGCTGAAAGCGTTTATTGCCAGGTTTACATTTACATTTTGAAATAAAAAGAACCGCAAAATATAAAACTACTTTATTTTATCAATGAAATAACATATGGCCCTTTCACAGTTTCCTCGTCTGGTAATCCCATTTTCTTGGCGGAACGATAACTAACAAGGGGCTGAACACTTTCTCTTTGCCTAGAATATTTTTATATGACAATTATAGTTTAGCGTTGCATTAGTAACCACCATTCTCGCGAATTCTATTTAAATGAAAGCATATTAATTCAGAATGAAAGAGATATGGGGCTGAGTATTTAAAAGTGGCGCTCAAATACCTAACGGTGACCTCCGCAGTAGGCACGTACTATTCGCAGTGGCTGCATGTAATCCTTCATTCCTCACCCCAATAGCAGTGCGCACCAACCGCTGTCACAATGGAAAATCCGTCGAAGCGACAAATTCATCTCTAGTATCGGAGTTCATAATTATCGAAGTGCATTTTTTTAGGAACGAATTAAAAATACAGACACAGTGAGGAATTACTGTCACGCAAAATATGTTTGTTTTGATTGAAATCAAACCTAGGTGAAAAATTCCGAAATTTAATCAATTTTATTCACTGTTTACCAATAGGAGTGAAAGATTAAACTTTTTAGAAAGCTGGAATAATTATCCTGGGTGCGGCAACATAAAGTCCTTTTTTTCAAACGCAAAACGCTTTCACAAACGGAAGTTATGTTGCCGCACCCTGTATCACAAATTGATACAGGATGTGCATATGCATTTCGGTATAAACCGATTAAGGTTAAGATTCAAAGGGGTTTCGCATGAGTGCAAAGCTAATGCCTTACCATAAGCCTCCTATTGTCTCATATACTGTCAATCCACGCCACACAGATGACTTGAAAATCGCAGAGTTTCATGTATTTGAAAAAGAATTTCTTATTGACGTACGATTCCTGCTTTCCCCGCTCGTCTGCCATCCTGTGATAAAATTTCCTCTTTTAAATATCTGATGAATGCAAATTCCGCGCATCCTACTTTCGGCATGGTACGAAATCCTCCTCGCCCCTAAAATGTTGGCATGCGACACTCAATGTTTCTTGTGACTATTTGGGTATGCTTACTGGATTTTGAATCCATTTGATCAAACTACACAATTAGAGAACGAAAGGTTATCCTAACATTTATAAGTGTTTCGCCTCAATAATCGCTCATAAAATATTTAATACCCATTAAAATAGTCCTCTGATTGCAGAACCGATGAGAAATTCGTATTTAAGAAAATTCAAAATAGGAAAAGAAAAAAAGTCATTTCATTTACTGGCAAAATTGAAACGTGAAACTCTAATACGGACTTTAAACAATTTTATGGAGCTTAGTTCTGAATTCAGAGTCCAAGCGAAAAGGCCAAATGAGAGTTGTTTGTAGCACTGAACTTAAAACAATAACAAAGTTGATATTTTCTCAGAAATTCACTGTAGCAGTACTAGATTTACAAAACATTTGTTGTCCAAGGTTTACAATCAAAGAATCACGGTTAATGTTTAAAGGTGCGAGGTGATGGTAATCATTGTCTTGGGAAGAGATGCCTTTTATCTTAACAGTACAACAGCATAGACCTACTGGCTTGCATCAAACTTGACTAACTCAAATACACGGTAGGTAAAATTATTGCAGTTATCTAAAGCAAAATGCAAACAAAATTTGACGGTATTTCCATTTATTGTTTGGTTTTTTCTTATTCAAAAATGTATGAAAAAGAAGTATTTCATATAGCAAAGATAAACCTTATTTTTTTGTGACATTAATATATTATAACGAAAAATAAATAACTTAATGTAATTATTTTTTACTTTCAAACTGGGAGCAATGGTAACTTCGCAAGATCGAAAACGCACATTTTGTATTATGTAGACACATCAGGATCATAGTAAAATCACAAATGGTGTATCAAATGTTCGACACTTTTTCAAATTTCAAGAAAAAATCGAAAAATGAATCATCAAGGAATGTTGGAGAGCGAGAATTCGGACTTTATATTCAAGCAATGATAAAACAAGATTGGTGATATAATCACCATCATTTTAAAAATAGTAAAGGAAAAATCAGGAAAATTCCCTTTACCATAAATGGTCATGATAAGAAGCTTGGAAAGCAAAGCTTGCACGAGATTTTCGGTAAACTCAATGCAAGGCGAGCTTCGATGACTCTTGCACTTTGAAGTCGCTTTAACTACTAGGTTTATTTATCACTTCCTTAGTTTCCAAATGTATGGCGTAACAGGAAATCTTCAGGTTTCCAGATATGACGTATGGAAGAACAGTGCCGCGCAATGCAAATATTTGATAGACGGGAGCGTACAAAGCAAGATTGCAGCCGTTCCTCGTCGATAAGCCCCCTTCATCCGGTGCTTGTCAATTCACTTTCACTCCAGCATATATGACTCAAACGACAAAATGCTCTTTGCGTCTAAAAAATAAAAAAGTAATGACTGCTTACCTTCTGTGTACCTCCTCACAATGGCAGTTTTTCCTGAAACAGATGGAGAAAGACTTGCTTTAGAAAATTTTATTATTTGGAGAAACCGTTAGCAGAGACGAATTTAAGAAATGGCTAAACATTTAAGCAACTTGAATTTGAGTATTGAGAATATGATTTTACAATTCCAGGAGCAATTGTTCTCACAAAAATTCGGCCTGCAAGGATATCAAAACTCGTGACAGTTCAAATTACTGTCATCGCATATATTACATTTTAAATTAAATTATATCACACTTCGCGTGTTTATATTCGGCTTTAACCTTACTAATTGTACCTTAAGATAATTTGTCACAATTATACACACATTAATTTATCACGACATGATATGCATTTTTAAATGTCATATATATTCAATGTCTAAATGGATGTTGCGGTGGTTTAACCACCTGAAATACACGATCAGAAATTGCGGAAATAATGGCTCGGCTAAGGAGGAGATTTTTACACTTATTCAAGGTATTTGTAATTCAAAAAGTGGTAAAATTTCACCGAAGGAAAACAATAAGTGATATGAAAGACTGGGAAAGAAGTCAGGCATTAAAAGAGGAAAAGCGGTACCAACTATAAGAGATAAGATAAGCAATGTATTAATGGAACAATTTTAGATTCAGGGAAGGTGAAAATAAAACAAGGAAAACTTATGACAAAGGTATGAGGCAAATTGACTTATTAATAGAAATAAAGCAATTTTCACGGAAACGAGAGGATATAAAAGAGGCATTATGAAGCCCAAGGGCATAATAACTAACGAAAACAAAAAGAAGTGAAAGAGGCAGCTAGAACAAATGATAACGCAGCATAACTGAAAAATTGGGCGAAGGATTGCTTAGGAATTTTATGAGAACATTTGAACGGAGTTGTGAAGATTTTTGGAGGATGAGGTTGTAACTTTCACAAAATCAGATCGTAGGGGAAAGAAGGCCAGCGTAGATTTTAGGCGTTCAAGATATGAGTATGAATGTGAAACAAAATAAAGACTTGAATAGGGAAAGGGAAAATAAATTTTGAACTATAGATATAGGGAAGCAGTTTGTGAAAGAAATGCAAAAAAGGCTGAATATGTAAGTGGGTGAGATATTGCTAGGTTGTGGGATGTTGATGGAGTCGAAGGAAGAATGTAGGGTATGTCGAGAAGAAGGAGAAAGATTAGGCATATAGGGCGCCGTAAAGGTAGAACGTAATTCACCAAAATAATCTGAAATACATGCATATCATTGTACATTTACGCGGGTGTATATATGTATATGTATGTGTATATATATGTGTGTGTATATGCATATATATATACACACACATATATGTATGCACACACACATTATATATATACATATATATACATATATATATATATATATTTATTTACATATATATATATATACACACATATATAAAATAAAACAGGTAACACAACACATAGAGGACACTCACATTGTAGACTGTTTGAGCTTTCGGCCTCCTCCGAGGACTTCTTCAAGTAAGGATATATATACAGGACGTTTGTCCCAAAAAGTATGTAAAACGATTTTTCCTGGCGATGCGAACGACTGGAATGGGACAATTTGTGGCGGGAAAAATGGTAAGGGGTCTTGGGAAAGCAACACGACCCGCGCCAGTTGTCAAGTGTCCCAAGTGATGGTTTTCTGCTTGCACAGGATGTTCTGGGAGGGTAACGAGGAGGTTGACGATGATGATGACGAATGCCCCGGACATCCATCAAAAACACAGTGCGATGAAAATGTGCAAAAAATGAGAGACATGCTCAATTCTGATTGACCCCAAGTGTCACGATGTTAGCAGAGAGAAATATTCAGAAAACCACCGTGTATTACATTGTTGGAGAAGGTTTAGCCTTGAGAAAGGTGGGCCAAGATGGACCACAAGGTGCTGTCGGAAGACTGCTCGTGTGATTATCTTACCTTATACCTCTTGGACCACCTGTCATGCTTCCCACACCAACGCTCGATTCCCAACTCTCTCTCTATCCGCGGACACCGAATTTTCAACACCACAGCCACCCTCAACAAATACCTCCACAACCTACACCATGTAATCTACAAACGCGGTTACCCAGAAAATCTCCTACAAAATAAAATCCATCATTCCAACCGACCACACATACCACATAACAACAAGCCCACATATGACGCAGGACTCAACCTTTGTACCACCTATTTCCCTGATTCCCAGAGACTGAAAACTTTTCTTAAAGAGCTGTCTCCTATTTTACACGACAATGACGCGACCTCATCCTTACTGCCCCAATGCCCATCTCTCGCATACAGACGATCCGCCAATCTCAATAACCTTCTAAGATCCACCAACTCTTTGGCGCCCCCCGTGAAAAATGTCCTCATCTTTCCCTACTTGCAACCGTCCCCGATGTAAAACATATCCACTTATCAGATCTGCTCCCTTCTCCCTACATCCCCTCATTGCCCCTTGCTTGGTTCCCACGGTAATTGCCTCTCGAAAAACATCATCCATCTTTTGTCATGCAAACAATGCACTTCATTTTACATAGACAAATGCATTACCCCCTTATCCATTCGAATGAACAATCACCGGTACTCCTGCAATCCTGCCTCACTCTCTTCTATTCCTATCCCTTCACACGCAAATTCCCACAACCTTTCATTCGACCAGTGTTTCTCCCTTACCATCCTAGAATCCCTTCCCGATTCAGCCACCAATATATAGGTGAAGACTCGAGAATCCGCATATGTACTAGCTTTCCGATCTTTTTAACTTCCCACCCTTAATCGCCATCTTTAATTACCCACCCAGCATTTCCTGCAATTTCCGCCCCCCCCCCCCGCCAAGCCCCCCCTACTTCTCACAGAAAATCTTCAGTCTTACTTGAAGAAGGCCTCGGAGAAGACCGAAAGTTCAAACAATGTACAATGTGAGTGTCATCTATGTGTTACCTGTTTTATTTCGTGTTCTATTGTGCCGTAATATTGCTCTCTTTTTTTCCAACCCTCGGAGCACTTCAAAAAATCATTTTTTGTGATCTTGTTCACCCCCTCCTTCGATGCAGTCTTTATCTCGTCAATCGTAGCGTTGCGTCGTCCTTTCTTGGGGCTCGGGAACTCAGTTTCGGGAACAAGAAAAACTCACTGGGAGCCAGATCTTGTGAATACGGTGGCATCATCATTAGTGTGCTGTTTTTGGCCAAAAATTCGCGCACAAGCAACGATGTGTGAGCAGGGGCGTTGTCATGGTGCAAAAGCCAATTTTTGTTCTTCCACAAATCCGGGAGTTTGCGGCGGATTGCTGCATGCAAATTGCGCATTAGCCATAAACCCATGATTCTTCACCAGTTATTACCCTCTGGATAAAATTTGTGTCGTCGCGGAAAGAGTGCAACACCTCATTAGCATTGCTAATGCGTTGCTGTTTTTGGTCGAAATTAAGCAGTTTTGGTACGAATTTCGCGGTGACCCGTGTCATTCCCAAATCATTGGTAAAAATCGAATGGCACGAGCCAATCGATATGTTTAGGTCCTCAACAACTTCTCTAACGGTGGTTCGACGATTGGCCAATACTTTTTCTTCACTTGATCAATGTTTTCGTCTGTTGTTGACGCGCTCGGACGTCCGACACGCTCTTCGTCCTTCACATCTTCTCGGCCCTCTGAGAACATTTAGTACCACCGATAAACGTTACTTCGGTCCCAGGTAGCATCTCCCTAAGCCACACTCAACATTCGTAATGCGTCCGTGGACTTAATTGCGTTTTTCACAGAAAATTTGATACAGATTTTTGATCCATTTTTAAACAGGCGAAAATCGAAGGCAAGCCAAAACACGTCCCATCAAAACAGCTGTCAAAAATTAGCGGAACATTCAAAATGGCCAAACTCTTCGGCATAAGGAAAAGACATAAGTACCATACATAACGCCACAAAAAATCAAAAATCAAATATGCGTAACCCGCGGAAATTCAAAATTCGCGATACTTTTTGGACAGACCTCGTGTGTTTGTATATATATATATATATATATATATATATATATATATATATATATATATAATATGAGAGCGAGAGAGGGGGGAGAGATATGATTGTGTGTGACGCCATTCAATTATTTAGGATGGTGAGCAAGAGCCAATATCCTTCTGAAATTTGAGAAAATTTAGACACATTGCATGTAAGGATGAAAGAAATGTTACTGAAAACATTTCCACAATTAAAAAAACAAAATTTCCACATATCCGCCTTTTTCCTAGCCCTCTGATTTTTTCAATATCGTGAGGGTTGCCTGCCACCTTTTTATTTTCGGAAGAGGGGATGAAAAATCTCACTGTGTACTTTTACCCTGTATAAAAGACATGAGACCGCTGAGAACTGCATAGAAACGCACAATTATTTTCTATCATCTGGTTTATTATATGAGTCATTAAAAATGTGTAAATATGGGCTCTTAATTGCAAGACAGAGAAGTTAAACAACCATACTCACGCTTGATTAATTTGCATCAGTCATTTCTTACTGCCTAAGTAAATAGCGCAAAATTCGTTCCCTCCCCAGGCAGAATGCACCATTTCACGTGCCTGCACCAGAAATTAAGAGCCGCTTAGTTAGAATTAAGAAGTCGAAAGAATGCAGTTCTACTTCATTTTTCATTCTCTTTTCCTGGAGCGACACTGCAACTCCCAAAAGTGAATCTTCTCCAACGCGGGTGGTTGATTTTAACCCTTGACAAATAGCAGGATTCGCATGAATAACTATGAGTCTGTTTTCCGGGAAAACGTTGCACTCGTACGACATCAGACTACTACGTGCGACCAGTTGCACCATGACTATCCATGGCACGTTCTCCGCTAGTCTTCTCGAGTCGCAACATTCCCCGCGAGTCCGTTTCCCAAAGCTAAGACTTCATAATTTGAAGGGACTCATGAGGCTCACAGAGCGCGTGATTTTCATGATGTCCCCGACGTCATTCCAAGTTGTAAAAAAACGTGGTCATTTGGTAGCCCAGGAGTATCATAGAGGGAGGGGTTATTGAAGGAATGGACCAGAAAAGCAAAGGAACCTTCGGGATCTTATGGTGAAGGGAAATAATTAAGATCGTCTCAGCAAAATAAAATGAGAAATAAGGATGTAAACAGTAGCGGATGAAAAAGAGTCGTGGCACTCATTAAGGAAAAAAAATGCACAAATGGATTGGGTCTGAATCAAGATATGAAGGATTTTTTAGATGCATAGTAGTAGTTTATTGAGGTGCGTCAACAACTAAGGTCATTTAGCATCTCTCACCACCCAATACGTTCATAAGACAGATATGAAACTAACCAAACAAGGGTACTATCAACATTGAAATAACATTAAAGCTAGACTTTATTTACTTTGGATACATAATTGAGGGATTAATTGAAAATAAGATCCCACGAAGAGTCGAATTTGAAGGCCGAATACAGATTGGTGTGAGAAAAATCAAACATGATGCATTCAAATTAGTATTTAATTAGAAAGAAAGGTAGGCTACAATTAAACCATCATCGGATTGAGAGACTACTGAATTTAAAAGTAAAAATATTTGAACATGTGGTCATTCGGCTGTCTTTGACTTCTTCCTCTAAAACGTTGACTGGCAGTACATGGCTGGTCCGGCGACCTGGATATGTTTATGATCAATTGCGGACGTTCTCACGAATCACTGTAATGTTATCGCCGTGTCAAAATTCAGCGACTGAGAAGAACAAGAACTTCACAAAAGAATACAAAATAAAATCTCCGAACCTTCTAAAGGCTTTCTTGCCAAAAGTCAAAAAGCGAGAAAGCCTAGAGGAAAATGAAAGAAGACCCTGTGTGGAGATTTGACTATTGCAGGCAAAGTTGTAACACCGTATGAAGCATTAAGGTGCTATTCTGATGAACGTAAGGCAAAGGTGGAGGTAATTCGATATGGAAATCGTGAAATTATAATTCGGAAAGTTAAGGAGAATAGATGGAAAGGACTTTATGAAAGTGAAATCCATCCAAGAGTACTCGAGGAAGTAGACATCACGGGTTTTTATGACAAAGGAATGTTCATTATCGGGACTGAAGTCAAAGATAATGATAAGTATACTCTTCTGAAGAGCGCAAAAAAAATCGGAGTCATATTTACTAATGGAATTTGGATTTTGATAAGAAGCTTAGGGAAAAGAAAAAATATTCTGTTTGTGCCCAATGGTAGAACCCAACATCTGAGGCCCAAGGCAGCCAACCTCTACAGCCAGCCTCTATAGCAACCAACTAACTTCATTAGCCCATGTGGATTTGTAGGTACGTTTGGGCTTAATGGATTGTAACGTAATGATACGTATCCCAGAGAAAATCGGAATAAATTATAACAGAAATTTGATTCCAAGAAGTGATAGCAGTAACGTAGTTAAAGAAGAAAAGAAGCAAAATTAAATAAACAAATGATACAGAGGTGGACTCATCACTGTTAACACTCATCACTATTGATCTAAGTGAATATCTAGAGACGGCAATAAACGATGGAAACACGTTAATGGGAGACGGAAGGCGGTGTGCGGGAAAACTGAGAAATGATAAGAATGCTGAGATCTTCGGAAAAAAACTATACTTTCAGAGAAAACTAACCTGCTATGGAGAAGGCAACGAAAAAGTACGGACAATCTCAAAATGAACCGCTACTTTTGCAGTGCTTCGACGAGAGGGTGAAGAGTAACATCTGTGGAAGAAATACGTGTATATAAAATAAAGGGGTAAACTAACTGGACACATTCGGAGGCAAAATAAGCAAGTAGTGGCAAACGTCGGCGAAGAAATGCAAGGAGTGTGATAGTTGGGAGGACTGATATATTGTACTGATCTTCGGATTAATAACCTCAGACAACTAGTTCACTCTACTTTTGGTTTGAATGAAGAACAATGCAGCTTATCAACACGTATCGTAATTCTCTGCCATCCTATAATAATTGGCGACTTAAGTCACTACCAACGAAGCTGCTATCGGTGACGTAAGAACAAAGCCGTTATGACATCACTTGGTTGTTTAATTAGAGAGAAAGGAGGGCTGCAGTTAACCCATCATCGGATTGACAATGATGAATGAAAACTAATATAAAATTTTAACATGATATCATTCGGCTGTTTCCGATGTTGGTTACAGTAAGACTATGTTTTCCTCAACATGATGATAATATTTCCCCTCAACCATTTACTCGCAGTACCGAGAAGTCGGTCCAGCTACAGTTTGAATTTACGGGCACTTTGAGCACCGGTTATGAGTGGAAATATCTATGGTATGTGCGACTTGATTGGCTTCAAAAAGCTTCAGGAATGACGAATCAGCTAGAAGGGGACACCACGCCTATTTTTTGGACTACTTAAGTTATTTTAACACAGAAGTTCTCTTCTATGAGAAGTATTGTGATATTGAGAATCACACAGTGAGCAGCACATTAGAACCACACAGAAGTACCACTTTAAGCATGTTAAAATACTTTGAAAACTACCTTTAATTAATGACACCGCTTAGCAAGGTGGTTAAATATATTTAATTTTTGGAAGACGGCAATCTATACGTAAAATAAGTTTTCGGAATGAATTAATTTTGTCTAACGAGTATATCCTGATATCGATGAAGTACAGGCAAAACAAGAGCGGGTCTGATATGAGTAATTGCATGTCACTGATCTTCTGTGTATAAAAAGTGATTCTCTTCGCTTGTCTACTGCAGATGTCCTGTACATGGTTTTTCCTGGAATTTATAGTATTTTGGGCAGAATGCCCTGGAATTACGATAAGCCACTATTCAATCGACATCAGGTGTTCTAGTGTCTAAAGCATCGGAGATCTGGTTTCATTGACCTTATGTTTTCTTAACATTAAGAACCTTTTGACCTTAAGAATGGCTTGGGTAAAAGAAAAAATATCGAAAAGAAAATTATTTCCTCAGCTTTACGCGCTTTCCTTACACGATCAAAAATTTCCAGGATAGGTAATAAGAAGCAAGGCCCACTTTAATTAATCCTTGCACTTCTCGGCATACGCTAACTAGTCTAAAATATGTCTATATTTACGGAGGAAAGCTCGGGTTAGTGAATGAAATGGAAGGAGCGGAGAGCAGCAGCAGTATTCTCCAGTGGCCACGGTAGGCTACGAACCGTATAGACTGACTGAAGAAATAGACCGGCCGCGGGAAGGCTACTTTTTCTAATCTTTTCCCTTAAACTGGAGAATTAAATTTATTATCCATTAAGTTTTCCGTCCAAAAAGTGCAAATGTGTTGTTAGTAGGATTTGTTGGAGGAGTAATATTTTTAGTAGAGCGCATAGGCGATGCAGAGAAACATACGTTGTAGCGCGAATATCAAATCGCGACCACTCCATACCATATGTATGCCACACATCTGTCGTCAATACAAAAGAAAGACTTCCAAAGCGAGAGGTCGATGGCAGACTGGGGACTGTACCACTAACAGTTCGAATGTACCTATACTATGAATGTGAAGTGTTATGAAGTCTGACAATGAAATAGTGTTATTACGTAAGAAATTAAATTTTACAAGTGAAAAGGAACAGCTCTACCCAAATTCCCGCAAACGCACAAGCGACATATTCCTGATCACTAGATATCCTGCATAAAAACTGTTTGAATAAAAATAAAAAATTAATTCATTAGGTCGACAAGCATTCACGTAAATCACAACTGAGCTGATCTCCTCCGCGCGTCTCCTAGAACCGAGTAGAGGTCACCTAATTCCTAAGCCTGGGCATTTAACTCTTTGATCTGCCGTGACATTATTATCCACAAGACTTGCACAAAAAAAGGTGTTAATGGACCAAAGATTCCGATTCATTTTTAATAATAGGGAGAACCTTGAGAATCTAGCCAGGCGCCGGTCTTTCGTAAAATTTCGTCATTTTAGTGCGCATTATTCTCACTGAGGTGATAACTACGTGTGGTTTTAATAGGCAAGGGCATCTCTCAGAAGATTTCATTTTTAATTTCAACCTATATGTACTTAATGATCATGAGAACCTGGCTTTACATGTTAAATTGGGAACACTCGCCCATAGGTGCATGGGAAGTACGACGAGCCTTGCACTATCTCTATGACAGTCCACGACGATCTTCGTGAGAGTGGTAATTTTCCTTTTCTTATAAGTAAAATGTGAGGTAGCTTTATTAGTCATCCCAAAACTTTAATTGTAAAGGAAGCCAATAGGACCGTTTTGTTTTTTGAACATATAGGAGTACAATATACGTTGCAATCCATTTTACATCTTTACATTTACATAACTCTAAGTAAACGAGTCTGGCAAAACCTAAGTTACTGACTTACTCCAAATTAATCGTATCAATCCCATCCATTTACGAAAAGGCACGAGATTGGCAAAACAAATTTAACTTGAATGTTCTTCCCTCGATAAGTTTTTTGGGCGGTTTTTTACACTCACATTAACTAATTTAGTGCAATCATGACTTAAAACCAGCTGTGAACCATAACCAGAAAGCAAATTAATTTTATCTATCTTGCTTTGACTACCCAGTACACATTCAAAGCAATCAATTTACTAGTAAAAATTCTCATTCTATACTCTCACTCCTCGCGGTTCTTAATGAACGCAATTATTAAATGCTAAGATTCTTTAAGTCAATCTTAGTAAAAATGGTAATCCTTAAATTATGTACACGTCAGGAGCATTAGAGGTCAGCCAGTGTATACTTGTGGATTTACATAAGGAAGAGTAGTTCACATAATCAATAAATAGAAATTAGCTTAAAATAATGTGTCGCGGGATCAATGAATGGTTAATGGAGGATTGCATGAAGTTTGTCTTATAATGAATATCGCGTCACTTCAATCCAATAGGCGTTCAAAAGCACATCCATAACTTCTCAACGAGTTGCTTCTTCCAAGTGGAGCCTTTCGAGAGAAGCATTCTCAAGACCTGCAGCTGTCAACCCTACTGACGTCGGATTGCGCGGAAATTTTCCAAAGGAAAGTTTGTTGAAGAAGTCTTAGCGATTGGGTCACGATTGCGCAATTAGATTGACAACTCTTCGATTAGCAACTAACGAGAATTGTAATAAAATATAGTGCGTATTTCTGTGAAACAGTGAATAAGTGCACATTCGAGAGATTTTATATTACGGCATGAAAAATTATCTTCCGGAGCGTCCTTCTGAGAATAACACACAAGAAAAGTTTTAAAAATTATTGAAAAGGAAAATTTCAAATGGTTTAGAACAGAGATAATTAAGAATGCTTGGTAGCGAAGTGAAGAGGATCATGAGGAAGAAGAACGTGCTGCTTGCCTCGTGACTTACCACTTGCGAAAAGAGTAGGCACGAGATGGGAAAAGGGGGGGTGGGTAGGAAACGGCAGCGGCGAATCGGTACCCTTCTCGTGACATTCCTTGTGGGGTCCCATGCAAACAGCACCGTCGTGGGGAACTCATAAGCGTTTCCGTTTACCACAGCTTTTAAAAAAGTCTTTTAACGAGGCATGGAGGATTCGTACCTGGATCAAGAAATCCGACCGTAAGTACAAAGAAGAGTGCGTAAAAGATTAAGTTCTCCTTCATCTCCTTCGAGGACGATATTTATAATTCCTTAAGAGATCACGAACAATAATCTTTAAGTACATTTAATTCATAATTGCATACAAAATTAGAGGAAACTTCTCAAAATATTCTACTGAAAATTAATCTTAACTAAGATCTATAGGAAATATTAATGGCGAAATTATTTCCAATGAAAGATGAAAACACTCGGTGCAAATCAATGCAAGCAGCCTAAAAAATGACGCTACACGACGAATACTTTTAACTGCTCCAAATTCAGGATGAAGTTATGCAGGATTCTTGACACTGTAAATAAGACAATTCACTTTCTACAAGAACTGTGGTCATACCGTACCGAAAACTCAAGATCAGCGTAACGGCTTCATTTTCAGATCAAGGGCAGGATTCAAATTCACCACCTTAGAAGATTTAGCAGGGGCATTCGGCAAAGTACCGTGTTAACCGTGCCAACTCGGAATGAAAAAATATTCCAAAGATTGTGTGGAATGTCAAACACATTCGGTTTAATATAAACATTCGAAGGACGACCTTGCACACGCCTTGAAGTCGCGATATGATAAGCGAATCAGTAATCTTAACCACAGTCACAAAAATTGGAGTATATTCAAAAGAAATTAACTCCTTTTGTAGAATGATAGTGAATGTTGGGGAATGGGACAACGGAACTATTTTTTTCCGCTAATACTATGGAATGAAATATTGAGCGACGAATACAGGTTCCTAAGTCCTGATATTCAATGTGATACTAACAAAAATGGCATCGTTTCAAGCCAAAGAGCAAATATTGATCTCGTGAGAGACGTTATCATATACCAGTTGTCAACGAAAACACTACACTATCTAAAATAGAGAGATAAAAATCACTCAAAGCACACGCGTCACAGTCAACAAACAGCGAAGGCATGGAAGAAATAGACGTGCATACAGGCACGTTGAAAATACACTCTTCGTCGAAGGGGAGAACGGAACTAGTGACCCTACCCCCAGTAATCCAATTCGCTGGCACTTAAAGGGCACAAGGGGGCGGAGTTATCTGAAACATTTCCCTAGATCAGGGGAGTCCAGAAATGAAAATATTCAAAAAGGTTTATATCCCTGAATAGCCTACGGTATCGAATATTGACACTTAGTAGTGAGCATTATTCCTTATCACTTCTAAATAAAAAGAAACAGCAAAGAAAGTGGAGTAGCAAGATGATTTAACAATTACTGCTTAGCAAAAAAATTCCTCCTAATTTTTTATGAAGATCTGAAAACGGAAACTCTATTGGATAAACAAATTTTAATGATCTTCAGTCTTAATTTTATCTTACTGTCTTACTAAGTTCTGTACTTCGTTACTTTAAATAAATATATTTATATATATGTGTGTGTATATATATATATATATATGTATGTATGTATGTATATATATATATATATATATATATATATATATATATATATATATATATATATAAACACACACACATGTCATTCATTTATGTACACTTTTTCTCGCTATTTCGCCTCCAAAAAAGGCAACGAAGCTACTGAAAAATCGCCAACTGTGAAAGGTTCCCTTTTTTCAAATCGAGTTGCGTTCCATTTCACCGAATAATCACTTAGCGCCACTAATCATGCAGGTGCAACATAACGGCGCCACCACGTCCTTCGAACAAAATGTCCTCATCGGATATTTCAAACGAAAAACATCAGGTCGGCTGATTCTGGTTGTCTTCATCCCTCGTTTACTCTGGAGGTGCTCAAAGGGTCTCTCATTTTTAGCTTTAAGGGTCAATGAGTTCCGAAGGGGCTTTATACTCCCCTTCGACCTATGCCATTTTAAATACACATGAAACGTATTGCTAGATTCTGCAGAAGAGGAAATACACAATGGGAACACGAATTTACATGCCTTCAGCCTTTGCGCAACGGAATTTACTGCTAAAAATCCAAGTCATTAGCATGCAGACTTTCGTTTGGTATTATGATATTGGAGCTGCAGTCGCTGTCTGTCTCCCTGGGAGCCCTCCACTAAGTGAATACTTGCTGATACTAAGATAATAAGACTTGCCTGAGGTCACGCGCTCACCCGTGTTTCCACCCACCGCCGAATTGCACAATTATGAGCCTATCCCATTCGCGCGACTATTTACTCTCCGGCACACTTCGTAAACAAACGTGTGGAGCAGGTGTGAAGAGGGGAGGGGTTTTCAGCGCAGTAGCACCGGCGACGGTGGCGGACTAAAAAAAAACATCACCACCGAACACAGTCTGGAGAGGTACACAGCAATTCTAAAACACAACTGACCGACTCCGTAGTCTCCGATGACCAAGAACTTGAAGAGCAACTCCTTGTTCAATGCTGGCTCGTGTCGTGGGGACATATCCACTTGGGGGATGAGGGGATTAGAGCTGACACGGCTGCGCCCAATCGCCTCATCCTCGGACGGCATGGTAAATGACCTCTTCGGAGTTGGGAACCGAGGACAGCTGTTCACCGCTTCCAAGAAAACGGCGTTGTTTCGGCGGCGCCCTCAATCAGACAGCCACCGCCCTCTGTCCACGCACCGTAAACTACTCGAGGACCGCACTTTCTCCCGCCTTCTTCGGCGCAGGCCTGTAGACTGAGTAGGAACGGTGAACGCTTGTGGAAGCAATCACCGTCGAGGGATTGCGGGAGACACGCTCAGTCACGTGATCTCGACCTCCCCGCCGCCGCCTCGCTTTCTCTCCCTCCCCTTCTTCCACCCACGCGAGAATGGTCCAAGAGCGCGGTGGATAAATTGGAGACCTCACTGTCTTCACGATGGCCAGTTCACTCTTATGCTATTTGTCCACTTCTTCAAGATCACCTCTCCATGAGCTGAGGTGGGAAATCGCTTGATTCAAACTATCTAACGCACAGTCCATAGAGACAAGAGATCGATCAGTCAGACAACGATTGCCTTTCAATATCTCGCTTTTGAGAATTATGCTACTCGAGTTGATACGATATTACCAAGTTATGAATGTACACCTGCGGGATTCGTGAAGAATTAAAATTTTCAGTTTCGCCATTTTGTAATCGGGAGGACAGATCGACAAAAGGTAAATACATACGATGTATAAGCAAACCAATACTCTCCCTAAGTACCTACCCAAGAAATTGATGGACCCAAATGTATATAATTTTTATTTAAAAAATCTATAACGTGTTATTCACGACATTAAAAATAAAATTCCACTTTTTTACTGTTTAATACGATAAGTAAATTATTTTATTTCCGAAGAACTGCATCATTAGTTTAATCAATCAATCAGCTGATTAACAAACGCTTATGATTCAAGGATATATCTGTGAATTTTTAATGTTTGGTGCTCGAGTAATTGAGATGTGAGCAACTGTTGTTACTGCGGTGCTATTTTAATCCTTCCATTTCTATTCTTTTACAAACTGTTTGGGTAGCCACCTCATTTCAAAGAATTCGATAATAGATTCTTGAATTCCGTGAAAAAGTAATAAGCCATGGTTGTAAATTATTAATTATGGTTGATGTGATCATATGAGAAGCATTATTCAAATTTAACGCTATTGTACATGTATCATACCCCCGAGTAAGTCCACGAGGATATGCAAAATTATAAATGTTATAAACTCACATTAATATCATATTTCATTTCTTTTTGACGAGAGAGAGAAATCCCCCTTTTGGCTTGAAGCCGTACACCAGGAGAAAATATTTGCCCTGAGTGCCATATGAGTGCATATCCTACGTTTAACATGTGGAACAAATGCAAAAGTGGAGGTAATCAGGCACTTTCAGGGACTGTGCACACGTTTTTTGCCAAAGTGGCGATTCCATTCATTCCTTTCGGCGATGTCGCTAGATGACCAAAAAATTCATGAAATTCCTAGGGATTTCACGTTTTTTTTTGCTATATAGTCAATTACGAAATATTGTATAAACATAGGATGAGAACTTACATGAAACTGAACCATATCACTATGATATTCCATTATTTGAGTTCAAAGCAATCATACTGAACCCTTCATCATAAAATATGTTAAGATCCTATTTACGAAATGTAGAATAAATATAGCATCTCCACCCAGGGTGGCACAAGCAATTTCTTCTTCAAAGAATACCTACCGCTCCCTCAGGCCTGTACCAGTCGGCAAATCACGTCAGTGGATAGCAGTAAGCTGCTAGCAGACATGTTTTTACCTCTAACATTACTAACTTGCGACACGCCCTGGTGACTCGAAAAACATTCTGCCATATTCAGGTAATACATTATACTAATCCAGACAATACCATTTTGGAGATAAATTTTTATCTCTTATTATTAGCGAGAGTCTTTTGGATTATGGTGGGTTTCAACGGATCCAGATAAAGACAACACACTGATTAAATCTTAAGACTAGCATGACAAAAAATGCCCTTAAATTTCACACTTTACATCGTAATGACTTATTATTTTGCTCCTCACACTTTCTATTTTGATTTATTCCATCCTTAATGCCTGTTCTTTGCCACTCCAAACCTCTTTCCCAGCAGCCTCCCCTCTATTGCCGTCTTTCGGCATTCCATTGCCTCTCAGTTCTTCTTGCAGCCATTCGCGCGGCATTCTTAGGTCTCCCAACAGTCGTCCCACTATGCCATGAGTGTCATTTGGTTTCCTTTCCGTCCATTTTATTTTTCCCGTTCTTCTCCACCCCCACAATTCACAAGTATCCATCTAGGTTTAACCTCTTGCCTCAACGACAAAGTTTTCAAACCACACAAAACTGAGCTCCATATTAGCTTTCACTAGGTTTTTCTTAAAGTGCATGCCGTCAGCTCTCTCTAGGTTAAAACTAATTTGCTTAGCGAAATTCTTCGTTGAAAGTTCTAGATTCTTTGCTCACCTTTTAAAACAATTCCCAAATAGAGGAACTGTTGCACTATTATAGCTAATGTGCCCCAACTTAAAGTTCATCTTTGTGTTGCTTTCCTTTTTCTCGAGAAACCATTTTATTAATATTTATCTATATTTCCAAAAATATAATAAAATTTAATAATTCGGATTCCTGCGCTAGTTCATATAATGCCCGAAATATAAAAATAATGATTAAATTTTAAGGGCTAGACATTACAACCTGCAACACATTACCATTGAATGTTCTGAGGATCTTAATTGAAGGCAGCAGATGTTCTTGAGGAGCCGTAGTTTCCTCGCCTCTACCCTAATTATTCTGCATCCCTCCTGAGGTATTCGAAGAAAACACCGGTGGGTGAAGAACTGATACCAAATAAACCAATGCGTCAATTACTTACAAACCTGGGACGTAGTGACTTTGAAGGCAATGCTAGACGAATCTTGCCATAAAGTTGGCGCGAATTCACCTGTGACATCAACGAAACAATCCTAAACGCACACCGCATCTGTAGGTTCGACAAAAGAGGCAACATTTGCAATATTATCGAACATGTGGATTAAAGAATTTGTTCTTCTCTCGCACAATTCGTGACCACAACACAAGAAATGGATACACTGACAACTCTCCTTCAAAAGAGTTTTCCTCTCCTTTTTCATGAACGGCGTTCTGACACCCTTCCCTCCATCTCTCTTTCTTGCGGCGGCTTAGGACGTATTGTGTGGACGTTGATGAATCCCACTCGACAAGCAAAGCCGACCTCCATTCCACACTTCTTCCTATTGGATTTATGTTTTCCCCTCGAGCAGGAGGGCGATAGAGATGTGAAGGTGAAGCTGATAAGGTCGATGCACGTCGTGTGAATCCGTCATCCGATACCCAAGGGCCAAGAGACCGCGTAAGGCGACTGATGCGAGACGGTCACTCCTCAAACCCTCACTATGAAACGGAGCAGCATGTGCCAAGCGTGACAGAAGAGAAGGCTACCAGCAATGTAACAGAGAGGGAGGCTCCCGCTTCCTAAGCATAACGAGGAGGGAGGCTTCAGAACTGGTCTGTAAGCGCAACATGGGAGAGTAGGGGGATGGGTCGAACGAAACCCCTCTTTGGTAAGCCAAGTACGTGCGGCTTATATGACGTCTCTAAAAATAATTTTGGCCTTCACCGATGTAAAGAGGACCAAAAGGCTGCATTGATCATTTTTAAAACCGAATTCTTCAAAAACATACATCCACACCAACAAAACTATCCCTTAAACTTGCGTCATGAGGGAAGTACGGTACCATTTCCCCTTTAAAGTAATTGTATGAATATAGGTTTTCACAAAATTACTGTCATTATATTATATTTAGGTCAGATAAAATAATCAACTGAACATGAAAACGCTGTAAAACATTTACACCAAATGTATTTATGAATAACCTCTAAATTTTTGAATACATAATATGGCCAGACAAAAACATTTCCAACAAATGATTAAAATAAATATTTAAAAAAATGATTACTATGCATTAATTTAATACGAGATCAAATAAACTATAAGAAATGGTGAATTAGGTCAAGGAGAAAGGATATGCATGCTCCACCATACGGACGACATAGCTCTAACTGTAGAAAAAAATCTCCGAGGATACTAGCCATTATGGTGAAGGGACTGGAGAAGTAAAACCTCAAGGTAAACAAGACTAAAACTAAGGTAATGTCTACAGTCGAAGTAAGGAAGACAATCTCCAAGTAAGGCTGGGGAAAGACACACAGGAACAAGTGACGGGAGAAGTAAGAGGAAAATAGTAAGCAGAATAAGAATGGTAAAGAAGGCTTTCTATTAGAAGATGCAACTACCAACTACTAAGTAAGATCTGGTGCTTTCCCGGTGTATTTGCTTGATGAAGTTTTCTTGGGTCTTCCACCGGGTCAGGGGTTCCATATTGCTCGAAACGCCGGCCAATATGGAACCTCTGACCCATCGTCCTCAGGGTAGATGAGTGCCACTCCAGTTCATTTTTATGGATTTTTAATTCCGCAAAGACATATAGTAGTATACAAGAGATGTATACAATCTAATAGAAAACTTGATAATAAGAATACGGAAACCCAGTTTTAGGATTGACTCCTCTTCGGGGTGGAAAATAATAATAAAATACTACAAAAGAGGGTAGCGGTTCAGTTTGTTTAGTTTCAGTTTAAAAAGTTTTTATCTCCGTAAAGATAGACAGGATAACATATACACAGTAATCAACCCGAAGGTCGGTTTGGTAGGTGATGGTAGAGTTCACCCAGTACTAAGCCCGACGGCGTGTGAAATTCACACATCAGGGTAGGGGGGCCAGTTCCTTTCCCTGTGCCAGTTATGGTTTCCCAGGAAGATCTGGTACCCGAAAATTCACATAGCTTGGGTGGAGCTGCAGGTGCCTAGAGACTTGCCCGGGAATCGAACCCGAGAACCTCCGGTCAGTAGTCTACACCCTGGACTACCACGACCCACAGACAAGATGCAAGAGATACATAAAATAACATGGAAATCTTGATAAAACAAAACGGAAACCGTATTGTTTTGTGAACATCCCTATTTCTGACCAGAGAGGGGATTGTGTAGGATTTTCTTGCATTTCGTTTAAATATAACCCTTAATGCAGGTTTTTGAAGGGTGAGTATTCTATTGATGTTTCCATGTGCATAGGTTGGACTCAGACATCTTTACCATCTACAATGACTTCCAAATTCCGATATTAAATTTTTAAATAACAGAACGCTCATAAAACCAAGACACGAGGGTAGGTTGAAAACTCATGCGCAAATGCTTGTAGACCACAAACGACCTTCAGAAGCACTCCTGGTGGCATGTGGAAGTAACTTTCCCATTAACATGCATGCGCAGGTTTGAGGTCGTTGCGTTCATCCAGTGTATTTCGAGAAGCCTATGGAGCCGTGTTCTAGTGCTATGTCACTGCGAATTAAACAGCGTGCTGTAGCGAATTTTTAACTGCTGAAAAAGTGACTCCTACTGTGAATCATCGTGGTTTAAAGGCTGTTTATGGCGACGATGCTGTTCATAGGTCTACTGGAAACCGATGGGTAGTAAATATTCGAGGTTGCGAGCCTGGAAAAGCCATAATAGTTGATGAAACACGCAGCGGACGTCCGATCACTGCCACAGACGACAAGCATCGCAAACTCGTCGAAGATTTGATTCAAAATGACCGGCGAATCACTCAAAAGCGTATCGCAAACCATATTTGAATATCCAAGGAAGAAGTTTGTCGTGTTAAAGGCAGCCTGGCGCCAATAATCTTGCAACATGGCAACGCTCGTCCACACACCTCGCGCGCAACTGGAGAGGCTCTGCGAAACCTGAAATTTGAACCGATTCCACACCCTCCTTATTCAACCGATTTTTTCCTCAACTCAAGAGACATCTCTAGGGTAATCATTACACGTCGGACGATGAGGTGAAGACAGCTGTCAAGCCCTGGATTCGAGAAAAGTCGGAAGAGTTTTTTAGTGGCGGAATGAAAAAACTTGTTACACGTTGGTAGAATTGTTTTAGCCATAAGGGTGACTATGTTGAAAAATAAATATATGATTTTGAAACTTAAGAATTGTACTTTAATGTACTGTTTGCCCGATCTTGCTATTTGTTTTTGTTCTTGCTCTACAAGTATGTGTACATTACTGTTCAGCCTACCCTGGTATATTGTATAAATATTGATAATTACTCTCTTTGGGATGTTACAACTATGTAATGGATTGAATAATACGAGGGCGATTGGAAAAGTAAGGTCCCCTATTTTTTTCATGAAACATCAAATTTATTCTCAACTTTGCGTACATCGTTAGAAAGGTTGAGCATTTAGCTATTTTTCTACATAGTCGCCTTGACGATCAAATACTTTTTGCACCCTTGTAAGCAGTTTTTTAATACCGGCGTCGTACCTTTCTCCCGCCGCGTCGCGAAGCCAACTTCGTCGTTACAACCTTACTTTTCGAATCGCCCTCGTATATAGTATTCCCTTTTCCACCAAATAAATTTTCCAGAAATAACATAACTAATAAGAGAGGATTACATTGAAATAAACGACGTCTTAAAAGCAGCATGGGAAGTGAACCCCGGCTTAACGATAAAAGATCAATTGTTGAAACAGACCTTTCTGGCCAACTACTACAAAACAAGGTCAGCACAAAAGTAAAGACATACAGGTACCTGTATAAAAGTATTGGTATACGATTCCGTGAATCAATTTCACACTTATTAGCTACGGAAATATTTACAGTGATCTTAGTGATACCCAAAATAAGCATTATTAAATTATATAGGACGACAACTAGGCTTTCGAATTCGCAGTTTTTCATAATCATGCCGCTGTCACGGATTTTTATGAGCTTACTGGAGAGCCATTCTAAATTATTTCTAATTTTAGAATGTAATTTCACTTCGAAATTGGATTTTTTGGAAGGTAACACAATTAATCATCGTCATTCTAAGAAATAATTCGGATGCAATCCACATTTCTTGGAGTATATTATAATTTACCAATGCAAAGAAAAACTTGAGCAAATGTTGCAAATATTACATATCGGACATTTTTTCACTTATACGCAATTCGCTAATGCAAGTTGATGTAAGATGAAAACATTTTAGTAACTAAACCAATGATAAAGGGATGTACAAGAGCCTCAGATGAAGGCAATTGATAGAAAAAGTTTCGAAATTTGGAGTTGATACTTCGCCTATACTGAACGTCACCCAATCAGCGCAGTTTTCCTCAGATTCTACAATTCAAGGCGTATGATTTATGCTACCGCCAGATTTTGGTGGCGATTTGTTGAAAGCGTTGGATTTGTTTTTGTACCACTATGTGTATTTATTTTCTTTGCTATGCACGCATTCTCTCGGTGATATTCCAAGGTTTCTTCCTTGTCCAATTTTGTTTTCATTTCCCTCCCTCTAAATCCCATTTCTAAATCCTGCAGCAGTCTTTAGCTAACACACTCAAATGCAGTAGGATTCTCTGAATATTTTTCCATAAAAGAGTTACGAATGTGATTGGATTATACGGACGCTATGCCCGGATAGACACGGCATTTTCACTCGCTCGTATCTCTTCATCCGAGTCCATCATTGTACCGCATGAAAAAATAGAAAATTCTCGTGAGTATTCGCGTTTCTGCGACTACATATTAGTTTCTTATGTGATAAATTGAAAATTATTTCAGTTGGATCTCATTCCGTGAATATTAACAAAAAATAGACTTCTCATGAAATTTACAATATTGCACAGCTAAATTTTTGGGTGTTTTTACTAATAATGAAATAAAGTCCACATTTATAAGCTAAAAATGGCAAAAACGCTAAATAATACTTAACAGGAATCTCAAAATAATGATTTCTAGTGACCGCAAGAATCGGAGACCGCAAAACAAAGCATACGAAAAGCAGAGCTCGGGCGGGCACTGCCTTTTGACGTGCTCCTCATATATAGTATTCTCCAGGAGTATGGGGCATGTCAGCCCACCAATGTCATGGAGCATGTCCAACCAAAAATATTCGGTGGTTTTCTCAATCAAAATTCTAATTTGGTCGACAAAAAGTGAGATTTTCCGAAGTAGTCGAATTTTTGGGGTTTTGCCCAGTAGGATATCCCCTTCTAGACTCGCACACACTATTAATGGGAGCTTTGAAACAGTGCATATATCCTTCATATCCTCTGTGTATCGGTCAGCCGAAATAAGGCAACTGTCCTCGGCAAACTTGCTGTGGTCCCGCTAACATTTTTCCCGTGACGACACTTAACCTAAGTTATTGAAGAATTATACTTCTATAAATTACATGGAATACGTGCTAGAGCTTTTATGAGTCATCCTATGGACCAAAAGAAGACATTAGCACGATTTTAATTGACGATGGAGTAAAAAATGCGGTACTTCCATGACGAAGCATGTTGAAAGTCACGTGGAGAAACTCATAATTACTCCACGTCCCAACAATGATTTGGAAAATATACCCGTTCATGTCCATGTGTGCAGGATCACGGAAATTGGCTCATCTGCACAAAATAAAATTAACATGGATTTTCAGATGGTAGTAAAGCAACATTTCTAAAACGTCGACCTCTTCATGACTTACAATAAGGTCAGGTTTTATTATGCCCCATCAAACTTAAGGTTGACTATAATCTCCGGTTAAGGCCAAAACTCAGTTTTATGACCATTAGTTAATTACAAAACCGATCATTTAAATAATCCATTATTGAAATACGGTGTTACTATGGTTAAACTGCTCACATTCACTAATGAGCAATCTTATTTGTTCATTAAATTGGATTTATTGGTTAACTCCAAGTCAGGTTTTCGTTCCCATTGACTGACGGGATTCAACGAGACATAAAACTGGACCTACGAATAACTCGATGAAAGTTCACAGCAGTGACGCGCAAGCTGGTTATCCTGTTGCCTAGAGAATATTCTAAAAGTAGTTACCCAGAAATATTCTCTATTATAATCAGCTTCAAGGATAAAATCCGCATAGAATTAGTTTTCAAGCAAGACTAAGAGCGATTATAACATTGTTGAATACTATGGTCCCAGGCGTCGCTATTGTTGAGATAATTTCTGATCTACAATAAAAAATCGAGGAGGGAGGAATCTGAAGCTGGGAACGGCTGACGATTGCGATACACGCGGTAACGTAGTTGACCGTCAGCGATGCCCTGGACTAACATATATATATATATATATATATATATATATAATCACCGCTTTGTATATAACGATCAAAGCTCGAAACCAGCAGAATTGACATAGTTGAAACTGCAGATTTTATAAACATCGTTTGACCACTCCGTGATGTGCTCGTAGAACAAAATAATGGATTTTTGTGGGATCTCAACATTAGAAAAAATAAATCGAGGGAACATTTTACGCTCAAAATTTAAAATGGTTAATTAAAGTTTTTCCCCAGATCCATATTTGAGTGGTTATCACTCGTAAACCGCAGGTATTTTGTTCCTGAAAAACCGCAGTCGATAAACCACTACGTATAGGCGGCATCCGGTGTTAGGTTTCGTGGTCTACATTACCGAGACGCAAATATGTCTAACTTTACTTTTATTCCAGTAATCCACATGGAAATTAAGGCAGAAAATTTCCTCCCCTTTCCAATAATAGCCTTGCGTTTGACAGTCGCTGCGAAAAAATGGAAGGGGTCACCATCATCACAATTTTTGTAATTAAGACCCATTTTAGAGGGATAAAATCCCAAGTCCAGCTATTCGAGATAAAAATATATTCTCTTGACATTTTCTAGGGAAGAACAGAATACCTACGTAAGTCGAGTAATTAGTACTCAAAACATCGACCGCGTACAAGTAAGGGCCGCGGTAGGCAAGAAATATTTGTATTACCACTACTTTTATGGGTAAGTTACATACATTTGATGGTGTTGGAACCAGCCACTGACCACTCACCTGCTTCATATGCATTTGAATTTTTCATTTCCAACTCTCACAGGCAAACACTCCTCAGTAAATTACTCCAACTATCACCCAATAACCTGACACAGTCTCATATTTCATAACAAAGAAACCGAACATTTAAAAACTCCACAAATTCCTTCAACAACTCTAAGCCCATATTTTAACAGACTTCATCCTCTTTCAAATCCTTGTTAGTACTTATACTGACATATTTGTGCAATGGTTTCATGAGATAATGACTGTGGAAACTTACTTCTGCGGCGGGTATCAACCCCAGTACAATGAGTCCCATTTTTTCAGAGTTCACCATTATAATACATAATTGAGTCGTCATCTGATTTTCTTATCAAGAAGATAATTGGCATGATTTCTCCTTGTCTTTTTTAGTAGTGTTTTATATGTGACACCGTCACTTAAAAGGCTATCCCAATGGGTGGCTTTTGTCTTGGTAAAACCTACCTGGAATAAATTCATAATTTTCCCAATTTTGAACAGTTCATTTGTAGAAGTAAAATGGAGTCTATGGATAGACATCAGAGAATAATCACAATAATAAAGGGATCCCCATGATGTCTTTTAGGCACCTCTATACTGGTGAAGGGTATATGAACTGAGATCCAACACATTCACAACTGATCCAAAATCTGACAATAGACAAAAGTCTTTTCACATACTTTAGATAGAGTATTTCGAAATAAAAAATGGCTCACAATAATACATATGAAATTATGTTAATGTATGATCGAAGAGTTATGCAATTCCGAGGCAATAGAAAAGATTATTGACATAAATTACAATTACAACATTTAGAGATATGCAGAAAAAATTGAATAGAAGGAATGAGATATACAGAGGAGAGAGCCAAAATTATTTAAAACATTATTGGAAAAGAGGGACATCCAATGGTGCAACTTTGAAGAATTTATACCTCAGTGAAGGGTGTACATGTCTGAGAAAATGAATTCCTAAAATCAGCCAAATGTTTTATCAAAGTGAAAACCTAAGTACTTACACTTTTAATATACATGAAAAGTGTACTTCCTAAGAGCATTGGAAGTATGGACTACAAACCTTTGTTACATTATAGTGTTCAGACCTAAATGAAGTGAGTTGAGTTTGGATACAAATGAATATTAAAATAAAGTCATAAGGCTCAAACTGTTGCGAATGTGTGTCCACAATTCACAGTATTTCAATATGGCACTTAAGATTCCAAATAAAACATTAACCCTTTGCAATTGGGTGCTTTTTCCTCGATTGCCTTAGTCTACTCGGGATTATATTTTTTAAATACCTCAAATTTACTAAGCGTGGCACTAGAATGAAAAACTGGAGTTTCTTTTCATACACATTTATTTAGATTTTTGACATAATTATCGATAAATTTATTGAAAAACCATAATTTAAACTCTATAATTTTTCATGGTATGATATTTTTGGAAGCATTCACCAACATGAAGTCCTGGTTTACATTCACATGTCTCACAGATATATATCATCTCTCTTCTTCCACCTTTGATTTTTCGGTTAGAGCAAACGGCACAATCTTTATGTTTTTTGTTAGGGTGAAGTGTGATTATATGGAGTTTTCCATCTAAACGTTGCTCTATGTTTGTGGATGGTAATCTAACTCTGGAAGTTTGTGCACCATCTCGGAATTCTCCAACGAGATCGTGTTCTAGTTTCCTAACAAATTTCACATGCGAGATCGGTTTTTCATTTTTTTCTTTCTTGGCATTCTTTATACAATATAAATGAATTTACAACACTGACCTCAAGCCCCCAGAAAAACAATTTATGCCACCATTTTAGAGTTTTCCTCATGAAACAGTACGTGCTTCTGTAATGATCCGCTATATGAACTCCCCCCATAAACTTGGTATAGTTGGTCACAACCTTGGGTTTGAAAACCATTTTATTCCCACCACCATGAACTCTCATTTCCATGGACTCAGTCTCTGCAGTGTCCCACGTACTGAGCATTGTGACTATCCTCTTGTCTTTCCATGCAAGGAGCATTGCATTTTCATCCCTGTAAGCTACTGTCTCTCCTTTCTTTAGCTTTGGATGTTTGATCACAGGTGGATTATCTTTCCTATAGGGCATCATTGTCCCTGTCAAGTGTGTTTTTTCCTTTAGCTATTCCCTTGCAAGGGTGACACTAGTGTAATACCATTCAGTGAAGAAATGATAGCCTTGAGAACCAGATACTGAGTTCTTCAATCTTTCATGCAGTTCTAAAACTATTCTGCTAGTAAAAGGGAGATCAGGTCTCACCAATGTTTCAGTTGTTATTCCACCATAATAAGGGACAAATGAATGTACGTAACCACTTTTGGAATCTGAGAGGACATATAGAGGAATAACCCATTTTGTTGGCTTTTTAGGATTATATGTGATGAAGTGTATCTTTCCCTTGAAACCAACAACAGCCTCATCGACAGAAATCTCCCAGGACAGAATCTCTCCCTAAATTTCATTTCAAGGTATGACAAGAAGCAGTTTACCTTCTCGGTTCTTGTTCTTAAATCTTTTCTTGACTTTAGATCATTTTTCAAGTGTAACATCCAAAATATTTGCAAGAACCTTTCTCTTTTGAAAACAGCTCGAAAAAATGGTATATGAGACTCAAAATCCGTGCACCAATAACTCTGTAAGTTAGGGTGATTCAATACACCCATATTTAGTATCACGCCAAGAAAAGCCTTCATTTCTGCAATCGTCACATCTTTCCAATTATTCCAAGTGGATTGCCGCGATAGTTCTTTCTGGTTAATTTTATGCCTAGCATACTCGTTGGTTTCTTCTGTTGTATTTTGTATCAATGTATCTGTAAAAAGCAACTGAAAAAACTCTATTGGTGTGGCACATCCAGAAGGAACTTGAGGTCCAACACGTAACTGACCAGTGGAGAAGGGTATATATTTGCTAGGCTCATGGTCATTCACAGATACAGCATTCCACTTTTCTTTTTCTGGTTTTCCACTATATACACTACATTCACTGGGCCTTATGCCCGAATGCACAATGCTATCACCTATAATTCCATCACTATCACTTACATAAACAATTGTGCGTCTTCGTTTTGTCGGTATGAATTCAACATCACTGTCAGTACATTCACCCTGATCTTTGGGTGAAGCAAGGGACGTTTTCTTTTCCACAGTTCCACTTGGACCAGCGACTGGTTCATCATCTCCAAACCCATTCTCAGATAACTCACTTTTGTCCCTATTATATTTGTCAATTTCGATGTAAAATTCTTCGTTGCTGCTTTCTAATTCTTTGGAATACTTATTCATCGTGAGGAGGTGAAAATTGTTCAGAATGAGCAACTACTAGCTGGCAAAGCATTCGGCCAACTAAAGGGAAAGCATCTGTTGTAAGAGAACCCTCTGTCATCAGGGAAAACACCTGCATTATGCTTCTAGAAACGTAAGCAAACCTCGGAGAATAAGATAAGGAAGGTTCTTTACTACAGGAGGGTGATGCAACCTCAAAAAAGCACTACAAAGGAAAAGTGTTAGGGTTCGAGTTACTATGAATCAATGACTCATGCCTTGGACACTCCTCAAACAATGATGATGCAACCTCAAAAAAGCATGACTCCAAGAAAAGGCCTAAGGTTTTACTATGATTATAATAGATCATATCTTGGACCCTCCTACTCAAGATTCCTGATTATGCAATAGATACGAAAAGAGCAGGCAGAATGTTTGATGAGACATCGGACACTAGGAAGAAAAGGAAATGAAAGAGTCCAAACTAGAAAGCAATGAACTAAGGATCAGCTGACTGAGGTAACTTTACATTCTGGCGATCTTTTTTCAACCACCAATAATCTCTAAAAGACATTAATTTACATTTAGCTGACTTCCAAGTAATGAAGGGCAAACAATGAAACAAAAAAGAACTTACAACACAGTAATATAACAAAACACATCTGCGTAGGTGGTGGCATCCTTTGGGAGACGGCATTTATGTCAACAACGACAAAATGGTCGATGCTATTCATTTATAAAACAAGCCATGCTATTAATTAAGCTTTATTTTACTTGTCCTTTCATGCAGATGATTACAAGAAAAGTTATTGGAAAAATAGAAAAAAATCCCAATTCCCCTCGTGGTGAAACTCCGTGTCGAGTGTGGCTTGACATACAAGCTGCTGCCGTTGCTAACCGTGTCGAGTCACACTCGACATTCGAGTGCAAAAGGTTAAGTTATACAGATTATCAATAACCAACTAAGTGAATACTCAACACTTGTATTAAAGCATGACCTACATGAAATTTTCTATGCTATTTAAGACATGATAAAGAGGTAGTCAAAAGCAAGGTTATAAAATACATTTACATATTTATTCACTATGAATAAATTTACACTTAATGTTGATACAACAATAGGCATTACCTAACTGAAAGGGCTATTATCTTTCCATCAGTTAAATATCACACTTGGCTGAGCTATAGCATCGAATGGAATGAGAACTGGTTGGCTGTGAAGACATTTTGGTCTACCATTCCACTGCTTTAAAAGGGCAAGGACATCATGCCTTGGCAACACAGGAGAAGATTGACGACACATTCTAATAGCTTCTGACTTTAAAAAAGAAAAAAATCTTTATTAGCATAAATGAATAAAAATTATCACCTATTATATGAAATAATACATTGAGGGAAGCAATACAGGACAAGTGTCACTTGGTTAACCACTAATCGGTTTAAGATAAGAAGTGAGTCAAAGCTAAATACAAATACATATATCAGGCAGATATAATTATGTGAGAACATACCTCAATATAACTTGAGATTTGAAGGGTACGGCATTTTGATAACTTTTCATCTGCAGACTCAATTATCTGAAGAACTTCTTTAAGGTCATCCAACCCATATGTTGAAATCACACTAGCCACTTCTGTTATAAGAGCAGATGAATCATTTTCGCCATCACCTTCAAGGAATAAAGAATGGCTATTAAGAATAATAAACCCACAGAAGTCTTCGACACCAATCAATAGAGATTGCTATATGTACAGGATACCTGTATATAAGATACAGAGTGAAATACAAAGCTCAAAACTGCAGAATCCCACAGATTTACATGATGATTAACTTATCACAAACACATACTCCAGACATATAATGCTAAGCTAATTAACAAAAATTTTTAAATGCACAAATTACCTTCCAGAACACTGATTTGAAATCCATTTTTAACAATTAATTCACTTGTAACCAAAGTCTGTTGCTTGATGACATCATAATGACTCTCCAATGATAACAATTTCTTCCACAGCTCAGATCCAATTGCCCTAAAGACATAAAGAGAACAATTTCCAGTTTCTAGATGTTTTCCACGAAAATATTTATGAATTAATGATAGACGGAAATGCAATACTTGAGAACTCCATGAACAAGTGTTCTCCAAACATCAGCTTATGGTTATCACCGTCAAAGTAACAAAACCAATAATTTTATCTCTTCATAGTCACCTTTCATCAAATACTATTGGAACTGCCAAAGGAAGAAGAGGTAAAGCAAGACTATCCATCAACTTCTGATACACCACCAATTCCTGAAGAGCAAAATGTCGCAGGATCCCAACATCCTTTCCTTGCCTGTAAACCCACATTCCACTAGGCTTCAACTGACCAATCAAAAATACTCTTTCATCTGCCAACCTCCCCTGTTGTTTCTCAGGGGCTGCCTCTTCCCTGAAAAATAATGAAAAAAGAAGAAATTGGATAAAAAATGGAGACTAGTGCTTATTAGATGCCACTATTTAATGCTCTTCTCAATGATAAAGAAGGGATAAATCAGATGATGGCTTCTCTTTCTGAGGCAAAATTCAAACTACTGAAATTTATAATAATTGTAAGCAAGATGCCATAATTTCATAATAAACATCTACATCATACATACCGTTTTTTAAGTTTTTGCTGAATTTCATTAAAAGAAACCTTTTGTGTTCTACCAATGACTGGCACACATTGAGTCTCCTGTTTT
The DNA here is from genome assembly GCF_022747635.1 of Hetaerina americana. Lineage (NCBI taxonomy): Eukaryota > Metazoa > Arthropoda > Insecta > Odonata > Calopterygidae > Hetaerina > Hetaerina americana. Next base: position 41,953,939 of record NW_027286763.1, read on the forward strand.
TCTTTCACTACTTTTTTCAAAAGAGTTTCCTGTTTGGCTTTGTCATTTAAAATCACTGGTAGCTTTTGAGCAGTCTTTTTAGGTAGCGAGCTGAAACATATGAAAATTATAATAGTGATAATACAACCATAACCACAGTAATCAACCCAAAAGTCGGTTTGGTAGGTGACGGTAGAATTCACCCAGTACTAAGCCCGCCGGCATGTGAAATTCACACATCAGGGTAGGGGGTAAAAACCATAAACACAGTAATCAACCCAAAGGTCAGTTTGGTAGGTGACGGTAGAGTTCGCCCAGAACTAAGCTCAGCGGCATGAGAAATTCGCACATCCGGGTAGGGCAGCCAGTTCCTTTCCCTGTGCTGGTTATGGTTTCCCAGGAAGATCTGGTACCCGAAAAATCACATAGCTTGGGTGAAGCTGCAGGTGCCCAGAGAGGCTTGGCCAGGAATCGAACCTGGGCCCTCCAGTCAGCAGTCCAACACTCTACCCCCTGGACTACGCAACAGTGATGATACAATAAAAATTTTAAATATTGATTTCAATAAAATAATATAAAGACTTGCATAGAACCTTTGTTACACCATGGTTGCTAATCCAGTATCTTTTTAAATTTGAGCTTACTCTCCCTAATACCAAAAGAGAATCTTCAAATCAAAAGCTCTTTCGAAAAATAAGGGTAAAAAGGGAAACTCACACATTGCAAGATAAAGGTTCCTTTTTCTCCCTATCATCTATTAAACAGGTATACCACAGTATACCAGGAGGTACTACAACTCAGATCATAACATATGAGCAATGAGGGGTATATATAGAGATTTTGATTGGATTTAAATCTATGACCATCTATCAAGAGTCAAAAGCTCTCCCCATCAGGCTACCACGCTACCTACAAATTTGATGCAAATTAACAAAGATACATGTGCTCTTGCCCCACATGACACAAACTAAATTTTATAGCAAAATGTGACTCAATTTACCATTCAGTTACATGAATTGTTTCAAATTTAAAGTAAATGTTGAAGAAAAAATAAATTATATTTATTTTAGTTATTATTATGAAACCATATTAATTAATCCAAAGTTAGGTTTGATAGGAGAGGGCAGAATTCCCTTAATGCTAAGCCATATGGCATATAAAATTAAAACATTATGGTCAGGGGTAAGTGAGAGGAGAAATCCTTCTCCTGTACTAACTGTGGTTTTTCAGGAAGACCTGACACCTGCAAAATTTAAGAGTTAGAAGAAAATTGAGGGTAATCATTGTCAACCAGATTTGAAGCTAGGGTAATTGGTTATTAGCCAAATGTGCTACCCATTGGGTTACCATGCCTTCATTATGACAATACCACTCTCTCACCAGCAAGAGGAGTCCGGAATAATGAGAAACGTGATTTTTGGTTTAAAAGAGAGCAAAAAGTGAGACGATAAAAATAGCAACTAACAAAGTGTGCTATTTATGATAAAATAACTAAACATTTTCTCACATTAGCTTTCATGTTCTTCAGGACTTTAAGTAACTATACAGTATAAATGTCATCAGCACGATGCTGATCACTACAGCAGTAGCTGAATCAGTGTACATAAAATGCAGAATAACAGCTTCAGAAAAATGTATAGCAAATGATAATTCATAATCCATATTTCAGTCTTTTTGACACTGTTTACCACACTACACAAATAATGGAATAATTAATACTTCATTTTAAATTTAAAATAGGATTAAAGTAGATTAAAAGTCAGGTAAGACAAACTTTGACTGTTTGTACAAAAATTACTGAAAGATAAAAATACAAGTCAATATAAAAATATCATGGAAAAAATTCAACAATAAAAAGTCTAAAAGTTTTTAAGTATAGCCCTTTTTTTACCGGCAGACACAGGATAAAAATCAAATTAAAACATGTACAAGGATAAAAGCTTATAAGGATGAAGGTAATTGGTAGTCTGTGCACTGAGTTCATTCAGTGCGCTGAATAAGACTGGGAAAAGTTTCCTGTAGCCATGCTTATACACAGTTTGCCATAGTAAAAATCTCTCATATCATACATAAATCTTAGCTCAACTTGATACAGTTGATTGATTGATACAAAATTGATTAATATTTGAAAAAGTTTTGGATTTGGATTACCTAAAGACTATTAAATGCTTTCAGAATAGCATCGGTTTGAGAGAGAGTTTAAGAGTTCTTGATGGCAATAGCAGATCTGTAATATGAATCAAGGCCAGAAGTTCACATCTGACCCACAACTATTGAAATTCTGGATCTAAGGGTATAAGGAAGATGGTATGCTGAAGTTTACTTGGAAACAAATGAAAAAAGATTAGAAAAGGAACAGAACTGAGATTCAGAGAGAGAAAAAGAGAGGAAATATGATGTAAAAAAGTTCTCAGAAATTGTGTGAGATACCACAACAGTAACTTTCAATGGAGTTATCCACTATATAAGCATTACATTAAAGAAAAGTCTTCTGCTTGTTCTGTCAGCAATGCTGTAAGACTGACTAATCCTTAGACTTTGATGCATGCATGTGCATGTCACATCCTGAAGACTGTATATAAAAATGTTATTTAACAGACAAATAAAAACTTATGTGAGAAATAACCATCATATTTTAAGTATGATGCTGGATGTGTAATTTTGAATGTAAGTGATGGCAATGGAAGAATAAACAAACTTTGTGCTTCCACAAGATATCCTGTGGAAATGCAAATTTATTTGATTATTCCTTGAGAATCACAATGGAATTTCACAAAGTATCAATCTCAAATATCTCTCAAATTGAATGTAATTGACTGCAATTTGAACTGAAAAATATAATGCATGCTCCAAGTTTGAAATAAAAAGTTTGCTTTCTGTTGGTCAATCACCTAAAAAGGACATTGATGCTATTTGATATCAGCAGGGATGTAAAATGCGTGACGATATTAATGCGTGATTATATGTAATAAAACAGCATTTGCAAGCAGAAGAAGAAATGGACCACATCATTTAGATGTAAAATCAACTCGGAATGATGCTTGTGGTATAAATAATTTTCACCAGTGGCACCAAAGAATAGACATAAAGAGAGGCTAATTATGATTAATATGGCAAATAAAGTACCCCTGAATTCACAGTATTAAGGTTGGTAGGTCCAGTGTAGATACAATACCAAGAGAAAATCTAATAAAAAATATCTTATGCATGATTACAAAATTAATATTAATGGGAAACATAATTAGTTACCTTTCAATCAAAAGCTCAGAATTTGGTGGTTTATGACGAGCTGCTGCTTTGGCTATGCCTTCTTTCCTAAATTCATCACGCTCTTCATCAGCGAGTTCTTCCCAGCGTTTGGCTAATTCTGATGCAACATTGGTGAAAAGGATTCCTGGTTGCTCTGCAATGACTATTTCAACACATGATAAAATGCTATTGTTTAACTACCCCTATTAAGCCTGGTGACTGGTAGGATAAGGACTGTTCCATTAAGTTCCACAGGTAATAATTAATCAGGCACTCAAATTAGGATAATATATTATCACATCATAAGAAATTACAAGAGGAGAAAAGGATGGCAGGAGAACATGAGGGATAATAGGTGGTTTTAGAGGTAACCTTATGAAATTAATTCATATTACAATGAAATTCCATAACTTAGTGATTCAACAGCATTTTATTCAGATGTGACCCGGGTTTCAATGTTCAACGTCATCCGGCAGGACCTGAAGATGCCAATAACATCGAAACCTAGGTCTTATCTAATTAAATACTGTGGAATAACAGCTTAATAGTTTTCCATTCAATTATCACAGGGGAGATTCAAAGAACAACATTTTATATCCAGCATATGAGATACCACTACACATGACAAATAGCATTATTAATTGAACCATCAGTGGCATGGATTTTAATGAAACAAGTGAAACACTGCTTCACTAGCTTGAATACAGCAATAAATTAACTATGAATATAAAAAATAACTTTAATATCAAATACTTTCAGTGATAAAAATAAAAAGCTCTCTGCTCATTGCCAAGTGCTGGGTTCTATGGGGGATGTTCAATAAAGAGAGCTCAAACATTTTTATTTGCACAATTAACAGTGCAAAAAATTATGTAATACTGTTAGATTCTTCTATACACAGCAGAATTATTTCTATATACAATTTATCAGGAAATTCATTTTGTGAGCTCTGAAACTTACTCTTTGGTCTTGTTTTGGCAGCAAAGCAATCGAAGCCTCGCATATCTCGCCGCCCAAGTTGGCTGCATGCATTTGGTAAAGGTGATGCCACAAAACTTTTATGTGGTGTATGTTCACTAGATCCAGATGATGATTGATCAGCTGACAATTTTTCATCCAAGGCTACTTTCTTTTCCACTTTAAAAGGAGCAGTGGAAACATGTTTATTGGCTATCAACTTGGGATCACTTTCACTCTTGGAGGGTAACTGATGATTTGGTTCTGATTGCAGAATTTTAACAGGCTGAAAGAGACATTCGTGTGCACGTAAAATAATAAAGATATGAATTTTGGAGTAAAGTAACTAATCTAGAACAGTAAGCTGAGCATAACAAAAAATACATGGTTCATAAAACTGAATTAATTATAAAATTTAATATAGAAACAACCAATTATCAAGAAAAAACCACCAACACAAATATCAATGATAACTGTAGTTGACACATCAAAAATGATTTTAAATTTAAAAATGAAGAAATTCATATACTTAACAGGAATAGTTATAATAAAACAGTGAGCTGTTTTTCTTAGCCATGAAAGATACTTATTCAAGGTAATTACTAACATCTTCAATAGGCACTCCAGTAACACTCATTTTCCCCCTGCTCCATGCCTCCAGATCAAGCTCAACTTCATTTTCGTTATTTTTTATGGAGTTTTCAGTTTCCTGGATAACATCTTTATCTACAATGCCCATTTCAGTGCAGTCATTGATGATATTCTCTTTGATAATGTCCTCTATTTCATTGCGGGATTCAGTTGAATCAAAGTCCAATATTTCATTCATAACAGAACCCCCATTCCCTGGAATACCCTGCACTTCTGGAATGTCCTCTGGTTTCCTAAACACTTCTATCCGAAATGACCCCAAGCCCAACTCTTTTGAACACAACTTAAGAGTGCTAACATCAAGTACATTTTCAATATCCTCCAAATTTTCAGGAGATTCAACATTTGGTATCTGTGAATCTGAAATTTCAAATGGCTCTAGTGAAAGGAATGGTTGATTATTTTTACTGGGGTCTACATTGCCCAAATTGAGATAATCAGAACCACTTCCTCCACCTAATTCTTCCACTTCAATTCTCGCTTGCTTGGAAGGAGGAGGGTGAGATAAAAGATTTTGATCAGATTCTGAGTTTGAATAATTGATATTCCCACTGCTACTGCCAATATGAAGAGATGAATCTGGCGAACTTGTGCTTTGATCCTCAATACTTTCTTTTGGTACTGCAAGCTTCTTTTTCCGTTGTTTCCCTTCCAAGGGTTGTGATGAAGGATCAACACTTGCTGCTTCGATACCATAATATGTTATAATTCTTTCTTCTAAAGTATGAAGAATCACTTCCTAAGAAAATAAAATATTACAAATGAATTCATGTCACAATATCTCAAACATGGTAAAAGATTATCTTCAAAATCAGTCCTAATAAAACAGCCTGGATATTTTTAAATTTAAAATTTGGAAATGTTTTGGATAAAATTTCAAAGAGGTAAATACCATGATAAATTTTCACCATAAAATGACAAATATCAGCCAAGAGCTAAATGATCTTGCTCAGTAACAAATATCAGCAACGATTAATTCTAACGCATAACAGGACAAAGGGTTTCAGCCTCTTTTGAATGCCAAATAATTTTATACCAAAAAATATGAGATATAAGTAATATTTAAAATTAATACATAATGTATTAATTTGTAGACATGGATACATACAATCAAATATAAATGAAAACCAGTGATATATTCTGTCCCTTAATTTTTCAAGAAAATGTTAAATAAGGACCCTAGGTTCAATGGTGATGTCTATGAACACCCCGAGTGAAACCCAAGCCATATGATTTTCTGGGTATGAAAATTTCCACGGAAACTTCAGAAAACTAAGGGATAAAGATGCCCATCTCTCTCTCTTGATGTAGCAATTAAAGCTGTTCATTACTGAAAGATCAGTTTTCATATCCTTCTCTGGAATTTCTTCTGTAAAACTCCAGTTACCATATTTTTCGGCACATAAGATGCAGTTTTTTTTACTCCGAAATGTGCATCTCATTGGCCTGGGGTACATGGGTATAACTTAGATTGAGCCAATTCACTGGAAAAATACTACGAGGGCTCTCCAGAAAGTAATCTCCATTTTCGTGTAGCGTGAGAATTAGTGGAGGGAGCCAAATGATCACTGTATTGATACACATGGTAGGTCAGTACACCTCGAACTGCAATGGCTGGAGGGCTGTGCTGCTTTGTTCACAACAGCGAGTCAAAATGAACAATACAACAGAAATTCCCACCAAATATGAAGTTCGTTCAGTGATAAGGTTTTCACTGATAAAAAACTTCAAAGCTGCTGACATTCATTGGGAAATTCTCTATGACCCAAATATGATGAGTAACAGAATTGTGCATCAGTGTTATTATTCGTTTAAGAGTGGATTTAAATGTCCATGATGATGACAGAAGTGGCTGCCCATCTGTGGTGAACAATGAGCTGCACCTCTAAATTGACGAAAAGCCCATGAAAACCAGCATTTTACAATATCTGCAATCTTTAGAAAGTTTTCCACAAATTAATATGACTCTGTTGCATGGAAACATGGCTGAAAAGTTAGGCGACTACATTTTTTGTGGTCATCTCGACAATGAACTACAAGATACTGTCATACGTTGGTTGTGATCTCGGGCAGCAGAATTTTATGCGGAAGGAATTTGAAAACTAGTTCAGAAATTGGACAAATGTTTAAATTTGTATGGCAAATGTGCATGAAATAGTAGATATGCAGTATGTAGTTTTGAGATGAAAATTATAAATTTTCTGGCTCTTTTCCAGTGTATTTTTTAGAGCAAGATGGAGGTTACTTTCTGGACAGCCCTTGTATACTACCTTGATCAAAAAGTTCCCGGAATAACCACCGTGTGGCGCTCCCATCGTTCCGATTTGAGTTCTGTTTTTTTTGTTAAATTGGTACATCTGTTGTTGATATTCCCTTTAAATCTTAGTGTCATAACTTGACATTTGCAAAAGTTACGTAGCCAAGAGTACATCTATCTCTGTGTGTGTTGGCGATTTTTTACAATTTCAGAAATGGATTTAAATTTGCAACAACGAACTTGTATTAAATTTTGCGTAAAAAACGGATTTAGTGGCGCACGGACGTTGGAAATGTTGGAAAAGTGTTTCGGCAACGATTCTCTAAAAAAAACGGTCGTTTACCAGTGGCACGAGCGGTTCAGAAGTGGTCGTGAGTCAATCGAAGATGATGAACGCAGTGGCAGACCATCGACATCGAAAGTCGGTGAAAAAATTGATAAAGTAAAAGAAATGTTGGTCAATAACCGCAAATTAACCATCAGAGAAATAGCGGAGGACTTGAACATTGCCTATGGATCCGCCCAAGACATTGTGGTTAATGATTTGGGTTTCCGTCGTGTAGCAGCAAAGTTGGTGCCAAAAGACCTCAATTTCATGCAAAAAAGAGACCGTGTTGACGTCGCAAAAGACATGATTTGCGAGGCTGAATCCGATCCCACATTCATCAAAAGGATCATTACTGGAGACGAGACGTGGGTTTATGAGTACGACACGCAATCCAGACATCAGGCAAGTGAATGGCATTCACCAAATGAGCCGAGACCAAAAAAACCACGTCGTTTTCAGTCAAAAAAGAAGGCAATGCTGACGGTTTTCATGGATTACAACGGTGTAGTGCATCATGAATTTTTGCCAGAAGGCCAGACAGTAAACAAAGAGTATTATTTGGGCGTTATGAGACGTTTGCGTGAAGCAATTCGCCGAAAGAGACCAGAAATGTGGGCAGAAAACTCGTGGATTTTGCACCATGATAACGCACCGTCGCACAGTGCTATCATTATTCGTAATTTTTTGACGAAAAATGCAACAAATACCATCCAACAGCCACCGAATTCACCTGATTTGGCTCCCTGTGACTTCTTTCTGTTCAATCGAGTTAAAAAACCATTACGGGGAACGCGTTTTAGCAGCCGAGAGGAAGTAATGGAAAAATCGCAGGAAGCACTGATGGACATACCGAAAACCGAATATAAAAAATGTTTCGAGGATTGGATCAAGCGCTGGCATAAGTGTGTTGCAGTCGATGGGGATTACTTTGAAGGGGACAATATAGATTTAGATGAATAAACTTGTATTTTTAATTTTCTGAATAAATTCCGGGAAATTTTTGATCAAGGTAGTATATCACATTTTCCTGCATCAAGCATAGAAAATGGTTGCGGTTATTACAAGTTTTGCTTATATCACACTCTTGAGTCAGTAGTAAGCAACAGATTTTTAACATTTCATTGAAAATTAAATAGTAAAAGAACATTAAAGTACAGAAAAACCTAAAAATTCCCTAATAAATCGTTTAGCTACATTTCACATGTGGTGTTGCCATGAATCTTAATATGCATTGGGCTGATCTGATGTAGCCCCTTGACCAATACATACATACATTGCATCTTTCCCATTAAACTCAGATTTCACAGGCATTCAACACAAAGTAGTATGAGAGTGTCATAAAGGGACAGAAAATGATAGGTTCTAATACAAATTTTGTTTATGTCTAACTAATACTCGTACATACTTTTCATTATGATGATATCATGCCAAAATTAAACTCAAAGCCATCAAGTAATCATGCTAATGTATATAAAAATAACCAAAGTTAGCAGATTTCTAGAATTGAGATGCTGAAAAAAGGAACTAATTATATTTAATAGACTTATAACATACCTCACATCTTAGGAGAACTTTTGTCTTATCTGATTCAAGGTTGACATCTAATTGATGGGTGGGTACATTCAGCCTTAACACCCATGGTGGCTTTTTGCGATTAGGAAAGTCAGAAGACAGGCCCTTTCCAATGCAACTTGTCATCATCTGTAAAAGAATAAACACATTAAATATCAATCAGCTTAAAACACATGAGTACAGAAAAATCATTTCTAGCTGTTAATAAATACATTGGAAGCCAATGCAAAAATGGCAGGGGAAAAATGTATTTTCCAAAACTCTTAATGTAAATATATAGTCTGAGGCTACTGATCAAATAATGTGAAATAATCAGGATTACCTTCCATCATTTTATCAAGTACCATTTTGTATATGATATGTTTTTTGCACTGGTAAAGTATAATTTGTAAAGTGAAATGAAGAACCACAATAGGCACCTCAAAGCAAATCTTTAAAGTACAAATGTGCTACCTCAGGATACTAAAAATATTTATAAATCAATACCCATAATTCCTGCCCTATTACTGTGCATTTGATAAAATATGACGACAGAAGTGACAATATTACTATTTAACTTTCTTGCCTCAAAATTTGGTCTTCCCATACTTTTACATCACTGTTTTGTTTTACATTTTATGGAGAGCCTAACATAGCTCTTGTAAAATGGTTCAACATCAAATATTAAACAAGGAATCCTTAGTTTGATTCCTGGTACCATTAACACCTGATCTACGGTGTCATAATAAACAGAGTTGAAAGAAAATATGAAATTATGCGAAGCCATTGGAAACAAGCAGTAGTTTCACAACTAACAGGATGAAAAATTCAAGCACAAAACTTCCTCACTTAAGCTTACAGGTTGCAGTAAAGAGCTAAAATTAGAACTTTAGATGATTATTACAGGAAAGAATGAAAATTATAAATACATTTAATATGAATATGCAACATATGTATATGTATGCTGAAAAAAAGTAAAATATACCAGCAAACGATCAAAAACAGTAAAAATATTTTATTTCAATCTTGCTGAAGACAAACAAAATGGACAATATTTCATAGAAAATTCTTGAATTTTATATCTGCAATCATTTAGATATTTTTTCCAAAGAATCCATCTCAATTGTTCTAAATACGAAAAATATACTCCTTTTCCCACAAATATAAATTCTTTCAACAGCTAAATATCTGAATCAAAATATAGCACAAAAATTAAATTCTACTAAAGATGTAATCCAAAATACAAAAATATATTCCATACATTTTATTATGTATCATTACGATACAAAAGCTTATGCACATTTTTGCAGATTCAAAATTTACACTTTTAATAAAAATGCCAACATTTAAAACTCCAAACAAGGGTTAATAAAATAGTAAAATTCATGAATATGATAAACCTTTTCCACTTTTTTGTGCTTCACTGGTCTTCCATTGATTATTAAATATTCATTCAATACAATGCCTTCTACTGTTTGAGTGGAGCAGAATTCAGAAATGCTTGATCCTTTCTTAGGCACCAGGATATCCATCTCTATCTGCAAAAAGTTAATTATGAATTTGGTAATTATAGTAAACAATGAGGTATCTTAATCATTTTATTAGCATCATATTATGAAAAAATACTGACAGATCAGGCACTTACAGCAAAACAAGTCATAGCACATATTAAGTTATCATCATAGTCTGGCCAGAAAAAAAATAGCTTTATTTTCTAATGCATCATATAGGATTACTGGCAAGGGGTAAAAAATTGCAGCTTGTCTTACATGTATTTCGAAGCCCTCATAAAACCAATCCCAAAATGCAATCCATACAATACCGGTACGATGTGGAACTGCAAGTATGCACTATATGATTCAAACCTAATCGCACATTGATAGGAACCATGACATTGTATTTATGAAAACCAGATGTCGTATGAAACTAGGATTAGTATTTTCTGACTGTTATCATGAGCAATGGGCTATGATCAGTAATATCGCTTAGTGTAACACCACTATACCTTTTTGTAGTACTTTAGGTAACGTAACATAACTCAACCTATTGTAGCATTTCATAGCAAAGATAGGTTAAATGGAATAAGGGAACATTTGGTCTCAATTTCGCCCAAATAAAGACCTCTATCTATCTATCTAAAGGTGAAATTTGCAAATGCAGATGGGATGATATGGAATCATCGCATCAGAACTCTACTGTCTATTGCAACAGCCATGGAGAATTCATTGAGGATTCTCAGAATGGTGTCACAATATCAGAAGGGTATTTAGTTGCAAATATCTGTCTTGATGTTCCAAGTCTTCATATTTGTTTGAATGGTACGTCTTGGCGAGCAAGCCTTCGTCATTGAAATGTCAAATCTCATCCTCACCCCCGCTGCTTTATTTAACTCCAAACTTTACAAAATCAGCAAGCAAAGGGAAAAAGAACAATAAAGGAGAAATGCTAAAACTTGAGAGTTGATTTAAGAAACAACAAACAGGAAAATTAATAATACTACAAAATTCTAATCTTACGCAAATAAAACTCAAATTACAAACATACTGGTACAAAACTTCTGTTTTGATTTTATTTTATTGTCCACATTAGTGGTAGAATGAATAATATATAAAATATATTAACTCTTGGCCATCCAATGGTGAAAAAACTTTTATTTGTTTTTAAGGGAACCAGTAAATCTATATAGCAAGGACAAATTTAAAAATATTTTTTCTGCATCTTTTTCTGGGAATGTACTGAACTTTTCAGTAGAAGTAAAATTTCATGGAGAAAATTGGCTGATAATAGACTTTTTGGACAGTGAAGAGCAATGGTTCCACAAGTGGGTACTACCGTCTCCCGTGGGGCGGTACTTTAGTCTATGGGGGCAAAATAAGCAAGTAAGCGGCAGGGGGGTGTAAAAGGCTCCTGACAATGTGACATTAGTGAGGCTTGGTAACATTCCTTTAGCCCCTGTTTTAAAGCTTCATTTTTAAAGTTTACATTGTTTCTGCATCTGGAAGTAATTTAAACCATGTAATTCCTTACATTTCAAATTATGAATGGTTGAAAAATATTTACAAGCTTTTCTCGCACAAGGAAAACTTATGAAGGGGTTTAATCTCATTTGGTCTATTGTTGGCAAAACCTCACGACACCGAGTAGTTTGGCAGTAAAGTTCAGTGCGAATAAAACGGGTGTGAATCCAGAGAGGAATCAGCTCATCTGATTATTAGATTCAGTGGTTTTACATCAAATATTTATCTGGATAGTCATTTTCCAAAGCATTCGGTTCCAACGATATTATCAAGATTGTATTGGTGAGTTATTTTTCAGTCATCGCATGATATCATTCTAGTTATAGTACTATCATATAATTTTTTGTATTATTTTATAATGGCAAAGCATATTACGAAAATTAATGTCCAGTATATTGTTTATGTTTTCATGAAATGGTAATAGATAGTTCAAAAAAAGGACCTTTTATCTCATACTTCGTATACACACGATTGAACTTTCCCTTTGCCGACTAGATATCAATTAAATTAATTCCCAGTTCACTGATCAAAGTCACGGTTTTGCTGAGATCATGCATTTCCTTGAAGCTGAACATTTTTCAAACAATCGATAGTAATCACGATAATTCTTTGAATAAAGAAAACTTTGGAAATATTTCGCCTTCACGAGTAAACTGAGTAGTAAACATACTTCTTCACAAAATTCCTCTTACTAAAATATCATCAAATGAAAAGGTAGCCTTATTATGGAATAAACTTTAGTTGAATCAATGCACACACAGGTATCAAAAAATTGAATCAAAGCCACTTTCAATGCAACAGACCCTTGAACTGCCTTTCTTATGAATACAATTTAGAGAATTACATGGACTAATATGATCATAATGACAGAATGAGAGCCAAAGAAATATTATTTCATCCTAAACTGACTAGACCATTATTATAAATCGAAGTCGAGAGGAGCTTACTCTGCAGTGGAGTGTTCGGTTCGACATAGGTGAATGTGCAGACCTATGGACAAACTTACTATGCATCATTATCAAATTTGCGCTCACGTGATAAAAGTATTGCAGTTGTACATGAAACGTACAATATTTATTTAAAATCAATAAACTGTATTAATATTTTCAGTTTGCCCAAAGTGAAACTACTACTGTTCAAGAGCAAAATAATGTGTGTATAAATCCAGTTTTATACCAGGCATGAAGAACAAATTCATATATTCAGCCTTGCATACATGCTAAAAATTATGCCGCAAGCACATAAATATGTTGTCTTGATATTTTTCATATGGTTATTAGTAATTATATTTTAAAAAGCAACCACTTAAAGATTGAATCCACGTCTTATCATTAACTCATACGTGCATTCTATTTAGTTAATATATATTAAATTTTATTTTAACAATTGAATATTTAAACCTTTACTGTAGAAACAGAATGGCAGGGAATGACTCCTCAAAGATGAAATGCAGACAGTATAATATGGATTACCTTAGGTACGGATTGATAGTCACCTATAAACAAGCACATACCTATGTGCTTACTATACGAAAGGGTGTCTTCAAATGAGGCAATGAAACCTTCCAGAATAATTGACCATTTTTAGAAGTCACATCTTGACAAGATAGAAAAGACTAACATTTATTCAGTCACTTTGTGAAAGCTTGCAAAATCGTCCAACACTTTCAAGTATGTTGTGTAATGCTTCAAAACATATCACTGATGGCATCATACAATATGTCACTATAAATTGCCAAATCTGGAAAGCCACAAACAATTGGTGAAGAACTCATCTTACCAGCAGTAAGTGAAGTCCTGAGTACTGTTCTGCATGAACCACTATGTGATAAAATAAACATTATTTCCTTAAGCAACACTTCAGTTCAAAGACTAATAGATGAAATGGCTGAAAATGTGGAAGATGCATAGCACGACATCCTGAGAACAACAGAATTTGAATAACAGTTGGACGAATCAACTTTGCCACGTATTTAATCTGTGTTTCTACCTTAAGTACACTTTATTAAAGATGAAAATCTATCTCAAGAGTTGTTGTTTGCAAGGTTATTAGAAACTGACACAAAAGGGGAGTCAATATTTCGTATCATAGAGCAGTTCTTCAGGGACAAAAAAATCCACATTCAGACATGCTGGCCCTTGTGACAGAGGGAGCTCTGAAAATGACTGGTCGTCACTATGGTTGTATTGCATACTGAAGAAAATATGTACCAAATGTTTTTGCTATTTATTGTGTCATTCACTGACAACATCTACTGGCTAAAATACTTAGTGATTGCCTTTACGAAGTCCTTAAACATTGTAATTACCGCGGTTAACAAACTCAAAGCCCATGCTCTAAATGATCGATTCTTTCGAGAGTTGTGTGATGAGAACGATGAAGATTTCAAATGTTTGTCACAACGCATGGAAGTTTGTAGGCTATCAAAAGGCAATTATACATATAAGGCCCTTCTACTATCTTTTTGACACTGTCGTGCAGTTTTTTTTTAGGAGAAAGATGCTTTTCTTAGGGACAACCTTAAAGAGATTAGGAGTGACATTGCAATTTTGTCTGAACTATTTTTAAAGTTTATTGAAATGAATTCACAGTTGCAGGAAAATGATACTAACCTTATAAAGGTGGTGGTGGCTTAACCTTATAAATCTGTGGTGACTGTATTTTATTTTCAAGTTACTTTTATTTAAGTGCGACATAGGTCGCCATTAGCTTTATAAATTTCCTTCCCTGCCTAAGCTAGAAGAGCAAGCTGGTATCGGTGATGATGATTTTAGTCTTCTGTGACCAATTAGCCACCTTGCATACATATATGATGCAGCAATTTGAGGATCTTCTTTTGTTGGAAATTTCAGACTGGGTAATAAATACATTTGTAGATATTGAGGAAGTAGGACCATTAGAGGAAGAATTAATTGGACTACAAAATGATATTGAATTGAAACCAATTATGATAAATCATCTAGAGTTTTGGTTACAGAAGGAGTTTTCTGATCGTTACCCTGCATAACTGATGGTGGTTAAAAAACTCCTTGCATTTCCGACTTCGTATTTGGTGCAACGTGGTTTTAGTGCAGTCATTCACCTTATTTCCAAGCAGAGGAACAGGCTTCAGGTATGTGAACATGGTGATTTAAGACTCCTGCCGAGTGACATTAAACCGGATGTTGGAAAACTGGTGTCAGGCGATCAATCCCATTAAAATTTTATTCGATGGAAATATGTAATAAAATTAGGCAAAACAATCTCCTTAAATAACTTCTAGACCCTGAAAAACTATAATCAATAGTTACTTAATCGTTTCACTAATTTTAACAAAACATGATTGGTTATTCTATTTTCATAAATTGAAAATGTTCATGCAGCATGATTGCTTAATTTAAGTAAAAAAAGGACATATTAACTTCTGAAAAAAGCGTTTTAAAATTATTTATTTTGATAATTTATATTTTTGCAAAAAGTATATTCTCACATCAGTTCCTTTTATCGTGTATTGAGTATTTTGCATAAATGTGACATGAAAACTATACATCTATTGGATTCTAAATAAAAATTTGATTAGTCATTGTTTTTAAATTAATTATGTCGATGCTCCTTATTTTGTTTTATGATTTTGATTATTATTTAAAAGCTACCAATTAGGCCTTGAGTATAGGAGCATAGGTTTATGGATCCAAGCATTGGGGGCTCGAAAAAGTTTGGGAAATACTGGTGTAGAGGATAAGAAAATATGAAGAATTGTAGGAGGAAATAATAAATAGAAGAGGTAAGGCTGGTAGAAAATACTTTTAAGTCCATTGGATGTGTAATAATTATCACGGTAGGCCTAAGCCTACCTCTACGTGGTAATTTGGCTATTATGATGATGATTTAACAGCTTTTACTTATCATAAACCCAAACTCTCTCTTGAAATGTTTTACTTATTTCAAATGCACAAAAATACAATGAAATTACTCTCTTCTAAAATAGTTTGGCCCAAAAGACATTTTTACAACATTTTATGTAGAAGTAATACTCACTTCAACATCCTCACAAACCTCTTCCTCGGATGGTAAGTCTGAATCATGGTAAGAACCCTTCCAATACATCTGATGCAATAAAACAGCAAGCTTGTAACCTAATGCCTCCTGAACAGCTGATGTTAGTGCATGAGCAGTGCATTTCCTCCACACAAGGGAACCTTCATGCACTAATGAAAATGCAAGATTAGGTTTGGCCATTGAAAAACATCGAAGCAACCATAATATAGTGCGTAGACCAGAAGGAGATGTTGAGAGCATTTTCCGGCGGACTGGCAGGTTCATAAATAAATTTTTCACTATGAAAGTTGTACCTGAAAAATTACCCAACATAAAATAAGGTACATATAATAAGGAATAATATATAAATTTCAATTATTTTCCTAGCTTTATAGCAACTATTTGAATGAAGAAGATAATCCAATACTAAACAAGCCTGCAGCTGCTAAAAAGTGAGCCTACAGTTAATTAAAACTGACTAGAAGAATAAATTCAAGGAGTACATGGATATGGTTCAAACCCAAACATAAAAAACTTAAACTTAAGAAGGATATGTGTGAAAGAGATCCATACTTGAAAATTATGTTTCCTCCACTAAATTTTATATTTCTTCATGGTATGGGTAATATAAAATGTATGGCATGGATAATGGATTTTCATTTTAACTTTGAATTTAATCATATCTAAAACTTCATAATTCTTTTGATTTACTATATTGCCTTACAGTAAGTCTCATAATAAATTATGATTTATGTTACAGGAAAGTAATTCTTTGTAGGAAGAGTATTACTCACACTGTGCTCAAGGACATCCAAACATGTCCAGGCACAATTCGTGGATTACATACCATCATCTCTTTTTAGAAACTATAAATTAAACCCTTTGGTGGCAACTCACGACAAGAAAAACTGCAACATAAATTCTGTCAGATATATTCTTATGAATGAAGGTTTGTAAGAAGGGTGCACAATGACACATATTTACTAGCTCCATAACTTCTGAACTACATCAGTCTTAAAGTTTGAACATGAAATTGGGCAGAATATACAATAGGTATAGTTCATTCATTTCAGTTTATGAAAGTGGAGAAACAGACAGTAAAGATTTCACATATAACATTTTTTTGAACACAAAATATCTTGAAACAATTTAAAGCCAAAAATATTGGAAAATACTTACCATCTATTTACTTGTTTCTGAATGCCAGCAGTGCAACAAAGATGTCGGAAACCAAATTACCTATCAGGTGTTTAAAACATATTACGAAGGAGTCCAATGGCTCAGCTGAATTTTATCACTTTCCATTTTTTCTGTTCAAAATTCTATATTTCCTAATAATTTGATCATCAAATATCAATTTGAGCACTTCTAATATAAGTAGATGAATTTTTATACATTGGCTGGTATACTAGCTCCTAAGGGCTTAGGTTCAAATGCCAGCAGTGGAAATATTTTTCAGCGGTAACCAAATCCCTACTTAGTGCTGTGCAGAGGGAACTTCCAAGTCAAGCACATCATCCATTGGATAGGATACATTTAAATGTGGACCACTTGGTGCCTTTCATTTAGATAAGGCTAATGCTAACACTGAATTTTTCTTCATCCTTAACCTGAAAACCCTACCTTTTCCAAATCACCCACCTATCCCTAATGGCAAAAATGTCCATAGCTGTTGGTGACTTCCCCTAATAACTATTGCAGGGCGGCCAGCAATTACATGTTTTCTAATTCCAGGGTTTCAAGGATAAAAAATGGTTTAACAACTTTTTGAGATACCATTTTAACCACCTCATATTCCAAATGTAATCCAATCAAAACTTTAGTCTATATGGGAAAATGTTTCAGCACTCTCCACTGTACAATTGGTATTCAAGGCTGGATAATTAATTAATAAAATAATTTTAAAATTTGAGGATCACCAAAATGATAAACCTGCTCACAGTACAGATATTATCTTGCTTTCAGTTTTGAAGTCCTACATCTATACTTTTAACTTCATCATTAAAACATCTAGATGAATACTAACCATATCATGACTCCATTTGGAATATTGTATCACTAGCATTCAGAAAATTCAAATTTGTTAATAAGCGATAAGGAGTATATGAGTAGGCATCTAGTGTTGGTGGAAAAAAACATACCTATTGTAAAAGATTTCTTACCCGTGGAACGAGGGTGGTCCCATAAGTACCCGGCCTGACCTAGAGATGATGGTAGTAGGAAAGGCCTCAGCCCAACCAAAATAAAAGCTGAACTGGATTCTACCCTGGGTGAGTCTGCTCCTTTGTTTACAACAGTAAAATATTGGGTAGCAGAGTTTAAATAAGGTCGAACGAGCTGTCAAGACAAGCATTGCATTGGTCGACCAAATGAGGTGACGACTCCAGAAATGGTAAAGAAAATCCATAAAGTGATACTGGATGATCGTCGACTGAACGTGCACGAGCAAGCAGACATAGTAGGCATTTCAAAAGGTGCAGTACATCGCATATTAACTGAAAATTTAGACATGAGAAAGCTGTGTGCAACATGGGTGCCGTGTTCGCTCACAATTGAGCAAAACCAGCATCATGAAGATGTATCAATTGAGTGTTTAGCACATCTTTACAGCAAAGAATTTAGCAGAATTTTTGTGCTGTTTCATAACCATAGATGAAACATGGGTCCATTACTTCATAACTGAGACAAAAGAACGATCAAAACATTGGATTCAAAAGGAAGAACCGGCTCCAAAGAAGGCAAAGACCACTTGATATGCAGGCAAGGTCATGTCATCAGTTTTTTGGGATGAACGTGGGATAATTTTTATTGACTATCTTGAAAAAGGAAAAACTATCAATGGCAAGTATTATGCGAACCTATTACAACATTTTAGGGAAGAAATGAAGCAAAAGTGGCCGCATTTGCCTAAGAAGAAAGTGTGGTTCATCAAGACAATGCACCAGCTCACAAATCCGTTATTGCAATGGCCAAAATTCATGAATTAAAGTTTGAATTGCTATCTCATGCACCCTATTCGCCTGATAGCCCCCTCGGATTATTTTCTGTTTGCAAACTTGAAAAATGGCACGGTGATCAAAGATTTTCCAACTGTGAAGAAGTGATGTCAGCAGTTAATGGCTATTTTGAGAAGTAAGAAAGTTCTTATCATAAAAAGGGTATTGAACTTATTAAACATTGCCAGGAAAAGTATACAGAGCTGAAAGGAGATAATGTTGAAAAATAAATACATTTTTTTCCAACATTTTTGTGTTTTCTTTGTCGGGTCGGGTACTTCTGGGATTAGCCTCGACTTTTCCCTCAATAAGAATTAAAATTACTTCTCAGTTGTAGGGAAGCAGTAAACAGTTGTTTGGTTGAGTGACACTTGGTTAGGCCAACTAAAAGCACGAATGCTCCTTCAATGTACACACACAGATGTGACGCAAGATTCTTTACCTTCTTGCAGAATACATAGCATATAGGAAGCCATTAAAAAATTTGCTAGATAAGCAATATAAAGTAAATACAAATAAATAATTTTTCCATCTACTGTCCATTGTCTTCTTCTTGGATGTACCCTAGCAATCCATGGCCTAAACAGAAAAACTAAATCTGCTATTTGTTCCACATTATAATTGAGACTGCTATATTGGTGCTGGAAGTATGGAAATTCACCACATAAACATAATGAATTGCTATGTATGTGTGTATATATATATATATATATATATATATATATATATATATATATATATATATTCATTCACATGGAAATAGATATAAGTAAACGAGATAGCAACACATAGAAAGGACGAACACAGG
This sequence comes from Hetaerina americana, assembly GCF_022747635.1. Taxonomy (NCBI): domain Eukaryota; kingdom Metazoa; phylum Arthropoda; class Insecta; order Odonata; family Calopterygidae; genus Hetaerina; species Hetaerina americana. The sequence continues at coordinate 41,973,749 of NW_027286763.1, forward strand.
AGAGGTGGGGAAGGCAGAATCAAGCAGCTCACAAGGGTAAAAATATTTCCTTGACCGGGACTTGAACACTTTTCACTTGCCAGGCAGATGCTCTGACCACTTGAGCTATTGAGGTAACGTAATGTACACTGAGACCTGCAGGTCTCATATGTCACCAAGTACCCTGATTCTTTGGCCAAGAGATGGCACCAGGGGGCTGTTTCTTCAACCAGAGGATGAATAGACATCACACAAGAGGAAAGATCAGTGGCGCCATGTGGCCATATGTTGCCACTTTGTTTGCCATATGGCAGGATTTCGTGTTTGAATGTATATATATATTTTATACACATACTTTTATGAAGCATTATACTTAGCCACAATATCGTAAACAGTTGATTTGGGGTACCAGAAGAATCAAACTATTTCGAAATGTAATGCCCAGGGCAAACACTTTGATAATAGTGGTTCTTTGATTGCACTTCCCACTTGGATGTAATATCTCAGCCATTTTGAGGTTATGCCTGATTACTAGATGCCTATAGTTTTCAAGAACGCCAATCACGACCTCCGGTGGAACTACGATATGGCAAGAAATACAAATTGAAATTTGTCTGGATTTAAGCACCTCACCCTTTATACTATATATATATATATATATATATATATATATATATATATATATGTATGTAAATACATATATATATATATATATATGTGTGTATATATATATATATATATATATATATATATATATATATATATATATACATACATACATACATACATACACACACACATACATAAATAAATATATATTTTTTATAAGGAACAGGCCCCCCTACCCTGATGTGTGAATTTCACATGCCATCGGGCTTAGTACTAGGTGAACTCTGCCATCACCTACCAAAAACAACCTTCGGGTTGATTACTTTGTATTACTAATAAACATGCCTTCTTTTTTCCCAGTTTTACCGTTCAAATTGTTGTGAATCTGATTAAGAGAATCTTTATGGACCATCAAACTGCATGCCACTGTTATTAATGGAATTTGTCAGATTTTAATTTTAGTCAGGGCCAGCATAAACAACCTTATCTCAGTATCTACCTATCTAAGTAATTACTGTCTTCCATATTTTCTTGAGGTGCCACCCTGATTATTAAAAAAATGTATTTTTAAATTCTTCTTTGGCCATATAATTGAGGAAGCAACAATTAACTTGCGTTAGGAAGGAAATTAATTTTTTGAAGCAAGTTGCAGGGATTCTTGTACATATTATTTATTGGTCATTTGGTATCATATAAGGTAGGATATTATCACTTGGTTGGGGGATTCTTATTCTATGAAATTACAATCTCAAAATACAATCATTTATAAAATACAACAAAGGAGAGCTAATGAATTTTTGAAGTATGATAAAGGTTCTTACCTATACCTAAGTATGATGGTCCTGATGATATGATTCTTCCCTCTTTATCCACAGAGTAAGTAGTAGCAACATCATCATCATAAGTTCGTGTAGTAAAGCTTAAATCGGCTACAGTACACAAAGCATTTAAGGCTTGACCCCTAAAACCGTAACTTTGCAGATTATCTGAAAAAGAAAGGTAAATTTTCCAATTGTTCAATATATAGATGAAAAGATGTTAGCAATCCAAGGTATATAACAAAAATTGAGAAAGAAAATAAATGGGGCCTATAAATGTAACAGAAAATCCACCATTGAAAATTGCATCATATTTCATCCAATTTCACCATAGTCCATTTTCATCTAAAATACGGCAACTCCCACCAAATGTCATATGACCATTTATGACTTTTTTTAAAACTATATTTCGGTTACTTTAATGAATGCTAGAGGAAATACCACTGCAACTGATTATTATCAAATTAATCATTTGATCTGAATTTTCATTTGCACAACTCCACTATCTCCGCATGACATTCTCACCTAAATCTGAAAAATCTTGTATTTTAGAAGTGTGACCTGCCAAGCATACAAATGGAATGTCTGAATGACATATTCCTGACCCATTATCACGAACTTCAATGCGATTCAGTCCATATTTTTCCTAAAAAAGAAAAAAATATAACAAAGACGGTTAAAAGAAATTTAGGTTATCATCGATAAATCTGTTGAATGAAAAAAATTCTTAAGCCCCAAAAATTGTTTGTGAATTCAACTTATTTTTTGAAGTGATACATGCGTATTTAAAAAAAAATTATACGTGGTGTGAAAATGAATTAACAGCAGAAATAGATCCAGCACGAAAAGTTTTTAATGTTACAAACATACACAATTGGGCTTATTCCACACCCGATATGGGTCTGAGCAAAATATTGACCCTCTCGATTTGGATCATTGAAATTTTCTCCTTGGACTCACGGAATGTTCACAAAAATGAAGATTCCGTTTTACTGTGTCGGAAAAGGTTTCAGATATGCACTTATAAAATGCAAAATAATACCAAGGAAATGTTGATCGAAGTTGCTCCAGCATCAACAGCATTTTCTAGCAGTTCTTTTATGACACTGTACACTGAAGTGACAACAACAGAACTACCAATTAGTTTAGCTGTCCGTGCATCCAACGGGGTTATATGCATTGCGACATTGAAAACAAGTATATATCCAAAGACTTATGAAACAATTTCCCACCATTATCCGAGATGCGTACGCATGTGCGCTATAAGAAACAGTTGAAGAACGCTGATATGAGACTTTTCGTGCGATCAATTTGAATATCTCGAGCAGACGTCAAGTTTGGGTTATTTTACAGTTTCTGATAGAAAAGATATTTTTCCGGTAGCGTAGGATATTATCGACTGAGGTTTGTACGAAAACATAATTATTATTAGTATTATTCCTGAACAATCTATGTATCCACTTATTTATGTTAACAAGTTAGGTATCCGCTATAAAGTACGCATGTAACTCGATTTAGGAGCGCAGTACATTCTTATTGAGGAGATATTTAACATTATATCACATATAAAAATTTCAAAAGTATGCTGTTGATGTAGTATCTGTCGACGCCCGGATTGTATCGTGTGAATTAGCATGGGTGTGTCAGAGCACGTGGAGCAGGTATAACATCACAATATAGTATTTGTATATTTACAATTAGTGCATTCAAATCAGAGTCACTTAACGAGTAGTTATTTAAATTCATGGAAGAGTACCTTTTATGTTATATATTAGGTCTGACTGTAGAGTGTAACAATGTTGTTTTTGCTAATTCATTTATTTGTCCGGAGATTTGTTGCATATTCACACATACATAAATACGGTGTTCATTCCCATTTGACCTGTCATATACTTAACCTGCAAATTTCATTTTATACTATCTGGACAGATGAAGTGATAACGATTTATGACAAATTAATTAATAATAATCTATTTTTTCAGGGAACGGATATTACAAAAGAAAAATTGCACGTTTAATACTGGTAAGTGAAGTGCACAAAATTAGCAATAAGAAAGGTAATAAATGGTGCTATGGATCATTATTTTCAGCTAACACTAAGAGGATGTAAGGCACGTTGTTATTATATTAGTATACTATGCTATCGCTATATTCACCACCCCAAACCTACTCTAGGTGCTAATTTCTTCATTATTTGAAATATTTTTGAAAAAATGATGCATTTATTTTGTAGCCTTATAAACTAGAAGTTAGAAGACATTTTAGAAGACTTAAGTTTCAACAATATTTCTAATGCAGTCAAGTTTTATCTAGAGGTATATATTTTTGGAATTTTCTTTACTGATGCTGTCATATGTGTTTTTGCTTTTCTCATATCACTGGGGTTTGTGTTATGAGAAATACCAAATTTACTCATCTTTAATTTATTAAGTCTTATGCTTCGCCCTGTGGTTACACTCAAAGAAAAGAACAGGCAACAGTAAATTTTCTTGTTACGATTATAATTATTTTTTCATGGTCATCAATAATATCATTCACGTCTCAGTCACTACTACTCAATCATCACTACGTCTCAGAGTAGGTGAAAAATATTTCTGTTGGGCACTAATGCACAGAATATAAAGGAACACTTTAAAATTATGGCATTTGTTTTGACTATACTACCCCTTTACTGAGGTTCAAAACTCAATCAACAAAAGTATATTACAAATTTTTATAGGCAAAACTTATTGCAAATGCATATTTAATGACAATCATAACATTATGGGGAAAGGAAATAGAAATTTTAATCCAGTTATTGTGATTTATGATGATATATAATCACATAGTGGGTTGTGGTAGTGCATAGGTAGAGCGGTGGACTACTGACTGAAGGCCCTGGTTCAATTCCCAGGCAAGCCTCTCTGGGCACCTGCCACTCTACCCAAGCCATGTGACTTTGCAAGACCAGATCTTCCGTAGGAACTATAGCTGGCACAGGGAAAAGCACTGGCCACCCTACCCTGCTGTGTGAATTTCACATGCTTTCAGGCTTAGTACTGGGTGAACGCGATCATCACCTATCAAACCGACCTTAGGGTTGATTACTGTATTTATAGTTTTATAATTACATCAGACTCCCAATGAGTCATTAAAGGCATTGAAATTCAGATGACTTTTTTTAGAACTAACTTATATAATTAACTTTCATTTCTAGGCTGTTGGCAGGGTTGTCAGATATAATGTGATGTCATGATATTGAATCTTAACAATTTTTCCCAAGTGCAAATCACCAATGTTGTTATTACTTTAAATTCACTGGAAATGTTTATGAATGTGTGCAAAATGCTACAAGATACAAAAAAATAAATCTGTGTATAAAGGCAGGTTAACCTAGTGCATCTCTATGGTGACATCAGACAGAGTTGAAATAGAGAGGTGTTGGTCACACTGAACAAGTTACAAGAACAAAAGGGTTAATATGCACTATCCCTAGTTCCATAAATGCTCAAAGTTCACAATAAAAAAAAATGAATCATCAAAGATAATGGAAATGGCTAAGTGATAAATGCTTTTTCATTTAAAAAACTCAAGTAAAATCTCTTAAGACTGAAAATTGTATGTTTAGACCTAACAATTTGGAGTTTTTAGGTTTTTGGCTCATGCACAATATTGATGAATACATTGACCAAACATTAATGTAAAGGAATGTATTGGAAAGCAGCAGCACCCTTTTCGACTTGCTTACAGCAGAAGTGGTACTTGAGCTCAATACAAGTAGTCTTCTTGGAAACAGAATGTGATTAACTTTGTTTTATGTTATGGGTAATTTCTCGGATATTAGCAACATGCAAGACATGTAATCACTTAATGAAATTGGGCTCCCAATTAATGAAAAAATGCTTCATCCAACTATATTCTCTGGGCAATGTACTCTGATTTCTCAATAGACATAGCAAAACATTTGTTTAATGCTTTCCAGAGTGATTGCTTCCATTGCTAACACTGCAATGAAACTTCTCTTGGATTTAATTTTTGGCTCATAAGTCCATTTTTCATCAATATATTTTCATAGGTTTGAACTTCCTTTTGTTGTTGCCAAAAAAGATTGTTATTCGCCTTCAAGCACTTTAGAAGATGTTTCACAGATTGATATTTACCTTTGGGAGAGGCCCTACATGGCTGGTTCACCATCTGTACAGAATAAGCTGGTGATACAATCCCTTTTCCCCTCATTAGGTCTCAGTGAAGCCTTTCTAAACTTGTGGGTTGAATTAAGAAAATTAATATAAATATAGAAAAAAGATTTTGGATTTGATTTATTTTATTACCTGCATTAAGAAAAATTCAATTAAAGTTACTTAGGAAGAGGATTTTATAATTAAATATTGACGCAAAATAAATTTTAATTTAATGCTCATGGAAAGAAAAATTGTAAATTTGTTTATTCCACTAAATGTTCTAATCCTATGACCCAGGTTTCAATACCTAGTATCATCTTCAGTTGTATTGTAGTATCATATTCTGATGTATTACAATATTGTCTTAACCTGAAGATGAAAGATAGTGTAATGAATAATAATGTAATACTCAATAATGTAATACCATCAGTAAGGTATCATCTTCACCTGAAGATAATACTATGCTAAAGTTACTGGAGAGGTGTAATACAATATTTTTTGGATTGCAGGTGGTGAAGGAATAATTCTTGGTTTGGAATTTGGTTGTCAAGGAAGTGGCGGGTCGAAAAAGATGGTAGTATTTGCAGAATGGGTGGTTGGATGGTGCGGAGAGGGGTGGAGAAGAGACACAGAGGTCCCACAGGAGTTTTATGGACTTGAAGATGCCTAGCAAGTTTGGCGGGCGTTTAAACGAAACTGAGGGACAATGTGGAAATAAAGGTGATGTGGACTGACTGTTATGAATAATTGGAAAGAGTTCATGGGTTATGATATATTTTTATTATAAGGTAATCTACCAGTTAAGGTAGGTTTTGGGTGGACACAACTACCAAACAAATATTTTTTTACTCCTAACAAAACACAATCCAGCAACCTACTCTACATCAAGTCCTTCTTCATCTGTGTCCTTCCTTCATCCCATCTGACGTCCCTGTCGTGCTCCTGCCCTTTCCTCATTTGCCTAACATTCTCACCTCTATTACAGCCTTCAACATCCCACTACCGATCAATATGCCCTTCATTCATTTTTCCTGCCTCCTTAGGATTTCTTCTAACCAACCTCTCTCCTCGCCCATCATAACTAGTACTACCTCATTTGTTTTCCTTTTGGTCCATTTCACCTTCTCCATTCTTTCCCACACCTACATTTCAAAAGCCTCTAATCTACATCTATCCTCTTGCTTCAGTGATCATGTTTCTGCTCCATACATAACCAAGCTCCATATGAAAGTTTTTGCAAGTCTTTTCTTAACATCTTTGCTCAACGTCCCCGTCATTGACTCCTTCCTCCTTGTGAAAGCCTCTTTGCCTAGTGCAATTCTTCTCTTCTCCTTACGTTCATACAATTTTGACCATGTGGGTTGAAAACACTTACTAGATACATAGACTGTTCTACCTGGTCTAGTTTTTGCCCTCCTATTTTGATGTTTAGCTTAGCCTTTTTCTCTCTAGAAAATCGCATAACCTTTGTTTTATTAATATTGATTCTCATCTCATATCTATCGCACTGAATTTCCAATTCACTCAGCAATGCTTGCAAGCATAATGATGGACTATATATGTGTGTGTGTGTGATGACACTTGAAAGGAATCTCACATTGTAGATTGTTTGAGCTTTAGACCTTCTCTGAGGCATTCTTCAAGTAAGACAGAAAATTTCCTGAGAGAAGTAAGTGGTCTGGGGGGGGATGGGAAGGTGCAGGGAATGCTGGAAGGGGATTCAGAATTAATTTTCAAACTTGACACATGCTTCACTGGCAAAAGTTTTCTGGTTTTTCTGAATCTGCTTTTGTCAATCTGCAAACACTTTCTGTAGCTGTAAATGAATCAACTCTCATGGGGATTCAGTAAAAATATTGGGGAATCAGTGTTATTCAGGGGCTGAGGATGCCTTAATCAATATTCTGATGACAATTTGCAATTATCATTATTCCAGTCTCTATTCTTCTTGATTGTACATTGATATAAATAAGGGATTTGATACTATGCTCAACCATGTTTAAATCCAATGATAGACTGGCTCAGCAAGATACTTGACGTTGGGCTCCAGTGGGCCATTGCACCAAGGACCAATATACGCAATGCATCCCCATATAAATTAGTTTAGATAAGGGAAATTATCAAATACTTTACAGGGCATATTTTGGTAGACAATCCATCCATGTTTTAATGATAAATTAACTTCACCATGACATTTGCAGAATTAGAAATCTTTGATTCAAGAGCTATTTAATCAACCATTCTCATTTTGTAAAGTTTAGAAACTGTTTTTGTGAATATTAATTAAAATATGTGCACACAGACATTGTCAGGTGGCACACATATCCCTAGATTCATGATGATTTTGCACAGAACAATCATTAAAAAAAACACCATTGCATACAAAATGCTCCATTTCTTTTTCACACAGGAAATGTGGATACCCGGGAAATTACTTCTTTTAAAGCATTTTCTCCAATATCTCACTGAATATCTCCAATAGCTTACCATATCATTGTCGCCAACTGATGGCCGAAATTGAAATTTAGCGTAATGGTATAGAATGGTTGTTGGAAAACATTAACCCTAACAAATACTCCAGGTCCCATCAAATATTAGCTTGTATATATAAGTTACTGGCGCCGGAAATATCGCTGAATCTAGACCTCATACCTGTATTTAAGAAGTCCCTAATTGATTACAAGGTTCCCAGTGACTGTAAAACGGCGAATGCCTATATGCAAAAGCGGACGCATGGAAGAACCAAGAATTTAGAGACCTGTTTTCCTCACATCCACATCATGTACGAGTCGAGTACCCGTTTGGTCATGGAACATATAATAGTTAGTTCGATAATAATGCACCTTGATAGGCAAAAGACATGATGAAAAACCTGCATGATATCCGAAAGGGTATATTCTACGAGACAGCTTGTTCTTTTTGATTATGATATTTTGGGTTCGGGAGAAACTAATGTTCCAGTGGACATGGTTTTTCTTAAAAAAAAGCATCCGACAAAGTATTCCATAGTTATCTTCTCATAAGCCTATGGCATAGATAAAAATATCCTGGGTTGGAATAAAGACCGTGTGAATGGACGTCTAGAAATGGTAGTCATACCCGGCGTTAACTCCAATGCTAATAGGAAATAGCTCGTAGAAGTTACTTCAGATGTTCCCGAGGAAAGTTTTATTGGGTTCCTTTTATTGCTGCTTTGCGTTGATGACTTTAACTCTGTGGTTAATAGTAACATACGCTTATTTGCCGACAAGTCAGTGGTTTATATATATATATATAATATATATATACATATATATATACATATATATATAATATATATATACATATATATATACATATATATATAATATATATATACATATATATATACATATATATATAATATATATATATATTTATACATATATATATATATATATATATATATATATATATGTTAGTAGTTCTGAGGTTGAAGTCGCTTTAACAGATGCCCATAATGAAATACAATGTTTTTGTGACACTTGGAAAACAGAATTAAACTTAAAAAAAAGTGTGTAGTAATGAATTTTTGGAATAGGAGTAGGTCCCTCCCAAACGCCTGCTGCAACAAAATACCGATATACCCGAACCGAAGCCAGCATCTTCAGGATCGAACTGAGATTGTTGTAATTATTTTCTATGCCATGCTAAAGGAGAATATGTTTGAAATAACGAAAAAAATCATTGGTGTCTATGCAGCGATAGAAAAAATACTGTCCAAGGGAAAAGACTAACAGCGAATGGTAATTATAGCGAGGTGAATACGAAGCATACAAGTATACAATACTTGTACATTCTTTTAAGTGCTATTAACATAGACTCATGCAGAATACGGTGAGAGTAAAATGATGATGCTATGCCAACAACACATTATATACTTGTACATTTCTAAACAGCACTAACATATTTCGATTATTCTGGAACATATCGTGTTTCAATGAAGACCTCTGCTCCAATCAGTGATATTGACTTATCAGTTTTGAATCGTTACACGCCAAAATATTTGTAAAATATCATCAGAAAGACCCTCGTACGCAATTCTGCTTGGGCTTTCTGTTCATATGTTATCCAGAAATTGGACAGGATAGGGAATGGTACGATCTGCTCCGATTACCCGTGGAATTGAACGAAAAGTTGATCTTTCGATATGCGGAAGGAGCACGATCGAAGGTTAAACACTCAAGGCGTGAGTTGATAGAAAGAAGTAAAGTATTTTCACAAGTTTGACGATGGCACTAAAAAGAGTGTTTTTGTGCCATTTGTGTTCTGCACTATTTTCACTTCTGTGACAACACTAATGTGTAAATTGCATATTATGTTTTATATTTTACGCATACTCCTGCGTTGAATGAAGTTCATGTTCCATCCCCGCCAGCCGAATTTCTGCGCGGACCCCCGCTAGTATTGAACTTTTTCAAATTACTAAGAGAAAAGATTTATCCGCAGGTGTTTAACATGGTTAGTATCGTATGATTTTGCTTACTTCTCGTCCTAAAAAAAGTTTTTTTTGCACCTTGTTAAAATACTAGCCAGTATGCGTAATCAGAGCAATGGTATTTCCCCACCCTTGGAGAGCTTATATCCTTCTAAATGAAATTCAAATTTTGTTTTGTAACTTGGACAAAAAGGTCGAAATCTTGTTCACAAAAATATCGTATATTCTCTCGTTCGAGCTGAAAGCGAGCCATCAGTCAAACCTTGCCAGGAATGGTATAGCAAAATTCATTAATACACATGAGGAAGTTAAGGTTCTCCTCACTTCCCTGTGTAACAGCTAAGAACTCTGCGTAGTGATTAAGGAATTAATTCTGCTTTCAGAATTAATCTTCCTTCGTTTAAACCGAGGAAGTGCTTAATCTAATTAACTGCTGATGGGCCGATTTCGCATAAGTGCAACTCCTGACTAATGTGAATTATGCAAATTGCTAGGAGCGATCAAATCTCCCGAAAGAGTCATTACGTCCTGCTAACTCTTATCTACAGTTTGCCATTCTTTATCAAATTTTTTTTGTTTCCTGTGACACGAGGTGTAAAATATGCTCGAAATACATGGGGGATGATATGACAGGCGAGGATTAGTCAAGTTCTCAAATGTGCTGACATATTCGTAATACATAATAATACATATACATAATAATACATAATACATAATAATACACTAAAAATGACATTTACATATTTGAAGAATGCAGGACGCCTGTGTTATAGGAGAAGGCACTTCTTGAGGCATTAGAGAATGGGGAATTTGGGTTTGGATTTTGTGTGCGCGAGGCAATTCCAACTGATTGCGAGATGTAGCTTCATTGTTAGGAAAAGCAAAGCCGCCATTATATGTCCTTGCATGCATGAGCCTTGGGCACGCGAAGCCCCTGGAGACCGCTGCCGTGGGAGTTGCGGCGACCTCCAGTAGGAGGATGACCGCATTGCAGTCAATCTGTTTTGCGGGAAGAGGCTTGTTTAAACAGTTGATTATTATTTGATGGAGGTAAATGCGTTAAACCTTTCTAATATAATTTTAAAAATATCGTTAATTTGATTTCTTGAGCTGATTCATGCAGGGCGCAATCTATGATACTTTCTTGCTAGAAATGACTACTTTTGCTTACCTATTACTTTTTGATCCCTTTACCCTCCTTTGATTTCTTCTTCGCGCATCACTAAACATGACCTTGATAAATAATGCCCACCTTTTCCGACCTTCTGAGAGAGTCAAGTTCATTACAGCATATTTGTGCCATCGATGGAAGTTCTTTCTTGCCGTCACTGAAGACTAATTTAACACCTTGGTGTTGATCAAAATTCTTCAGTTCTATTCAAGAAATGCATCATTCAACTTTTTGAAATAAATTTTTAGAAATAAATTTATATGTATTCATTTCTTCTGTAAATCTGTCCTGTGACAGATTTCAACTGCGAGTCCTCCATTATCCTTCGTGCCGGAGCGTCTTCTTTCAGCTGTTCGTAGATTCTTTCTTTCTTGACATCTGCTAGGTTTACACATCTTCTTACTCCATCTTCCTTTCTATGATCGTCCTCTTTAAACATTCCATGGGTAGTTTGTGACCTACTCAAATGTTTTTCTCTTTATCAGCACAAGGGTAATGAGGTATTCGAGAAAGAAGAGAGTTAATATTAAAATAGGAGGGCATAAACGAGAGCTGGTGGAATAGTTTACCTATCTTGGAAGTGTTTTGGACCAAGATATTCAAAGTAGGCGCGAAATCGGAAGGTTTGCGTTAGACATAGAAGCTTTCACAAGGAGGAAATTGGTGATAGGCAATGCTTGGGTAAGGATGTTAAGGATAGATTTGGGAAGAATTGTATGGCGTGGTTTTGTGTGGCGCGGTAATATGATCGTTGAAGAAAAGTGATAGGCGTATATGAGGAAACTCGTATTGGAAACTTTCGTTGGTGTCGAGAAGTATGAAATAGGGGAAATCGACTGAAAGGAAAACAAACGAGGAAGTGCTTGGAATGGGGGGGAGGTGAGGGAATTGTTGAGAGAAATCAAAAGGAGGCAGGATAGGCAGATGTAAAGTATTGGATTGATGATGGAATGATATAGACTGCAACAGAGTGGAGGACTTGAAGGCAAGTGAGGTAGAGGTAGGAAAAGGATGGGAGTGGTGGATAAATGTAGGGAGGTAGAATTTATGCGGAGTTGAAAACAATTTATAGTAATGTAGGGTGTCAGATTGTGTATTGTTAGGTGAGGATAGGAAATGTAGCAGTGTTCAGTCTGTGTTCATCCGAAACCTTTCTTGAACAGTGGTCTGCCAAATAATAATAAGATATAATAGCTTTTTCCTTTCCAATTTAATTCGTCTTATCGATACTTATGCTCAGTTCAAACTATTGTATTTTTAGTTAAAGCCTTAAAAGCTAGTTTACCTATATCTGTAGCAATATTTTTTGCAGACGTAATTGTTTCTAAATTTGATAAAACGGGCAGTTAATGAGTCTAAAACGAAAAAGCAATGAAAATTCATTTTACTAAATGGAATAAAGGTATTGAACTAATTAGATTATTTTTGATTTGATTCAATGTAGGATATATTTTTAATAATTTGTAATTGTGTAATATGTATGAGATTTCTTTAGTTTTATTATTTTAGTTCAGCAAGTTGTATATCTGTTTAGTACTTACATTTTGAAATATCTTTCCGTAATATTTACCATCCGACTTTATTTTTGGCCACTTACCTTTGATCAATTTGTTTGGAAAAGTCTTCATCCTCAACCCCATGGTTACAAATACTGATACGAAAAAAGTTGAAGTAATTGTGAAAATATTATTTTATTTCTCACCCCCAAGCAGCATACACCCCTATTTCGGTTCTGATATTCTCCAACTACATTCGTTTACCTTTCATTCCCCACCACACCGTTCGAAACTTCAATCAATACTGTTGGCTGTCAACCTTAAATTGGGTAGTGTTAGTTTCATTCTTGCATTTTTTGTTTTAATGTGAGAAATACGTGACGACTTTTATATCGACAGCAGTAATAAAACATACTCAAGTTCGCACGGGAGTAATACTTCCTGTTTATTTTAACTTCACCAACCCTAAAAATATTGTTAGCATTTATTACTTACTTGGCCAGATATTTTTTCATGTTTCGTAATGTTTGAGGCGTTCAATAAAGTCTAGTGAACAAGTTAACGAAAGTAATGCTGAATATGAGCAGGCCGAGGAGATGCGCGACTCATTCATAACCTTTACATGAGTCAGATGACACAAGTAGATGTAGATAGTTTAGGGCAGTCGAGGGAGAATCACAATGGGCAGTGGATTCAGACAGAATTATTCGTAATTGCGAGTGATTTTTACCCTTTATGCCTTGGAAATAACAGGGGAGGCTTGGAACGGAGAAAAGGGTAGGTGGACAGCTGATTGTCAGATTTGCAGGTGATCTAATATTAGTTAGCCAGAAAGTCAACTAATTACAGGTATTGCAATGAAATGATCAAGAAGCATGGTTATTAAGTTTAATATATGTGTTCGGGATTAAATTAGACCAGTTGAAAGAGTTCTCATATTTGGGAAGTAGATATTTTGGAGAAAATAGAATACTTGTACACATAAGAAGTACGATGAAAAATCCCTTGCAATAAGGATGTCGTTGATGACAGGCATACGAATTGAAGACATACGGTTACGGTTGTCAAAAATTATAATGGAATGTAGCACGTGGTAACTTAGAAGCTCCATTTTTACCTCAATAATACTAGAAAGGTGCGGGTGGAAGAGGCTCAGAATAACAAAAATACTATGGATACTTGAGTACATATAAAAACGCGTAAGATGGGTAACGCGCTGGCCTGTTAATCAAAAGTTCGAGTCCTGCCTCGGACAGCTGTGTTGAGTAACTCGCTCTTGCGGCTCCTGGGAAACATGATGACAAGCCGGATGGGGCTTATTGGTATCCCAAGGGGCCTGTGGAACATCTGAGGTGTCCAGAGCGCCAAAAATTGATATAATTGGAGATATCTAAAGATAAGAGATTAACTTGAAAAGAGAAAAATATTCTAAACTAAAAGCATATCAGCTATTATTATAATAAAGCAACTATTATATCGTCGGATTTAGAGCGCCGAGTTAATTTTTATCAGTTTAAAATGGAGATGAATAGCTACCTACTTTAAGCGAGTAAGCATTGTTGGTTTGATGCAAGTCAAATTGTGCCAGATAACTATTTTAAACTCTTTTCTAAAGTGAAGATAAAAAAGAGAATAGTCGTTAAAGTGTAGTTATATTTATTGATTGGTTAAATTAGTAAACCGAGGCACCATGCGAACACTAATTTTTTTCATGTGAATGTGATAATGAGTCTTTATTTAGAATGACCTAGATTAAACTAAATGGAGAGCATGGGAGTAGTTTTAGTATGAGATAAATTCATGGAAAATCCGTTGGAAGAAATGAAAATATTACTATTAATGTGGCATCCTTTCGGTATTTGATGCTTCTACAGTTAATTTCAGTGTCATGTGATGGATATTAATGAATGACTCATCCATTCCTCAGTTTTGGTATTCTACGAAATGAATTTCGTCTGGATTCTTGTGGACTTTATTCCACTCTAAATCACTGGAAGCTGCCTAAGTAATCACTATAGGTTCAGGGTCGAGGCAAAAGGAAGGGCGTTCTGATTTCTAGGAAATCTGGGAATAACGATTCACATTCCTGGACCAGCGCCGGCTTTTCTAACAATGAGACCCTTTTCACCACCCACACTTAGCGCATCCCATCCTAGTGGTGATTTCATGAACCGTGTTGTCTTTTGTCAGGTTTCGCCACCTCCCATAACTCCTTGCTGCTCTTTTATAGGCTTAGTGGTATTAGGTGTAGTTGTATGGAAATAACTAATTATGGTTCAAATTAAACCACTGTGAACATCCCCGATGCAATCATAAATAATATGAATGAAAGAAGCCTATAAGGTGTTTTCCACCTTATCCTCACTAGAGATAAACCTTGGTGCAACTAGTTTCAAAGCATAGGCGTCAATCTCACATGCCAGGTACATGAGGGTGACGCCTATGCGTTGAAAATTGTTGTACCAAATAAAAAGTGTGTGGATAATACCTAGTATTCTTCTTTCATTAGAGATGAATTTCCACTTAGTCAAGCCCGATACCATCGAGTGCTTACATACAATTGTAAACCTGGGTAGTTGTTTAATTTTAATCATAACCTTGTATGCAATTTTTTTCCCAGCTGCCTCACTAGAGATAAACCTTGATTCTGAGAGAGGGGAATTTCGCAGTAAGGGGAATATCAGCAGCGATCGATAGGCTGTAATCAATGTAATGCCAGTGGTAATCAATGTTCTTTTTCATTCACATCGCATGAGCAATTTTTTTCATGAACAGTTTCACTACGGGTATTAACCGGTCATATCTACTTTGTTTAAAAGGTTTTGTAATGCGATTTTAGCGTTTGAGTCATGCATATTTAAGTTAGCTTTCCCGTGGAACTCTCCTTCTCAAAAGCATGCTATATTTTTCACCCGAATTTCCATCAAATACGCAGTTGTCACTCGCCGAAGAAAAAATCACTCTCAATAATATATAATTCTATTAATTTCAATTATAGTCATATATTTTGTTCATTGAATGTGATAATGGGAAATTTAGAGTCATTAGTAATATGAAATTTGTTAAAAATATGTTTTCAATTTTATTTTCTCCTAGGCTCCATTGTTTTAAATTACTTTATTATCTGTAAAAATTAACTTCCAGACATACCGTTCATACAAAACACGGGAAAGACATTGGGGAAAACGGGCATTGTCGGGATTCTGCTCTCGAGGAAAGCTGATATTAAAGAAACAGTATTAATATGGGAGCTACACGTTTTATTGGAGCTTTGCAGTGTAATAATTCGCAAATGATGCCTGTGTGGTAGACGTAAAATATTACCTATTTTTTTTACCGACATTAAAAAAAATAATGCCATAAATGCCATTTTATTGGAATGTGTACATAACCCAAGCGATGAGAGTGTTTCATTATCAACATAAATAATAATTGCATTTTATCTTTCTTACCCTTCAGATTACAGACTGCTCAGCTGTACTGCTGTACTACTTTTGTTATTGGAAAATATGGCTTGATCTACATAATTATCAAGATGCAAGATTTAATTGGATATGGTGAACAGGATATTCAATGGTAAAACTATTTTTTTTCTGAATTATTACGCATACGCATATTTTGGACAATTTACACCTCATACCATAATATGATACCACTGATACAATTGTCACTGTTTATGAATCAGTTGTTTTTATGATCGACCGTTTCGGTATTTAATGACTATTTAATTGAATCATTCACCTCAGTAAATCATTGGGTCTTGAAAAATACGATTTTAACCACTAGACATGCCAAATTTCTGGAAGAATTTATAAATTTGCACTCCGAAAATTAGAAAATCGCTCCAATTAGTTATAAAACTGAATTATAAATATTAATAGGAGATTAACGGGAAATAAGACATAATTCTTATCTATAAAAAAGTTTTTCATAAAAAATCTGTATTAATGAGTCTGTATATTTAATGTTTTTCTCCTTGTTTTCGTTTCTCTTCCCATCATCACTCGTTGAAATGTTTTATCTATTCAATTTTATCAATTTTTTAGTGATTGAATTGCGCTGGAATTTCGGTTTTTTTCACTCAGACAATTTTATGAGCTTGTTTTAGGATCCTTTTTTAATTTTAAAATATGGCCTTATCCAATGTTTTTTCTATTCAATTTTTGAAGTACCATTTCTTCTCTATCGGTACTATTTGCATGGATCCTCTCGATACGTGCCTTAGATCTTTTTATGGTCGGGAACATAAATATATAGCTTGAGGACTGTCTTTGCTTTTGCCGGAGAAGAGAATTTCCGTGTCCTTCATTTCGCAAGAGCGGGTGAAAGGAATACATGAAGATGCTCCGAAGTTTCCGCTCCTTGAATTTTATCCGCAGAATCTCTCTCCGTAGGAATAACCCCATGAGGAGGCTGCTTAACCAACGTTCATCTGAATGGGGAATCGATCCGACCCTTGGGCACATATATATTAGGATCCATTCTGAAAGGGCTGCCTTTGGATTTTACATGATATGAAAGTTTTCACATTGCATTCAGAAAATGTTTTCATTGAAGAAGATGGTATTTATAGCATATGAACGTCTGAAATCGGGATTTAAATATGAAATTACGTCGATGGTGTCCGTGATTTTGCTTTCTTTCGGAATTATTTTATTCGACCCCCTGAAAATAGACATTATTTGATGTTGTTCACACTTTATAAAGAGTAGAATTATTATTTGTGAACCCTAAGCTTTCTTTTTTATTTTATTAGCCTTTGGTGATGTTGTCACGTTTAAAAAGTATAAGGAGTTCAACCACTAAAAAGGGTAGTGATCCGAGAACCCAGAAATGAAAGACACAGAATAATTATAAGTGCAAGGAGATAATAAACTGATGCGGGAAATTAATCAGGCGAAATAAGCATGGTGGGTGGAGGACGCTGGGCGAGTACCTGGAGGGTTTACCAAGGAAAAGTGAAATTGGTGGAGTACCCAGAAAGGTGAAACCTCTCTCAGAAAGTAAGATGGGAAAATCCGAGCGCGCTTTGAAGCTACGACTGAATAATTATGAATTGAACCAAGAGAGATGCAAGAGAAATGGTAAGAATTAATAGAGGATGTAAATGTTAAGGATATTTGGCTTGGAAGTTCAGATACATAGAAAGAAAATGACGAATAATGAATATAAGATAGGTCTGTATATAAGATAGTCAGTTAAGCTACCGAGGCATCCTCTTACACTCAGAAATGTTTGCGGGCGAAAAAGGAACAAGATGTTGTGACGAAATACACTTCGATATTTTATTACCCCCATCGTACTGCAGTATGAGATCATGCCAATAAAATTAGAGAGATTAAGTGTAGAACAGATAGATTTAAGATTAATTTTTTCCACGAACGATAAGGGATCATAATAACATTGTCCGACCGCGGTAGGGTCATGTTCGGTCAAAAATTAGTCTGGTGTGTTTTCACCCCCTGCCACACACCCTAGAGGTGGGTTGGAGAGTACATAAGTAAATAAAATATCGCACATACAATGTCACAGTCATTTGCAGTCGTGCGCGTTACGCCAAAGTTTACGAGGTTAAAGCCAACTTTAAACACTAGGGTGAGTTACCTTCGACAAATTTTAAGAAATTATGGGAGATGCCGCAACGGTAACTCTTAGCGGAGTCATCCGCTAATCCGGATTACAATGCAGCAAAATCAAAGTGTGAAAATCATTCGACTTGACAGAGGAAAAAAAATCGGATGGTATGAGGACGTCTCGGTAGCTTAATTTGTTAAAGCAGTCGGCTGAACTTCGAGGGATCAGGGTTCGGATCCATCCGGGTTCGAATGGTTGTTACACTTTAAAATTATTACATTGTAATGTTCATTAGTGACAGGGACGTTGTTAAGGGAGAACTCTTAAAAATTTTGATGCGGAACATAGTTTTTAACGGTGCGGAAACATGGTCAATGAAGCAGGATGTTAGGTGTAGATTGGAGGCTTTTGAAGTATGGGTGTGGAGAAGGATGGAAAGGTGATATACTAGACCGAAAGGAAAACAAACAAGAAAGTACTGGGCATATTGCGGGAGGGGTGAGGATTGCTGGAAGGAATTCAAAGGCAGGAAAGTTGAATGGAGAGCATTTTGATTGGTAATGGGATGTTGAAGTCAGTGATAGAGAGGAGAATGTTAGGCAAACGAGGAATGGGTAGGGATATAATTCGTACGTAATAGTTGAACAAAATGAAGGGAGAAAGGAAGGATACGGAACAATATTAACAGTATTAACAGTTCAATGTAGTGAGGTGTCAGGCTATAGTATCTTTTTAGATGAAGGTAAAATTCTAGCGATGATCAGTCAGTGTTCATCCTTCCTTGAACGTTAGACTCCCAATAATAATAATTGTATTAATAAATAATTTGTCATTCTAGCAGGATGAAATTAAAGCGGAGAATAATATTCATACTGTTGCTCATATGGTAGAAATTCAATTTAGTACGAAGACTAGTTAACATTAAATTTTCTCTAAGGAAAAATTAGTGACCGACCGTGAATCCAATTTCCTCTCAGAGTTTGGTAACTGGGCTATTAATTTTTTATTTGATGAAGTGAAAATCTAATGCTAGTCATGAAATTAAATTTTGCAGATAGCTATTTATTATCAAAGAATTTTGTTAATTATTCATCATCTTCTCCAAAAATTAACCTTCATTACTCGAAGGACTTGTTGCTAGGTAATAATGCTACATTTAGGAATTGGAAACGGTACTCTTCGTTTACAATTTGAAGTGTTCTACTTCATCCAGAAACCTCTCTCAAATAATTTGTTCTCCCTCTCTTCCCCGTATGACTCTTTCATCTTTTTTGTTGTACGGACCATCTGAATAACTATTTTTCCATCTGCATCCCCCTTCTGTTACCACCCTAGCGTTATTTAGCCTTCGCATTTGATCCCCTCTCATTAACCCACCCGCCCACTTTAAGCGACCCCAAACTAAAATCCCAATGGGCTGCTCTTATCCTCCCCTTAACCGGCACTTCACCGCACCACTTTTCTTTCCTGTCCGCTTCTCCACCCGTTTCATTCCAATGCGACCAAAACTCCCTCCCATTCTCTGTGTCCCCTCCTCCGGCTCCTCTACCATAATCTCCTTTTCAACATTCCATCCGACTTCGCCGTCCTTTGCGGAATATTCTCTTTTTTAAATCCCATTCCCTCCTACCCTCCCACCCCGTGAAAGATATGGGTCTTTCTCCTTTTTCCTCCCTCTCCAATTTAATTCCTCCATAGATTAAAGTAAGGGAATGGATGGCATCTTTGCATGCGTAACTTAAGCCCTCTTTTTCCGCACGAGGTTAGTGTGGTAATAATTTGAGACGACAGTTTGCAATTGTGTGATAAAGGGCGATCTGGTTCTATGCGTTACAATTAGAGGTCTACAAAGAAGTCAAATTCACATTATATCGCTCAAATTCTTCTTTGATTCGGAATTAATCAGGCTTAATAATTTCAAGTCTAGTCGTGTAAAAATATTGGGACCTTCCTAATTATTTTTCATATTATTATGCTGTTTATCAAGGATTAATTAATTTTTTCTCTCATTGGCTGCCCTTCTGGTCAAATATTTCATTACATCTATTGGAATGCATTACATGTCTTCATTACATCTATTGGAATGACGTAAAACTATAGGAACTGAAGAATTATAAAATTTTAAGTCTTCAACATTATTTTTTCAAAACTATGCTAAGTATATGTACACTTAGTAGATGCACTGATAAAAAATGAAATCACTAATTTTATCAAATAATTAAAAAAAGTACTCATTCAAAGAAAAATACTCACTCGTTAACAATGATGCAGAGATTTGTTGGAATTAATTTATAGGTTTTGGTTTTAATTATTTTTATTAATTATTTTGACACCACTCCTGACTTAATTCCCCGCCTTCCCATGAGGTCGCGACGCCCAGTTTCGGAACGGCTCCGGCTATATGGCTACTTGTATTCGTACTTAATCTATGATCTCTCTTTTGCCCTCCCTGCACACCTTTGTTTTTTGGCTCCCTTCATTCTACCCTCTTCCCCCTAGTCGTCTCCTTTCTCTTTCCCTCCCCAATTCATTGCTACATTCACACGAGCGAATCCCTCGAAAGGACTGCTACGAAATTACGTATTTAAGACCAGTTGGTTTCTTCTTCTCTCTCTCGGTTCTTCTTATCTCCCTCTCTTTATTACTACTCATTGATCCCATTCCTTGAACTATCATTTTCTTCTCTCTTTACCAACTCAGCTTTCTATTTGACTTATTCTCTCTCTACATGTCCTAGTTCTGTTCTTCTTTCCCTCATCCATTTCGGTGCGATCGCTGTCATATTTGCGTTCTCCTTGTGCTGATAAAGTTAAGTTTTATAGCTAGGGTTCGGACGTGGGGGAGACTTCGGAATTGATCTGGTCTGTGAAATGTTGCTATACTGAAAGTCTGGGTTAACTTCTCAGCACTGGTAGATTCCGTCTCCCAGTGAATATTTGATGACTCGGGGAAAATGCCTAGTTCATACAATTGGTCTCTCGGATGTGGCGTGACATTGTGGATCTCCTCTCGTCTTTCTTAAAGGGTGGTCTAGTTGCCAATGCTGCGTGACTCCTTTTCACAACGATTATTTTGGAGCTCTAGCTACTCATTCACATTGTTACGGGGGAAATAGTTTAGCAGCTTATTTACGGCACTCGAACTTGCCGTTCAGACGTTTAAACTTACATGACAGTAATTTATTAAACGAAATGAGGTACAGTTAGTCTTATGAAATCTCTGTATAGATCATAAATTCACCGATAGAATTCTTTATGTGGATGTATGCCTTTTGGACAGCTAATTTATATGAAGTGAATAATGTGTAATAATATTTACGTTTGCTTACCAATTAATTTTCTTTAATAAAACCAATGACTTCCTAACGTGAAATAATCCTCAGGGTATTTATTTCCTCCGAGATTTTTATATATTATGTTTTCTACATTTTTTGACGAGATTTGGTCTGAAAAATTTGCGTAATAATTTCATTTAATTTTCAGTTACTCTGAGCAAATTTTCGTTTGACGAACGACTCAGGATGAACACATCCCAGAGCGGAGTATGATACATTTTGATAGTTTCCATAAATCGGAAAATCGGGATATTTTTCAATACTCTGAAAAGGCTTCCCAGTAATGGAAAAGATTTTAATCTGGAAATGTACCAATACCTGCAGCGCTATCAAATCAGATGGGCAGCGTTCCCGCTTGCTGAACCAAAGGTCGCATGTTTCACCCCGGGCAAGGGCGGCTGTGTCAACTCTGGTGGCTTGGTGCCCGGCAAATTTTCGGCGACTCAAAAATGGTTCATCGGGTTCCTAAGGATACATGAGCCACTAGAGATGCCCCAAGAGCAATAAAAAATAATTTTACATTTGCGCAGAGAAATGATTTTTTTCTTTAGAAAATTTTCACGATTTTGATTAATATTCATGAGGGATTCCTAGAAACTTACTTTTAAAAGTTTACCTTGATTTAGTTGTGAAACTTCATCCATAATTATTTTATTTAGTAAATATTTTATTTTTGAATAAACATGATGAGGAAAGATACTGAGTAGACCTTTAGACCATTAGAATGAATTTTGAGTGTGAATTCCTGCTCTGAATATGACTGTGGCAATATTAGAAACTCACTGATGTACCTTTAGCTCTCTGAAATGTGGAATGTCTATTATGAGACACAATTTCTCATCCACGGCCAAAATAGTTATTCTAAAAGATAAGGGAGTCCACGTACAAAGCGTAGCTTGTCAAATTCCTATTGTTAAGGGATGCCTTGTAATCAACCGCATGGGTTAAGTTACGTACCAGTGAAATACATCTTTTAGGTGGAGAACAATTAACAGATCGCATTTAGCTATTTACTATTAGAAACGTGACCCGTAGCAAAAAGAAAAACGTATGATATTTTCTGTTTTACGTAGATAGAGATACGATAATTCTATAAGCCTGACGTTTTGTGTGAGTGGTATAAAGTGATTGCCATAAAACATTTCTTAAGTGTCAATCATATTCATGGCCAGTTTTTTTTAAGAGGACTGTTTATGGATTCAGGGGAGAAAACACTAAGTAGAAAATAAATACGAATTTTTCTTGAAAAGATCTCCACGTCATTGATGTAGCAGCTGAGGCACATTTCTTTTAATTGTCAATTGGCTTGAATTTATCCTATGGACCACGCAGTTATTTACCCTTTAAAATTTTAACTCTGTCTCCAGCATATACCTACCAACTAAATAACTTGCGTCAAAATATTTAAATATGTAAATGTATAGCGACTGCCAACCGCCATTTAATTATTACATTCTCGTCTCTATCTAAGTGAGGGTAGTTAAATTTTCATCAATTAACTCTTTTAATAAATAAAAATTCTTAATCGCAGTCTCAATAGAAATGAGTAATGACATAATTGATTACACGCCAGAATGCGGCACTTCTAACGTATTACCATTTCGCTGGAAGATGCTATCTTAAAATTGATATAAATATATTTTGGGAATAAAGGATGGTAAAGTATATCTTCATAATTCTCCGAAATAATTCATCAAAAATGCAATAAAATAACATATTTGACTTAAGCGATTTATAGAAGAACGCGTAAAATGATATAATTATGACAACATTCATTTATCGAGCCATCGCGTCGTTCGTGTTGGTTTAAATAGTAATCGAAGCATGCTATTTTTATTTCGCCCGTAAAATCGCAAATCATGAGTGGATTAGACCGAATGAGTTCCATCGCATCTAAGTAAGATCAAACAAGTGATTCTACTGAATTGCAGAATTCATGTTCTCATCCATTTTTGCAACCCCCATTTCTAAAACTAGTTATTTTAGCTTTCTTTTGTACGGGGACTGATTCGTGGTGGCACTAATTGTGTCTTGGCATAAATCTTGTTTTGGCAGTCAGTCGACGGCAACTGTGGTAAACAAAATTCGTTTGGTGAAACAAAACTTAACTGGTTTAGCGGATGGTATCTCAGACTTTCTCACACCGGGGGAATTTAATTACTTCCAGAAAATCTCATGATGATACATGATCATATAATGGATGTAATCCAACAAATATACCTTAATAGTAATATAGTAGGTAATGCCCCTACCTAATGAGGAGGGGTCGCGCCCCTTCCTAAGCAGTCAGTCGTCCAATACGATACACATCCAGGGACAACACAGGATATTATTATTGTGCATTATCAGTATTATTTCTTTACAATATCAACCATTGTTAAATGTCTTCAGTTTTGTCAATGGAAAATATATATTTAGGCCTTTAATGTTTTTCAGCTAGCTTTTCGAACATAGATTCATTATATAAAACGAGAGATAAGGTGTTGAAGCATGGCGTCTCCATAATTATGTCCTGTTACCAGTATGTATCAAAGATGCATTAAAATGTCCAAAAGCTAAAAATTGCGGATGCAATTTTTTTCTGGTGTTAACAAAATGAAGGTTCACCGGTCCTCATCTAGCGACTTTTTTGTTTATTGCACCATCTGCCATAAACGGTTTGTTGTCATAGATGCATTCGGCGATCCGCCAAAACCACGTAAAACACAGAAAAAGATTATTAATCCATAAAGGAGGCATTGTCGTTATTCGACTTCGTCTTAATAAATAGAAATTTGCATTAATATTTTTGATTTTCAGCCAAAGTCGTATCCTAGGAATTTTTTTCTTCTCTTGCGGTAGTCAGCGGGATGACGCCAAGGTGTGTTTTCAAATTTAAAGTAGAGTCATAGTCGAAAGAAAGAATCCAACGTTTTTAAACTCTTTGATAAAGATCATTTCCCCATTTTCCGTGTCCCATTGCTCTCCCTTATCCCTGCTCATAAAAATTTTAAAGCCTGTTCGTCCTAACACCCTTGATTCCAATATGTGCTTTCTTTTAATAAATATTTTGTTCGCTTCTCCGTTTTCCGTACCCCTTGTCCCTGCCGCTCCCCCCCCCCGCGATCTTCCAGAGCCCCGACTGCAGGGGGTCGCCACTTCCATTCCTCGGGCGAGGAATGGAAGGGTGGACGGCCGCGGGAGGAAAGGTGTTTCATTCCTCGGGATGAGGTTCCAGTGCACTGCATTATTCACGGCTCCATATTGCTTCGACCGTTGTAACAAGGGTGGTTGGCTGGTGAGCGGAGGAAATGAAGGAAGGGGAGGGGTATCATCGCACATGGGGTAAGTGGTTCCTGGGATGTGGACACCAGCCGAATGAGGGAGGTGAATGTGTGGGGCTTAAGCGAAGGAATCAACAGGGAAGACTGGAATGGCATGGAAATCGGTTGAGATGAATTGAAAAAAAAATCACTCGCTCTCGCAAAAATTTTATTTTTAATCTCTTCCATTCTTGAATTATCGTTCCGCATTAAAGGGC
Organism: Hetaerina americana; assembly: GCF_022747635.1. Classification (NCBI taxonomy): domain Eukaryota; kingdom Metazoa; phylum Arthropoda; class Insecta; order Odonata; family Calopterygidae; genus Hetaerina; species Hetaerina americana. Next base: position 41,998,866 of record NW_027286763.1, read on the forward strand.
GTGAATTCAAATCTTCTTACCGATTTTACGCGTAAATTAAAAAACCGGGAAAAATTTTTAGTTTCAAAGAAGGCAATTGAAAAATAAATCGCTTGGATTTCCAGCGTTCAAAGCTAGTATATTATTGTTTTGTCATTGGAAAAAAGAATTTTAAAAAATCGATGCACGCGGGAATGAAAAGTGTAGTGGAAAGTAACTGTTTACATGGGCTCCTATTTGGACTTGCAATAAGAACTAAGACACGCTTTGAGATACATTTATTTTATTGGGAACATAACGGAGGGAGGACGACACGTTCAATGCGAGGGACAAATATATTTATCAAAGAAACAAATTTGTGAGAAAAAAGAATACCGCAGCGTGAGGGCATTAGCATTTAATATATTGTGAAGGATTTCTGTCAATCCATCTTCGAATGGAAAGGTTTATAAAGGAAAAAACGAATGAAGTTTGAAAATAGCCTCCGAATTTATTATTTGCAACTTGAATATCAGACAGTTTGTTAAAAGCAAGGTTTCCAAGAAATGTTGCCGCGATTTCCGTTTTGAATTACTCACGCATATGTTCTCCGCTTTGATTTGGTATGACTTATCTCAGAATTATGACTAGCCGGTTCGATTCTTTCAAGCGACAATCATTTTTCAGCTGTTGGAAATATTGTATTTTCTAATTTTTTCTGGAGCGATGTAACGAGAAAGTGCCTCCTACAATAAACTACCCTATATAAACTAACTATCTGTGATATATACCTTCGATGGTACTTACCCTACTCGTAAATATCGTTGTTCATGTTATAGGTACAAACCCTTGGTAATTCCTACTACCTTAAATAAAATGTTCTCGGATAGCTTTGAAATACTACTGAGAATCAATAATTTGTCTTTATTAATGCGATATAACACCTATTCTTGAAATTTTCCTTTCATTATCCTAACACCCCGTTATAATAGTCACGTTGAAATAGGCATCTGACTGAATGCGTACAGCACATCTATTATTGTAACTTCATCATTCTTACTTCTTTTTGTTGAATATTTTCTTAAAATCCTTCAAAAATTGATAATATTTTCAAGAAAATTTTTGAATGCAGCCTTCTTCAATTTTTTTCTGTGCAAAAAGAAGGGTTGAACGCCTGGAGGCCAACTCTTTTTCTTGGGAATAGTGGGTCGAAATGTGACACATGCGCTTCAAAGTAGTCAAATTGAAGGGAATTGTTTGGAAAATATTTTGATCTAATCATAGATGAATGGAACTGTAGTGTAGGAGTAAGGCACCCCCTCTTCTTGAGGCAGACTAGGTTTCTCTTCCAAATCACGACCCAACGATGTCTTACTATTGATAAGTGTCTATAATTATATAATATTTGTGCCAAATGTGAGAAGTGTTTTTATTCTGTAACTCACATTGATTACATTACGAGTATTTTTTTCTCGTACATGTTTAATTCTATGTACCCTTGAATACGTGTATTCAAACACATTCGACGGATGTTTGAAACGGAAAATTATGACAGTGTGTGCGGATAAGTGTATGCACGTTTCCCTTTGAAGTCCCAACTATTCTATTTGCTTCCTCCCTCGGATGGATGACAGAAATAGTGGTTTGTTTTTCGTATTCACGTGTAAAATTCACCCTCTTGACGAGTACGAGTTCTCATAAGTCTTAAGCAGCCGAAATACTGGAGAGTTGATAAAGAGAGGACGAGAACGCGGGAATAAGAAGATCGCGCTGTTTTATTACGCGTATATAACTGGCTCAGCGTCTGTCTCTGGTATGATATTTCTACTCTCCGTTGTGAAATGTTCTATTCTATGCAAGAGATTTAATCTGTAATTTAACCTTCGCTCCGAGAGTGATTCCCAGCCTAGCTTCTCTAATAATGTTGATACGGTACTCAGTTCATATAAAACGTTGTTTTGATAAACCGAGTAGTATCTCAAAATTATTAGAGGATCTAGGCTGGGAATCACTCTCGGAGCGGAGGATAAATTACAGATTTAATCTCTTCCATGAATTGGAAGGATGTATCTTTAGCAATGATGTTGAATGATATTTATTTGCCCCATCATATTATTAAGGTGAGATCATTCCAATAAAATTAGAGAGATGGAGTGTAAAATAGATGGATTGAAGATGTATTTTTTTCCACGAACAATAAGGGATTAGAATAACATTGTCTGACCGAGCTAAGGGAGAAATATTTGGGTCAATTAGTCTGGTATGTAATAGGTAATGTTCAAGAAATTAAAATTAATTTCTTTCCGAAGCAATCATTTTTAAAGAAAAAAACTCCAATTCATTTGTTGGCTCTATGTTAATCTTGCTATTAAATACCTATGTTGTCATTGAATTCGAAGTGATTTGGATCCAAATTTCTTACCTATATTTGGGACATCAGATATTTCAATAATTTCGTGGCATACAAGATGCTCTTCAGCTGGTCGAGTCCTTCGTTAAAACGTCAGCAATGATGCAGAACATAACCCGGTTGAATCCCGTGAATAATTCACCAAGAATGGACTCATTAGCATTGAGGAGGTAGCATCAGAAGGAAAGGCGTATTTAAATTTATATCCTCAGGGCTGTTGACCAGAGGCCTCGAGATCGATTCCCGAGAATGCCTATGGGCACCTTCGGCTTCGCCTTTTAGCTGTGTGATTTTTCGGGTATTATACTAGTATATTCCTAAGAAACTTCATGTGGTATAGGAGAAGAACTGGACACCTTCCGTGGTGTATGAATTTCCCATAAAGTTCAGCTAAATATTTGGAGAGCTCTATTCTCATCTATGAAACCGACCTGAATTATGATATTTAGATTATCTATTTTGTTTTGTATCAATCATCATGTGCTTTGTTGACAAATAATTCGCATTGAGTACACATCGAACACGAATCAGTCGCTCTACGGACGCCAGATATTTTCCCGAAGTCAGGCGTGGATCTTACTGAGGGAACGTCAAGGAATCGGGGAACTTTGAGGTTTACATAAGTGGGAGGTCATCGCTTCCCGTCGAGTTTATTTGAAGACCAGTCTCTGCCAAAAAAGGAAGCTCAAGTGGTGTAAGGATACCGATAGCCTGAATTCGCACGCTGATTCTGTGGGCCATAGAAAATCCGAAGGGTGTCCGGAATCCATTATACATACATATATATATATATATATATATATATATATATATATATATATATATATATATATATATATATATATATATATATATATATTTACACAAATATATACTCGATATATATATCGAGTGTATATATGCATTTGTGTGTGTGTGTATATATATATAAACATGCAACAATTTCAGAGCGTAAAAATCATTCGCCTTGACTGGGACTCGAACCCAGATCCCTCAATATCCGGTCGAGTGCTTTAGCCACTTAAGCTACCGAGGCGTCCTCTTAAACTCTGAAATTTTGGGGCTTTTAAAGGAACTAGATGTTATGACGAAACGAAAAAGACGAAAAATTCGCCTTGACTGGGTTCGAGTCCCAGTCAAGGCGAATGATTTTTACGCTCTGAAATTGTTGCATTGAAATGCACATTAGCGGATGACTCCGTTAAAAGTTACTGTTGCGGCATCTCCCGCAGTTTCTTTGGAATATATAAACATATACAAATGCATGCATACACTCGAGGACTCGAAAACTATAAGGCAAACATCATTGCAAACTAAGATAAGTTAGTTTTCGAACAGATATCCATCAAGTGTTAATAAGTATAAACATATGCAGAATGGATTTACCCAGGTATGAGCGCAACTGTGGTTCATTTTCCATTAAAAAGGAAGCAATATATTTTAATTTTGTAAAAAATTCGTTATATGTTTTTCATATTCAAATGATTTGATGGAAATGGAGCTCGGTTCGAGAAGAGGTTGGCATATCATGTTAACTTTTAATTATCGCTGAACTTATGCCGTGAATTGACACACTGGTTATGGAAAACACAAGAAACCTTTCTGGCATGTGGAACCTTCCTTAATTCTTCCCGCGTTTGATTATGTTAACATCGCTGTTGGTAGCAGGATGCATGTATTTTTCGTGGAAATTCGGCGTACTTGATTGATTTTGAGAACAACCTACTTGTCATCACCGAGGTTGCCAATTTATTTCCGTATTTTTAGGGAATAGTTTCATCATGCAATTAGATATATTTGTCTCCCCTTCCTTAGTTGAGGCATCGTGTGAAGTACTACAGTTTTTGTATATTGTTTCCACATGCTGATATCGTTAATATTGATAAAAAGATTTCGATCTATTATTTTTCTGTTTACTAAGCAATTTAAAATTATAAGTTTCACTGGACGTTTTAGTTCTCTTTAAATTCCTTGTACTTAACTCTTCGCGTCGTTCCCTTTCTGGGTAGACAGCGTCAAAATAGCCTCGTGTCTGGTTAAGAAATTATTCTTATTCTATTACTCAGTTCTTTGATGGACGACGTAGCTATATTTGCAGGGAAAGGAGATATGACGAGGATACTAGGCACTATGGAAGAGGGGATAATAAATACAATTTCAAGATAAACGCGGTAAAAATAGAGTAGTTATCTGTAGTAGAAGTAGGGGAGATAATTTCATGTAAGACCAGAGAAAGCCAAGCTGGAACAAGTTGAATGGTTTCCCAATTTAGAATGGAAGGACTCTGGATGGAAGAAACAAGTGGAGTATAATTAGCAGAGTGAGAATGACGAAGAAACTATCAGAAGAAACAACTACGAACGTCAAATATTATTAGCTGGAAATAAGCAAGTGACTCAATAAACATTTTATATGGAGTAAAGTTCTTACGAATATAATGATAGGTTAAAGAGCAACTTTATGTTTTGCTGGTTAGGCCTCATTTAGGATATGTTGCCAGTATATGGGATCCTCATGAAGTTGGATTGATCGCAGTGCAGCGTAGAGGAACTAGATTTGTAAAACGTTGCGATGACAAACTAAGTAGCTTATCAAAACAATTAAGAGGAGCTCGGTTGGGAAAAACTCACGATGCGAAGGTTAAATTGCAGATTAAATTTCTGACAGAATTTGGAAGGATTTCTGTTTAGCAAATATGTTGAATGATTTTTATTAGCCCAATCGTATTATGTTGACGAGACCATGTCAATAAAATTAGAGAAATGGATCGGAGAACAGATACACTGAATAAGTTATTTTTCCACGAACGATAAGGGATCAGAGTATCACTGTCCGACCACGGTGTGGGTCATATTCGGGTCAAAATTAGTCTTGTGTATATTCTCCCCATGCTACACACCCTAGCGGTGGCTTTCAGGGTACTAAAATAAATAATCCTCCTCCAAAAAATACTAGGCAATGGAATAATTAGCCAATGGGATTCCATGCGACTGTCCCTTACTATCGGCTGGAGATACTCAAGTACAACATTCGTCGGACTGGAAATTGATGACTTTCTTTTTGCTGTCACAGAAGTTTCTCTCTCCATCCTTCCTTGCCTCCAAAATACTTATCCAACCCTCATTGATCCCTCATTACTCCTTCATCAATCTTAAGCGATGCAGGAGATTTCAGTGGTCGTGCACTTCCCACAATATTAGCAACCTCGGATTGGTGCACGACCATGGTGGTTTCCCGAAGAGATGGGAATGTATTGAGACGAGGAGATATTTGCGCATAAAAAATTAAATTTATCTCTATCAGTAATTTTGGAGAATGTACGAATAATTTTCATGACTTGAGAATGAAATTTCTCGGATTTAATGATAGCACTAGTATATCTTTGCGTATCTATAATTGAATACCTCTTTGCAATAATTTTATTTTTGTATTAGTGTATTTTTATTTGATAATGGCCTTTAAATTTGATATGGAATGAGAATAGCAATTTTGCCTAGGGGTAATACACTATACAGTATACTACAGTGTTGTCGAGTAATCAGTCGTGCAAAATATATCCTTCCAGATACGTACACCATCTTTTCCACTCTTTCGACTGCACTGAATTTGGATAAAGTCATCGGCTTTTTTCATTTTTGGAGGTACTATATTTATGGAATGAAACGGTAAAATTTATGTCGAATTGAAATTCTCAGTACCTCGTGAGAGAGCATGATCAGCAGACGGTACTTCGAAGAAGCCTCTTTAGATTGATTCGTTGTTGCGTTTCTCGAAAGCCCCTCTCGTTGCATTCCTTAGAGTGAGCCTACGTATTCTGCCTTCTCAAGGATACTGGCGAATTTATAACCGAGGGAGGCATGCTAGAGTAGCGTAGTGACCTGAGAAGCATGCGAAATAACCATTAATTCCATCAGGGTATGTCAATATCGATTTTTTAATCAACGTGCTTTGGTACCTATAAAATAACTAGCTGAATAACTAAAAACTATTTAATTTCCAATGGAAACCTATTAAATTACAAATAATGAAGATATGTTTGAAATTTGTTTATATGTTGAAAATTCAGAAGGTGACATCTACTCTTAACAATATTATTTATATTGTATTAAAAACTAATATCGTGATTAGATTCGGATACCAAGTAATCCCTTCGGGAGTGCTAATTTGAACGAACAGGTATTTAGAATATTTAATCATTTGCGAAAATGCTGAAATTATTATTCTTCACGGTATAAAAATAAATGAATGTTATGCTGAAATAAATGTTAGGCAAATGAGAACATCCCAAAAATGTGTGTTCCATTTTTATCTCATTATACACGTCATGGAAAAAGGGTCTATAATATTAAGAAAGGACGGTTTCCATGTGTTTTTGGAAGGCCATGCTACTCAATGCTTTCCTTTCCTTTGGATGCTGACCAAGTAGCATGATATTTTAGTTTTTTCCTTTTTCATATAATTTTCATATAATTGAGCGGTATATATTAAATCAATTTTTGCAAATATCAGTCGAATATACGAATTCCAACGGGTCACGATGAACAGTGTGAGACGAATTTGCCTCATTTTGTTCTATCGATGAATGTATTTTCTTAAGATATCTCTCTTGCTTTTGAGTAAATATTGTGCATAAAAATATTGTTACATTTTATGGTCGCGTCCAGTTAACGTTGACATTTTATTAGCAAAAATAGTCCATTCATATCTATCCGGGTATTGACGTTTTGATAGTGATCTAGGTAGAATATCTCGTATATGTACCAGTGTTATCGAGTGGTGTCCACAAAATTTATTTACATCATGATAGGCGAAACCGAAGATCGATTTTAACTGAAGGCCAAATGATGAGCATGGATGTCCATACTTCCTAACTAATGCCCCTGGAAGAGTTGAAACATGGGATCTGGTTTCATGTATACAATTTAGACTCTAGGAAGCTGTTCCTATCAAGCTGACACGTGACACGATATTACTACGGTCTCTCATAGATTTTGCATGCAAGCCATGCCTGGAACGGTGCTTGTGGGGCAATAAATCTTTGATATTAAGTTCCGCCGCTGTGGACCAGCGACGGACATATGTTGAATGGTAACGTTGGAGGGTTCAGAGCAATAAATTGGGGCGCTCGTTTGCGACGGCGTGAGCACCTTGAACGAAGACGGTAGATTCACTCATTTTATTTCTCCGAACAACCAAGATTAGATTTGAAACCTCGTTATTTGGAAATTTGCTTGAGTGCAGCGTCTTTCGTTTTTTCTCTTCTCTTCCCTCCGCTCTTTGTACGTAGTTAATCTATTGAAGAAAACTTTACTTGGTATCTCTCTGTACGGAAACATTTTGACTTAGTCTATGGATGAGCTCTGCTCTAGTTTGTAAACACTGTGATCTGCGATATGAGGACTTGCATAAGAGTTTCACCGAACAAATATTTTCGTCTTAATTTCGTGCGAAGTTCTCGTGTAGCGAGTTACTTCGGCAAAATCAAAATAAACTTTGTGTATCGCCCTAATGGTACGCGTACAATGCAGAACGATTCCGGTACGCGAATTTTGAAAAATTTTGCATGATAAAGGAAAATTGGAAGTTTTATTCTCCACGGTAGTAAAATTCCTTTGCGGTCTAGTTTATAATTTAGTTCTCTGACTTCATTCAAGTATATTTGCCATTCTGCTCATGTGATGCATATAAACACGGGAAATGGAAAAATTAACCAAAACTCCAGTTTTCACCTCGTATGAGTAGAAGCATACTAAATCTTGAAAGGCAAACTCATTCTCTTGTTAAATATGGCTGCAATCGAAACTCTTTTTCTCCAGGTACTTTTTTAATTGAATTTTAATATTTTCCTATTCTTGGTAGTATTTGTTTTTGGAAAATTTGAATTTTATCATTCCCGCATATTTCAAGGTTACACATTTTGTATTGACCAATGACATCATCAGGTATGGTCATTTGCATGGGGTAACTTTATACTTGCTACCATTTTATTAAGTAATTAAAGTATGGTGCTACTCCAAGGTCAGTAATATAGGCAGATGCATGGCAGGCAGGTGCATGCCATCGACCAGGGATACGAGTGAAGTGAGGCAAGCATGACGAGCCGGAATACTACTTGGCATCGGGTAAAGAAAACTGTGATTTACCACGATCAATTAAATCTTTTATTTGTAAAAATAAAAATTAAGAAACACGCACATTGTAAAATACTGACTCCTTAAAAATGTGTATGAATGTAATATCGGTGAACCCAGGACTTGATGAATTTTGTCTTTGTCTAAAAGACTATTTTTTCAAATACCATCCTGAATAGCATTTGCCCTTCAAAATCTCGAGTTGAAAGGTCGTTGGGGTTTATTAATAAGTAAGCTCTCTCCTCATTAATCAAAACCAAGATTATGGTTGATTACTGTGGTTGAGTATATGCAGCACAATCTTAGGTTGCAATTGTTGCAGTTTAATATTTTTTTGCGTAGTACCCTGCAAGGCACCTCTAGGGTGTGCAGCAAGGGGGTATTACACACCAGATCACCCTTGACCCAAAACATCTTTACTTCTTAGCGTTATTCTGACCCTTTATCGTTCCTGGCAAAAATGACATCGTAAATCTATCTACTCTAAACGAAATTTCTCGAATTTTACGGACGTGATCTCCCCTGCCGTATTGCAATGGGGCTAATAGTTCATTCTTAACGTAATTTCTTAAGTGACACCGAAATAATTATTGTACAGATTTCATCTGTAATTTAATCTTCTCTCCTTGCGTAATTCCCAACCTTGCACCTCTAATGATTTTATTACGCTACTCAGTTTTTCTTAACAACGTTTTACAACTCTAGCTCCTCTACGCTACTCGCGAATCGATTCGGGAATTTATACAACTTCATGAGGATTCCATATTCTAAAAGCATATTCTAAAAGAGGTCTAACGATCGCAAGATAACATTTCTCCTTAACCTTTTCATCACATTTTCCCAATACTCTTCAAAAAAATCCTGATTTTTTTTGATTTGTCCACATTTTCCATGCTTATGTCAAATAAAATTGAGGCTGTAATAAGAAATAGAGGCTATTATTCAATTTTCTACAATAAACTTCGCTCAAAATGATCAAGCAATCCTTTGGATAGAATTTCGATAGGAAAAAATCAAAAAATACCTATTTGACATAATTTTAAAACTTGAGAGGGATCTCTATCAGGCCGAGATATTTTTTTCTAATTAGTATTCTGATATTTGATCTTTATAATTCATTAAATGTGTTTAACTTATATTATAGTTGTTATTGGCAGTATTCGTTATTTGATATGTAGATTTACAAGCCTTTACAAACGGTGGTCAAACAGGATGTCATTAGTACGAACTCTAAATTTATCATTTCTTATATCAAAAATATGTGCATGTTTAATTCTTAATTATTTTGAAAGAATATTAGAATATGTTGCTGTATTAAACTATGGCACCTATAATTCCGTCCATTATTGTGACGAATGTTCAAATTACGGGTTGATTCAAAAATTTCAATGAAAGGTTAAATGGACAAATTAAGAGAAGGATGTAAGATATGAGTGATATAGAAAAACCAGTTATAATCAATTTTTTTGCTTCTGATTCATCTAAATTAACAAGAAAATGAGCTAATCACCTATATTAATATTTTATATGAAGTCTGAAATTCTAATTTAGGCGTCCGTTTTTGTGAACAGAATTTTTGAAAAAATCAGAAATTTTCAATTTTTGATGCTTACATTTTCCCCTAAAAGAACGCAATATTCTTGTCTTGTAGTTATCCGGTAATACATAATTGTAATTCAAAACATCAAGAGTAATTTGCACTTATTGCTTTGCCGGAGTTTACGTTGCTTTTTATTTTCAACTGTGTAAAATATTAGACATCATTCTATAGCATATTTATTATTATTATTAGGTTAAAGTAGGTTTTTGGATGGACGTAATTACTAATTAAATAATTTGTGGCCCATAGCAAAACATCCTACTCTACATCTGGTCCCTCTACAGCTCTGAGTACTTTCTTCCTCCCTTCATCCCGTCCAACATCCCTATCCTGTTCCTTCCCTTTCCTCGTTTGCCTAACATTCTCCCCTCAATTACAGTCTTCAACATCCCGGTGCCGGTCAATACCCCCTTCAGCCACTTTTCCTGCCTCCATAGGATTGCTCCCAACAAACCCCTCTCTTCGCCCACCATACCAAGTACTTCCTCGTTTGTTTTCTTCTCTGTCCATTTCACCTTTTCCATTCTTCTCCACACCCACATTTCAAAAGCCTCCAGTCTACGTCTATCCCCCTGCTTCAATGACCACGTTTCCACGCTCCACATCAAAGTTTTTACGAGTCTTTTCTTAACATCCGTACTCAACGTCCCCGTCATTAACTCCCTCCTCCTTGTGAAAGCCTCTTTGCCTAGCGCAATACTTCTCCTTACGTCCTTACTACTTTGACCGTGTTGGTCCAAAACACTACTGAGATACGTAAACTGTTCTACCTGTTCTAGTTTTTGCCATCCTATTTTAATGTTAAGCTTAGCCTTTTTCTTTCTAGAGAATCGCATAACCTTTGTTTTATTGATATTGATTCTCATCCCATACCTGTCGCACTGAATTTCCAATTCACTAAGCAGTGCTTTCAACCCCTTGGCTGACTGACAAACTAAAGCTTAGTCATCAGCAAACCTAACTGATTTGACGAATTCCCCGCCCACTTTCATTCCTACCTCCAGTTCTTCCCATGCCTCTTTGATCATTTCCTCTGCATACAGGTTGAACAGCAACGGTGATAATGGGCAACCCTGCCTTACACCCCTTCCCAACACTGCCCATCCTGACTCCCCGTTTCCCACCCGCACCTGAGCAGTCTGAGACATGTACAGGTTGCGGATTAGCCTCCTTTCCCTCCAATCTATTCCTACGAGGGTCATCCGGAAAGTAGTACCCGTTCGTGAAATAAAGACACAAAAGTAAATATTAACAAACATAAAAAATTTTATTTGAAAGAGGATACTTTAAACTACTTCTCAACATAATCTCCAAGCAAATGAAGGCATTTGTCATAACGTGTGACAAGTTTCTCTATTCCTGCTGCATAGTCCTTCGCCGCCAGCTCATTGAGATACGCGAGGGACCCATCTTGCACAAATTTTTGCATAATGCAGATGGTGTTTAACAATTTCATGAACAATTGTTCGAGAAACATTGGGAAAATGCTCACAGATGTCATCAATTGTGACGCGCCGATCGTTCCTCACGAATTCGTCAACTGAGCTCACCAGTTGGTCTGTAATGACAGACGGTCTCTCCGAACGCTCATCGTCGTGTGTGTTCCCCCTCCCCATGTTGAAGTTGCGACACCACCGCCGAACAGACGACTCGTCCATTACATTGTCTCCATACACCTCCTTTAATTGGCGATGAATATCACATGGGCGAACGTTTCTTGCATTGAGGAATTTAATCACTGCCCTCACTTCACAACTGGCGGCGTTCTCAATTTTTTTAAACATTGTAAACAATCACAGAAACAACACAGGCAATGCTAGCGTCACGCAACTTGGCTCAGAGAAGGCAGACAAGCCACTGAAGCTATCTGACCTCGTCCAGCGGCTACTCGCGTCGTCAGCACTTCATGCGGCACGAACGGGTACTACTTTCCGGATGACCCTCGTATTTTCTGTAATATACTCATTAGTTTTTCCCAATTCACTCTATCAAACGCTTTTTCGAAATCTGCGAAACAGGCAAATACCTCCTGGTTGTGTTCTATATTCCTCTCGATTAATAATCTCATTACTGCAATGGCATCACGCGTACCTCTCCCCTTCCTAAACCCAAACTGATCATCCCCTAAGTAATCATTTGCCCTACTCTCTATCCTTTTGTTTATGATCCTGAGAACAACTTTAGCTGCGTGGGATATCAAACTAATTGTCCTGTAGTCCTCACATGACGTGGCCTTCACCTTTTTCGGAATAGGAACTAAAACTGATCTCACAAAGTCTTCCGGTCAGATTCCTTCCTCATAAATACTACGGATCAGCCCATATAGCCTCTTCCTCCCACATTTTCCTAAGCATTTTAAAAGGTCCACGGGAATGTTATCCACCCCCACGGCCTTATTTAGTTTCATCTCCCTTAATGCCCTTTCTATCTCATTGTCTAGTATGCCTGGATCTAAGCTATCTTCCTCTACGTCATGTTCCTTTTCAATGTCTAATTTTGTTGGTCTAAGCTTTTTACTATACAGTTCTTCTATATACTATATTCCTTCCATCTCTCTTGGATCTTTCCTGCGTCAACTATTACGTTACCCGCCTTATCTCTAACTGCTATCGTTGATCTCCCTTTCTTACTTCCCGATAAAGATTTAACTTTGCTATACAGCGCACCGATTTCACCCTTCCTCTGCAGACTTTCCATATCCTCCCACTGCGTTTTCCACCATGCTTCTTTTGCTTTATTTGTTGCCCGCCTCAATTTATTGTTTAATTCTTTGCACTTCATTTTGCCTAATTCTGTATTTACATTCTTCCATTTTCACCGCTCATCCCTCTTTGTAATCATCTCATCCGTGATCCATGGTTTCCTAGTCCTTTTAGTGTTAACGGTTCCAATAGTGTCTTTTGCGGTTTTAGACAACCCTTTCTTGAAACGTTCCCATTTTTCTTCGATAGTACTTAGCTCTTTACCATCCTCCATGATTTCCTCTACCGCCTGTTTGTATTCCTTCCTTTTCAAACCATTTAACGCTTCTACATTCCATTTTCTGACTCGCCGCCCCTGCCTTATCTTTTTGAAACGGACGCTACATTTCACAACCATTAAATTGTGGTCAGAGTCCGCATCCGCTCCCGGGAAGCTGTTCGAATTTATCACACTGTTCCTAAACCTGTGTCTAACCAGGATATAATCTAGCTGATATCTTCCTGAGTCACCTGGCATTTTCCATGTATACCTGCGTCTTTTGTGGTGTCTAAACCAAGTGTTGGTGATGACTAACCACTGTCTCCTGCAGAACTCAACTGCTTTCTCCCCGCGGTCATTCCTCGTGCCTTAACCGTAGTCCCCGACCTCGTCACCATCTCTTCCTTCGCCTACCGTCGCATTCCGATCCCCCATCACTATCAAATGTATCCCTGCAGGAACACACGCGATCATGTCCTCTAACTCGTATATCGTATCGACCTCTTCTTCCTTATTGTTACTCGGTGGCATGTATACCTGAATAATAACCAAGTTCGTCGGTTCTGCTTTTATCTCTACTAGTAGTATTCTATCCGTTACCTGCTCTACAGGTATGTTGACTAAACTTCTCCCTACCTCTTCATTTAATACCATGGCAACCTCTCGTTGGCTCTCGTCCCCGCCGCTGTACATTATTCTATAATTATCGCTCCAGTTATCCCCACTATCCTTCCATCCCACCTCGCATAGATCTAAAATATCTATTTTTCCCCTTTCCATCTCTCGCTTAACATATAGCATATTTATATACGTTGAAATTAAATCCGACATTATCATTCCTCAAGTACGTCCATTCAAAGTACCCAAAATTTATTCCATAAATATGCAGCTGGCATCAAAACTGAAAATAAAAAATATGCACCTGTAATTTACAAACATGTTTTCACTTGTCAGTTTATTTTTATGATCATGGATTTTTGTGGCCTATAACCTGGTATGAATTATTGATAAGATGCCCTTTATTCGAAAATTGAAACATTTTCTATTTTAAAAAGTAAGTTGGATCCTATTCTGAAGCATGGGACTGCGGTATTTTTCTAGCGGTTCTCCAAACGCTTCCAGGAGAGAGGTTCTACGCATCGGAGTGAGCTAGCGCATAAAAAAGGTTCCATCCTACTTATTGAGTCAAAATAGCAAAAACAACAGTCTTCACTAAAAATCTGGGATGATAAATGAGGGTAGAGGTCACATGTACTTAAAACCTATGGCGTTTGACTCACATTCAAGATAGGGCGTGTGCGTGTTCCTTTTCCTTCTTTGCTTACTGTTTTGATTTTTTTTTGCCCTTGTGGCCTGCAAAAATACCGAACGCGTCTGCAAAATATTTGGCAAAAAATTCTTCTGCAGATTGTTTTCGGAGGGGGAAAACACTCTGCTTTCCTCTCACAACTTATCCACCGCCTGTTATCTCCTAAAAATTTCTCTTTCTCCCTTTTGTAAGTAGTACCAATATTTTGCTAGCAAAAATGCCAACTCCGACAAAATTTAGGGTCGTACTCAAGTCAGCTACTGGGTGAGAAATGTATTCATGGGAATTTTGTTACATTGTGGAAACAGCAGCTTTACAGACCCTTGTTATTTCCGTCTGTGATATTAACAGCAAAAATTACTAAATTAAAATTCTTCAGCTGATGCAAGGGCTCAATCGTAATAAAAAGTAATGTTTTTCGTCGGATAAATTTTATATCTTACTATTTTTTCATTGGTTGGTTCTAAAAAATATTTTTAATTTACCTTAAGTATATGCGTGATATTTTTAATTGCATATTTCACGCGGCTAAAAGTTAGCTTTGGGGATTTGTATGAAAACCAAAAGATTTTCATAATTAGCGCATATTTTTGCACTCTAATTAGTCCATCTATTACCCTAATTGTTAATTACTCACGCCAAGACTATGTCTATGAGCCTCTTCCCTGTTATATTTCAACTAGAGACATTTTTTTTATCAGGATGCGAACTCTTAGACCAACGTGCGATTCATTTCTTGACGAAATATACGTTCAGATATCTGTTTTAAATGTGCCCAAAGGACATGAAATCTTTTCAGTGCAATTTTATTGAATATCTTCGAGTGAATGGCTAAAAGTATCTTGGGTAAATTCAGATCATGGGAATCTCTGATACTTTACGGCTGGGAAAATTAATTCTCTCCCCATAGTTTTTATTGAACTCCCATAAAATAGGTTATATGCTACCTCTAAAAGTTTAATATTTATAGTTTAGGCACTGTACACTCTGTTTTCTAGTTTGGTAAACATTTTTCACATTTTCAGTCGCTGTATGCATGCTTTTTTAGCAAACAGTGAAAGTGGGTATCTTTTTTCGATGAAAATTAACTCCTTTGCATTAATGGTGTCCAAATATCTTGATAATAAATGAATTTTAGTTACTCATCGTTACATATAGCTTTTATAAATATAGCATAAAGCTTTTAGCATAGATAATCGCGACTCACAGCTCTTGAAAATTTTAGCTCAAATTTATTCTGGAAGATCCCTGTGTTTTATTTAAGTTTAGTGACAGGATAACTTAGTCTATAAAGCTGACCTTGACATTTGAGAACTGTTCCTCAACTAAATTCTAGCGAGATGCTCAGTAGCCACTATTCTGAAGAACATTTCCGTAACTGGACAACTTGGGTGTTAGTGTTCAGCACCCACATTGTGCTTTGAGTTCTGTTGCAACTGAACCGTCTTTACGAGTTCTGTTCTGAAACTTCTCTGCCATTTCAAGTCTCAGAAGCTTAAGTAAATAGGTGGACATAAGCTGTTCCGTCTACTCTTCGGTAACGGAAAATTTGAGTGAACTTTATTTGAATAGTTTATTTGTCTTAACCGTTTTTACGGTATTTTTATGTTCTTCCTGTGTGTAATAATTAATGAATTATTCATTTGATCTTAAAGCGGGCGCGTGAGTTCTTTTAGGCGACCAACGTTTTAAGACGCTATTATAAAAGCTTTGAATAAGTTAATGAAAGTTTATTTTTTCAGTAAGCTCCTAAATCATAAACTGTTCAGTAATGAAAGCTGCTGAATTCGCCCGTTCCTTTTCTTTCCCTAAACTTTAATCGTGTCATTTTATGATATACTGTGGATTGAATGAGGTTGCATAGTTTATAGAAATATTTTGCAAATTTTGCATTTATTTTTTTTCATGGAAAGTGGTAAATTAGAGGTGTATGTTTTGCCCCTAAAACTTCAGTCTCATGCTAGTAATTGGTTGAGTTTTCTCTATCCTCTTTTCTATTTTGTGGTTATTTCATTTTTATCTTCGATATTCTCTTTTATCTATGATGCTTGCTGATAAAAATATCCATTTTCATGTTGAAGCAAGAAATTTTTTATACGTCTGTAATTAGGTTTTCACAAAGACGGCAAAGGCTTTATATGAAAATATTTCTGTCCAATTTTTACATTGGAGCTCCATATTATTAGATTAATGTAATTTGATTTTTCTCTTATGAATAATTTTCTTAGTATTATTTATGGTATTAGAAAATAAAGTAGATGAGTTTAGTAAAGTTATACCTTAATTAAAAATGTAGTACGTTATAAAATGATTTTTATCTACTGAAGGATTGGAAGAGCGTGATTGACAAATTGAGGGGAATTTATATTTTACAGTGAATAGATATTAATGGCACTGAAATGAAAATGATAATAGATGTGACATAATTTTGTCGTAAAAATGATAATATTTGTGTTTCAAATTTAAAAAATTAGAATTTACACTTGTATTAATCGCACACGAATGTTGTGTTTAAACTCATTGTTTCAGGTTGTAATGAAATTGTGCTGTCTGGTTGAATCAATTAAAACCCAGTGCAAAAATTTCTCAGGAGTTTGATAATTTAGAATTAATATCGTATTTCCATGTGCTAAAGTGTGATTGTTAGTTGAACGACGGTTCATATTGATTACGAAGGCACAACTAATATACATTTTAATATGTTTTGTAATGGCCATTAATTTGTTGTTATAGGATCTAGGCTTTCACTGCCACTTTAAAAATGTCCCTTGTACATCCGCATGCATTATTAAATAAGTGGACCTACCGCAAGACGAAAACTGAAGTTAATAGGTTTCTCTTATTCGTGCTTTCCTCCAATCAACTTTTAACGTTTTGGAAATGATGTGATTGAATGTAATATGAACCATTCATAAATAATGACTTCATCTTGAGCCGACTTACAATCCACGGAAAACTAGTGGGAGGCCAGACATTTGAGACCTGGTCGCCCACACAGGTTACGGAGAGCCATACGTGGGCGTTTGGAAATGTCTCTTCATCATTCCATCCCAAAATATTATTGGCTTCATTCAAACTGAAATTATTCAAGCTCTGGGAAAATATTCTCCGATTGTAAGAGTGAAAAAAGAGATTCATAATTAGAGGCTTAATTCGCTTATCTCTAATGCATTCATGAAAGTGCTTGCAGGCAGGTGTTTGAGGAAATCTTTCCGAGTTGGGAGAAAAAAGGGTAACTGGTATATTTTATGACTCCTCTGCAACATCGTGTGTGGATGATTATTTTATAGAGCTAGCCCTACGAGGCATCTCGCAAGTACTTGTATGAGATTCGCAGTAATTTGTACGGGGTTTAGGCACATTGAATGAATATTTTGGAACACGGGCATGTAAAGGCATCGATTTTGCTGGCATATTTATAAAGGCGATTCTCGTAGTACACTAAGCTGTTTACTATTATCTGCGTAAATTATGATGCGAATACTTTATGTTAAGGGATTCGGTTCTATTCCAGATGCATGACAAGTCTTTGTATTATACTTATTCTTTCTTGTCGTTATAGCATTGCCTCCATAAAAGAAATTAGTGACGGAGTTTCAATTAAATTATTCTTTATTTCGGTAGCGAATATTTTGGAAAGCAATTGTATTCAATATTTTTTAGTTTCAAATATTTGTTTATAACTACCACATATTTGGTAGGAACGACCTTACTTTGGGGAAAGCAATGATAAAAAAGGAAGTTTACCATAACTGAATCATTATCTTATACTCAATAACTCCCTTTCACCTACCCATTAAATTACTTATAGTTTGATGCAGAATTTGAACATTGATTTCAATACCACCATAGTAATGATTGTGAACTTTTTCGATGAGAAACATGATTTTTATTGATCTGAGGTCAATAAAAGTTAAATAATGATTAAGGAAGGGCATAAGTACAAACAATATTGAACATTGAACAAATATATTGATACTTAGAATACATGTATTCGAATGGTATATATGGCGATACCTATTCTCTCACCAATTCGCTAAATTTGCCAGGGGTCATATTAATGTACTGGTCATAAAATGTTGCTTGAAATTTATTTGAATTACAAAGGAAGGGTGATTGCAAAATTAAAATAAAGACGCATGGAATGTAATAAAGATTAGCAAAAATTCTGACTAGGAGCAGGAGCTGGGAAAAGCAAAAATAAGTGATGAGATTAATTAAATAACGAACCAGAAGATTATTAGTGGGAATAGTAGAATCATCAAACACGAAAGAAATTAGAAAGAAGCAGGAGAGCTGAATAGAATAATGAAGTGAAAATGAAAAAGTGAATGTGCAGAATAAGAGCAAGAAAATAAGCAGAATAACAAGCTAAATTGAATAACTAAATAAATAAGAAGGCAGAGGAAACGACGTAAAAGAAGAGCTTAAATAAATGGAGAAATTGGTGGGGCAGAAATAAATGATATGCAAAAGGAATTGTAAATAAGAAGAGAAAACAAAAGCGGTTTTTAGGAATGGGAGACAAATATTATGTATAGACTGAGGAAAGATGAAGGAAATGAGCGAAGAAAATTAATGGATAAGATATTAGGCTCATGACACAAAGAAGAGAAATTATTTCTACGAATACTATATAAATTGAGAAATGAAGGTGGAAAGTTATAGCGGTTAAAATCCTCGAAGAATTACTGAAGTCCATCTAAATGGATGGAAGTTTTTCTATGCGGGGAGATCATTTTGTATCATTTATTTGGCAGAAGTTGGGTTAGAAGACGTCTTGGGTCAGTACGAATTCTCATTCTGACGAAGAGTGGAATATGTATGGTAAGGTGGAATCAAACATTATCAATAAAAGCTTGAAGAGCGAGTCAGATGAATACTTAAATGGGTGAAGATCGGTTTGGGCTCAAGAAGAAACAAAGGGACGTGCGGCTGCGCTGCAGTAGTGAAAATATTAATCGAAACGAAAAAGAACATCGAATGCCTTTTATAAATCGTAGAGTTCAAATTGATATTCAGAGTCAAGTGAAAAAGTTATTAAAATCATAAAACACATCAAATATACTGGAAAGAATGGGGCGTTATTCGAAACCCGTGCTTGATTCAACATTTAAAAATAAGCAGATGGAAAATCGGGATGAATTAGCCAGGAATGGGCTTAGGAATGTGAGGTGGGGTGATGATTAGGTCAGCTAGATTTGAGGATGACGAAACTAAATGTCTAAAAGTAAAAAGAAATGATTGGAAAATATTTTTCGGTGCCATCTTCATGCGTACTATAAAACGCTCGTTGCAGGTTGAAGTCTAAAACCTATTAAATAGAGTGCGCCTGAAACCCATTGATTTAAAATGGAATGAGTGAGCTCTACACACAATTATTGATAAATTTTCCTCAGGTTACATTGTCATAATAATCTAGGTTCTTTGAAGATCATCTTGGTGTATCTTGAATGAAAATAGGCGAAGGTTACATTGACTGGCTCATTCAAATCTAAGGATGTTTCTAAATACTGCCGTATGCTAATGGGTGAATATCAAGTAAATCTTGTGGAATTTTTTGATTCTACGTGTATCACTTGGAGTCTTTGAATAATCAATTCATATTAATTATTTATGTTTTGGGTCGCATGCGCTGCGTACATATTCCTTATTCTCACTGGCCAAACGCTTTTAAAACCGGAAAAACTCTTTGACTTTACTAAGTCCTAAAAATGTGCCATTCACCAATGATTTTGTGATATTTTGGAATTTCTCCACGTTGTTCTCAGATTTTTTTGACGACATGGAAATCCCGCACCTGGTGAGTTTCAAAAAGCTTTGTTCAAGCGTTATATACTAATGGACTTCATGTTGGGAAGTCTTAGATTTAAGAGACAGTTAGACAGATTTTAGAAACAGATGCTATGAGCAGAGAATTATGCGTCCACTATCGAGGGACATGCCGTGTTTTCATTGCACGATGCTCTTTCGGCTACTAGCCAGCAAATTCTTTCTCCCACTTCACTGCGGGCGGATTTTCCCATTCCTATTCTAGGGTTAGATTAGAATACCCGCTTCGGAGAAGATAACCGCTGTGCATCACTGTGCGCTCCTGGATACCAGTGTTACCAAGGAAAATGTGGAACCATTCTTTTTTCCATGTTTCCAAATAAGTTGAATTTACCCTCTACGCGGCTTCCACCCAAAATGGATGGAAGCCGCGTTTCAGCGAGGCTTTCTTCCGTGGAGCTGAGTAATGGAAGACGCAAATCAAGTAAGCTTAGGGGGTAAAACTTCTTTGTCTTGATATTTAAGCTTCGAAATTACTCATTTTTTAAAGATTTCTGTCATTAAAATAAAGTTGAAATCAAGTTTTTTTTTAATTTTCTGACATGCCAAAATACAAAGCCAATATTTTACATCAAACTGAAGGGACATATGAACTTTTTACACGCACTACAGTTATTTAAAAAACATTTTTTCTTAACAGTTCTTCATTGAGGATATAACGCCTGGAAAATAAACGTTTTATCATGTTTAAAAGAATTTTTATTTTTTCTTATACTTGCTTGTAACTTTATCTTGTAGTTTGCCAATATTTGGGTATCGCTTATTCTTAGACCCTATTTATCTGCAATTGAGCCCCCGACTTCATGATCAAATTTCAGGGCCTACATCAAATCCCCCCAGCAGCGGTTAGATAAAAGTTCAGTATGAAAGTTATTGTTCCTATTGTTATACCAAGTCTAGAGATTTAAAAAAATATCTGATTTCAGTTTTCTGAAATGGAGTACCTATTAATATCCACTTATTAAAACATATCCACTCTATACTGAATTGAATAAAAAAATAAAACAATATATCCAGAATATTTCTCACAGCCGTTAAATAAATGAAATAATCTGAACGAGTGCGTGACTAAACCTGCATACGTTAAAAACTCTCTCGATAAACATCATTTTTCTCATACGATGCCTGAAAAAGTCTCTTTTTTAACATAAGGATCCTATAGCTCCTCTGTTATCGACTTCATTGAAAAAACCAATGGTGTATGTCTGAACATCTATTTTTCCCTCGTACATGAGGCGACTCCATGGCATGTATTAGATATTATGTACATGTTTATCCCTAAAAAATCTTAAACGTTTTCCAATCCTTCCCCGTTTCCGGTTGTACCTACGATTTGCCGGGTCAAAATTATTTTTTTCTGAATTGTACTCACCTTCAGTCAAAGTGGAGGCAATGGTATGCACTTATTCATAAACAACGTCAAAGCCAATTTTGTAGAGTCCACCAAATCATTTAGTCCCGTTCTCAAGACAATTTGCCTTAACTAAAGACAACCTTTTCTGTAACCAGTAGAAGAGCTGTGTACAAATTATGAATATAATACAAATCTTTAATAAACATAGAAAACGCATGATAGGCACTCATTATTGACATATAATCTCGATAAATTTTCGCCTCTGGTTCCTCAACACTCATTAGCGAAACTCAGAATGGTGGAGTTGCATGTTTCACGAGATATCTGTTGGCATTAACGAATATTAGATGCTAGTGGAGGTCTGAGCAAGACTTACCCTATCCAGGCCTAAGAATCGTAAATTTCTTGGATTTTCACGGTTCAATCCCTTTGGTGCGTTGCTGTTAAATCCCTCGGATCCGCTGTTCGCTCTGCAGACCGTAGGGACTCCATAAACTTCCACATTTATATGGCCCATCACGCATCAGCCACATTTATAGTCGGTGTATTTATGCAAGGGAAACTTGAGGATTTCCCTTCGAGCCTCTTTTGACGTTTTGACACAGCACCAACCCGTGAATCCTGCCAGGAGAGTATGGGCCGGAGGGAGTTGAGAGGGGTTGGGGGGGGGGCCTAGCACGTTAAGGAAGGGGTACGAGCAAAGAAATTTCGGGAGTATTTCCAATGCTGCGTACAGTATCTTTTAGCCTACTTGTCTTAGGGGAATTTTGGCCTCGGAGGTCAACCCATTCGATTTGTTCGCGGCGAGTATGCTCAATTGAAGCATTAGTCCTTACAACAGATCCAAGGAGTAAGGTTCACTCTCCATAAGGATGGGGTGAAGGACACGTGAATGAGAATTAGGTCGACCATTGCAGTAAACTTCTATTGTGTGGGGGGCAGGTAATTTTACTACCCTTCCCTCACTATGGTCTGCGGTGGACATTTACTCTTGTTGATGCTTTATGGGGCGATTTTACACGATGAAGGCTTTACTCGGAGCACATTAACGGGATTAGTCGCCCTTAAAAGGGATTTATCGGAGGATTGAGTTCATTATTTAAAAGTTCAGGTGGGCTAAGCCAAATCCCCACATTTGGCGTTAAACTGTGTGCAATACTAAAACGTAGGTAGATATATTGCATGGAAGATATTATTGCCTAATTATTGTGATAGATTGAGTTGCGGTTGAATTTTTTCTGCTTTAAGTAATTACCCTAAAGCGTACATTATTTAAAGCTTTGTTCTTGCTACCGATGACGTCGCTAATTGAGAGGCATGAAAGTACCCAGGGAAATTCTATGAATATACCGTTTCAGAGTAATATCTTTGCCGGAGAAAGCTTTGAAGTGGTTTTGAACTTCGTAATTCCCATCCGGCAGAAGCAGCGCAGTTTCTTAGAGGAAAGAGGGCTATCTGAGAAGCCGACACGAAACATTTTCCGGCTGCTTCTGTATGATGATCTTTTTATTTTTATCTCGTCTCGCTGTGATGTAAATGACGGCATTTGGAGTCCCAAATTAACTCTAAAATACCTCCTCCATTTCAAGTCGCAAATGGTCATCGCGGATATTTCCACTTAGTCCATCGGCGTACATATTGTGTTTACACATTCACCTTAACGTGAGCGCATTTGAGTACATATTTAATTAATAATTCATGACTTCAGCGCTCACTAGTAATGATCGATTCACGAGACTACTTTTGATTAAAATTATGGATGGGAAGAGGGAGCTCATTGTTGGCAGCCCCATTTAGATGAATAGACTAATCAACAGTCGTTATTAGAGGTAATCCCTTTATCTTGTTTACTATTAGGTCAATGGCTACTACTAGTCAACGCGTGTGAGTTTCACCCGTATTGAGCGATTACTACTTAACTAGTCGACGGACCTTGTGAACGAAAATGAATTCCATTTCGAAGATTTAGGCTATCTAAAAGTTTCCAATTCCTAACCAGAGCGCCGTTTCCTAATCACAATTTATTCAACTCATAGATTATGAATCCTCGGTATGAGGAAATGTGAAAATGTGAGTATATTAGTAATAAAAATTAATTAATAAACAAAATATCAAGAATCGAAAATATTCCTACAAAAAGGAGGCCGATCTAGAAACTAGGGTAATTTGTATACGCACCGTCAAATTTATTAATTTATCCCTTCCCTATACTAAAATGAAAATCACTGTTTCATGGCGTTCCTAAAGTGATTGATACAGGTGCATTAAATGCTGATAAATAGGATAGTAATAATAACAGAAAACATGCTATTAATTATGTTAATTAAGAAAGAGCAGCATCATTCCCTTACCGATTAATCGCTGTTTATTTACTCCGGATGATCCCCTGATCGAAAAAACTTCCGAAATATAATTAAACT
Source organism: Hetaerina americana (assembly GCF_022747635.1). Classification (NCBI taxonomy): domain Eukaryota; kingdom Metazoa; phylum Arthropoda; class Insecta; order Odonata; family Calopterygidae; genus Hetaerina; species Hetaerina americana. The sequence continues at coordinate 42,022,841 of NW_027286763.1, forward strand.
TCCCCGTATGATGCTCACATCATAGATAAAATGGACGAGTTATGGTTTTCTGAAAATTATCGTTGAATTTATTGTGTTTTAGTGTTTCTTTTAACTCCTCTATGGATGTGATCTAATAACTTTCTTTAAATCACTTGTATTCGATGGTTTCTGGTTCAACTTTGTGGAAGTTCTTGTTCGTTAAATGAAGCACACAATGTATTTTTCCACTGTTCTTTATTTTGGTATTACTATTATCAATTTTCTTTTGTTTTTCCACTTTGTCTTTCGTAGTATACATGAATGATTTTAGGTTGTTCACATTGTAAAAGGCTATCAGAAAGTGTTCCCTATGCGAGAGGTTGCTATCTCTTGTGAAATCAATTTTTAATAAGGGAGTATACGTACACCATTTGCAATCTTTTACATCCATATTGACTGGTTTAAACAAAAGATTGTTTGTTTTAAGGGAACGTTTTCTATGTTGTATTTTTTATTAAATATTCTTTGTCCCCATTTTTTACTACATAATCTTTTATCGTCTTTAGTTCTCGAACAAAATTACTTTTAGAGAGAGGTATGTCTAGCAGTCTATTTAATAGGAAATGAAAAGTGGATGGCTTTTGAGATATGTGATGGTGGGAGTTGAAGGGGATGATGTGGTCTTTGGCGGTAATTTTACGTTAAATTGCAATTTCAGAACCGCGTCCCTTTTTCGACACTATGATATCTAGAAAATTGAGTTTCTCATTATTTTCTTTCTCACATGAGAAATTAATTTCTTTGAATTGGGAATATAAGGTATTCTCAAAATTGTCTAATTGTCTTTCAGTGCCTGTACATCTCGCAAAGATATCGTCTACGTAACGAAACCAGCAATGAATGTTCTTTGTAAAGATGAGGGACTGCAAAGTTTTTCTTCAAAGTTGTTCTAGTAAAGGTCAGCAAGGAGTGGTGATAAAGGAGACCCCATTGCTAAGCCCTCCAATTGTCTGTAGTATTTATTGTTCAACTGGAAATAGTTTTGTTCAACACATAATCTCAGTAGTGACATAAGCTCATTGAGGAAGGGTGGTTCGGCCCTGCACTTTAAAGCACTTTTTACGCCACTACCAATGGTTCAATAACTAGGATACTTGTAAAAGGGTTTGCAACATCAAATGACACTACGATATGTTTGGAGGGCGGGGGATCTTTCTTGGAGAGCTGGGCACATAAATCACTTTTGTGGTGGGGGAGTTTCACAAATTTTTCACTGTTGATGAAGTCATAACACTTGTTCACTTCTATTTATCACTTTCACTTTGTTACATTTGTCCGCTTTTTCAACGATTATATTGTTGTCTTTTAAAAGTTTTTTTAAACGAGATGATCGAAATCAGCTCCTGAGAATAGCCCTTACTTTTTGGGAATTCAAAATTGGAAATGGATTTAAACTTCCTGGCTATGATCGTCTTTAAGCCAATGCCTTTTTTCCTTAAGGCAAAATCAAAGTCCACGGCTAAATTTAGTAGTAGTAGTTTTTAGGGGAGCCGACCGACAGTTGAGGTCATTTGTGCCATAGGGAATGGACAGGAAAGGATGAAGGGTGGAGAGAAACCCGGCGTCGGCATTAGCCTACTCTTTACGAAAGGTGCCAAGGAGTCCGCCGCTTAACGTCCCATTCGACGGACGGCGTACTCACTCAAAGTGCCCTCCACAAAGCACCTCAAGTAGGGATTGAGATACCTCTGAAAAATATTCAACACCGCTGGGATTTGAACCCGGGCCCTCTGGGTGGGAAGCCAGTACGTTAGGCCCCGCACCATCTCGATCCCCACGGCTAAATTTTCCAGTTCTTTTGTTCCAATGGAATATTCGGGACATATTTAAAACCATGATCCAGTAATTTTTTGTGCAAGACATCTAGTTCCACATTTGACATGTTCACAACTCTGTTGTGGAAGATGGATGGTGTTTCTTCCGCTGTTGGGTTTTTGAGGAATGCTTCAACCATTCCAGGCTGTTAATTTTTTCACAGATGACTAATCTCCTTTTGTGCGCAATTTCACTGCTTTTTTGTCAGATGTAGTCATCCAATAACGTCCATTCAATTCAACTCAGCTCTTGGCACAGTTCCGTGTATAGCAGGAATCTGTAGTGGTTGAAGCTGTTTCTCTTTGCATGCCAGGTTTGCAGTTCTGTTTTCACCCATGCTCTCCGTGCTGCTCGGACGGCTTGCCTCGCCGCTAAGGAATCGCTGTTGGCGTTCACGCTGGCGTAGTTCGGGATGAGTCCACTATTGATGTATCTGCAATTGAAGTAGTTATTCAGAAATGCCACCCTGTACTTTATAGTCAGTGACGGGTAGAGTTTGGCCTTTTTCACTACACTTGCATTTTTTATGTATTCAATGGTTTCTGGAACCGCAACTTGACTAATTTATACCTGATGATGACTCCTAAGCGTTGAAACTAGTAGTACCATAGTAAAGAACAGTGACAAAATACATGGTATTCTTCATTTAATGAAATTAATTGGTCAAAAAGATTTTTGTTTGTTCTTCATGTAAATTCATTTATTCTTTCTGTCATTAATACATTGATTTTGAGTCAATGAAAACCGAAATTATTTTCTGTGAAACATTTTTAATTTCATGGGCTCGACAAAATTTAATTTTGAATTGCTTCTTGGGTGTTCATTGATGTTGTTCATTCATTATAAATTACAACTTTGCTTATTATTAAATTGAACTGCTAAAGAGATGAGAAAATAAATTGCTGTACATGAGCCAACAAATTGCTACACGAGCCAATAAAAATCAACCACAGTGATCAACCCGAAGGTCGTTTTTGATAGTTGAGGGATTAGCTCACCAAATACCAAGCCCAGAGAGATGAGAAATTCACACGCCACAGTAGGGTAACCAGTTACTATCCCTGTGCCGCCTATGGTTTCCCAGATGCATATCATATCAGGAAAATCTCGCAGATAGCGTGAAGCTGAGGGTGCCCATAAGAGGGACTCCGAATCGACCACGGGCCCTCTGGCAGGTCAGTAGCCCAGGGCTCTACCAAATGGACTACCACGTCACTTCTGTAGCTAATGAAAAAGCGTGAGCTTAGTTACGTTTATTATTTTTGTTATCATAGCTCACAGAAGCACTTTCGACCACTTTCTTACTCATTGTTGAAAAAATTAAGGTAGAGTATAGTTTAGATACGTAAGGTCATCCCTACTTTTGTTATGGGAAAGCAATGAATATTTGGATAATATATTTACCTACAGGATTTTACCAGCTTCAAAGTCGGGCATAGAAAAAGCCAAGCCCATGAATTACTCGAAAAAAAACATCAGCTCGAAAAATGAACTGCAACTTGTCAGTTTTTGCTTTTCATGAAAGATTTCCAATTAATTCATGTGGCATCAATAAATTCCTTCAGAAAAGGGACTGATGCTGTATAATCTGAATGAAATTGGTATGAATATGGCTCTTAACTCTTGATACCAGTCTCGCTAATTGGAAAGATTTTGAAATGATAGACCTTTAAAAAAAATTTATGTCTTTCAAGCTATTTCTTAGTTTGAAAAAAAATTAATTAAGAAATATTATTACAACTCTTTGGATATTCTTCTGAAATTACTCTTTTACAGAAGCTTCTTGTATTGTAATTAACGGGGGCAGGAATCATTTAACTTAACTTAAATTTAACTATTAGTTATCTGGTATTATCTCGCATCATGATACAAGGGAAGAAATTAATTCTTCGTATGTGGGGGAGCGTGAAGATCTTCTGAAGAGAAACCTGCCATGTTAGTTCTTCACTTGTTTTGATTTAGTTTTCCGTTGCACATTAGGGTATTACCCTGAAAGCTACCGGTGCATTTACCTGCTTTCAAACTTTTCAGCATTTATCAAACTTTCCATCGATGTGGCTGCATATTTGCGTCTAGAACTCCACTTTGCCCTGTTTCAAGCATTGATAGAGATTCATTGAAACCAGCTTAACTTACTTCTTGCATAATGAATTTTATTTTAGCATACTTGCTGTAACTAAATAGTCCTACTCCTAGAAATTTTGAACTGAGGAGAGGAGTGTGTATAATGTGCCATCAGAAAAGAGAAATTGTGGATTTTTAGTACATTTGTTTTTTGAAATTAATTTGGAAAACGCGTTTCTTAAGGCTTAATTCACCTGATACCATTAATTTAATTAAACCTGGCGTCATTAATTTCATGCTGTCAAAGTTACAAGAAATTATCCAATTAAAAATAATATCGATTCTGGTTCCACTTGGTATAATCTCTTAAAAGTTAGAAAAACGCAATATATACTCGAAATTAAACGTTATACCTGTAGTTAAATATAAAATAAATATAGGATTTTTGTAGAAGACAGTTCCTACATAGTTGAAATTGGTTCCTTTTGTATCGAGTTAAATAATCCTACCGTTGTCTTTCCTTCCATCAATTCTCGATTTATACTTATCCTGGTATACTCAAGTTTTAATTTCCTACAGTCGTGGTAAAGGAACGGATACTTGCTTATGCAAAGCCTTGTACTGCCCCACCGCCCTGAGTGCGTGTATTTCACAACCAACAAGACTTGCTCGGGATGAACTCTACTACCCTCAACTAACCAATCTTCTTTCGCGGAAAACTAAGTTGCAGGTTGATTCCTGTGCTGTTCCTAAATATTTACATTTCGCCGAGGTATTTAATACGATATCAAATGCACTATTCCGAGTTTCCTTGTCCTGGCATACTCAAGTTTCAATTCGACGCAGTAGTAGTTATGTCCCTATTGAAAACATGCTCTAGTTTCCCATTTATTCTACCCAAAATTTTCATCGGTGTATATACTTTTCTTAAAATTATCTTATTTGTGACAGTTTTTATAAATCTTCTTCCTAATTTGCGAGAACTAATATCAACAAGTTTACACGTTATTCAAAGGATTCTAAAGATAAGGAATTGGGACATTTTCGACGAAGGACTATTTTTTAATAAAAATTTCGTTTCTTCTGAAGCCACACCACCAGCATTTTAAAGAGTATTAGGCTATGTCTATAATAATAAGTGTGCTCGCTTACTGGAATTTACGTTATCTGCCAATGCAAATTTACGATATTACCATCCAGTGGGGCGGCATACAGCCTGCTCCCTAACCGGCACTGAAACTATCTTCGGGAGACGACTGGGACGCCAATCAGTTCGTTCAAACGTGGCGATAAAATGGTATCGGCCCCCCATATCCCCTGTCTCCTTTTGACGCTGCTCCAAACTGACCTGAAATTGGGAGCTTAAGAGCGATACTAATACGAAAAATTAGACGGTCATCTCATTTCACCCAACGAACGATATTCAAGGAGGCCGCTTCTCGCGTCTGCCTAGGACGAACATTACATCCAAGATAGTCAGCTTTTTCCATTCCCCCTGAAGAACTTTAGCCGTCAGGTTTTTTTCTATTACTTGCGGTGTGGATTTCGCTAGTGATATACCTCGTACATGAGGGAATGATATTATCTTGAAATATTATCATTGTGCATTGAAACGATGCTCGAATCGAAAAGCACATGTGTTGTTATTAGTATACGTATAATGATTATACGCTCCTTAGATACGAATTACCGAATGAAAGCATTCCCCAGATTGGGATCCTGTGATCGAATTATGAGTACAACACTTATTATTTTATTTAAGTAGTAGTAGTTTTTAGGGGAGGCGACCGACAGCTTAGGTCATTTGCGCCATAGGGGATGGACAGGAAAGGATGAAGGGTGGAGAGAAACCCGGCGTCGGCATTAGCCTACTCTTTACGAAAGGCGCCAAGGGGTCCGCAGCTTAACGTCCCATCCGACGGACGCCGTACTCACTCAAAGTGCCCTCCACAAAGCACCTCAAGTAGGGATCGAGATACCTCTGAAAAATATTCAACACCGCCGGGATTTGAACCCGCGCCCTCAGGGTGGGAAGCCAGTACGTTAGCCCCCGCACCATCTCGATCCCCATTTTATTTAAGAGTCTCAATTTCCGACTGGATGTGGCGGAAGTAATTCATATAAAATGATTAATGGTTGTAAATGGGATGGGGATTCGGTTGTTTTGTTAAAGAGATTTGTGTTTTGAAGTCTGATTTTATCTATTATCTTTTGCGATTATTTGGGACTTGTGTGCCACCTGACACTGTCTATCAGCACATGTGTATTTTTAATAATAATAATAAAAGGTTTTGAAAAGTCTGCTTGCTAACATACACAGACAACCGATTGCTAAATATAAATATAAAAAAATTGAGTACTTTTACACTACGAGGTTTTCCTTCCCGTTCCGCTCCCTTCCACTGCTCCTTCCTGCTTTTACTGTTTATACATAGTGATCTTCTTGGTTTTGTTTCCCTTGTGCCTGAAGGTGACAGTTTGCCTTGATCTGAATCAGAACGCGCGTAGTATATTAACAATTTTTATTTTGCGCAGAAACACTGCATTCTTTTTTCAAGTATATATTCTCTACGTGATGGCACATCTATCATTTGAATTTCAATAATTAGGAAATTATTTCTATTTAATTCATCACTATTCATCAATCCTAAAGTACGAATATTTTGATGCTACTCTACGCTCAGTTTTATCGGCGGTTAATCGGTTCATAACTCAAGCCCACAAAATTCTTCTCTATGACATCTGTCACTCTTCCCGCCTTCCCATTATGTTCTGCTTAGGTTTTCCCTTTATTGCATTCAGACGATTGTCTTAGGTGCCTTCTTACAGAATAGCACGTTCTCATTTTCCTGTCTCCTAAATTTCTCCTTATCCTCCTTTACCTTTAATTTTTTCTTAGTACATTTGACGTTGTTCACAGTTGTTAGAGAGAAACAGAAGCATCGCACCACCATTGTTTTCATTAGTCGCGGGGAGGAGATCCCCGGCGTCGGGATGGGCAGTGGATGGAGTGAAATACTAAGTAAGTTTGAATGAGGAGGCTAAACGGAAGTTATTTATTTGTGGTCTACCGTTTAAGATTGGGACCTTGAATCTACACATAGATTGATGATTGCTAGATTATTAATATTCGTCTATCAATACGCATACTTACATTCTACACCATTGACACAAGAAACCATTCTTCAATTCCGAATATTTTCCACCTTTCTTCATTCCGCCCAAAATTCCTATCGCTCTACCTCGTTTTGCTTCCCTAAACGTTCTTCCCCCTGTCCTCCTTCAACATTCCATCGCCAATCGAAATATTGTGCGTCTAGTTTTCTTGCCTCCTTCGGATTTCTCCCCACAGCCCCCTCTCTTCCCCAAGCATGCCAAGTAATTTTTATCGATTTTCCTTTTGGATCATTTTATTTTTCCGTCCTTCTCCACACCACATCTCAAAACCTCCCAATCTAGTCGTATTTTCCTGCCTCAGCGACCAATTTTCCGCGCCTTGCAAAACTGCGCTCCGCGTATCCATTCTTGACACCCTTTTTATCTCTGTCATCAGTTAGCGCTTTCTTGCGAAATCTTCTTAGCTTAACTCTATTCTTATGTTGTCCCTATTTATTTAACCATCTTGATTCAAAAGATTTACAAAATGGGTAAATGCCCTCCGGTGTTAAGTACATGTTAGGAAAGTAAATTTAATAGGAAGCTTTCAATAGAAATGCTTCAAAGACGTAAAACAATATTAAAGAAAAGGGAAATACTCTACCCAAGAAGGTTAAGTTTGCGATCATAGCTGAAAAAGGCAACTGTATACTGCTATTAAGTGTTCTTGCCTTAAACGAAGTAATTCTTAAGCAGTGAAAGAGACACTTTAGTTTATCGAGACCTTTAAAAACCTTACGAAACTATCGATTTTATATGCCTTTTACATGCGAAGTCGGGTTTTTCTGAGAGCTCTTTGGTAAGTCATCCCAAGACATGGTGTAAACCATACTATTAACTTATTGCTGAATTCGTCGCGATCGCGGTTATTCATACCGCGCACTCGTTTTCTTAATGGACAGATAACGTAATGGGTAAACAAAACAATCACCTTTCTTAGAATTTCGTATGACGTTGATATTCACCGATTCTAACTTTGGTCTTACTGTTGGGCAACAGGAAAAATACACTGTTTCGGCAGTAATGGGAGACACGCGTCAAAGAGATCATTATCATTTCTGAAATTATGATGTATAAGCAGAAATGTCACTTAATCAGATTAAAAGCGATCTGTTTGTATAATCCGAGCAATGATGTTTGATTGCAGTATTATCGCAGTGACAATGATAACATAATCAGATTACCTCGATAATTAGTCGGATTTTAATTAATTTTGACTGGTAGATTGATTACTTTTAATTTGATTGGTATGAATGATATCTTAAAATTTAATTAACAGTGAATATATTTGGAAAATATTATCACTGTTTTGGATATTGCATTTTCAACTATTTTGTGCAATTTGTTGAAAGTTAAATTATCTACGCCGAATTTGTTTTGATTTTTTATTTATTTTTGATACCATACATGATCAATTATTTCAAGAAAAACTATTAATATTCACGTCAAAGCTGCGATCTTCGGAAAATTAAGCAAAAGGTCTTTGAAAAATGAAAAGCCATCAAATCAAATTCCTAGATTTCCCAGAGAATTTCAAACAAAAATGAAAAAGTATTTTGAATCTCAAAGATAATAGCAAAGATACAGAAACAATCAGCTAAAATGCATTCATGAACGTTACTCCAGAAAATTTAACTTGCTTCTTGGCAAAATTAATCCCAATATCATTCATAGTAGCGACATACGCCGCTTATAGCCGATTATATACTTTTCTTGGACGTTTCTTTGAATTTCCTCCTTTACTATAAGTGTCCTCATAGTCAGTCTTCTTTTTCCGCATTTTGTATGTATGAATGAAAAATTAATCATCTAAATTTGGTAATTTATCAATTATTAATGGTTGAAAATATAAGACTGCATCAGTGTAATCGGCAGCGCATACTCTGTTAGCAGTTCTGCAATGAAGTGCATATGTATTAAAGGCTTTGGGATGTTTTCTTTTATTATTAACACGCAGTTAAAATATTCGATATATTAAAGGTTTAGAGATTTGCTATTTTATCATTACCATGTGATTAAAATATTCGTAATTACAACCATCCATTAACTAGATTGAGTAGACGGGGCTGAAGCATTACCTTTAAAAAGGCAAAATAACATTACGTTAGTTGGAATATTATATCGCTTTAGATTTTTGTCATAATATTTATTTGTGACAGCATAAGGATATTCAAGGATGCCTCCACATTGGCAGCTCATGGACGTAACTTTTCAGCTTTGAAGAAGTAGCATGATACTGAAATATGTTGGATCTAAATTAATCTTTTTAAATCCCATTTTCATGATATCTAGTACCATAGAAAGTGTAAAATGGGGCTAATAATATTTGAACATGTGATACTAAAGAGTTCTGCTTAAAATTTATGCCAGAGATTTAATCTGTAGCATAACTTTTTTCTCCGTGAGTGATTCCCAAACTAGTTTCTCTAATTGTCTATGTAGATACACCACTAATAAGTCATAACGACATTTTACAAATCTAGCCTCTCTACGCTGCCCGCGATCTAATTCGGCCCTAATTCATGAGAATACTATGAACTAGCAGTATATTCTAAATGAGGTTTAACTAATGGAATATAGGATTACTCTTTAACCCTTTCGTCACATTTACCCAAGACTCTTCTAATGAATCCTAATTTATTTCTAGCTTTTCCACACATTTCACATATATGCGTGATTTTGTACACACTACGCAGTGCTGCGTAGTGGTAACTCTCAGTCAGTACGAAGTTTTACAATTGGGGTCGCTAAATTTGAAAGTAAAGTAACAGTGTCAAAGGTGCCACCACCATCGCATAACGCTGTCTTAAATCCTGAGGTGCCGGCTGAATATAATTTACGTTTAATTTACAATCAGATGTTTTAGTTTTGTAATTGATTATTTATGGGAAGTATGTCGGCCCTATCTCTTTTCCAAGCAATATCTTCTTTGTTGCTTTAAATCAGTCATATATCACTTGATATACTTCGTCTGTGTTTTTGGTGGACTGGTGGCCTCTGCCAGTGACACCAGATAGTCTATTAACAAACAAAGGCTCCATTAGCTGTTACCGGAAAACTGAACTATTGCCAATGGGAGCGATAAAATTAATTGATCTTGCCATATAAGATCGGGAACTACCCCTGAGTGTTATTTTGGGAAAGATTTTTTATAGGAAATCTGGCACCTTTTGTTTCAATGACCATTTTCATTTTCAAGTAATAGAGCACCCACAAATTTTACTGGAGGAAGTTCATTTTTATGCGGACCAAGGGAAATCAAGGAAATTGCATTCGGCAGAAGTGGAGGAATGTGCAATGTCCTGGGCAGTAAAAAACAACTCTTCCATCTCTCAGGTACTGAAGTCCCTTTCTTCCACTGGCAGAAAATGGTCTGATAACTTTGTCCACCCTTATTCAAATATAGGTTTTCCATGGTGATATGAGCGAGCGATCCAATTAAGAAACACTTCCTTATGAAAGTAAAGAACGAGAGATGAAATCTAGCAGCAAACAGTCATAAGATATTAAATCCCTCAGTGCATGCCGAACATTTGACGAATAACGCAAAGAAAAATTTAGTGATCCATATGAAAATTGAATGAGCGTTACATTTTATTGCAGAACTGGGTTCATCGTAATTGCACTAATTATTGTTCTAAAGGTCTTACTTTATTTCTATAAATAGTTCCATTTTTTTATGTCAGCATTTTTTAAATTTTTGGTGTAAATTCCCTGATCATCATTGGTAATCATATTTTTTCAAAAAATCACCCAACCTGCCTTAGAGTAATATTATCTTAAAACATTGCCACCTGAAAGCCCATCGGGTTCTTTTCTGTGAGCAGTCTTTCAGCCGAATGAATACACTTAGAATGATGTCGCTTAATGTAATAGTGCCAGTCTTATGTCGGTCCAGGGTGTTGAACAAATGCTTTACTACTTAGTATTCGGAAATTGGGTAACGTCAGTTTTCATTTGTTTATGTATTTCCCTGATGTAAGTCCTAATGAAATAATTAAAATGCTATTCGTTATATCGATAGGGTAACGTTTAATGCAAAGAATTCATTAGAAAACGCTACAATTACGGCAGCTCTAGTTCCATTCTGGTGCCTTCAAGTCTGTTTTCAACTCCGTGTGACATCGTGTAATGCAACGACCCAGGTAGTATTTGTTTTCTATTTGATCGTAGTGATTACAATACTATGGTTTTGAACAAAAGGGACTAGAGTGAAGTAGTTAATAGAATATCCTTCTAAACGCGTGCGTACATATAGACCCTTTATCCCATAAACGGAGGCTGTTGAGAAGGGCAATTGAAATACTAAGTGGACAGCATGCTTCATTACGTAAAGTAGAAAATCAGAATTGGAAAATCAGTGAACACCCCGTCATCGACGCCTTACACTGTTTGATGAAATAAATCACCTCCTCGGAGAATATTCGCAAGTCCCTTCATTAAAGCGTCCTTTACTAGCGTCCCTAACGTCCTTTACAGATCCTGACGAAGGCGTTTTTGCAAACCTGGCTGGGAACGCTGAAAATTGCTTGTTTTCATCAGATTGACATTTGAACCACAGGGTAAAAGTCTTCGTGTCTCACGGAGAAAAAAATTAAAATTTGGCAAGAAACTTTAAGAACCCCTCCGTGGATTCCGGTTTAGTTACATTTTATAAAATTTCTAAAAAAGTCCATCGATTTTAACTCCTGGTAAAAAATATGGTAATTTATGGTCTAATTTGATCAACACAAAAAACTTATGCCAAAAATTAGATTTGAAGTGTGAATGTTCGAGGCAGCATCTATTTATCTGCAATTATCAATTGAATATTGCCACGTTAAATTTTATTTCTTTTGTAGTATATCACGGACATGAATCGCACTGCAATTAATTATTCGTATTGGTTTAATTAATCTTACGCCCTTTTTTAATAAATAGATATTAAATATGCACTACATAAATTGTTATCATACAGAAGTAGTTTTACTGCTGTCATAATTGAAAAACATTCTTGAACTTTCCCCGGAATGTAGCCAGTTAATTTTTACGCCACACGAAAATGAAGTACGCTACCTATACGTAATAAACAGAATCAATGTTACTTAAAAACCCTTCACAAGCGCTCACTTTGATCTCTTACAAATACGTTGCCATCACACATTAAATAACATTATTGTAATTTCAAGCACAACTTTTTAGCCGTTATCCGGCGAATTTAATTTAAAAGAGTGATACTTGAATAATACCGGTTTGCTTAAAACAGAAATAGTTTTTGTGCGCAAAAGCATAAATGATTTATTGATAATGTGAATTTTGTTTACCTAAATGGGGTACGATAAAATGGTGCTTGATTTAAAAATGAAACTGAAATTTCTCCAATCTATGGATTTCATTTTTTTCAACTTATCTGATATATGCCGATGGCCTCAACTCTCTTGCGCCACGAGCAACGCTTGCAGAGGTAATCGAAGTTCGTTATTATTCAAGAGGCGTAACATATTTGTATGTAAATTCTTTCCACCTATTCCGTTAAATACTCCATTTGAGACTAGGTATCGTAAAAGAACGAGTATTTCGCGGTAGAGACCTTTTTTATGGGTCGCAAAAAATATAACAGCGATTTTTTGCCTACTGAAACTTCTGATGTTTAGTTTGTCTATTCAGAAACTGATAGCTTTCTTAATTTTTCAAAGTGTAAAGCGCCCTTGGTATTTGGGGGCATTCACATAATTAATATAATCTGGAAGACTGAATTCCTCGATTTTCAATAATGCAGGTCATTGAATTTTTTTATGTTTTCAGTATTAATCTTCTGTTTAGGGTAGATTTTTTTGATGAACCCTGGGACTAATATTATTGTACTTCAAATTAATAACTAAAATGGCAGTTTTTATGGCATGAAGGTGAAATGATTTATTTTCACACCTGACTTCTTTACCCTGCGGAATTATTTAATGCCATTTTATCACTATTTTCAGTCTTTGAATATGACAGATAATTATTCATATTAAACTAATGTGGCGTACAAATTACCTTCGGTTTAACATTATCTCCCATACTTAATATACAACACGCTAATACTTAAGGCAAAAAATTCCTTAATGGCTTTGCTTAAATTTAAGTAAATTAAATACGACGGGAATAAAGTAATAAAAATAGAATCTAAACATCAATTGCAATAGACAATTCAAGTATTTCTCATAAATTACTTCATTTCATAAATTAATTCATTTAATAAATCACTTCATTCAATTCATGTGTCGCATAAAACATTGAGAACATTTTTCCAAGATCATTGTTAGTTAGGAATGAAATTTCATCTAATATGTTCATCTAAAATCATGCTTAAGAAAACAAGTATTAAGTTTCCATTTACTTCCTTATGGCTCCTTGAGCCAATCGCCAATTGTGGACGTCAACTTAGAAGGCGCTGGGAAGACGTTTCCGCTCCTCCACCTCACTTTCCTTTATTGCCTCTTCTTTTTATTGAGTCGTTTCCCCTTACCCACGCGGAGGCTCCTTTCTCTCGCAACAAACGCCTTTCATCCTCTTCCTAGCTCCACCATCTACTTCCCATCATCATCGCCGTCCTCATCCACGCCATTACTCTCGTTCTCGCTCGCCTCCATGCGGACGGAGTTGGTTCTCTTTTTTCCACCTAAGACCACACTCCTGTCCTCCTCTCCCAGCCCCCGTTGTTTACGGGGAATTTACAGACTCACATTTACTAAAGGGGACACCCTGTCACGCCATTGCTCCGCATCGACCCTACCATCTCTTTCTGCTTGCCTTCTCCAGGCATTCCGTACCTCTCCGCGCTCCCCTCTCCACTCGCTTCTACGTTATATCCTCGAACAGGTAAGCTTCGAGTAGTCTCTTCACCCAAACCGTTCCGCTTCTACACTGGCCTGACGCTTCACATTCCGTTGGATATCCAGATTCTTATAGGGAAGAAGAAACCCTATATTTGTCATTCCAATGAATTTAAGCAGTTGTAATGTAGCAATAGTTACTAGAGTGGGCGACTGAAAAATAAGGTCCATCATGGATAGTTGATGAATTTTGTTAGAAGTAATATTGTTCAGAGAATGAGGAGAAGAATGGAGAGAAACTCAGTATCAGTCTACTCCTAACAAAATAAACAAAACATCTGCCATTCCGGTGTTTGAATTCGGACCATTTGGGTGAAAAGTAAGTGAACTAGCCACCTCGCGGGCCCTATCTTCGACAGTTTGATTGAGATTGATATGAATCGGCGATTGCGATTTAATTGAAAAATGTTTCATTTTTAATCATTATTATTCATTTCCGTAAATATTATACAAAAACGACGACTACGTAGTAATATTAAATTACTATTATATCAATGTCTACAGTAATGACACAGAGATTTTTAGATAGCCATCTGAAAGTCTGGCGTAAGTCCATCTTGGGGACCTTAAATCCCAATGGGAAAAGAAAAGAGGATTTGAAACGGATATTATTCGGGGATAATCCGCTATGTAATCTGCTTTTCAAACCAGTTCTGTAATCTTTTGGACGGGATCAATCCCTTCTCCTCAGTCTTCCGACCCAATATTTTTTTTGAGGTTTACTCTGGTAAGCCAATACACCGCAATCAAATATCGCGGACATTTTTTCGTTGACCTAAGATCCTTTTAATACTATTATGTAAGTCTGTTTGACTCATGGGATTTTAACCTTCAAGAGATTAATCGTTTCAGTAAATATATGAGATTGCAACCTACGTTTTCATTGATAGATTGAAAATTTTCATAAAAATAAACTCGCGCAAAATGTTTTGTGATATATCAAAACGGATTGATTTTTCTTGTTTAGATTTCACGAAAAAACTACTTATGAGGATTGATAAGAATATATTTATTACGCTTAAACTATGCTGGAAATTATCAGATACGGTTTTAATTTTGAAGTTCAAACCTTTCCACATATAACCTGAAGAGTTTTTGAAAAAAAGTACGAAATAATTTATGAGTTGATATCGCTTCGGACGTGCCTTAGAAATAGGTCAATATGGAGTTTTTCGCAACCCATAAACTTAACTTGAAAAAATTCGTGCTAAAATACGAGTACATCAAATGACTAAAACGTCGCAGTTAAAATTCTGGTGTGACAGTTTTCTGCCCCATTGGCC
Organism: Hetaerina americana; assembly: GCF_022747635.1. Classification (NCBI taxonomy): domain Eukaryota; kingdom Metazoa; phylum Arthropoda; class Insecta; order Odonata; family Calopterygidae; genus Hetaerina; species Hetaerina americana. The sequence continues at coordinate 42,038,034 of NW_027286763.1, forward strand.
TTGAGCCTTCACAAGTTGAGAATTTGAATTTTAATACATCGTATCGATCAATCTCGACGACCCCACACTTGCATTCATATACGAGGGCAGTGCCATTAAGAGAAAATCAATTTGCTATACGCATATTTTTTTGTCCAAATGCTTAACTTTTAAATTTATATCAATGTACCTATGACGTTAAAAAAGAATGATGATTCTTTATTGAGGAGCAATCTTATTTTTTATGCTTTCGTTAAATAATATAATTGACCTAAATATAACAACGATAGTGGTGTTTTTAACCCATTCTTCGACTCGCATACCTTAATTTAGCATACGTTTCAATATTTGGAATACCACTTTTAGTCAGTAAATGTATAACCTCTGTATCAGGAACTAAAGAAATGTTTGTGGCAGGGAAGCCTCTTTTATGTTTCTTCATTCGAAATGCGACACAGTATTTATTAAAAAGTTATGAAGACTTAAAAATTTATTTCGACGATTTTAGAAGCTGAATTATCATTGAAACTGTAATATAAAAATTAACTTTTTTCACAGTCCCAAACAATGAGGACAAATAATAATTCCGATGAAACATAAAATAGAACAATTTTCTTTTTCCTTGTAAAAACTCGTTCATAACGTGATATTTATTTACCTACATTGGTCATTTCATGTCAATTCTATTCAAGACGATCTGTCAGTACCCTCTCAGACAACCTCAAACTTTCTGCACCAAATTGATGTGCATACATCCCAAACTGTTCGTATTAATTAGTCTATGAATTAACATTCAAAAAAATATTTTATGAATAATTGTATATATTGGCTATGCATCATCTGCAAGGACCCAGGAAATCCCATAAAATGCCATGAAAGGATGCTTAAAATAAAATTTCTAAACAACCATACTTTAAGACACAAATTTGATATATCTACTCAAGAAAATTCTTAGTATAGAGGATGAAATAAAAAAACATTAGCGAGAAAATGATGAGGAACGGTATACACAATTAAATATGAACATGGTCGAGAAAGTATTAGAACCGAGGAAGCGTGATGGAAAGAGTATCTGTATAAGAAACAATTTCACAGATATTGAAATGTTCATATAAACTCTACACGGGGAAGTTTAGCGGATTTCCAGGTGATAGCAAAGAAAAAAATTATACTGGCTGTACCAATTAAGGCAGAAAATTAATTAGTTGAACCAAAAGTGATACAAGAAAGACGTAAAGAATATTTAGTGGTAAAATATGATAAAGAGAATAGACCAATCAGCTTAGAATTTTAAAATCCACTTGTACTAAGCTCTAAAAGGCTTGTGAAATTCAGACATCGGGGTAGAAGGGCTGACATTTTTCCATTTGTCCTATTTTGTTTCCTAGGAAAACCTAGTACCAAAAATATTATAATTTTGATGAAGCTGTTGGTGACCAGTGGCCATAATCGAGCCTGGACCCTCCGGTCAGTAGTCCACAGACTAGACTACCGCGCCCCCTGCCTATCAGCGAGTGAGATAAAAAAAGCGGAGGGACATGAAGTTGACCAAGACACTCGAGTATGTATAATATTCTCGCAGAACAACTATAAAGTTAAGATAGATATGGAAGGAAGTGGCTTTTTGGGATTTAGCGTAGAATTTATAGAAAGGAATTGGGCAGGAGGCCTCATAAGTTCAATTTCGATCCCAATTCAGATGAAGAATAAAGTAGTAGTATGTGAGAGTTCTGGGATGTTTTAATTTTGCATTAGGCCAAGTTAGCTGGTAAATTCATTAATAGAAGGTTCTTTAACACCACAAGACACGACCTAAGCGAAGATTAATTGTTTTTAGACTGGGAAGAGGATCAGGTTACGGTAGTTCTCTAATAAGAACATTAATGGGAAGTAATTTAGAACACAACCTGAGTTTATGTTTCGTGGATTTTGAGATGATGTCCGACTTAGTCTAACGGACAAAGCTCATGGAAGTATTGACGAACGTAAGAATAAACGAAGGATAAGCGCCTAATTCAATACCTTCCTCGAATGTAAATCCAGTGGGTACTCAGAATCCCCTTTTTTTTAGGTACTCACTCAGTCTCCGATGACAGGGAAGGAAATAACTTTATTCTTTGGGGGTGCTTGTAACCTGGGATTTAACTTGGGGTTATCTTCCTAAACCTTGAATTAGAGGAACATGGAAAATGAGCTCCTTTAGTTTACGCAAATTCATATTAAATAGCACCAAAACTCTCATGTATCCATGGGACAGTCAAGTTGTGCGGTATCCCTGAGTATTAGTTTCACTGTTGGAAATGGTGAAAATTTTCTTTTAAATATAAAATAATTTTATCTCCCGCAGTAATTTATTCATTTTATAATTTAGTGTTATCTTATGCGGGTTGTTAACTGACCTCCGATATTCGCTCGTTCGTCAACTCAACGAAACGAATTCCTCATTATAACCTCCATATTCTTCAATTTATTTGTGGAACACCTTAAGGCCATGGAGTTGGTAATGATTCTAGGGTTTTTAAATGTGTATATCTAGTTCTCTTTTCATAGGGAAACTTAGGGCAGCTATTACCTTGGGTATTGATGTACTTGGGGCTTTGGGATGCAATTAGGGTCCCATGATGGTGCCCTTTGAGGGAGGATTTCACTTTTGGGAATAGGAAATAGTCTTTTGGTGCCAAGACGGGACTTTAAAGGGGTTGGGCAATCGCCGCGATGCCGTTGCTGAAGGTCTTGGCAAGCAGGTACCCGAATCTGCTCTTGGTCTTCTGTCAAGACCTTCGGGAGGAGTTAAGCGCAGATCTGTCGTTTCGCCAAATGTTCAGTAATAATGGTGTGCACATTCATCTTATAATTGCCAATACAATCTGCGATCATGCGTACAATCAACCGACGGTGTGAATTCAGCACTTCACTCACGCGAAAAGAAAAAATTGCTACCGATACTTTTTGTGGAAACCTTGTATAGTACATTGGTTAAAGTGGAAGGTGGCTTGAAGTAGTGCCGTATTACTACCTATTAAGTGGGACATTTGTACTGATATCTGAATTTTTCGCATACTTGTCAGAATATAAAAATGGCTCCAAGGATGCAGTTAATATCTAGGAATCAATGCTAAAGATACAGAGATGCGCCTTCGGGGAATTTATTGGGCGTATCGATTAACTCCAGATATAATGCTACTCCAATACTGGAATAATTTCCAGGAAAGTTCTGCCAATTCTTTTACATTTCATTGGTGACGATTTCAAAGCTAACTGTGAAGCAACTCAAATATTATGTACAGCCTTTTATGGATTTCTGGGGATTTAAAACATGTATCTGCAATTTAAAGGATGTCAACATTCGTCCTTGTGTACGTCCTGCATTTGGCGTAATATTGAAATAGTATTCAATGATGTATTGCACAAAAAAAGTGTTCAGGGAAACATAAAATACCTAGAGAATTAGAATTGTATTGTTTATACTGTGAATTTATATTGAATATGGCCATGGAATTTATATCGAATATTTTGAATACAAAGAATTTTTTAGTCTGTTCCTTAGTAACGCTGAAAATCTCCATCTTTAAAATATAAATCCGCGATTGATCACAATCTTTTCTCTGAATTTTCGTCATATTTCTCAGGCACTTGAAGGAAATGTTATTCATGTTGCTGATGCTTTTATACAGCTAATATTCATAGCGTATTATTTATGTAAAATTTAATTGCTTCGATCGCACAACCTAAAAGTTTATTTTTTTGGCTGGACAAATAGGCTTTATTACAAATTAATAGAATAAAATCGCACACGGCATTAATTGTAAAATTTTGAAAATGTTGTGCAGCATGGCTGCTGGAGGGTGTTGTTCTGCGTAAATTTCGTATGTGCATTCATATCCGTGCCAAATAATTGTTATAGAGATTAAGGAAATATGAATGCCAATCTGATAGGTTGGAAAGAAAAGGCGTATCTGACATAATGAAAATGTATTAGCATGATAAACTTTCACTTATTTTTTCAATAACCAAATGTCTCGGGGAAGGGTTTTAAGACTTCTCTAGAATGGGTTCCGCCCAGGTTCGGCGGTTTTATTGATGGAAGAGAATTTTTCTTTTTTTATTTCCTTGTATGATTGTTTTTAGTTTTTCTTCTGGGTCGTGTTTCCAAAAAATGTTGGTTTAGGCGTTCTCTTCCCTGGTGAAAGTACGTGTCTGTTTATTTTCATCCCACGTTCTAGCGACTACGAACCTAATATACTTGGCATATCTGAGACGCAGTCTTGCATTCCAAGTCGTCCCAGTGTGGGTGCTTGCTTCTCTCTCGACCATTTTGAGCTCTTTTTCTCCTTCTTCCTGATGTGGTTCTCAACATGAGAGGGATACTCTGCGATGAGCTAACCGTAGTCCTGTAGACTAATCCTTCTATGGACCATTTTAGATATCTTATCAAAATATGAAAATTTCAAATACAGCTTCTATTAATTGATCGAATTGCATGCGTCATCCTTTGGTGACAATAAAACAAGACCCTTTGTTATAATTTCACATTGATTTTGTTTCAATAATTTTATTACGACTACATAATTTACCGTTTAAGTTTTTTATACTTAAATTTCAATATAATTGCAATATTTGTATGTTTAATATGCAGTAGTTTGTATCATACGTATATTTAGACCTGTATTTTAATTGATATGTAATATTCCTTTCCTGTAAAGCATAATACGGTATAATTAAACATGTGTTCTCAAAATATTAGATTTAATTCCAATTTAAAACACTTAATTTTGGAATACATTTCTATAATTCAGAGTGGAACGTAATGACATTATTTTGTGTTTAGAGTTTCGAAACTTCAGATGCTGCATGAGGAGAACGATGAAGTCAGTCACGTGTCTAAATTAGATTGAAGCATAACGCTAAAGCATTTCTAGATCACGATTAGTCATTCGGTTTCATTCTTAGAAACTGGAAGTTGGCTTACTAGTATTGAACCTTTTTCCCTTCTTTGAGGAATTTGTCTCTTAGTGGCATGGAGTTAAAATCTCGAAGTCCCAATTGTAGTATCAAGGTTGAGGGATAATAATCAAGTTACCTAATTTGACCTAATTAGCTTGGATGTGATGCGGGCAACTGGAAATTTCCATTCTTTCAATAATATTGATAACTCTTTTGAATCTCGGATCGAAATGATGGCTATCGCAGGTAATATATATATATATATATATATATATATATATATATATATATTTTATAAGTTTTTAGGGTGTGCTACGATGAGTAAAAAATCCAGGTACTTTGCAACATTAGAAAATTTTGGCGAGAACTTACGTCGTGTCCGGTTCACGTCACAGACCCTCTCCCGTATGCCCTCTCTTTACGGTCATCTGGTGGAAGCTTGGCTTTCAGGAAGCTAAAACACTTGTCCATAACGTTGTTTCAAATTACCGAAGTAAGTTCCGTTCCGTCGCAGCACGGGGTAAAACAATTGCACGCGAATGCCTCCCGCCGGGATGCGGCCTCTTCCTTTCCCATCTCTCGGCCCCGAGTCAGCGCGCTACAGGGCCCGGGCTGGGAAGGACGGTTCCACGTAATTTGTGAATCCGCCTGTTTTTGTTGGCGCATAAAGGGGCGTGTTTGTCACAGCATGCTCACGTCCTCACGGACGTGAGCATGCAAGCACGTTTTTACTGATGGAAGGGAATAATCCTTCGGTATGGATAAGGGGGGACGCTTAGATGCGCGGCTGATAAAATTTGAAAATCCGCCGAAGTGCATCCAAGTCTTGTTAAGCGATCCGTGCTCGATACATAGAGCAACGGTTGCATCTTTTTTATTTAACCTTTTGCTGACCTTGTCCAGCAAAATTGCCCACGTTATATTTTGCCTAGGGAGCGGGTCTGTTTTTCTTCTCGATGTTTTTGTTTCGTGACCTGAATTCGTCCGTGAACACGAGCTACGAGTTCGTCCATCATTTCAACGATGGCAGTTGCACAAAACACGATACGGCTAAAGGGGGAGAATAAGTTAGCATTTATCTGAACTGTTATTCGTGGGAAGCAACTAAATTAGCTGCCAAGATTCAGGCTTCATTTTTGAACATTCACGTGAGAGATATTTTGAGAACTGCACTCTCCATCGATAGCAACATTTATTGTGTCAACCTAGGAAGACCAAGTGGGAAATGTATTCTTAAACAAAAAAATAATTTTTGACGGGTAAAAAGCGTTAGAAATTCACACAAATTTCGCAGGATATTATTTGCACATAATTATGCTTAAATTATTTCAGAAAAGGAACTGACTGGTCATTCAATTCCTGACTAGCTGGTTTACATTTTCTTCTTTTTTTCCTAGTTATAAGTTGTTATGTGATTGTTGTAATTGAGTATATTTTAAGTTAGGAAGTTTATTCATCGCTTCAGTTACTTTTTTCCTCTCATCTTTAGAAGAAATGTTTTCATGCTATGACTTTACGAGCTCTTAGGTGTTCAGAGACACTAAACGAAGGCATAGTCGCCAAATAGCGACTACTCCTCGTAGTCGCTTAATCGATTGGTTCTTATAGTATTAGCCTATGAAGCTCCAGCATCATAAAACCACTGTCGGCATCTAAGTGGCGCTTAGTAACCAGTATTTCTTGCCCGTTTAATCCTAAAAGAAAATCAAATATTCCGTTTATTTCCTCTGTGCGCTCAACATTGCACTATTTTGATTGCCCAAAATAAGAGTGATCTCTAGGAAACAAAATATATTTACAGAAAAGTAGGCAATGGTTTACAGTACTAAATTGTAAATAGGATTGAATGTTTTTGCGTCTAAAAAGTGATAAAATAAAGAGATGTCTTTCGCTAACACGAAGGCAAGTAACATAAATCTGAACGGTCTTCGTGGAAATCCCCAGATGCTAACTTAGGGCTCAAAAACTAGATCTGAGCATAATTGATGGCCGCTGCAAAGCTGAGTTTGACTGATGATTGAATAATTTTAAATTGAAATGGGAAGTCTGTTGAGACGCGATAAGCGGGTTAGACGCTCGGGCCATTTTCAAGAATTTCTTGGTGAAAAGCGATGGGCGATCTCTTATGAATGGTAAAAGATAAAATTCCCTAAACTCCAGTGGACTAATAAATTACCTACCGGTTTGATACGTTATTATCGTTAATACATGGATTATGGGCCGATAAAATTCCATTTTAACATGGGAGTTCCCATAAATCTACCTGGAAACATATTTTCTGTGCATGCACTTCATGGAAATTTATTCAAATATTTTTAACATTTATATGAAATTGGGAGAGAGTGATTACCGATATGAATAGAGACATGTCTCATATTGATGAACATTCCAGCCTTCTCTGGAGGTCTGCACCGATATCGTATGAAACTATCTTCTTCTACAAATGTTCCACATGATAAATTAACTGTAATAGATTTTTATTTTTACATGGAAAGTCATTCATAGGGCTGTAGGATTAAAACGCCACAAGAACCATGAGCCATGAATTTGGTGAGCATTTCTTATAGTTCTCTCGCTATTTATTTTGATCGGTATTTATTCACTGCAAAGGAATCAACTTCACTGATTCTAAATTATTTTCTAGCCGAAGTAACAAAAGTACCTCGCAGTTCCCCTTTCTCCTTTTTATTACGGGAATTAAAGAACGTCATTTTAATTTTTAAATGAGATAATAATATTTATATTTATTTTCGTGATAATATTCATATGCCAGCTGCACGCGGAATTTCTTGGCCATTAATTCGCATCTTTCTTAAATTACCTAAGTTAGTACCTAGAATTATACTTCATTATTGCCGAACGATAATTATCGATATTGATATCAGCAAGTTATTTCAGCCCTAATTTTTCAATCTACTTTCTTATTGTTTATTTTAGAAATATTAATTGTGCTTTGAGTCATTATGAGGCCCTTGTAAATGTTTGAAAATAAATTCTGTCAACGACACTACATTTTCTAATCCAGAATGAACTTAATATAGTCTGTAAAATACTTCTAGATTATGCTTTGGCTTTACGGCCTTACTGGGAAAATATATTTGGGCCTATTTAATATTTTTCCATATTCATGCTTATTCTATGCATCTAAGAAAATTCTAAATTTTCGGGGGAAAAATAATATCCCACCAACCATTTTAAGACTGATTTGATTGTGTTCATAGCATATAAATTCCAGTGCACTTGAATCGGCTGATTTTGGGTTTTTCTAAATATAACAACACCATTTTGCCTCCGATTTTTTCTTGTTTCTATACAAACTGAAATAACTTAAATGTGCAATTTACATGAGGCGTATTCCTTAACTCTTCTACTTCAACTTTGCTGCATAAAATTTCAGCGTGCCATTTGTCGGAAGGTAAGGTTCCTTAAACTATCATTATTTCAGTGCAGTCCATAGCATTAAATTTAGCTCTTGCGTCTGAGTGCCCCTTTCCACTATCATATTCGGTATCTATTCTTTTGATTTTTCTTGATCTTTTTTTGAAGCTTCTACATTTCCTTTATGTCGTAAATTTTCTTGAAACAACTTTACTACTTATTCGCGTATTTACCGCCCTACTTCAGTAATTCTCTATCACTGCATCTAATAATACTCGAAGTGGCCAAAACAATTCCATGCGCGGGAAGTTATTTAACTTAGGCGGTTCTTTACCCAAATAGGAGTTTTAAACGAGTAGACTTCGCATGAAAGGGCAAATAATTTATTCACTCTAATTATTATCGCCGAAAACTTAATAATTTATGTAACTCCGTCGCAAGGGTGGGTTTTAAATAAAATGCAAAGGAGTTAATTCATTTTACTGACTATTTGGCTATTGATTAAAGCTAGGTTTTGGACGGTACCAAAAGAATATTTTGAGCTTAATATCTCGTGAACTCCGTCTGTTATGTCTACATTATTTCCTTCTTCAGTTCTTCATATCATTCTCTTTCTTCTTTCCTCGGCTCCTCATGGAATACCTAAAATATCTTATATTGCGGTATTTAACCATTATTCTCAATATTTCCTGCTTCCAGTTTTCCTGCCTCCTTCCAATTTCATTGAGCGACTTCCTCTCTTCTTTCACAATATTGATAATTCCGTTGTAAGACTTCATCTCTGTCCCAATTTCCTTCTCAATCTTTGAGACCCCAGTCGACATTCATTCATTTTGTCGTAAATACTAGGTTTTGGTCCATATTAATGCTTAAACTAATCATTTCTTTACTTCTTTTTGTAATGCACCTTTCTCAATAACTTGCTTCTTGAATTTTTCTTCCTTTCCCCTTCGATATTCCTCTTCTTATCGTTTACTACGGCCTTTTTGTTCCAAAATTCTGCCTATTTACGAGAATTATGCCACCTATCATAATTTATTCCCTCCTAATTTGATTTAGCTCTCCGACCTTTTGAGAATCTCATTAATTTGGTTTTCTTGTGTATATTTTCATCTACTATTTCTTACATTGCATCCGTTAAGCATTTAAAAAAAAAGCTAAAATCTCTTGCCGCTTTCCTATTGCTTGATCATCTGCGACGCTAACTGAATGAAACCATTTTCATTCCCCACTGAAGCCCTTCCCATGCCACCTTAACATTTCCTTAGTGTCACAATAAATTCCTGTTATAACTGGGGAGCCTATTTTTCTCTAAATGTATATTTCAATCCTCGCTGTACTATCCTAACTTTGGCGGTCTGCTTCATATACATATGTACATGCTTTCAATTAGAAGCTTACCCCTTCATTCTACTCCTATTTTTCGATAGACTTCCTACGTCTTAATCAAATGTTTGCTTTCTTGAAATCCACGAAGCAGCCAATTACACTTTGTTTATATTCCACATATATACCTCTGATTGATATGATCTTTAATGCAATGGCGTCTATTTTCCGCTTTCCTTAATTTTAATCTTTCCGATTAGGTATAAAAGCATGCACTATGATGCAGTCTTATATTCATGATTCTAGGAACCACTATTCTTACATGTGAAATTTTAATTATCCTTTCATAATCCTTGGATACTATCGATTTTCCAATTTTTTTATCTATTTTCATTTCTCCTTTGCGTAAGTGTAAAAGATCTCCCCCATTTTCCTCTTAAATTATTTTAATTCTGCAAAAGGATATTAAGGAATAATCTTTTCTTCCTACTGTCCGACTTCATTTTCTGCGGCAAAATTATTTTTATCACATAAATTATTTTAATTCTGCTAAAGGATAAATCATCTCTTCCTACTGTCTAGTTAGACTTTATTTGCTCTACCATTTTTTTGTAAAGTACCATTGCTTAGTACGAGCTATATTTTCTGTGCCAAATTCCCTTTCTTTCTACCCTGGTGGGCATAATAGTGTTACCAAAAGCTCTCGCGTATTCTGTCCACATTGTCTGAATTCCTTCTGGCTCCATTAATGACAACCCTGTCCTATCTCCATATCAGTATAGTTTTTTCATGTTACAGGTCAAGTCGCCGCATACGAAATTATCAGAATCGTGCGTATTGTCATGAAAGTACGTCATAAGTAAATTTGCGAGCTAATCGTTGATTCGGACAAATGTGGTCACAGACTCTTATATAGTTATGGGTTACTTTAAACCACGGAATGAATTTTACGAGCTCAAAATATACATGGAAAGGGAGGGAATGATTAATCGAGCAAGCTTGTTCACGAATTCTTATCTCGTGATGACTCTTTCTTAAATAATTTGAAAATTAAACCATTTATTATCAATGAACATGTTTAAAACTAGTTAACTCACTAATTCCCGATCCGGTGTTACCCAATTTAATTATATTCGTTGCGAACGGAGGCATTTATTTTGTTTGAATTCCGTACCCCTTGGTATTTTGCTAGTGGAATTCTCCAAAAAAATTGATCCCGTCATTGTTTTGCCGTTTTTTACGTAAGCATCTTCACCGTGGTTAATTTTTAATCAGTTTGGAACACCAAAATTCCATTTCGCTGGGACAGGTGAATTCGGTGCTATTTCCTTTCACTTCCTACCTCCTTCGTCTCCATTCCCACTCTCCCTGCTGGCCACCTACGTTATGCCACGCCCTTAGACTCCGGTTTTGGTACCAACATTAAAATACCACGGTGGAAGGAAACATATCATTTAGGTGTGGTTAAGAGAGAGAACTAGTTAACTTGGAAGAGATGTAGCCTGGTTGGAAGTATAATAGTGTAAAGGAGTTTGCTTAGGGAAAGTATTTATGATCTGCAGAAATCCTTTAAAAGTTCATGTCAAGTTTTTGCCAAGGACCGTCCAAAACCTATATCTAAACGGTATACTATGTATGAAACATTATTTTTTCCCATATGTCTGGTAAAGTATTCAATGTGACATCTGGGGACTAAACGGAAAAGACCAAGGAGGGAGGAAGAAAAGAGGAAAATTGAGATTTCGGGAGCGTGGGTTTATTTTGGGAACGCATGCCATTGAAAAAGACAGTAAGAGATTGAATATGAATGGGAATGTTGGGTATTGCCTTAGAAATGGAGGAACCCGACGAGGAAAAATATTTATCGACTCAGTGAATTGAGGAAAAATGAGAGGAGGATGTCTTTAAAGCCTGCTGAAGTTCAAGAAGACTTACGAAGCATATTATAATATGAATCTTTGGTGATTTTTTTGTCAACCGTGGATTGGAAACCTGCTCTAACTTCGTAATTCGTATTATCAACCATTTTCTTTGCACGTTTCAGAAATGTGAAGTGGCTTCATTTTTACCATTTCTATATATTTTCTCAGCATCAATGTAAGCTAAATATGCGTGGGTATTTCAAAAGTAAATATCCATGTAAACACCCGATTACGATGATGTAATTATTGCTATTTTTTGTTTCGCATATTTTGAAAATATTCCATTTGTGTCTTATGAACCCTGCGAACCAAATAAAACTTTTGTAATTTCCCACGCATGTTACTTATTAATAAGCTACCTTTCTGTCGGTTTTACAGTAATATCAATACCCATCAATTTGTCTGCTTAACCAACTGCGATGAAGTGAGATGAACTTTTGTCTTCTTAAGCCGTCCAGTTCAGCACACGACTGCCTTCATAAAACCTTAGACTTAAATGAAAAAAGACCGTCAAAAAAATAGAACTTCATTCAAACACACAGGTTTATATTTTAAGAACGAGTAAAAATATCATAATTCAAAATTCTTTGCACTAGAGGTCAGGCACACCATACAAGCTTGCTGCGGAGAGAAAGTTGGAATTACTCGTCATACAAGCGATATAGTCCAGTAGCAATAACTTCACCCGAGAGCACAGGCATGTAGTTGCATGACCCAGAGAGAACAAGTGTCGCAGTCCCTAGTTAACATGAGCACGTTTTGTCTCAATATTATTCGATAGTGTCAAGAAAAATTGTCCATCACTTGGTTTATGCATATAACTTGGTAGTAGGGTTTTGAGGATAGAGTATTTGATAAAATTGAGGAGGTGGGTGCACGGGAGATAGTGGGTGGAGATCAGCTGATGGTGAAAGTGTACAAAATTGAACTAAGCATTGGGTCCCGGTCGCTATTCAATTAGTCCTTAGGTCCATGGATTAAAATGATTTCAACCGCATCCAGTCTGTTGCTGGGTGCAAATGAAGCAATTGAAAATTTTCTATCGTCATTTTATTCTTAGAAGTCTAAATGTGTTCAGTCAATCTTGATTTTTCTGTATAGCCATCGTTAGATGAGAAATTTGCTCCTTCCATTGGGTTGCAGTTACATGGAGAGCATGTCCTATATAGTATGTTTATAATTTCATTCCCAATTTTTATCGTTAATTTACATTTTATTGGGTGAATTACCATTTTGTTTCGCAAAATCCAGAATTTTTAACGATTGTCTCAGGCTAGTAATTCCCTAGTCTGAATTATATAATTTTTCATCTACATATACTTAATACCCCGCATGCCGCCGCAACGGCGTGTGGCGGGGGGTGTTAGTACACCACCCGTAATTTAGAAAAGAAAAAAAAACCGCACGCAAAAACCAAACCATTGTTGTGGTAGACTGGCTGAGGATGAACTTAATTGAACAAGTTTTTTCCAAGCCTTCGATATTTATTTTTATTCTTCTATGTTTAAATCTACGAAAATGATAATAGCCAGCGAAATATCTTAAACGCATTGATGACAGTTATAACCTTTCTCAGATTTTGAGATAGTAACTGGTTTGAGCATATAATTTCTGTGTTATCTCGAATAATATTTCCGATTTTATAAATGTCATGGAACTGCTCCTTTGGATATGTTCAATCAAAAACAATCCGAATCTAGATTATTTTCACCTGATAGCTATTTTAATGCATTTTATAACAATAAAAACTTGTAACGCGGCTAGTAAAATAAGTGATCGTTGGAACTCTTTAAAAAAAAAAAAAATTCTTCCCCACTGTTTTACACAACACGAATATTTTACTTGTCAGATGTTGCCATATTGGAGTCGAGAGTTAGCAGAGACAACTCTGGGTTATTACCGTGAATACCGCTGAGCTGCATAGGGGAATTGTTGCGTCCGGTGCTAAACTGGTTGATAGCATCATCCCCTGCAGGATTAGCTGGAACAATTAAATTTCTAAAATGACACGACGATGCGACAGCTGTCGTCTCCTTTCTAGCTCAGGTATGGCAGCATCTGCCTCATCTATTACGCTTGATCATTTGCTCTGACATGAATAGCTCTGATTTTAAACGGTATTAACTCTGAATTTACGATTGGTTGATATTAGCTGCTGTTCATTTAAAACTGGGCCAATTGTAGCTGAGGACTTTTTTTTTAAAATAAGAACTCATTTTTATTGGTACCTAGGTATTATATTACTATTGATGCTGGAAAGAGGTTTTAACAGTAGTTTAAGAGATTCGGCAAAACAAAATTATGACGTCTAGACAGTAGCGGGATTCAGCAGTGACCATTTGGCAGATGGGCTTGGCCATAATGGTATCTTCCTTCGTAAGAAATTGCCTGGCGTCTAGTGCATATGCTATAAATTTTCATTGGAATGGAGGTCTCATATTCTTCATCTGTAGCCGCTGCTGAATCATCATATGCCTATAATTGTTAAACTTTATTACATCCTAAAGATTTAGGGTCCAGCCGAAAACGCTGCCTATTATCCAAGCATGGTCGTAAGCTTTGTCGTAATAAATTTAAATGTTTGTGAAAAGCAGGTTTTCCTTTCACGCACTACGCATTTTAATACACATCACGTATCTATACGCCAATGATTAATATAGCACTTACTATTTAGCGTCATTTTTGGTGTTGATTTACTTAAAATAATCTCGAATAATGATTTAAAATATGTCTCTACTCGAATATACGAGGTATATTCCACGTGTTTTACTCGGTACCACTAGTTTCAACGCATAGGCGTCATCTGTCGGTACCTTTGGGTACCTGGAGATGACCCCAATGCGTTGAAACTAGTGGTATCGAGTAAAACAAGTGGAATATGCCTCGTATATTCGAGTAGAGACATATTTTAAATCATTATTCGAGATAATTTTAAGTAAATAAACACCAAAAATGATGCCAAATAATAAGTGCTATATTAATCATTAGAAACGAAAAAAATGGGTGGAAAATACTTAGTTTTCTTCATCCATTTAAGATAAATTTCATCGTAGTCAGACCCAATGCCATCGAGTGTATCTGTACTTCTTATCATGAAGTATTTTAGTAAATTTAAACATTTAAAATGGATAATTACGTTTTTTAAATCTCTTGCATGAAATTTCACTTTGAACAGCCATCAATATTCTGTGAAAAATTTCGCTAGTGCTTTATGAAGCAATAATGATAAAGCCGGTAGATGACGGAGAAATGAGAAAAAAATGATGCTATTATGAATCTATTATCTTTTCTGATGCATAGGTGATCGATGAATGGACTCATCTTTAAACCAATAATAATTTCAAAATTTATTAAAGGTTCGGAATAGGCAATTATACCTTTAAATAAGGCCAGGGTTACTGTATGTAGAATGACGTGAGTAGTTTTCATCGTAAGACCAAAAGAGGATTTGTCACTTATTCTTCGTACGATAATGCAAGTATTGTTGGTGGCTTTTTCCCTACTCATATTTTAAACTGAAAGTTGACAAAATATAAAAAATGTATTGAAGAATCGACCGCCATAACTTTTATATTGTGTGATATATGTCTCAGAAGAGAAGTGTGAAGGAGATCAGCACCTGTCACAGGCATTCGTATGAAGCTGGAAATAGTTTATTTCAACAAGCAGTACAAATTTTGCTATAAATCAGCTGTATTGGTTAAGAGCAGTACTTTTGAGCGTGACACTTTCCAATATTTTTTCTGTTTCACTTCAGGAATTACATGCAAAATGTTTTCAGAATAGTTGATTTTAGGTGTGCGCTATAGTTGATGTCCATTTCTCAGAACGCCCGCATCAATAAGATTCTGTTTCTTTCAGTGATATTTAATCTACCTCCATCTGATACTGATCGATCATTCTCTGCGGACTTGGCCGCATTTCGCAACAGCACGCCTGTCAACATGCTTTGCGAAATGAGCCTCCCACTCCACCCTGCCGCCTGACCTGCGGGTAGGGTTGCGCGCCTGCACGCTTGGGTGAGCATCCCGTGGCTTTCGATGACGTGCTACGGATCCCGTGCAACGACATTGGCGAGAGAGAGAGGTGAGATCCGATGAAAGCTAGTGGACGACGTGCTGTGAGGAGACGAGGGAATACCCTAACTCAGTCTAATTTCTCATTTGGAAGCTCATTTCAATCGGAGAGCCTAAGTGATCACAGGTTACCAGCTCGTGCCGCCACATGAACGCTTCTTCCTTTGTCCCTTCGGATCGGAATGGATATTATGCGAGAAAACTGATCTTGCTCTCTGAACTTGCCCCGTACTCAGGGGTGTCATCGGCCGTCCTTCTGGTCTGTTAAAATGTCGTCTAGCGATTTTTATGCCTCGACTCGAGTTAAGCTATCGAGTTGAAATTCATCTGCGAAGAAGGATTAGAATTATATCTGGGGGCTCTTAATCATTTAATAATTGCAAATAAGTATGTTGTAACTAATTGGTCGCTGAGAATAATGATTTGGTGCCACCATCGATTGGGCATATTTTAAGATATTTACTAAAAAATGTTTTATTTTCATGGAAATATGTTTTTAATAACAAAGCTAAAAGTTTGGCTTTTGGTAACGGAAGTTACTCATGGTAATAAAAGAATGTGGCCTACGAATAGAAAAATGATTATCCTCATTTCCGAATCTGAGCTGTTGCATTGAATTGCATAAATTCCGCAACCAGTTTCACGAACGATCGGAAAGTACTTGGTAAACTGTTAATATAAGTATACTCTGATGTGCGCTAAACATTCCTTCAAAGTTAAAATTTCTGTTTTAATTTAAATCTAATTTTTATTTGAATATTTTTTAAAGTACCGGAAAACTACAAAATTTCCTTTTACTTCAGTATCAATATCATTAAATAATATTTAACCGTTCAACTGCCTCTACCATGTTTATATCTACGTGCGGTACAATTTAAGAAAGGAATTCGCTATGATGCTCCACGAATTCTCATGGCAAAAATTTGGAGGGAAAATTCATTTGTGAATCGATAGATGCGATTCCGATCTTTCCTGAATAAACAATGGATTCGAAATTAATTATTTAAAATTTGACTGAAATGTGACATAGACATTAAGAATTGTTTTCTGAGAAATTAATTGCACATTTTAATTAGCATATAAATTAGGGTGTTACAGTGTACGTATTGGTAACTCCTGGCCGTGTTTACTTTTATTTGGTGATATGAAGATTGTGTGAATTTCGCACGCCGTTGGGTTAAGCATTAGGTGAGATATGCCCACACTTATCATGCCAGCCTTCGGGTTGATTGCTGTGACCGGTATAATCTTACTCGAATATACCCTCAAATAGTTGTGGAGTTTATATATTTTTCTGCCGCAGAAGATTTCGAAAAAAACCGAGACTGTTGCCTAAAACTGGTCATTTTCATTCACATTAAAATGCTAATTACTTTCGTTCTCCGGCGTGGTGCATGATATATGGTTCACATGTCGAAATAAGACGGATGAGTACCTTCAAGATCATGTCATTCATTTTTATTTCGTACTTTGAAGTACTTAATGTCAAAAATTGATTCTCTAATTGACTTTTGCGGAAAACGGTTATCATTTTACTTAAAAATCCAATGAAAAGTTTAATATAAAAACAATGATAGAAATGAATGTTGTACACACGCCTATTCAATTTCTGAAATCATGTGGCCCATTGCCTTATAGAAAGTAACTATAGGGAGTTTCGATGGACCATTTAATAGTTATTGATGAATTGACGAAATCATTGGAACTCACGGCAACTTTAGGGTGATATATTAACTTTTCTTCACAATAGGCCTCATTAAGTGGAATATGATATAGTTTCCATCCCTTATGCGAGAGTTGCGATTGCGAACTTGATTGCTTCCAGATAACTGTTTGAATGTTATACAAATCAACTCAGTTAATATTTATAGCGGAGCGTAGATGTGACCGCCGATTCCACGTACAAAATGTTCATATAGGCACGTCATAAAACAAAATAGTGTCCTCGTTCCATGCAAGCGTATCGCAAAGACGATAGTCACTCGTAGAAATACATCAAAAGATGCCCAAGAGAATGCGGGTGAGGAAAGGGAAGGGAGGGGGTGCGGACAGAATGGGAAATCCGAACAGACGCGAGGTATTCGAACCCATTTATATATTACGGGAGAAAACCTTTCAGCTCTCGGAATTGAGAACCTATTCAGCCAACGAGATGACGATCCTTTGGGGAACTGAGCGAATTCAATGTTTCTGATATTGCATGAAGGGAGTTTGAGGGTGGTGAGAGACAAGTTTCGAATTTTAATTCTGTGGCGATGAGCATGGTGAGAGGAAGCAGAGGGACATAAGGGCGTGTTATGGTGGGGGGCATTAGGGAGGGCCAAGGGGAGGATTCCATGGATAAAGGTGGGGCAGGCACTTGAAATGCTCGTGGGTGCTGCCAGGAGTTGTGTGTGGGGGGCACGTTATAAGGAAAGGGGTCGCTTTGATCATGCAGAGGTGGGAAGAGACCAAGGACACCTCTGCGTGGGTGGAGGACGTAATTCCTGGCTATGTTTAAGCGTCGCATGGCATATGCATGCTGCACTTGAATAACAATCGGTGACTGGTTGTGATGGATTGCCAATCCTGAAATTCCATGCGTCGTGAATTGGGACGTGAATACCATTAATTAGAAAATTCCATTTCAACGTTCGCCATGTAATTTTTAATAACAGAATAAGCACATTTGTAATTTATTATTATGTTTTGTGTTGGGAACGGACTTTAATGAGGATTTGCGTGAATGGTGCATTTAATCCTCATATTCTAAGAAAAACCGTTTCGATACTCATCCTATTTTAGCTCGATTCTTCGTCTCTAATTTATTGGAATTTGATGTTGGGGGATTTATTTTGATTAGAAACTCCCGGTTGTTGACGAAGTGGATTTAAATACATGTATGTCTGTTCCATTCGTAATATTTGTAGAAAGAATTTATTTTGAACCTGGTCCCTATGCATGTCCCTATCCCTTAAGAGGTCGGGCCGCAAGGTCAGAATGATAACATTGGGGATTATTGTGTCTATCCTAGAAACCAAACTGATTCGCCTGCGCCCTTCAATTATCCTCGGCTACTTAGAAAGTGGATGTTGAGGGAAATCGAGGGCTTGCGAATCCTCGGGCGCTTGAGAGAAGTGGCAATGCAATCCTGGGTGCCAGTTGATTGTGCATTTGAGCATGTTGTGTGGGGAGTTGTCGGATGAGGTCGGCCCTCAGGAGATATCGACGAGGGGGGGGGGGCGTAGAAGGGACGTAGAGGACGGGCAGGAAAGGTAAGTCGCGAGCACGCCATGGGGCGGCTGCCCTCAGTTAATCGTTGTCAAGGTCAAATGGGGTGTAGTATGTATGTTGTCAAAATGGCACGGCTAATTCCGTATTAATCCTCGTCAAGCATTATTATTATGATGCTAAGCTACTGTATTTATTTATTCAACGGGTTGATATTCAGTCTCTCCTTGATTAATTTGGAACCTAATTAAACTCATAACGGAGTTAATTTTATCTTTCCCCGTCGTCGATGTTCATCAGCGACCTTTGTGTCCGTGGTGTGCCTTTAAGTTATTAATGGACTATACCGGCAATCTTCATATTGCGATGCTATTTTTTCCACCGTTTCATCAGTTCGATTACCATTTGTCTAACATTCATAAAATATTTTCACTGCCTAATATTTCGAGTGAAGTGTATTTTCTGTCTCTGTAAATTAAGCACTCCCTCACGCACGCTCCGTCAGGTCGAGAGGTTTGAGGAATCAAAAGATCAAGTATGCGAAAGATGTTGTCGGAGCAAAATAACGGTGGCGGGCAAAGGAACCACGACTAAAGTAGCAACTCCCGACCAAAGCAGGAGAGAACGAGATTGTAAGTAGCGGTGTGGTTTATGAAGAAATGGAGCCTACAACTTTAAAAAGTCCAGTGCTTGATTCAAGGCGGGAAAAGGGAGAGTGGACACGTTGATTGATCGACGAGGATAGCATGGATCATGAATCGGGTTTGGATGCCATTAGAGGTGGTATAAGGGATAGAGTGGCCGGTAGAGGGGGACGAGAGGATGATGAGGTGTGGTAGGCGTGGGGACATGGCTAAATGGAAGACCAAAAGAGGGGGAGAGCGTGGGAGAGAGAGGGAGGGAGAAGGTTAAATATAAAGCGCTGTGCTGGAAACGAGCCGATTGGCCGTTAATGGAATAGCGGAGGGGAGGAGGGCAGCGTGGATCGGCGGGTAATTACCGATACCGAAGAGGAATCATGAAGGGGGAGGGGTCGTGGGAAAGAGTGGGATGGGGGCGTGGTACCCGCGGAAGGGCGACTCGAGGGTCGAGAGAAGGGAGAGATGCCAAAAGGGCGGGCGCGGGATGAGCGGAGGCAAGCGAGAAACAATCGATCTGCACTTGCACTGATCACACTCCTCTCCTCCCAGCGCTGCAATATATTGGCCCCGGGAAGAAAAAGGAGGGTGGGAAGGCGCGCGGACGGGGAGGAGGCTCCTCGGCGGAATATTCATGCAACTCCGCGGATGTGCCGCTGTTAGGTCCTCCTCTTCTCATCCATTGTCCTCTTGCCGGCGTATTCGCAATCGGGACACTGATGCGGAATGACATAAAAGTTCTACATTTTTGCGGACGAGGATGGCGATTCGGTTCTGTGTGAACAATCAAGGATCTTTGTTCTTTTATTTTTCGTTTACGGAAATGACCGGTATGAACGCTTTCAAGCCGTTAATTAAGTCCCCTCCAGGCAATTCCACTGTGGAATTCGCATGCCGATGGTCCTGCTTTTATTGACAGTGAGGTCGGGGAAATGGGTTGGGCAGTGGTGGTGAGATGGAATGAAGGACATTTCAAAAGGGAGTTGTGGATACCGTTTCCTCGCTGGGGTGGACAGTATTGCTTTTTTTAGTATCGAGGCCAGAATTGAGGTGGGCATGAATATATCTATGGGCAATTTAAGGGAAAGAAATTAGAGCAGTGGTGATGAGAGAAGGGGAATGGTCGGAGTTTGAGTTTAGCACCCGTTGGAGCGTATTACGGGTGAAATATGCGTGAGAGAAAAGAGACAAAGAGGGAGACAAAAGATACAGGATGAAGGATATACGTTGTCGCAGCAAGACAAGCAGCGGGTTGACAGCTTGAGAGGGGATAGAGTGGACATGGAGAAACTTTGGTCGCCCAGGGATCGCATCATAAAAAGAAAAAAAGAAGGAAAGCCGACGGGTAGTTCGAGTTGGCAGTTTTCGGACGTGTTCATCGGTTTATTTTCGACGCCATTTTTACCTACGGATCACACCTTCCTCATTTCCGTGGAAGTGTTATCTGAATTTTTCTTTCTGTCTCAGTTTGAATTGACGCACGTCGGGGTGCTTGAAAATCCAGGAAATTTGGAATTCATTTAATATGCAGGAGGTTTCTCAATGGCTTTTGGCCGGAGTGGTCCCTGAAAGGATGCCATTGGGAACACCCAGCAGGAAATACAACCGCGACATATTATCTTGATCGCAATTTAACCATAATGTCTTTTCAAATTGACAGTCAATCGATGTAAGGCAGCATCTGGGAATATTCGACTAAGAAAGAAACGGCGTTTGTTTTTGCGTAGCGTACGGGGAAATTTAATTTATATCTAATCACCTCTATGTAATATGTTGATGCGGTAAGTATTAATGACGTTTACCCCGTCATTTTCACAGCTAAAAATATAAAGTTGTTATTACTCGGTATTGATAAAGTGGTTATTCTTTGATGGGAAAAAGAGGGAGTCTCTAAGGAAGGCGAAACTCTATGAAAATAAAGATGAGTGTACAATCCGTCGGACAATGTATGCTAATGAAGTGCAATATTTAAGCATTAGAGTGCGGAGCGTCCAAAAATTAAACATGAGCTACTGGAAATGAAATTACCAATTGGTCAATAGGCATGTAAACAGTAGATAAACTAGTCACCCTTGCTATTGAACACTACAGTATTTATACGTTGTCTCTCTGATTGACCAAAAAATGCATTTTATTACATTTACGTAGTCCGTGATCATCATTGGTGCTGTATTCATGCTCTGTAAAATATCCTTGAGAAATATTGAGCGCAGTGCGATATCGCTTTTGAATCTATGATGCTTATAATTTTACTCAATGTTGCTGCCTCATCCCACGCTAGCACATGACGTCATATTCCTGACATTCTCTTTCATAGAAAGAATCACCAATTTCCAAAAGTGCGTCCTTAAATTTAGGACAGTCATGTTTTATAATTGATCGCTATTTCAGTACACGTTATCGGGAATCTTCTTGATCACACCGTGTGTCAGAGAGAACGGAAGGGGGGACGTCAGCTAGATGAAATCGGGGATAATGGGACCACTTAATGGAAGGAAAATGACGACATGTGTAAAGACTGCTGATATTTTTTGGTGTCCAAGGACACTACCAGAAGATGAGGACCGAAATTAAAAAGGGGAAATAAGATTCTCTTCGGTCAGGGATCGAACTCGATTCCTTCAATTTCCGGCAGTTCTTTCTGCTTAACGAGTTTACATGCCAACAGTGTTAAGCTCAGATCCGTATTGAACGTAATACAATCATGGTGTTCAGCAGGAATCACTTTAGGCCTTGACGTTATAAATATCGTGGAGCCTATCTGCGATTGAGCTTTTGCAGTCTGGGAATGGCTTATCGGGGTGGTATATGCCGTGTATTAGAATAATTGCGAGTAGATTCGTCGACATTTGCCCTGCAAACCAGTAATCAGGGAATCGGAAGCAGGATTTCGTAATATCGAGGTGTTTAAAGTGGTTGATATCACCTGTTGAACGCGGGGAAAAGAAATCCTTAAAAGAATTAGCCGTAACATATTTTTCTCTAATTTTAATATCGTAGTCCGATCGCGAAGTTAAAGTTGCGCCAGGATTAATCGATGAGCTTCTGGAAGGAATCTTCTTACTATAACTTTTCAATACAACGTTTAAGTCAACTCTCAGGCCTGTTATCAATGCAGTGAGTTTTATGCCATATCTCATCACGATAGTTTTTAATTAATTTGGTACCACGATATCAAAGGTGAACCTTTTCTTGGCTCTTTTACTGGAGAGGAAGGATTAATAAGGCCTAATAAGACGTAAAAACGTTCATCAATCTTACACTGATAATGTATATTCACCAAATATGCAAAGACCTTACCACGAATGTGGAATTGGAGTCACAAAACCTGATTTCGGGGTCAAGGTTATTGAACTAGGGTGTTAATGTGTTACTCAGAATATGTCAACACTAACACACAGCTAAAAAGAAAAAAGGGAGGAGTTGGAACCTTATTCTTCCATGCCTGACATTGAGTTACCGGATTGAGTTGGAAAGTCCATTAGCTAAGAAATGCAACCTGGGCAGATATTATTTGCCAGTGAGGTCAAAAAATTGTCTTTAATATTCACCAGTAAACCGGAATCTGAAAATTTGGCAACAGTTTGTAACGTGATGCCCATCAGCTGTTTCCCAAGGAAGTGCAATCGGCGTTCCTGTTTATTCATTCTTTGCATTAACAAAATTAAAACTGTGGTGAATAAATTTTGTTTATTTTCTAACGATGCAGTATTTTATGAAAGGTATCCAATGAACTAGGATAGAATAACTTAAACTAAAGATCTAAAGGCAATAAAAGGCCGGTGCGACCTTTGAAAATTTTAATTAAACTTGAAAACGTGTGATGACGAAGTTTTAGAAAATGCTAGTTCTCTCTCGAGTGCCTATTACGAGTATATCATGGGTGCGAAATAGCATGGATAAAACCTATTGAATACTGAATAACTGATTGAATCACTTTTCCACTTATCAAGTGGAAAGGTGCTTCAATCAGTTATTATGTTCGACTTCCACCACATCACGCCTGAAGCTACTCAATTTACTATTGAATACTTTTTGTTTTTCCTACTTATGACCTAATTTTGGAAAAAAACATAAGGCGAATAGGCGTAAAAGCTCAAATGAAATGATTATTTATGTAAGTTGTACTGCGGAAATGTGACGACGAGGTCGAAAGATGTCATATTCACTGGTTAGGTTTCACTTGTAACATGTAGCTCGTAGATGGGATCGTCAAGAAATCTGTTTGATTATAAAATTAGATCATGTACAACAAGGAGATAGATTTGTAAAGCGATGCTATTTAAAACTTAATAGCCTTTTTAGGTTATAAGAAGAACTATGTTGAGAAAATCTCACGGACCGGTGGTTAGATTTTTGATTAAAATGTTCTGCATAAATGGAAAACATGTCTCTTTTGTGACGCAGTAAAAAATGAATTAATGACGTCTTTCTACTGAGACAGGAGGGAAATGGAAAATGAGATCAGAGAGATACACTGTAGAACCAATAAGCTTAAGATTTTATTTTTCCTTCAGGCGATAAAGGATTTGAATAATTTTAAACGAAAGCACCCAAGAAATAATCTTTTATACCTTGCAGCATAGTTTGTAGCCATTATTCAATCCAACTCTTTATTTTATGGTAGCCTTTGCTAGCAGGTTTACTAGCGTTGAGTAATATTTCAATTTATTTTCAAAAAAACTATAGCGCGTTTATATCTCAGAGTTATTAACATCGGATGCATCATATTTTTATTGTAATATAGATAATTATACTATTATGATCATAGAAAATATCTGTTAGTCTTTAAAAAATGAGTGACATAAAATTATGAATTCCCATCCCTGACATAAAACCATTCCCACTCACACAGTAGTGGTGACCTATAGGCTTCCATGTTATATACGTAGACGTTGATTCAAGTAATGAATTTCCGTGAATTTGCCGACAAATTAGGTGTCTTATGGGTATATCATAAAATGTGGTTAAATTGCTAAAGAAGGTTAAATTTCTAATCAGCTAATCCAACGCCACTTAGTTTATGACAAAATTGTTAAATGAACGCTTTAAGAAATATATCTTATTATAATTTAATAATATTAATATTTAATTATTTAAAACATTGCTCAACTTTAGACAAAGAGAATCATTTTAATTTTTGGAGGTTTTACAGCCTATCACGCTGTGATATGTTATCATATATATGTGAATAATTTTAGTCCTTTGAAAAATAAGGGATTGTGGGGGTATAATTTTAATTCATCAAATGGCTTGAATTCACTCTAACTCGTTAAGAACCAACACTGCCGGGAAATATTTTCGGCCTTTTCTCGAGGCGATTTTTACTCGTATAATCCATTTCATTATTATTGGTATCGATCAATATCGATGATAATGTTTTAAAACGGGTTTCCAGGGTTGCAGTGCTACTAGAATTTTTATCCAAAAGAACATGCACTTCTTATTTGTTTATTGCTAGTATTTAGTTAAATAGAATAGATTATCAATGCGTTCGCTGTCTCGCAAGACCCACATTTTTTACTTCAAATAAGTGGATATGTTTTACTCTAATATGATGAATTAAATCTGGCGATATATTCCATTAAATAACTGCCAATCGATAGATCATTTTACAATATGGAGAAATAAATTAAATGGATAGTAATCTAGTTCCTTTAAAAGCTCCAAAATTTCAGAGTTTAAGAGGACGCCTCGGTAGCGTAAGTGGCTAAAGCACTCGACCGGATATTGAGGGATCTGGGTTCGAATCCCAGTCAAGACGAATGATTTTTACACTCTGAAATTGTTGCATTGCGGATTAATGCGCATTAGCGGATGACTCCGTTAAAAGTTACTGTTGCGGCATCTCCCGCAGTTTCTTTGGAATTTGTCAAAGGATAAACGCCATAAGTGTTTAAAGTTGGCTTTAACCTCGTGGACTGTGGCGCCTCGCGCACGAATACGAATGCCTGTGACATTGTATGTACGGCATTTCGTCACAACATCTAGTTCCTTTAAAAGCCCCAAAATTTCAGAGTTTAATAGGACGCCTCGGTAGCGTAAGTGGCTAAAGCACTCGACCGGATAGTGAGGGATCTGGGTTCGAATCCCAGTCAAGACGAATGATTTTTACACTCTGAAATTGTTGCATTGCGGATTAATGCGCATTAGCGGATGACTCCGTTAAAAGTTACTGTTGCGGCATCTCCCGCAGTTTCTTTGGAATAAATGGATAGTGGTATATTTCACTATCCTGAATATTATTTTCAAAAATGGGTATGGTATTTTCGTGACGATATTCTCTGAACGACTTCTTTACAATTATTTAAATGATTTTTTCAAGGAATGTAAGAGCATGTACCCTATGTTTTCAGGGAAAAGGCATTAGAAAAATATTGTTATAGGTTAAAGGAAAGAGTCTAAAAGCGTCAAGGTAGACAAAGGCAGAGGGCACTGAGATATGCGTTACAAAAACATATATTTCACCGGCCGATTTATTTTTCTAGATTCTATTATGAGAACGTGGCCGTTGATATGACCTAATTGTTAAAGAATTTCAATTCATAATCGAATATTCGAAATCTGAGCGGGTATGCAATTTTAGGAGACTGTAACCTCAAAAAGAATTGTTGATGATGCCTACGTGATATTATCCTATAAACCGTGCGATCTGGAATTGAAAAGTTAATCCCTTTCAGGAAAAATTGCCCTGAACGGCAAAGAGATCATTTCGACCAAATAATCATAGCTGGATTAAGGACAGCGATTGCACCGCAAAATAGTTATTTAATCATGCATTGAGTTGGATCTTGGGATTCCAATCGTGGCGCATTCTCCCTTCCGAACTGCCGCTGGGGCGCTCAAGTTATAGCGTACTATATTCTGAGAGTGTGGGTAGGTTGCACATCGGAGTGGTCCCCCTAAAAAATAGTATTTCTCGTGTGTTGCCAAACTAAACACTCTTCGACGGATCGTTTCGTGCGGGAAATTCTTCAGTTTATTATATGAAGGAAACGATTTTTTGGAGGACGCTCCTGCCGCACAAAATTGTTAAAAATTATCGTGACATACTCTCGTATCTCATTGGATTGTTCATATTTTATATCCTGGTATGACTTTTATAAAATCATAAAAATAAGCACAGTAATCTACCCGAAGTTCGGTTTGATAGCGGTAGCGATGGTAGAGGTCACCCAGTACTAAGGCCGTCGGTGAGTGCAATTCACACATCAGAGTAGGGAGGTAAAAACTTTCCCATAGCCGGTTATGATTTCCCTGGAAGATCTGATTCCCGAAAAGTTACACAGATTGCGTGGAGCTGAGCGTAACCAGAGAAGCCCAGGAATCGAACCCGGGCCCTCCGGTCAGTAGTCCAACGCTCTACCTATGGACCACCGCGAACCGCATGGCTTATATAAATAAAAAAATAGCCAGAAATAATGAGCTCTACGGCCTCTCAGTAAAAATAAGAGGGGGGGAAGAAACTTCAATGGCCGTAATAATTAGCCAGCCTCGTGAAGGATTTCAGGCAGGATAGTGTGCGTGTGGCTGTGTGTGGTCCCTGACGCGGATTAATTTCCCGTAAACCACCACGGAGGGTATTCTGGTCTAGAGGTTGTGGTTGGTCCCTGACGTGGTTCTCGTTAAACCAACACAACAATTGGTCTGACGATAGTTGCGACTAATTATTACGGCCATTGGAGTTTCTCCCCCCCCCCCATCTGATTTAGAAAAAAATACTTCAGGACTGGCACTTGAATCACATTGTACAGTTGCTGTAACTCATATATATTTAGAAGATTCAAGAAATTTAGGATAATTAAATGATTTTTCATGCTGGAATTATTGCTTATTTGGAGAAAACTAGTTATTTGATGAGAAAAGAGTACGAATATTTTTCTCTTTGGGATAGAAGAAGCTTTAGTACCTGCGAAGGTTAATGCACTCGCCGGCGTGCGGGTAGGTCTCGAGTTAGATTCTCGAATCGGGCCAGGGTATCGTGTGGTTTTAAATTGATTTGCATTTATATGGAGTTCACAGTAGGATCTTACGTATGGCGGCCATCGGATAACATTAATAATCCTGGTGGGTATTCTGAAATAGGAGTAGAATAGAATCCGAGAGAGACACTAATAACGACTTTTGGCCGACCTGGTCTGTCCAGAGAGTGACGCGCTCGCCTGTTAATCCAAAGTTAAGAGTTCAGCCGCGTGCATGAGAGATGTGAACTGTGGTGGTTCGGACCCTGGAACAACTGATGTCAAAATAGGCCAGTAGCATGTCATCAGGATCTCAGGAGCAGGAGCTCTTCTGTATGCCTTAATACCCTTCTTTAGGGATTAAATTTAATTTCAATGTAAATAAAATTTGTTATTAAGCTATTTTATAATCTAGTGTAATGAGTATTTCATATTTTTTCATTTGTTAAGCAAAATATCATGAGCTTATGTTAGTACAGGGAATATATTCACCTCTCCGAAACAAAACTCAGCTTATCATTGGATTGTACTTACTCAGAGTTAAATGAGTCCGTCGCCACAATCTCGATTCCAAAACTTGTTTTTCAACTTTTTTTCGAATTAAAACGCTATGTGTTAGCTTTATTCGACAGAGCCTCCAGTGCTGACGAAAAGTTGGCCTCTGTTGGAGCGGCAGGCCTGTTAATTTTGAACAAAAGTTCGCTGAAGTGGAGAGAAACGTAATTGAGGGGGGTGGTGAGCGGAAAGAGAAGCAAATAACTCGGATGACGTACATCGTTTGTTCAAAATTCAGATGATAGCATCAAATATAAAGTTGGAAGTCATTACGAGCAGTTGTCAGGGGAAATGTTTCGCTTCGAATATTTGAGAATAATGCTAGAACAAGTACTTTCAACGAGGTATTATAACGAGATACTCAAGAAACTTAGAGATTAAACCTCTTGCATTTATCTCAAAAATGCATCCTTCGTAGACAATGGTCATGACAATAAGGGTATTATAGACATCACTAGAATTACTAGGTCGCGATTAGAATTTTTTTGGCCACGATGAATAAGAGGTGTGGCTGAAAAGTGGGAAAGTGTTCGGGGTGGAAGATGTGGGAATTTCGATGGGCACCATTGATCCGCTCATTGAATGGTTTTGGGTGCTGGATGGAAGAAATTAGTGGAGTGGGGCGAGAGTAGGGTAGCTTCGGGGAATAAATTGGCCAAAGATGGGGAGAATGGCGTGGTGCGTCCCCCCAATGCTACCGGACGAATGAGATATTTGAGGTCGTTACAAGGACCTTGAGCCTTGATTAAATATTGGGGCTGTGGAGGGAGAGCGGGAGGTGGTGAATTCTCCGCTGATCAGCATGGATTGAGCACGACTCGTCCTTGTAATCATGCTCGCGGGGGTTCGCCTTGGGTTGGATTCGTTCGGATAAGGAAGGGAACAGAATGAGGAGTCGGTGGGACTGGATGGGTCGCGCGGGGAGATCGAGAGGTGATGTTCCGGGGGTGGGTTGGGGAGTTGGCTCTGTCGCGAACGGGTTGGTGTGGTGGGTTATTATTGCCCTCCTGAGATTTCCCTCCTTTTACTCGCTTTCTGGCGGGATGATTTGCTCAGCTTAGTGGGGGCGGGTTGAAGTGCGTCGGTTGGGTGGCAGAGGGTAAGAGGTGGGCCAGATGGGGATCCGGCCATATTTTTTCTTTCTCATCCCGATGGCACAAATTGGACCCGAACTAAACTTCGAGGACTTTCAGGGGACTGCGTGTTAGCTTTCGTCTATAGCATAAATGTAACGAAAAGTTCAGAGTCCGTCCCAGGATTTCTCAGGGAAAATTTACGATTTTAGGTTCCCACGCTGACCACGCCGCGAAGATCATGCTGAAAGACACGTCATATTTTTAAAATATAGGGTCTATACTTAGGAAGTTGATTGTATAGATCGAGCTTGGTGTGCTATTTAATTTGTCTAATGAAGGAGATCAAGAGTTACGAAAATGTTTTCCATGTCCTGAAAGGAGATTATTATGTTTAATCTAACAGTGAATAATTTAAATCGAAATGAATCGGTTGTTTACCGATTTTAGAATTTAGCTTTGGTTGTACTGTATAATATAAAAAAAAATATTTTATGTATCGACCTTTTGAGATTGTGAACCTGCTATCATATTATGAGATTCATACGTGTATTTCATTTTACGAAATTCATTCCATATTTGGGGGGACCAAGAATTTACCGTTGCATAACACGACATGTTGTTAGAACTATTTTTTGTACATGATTACATCAGAATTGCAAAGAAACTTGAAAAAGAATGGGGTCCGAAAGTAAAAGATGCCCATATCGCGATTGTAGGTCATAAGTTTATCTTAAATCAATGCGCATGGGAACTGAGCTTGTTGAGGCTGACCACTTCTCTTAGTTTTTCGGATATCTGGTTCGTTTCTTTTCGAAGAGCCGTTGTTTTCCGCATTTCCTTAATGCCGATACTGAACATTGGGGATTGCTGTTCAATGACTGAATGCAGCGTACTAATACTAACGTACTCAGGGATTGCCAACTGCAGGTAGCGCTCAATAAAATAGTCAATTTTATTTTTGAATGATGGATCTGAAATCGCTCCTAAAATATGCTGGCACAACGGTAAGTATATCTGTTTTCTTTAATATCGTCTTTCATGGATTTCCATTGAGCCTGGAGCTGCCCAGCTTGTTCAACACAGTTTACTCAAGCCATGTTGCATGAGCAAAATCATGCGTAAGATGTTAATTACGCCTAACGTGAGATGTACTTCTGGTGCAGTTATCATTTATAGAAACTAAATATCTTCTCCTCATGCTGTAAAAATGGCAGGATGGGTGCAATTTTAATTTTTTTCGCATCAGTATTCGCGGCAAATTCTGCAATGCATTATTACTCATAATTATTTTCAACATTCTTAATTGTTCGATGCTCTCTGCTGCTATTCATTTTTTGTAGCATTTTACCATGTGCACGGTAAAAAAAAAAAACTGTGGGACGTGATGCCGATTATAATGCTCTCTAGCTTCTAATCTGTGGCTTTAATATTTTGATCTTGAACAGGTCTTTTGGTTAAATGTAATAGAAGTCCACTGTGGCGGGTGATATTCCTTTTTAGAGTGACCTAATCACCAAAAGAATATATTTGATTGAATAAAATTGAATTAATGGGGCTTAATCTGTTCGGAAATGGAAATATTAATTATTGAAAGAAGTTGGGATTGAAAATGGGTGTGATGCCATATTGATGTGGGGTCAGAGGGTCTGGAGGAAACCAAAATTCGGGCGAGCGTGAGACGGCAGTCGAGAGGTTTCAAGGGATGAGAAAAGGAATGTAACAGCAGATAATGGGGAATCAGCCGGAAATTTATGCATCTTTTTTTGGCTAAGGATGGTTAATAAGAAAAGGAATGGAGAGAATGACTACATGGATAAGATGAGGAACTTAAGAAGTCTTAGAACTATGTCAAAGTTGAGCAGAAGGTCTTTTTGTGGAGGAAAGGGTCGTCATAAATGTGAAAATGTCGTTCACGAGTAATTAAAGGCGATCCTCATATTAGAATTTTGAGTAATTCAAAATTAAATTTCCAAACTTTCAATGAAAGAATACCCGCGAAAAGAAACTCGAGTCGGCCAATTTCACTTTCTTAGCGTCGTTTGATTTCCTGGACCCCGAACTATTTCTGGCTCATGTTATTCATGCGCTACCAGTTCATTAATATTCTCAAACAAGTATCTTTTCTGGTAAAAATAAGGAATTAGCATTATAAAATCGACATTTTAAATTAACCGAATGTATGAATGTGCTTAGAGATTGTTTTTGCGCTTAGTTGTTTATTTGAGCGAAAACATTTTTGGGGAATGGTGACTGACTTAACACGACAGTTATTTTGTTTGAATAATGAATATTTGAACTTCTTCAGAAATGGGTTTAGATAAAAGGTTGTTCGTATTTGGTCATTCATATACATCATAAGAAAAGTTTTAAAGTGACCAAAATTCCAAACATTCTAACATTTTGCGATTTTACATTATGTAATGTATGGTTATATCCTGAATTTTTTCAGGCTATGAAGTACCTTGCTAGACGATAACTCCTAGAGTAGAAACGACGTTTCACATATCTGGACAGAAACCTAATTGCTAAATAAGTTCATCCTCTCAGTTCGTTTTTCCTAACAAAGGCTCATCCGAAATTATGACTGGAAATTTAGTGTCTAATTCGCGGCTGGTAAAACCATCAGTGTGTCTCGACGGGTTTAAATCAGGATCTTCTCCTGGTTTTCTCGCTTCGCTAGTACTAAATAACAAACGGCGAAGATAGTTGGGATCTTAAATGATGAGGCGAGATATATATGAGATGCTTAACCTCTGTTTAGTGTCCTTATTTGTCATTCCTCCTTAAGTGTCGGAGAAGGGATGTGGGGACTTGTACCTGAGACAGAAGGAAAATTTATAACTTCAAATGCAAAACCTTCAATGTGCCCAAATGTTTTGTAGATGCGTCAATTGGTTACATTTGTTCCTTTTTTCACAGTGCTCTATAAGGTCTTTATGATCTTAATAGGAACGGTTGGAGTAATGATATTATTCCATTGTAAATATACAGTAATGTCGGTAGGTCCGAGGTCCTTACCCAATTGGTGGCAATTTTCATCCTTTCCTAACTAGAATGTTAGCGTCCTGAGATTGCAAGTATATACGTTAAATTGCCTTTTCAAGTGGTTACAAAAACCTACACTGTTTGATCTCTAAGCTTTATCCTCTAAGAATCTGTCTGAGTTTTCCCAAGTATTTCGTGTACTATCATAGTTAATGATGTAAATTAGTTATGCATAAAGCGGCTATTAAAAAAGACATAAAAAATTCATAAGATATTTTATCGATAAAATTGTTCATAAAATATAGAGCAAATCATAGACTTTACCGTTTGTATCAAATAATGCATTTCATGTATTTTTATCTACTTTAATGTAAAATTGGTATTATTGGCAAATGCACAATCACTTTTATCAAATATTTTAGGTGCGATTCAAATGTTCATTTTTGATATATTTCGTCCTGATTAGGAGGATCGCCTACTGGCTTCCCACCCAGAGGGGCCAAGTTCGAATCCTGTTGACGGCAGATCTGTTTCAGTGCTACAACTACTACTCCTCGACATGGTGAACAAGGTAACAAAGAATGTACACGTCTGAAAAACGGTGCTACTAATTGAGAAAACTTTCTGCAGTTTGATAGGCTTACTAGTTCATACTTTATAGCTACAACATAACACATCATCGTTTCATATAAGTTTGACGCAACCCCAACGTATCATTAAATTGCATTCTCTCTCCTATACTTTCGTGCATCAACTTCGATATCAACTTTCCCCTTTAAAAATTTTAGGCTATCGGCCTAAAGAACCTTGTGGGTTATACACAGTTCTAATACGTTCAAGTTCTTGCAAGCTTGAAGGCATGGTGTTTAAAATAAAACATTTTGCATATTATTTTATAATATAATTGTCACTTTTTGTTGTAACCATTTTTGCGCATGAGTAAGATTTGAATTACGATATTATCTCATTGTCAGATCTGTGTTCACTTAAAGCCCCTAAAGGCGTTGCCATAGAGTTGTTCAAGTAAAAGGGGGACAGAGGAAAGTTTCTGAGAGCTCCATTTTAAAAGCAATAATGTCGTAGAGAGACTACGATAAACGATTCTCATAAATTGTGAATTCATTCGACCGAAAAATCAAAACAAGGCAGCCTAAAAGTTACCTAATTGTGACGATATGTCGACGCAAAATACTTATTCTCTTTCCTTGTCTTTTAGAACATTTCTTTTTTTTATTCACACATATAAGTATTCCCCCTCCCTCTTGGCGTGGCGAATCTGGATTACACGTACTATTGCTAACATTGCTCCCGCTAGGTGTTAATGCTAGGTAGGAAATATTAATGTATTTATACCTAGTGATACACGAATAATAGGGTACCATTACAGGCGCAGGAGCAAGCTGTATTCATACTATAAAATAAGGAGCTTCTGGCGTTTTTCGTAAAAAAATGTGTTTCTCAAACTGAGATTTTGATGACGCATTTAAATATATGGAGCATCAATGTAAAGGCTCTCCATGCATTATCCTAGTTCAGTATCCAAGAAGCAGAATCATATAAAATGTCGGCATCCTATCCCACGGTAAAATATGTACTTTTCGTGCAATATTTTAATTTACACCGTAGATGCAGCCAGTCGTCGGAGGGCATTTATGAATCATAAAAAATAACTTGAATGTAACTTAATAGTAAGGGATTTGTTTAACGATACCGAAATGGTAATTCCTGAATTAAAGTTAGATTTGACTTTATGCCTCGAGATGAGAAATATGAAAAAATGATCTATTGACTTTCATTGAATTAAACAATAATTGTTGAGCAAATATCAAGTGATGGAGTGTCTCTTGGAAAAAACGCTAACGAAACGTGAATGACGGTGAAGATCGAGAAATTCCGGTGACTGCGATACCTTTGGATGAAAAATCGATTGAGGGGAATGCGGAGTATGGCTTGCTGCGCGTGAAAGTTTTCGATTTCAAGGAACGTGTGGGAAGGAGCCAGGAAAAGATAAGACTTGATCCGCTCCCACTTTAAGGGAATAATATGAGGGGTTGAGAAAGGTAGAGAGAGCTGATTCCGTTTGTTTGTCCATTTTTTCAAGGCTGAGAGGCCTATGAGGACCTCTTATGCCGTGCTGGAGAAGGAACAAATCCGAGGAGGTGGGGCTGGAAGAGTTATAAGCGAGGGAAGAAAAGAATAACGAGGAAGATATAAGGCACCAAGCTCGTAAAAAACTTCATTCGCTTACCGTAGGGATGGTACGTATACGTAATATTGTGGATATTGAATCCATAAAAATCTTCCTACTTCACAAAATGTAAAACAGACAAATGATTGATGGCAGTTATTAACTAAGACAGAAGTAAATTAAAAAGACATGACAGTTCCACAATTAATAAATCACGATACTTATTCCATTAAGTACCACATTTATTTCTCTTTCTTGGTCGATTAGAAAGTAAAGAAAACATGGTTTTCATCAATTGTAAATGAGGAAAAGGTGCGATCTAATCTAGCAAAGGTTTTTGGCAAGTATGTAGCTACTTAGGCACGTTAGTACGTATCTTGCGATCAAATAGATGTGATACACCGTTTTCATTTAATTTAAATTTTAGTAAAACATGTAGAAATTTTTGGTAGAATGGGTGTTATGGAAGTTTTAATATCATGCATATAATAAATATTTTGTCTCCGGAAAAAATGCATACCCGAAGCATAAAATTAAATGTGCATTCATTGAAAGTCTATACAGTTCTCAAATTAAAAGTTTTCAGGTGAGAGACGTGGTACGAGTGTAGTTCTTGACATTAATAGAATTCGATTTAACGGCTGTGGTTAATAGGAGACTTTATTTGTTATACGAAAGTCGTTTTAAACGCTTTAGACGTAAAAATGTTTAATACTTAAACGTATGATATAGATAATATGAGTTTTTACAGATTAGGGAGTATACACGCACTATGATATTTCTTTTAACTGAGAAAGATTCGTTAATATAAGACGTGGTATTGTTTGTGTCCCATTTATCTAGACACGCGACGACGAAATCACAATATAACTCAAGAAGCAGCAACAATTGGTTTATCCACAAAGAAATTCATTGCTGAATACTAATTTGGAAACTAATAATTTAATTTTTAATGTGGTATTCCTGGTATCGAATGACCCATTCACCGTAGTGGTGACTTGCAGTATGTCATTTAGAAGTGGAAGAATAATTGAAGTGTATCTTCCTATTCTTGTTTTATGTAGGAACATGTGGGTGTCAGATTTAGAGTTGCTAAGTTGCACCATTGGGTACGTTATTTGCTTTTGTAACCATATTTCATATTTATCTTCAGATGCTATTGTAATACTTGTTGGTATCTCTAAGTAATAATAGTACTTCGGGGCCTATCTAAATCCAGATTTTTCGTATTACTGCTACGTATTTTACCCAACGCTTGATGCAGGTGTACTTATATATATAATATATATATATATTATATATATATATATATTATATATATATATACATATATATATATATATATATATATATATATATATATATATATATATATATATATATATATATATATGTATATATGGGTCGCGGGAGTCCAGGGTAAGAGCGTTGGACTACTGACCGGAGGGTCCCAGGTTTGATTCCCGGGCAAGGCACTCTGGGCACCTGCAGCTCCACCCAAGCTATGTGATTTTTCGGGTACCAGGTTTTCCTGGGAAACCATAACCGGCACAGGGAAAGGAACTGGCCCTTCTACCCTGATGTGTGAATTTCACACGCCGTCGGGCTTAGTACTGGGTGAACCCTGCCATCACCTACCAAACCGACCTTCGGGTTGATTACTGTGTTTATGGTTATATATATATATATATATATATATATATATATATATATATATATATATATATATATATATATATATAGGATGCCTGGACTGCAGCAAATGTAGGGTCCATGCCAATAGTATACCCAAGAGATCTTAATAAAGTTTTATTCTTTCACTAGAATTTTATTGGACGCATAATATTCTTTTAGTTGTGAATCAACCAAATTATCCACAATAACATTTTCAACCCTTAGCGTTGAGTAAGTGAATGTGGTCATGAGTTTTATGTTCCATTCTGATAACTTAATTTTTTTGGCATATCATTTTCACCCAAAGAATTTATTTTTCCACCGCGGAGGCTTAATATTCTGCCTCAGCAATAAAACTGCATCGGAAATCTTTTTAAGGACTTAATTTCACATAAATTTTGGGTACGCCATGGGACCCCCATCAACCCCTCCGACCCCGTTCTCTTAAAGGGTTCACCATGTTCTCTTTCATGTCCAACCGAACCCTTAAATATAGCTGCGTTTCGAAAACGAGGATTGCGGCTCAGAATAGTGTGACATTCGTCCCTTCAAATAGGCGTACTTAGGAGACGCTATCGATGTGCTATTGAAATTATAGTGTGCAGGTCAAAGAGGTTTTTCATAGCATCCGAGATAAATAATGGTACAATTAAAAATGAAAGTTACGCCTGAAACCATCAATTAGGTAAAATTAGAGGTAAGGAACTGGATCGTGCAAGAAATATTTTGGAAACACTTTCGTTTACACCCATTTTATCAATTCTATTCAGAATATGCCTCCTTTAGAGAAGAAACATAGGAACATAACACGCCTGTAATCAACAGGTTAGGAATGATAAACATGAATATCTATCGCCACAAATGTGAACTTTTGGAATAGTGGAAATATTTTTCAGGTTCTTTTAAGAGTACCTCGAATGTATAGGCCGATGCATGTCAACAAGTATATAGTATATAATAGCTAAGTATTAAGTGAGAATCGTCACTCAATCTCTTATAGATTCCACGTTTATTATAATGGAGGGCACTTAAGAGACAAGATTTACCATTTCTTCTACAAAAATTTAGGTAAGCCCCATCAGCGAAAGGAAATGAAAATTCTTTTAACAGCGATTAAGGCTTAATGTTGTTTTTGAAACAATATCGTCTGATTATTCGTTCGATTTAAATCGACGTATTTCACCACCTTCAGTGCTTCACCCTGTACTAGTCTTAAGTTTTAATTTTTTTGTAACTGGCGTAAACCCATAAACTACAATACATGTGTTCTCTGCATTAAAAATTAAAAATAATTTTTTATTTTATGCAACGCAATTCCGTTTATATATTCCATTGAATTCTAGTTATTTCAAGTAGTTGATAAGTCATTAATCTGGCTGCTAATGGATTTTGCAAAAAATCAGATAAGTAATATATTTGATTTGTATGTATAGGTGTATAATTGAGGCGATCACAAATCCTTATATGGTATACAATCGTGTTTGCAGAGAAATCAGTCAGTCATATTGTTTGCCTTCGCGTAGTTGCCAAAGAATATCCGCTGGAAGACTCCTAATATTGTGCTCTTCATCATCAGTAAACCGCTAAGGATATGACCAACCAATAGATTAAAAAAATGTTTATTTCAAAGTATTAAACCTTATAACTAACAAGGACTGTGACATATAGGTGAGCCGAATTTCAGTATCCTTAGCTTTATGGTTTCATCTGGCCCTGAAAGGTGGATTAAAATCATAACTTGCGGAGGCATTTCAGCTAAAATGCACGCGCATAGAGCAAAACTACTTTTTACGCCCTTATCCATGTTTCTAGTTAGAAAAATTTCAATTTTCTTGATAGTAAATGAATGATCGACCATTAATTTTTGTCTAACTCTGGCTAATTTAGACATCGATTTATTTCCTAGTGGAGCCGGCCATTCTCCAAGCTGGTTAAACTTTGCCGTGAATGCCCAATATGATTAATTCTGTTGGAGTGAGGTTAAGGCCGTAATTATTACCCCAAAAAGGTGTCGCAAACCTCCAAATATCTAGTAAAATTCAATGAAATAAGGGTCGCTTGAAAATCGCTCATATTCAAGGGAAGGAGATAAACAGATATGTACTTTCATTGGTGGGAGAGAAAAAAACAGGCGGCCCGCACGCGTTGGTCACAGATATATAATGGCATATAATTCGGTAACGCACATTTG
Organism: Hetaerina americana; assembly: GCF_022747635.1. Classification (NCBI taxonomy): domain Eukaryota; kingdom Metazoa; phylum Arthropoda; class Insecta; order Odonata; family Calopterygidae; genus Hetaerina; species Hetaerina americana. The sequence continues at coordinate 42,076,137 of NW_027286763.1, forward strand.
ATTGTTACAAGGTAGTAATGGGGAGAAATAATTCCGTTTATCTCTAGACAGAATATAATTTCATGGTAGAACTTACAGCAGACAAAGTATATTGTAATAATGCTTTGTTTCTGATATTTTTTTTGCTGTTAACTTTGAGTTCATATGAGACGAGGTGAAATACGATGGCGTAAAATATGAGTGATTCAACGAGAGCTCTTAAAACCACGCTTTATGGAGGACTGTCGCATATGAAATTAGTGCCGGAAACGTTAATTACGTATTAAGAACTTATTGTGTGAATTTATCAAATTGAGCATGAAAGTTTGATGAAATCAATGATAGTAATCCACGAAAGAATGGGAAAAGATTCAAAATATTTCTTAGTATTAACACTTAATATTATCGTAGGGTTATAAGGCTAAATTCTTTATTATTGTAATTTTAATTGGAATGCAATTAATTGTACATATTTTTTGCTGGTTCCAAATTGTCAATGTTTTGAATATGGGCTGCAAATACGTTAGCTGATGAACGTCAACCATTAAATAAACAGCAAATTTGCAGAAAAATTGACTGGCATTTCAGGATTTGGAGAAAAAGCTGCGCTGTTCTCTCATTGAATACATTTTTGCTCATTTTTTCTACCTTTGAACACGCCTTAAAGGAAGGATAAAGAAAAACCGTAGTTTGATTTGAAACACTGGAATGTATTTAGCGTTTTTTTTGCATTTCTGCGCCAGATTTTTATTTTGATGGGGGAATTCTGAGTTCTCGAGCACGATGATAGAAATGAAAACACTTATAATTTCTTGATCTTATCCCTAAGTGATGCAAAACGCTATTTTTGCTGGCATTCAAAGGAGTAGGGTGGCTGGGGAGGGAGAGTAAATTAAGCCATTCCAATCGTAGATTGTCGGGGAGAATCTCTCATCAAAGTTGGTGCATTTCTTCAGCATCCATGAAACGGCCCGTGAATTATTTTTTCCGAGAGAGTGGCCCCGCTGATTCTGCCATCGTTGAATAGACAGACACCTATCATCTCCATGGTCACAATCTATTAAGTTTTCGGGATGCGTGATCCACCGCTGTGATCCCAGCTGCAGCGGAAGACGGGTCGAGAACCCCCCTCCCTTTGTATTCGAACCGAGAGCATCCCCAACGGAGTCATATCCCATATACGTGAGCTCGGGTGATTTAGTGAGGCTCAGGGAAAATGGAGTCGCATCGTTTATTCTTTTTATCCCGGCCGTGGCGAATCGTTGGTGCTTCGTCGGTGTATGGAGTGCCATAAAACGGCCCTGCTTCTACCACTCAGTCCACTCATCCTTCATCCCTTCCTTCTCCCTGGTACATTCCTGGAACATCCATAGGATCAGTGGCGGCTGGGACCGGTGCTCCAGCCGCTACCGACGCCCGTAGTTGCATCCCCTCTCTCCTACAAAATCTCCCTCCCGTTTCATCTCACTCTCTCTCCATTATGTCCTCCCCTTTGCTCGCCAAAACCCGGCTTTTTCCTCATCTGTTGATCTCCTTCTGCTCCCTTAAGCTCTTAAGCCTTGGAGAATTTTTAATTTTACTTTTTCCGCCAGCTTGATTAGGATGGATGAGTTATTCCCCTCCCCCCCTTCCTCAGACTCCAAAGGGAGCTCGCAGAATGATGAAATGTCGCTGCTTTTTTTATTGAAACGGTGTTCCTCGAGAATCATCTTCTCGTCTATAGGAAATTAGCTATTCTTTCGCGCTCACGCAATCAAGTTAACTGAAAGGGAAAGGAGATATATGGCGAATCATGTTGTATTTATCCAAGGAGCATGGATCGAATTATGAGCATTACCTAAGGGAAATATCGCGGAATATTTATCAGCTGTCAGCCAATTTCGCTTCTATTAACACTAGATTTTGGCGTCGTGCATTTAATAGCTTTAATTCAGTACCTAATGTGCTACTGATATTACCTTATACTCAAGCTTAATCATCGAATTTAGTAGTACAAAGCATGGCTCATGAATGTTTGATCATTTTATGAACAAAATTTGTCGGGTAATTTGTGTAAATGTTTCACGCATTATTCTACAGAATTTAATTTCCTTCGGTAATGAGGCCGAAAAATGCTGCTGATTTGATTTAAAGAGAGCTGAATTTTACTTTTCATCTCGTGCAACCGTCATTAATGACCGCTCATCATTTTGAGTTGTGTCAAAAATGTGATAGTGACATTAAAGTGTATCAAGTACAAATAAGAATAAAGGGCTATCTGAAATGACGGAATAACTAAGAAATGTTATGGCCGTCGTCTGTAAAATGGTTGCGTTTTTCGATTCTGATATAATTCCCAAAAATAAAGAAGCAATACCAAGATTCCCAGAATTGATGAAATATGCATGAAATTAGGCAGCAACCACAGGTTTGAGGAAAGCGATCTGTTTGGAGAATTTGAAACATTTTTAGTTTTTTTTATTTTGGTAATTTTTATTAAGTTTTTATCAATAAAAAATTTTGATTTGGCATTTACAAATATTAATATGATAGTTTATAAAAGGCTTGCTAAAGCTTTACTCACCACAAGATTGGAACTAAATCAGCGATTGATTTCCTAATTTTCCTACATTTAAAGCAGGTAAATATTCTCTGTTCCTTCTTTGTGATCAGTGAGCATTATCTAATCGTTTACTTTATAATTATGTCTTTTTAATGCAATTAAACTAAGAATAGGACTGCCGACGAGATGTAGGTCGTGTGCCGGACCCTGGATGGAACCATTTTTTGATGGTTCCGAAGGTTTGATTCCTAGGTAGAGAAAAGTATAAAAAGAAAAGATAAGTTTAATATTGAAATATAATAGCTAACGAAACGTCCATCAATCCCGAAAGGCCCTTAAACCATTTAAGCTGTTTGATTAGTTTTCTGATATGAGTTGAACCTTATCACTTAGTTAATATCTTAGCTATCGATCCGAAATTGTCTCTTTTAATTAACACATCCTCACATCTCCTGAATTAACCCATGCTTCCTAAAAATCACGATTATAAATTGTCATTATAAAGGATAGGTAAATCGTAAGATGCACCCTTAGATTTGAAAATAAGAGAGGAATATTACAAATGTACGTAAATAATACCGCGCTCGGTCAGGATTATTTTTGAGCATCTGAAACTTCTTTAAAAGCAATTATAAGACTGTTGAATGAATTCACTCCCACTTAAGGAACAGAATATATTTTCAGGTATAACTTTGTGGAAACTTTACATATTTTTGTTAATCACTTCCATTCAGTTAATTTCTCACCCTCACTTATTTATCGTTATTATGTTCACCAGTGACGTAAGAAAAATATATACCTGATATTTTTAGAATGCATCTCACTGAAAATATCTAACGTATTTCGCGGTTCTTCGTGTATATTGACGTCATTTTTTTAAAATTATGTGAAGATGGATCGAGACCGCTATTTTGCATATTGAAGATTTACTCATCATCAAAATGTTATTCTAACTGTATCTTAAATTCTATCGTGAAGTGTCGCAACTCCATGTTAGCGTGACACGATTGAAAAATCTAAAGCACTTAAATGAACCTGCTATTCCTTCAAACAAAAGGCGAGGTAATAATTACACTCAAGAAAAGGAGATTTTTGGACATTTCCATATCATCTATCTTAATACCTGTGAATGACCACTAGGATTTGTTGATAGAGGTGAATGGGAAGCCAGTCTTTATTACTGTGTGTAAACGTAACTGTTTAAAAAAAAGAGAAACTGTTGATTGCAGTGAATTTCTTTGATTAGTTTCTGTGGTTCTTTATCTCAATTTTGTTGTGATCATGAATATTGTAACGGAAGAATGACTCATTTCATCTATCATTGTGGAGTTTGTTTTTCTTGTTTCTCGTGTTTATGTAAATGAGTTGCTAAACAGTAGCGAATAGTTTTTATGCGGAGCGTTTCATGTTAACAGTCTCGTTACAATAAATTCCACCATTTTTCTTCTCCTGTTGTTTTATCCGAGACATTAATTTCACCAGGGTTGATGAATATTCCAACTCTCCAAGCCTTCTGTAGTTCTAGGGGGTGGAAATGAGTGTCTTCTGCATTTCAAGTGTGCCTAAACGCTGTAATACACATTCTCATTGTACGTCTACTCCCTTCTATTAAGGTTCTTTCTCGCAAAAACCTTTTCTTTGTCTTATTATTTCATGCTTTCCCGAAACGCTTAGCATCAAAAAAACTACATGGGAATATGCAATGATACCTTTAGATCTCATTGACACGGCTTAGTAAAAAAACTGATTTTATTCCTTATTTATTATATGCAATAAAAATTATTAATAACAATCGGACTCAGTAAATGGATTATAACACAGTGAGTTGCGTATTTTTGTGACTAGTCTGATATTCACCTTAATTTGGCTCATCTTATCGGAAGCTCTCTCACACTTGCAGCATTAAAATAATGCAGTTGATACTCTCTCAGTTATGCCAACGGCAATTAAATTAAAGTTCAGAATATCAACAAAAATATTGCGCTAACCGATCCTAAAATCGAACTGATTTTATCTTTGAAAAAATGTTTTACGTCGCACGGTTCACTCATATAATAAGTAACTGAAAGAACTATCTCAACGCCAGCTCATCTCCGATAAAACCAAGCAATTTATTATCTTGAATCTTGGAATCCTTTTAGGGATTCCATGCCGTGAGAAACTTGAGTTTGGTGCATTTTTACTCAGGAGTGAAAGCCAGAAGTATTTATTCACGGAGAGGGAGACCAAAGAGCGGTGATGACGGTACAGAGCGACGGGGGAGCCACCTGCTTCAAGGCGGAGTGCTCCCATCCCCTCACCAAGCACTCCTCGAATTGGCCATCGTTCCCCCGGAGGGGTTTCTCATTGATCCACCTGTCCATCACATACATCTAGAGTTTATATATTCCACCTTGTCTTTACAATACATATATAATGTTTATATTTACATGATTGAATGGATTGACTCAGATTATTTTTATTAGGCAAAGCGAAAGGTGCAAATATCTCACTTTATTATTGTAAGTTTTCGAAGGGCATTTTTTCCGTTATGCTGTGAGGTCCATTTTTAAAATCGGTTTAATGCTGCTTTAAGTCAACATTTTATTTAATAAGTAGTAAACATTTTAGATGAACACGAAAATTATTGTGATATAAAGGGGGTGAAAATTTGTGAAGGAATATAATTCAGTGCACATTTATAATATATTTTAAACTCAACAGTCTGTGCTCAAGTATATTTTTAGTCTTTTAATGATAGTAAAATATCGATTTCCTATTGTGAATACTACTTGTTGTCCCAATGGAAAAAATCAACTACGCTCTCAATTTAAATAGGAAGATATGATTATAGTGGTCGGTGGAGACTCAATAAAAACGATATTTTATTTCTCCCTCACTCTCGTTGTAGTGGCCTATGTTAAAGGTAAATACTTATTGACTTTTTAAAACTTGCTGTTGCTAGGGACGATTATTTTTTCCTTGCTTCTATGCAAATAATGTGATTAAAATCTCTTTGAAATTTGCCGCCCACATCTATTAAATACCGAGAGAAAGTATTATATTTGGAATACTTCCAGTTATCACCGTATGTGATGTATTTTTCATGATTCTGCCTGGGAGGAAGCCTGATGAACCAATTAACAAACACCGAGAACGTAAATTTTGTATAAAGCTATCAGTTTTATGCTAGTCCCAAAGGGATTCCTCCAAAGTGAAACTTTTAAATGTTATACGAGTCTTCATTTGGAATTTAATTCATACATGAAAGCCAGAAACGGGGAGAAATAAAAGAGGGGTATTTGCGCTACTGTTGTCCTCCAACATGGGTGAGTGAATGCATCGTACGGCGAGATAATGGATTAATTTGCTGTTCCCTTTGCCCCTTCACTCTGACCTTTTAACACTGCATCGGCGGTAATTATTTCGATTCACATTCAAAAGGAATTTTAGGAAATAGTATCGTATTTTACATGTAATGATTGAAAATTGAAATAATTTAAAACGGATAACGGGAGAAAGAATAAATTGTTCGGTGAAGCCAATCTGTTATGAATAGTATGGTGTGAAAAAAATTAATTTCTCGTTTTAGCTCAGAAGAAATATATTTTTCTCTTCTCATACATGCCTTGTACAAATATATATATATATATATATATATATATATATATATTCATTCACATGGAAATAGATATAAGGAAAAGAATACATGTAAACTGCAAACACAGGAGAGGTGGGGAAGGTGGAATCAAGCTGATCATAAGTTCAAAAATATTTCCTTTATCAATTTATGTGTTCCTATCCCTTTCTCTTATATTTATTTCCGTTTGATATTTGTGCGCTCATTCATTCCTTTTATAAGGAAATCATTTTTTCTAGAAAAACTGCAGTATTTGTTCTCCTAGTTACTCATCTGGGATTATTTTCCATAATTTACGTTTGGAGTTTAGGAGAATTTCGTGCATTCCGTTTATTAATCTGCGTTCAAAACATATTACCCATAGTGCTATCAATGTATCGTATTTATTTAATCTCGCTATCAGAAAAGGAAAATACAAGTATACGATAATCGCGGAATTAATTCGAGGAAACTCGTAGCTATGGTGAAAAAGTTATTTTTTTGCCGAAAATTAACATAGGATTGAAGTTAATAAAAACACGAATTGCTGAAAGACGGAATTATTATTATTAGTCGTAGATACTACTTAATTCATCACAATTTCGAAATTCAGGAGCGCAAACGGGATAGAGATAGTTGAGCAAGGTTTAATTGAAACCGTGAACCCGTCGAAGTTACTTGTTACAGGAGGTTAGATTCTATCTTTGTTTCATGTTTCATGACAAATCATACGCTAAGGATAGGAGAATGTATAGAGATGATGCAATTTTCTTTATTTTTGTCTGAATGGTATATGTAATGAATATTCCTCAATAGGGCTGAAATCACCTCATTAATTTACTGAGAATGATGGTAGAAGAAATATTTAAGTTGGTCTTTCATTTATATACTGGATAGTATCTTATCAATTTCTAGTTCAAAAATACAGGATCATACGATGAAAAAATATCTTAAGCAAGTCGAACATGTAACATTAATCCATTATTGCTCCAATTTGAAATAAATACTAGAGAAAATTAATCTATTTCCCGCAAGATCGAGGTGCATCAAGGTTAATGAATTAATACTGCATAGTTTTTCAATTGAACGCTACGAGCAATGCGAAATGAACTTGGTTGTCGACGCACACGTTTCAGGCTTAATAACTTGACGCTATTAAACGCGACTTTATTAGGTGTATCTTTCTACCTTTAAATACCTTAAAAACTGGGCGAAACACGTACTTCTAAAAGTAAAAATAGTTATTAACACTGCTTAAATATTTATTTCTAACATTCAAGAATTTCGGTTTCTTATTCTGGGAAATACTAAGGTTATACTAAAATTACATTCTTTAAAATGAGAATATTGTGAAATAATAAAAAAATACAAGCAAAGCTGATATTCTAAATAATTTTTTCTTGATTTACCTCACTGAAATTGCGTGAATGCCTGGCAAAATACCTCCAGCAACTGATGGCAAAATTATTGTCTTGAGAATTTTACAAAATATTATTGTAGCACATTCTGAGACATAAAAAAATAAATCCCTAGGACTGGAAAAAATACCAGTGAGAATACAGAAGGAGCTTTTGTTTCAAAGCATTGCCCCTTACTTGGAAAACATTTTCCTTAAGTCGGTGACAGAAGGGCCAATACTTCGAGACTGGAGATTAGCTCGCATTACCCCCTTCTCACAAGGTGGTAATAGAGAGACTGAAAGATGTTACAAAATAATGTCCCAAACCTCAATTTTTCCCGAACTTTTAGTGCGTCGTTGTTAATAATAACGTCATGTCTTATCGTGAGAGCAAGCGCATCAAAATCTAACGTGAATTAAAAAAATAGGCATTGTGAAATTAAATAGCCCCGAGTGCATGATTCTCAGCGCTCAAGAAAGCCTTGACTAAATTCCTCGCGGCGATCTGATACACAAAATAATGATATTCGATGAACTTGGTCATAAGAGTTATCCAATTTTCATTCAATTTGTTTTTTTACTTAACATATTTTAAGGTATATTCTGCTCAAATAGTTTTTTTATAATGAAAGAGCATTGAATACGTTTCCAAACGTGCTTCTTTAAAACTACATTTGTTCGAAAAATACGTCCCTATATTTTTCACAGGATTGTAATGGGAGTATTCCTGTTCAGCCGGAAAGTATCACTCTTCATTATCTCACAAAAACACAACTGTATAGAGAAGCCGTTTTTCAGTTACCGGGGCAAGTCAATAACGGTGAGAGAAGGTCAAAATAACTGGTGCTCCTGTAAAATTCTTTCGGGCAGCTAAAAAGGGAGGAAACAGTTGGAATGGATGTGCATGGGCGTTTACTTAAACTGACCAAAGGTATAAGGAATCGCACTCTGGGGGTTCTTGGTGACAGTATGGGACAGATGATGGTGCGAGGAGTGCGAGGCTATGGAATGAGTGGCCAATGGACCCTCATTCCTCTCTCTGCCCTTTCTCCACTCCCCCTGACTACCTCCCCAAGAAAATTCCCCATTCATCGTTGCAACCATCCTCTGGCTGAAAATGCGACCGAGAAGTGAACGCAAGAGGGAGGGATTTTGCGAAGGGTATTGTGGCTTTGAGTGTTTGTGTGAGAAAGCGTGACGTGTATACCATGCGTATGCACAATTTATTGGAATAGAATTTAAGGGTACGCCATAGCAAGGATTTTCGCCTCCCATTTCGCGAATTATCTGGATTCATTTTCCTAATGCTCGTTCCCCATGTCCGATCGATCTAAAATAACATATCAATAGAAAGCGCATAACGCATAGTGATAGGACATAATGAATAGATAAAAATATCCTGGGCTAGATTTAGGGCGTTTGAATGATAGTGTACAAAGAGAAATCATAGATGTTAGCTCTAATGCAATATAAGTCAATTGGAGTGTTCACCAGGGAAGTGTTTATAGGATCCCCTTTATTCCTTCATTACGTTAACGACATTAACTCCGTAGTCACTAATAAGATGCATTTATTTGTCGACGATGCATTTTTTACAGACATATCCGCAAAACTGCGAAATTCAGCTTTCTAAGACAGCTGCGCAGGTGCTATACAACGTTGGTGTGACCCTTGACAATTAGAATTGAAGTTAAATAAGTGCGAGATGTTGGATTTTTGGAATAACAGCAATTCCCTCCCTAACGCCTACTGCATCAGGAAAACCGAAATAGAAAGTGTACAATCGAATAAATACCTGGGCGTTTCCCTCACTCACGACCTTTACTGGATGAGATATGCACGGAAAATATGGGGAGAAGCAAGCAAAAAGTTAAGATTGATTGGAAAAGTATAGGGAAAATGTCACGAAAAGATTATGGAACAATGTAATATTTCATGAATAGGCTTTATTTTGAATATACTGCAAATCTATAGGATCCCCGTGAAGTTGAATTGATTGCCGAATTAGATCGTGTGCAGCGTAGAGGAACTACGATAGATTTGTAAAACGTCGTTATGATAAACTGAAGAGCGCATCAAAGTTATCGGAAGAGCTAGGTTGGGAATCACTTACGGAGAGAAGGTAAAATTACAAATTTGTTTGTACGAAAATTACAAATTATAACTAGCCCCACCGCAATACGGTCGAAGAAACCTTGTCAAAAAAAGTAGGAATAACGTTTAGAACAGATAGTTAAAGAATGTCATTTTTCCTACGAACTGTAAGTATCAGAATAACGTCCGACCGCGCTAGGGGGAAAAGTATTTTGCATTAAAGGTAGACTGCTGTGTAATCACCCCCTGCGACACATCCTATCGGTGACTTGCAGGATATCAATATGTACATAACTGGTGAAAACTTCAACATTCATTATTCCGAATTATGTAGCGAGCGTTTTCCGTTATATCAATAAGGTTTTATGGATTGAAAAATTGACTCTTGTATATGCCTCCATCTGCGTTTAATACTGTACCCAGAAAGCAACTTGTACGGTGTGTGCCAGAAGATCTTGCCACACCACCAAGTAAAATATTAACAATGAAGAAATCAAATAATCAACGATGGAAGCTTTATAATCAGGTGCCCTCCTGTATACGTGTTTCAAGTGCTATTATACGCTTACGGTACGAACTGCTAAAAGCACATTTTAACTTTCGTCATTGACTGCAAATCAGGCTACTCGAACAGTATAATAATTTATTTCTTATCATACTTGCCAAAATGCAACTGTCAACCGGAACAAACCCTTTATTTTGCGTGATATTTGGTTATTTAGTTACGGTGTTAAAGCAACTGGATTGAAGGTAGTAAAAAATCGTATCATTTGTTTCTTTTCAACAATTAATTACCGAAGCTTTGGATGCAACGTAACAATTTTTTTAAAAAAGAAACAAGGGTGGGTAAAATATTCATCGTTATCATGTTAGCTCTGCGGGTGTTTTGCAGCATATTTAAAAATCTATTCTAATATGTTCATTGCCTCATAATTACTGTAAGGTGATGTCCAAAGCTGTGAATTAATCCCACTTTGAACATTTTTGTAATCTTACAGGATATATTATGGCCTGTATATTATGGATAATCCTGTGCTCCTATGTGATAACCTAATTTGCTGTGTCTTTATTATTTTTTTATTTTCATAAAATTGACGTAATGAATACTCATAGTCACTTGTACTCTTGAATTATTTTATTGTGGATTATTTCTCAAACTTTAATTACAATTAATCATAGTTTTCACTCCAACGATTTCTCTTAATACAGTCGTGAAAATAAATTAATATGACCTTTGCATTCCACTATTCCTCCTTTTTTTTCGTGTAATTTTTCTCGGAACTACTTCCGAGGGTCATTATTATGTCTTTTTTCTCTTCAGCGCGTTTAATGCTGATAAATAGGTATTGCCCTAAGAATATTTGTGTATTATTGCTTTTAGAAGTTTGTCCAGGTTTCAAGTGAAGTCTCCCAAATATCGTTATATGTCAATTGTTCCCGGCTCAACTTTGTGGAAATTCATGTTTATTAAATGAAGAGTACAATGTATCTTTCAATGTATACAATGTACCTGATGATGACGCTTGAGCGTTGAAACTAGTTGTACGTAAATAAAGGAAGGTGGAAAGATACATTGTGTTCTTCATTTAATTAATCGTTATACGTATATATACCGTAGTCCGCCTATGTTTCAGCCTCATGACTGTGCATGCGTCGATATGAGGTATCTGTATTGAAAAAATTACTATTTTTTTCCATCTGGGATTCTATGTAAATACAAACAGACTGACACACCGACAACTGCATGAGTAGATGTGCAACGTTTGTTAAGGCGAAGTATCTTTACTCTTGAAGACTATGCTGAATGACACCTACCAACCTCTCCTAGTGTAATAAAACATAGCCGAAGGTTGCCAGAGCGTTATAATTCCACAGTCGGCATCCGAACCGTGGCTTGTCCTCTGCCTTCCAGAGTACCTTCCCTCCTGGTCTTCCATCGTTCCCCACCGCTCCTCCAGCGTCGCCGTAACCGAACACGTGAACCTCCCTGTTTATTTTTTTTAACTTCTGGGAGGAATGGAGTCAAAAAAGGCAGTAGTCAGCGTCACTTCAGTTTATAAAGGTGGCGAAAAAGATCTAGTGCTCTTTTTGCGCTCCCTCTCTCGCTATTAATGCATTCGTATTCGGGTCTCTGGATCTCTATCTCTCGTTCCCTCGCTTGAACTGAGACAGAGAGAGGGAGCTTCCCTTTTTCCCTGCAAATTTGTTTTTTTTCTTCGTTTGTCCTGGACCGACTTTAATCCCAAAAAAAGCTCTTCTTTCTTCATTCCTTTTCCATCCCGCCCTCTCTGTCTTTCTCAATTTGTATTCACCAAAAAGTCGCTCCCTCCCTATTTCTTTCTCTCCCGCACTCTGACCTCGCCCACGCCCATTGCCATGTTTTTTTTCCAAACCCTTTACCACCCACTCCTTTCTCCAGCAACTCATCCCTTTCCCATTTTCGTCCCTCTGTCATATTCTCCACACCCATCAACTCACCGTTCTCTCCCGCCCAGTCTTCCCTTCACCTCGTCTCATTCGCGGAGCTCTCCTCACGTCTCCCCCGGAAAAAAACGACTTCTTTTAACTCCGCTTCCCGAATCCGGGCAAACCCGCCACATCCTACGCGCTCATCCACCCGAATCATCCAGTCCGTTCATCCATCCATCTTTTGCCGTTTATCTTCCGACCGGTTCCCTTCATCATCTTAATTCCGAAGCCGTCGCTTTTTCCGATAGATGCTTTCTCACTTCATCTCTGAAAATACCTTCCTCTCCCTCCTCCCCCGCCCGAATTCCACCCGCGGCACAATCTCTCCACAGCCAACCCATATTCCCTCGATCTGGAGTTCCGATGGAGAGAACGTTTCGGCACGGCGTCGGATCATCCGACTGCTCACTTCCATCTGTTCCCCGCCGTCTCGCAGTGACGTAATTTTTTTCTCGTGTGTTTCTCATAAACTCGAACGTTTTCGCTGTAAAGTTAATATTTGATTTGAGAATTCAGTAGTGCATGTTAGTGTTTTTGGCATTGCATAAGGACCCTCGACCTAGAGTACCCTATCTGGTGAAGCATGAGGAGGCAATCTTGGGGGATCTCTGAAAACAAAGTCGAATGAAGTTGAGAAAATATTTCCACTGGAACATGAAATAATACGAGCGCAGTTCTTGAATTATTCTGCAAAGTATTTTCTCGTGAAATATGGCGAGGGACTGATGTTATTTCTTCACTTCGCAGATGCAATGCGGTCGATTTATAATGCACTTTGCATTTGTTTTTTATGTGCTATTGTATGTATCAACAAATGCAAAAATTGGAGAAATGAGACGAAAAAACTAAGGTAACCAAACTGAATTCCATGAAATGAATTTTATTGAAATTGAGTATGTGAATTTTTTGTCCCTCCCCATTAATATATTAACACTGAAGTTCAATTATATCACACCGTGGTCGGCTGGGGGTATTAGGGCCCTTTTATTTATTATGCACAGTCAAGTGAACATGGTTAGTTCGTAATGGGATTATCAATCAAACAAATGTTGTATTTGAGATATTATTTTGGGATTATCAGCCTTGTCCCTATCGCGAGTTAGGCGAGAGAAGAGTGATGGTTTAAATCAGTTTCTCTTTTTTATATTCATGTATTTTTACTTTATATATGTTCATGTCATAATACTGTCATATTTAAACTCATGTGTCACATATTAGTATCGCTGGCTCTCTTCTTCTTTGGAGAGATTCCGATTCTGGTATTTCAAGTAACCCAGTCGCCCTGATATTTTTTGTGACGAATTTTGGCGAATACAGCTAATCTCCATATCTAATTCATAAAATAGCACTTTTTAGTATAAATCGCATGTTTTCCGTGTACTTAAAATGCATATTTGTTAATGAGAAAGAATAAATCTTTCTCATTAACTCATCATCATCATCATCTCATAAGAATATATCTTTTGCACCATCTGATTATAATTGCTAAATTCACCATATTAATGTCTGGCGTGTTTGGCATTAGTTTGCATGCCAATGTGGTACTTGGGATTTAAATCTATGAATAATGAATCCACTTGAGTATTCCGCTTCCCTGGTGTAAGGATTGGTATATAGATTAAATAAGTACAATTGTATTTCTCGATATTTTCTAAATAATAATTAACTTTTCTTGATATGTTAATCCTACCATGTACGTTCATGAAATTACCAAAAAAATATGATCTACGATTTTGCATGCAATTGTCGTCGGTGATATTGATATCTGCAATAACTTGGACCTATTGTCTCCAATACAGTTGCGACTGACGTGAGACGTCTTTTGTTTTGTTGGAACTTTGGATATCAACATAAGGAATGTGTAAAAGGACCTTATTAGAAGTTGCTGCCTGTTAATCAAATATCTTCAACATCTGTGGTTTTTTAAAGGTGGGTGTTTATAAAGCCCCAAAAACTATCGAATATCGCCATGACTTTCTCCACCCAAAACCTTCATTATCCCTACCTCATTTTGCTTCTCCAATTGTTCTGAATTTTCTTCATGAAGTAATAATTTACTGATAAGTTCCTGCAATATGATTGAAATAAGCAGTGATTTCAATTATTTACTTCAATATAAACTTCTTAAAATTACCTGTAATTCTGTCACTCCATTTTTCAAAAACATTATTTGGACATCAGGGAGAGGAGCTATGTTTAGACCTCGAATCATTTCGACTACTAACAATTATTTGGATTTTTTTCTTCTTGCCTTCCTGATGATAATATTCGTAAAATATCCATTTAGAGACAAATGTATGTGTATTAATATTACATAAAATATAGTTATTTATACACCTGAATATGTGTGTGTGTATATATATATATATATAATTTTTTTCAGTGTCACGAGCTCGATTATGTACTATTTCTAAAATGACTGCAAGTTATTAGCCCCGTAGATTCTTCAATATCACTGCCGAATTTCCTCATGATCTAATTGAAACTAGGTTTGAACGCGTCTGGGAATTGGAAAATTTAGTTTTCACCATAGGATCTTGGGTAAGTGATCGTTTCTGCTCAGTTAAATTTGACCTTCTGATCTAGCGTAAACTGGGCAAGAGTTGGTCGTATAGTGTCCCAGTGTAGGTACTCTCCTACGATAACCTAGGTGACATAAAATAAATACCCTGTAACTTATACACGTAAATCTCTGTGTTAACAATAGCGACGAGCGTGACGAAATTAAAACATAGAATGCATTAAAAATAAATGCAAATGTGTTTTAGAATAATATATGGCGGCGCAGTTATCTTCAAAGTAAGGAAGGATGAAGATACGTAAATATATACCCATTCATAAAAATTAAATCGTATTTTAGTGAACTGTACATTTTGGGCGGTGTTGGCCGCGCATTGTTTTGCTAATTACATGATATCCTGCGTGTCGTCATGATTATAAATAGTTATTTTTACTCTGACTATTTTCATCTACTGTCCCCTGCCAATGTAAAATGGGAATCTGTCATAAAACGCTCATGGTCATGTGCAAAACATGATGATGTAGTTTCTTATGATGCCATCTGAGTCTATATGTATTAGGAAATTTTAATTAAATGTTGCCAAGAGCGTGAATATTTGCGTATATTTTAACTAATTCTATTCCAAAGGTGTGGAATACTTACGAATAAAAAAATCATTCTTGCCAAAGTTAAATCATTTTTACGAATGCGAACGTTAATATTTCAAGAGATGGAACTGTACTGAGCTTTTACCTATGATGCTTTTACTACTAACCTTCTAGAGTTGCAGCTTACGAACATATATCCTTAACTGTGTGATAATATACTACGGAGAGAACCATGGTCTTATTAATTAAGTTTGAGTTTTGCCATCCGGGTGAGTCTATTCTACAGGGTACCAAGGTGTTGGTCGTTGGTTCGAATCCTAACACATCATGCCCCCTAGGACACCTGATGACTAGCCAAGAGCGGTGGTTTCGCAGGATCCTGGGTATATGCGGCCCCTGGGAGAAAACGAACATTTGTTAAAATGGTCTCATGGTCTTCTTCACTTAACTATTACGTTTAACGAGCGAAATATTATGTGAATATGGTAGATTATGTTATCGAAATATGAATTAAGATGGTGCCTCTATTTGGATGATAGGATCCTTGCCATTTGAAAACCTCACTGTGATATTTGGTGTCGCAGAAGACAATCAGTCCTGTCTCTAAGGGAATAAAAACCCTTCCCAATGGATGGTCCATCAACCCATGGTCGATGTGATTTTGTCATTTGTCTTTCCCGGCGGTGTCGATGGCGTAGGAAATATATCCGGGGACAATGAATTTTCGGACGAATGGTTTCGGTAACATGAGAAATGACTGCTAATATGATTGGTAGACACGGACGGTTAATCTGCGCTCAACATTTGCTCAATTTAACGGGAGCATCAGAGTCCATTGTCTTTTTCCGCTGATACATCAAATCGCGTCCTCGCATCATTTTGCTACTTCCCGGCTCAAACACGCGTGATCGAGCTTCTACTGACGTATGATTCCATGATCAGCGCGCGGCGGCTTTATCCCATTGAAATCCCGAGTGATACGGAAACTCGCTTTTTATCTTCCGCGCTAGGGCGTGAAGAGATATTTAAAATAACCTCGAATTATACTTGACCATTGAATTTTACTTCCCCCTTCTGTGTCACATGTTGAATTTTTAGAGAGTGAACAGGTTGGAGGAAATGTGTTCTGTCTTGTCTTTTCATGACAGTTGACGCTGGAAAATTAGTGATTAAATGTTGAAACAACAACTAGAAATCACAAAGTATCTGGAATATCCCAGCAGAGTCCATATTAAACGAATTTTTTCACTAATTTCTTTAAAAAATTTACTGGTTTTGATGTTTTCATGTCATTATTCAAAGTAGTAACACTTTTGTGTTTTTGTTTGTTGATAGCGATGTGAAAACGTCTAAACCGGTGAAATACTTCAAGAAATAAGTTTGGAAAGTTACCGAATGCCCTTCAATCATCTTAAGTGAATTTCACCAATTCACAACCACTATAATTGATTCTATATTGA
The DNA here is from genome assembly GCF_022747635.1 of Hetaerina americana. Taxonomy (NCBI): domain Eukaryota; kingdom Metazoa; phylum Arthropoda; class Insecta; order Odonata; family Calopterygidae; genus Hetaerina; species Hetaerina americana. The sequence continues at coordinate 42,092,786 of NW_027286763.1, forward strand.
ATTGAAATGAATGAAATTACTTTTAAAAATTTGTGGCATTCTTGAAACTTCCCGCTTCCGGGATAGGCTTAGAGCCTCATTTCATATTATGAATATTCGATGAGGTCAGAATATTATGCTGAATTTGTCTGATTTTCAAGGGGACAATAATAATCGCGATAAATGCTTCAAAATGCATAAATTATTTAAGAGACTTCCATTAATAAATCTAGCGTTCAATTACATTATTGCAGCGTGTCAATGTAAGGTCTGATCAAATGTGAAGTGCCATGAATGGAATATGAGTCAAATAGGTCCCATGAAAGACACAGCGTTTAAATATAATATTTTTCTATTTGCGAATATTTTTATTGTATTCAGTCTTTAGTTTTGCAATTGTATTATCCATAATTTCTTCCGATTTGAAAATTGATGAATGTTTAAGGTTACAGTTTCAAGTGGGTGTGTGATGGAGTGAGTATTTTTACTTAGGTTTGGAAGAGAATCTCTGAATTCCTTGTTTCATGCAAGAATTACTAATGAAAACTAAATTTGGCCACGAAATTCAATATAATTTTGCTTCAATATTTATTACTTCGAAAGTATTGACTCTCTTGCCCTCTGGGTTAACTACTTATAAGGGAACATCTTTCACGCTTTACTTCGGAGCTTTCCTGTCTATTATAATTCAGTATCTAGAGTTTGCTCGGAGGTACCTATTATCTTTTCTAGGTTTTGGCCAAAATTGTACAAAACGAAACAAAAGATCATAATTATAAATCAAGAATTTGTATGTTTCATATTGTTCTTATGTAAAAGTACTGATTTGGACGGTAGCACCTTAAATAACATATTACGTGAGTTTATTATTTGCTGTATTATGTCAGTGACATAATTAATTCGATGAGAGTCGCACGTTCCTAGGTTAAATACAAAGAATAATTTTCAAGTAGCATTCATGCACTACTGGATTAATGATTGGAGGTAATGAATATCAATGCAAATTAATATCAACGGCATTTTAATTGATGCTGGCAAACATTTTAAATTTTAAATTAAACCCACTTATTTTCAAGCGACGATTCGCGCACCGGTGTGTGTTTGCTTTAAAAAAGGCACCTATAATGTTTTTCCGAATTTCGTAGATTTTTTTATTAATGTTAGCTGTTGTTAGCTTGAATATTTTTAATGAAATATGCGCAAATTTGCAATTTAAACTTCTGAAAGTTTCCAAGCTCGTGAAATATATACCAATTTCCTGCACATAGAAAAAATTTGCCTATCCGATAGGAGAACTTGAATGATATTGTCATTAATTGTGGGAATACATTAAAAAGATAATATTTCAGAACTTAGGAACAGTTAATAATAGAATTACATTTTTCTTAATTATTCATAAAAGTTACTTTGTATTCCTGTAATTAGCGTCATATTCAATTGATTTTTGGGGCATTACAAAGATGAAAGAAATATTTTTTTGGATCGGTTACGCATGCTCCTTGGAAGGTACTGCCTCTAGTCCCATTGTAATTAGCATTAATGTTAATGTTTTTAAAATCCAACACATCACCTTCCTTTCTGCAAAGGTTTCTCAAACACTCAAAGAAATAATTCTTTTGTCCCTGGTCTGCCGGGGATTGCTCCCCATGCCCTTCCTTCCACGAGGAGAGGAGGAACTCGACTTTTCGGAAATTACGAAAGGTGATTCCTCCCAGTGATGTTCCGGTCCTTGATCCTCCTTCATTTCCGTACTCTCGCCTCACACCCCTCCCCCTTAGGAGACATATTAAACCTTTCCCGTTACGCCTTTCTTTTTCTCACATTTAGGTACTTTCCGACATGGGTTTCTATCCCACCACACTCCTGCCCTCGGCACACACTACCGTACAACCATTAAAATCTTCCCCTTCCAGCACGAAAACAGTCACCCACTCACCCCGCGCCTGTATTCACTCTCTTGTAAGCGCACGAACTCGTGGAAACGATGCTACTCCCGAAACCATTCTGGTCAAATTCTTGGTGGGGGCTTTGAAATGGGAGGGACGGATGAACGGATTGTGGAAAAGATGTGACCAATCATTTTCCTCCGCGTACCTCCTTGCCCTTAGTCCGTCCTCTCTCATTCCATTGCTCCTCCTTTATTTAACGTTATTCTTTGAAATCCATTCTGATCAATTTCTCTCCAGAGCAGCCGTAAAGCCTACCTCACCTCCCTCACCCAAATCCTCTTCGTGCTTCGTCCTTTTCTCCCTATCGTCGGCACCGCCTAACAACCCCTTTCACCTCTATCTAGCCCACCTCCCTTACCTCCCTTTTTTACCTCCCCCTCTATCTCGCTTCTTTCCTCCCCCCCCCCGGACCCCCGATTTCCCCCACTCTCGTATCCTCCCAACCTCATCCCTCTCCCCCATCCCAATCTCCCTTTTCCATTATCTTCCCCACAATTCCTCCATCTGGGGAGGCCTAACCACCTTCTCTCTTCCCCCCTCCGCCCCTCCGTTCCCCTCTCACTCCTACCCTCCCCGCGGTGCCTCCTCCCCCCTCCCCACATCCCACGCCCTCATACTCCTTTTGCCTTTTGTCTCCTGGGACCAGGAATGGGAGAGCAAAACATCCCTTCCCCATCCCCTCTCCGCGTCCCTTATCCCTCCCGTTCCACCACCACCTCCACCCGCTTCGAAACTATCCCGTCTCCGTCCCCTTCAGTACCTAGTCCCTGCCGTAACCTCCACCGTTCTCTCCTTACACCACCTCCGCCCTCTTCCCCTTCGTTCGCACCCCACCTTCTCCCACGGGTGCCCATGCTCTGCTCTTTACCCCCTTCGGCGCCTTCTCTCTTCCCTTTCATGCCTCTCTCTCTCTTCATATCTCCATCCCTCCCTAGCCATCTTTCTCCCTCTCCATGCGCCAACCTTCCTGAAGGTGGGTGGGGGTGAGCGTGGCCGAAGGTATTCCAGGAATGCGATCAATAATGGCAGCCACGGTTTTTTTAATAGGCCTGAGGGAGAGATATAGGGGGAGGGGTAGGTGGTGTGGCCCATGCGGAGGGAAACGGAAGGGGGGGCACCGGAGTGGAGAGATCGCGAAAGAGACCTGGGGGGATGAGAGAGGGAGAGAGATGTAAAAGCAGCGTATAACTCTATATATAGCGGGAGAGTGGGAGAAATGTGGGAGGTGGGTAAGCTTCAGAGCGGGGGATGGGCGGGACCCGGAGTTTGACCCGGATGTATGAAGATATATTTTATTTGCCTTTGGAAAGGGCGGTTGCGGTTCCTTTTAGTGCTTGGACACCGCGCTGGGGTTATGCCATCGCCCCCGAAATGAAATGAGAAAGCGGATGAGAAGGGAAAAAGCACACAACAGCTCGTTAGTTTACGTTCATACCGTATCCCGGACTCTCGTAACGTCGGATTTACGTCCCCTTCCTTGGATGAGATGATCACCCTGCACTCATGTATAGGGCAGACATTGTCAGTGGAAGGCATAGGTTGCCAGTGTGGTCGACTTTAAAATCGCGTGTTTCGACCACAGCTGGTTGCACCACTGTCGTGCTGTTGTGCTGTCTTCCAAGCTAACGGTGGATGTATAAAGAACTGAAATGGAGTCTTGAGTTTGCGTACGCCATTCCATGGAATCTCACGGGCACATTATCTTCATAATGGATATAAAGAAAATTTTCCAAAATAGGGCTTTTGAGTAAATTGATATGTTGCCTCAAGGGATACAGGGATGCAAGTATTTAACGACTAAACTTTTATTGCGATTATAAGTAACCTCGAAATTGTATTTATTTTGAAGGGCCTGATTAAAAATTTATGAATTGAATTTAATTATGAAAAATGGAGTAGGCTCAAGGATAGCCGGATGAGCAGTTGGGTACGTAAAGGAGAAAATAAAGAGGCCCTTAATTGCAAATGAATATACATGTATATAAATTTTAATATTTCGCAAACCTTTCTCCTTCCCATTTCTTCCTCAACTTTCTGTTCGGGCCGCAGGGTCCAGCATCCCCCTCTTCCCTTGCTAATATCTCCCTCCTCCCTCTCGTTTATCTCTTCTGCGAAGGGATTTATATCCCTGACCGACCTATCCTGCTCACCGCACCTCTCTACATCCTCGTCCGTACGACAAACTTTGTGGAGTGATCAAACCACAAAATTCTCTCCCATGCTTCCAAAATAACTTTCTCTCCCTCGGAAACCAGAATGCCATGCATAATTTCACATGCGGAGGGAAAATTGCAATTAATTTTATAAGATTTTTTTGGTAGCTACATCAAAAATATGACCCAAGAACGTGGATTAAAAACGCGTTCCCTATGGAACGAAAAAAATTCAAAATCATTTGGCGTTTCTAATTTAACATCGAAGACGAGGGCACACTCCAGGTGCGTAGGATGCCGCGTAAAATTTATCCGGGTGCCGTATGAGTCCGCTGCATTAAAATTAATGAAAGGAGACGTAAAACTGTGAAAATCAAGGCTGGAAATTTTTAAGAAGAAAAATTTTGTTATTTTAATGTAGCTGATTATTTTATTTTGTCATACGTTTACGTTACTAGCTAAAAAAGTGGAGAGGAGGAATTACGTTTAGGAGTGAGGAGAGAAACAGGAGCTAGTAAAGGGGATGAGGCCAAGGAAGGGGACGGAAGTGCTTTCGAAAGTCGATGAATGACCTGTTGATCCACAGTTGCCTCTTCTGCTGCCCATACAGCCAGCCAGCCCTCCCTCCTCATTCTCCCCCCCTCCCCACTCACCCAGTGCCTCCTCCATTCTCTCATCACCCATCCCTTCTTAGGCCTTTCCGTTCCCCTCAGCCCCTCTCCCATCTCAGCTCCCCCCCTCCCACTTCCTTCCTTCCTACGGTATCCCAGCATCCTCATCCTCCGCTCACCTTGACGTAATTCTCCGTTCCCTCAACTGAGCAATCCAAAACACTCAGATGCTTTTCTTCTCCCTCCGCTACTCTTTGTATTCGCTTCCCTATAATATTTATCCCCGCGCCGCGCGATCTATTTCTTATTCCGCTCCGTTCTTTTCTTAGTCCCTTCCTCATCACTCCACTAAAGGTCATCACCCAATACTTGTTGCTATTACGGAAGTGTAGAAACCGGTACGATGATTTAAATCATTGGAGATCATCTGGTAATTTGGCTTTTTGTAGAATATTTATTTTGGGAGTGGAAGAAGATTGGAGATGATTGCAATGTTAGCGTAATGCTTTCATTGGGTTACAATATAACGCCCTAATCGGAGAGTGAGAAATAATTTGCATTTGGAATAGTCTCCACTGGAAACTCAAGGAATATCGCTAATAACTGACGAATTCGCACTTTGGATTAGTCTTTTTTTGTACATTTTTAGTACCCTGTCAGCCACCACTAGGGTGTGTGGTAGGGGGTGAATACACACCAGACTAATTTTTACCCGAATATGACCCTACCGTGGCCGAAAAATGTTATTATGATCCCTTGTCGTTCGTGGAATAAATCACATCTTAAATCTATCTGTTCTCTACCTAACCTCTCTAATTTTATTGATATGATCTTTCATACCTTAGTACTATGGGGGTAATAATATATTTTCAACATCACTGCCAAAGAGACGTATTCCCAATTTATGCAAAAGCTTCAATCTTTAATTTAACCATCTCTCCGTGGGTGATTCCCAGCCTAGCATCGCTAATATTTTGGGTGACGGACGATTATTATTATTAATTATCGACGGTCTTATCGGGGTATAAAAGGCAATTCACTAGCATCGATGTCATTATCTCGATCTTTCGTTCGCCATTTACGGAGCGTGAAACATATTTCATGCTACCTCTATAAGGTATTCAATCCGGGATCGAGAAATTGAGGTGATCGTGTTTCAATTTTGCATTCTCTCTCCATAGTAAGATGTCATTGGATCAGTAATTTGATTCGAGTCCTGGCTTCTCACTTCGTACTCTCGGGGTCAGATCCACGGTATGAAAGCTTGTCTGAGTTGTGTGATGAAATTGACATAGAATTTTCTCTATAGTATCTGTAGAAAGTTAATTAGAAGTGAACGCTTGAAAATGCTGACTCTCTTTTACCCTTCCCTCTTGCTAATTCTGAATACGAAGGTTTCCTGACCATTTTTATTTCCACATTCATTCACTTACAAGTAAAATTACATGAATCATCGTATTATTGATAACTTATAATAAAGAAGACTTTTAATTTACCCATGATATTTTTTTTCCTTTGCTTTTTCTCCCTTACTTTCCAAGCCAGAATATTTACCACTCTCGACCAGCTAAAAATACAAATCCCTAATTTAATGCGTGTTAAGACACAAAGCTACACTCTAGAGTATAATTCGTATCATAATTTAAAAATAATAACCCTGACTTTATTTCCGGTGGAAGCAACGGCATATGCAACGCTTGGTAAATAATACCACTTGTGCTTTAAACAGAAATAGAAACATGCGAAGGACTTAGGCTGACGTAAAGACAATTACGGTTTACGCATAGGAGTTCTTGGTCGTTTCGGAGGTCCTGATATTTTTTCATTAAGCTGTCTAGTCTCCCTCGTCATCCATACTTATATAGTGGTTACTTTCTCATTTTCTGGATATTCCGTTATTTCTCCTAAGCCATATAGAGGATAATTCGTCTTCTTCCTATGTCATCATATTTATCCTCTTCTATGAACTTTTTCTTCTATGTTTCCCGAAGTTCTTTCATTTCATTGCTTAAGGTATGAGTACCATTTTTATCTCTTTTGATCATAACGAGTGCCAGATTGTGGTCATTGCTTAGATCCGCGCTAATACATATATCTCCTACAATACTATTTCCATGTTTGTTTGTTCGCAACTTTCAGAGGTGGTAGATTGAATGGTTCTCTATAGCCACATTTTTTATACTGTTAGATTCCTTTTTCCTGTTATCAATAGCGAATTCAAAATTCTGAGCTCTAAATATTTCATGGAGGGCAAACATCAGTCGCATCTCCCGAAAACGATGGAAATACACATCTTTACGCCTCATCTTATGGGCTGAGTGTTTTAAATTCTATGCGAGTTTCATGTGGGTAGGTGTGGAAAATACTATTTTACCCGCAGGCGCACGTCACTGCCCTGAACATTTTGCCTCGGCCGGCTGGCAATCCGATTGAAATCTTTGCCCGTGAGTCACTTCCTTGTTAATAGTATGAATGAGTCGATTGCACGGGTGATGAAAAGCAGCAGTTGGTCTGGAAAGTAGAACAGAAATGTTCAACTATTATGCATGATTCTCTTTAGATATCTTGGAAGCGTTACCTTTCTTAGTTTCTTTAATCAACTGTATTGAAAAATACCTAAAGAATAAGATACCGTTGTAAGGTGAAAAAATTATCTGCATACCCATTTCATTTGAATATTATATTCTAGCGAAAGACTCACGAAATATATTAATATGAAATTTGTAGAATCTATGTAAATATAAGATACAGAAATGACGGAGACAAAAATGCTATCCTCGATTTGAGGCTTAAGCTAACGGTAATCCCTTGGTGGTTTGGGGGAATGCTTTGAAATGGATGGTCAACCAAAGATATGCGAGGAAAACTGGTATGAACTATACATGCCAGTTCATTGAGACACACGATAATGATGACATGTACGCCACAGCAAGAATTTCAAATTCTCTCTATTTCGGAAATTTGGGAATTGGGAGCGGAAAATAGCAGTTCTTGGGTTCTCTCAAAATTGTATTTTTAATTAATTTTCGTCAAATACTAGTAATAATGCTTTGATCTGCAATTTTAATTAAACCGAGCAACCTTTTGGATGGGTTTATACAATCTTTAAATGGAAATCAAAATATAACTGATCTCATAAATACACATTTTATCATACCATATGTTATGGTATATACGTAATAATAAAAAATAAATTGCATTATTATCTCCTCATTCCTGTAACATTTAGGTATGAACTTCGGTGTAGATTCAATGAAATTGTGCCAATAACGTCTAATATTCCCAAGCTCAGGTTTTCCTGGCACATATTTTTAGAAGCCATTGAATGTTTTAGAAACATTGCCAATTGTTTGGGTAAATGACTTTTCTAGTAGGTTATCATTTGCTTTTATATTGAGACAAGTTACACACATTCATTTCTTAGATGTGAATTCATGCCTAGATATTTTCTCTTTTACAAAGTATGAGTGTTAATAATATGTCATTTTCATTTGGGGGAAGAGTACCTCAGTTGTAAAACCTTTTTTTGTATTATGTACATGATACATTAACAACCTCAACCTCATATGGATGGGAAATTAGATCAAAAGAAATATAAAACTATGCGTGTTTAGAAATGCCAACCCCCGAGTGATAAGGAACTAATTGAAAAGAAACAGCATAAAACAAATGAAAATATTTTTTGCATGAAAATTTAATTGTTACCTCATATAATATTTTAATTTATAATTTTTCAAATGAAATTTTCTTATGAAAGCGTAGAGTTTAACGGTCCTATCAGATAACCATCATCTCTGCTTCTTAAAAAATATGCCGGGGGCAAATTTCCTTTAATTTTTTGTTGACGGCCGAATTGTTATAAGTCCATCTGAAAGCGTATTCAGGGCAAGGGTGAAAAAATCTGGTGCTTAACTTAAGCTCATTTCCTTCCTTTTTAAGGCAAATATTTTAACTGCTTGTTGGGAATTAAATTTTGATATCGATATTGTGTATCCATTTTGCTCCTTAATAAAGTTCTGACTTAATGCTGGAACATCCGTAAAAAAATCAACTTTTTTTTACTTTTTCCCTGCTTTTGTAACTAACATATCTTTAAATATCTTTACATTAATGACATAGTCTATCTTGTCGTTCTTGCTGGACGAGCTAAAATTCCATCCACATTCATCCCGGATAACCAGTTGATATTGCTCAAGTACTTTTTGAGAGAATCAAGACCTTTTGTTCAATGTTGAACCAATTCATATTTTATGCCCTTTTATTCATTTTGCTCTTTGGAGAGTTGTCTTTTCATACATTAATTATCGGGAACCTCAATATTCCTTCACTTGTAAGAATGATAGGTTCTGTATTGCTTAAATCCTCAATTATTAATTCCAACGATTAAGAGAAATTTAATATGTCTTAGAATTCAATACTATTCTTCTTTTTACAATGATCGAATTCCATTCTTACATAACGATTATAAAATCGGATTTAAGAACTGTAAATATCCCTCTACTATCTTATGCAATAAGTTATAGCATGTTTTACAATCCAGAATGACTTCTAGTTCTCCATTGTCAATCTTAATTATGTTTTATCTCAATAAAAATTTCTTATTTGATACTGTTTAAAAGGCTTTAACATTTTTACTGCAATGCTAATTATCGAAAGTACATCATCTACACAATGCACCGCAAGCCACCACAAGAGCGTGTGGTGGGGTATGTTAAGTCACCGACCATGCTTGCACAATCACAATCTTGTCACCTTTAAACAAATATTAGTTTGGTGATGCGCTCGAAAAAGGTTAATCGCACGAAATAAGGTACTTACATGCAGCAATATTAAATAACAGGATATTTATATTCAAATCATGCTGTATAACTGTTTAATAGACGCGTCCATCAAATTATAAAAAATAACGTGCCGTATATCAACAAAAAATATACACAGCCAGTACCCCCCTACCCGCCCCCCCTCCCAACTTACGATGGTAGATCAGATCACCAACGTAAAATCAGGGAGATTTATTGTAGAACAGATACATGTAGATTTTAAATGTTGTTTTTTTCCTCGAACCATTAGAGATCACAATAGATATGACAGCAATCGCGTAGCAAATAATTAGAAATGGTATTGCGTATATTTATCCATATCTTGCATATTTTTCCTGAATATTATTCTCTTTATTTAAACGACTCATCTTTTTAAAAATCCTACGGCATGATTTGAATGTACGTAACATTTTATTGAATATTGTTGCATGTAAGTTCTTTATTTCGTGTGGTTGTTTATCGAGAGCATGAACAAACTAATATTTATGTAGAGGTAACATGATTTGGTTTTTCATGTGGTTTTATTCTATCTAACGGGTGGTGACCTAACACCCCCCGCCTCACGCCCTTTCGGCGGCTTGCGGGGTATTGTGTAGATGCAGATGAATTCTAAATATCTTCCACGCGATTTCTGTCACATAGATTTTGATCTCTAATGGTTTGAAGGAAAGAATTTCAATGCTATCCGTTCTACTATCTATCTCCCTATTTTTACGGACGTCACCTGGTCTACCATAGTAAGTCGGGGCCTGGGCTATATCTTTAACGCTCTCAGATAAGTAACCCGCCTGAAATTTCCTGCGTAAATTTTACCTGTATTCAAACTTACGGTCAAATAGTGGCTCCCATCCTAATTCTTCTTGTGACGTCGTGAGACTGCTACCTCGTTCACAATAACTTTTCACAAACTTAGCTGCTCTACGTTGCAATCGATCTACGTAGTTCCAAAATTAAGCCTACCTCATCAGGATCTCATACACCTGCAGCATACTCAAGGTGGGTCCTAACAACAGTGATAAATAAAAGAGCCTCTCATTACAATTCCCAGGTATCTTTTTTATGAATCCTAACTTTTTATTTGCTATGCCGCGAATTTTACGAATGTGTTTTCCCCAGGACACATCGTTAGTTACCGTTACACAAGTATTTTACTGATTCTACGTTTTTAATGTTGGTTCCCTGTATAGTGGATTTTCGGGTGAAATACCGTTCCTCCAAAAATTTATCGAAACTTATTAATTTAAATTTAATTCTAGCTCCCACCTCGCATCACCTCTCTACTTTTTTTACGTATTATATATTTTAAATCTGGATATATGCATGATTCTAACATAATTGCTGAATTTTGTGTGATGATTTTTCGAATTTCCATGCTAACTGTACAATTACGAGTAATTGCAACGTCGTTTGTTTCAAGTTCTAACTAAAAGTTATCAAATATTTCCTTGAATAAAGGAAGTACTTTTTACGTATGGCAGTTTCAATGAATTCTAATCGATCTATTTAAGCAGCATTGTAGATTCATGAACGTGTAAGTAGCTGCAGTTTTTACATATGGGTAATTTGTCAATTGAAGTCTTCAAATTTTATTCTTGCATTTGAATTCAAACTCATTTCGATGCAAAGTTGCTCCAATTTTAGTGCATTAGTGAAATATTATTTTAGAAAATGGGCGCCCAAAAAGTCAATATCAGTCAATAGTTTAGCATTAAGCAAAACTTAATTTAAGAACTTATGCATGGAAACATTAGGAAATAATAATATGTGAATTTATTTGTGTCATTATTGATTATGGAGTTTTTGGCAACCTTTTCTTGCAAAACTTTCCCTGATAACCTCACATTTTGTAATGGTATTGATTGATATTTTGATTTTATCAATATGAACATGATAATTTGTAAATAATATGGTGTAATAGTGATGTAAAATTTATTAATAGCAGCTAAAAGAAACATGATGCGTGAAAATTTCAGCATTCATCAGCTTTGAAATACTTATCGAATGTACTGGGCATGGAAGAGGTAAAATATGCTGGCTATGTGATAGATGATTTGGCAACGTTCTTTTAAACTTACCCCGGGGAGTTTCCGTGGGATTATTTCCCACCAGTGCTGGAAACTTCAGGGCTCAATGAGTACATTTTCCTGTTTTCCCGACCCAAGTTTTCTCGGGATTCGGGCATCGAGAACCTGTAAAAATTCACGAGAACGGGCGCGAAGGAATCCCCGCGGGGAAACACTTGAGTCTGGGCAAAATACAGGAAACTATGACGAAAGAGGTGGCTAAGGATGAAGAAGTTTGTATATCTAATTAAAAACCATTCATTAGGCGGAGAAGTTAATTGACTTGAAACTTTGACATATTACCACCTTCTTTTAAAACATAGCGCATATAAACTTATACTATTACGACAATTTAGTTATTAAATACATCATTGCGACAACCTCAGTGCTTAGACCTTTAATCTTACTCCTTAGGCAAAAACTCCACCGACCAATCTACTCTCTTTAGAATTTATAGACCCAATGATTAGGTTCACCATTAATGTACGCTCAGCTTTAAAAAAGCAATCAGTACTCAAAATGCCCACCCGCTAAACACCTGAAGGTCTCAGGTGTGAAATGAACCCCAGAATTTTTCTTAGGCTTCTTACGCATTGGATTTCCGGCCAAAGATAAACGAGGCTCTATGTCTCTCATTTCTACTGAAAATTCGAGGTTCGCGATCGATCCATGGGAAAAGGTTGCAAATCGCGAGCGTCATTCAATCCCCTCGACACCATTTACCTGCTTCACGTCGGTGCTCAGCTCCCTAGAAGAATGGGCAATCCACTCGAATCAACTATTAATGGCATAGCTGACACCTACATAAGCCACGACCTGCAACCTGGAACACTACGTGCCCGCAGCCGTCGCTCCAGCCTCCTTCATCAATGGAGGAACGCCACCACTCGGAATGCACCAGGCCGTCAAGCACTGGTTCACACATTCGTAGTTCGCCCTTTCCCGCAACGAGGCACACGTCTGACTCCTATGATATATGTAATAAATTATTATGCGTATTATAACTCCAACATAGTACAAATATAATCTCGACATCATTAGATATTCAACAGTTTGACTAATTTTAGGTGGCCTTGAAGGTATACCTGTACAAGAATCCACCATCTGCCACCATCTGATAATATGCGGTTATGAATTGCATATGAAAGCGTGTAGAGATTTCATGAATGAACAGTAAAATTATTTAATACCAACTTTTATAGTCAACTATCAATATAATTAAACCAGTAAAACATAGTTTTACATATTTATAATATATCCTCTTGACTTTCCATGGTGAAAGTAAAGGCTGTGAATTTTTTTATTATCGTTTCCGTCGATTCTGCCTTTTCACAAGATTCAGCAACAAATTTTCCACCTTACGTCCAAAATAAAAAATATTTTCAACAAAGCCAGGCTTAATTGATCAAGCATTTAATTGAGCAAGGTTTTGCTTAGGGTAAAAGTAGAATGTTTGTGTAGCGATAACCCGCGTTACCACTCTTTATATAGAAAGATCGTAGGGGTTACAAGTGAATGATTATCTTAATGGAATCAATATTTATCGAAGGAAAATAGGAAAGCAAATTTTGGATTTATTATTTTTTAGACTCCTCTAGTTATTCTTTTTTGCAGAAAAAATTTAGGTTTTTATTAGTTGTGATAAGTTACACTGCAACAATATTCCATAAATACGTCTGAAATTAACCTTTATTATAAATACTACGGTTGTTTACCATAAAAACTACGTCTGGAATGAACCTACATTATAAATATTAACCCCTTGAAATCTAAGGGATATTTTTTTGGATGAACTTATATTGTGTCAGAGATCGTCGCATAATCTATGTGTCACTAGTATCTTCCCTGCTTACCCTGGCGACTTTTTCTCCCAAGTCACCTTGAAAAAAATCCGAGCATTTGGCACCCTGTGCAAAAAGGATCTAGTGTTGAAACTAAACAGGATACCAAAAAAAGTTTCCGGTTGCGTGAATAATCGGTTGGAAACTTCAGGAAGCGTCGCATTATGATTGAACAGTAAGGTTTGGTGCGATACGGAAGCCGCACTGTTAAAAATTCCCAAAATTTCTTTGTTTCCATAATATTGCTGATCTATTTGCAAGACATTCTGGTGTGCAAACTACTTTTTGTATCCGAGCTAGAGAATCAGGTATGCATAGGGGATTTCATCGCCTATAAACTTGTACATATTCAAGTACTGGCGTATATTTCCTAATACAAATGTTACTGCTGATGCCATTGTATTAAAAGTTATTTCTCTCGGTGAAAAATAACAGTTCAGCATGTATTTTCTTAAATACTCGTTTTCCAGTTGATACTTCCATGCATGTCTGTGCTGCAGAAAAAATATGCCAAATTTTTCGAATTGAATGAAAGACAAATAAATTCTATTTGGGAGTAATGAATTGAGTAAATGTATTTCGTAGAGCTTTGGTCACAAAGAGGGTTGATATGAAACATGGGAAAATTCTGCTCCCAATTCCACAATTTTGCTTCCGAGTTTCCAGAGAGGACGGACGCAGTGACGTGGACGGATGACACGTTTTAATTTGGCCTACCGCTTACGAATTTTGACCGTTGTCTCGTTCCTTTCACAAAAAAGAGTCGGGCTTGTCAATTTTTATTCCCTAATAATGGACGATAAGATTGACCACGAGTCATGAACATCCGAGCGAAAGCTCTCAAACCACATTGGCTTCAATGATGAACCGGACTAAAAACATAGAATTGACTTGGACAAAGAGAATTTAGTTTTATACAAATCCCCGATTTAGCATCTTCAATGGGAAATGGAATAATTTCCTTTGTTTATCATCTTTTTACCTCTTGACACGAAAAATCTGCTAGCAATCACTCCTCTTTGCGCAAAAATAAAAATGAGAATGCATCTCAAAGATAAAGCAAAGCATCTCTATAAAGCAAAGTTGATGGCATGCTTTAAAAGTCTATGCTTGGATGAAAATGTTCTCATATTTCATGTGAAACACTAAATATGAAAATTCATGGAGAAACTTGCCACACTGATCTGAAAAAGGCCTCAGAGGAGGCCGAAAGCTTACACTTTATGAAATTTGTGTGTCCTTTTGCGTGTTATCTATTTATATTTTTGTGTTCGATTGTGCCGTCCAAGTGTTATACTATATTACTCTCGTGAGTGCGTCCGCATCATCGATGTAAGTGTATATATATATATATATATATATATATATATATATGTACATATATATATATATATATAATAAACATATTTGAATGGCACAATAGAACACCAAATAAAATAGATAACACGTAAAAGGACACTCGTATTGTAGATTGTTTGAGCTTTAAACCTTCTCTGAGGCCTTCTCAGGTCAGACTCTATATATATATATATATATATATATATATATATATATATATATATATATATATATATATATATATATATATATATATGTTTATATATAAATGTATATATATATATATATATATATACTATATATATACTATATATATATAATGCGTGAAATTTACCGAAGAATTTACTGAATGAATTTTTTGCACGTCACCCAAATGTGTAGGCAAAATAATACCTAAACCAAAGAAAGAGGGCAGATGTAGAAATGATTATACGCGACATTTGAAGTGTAAATGATATTGGAATAGCAGATTATTCGATACTCGGATGTTATTTTTCAGATCTAACTTAAACAATTGAAAAATGCAGGCAATCATTACTGGTGGAAGTTTTAACGCTATTAGATTCTACGAAAATAACAAAAGCAAAATAAACTTAATAAAAAGGTGCTCAATAAGTTAAAACTAATAAGAACCCAAAAAGTTAAAAAAGTTTCATTCGTGATTTTAATTGCATCCTAAAGAAAGAAACAGTGTAAGGGAGGAAAAACTTTGGAAATGGTCTTCTGTCTCTTCTTTCGGGTGACCAGGGGACATTTTCACCGACATTCTACCCATAATTATTTTTTAACAGAGGGGGCATAGGCCATTTATATCAGATCAAGATTAAATTTTAAAACCTTCGAAGGGGTGTAAATGTGTCCTCCGTATAGACATAGACCTCTCCGAGCGTTGAATCAATCCTTATAATTTTGTTTTCTCATGTAAAAGATACCCGCTTTCATGCGTGCGTGTATCAAGGTTATGTTTGTAGATGTTGATTTATATGTTGTTACCAATAGCATTCGAAAATAATTGCTTTCTTTGGCACTCAGTTTAGCATCTTCGTTGTCGCTGTTGTACGTTGGTCCACAGCCCTGGTGTGTGCGGCGATAATCTTTCTACAAATGAGGTTGTCTACTGTAGTATCTTTACAAGCTTCACTTTAATGGTAAAATTAAATCCAATCTACGCATTGCTGCTCACAAATTTATTGTCCCGACCGCGGTTTTAACGTCTTATCATCATTATCAATGGTAAAAACTTGAAAAAATACCACGTAGGAAGTCTTTAATCAGTGAATTTTAAGGGTGATGGATTTGGAACGAAATGGTAGGGAATGGAGGATGTGAACCGAAAGGTGTGGGATTGTCTACTTTAACTGCTGGCCATTTGTTGTTCTTACATGCGGGAGCTCAGGACCGTGAATGTTTGTCCAGTTTGTCCGCCAAGACTTGCCTTCTTAAAATACCTTTTTTTACACTCCTCCTTGCGAGCCTTCCTACTCGCGGGTACTTGATCCATCGGATGTTTTGGTAATGCAATTATATCTTGTACACACTAAAAGGAAATCTCATTGAATATTTTATCAGGCGCACCGACCATTTAATGTATTATAATAGCGAAAATTCTATTAATGGCCACCTTATGACTTGAAATAGGTGGCACGGATGCCATGAAATTATCGTCTGGCAAGATAGACCATCGCGAAAGAAATATTCAGCCCACTTCGCGGTTTTCTTAGCTTCAAGGGTTACTGGTTTGTTGGTCAATTTTAAATGGGTTCAGTTTTTAGCGGAGTCTAAGGGCTCAACTATAGTAGTCACGGCTGCTATTAACCGAATATTCACAGTGCTTTGAATAATTTTAAGGAGAGCTCGTATACTCAGTACAAGTATAGGGTTCCTGACTTAATTCCAAAATATTGTATTCTTTTGTCTACCAGACAGCTAATTTTAACTAGCTGATTGTGGATTTGAAAGCGTTGGCCACCCTTTTCTACATGCACAACTACACATTCACCGAGAGCTGCCACAAAGGCGTGTGGCGGAGGTTTTAGGGCACCAAACAAACATGCAGAGTTATTATGTTATACATGTGAATGAATACATGCTTGCTCATATACAAAATTCCTCGTGCACACACATAGCTAAATGCATTGTGATTATTTTTTTGTTCTATTGATTTAATGAAACTTTAGTGTTAAGGTTTAATTTATCGTTTTCGGGTCTTGCGATCGATTTTGTAATGATAAAGAATTGTTCGGGGGAAGAACGAGCACTTAAATCTGACTGTGATTGGCGTCTATCTTTCTCTTACCTTTTCCCGGTGGTCGAATCTACCAATCTTATATTGTACCATTATAATTCCATCTGAGTCTAAATAAAACTTACATTTCCTAATATTTCTTTAAGTCTTAAGCCTTACCTAATCTATTCGATAATCAAGAAGCTTTCAACCTAATTCCTCCCGCATACCCGTGACGCTCACTCGCATTTCGTAGCAATTTAAAAAAAAACCTAATTTTTTAAATCAATTTCTTGCAAGAGATATAATCAAAGACTTTCTTGAAATTTAAAAATACAGCATCCACTTGGGTACTTCCTTTCCTCAATTCAGTGAATCATGAGTATAAACAACCTGTTGTTTCGCATGATTTTCTTTTCCTAAACCCGTACTGGTTATGGCAAAGCATGTTCCTAGTGCCAAGAAAGGCTCTAAGACCTAACAAGATATCCACTATTCAGGATTCGCATTCTTTTGGTTCCACGAGCAAGCAGAGTGAGTTTTTTTTACAAAAATCAGCAAGAGCTTCGTTGTTACTTATGTAACCTTCGTAAATAAATACTCATGCCGGAAAAATTAAACCCCAGACATGAGAATCGATTTTTCTCTTTGTTCTGTGGGAAAACATCAAAAGGCTGGAATAATGGTGACGTTTTAATATCAGAAAAAGTATTGTAACTCCATCTCATGTTATTAGCTTTCTGTGCCGGATTTGTTTTCATCCTTGCGCACTCCAACGCTTTTATCCCTTCTCGCATGCCAACCGTCCACTGTGTACGTATCCCCTTTGTCTTCCGCTTGAAATTAGAGGGTCCCGAAACCGCGTCGTGTGTCAATATCCCAGCGAGTGTCTCCCTCTGCCTGACGGCGAGGGAGGCATATGCGAGAGAAATCCATCTTTCGAAATTTCTATTATGAGAGGTCGCCGCGAGAGGCCACCACCGTTTCACTCTTTTCCTTCTCCCCATCCCCCTCCTCTTCGTTTCCCATTCCATCCCTCACACACATTTCAATTACGACGGTCGGAAGAAAAATTCTTCCGCTCTACCCGCTCCCTCCCCTTTGTCTCCTCCTTCAGCCCACTCCCCCACCCTACCGGATTCAGGCCCCTCTTCCTTTTGTACCGCAAGTTCCTTCATACCCATATCCTCTTGTCTTCCCTCTAATCTCCCCATCCCCAATTTCTTGTTAGACCTTCTTTTCACTCCACTACCACTTATAATATCTTGGTGTGCCTTCTAACCTCTCTCCCTTCCTTCTCCAAAATCCTTCTTCCAAACCTTGGTTTTTCTTACATCACCATCTTGAGTATGGGCTTCCCTATATACACTTTTTACCTCATTCAACCGTCATCTCTTGAAAACGAAGGAACATTCCTGGTTCCTATTTCCATTACTGCATCCACTGCTTACCCAAACCCGATTTCCGTACCCGTTTACTGTGAGGAGCTTACCCCTAAGATTTGGGAACGGAAAATATTCGGACTCGAGTGCGTTCTGTTCAGGGGGATCTGGAGTCACGCTCGCTTGAGGGGCAATTATTCTAGTCTCCCACCGTTGGCGCCTTACGTATGAGAACAAGTATTGAAGGTAGCGTGCCCATTTATGCTATATTTTCTTGCTTCCGCAAAGTTATTCTATTGTTTTCCTCCTTCCCCTCCGAGTTGGTTCATCTTGTCTGGTGGCGGTATCTCATGTATTTCATCTACCTTGTTCACGACTTAAGCACCGCTAATAATGAGATTCACCGTTATGAACAGCTTGGATAGGACGCTGAGAAATTACCAGACACATCTCCTAGCGCCAATTGGTTACAAGATACAATTGCGTCACCGAAACAACCGTTCTGAACCGTTGTACCTGTAGAACAAGGAACCACTTGTAAAGAATACGAGGCGTATACAATGTGGAGAGCATTTGGGGAAAACCTTTCGTTGTAAAGATGTTTAAGGCCTTGAACTCTGTCACATGAACATCAAAGGTTCATTAAGATATAAAAACCCGTTTATCATAAATATCGATGCGCACATGGGTAGCGGATCATCGCACAACATCGACTCCGAAGTTGCCAAACGGGAACCCCAAAAGAAGCCGTTACTTTCCCAGATGGATCTGAAGGGGATCAGCCTTATGTATACGATTCCACTGAGAATATGAAAGAAAATGTCCTCTCCTATAAAGTATTAATTTTGGATTTGATTAGGAGACGCCGGAAGTGACATGACTAAAAGGCCGTTATTGATCGAACCCTAAAACATGGCACCTGATTCTCCGTCATTTAAATCGGGACTACTGTCAATAGGTAGAACCAGATTTGTAAGCATCGGTTAACGTTTTCATTTTTCTTTTCTTTACTCTCCGTCGCCATAAAAATTGATTCCTTTATTTATAAATAATATTTTTTTATTCTTCAAAAGTTTTTCTATTCAACAACAATATTTTCATTTTGAATCGCGCAAACACAACTGTAGTTGTCAATTGGTTTTCTTTACTCTTTTCCAATTAGCGGATATCATTCGAGAATGTCGAAGCTGGATCAATTTTCAAAATGTTAGAGTTAAGTATAGGCCCCGGACGGGCATTGATTTGATTTATAGGGACTTCTTGGAAATTTCTGTATTCTCATCTCATGATTTTGGCCATTAGGAAACAATGCAATGAAAACCTTTTGACCCAGAATTGCGAACACATACGTTTTTTTATTTCTTAAATTTTCTAACAATTTTTAAATGCCATAAAAAACACATGCCTAAGGATCCTTTCTGCCTGTCAGCTTCTCTCTGTCCCACTGTGGCGGGAATTTTTTATTTTGAAGGTCAAAATAACTGAAGTTAGTTTGGTTCACACTTTTTCATGGCTGCATATTCTCTTTCATATATTCTTTTTTACCGATCGGCTCTCTTTCATATTCAACTCATTTTTCTCGTTCCACTATATTTCATGCAAATTTTATTGCTCATCGGAAGGAATTCCATGCCTCATCGTCTGCCTAGTACTTTGGTTTCGACATGCATTCGGCGTTCCACTTTAGTTTACACGTATATCACTCCGCTATTTTACGCTTTTTAAACTTCTTACTGAGTGGGTTTTCATGCGTTCATATTTTCTACTTTATTTGTGAATTTTTACCATATTCGATGTAAATTCCAAAGAAACATTCCAAAATGTAAAAACCATTCCGGTAGAGGCAAATTATTTTTATACTTTGGAATTATTGCATTACAACGCACATCAGCTGATGACTACTTTGTGTTTCAATGTTTCAATATTTTAATCAATGTTTCTATATATTTCGTCGCCGAAGAACGTTCTGCTTCGATGATATATATGTATTAATACATACACACATATATATACATACGCACACATGCCTTTCATTTTTGCGAAGAATCTCCTCATTCGCAATTGCATTTTATGTGATTCACCTCAGTCACTAATCAGAACGTTGGTTTTGAGATAGGTTAGGGTAGAGCTCACCCAATATTAAGTCCAACAGCGTGTGGATTTCACATATCTGGGTAGGGGGCCAGTTCCTTTCCCTCGGTCGCCTATGGTTTCCCAGGAAAATCTTGGACTTGACACGTCACACAGCTTAGGTGAGTATGAAGATGCCTAGAGACATCACCTGTAATCGAACCCGACCGCTCTAGTCAGTACCCTCTTTACAGCTACGTTAATTACGCAAAAAGGTTTTTAACTTAAGAGCAGCGGAGTTTCCATGTTCATTTAGGGTTCTCCCCTTAATTTAGAACATTTTTGCTATAAATAATAAGGGGAGAAGTCGGAGAATTAGGGTTGGCCTTAGACAAGATATGCGAGAGTAATGGCTGTTCTTAATGAAAATGATTGGCGGTTGAGTGGTTTATGAATACCCACTGCATTAACTGCGCTAGTGCGCCTGTAAAAGCTGGTTGATGTATTGGCTCAGTGGCAATAAAAATTTCCTTTTCTATCTCTCAATTTTAACATAAAATATATTTGCTCCATGAATTATTCCAGGTAATCATATTTTTCCATGACGTGTTGGCACCTAACTGCTAAAATATTTAAAAATAGCAAATAACTTTCTTTCGATAGAAGATAGGACAAGTATTAATTTATCTTAGCAGTTAGACTTATTCCCCGTATCACATTGATTTTCTGATTTCCATTTCAGGAGGCGAATACTTCATGCTTTATTCCTCGCTTCCTTCCATAGGCAATATAAATACGGTTAAATGCTTCTATGTTTCCAGCTCTTTCTTTCTCGTAGTCTCCTTTCCCGCGTCTTTTTTGAGCGTTTTAATGCCAAAGTTTCTTTTGACTCTATTTTTTCATTCTCATATAAACCTTGTAGATATTTTTCCAATGACGTCTCCTTCCAAATCCATTAAATGCTTAACATTTAATAAATTGGAACCAGTATTGCAATTTAACTTTTAATGGGACTCAAATTTGTGTCCTGCAAGAGAAATCTCAAATATATGTTCATCCGTCGTTTATTTTAATATTTTACTACCAAGTAACTTTAAAACGAGAATTTTTACGAATTTATTCCTTTGCAGGCTTGAAGATAAATTCCTCTACGGGCTGCAGTATCATAAGAAAGACTGAAGAAATATAGTTTTAGCTCTTATTATCCCAATATTAAGCTTGGAAAATTGTGTAATGCCAAATTTGTTCGGGATGAGAAATATTTGTGTACCTGCGTCTAACTGGGATCCATTACTCGTTAGTGAAATAGTGGCTATTGATTATTATTTTTTATTTTAAATATTTATTATAAGCAATTTCCGTATCATGGTATAGCAACAGGTAGAAGTTGAAGTGATAACATGATAATTCCACCTAAACGAAGTTTAAAATACGAAATCGCATAGTGAAAAAGGATTGTTGGACACACGAGATCGGAGATATTTTCATTTGTTATTTTCAAGCATAATTATCACATCCATGCCATTGAGAACACAAGATACGATGGTTTTTTAAAAAGTTATCGGAATGAAATACAAAATAAACTGCTAGCCTCAGTTAAACTTTTTTATTTTTCAATATAGTCTCCCTGTAAACTATTGCACTTGTTCCACCGATGTTTTAATGTCTTGATCCCAACTCGAAAATTAGATTCCATCCGGCCTGCAAAATACCCTTCTACTTCAGCTATAAGTTCTTTGCTTGAAGAGAATCTCCATCCATCATGGAAATATTTGAGCTTGGGGAAGAGATGGAAATCTAATTGAGCCAAATCAGGCGAATTAGGCGGGTGTGGCCACAAATCGTTTTTTATTTCACGTGTTTTTGCCATGGCAACGACACTTGTGTGTGGGCGTGCAATGTCTTGATAAAAGATGATTTTCTATCTTTCTAAACCGGACCTTTTTTCGTAAATATTTTGCTGCAGTTGGTCATGGAGGTTAGCGTTGTATTCCAGTAACTGTTTGACCAGTTTGAAAATAATCTATCCCTTTCGTATCCCTGAAAACTGAAGCCATCATCTTTCCGTCCGACCATATTGCCTTTGCTCTCTTTGGTGGTGGTGAATTAACATTTTTCCGCTGCTTTGACTTCTATTTAGTCTCTGGGGTGTAGTAGTCGACCCAAGTTTCATCTGTGGTCACAAACCGGTGCATAAAATCTCGTTGGTTGCTCTTAAAATAGGTCAAACATTGTTCAGAAATTCCCATTCTGATGCGTTCGTCTCAAGAGGCGCGGCACCCATCTAGGAGGTAATTTTCTCAAATCATTTTCCCCCGTTAAAATGTGATAAGCATGTTCAGATGACATCCCTACAGCTTTAGCAGTAACTTGCACTTTCAGTCGGTGATCCTCCATGACTATTTAATGCCCCTAACTTAATTTCGTTTGTTTACTTGGCAACAGTTGAATTTGAAGGAGCAGAGTCCCCCAGTGTTGTGAAAGTCGGCATGAATTTACTTTGCTTTCATATCCTTCTTTACAAAATATTCATGCTCGAAACTCAATTTTTTTCCATATTCGCAAATCACTAGACGGGATTAAAAACAGACAGGTGTGCGAACCAAAGATCTCTCCCCGGCGCAGTGTCGCGTTACGTGTTTACTCATGAAGGATTACCTATACTAGGCGGGAAACTCATTGCGCTAGCGCTGATATCTGGTGGTGATTCCGAAAACCATTCAAACTACTCTCGTGCAGCGAAAAAATGAGTGTAAAAACAATTTTCGAGTAATTGAAGAGACCTGATAGTTTTTGATGGGTTAACCCATTCAAGACGTATTTTTCTATTCTGTCAGTAGGATACTCTGGGTATCTGGCTCAGATCTCTTATTTGATTCCTTGTTATTTGATAATGTGCATAAATGAAGTGTGGTATTTATATTTAAACGGGACATTTTTGAAGAATTTGGTGCGTATGATCAAAGTTTATATTTGATGGAGATAGCGCAGATACGCTAAGTTTAAAACGATTCATTTTGGAAACTCCCATAGCTACAGTAGCATTTTAGATTATCTTACATCTATAAGTAGGATTTATAAGTACTCCGATTTAGATTGGTATTTATATTGGAAGATTAGGTATTAGTTTTGTCTCGGTCAAGCAAAGTTAAATGTTGCGAAAGCAGATTTGTGCAATATCGTCGCCGAGTGCCTTTACCATAAGTATGGCGTAGACACTCTGCAAAATACCGAAGCAGCCGGCGCCACTAGTTTTTCCTCTCCTACTCATCTGGAGCATATTTTCGCCACTCAGA
The DNA here is from genome assembly GCF_022747635.1 of Hetaerina americana. NCBI lineage: Eukaryota > Metazoa > Arthropoda > Insecta > Odonata > Calopterygidae > Hetaerina > Hetaerina americana. Next base: position 42,116,512 of record NW_027286763.1, read on the forward strand.
TGGAAGAATAATTGCTCTCCTTCCTGTCGGATGAAATATTTCATTAAGGTTCGAATTTATTTATTGCACAATTATGTGCCTTACTCGATATACTTTGTAGGTTTTTCTGGAGAGATAGTCGTTTAAATGCTGTGAATGTATGTTTCATTTTCAATATCGTTCTATTTATTCTTTATTCTCATTTAATTCAAAATATTACGGCTAAGCTCCGTGCGATTTGATATCACGTCTCTCTTGTGAGTAGATATCTGGGAACCGGTGGCGTATTCGAGGATCAAGGTGGCCATGTGCCCCCTTGGATTAAAATCATTTCCTTATTTACCGGGCAGGAGTCTTGAATAACTGTTGTCCATGGTACATAAAATTATCTGCCGAGTGTGCGTTTTGTTTCTAAATTAGTGCGATTTTTTAAAAGTTTTATTTGATGTTTAATTTAATTTGTGTGGTAAAAAGTTAAAAGAGTGTTTTTTCCATATTTGAAAATTGTCCCTTCCTTCTTGGAAATCTTAATTCCGCTACTCTTGGGAACTCAATTTTTCTTTAAGGTTTTGAGATGTTTATCGTGAAAAGCTTGTATACTGCTCTCGAAATTATTGGTTAGCTCATTGAAATGAATCCATATCATTGTATTTGAACATTTTCTCTATCAGGCTTTTTCGGTTATTACTGTTCACCTGCTCTCCGTGCTACCGTAGGTCGAAGTACTCGTACGTATGTTTGAGGCTTCCTCGCTTCTGAACTCTTTTTTCGTTAACCGGAGACCATTGGCGAGGATAAAACATACATTAAGATACACAAATAAAAATTTACTAAGTTTAACGTAAAATAAATACCGTAAGTCCTATCAAAATGCAGAACTTCAGCTTGTACAAGAGGAATAAAAATGTGTGAATGAGGAGACACTGATCTCTACAAAAACTAAATTCATTCGCCGACATCCACTGATGCATCCGTTATATCTACGGGTTTATCTCTGTCTTTTATCTCGAGTTGGTCAAGTCATGATATTATAAAAACTTCATCGAACATCGGCAAAGTGAGTTCTATTCATTAGAATTTCCCATATTTGCCCGTTCTGAATTGGTTTATTAAACGTAATATTTCCTTTAAATGAGTAAAATATGAATTGTATGGGCGATGCTGCGGAAGTTTTTCAAATATGAGGGAAAATCAAAATATTTTTCTTCATAAGACTGATATTAACCAGCTTAACGCAGTACTTCCGTTTCTATGAAAAAACATAACACATAACTTTACACGTTGCCTTAGAAGGAATTAACACATAATATCCAATTATTTCGAAGTTCGTGGGAAATGGAGGATTGGTTCGAATGCACTTGATGTATGTGTCTATGTTTCTGAATATATGGCTAAAGTTGTTGATTGTTAGCTTCTAAAAATCATTGTGTATTTCTTATTGGTAAATAAGGAAAATAATATATGTTTTTGTAAAACACAGTATTTCATATTGATAAAAAAACTACGGATCTTTTATCCAGTGATGATAAGTGGTTCAAAAAAACGTTTGTGCTAATTTCACTTTTGTGAAAAATGTATGATTACTTTAAGGCGGTCATTTTGGAGAAATTATATCTTAAAAATCTAAATATTTTCGAATTCCTCGTCTTAAATGGGAAAAACTGCGCTTGGGGGGAAAATACTAATATCATTAATCAGCAACGTGGTGAAATTTTCTCTGCGTTTTCATAGCGACAGTTTAAATTTGATGAACAAAATGATAATGAAAAGAATATTTATGTTTTCCAGTTTCACTCTTTCAAGGCTGAACCACTGTAAAAGATTTCCTTACTTTTAAATACAAGAACTTTTCCTATTTGTTGCTCGACACAAAACATTTATTGAATTGAGCGTTTTCCAAACAGTGTGTAAGATGCGCTTGATTACGTGATTTCGTCTTTAGAAATCTTTCCAAAGCAATACTAAATGGAGAGTTTGCGCTTATTTAATCCATTACAAGAGTCATATCCTCCCCCCTTAAAGGTTTCCCACCTCTCCCCTCGGAAGTGGGAACGCATTCCATTTCACGCTCCTAAAACCTTTTCGAGTTTGTTCTCGGATCAACCACCTTCCAAATTCCTAAAGTTTCATCTTATTTATCTTCACCGTGATGCTTTTAACTATCGTAAATCCTAGATATCAGATTCAGATTCTTCCTCTTCGCGTACTTTAACAAATTTTGATGAAATTTCATTTCCCTCTTTACCTAATCTTGAATAGTAGCTTTTAAAACTGCGGTAGTGTTGCATACTATGATGAGAAAAATCGAATTTTGAGGAAAAATATGATAGGAGGTATTTTCGGAAAGGTTTCCTCGGACTTGCTTGCATTGCTTCATTAAAAAAATCCTTCCGTTCAATTTTTCTGCTCTGTAAAAATACAACTATGTCAAGTATAATTTCGAATTGGATCGGAATTTCCGTCCTAAAGCTCTGATTTCCACAGAACTAAATTTAAGGTCAACTCATATAAGTTGAAATTGTAATTTTTAGCTATAAAAACATGGGTAGATATGCTCCATTCCTTTTTGCAAAGAGGCAGGTCTTCAATGCAGATAATATTTATCTGAAACGTTGTGTATTTTGGATTTTAGGAAGAACCATAGCATATTTAGCATATTGGATTCTGACAAATGCTACTCATGCCATTTAATCCTATTTCATTCATATTTGAACACCAAATTATACGATTAATATGAATAAATGATAGATAGATTATTGAATATCTACACAACCTTTATTCATGTGCAAATATGTATCTACTATATGTACTGATAAAGTAAGTCACTGGTTTTTAAAGTACTCCATCGAGCTATTCATTCCGTTCCAAAGGGATCATATGATTTTGCATCCTTTGAATTAAAATATGCCAGCCGGAAATTATGAAGTATGTACGTATAACAATTGCTCAAACGATATGTGTAATTGAAATAAAATGTAAAGCATCAATTCAATAAATTCTGGCCAAATTAATTATAGTGCTTAATGCACAAATCAAAATTTCCTGGCTTAAATTTCATTATCAGTATTATGATTACTCCATCAGCTAGAAGTAATTTTTTGACGATCTCTTAAAATTTGACTTCTTCTTTGAAAATCTTCCAATTTTTATGAAGCCTTTTTACCACACTTAAACCCGTTTAGAAATATACTTAAACCTTTTCAAAAATCATGTCTCGTACTTCGATAAATAAATAAAAAATACGTGTTACTGCGCTGCATTTTTGACAATTATTCATGTCAATATATAGCATGTAATTTCAAAACTTGCAAAAAATTTGTAACCGACCTCTAAACGTTTCCCGAGATGTACACAGTCAGGTAATAACATATAATGGAAGGTTATTTTTTACGTTTTATTGTGTAGAATTTTTAAGTAGATAAACATTTGCCGTATGTTGACGTTGTTAGGCTAATTTTAATATCCATCTTAGTAGGAGGGCAGTGAATTATGAAAGCAGCAGATGTTTAACAACCAAGAATTAATTCCCCCATGCAGACAAATGCTTACATGTATGAGTATCTAATTGTATAGCGGAACAAGTGACTGATTAGGTGGTGATCGATTTTGGAAGGGGAGGGAATCTTTAATGCCATAAAATCAAAAAGACATTCTAGAGAACAGGCTACCTTTGATTATTCGTGTTATTTGAAAAACACAGGTAAAAGAGTAGATGTCGTTAGTTATTGTATTTTAAAATGTGGAATAGTTGCCGTATTCTTGTAAAATTTTGCATGAATCAGTCTTCGTAGGTAAGGGTAGAGCATATAGGAAATAAATAGGCGGTGATGAATATGGATGAAAAAGTATTTTCACTCAATACTTTCAAAGCAACTGTGTTAAAAAGCTTAAAATTTACTGTAATCCCTACCTCTATGGTATTGTGGTTTTATGGTAGCATATAGGCTGAATAGTTCAGTTTGACATGTGAGAAATAAAGTTAAGTACCCAAATCTTTAGTTCCTAATTTTTATCATGCAGCTTATCGGCTCAAATTGTTCGACATTACGCAAGATGGTCAGTTTTTATTGACATACCACCACAGTTTTCATCCCGAAAATTGCTTTTATGAAATAGGGTAGTTTAACAAAAAAAGTTAAAACTCAAATAAAGTGTAATAAAATGAGTTAGTTATGTACAGCATGGAAACATGGCCATTGAAGCAGGATGATAGGCCTAGATTGGAGGCTTTTGAAACGTGGGTGTGGAGAAAGATGGTAAAGTTGAAGTGGACAGAAAGAAAAACAAACGAGGAAGTGTTAGGCATGGCGGGGGAGGAGAGGGGATTGTTGGGAGAAATCCAAAGGAGGCAGGATAGATGGAAGCAGAGCGCTTTGATTGGCGATGGGATGTTGAAGACTGTGATGGAGGGGAGGACATTAGGCTAACGAGGAAGGGTCAGAAATCGGATAGGGATGCTGTATGGAATGAAGGGAGGAAGTAAATGGATTTGAAGTGGGGCTTATTGTAGAATAGGGTTTTGGGTTGTTATGAAAGACAAGGGAATTGTCGCTGTGCCTATTGGTAGTTGGCGTCCTTCAAAAAACGACCTTAATCGGTAGATTACCTATAATAATAGATAAGTTAAGCCCAACCCTAGTACTAAGCCAAACAGGGCGTAAAATTCACACACAGGGGTTGTGGGGCTAATTTCTTTCCTCGCGAAAGCTACGGTTTCCCAGGAAATTCCGCTACCCGAGAAATTACACAGCTGGGCTAAAGCTGAAGGTTCCCAGAGGCATCACCAAGATTCCAACCCGGCCATTCGGTCGGTAGCCCATCGCTCTACCCACTGGACAACCCAGTCCCCATGTTGAGAAACAAGGAAACAAATGTTTACAAGGTAGAGAATATAAAATTTATTAGAAATTGATATTGACTAAGAGAAATCGAAATTAATAATACGTTAAGCATTTACGAAGTTATCAATATTAAGTAATACATTAAGAGGTGATAATAAATGTGTTCGTATGTAATTTTCATTCATCATTCATTTATCTTTGACCTAACCTGACCGTTGCCACCAGGAAATTTGCCTAATTGCAACGTAATTGTGTAAATAAATGATAACCTTGTATTAGTCACGTGCTCGAACTTTATTAGACAGAAATTTTTATTATTTTTTAACAGTAATGTTTAATAGGAAAGAGTGACCAAAGCAAAATGAGGTATAACAGAGACAAGAACTAATTAATGATGTAAAGGAGGATTCTAAATAGAGAAAAAAAATAATTCACCCAAACATAAATACGGAACGTGCATTTACGAGTATGAAGCTCAGAAACTTGTGTTAGCTCACCCGGGAAACCGTGAATTCGTCATCAATGTTAAAAAAAGCGATAAGTCCTGCGATTATTCATAAATTTTGTGTTCACGCCGGTAAATTGACCAAATTCTGGTTAATTAATGACTTATTTGAATACGTACTTGAATGGTTATGGGAAAAAAACTTTCTTCACTACCGTGAAAAGCTATACTCAGCATTCTTCTAGAACTACTGATTAAATGTAGTGAGAATTGAAGATCATTGCATGAGTGCATATTATGGATGAAATATTCGTTTTTGAATAGGTTATTTAGTCATAATCATGTAATATTTTTCTCGATTAACCCATGATCACAAAATATTAACTTTATTTCTTCTATTGCTTAAATTAGTGAGCTTCTACCGATTTAGTTACTATGGAGTTAAAGAGTTTACGAGTATGAGGTATTAGGATCATTTTGTGATCTTTAGATATTCATTATTTCTTTTTGAAATAAAAAAATATTCAGCCGCTTTATATGCCATATGCATAGCAGCATAACGCATAAGCATATGCATAACGATTTATTTGAAACTGTCTCCTTGAAACAATTGAAATTAAAATGGTGTAATATTTATCAATTATTGACCAATTACTAACGAACTAAAATGAACTGTTAGTATTAGAATTTAACGAATAACCAAGCTAAATAAAGAAGGGAATACGCTCACTCTAAATTCCTTATCCTGATCCCATCCTTAATCTGATCAGAGTAACTTTAGTCGTAACAGAGGAAACGTTCTCAAAGAAAACGAACAAGGTTGGTCTTCACCGTGTGATGTAATATCTTCAGGTTACTCTACATTTCGGTGCACCCACAGAAGTGATTAATTTTACCGTGCACTGTTATATTTCCTTGCGAAACATATTGGTAATTGGATATGCAATGATTGTGGTTTCAAATGAGCTTCTGCGTAGATACTCGTACATACCCAAAAGCTCAGTTTAAAGCCGCTGTGCATATTTTGGTCTCTCTTCCTCTTCGATTCCGAGTAATTGTATGCTAAAATTCCGCAATAACAGGATATTAAAAACAGAGAACTTGAGCCGACTCAGTAGTTTTCCGCATATTACCTCAAACGACAATATGAGAAGAAAATTTCGCTTCGAAAAGAAACGTTCTCCAATGGAAAATATTACTCCTAGCACTTAGACAAAAATCAATTTTAATATTCGCTTATCTGGGTGATGCATTAAAAGTAATAGCAGAATAAATAATTTTAGTACATACCGTAATTTGCTGGAGGGATGATTGAAATTTTTTTAACCTTCAAATTCGAAAGGAACGAAGAATTCTCTACTCTCCCAGAAATTTTGCTGGTCCATTAGCTTGAGTTCTACATCACTGCCTCTTCGATTGGAGGATTTATTTTCTTTACTCTATTTTGGAGACGGTTGTAATTACAAAAAAAACATGGCCTAGAATGGTCTGTTTCGTTTATCTTCCACCAATGGAAACCAATTTTTAATTTCTCTTCTTTTGGTATATCCTCTATTCCTACCACTTTATTTTTATTCTCTCGTCATTTAATTTCATCCCTCTCTTTCTCGTATCTTTCCCTCTAGAATGTCTTCAACCTACGTCTTCCATCCTGCATTTATCCCTGATACTCAAAGCTACTGGACTGGTTTTAGCTTCTGGCCATCGCACCACGGTTTTTGTATCAGATATCAGATCTCTCTGAAATATACTTGTGTAATAGGTGGAACTCTTTCTGTTGAGCAATATTAAACTCGGTTGATCCATTAAGTTCCGTGATAGCACTTTCTACTCCCTCCCCCCACAAAAGTCTCTCCGTCCATCAAACATTCATTTTCGTATCCTTCTCTTCCTTATCCGTTGCTCGAAACAGTGTGTGACATGCAAGCCGGAAGCTGACCCTTCTTTCTCTTAAAATTACATCTTCGCGAGAACTGCTTCGCAAGAAATGCTTAGTGTTCCGGAATCGTGCGTGTGTTTGCCAATTCTGTGGGACGGGAGTTTATTTCCCTTTAATCGTACTCGAGCTACCGTGGGCCTAGAGCCATTTGAGATGAATTGACCCACGGGGCTGACCCTTCGAGATCGTTTTCACTCTCCTTCGTTTGGAAAGGTATACCAATGCTCGTCGAACATTGCTTCCTGGGTAATAGTTTGAATTGTTCACCGAAGAGTCTGCTGTGATAAATGTGAAGAACTTTAACTTAAAATAAATACGGCAAATCTAAATTTTAACTGTGAGCGGCTGGATCAACTAGAATTTATCACACAAGATTGTATGCCATTGAGTTGCTACCGCATTAATTCTGAGGATTATGAGCTACGACCCTAGGTTATGAAGTACTTATGACTTATTTTTAAAATTAATGCAAATTAATGGAGGAATATAATTTGCGCAATTGAAAGCAAAGTTCCAGTATTGATTTAGTGGGCAAGGAAATGAATCCCTATTCAACTACGTAGCTAGGTGGTTTACAACATAGACGTACTTCCGCGACCTCAATCAGTTGAGCCTAATTCTGGTTGATTTAACGTATCCATAGGCCGTATGAGGCAATAGACATTTCTGGGATAATAACGTTAACCTTAATTTGGCGAAATTCCTAATGCTTTGAAGAATAATGAAGTACATTATACAATTTTGCGATATAGGATTTAGTTATTCGCATGATATATATTTGCTTTGAAACTTCATAATGAAGTGTAAAACTTTATTACAGTTGATGATGAATATACATATTGTGACCATATCGTGTTGTGTGAAAAATAAATACATACATCTAGTTTCTTGAGAATGTGTTTACTATACTCTCTTTCAATAATTAATTTGAATTTTGGAAGTTCATTAGAATACTGTTGGGAAATGGCGAATCAACTAATGATTATCCTGCTTATATTCCAAAGAATAATGTTCCAGTCCTGTCCTACAATCCTAAGTAAGATTTAATTATGTGATAGGTATATTTAACTCCAGTGGTAGAAGAAATAAAAGGGTGAAACATAATAAATATAGGATAGAAGAGGATTGAAGTATGGGGCTCAGTAATTGGGAAGATACAGGAGAATGTAGCTAATAAATAGATTATATGATTGAAATTGAAAAAGTCCTTAGAGGAAAAGAAGAGAAAAGTAACAGCGAATGCAATGACAAGGATTAAAAAATACTGAGCTCATCGCGAGTCATGCTTTACTATTTAACGTAATATGCAACATTCTAAGGAAATAAATACAAAGAATGGCCCTAGCTTGATTTAATAATCCCAAGCATTCTGTACCCCTATCACGTGGGGGTACAGAATGCTATTAAAAAGATTTCATTTAATAGAAATAAGATTTCAATTCGAAAGTCTGCTTGAAATTTAGGAATAGAATTGAACCATTTACTTTTGCCTAAGGTTTCCTAGAAGTCGCATATTCAAGGTAGGAAGGGCATTTATTTTTTTCGCCACCCTCGATTTCCCAGGTAATTTTTAGACCTAGAATGCATATAAGACACTGGTTGTTTTCAGCGGGTGTGTTTCAGATGTATAACCTCTCGAAACAGGATTTGACCTCGGGGTTCTTCGATTAGTGGACTTCGATCACCGTCACTCAAATTTCGGGTGAGTGAATTCCTCTCAGGTCTTCCATCGGGTCAAGTTTTCCATCTCCGTCGGCGTTTACGTGGTCGACACGATCATCGTATTGAGGGCTTCTGAATGCCGTCCTTCTAGCCCTTTTTGGTATATTCGGATAGATTCTGACGTTATTTCGGATGTATATCTCCGACATATTTCACCGATAATGTTCCTACTGTGGTCAGGTTTCTTCTTGTTGGTCCGAAGGCCAACTTCCCATAGGTCTCTTCTTTGCCGGTCTCATTTTCTAGATTTCTTGTATGCATTTAAGAATTGTTTCCAGATGTTTCTTAACTGAAAAATGGATCACTATAGATATGCTTATTTTTATATGAATATTGATAATCTTCTTAACCAACCGATCCCATTAGCCATGAGAACGTCAAAGAAATTTTACCCTGTCCCAATTGATGGCACGATCTCAGCTAGCTGAGCTCGGCGACCGCTGGTTTTTTTTTTTCAAGTTTCCCAATACCATATGGTGCCTTTTATGTTATTTGTTTCAATTATTTTTTAAATTTTATGCTTTTACGTTTCTGGGCGGGCTGGAACCTATCGTCTATAGGAAAGACAAAAAGTAATGACAGAAATAAAAATAAAATGAAGAAGTCTGTGCAAGATTCACAGTTACCGACTTGATGTGTTAGAAGGTTTCCACGTATCCGCCCGTCCACCTAATGTATAAATCCTAAGTACTTAGGTGAGTGGAGATGAGTGTTGCGCATGAAATCTTTTCCAGTGAAAATTTGGTACAATTTCTATCATGTTTGCTGATGTTCATTTCATTTAATACGATGGAGAGACTGCTCTAACAAACTCCATAACGCCAGAATCAAATGAAACCTATCCCTACATCACTTGAGCTCGTCGAAACAAGACATTTGGAAACATTACACCAGGAATAAGTTTTGGGTTTATAGAGACAGAAATGCGAACCATAAAATTCGTTATGGCTTGCTGCAGTTCGTTGTTGAGCGGCATCCGTCGAATACCCACGGCGGCACCGTTTATGTTTATTTTCGCACCACTCATGCTCTTTGCATTACCCGTCATCCATCGCACGTTTCCTTGTCTCCTTCTCCTCAGCTCCTCTTACCCTCATCGCGTCTCCTCCCTCTTTTCTCTCGCTTCATCCCCTTTCCCTCCCTCCATCCCCAACCTCTTCCTCCTTCCACCCCTCAACCTCTTCCCCACCATCACCTTCCCTCAGACCACCCTTCCACCCTCAAACACTCCAATCTCCCCTCACGGCGCACCCCCTGAGGACGAAAAGCAAATATTAGCTCTTCATCTCCTGCCTCCAAGTGAGCGAGGCGAGTGGGAGAGAGAGCATCGGGAAAGGGAGGGAAGATGAGAGAGAGAGAGAAAGCGAGCCTCACTGACTGGCTGAGTGAGCGAGCGAGCGAACAGACAGCCATGATAAGGCTACCGCGAAACAGCGAGAATCATTGGGGCGAGTGGGTGGTTGGAATCGTCCTAGAGACGATGGAGAAGTGTCAGGAGGAAGGAACTCGCTGGTAACTAGGTGTGCGAGTCTCGAGAGCGGTGCGGGGTACGATGGACAATAGATGCTGAAGAATGGGGTTGTTGGTTGGTGGTGTTTGTCGAAGTGGGAGCCTAGGCGAGCAATGCATCAACTCCGCGAGAGAGGGAGAGATAAATGGATGGTATCTGAAGCGATGAAGTGCGCGCCAAAGATTTCGTCCTCGTTTTCTTGTCGCTTTAGCCTTTCGTTTTGTTTTGGAAAAAGACCATTCGAGCCATTCTGCCTTTTTCTCACTTGGATGCTTCCCCATTCTCTCTTTTCCTCCGTCCCGCTTCGAAGGAAGACACGGTTACACGGTCTCGAAAGAGTTTCAGGAGGTGCATCGACCACAATGAGGTTTACTCAGCGTAGAGTTTTTCTTCCTTCCTGAAAATCACATTCGGAACAACAGTTGCCAAAAGGAAAAAGAATAGAAACTAACCTGGGTAGTGGTTATGTGTATGTATATATTTATTGAATAGAATTCGTTTTTAGGGTTATTTTTCAATCTTCTCTGTTTTTAATTTGAAATTCTTCAGTTCTATATCAGCTTTATTATCTTTCGTAATACAAAAAAAACCTGGTAAGAATTTGTCTTATATTCATCAAATAGGAATGAACGAGGTTACTTGCGAAATAATAATAATAATAATAACAGCTGAAAATGAATCTTTCTTACTAAGAATTCATTTCCAGATGGAATCCCGGTTAGTAAAAATGTGTATTCGTAGTGAATATGTTAGTATTGGTAAATTTTGCTGCCGAAGGAAAGAATTCTGTAAAATTCATGAAACAAAGAGCCATGCATTTATTTGTACACGTATGGATGTGTAAAATTATTTTACTTTGTTATTGACAAAGTGGATAGTTATATGTCACTAGCAGCCGTCCTTGATACCAGACAATGTCAATTTTGCAAGAAATTGATATTGTGCTGAGATATAAATGAGGTCGATATTTTGTGGAATTCAATTATAATGTAAAGAACATAACTTATCGTTTCCACGGAATAGAATTTTTAATGTCGACTAGTACACTGTACCATCGTCGGGACTAGTGGAACCAGTCCAATCTCATCACCAACTATTCCCGATGATACTACATAATAGAGAAACTGGTCGCCATTAAAATTCTATTCTGTAAAATGCAAAGTTATTTGCTACGGCATGATAAATGGCATGGCTTGCGTTGCGGAAATCGATGAGTCACCCAATAGTGAGCTTTAGCTAGTCATCCTGCCAAAAGCTTACAATCCGGAAGATTTTTTCAGTTACTTTAATTCAAGTATATGCTAATGGCCGCAAATTGCTAAATTATTTGTAACTGCATCAGTTAGTAAATAAAAAAATGTGATCTATTATGAAAGGTATAATATTTCTATGGTCCAGCCTTACTTGGCTCTATTGATAGAATTGATTTCTTACGGCTAGTGGTATTGAATAAATGAAAAACTCCAATAGCCGTAAACATGCTTACGGCTATTGGAGTTTTTCATTTATTCAATATTAGGTACTGGAATAAAAAATATTTACCACCAAAGGCATAAATTTTAGTTGGAAGATTTTATATTTTCTTTTTACTGTTAATCAATTGTGAATCTCTTAAAGCTTCAATGCCTTTATTGTCCTAAAGATGCATTAATATATGGTCCACATGGATTAAATAGAAGGTAGGTTGATGCCCTTGTTTTCTTCCGAAGTAAAGGTGTACTTGTTTCAAAGTTTGTATTTTCTCGTGTTCATACTTATTTTGCAAATTATAATAAATATGAAACTATAATTGCTTACGCACGCGCCATTGCATAACCACGTAGTCGATTCCATTTAATGAATACATATGGTACAATGAGGATTAAAACGAGCATCAATAATATTTTTTAAACAAGGGATTTCTTATGGTTGGTTTCGGGATAGAGTAAGGCAAAATAAAAAATGGGTCGAAAATCTTGTTTCCACCATCCGATGGCATCGATTTTCTGTCATAAAGAATTTTCGACAAAATTTTAATGTCGTGGGGCATTCAAGCGGATGGATATGATTGCCATCCTGTTTGTGTCTGTGCATATTTATTTAGCTAACTGTCATCGTATGAGTGACCTTGTTTCAATGAGCCAGTCATCTTTTTTTAACGACCGCTCTAAGAAGGATTCCCAAGATTGCCTCACCTTCCTGATCGACGTCATCGGGGAATGAGCCCCACCACTTCCTTTTTTTCCCTTCCTTCGACACTCCTAATACTTTTTCCTTTCTATTTTCCCCCGCCTTGCCTTCTGGGACCGATTCAGGACTTCTCCCTTTTCTTCTCCATTCATCCCTCCCCCTCTGCCCACGATCAAGTTTTCTGCGGGATGAGCCCAGCATTTCGTAGCCATTTCAGTTTCTTCGCTCTCTCCCTCCAATAATATTATAGAATCGAGTCCACATCCCAGGTGGGACAGGGTGTGTTAGGAAGAGTTGTGGAAGGGTAAGTGAGCAGGGAAAGAGAGAGCGAGAGAGAGACGTAGGCAACCTTTAGGACTCTATTCCCTATTCAATCTTTAACGTATTCAATTGCTTTCCCCTACTACGTCTATTGTTGCCCGTTTCGACGTCTATAGTGCCCTACGATTTTGCCCTCGGAATTGCGGTTCTTTACGCTTAGTTTGATCGCCAAGTATGCATGGCTGGTCACGAAATAACGTCGCTTATCCAGCCTTTAACGCGAACGCTCTGAAGTAGAAATTGAATTTCATTTTTGTCGTTTTCCTTATGTGGAAGATGGAAGGGAGGTTAAGAGTGTACGATCTCCGGAGCGACATCTGCATTGAAATGGCTGTAAATGTTAACGCTCGTACGTGCTACGCGAACAACATGCCTCGAAGATGGTGAGTCCAGCATTAGATTTACGTATTAGCACCATCGATAGTTCAGTCAGTGCTACTTGGCGCAGTAATTTACGAATTGAAATGACTGACTCCTCATGATTTTATAGATGGAATTTTTATTTTATGAGAGCTGATTTTCGGTATTATAACCTCCGTATATTAAGCTCAAACGTCGGCTCGATCAAAATTTATTTTCTCTACTTTGAAAATTCAATACTTCCTCTGAACTATCAATGTTGTTTTCAAATAAGGACTTTATAGATAGACTGAGAATATGATTTTGTAGTTATTTTTCTCTGTACCCCGTCGTTTCTATCTCCATGATGCTGTGCTAATCTCCTTTCATGCAAATAGATTGTTGAAAACTACCCATTCAAATCATAGCGCAGAAAGTAAGTACCATTTTCATGAATGCGCATGTAGTAAGGGAGATTCTTAAGTACTATGGATACTTTGGCTTGTTTAAAAAATTATTTTTCCTGCTAGGATAGGTGTATGAATGATTACAGAATAATTTGCGTATATTCTTGTTCAGTTGCTTCTATCTTTCAGCCTGTTGAAAATCACTCACACCCACATATATGTGTGGGTGTGTGTAATTTCTTGTACCTTAAGTCCAGATGAGTGTTATAGTTATTGTAGCGAAACTAATAATAATAGCATTCATAAAGCAGCAATACATTCTATCCTGTGGAAACGCTAAGTATTTTGATTCTTCTTTGTTCATGACCGTAGAATTCCACAAAGTTTCGGCATCAAATATTCCTCAAAATAAAAACCAAGCCATAACTCTCAAGTTAGGAACAATACTAAATATAATGAGAGTGTAAGGAAAAATGAGATATTACTGTATAGACTTTACTAAAGAACTAATTCAAAGTCAAAGATGTGAAGAATTTCAAAATGTGCAAATTTAAAAAATAATAGAATTTACGAGTATATTTCCAATATGGTTTGCTATTAATTATACCAGTGGGTTATTACTTAAATTGATTGCGCCTGAAACTCACTCTAGCGCATAAAAGAGTACCTAATTATTTCTGTTAAAGGCCTGCATCTTTGTATAAATTCTTCGTCCATGAAATTTTATTACTCATGCGTAGAGGTCTCACCTAATGATGGCCTTGAGCTCTGTGTCTGTTTAGAATAGTTTTCCAGAGCCTCTGGATTTTGCCTTCGGCGCCCCTTTGAGTTGCTCGCTAAGGCATACGCAGTAATTCTTAATGTATCAGGTTCTCATACTGTAATAACTCCACGCCCTTTTCTTTCGCCACGGCAGAAGATTCTAGTTCTAATCGTAATTCGTAAGTCTCACGAGGTCGAAGATGCAAGTTTCGGGAAACCCTCGAAATCGATAAAGGCCGAGAGCTGAGATCAGTGCTGGGGATTATTAAGAGATAAATCCAGATACTCGAGCATTGTTCCGCGGGGCTCAACTGTTTACTCACCCCGAAAGAAAGATCTTTTGTCTCGAGAAAAGCTCTCTCCTCCTTTTTTCTTTCTTGCACTCTGGTCTCGCCCATCTCTCTTTTGTGACGGGAGACGATTCACTCGTCACCGTGACTCGGGACGTTTGGTTTCCCGCGAACCATTGCCCACACTTCGTATATCTACTTAGAATTTCAGCCAGCCACCTCCTCCACCTGCCGAGAACCTTGAACAGCGGAGCATTGTATCTCTTTTTCTGATTATTTTCATAATTTCTAAACTTTCGTCTCATTTTGATTGTTTTTCATTTATTTTGATGGTTTTTCTTCGATCTGAAATCATTGAAGTGTGTGAACATGTGCGGAGTGAGCAGTAGGGGGCGTGAGAAGGAAAATTATACGTACAGGGTGCCTTAAAACTCCCTTGAAAGGAGCAATCCATTATTCCAGCTGACTAAATGAATAGATCTTTCTATGTTCATCAAGGACCAAATACTTACCGTTATGTATGAAATGAAAAGCTTAAGTTGTGATGTATTAACACTTATTGTTTAGCCAATTACAAACAGACTCACCAAACTAACGTTTTTAGGTAAATATCAACTGATATATGTTGTTGTTTTCCTGCAGTTCATGGAAGAGGAAGAAATATGAATTTTGAGGCATGCGGGGTATTTAAAAATATGTAGTTTGGACCGAGCCATCAATTACTTTCAATACCTTTGAAAAATACTTTTTACTTTTCTTATATCTCTTCTTTTATAGCTCAGGTTTCAATGTTTTCACCGTAGATTGAAAAGTTAAAAATTTAACTGTAAGTATTAATTTCAAACTATTTGTTCGTTTTGTATGATATGCACAAAATTGATGGATAATTGTAACATGTACTAATTTATTAATGAACCTTCCGCCCTTAATGATTGCACCCTCTACATGTAGTCTCTTTCTTCGATTGAAAACAATTACAAATAACCCTTCTTTCATTAATCTAAGTATGGGATTTCATTGGGATTTTTTTGTTTAAGATATTTACTAAAGGGACGAAGTGGCATTAACCAAAACAAAAGTAACTAAACATTGATCGCTATCATTTACTTCATTTTGTTAATTGTAGTTGTGCTACATGATATAGTCATTTTATCATTCCAAGAAAATATGTTCATTTAGGCGATGTTTTTACCCCAAATAAACCCAGTAATTTAAAAATGAACATTTATGCATACAATTAATAGAATGGTAGAAACTATTGTATAAATATATGTGTATGCATACTATGTATACATGTGGGTCGCGGTAGTCCAGTAGGTAGAGCGTTGGGCTGCTGACCGGAGGGTCCCGGGTTCGATTCCTGGGCAAGGCACTCTGGGCACCTGCAGCTCCACCCAAGCTAAAGTCATTTTTCGGTTACCAGGTCTTCCTGGGAAACCATAACCGGCACAGGGAAAGGAACTGGCCCTACCCTGATGTGTGAATTTCACACGCCGTCAGGTTGATTACTGTGTTTATGGTTATATATCTATATATATATATATATATATATTTATTTTCCGTTTTCCGATATATATATATATATATATATATATATATATATATATATATATATATATATATATATATATAGGATGCCTGGGCCAGTATAGGGCTTAGTACTGGGTGATCTCTACCATCACCTACTAAACCGACCTTCGGGTTGATTACTGTGTATATATATATATATATATATATATATATATATATATATATATATATATATACGGAAAACGGAAAAAATGTGATGGATTAGTCATTTCCGATTTTTAATGCTATTATTTTAACGTTTAACTAAGTCTTTACCGTGATATTTTTAATTTGCCTAAATTTGACTTTCTTTAGTCCTATTTAGGAAAGCCCGTCATTGGAATCCTCAGGCATATTTCGTGGCGCTGAATCCACCTTTGTTGCGTTTTACTGGGTGCGTTCCAAAAGTAATGCTTTTATTTTTTAAAATAATTTATTGAACAGATATGCACCAACCTTAAAAGTCTTTAAAGTGCTATCCTTGGGCCTCTACAAATATTTTCCAGCGACTCTTGCACGACCGATACGCGCCCTGGAAGGCGTCTTCATGGACATCTCGTAGGTCTTCGTCACAGCTGATTGGATCTCTTCTATGGACGAAAAACGGGTTCCTTTCAAGGCTGCCTTAATTCGAGGGTGCAAAAAGAAGTCTGTTGGGGCGACGTCAGGACTATAGGGGGGTGTGGCAGCGTTGCCAGCTGGTGCTTGGCCAGGAATTCTCGGACTCGTAGCGCGTTTTGGCAATGCGTGTTGTCGTGATGGAGTTGCCAGCTAGTGGAGACGTCTTTTCTCGTCCTCACGACCCTTTTTCGGAGTTTTTCCAGCACATCTACGTAGTAGGCAGCGTTAATTTTCTGCCCTTGAGGAATGAACTCCTATATGAGCTATATGAACCATGAGCGTTGCTTTGACTTTTTATTTGCTCATTCTTGCCGCTTTGAGCGTGGGGGACTGGTCGGTGTGCCACTCTGAGCTTTGGCGTTTTTTTTGGGTCGTATTCAAAAACCCAGGTCTCATCACCAATGACGACGTTGTCCAAATAATAACATTCATTTTCAAATTTTGCAATAGTTCAATTGAAATTTCCACTCCGTTGGTCTTTCGTGACACGGTCCGCGTGCAGAGGTTTACAGTAACTGAGGTCCTACCGCTTCCACGGCTTGGAGAGCACTGAGATTTCTTTCGCGGCAAAGCTTACCCCACCTACTTTAAGCGGTTTGATCTCACTCCAACCAATAGGAGCAGAGCTGGAAATGCAATCGCATTACTTTTGTAACACACCCTGTATATGCAAACCTACCGAAAGAATAATACAATATGCTGCTGTGGTAGAATTTATAAAGACGTTTGTTTTGTGATGAAAAGGTTAATCTGATCAAACAATATAAATTCCGGAAATTATTTATAAACTTTAAATCATGGAAAATATTGATATCAATCAAATTTTGGCATAGCCTCTTCTTTCACTAATTCAAATAATTTTTCTATGTATAACACTTGTTAGTTAAAGAAAAACCTCATAATTAAATACTTCTTTTGTAAATGTAATGCCCTATATGGAGAGAGTTCTACCAAAAACTTACATCAGATTAACACCATATCAGTTTTTACGGTACTTTAAGCGGGCAATGAAAAGCCCAATCACGATGTTTAAGTTTATAAATACTTTTAATAAAAGTTATATTCAGTATTTTTCATGCTTTTTCAATCTCATTGCAACAAACAAATATTTTCTCGTCAATGAATTTGGCGCTTTGTGCATCTATGGTTTAAATGAAAAGGAAAAAAAATTCTTTTTCCTTTGTAGCGGGGCGGTTGCTAATCATAACTAAAAAGCAACCAGACCTTATTTTTCTAAAGTTTAATAGTCTTTGAGACCGTAGTAGCTCGTATCTTTAATGTCGAAATAATCAAAGGTAATATCGTAAGGTTAATACAAAGCATGGCTAATAGTTGCGATTCGTGGTGGTTATGCCATTATGGTTCTATTCGCAGTGCATTTGAATATTTTCCCTTTTGTATCATATTGCTGCGATGTTTTTGTGACTTTATGGAACTTAAACCTCTTATTCTAGAGGATGGAAATTACGAATATTTTGATTGTTTTTTATGATTGTGCTAAGTAGCTATGAAAATGAATGAACGCGTTGGAGCTTGATTGTGAAAATAATAAAAGTCGATTGACACGCTAAGAAATGATTTAGCGTTCTCCTACTTAGTTGACTCTTATCTAAATATTAAATATCGATTTTTGCGATAAGTAACGTGGTTTAACGCGATCTTTCTTGCCATAATTTCTCTCTACGTGCTCCCGTAACGTATACGGGCACGAATGCACTATATTGGGGAATTTCGTTTGTCATCTTGTGGAAGAGAGACTTTATTCTATCGATCGAGTCAACGATTCCCTTCCTCTTCAGCCGCACCAACCCCTTCCCATGTTCGTCCCCCAGTGGCGTTGTGGAAGAAGGTAGTCGAGTTTCTTCTTTCTTACTCCCTCCCTCCATCCACGTTCCCCCTTGCCCTCATCCCCTTTTCCCGAAGTCCCTTGAGACTTCGCCGAGATGGAGCGATTCATCCGGGGACCAAGGGATAGTGCTGACCGTAGATGGAGTGCGCACCTCGCTCCCTTCTCCACCCAACTCCCCTCCCCCCACTCACTCACCAGAAGACTCCTCTCCTCCTCGCTCTCTGATTCTCCTTTCTTCCCTCACCTCCCGGCTTGTGCCTCCGCCTCTTCTCCTTCCTCGCATTCTTTTCTTCCTTCCCATTCTAGTTTCCTCACCCCCACTCCTTCCTCATGGTTTCTTTCCTTCCCTCTCACTTCTTTTATTCCCACCGTTCTCAAAAAGAGTCCTGGAAATTATGAAATTTTAATAAGTTCCATTTCCTCCCCGTGGACCTCTTCTGTCGTTTTTTCCTTACGCTTATTTCGCCGACAAAATGTGCCAACTAATCATTGCCCTCTGAGCGTTGGAATTCCGCTTGTTTTGAAAAACTCGTGTGTTTATATATTTTTTTCTACTTTTGATTTTCCTCGTCCGTGGTAGAAATACTCTTTGGGCGTGCCACAGTTATTAGAAGAGGTGATCTTTTTTCTTCTTCGGCTACGTTCTCCATTTCGTCATGGTTTTTAACCATAGGCCTGTTCTCAGTTGTCATAGAGCTATTTCGAATCCTTAGGTGACTAGTTTTCTAGAAGTGTAGGGGAAATAAGTGATTCGCCAGTTTCGGTTTTATCTCTACGGTAAACTTTTTTTTATAAGAGACTCCAAGTGGTTCACCTCAGGGAGTTCGATTGAATAGTAAATTATTGAATCTTGAATCGGATAATTTCAATAATTGGGCGTTGGAATTGGGGCATTAGGCTCGATATAAAGCGTTATGTATGGCCACAGCTGCACACCATTAGCAGAAAAATCTTGTTTATACCCAAAAGGTTATTAATCATACGCAATAGTTGACTCTAATTCAGCTTCAAAGTTTTAAATAATAACTGGTTTTCAAAGTTCAGTTCGCATTGTGTTATGATGAATAAAGGAAAACTTCTTTTTTTGTTTTGCTAGCGCTTCTTAGATTTCCAGTATTTTAAACATCAATTGAAGCTATGTATACATCAAAATGCTATGCTTACACATTTGATTTGACTGCCTCCAGGGACAAAACTTTTCGATTTGTTTTCTATGTAAGAGCCATCATAACCATTCGTTGTCCCTATTACCGTAGCGAATGTATTCCTGGCTCCATAGTGTATTAAAGTTGACGAACATTATTATTCAATTTGTATTTCATGTTATGTTTAAAGTTTCGAAAATTCTTTGTAGCATTTTGGTTGGTGCTTATTAATGGACCCGAAATATTGCTTAATATTGCAACTAATATTGTGAATTTTTATTCTCTGCTTTCATCGATGTGACATAGGAATGCCTAATATATTACTTAAGCAACTGAATAAAATTATTCATCTATGGCTTAAATGAAAAATGATTTAATTTAATTTTTATTACACTATTTCTGAATTTATTCATTTAAGAAGTGGATTCGTTTCATAGCAAGGTTACTCCACGTTAGTCGAGGATATTTTTCAAACTTTGAAAGGGAAATATCAGCTTAAAGGCGAGATAATTTTCCGGAAGAGAGAAACGCCAGTCCGTAGTTTCGTCCAAGCTTGGAGTGACCATGCGTGACTGAGGATTCGGGCGTGATATAAAAACGGCTAAATATAGCGTGAGTTAGGGATTGAGTGTCCCCTTAAATCACAGCGGATGCACTGCCCGAGAAAGCATGAGCACGTAGCGGAAACGTGTTAACGAATAATATTATTCATCTGAAATATATTTTGCCACCCAGCTGAAGAAGTCTGACTTGGGACAAAAGTGTGGTTTTGTAGGGAAATCGCAGCGAGATCTATATTCTACCCTGAATTTTAAAGGCGATGGCGCCTAAACCATCTAATTTAAGCCATCCTTTGGGTCTGATTATGAAATTGGAGTCTACGGCTACACAATTCTAAGCATACATGATTTTAATTAAAAAAAAGTAATTTTTAAATTTAGGATTATGATGTCTGAGGTAAGAATAAATTTACACACATAACTGATCAGCTTCATTCTCATTAATATATATTTATATTTTGTGGAAAATAATGAGATTGAAGCTGATTATAAATAAATAAATAAATAAATAAATCAATAAATAAATAAATAAATAAATAAATAAATATATATATATATATATATATATATATATATATATATATATATATATATATATATATATATAATATATATATATTTTTATATATATACGCACGAGGTTCTTTCGATCAAGTAAAAGAATCATTTTTATTATTTGATATTCTGCCGTTTAAGATAGGTTTTGGATTAACGCAGACTGAAGAGGGGAGGACGTTAGGTTAGTGACCAAGGGAAAGAAAAAGAATAGGTACACGTATTATTATAGGTAATCTACCGGTTAAGGTAGGTTTTGGACGGACAAAACTATTTTCTCTCTACTATCCATTATATAAATCTTGGGAATAATAATTGAGGTGACCACCCATTGCCTCCCTCAATAGTATTTTTAACGTTCACCATCACTCAATAGCCACCCCACCGGTATAGATACACGTATATTAGGGTCTTCGGCCCACTAAGAAATGAAGGAGAGTTACGGTGAAATATTTCTCTTATTTGTGAAAGGAAAGTATTTCAGTCACCTTGAAATTATGCATAACATACATTCGCTGCCTTGTTGTGTATATGATGTACATACGTATCGGACGATGTACCTATGTATCTATGTTAAAATACATTTTTGGTTATTGGGCAAAGTTCTAAATTTAGCCTTTTCTTTGTTCTCAATGAATACACTGGCTCTAATAAAAAAAGTGGTGATGTCATTAATGGTTCCTCTGATTGAGAATTGATTTTATCGTTTTAAGGAAAACGGTCGTTGTGGTAGGCTAAAGGCAGACTGTTTAGCCACTGTCCGGAGGCTTCTCGATTTAAATTCAAATAATATCCCTAGACCACCAAGTTGTGAGTGAAAATATACAGCGAATGAAATTTTATAATTATTTTTTGAACGGACTGCATGTTAATCATTAATAAATTAAATAAAGTGCCGTATTTGTTGTCCTTGTAACATTGGCGAAACGTTGAATTTTATGTAAAAATCGATTACACCTCGAAAGGTAAGAAATGACAGGACAGTACATGTAACTTCAAGCATCAAACAATATTGTTAAATAATTTGAGAACCCCTTCAAACTGAAATGAATCTAAAGAAGCCTGATTTCTAAAATTGTTAGATATCAAAATATCAATAAGATAGCAACCTGTGATGTTACTGTAGCACAATGAAACTGATGATGTTTAAATAAAATATGCATATGATTTTCAAAACATTTTTACGAAGTTTAAGAAGGGAAATAGATTCAGCAGTCACAAAACATAAATTTGCGGTATTTACAGCCAGCTGACACAAAAGCTCGTTAATTGAAGCACGTAATGAAAGTAATTAAAAACAAAAAATTATATGAAATGATGTTTTTGTGGAGTTCTGATAAAGGAAGTGAAAGATATTCTCAGGGTTGACTAAGCCAAGGCTTAAGCTCATGATATGACTCTTGAGATATGATGGTACATATTTTCTTAAGTTAGGAGTAAATTTAAGGTTCTGGGGAATATACTCGACTAAGCTACTTTAATCTGCTGAATGAGTTACATTGTTGATGCAAAGACTGGGGCAAAGGAAAGTTAAAAATGAGACTTGGGGTTTTGTGGAGCCATATTGCCATATTTTAATCCATAGCTTTATTAGACCCATTATGTGATGTGTGGCAATTAAGCGATAGCGAAATTAAAGGTGGGTTGTTGAATTGAGCGTGCTATACGGCATTACACTTAATAGAAGCCAAGAATTATATTGAGCGTATTATTTGAAAACATAAATCTCTTCAATAAAATTTTTAATATTCCTACACGCTTCTATTAAAAGGATCAAGGACAAAACGCGCAAAGGGCAAATCATAGTTTAATTGTTTATAATCAACTTAGCAAAAAATATAACCAATAAAATTATCTCAAAACAGGTAAAGTGTAATCATTCTGGAAAACATAGCACCTTCTATTACAAAAAACCTTCAAGTCATTATCATAAGAACATTAAAAATTTTCCCTACTTTTTGGATTCAAGTGATTAAAAGTAAGATTAGCACAGGAAAATTCCTTTAAATAACAGGTTTCTGATATGCCACTAAAATATGAAGTGCTTTAATGCGAAATGGATAGCAACTTGGTATTAATTATTTTATATTATTTTATGAAATTCTCTCTCTTACGTTACGTGTACCGTTGAAAATAAATGTGTCGCCTGCAACCATGAAATAGTATATTAGTGTTAAGATGTCAAAAAGGTTTTTAATGCGTTAAATATTTCAATAATTGTCATATATTTTAACCAATGGGGTAATCAAGTAGGTGAAATGTGAATAAAACATTCATGAGAGTATTTTATAAAAAGTATTAGTTGCTCAAAAGTTCCTACTGTCAAAGCCAGTTCGCTCATAAGAAAACGTTTAGAAAGACTAGATACATAAAGAAGTGAATTTGATAATGGAACGGGCATGAATCGCTCGTGGGTCTTTCATAACTCTTCAAGAAATATTTTCCTGGTGGATATTTATCAGACCATATTTTTGAGAATATGATAAATGAAGAGATTTTTTTTTCAGAGGATCATTCCATCCCTTAATTTTTTTCTTAATAGATTGCCTGAATGTACCTTTAACTAATTTCATCTCCTTTTAGAAGCTTAACATATTACTATTACGAATGTAATTTTTGTCTTTGTGTAATCACGTCATAACATTCTACGTATGTAATGAATTCTGAAATAGAATTGATGTTTATTCCATCAATAAAACGCACTACTTCTAAAAGTACGCTTCCATCCTAGTCAGTATAAATGTAGCAAGCATTATATCGATGATTTAGGAGTTAGCATTACTATATTATAGGAAGGGTTTTGCCTTACCATTGCCAGATGTCCCTCCTAATGAGGAAACTCATAAATCTATTTACCATTATTCAGAATAATTTGGCATATTCTCTAAAATATATTCCCAGTCTCTGAAGGTGAAAATATAGTTCCGCATAGTACCTATCTTTGCGGAATATTCTATAGCTTTTCCTTGGTCCAATGTGGAGTTTTACTTAATATTAGAAATATAACATTTTAATTGAGTTAGTAATTAGCTGTACTTTGCTAATTGGTTTATGTATAAGTTACAAAAATCAGTAATTGATAGCGGAAAGGAGAATGCTGGGTAACTAAATAGGGATATGAGAGCATGAATAATTGAAACTGCTGAGGGAAACAGCATATCAAGAATTCAAGGGAATACTGATAAAAGGTAAAATTGTATTCATCAGGGAGTTTAGTTCCCTCTATGTCAATTTCGAGTTAAAATAGAATATTTATCTGTCTAAAGTCTCCCCTATAATTACAGAATTGCGATACGATAAACATTTTTTTCTGATTTATGTATTTTTTATGACGTATTCAATATGCACATGCAGCACATTTTACCTCAAGGAAAAAAATTGTTGCCCCATGAGTCGCAAAAATAAAAAAAAAATACGCTAGAATGAAATGAACATTCATTTTCCGTATAAAACTTTGGATGGAAGTAATTTAAATTCAGAAGCTGTTTCACTTGCTTGAAATTAAAGTGTATTGTAGCTGTAGTTTGCGCCGAAATTACATAATTTTATACTGCAAAATTTTTAGGACTAGCCGTTTACTGAGGAATCCAGAATTGTTAAAATTTTCCTAAAATTAGACGCGGAGGCAGAACTGGCTTCACGTCAAACATTTATTCTCTTTTGATTTACATTTTACTCCGGTAACAAAATTCATGTGGTTACAATTTAGGTTCCATTTCCTCTGCCCACGAGAATCTTGTCATCTAGAATTAGAACCCCATCGGAAATTGTGTAGAAGTTGTGGTCATAATTTTTCTTCAATCGCGTTAATTTTCAGTAGGTAGAAATAAAGATGGACCCTGAAGCTCATGAAAGTGTCCATGTAAAATAAACGAAAGTTAATTATTTATGGCAATTAAATTAAGTAGTGCCTTCGAGCTGACATATTTCCGATTCTATTTGTACTCATATTTTTTTTGCCAAATTTCTATTGAATATGTCTCCTTGATGAAAAAAGTTAAACGCAAAAGATTTTTATTGCCTCACATGATGTAGATGATGTGAGGTGAATTTTAAGTAGGAATAAAATTAAACACGCTCAATTTTATCAAAATATAAATAAAATATTCAAGGTGAATATGTTATTACATGAACTTGTACGTACGTGGGGATTTAGGAGGAAGATGGACGGTTAGCTGCCGCAGTGCATTCGTAAGGATTCTGGGGGGACGCGTTCTTACCTGACGGCCCGACACCAAAGAGACGTAGTTTATATTCCCCCGAAACCCTCCTCCCCATACCATTTCCACAGCCGTCGCCTTGTTCATTTCTTCAAATTTTTCCTCATCTCTCCCATTCTCTTTTACCTGCTTTAAGATATCCCCCACGTAACTCTTACCCAGCCTGTTACCATGCCACTTATAGCCAAATTGCTTCCCCTGAACCTTCAACCCCCTACATATCCAGGTTCTTTTTTTGTCCCCAGTTCCAAATAAAACCCTCCCGCGTCCCTCAATTTCATTCGTACCCACTCCCTTCCCGGCGTCAAATCTGCTCGCCACATTCCTTCTCTCGCTCTCTTATTCGGTGAGAAATGCGGGGATGGGGGGGTCAGAGGAATGAAGGCAAAGTCACAAACGAATTAATATCTATTCCTACTTGTCTTCCTTTTTCATACCCGTCCATGTTACTTCGAGATTTATCCAAAAAAGATAGTTTTCACGCGACCGGCGTGTGAAAGGTGCGAGCGTGTAGCAAGGGTCGGAAGTCGGACGCCCAGGCAGCCTGGGCGTCCGACCCTTCTCGCGTGGCATTAATCGATGAAGAGATTAGCGGTTTGGGGTAAAGGGAGTAGGGGTGGTGAATTGTGAGCAGTGAAGGGTGGGAAGGGAGATGGTGGGGACCGAAGAATGATCGAGGTACGGAGACGAAGCAAATGCATTGAATATGGAAGGACACCGGTAGTGAGTGCTCGGGGAACGATTGGGATATTTTAAATTGGGAGTAAGAGGAAAAAAAACCGCTTCCGAGAGGGTGGTCGGAGGGCGGAAGGGGATTTGCGTTCGTTTGAATTGGGAAGTGCGGATGTGACTGAGCGAAGAATTCGAGAAATTTTCCCCCGGATTGTGAATCAAAAGCTCTCGAGAGGGAAGGAGCTACGTAAATCATTTAAGAGGACATGAGCGAGAAAGAGGTCAAATGTTTGTTGGAGTGCTGCATGCACGTTTTGTGAGTAAAGTTTATTTTGTCCAGGACTTTTCCCTTGCGGTCGAAAGAAATCGGGCAATGATTTTCACGTGAACCCTAGAATAATTAAAGTTAAATGAAGTGGCTACGTACCTTTATGGGGGATTTTAAATTAATTGTGCAACTTAGGGGTTGTTCATCTAAATTATATGGGGTAATTTCTGCTATTTTGAGAATAACTTTAGAGAGTCCTAAAAAAGAAAAATGTAGCATATAAAATGGGAAATGATGCTAATAATTTTCAATAGTAATTATCTGTTCCTTCATGCAGTTACTCGGAACAAATTCTTTTGTGTGTTTCATGAGATTATGCTTTCAGAGTAAGGTGCTAAAAATGTAATTTAACTACAAATGAGCCCTAAGAGTTAGGTTGTGATGAAAGATAAATTATGTTAAAAAATGAAAATCCTATCCACTATCACCAAAATATTCCAGCAAATGTTTAGTTATTTATATACTACTTTTAATACATCCGATATGGCGGATAAGTTTACACTAGAAACGTGAGCATGTTACATGATGTACAAATTTATAGATGTAGTATGTAGGTAAAATTTATAACTCGTAATCTGATGGGTTGTTATAGTCGCTCTCATATTCGGTTAAGACCTTCCATAGTTAGCCAATCATTTTTTTCTGCATACTAGTAACGTAGGGCATAAATGCGGCTGCGCTCAAAGTTACATGATGTGATGACATCCATATATAATACTCGTGCTTCATTAAAACATGATCTCACGTAATACTGTAGGCACTACGCCAAACTTCTTTGAAAACAAATCAAATGAGAAAATGAATAAAATATCTTTGTTTCATGTTTCAAGAAGTTCTTGCAGTACTAAATCTGTCTTTCAAATAGGTTTGAAACCTATATAAACTAAATAAATTTTTAACCTAGGAAATCACTTTATTAAATTTAAGTGGTGTTTCAAATTTTGTGGGTCGATGCCATCAAATTAAATTAAATTTTATTAATAGGAGAAAAAAGTGTCACATGTCAAGTTCGCTTTAACAAATTTATAGTTTTTGACGAGCGATCTCTTCAAAATCAAAAACACGTGGCTACATGAGCAAAAACATGATTATACATCATCAGGAAAACGCAACATTGCAGAGCCGATTTTTCCATGAATACGAGTAAAGTACGAGGGTAATCTTAGAAGTACCCGACCCAACAAAGAAAAAACAAAAATTTTGGAAAAAGAGGTATTTATTTTTCAACATAATATCCTTTCAGCTTCATACACTTTTCCCAGCGATGTTTCATAAGTTGGATACCTTTTTTATTGTAAGAGCTGTCTTGCTCCTCAAAATAGCCATTACCTGCCGGCATCACTTCTTCACGTTTGGAAAATCTCTGACCAGTGAGGTATTTTTTCAAATTTGAAACTAAAATAATCGGAGGGGGCTAAATCTGGCAAATAGGTTGCATGAGATAGCAATTCAAACTTTAATTCGTAAATTTTGGCCATTGCAATAACGGATTTGTGAGCTAGTGCATTGTCCTGATGAAACAACAATTTCTTCTTAGCCAAATGTAGCCGCTTATGCTTGATTTATTCCCTCAAGCGTTGCAATAAGTTAATGATAAATAATACTCGCATAATACTCGCCGTTGATAGTACTCCTTTTTCAAGATAGGCAATGAAAATTATCCCACGCGGATCCCAAAAAACCGACGCCATGACCTTGCCTGCAGATGAAACGGTCTACGCCTTCTTTGGAGCCAATTCTCCCTTTTGAATCCATTGTTTAGATTGTTCTTTTGTGTCGAGTGTGAAGTATTGGACCCATATTTCATCCTTGGTTATGAAATGGCGCAAAAATTCTGCTTTGTTGCTGTGAAACTTTGCTAAACACTCAATTGAAACATCTTCACGAAACTGGTTTTGCTCGAGTGTGAGCAAACGCGCCATGTAAATTTCCACTACGGTATGGAAACACAGAAATGTTTGCTAGCGAAACGATGCAATAGAATTTCCGAGTGTCATAAGCTATCTTTATCGTACAAAATTTCACTTTCAGAAAATTCTTCTTTCTCTATTAAGGGTATTCCTTTTTATGGCCCTCTTTCACCGTTTCATTCCCAGTACATTTTCCAAGTGAGTTCAATTGCCGGCCTTGATCAATTATATGACCCAAGATTTATAGGAAAAAATCATAACCACGCTTTACTTTAATACGAAGGAGATTATTTATTTTAGGATTTGTTTTTATCTCTGCCAGAATATTGAAAGAACATGATATCATGCAAAATTGGAAATTGTTTATCATGCGTTTTTGCCAGAAATATCCATTATATTATACTATTAAAATTAACTTTGACATGCCGTGTTAATTTTAAGAACTAGAATTGCGAGAATGCTGATTGAAAGACCTAAAGTTTTTCCTACTTGCTCTTCATTTAATTTTCATGATATGTTCGAAGAAACAAGGCCTTCTTTCATGTGGCAATAAATTTGAAAGTTATCTCTAAGTTCAAGTTAATATATATGAAAACATTATTTTTAGACATGCATACACTGGCATACCCTATTTCCCAGTTAGTTCCGCGGATACAGGGTTCGTCCGGAAAATAAGTGTACTGAGCTCAGGAAAAAAAATTATTACACTTTTACATATCTTAAGCTAATATTCCTCAAAATAGGACCCTTGTGAGTCGATACACTTGTTCCAGCGGCGTTCCCATTTCTGGAACGCTCCCGCGAAGGCATCATCGGGAACCTCTCGAAGACTCGTCGTCGACCTCTTCTCTGCCCTCCACGAACATCTTGTGCCACCGAAAGATCATGTTTCTGGACATGGCTGACTCCCCGTAAGCCTGGTTAATCATACCGACAGTTTCGGTAGACGATTTCCCAAGCTTTACCGCAAATTTGATGGAATAACGCTGCTCCAAAAACTTCGGCATCGCGTTCCGTGACGTGGGTCGAGCGTGGAGGTTCGCGTTAACAGAGCTCCTCACTACACCACAGCTCAGAGCCGACTGCCTTTTTCAGCGTCGCTTGCCAACATACCCCCCTCCAATCGCAGCCCGTCAGAGCGGTGCTGGGCGCGCCTGGAGCGGCGGGAAAAAATCAGTACACTTATTTTCCGGACGAACCTTGTACGTTATTCCTCTCACCCCCACCCCTTTCCTCTCTGCTTGTAACTGCTCGTGACTGCTCATGTCTCATTTCGTCGATGACTCCGCTTCTATGTGATTCCATCGTCGAAGGGCAGGTGGGTGGTGAGCTTTGCGGCCGCTCAATGAAAGGCGCTGTGCAATACGGGTGGTTGCTGGCAATACTCCGTGACTTAGACTCTGCGGAATAGACGGTGCATGTGGGCTTAGTGACTCACATGGAAAACAGGTCCTGATTAAGTATGCTCTGCTTCCATTATAATTTTTATAAATTGAAGGTTTCAAGCATCAATGAATATTTTTTTTTCTTTAGATTTAATAAACAAAGTAGGGTCCACCTGTTAATGTCGGGGGAAGGAGGGTGAGGGTGTTGGGAATAGATTATTGAAAACTTTGAGAGTGAAGAATTTGTAAACTCGATCGTTGAGGAATGATGACAGACTTGGGTTTAGGTTTAAAATCGGAGGATTTTGTGTTTTGGGCGTGGAAAAATGCAAAAGTGAAATTGACGAAAGAAAAATAAGTGGGGAAGTTTGAAAGTGTTGAATGGAGAAATCCGAAGGATGCATAGAATTTTGATAAACGATGAAATGTGAAGACCGTAATAGAAGAAAGTTTGTTAGGCAAGCAAGGAAGGGGGAGAAACAATAGGCATGTTGGACGGAATGAAGCGACTTAGGTAGAATGCTGAATTTAAAAGAAGGGTCCACAGTTATACTGTGTTGTGAGGATTTTAAGTTCCGGAGGTTAGTTAGTTTATATCTGTCAAAACCCTTCCATCTTGAATAGTAAAATACGATTAATAATAGTTGATACTGGGTTTGGGATTGCTTTGTAGGACTCGGGCCGAACAAAATCCGCACTGCCTAGGGTCCTCATTCTCCCACGCGTGAGGCATCGCGGCATACAGTCGTCAAAGACAAGCTCATCCTTCCCTCGCGTGGTGGTGGCAGGTTCTCAGTGCTCCGTGGGTGAGATATCTCCTGGCTGCTGGTGAAGTGGACGGCGACCGGCGAGACTTCTCTCTCCCTTCTCGTTCCACCTTTGTGAGGGGGAAGGAATTGGAATAAAGCGCCAGAGGGAGTGAAAACTTGATCTTAGTGTGTTACTTTCCGAACCTCTTGGTATATTGATACGCCTATTAGCCACAGGAGCAAATTGTCTCCCTTTTAATCTTTTTTCGTCTCATCCTTCGCTCCGTAATTCGGAGACGCCGGTGTTCATTTTGTTCTGATGTTCGAGACGCGGGGCATAACACGGTAAACTATGGAAAGAGTGACAGTTTAGGATGGAGAGGGAAAGTGATCCTGGATTTATACACACAAACCTATGCCCGACCCTCTTCCAACTTCTCTGTACCAATAAAACACATTCATGCGAAACCCAACAGCAGTGTTTCCATAAGGCTTGTTGACTCGTATCTCGATTCGAATATATTTGATTCGATATAGTATGTATGAATGACGAGGGGGAAAGCGAGGAAGGAAACGAGTATGAGGGCAAAGAGGATGGACATGCGAGGAAGATGATCTGGGAACGGTGAGAATGGGGGGAGGCGTGATGACGCACAGGAACCTTAAGTGAAATCTCTGCTACGGAGAAATCGTTTCCATTCCAAAGAATTGTGTCATAGTTCGACCTCTGACAAATTTTCGTGTAAAAACTATATTTTTTACATAATACACTATAATAGCCTCAATAAATTTCTTTCGGTAAATATTAATGGAGATTTCAATTTGTTCATGTGAATATACAAAGTAATATTGATTTGTATTGATATTCAAAATACATTCCCGCTAGCGATATCACTAAGGTTCTATATTAATAGTAGTTTGAAGTAAAAATGTTTTTATAACCATGAATAAAGAAGGTACTAACCCAGGTACTGAAACGTATGTATTTTATCTCCCTCAACGGTTTAGCTTTTTTCGCAGATTAACTGGTGTATTCCGTCGAAATCGAATTAAATGTCTCCTACCACTATTCTCAATGTTTTAACAGAATTTGCGTGACTTTAGTTCACAGATATCGTGAAATATCATTTAAAAAATCATTTGTGTGATTTTTCTTCGGCAGTTTTATTCATTTTTTTCTTTGGCCTGGCGAACATATTCAGAGATTGTGACGGATTATGTAATGAGTGGAAAATCTTTCGATTGAGAAAATAATCGGTTAATGATAATCTCTTGTCCGGTAGAGGAATAACAACAGTTTAGAGGCTTTGGTGATGTGTATAATTACTTCTCAGAACAAAACTAGCTGACGTTTGCAGTTGACCGCTATTACTGAATTATACGTCAAGTGCATAATGGGCCAATTTTGTATATGACGTATATTCCCCATTTAACGCCGCTATCAGTTCAATCCCATGCACATGCATGCAAAAACTGTTAACCATGAGAAGTAATGCATTTTTCCCTGCTCTATACAATAGTGGTCTTCATGCCATGATGATTTTTGTACTCGAAAGTTGCCATTCCTGTTACATTTACGAACGCACGTGTATTATAGCCAATAGATCCACCGAAATTTTTATAATTTTTTCTTCATTACTTTTTGTCAGACGGTCAAGGAGAATTACATCCCCAAAATTATAATAGTCAACGAGCTATGTTTGCTATAAAAAAGCCAATCTGAGAATATTTCTAATAAATCCAAATAACTAAGATTATTTCCTTCTTAGATATACTCCACCAGTACGAGAACACTTACGAGAAATTTTCTACTTTGTAAAAATGAATCTTAATATTTGAATGTGCCCATTTGTTTGCTAACTGAATCATTTGAGAGTTGCTATTATCTTATTCAGTAACCACATTGCGATTCCACTTCCCTGGCCGCTTCTAAGATGCACGCTCGTCTGAGGCAACTATTAATATTATTTCCGATATTCCACCTTATAAGGTAGGTGATGGATGGAAACAGTCTACACAGCGATAAATGTCTTTGCCTCTCCCATAAAACAAAATTCGACACTAAAATTTACTCCCTTTTCGTTCCGTATACTTCCTTCTTTCATTTTGGCCTTCATCCCTATCCTACGCTTACCCTTTCCTCTATTGTTAAAAGGTTTCCCAACGTACTGGCTTCCCACCCAGAGGGCCCGGGTTCAGATTCCGGCGGTGTTGAATATTTTTCAGTGGTATCTCGATACCTACTTGAGGTGCTTTGTGGAGGGCACTTTGAGTGAGTACGCCGTCCGTCGGATGGGACGTTAAGCTGCGGACCCCTTGGCGCCTTTCGTAAAGAGCAAGCTAATGCCGACGCCGGGTTTCTCTCCACCCTTCATCCTTCCTGTGAATCCCTAATGGCGCAAATGACCTCAGCTGTCAGTCGCCTCACCTAAAATACTACTTCTAAGACGTGATGTTCATGAATCCATGAATTACGTTTTCGTGTAATGAAAGCAACTTTGAAGGAGATCCACGTTTTGACTTTAAAGGAGAAGACATTTTAGCGTCGATGGCGGGTCGGGAATGATAAATCCCAAAAATCTTGGAGGCGACCGACGGACGGAAAGAAATCAGTGTGGTCACTAATGGTGTTGACCATGGCATGCGTGCAGCATATGTTCCATATTCCGCACTCTTGGTAATGCGGTGATCGAAACTGCTGGGGGGAGGGAAGCTAACGAGGCAGCGCTCGGTCAGAGTGACGTAGGTGCAGGAAACACTGGGAAAGCGGCATTGATGCTGTGGAAGGGAGATGATGGGAGAAAGGGGACATTGTGCGTTAACAGAGAGTGAAAGATAGGCTGATGGCCGGAGAGAGGAAGGTTTTGGGCGCCGAGGACGTTAGAAATGAGGAGGAGGCTGGAGGAGTGCGATCGGGACGCGCCGGAATTTAAGGGATGGGAGACTCTTCCGCCACCCCTCTCTGGGGAGCGCTAGGATAGTAGTGTTTAGGGGGTGGTCGAAGAACGTGGGTAGGCATTGGAGTCCGCTTGTTTTTTTGACGTTTCTCCCATTCGGAAGAGCGCATCACCACATTCCTTCGTTGCCTGCATTAATGCTAGGCCGTCAGAGCAGATCGTTGAGGGCCATTTTCCTTACGCCGTCCCAGAACTCGCAAGCATCAAGATGAATTCCCCAGAGATCAGGAACCTGACGTTTTTTTGTCGTCTTCCTGCTTCTGACATTATCTTGGAACGGAGGAACACTTTCTCCCGCCAGAAAGGTATCATCGTGAATGTTCTCCATCGGGTAAAGTTGCGCATTACCTGAAATGAGGCCCTTTAAGAATTACGTGTAGATCGATATTACAGAGGTGAAGAAGGTGTGAGCGAAACATTCTGTGTGGGTCTTCTTAAAATAAGTTTCCATAGCTCTGAGGGATGGTTTCATTTGGGCTAAGTTCTGTAGAAAACACTAGGGCATTTAATAATGAAATTAAAAAAACTCCTCTATTTCTGTTACTTGCGTAGCTATTTGAATAGCAATCTGTCACATAATGTATCATGCGCGATAAATTTCATATTCTAATTTTACAAACAATCAAATTTAATTTCGACCCTTCTTCCCCAGGAGTTGCTGATTTTAACATGCGCTTGAACAAACAAATTACTCTTTTATTTTGAATGAA
This sequence comes from Hetaerina americana, assembly GCF_022747635.1. Taxonomy (NCBI): domain Eukaryota; kingdom Metazoa; phylum Arthropoda; class Insecta; order Odonata; family Calopterygidae; genus Hetaerina; species Hetaerina americana. The sequence goes on from NW_027286763.1 coordinate 42,150,466, forward strand.
GGTATGGATAGGAATTTATGCACGCATTTTGAAATCCGACCAAAGTTACTAAAAAATGAAAAGGTTAATTTCTGAAAACAATACTAAATTCCACAAATTATAGCGGATGAAAGATTTCAAAGTTCAATAGAGGATTTTAGGTTTGTGTTTCTTGCATGTATCTTCGTCTATTGATAAAGTCCCAAAGGCTCACAGTGTTTTCGTCGGTTGACTAAATTTTTAACGTTTATGTAACATTTAGCTTTTTTGCAGCTAAACACGAGTTATTCCTAGAAATATAGACAGTAATTACTTAGATTGGAGACCTTTCCGTGCGTCGGTTTCAGCGCTGATTTGGCATTGTCTAATACTTCTTATTGAGTTCCATAAATGGTTAAAGGGAGTTAATGATGCTGTAAGGTATTAAATGCATATAATCTAAGAGGTTAATTCAGAACTCATTCAGAATCTCATTTAGATCAATGTGATAAAATTTTATTGTGTTATTAAATTATCGCCTCACGGGCGCCTAGGCTATTTCTGAGGAATCTAACATATCCAAGTACTATAATACTTCTTCCACCAGCTAAAACTTAATAATTTTCAGAGGTTCAGAATTGTGTTCTTAATTCCATTTTGGAACACTGGCATATTATGACGGAATGAAGCATATTTTCAAATACCACAGAATGGGTTTCATGATCTGTATTACCCTTATAGTCAAGCAAAATTCATTAATGGCGAATTACATGTTTATATTTATTACTATACATATTTGATATGACAATTTACATGTACCAATTTTATTCCACGCCAAATGGATAAGTGCATCGCTTCTATAGTTGCATTGTGCTTTTGCAAACGAAGAAACATAATACACTCGTTCACTCTTCTTACATTTTATATTATCTTGGAGTAAAGCCCGCACCACTGCCCTTAGGTCTTTGTGGTGCGCTAATATTAATCGATGGTTGGCTGCTGACATCTTAAGATGAGTATTGCTGGATGCTCCATGAAAGTGATTAATGTGACCTCGAAAGCAATTGGCCACTGAAGAAGGTCCGCCATCGTCGTCGCAACCATTTAACCTATTTCATGCGATAATATCATTTACTTTCGCCTCTCTTTTATATAATTTAAATACTTTGATTAAAAGGATTTATAATCAGTTGAAATAAATCCAAATGATCCCCACATTATCATTAGATAATATTTTATGAAATGTTTGATAGTGGGCGTGCTTCTTAGTTATGTGTTACCGCCGCTATTTTCTCTTTTACCACCTCTCTGTGAAACCAAAGTATGCTCTCAAACTTAAGGGGATGTTGAGCAATGAGTATGATGGAAACAACAGCTCTGACTTAAAATATGAGGGCCACGAGAATATGAGAGACCTTTTAAGTCATATAATCATATGTTTAAATTATTAAACTCACTAATCATTTATTAATTTTCATTCCGAAAAATCAGAGTTACGAGAAAATTTTCAGTGCTTGGCACCTACTGATTAGTTTTATTTTGCGATAATTTCTTGAACTTTTCTTCATTTCTTTGATACAATTATGCAATTTCCTACCTAAATTATCAGTCGGCAAGTTCATTGTCACTGAAGTTTCCTAACTTTCAATATGTTTAAAAAATCCCGCGTATTTTTTTATGATTTACAAATGTATTTTAATCTTCATCATATATTATATGCAAAGAATTAAGGCAATCAATACAACATACAGTTACAGACAATTTTTACCATATACCATTGTAATATGATCTTCATAATATAAATCTCAATGCAACAATTTCAGTGTAAAAATCTTTCACCTTGACTGGGATACGAACCCAGATCCCTCAATATCCGGTCGAGTGCTTTAGCCACTTAAGCTACCGAGGCGTCCTCTTAAACTCTGAAAGTTTTTGGGGCTTTTAAAGGAACAAGATGTTGTGACGAAATACCGTACATACAATGTCACCGGCATTCGTATTCGTGCGCGACGCGCCACAGTCCACGAGGTTAAAGCCAACTTTTAAACGCTTATGGTGTTTATACTTTGACAAATTCCAAAGAAACTGCGGGAGATTCCGCAACAGTAGCTTTTAACGGAGTCATCCGCTAATGCGCATTTCAATGCAACAATTTCAGTGTAAAAATCATTCGCCTTTACTGAGAATCTTGGGATTTAAGAGGACGCCTCGGTTTCGCGAACGTACGATGCGCACCTCGCAAAGACTGGGAGCCAACTACCACACTCCTCCAGAATTTTCCTGAGATCCCCACCCTTCAGTTTAGACAAAGAAATTCCCGTGATGATCCCAGTTTTATTAGTAGAAAAAAGGAGCTATAATAAAACTATATGATGTTCGAATGAAGAAATGACGGAGATACTAAAATTTGCTTTGTTGAGGTAATGATTTAATCACTTCGGAAAATGTGTTGTGAAAATCAAAAATACAATGAGAGATATTAAGATAAACTTTGAATAGGAAGAAGAAATTTAGACAGCATTAAATATATAACTAATAAACAATACCATTGAACTCAGTGACTTTATATTCATTTTAAATATCCAGAAAGTACCGTCAAACAAAGTAGTCACAACGAAGAACACTGAGATGGAACAGTAGTTCGTCGTAGTTCAATTTAAGCTTAGTTCTCAAGAGCGATAAGAGTTGAAGAATTATAATTGTTTAGGAGCTGAGAAATTGTGATACGCGATTATTAGAGTTGTAAAAATGCTTTGATATGCAGAGCAGAGATAACTACTTGAATATTCAGAGTAATTCAATGCAATCAGGAAACGGTGTAAAGAAAAGTAAAAAATTGCTTTGTTAAATAGGTATCTTACGCTTTGTGAGGATAGCATTATTAGATAAAATAAATTCAGCGACGTTAATTATTGTTAGCCAATATACGTGAGTGGGCACATGCATTATCTAGCATTATTTTATTAGAACTGTTGTTTGTGAATATTAAAAGTCTTTTCCAATCGTCGAGGCTTATAAATCATTTCTGCAAAGGGACACCATATACAACAAAAATTAAATTGTCTACGTATGATAAAAACGAATGAATATCGCATAATTATTATTCACGATTTATTATAAGAGTTATTTAAGTAACATTAATTTAAAATGTGGTTCGATACACGCAAAGCATTTTTCAGATTCCTTATATGCAGTGCGTTTCTGTGTGGTTTATATATTTACATATATTACAGCTCATATTCCGAAAAGGGATTGAGAAAGATGTATGTTTGTGAAAGCAGCAACAATACTGTAACAAATTAATTAATATTTTGTAATCGACCCTTAATAAATGGATATCACCACCTAGGTTACGACATTTAATGCCATTCAGGTCCATCCATCCAGAGAAATGTAGTTGAGATCCAGGGGGTTCCAATCAAAGAAGGTGAAATACTTAGTGCTATCATCCATCAGATAGGCCTGGCAATAGGAGTTCAAGTGGATACATCGGACATCGATTACATCTATCGTGTGAAAACTCGTAGTGACTCAGATCGGCCCGCCATCATTGTGCTTCGATTTTTGAGGCAAGGAATGGTTAGCGAGTTCCTTAGCCGACGGAGAGTTAAACGCGATCTTAATACACGCGACATTGGGTTTAATAACGTCCCCAATCAGACGATATACATAAACGAGGCCCTCACCCAGTTCAATAGGAATCTGTACGCTAAAGCCAGGGAACTCAAAAGAGCAGGAAAATTCAAATATCTTTGGATACGAGGAGGAAGGATTTACACGAGAATAAGTGACGGGGGGGGGGGGACGAGATGTGATTACCTGTTTCGAAGATCTCAGTAATTTCACTTAATGCCTAACTCCACAGAAATGTTAAAAATGTGCCATGTAAACGCACAGTCATTATTCAGACACCTTGATGAGTTCCGGAACTACTTTTCTGCTCGAAATTATCATGTCATTGCTGTTTCTGAAAGTTGGCTTAACGAAAACATCTCCTCGAAATCCGTCCAACTAAGTAATTACAACATTCTGCGAAATGACAGACCAGGAAGAGTTGGTGGTGGTGTTTGTGTGTACTTGCACGAGAGCTTATCATTTAAATTGCTGTTAAAGTCTGGTCATCTTTAATATGCGTTTTAATGAACGTGTAACTCCTTACTATAAGATGTTGAATTAGCTAAAACTCGAACAGAGGAGAATGCTTCAAAAGGCCTCACAATTATTTAAAGTTCTGACTTCTAAAACCCCTTCATATTTATATGAAAATTTTATATTCAATTCACTTACGACAAAGAGATCAACCCGCATTACAAAAACATTCCACCAAATACCGCACGGCTATATATGAAAAGTCATTCAGTATTTCATCCTGAAAACTATGGAACTGTTTGCCTAATAAAGTAAAATTATCCAGGAATACATCCCAATTCAACAGGAACATGTTTGAATATCTGTCTACCACACTACCAAAATAACCTTACTACTGTTCTTTCAGGCTAAATATTTAACTATTGTTCTTTGTATTTGTATGTATGCATTGTACTATATGTTTCATTCAACTGATGTTAAATTATGTTTTGTGACTGGTTTAATTACCTTATTGTATGCATTATGTAAACCTGTTTCACTCCATAGGTTTCAAAACCTCGTGTAACATGTATTCTGCTCCAAGGGACTTTGCTCTCAGAGCAATAAAAATTCTTTATTCTTTATCCATCCATCCGTCTTCAGGTGGCCTGAAGATAGGTGATCGTGTGAAGATGAATCATTGTGTCAAAGCCAAGGCGGTAGTAATTAGAATTATTACGTCTCACCTATTTCACCATTTTTTTCTTTTCCTCCGCGATTAATGTTCCACAACATAAAGCCTGAAACTCTTACCTTCTTGAAGAAAAGTATTTTTTTCTTATATGTAATAGCTACACATAATTGAGACGATAAAGCAATCGAACTTTATTTTAAATGTGTTATAATGTTTAATTCAATTCATATTCGTGTGGTAAAACCATGGACAAATGATTTCGAGTTTACACGAGTATACGTTCCATAAAAACCACCAACATAAAATATTGTGGGATGCCAATCGCACGGTTCGGCAAACAGCTGCTAAAGCGCTTCTCTGTTAGCTTTTTCGACTGGTCTTTTATCTCTGCTTCTATTTTTTCTTTTGCTTTTTTTAACCAGCTGCCTGATGAACTCTTTAAGCCCTTACCCAAAAGCATTAAATCATTTAGGCGTGAATGCAAAAGGTATACATGATGGGATTGTTAAATGACACTATTTAATGGCGACTATTTAATGACACTGTGATATGTTTTAAGAATGACTACTGTTTGTTATATCATGTCATTGCCACCCGGCTTATCGCCTAACAGCAATGTATCCCAAATAAATAAATAAATAAATAAAATTTCTTCATGGTTTTCATAGTGAAATTTTTATCCCTTTCTCTTACTATCAAGCTAAAACTTTTCCCTTGTATCAAACCATTAAAAATCCTGTGTTTTCATTATGTTGTTTCCTCACTTATTTCATTTTATTCGAATTTCCGCGGCAACTTTTTCTCTTCTCCCTAATATAGCTGACACTTATTTGCATGTCATCCTTTCATAGAGTTGGTTTTATTTAATCTTCTCTGTACTAATTTTTTGAAATCTTTCGTTTCATACTCATTCCCTATTCTCAAAGTCGAGGTTTCTGAAACCTAGAGCGCTAAGATTCAACAGAGCATCTATTAATATTATATTTGCATCTTTACCTAAAGCCCATATTACCAGTCACAATCTTATATATTTCTTTTTCTTGCGCTTGGTGCTAGTTATCATAACGAAATTTCCATTTTCGGCTGAGTACTCCCCAAATGCGTGAACTATTTTACCAGCTATATTTTATCTCATCCTAGTTCAATTTTTACCTAGTCTTGGTGCTATTTGGAAATACAATCTTCCAGTTTTTCTTAAAGCTATCGTATAAGACGTAGGTTCAGTAATTCTAAATTTGTCATAAATTGGTGCAATCTGGCTATTGACTGGCTGGTTAATTAACTCTCAATCATTAGTATACGCAAACTGATATCCTTATTAGCTTTGTGACAAGCTGTTGCGGGCATTTGTACCACCCCTAATGGCAATTCATTTTACTGTGAAAAACGAGAAGATTGGGAGAGGCGGGAGGAAGCAGAGAAAGGAGACGAGGATGAAAATTAAGGAGATTTAGCGTGCGAGAAGATATGGCTCAAAGGGGAAGGGTGATGAAGGAAGACGATTAACGGAAAGATGAGAAAGGGTAGAAAAGCGTATAAGAGACGATTGAAGAAGAGGACGGGAATGGAAAAAGGTAGTGGCGGAGGATAGGAGGGAGGTGGAAAGCGGGAAAGGAGGAGTGGTGAGAGGGACTTTGACGCGGACTTTGGGGGTCAGCAGGGGCGGAAGGGAAGGTAATGGCGGAACGGAATGGGGGGCGTGCGTTACGGACGAGTTAGGTGGCATAAGATGGAAGGAGAGGAAGGACGTGGGGTTGGAATGGGAAGGGGAACATATATATTGAGTCGGGTGGTTGAGAGAAAGGGTAAAGGGGGAAGGGAAAGAGGAGGGACACGAGAGACTGAGAGGAGTGATAGTAGCACTGATGGTCCGGGTGAGGGGAAGTTAAAGGACTTGAGAGCAAAGTTAAAGGCCGTGGCGTCATATTAAAGCTGCTTTCCGAGGAAAATAGACTGTGGAGTCTGTCAAGAGGAAGACGACGTCCTTTCGCCGTTTGAACTTAGCTCAAACAGAAAGCTCACCTCGAAGCGCAATTCACTCACTTCTTTAGCCCTTCGAAACCACCCTCATATTTGAACGTTGTAAGATATTTATCTTTGGCGAGAATTGGAGGATCGTATTTTATGCAAGTCTTAAAAGAAAGTTTGAAAGAAATCTTGAAGTTTCGTTTCAGTTTTTTAGAGTGGGAAGTAACGTGCTTAAATGAAGATTCTTGATATCAAGTTCAATATTCTTTATCACTGATGAATTTTTAAATTTGAATTACTTGATTCCCGGAGATTTATGCCGTCCTTCTTATAAAATTATTATACTTAACTGCAAAATGGCTTAGGTTAAAGATTTTTCGTTCATCTTAAAATGTACTCTTTTAATTAATTTAAATCGAAAATATTGAAGTAACTTGATTTTTATCAGGGTATTGGAGGAAAATTGTCTTAGGTAAAAAAATACAAAAATGGCTTTGCTTTACTCTGAACTAGATAGTACTCCCATTTGAATCCTATCTTCGTTACTGCTGATTGTTAATGTATTTTGTAGGGCAGTATTTTGTGATTTGTATCTTTAACCTCAGAGCAGTGACTTATCCAAATATCTAAACAGCCTTTTGGGTCGTAAGTGGTAACTCTTTCCGGTACTAGAGTTTAACATCCATCAATAAAAACCTCTTCCTTTGGTAGACTCTATAGATATTAATTGGGGTGAAAATATATTGAAAGGAACTTTCATGATTTAAAATATTTTTCATTTCTATTCAGTGGAGCATAGAGAAATGGGTGTGAGAATTAATTCAGAAAACACCTGTAAACATTTATGGTGAGGAGATAACTTGAAGCATCGCTTCGGAAACAGCCGCGCTTCCTTCTGGCGCAGTGGTCATTATGGACAGAGTGATGAGCGAGATTTCCCAAGGAATCTTCAATATTTTATGAGAAGAATATTTTCCACCCTTTGCTTTATCTTCCTACGCCTTCGACTTCCGCCTTGAATCCTAGGCTCTTCTGTCTCCATCCCGCTCTGTCTCTTCCCGCGGAAGCGGAACCAACGCCCACCTGCTCCGAAGCTTCTTAGTAATTATCCAAAGGGGAGGACAGCATAACGAGAAAGCAATTAACGCCGGATAAAGTTAGCTCCCCTCTTCAAAAAGGGAAGAATCCGCGTTAATTCTTCCTAATCTGTTTTCAAGAAGCGATATAGCTGCTGGAGTTGAGCGGTGTTTTTCTATTTGAATTAATGTGGGAATGTTCCCTGTTTTATGAGTTTCCTTCTGGTCTCATGGATATGGAAGGCTCAGGTGGATATCTTTTGAATTTCGGAGATGATTTTCTGATATGTGATTCCTTTATTTGAAATGGAACTTTACTGGTGGAATATTTTACAGAACGGGATGGATACACTGAATTACAATCCAGGGGTAATTCAGTGTTTCCATCCCGATACCTCTCCTCATTTTACTTATAATTGTTTTAAAATGATAACTCAATTATTTCTGTATAAATTCCGTTTTATAATAATGACTTGAGGCCCGTGCCGACCAAAGAATACCGGTTGATATAATTTTTTAATTGATTGGAAGATATTGATCTTGGTGTAATACAACTTATTGACTGAAATTATATTTTTTGATATTGTCGTTTTTTCTTCTAAGGGTATTAATTCTGTATTATTTTATTTTCCATTATTGTAGCTTATTTTCTGCAACACTATAATTTGGAGTTCAAATGAAACTCGAGAAATAGTTTCCTTATTACGAAGATATACTCGGATTTAGACTTTGCCGTTGACATCTATATTACCAACCACTGTTATCAACCATAAGGTCGGTTTTGGTATGCAAGGGTAAGGATAGGGAAGGGGTAGGGGCAGGTGGGCTATTTACTTTCCCTTTGCCTCCCATAGTTTTTTAGGAATGAGTGTTACCCTTGATACCCTGAGCTTGGATGCCCTGAATTGAGGGTACCCAAAGGCGTCCCCAGGAATCGAACCCGGAATCTCCGTCCAGCAGCCAAATTCTCTGCTCATAAAATTAACATGTGCCCTATCTATACTTGACTTCAAATATTTTACCGTTTTATATTGACAGGAAAACAAAAAAAATCAAGTTCTAGCCTAAAATGTTCGAACGAAAACAAAATTTGTGACGCTGACGCATATTGATTATTAATTAAATTACAAAGTGGTAGGTTCAAAGAGGCGCCAATTAGATAGTCCAATATCATTTTTTTTCTTGATCCTTCACCTTTTACATCCTTCTCTACAACTACCCTTGAGGGGTAGTTTTGGAGAAGGATATAAAAGATAACAAGGAAAACAAGCGATTCAGTGCTAGAATGGAGAGGGGATTATTGAGAGAAGTTCAAAGGGAGCGGAAAAAATTGACGCAGAGAATTTTGATTAATAATGGAATGGGGAAGGCTGTGGCGGAGGGAGGACGTTATGCGAGCGTGTCGGGAGGTAGAATTCACAGGAAGTTGGAAACAGTGGTTAAGCGAGTTGTCAGGTCGTGTCTTGCAGGCCCTCCTAAAAAAGATAGCGGCGTGCATGGGTTGAAAATCCAAAAGCTATCTGACACTACTAGACTACCTAAAGGGTAGCATATTCCGCCATAACATTTCCCTGTAGATAATCAAAATAGTGTCAATAAATAAAATTGCACGTATGGACCAAGGATGCTCGTGTAATAATCTCGTTGATTACATTGAACTCCATATTCACTCCGTTAACTACAGTGCATCGACACTTTTTGTGCCAGTGTCTAGTTCTAGGAGTGCCGTAACTTCACGTGTAGTGTTGACGACTCCCAGGCTCGCCTGGTTTTCGCTACACATTATTTTTTATTGCCGAGTAGTTTCATCTAAAGGTATTAGCAATGGCAGTGGCCGATTTATTCTCCTCGATCAACAGCAAATAATATTTTACTTAAAACAACTCTAAATGATTATTAATATCCTGCTATTTGGAGAGCTAAAACTCAAACGTTTAAAAGAGATATTTTTACCTAGATGATTTTATCTAAATTGATGTTATTAAAACGGCCTTATTCTAGAAAGGTATAATTTCAATTAATGTTTGTTGGTATACCAAAATAGGGCTTTGTTTATTTCGTTCAAAGTGCATTTCCATTTGAGTTGAGAGGCCTGGTCATAAATTAAGTTTTATGATGAAAACATCCTTTTTTAGGATAAAACAATATTCACGCCATCGTGTCCACTGAGCGTCCAAAAAAGCAGGTTCACCTTCCGAGTTCGCTTTAGTGGTTGGTTTCATTAAATATTTTCTTTGTTATTTTAACTTCGTGGTTAATGGCTTAATTGCTGCAAAGTGATTTTTCTGTAGTCTCTTCTCAGAGATGCAATATAATGTGTGTGTGTATACATATGTATATACACACACACATACATATATATATATATATATATATATATATATATATATATATATATATACATATATATATATATATATATATATACATATATATATATATATATATATATATACACATATATATATATATATATATATATATATATATATATATATATATATATATATATGTAAGCTAAAGTGATTTTTAGGGTACCAGGTCTTCCTGGGAAACCATAACCGGCACAGGGAAAGGAACTGGCCCCCCTACCCTGATGTGTGAATTTCACACGCCGTATAGGGCTTAGTACTGGGTGAACTCTACCATCATCTACTAAACCGACCTTCGGGTTGATTACTGTGTTTACGGTTATATAAATAAAAAATATATATATATATACAGAAACTTTTTTCTGGATGATATAAGTTTTCTTGGCATATTTACTGCGTCGGAATTTCAGTGGGCTTTTTCCATTTTCCATGCGCGGGCTCGAATAATCCGAACGTTAAAAATTAATTTGTTTTTGAGTTGTCAGAATACGTATGCTCCCAAAATAGTTCTGAGTATCCGGCCTGATTAGCATTGAAATATTGAATTTAACTTGAATTATATATTTTAAAATTCATTTTCCGGACGTAGTGGACATTGGTCATCGAATGCTTTATTGTCTGATTCACTCCTTCTTTCTACACAACTGCCCTGCGAATATTATTCTTTCCCCATTAGTAACATCAAACCCTGGTTGAATGTACATAAAACGTTGGTAAGAACTTCCTTTCAGGAGGGCATTCTCAAAAGTTGAACTAATATCCTCTAAATGCCCTCTAAAAGCAATCTAAAATATAAAATGAACTGAACTGAAATGTATCATATATTTAAAAACTAGACTTGCTAGTCAGTGGACCTTTTTTTCATTAAACGATTCTGAATTAACTGACTATTTTAACTTCTCCGTAGAACTATAGTTTTGAGATCCTGATTGCCGAGAAGACGGATTGGATATTATTTGAATCGCACTTTTTACACAAATTTGAACCGAATTTTGGTAAAAGAAAGGCTTTATGTGATGGGCATTTGCAATATTATGCCAAAATGTGTGCAATATTCCCCGCTTCGCCGGGATGTACATATATAAATACATTGGTAATGTAACTTAAAGAATCTTAAGACAGGTTTGAGAAATCCTGTTCAGTCATAAAAAAACCTGATATATATATAACCAAATTTTATAGGTACGGATTCTAAGGTAATATTTGATGTATGTGAAATTGAAATTGTTTAATTTTGCCCAGTTGAATATCCATAGAATTGCTAACTTCTTATGTCATGGTGAACTCTTTTTGGAGTTTAACTTTTTCGAATTGTGTAACTGAGCAGGGACATATTATTTATATCTGGTCAACAGATTTATATCTCTTTAACAGATTTCATGGTTTTCCGAGCACGGATGTAATGTAAGCCTCGCGGGTTTTTTCCACCGGGTCAGGGATTTTAGCTGCCGGAGTTTCGATGGCTAACTTCGCCATCGAAACACCGACAAGTGGGTCCTTGACCCGATGTAAAATCCGCGAAGACTTTACTAGATCTCTAGAACATTTTGCATGGCATTGATTGCACTGATTAACTGATCTCCTGCTAAACACTTGTGAATTGTAAGCGTTACAAATCACTGTAAATAAGGGCAGCTGTGTAATATTCCTAGCCTAATTCAAAATGCCTCTTTTTGATATACGAATCAGTACGGAATTTCTGCATTCAGATGATGCGGTGGGTTTGTCGGATGTGGTATTTTAAAATAATGCATGTAAACAATTAATTTAGATCTTTAAATTTTATTCCTATCAAAACCCACTCATATAGATAGTTGCAATTCTATAGAAATCTTTAAAAAAATTTTCCATGACATTCTCTGCGTTGCATTTTTCGATATCATACAGTTGTGTACTGCACTTTAATGATAATATTACTTTAGAGTTTTAGTCGATCTCTTTTAGGATTGATGTTGTGAAATAATATGTAACGAACTGTCGGAATTGTGATTTTTTATACCCAAATTTATGTTATTCATGTATGCTTACAGCAAAGGCGAATTATCATCTGCATTTCAATTCTTGCACCAAGACTCTCTCGGCATCCTAATTTGATTCAGTTTTAATACGGTCTGCTAAAATATTCTAACCCCATGAATTCAATCTTAATTGGTCAGATCAAAAAATAGGTGTCCCTTAAAAATTCTTTGCTTGACAAGGTGCCTTCTATTCGCAATCCAAGTTTAAATCCTGAGTCTTTGGAATATTTATTAGTCCTTTTATTAAACAAATTGTACCCATATTAAAGCAATAACGTGTACTACTGTAATTTGGTCACATGCTATATTTATTGAACTATCTTGCCTCTCCTTTAGTTGAAGATTCTGCAACAGAATATCCGTGTCCTGGGCTGTTAAATAAATATGAGACTTTCTGCATTGATGATCTATAGGTACTGACGATAAATCATCGTCGTTAAAAGGCGTTGATTAATATCCTCACTCACAAGTGTAAAATAAAACACAAATTTGTATAATAATTTTAAGAAACACGTACTCATTTCAAGTAAGATATGGTAACCGCAAACAGATAGATGAATATTTCACTGTAGTAGGTGAATAAAATCCTTTTCTTCCAAGCAATACCTTGAATCCTTATGTCGGAGGACGAGAGATACACAGAAAGAATTTTTAAATCAGAACAAGAGAATGCTTGGAAAATACATTAGACGCTTAGTTGTGTAAATGCTTTCATTTTTTTCACATAAAATTAGTGTGCTCATTGCAAGAAGCAGTTAACATATTTACTGTAGCTTTTGCCACCTTTGTTGGGTAAATGACAGCTCCACGATAAGCTTTCCTGCAACGAGAGAAAAATTCACGTGAAATGATAAATTAGTTAGCTGCATCTTTTTATGATTTTTTTTGCTTTTGAGTTGGGAGATACCTGGCAAAAAAGTTATAACTACATTCTTATATCAACATTTTATTACACAAAAGTGTTGCGGTGATGTACTTACCCAGAATATACGATCAAACTGAGGGACACGGTGTCTGAAACCAGTAGATACATTTGAAATAACTGACCTGGATTTTTATCAAGTTGCTTTTAGCGTGAAGTTATGCATAAAGCTTTGCAAATGTGTTTATTGAATGCATACACTTTAAATATTTCCTCATTATACGGACAAATGTAATTTCATTGAAAACATTGGTGCTTTCTCCTGCACGTTAATACAAACCAAAATATTAATTGCTCATTAAATTGTAATTTTCTCGGACATTGGGGCAGATAAAAAACTCCTATTATACGTAATTTTCTGCTAAAAATACGACCTCACATGTCGTGGTAATTAAATATCCAATCCGGGGATGGAAAAAGAAGTATTTGTTCGATAAAATAATTATTAAAATGAATAGAATACTATTCCGATACATTTCCTTAATGGAGCCCAGAAAGGTCGCTTTTATGTTGAAAACCATTTTGTTCATATAATTAGAATATGATGTCGAGCAATTTATTTTCTCCCAAAATAAACTTACTTATAACGATCTCGGAATCGTGCGCTAATTGTTAAACCTTGTGTGGGTTAACGAATTCACAAAGTAACGGCTAATTTTATATAATTCTAAACGTAGTAAATAATATCATGCTACAATGCCTTTTAATCATATAATTTTCATTTAAAAGATAAAAAATTTTTTATCACTGTTCTGAACCGTTATTATTTGCTGGATATTACTTGGACATCCTCGCGTTCGGTCTGAATTATTTTCTTCTTCAGTTCTGCGTACTTTTGTTAGACGTTTAATGGCGTACAAAATGTCTACCGTCTTCCTTTCTTTACCCAGCTTACCTAACAGTCTTCTTTCTATCACACCTCCACTACTTGGCAACATTTCGTTTACCCACTATTTCCGTCATCCTCGGTTTGTACTTCCTCTAAGCTTCCACGAAAATAAATCACCTCTCCACTCATTTTTAAAGCACTCTGCATGCTGCTTTTAATGTTTCCCTCCCATTTTAGTTAAAAATCACCGACGATAACGAAGGACCTTGTCTCACTCTACTGCCTATGACTGCCCTTCACCATCCATTCGTTTCCTTATGACGTCTGATTCATGCGTATGCATGTTTCAAATTATTCACCTGTCCCCTAAATCTGCTCCCATGATCCACAATACTTCCATCAGCTTTGTCTGATGAGCTCTGCCGAGCTCAAAATCCGCGGAACACACAAAGGCGTCCTGGTTGTATTCTAGTATATTTCTTTAGATTTCTGTCCTCATTATCTCATTAATTCAATGGCGTCACATTCACCTCCCTTTCCAAACCCTGCGCCGTGGTATTATATGTCATTATATGTCATGTGTTATATTATGAGCGAAAATGTTATGGATTAAAGGTACTCTTTTTCCATTGATAATTATTAATCATTCATTCACCACTTTATTTACAATGTTATATTGTTTATTACGGGAACTATAATATGCTGAGCGTGAATAGCAGTAGTCATTTCATTATGTGCTTTTATGTCATCACTAAATAAATGTAATACTTTCAAGCGTAACTTAAAAGCACAATATATAATAAAGGGAAGTTGACTCTTTTCAAAGGTCCATTTGCTGGTATTTGAACAGGTTCTATGTAGCTATACTTATGTAAAAATGAGCGTAATAAAATGGTCCTAAAGTGTTCCGACCATCGATATTGATCTCAGTAATATGAGGAGATAGTTGAGTGAAGCCGCTAATTTATTTTCATAACAATTAAAAGACCCTATTGTTAAAATCTTGACCCTTTATGTAATATTTTAGATAACTAAGGGATTCACCTCCATATTTCAGTGGAAGTAGTTCTTATCTTAGTCGTAATTTTTTTACTTTTAATTTAACAGAATTTAGAATGGAACATAACTAAATTTTGCGCTAATAAATAATGTCTAAATCACATAATATCAAACTTCATAAATATTTTGTCCATATGCTATGAAAAAATAGTATTTTGTCTAGACCGTCAGTCATCCATGTGTCACTGTAGTTGTGTGCATAAAATGGAAGTCAAATTTATACAATAACATTAAGTAATTAATATCAAATACATTAAGTACTTAAAAATGAATTTTCGTGCAACATTTTTCTGCACAAGCCCCACTGGCCGCATTATTTTCTTTTTTTATTTTAACAATTAATGGGGTTCAGTTCTTCTAAAATATATCAATTACCATCTTTACTTTTCCCTTTGTGCATGCCCCGTTCGGGGAAAAGGAATTTTCTGATCTCATCACTTACGCTCCCTTAACAGCTTACTCCAGCGATGCGACTTCCATCTAAATCTACCGAGATTTTACGTTCGCACTTATCTTCTCTTAGATATTATTCCTTAAAGGCATTTCGCCGTGTCTTTTTTTAGGAATTCGGACCTTTCAATGCCGGAAGAGAACATGCGCTTCCCCTCAAACTAAATCCTTATCATTTCCAAATCCGCCCATCCTGTCTTCCTTTCACTTCAACATCCACGTTTTTTACCTGTCTCGCGCCATTCTTCCCTTGCCGCCCACACCCGAGGTACCTGTCCACCGATGACAGACGAGTGCCGATCGGACTCCCTACTCATACTCCGGGGCAGCATCATTTCTCTCTATCGAATGCCTTCTTTCACATTGGAAAGGTAGGGATGCATCTCTGCGCCTCTCTTTAGAGTTTCTAAATTACATATAGGGTTACTATATTACCACACAGTTCTTCTATATACATGTATGTTCCAGCGGAAATATTTAGGTTTACGCAATTAGAATATCACAGTAATCTACCAAAATACCAATAAACGTGATAACTCTATTGAGCACCTAATCTCAGCTCATATCCCGCTTGAGGTATACACTTCGGCATTTTTTGGGGTATTTCCATTTTCATTCTTTCTCTCTCCCATCGTGGTCATATGGGCGATATCTTTTACGCGCGATATACGCCCCTACAACCCAGATTTTTATGTATCGATGGTCGGTATGTGATAGAATAACGTGCGGAAAAATTTTTAGTCCCTCTAAATTCGGTTTTATTGAGGGCGTTGGATATATCTACCACCACAGAAATCAACTTGAAGACGAATTTGATAGATGAAGTTAGAGACCACCTTTTACTAACCATTGCGGCATGATGAAATTCCCACATTCAGGTTAGCAAATAGTTACATTCCGTTCGTCACATGCTGCATCCGAGAGGGCTTAGCTACCTTGGTTATTAGACAATATTGACTGGGGATTCACTCACAGACCTCATCCGTATCAGAATTGTGGATCCTCCTGTTAGCAGGCGAGTGTTCCAGCCTTTGAGGGGCTTACTGGTATTACGATGTATTCACGATTCGGAATGACATTACATGTATGGCACTATCGAGGTTGAAATACCGTGGACTACAGGGTTGATAATTCTGTTGATATTGGTTTACCTACTGAGTTAATGATTACCCCATCTATTGCTTCCTTTAGAGAGTGATTGGTGCCTGGTACATTTCGTCATAAAAACGTTACATACGATTCACATCACAGCGTGCCGAAATTATTCCTAGGCTGTGGCTCGAGTTTGCAGAAATGAAGTAAATGTGAGTTTTTCTATCGTATACTTTGATCATTTTCTTATTTTTCCCTTTCCCGCCGTTCTCTCGTATTCAGCCACCACCACTTGCCTTAGGTGGCTCACCAGATACCGCTTCCCTTTTGT
Source organism: Hetaerina americana (assembly GCF_022747635.1). Lineage (NCBI taxonomy): Eukaryota > Metazoa > Arthropoda > Insecta > Odonata > Calopterygidae > Hetaerina > Hetaerina americana. The sequence continues at coordinate 42,167,303 of NW_027286763.1, forward strand.
ATTCCTCTCTCCATTTTTTCCACATATCGTGTGCATTACCTTCCTTTCTAATCCTACTGAATCGACCCCTTGCTTGGGTATCTCAAGTAAATTGACAGCTTAAACTTTGCTCATGTGCTTTCTCAATTTGATAATTTTAGTTTCTATCGATTAATAGGTGTTACTTATTGAACGTTTTTGACCTTTTAACGATATGCATATCTCGTATTATTAGAAACGCTATCAAGAACACAATTGAACTCGAGAAACGTTGGATTTTTATCGCGGAACCCGTCGATACTATGAGGAATCCGTAAATACTACAGCATTTTAATGAGTCAGGAAATATGCCACATGGTTCGCCTCGGTAAGCTGTGTGCGATGTCTGAAAAAACTGTGTTTTGGATATTATTTTGGCAATTATTCGTTCGGTTAACGATGCCAAAAGTCAATGAGTATCAATATACTGGCATTTATCATCCTACAGAATCCTGTGTATTCACAAACTGAAGTTTTATCTTATAAGTTTACTTGTAGAATTGGACTTTTACATGTATCACAACCACTTAAATAACAGTTTAACATACTTACAGTCGAGTACTAGACTCGGATTGAATAGGTTCCGTTATAATCGCCATTCCAGTGATTTCGGTTGTTTCGGAAAAATCGTTCGGATTAGGCTAGGAATAAGCCTAAGTGCATTTTTTATTAACTGATTTCTACGATTGGTAAATATTATATTAATATTTGAAATGGTTTTATGTGTGTATTATTATTAATTCATATTTCAATATGACACGTATGAAGCAAATTGACAAAATTCTTATCATTGGCTTAATTATTTTCCAAAACTCTACTTCTAATAGATAACCTTACTGCCGCGAGCTTCATTAATAATCATCTCTCTTCCATCCTTTCCGCTTGGCTATCGATCCGTGGATCTTTTTCCTACTCCACAGTTATTAGCTTACCCCCTTCTCAGTCCCCTTACGCTGGTTGGCTCTCTCTCTTTTCAATTCATCCCCTCTGCACTTCACTTGTCCATTCTCCTGGCGCCCTTTCACTCTTCTCCTTTGGTGACGTTTCCTCAAGAGCTGGGCATCATGCTATTTACTTCTCTCCGCTCTCCTCCTTATGGCTTTGAGTGCCATCTTTCCTCTCGTGCTCCATTGTCTTACAGCTTTTCCATTTAAAGCAGGCTCGGTAAATTAGCCCTTCCCGTTGAATGCTCCATCATCACGTTTTATCAATCCGAGAATTGGTTTGTAGCAACTCCCCAAACTATCATCATCCCCACCAATCTTTATACTCCCTCATTACTTTTCGTACCCGTATATTCCATTGCCTACCGGTCATATTTCATTCTTGACCTTCCTACGTAATTATTCCCTTCTATTTTTCCATCAGTTTACATTTCCTTCCTTTTAAATTTCTAAAACTTTTATCTCTACATTTATGCGATTAATTGTCCGAGATGAAGTTCCATCATACAATTCATGATTTATTTATTTAGATTTCCAAATCTGAATCCATCCCTGAAGTATATGAAAATTATTATCTCCTGAACTAAGGGATTAAAATGGGAAAGCTTTTCCGTGGGAAACTAGACTAAATTAAAGTAGAAATTCATCAACTTGTCTTTTTACTTTGAGTTTTGTTGTTGTCAAAGTTGGATATTTTAGTTGTTAAATGTTTTGCTTGAGCTGGGAAATACCAAAGTCAGGTCTTGGCGTAGTGACTTCCATCAGTTATGTTGCATTAGGAATGATAAAACTACTAAAATGTCGTACTTTTTCTCATCTCATTTCAAATCATCCGACCTTAACATCGTCTATTTGTTGAAAACTGTATCCTTACACTGCTTTTTTTATCGCTCACTAATTCCTATCGTGTGTCACTACCAGGATAGGATTTTTTTCTTTGCGAGATTGGATTCAATATAACTTACGAGTATTTTGTTTGCTCTAATGCTAGATTTGAATAATGATATTTTATAATCTACGAGCAAGGCTGGAAGTCTTCATAAATAAAATTAAAATCGACAACGCTCTGATGTTTATAGCTTCCATCCGCTGCAAATTCACTGGTTATGATGGGGATACAAAAGTGGAAAATTATCAAAAAATACCATCTGCCGGAGAGCATCACAGGGCAATGAACTCGTTGGTGTCTAAGGCTTATACGTATTTTTTTTTAGCAATGCCTTAGCGGAAAAATGAACTCACGGTCATCTCCCGAACAATGGTGGTTTCCTGTCATATGCTGAGTAATTGTTTAAAATAATTTACGATGCATGGTCATATATTATGAAGAAATATGAAGGTTATGTCCTCAATATGTCGGCATTATATCTCTTTTGCGTCGCAACATTATCAGAGAATCTATTCCGATTGTTCCCCTTCACTGTCGTCAGTAGTCAGAAGCTGTGCGTAAATTTTGTATTATTTAAATGCTTGTAATTTGAAAACCCTGTGGACAGTTTCTTTCGAAAATCATCAAAGTTCTGTAAGGTGCAATTATTAAAAAAATTGATGTACTTAAAATTATTAGCTGCTTACCGTGTCTTCAGGCAGAAGTATGTATTAAAAAAGGCCTTGGTAATAACGAGGCGTTACGTTATTGCGCGTGAGCATTATTATTTTTTCTTCCTCATTTTATCTGTGGTATTCCACAGTGCTTTCAGCGTAATGAATCAATGCTAAAATGTATTTTTTCTTGTTAAATTACGCATTTAATTTTCCAATTTGGTCTACTAAGGCCTTTTAATTTTAATAAATAATGAAATAATTAAAAAGACTTACATTTACCATGCATGTTAATTTACTTCCTTGGTTAGTTTGACTAATATATTAAATTAATATCGCGGCCGGACACTAATCAATGGGAGTATATTCAGCGTAAATCAAACTTTCAGATATTTATACGCTTAACTAATGAGACTATGTGCATACCATATATTCGATTCGATCTCATTTGATCGAAATTGGTGCCTCACCATGGTGCCTGCAGGTTAGGTCCCATCTTTTCGTGGTCGTGAAATTAAACTTCATCGTTGCAGGGAATACCGAAAGTTCACTTCTTTGGTGCGCATCTAAAATTCCTGTCCCTCACTCTCGCTGGTTATCTTTTTATGGTATTTCCCCTGCCATAACTGCGTTCTTAAACCTCGCATCATCCTCCTTCAGGTCCCTTTCCCATCGGCGGGAGTGTTTTGCCGGCGCTTCTCATCTCGCCAATGCATCATGCATTCCGTAAAACCCCTTAAATCCAACCTCCACTTCCTCACTTCCCTCAGTTGCGCGTCCCAAACTTCACGGTCCCCTTAACACCGACCTCACTCTTAGAGAGCTCCGTGGCCAACCCGTAGTTTTCCTAGCCTCACTCTCTCGCTTCTTTTTTCATTCCGCCGTCCTTTCCTGACGCGTGCTCCTATTTAACCTCACTACCCTCACTCACACCGGCATGTCCTCTCAATCTCCCTTCTATTTCTTTCTCATACCGTTCTCCTCTTCTGAGGCTCGTATTCCTCCTTTCGCTTTTCTCCGCTATTTCCCAAGCTCATCTGTTATACCCTTCCACCCGTTCTCTCTATGTCGTTCTCCCTCCCCCACCCCCGGCCTCTATTACTACTCATCATTCCCCTCTCCTCAGAGTGGGATAACGCCATCAGCTCCTTCATTCCAGACGACGGGAAGGAATACAGGGCTTGTTGGTTGTCGAGAGGTTGAGGGAGAGGAATGGGTGAGATGGAAAGGGTGGTTTGGAGGCCAGAGGGTAGTGACGTAAGGGTTTTGTAGGATGGGGGAGGGATGGGTGAGGGGGAAGGCTTGAGAGTGAGCCATCCGTCCTCGTGGAGTCCTCAAGGGGGGTGGGAAGGGGGGAGAAGGAGGCTACACGCTTTAACAAAATACTCCACCGTGGGTCCATGGGATCATTTGGGTGACCTGATACAGTCTCGTAACCCCACGCTTTCCTTTTCGACGATAATGATTTATTCATCCGTTTTTATTCACACAAAACGTGTATTTTATCGAATACCCGTTATAAATTAAGTAATTAAAACCTGCATTTTTATTATAATAAGAATAGATATTAATGTTTACCGCAATGAAATCAATCCTCGATTTCCGGAAGGTGTTTTTAGAGGGAAATATTTGCTCCACTAAGAACAACGAGACGTGTCCTTGTCGCTATTGATCCATTCATTCGATGGAAGAAAGGACTTTTTGACAATAATATGCTGAAAACTTAAGATTCGTTTTTACTGGATTTACTTGCCTAAAAGTAGGAAATATCAATTGGCAAATTTGATGTCTTAAACGCCATTATTCATAATAAGCGTTGCTAATGTTTTTAGGCCTATTGTTTTCTTGGTCGTACGAAACAGTGGTAAACGAACGACTCATCGTATTACTTGTATTCGCAGGATCATACGATAGAATTAGGTTTGTGACTCACCATGCTCGTCTCACACTCAATCTTGAGAGAAGTATGTTCATCATGAATTTAATACCAGGAACTGATTTCTCAGAAGAGAGAGGATGAAATTTTATGTTGCTGCAGTAAAAGTTGGACCTTAATAGGTACAATAGTTGAGAATGTTTTTCGTGCAAAAACGCAAGAATCTATCACTAGATTATTTTATAAACAAAATGGACTGTACGCCCGTCCCGAATAATTAACTATAAGAAATACGGAAATGGAAAATGTTGACACGATTATATACGAGGGCTATCCAGAAAGTAACCTCCGTTATGTTATAAAAATACGCTGGAATAGATACAGACTTTTTAATTTTAATCTCAAAACTACATCTCTACTATTTAATGCACATTCGCCAGACAGATTTAAACATTTGTCGAATCTTTAAACTAGTTTTCAAATTCCTTCAGCATAAAATTCTGCTGCCCGAGATCACAACCAACGGATGTCGGTGCCTTGAAGTTCCTCGCCGAGACGAGCACAAAACATGTAGCAGCCTAACTTTTCGGTCGAGTTTCCATGCAACAGAGTCGTAGAAATCTGTGGAAAACTTTCAAAAGATTTCAGATACTGTAAAACGGCGATTTTCACTAACTTTTCATCAATTTTCAGGTGCAGTTCATTGTCCACCGCAGACGGGCGGTCACTTCCTTCATCATCATGGACATTTATGATCACTCTTAAACGAACGACAACACTGACGTACAACTCTATTCATTCATAACATTTGGTCCGTACAGAGCACAAATTTCCCGATGAATGTCCGCAGCTTTGAAGTTTGTTATCAGTGAAAACCTTATCGCTCAACAAAATACACATTTCGCGGGAATTCCAATTGTATTGTTCATTGTGACTCGCTATTGTAAACTAAGGGCAAGCGGCGAGACCTTCCAAATACTGCAGCTCGAGGCCTACTGACCAACTGTGTGCGTTCATATAGCGATCATTTGACTCCTTTCACTAATTCTCACGCTACATGAAAACGGAGGTTACTCATGACCTCTTCTGGGTGAAACATGCTACGCATAGAATATCTGGGCAAACAAAACAAAATGCGTGCTAACAAAATATTAGGATTTATAAGAAGAGTGTTGGGGAAATGTAGTGATAAGATAAAAGAACAATGCTAACTTACGCTTCTTAGACCTCAATTAGAATATGCTCCTTGTATTATGCTCATGAAGTTGGATTGATAATACCAAATGAAAAGTGAAAATAGAGATGCAGCTACTTCATCTTGTCACGGAAGTGAGTCTAGTAAACATATATAGTAAACATGTATATAACAAACATAAGTATAACATGTATAGTAAACATATATATATACGAGGGTCATCCGGAAAGTAGTACCCGTTCGTGAAATAAAGACACAAAAGTAAATATTAACAAACATAAAAAATTTTATTTGAAAGAGGATACTTTAAACTACTTCTCAACATAATCTCCAAGCAAATTAAGGCATTTGTCATAACGTGTGACAAGTTTCTGTATTCCTGCTGCATAGTCCTTCGCCGCCAGCTCATTGAGATACGCGAGGGACCCATCTTGCACAAATTTTTGCATAATGCAGATGGTGTTTAACAATTTCATGAACAATTGTTCGAGAAACATTGGGAAAATGCTCACAGATGTCATCAATTGTGACGCGCCGATCGTTCCTCACGAATTCGTCAACTGAGCTCACCAGTTGGTCTGTAATGACAGACGGTCTCTCCGAACGCTCATCGTCGTGTGTGTTCCCCCTCCCCATGTTGAAGTTGCGACACCACCGCCGAACAGACGACTCGTCCATTACATTGTCTCCATACACCTCCTTTAATTGGCGATGAATATCACATGGGCGAACGTTTCTTGCATTGAGGAATTTAATCACTGCCCTCACTTCACAACTGGCGGCGTTCTCAATTTTTTTAAACATTGTAAACAATCACAGAAACAACACAGGCAATGCTAGCGTCACGCAACTTGGCTCAGAGAAGGCAGACAAGCCACTGAAGCTATCTGACCTCGTCCAGCGGCTACTCGCGTCGTCAGCACTTCATGCGGCACGAACGGGTACTACTTTCCGGATGACCCTCGTATATATATCTCTATATGTATATCTATATGTATGTGTGTGTTACCTTGCGAGGCACCGCTACGTTGTAACGTAGGGGATGATTACGCCCAGGCTACTTTTGACTCAAATTACTTTTCCCCGATAGCGAATAAATTTATGCTGATCCCTTATTGTTCGTGGGGAAAAATATCTCTTCAATGTAAGTGTTCTAAACTTTATCTCTAATTATCTCTCCTACCGTAGTACGAAAGGAATAATAGTACTATATCAACATAATCGCTACAGAGTCCTCCTTCCAATTAATGAAAGAGATTTAATCAATAATTAACCCTTCGTTCCGTGAGTGATTCCCAACCTAGCTTCTCTAATAATTTTGATATGCTACTCAGTCTGTGATCACAACGTTTTACAAATCTATCTCTACCCTGCGCGCGATCAAATTCGGAAATTAATCCAACTTCATGGGGATCCCATATACTGGCAGGATCTTCTAAATGAAGCCTAATCAACGAAAGAACATTTTTCTTTAACCTTGTCATCACAATTACCGAGTACTCTTCTAATAATTTCTGATTTTTTGTTAGATTGTCCTCATATTCCCCGTACGAGGTTTGTTCTTAAGTGACGGGAAATTTTGTTATTTCGCATTGTGCAAACTGCACGGCATAAAGCCTCTTTCTTGCTATGAGGTCAAACGATCAATAAAGAGTACTACTGACAAGTTCAACGCCTTGTACATGAAGAGATGCGAAAAAATGCCCGCATTTGTGGCGAAAGAATTCACGGCTTTTTGCAACACAATAATTCACCTGTTCACTTTTCACTGCTCGTTCGTGAATTTTGGGCCAAAACAGCTCACAAACGATGTCCCAGCCTCCAAATTAACCACAAATGGCCCCGTTTGACTTTTTTCTCTTCCCAAAAATAAAGAGAACCTTAAAAGGCCGTCGTTTTGTAAGCATAGTTGATGCTAAAATTGTTTCGCTGAGAGAGATAAAGGCTATGCCAAAGATCGAGTTCCAGAAGTGTTTGGAGGTTTGAAAAAGCTCTGGCGTCAGTATATAATATTTAATGAGAACTACTTCAAAGAGAATAACATTGATGCAGACGAATTAATAAACGTCTTACCTAATTGATCAAATGCCCGTAGTTTATTCAAAACACCTCGCACATGTTTCACTCAGTAGAGGTCCTGAGTGAAAGTGATGTCTGAGTATTTTTTCATATCTGCACTTACTATTTCGTGAAGAGCTCTTATTACAAAGAGTCATCACGATGCACTTTTATAAGTTTAATTTTAATTTCCAGATGTCGCACGAACGCTGTTTAACCTTAAGGTTGTCTGATTACGCCACTAAGGGTTTGCGTAAATAGTTCAATTTTGTAGGTGATTTCGTTCTCTTTTACTGGTGGCGACCTAACACCTCCGCCATACGCTCTTGCTGCGATTTGCGGGGTACTATGTAGATGCAGATAAAGATAATGTATCCTTAAGAATACGGATATCATTGTAAACCACTGAATAGTCAGGAAATAAACTTTTACTCTTAACTATGGAGTTAATATTTTTAAAATTGAGAACGAATAAAAGAGGACCAATAACATCTCCATTGGAAACATCTAATAGGACTTCTACTGCATTAGAGCTAACTCGATCCATTACAACTCTTTCTTTCATGCTATTCAAAGTCTTCAAACCAAGGTCAGGATATTTTTATACATACATATGCCATAGGCGTCTAGCTTTGTGGGTAGGGTACTTTGAGTTACTTATTCGAAATATTTTTTAAATATAAAACGCTGCGTCCACTGGCAGATCTATTCTGAACCAAAAATATCATGAAAAAAGGCCTACGTTCTCTCTCGCAGGACTTACCTTTTCGGAAACCTGTGACCTTAGGGGCGGAGACTATGTTGCATGCCCATGTGGTATTAGAATATCTCTCTCTTACTTTCCAATTCTACATGACCTGTATTGTTATGGTGGAGGCCTGTCGCATTGTCGTGGTTAATTTTTATTCCTTTTTTTCGTATAACAAATAGCTAATTTATTAGTTGAATTAACCCCGTTTTTGGATAAAGTCTTTCACCAGTATGTTAACAAATATGCATGTTCTTTGATAATTTTTTAACGAATATTTTTCCCTTTTTCCTTTCTCTCTCAAATCCTCCCTTATCAGTCACCCTTCACACATGGTGCTTGCCACCCCTACCACACACACCTTTTTGGTGCATCGCGGGGTAATTATGTCAATGTTGAGCCCGTACTGGTTTTTCGTTTTTCAAACTTAACTATCGAAGAGTCTTTTTATTGAACTGACTATTATATGTTTCATGATCTTGCATGATTCCTCCATGTCTCAGTTTTTAAATAAAGGTGTTACTTGAGCCGTTTTCAGGCACTGGGAATTTGTGATATACTAGGGGCATCTTAAAAATGAATAATACCAAGTATATGAAAGTTCTATGATTCTTTCTTCGTGTTTTACAAATGGATTTCTACAAAGTATCGGCCTCAACCATCTCTCAAATAGATACGACGCAATTTCCGACGCTAGTTCCTTAAATATACGAGTTGGTTCTTTTATTATTTAAGTTTCAGCTAATCATTCCTTATTTTAAATGCTGAAATAGAGTGCAGCCATCATATGTCTGCATCGATGGAAAAATGTTTTAATATTTTACTATTTTTCCATACCCTTCTAGGGTGTGTGACTGGTGGTGAGAGTATTAACATAATATGGTGCCATTATACGAATAAAAATTATTCACTTGAGCAAAATATGGCGTTGAATAATTGGAGTGATTTTAGCCCTCCTAACCGAAAAGAGATATTTGAACTCATTTCCATTGTCAACAAATGATTTTAGTAAGCAGTCATTGCTAGATGACACTTATCTCCAAACATTTAAAAATCACTGTAATTGGGCAGTTATGATTCACTTTTTACTTGATTTGAAAGATATTTTGATTTTATATTTCATCATTTATTGGCGAATACCGTTTTAGATAAATATTACATTTGTATCAAAAATGTCAGACCGAACGGACCGACGAAGAGAGAGGACGGAACGGTCCTCTCTCTTCTTCGTTTCTTGTTCTTGTTTTTGTATTCTATGGTTTATTTACCCCGTTATCGACTATCTCATCTCCTGGTTAACATTGTTTTCAGGCTCCTAGCCTTGCACCACAGGGGCTGCGCTTCGGGTTTCTGCATCAGCTGCGTCGCAGTGGTGTCTTCGCTCTTGTGCGTCGCCTCCAACTACCCCACCGCACCACAGACTTAATGGCCACTAGCCACAGGCCAGTCGGCTTTATGCCTCGGTGGTGCTAGATGTCTCTCGCTTGATATAATTTTCCGCATCCTTGTGTGAATGACGTGTGTCGAGCGTGGCTTACTCCTCCCTATGAACGCCGCGCCGTTGTTAACGACACCAATGACGACAATGTGTCATTATCCTCCTCTTTAACAGGTTAATCCCGTCATATCCACACAAGAGTTTGTCTAACTCCTTTTTTTTCAATTTTTTCAGTGATTAGTGAGTATTCCGTTAAGTCTGGCTTCCGCCGTCGTCATCGTGTCCTCGCGCTGTCTCATAAGTGCCTCTTTGCTCATGAAAGGTCTGTCCCAAAAATAAGTAGAATAAATGTGGGTAAAAATTGATTCCAGAGTTAAGTACAAATTGCTAAAATTCTTCATAAGAGCACCCTAATGTATCAACACACCAATTCCAGGCCCTCCGCCAGTTGTGATACAGTATCCTTCCTATAAGGCATCAACAGGACCCTCGTTGAGGCAACTCGTCATCGCATCTTTGACATAATCCAGTGGTCCAAAATGGAACTCAAAGGGTTATACTTGGCTCGTACCCAAAGACCCATCACAATCCACAAATGATCATTGACTGCCCAAGTGCGCAAGTATAAACCGTCCCGGTGAGTGAAGTCTCACCTTTACCGGTCATTGTACATAAGAAACGCATGTCTCGTCACCAGTAACCACCTATTTTACAAAACGTTCGGGTCGCTTTCACCCTGGTACAAGAGGCCCACGGCAAGATTTTCACACAAGCAGTCTTCTGACAGCATCTTGGTACACCTTTTTCATGGCTAAATCTTCTGTAAAAATGAGATACCCTGTGGATTTCTGAATATTGCACTCGGCTAGCGTCCTGACACTTGGGGTCAACAGAATTGAGCATGTGTCTTACTTTTGGCACTTTTTCATTGCACTGTGTTGTTGATGGATGTCCGGGGCATTCCTCGTCGCCAACCTCCTCTCTACCCTTCCGGGACATCTTGTGCCAGCGAAAAACAAATTCCTCGGAACATCGCTGTAACTTTCGAACCCGATTTTACGAGCTTAACACGAACTTTTATCGTATATCAATGCTCCATGGAACGTGGCACCATGAATTCGTGACGCGAGCCTCGAAAAGGGGTCTGATTTCGTAGTGATCAGCACACTGTAACGGCCCACAGACAATTTTTGCGGGTTACTTTGCTTTCCCAACTCCCACCACCTATTCTGCCACAAATCGTTCCACTCCAGCCGTCCACGTCGACGGAAAGAATCATTCTACATTATTTTTGGACAAACCATGAATACGTCCATGAAATAGTCTTTGTCATCTTCTATTTCCTTAACCATTTCTTCAGGACTACGCCAACCCGATCAAGGAATTTATCTACATCCAAACGGCACCCTGAAAACCGCAGGTAGGGTGTGTGGCAGGGGGTGATTACACACCAGATATTCAGCATCAAAAATAAATCTAAGTCAGCTATTTTTCTCTATGTATATGATAGGAGCTTTAGGTAACATGGACAATAACTAAGCTAGTTGATTAATTAAAAATAGCAATTTTCCACAAAAATAAAATTTAATGCGACCGGTTTCAATGTTACTACATCATCATCAGGTCGGAACCTGATGATGATGTAGTAACATTGAAACCGGTCGCATTAAATTTTATTTTTGTGGAAAATTGCTATTTTTAATTAATCATGATATTCCACCATATCACGCCCGAAACGTCTCTTTTTAAGCTAGTTGAGTTAAAGACAACATACCAGAGTAATGAGAGTGCCAAGAGGAAAATATTTTCCCCTCTAGCGTGGTTGAATACCGTTATTGTTCCCTTATCGTTTGTGGGAAAAATTGTATCGTACATCTGTTCTACAATTAATCTATTTAATTTTTTTTACATGATCTCTCCGACTGTAGCATCATGTGGGTTACAATACATATTCACTTTCGCTAAGGAGACCTCCTTCCAATTTATTAAAATCTCTACGGATATATTTCCTCCAAGCTCTTAGCTACTTCATTGTTTATTGTGACCACCATTTTGAGAAGCAAATTAAACTAATGTCCTCACGGATTCTATCTCCCTTTCTCCAATTTCTACCTGCGGAGAGGTATTCTTCATCTACGGATCAGTGTTGCCATTTTAATATATCCTTTGTAGTTTTTCCTCCCCTTCGCTCCCAGCTAAGTTACCTTGCCTATCCTGTACTGTGCATAGTTTTCATAGCACTTATTATGGTTAGGTGCGCAAATGACCTCAGCCTGTCGGTCGTCTCCCCTTAATACTACTACTACTTATTATGGTTAGGAAATAGGAAAATTGTAATGGCTACTTAACTTTCAGTTCACTCTACTCGTTTTTCCAACGTATCCAATTAAACTATTCTAGAATGGAAATGTAACTGTTTCCAAACCTGATAAGAGGAGCTCCTTGAAATAATACTTCCACTGCTAAAAACGTTTACCTACCAGGATATCTGCGATCCCGATCCGACAGAAAGCACACATCTACGGCCTGCGGAAGTGTAGCATTACTGTTTAAATTTTACCTCCAGCCTACTCCATTCACCCCTTTCTATTCCCAACGTATATAGGACGTATGGATGAAAATTCATATCACATCATCCTTCACATACATTATCTCCTTATACATCTCTCCTTCCAAAATAATTTCCAGAGGACGATCTGAGGGTAATTTTCTCTCATTTTAAGGAAAATGTGGCTTTATGATACTTAAATCGCGTATAAACACACCTGGTTGCGCAATAGCAATTATAAGGGGCTGTTTTCAATTCATTAAAAACAACAAAATCAATATTAATACTTCTTCAGGGTAAACTCAGATTACTACAAAAAATAAGCTATAAATCATATGCATCGTACTTACAAATCATACAACCATTTTGCCTAGCACCCATGCCTTTGTGAAGGACGATCAGATCACTTTCCTCTTTTGTTTCATTTTGATGTTGGCTTAATAAACATTAAGTTTATTAGATCACCTTACTGGGAATATTGATTTCCATAAATTTTCTACAGCAACGTTTCTTCCTCTGTATACCTTATGGTGCCTAAATTGTAACACATTAGACTTGGAGTTAGGAATATTGAACTCAATTATTAATAGCCCCCTATGAAGGGCCGCCATACCACCATTAATTCCGGCAACTTTTCCCGATCATTCTGTTTTCCTAAGCTGCGCTACGCTACTTCATCAGATAGCGAAATGGCGCCCGTATACATTTCGCCTAATACAGAACTCCACAGCTTAAATTTTTACCTATTGCTCTAGCCAGAGAGACTAAAAAGGTAATCAAAGCTAACGTAACTTCACGTGAGAGAATAAATGAACTCACAAAGGAAAACCTCACAAATCACTCTCCAAAAAGGAAAACCTTTCCTGGATACTACTCCACATTATCAGGAAAAAAACATATACACTTTCCTTTAGGAGCAATAATGATGAAAAATAATTTATGCGTCTCTTCCGCATCACGAGCTGACATTTTTGCTGAGCACCTACATGACGTCTCCTACATTAACCCAGAGGAGTTACGGCGCCACGACACAGAACTTAGATTAACGGAAAGTTTGCTAAAAGCTAAAATATTAGCGGGAATTTTGAGGGAATCCCAAAGCATTTTGGTCGTAAATTATAGAGATTCAGTGAAATAAGTCAACAGTTAATGCACTCAAAAATGATTAAGGCGAAAGAGTAACCAGCAGTTCGGAAAAGGCTTGCTAATTAAACTCCTTCTTTCTAAGTGTCTTCACCAATGTCTCGCTGATTGTCTCCGATAGCTTGCCAAATCATGCTCAAAATTGAAATCCAATTTAATTGGATAGAATATTTGCTAAAAAATACTAAGCCTAAGAAATCCTCCGGGCCCGATGAAATACCTGCTCGTATATTTAAGGATCTAGCTTTGGAAATTGCGCTGTATCTAGAAATCATATTTCAGAAGTCGCTAGTAAATTATGAGGTTCCCAGGGATTGGAAAACGGCTAACGTAACACCATTTAAAAACGGAGACAGTGAGGAACCGAGCAATTATAGATATATTTTCTCAGATCAATTTCATGCAAGGCCATGGAAGATATACAGGTACATCGTGGCTAGTTTGATTGTGAGACACCTCGATGGTCAGGAGTTATCGATGAAAAATCAGCACGGTTTCCGAAAGGGTAGATCCTCCGAGACACAACTTGTGCCTTTTATTTCATGATTTTCTTATTTCGGTAGAGAACAATGTCCCAGTGGACGAGCTTTGTGTAGATTTTAAAAAAGCTTCGACAAAGTACCTCATAGTAAACTAATCACAAAGCGAGGAGCACATGACATGCATAAAATATTCTGGGATGGAATAAAAACTTTTGAATGATCAGGTAGAAAAAGTAGTCATAGATGACGTCAGCTCAAATTTAGTAGAAGTTACTTCAGACGCTCCCAAGGGAAGTGTGATCGGATCTCTTTTATTCCTACTTTACGTTAACGACATTGAATCCGTAATCACTCGTAAGATACGTTTATTTGCCGATGATGCTGTAGCTTATAGAGATATCCGTAATCCTGAGGGCACCGCAGCTTTATCAGATGACCTTAATGTTATACCACGCTGGTGCGACACTTGGCCAGTAGAATCAATTTTTAAAAAGTGTAATGTGATGAATTTTTAGGAAAAGAGTAGTTATGAGAAAAACAAATTTTCGCTTTTTCACCTCTGTGGATAAGTAAAATTGGTTTTTCTCATAATGACAAACTTCCACTACATCGCCTGAATCTGTTGAATATATTCGTAGCTCAAGCGTAGCGTATAAGGTCAACCTCTTTCTTGAAATAGTAATTCCCTCCCGAACGCCCACATTGGGAAGACCGAAAGGGAATATGTAGACTCGTTCAAATACTTAGGCGTTACCCTCACTCAAGACATCTCTAGGAAATATGTGGGCAGCCTAACAAAAAATTAGGATTTATTAGAAGATTACAGGGTAAATGTGATGAAAAGGTCAAAGAGAAATATTATTTGTTGCTCGTTAGGCCTCATTTAGAATATGCTGCAAGTATATGGTAACCTCACGAAGTTGAATTAATTGCCAAATTGGATCACGAGCAGCGTAGAGGAGCTAGAATTGTAAAACGTTGTTATGATAAACGTAGTTTTAAATACGAATAGTTCTAAGTGCAATCCCCCTATTTTTTAAGTCTGCTCTTTCATTTTATCATTCTTGCATTGAAAATTCTTCATTAAACTAATTAGGCATTTTTCCAAAACTGTTGTTATTTCGTGCACTCTTTGGTTTTTTACTCTTATTTTATCTTCCATTATCATTAGTAATAGTTTGCGGTCAGTGGGCTGTTACTAACAATAACTGTGATTGTAGTTTGCTAATTATGTATGTAATCGATCAAAAGTACTTTTTTGTCGATTCTAGCAAATTCTCATTTATCATTTTTTCACATAGAATGCCTGCCTACAAATTGACTTTACAAGCGACATGTAAAAGCTAAGTGTATTTCTTTGTATTTCATCGTACTCTGTTCACTGACTGTAGCACCAAAAATATCAAAGAGGCACTTTTTTTGCAATAACACTCAGTGTTGTGCATTTACTTTCCTCTTTATAAGAATGATCAAATATAACTTATTGTATGCCGTTTACCCATTATTTGCATTCATTTTAAATAAATAGTTAATTCCTATATTTTTTATTTAGACCAATAAGGATATATCAATGGATGTTTCATGAAAAATTGATCAAAATGCGATCGATATGTGTTACGAATCGTAAGTGATGGTTTAACCTCGCATCTCCATGACAATTTCCGGTCCATGGTATTTTTATTTTACCAGCCAAGGCGAATCCTTCGGGTGACATCCGCGAAGTTCTATCTGCGCCCCATGAGAATTCTACTGTCATAAATATTTTATTTAGCCTCTGCATTATTGATCGTATTTATTCCATGCCTACATTTTCTCGCGGATTTCATACTTCTGTGATCCTACAGTCATTGCATCTCTTCATTTGCACCTATATACTGGAATTTCTCTCGAAGGCCTTCGACCATATATTTCATCTTCAAGAGCTCAACTCCATGTCATTTAAGACAATTACTTCTGGTTCTATTCATAATTAAAATGTCACTCATTTAGTTGCATACAAATTAAAACGAGGCTCATTTACCTATTTTTTATGATATAATATATATACAGGCATAACAATTTTTCTCAACACTTTTTAGATATTGCCACTTCATATAAGAATAGAATTCCAAAATACCTTGGGTATTTCTCTTTTTAAAAATAACTCCTGGGAGCAGAGTTCCTGATAATTTGTCTAAAATTTCGTATTCATTGAAATCCTTCGCTCGTCGTCATAAAAAACAGTCATTTAAGGATTTAAAAATACGTTTTCAAGCAAATAATATTGTTAGAGCTGATAGAATGGAAAATAATCAATTATGGCGTCATGTAAAATTTTATTCGTAGTATTTTTGGTCCCCGCCTCTCAGACAAAATATCGTCTCACTCAAAAAGATAGAGTTAGTATAGACACATTGTAGGACAAGAATAATCAATTCCTCCTTCAACAGGAATATTTCAAATAGTAGGATATATTTTTATTCTCCTTATTTTATAAAAACCTTGGGTATATTTCTGGAATCTAAGAGTGATATTTATGTTACAGAATCTCTTGTTTATATTTAGTTTTCTCATTTGCTTTCATTTTCTTCTTATTCAATATATTTATCATTTCACTTTCTTTCATCTCATATCTCCTCGCTTTCGAGGATTTTCATACAATTCTAGCTCGGTATTATTTGATGTCTTTTCCATAATATTTTTCTCCGAGAATCAAGGAATTTCTCAGGATATAATATACTCTTCTTCAAGTTTACTTCATTTCTCATTCAAATCAATTTTCTCAAAATAATTTCTTTCGTGAGAGACCGACATTTTATCATCGAGACGATCAAATCCAACTTATTGCCGATTTTTCTGTTTTTATAAATGTTTTTTATTCATTTTTATCCAGTGTTTCTTATCCATATAGCCGCTATATTTCCTTCACAAGAAAGCATGTGTTCACGCATGGTAGAGTTTCCATTTCCCCTTTGGTATATTTTCCGCGGGACTCAACCCCTTCCAGACCCTTCTCTATCTTTATTATTCAGCGCTGTTTTTTCCCCGATGAGCACATATTCATATTTCGAGTTGGAGTTCTGGAAATTTGGCGTTATCGAAAATAAACGTAAATTTCATGGGTGGGATTCGTGCCTGCGACTAGAAACAGTGGGGAATGAACAACAGCCGCGATACAGACCCCAACAGCCTCTCAGCTTCTGCTTTATCTTGCCATCCAAAAAAAAATCTAACCCATTTCCCCCAGCCACTCTTCTACCTTTTGCTTTTGCTCTTCCTTCATTCATTTTCACATTTTACTACTTTGGTGTTCGGTCGGCTTTTTTTTCGCGCCCTCTCTCTCTTTCCTTACCACCACCGCTAAGAACTTACTTTCGTTTCAAAAGCCTTCTTTCCCTTCGTTTTTGACCCTAAACTCTAGTAACCCTTCCACCTTCCCGTACCTTCCCATTCCTCGGGGTGTGCAAGGCAACGATACTTTCCAATTCAACAGATTATTTATTTTTCCCACCTCACTCCCTCTTCAGCTTCCAGTTTTGTATGACTGAAGGGATTTTGTTTTCCTCAATGTTTTTTATCGGACCTAATTGAAGCTGGGAAATAATCTTGAGGGAGGGAAGCAGCTGGTAATTTTATCATCTTTTGAATTACAGGTGATTATATGAATAGGCAAATATTTGCTTGCCTCTAGTCTTCCAGGCGTATTTTAATTATTGACTATCAGCAATAATGGCCTGTAAAGCGACGCAAAAACCCTTTTTATTAGTTTATCTTTTCAGCATTAAATTAATTTCACAAAGTCTTCATCTTAAGATATCGGCTGTCCTAAAGTTGTAGAAGCACTGCTTTGAATTATAGAGCTAAATCTAGGCTGCATTTCAAACTGGATGTACCGTAAAAATATTTGAAATATGAATTCATTCACCTTTAAATTTAGAGAATGGTTTTTATTTTGATATTATTATTTCGCTGTGAATGTACTCTCAGAATTAATAATTTAGGAAGAAATGATAGTTGGGGGTAGTTAACGGCAGAGTTACTGATTTTTCCTCTTTTCCGTTTTACCTACGTATCAAGAATTCGAAAAATAACTTCACATTCATACTTGTGAATTCATATATCGTACTCAATATCTTACCTATCACGCTTTTCGTCCTAATCTTAATGACGCGGATAGTTAAAGTTCTTTTCAAAATTCTGCTTTAAAAAATTTATTTTCACATTCTTTGTCGGGAGGTTGTCCGGCTGTGGTATATATCGTCTAATGGGACGAAGACTGCATCCAAAATTTAACAAAGTTTCCGCGCTATATACAAGGGCTTCTCTTTTGCTACGCTATAATGGAACGAGAGTAGTATGCCATAAAAGAGGAGTCAGAAAGAGGTTGAGAGAGGAGGCACACATGGAAACGCCATTTTGGAGCACCCTTACGAAGACCAATAGAAAAGGTGCGGGACTAACTATGTGTTGGAAGAGAAGCTGAGAACGTGTAGGAGGAATAGGTTGAAAGAGTGGATGAAAGGCCTCAACGGAAAATTATGCAATGAGGAACCGGAGTTAAGATGAAAGAGACGGAGAATATCGTAAGAAAGCCTTCAGTTTCAGATTTTATTACATTTCTATTCTTTTGATTCAAGAGTATTGCATTATCTTTGAGATTTTTGCGAGAGAAACTCTTTCAAAATCAACTCTCCATAATGATGGATTTCTTTGAGAAATCGTCCAATTCCGAATTATTATGATAAATACGCTTTCAACAAGGGCACGTGCTGTGGTTTCTCACCTCAAAGAATCCACATGACACTTGGTGATATCTTTATTTTATCCATCATCATTATGTAGTTTTTATACCTTCCTCTACGAGCTACTTAATTCAGAATGGTGGGTAAAATTAATGAACATTATATTTATTGCTAGACAAGAGAGGAAAGTTTGATAATTGAGCAAATATGACACGTGAAAATCGCTCTAAGAGAAAGTAGGTCCTTATGCTAATACAGAGATCAAACAATATTTCTTCCTCTTACTATGGAGTCCGCCGTTATTTGTGAAAAAATCCATTTAGTCTTTTTAAATGGAAGAAAAGATGATTCATGGCTAATAATCTTCTGGGGTATCACTATTTCCAAAGTGAATGCTCACTGAGACAGTGCCCTCCGAAAATGATCTTGGGGAAATGCGTGTCAAGTTTTATCATTAATGGTAGCCTACCGGTTAAAGCAGACAAGAATAATTGATACACTGGTAACCGGTACATCTCTAAGCTTTGCTGAAAACGACGCTATGTAAATACTGCAATGCCTTTCACCAGAATAAGCTATTCTTCGACCCCGCATACTTTCTTCCTCTTTCAATTCCATCCAACGTGGATAATCTTTTCCTCCATATTCGTCGCTTACCCAACATCTTCCCCACTTATTAGATTCTTCAAAGATCTATTGCCATCCTTAAATTCCCTCCCCCCAATTTTAATGCTTTTTCCTTAGTTTCTCCTTACAATTGTCCCTCCTTTTCGACCCTCCTGCCGTGATTTTCTATAAAATCTCTTCGCTTGATTTCATTCCGTCCTACTCCATCCACAATCACATGCCCCAATGTTTCAATTTATACTTATCCTCTTGTTTCAATGACCAAGTTTCTGAGTCACTCACTATTTGGCTCCATATCAAACTTTTCAACTATTTTTTCTCCTCAAATTTACTCAAGATTCCTGCGGTCAACACCTTCGTCTTTGCAAAAGCTAAGGTAATGACTCAATCATTTTTATAATGTCCCTATTACTTTATCAGTTTTCTTCCAAAGGCCTTTCGAGAAAGGCGAACAGTTGTACCTGCAATAGCTCATTCCTTTAATACTTAACTCAGGCTTCATCATTCTTCCGATTCTGTCTTAATATACTGCCATTGAATGCTTTCGCGTGTATAATATTTAAGTTAAGGTATCATGAGAATTTCTATTTTACACAAATTAACATAACAAACTATTTAATGGTATTTTCTGAGATATCCTTCTTATTAAAGATTGTATATATAAATTTTCAAAGCATATTTAACATAAAAAAGCTAGTCTTTTTAAAACCATATCGCATTTATCTTAAATTAATGTTTTAGATAGGCATGTACGTACAATAATACCGCCATTAAAATAATTTCACAAAAACTGGATTTCAATCCTGAGCATTATCTTAAAAAATATGAAATATTAAATCCGATTACCTCATTACACATCAAGGGGTCAAAGGAAACAGTCAAATAATTTTCGACCGTGGAGTTTATTTAAACAAATGCGAGCACTTCATAACAAGTGAAAACGACACAAACTTTCACGAATTTCCACCGTTTCGGATGCCATCGGAGATCCAGTGCTCGCATCCTAAGGTTATTTCCCACAAACGAGTATTCTCTGTTACGTTGCTCCGATCAAATGTCCCTACGTTTGTATGAACTTATAACAGACAAAAAACCGATTCTTCCTTTAGACACACGGTATCGAGTATCGGAGTTCCGCGTCATATAGTATATTGGGCCATAGCAAGAATAGACTTTTAACTCAATACGTTGGTATTTTCCCTGAGCAAGGTATAATGAGTTTCCATGATCTTAAGGATAAGATCAAAGAATAGTTCCCCCAAAAGCAAGGCTTGTGTGATTTAACGTCCTTAATCATTTTACTAATGTGCCGTCTTAATCAAGGATTACATTCCAGGAATAAGCTGTTGACGCTAGCCAATGTTTTTTAAGACCTCATTACTGAATTATCTGCTTTATTAATTACTTGTGTATAAAAAATCTACTCCCTTTTTAGCAATAGTAATTTTTATAAAAAAGTCTGAAGATATAGCCTAAGGTTCCCCGATACCTCTCTTACCGAAATTTTTGTGAACTGTTTTGAAAATAAACTTTTAAACTCAGGAAATAATTTTTAAACTTTGTTTTAATTGTGTATATATTTTGAATATATTCTTATTTTATGAAATAAAATTGATCGCCATTGGAACAACTACACAATATCAACAATATTCCCTTAAGAGTTTAATATCTTATGGAAAAGATTCAGCTCGATCTAACAACTTCTTAATTGTTTATTTGGGTGGCCAATAATCGTCAGGTGTAACGGACTCTATGTATTGCAAGCCTACCCATCATCATCATCTGTATTTAAATCCTGAGAATGGTTAACTGCAGCTCTTAATTCTTCCCTATTCAGTGTTAATACACTCACCCCCTGATAGAATCTCTGTTTTACGCCATTCTTAATTTGTTTCCCCCGCATTTTCCCTTGGTCTTCCTTTGCGGGATTATCCCTTCAAAAACTTTTTCTATTATGTTTCTAACTAATCAATTGTACCACATGGTGTATCAATCCATTTTGTTTTTTGCCTTAGGGTTCTCCATACGGTCATTTTCTCTTTTTCTCTTACTTATACTTCCTCGTCCCTCACTTTGTCCGTCCATTTAATCTTCACCATTCGTAATAGTTGCGGATAATTACTAATGATTACGAATGATTCCCTTGTGCTATTTTCTCTGAGATAAATCATCCCGGTAAAATAGCACAAGTGAATATAAAAAGCTGGTGTTCCATTCGTTATTCTGGCCAGATTATCAATAGAATTTGGTCCAATATCCCAAAAGATATCTTTTAAATATGTCTTTTAAAACACAAATTCTTTTGAGAATTATAGGTATGAAATGTGAATACTGTGTGGACTTTATGAAGGCCTGTACTATATTTGAACTTGTAAAAAGTGTGACAGTATGAATAGAGGTCAAAAACGTAAAACTTTTACGCTAGAAAAAATAACATGTCAATGCTTTCAAAAATAGCCGTGAGGATTATCTTATTCCATAACCACCAAAGTGATTAAAAATAAAATTAATGCAATTTTCAATTAACTGACGTGAGATCAAGAGTTTTGAGCAGAAAGCAATTTAAAAATGAAGCTGTGACCCTAAAGTTACTCAAAACAGCGAGTTTTGGTATCCTGCTTATTCCACCATGCTTTCAACTGTGACGAAATACGAGTATTTCTATGTTCCTAGCCATCTTCATCCCCTCCTACTCTACCTGACCTTTCTCATCTTCTTCCCGTACCCTCCACTCCCTCCCACCTTGCTAAGATGTATATAGAAAGTATTTTTTTTTCTGTTTTCCTGTACCTGAAGATGATGCTTATCTAACCAGAGTGTATGAAAATAGTAGTTTATCCGTGGTATCTGTTAAGAGTTTTTTTTTTAATCATTAATTCATGTCCAAGATATTGTAGCCGTCTCCTACTGTTCTGGAGCATTTAAAAAAGTGGGAAGAAAATTTATTCTACACTCTGATAACTGTTTTAAAAAACGTCTAGGATGAGACTTAAAGCCCGGAGAGGATAAGGGAAACTCATCTGAATTGACTTCAGGAGGAAATTGAATCTTGGTTGACGTAACATGCATAAATTTTTAAAATGTTAAAGGCAGAACTGTCGGTACTAGATTCCCCCCATCAATTTCAAGAAGATTCCACGGGAGAATTTACAACGTTGGAAGGCTCGTGAAATGTGAATGGCATGCTGAGTTTATGCATTAAATACCTCCATATAATCGGAAAGACGTGTCACTGACACCCAAAGGGAACTTGAGGGACCACCGTGCGTTGCATGATAAAGATGTTTTGGTTAGGTGAGTAGTTAAGGCTGAGTGAAAGGAGGGTTGTGGTAATCGCGTGAGAGGTAAAAGGGTAGTCGGCGGGGTCCTTCGTATTGGAGTTAGTGAGCAAAAGGAAAGGGGATGTGAAGAGAGACTTGAAGTGGGAAACCAAGAACGAGGCGTGGGAAGATGATGAGGACGGTAGGGAGGAAGGCCAGAGGAGAGGCGCCAGGCCAGTGACGCATAAACACAAAGAAGAAAGTTTGTGGCAGACCTAGGAGGTTAGATTACTTCATAAAGGGAGAGCAATTAAGTGATTAAATGAACTAGGAAATAAACTTGAAATATGCCTTACTCCATGTGGAACACAAACCCTTCGATTAAATCAGTTATTTGAGCAACACATGCGCATCAAGTGTGTAAGAAATTTAAAATATTAACGAATAATATTATAACACTGCGTTATGAATAAAACATATTTTCTAAGAATATCCACGAACATGAATAATGCCTCATTTTTATTGGTTCAAAATTTGTCTGGTGGGTATTCACCCCCTGCCACATAACCTAGCGGAGTCTTGCAGGGCACTAAATTATCACATATCAATGTATCCTCTAGCTGATCACTAATTTCCTTTCAGATTGAAACTTCTATTTTGTATTAATTACAAATTGGCAATTTTCCACAAAATAAAATTTGTTAATGTGACCGGTTCCGATGTAACTACATCACCGTCAGGCGAAACATTGAAACCGGTCGCATTAGTAAATTTTATTTTGTTGAAAATTGCGAATTTTTAATTAATTATGATATTCCACCATATCACGCCTGGAACGTCTCTTTTTATTCTACGTTGCAGTTTCGGGGTCGGCAATCTCATTTTGCTTTGGGCCGTGCCGCTTAACCTCGAAATATTGTCGGAAATGTTGTTCCTTCTAAATACTCAAAGGGAGTTCAAAAGTAGGCTGATCGGAAGGAAATATTTTACTATTTTCGGGCCAGAATTACCCCATGGTAGCAGGTTGAAACCGTTGCTGTAATACAGTGCATGAGTGTACTTAAGCATGAAGTCAGTTTTCTTAGAGAAATATTTTTATTTCGGTTTTCCAATGTTTTTGATAGGCATTCTCCGTCATCAATTCCTCATCCACTAAACTGACAACTATTGGTTACTGGCTGCGAGGGGAAAAATCTGGGCATCATATTGAGATATCGCTTCACCTGAGTTATTGGTTTGTGAAATTTCATCGTGGAAAATTTTTCGAACACAAAATTTAAGATACATTTCGTATGTCCGTATTAGATTATGGGTCACCTTAGCAACATAAATGCCTATCTTTCGAACATACACGAATTCAAAGGCAAAGGCCTGATTTCGGTCTTTGTGTCTATTTCACCTACTCATTATTCTTTCTTTCAGAATTAATTTTTTACAATGAAAAATTGTTTGCTATAGTGGAAATGCTATTAATGAAAATTATGGCGCGATTGAATATGTAACGAAAAGAAAATTCAGTTGAATCGGTGATTTCGGTAATTTTAGTACCATGATGTTATATTTTTACATTAGAATTTTAATTCACGAAGAGAAAATACAAAGAAAATCAAAAAAAGGTAGATAGATAGAGGTCTTTATTTGGGCGAAATGGAGACCAAATGGTCCCTTCTTCCATTTAACCCATAGGTAGAAGGATCTTGAAAAAATTAATTATCCATAAAATTAGAGATTTGAGAATATTTTGAATATAATAATATATAATTTGAATTTCCATGATTAAATGCTGAAAATGATGCTATAAAAAAATTTACTTCTTGGTAATATATTTTTTGTATTTTAGAATAACATGAATGAATATTAAGCACGAAGAAAGAATTTTCGTGTGCAAATGAAAGAATTTATTGCTATCGACTAGTTTCGCTACATTAGTCGATAGTGTCCCATTTCATCTGGACTCTCCAATGTAGCGAAACTAGTCGACAGTAATAAATTCTGTCCGGTGGAAACACCGTCTTTCATTCTTTCTTCATGCTTAACAAATGGATTTCCACAAAGTATCGGCCTCAAATATCATTTAAATGAATGACCGTTGCTCTTTCTCTCTATGATCATGTCAAGAAATGGTAATTGTCCTCCTTTTTCCATCTCCACCGTGAACTGGATGCTTCTGTGTTGTAGGTTTAGGTTTTCCAGGAACCTTTGTAATTATTCTTCACCGTGACGCCAGCTGACGAAGGTTTCGTCCATGTATCGATGCCAAAGCATTGGTTTCTTGTCACAGGTGTTAAGTGCATTCATCTCAAACCACTAATTGTACATCTATCACTGGCAGCAGTGCCGATCCCATAGCTGTACCTCTTGGTTGCTCGTAGTAATTACCATTCCACAAGATGAAACGATATACACAGGCGTATACATAGTGTCATGCTCCTGCGGTAGATCTTACATCGGGAAAACCTGCAGGTTACTCACAACATAGATTAAAGAATATCGCAGGGGGACGGAAAGGAAACAATTTAACTTATCAGCCATCGCCGAGCATGCCTGGAGTGAGCCGGGACTAGTCATCGATTTCGAAGGGATGTAAGTGATAGCAACGGACAAGCGCTTTTTCCTCCGGTAAATCCGCGAGGCTCTTGAAATCCTAAAAAGACCACGTAACATCAGCAGGAACGATGGATATCCATTAAACAGTGCGTGGAAAAGGGCTATCCAATCAGAGCGTTGTTTTTGACCTCTAGCCCTATATAAGATGGATAGAAAGCTCCTAAAATATCTTCGACCTGAATACTCAAGCAGGGTGGCCAGCAACATTGTCGTCACCCGAAGACAACTAACGCGGATGGAGGATCTGAAAGTGCCGAGGCAAGCAGTTCAGCGCCGCGGAAACCTTCGTATGAATTTGAAAAGTTTTGTTGTTTTTTTTTCTTCAACATTTTATTGAGTGTGGGAAACTCTCCCATATTCACTACCATTGTTAGTTAACGGCAAAAAAATGTGTTTTCATCACCGATGTGAGATTTTGCTCATCTCCACAAACCTAATAGAAAAAAATGCATTGGGGTAAACATTGAGGTAAGCGAGATTATTCCACATATAAGAAGGCTACTTCTGATAGACGTAGTAGCTACTTTAATAGCATTAAAGTTGGAGGCTATGCATTATTACGAAGAATGTCATGATCCCTTGGAGAATACACATCCTACTTGTTTAAGCGAGCTTTATGTTGATCTTTTAATTCAGCCCCGCAGGTAGAACAAAGTTGAAGACGACAGGACGCGTGAGACAGCATGGTGTTCTCTTAAGGCTTCTTGGCCTGGGTAAGGAGACTAATAAAGTAATATCATTATGTCTGCAATTCACTCCGCCCACCGGTTAGCCGTCGGGGGTAGGGAGGCTTAAACTCTAATTCAGGGAAAAACTTGCTTCACTGGCCTTAAACTTTCCAGCCGAGCAAGGGAAGCCAATTAGTGTGGCCATCCCGCTCAAGATTTCTTCCGAAGGGATTTCAAAATTTCCACTTCCTGAATTCATACATTTTTTTATAATTTTTGCCATATTTTCGAAATGACTTTCTAGAACGTCCACAAATGAAAACAAGTTACAAACTACCGCAGTTAAAGGTGTTTGAGATACTCCTACCAATTGCGAGAATTAAGGGGACGAAATATTTGAGTATCAAATGTGACGTTGTAATTACATTCATCTAAATCTGCATGGTACCCCCATGGCACCGCTAGACTTCTTTTTGTATTCATTTATTTTGATTCATGGCAGAGAAACGGTGACAGAAACTCTGATTAAAGATTACTGTTGCGTTTGCATATTATATCAAAGTGTAGATAGTTAAAACTCCATCGGTAAATAACTCATTCGATACTGCCTTTAACTCAAATCTGTCTGCTCATTTTAAACTTTAGGATGAACGCATGCTCATAAAATGCCTAAAAATGGTGGTTAGAAAAGAAGAAGAGGTTTTCAATTTCATGTTAGTTTTCTAAGTCTATTTCGGGCTCTTCACACGATAACCGGTGGCTTTGTCTTTAGAACATCCCCTGAGAACGTAATTCACGCATAGAGGTTTTCGCAGAATTTCAAGGTGACCTCCCGGCATCGAATCTCTTTAGTGGTCCATACTTCTTAATAGATTGGTTTGACTGGGATATAAAAATACATTTCAAGCATTCGATGGTAGTTATCAATAATAAACATCCCTAGAATTGGAAAGCGGTAATAGGTACTCGCTCTAAAATTTTTGAAATACGTGGGCCGTTTAAATAAGACCTAAGAAAAAAATAGAAAAACAAATATTTTGGATGGAATTTTTTAATTTTTCAGCATACTCTTCTTTTATCTCTATACATTTTTCTTAGAGTTTTTTCAAATTTTTAAAGCCGTTCAAAAGTAGAATATCGGAAGTTCCCCAAAATAGGTATCTACGTCAGCGATTACCTCCTAGTTTGACGTAAATCGCTTTCCACCGGGCCATTTGTTTCAAGTTTGGGAATGTAAACAGCCCCGGGGCCAAATCTGATGAATATGGTTGATGTCAAAAATTCCATGTTTAATTACATAATTTTCGTCATCGAAACTGTACAGGTGTGCCCCCGTGCATTGTCTTGATGGAAGAGACATTTTTTCTTTACCAAATGAGGACGATTTTTCTTGGTTTCTTCCCTCAACCGCACAATACTCTCCATTTGTCGTTTGTCCTTATTTGCAATTAAACGATGTAGATATATCCTAGTGTCCCCCAAAAAACCATCACTGACACCATGTCGGCCGACTTTACCGTCTTTGCCTTATTTGGAGCCGGATTGCCTTTGGTAACCCAGTGTTTCGACTGTTTCATTGTCTCTGTAGTCTATTAATGTATCCATGTTGTGTCCACAGTAATTTATCGACCCAGAAACTTGTCGGGATTGCGAAAGAAAACTCCAAAAAAGCCTCCGAATTGACTACACGATTTCGTTTGTTCTCCATTAAGAGCAAACGCGGCGCACAAAACTTTTCTCGCAAAATTGAAAAAAATGTACTTTGTGATATGCCTGTGAACTTATCTATTTCGCGAACTTTGCTTCGACGTTCACTCGAACCCATATCACGGATTTTTTAAATCATTTCGGAAGATTTCACTTCCAATGGATGTCTCGAACTACATTCCTCATCTTGGGATGTACGGCCACATTAAATTCATTTGCCCAAAAACAGTCCCAAACACAGGAGTAGATGAGCCATGAACTTCATCCATCTCGGCGTTGATCTCCTTCGGTGCTGAGATTTTTTAAAATGGCAGGGGTGATACACCGCACGAAACTAGTTTTTTTCCCTTTTCCAAATTAGCAGCTTAATTAAGGAATAATAATTTCTGAGTGACGACTCCTGTACAGCAGTAAAGAAATGGAGGTTAATCAATACAAATGAGAAATACATTCAGTTTCTTACGTACTCTTTCGGTCAAGGTTATTGCATGTGTGATTGATATGTCGCATTATTAGTGGATATTATTGCAATGATCAAAGTTGGTATAACAGTGAAGTAGGAAGAGCCCTGAGGAAAAAAAGGAAAATTAGATACTATGCTCGACGACTGCTCGATACTTCTTGCACTTCCTCGTCGGACTTGAATTTCTGTCCTCTAAGGTATTTTTTTGAGATCAGTAAACAAGTGGTAGTCGCTGGGGGCAACATCCGGGCTGTAATGAGGGTGGTCGATGATATACCACCCGAATTTATTGAGTAGGGCGGTCGTTTGATATGACACATGTGGACATGCATCGTCATGATGCAAACACACTCCTTTAGTGAGACACCTTGTTGTAACCGAGGACCTCCGACACAATATTCTGCATGGAGAAGTAGCCTTTCTCTTAATTAAGGCCTTCCTTTATTCTCATAAAGGGTGATTCTCCGGTTATTTCACACCATCTCGTCAATTGGAGCCACCGTTGATTCCGGCAAACTCAGCCACCCTGACCGCTGCTCATCGTGGACGTTTTCCCGGCCTTCAAAAAACTCCCTGCACCACTTCCACATGTTTTTGATGTCCATACACTTCTCATCGTACACTTCCACTAAATGGCGATGAATTTATCTCGGAGAAGCAGTCGTCAGTTGGCTTCGCGACGCGGCGGGAGAAAGATACGACGCCGGTATTAAAAAGCTGCTTACAAGGATGCAAAAAGTGATTGATCGTCATGGTGACTATGCAGAAAAATAGCTAAATACTCAACCTTTTCAACGATGTACTGAAAGTTGAGAATACATCTGATTTTTCATGAAAAAATAGGAGACCTTACTTATCGATTCGCCCTCGTATTGACGAATAACTATGTAGAGTTAAAGAAACGGAAGCATACTTTAAACATCGCGCAAAAAACTAAAATGTTATGCACTCTTCTTCAAGTTAAATTTTTAGAAAATTCTGGCAGAATTGCTTGCAACACCCTAGCTGTTTTGGCTTTACGCTAGGAAGTTTTATGGTAAACGCCAAACCGTTGAATCGGCAAAACGGCGATATTATGAAAGCGGGTAAAGATGACACAAAAATCAATGGAAAATCTATCCGGCATTAATGAATCGATAAATGTCATTCATAACTATCGACCGTAAGGGATTAGTTAAACGATAGCTAGCCCTTAAATTTGGTGAATTCCTGGGACCGAATGGACCCCGGCAGGAGTAGATATAGATAGAGTTGGGATCGGAAAATGATCCATGGACTCGTATAAAGAATATATTTAGGTCATAGGAAGGCAAACGGCCGAAAGGCTAGCGTTGCTCACGCCACCTGATATTAAAAGCGGAAATGAATAAGACCATATAAATTACAATTCGATATCACTAGTGTCCCTCACGAGCAAAACTCTTTAGCATTTTAGGGCAACTGCATGAATTCTATCCATAATCATAATAACTGCAAGCATCGAATATGAATGTAGGAAATCAAATTTCGTGAGATACAACTCAATATATTAATACACATAGAAATGTCATTCATAAAAATAAATAATGATTGAATTAGTCCTGATTTTGTGAATGTAGCATCTGACATCCTGCAGGAAAAAGTGATTAGTCCCCATTTCCTCATTTGCATTAATGGCATTCATTGCGAAGTAATCAACGAAGCTATATTTTCTGCGCATGATGGAATTATCATCTGGGATAAAATAACATATCAGTATGCTCAGGCTGTTTCAATTCGTTTCAACATTACTGATGCCTGTCATCAGGAGTGAGATCTCCATTAAAATTATGTGCTGTAATTAATGTATGGGAAAATTACTCCTCCGTGATAATGCTAGGAGGAGTAGACTTGATTGGCAGACCCTGAAAAATACCTGAAGAGTAAATTAACATCAAGCCTAATATGAGGAAAGCTGTTAGGAACATCTTCAGCGCTTCATTATGGAAATATGCGCATGACAAGGTTTACTAGACGCTCTATTTAGACCTCATTTTGAATAAACTTCGAGGGTTCGAAGGACGTAATATCGGAATTGAACGGGGTACAGTAAAAAGTTACCCATTTCGCGAATAAATGAAAGAGAAATGTTACTATAAGACAGCCTGGTTTGGCAGAAACTGGAAGCACGACAGCTTCATGCATGACGTAAACCATCTGATGAATCATTACATGTTTGACGCTGGAACAGAAGAAATAATATTGACGAAACAAAATTGTTTGGTGAGACCATTGTGAAAAGTCCAGGAAAATGAACTGCAGAACCGATTGATAATAACCGAACCGAATAATTTTTTCTCGCAAAATTCGGGGCCACATTATTAATATATATATTACTTAAGAGAATTTAAATTCCATTGATGAATTATTGGCTGGGAACCAAACTGTCCCTATCTCTCATCCTCGTGGCGTCTTGCAGCGTAATATGGTCATGTAAATACCGATTCGTATTATGCACGAAAGAATTCAATAAACATTAGTCTTATTGATATTTAAAAGAGAGTTTCATGATGAGGCAGCCAAGGAAGCCTTAAGTAGTAGCATCCACACGAAAGAATTCTCCGAAACCCAGTTTTCGGGTTTGACATTTATTGATTCGAAAAAATATGGAAAGAAGAAAGAAATTCATTGACTCTCTGCTGTTAGGACCTTCCAGAGGTCTGTGAGGCCTGCTGGAAGATGCTAAATGCGACACAACTTTCCATCCTAGGATGGATTACATACATTGAATTTCTCGAATTGTGACTTTCAAGGGGATCTTATCTTAAGACAAGCAATTTATTTAGGGATGATGAAAATGTAAACGGAGTGAGGAGGCAATTGAAATTCCCTTACTTTTATTTTACCGTTTTAGAGCTGATACAATCGCCGAGATCGCTAATTAAAATCTGGAATACATGATTTTTCCCTTGATAGATCCTATCCAAAGTAACATATCTGTCTAAGAATACAAAAAGCATCATACAATTTATATCGCTAATGTGCACGGTGTTTTATGCTCTATAAACATTTTGTTTAATAATTTAACAACAATTGTTTGATATGAATAAAAATTAAAAATGAGAGTAAAAGGAGGATGATTGAATATAACCTTAAACTATATCTACTTCAAGTTCTTTTATTATTACCACCATGCTCATCCACCCAGAAATTTTGGATAGCCTAAATGTTTGGTTCAGAACTTGCGATTTTCGGAATAATGACCTGAAACCGTATCTGTTGCCTTCTTGAGTCTTTAATAGGGGTTAAAATTACAACTTCAGGTAAAATAATTTTGAATAGTCATAATACCAACGGTGCCTTGTGTCACGTTTCTTGCATTAAGCGCAGCGTTTTCCAGCGTACCGCTCCCATTATTATTCTCCGAGTGGGCGGGGAAACTTGAAAAATAAACTCATGTCTTGGGGTTTCTGGCTCCAAGTAAGTTGATTTTCTTCTGGAGAATCACATCAAGGTCATAATTAACTGTTAATAATCAGCAGACCAGTCTTAAAAATGTCTCCAGTGCGCAACATTCGCGCATTCCTCTTCGTTTCTTTGTTGCCCCTAGCCATTACGCCTTTCGTATTTTTTTGTATTCTCCGTTGTTAGTTTTTCATCAATTGTCTTCGCCAGCTCATTGAGCTCAAAATTTGCGCAAGAGTTCGTCTTTTCCTTACTTTTAACTGTATTACAACGGGGTGGAGCTTAAAAAGGCTCTGCGTATGATTTACGTTCTTTATAGATTATTCCATTTTTTCATCCATTATTATTCTTCCGTAACACAATAGCTCTAAGTCTTCTTGACTCGTGACTTTCTGTCCTCTTGTTTATATTTCCCTATTTTTTCGTATATATATATATATATATATATATATATATATATATATATATATATATATATATATATATATTCCCCACTTTCGGTCTTTTTCTTTTTGTCTGTGACAGGCATTTCTTCTGGTTAAATTTCTGCTTTTCTACTCGTCATGCTCTTCTCTTTTCTCTTAAATATCGTGAACGTTATTATATGGAAATGAAATTATTCCACATTTTTAGCTGTATTATGGATTGGCTTCATGTTTAGACATTTCTGTCTTTAATACCTGATTTTAATATATTTTCCATTTTTATCGTCAAAGATGATCTTCATCGCCTTCTGCGTGAAAGTCGACGTCCTTGTATTGCGTATTTGACAATGATTCCCCATGCTCCAGCTCACTGCCAGTATTAGTAAAGCACAATAACTTTCGGTCCCTGTGACAAATATCTCATGTTTTATTCATTAGTAGCTATAAGCGCCGCGAGTTAGCTCGTCCTTTCCGTCGACCACCAAGCCTTCTCTCCCACTGAGCAATCCTTCCCTTTGTTCCACTGCCCCTTAAACTCTATGCTTGATTACGCTTGTCACATGGTGGCAGTAAAACAACATATTACCCCGTCCCTTCATTTCTTCCCCAGGCCCCTTCCTCCGTTCATTTACCATTCCCTCGAGAGGGCGTCTTAGGATGTCTTCATGCCTCTCCTTTCTTCCTTTCCTCAAACCTCCGCGAGGACTGCCTTCTGTCGGTGAAATCACATCCTTCCACCTCTCCTTCTCCAAAAAGGGAGGGTTGTCATTCGGAGGATCGGGAAGTGGGGGGAGGCTAGGCTTTGAAAACGCTCGGGGGAGGAAATAGGAGGCAGGCGAGACGGGAATAATAAGGATCGCGGCTGGGGGACGAGCGAGAGAAAGAGAAAATGGGAAAGAGAGAGAGAGGGCGGTGGGGGTGACGAAAACGGGACGGGAGGGGTGGAAAATTGCCGGAGTGAGGAGTTTTGTGAGGGTGGTGAGCCAGCGCGGTGAAATGAAGGGGCGAGGCAGGGAGAGAGGTAATGACAAACGTTGGCAAGGGATAGGGGAAGTCGCAGGGGAATTACGTTGAAGGAGCATGCTGAGGATTGAAATAATAACAATAATAACAATGGAAGGGTGCTGAAGCTTTTGAAATTTGGCGGGGGTGGTTGAAAGTGTAGTAGGAATGGCATTTGGATTTTTGGGGATGAGTGTAGGGACGGTGGACGCTTATGAGGAGATGTGCTGGAACAAGCTCATGAATGTTAAAGGAGAAAAAATATCACCGGGGATCAACGTTGACAGAGTGCTAAAATTATTTCATTTGTTTTTTCCTTCTTCTTATTTTTGGTGTATTATTTAATAATGTAGAAGAATGGCATCTAAACTTAAGACTCGTCCCAATTATGGCTTATGTGACATATGTTTCATTGCATACCTAAATGTAGCGCATTCCGAAATGCTAAAAAATGTGATTTTGGTCGAAATTAAATCATCAAGAATGATGCTTATATTAAATGTAATACTACGAGGTCTGTTCAAAAAGTATCGCGAATTTTGAGTTTTCACGGGTTACGTATATTTTATTTTCGATTTTTTGGTATTTATGTCACTGACTTGTGCCGAAAAGTTCGGCCATTTTGAATGTTCCGTTAATTGTTGACAGCTTTTTTGCTTTGACGTGTTTTGGCTTGTCTTCGATTTTTGCCTGTTCCAAAAAATGGATAAAAGAATCTGTATCAAATTTTGTGTCAAAAACGAAATTAAGTCCGCGGACGCTCCTAAAGTGGTACAAAATCCTTTTTTTTCAAAGATTGTGTGTGTACCTTTTGCTATGGATTCAATACAATATTTCGTTGAGATAACAAATGAATTGCTGTCATCTCAATTGGTAAAATAATGTTCCATAAAAGTCTAATATCAACCTGCAATAATTGAAATGGTGATCATGTGATTAGAGAGATGAGTTGCCGAATATACGACCTAGGTTTCATCCTGAGTGATGTCATCGGGCTTCCACAGCTTCACCCAAGACATCAGATTTTTCTGTTACGAAGAACTGCTACTTTCTACGAGGTGCATTCAAATTCTTCAGTCTTCTAATGTTTCTCTGCCAAATTAGCGAGACTGAAATGTTGAAACTTCTGTTACTTTCCAACAGATTCTCACTGCAGACGTACATATTTCCCTCAACCTAAATTTTCTGATTCCAAGGTTGCCGGAAACGCTTCTTTAGGGACCTTTATTTTTCACTGGAAAAACCGGCTGGTCTGAGGCCGAGTCTTCTTAAGTGCGTGGTCTCACGGAGTTCTGCCTTTCTTTTAACTGTCAGCACACCCACGACCGTACATTTTTCACATACATTACACCATCACCTCTCTCAATTAAACATAAATTACTATGGATCACAATGCATGGATGTGGTAAAAATTTACAATTCCGCTGTTCTTGTACACTAAACAACGCCATTTAAGTAGTGTAAATGCTTCCCACTTTAGTAGCAGCTATACAAAACTTGTGCAATTTAAGGGTGACTCATCTATGCCTTGTATTTCATTAATTATATATTTTACGTTAAACCACATCGTGCCATCCACTCTCAGTTCCGAGAAAGAAATTGGGTTGGGTTGAATTAGAACTTGAACGCACCTCGCGTTTCTCGTTTTCGGGTTCTGCTACTTATGGGAAAGCCACAGGCGGCATGGAGAAAGGAACTGCCCAACCTACCTTCATTATTCAATTCCATACGCTATTGTTCTAGTATACGGTTAGATCTACTTTTATCTATGGAATAATCTTTCGGATTGAATTATATTGTTGTTTCTGCCGTATATTTGGAGATTTCAGGGGTGGTTGATGTTGCAATCATGTTATTGTGCCAAATTTCTTCTCTTGGCCATGAATTGAAATTATATAAGGTAAAGGGACAATCTTTAAGTGTTTTCACACGAACATATCGAGTGATTTTTTCAGGATAGTTCGATAAAAAATATAGCCAGCGTCAAAATTGTAAACGATAAAATTTATTCTTTCGCCACGTATAAATTACAAGCCGTCCGGTTGTCCGTTTCAGCGGTGGCGGTTTTATCCAACCTAAACTAATTTAAGGTGATAAATAACAAGAGGTGAGCTGGAAAACTCTTGAAAATAGGAAGATAGTTGGTCTATGGAGTCTTACACATTCAGTATGGACACGGAGAATCTCGTATTACCGCACTAAATGCAGACTTTAGGCTTTCCTTACGGAAAAGGAGTTGAGGGTGAATTTTTCCTGATAAAGCGCAAACCTTTCAATCCTTTTATTGACGATTCAGAATCTAATCGCGAAAAATACTCATAAAATATCCGTACTTTACTTGAAAGATTAACCCCGAGACGTACCTAATATAGCATTGCGCTGGGAGTCTTTATTTGTATATCTATATACAGGCAGAATATGTTTTGTGAGAGAGGCGGCGAAGGGAAGAGAAACAAAAGAAATCGAGTGAGAAGATACTTCTGTTCCGAAATTGGGAAAATAAGCCCGATGAAGTAACTTCTGAAATTCCGCGGAAGTACGATGATTCCCGGCCGCAAAAACCTTTTCAGCAACGATATTGGGTGACATAGGAAACCTGTTACGGGAGACAAAAGTGGGAATGGGCGGGAAGCGTGAATGTGGCGTGCGACTTCGTGAACGATGTCTCGAGGGAAGATACGGAAAGAGGGAAGAGATCGAGATGGGAAGATTGGCGTGTGCAGAGATATTATATATTCGCGCGACAGCGGGAGGAGGAAAGTTGGGTGAACACGGAGCGGAAACAATACGGAGGCGGAAATTAGAAAGAAAGGGAGTGAGTGCTAAGGGTAATGCGCAAAGGACGAGAGAAAAAGAGAAATGGAGGTAAAAGGAGAGGAGGGAACGAGAGAAGCTTGTTTACTGAAGGGGACTGTCCGTGGCGAGGGGAAGAGTTGGGTGAAACTGGCGAGTGGTTGGGCGGAGGAAGGGTTGTTGAGAGGAAGGGAATTCGGAGACATGAGGGATGGGAAGGGTCGGAGGTCGCGGTGCTGGATGCAGGATTGTGCGAAAGAAATGGCTCAGCGCTGTGAGGAAAGTGGTTTTATGATGATGTGAGGGGTGGCGCTCCCCAACCTTCGCGGGGAAGTAGAGTGGGTAATGAAGGGCAGGAAGGGTGATCTGGTGAGAGGGAAGGAGAACATGGGCGATGTTGAAAAGGATTTACAGCGAAGCAGAATACGGTTTATGACAGAGATTAGGAAGGAAAACATCCATTTTGCATATTCTCTTCTCTTAAGGTCTTATCTGAGGTTCCGAGCTCACCTTGTGATTTCTTCTGGCTGTAATTTTCAAGAAAGTTCGTCTCGTTTAATATAATTTGCCGCCGTGTTATTAAGCGGGTGGCACTTAAAACGGGTGTTTTTTGTTTGTTTGTCTCAGAGATTTTCAAACGGAATACTTGGCCAAATATAAGCGTTTTGCTCTAAACAGCTGTCTTGCCACTTAAATTTCAATATCCTTGTCACTTGGCATCATCTTCTTGGTCTCAACATAATTATCCTTTTATTGGTTTTCACCAAATTGATTTAAGGTATAACATAGATAATAATTATTATATTTTATATTATTATTAATTATTTATGTCGTGCATTTTTTAAAAAGGCTAAATAAAATGATTTTTTGATTGATATTTTGTACTTATGAAATTAAGTTATTAAGGTGTGAATTTTTATGCGTGCGTTCAATGTGATAAATTTCAATTACAATGTGTTAAATTATTATTGCCCTCTTATTTGCAGTGATAATTTATTTTCTATGATATGGATCCACGGGAAATATTATGCAGTCTGTTTTGGGACTGTTTAATAGTCTCTTCGGTAAAAGAAGACATTTTTCTCTCCTGGATATTAATTAATTTGAGAAAAATATTTTTGCCGCCACGTCATCGCAGACAATTTAATTTAGTCCATTAAAACCATTTAGTTTTGTCTTTTTCGTTTTGAAAATATATTGCGAATAAAAGTTTTTGTATACGCGGAATATGATGCCTATACTTTGTATGTATGTTCTTTATGATTTGGTGGCAAATATAAATTTCAGTATAGATATTATGCGTATTTAAACGAAAGTAAATTGTTTTACAGCAATTAAAGAGATTTCGTCGTTGGTCATGCGTGGAAAGCTTTATGCAAAATTTATAGCAGTGGAAGAATGATTGTGGGCATGTAGAAATATTAAAGTTACGAAGGATATTTTATCAGGAGAACATACCACTCACTATTTGTTAGCTAACCAATAGCAAATAGCTATTAGTAAACGTCTAATACCTGGAAAATTTAAGAAAAAATATTCGAGCATAAAATGGAATAATAGCTACTAAAACCTATTGATTAAATTGGGAAGTAAGTAAACATTAATAAATACACATATCATGGGCATGCTTACTATAATATTTAGATGCGGAAGAAAGATTATTCCGTACTAACGACGGCATTTTTTTAATGTAGAAAAATTATGTAAATTGAATGAAAACATTTTCTTGAAGAAACAGGTAAGGGCTAACTTTTACGATAACCCTAATATCATGAATGAATACATTTATTGGACTTTCTCCAATTCTCAGTTCTTTTTAATCTTCGCCCAATGGGCTTATTAGGCAGTCTATGTTTGCATTCATTTTCTTTTGTTTGGTCAAAACCAAATGATTTGTGAAGCTTCCTCGCATTTAGCCGCTACTTTGACCTGAAATTCCACCGCTCTTCTTGAGCTGTCAGAATCTTAAACCTTCCCAATATATTAACTTTCCTTCTAGCGTGCAAGACTTTCTCATGTGAAACCTTTCAGTCAGTTAGAAATAATTTTTTTCAAATTTTTCTATTCATCCCGCACTTTTCCGTTTTCGATATTTTTTTTTATAACATCTCTTCGAATGCCAACCCTCAAGGAAATTCTGAAAATTCTACGAAATTCTAAGCATTCTATCCTTTATTCCAATAGAATATCCTTTCATTTAACTCAACCTTATCCTTTTACCTCAACTTCTGTGTACACCAGTCTTCAATTGACCACATTGCCAAACCATCCCTCAGTCATGTCAACGACCGTACTATTTCACTGTTTCTCTTGCACAGGACATCCATCCATTTTGCAAGAATTTCATTCACCCAGTACTTTACCCAGTCACTGGGGGCAAAATCTGGTGAATGCGATTGATCTTGTAGTAATTCAAACTTTAAATCTTTAATGTTTGTCATCGAAACAGCAAAGGTGTGCCCCTGTCCGTTGTCTTGGTGGAAGATAATTTTTTTGCCAAATGAGCACGATTTTTCTTGGTTTCTTCTCCCAAGCGGTGCAGTAAAGTTGCATAATACTCTTTATTTATCGTTCGTCCTTTTTGCAGGCAAGCAATATAGACGATTCCGCGTGCATCTAAAAAAACCGTGGCCATGATCTGGCCAGCCGAATTGCCTCTCGAAACCCTCTGTTTCAACTATTTCTTTGCTTCTGGAGTTTATTTGGGTATCCATCATTTCCGCAATTAAGAATCGACGCAGAAATCCGTCACGATTATGACGAAAAAACAGCGTCAAACCAACCTCCGAATTGAATACTCAATTTTATTCATTTTCCACCGAGTGTAAACGCGGCATCCATCATGCCGAGATTTTTTTCACACCCAATTTTTCGCACCAAATTGAAAACACTGTACATTGTGGCCTTACACTGTGCCTGTGGCCAAAGCAGTCTCGCGAACCTTTCTTCGCCGATCACTCAACAACCAAATCGCGGACTTAGTCAATCCTTTCGCGAAGCGTCCCTTCCGCTGGACGTTTCGAACAATGCTCATCATTTGTGGATATACGGCCACCTTTAAACTCATTAACCAAATAGTAATTAGTCGTAAGCACAGGAACAAATGTGCTATGAACCTCATACAACTCGGCTTTGTTCACTTTCAGTGTTCAATTTATTTAAATAGAAGTGTTTAATCACCGAACGAAACTAATATTATTCCATTTTACTAAATAAACTAAAACCTGTTATGTCATTTGACTATGAAAATGAAACAGCGTGATGGGTATAGTAGCTAAAATTTAAACAGCAGTCTAGTGAAAGATGAGACTTGCTAAATGTTAACCTTTTTTAATACTAAGAGCGCCGTGGCATGGATTTTCTAAGAAATGTTTATTTGATCCACATTTATATTTTAATAACTTTTTTAGGTATATTTTTGCTCCATGTGATAGTATTTCTTAAGCTTAATCAGGAAAAATTAGTTATTTTAACTTTTTTACACATTTTGCTAAACTCTAGTTTTTTTTCACTTTGTATTACATTTGATTTTATGTGTTCCTTCAATTATTCTCATACTATATTGATTTAACATGTACTTAGGCCTTCGTGCAGAATATTTTTAATCTTGCTCAGCCTTCCTTAGGCTTTTCTTTTGCATTTCTCTTTAGATGACCAGAATTATTTTAAGCATAGCGTTACATTTGGAGTGGGTTATTTTTTTCAAATTGGTGTGATTTCAAATTCTTCTTAATACCTTTTCAATTTTATCATCGCTTTACAGTTGATGTTGATTTTTAATTCTTTATGGAGTGGAGAGGAGATTGAAAGACCAGGACATTACCTTCTCATACGTGCTGAATTTACAATTTGAATTCCAGTCATTAATTTTTATAATTGCTTTCAAATCCATTAAAAATGATTTTTTTTCGTTGTTACCGCAATAAAATCAAATTGTCGGCTTGTATTTTGTCTAATATACCTTTTTTTATCGCGGACCTCTTCCATTTTCATGGGTGCCATTATGTGTGCTGCATGGTCTATAATGGCATGTGGTAGTGACATGTACCCCCGGCAGTCTGTGGCAGAGAGTCGGTTGTTTTAATCCTGGTTTTTAAAAATCCTTAGCCTATGTCATACATTTAATGTCACAGCTATACGGTTTCTGACCGTTGATTTGAAGGAGTTGTAGAGTGAATTGTGTAAACATAGAAAGAATGAAGAAAAAATAAATTCGGCAGAAGTTCAAGCATTGGCGAATGCTTCTCTGAAACACCATATGAACAATTTAGTGATAAGTGGAAAAGCAAAATAAGTTGCATGCAGGCAATTAGTGTAATATGGCATACTATACCTAAAAGCTCTTTGATCAATGATTTATTAGTAGAGAGAACGAAATAAGGAATAGATGGGGGGGTTGCAACGGCTGAAGAAGTAATTTCTAATCTTGTATTACTACCACAAAAAACCAGGTATTCGATAATTATAAAATAGGGAATTTATAGAGTACAAATACAATGAAAATGTTCTATTTCGATATTAGTTTACTTAATTATAATAAATATATTGTGTATAAATTTTAAATAAAATAATAAGTTGCGTCAAAATTAAACAGAATGGAAAGCGCAAACGAGAAATTCCCTTTGAAAGTTTTATAATGTAGCCTTATAAATGCTCAGTACAGGCGGATGGTAGGAAACACTTTGAAGCTGGAAAACATTTAAAATTTTAGCAGAATGGTCACTTTTTCGCAGAATATAAAAAAATGTCATTATTCAATGTTCTAGTTATTTTCTCGTAAGGATAAACATAGGATGGGGTGGAATTCGAAAAATGCATTATCTTTTCCCCGTTTTCCCTTTTTTTTCAAAAGTGACTAGTGAAAACGTGGAAAGCACTTAGTTACAAATACTTGGTTTTTAAAGGACTTCTTTTTGCTGAAGGAAATTCTTAATAATGTGACACCGGCGTGGTAGTTTTTGCATTACGGTCGCAACATTATCAGATGCGTAAGCACTATCAGCGTATTTAGTATGGTGAAAAAATTTAAGCGTCAATTCTTCCGATGATTTTTCACTGGCCTTTTTTGGTTAGAATAAAATAACGCTCAAAACATTATTTATTCTAACATTTCACTTCCCCATACCTAATAAGTATCAACATATCTCGAAAGTATCAACGTTAATTCTATTACACACGTCTCCATCAACTCAATTTGTAAAAGTTGGGGAACGCACTTTGCAAGTGAGTGGACGGTACTAGTGCATACTCCAATGACTTAGGCTTTAAAAGCTTGTGGTTTTCCATCAGCCATGCACCCTCGTCAACGTTTACAATATCAAAATTTGCTGCTTTCAGGAAAAAAAAGCGGTTTCGCTCGATTAGTGACGAGACTTTCCTCGCGAAGTATCTGACAGCCGTTTCAACCCATTTAATAATGCAGAGATTATATGGGCTCAAATGAAGAAAGATAGGGCAAATTTGGCACGCATATCGTCAGGCATTGAAAAATTCGTAATAGTGCATTTTAACTTTTCTCAATAGCAATATTGTATGAATTTTATTAATAGTTAGTGTTGGCTTTGAAAGAATACATCTACATTCACAAATCACCCCGAAAGCCACCGAAAGGACGGGGGTTGTTTGGATACCATTCGTGAAAATGAAAAAAAAAACACATCCAAAACATGCCATTTCACACTCACAGAGATGAATATAGTATATTAAGGCAAAACCCATTTTAACTTACACACATCCAAATAAATATACTAGCAATCAACATACTCATACATGCACCATTAAATATACCAGATGCATACGCATCGTTTAACCTTGTTCTCCCTTGTTAATCGAATGTCTTTACTATTTCTCTGACGACTTTGATTTCTCACCATAATGACTCCAGATTATTCGAAGACAGAAGAAATATTTTTATCTATCTGTACTTGAATCTATCTCCATTATCTTATTTTTGTGGCCTAACCTACCTAAATAATATGGGGTCACAGTAATTCCCTTCTTGCCATTGTTAAACTCTAAAACTAAAAGATCTGAATCTTGCTAGAAGTCTAGTTTGTTCTCTTCGTATCTCAAGCGGCTTACAGCTTAATTCCTCAAAAATACCTGCCGTACTCGTCTTCTTATCGCAATATTTTCTGTATCTCGTATATGCCCAAAATATTCGGAATTAATTCAATGATATTCAATATTGATTGTTACTATTTTTTTACATTATTTATTGTTTGAGCATTTAATTTTATGCCACCCCGTTATCATAATGTGTAAAAAATATGCGGCACAAGTATCATTGATATTAATCCACTAATACGTCAGTGGAAGCCGCTGCAATTGGAACATTTCCATTTCGCCTCGCCTGCTTCTGATGATAAAAAAAAACAATTTTCATGGTATTTGCTCAAAATGAGGTGTGGTAAAGTCACATAGGGCTAAATACGCACTCCAGTGAGAATGAGGAAAACTTCATATTTATTTTTGTGAGATATTTACAATGGGTCTCGCGGAATCTATTGCGCATAAATACGCCTCAATTGTAATTTTCGTTTACCAACATTAAGGGTGGTATAAAATGAAATTTTCAATACTTCTGGAAGTGCTATTCACGTGATCCGTTGATCATATCTCAAATGGTAGCATTGGTGATCATATTTCCTTCCGTAGTGACTAGATCTTCAACTTCATACCCCTTTGAAATTTGATTGTTTCCTCTTTCAACGTTGTAAACATCTTCTGTCAACTGTGGTGTAGGAAAATAGGGATTTTCATAAGCTTTCCGAAACTTAATGTACATAAGCTTCGTTTTTGGACTTTTTCCGCAAAATGTCGCGTGTTACCACTACGGTTGCCGCAGGCGTACTGAAAAAGTTTCAACGTCAATGCCTGCCACTGACGCTACCGGGGTTTAAATCAATGTATTTGTTAAACTTTGTCAATCAATATTTTATGATCCCTCTCCATTGAAAAAATCTTGTACATCAGAAATGTACCTTTTATGACAATATTAACTACTCTACATCTTCGGGTGAAGTTCAAATCTTACCATAATATTTAGAGTTTGCAGACTTGAGAGAGGATATATATATATAAATAAATAAATATATATATATATATATCTATATATATATATATATATATATATATATATATATATATATATATATATCAAAAAGCCCGTATACGGCGAAATTATTCGTGAAACTTTGACCAAAAATAGCACTCTAATGATATGCCAGCCTCAATATTTGCCAGACATGGTCCTATGTCACTTTTTCTGTTCCCATAATTAAGAAAAACCTTAAATAGCCGTTGTCTCTCAAGTAACAAATAGTTTGTCCCCAGTCTCATTTTGCTTACTTCAGTGTGAAAACCATTGACCCAACATTTTCATCTCAAATAAAATTTCATGAAATTAATCATCACGACTCTTAGGGACTACTCTTATAAAGTATGAACACAATCACTCCTTTTATTATAATTATTTCTCACTTCCGTAATAGTGAAAAGCAGGGTAAACCACTAATGAATTCCTCGATTTATTTATTTGGAAAAAGTAAAACAATTTTTCTCATAGTCGTCTAAAAATATTGTTATTTAATCTATTTTTATTAGTGAAAAATTAAAGTATCCTCTTGCACCGGAGAGAAGTTAATTCACCATTAAAAATTCTTGGAGACGCGGAAAAGTATGAGCTGGGTCGCACCTTTTAATAGTTTTCTTATTCTTTAACTTTCGCTATATTTTTCGGCGCAATACGTTCGCAATAAAATTCCTCTATTTATTTATTTTACCAAACAGGAATGCTTTAGTTACTTCGAAAAATCCTCCTTCAAAGTACTTTCCAGAAGTCGATAACCAACTAAAAGCTTTTTCACACCAGCAAAAGGTTAATTCCCATCAACTCTGATGATTACTTGAAAAAGTATGGGAATATAATAATTGGGAATTATGAGTTTGCGGGTTTCAAGGAGTTTACCTATCTAAGAGTCAGACTTAACAATTAAATTAAGATATCCACGAAGATCAACCAAAGGGTAATGGAAGGTAACAGGGCATATTTTGCAA
The DNA here is from genome assembly GCF_022747635.1 of Hetaerina americana. Taxonomy (NCBI): domain Eukaryota; kingdom Metazoa; phylum Arthropoda; class Insecta; order Odonata; family Calopterygidae; genus Hetaerina; species Hetaerina americana. Next base: position 42,211,049 of record NW_027286763.1, read on the forward strand.
ATATAACACTCCTAAAATCAATGTTAATATCAAGGAATACAAAACTGAAGATCTATAAAACGCTTACTAGACCCGTTGTAACTTATGGAGCTGAGACATGGATATAAACAAGCCTGGATGAAGAAAGCCTGATAAAATTTGAAAGAAAAATCATAAGGAGAATCTATGGCCCAACTAGGGAAGGAGAGAGATGGAGAATTGGAATGAACTTGGAGGAACTACTAGAAGGGATGGACATAGTTAGATTTGCCAAGTCACTGCGGCTGGCATGGTTGGACCATGTAGAAAGGATGGAAAATGACAGAATGCCCAAACTGATACTTATACCGAGATGGAAGGAGTCAGAAGAACAGGTAGACCAAGGAAGAGGTGGCTACAGGATGTGGAGGATGATTTGAAGGTAATGGGAGTGACAAGATGGACAGGAAAACCAAGAACAAGAAGTGAATGGAGGCATATCATAGAGGAAGCCAAGGCCCACACCAGGCTGTAGAGCTGCAGATGATTTGCAAGAATTACTTGCATCTCATTAAAATACAACACGTTTAAAATTACACAAACAATTAAATCACTGTTTTGAAAAAGAAAAGATGACAACACTCGAAAAGAAAAATCTCTATGGAGGTAAGAATATGACTCTCGGGAAAGAAGATGGTGAAATAAAACGAGAGTAGCCAAAATTCCAATTTTATGTGTGCCAATCGTTTCAAATGAATTTTGCGGTAATTATGGCCCACATAAAATATATCAGGAATGAGGATAAGCTCAAAGGTTTTATCACGCCTCAATACTTTTGGCTGCTAAGCTTTATGAAAATTCTTTTGGCCGTTCTCGTGAAAATAAAAACAGCATACAGTTACAGTTGCTTCTAATGCGCCTATTGCCATTACTAAATGTTTTTTCTCAAAGATGAGACCTTACTCAATAATTTAAAGATCAAAAAACCAAAAGGAACAAAGCTTCATGAAAATTCTTAAGAGCCTTCTTGAGAGACTTTTAACAAGAAAACGTACAATTGTAGCTCGTATTAGTGTACAAGAATAAGAGAAGACATTCAGATTTTCTACTCCTGTTACATTTTGGAGGTTTTTAAAATGCACAATATAAATTCAGGATTTTATCTTTATAGGGAAATGGTTTCAGGTGTGAGAAAATCATTTACCGGGTGTAATGGCTTTCTGCAGTCAAATTTCATCATTCTTCTCCAAATTCTTTAAATGAGTTGAATTCATCACATAACAAAGTTACGTTTGATTTTCTGCTTCCCTCCTCCTCCCCTCTTGATCTTCGATATCCATTCTACGTCCCTTTCATTCATTATCCTGCCCATATACCCCACTTTACCTGCTATTTTCATATGTTTTAACCAATTTGTATGTATAATACATCCATATACTGTAATGAATTCATGTTAGGTAAAAATGATGATGATTTCTTATGTTTGCAAAGAGATTTCCTTTGAGCTTATGTGCTCTTATATGTATTTACTTTCATAAATACTCTTCTCCTGACAATACAGGGTATATGAATATCATTTTGATTCAGTTTTCTTCTGCTCAGTGTAGCGCGCTGGTTAAAAATGGTTTAGGGTAGGCCATAAAAAGCCATTAAGCATATAAATACTTTTGTTAATTAGCTCTTTTGTATTTATCTTTCTTATGTCACGCTTCCTACTCTAAAAACATATCCGTTGCACAAAAATTTATCATTTTAGTTTTTTTTAAAGTCATCACCTCTATTCACAGTGTCCTAATAACTGAAATTACTGTAAAAATCATGGATTTTCTAAGAGTAGAAAGGAGTCGTTTGATTCTAATGGAATTTCATTAAATTTATTTGAAATCCTTTGATTTAAATGTGAAAAATCTTACAGTTGTAAAATCAAGGAAAACTGTGACGTGCATCATTGGAATGAGTGCACTTAATCGTAAAGAAAGGTTCGAGTTATTTTCTTTGATTTTCTTAAAATTGCTGTGGGATTAAATAAATGAGAAGAAATAATAGCATAATAAAAGTAATACTATATCCCCTTATATGTATTTGCATAAATTAAAGTACCACCAGATATACCAAGACAGAAATACCAAGGTATTACACTTAAAAAGGTTACAGGCAATTAAGCGTTCTTGTTTCAAAATTATTTCATTGTTTGAGAAATGATTGAAGTAACTTTAGATTTATAATAGAAGTTCAAAGATGGCTTAAGGGATAGATGTTGCAAAAGGAGCATACTATGTTTGAAAAGTTCCCTCATCGGTTGATAAAAAGGCATCGGTTGATAAGCCAAAAATGGCTTTGTAGGACCTACGTGTATACCGCTGTGACATTTGCTATCATACATAATTGGTCACTTGAATTTTTTGCTTTATTTTTATTTTGTATGTATACAATGAAATTATAAATTTTAAACGGGTAATTTGTAGCGATATAATGCTATAAAAAGTTGTATTTATAAAATAATCGCATATATTCGACAAGAGCTAAAATATATAAGCATATTTGAAAAATTGGTTGTCGAAATACATGTGCAATGAATCAGAAGATCGATGTTTTTATATTTCGAGAAAATTTTGTAAATGGCATTTTCTGGACATTATTTCCATCCAAATTAATGTAACTAAAACAGCATGGATTTTAATTTTATCGCTTCAAATGAGAGCTTTAATTTTGGTAATGAATGAAATTATATTTTATAAGTTATTTTCATATTTATTTACCCACCTAATTTTTATTTTAGAGACCAAGATTATGTATGGGAACGTCGAGGAAGTAATGCACGAGAATCACGAGGCGTTGATACTAGAAGGTGTGAAATGGTCATTACAGTAACAAAACTTCATTGGCCTTGTACTGTATCCTGAAATTAAAAGCTAGGGTAAGTGGGTACATATATCCCTCCCTACCTAAGTCCTAGGAGCGGCTTGTGTAGATAGTGATAATCTAAATAAATCCTGGTTGAACCGATTTTTCATGGACATTTTTCTAGCAATAAAATCCACTTCTAAATATTATTTATAATTTCTAGTTCAGTTACATTAATTTCCGGGATACTACCAAATTAAAATAATTAAAAGGAACACAATCCAACCCTGAAAGTTGTTTTTTGGATTGAACATTTAACTTTTCTCATCCTAGTGCTATAATACGCATTTTCGATTAATTAATCGATAGTTCCACTCGAATATAATGAAATCATGGCATGCGTATTGAATTATCTCTCATATCCTTTGTGCTTGCTCCTACTGTGTACCCGTAATATGGACATAGAAAGCCAACGGAGTGCTGTTTCATGTAATCCCTTTGTAAATTATTAACCTATCGTTTTCCATAGGCCTTTGTCTTCATTAAAGAGACTGTATTCCAGTTACAGCGATGAAAAAAATTTATTTTAATAGGAGGCAAACAATTTTTTATTGACAATTTTAATTTTATGAGAGTAAGGAGAATAATTTGCACTTTGTGGTGTTTGGTCGAAATTTCTGAGAATTGTGCGAATCAATGATTCTAATATAATACGCTCGCTATATGAATATACTCACAATATAATAATTCTCCTCCTGGACATATGTATTAATTTAAATCGTAATTATTAATGGGAAATAAACTGGTATTTTGGCAATTTCCGTAGCAGTAACGATTTTGATTATTCAAAATGAATACGTCAAACACAATCAGAGACTATTCTCCTTGCATATTTCTATGCAGTACATCTAGTTTCGCGTTTACATTATATTCTTTTTATGCTAAAATATCTTTTTAGCTGCAATTGTAGCGCCGCATAATATAAAACGCATCGTTCTAAGACTGTTTTTACTAATGGGGTCTATTGTCATAACATTCATTTGTAATCAAAATTTTCTACTTGTGATGAAAGAAAGATTATTTTCAAATGGACAGTGTTCATGATTATGTATATGCTTGAGGGGTCAGACGAAAAATAATGGAACCTTCCACCCGGAAGAAGCCTCAGGAAAGCTGTGGGCATCCATTTGGCGCCTTCCGGAGAACATTTAGGGGAAAATATTACGCAGATCTACAAGTACGACTATGCCACTGCCATTACGGCTAGAATGTGCGCACTCCATATAATAGTTCGCGCTTAAATAATTCCTTAGGTGTTTGCTACGCATACATTATACCACTTACTAAACTTCAAATTAAGTTTGAATTCAATAATATTAATCTCTTTGATATAATTTAAAAAAATTGTTTGCGTACATTATTTCAGTATTAAATTTATAGAGTATGCCATATTATTTCTTTATAAATGTTTGCTTATTTAAATTTTAAAAGTTTTATATCCTTCTTTAGCAAGCGTTAATTGATAATTAATTGTTACCCAATGTAGGGAATATGACATTTTACTGACGTATGAATTACTTGGTGTTCAGGCGTGCAATAACTTTGTTCTCATTAGAGGACAATTATTTTTGTGAGAGAATAACGTATGATAATGTTCAGTGGGCCGAAATATGTTTAAAATTTCCTGAAAAATGTGCCCTAACATTTAAATTATTGAATATGTTAAATTATTTTACTTTGTAACCGGTGAAATGAAAAATTAAGATGCATTCACTCTAAGATGAATAGCTATGCAGAATCTGAAAAATATTTTCAATGAATGAACTTATTTGCTTTAACTCAGAGGGATGTCACTCGAAGATAAATATCTCGCCGAGTTCAGCATTGGATTTTATGTACATTTTTCACTGTTCCTGTTAAACATAAAAAAATTAAATTTTCCTTCTAGTAGCTCCCTTCTGCATGTATGGCACCATATGGCACATACTAAGGTGTTCGTTGCTCATTGTATTATATAACAATCTTAAAACTAATTTTATCAACATCGGAGATATTGCCAAATCTATTGGAGAACTTAGGTTACATTAGGGAATCAAATTCTCATCTTATACGCTATTTAATTCCAAAAAAACGCCTATTATTACGGTAGCCATAGATTTGTGCCACACAGTACCTTTTCCTTGGCAATGATCCTGAATTAGGGCAAACTGACATCTGGTTCAAAAGAGTTAATCGAGCGGGTAACGGGGGCAGAGCCCTTATTTCAACCCGCGCTTAACTAGCAGCTTTAGAGGTTACAAGCAAGGAGAATATTTACCTAATTCCTCCGTCAAGTTCAAGATCTTCCGTGTAATGGATGGAGAAATTATGAATCTTTTCGCCCTTCCTAAAAGGGGCGAGCGTCGGAGATGGTTGGTAGGCGCTTTTCCTCGCTACATTCTCGGTTCCGGAAACGCCGTTCAAGGACCGCGAATTCTTAGAGCGTCTAACGCATAACCGCAAAACCCTGAGCAGCGTCTCCTCCCTTCTCTTCCCACATCACCTCCCCGTTTCTCCCTCCCACTCCCACCATTGACGCGGCCGCGGGAACAACTTTTGTGAGGCGGCCCCTTAACGTTCGCAAGGAAGGCCTATGGAGAGAGTATGGGAAGGAGGGGTGTTCTGGGGTTGAAAGGGGAAAGCGATTCGGAGGATACGATGGGATGCGGACTGTGGAGGGAAGAGGAGCCGAGGCTTACAAGAAAGCGGGCTTGCAGGCAGGAGAAATGAGGGAGGAGGGTGATGTTTAAGGCAAGAGTTCCAGTTAGAGAGCTGCCATAGGAGGAACCGAAGAAAGGGTCGGTTAGAATGGTGAGGAAGGAGAAAACTATAGGGATAAAGGGGATAGGCGAGAGTTGGAAGTTGAGGTGACGGCGATTGAAATTGTCTTTGTAATATCTTTTATCACTTACTCGTTCATAGTTCCCAGAAGAACATGATTATTACAAGATCTAAAAACATAAAAAAATATGGTAATAATAGCAATTGGGCATTCAAATGGCATAATTTCAAATTCTATCTACTCTAGGGAGTTATGATTATGGATTTATGTTTTAATCACCAAAACTTTACGAAATCTGGGTAAAGTAGATATTTAATTTCGTTACACTTATAGAAAGTGTAAATCTGCATAACAAGAAATGTAAAATAAACTAGAAGTTAGTCATTGATCTGAAAAATTTAAATTTACTCGTCAGACATGCTAGGTTTTTATAAAAAGTATAGGGAAGTTTTTTCCTGACTTGACTCTACCTCTCAGTGCGCTCGCACTGCGCTGGTCGGGTAGTGGGGGATCTGACCTTCTACAAGCGCCAATTGCCTGCGAGCGTTTGTTTAGGTTAGATCGTGTTTTTAGTTGGCTCTTGCCGAGTGACTCGGTGCAAGCGCAAAATGTAGTCAACGATTGAACAGCGGTTCGCCAACAAATTTTATGTTGGACTGGGGAAATTGGATACGGAGACGTTGGGCATGATTTTTCAAATGTTCAAGGATGAAAGCAAGTCAAAAACTGCAGTGTTCAAGTGGAAAAAGCTGTTCAAAGATGGCCGAGAGAGTGGATGAAGACCCCCGCCCTGAACGACCGGCGATGTCAAGAACCGACGACAACATGCAATGTTTATTTATTTATTTAGCCATTAGTCCGAAAACAGCACTCTGGCCTTTACATCGGACTATTAACAAAGAATATCAATGGAGACGATTACAAACACCCAAGCCCTAGGTGGAAGAAAACCCACCCAGGCGGGAATCGAACCCGCGACCCATGGATTGGCAGACGAGGACGTTACCCCGCCGCCACCGAGGCCGGCGTGTGTGCGTGAAGCGCTTTATTCAGACTGTCCGTTAAATGTGTGCATGATCGCAGATCGTATTGGCATTGATAAAATGACAGTGCACACTGTTATCGCTAAAAATTTGCAATGCGAAAGACCTGCTCGAAATTTACCCACCTTGACACCCAGACACACGTGTTCCAAGGTAACCGACTACCTGACGAAAAACGGCATCGCGTTGATTCCCAAACAGCCTTGTAGTCCCGACTTGGAATCAGAAGACTATTCACTATTCCTAAAAGTGAAATCCTTCCTCAAAGGACGCCAACATGATACCCTAAGTGCCGTCAAAGAAGCTATCACGCGTATCCCTAAGGACCTTGCGGAGTCCGCCTACGATAAATGTATTTATTTACGCTGAGAACTTATCAACGGTGGAAATCGAAGTATTCATTTTGTCGTAGACGCTATAAAAATTGAGACCTCAAATGCGGATTCTGGTGGCAGCTGTTGAGGATTTTTTTTTCCGTATGGCTCTCCGGAATCGTTTCAGGAGATTAGATATAAGGTGAAGGTTGAAATGGAAACTGGCAATAAAGAAAAGTATCGACACACGCAGTTGATGCTGAGCGCCACCTTTATTGCGGACAATTTCAATATTAAACGTCGCTCCAACCGATCGCATTTGAGCCACTACCATTTTCCATAAACAAAACCTCAGTGTGATAAAAAAGAGAAAATAAATATCCCAAGGAAACAAAGGGTAGTGATTACGCTCTTAGAGAGCTTTTACTGAAAGTACGACGCCCACAATCGCGAATGAATATCAGAGTAGGAACTTCAAGACCCTAATATTATTTTCAGTATGATAATGAGACCCCTTTTTATAAAAAAATTAGTGCCAATGAGTGATAAATGATCAAAACATTTGAGTAGTCAACATTATATATTGATTGAAATGAATGAAAACGACCGATAATGTCGACTTTCATTAATATCAGCGTAATTCAGTTATTGTAACTCAATATTCAAAGTATATTTATTTCAGTTAATTTAAAAGTAACGGAAAGAACGGCAGAGAGGAAGTTAAAAAAAAATTAAATGTAATCGTGTCATATTTTTCGATGTGAAAAATACTCCCAGAATTATAGAAAGGATTGTTATTAGGAGTTTTAACAAATATCGCTTGGAAACATATTGGCAAGTTAACTGAGACATTGAACGTAAGCAGAATGACATTTTCCATTAGCGATGCATGTAAGATGATAAGAACAGCTAAATTTCTTGTTTCAAACAATTAAACCTGCGTTATCCCTTTCGAGGCTGAGTAAAAGTAAGCAAACCATTGTTCCCCCTCTTGAATGACGTAATTTGTGTTTCCAGATAACCGATCCCGAGATGGTTTTTTGAGTACTGGGAAATGCAATAAGTTGGTTGGGGCGAGATTTGGGTAATAGGGCGAAGGTGGCAACATTTCAAAGGCACATCGATTTAAGTGACAGTCGCGCCATGGTCACCATTGCAGGTCGCGCCGTGTTTGCTTCTGAAAAGGAGTCAGTTGTCGTGGAACCCAACGTTTTGACACTTTTGACGTGTGTAATTTCGTGCTATTAGCCTTTAAGAATTTCGTGTACTCTTATTTTGGGACACATTTTATTATTTGATTTTATCTGTGTTTTCCTACACTTTAAACAGCGCACATTTTAGAGCATACTTTATCGTTATTGCAGAGAGATTATTATTATAATTTATTATTTATTATTAATTTGAAATATTAAGTTTTTGTACTTAAAATCATATTAATGGTGCTAAATTAGTGTTTTTAATTTATCTATATCGCTTTGAATTCGTGGTTGATAGTCATAAGAATTACGTATATGTAGAGTAGTAAAGAGTGACGATAAATATAAAGCGGTTAATATATACGGAATAACTGTAAATCCTTGGCATTGGAGAAAAACTTTGTAGTTAGCGCAAGCGTGCATTACGAGGTTGAATTTAAATAAGTGCAAAAGTATTGATGCCTTGAAAATGTGAAAATAGATTTTAAAATAAAAGACGAAAATAAGCTGGGGGATTTTTTTCCTCTAACGATTCCTTCAATCACGAGTTTTGTCCTGACGTCTAATTTCATTCGAGAGTGGCATTGAAGCCGTTAATGAATTCCAAGTTATTGGGCAATGGAAGCAAAGCGTGTTTTGGCGTGTGAAAACCTCTTTTGTAGCACTTGAGACTTTCGGTAGAAAATCTCTTTGATCAATGCATTTATTTACAACCTTTTCAATTCGTTATTCACGCATTTAAAAAGGAATAAGATGAAAGACGCGTAAGGGAAACCAGGAGGTTTGGATTACTGAATTAACATGGATTTTGAGCGGATGTGCGGAGGAATGGAGGCGGCAGGAAGCCACATATAGGAATGTAGTGAATTTAATGATTAAGGCAAAGGGTATTAACCCTTAGAGATGAACGAATTCGTGATTTATGGGTTTGTGACATCATGAATTCGTTTGTGACTGTTGGAAAATGTTCGCTGTGGAATAACTTTATGCATTCACAAAAAATATGGCTTCTATAGGACCATGCTATTTAATAATTTGTTTTTGATCTTATTCCTTTGAATAATTATTTATACTTGAAATTATATTAATTTCTGAACTCATTGTGTCGTTAAAACAGTACTCATGCTTTGATTTTGGCACCAGTTTGACCTGTATTCCTAGCTTACCTCTACGCATCGAACAACATGTACACAGAAGACATACTTACTTCAGATGGCATTATTGGCAGTTTATAATTTTAACAGGATAGAGATTTTAGTTTTGCTTAATTTTTTACCTAAATTGGCCCTAAATTTTGCACTAAAGTCATCAGCAGTAGTATGCCTTTCATGCCTAGGGGTCTTTGAACCTTAGAGATAATATAAATTATAACTCGGACATTAGTAGATTGTTAAATGATTCAGCCGTACTTAATTGAGTATGAGCTATTATATAAAATGCTGTAAGGGACGCGGTAAACTCAGAAATTTCGTCTTAAACGTTCAGAACAAATCGTTGTGCCATATACTAATAAATAATTAATACCTATGAAAATTAAGTTGAAGTAGATGTTTCAAGGTTAATTAAAACATCCCCATTGAAATAAATTTAAGAAGCTTAATGCAAGCACTATAGAACTATAAATTTAATTTATGTGATAAAAAGGTAATTCGCGAAGAAAAATGAAAACAGTGCAATGTACGATGGAAAAAATCAAAACAAATGACTGCTCAAACTGTTTAAAGAGTGAAGATAACTCATAGGTCACGACTACGATCGGAGAAAAAGAAAACAACTGCTTACATTAAGTGACAAGAATTATTTAAAAGAAAGACAGGGAAGTAGTATGCACGGCAACATGGCTGTGATGCTTGGGAATATGCTGCATTAACAGTACTCGTATTACATGTATATGATTTCTCTTGTCTTTTGGTGGTATTGAAGTCGTCCGCCCGCTGGAGAGTGGTAGACGAAATGGAAGTATTTGACAAAATATAAAAATTTTCGTGCCCATAGTTCCCTAAAAGGATCCACTGAGAGCGTGTGGTAGGGGAGATTTTACGCAGGTACATAATTAAAATTAAACTTTGTACAAGTGTTAGTTGCCAATGAATATATTAAATGATTTAATTAATGGAAGTAATTTTAACAAACGCTACATTCATCACCCCATTGGTAAAATACTTGTGTACGCATGCGATACCTACAAGTAACATAAAGAACAATTAAATAAGGATTTGAGTATTAAACAAAATTTGCATTGTCTGATCACAGTTATAATTGTAACAGAGGAGGACTCGGGATGGGCAAAGGCGCTTAGGAAATGTTATACATACATGTGGACTTATTACTCAAATTATTCTATACCCTTCATGATATTTTCGTTTTCATGCCGTATGCTAGGCATATTTTCGGAGTAAATCTAATAGTGTGTCTGATATGTTATTTATTCTTTAGTTCTCTAAATATCGCATTTGACCACAATGCATATGCGTTTGACCTAACGTTCTCAAGATCGGTGAAATTCATAAAATTTCTTCGTAACGAAGTGCTTTTTCTTCGTAGCTTTGTTGACGCTTCCATTGGTATACAGGGTTCGTCCGGAAATTAAGTGTACTGAGCTCAGGAAAAAAAATTTATTGCACTTTTACATATCTTAAGCTAATATTCCTCAAAATAGGACCCTTGTGAGTCGATACACTTGTTCCAGCGGCGTTCCCATTCCTGGAACGCTCCCGCGAAGGCATCATCGGGAACCTCTCGAAGACACGTCGTCACGGCCTCTTTGACGGCGTCCAAAGTCCCGTATCGCGTTCCTTTCAAACTCCTATTTATCTTCGGGAACAGAAAGAATTCCGGTGGTGCCAAGTCCGGGCTGTAGGGCGGGTGCGGCAGCGTTGCCACGCCGTGCTTGGCCAAGAAGTCCGACACGACAAGCGCGGTGTGAGACGGCGCATTGTCGTGATGCAGCCGCCAGATGTTTTTGATCGCTGGCCGGACGCGGGCGACTCGTTTTCGAAGCCTGTCGAGCACTTGGACGTAAAATGCAGCATTTACAGTTTGTCGTTCAGGTACAAATTCGTAGTGGACGACTCCCCTTTTGTCAAAAAAGACAATGAGCATCGCCTTGATCCGAGATTTGCTCATGCGAGCTTTCTTTTGACGGGGTGATGATGGGGTGTGCCACTCCGCACTTTGTCTCTTCGACTCCGGGTCGTACTCAAAGATCCACGTCTCGTCACCCGAAACAACGTTCTCTAAAAAATGTGGATCATTTTTGCAGTGATCCGCAAGTTGTGTCGCGATTTCCAAGCGATTGAGTCTTTGATCATCACTGAGCACTTTCGGCACCAACTTTGCACAAATTTTTCGCATCTGTAATTGCTCCCTAATAATCTCGTGCACTATTGTTTTTGGCACATTATACTGCTCTGCTATCATCCGAACACTAAGACGACGATCAGAGTTCAGTACATCGCGAACTTTTCGCACATTTTCGTCGGTGAGTGTCGTTGATGGGCGTCCAGGCCGTGGTTCGTCATCGACCTCTTCTCTGCCCTCCACGAACATCTTGTGCCACCGAAAGATCATGTTTCTGGACATGGTTGACTCCCAGTAAGCCTGGTTAATCATACCGACAGTTTCGGTAGACGATTTCCCAAGCTTTACCGCAAATTTGATGGAATAACGCTGCTCCAAAAACTTCGGCATCGCGTTCCGTGACGTGGGTCGAGCGTGGAGGTTCGCGTTAACAGAGCTCCTCACTACACCACAGCTCAGAGCCGACTGCCTTTTTCAGCGTCGCTTGCCAACATACCCCCCTCCAATTGCAGCCCGTCAGAGCGGTGCTGGGCGCGCCGCTCCAGGCGCGCCCAGCCCAGGAGTCAGCACACTTATTTTCCGGACGAACCCTGTAGCCCTCGTATTTACGTTGCTTTGAAGCATGTATTATTCTTAAAATTAACTTCACTGGATCGCAACGAAATGAAAAGTAGCGGACCGAGGATACAAATTGGATAGTTATACCCGTTCAAGTTTATTGAAAAGTATGACTGTTTTCGTTTTCCAAATGGATGCCGTAAATTCTACGGAGTCCCATAAAAATCCCATGAAAAGTAGTGTACGTAAATGAAATTATTTTTTTCAGTTTTACAGTCTCTTCTGAATGTAGAGGTAGAATCAGAACCGAATCTGATGGGTGGGCTCGTTTCCTTCTGCGTTCACCTGGAAAAGAGATGAACTGCACGTTAGCATAGATGGAAGTAGTGTGTCATCCGACTAAACCCGAATGCTAAACGATCCATGGCTCACCTAAGGGATAACTCTTGTGAATGCAATTTGAAAATTACCATAACAACGTAATTCCAATGCAAGAGGACTACGGCCTTCGAGGTGCCAAAAATATATCTTAAGGCAGTTGGGGAATCGTAGTATCTCACGAATAATCGTGTTCAAAGATCGTGACTGTGCTCGAGGATATTATTCGACAAGGAGAGGAGATCAGAAGGTTGATCGGAACAGGAGTATGACTTCTGCGGTACGGGGCACATGATTTACGAGTGTGTAATAGAAAAAGTGAATGATGACACCGATATGTATCTGCATATTTTTCATTCATCGGCATATAAGTAATTTGAATTGAAATATATCGAAGTACACCATGTCTTTCTCGTAAGTTGGCGTCTTATAACAGGGGTGGCACACTCCAAAGTCCACGGTTGAAGTAATCCCCATATTTACAGAATAAAACTGCGCTTTCATTTTTTTTCTAATTTACGAGGTTTTGTAGGCCAACCTTTTTTTTAAAAAACGAGGTTTCGTGTGTCAAGGTTCATAGTTATTACGTTATGTCAAAGCTTCGATTCAGCGGAAGCCGAATAAACGATACACCATGAAATTTCCCAACATAATTATACAAATATGTTTAAGGCGTTTGCAAATATTCTCGTTAAGTAATATCTCCGGCTTTTCATGGTGAAAATCTTAGGCTTGTTATTTATGAATCAATAATCTTCTAGCATTTTTTGAAATACCATGCTAACGAGTACGAATTGGTACTAATGCACATAAGTATTATGGCAGCATTTACGGTCACGAATTGGAATGACTTGCATAAAATATTGCAGAAACAAATAAGAAAACTTCATTTCCACACTACTAACATGTGCGAGAGACATATTCGTATTTTGCACTTCCATGGAAATGATTTAACCACACCGTGGCATAATCAGGTGGTATCTCACCTCATTAGGTGAGATCTCTCCTGCAGATGCCACACAGTGATGAAATAAAAATAAAATTATTATATGTGGAATTGCAGTGTTTTAATTTGTTTTTACGATGAAAACATTTCACCAGGTAACTGATTAAACTGTTTCCCAAAATAAAAGCGTTCAATTCTTGTTTAAACAATCCTCTGCGTGTGTCCTATTATTTTACAAAATATATCTCAGTTAACGCTCAAAATTTATTGCACATAACATAGCTAAATTATTCATTTGCTTTCTGTTTTCAGCGAAGGCCGATTTTCTGATTTAATTTTAGATAATCAGCAATCGTGTGCGTGAAATGACGGCTTAGTTCTTAGTTTTTTGGAAATGTTTGCTGTTAACTTGTGTTCTAACTGTTTCGAATTATCTGTTTATATCTTTCATGCCAATTCAAAGGAAAATATTTTGCACCCCTACCCAAGATGGTGAATATGACACAAGGTGTTTGGGACGTAGGTGAGTTTGCAATTATTTCTTTCGAACATCCAATATTCATAGAAACCTGAATTCAAATTCGAAGAGAATGAAATATAAAAAGTATTCTACAATTCATGATCGTTGGTGAATTGGTCTTCAATTCAAAATTTTCGCTATCACCTCAGTTGAACCTCAACAAGGGAAGCACCTGTTTCGTAGTTATTTGTTTGCCAAGGGGTCATAGCATGCGAATGTTATTTCAGAAGGCTTTTCAGTTATTGAACTTGGGGAATGTCATTTCAGCTGGCTGCTTTCTCATCCATGCTCTCTCATCACGCATGATCACGTTCTCTGAGGATAATTAGCGAGGCTATAAATAGCCTCTGACATCATCGCGCTTTTATCTTTTCTATTAGGTTTGAATTAATATTTACGTCCGTGATCACGACTATGTTCGTTACGCTACGGTCTTCCTGCAATTTCTAACAATGATACTTTATGACTATTCTTCCCTATTTCTTTAAATTAATTTGAAGAAAAGTCTGGGTTTCTGCTTCTTTTCCTCGGCTGAGTGTAGGAGATGATCTCCCATGGCTATTTGTACATCTACGAGTATTAATTATAAACTTGAGAATCGAGAGCGTATTACTTTTCACTGCTATAACCACAATATAGAGATACAGGAGTAAATTCATGCTGTATAAATCTACAGTGGCCATTACATTACATATAGGCTTTTTAATACTTACATTAAGTCATTAAACGTTTAGTTTGTTTCCCATTATTCCTTGTTTTTAGCTTCCCTAGCCATTATAGCTCTCCTATCGTTCCTATAAGTAATTGACCCATTAAATTCTGCCCTTTTCATAGTGTTTTTGCCTACCATTGTATTTATATTTGTTGGTATCGTCCAGGTAATTCTTCTGTTGATAATTCAGACTTTGACTATTCTATGAATAATTACTTAATGGTAGACCTTCACGCAATCTTTGCGTTGCTTTTTCCAGAGCTGCTCGTAAATGCAAAATTCTCTAAAATCTATTTGAAAGCATTCAAAATACATTCTAAATCACATTTACATGGAATAGTTCCTGTCATGGGCAACAAAATTAATGTTTCTTTCATGAGAAGGTTTAGCATAGTCATAGTAAAAGGACTTATAAAATCCTGTGTAAGTTTGTAAAACGATACCTAGGTGTATTAGTTCATTTGTACAGGTCGATTATTCGTCACTATTTGATATTACCTGCTCTCTGAAATTTTTGCAGGAGAGTTTGCAAAAAGTCTTGAAATTCCGTCTAGCTGCAGACATAACCTTACACAGGTTAATACTTCCCGAGAAGTGAATTAGAGTAGATGATGGGGAATCTGTATAGCTCGTTATTTTCGTTTGACAAATTTATTTGACCCAGCGTTTCTGAGAGTTGAATGGGCTTCCCCTGGTATACGAGGATTTTTTAGAGAAGAGAGGGACTAGGAAAACTTACGCGGTGATAGGATGGTAGCTATCTGGATACTTTATGATGATGGATTTGATGGAATATTCGTTTCTAAGCATCTGAAGCGACCACCCGGCAAACATCTCACTTCTCTCGTCGCCCACTACATGGCGGTATAATGATAACAACGGTAAGGATGCGAGGGGAAATTCTTTTGAAAAATTTATCATGGATAAGGGGAGGAGGAAGAATGTGAGGGAACATATATAGTGGCTCTTAAGGCTTCGTAATAGGTGAGCGAGCTGAGTGGGGTAGGTTGTTTTAATGCTAAATTCCAGAGAAAAGCCTTTACGCCGTGTCGAGGATTTTATAGGCGGAGGAGGCAAGGGAAAAAAAGCTACGAAGAGTCGATTGCGGTTTCACTAACAAAAATTTCAATTATTAATGTGTATCCACGCGCAATGACGCATGCTAGTTCGTAAATTTGATTGTTATAGTGAGCAATAGGTAATGATGTGGAAAGATGTTTCAAAACAGGTTTTGCCGTTCATCTCACATTTTGCATTATTTTCCAACTTTCATCACTTCGGTGAATCTTATAAACTTATCACCAAAACAAGAGTCGAAATATGTCAAACTTTTAAATTTAACAACTTGTAAAACGGATGGGAACGCCCTGGTTATCATTATGCCCTGCCAAGTTACAGGAAATATCCATAGAGAATGAGAAGACATTGTTGTATGGAGTAGAATCTAATTGGAGATGTGACATCGAACCAAACCAGAAATTGATTTTTCCCGGTTGATATGTCGAATACTATAGTTAATTTTTTCATAACTTCATTTTCAAACTTAGTAATTTTTTCGTTACCGCACCGTTTATTGTGCCGTCCAAATGTTATATATATGTATATGTATATACTAGATATACTATATGCTCTAGTATATATGTATATACATATATGTATATATAATTATATACATATACATATATATATATGTATATGTATATATATGTATGTATATGTATATATATATATGTATATGTATGTATGTATATATATATATGTATATGTATATATATATGTATATATATATGTATATATATATATATATATATATATATATATATATATATATATATATATATATATATATGTGTATATGTATATATATATGTTTATATATATATATATACACACACACATGACGTGTACATGTATGTACAAAGTGGGGCAGCATGAACTAATTGATTTGACGGGTGAATTATAAAAAAACCAACCAAGACAATTATAAATGGTTTTTATTTATGAACACTGTATTAAAGGTAATTTTTTTTCATTAGGTCTTGAAAATTATTTCATCCACTTGACGACTTTGGTGAGCGATGCACATGCTGAGTCGTTCAAAAAAGTTTTCGAAAACTCTTCTCAGTATATCTTGGGTCATTCCAGCGATGATGCTGTAATTGCCTCCTTAAGAGCCTCCTAGGTTCTTGGTCGAAATTTGTATACCTCAGCTTTGAGATATTCCCAGAGGAAAAAAATGACATGGGCTCAAATCCGGGGGCCGAGGGGCCATGGAACATCCCTCGTAAGGGGATCAGGCAGCTGGAAATTGTTCTTACAGGATTTGGTGTAAACGACGGGCGGTATGAGCCCTTGCAGCATTCTGTTGAAACCAACAAGCTTCTATGTCATATTCCTCCCCATACTCTTCCGTTTTGGGAAGTAAAAAGTTCTCCAGCATCTCGCAATAGTGCACAGAGGTCACAGTAACAGTTGAACCTCGAGATTCAAAAATGTAAGGCCCAATGATTCCTATGGAGGACGCAGCGTGCCAAACTGTCACTTTGGGGTAAGAAGAGGTTTTAGTTGTCTTGGGTCTTGAAAATGCGCTTCATCGCGACTTCGGCGCCCTATGCGTCGCAAACACACTATTATTGTTCTTAAAGAACGTTTCTACGACAATGTCTCGATGCTCACAAGACCACTGCATGGTAACTTCTAAAAATGCAATTTTTTACGCCAACTGACACCTTTGTTCCCATTCCGCCAATTCAGCTGCCTGTTCTTCAGTGATTTTTTTAAAACTAGGGTGTCCATTCCGTTTCGCCCTGTATATTTGTTATAAAGCGATGTTTTGGTCTGAGTTGATCGAAACTGTAAGGAGAAATGCGAAATTCCGTTACAGGTTTCGGTGAGGTTAGATTTTGATCATCTATATGGTTTTCTGTATTCCGCCCATAGGGGGCGAAGAAGGGGGTGGATCCCTCCCCACTTATGCAACGTCAAAATTTAGTTTTGGATAAATGTTAGTTGCCAAGAAAATGCAAAATATTTCAAGTAATGGAGTTAGTGTGATGTACCCCTGCATGCACCAAGGGATCCAATTACGAATACTTAGCTACGCTAGCGAGACACACTACTATTCAATAATTTAAAAGAATAAAAATAACAAAAAGTTTAGAATAGAAGAGAAAACATTCTAATTTGCGTATAATTTAAAATATAGATATTTTATTGTAGCGCGGTTTTTTGTAGTTATTCTGATTATTATTTGCAAATACTAGCCTTTTGTACTCTTATAAGTGTTAGAATTACAATATTAATAAGGATTAGTCTACTAATTATTAGAAAAGTTATTGGGAAAATTTAATTCACAAAAAGTATGCTTAAGTCATGGCGGCTATATTAAGTGTATACACCTAGAGGAATCAATATCATGACTAATCGCAATCAATATAACAGTAATTTTAGTACTAGTATCAATATAATTATTGTGAAATGTCGTTGTTCCATTACGATTTTTTAGAATCAACCAAGTATGTCTTCCCGAGTAAAGTAATTTTTACTTCTTCGCTTTCCGTGAAGAAGATTAATATATTGCGGGGAAAATAATTTTGAGGTCATAATAAACATCCTTAAAGGAATGGGAATTTTCATCTTTAGATGGATTTCTATCCCCAAGGGAATGGCAAAACTATTCACTATTGTTAGCGCCTCGGAGTTTCAAAACAAATTCATTGATCACGGCCCTGACGGCTGAGGGAAAAACGGCCGAGACGAGTATGCCATGACCTCAGGTTGGGAAATGTGTGAGTAAAACCACCCGGCTGTCAGTGAAAATTCCTCGGAAACTGATTTATGAACATTCCCACGCATTGGTGAAAAATTGCGCCACTGCCGTATCCACCCATCCATTTACTTTTTGTTAAAGTTTTTAATGCTTTCGAGGTGCGGTAAAAATACAAAGAACAGCCAAAGTATGACTTGAAAAGGAAAATGATTAGACGCTGTATCGATTCAAAGGAAACTAATGAGAAAGATAGGAGATCTCACGCGCCAAATTTCTATGAAGACTTAGGCAAAAGTGAAATATAATTGTTCTGCAAAAGTCATTACTTGATTTACCACTCTTTCCTTTTAAGGTGATGGGGGATTAGAACGTGGAGATGGGCAAAAGGAGTGATATTGAGGTAACAGAATACGGTTTAGGGACAAGGAATTCCCACGGGGAGAAATTAATCGAGTTCTTTATGAGAAATGGTTTAATTTCTGCAAAATCTCATTTAAACATCACAAGAGGCATAGTTATATGTGAAAAACTCCCAGGTAATAAGATATATATCAGTTAAAATATACTATGGTTAAACATAGATTATAAGGAGCAGTGTGATTAATTCACTGTTTCCCGGGAACTGATGTCGATTCAGATCATAACTTAGTGCTAATTAAGGGTGACAAACGATTCTGAAGGAAAACGGGGAAGATGGATGAGAAAATGGTATGTCGAAACATTAACTGGGACGAAAAGAAGGAAAATCTGGAGGCAGTGGAAATATTTATGAGTAAGGACAGGGAGATAGATAAAGTAGGAAAAAGATAGGAACATCCCTAAAAGGTTATCTCATGTCGCAACCAAAAGTATAGGTACCGTAAATAGGAAAATGACGAAGAAATCACGGGTTGCATGTGAGATAATTAAAATATATTCTAGAGAAGGAAATGGAAGAATAAAAACATAGAACTACTTAAATATCTAGGAAAAGTTGAGACTTGGAGTTTCATATGTTGATTTGTAGTTAATGAGAAAGAAACTTGGGCAAGACTTCAATAGATTATTATTAGTTCCGATTCGAAAAAGGAAGAACAGTAACATTTGGTGGGAGCCCAACAAATCGTAAGGGAGGCATGGGAAAGGACGGAGGCAGTGATGATAGTAGGCGGGAAAGAAATAAAATCAGTTTGATTTGTGGTTGATGCAGCTTAAATTAGACAATCAATAAAGGGGTTAAAATTATTCAAATATCATTGAAGAATCGGTGATATATATATGTATATTTTATATATATATATATATATATATATATATGAATTTAGAATAAATTTAAACTACACAAAGGTTTTAAGGCTCTTGTAAAAGAGGAATGTTAAGTTAAACGTTGAAATAAGAGGGTAAAATCTGAAGCAGGTAGAACAGTTCACTTATCTCGAAAGTTTTTATAGTTAAAGGTCCAAGAAATAGGGGAACTAGAAGGAGCATAGGCAAAGAATCATTCATAAGCTGGAGAATTTTTATGTGCAGCCTGTTTTTGTACGGTGCAGAAACTTGGTCATTGAAGCAAGATGATGGGGGTAGATTGGATCCGTTTAAGATATTTACGTGTGGAAGAAAATAAAAAAAAGCATAGTGGATGGAATGAAACACAAATGGAGAAGTCATACGCATGGCTGGAGAGGAGAGAGGATTGATGGGATAAATCCAGAGGAGGCAGCAAAAGTGGATGCAGAGCATTTTGATTGGAGATGGGATGTGATAGATGAACGCTATGCAAGCCAGGAAGAGGTAGGAAAAGGACAGACAAATTGACAGAATGGTGGGGGGTAGAATGCATGCGGTATTGATGAATGGGCTATAGTACTGCTGTTAGGTTGGTCATGTTCAGTCGAGTCTAATGACTGTAGGAGTAAGTTTGTGTCTTGCCAAAACCAATCATGGACGGTGGACTACCAAATAGTAATTTAGAATAATTAACAGTTTTAAAACAGTTTTGAACTTTTCATAAAGTGTACCATTATTAATCTTCTTTAATCTAAAATCTAAATTCCATGTTACAATTTTAGATAACCTTTAAGGGAGTTCTCAATTGGGATGTCAACCTTAATAGGTTGGTGAATAGATACTAAATCAATCGATTTAATTTATTTTTACTTTCAATTTTTTTTGGATATATTAATATTTCTTTAATTATGAAGACATCGCAAATTACTCCGCTTTGTCTATTTCAGTTCACCAAATTGTAATTACTATGAAAAAATACTTAGAATTTTTATTTCTAGGTTATAAAAATGCCATAAAATGTATCTTCCCAAACAGAACGATTGAATAACTTTTGAATAGTTTTGATGGGTACTTATTCAAAAAATAATATCATAGAAAACAAATTTTTTCTGCCAAAAGTCATTTCGTCATTTATTTACAGTCTGTGACAGATTTTCTTGAAAAAAATGAGGAAACGTAAATTGTGAAGGATATAAGATCCTCCCCGCGACATATATGCAGGCATGTTAACAAGTTCGTTATGCAAATCCGCAATACAAATAAGGCTGTTTGACAAGTATAATCGCAAGGGGTAGACGCCCAGAAAGAGGAAAATCTCTCTCCCTCGACGGTCGATATTTTTATTAATGCTGAACAATACAGAAAGAACCCCCAGAGATTAGAAGTGGAAGGAGTGAATGGAGAATCCTTTGATGGAAAATAATAAATACCTATATTTGAGGATGAGAATTGAGACGAGAGAAAAGGACGGTGAGAAATAAAAAGTGAAGGGAGCGGAGCGAGTGGAGAGGAAACGTCGACAGATGATGTAAGGCGAAGGATGAGTGCGGAGGTGGAGGAAGAGGTGGTGGCGGGAAGATTAAAGCGGGGCAAAGACGGCGACGGCCGAAGTGACGCGTGGTGATAGTGAGAGTGGTGGCGAGAAGGCGGGATGGGTGCAGGAAGTGAGGAGGAGCGGGGGATGAGAGGAGTGCGGGGGGCAGAGAGGGGGGAGGACGTGAGAAAAAGGAAGGATAAGATTAGAGGATGGAGTAAGAAAGGGTGATAAGAGTGAATATGGGAAGTGGGGGGGGGTTGTGTGTTGAGGGAGGGAGGGCCCAGGGGGAGGGGGGGAGGAGGACAGGGGAGAGGACTGAGTGGACTGAGATTTAAAGCATGAGCGAGCGCGGGTGAGGGATGAGTATTGATTTCGGATTCGACCCACAAAAGCGGCGGCCGCCCGTCGCCGGGACGAAGCGAGCGACGCCGAACGGGGAGAAGACGGAGGAAGAGAGAGGGTAAGACAGAGAGAGAGAGAGAGAGGAATGATTGGAGAAGGGGACGGAAGAGAGAGGGGAAAAGAAAGAGGAGTTGCTGAAGGGGTGGGTTTTAGGGCGATGAGGAGACGTTGGTGGTTATACACTCACACCGTCTTATCCATCGATTTTTCAGTACTTCCTGACTAGTTTTGCTAGCTATTTTCGCCATTGACGCTACACCCACTTTGAAATTTGGAAGTGTAATGATTAAATTTATATGTAGTGTTGTTACTCGGATTTGGTGTAGAAATTTGATATCATTATCCTGTGTGTCAGTGATTGTTTACGGTAGATATTATTTTTATATATACCCCCTTAGCACTTAATTTATGAATGTTATTTATTTATAACTAATAGGGATGTCCTATTAATATCCATTTAAGTCATTAATCTTCAAAGTTTTTTATTACTGCATTTTTTGTTACCTGTTCAATTTTAAGTCTATTCTCATCATCGGCAGTCCTATTTCCGAATTTATTTCTTCCCTTCCTTTCACGTTAGATTCCCATGGTAGCCTTACCTGGAAGCCACTTGACGTCTTGGGTGCTATTTTAATGCAGGAATAAAACAGCCGTAAAATAACGCATAACACATTTTCTGGGATGGCTGCGACTTTTCAAAAACCAAAGCCATTCCCAAAAAATATAACGTCTAATGTAAAAGATATTACAAAATCCAATATTTTAAGGTCTAAAATACTAAACTCTGAATAGTGAGTCATTTTTCATTATTCGTTGCGCTTTAAAGGAGAAAGTGAGTGGGCTATTGAATGGAGTGAATCGTAGTACAGGTCGCCAGCACTGTAGAAAAGCAACAAGGCAAAAAGATGAGTATACAAGTAGATCTACATTTGAATAACTGCCCGATGCTCTACAAAAAGCCAGAAACCAAAGTGTACTATATTAATTGTGGTAAGCGCTGCAGTTCACTGAAACTGCTCTCTAAGACGTAATCGGGTTGGGACAATAGTGAAATTCAATTTACAACCCTTTGGAGCAATTACTCATTTATTGTCAAAATGAACTAACATGCTAGCCAAAACTTTGATAAATGCAACTCTTCATTTAAAATTCGTTATGCCTAAAGCAAAATGCTTCCCTCTAAATTTATAATAATGTCATTTTACTGTATAGGGGACTTCGTAATAATGCATGAGGGCCTCGGCAAAGCCATTTCCACCACAAAGGTTACGCGTGTATTCAGACTTGCAAAGGGCTCTTCCACCAGAAAGGTGAAGAGAGTAATTAGGCCAACGGAAGCGACTAGGGTTTCCAGGAAATAGTCTTTGATGGTATCTTTAAGAGGAAATGCCCACAATTCTACACTTCAATATTAAATTTGCGGCAAACATGTTGATATTGAAGTGTTTTCCACCATTAATGACATCTGGTGGAAATAAAATCGATTCATTCGAGAATGGTGAACAATACTTCCTAAATCGTCACAATAGAACCCTATCGGAGAAGTTACTGCACAAATATAATTCGAAGTAATATACATACATATGTCTGATTGTCGTAGTTGCATGTCAGGCCGTTTACATTTAATCAATCCTTAAAACTACGCATTTTTGTAGGTTGAGGTAAATTATGGATTGCATTGCGATATATTCGGAGTATGCTGATATTGTTGCCTTGAAAGTTATGACGATTCAATTTCTTATATTAGGCTCAGGTCGAAGGGTGAACTGTGTTAAAAAAGTAATCCATTCGCTCATCGTCGGTGTAAGAGAGGAAACCTAAGGCAGTCAGTGGTTCTCGAAGAGGAAATTGGAGATCCAGTGCAATTCCCCATTGGGGAAGCCACTGATTTATGAAAATTAATAATTCAATATTGCTCTCATATTTAAGATTACACCTACGTAGTGAATATTAATCTAAAATAATTTGAAACATATCATTAGCAGAAATAGTACTTTTTGAACGCATGCTTTCCCGGCAAAATTACAGTTCTTCCGAACGCGACGTAAGCTGCCGTGTCCATTCCAATCCAGCCTCAGTAATTGTCGATTTGGCCACAGCTATTCGTATATAAATAAAAACAGTTAGGTGTGGTGAAGGCTATTTTCGTGAGATAATTGGAAAAACATACCTAAAGTGAATTACGAGATGATAATTTAATGCATTAAAAGCCATCAATTCCTCGGAATATCTGGGAACTCCATAGGTAAATCTTTGGGAGCACTCTTCCTATCGGTGGTTATTACTGGACCTTTCATACGGTGACAATTATTTTCAGATAACTATAAAATAATCTAGCAGCGTAACTCTTGGTTTTGTAAAATGTCTATGGCAAGAATATCAAGTAACTCTTATTGAGACGTATTTTTCTAGTCTAAAAGAACTACTTATTCAATAGTCAATATCTTTCCACTGAAGTCTCGGTAAATATTCAGTATTTAAAGCGTGAAATAACTATTTCCTGGTGCACTTAAGGACACTATAGACAATCTTTTGAATAATATTCTCGTCCAAATCGAATCTAATCTAATCGAATCACCTGAAGATGACATTAAGTGTTTGAAACCCGGGTCGTGAATAAATCTCTATTCAAGTGAAATTTGCATAGTTTGTTTCCTTTCCATCAAATCGAATCTATTGCCTTTAAAAATCATAGGCGTAGAATCACAATCTGAATCAGACTTGCCATTTTTTTGTTTAAAACAATCTTATGAACTCGTGATTCCCTGTCAGGGTATACATAATAGCAAATTGATTGTGTTTTATTACCATTGAAAACGTAATATTTTAACCGGGTATGTTTCGACAAATGCTATTCTTGTTTCAATATAAAACAGCGCTACCACGTTTAACTTAACATTTTGTAGTGACACGCCAATTTGGCCAAGATTCAGGCCCAGTCAACAATTTTTAGTTGATTCTCAAAAGTAATGAAGTCAACGAAAACTCTTCACTTGTACCACGAGTATCTGATGAGGAGCAACCACTTTGACTCTCCTAATGACTTTGCCTTTAATTGCCTCCTAATGACTTTAATTGCCGGCCTCGGTGGCGGCGGGGTAACGTCCTCGCCTACCAACCCAGAGGTCGTGGGTTCGATTCCCACCTAGGTGGATTTCCCTCCATCTATGGCTTGGTTGTATGTGATTGTCGTCAAATGTCTGTAAAGTAGGGTTAGGTGGAAGAAGGGACTATTAGTCCCAACCTCGCCCAATTAAGTCGATAAATAAAAAATAAATAAATGACTAAAGTACAATACACATGTCGCGCAACCAGCTAAGATACATTATCTTTGCGATTCACTGCTTCAAACCACCTGAAACTTCTCTCACCATTAGGCACCGACACAATATATTATTTGGGGTTTTTATTGCCATATTGCAACATCCGGGAGAAAAGAGGTAATTGTTTATTTTCTTGAAATGATTTTTTACCAAGCATAAGTGAAGTTCAGGGTAACTACATAGCTTAGTGAATGAATACCTCAAAATTTACGCCATTGATGAATTTATGTGCCGAATAGCTTTTTCCCAACCTTCGCCAATTCCGTCCAGCGGCTGCTGACGTCAGGAGGGTAACTCACACTATGGCCGTCACATGGGGCTGTCTCTACTACGAATAAAATCACCTTTCAAAGCACACATCTTTAACCGTCAATTAAAAGAAAATCAAATGCCGTGTGAAGATGGGATCAACGGGATTTCAATTATGATGGTGAGTTGTTTTCGGTAGAACTGTTTCCTTGAATATGTACACATCCCCATTGTAAAGTGTGATATTTAGTAAGAAACCTTAGTTACATGGGATATAAAGTTATACCCGTCAAAGCTGCTCTGATGCGTAAGTTTTGAATTACAATTAATAATACCATCTAATAAATAATTTTAAATATAACTCCCTGAATAAAATAAATTTTAATAGTTTCGTGGGTGTAAATACATATGAAGGGTTCCCTCCGCGTAGACTGCATACGAATAGTAGACAGAAGCATCTGTTATAATTTATATTTCTTCAGAAATACGAGCAGCGGAACTCGGTCTACCATTCAGGTTCCCACGGTATTCCTCATTTTCGCCTCCTCAACCTTCTTTTTCACCAGAACCGTACTCTTAGCGCGGGCACAACCCTCGCTCACCACACTCGCGGTGACTTTGGGGGCAACTTGATAGGTTTGGCGCAGGGTAGTGGGGTGTAGACGGGTGGACGGTGGGTGGGACGCTTTAGTGGAAGGCATTAAAGGCGAAGAAGAAGAGGAAGGGCGGTCGGTGGGGGAATGGAGAGCAACGGAGGAGTGTGTGGAAGAGGTGGAGTCGAGTTGCGAGGGCAACGCGGGGCAGGGTTTGGCCGCGGGGAAGAGGGGTAGGGTAGAGAAAGACGTCGTGGACGTGGAGGGGAGGGAACGCGCAGATGGGGAGGGGATTGGCCGGAGTGAGAGGGATGGAAAAATCGGCGGATGGAAGATGGCGGAGGGAAGGCGAAGAGAGACAAATGGCTTCTTTTGCCGATGAAATTTGGATCATGAGGTTGTTCACTCCCATCATACGCGTACCCCGGGGGAACTGAAGGAAAAAAGGGACAAGAAGTTTCCTAACAAGGACGTGGCAATTAATGGGGGAAATTGCCGATAAATGGGATTAGAGATGGGGATTCTGTGGAGGAGTATCCCCCTTCAATGTTTTTCTTTGAAGCCGAAACCCCGGAAAACCTGGATCGTGTCTGGCACACATTTATGATGAATGGACTGGTAATTTATTGCTGGGAGGGATTCGAGGCAATGTCCGAACTTCAGAAAACGGCCTTAGTTTTAAGCTTTAGTTCTTCATGTTTCAAAACACACTCAATTGTACTGATTTTTCTCCATCAGAATTCGGTTGTTGTGAAATAATATATTTATCAATCCAAATAATAAAAGCAATGATATCTCTGGTCCATTATAGGTCGAGAAATATTTGATGGATGTGGAAATGAGGAATTGAGTCTTATAAAAATAGTTTAAAAATGAAAGCCCACAGTACATAATTTGTAAAGTAAGTATTGTAGCAGGCAAAGTTAGCTTCTTGAATTCTTAGTAAGAGTATTATCCAATGTTGCATAAGTTTTCAGGGATGCTTTTTTATTTAAATTTCAGGGTTTTTGTAATATTCTTCATTACTTGTTTTTAATATGCTAAATTGTTACAAATGTTGGAAAGAATTAACATGCTTATTATACTTTGACGATTATTTTTTGTTTAAATTTCAGAAGTATTGACAGGTACTCACAGATGACCGTAAATAAGGAAGATTGACATCTTTAGACCCTTTAGCATAGCTCAAGTGGTTAAGAGCCTCCGTCCCGGAAGTGGAAAGATCCGGAGTTCAAATTCCGGTCTAGAAAATATTTTTACACTCGTGATCTGCCAGATTCCACCTTCCCTATTTCTCCTGTGTTCGTCAATTATGTGTGTTCCTATCCCTTTTCCTCCTTATACCTATTTCTATGTAAACGAGTACTTTTTTGCCGTTTGGCGGGATTTCGTGTTTCAATATATATATATACCCCCTCCCCGGACTACAACCTTGACGTGGTGGAAGGGCTTGTGCGTTCCGACGACCCCTAGAGCTGTGCTGGCGGGAGTAATAATTATTGCTCCTGGTAGGGTCACCCATGTCAGATAGGTCGAAGGTTAGGAGCCAGACGAAAGGTAGTCCACGCAGCGTCTGTTCCTCAGTGAGGCGGCTGCAATGGCGTCTGACCCCAGTGGGGCGGCCAGTAAGTGATGGTGTCACGTTAAAAACACTATTGAGTAAGGCAACGGGAAACCACCTCAATTATCACTCCAAAGGTAAATGTGATGGTCACTACAGAGATTTGAGCCCAATCGGCCGTGTGTCGTGCCAGGCATCGGGGGAGGCAAAGCTTCTGCGGTCGTTATCCCACGAAACCCTTGCAAGGGCAAACCGGCAAAAGCAGGACAGAAGACGCAGGAGAAGAAGGCCACATTAGTTAGAATAGGAGCGTGGAATGTTAGGACGATGATGAGGACAGGGAAATTGGAGAATATTAAGCGAGAGATGGAAAGGGGAAAAATAGATATTTTAGGTCTATGCGCGGTGAGATGGAAGGATGGCGGGGATTATTGGAGTGATGATTATAGAATAATATACAGCGGCGGGGACGAGAGCCAACGAGGGGTTGCCATAGTATTAAATAAAGAGGTAGGAAGAAGCGTAGTCCACATAGAGCAGGTAACGGATAGATTATTACGAATAGAGATAAAAGCAGAACCGACGCACTTGGTTATTATTCAGGAATACATTCCAACGAGTAAGCATAAGGAAGAAGAGGTCGATAGGATATACGATCAGTCAGACCCGATATAGAGTAGGATGATGGATTTTGTGTTTTGTTAGGAGTAATAAAATGTTTGTTTGGTAGTTGTGTCCATCCAAAAACCTACCTTAACCGGTAGATTACCTTAAAAAAATATATGTATATATATATATATTTATATACATTGACATTTTTATATATGTACTGTGTATGTGTTTTACAAAATGCGATTGTTAAGGGCAAATATTTATTTTTAATTACTTATATTTTCTAAAAACTTTCTGACTGATACATTTAACATTCATATCAAATATAACTCAAATCATAATTGACTAATGTGTGGTATTTCACTATAAGCAAAGCCACGTAACTAGGTGTTGAACAAGAAATGTAGAATCATCGTGAGTAGTCCTACCATTAACGTCGCCAATATCTTAGTGAAGCAGGTTAATAGATAAACCATAATAATTAAGATTTTTTAGGTCGAATTTCGCTTAATTTAGACTTTTTTATTTGAAAAAGAATGTCGATAAATATAATTTGCATTTTTATCTATTGCGACAAATTCATCAGAAAGTACTCTAAAGGCAGGCAAATTTAAAGTCAACCTTGCGGCGGCTAGGTAGCTCACATGTCTTAGATCAACTTGTTTCAATGAGCTTGGCTTTGTACATGCGTTTGGTGTCGTTTCACTTTGAATTATTTTTCCTCTCGTACATTTGATACTACCCTTAGTTTTGTTTTAGGTTACACTTTGCCTGGCCAATGAATTTACACATATGTCCCTAAATGCTAAAATTTACCATGGAAGACATGTAAACAAGTATTTAACAAATAGGATAATGCCATTATTTATGGACGTTTAGCATTCAAATGTGTTTGGTGTTTTACAGATTTACGAACAGGGTTCATTTTGTTCATTTTCGATTGAGGTTAGCAAAAATATATTATAATGTATATAACTTGTATCGATTAAATGAAAGTATATCTCTTAATTACACATTCTTTAGTGTGTTTTAACGTCATATGTCGATTCATTTTCCATATCTTGGAGTTTTCGAATAAATCAATATTAAATAAGATAAACATAGAATCAATGGCAGTATGAATGAATAAACAAGTGGATTTTAGTGGTAGATATTCTCTATTAGGCCAAGGTCGAAGTGAATATTCGATGTTTAATGAAGAAAGAAAATGTTTCTGGCTATATTTGCCACAATTATTCTTCATTGTGCATCAATTAACGTTTAATGAGACGAGGCGTGTCAAAGCTTCTGAATGGATTTCATTAAGGGCCTAACATGCCTTAAAAAGCTGCTTGGTTTTAGACAGGCCTTTTAGATCGTATGAATAACATATTACTGTCATTATCTTTAGCTGTGTGGGAGGACTTTACCCGTTAAAAATTAAAATTTCGTGGGGAATTTGATGGAAATCCTTGATACTTAATTCCTTCAAAAATCCGCCTATTAGTTTGGGATATAAAGGCTTCGCTTACGGGATGACTGAGTGACAGATACGACATGCCTTTAATTTATCTGCTTCGTCGAAAACCGTAAAATGACAAGATATTGCTTAGCAAGAGGGGGAAAAAGTGAATGAAAGAGAATTAGAGGGTGAAGGTGAAGGAAGAAGGAGTAGTGAAGGGAGGGATTGGCCTTGAATACGTAAGTAGTGTGGGCTTAGGGTAATGCGCTTCAGTGTCCTGGGGTTAATTTTATCATAAAAGGGTCCTCTAAGCTCAAACTAATCAAGAATGATCGATCTGTTTAACTGCACCTGGATACTCTTCGTAGTCAAGCCGAAGACAGAATGCCTCCTTCGATGATAATTCTATCCTACTTCTTTACACTCAATGTCGTAGTATTCGTCGCTAGGAAACAATTTATCCCCGTGGTGATAGCGAGGTGAAAGGTATTTAATGGATACCATAAATGCCTTTCTTTTTAATAAAAATGGCAGGTGTTGGTTGAAAATTTCATTAGCAGCTCTCTTTAAGTTTTTAAAACGTATCGGAACTAGTGTGTTTGAAAGGAAACACGTTTGTAAAAATCAAAAACGAATAGAATGAAGACACTATAAAATTTCTTTGTATAGACTTTGCAATCCGAAAGTTAAATTAACATGAATTTATTGTGTGTATTCATAGAATTGGTTATGCTTTTATTTCTCTGTCACATACTTATTATACATATGTCATTAATATATTTATCATTTACTTTTTTATTCATTGTATTTTTCATTTTAAATTTATTCTTTTATCACACTCTTTAATTTCAAGCGGTACCATGAGAGCGTTTGGATATAGTCACGAAAGAGTGCCCAGGAATGCTGAGTAAGATTAAGCATTGCATATATAAATCCTGCTTTATTCTCTCTACTTTTATTTTGCTTACGTACACCATACTTTAGTGTTATTTTTTTAAATAGAGGTTATTTTATCCTAAGACGCGGCTAAGCTGTGTTTAATGAATCACATCACAGGCCGTCTTAGGGTTTCTCTGTGAGTTTGGAGTCCCTGAGCTCTTAAATTTTTCGGGTCCCAGATCCTCGTGGGAATTTATAGTCAGCCCAAGGAAAGGAAATAGCCCATTGATGTATGAATTTCATGTGCCGCCGTGTAAGGTTTGGAACGAGGTGACTCGGGATGGTACGAGTAGTGACTCCATTCTCATTCATCAAATCAACCTTCGGGTTGACGTGATTATTGGTAGGTGCTGGTTGGAAAAATTCTTGATTCACCCCTAAATTGATCGGACGATTATTATATATTGCAAATAGTCATAGCTGCCTTAAGGAGTCCATGAATAATTCAATTGATGTCACTAAATGAATTCAGATTAATGTGGATGCTATTAGGAGAGTAAGAGCTAAGGATCACTAATCCTGCTATACGACTAGTGCTTGCTGATCTGTAGGGATGACCGATGTTACTCGAAGGGGAGATAATAAGCTCGAATCTACCTCATCTCTGAGGGCATGTGGCTGTATTTCCAGGCCACAGAATCCATCACTGCCCGCGATGTGGTATTCCGGCTTTCCAAGTGACGACTGCTGGGGCTCTCTTCTCCCCCTCTCCACCGCGAAAAGCTCTTCTCCCGCGGCGTATACCTGGAGTGGGCGGTGCGGGAAGGGGAGGGAAGGGCAATGAGGGAGGGAAGGAAGGGGAACGAAAGAGGATGCGAGAGGGGAGGGAAATGAGGAAAAGCGTGTGGGAAAACGTGTAAACCTGCATGGGATCGTAAAGGGAAGGGGAGGAACGGAGGGCTTTGTAAAAACAAAGTGAAAGGGATGAGGGGAGAAGGTTCAAAGGGGGGGGGCGGGATGACTCGGGGTTTCGGGAGAAAGGGATGCCGGGAACGGAGAGAAAGGGAGCGGTCCAGGGGACATGAGTTGAGGGGAGAGCGGAGAGGGGCTTTCGCGAATGGGAGGGACAAGGGGGGGTAGGGAGGAAGGAGGAGGGTATGCGGAGCGGGGTCATCGGTTGCTGTGTCATGCTCGGGAATAAAGTAGAGCATTGATTTGTGATATGGGGACGGAAGGAAGATGAGAAAATGCTCAAGGTGGCGGGGTTCTGGGTGGGGCCGTGGCGGACGTGGAGGCCGTGGGAGTGGGGGCTGTGATTGTGCGGGAGAAGCAGTGTTAATGTGAATGCGAGGGTGGGGAATAGGGCTGAGTCGTATAATGGGGTAGAGGCCAGCCAAGGGGATGGGTAGAGCGATGAGGGTATATAGGAGTGGGGAGTAGTTTGTGGGCCACCGAGGGGAAACATTTTGGGCGGATCTTTTGGGTGCTTTGGGTGGAGTATATGGGGTGTGTGCTTCCACACCCAACGAGGAAAGGGCGTACAACGAAGGACCCGTGGAAGGTCGAAGGGAATGAGGGACTTTTGACGAAGGAATGACGGAGAAAGTGGAGAGTTGGGCATTGAGGTTGGGGGAGGTACGACATAAGTAAATGGCTAAAAGGTAGCCAAGGGTATGGCAGAAGGAATTTACGCTTTAGGTTTCCCTATTTTTCATTTATCTACGTAATTTTAACCAGTAGTAGTTTCGGGCAGGGAAGAGGAAAGACCTTGAGGTTTCAGGCTATGTGAGCGTACAAGTACTCGTAAATATTAAGTCCATCTCTTTTGGTATTCTAAAAGTTAAATGAAATTCTTTAGCCATATCAGGCGCAATCAAGCAACCTCTGCTGCTTGATTGCGCCTGCCTCCGCCCGCCTCTTTGTATAGATCCAGAGAAAATTTCTTTCCCCCTCTTAACTAATTATTTACCCCGATTACTGCATCGATTAACTACTCCAAAACGATGACTGATACCGTTAAATATTCTTCCTATTAAGGAAATCTAGACATACATAACTTCGCAGTTATTAGATAAGTAGAAATAGGGGCTCCATCAAATTTATTTTACCTGGACCAGTATCTCGTGTCATTATAAGTTTTCTAACGATTAATTATTTTCAAGCGTATGCTCCAATTTTATAATAAGTATACATTATATTAAATATGATTAAAATTTGATATTGTTTGTGGTGCTTCGTGTGATATAATTCATTTTTCTCTCTCTCCGTTGCCCTTTCGCAGTCAACCCCTTCTTTTAATAATGATGTTTCTTTTCATTACTTAATCGCAACTTTATTTATTTCTCAGTAAATGTCCATATATTCCTATAAATTATAACATTTTTCATAAATATAATGACCAGAACCATTTTTTCCAAATATTTCTGCCCGCAATTGGAAAGTCTACGACTATTTTATCCCCCTTTTTGAAGCCCACGCCTTGGATCCATAATAATGCTGCATTCCATCCACTTAAGTGAAGAAGTTTAAGTTTGGAGAATAATTTGTTTTTCTTCGCGCTCCCTGTCCTAGCCCTCACTTAGACCTGGAATTAAAACTTTTTTTTCTTCTCTGGACTCCTTGTAACTCCACCTCGACCATTTGTATGAATAAACACGTGATTTCCTCACTCCTGCCCCGCTCACTCGAAAACGTCTTTTAAATTTTTTTTCACGAGGTATCTCATTATCCTTTGGCGGGAAGTGGTCAACTTTGAC
The DNA here is from genome assembly GCF_022747635.1 of Hetaerina americana. Taxonomy (NCBI): domain Eukaryota; kingdom Metazoa; phylum Arthropoda; class Insecta; order Odonata; family Calopterygidae; genus Hetaerina; species Hetaerina americana. The sequence continues at coordinate 42,244,027 of NW_027286763.1, forward strand.
CTCAATTTTCATTTTAATTTCCACCAGCGCCTTTTTTTTTAAAAAACGACATCCTCTGTAATTTTCAAGCGGCGTGACCTCTCATCGCTCTATATATCCAAGAGGAGCAAATTAATACGCTTAAGGATGCGGCGTCGGCAGATCGCAGTCATCGCACATAATTGATGTGACGTGGTATATGGAAATTCGGAACCTAGGGAAAGATTTAATAGGGCTTTTGCGTATGAAAAAGAATCTTCACGGCAGGGTGCGATGGGAAAGGAGTGAGGCGAAGAAATAAAAGTGAGGAGAGGAGTTGCTGAAAAGTTGGATGACATGAGATTAGTGTGCAGGAGAGTTCTAGGGGTTATGGGTGGGAAAGGCGGTTGGTTTTCGTAGGGTCGGGGATCTGAAAGGGGTGAGATTCCCGGGAATCAAACTGTTAAGGTGTACCAGGGAAGTGGGAATCTGTGTCAACGGGAAGAGATGGGCAGAATTAACTGGTGGAACAATAATCTACTAATACAATCGGCAAGAATTTTGGTTGGCAGTCAGGTGACTGGAGGAAGTGGAACTGCCAGCCGCGTGCCCTTATGTTGCGTTTTGAATGGAAAATATCATTGAAATGTTTGAGAGTCTAATTAGCCATTAGTCATATCTCCTAAATATGATTACTTGTAAATTGACATTGTGTTCTTACCTTCCGCACAAAGTCGTTTGCAAGTGTATTGATATATTTGGATAGCCATTTATTTACGTGTCTCTCTATAGACTATATGACCTCTATAAACGACCTCTTTTATCCCTTACTATACTCTATGTTCGACCTCTCTATAGTGTGTGTATCCCTCATATTTTATTTTGGTGGTCGAATCTACTATTTTAATGTAGCGCCGTAATTATTCCCTCTTTGCCTCAAGAAAACTCTGATGTCCTGTACTTTTCTGTGTCTAAATCTTGACTGATCACTTCATGAATCCAGAGGCACCTTACATAATTTCTCCAGCATACCCGTAACGCTTACTCTCTTCTAATAGCATTTTTTAATAAAACTATCTAATTTTCTCTGGAAATTTTCAATTCCTTATCTAACATTTTCTTCCTAGGATCCTAGGTTCTTTCTTTGGTTTCAAAATGTGGCCTAATTAAATCGTAGCAATAGCACTCTTGGTTTTTTCATTGCATTTTTCACTTTGTGGTCCGTACAATATAGCCTACATTCTTTAGGGCCAACCCGCAAAGCCTTCTGATATTTGTACCCCATGAAAGGTTTAATGTCAGTATAAAACCCAACTATTTGACCTGTTCTAAAATGCTTAACTCCATTGCATATTTTTTCATAAATTACTTCTTGTGTATCTTTAAATTTATCCCAAAACTTCAGCGCATTAATTTAATTTTAACACCTATTCTTACTCTACTCCGATATCGGGTCTTAATCAGAGAGTAGCACGCAATTCGCCGGTGTCCTTATTTCTATATAAATCAGTGTGTCGTCTGCAAATAAGCTAAGGTTGCTGCTAACGTTGGAACTTACACCATTAATATCACCATATCATAGACGGGGCCCTAAAGCACTTCAAAGGAATTTTGATTTGTTTAGTTCTATTTTAACCTTTTTAATTTTATTTTATCATCTCTAACTGGCCCGAAGGGCATTAACGGCGACACAAATTCTGAGTGGGCTTTGAGGCTACGTTTACCCATCTTTTCCTTTGATATATCTCTGATTTCACTCATTCTCCAAAATACTTCACTCGCTCATTCTCGCAAAATACTCACTTCGACTTGTGTTGTAGTGACGATTACCCTTCAGTACGCTGAAGAGGGCTACTTTGTGGCCGAAATACGCGTCTTCGTATTCACCTTTCTTATCCTCTCCTTTTTTACCTTTTACCCTTTTACCTACCTCATTTTCCTTTTTTACCTTTACCCTTTTTGACTTGTGGCGCTAGCCAATTAATTTCATTTTCACTTTGTTTAGAAAGGTAAACTGTTTACGGCTATTGGAGTTTCAAATTTATTATATAAGATCTACGATATTAATGTAATAAATGAATTATATTTTTTAAAAGCCGCTAATTTAATTCTGGCGCGAAAGTAAACCCTAGGGGTAAACTGTGGAATTTCATAGAATGAGCATAGTTGACTGGGCCGCAACGAGATATCTACCTTTCAGCGGTCCACGAAGTTTCTGTCGTCAACTCATATGCGAACGTGTTTCACTCAAGTGGTATATTCCCTTGAATGGTGACAAATCATCATCATCACAGGTTATCAATCAAAGGATCGGCTGTGACAATTTTCCAAGTTGTGCCAACTTCAAAGAAACTGAGGGAAACGTCGAATCACCAATTTGAGCGGTATCGCCCGCTAGTGTATTTGTGTACAAATACCATCATTTCGCGGCGCAAAATATTATTCGGCCTATGTGAGTGTGTTTCGCAATCTGTGATTCTTGCAAATCAATCTCAACTCTTTTCAATATTTTGGCCAATATCCTTCGTCAATTCTTATAATTCATTTTCAACCTTCCTTTGAGGTTATTTTCTTCTGTGGATCCTTCCATTGCGGTCTCAAGCAGACTGTTACGCCTCAGAATGTGCTCAATTAGTTTTCCCTTCTTGCCGATGCCTTCCACCGGCTGTTCGCATCTGTCACTCTATGGGGCAATTTTGTTTAGTCACGTAGGACTCATTTCATTTTTGTGACACGTTAATTTCGTCAATTCTCATCTCCTTTTCTCTTACTGCCACTGTAATGTATATGTCACAATCGTAGGTATAAACTTATATGTTATGTAAAGATTTATGTGAATCATTTTACTATTTTGAGGTTAATTCTATTTGCTATTTCTCGTTTCTAGCCCTAAAACGTAGCCTTTGCTTTCAATAATCGGTTATCATATCCCACTTTCTTCGTCCATCGTTGTTGATCCGGTTACCTAAAGCTTCTTCTACTTAGTTAAGAGTTTTCTTCTCAAACTTTATTTTACAAATGTAATTCTACAAAGGTGTGAAACCGTAGATCGCCTTTAATCTTATTCGCTATATTTATTACCTACTCGAATTACATCAGGTCATAAAAACTCTTAAATGTCTGCCCAGTTTCCATTTTACTGTCGGCTTGTTTCAGCATATTCCTTGTCTAATTGCCTCTAAATTTTCTCTACATTCTCCTTCTGCAGTCAGTCTCCGTTATCTCTTCTAAATGCTCCAATATAACGAGGGGCCTTCATGATTTATTTTGTGTCATAAGTTAAATCGGATGCCCTGTACCTTTCTAATGACCTTAGTCTGGCCTTCTCTCTTCGGGCTTGGGGGGAATCCCATCCTATTTCCTCTAATGATCGCGATACACTGACTTTCTTATCGTAGCGCTTCTTCACACACCCAGCGGCTCTTCTTTGTACTTGTTCTATCTCCTTAATTAACTAATTTTCACACGGATCCAAAATGTTGAGTTTCCCATTTCTTATTCGCCCACATGTCTTCGTTGCACATTCTATAAGCTTTAATTTTAAGCCCTACTTCTTGCGCCCCTCGGAAATATTGTCTAAATCACGGAAGAGCAGTCCCCGGCTGTCAACTTTATCCGTCTATAGCCCTTTCGCCTGCAAATAACATAATGCTACTATTTATGCGGGAAATGACGTCGAAATTGTAGATTAGGAAGAGTAGTGGGTATATTTCCCTACGGTACACCGGCTGTTACAACTACTTCTTCCGAGATTCTTCCATCTGTTAGTAACTTTTATTTACGATGCGATAGGGATTCCGACTCAGTTATTTATCTTTTGTTTATACCTTAATGCATAAGTTTACTAATAAGCAAGTCATATAGGACCTTGTATTGAATACCTTGAATTCTAAAATATTCCATTTACTTGAGCATCTTGTTCTCATAATTTTGGGGCGTCGTGAATGTTCAGGCCCAATTGATTTTTATACGATCTACTATTAAATATGAGTGATAATATACATGGAATTTTACTGTAATGATGTCTAATTTGATTTTAAACCATGTAAAGTCATTGTCTAAGGATATCGTTTTCTTCGATTTTTGGAGCGTGTGCATACTTTTCTTCATTTCCTGTACATATCATTATCCGCTTTAATTCTGCTTTCAATAATTTTGCCGTTGCCAACTGGGTGATCGATCCTTGGTTGCTTTTTAATTACAGTTCTTTCGACTGGCTCCGCTGGTATTCCATTCTAGGATCCTATACTTCAAACCTTTTACCCAGCATTGGTTATTTATTTTTTACTTCAGCTTAATGGAAAACGTTTGCACTTCGCAGCGTTCACTTCGTGTAACTTTTGATATTTAAATCCTGAAAGCTTCCGTCACATTTGATTTTTTTTCATTATCTACAACGATGCTATTGATTCGTTCTCATATCCTGCAATGTTGAGAATATATTACTAACCCCAGCGTACTACGGTAAAATAGATCTTGTGAATAAAATTATTAAGTGCATAAGAACAGTTTTAAGATATAATTTTCCCACGAATGATAAGGGATCAGAATGACATTATCCAACCGCGCTTTGGAGTAAAATTATTTTACATTAAAAGTAGGCTGGTGTGTGATACTTTAGCGATAGCTAAACATTTTAGCGGTAGCTAGCAGGGTACCATGTGTACATGTAATATTATAGGTAAGTTTTCCATTTACCCTCCCGGTTTGTGGAATGGAAACATTATTTTTGCAATTATTTTTTGATTGCATAACTTTTTGTTTACTTTGATAATTCATATCTATCTATTGCTTTTCTTAATGCTTATTATCTTAAGATTTTATTCATCCGCTATATTTTTGGAGTAATCTTGGGAACGTTAATTTTTTTGGAATGTAGACTCAATACAATTAAAAATCCATCTAATTTTCTGCACCCTTAATTTTTATGTACCTGAACTAGGCTCGAAGCTTTCGCGTCATATGAGTTCTTGATAATAATGCGGACTTGTTGCAAGCGGTTGAGGGGCATTGAAATAAAAATGTGGTAAGTTGCATAGTATTTTACTTGCAGAAATACCTCATTATATTTAGATTCTCATTTGATATATATTACTTTCGCATTAACACATTTTCTACCTCCACGTACAGCCCAAACATTATCATCCTTTGGTATAGGAATGTATGTATACTCCCACTTCTGTGATCGTTGATTTCATTTCTATTTTCAGCATGACAATGCCTTCATTGTATCGCAGGAGGCTCTTGGCTTTTATTGTCTCTCTTCTGCTCTCCACTCATTCTTTTCATAAATGGATCGAGTGAGAAGTCTGCTGCCTTTCCAAAAGTCTCCTTCCTTGGACCACTCCGTTTCATCTTCACTTAAAGATAGCTCATTCTTCAAATTTCTTCGTTTAGGTCTCCTAACCATATTGCTACATGCCACTATTCTCCTAATATTTTAGTGTTGCTTAAATATTTAAATTGTCCGAGTAATTTTCTAAAATCTCCCTTTCGGCGATCCAAATAAGAAGCTGGATTTTATTTATTCAATAGAGGGCTATTATATCAATTAAAATGAAAATTGAGGGTGGTTACCTGCTATGGCTTCTTGTTTCCCTGCAAACAGTACCATTTCAGCCGATCGGGCAGTTTAAAACGCCTTCATTTAAATAAATATTTCTGTGTTCTCTCCGCGAGTAGCTATCGAACTAGTTGCTCATATTACTATTAGAAGCTCCTACGGCGGATTATTGGGACTTAATAGTCGGTGAAAACTGCTGCTCAAGTCAAAAGTGTATGACTTTTATGGTGTTTTTAGACCATCTTATCCAAGATGGCTCTCTTAGACTATCGAACATTTCATCCAACTATTACTATGTATCTTTTGTACTCAATAAAATCAAATTTTTATGCTTCTTGCGTATGACCTAATATTCGCAACCCGGTGTTCACAATGAATGATTTTAAGTACATACGCAACAGCCGTTCGCAGAGGTGATAGAGCACACTGAAGTGTGCCACTTGATGAGTCCGCTCTGGTGTCTATTTTTACTCTCTTTCTTTCCTCGCACCATTCACTACCAACCTCGAACACTTGCCAATTTAGTTACCGAAGGCTGCTGACCTCAAATCTCCTTACAAATATCTTCTGGTTAGAGAGCATATGTATATGTATTTCTCGATGCCATCTCGAGAAGGTTAGGTTTTCCCATATAGCAATCAAAATCAATATTTTTCGTTCATTTTGGTCGGCCGTATCCTTCAAATGTGTTCGTTCCACTCTTTTTCTCCTGACTCCTATAGTTTATAACAAGTGTGCTTGGAGTATAGCATATTTTTGCTTTTTATCATATGGGATGTCTAAAAAAATTTGATCATGGTAGCCCACTGATATTTTATTTCTCGTTCCGATGAGAATTTTAGAATATTATATATTTTGGGCCCTCTGGGGAAGTGTTACCCATTAATCCAAACTTGTTCATGGTAGCACACTAATATTTTCTTTCTCGTTCCAGTAATTTAGAATATTCTGTATCGCGGGACCACGAAGAGTTATCCATTAATCCACGGATTCTCCGTTTAAAAACCGCCTGAAACGTTAGATATTGTTGGTAGTGTGTACCGGAATTAAAAAACCTTTAGCGTGGGAAATTGAGTTTGATTTCAGAGCACTGCAGAGAGAAAGGCGGTGCGGATGTCGTCGGAGATAAAGGAATGGTACGAGATGAGTCTAGAGGAGGAAAAAGTCATCAGGCGAGTGGCTGGATCGTTGAGAACACTGGCAGAGCTGGCGGTGGGGGAGAATATTTACGGAGGTCAGAGGAAAGAGAGCAGTGAGGAGAAGGAGGGGTGTAAATATGGGCGTGTAATGAGAGGGCAAGGGGCGGAGGGCGGTGTGGGGCGAGCAGACTCCGGTCGGGGAGGGTGGATATGAAGGAGGCGGGGCGAGGTGTAATTGGTAAGAGGAGGAAAGAGAGGCGAAGGGAAATAACGACCCCTTAAATCGAGTTTCCAAAATGCTGCCGTTATTATTACCTACCGCGGCGTTTAAGGGACGGGACTGAAAATATCTTTGCGAAATGGAGCAAGGGAGGTCGGCCCCTTTCCCACCCTGCGGCTCCTTCCCACCTTCCTAGGAGAATTTTGCAAGGACTCACTAATGCAGATTTTTGGCGGCCAGAAGATTGTTATTTCACCCAAAAAGCGACCTTTATATAGGCAAGTAAAAGATAATAAAAAACCTAACTGGAGTTTTTCCTTTTAAAAATCATCTGCCTGAAATTTATTGCCTAAAAGTTCCTTTCTTGGAAATATTGATAATGAACTTATGTAAGAACTAACTGATTTATGTAAAATATTTGATGAAAATGTGAACTCATAAATTTCTAGGAGGTCGAATGCATTACCTTAATGGTCGTTAATGATGACCTAGACTCACTCTTGAGCAAAGTGGTGAATTCCCTTACGATGATTGCAGACATTTCTCAATAAATAAGATTCTAGGTTTTAACGTATGTCTTCTTTACTTATAAATAATAGGACTCGAGTTTTAATGGATGGATTTTTGCGAAACGGTAACGATTTAATGAAACTTCTTGGCGGTGTGCCCATGGACGTTAATTAGAGTAGCATCTTCGTATTATTCGAACCGTAATTTTTGTTTTAGTGGCGTATTGAACTGGCTCTCAGCGGGTTCAACGCTAAGGTCGTAATATCTTCTCCACAGTGAATAAGACATTTTCTCGTTTCATTAAACATCTTCAATTATACTGGCATCTATTTCCCTCGTCTTCCACATAAATGAATCTGTTATTAAATCTCCCTTGACTGGACCTCTCGTCGGCGGACCTCTTCTTGACCGTAGATTTTTTATCCCGCCCCTTTCTCCTCCTCCCCTGGAATTTCATCCCGCCAGACTGATTTTGCCCTCGATTCACGAGGGCGACCATTTATTCGCGCTCGGGATCTCTCGTTCAGGAACACTCACTCACTCCACTCGAATGTCCCACTCCGATTTTATTTATTCTCATCTCACCCCGCCTAACTCCCTCGGCCTCCGTCAATTCCTCCTATTGAAAAAAATGTATTTTCTTTTTCCCTCCTTTCAAAACTCCTCCCAACAGACTTTTCGTCTTCCCTGTCCACCCCACGTGGCTATCGTTCGCACTTGAGCAGAATTACAATTCCATTTCGCCAATTGGCAATAGTTTCTATTCTTCTTTTTTACGCCCCAACCTCCTGACCCCATGGACCCTTTTCTAGGCCTCTTCGTCTGCCCTCATTCACTTTCCCTCCTCAGACCCCCCCTTCCTCTCACCCACCGACCCTCACCCTCGGCTCTTGCCTCCAATCAACCATTGGGTTTCTTCAAGGGCTTTCAAACTAATCCTTGCATCTTCCTCCTCCCGTCGCCGTCCACCTCCCTCCTTCCGCATCCAGTGTAGAGCCCCCACTCCTAAAACGCCTCTTCGCTTCCTTCTCCTTGACTCCACTCTTCCTCATCCCCATCTAATTCCATCTCCCTGGATTCTTCCTACACTCATCAGAATTCTTGCGTTGCTTCGTTTTGATCGCACCTGTTTTGTGTGCATTATTGTTAGGTGCTGGGACTAACAAACTCAGGACGAGAGAATCATTGTTAGGTGTATCCATCAATCCCCAGCCTGAAAATCTCTCAATTACGCGTCCACAGTGGGACAAATTCTTATGTTAAAATTTGTCCTCTGCGCAGACGGGCTGCCGTTTTAACACTGTGGAATCGCAGTTGATTTTAAATAAGTGAACACTTTTTTTTGGTTTGCCGATATAAAGTAAGACTCATGTTATGGAGTTGTGGACGGTACTTAGGATAAAACGTTTTTCGAATAATAAGGAAACCTTCTTATCATTTTGAATTCATGTCTAACTTAAGGTTAACTACTTTTTAAACAGAATCCCGTAACTTGAAGTGACCCTCGTATTTATTTTGGTCTTTAATCGTCAGAGCTGATGAGACCAGCTAGAAGAGCTTACGGTGATGATAAAAATTATTTAATGCTACTTAAAACACTGAAAAAACCTGCATCGCACCTTTCCATTTAAAGAGACCTTAACATGAAATGACTTACGCCTCCCTTTTAAAGCGCCATGCATAATGCAAAAGCTTTTAAAGCCAAATGGAGTTTTAGAATTTCAATTGGTAACATAATTCAGTAGGTTTTTTCCATTTTGACGATCAAGGAGATAGAAAACAGCGATTATCGCTAGTCTTAGACGTTCGGATGAGGGTGGAAATTAATTGAAGGCTGAGATAAAAATTTGATATAATATACGTCCACCAACTATACGCCATAGCGCAACTCTTTCGGCATGTAATATTATGAAGACTATCTTGTTTGATACTTATTCATTTGTTTGATACTCTGATACTTATTCATTTATTTCCTCTAGGATGCTCAAGTATCTACCTATTCTTTTTTTATTTCACCTATTATGTAGTGTGTGGGTAAATTTAAGTTTTTATTGTGTATTATTTCATCGTTATGAAATAGTTACTTTGGACTCACCTGTCCGTTGTGGTAGTCTTAGATTTTAGCTGGATGCGGTAACTTCTCGTTTTACGCAGTATTATATTTAATTTGAAAAAGAAATAAGTTAGGTATCTGATAAGCCAATTTTCTTACCTCTCTGTTTATTCATGTGCTCCAAGAAACTCAGAAATTATAGGTTTTTTTTTTAAGGTAATCTACCGGTTAAGGTAGGTTTTTGGATGGACACAACTACCAAACAAGCATTTTATTACTCCTAACAAAACACAAAATCCATCATCCTATTCTATATCAGGTCCCTCTTCATCTCTGAGTACTTTCTTCCTCCCTTCATCCCGTCCAACATCCATATCCTGTTCCTTCCCTTTCCTCTTTTGCCCAACATTCTACCCTCTATCACAGTCTTCAACATCCCACTTCCACTCAAAACCCCCTTCATCCACTTTTCCTGCCTCCATAGGATTGCTCCCAACAAACCCCTCTCTTCGCCCACCATACCAAGTACTTCCTCGTTTGTTTTCTTTTCTGTCCATTTCACCTTCTCCATTCTTCTCCACACCCACATTTCAAAAGCCTCCAATCTACGTCTATCCTCCTGCTTCAATGACCACGTTTCCGCACCGTACGTAGCTACGCTCCATATCAAAGTTTTTACGAGTCTTTTCTAAACATCCTTACTCAAAGTCCCTGTCATCAACTCCCTCCTCCTTGTGAAAGCCTCTTTGCCTAGCGCAATTCTTCTCCTTACGTCCCTACTACTTTGACCGTTTTGGTCCAAAACACTACCGAGATACGTAAACTGTTCTACCTGCTCTAGTTTTTGCCCTCCTATTTTAATGTTAAGCTTGGCCTTTTTCTTTCTAGAAAATCGCATAACCTTTGTTTTATTAATATTGATTCTCATCCCATACCTGTCGCACTGAATTTCCAATTCACTCAGCAATGCTTGCAGCACCTTGGCTGACTGACAAACTAAAGCTTGGTCATCAGCAAACCTAACTGATTTTACGAATTCCTCGCCCACTTTGATTCCTACCTCGAGTTCTTCCCATGCCTCTTTGATCATTTCCTCTGCATACCGGTTGAACAGCAACGGTGATAATGGGCAACCCTGCCTTACACCCCTTCCTAACACTGCCCATCCTGACTCCCCGTTTCCCACCCGCACCTGAGCAGTCTAAGATATGTACAGGTTGCGGATTAGCCTCCTTTCCCTCCAATCTATTCCTATTTTCTGCAATATACTCATTAGTTTTTCCCAATTCACTCTATCAAACGCTTTTTCGAAATCTACGAAACAGGCAAATACCTCCTGGTTGTGTTCTATATTCCTCTCGATTAATAATCTCATTACTGCAATGGCATCACGCGTACCTCTCCCCTTCCTAAACCCAAACTGATCATCCCCTAAGTAATCATTTGCCCTACTCTCTATCCTTTTGTTTTAGATCCTGAAAACAACTTTAGCTGCGTGGGATATCAAACTAATTGTCCTATAGTCCTCACATGACGTGGCCTTTACCTTTTTCGGAATAAGAACTAAAACTGCTCTCACAAAGTCTTCCGGCCAGATTCCCTCCTCATAAATGCTACGGATCAGCCCCACATTTTCCTTAGCATTTTAAAAGTTCCACGGGAATGTTATCTACCCCCACGGCCTTATTTAGTTTCATCTCCCTTAATGCCCTTTCTATCTCATTGTCTAGTATGCCTGGACCTAAGCTGTCTTCCTCTACGTCATTTTCTTTTTCAATGTCTAACTTTGTTGGTCTGAGTTCTTTACTATACAGTTTTTCTATATACTCCTTCCATCTCTCTTGGATCTTTCCTGCGTCAACTATTACCTTACCCGCCTTATCTCTAACTGTTAGCATAGCTCTTCCTTTCTTACTTCCCGATAACGATTTAACTTTGCTGTACAGCGCACCGATTTCACCCTTCCTCCTCAGACTTTCCATATCCTCGCACTGCGTCTTCCACCATGCGTCTTTTGCCTTATTTGTTGCCCGCCTCAATTTATTGTTGAATTCTTTGTACTTCATTTTGCCTAATTCTGTATTTATATTCTTCCATTTTCGCCGCTCATCCATCTTTGTAATCATCTCATCCGTGATCCATGGTTTCCTAGTCCTTTTAGCGTTAACGGTTCCAATAGTGTCTTTTGCGGCTTTAGACAACCCCTTCTTGATCATTTCCCATTTTTCTTCTATAGTACTAAGCCCTTTACCATCCTCCATGATTTTCTCTACCGCCTGTTTGTATTCCTTCCTTTTTTACCCATTTAATGCTTCTACATTCCATTTTCTAACTCGCCGCCCCTGCCTTATCTTTTTGAAACGTATCTACATTTCATAATAACTAAATTGTGGTCTAAGTCCGCATCCGCTCCCGGGAAGCTGTGGGAATTTATCACACTGTTCCTAAACCTGTGTCTAACCAGGATATAATCTAGCTGATATCTTCCTGAGTCACCTGGCATTTTCCATGTATACCTGCGTCTTTTGTGGTGTCTAAACCAAGTGTTGGTGATGACTAACCCCTGTTTCCTGCAGAAGTCAACTGCTTTCTCCCCGCGGTCATTCCTCGTGCCTAAACCGTAGTCCCCGAACTCGTCACCATCTCTTCCTTCGCCTACCGTCGCATTCTAATCCCCCATCACTATCAAATGTTTCCCTGCAGGAACACACGCGATCATGTCCTCTAACTGATCGTATATCATATCGACCTCTTCTTCTTTATGGTTGCCCGGTGGCATGTATACCTGAATAATAGCTAAGTTCGTCGGTTCTGCTTTTATCTCCACTAGTAGTATTCTATCCGTTACCTGCTCTATGTTGACTACGCTTTTTCCTACCTCTTCATTTAATACTATGGCAACCCCTCGTTGACTCTCGTCCCCACCGCTGTATATTATTCTATACTTATCACTCCAGTAATCCCCGCTATCTTTCATCTCACCTCGCATAGACCTAAAATATCTATATTTCCCCTTTCCATCTCTCGCTTAACATTCTCCAATTTCCCTGTTCTCATCATTGTCCTAACATTTCACGTTCCTATTCTAACTAATTTGGTCTTCTTCTCCTTCGTCTTCTGTCTTGCTGCTGCTGGTTTTCCCTTGCAAGGGTTTCGTGGGATGACGACCGCGGAAGCCTTGCCTCCCCCGCTGCCGGGCACGACACACGGCCGATTGGGCCGAGCCCCGTGGTTGCCAGGACTCAAAATATCTCTATTGTCCATCATATTTTTCTTGGGAATGATAATTGAGGTGGTTTCCCGTTGCCTTCCTCAATAGTGTTTTTAACGTGACACCATCACTTACTGGCCGCCCCACCGGGGTCAGAAGCCATTGCAGCCGCCTCACTGAGGAACAGACGCTGCGTGGACTACCTTTCGCCTGGCTCCTAACCTTCGACCTATCTGGCATGGGTGACCCTACCAGGAGCAATAATTATTACTCCCGCCAGCACAGCTCTAGGGGTCATCGGAACTATAGGTTATAAGAACATGATATTATATCCTTGAATTTTTATATTTTCCAACATCTCGTATGTAGGAGTGATACCTTGAAATATTACATTTCAGGCGCCCTATGAGCCATGTAATATCAAATTCAATTATTTCTAGTGACCTGAAACTACCTTCTAGATGCCATCATTGAAGCTTACAGGTTGATATACTGATTTAGATTTGGTAGGCTCAACAAATCCCATCATGATTATTAGGTATATTACTCTTGTAAAATGATTATTTAAAATAAGTTCGAATGTTTTATATCTAAAGTAACAATCAAAAAGGCACAGTTACAATATTTTTAAGTAGGAAAATTATTTTTCTGCCATTACTTTAAGTGAATATTGGACTGTCATTTAATACTTTTGTGTTTTGACCGAGGATTATCGTTAAATAAACTCCGTAATACTCTATCGTAACATACTATTTTTATTCACTTTGACGTCTTAAGTTGAAATAATAGTTCATAGTTAAATAGCTCCATATAATACGTGTCGTTCTAATTAGAGCCGTCCGCCGAACCCTTTTTGCCAATTGATGATGACTACGGATCTCAAGATTTTATGCAAGTTTCTCAAGTTCATAAATTTCGAAAACATTTCACTGTTTACCTTTTTTGAAAATTTTTCATTGACATACCTCTAGACTTCGTTGGAACAATGAAAACGAAAGAGGAATATCCCGCGTCGAACATCATCCATGTACATGTGAAACAAAAGTAGGCCGGATTGAGTCGAGGAAGAAACGGAAGTAGCCCATGCGGTTGAATTTTAGGAACACTAAACATTATTTTTCATACGCGGTGACATTTTTCTTGAATGTGCTTGAAGGACGCCCGAAGGAGAGAGATAAAAAGGGGTGGATACGTGTCTGTCTTCCCCGATACAGATGTGGTAGCCCCCGCGTAGAGAGTGGACTACCGTTTGCCTCCTCGTCGCAACTGTCTCCCCCTTCCATCCGCCCGCGCCTCTCCCCCGTTCTGCCTCTCACTCCCGCGGAGGAGCGAGCTCCGCATGAGAAGAAGCAGCGCCTAAAATGTTTACCTCCCACGACCTCGGTCGGTCTCAGTTTCGCCCTTCGAAGAGCTGGAGTTCTCAACCTCGGACCACTCCAACACACACCCGTTAATTGTTTTACTGGAGCCCTGGAATCCTCGGCACGTACGGCGCATTGCCCTGGGAGAGTTATGTTGCGGGGCCCTTGGAGGGTCGAGTTCCTTCCGCCAGCTCAGAGCATTGGGCTAAATTTTTAAACGGGTTAAGCGAAGAGTTTAGGGTGAGGTAATGAGTTTCAAGGCGCTAGGTGGGTGGAAATAGCATTTTGTTGTGGATGGATAAATGAGCATACATCCTTGTCTCTTGAAGACAAAAGTCTATAATAAAATGTAATGATTTTCGTTCTTATCTGTTTAAATGTTCCTTGAAATTAATTCCCTTGGTTCTCTGGACATACACTTTAATTGTATTAACTGTATAAGCTGTATTGACCAACCTTACATGAGAAGCTAATCTGATGAATGACAGATGACTTATAGTGATCCTCTATTCTCTACTTTACTCTTAGGGGCTCTATAACTCTAAAACATTTTTCTCAAAGGGTGAAGGAGGATGATTTGTCAAAAAATTAATTTAATAGAAACCGGGACTTCGGGCGAGTGGCAAAACTGGTCTGACGGATAAGAGGTGAAAACAATTTTGTTGCGTGGTACTATTTTACAATGTCACACTTATTCCTTATGGACAATATGGTTAGCAAAAATGATGGACTACCGAAAGAAACGGAAAAAAATTCCATTCTATGAATTTTAGTTGGCTGTTAGTTAACCATAAAGCTATTTTTTACTATTTCGAAAAGTTAAGCCATTTTGTGCCTTAATGAAAATTCCTGATCATTCTACGCGAACCAAACATCAATGTTTCAGTTAGCAATTAAATATTGTCTATAATGTTGTTTCAAGGGTGAGAAATAAACTTGAGGATACTAAATTTTTTAAGTTTTTAGTTACATTGATGGCATTATAATACTCTACTGTATTATAGTTTATAAAGTCACAACTTCGTTTGAAATATTTTATTGAAATGTGAGTACGTCTACAAAGTAAAACAATTCTCCTTGGGCTGTTCACACCACAGAGTTCTAATGCCATTTTTTAAGGCCATTACTTGCCATGGGTAAGAAAAATGCATTATAAGTAATTTGAAACGTACTCACTTTTCAGTAAGTAAAGATGATTTCGCTGAAATTAGTGCTTTTGATAACCTCTATTATAAGGGAAACAGGTTATGGAGGGGTTATCACAATCTGAGCAATGTGGGAAGTCCTTACTACAATGGTGTATAATGCTAACGATAAATCGTTGAATATAAATGCAACTCAATAGGGCAATGTTCTATCTAACTCCTGCTGTGTACTTCTATCCTTCTTTTTTGCTGAGTATTTGTAGCATCATCAAATTATATTTTTCAAGAGCCAAGTGAATGGTCCGCTATTTGCGAAACTAATCTTCATAAGCATGATAGTACGTGCTTTTTCTTTGCCTTTACTCGCAGCAGGGAATCCGGAGGCTTGTTTTCACTAGTCAGGATGGAGCTTTTAACGAACAAAGCAAGTTTTGAGGCTGAGAAATCAGTGTTTTTCAGTATGTCACATCTGAGAAACCAGAGGCCTTGGTTTCCTTTTAAAAGTTAAATGGGAGTGTAGGGAGAAGCATCGGTCGGATTTGAAACCCGGTATTCTTCTGCCGTAAGCCGAGGCCTATGGGGACGAAAAATTCTTGTAACTATTTACTATCAGGCTTAATACGATGATAGATATGTGTTGCATGCATCTGTAATTATTTTTTTAATAACTACTAATTCACGACGCTCTCAGTGAAAAATATACAATGCAAGAAATAACAGTAAAGTTATCAAGAAATAAAAATGATAACATTTATTTAGTATTTAACCTATTTGTTTTCCCCTCTGCAATTACCTCTTTTCATGCACCCACCCTTCTTGCCATATGCTCTTCCAGCGTCACCCCAACCTTTTCTCACTTTCATTCTTTCCAATCCGCGCCACACTCTTGGCCTCTCCGCCCACCCTCCCTCCTCGATCTCCGAGGTCGCACGGTCTTCGGCCCCCATCTCCTCATAGGCCCCCTTCCCCTCCCACTTTCCTACCTCCCTCCACTCCCCCAAACAATAATTCCCCACCTCCCCCCCACCCGTGCGTGGACCCATTGTATCGACGGTGAAAAAGCGATCGAACAACTCCGTTAAAAACATTATGACGTAGACACCGTCCTCCGAGCGCTGGATCCTCCCCCCTCGACTCTCGCCCCTCCCCATCTCCTTTATTTTTCCCACATTTGCTTTCAATTTCCTACCCCACCACTTTTATCCTTCCACTTCTTCCTGCTACTCTCTTTCCACATTCGAAAAAAATAAGCTTTTTCCATCTAGTGTTTTCCGTCTTTCTCTCTCTCTCGCTCTATATTTTTTTACCGTCTTTTATGCTTCTCCTTTCCCACCAAATATCCGATTTCTGCTTCTCCGTCCCTCCACCCGCCCTCTCTCCTACGCCCTCACCGATTCGTGGGGGGCGGAGGCGCGGGTGAGGGGTTGAGGAGTGGCGGGAGGGGTGATACCCACCAGCCGCGATCGAACGAGAAATCTGCCGACGTGTTTTTCCGTTTTTCGCATGGGGCGCAAGTAATACCGCTAACACCCGAAAGCAAAGGTTTCATGCTTCTTGGCTCAACAGTGTGGTCACCAATCATTTACCAACTTCGACGGGAATCCCTTATTTCTTGATTGAATTCCAAATTAATATATGTATGTTGGGGAGCTTTTTGAGGCCAGAGTATTATCACTTGTTTTCAATGTAAGGATTACTCCCTGTAGAGAATTCCATGCTAATGTGGTCCATTGGTTATTTGTGTGTTTAGTTAGTGACTTGAAATAAAACATTGCCACTTATTCAAATTTGGATGCTAATTCCCGGTTCTGGAATGCTGACCGCATTACAAGGCTTAGAGTTGAGGCTTTTGAGGTGTACATGGAGTCAATCGGCTAAATAATATATGTAGAATGAAAAACAAGCAGCTAAACGCTAGGAATTGTAGGGAAACAATGATCTGTGGCAAAATATACGAGAAATGTCGCGCAAATGAATGAAGATTGAATTAAAAGTTAATTGAAAAATGTTCACTCTCTCAAGCGTCACATTATGAAAGTAGGCCATGGCTAGATAGTAAATGGAAAACACATTGCCACTTTAGAATTAAAAACTATGATACAACACACGTTTAAACTTTACAAAGCCATCATCAAGAACTAAAATACATGACCACTTGTATCCTCCTCTCCACTTCCTAAATGTACTCGTAATTACATCCACACACTGAGAGTTTGCATCATTGCCTGAAGATGGAATTGTAAAGTTGAAACACATGTAATATTAAATTTTTTGTTTCTGGAATGGAAAAGTGTTATTTTATTAGCCTTTCAGTGGAAAAACGGAACATTGAAGCCTGTGAAGGAAGCGAGGCAGAGGGAGGCAAAGGTGAAGCATGTTGGACGCAATGAAGAGGAGTAAAAAGGATGTGAATTTTAAAAACTATATTTTTATGTGATGTTGAGAGTATTTAGTTCATTGTTATGCGAGGCTTAAAAATACGTTAGTGCTCAGTACCCGAGGCCATAAAATACCTGTCTTGACCGATAGGTTTACAAAAAATGAATACATCGAATAAGTGAATATCTCTGTCTGTGAGAGTCAAGTGCAATTTTCAAATCCTCCTTGGTCCAATTTGCTGCATGAGTTTTTTCAATTATTTCTCTTATGCAATGGTCACGTGTTTTATAATGATGTTGGTATTATATAATAATATATTTCTTTTATAATGATTTATTTTATCATAAGAAATAATTGCGTAACTTTGCTAACCTTATAAATTTGTTACATTTTGAACTGATGGGAGAAAGTTCACGCGAAATGTCTCTCAATCACTCATGCTCCTCTCGTAGGTCTCTCCGTTTTCCTATACGATATAAACCGGATTTGCTGCGATCGAAATTCTTTCTCTTCGAATTTATTTTGGTATCATTTTTAAAATTAGTGCATATGGAAATTAAATCAAATTTGTTCTTATTCACTTCTCCAGCCGCTCTTAAATCAATTATTTCGAGACTCTGTGGACTCCTTTGTAGACTATTTGTAGTGTCCGAAAAAGAACGGCTTGAAGGGCTAGAAACTATTATTATAGATTGCAATGATTATCATTTATCATCGCAAACGAACTACCAGCATCCCTCACCTCCATAAACATTAGCATCCAACTATACGCTTCTTGTAATGTGGATTTTGAAAGGAAAAATCCGTCTTCCGCTAAGAAAATTAGTGTTTTCTACAATAAAAAAGCTGATGACCGTAAGATGGAATTAAAGCTTAGCCTTAAAAGAAAAGCCAAGATTTAAATATTGCATATCAGTTTGTTGAAAAGTCTTAGTAGGCCATAGAATGGGGCTCTGCCTCAATAACGGTAGGGGCACCTTCCACTTCATCCAAATTGTGTGATTTTTCGGTCGCTAGGTCTTCCTGGGAAACCATAGGCGGCACAAGGAAAGGAACTAGCCATCCTTCCCTTATGAGTGAGTTTCACGAGGTATTGGACATATTATAACGTCATCTCTATCCTTAATTATCAAATCAATCTCCGGGGTGTTCTCTAAGGAGGATGGATTGTCATTGTGTTTTCCAAGGATTATCGTGTATAAGGAAACATGAGGGTAGGTTGAAAGTTTGGTAAATGTTTAAGATCCAAGGAAAATGTTGATAAAGTGATGGGAGAAGGGAAATATGTGGAGAAAATTGGGAGAAGAGTGAAAAATAGGAGCTAGAAAGTGATGAGAGGTAACGGAATGTTGGAGGATGCGGTGTTAGGGAGAATGTTATTAAAATGGGGAATAGAAAAATATGCGGCATTTGCGCGGTGGAGGTAGAAAGTTTGGCAATCTAATGGGATGGACTAATATCACTCATTTAATCAGAAGTGCCTCAAAATTCTTGAAAGAATAATCAACATCAGTCAGAGTCCAGAAACCTATTTCTACACGATATACTATCTATGATCAATGACTTGTGTTTATTATTCTGCAATTTATAAATAAAAACCCTCTATTGCCTCAAACCCTTATCCAATATGTTATATCTATGTTAGGTGTTGCTGATATCCCTCGTTTATTCTTTGAAAACATTTCGTTTTCACTATAAATTTCCTGTGGTTTACTCATGAAATGAAGATATGAATGAAAATATTCAGTAAAAAACCCATAGCGAAGAAAATTTGTATACATGCTGGAGGAAGACTTAATTGAACATGTGTTAATTCAACCTAATAAATGAGTTCTTTATTATTCGAAAAAAGGGAAATATCGAGAATCAAATACAAGGACAGGTGAAGTAGCAAAATCCATTGAGAAATAAAATCCGTAAATTCCACGATTAGCACGGTCTGTTTAAAGAAAAACAAATGGAATCACATTTTATCATATTAATTTTTAGCTACGTAGCTTTTAATTATTTATTTAACACTATAGTTATGGAAGATAGGTGTTATTAGTTGATAGGGTCAAAGTAAGATGGGTAATTTGGTACAATGTTTATACATTTAAAAAAGTATTAGGATAGGGCTTCTCTTAATTGCATATCAAAATGTGGTTGGAGCTACCGTATTAAATGCGAGTCATTTCTTCTTTTACGTGAGTTCCTTTTCTGTGTACGTATTTATTCTGCCTGAGTGCCACGTAAGCGTTTCATCATATAAAAGGAAAAAATGTTTAAACCTAGAAAAGAATTTAATTGGACACTCATATAGGGGTTCGCTTAGCATTTCCGCGCCAATGTTAGCTCCATCGGACCGAGAAAAGTGACGCCCTTGAGAGGCTGTTCACTGGATGGGGTCAAGGGTGTCGGGAGAGGGAGAGGTTAAAGGGAGAGAGAGCTTAGGGAGAGAGAGCTTAGGGAGAGAGAGCTTAGGGAGAGAGAGGGTAGAGAGTGGGATGACGTTATTTGAGGGAAGGGAGGGAAGGACAGAGAGAGTTAGAGGTGGGTGGGGGCGAGCGATTGAAGGGGCAGGTGAGGGGAAGTAGCGTGATCGGAAGGTTTGTTGGGGAGGGGGTCATCGATGGATCAAATTAATTCCTGGAGCGAAGGATTTATTTAGCCATATTTGAACCATCTCTCAATTTCTCTCTTGGATGCTGCCTGTAGATTCGGCAAGAATTTCTAGAATTGCGAAAGTAACCGTCAAAAGGTTCGCTATGAAGGGTGTTGCGTTTCGACACAGCATAGAATTCATCTTGGTAGCCGTAAGTGGTTTGAAATTCAATCTTTCTGGATGCATAGGTGGGTTCTTTTCTCTGTTATCGGCGATTAATTTAAAATTCATGGCACCTATTTAGTGCCTATAGTATCTTGAGTAACTTGAGAATTTAACTTGGTTTGGAAGAAAACTTTTTTCTCCAAAAGTGTGCTGTCAGTAGTCTCTTGCTCTCTGGATCCCACGCCAACATATCTCATATATGTTGTGGTCATTACTGAAAATGGAGATGCATTTGAACAATAATCCTAGGTGATTTAAACATCAGAGTGTTTATTGGTATGCAATAATGCACAATGTCTTATGAATATATATTCATTTACCTCTATTATATATCTATTCTTTTGTTCTTGTGTTCTTCTCTTTGCTTTTTGACTAACAATTGGTTACCAGTTTCCTGTTTTTCTCCGAGGCTCGCCCACCCGTTCTCCTGACCACCCACTCCTCTTTCTCCTGTCAACTTTTTCCTCGCAGGCGTGTGTCTCTTTTTTCGTCGCGTTTTTTTTTCGGGAATGACTTCTTTTCACCTCTGCCGTTTCATCCCCCGAAGTTTGTTTTTTCTACTGATCCGAGGCTCCAAAACTATTTTCTCTTCCTCCTCCTTCCCCTCGTACCCACCGCTAGGACGAGTGAACGATTCGGAAGGATGAACGTTGGTGTGCAGCCTTCCGGCAGAGCCGACCGATGCAGGCAAACACACTCGCAGTGTATCTATCATTCGCACCACGCCTGCCAAGGCCGCCCACTCCTGGTGTCCCGTATCTACATCCCTGGTGCACCTTTCTCTTTCTATACACCTCTTTACCTTCCTCCCATCCTCTCCCTTTGACATAGGCAGACACGCTCGCGATACAAAGTCCACCTCACACAAACTCACACTAGTCTAGTGTGTACTCTTTCCACCCTTTCCCTTTATGTCCTCGTAAAATGTCTACGGACCCCTTCCACTGGTCCCAACCCCTCAGCATCCACGTATTATTCACACCCCCTCGTTTCACTTCCCTTTTCCTGAATACATCTGCCTTGATTTCCATTCATCACTCCTTTTCTCTTACCTTTTCACCGCCTCAGCCGTATTAATTCCATCCGACCTTTTTACCTATCCTAGTTCAAACTCCGAATTCTCATTTTATTTCATGAAATTTTAAGATACGTACATTGTTCCCATTTTCTCTTTGTGCCATAAATTACTCCATCCAGCCTATCCGGTTGCTGATTCGTCGATATGGTACTTTAATGGTAACTTTGTTTCCTTCATGATCAATGTTATGCCTACCGATTTAATGCTTCTCTTCCATTATGAATAACTGATCGTAACACTTTTCCACTTGATGAATACTTCCGCGGCAAATTATTTTAATATCAAGTGGAAAAGTTCCACGATCAGTTATTCATTATGCTCGACTTCCAATGCATCACGCCCGAAGCTACTCAATTTATTCTCTTCCATGAGTTACGCATTTGATAAATGCATTAGAATATTAGTAATTAAATCGAAGACCGATTTGATAGACATTAGATGCACATTAAGGTAGATAAGGCAGTTCTATTTTCAATGCTGCTTGTGGTTTCCTAGGAAAATCTACTCCGCGAAAAATAATACAGATTGGGAAGTTGAAGGTGCCCGAGGGGTGTCACTCGGAATTGAATTTCGCATGCCTTGCGGTCAAAAGCAATGCGCTCCATCCACTGTATTACCACACTCTTTTTTTGCATAATGGAATAGATTATATATCCCTTTGGTGTAAGGGCTATAAAATTTTAAGTCGCAATGATATCTTGCAAGGTAATCCATTCATCACAACCTTTTATAGCTTGAAATTTTATTTTATTAAATTTACTTTATACTTAAAACTATTCTTGATATTATTTTTGTTAATCTTTTAGCCACTTTTCTCGAATATTTAACCGCAAACGGTTTATTGAAATCCATCCGTACTTCGGGTATTTACGATTTGCGATCAATTTTTCCCGTACCTATTTCGATTTCCTTTTTCAAATCCTCCATCGAACTCACCACTCCCTCCCCTTCTTCACCGATTTTGCGGCGGTCGTTTCCCTTCGATGGTTTCCACCAAGTTTTGGCCACTCTGGGATATTCTTGGCTCCTCCCTCAAAAACTTCTCCCTCATTTTTGCTTCCTTTTTTACAAAACGAGCCCGACCGATTCTTTCCCGGAGAATTTTTTTGTCTACATCTTTGTTTTTTTCTTCATCTTTCCCCCAATCTAAAAGTCCGGTGGTGGAACGTTGTGGAGACGTTATCGTCTTCCCTTTGCCGCCATGAAAATCGTTTA
Source organism: Hetaerina americana (assembly GCF_022747635.1). Classification (NCBI taxonomy): domain Eukaryota; kingdom Metazoa; phylum Arthropoda; class Insecta; order Odonata; family Calopterygidae; genus Hetaerina; species Hetaerina americana. Next base: position 42,266,668 of record NW_027286763.1, read on the forward strand.
TATGTCCGTCCTTCCGCTTCTATCCTCTCTCCTTCGATGCTCTTTCAAATCCTTTAGTCTCCGATAGTTTTGTTTTTCTTCCATAACCTCTCCCTCCGCCCCTTCTGTCACCATCTGTCTACCTTGCCCAACGGCAATCTCTTGTTCCTCCGGATCACCTCCGATGGCACAAATTAACTCCTCTCACGATATTCCCGCCTTTAGCGTTCGTCCCATCCCGCCAATTCCCCCTTTCCTCGCACACGCTCTCCCTCCGAATCCGCTTTCATCTCCTAGCCCCTTCCAGTCCGCTTGTCCCCTTTTCCCGTCCCATTCTCTCGATTCCGGGCCAATTCCCAACATCCCAATTACCCAATGCAAACTCATCAGAAAACGGTTTAATCGTGTCCTATGCGCACGTAGATTTTTTTCCTCACGCTCCTCTTTCACAAAGGAGATGACGGCTCGGTAAAGGAATTTTCACCGTTTTGATTTTTACGATATGAATCCGCAAATGATTGCGTTACCATTCATCTAAAAACGCAAACACTTTGAAAGAGCGGCTTACAGAATTTCGGCCATGATCCAGCGTCACACAAAGAGGTAGCGTTTGTCAACTTGTCTCCACTTTCTGTTAATGTTCATCTCTAATTTACTTACTCCACGATTTAGCTGTTTGACACGAGGACTCGTGTGTTGAAATTGAACTTTATCAGAAGGCAAATATGGAGGTGTAATGCATTGATACGAGGGTCATCCGGAAAGTAGTACCCGTTCGTGAAATAAAGACACAAAAGTAAATATTAACAAACATAAAAAATTTTATTTGAAAGAGGATACTTTAAACTACTTCTCAACATAATCTCCAAGCAAATTAAGGCATTTGTCATAACGTGTGACAAGTTTCTGTATTCCTGCTGCATAGTCCTTCGCCGCCAGCTCATTGAGATACGCGAGGGACCCATCTTGCACAAATTTTTGCATAATGCAGATGGTGTTTAACAATTTCATGAAGAATTGTTCGAGAAACATTGGGAAAATGCTCACAGATGTCATCAATTGTGACGCGCCGATCGTTCCTCACGAATTCGTCAACTGAGCTCACCAGTTGGTCTGTAATGACAGACGGTCTCTCCGAACGCTCATCGTCGTGTGTGTTCCCCCTCCCCATGTTGAAGTTGCGACACCACCGCCGAACAGACGACTCGTCCATTACATTGTCTCCATACACCTCCTTTAATTGGCGATGAATATCACATGGGCGAACGTTTCTTGCATTGAGGAATTTAATCACTGCCCTCACTTCACAACTGGCGGCGTTCTCAATTTTTTTAAACATTGTAAACAATCACAGAAACAACACAGGCAATGCTAGCGTCACGCAACTTGGCTCAGAGAAGGCAGACAAGCCACTGAAGCTATCTGACCTCGTCCAGCGGCTACTCGCGTCGTCAGCACTTCATGCGGCACGAACGGGTACTACTTTCCGGATGACCCTCGTAGGTTTGGTAAGGATGGCCTAAATTATGTCGATGAGGATGAATATTAGCTATATGTATTAATGGTCCAATTAAAAAAATTTAAAAACAAGTTTTAATGTGTAAAATGCATTAATTAAAAAAAGTAGTTTAATCGACATAGTATATATTTACCTAGATGGTGGTACGAACCATATCGTTTGAGGTTGGAATGCTAACACAAAGTTGATCGCAAACCATTTGCAATATTTGGTGAACTTCATGAATTTAAAAAGCGAGGTGACCAAAGTCTATTAAATTATTTCAAAACCATTTTCTAAATTCATTCTTCGAGTCAAAGATTAAATGGAATTGTAATGATGCTGTCCAAATATGAAAAAACTATTGTAGTATTTCGTCATTTTTGTGAATAATTTGCGACGGTTTTGATCGGTCCCTCAAAATCATCAATAAAACATGTGGATATATACATGTACTTGATGATGTATGAACGCTATCTGATTTGAAATATTTCCCTTTTTACTCCTTTATATTTAATATTTCCCCATCTTTGTCGTCCGAAATGCTCCTTTTTCTTCTTCTACGTTGCTCACGTAACATTTTCCTTCTACTAAGTCCAACAAATTCTCCCCAACCATTGTTTCTTTCGTCTTCATATGTTACCTTGATGTTTCCTCTCTTCACGGCCATGAGTATCATTCTGTCGTCCTCTCTGTCCAATTCGTATCTTCGATTCATTTTTCTACACACATCTCAAAAGCTCCTAATTTGCGGTTCGCCTTTGTAAAAGATTAGATTTTGAGGCCACAAAATACTGATGTATTTTTGTTCTATATTCCATTAACTCAAGAGTACCTTTTATTCTTATTTTAAATGCTCCTTCACCAATGCACTTCCTTCCTGATGTACTAGCTAATACTCGTATTTTCGTCCAAAAAATTTCCCAAAATAATTAAGCTCCTCCACCAGCTTTAATGTATTCCCTCATACTTAATTGGTGAGCCTTCATACCTACATGTATTTTTAGAATTTATTTTTTCCCGTAGCCCTTCATTTTTGTTACTAAAATATTCAACTACACTTCCATTATCTTTGATAAATAATGAGCATTAACTAGTCATTTTTTTCCGATTTTCCTAGAAAAGTGACCCAGCGAAATTTGTTTTACCTTAAATAACACACGAGGAAGCATTTATTTTATTTTAATATTTTCGAACTAGCTAATAGACATTAAAACTCACTAAAAACATAGTCGAAACTTTATTGGCTATTAAATAATTTTTGCTTGTACAGTACTTGAATGTGCTCAAATTTTAACAAACTCATTATTATATGCATTTACGGTGCTCGTTTATCGGTTTTTGTCGGCTCTGAAGCAGAATGAACATTAATGGCATGATTATTTCGAAAAACTGAGGGAATATTTTCTATTCCCTCTAACGGATGATAGCATCCACAGTAGCCTCTTTTGAGATGGAGCAGCATGTGCTGGTACTCAGTCATTATTAGCATAACACTTTCCTTCCGGATTGCGTTTCATTGCCATCACCCTCCCTCTCTAAGTCTCTCCAACATGGCATCCTAAAACACTCTGCGTTACCGAGCCAAGATCCACACCTGCCTAAAACGCTTCAGAGAATTTGTAAATGGTTCGACCGTGCTTAAAGGGAGAAATACCGTCCTTTGTAGCCTTAAGCTTGAATGATCAAATATTCACGAAACCGCTGGGTGGTATTTTTACTAAAATGACATAGTGCATGTAACATCGTTTAGCTCTATTAAACGTTAGATATTATATACAGGCACCAAGCGTATCGTAGAAATAACTTAAAATTTAATGTAATTATGTTAATATTTATAATTGATCTGAATGGCGTGAAATCAGGTGCTTTTAAGGAGACAAATATTTTGACGGAACATCGTGTTGAAAGAAAATTAAGACCTTCCATTTACACAATTAATTCCTTCCGGAAATTTATCTTCACTAGTTGTTTCTTGGTTTTTTTCGGCATAATTACTCATATTTCAACTTAATAGAATATAAAAGCTGAATACTACTCTTTATACTTATAACAATTTCCCGTAGCAAAAATTGAATTTCATTTCACCCCAGTTTTCCGAAATGCATTCGTTTCTACTATTATGCCATGAAGACCTGAGGAATGACTGCCGTAAGCTATTGCCAACATAGACATTTTGGAGCTATGCGAATAAACATTTGCAATTGTAACGTGGCATGCATTACCATAGCCTACATAATTAATTACGTTATTCCCTTATTAAAGAGTTTACTTAGTTCACTTACACTTAGGGAAAAGGGTGAAATTCACTCAAATGAACGTCCCGTAAATGCCTTTGCTCTTACTCGCTAGAATTTATTATCATTTGGACAAAAAACTATTGAATAGCTACTTTTTACTCGTATATTTATCTTTATATGTGACGGGGGAAGAAATCATTTCTGTTTTATTTCAATTTTTACACGCAGGAAAAAAATGAAACGTCAGCATGGATGGATTTTCTGTCTGGTTTTTCCAAAAAATTGGCTGTCTTTTTTATATTAAATTATGAGTCACCGAAAAATTAAATTTTTACCATGGGTTTTTTAATACCGAGTTATTTCCTAAGTTTAAGTGAGAATATGTCGATATTTTATTGCATTCCTGTATTTATTTGAGCAGTATTTTCACACAGATCAAGATTTGCTATTTACTAGGTGCAACACAATTACCTAAGTAACAATAACTTGCGGACTGGGATCAGAAGGTTAGCAAAGATTCCACACTGGCCACAGATTCGAGATCTCATTCATGGCACGTTAGTGCTGAACAAAGCTCTCGATTCGGAATCCAGTGGATTCATTCACTACAACAGGAGGCCAATGCGATACTTACGAAATTGACGGCAGCGGTGCAAGATGGAAGAACGAACTAGTAGTTAAAAAACTTTTTTTAACTTATTATTGCAATCTTACACTGATAAATGTCGCATAATATTTCGATTGATACATTTATCTGGATTAAAAAATAATTAGAAAATCGAGTATCCGGGGGGGAAAGCTGGAACGAATTCAAAAATGATGAAATGTTACGGAGTAATTTGTAATCGTTAAATAATTAATGAACGTTGATGATTGGAAATGTCTAAGACAATGCATTCTATGCACTCATTTTCAAGTTTATGTCAGCCGCTATCTTATCATAAGAATGGCTAAGATTAAATTGTGTCGGTGTCCTTTGTGAATTTCTTTTGATTTAATATCCTGAATTTGGTGTGCCACAGAAAGTTGCGAAAAAGGAAGCCCCTCTCGCCTCTATTTAGCTCAAGTAAAAGGTATTTCCTTATTCAGTTGTCTCCTTATCATCCACCCGACTTCCATCTCACCTGACCCCAGACCTACCCATTCCGCTTTCTCGGAACCTTCTGCCGAGTTAAACGCTATTTCCTTACCCTGAAACACACGTACACACCCTCATCCCTCCATCTCTATACCTCAAGGCAATTAAGGGTTCGTCGTACGTTAATTCCCAAAGCCTTCTGGTTCACATTGATGAAAGTGGATCGCTCATCTTCCGCGCCAACAATTTATGCATAAGACTGTGAGTGAGTTAAGGCTTAAAAGCAGCCCCCGCCCTAGTTCTTCCCACACACTCTGCTCCCCACCTAACCCTGTTCTCGGCCTTGAAACAATCTTTCATCCCACATCCGTTTAGTTCTCTCTCTCTCTCTCTCTGTCTCAAGCAGTCCTTCACCCACTCCCCCTTCGTATGATTCGGAGACGAATCGCTAAAGCCAACAAAGAATTCAAATAATTGGGCCATTAGAGGAGTTGATGAACCTAAGTTGGGACGCGTTTGAGTCCTTTTAGTTGCAAGATTACTTTTTCTATGACATCTTTTAATGTTCTAATGCTAACCTCGAGTTATCCGTGGCGCGTTCATCCAAATTAGGTTCTATCTCAGTTCCTGCTCCTCCCTCTCCAATAGGAGGGCTGGAAGCGGTGTTGGAGTTATACCAATTTATTGGGTAGCGTTCATTTTCCATGCCAAGAAACCTATCAATTTCCCATCGACAATTAGTGTTTAAGGTAATATTCCAATAATCCTTGGAGCAAATAATTTTATTTTTCAGGCTGAAATATTTAGCTTGGTTAAACGATTTATATTAGAATGCTTCATTTATTCAAATTTAAAAACTAACACCAATTATTTATTTTATGATGAGCGAAGGTAGGAAATCACTATCATAACCAAAGTAAGAGTGGGAACAAAGATTTTTTCGCCTTTGAAATTAAGGTAAGAAAATATGTAAAGGAATATATTAACAGTATTTGCTATGAGAACCCCAAAAAATTATGAACTTAGTAGTATGTACACTCATACCATTCCTAGTACCAAAATCGGCTGAAAAGGATAGGCGGTATAGGTGTATTATAATGAAATAAATACATAGAAATAAGAAAATCGAGAAATAACGTTATATAGGCTTACTTTGCCATTATAGTGTAGAATTTAGTCGCCAGTATGATAATAAACTAATGAAGTTTTACCGTTTATTCCAGAATTGATAGATATTACTAAAGGTCATATTTTTTTAGTGCAACTATTATAGTTGTCTACTACTTATTGCTAATTCATTTATTCGAAGGTAATATACGTATTTAAAGGTAGTTCTTGGACGGTCAGTAACGAATTTACTCTCAACTATCACGAGAACTTCCTCTTTCTTTGTCCTACATTTTGTCTTAATTCGCAGCTTTTGTCTGCCTTGATTCTGTTTGAAAATCCACTCTCTTCCTTTTTCACCATGCTTACCCAACATACTCCCTTCTATTTAGGCCTTCTCTATACCATTACCTTTCAGTATTTTTTCCAAATATTTTCTCTGTTTTTTCGGATACTATATTTCTTTACAACTTCCTCTCTTCGCCCACCCCATTTCAAACTTCAGCGTTTATCTTGTTCAATGTCCTAATTATTCATTCCATTCTCATCCATATCTCAAATGCCTAAAATCTACTCTAATACCCTTACGTCAAAGGTCTCACACCCATAATGTATTACGCTCCATAACAAAGTCTTTACTGATCTTATCTTTACATACTATTTGCTCCACGTACGCGTCATCAAGTCTGTTCTGCTTTCAATCGCCTTTTTCTTACTCTTCTCATTATGTCCGTAATGCCATTTTGCTTTTCCTTTAGAATACTGCTGAAAAATATATACTGCTCTACTCCCTATAATGATAGCCCATCTGCTTTTCGTTAATTTTATTTTTTAATGATTATTCCTCGTCCCATAGCTCTCGCATTTTTGGTTTTACGCGCTCAAAATGGCTGCAATTCCTATGCTGTTAGATTCACTATTGCTTGATCATACGAAAACCTGACCTAATCATTTTGCCTGACATTTTCCCAGCTCAAACACTCCCCATTTTACCCTTATCATCTTCAATATTGTTATACTCAAAAGTATCGTCGATAACGGGTAACCTTGCCTCGATTTCCTATCAATCACTTCCAATCCCGATTCCTCATCAGTTATTCCTAACTTTTCATTCACCAGTAACCACCTATTCTAAAAAAATTGCGTCACTTTCACAGTGGTCCAAGAGGTCCAAGGCAAGATTCTCACACAATCAGTCTTCCGATAGCACCTTGGGACCATCTTGGCACAACTTTCTCATGGATAAATCTTCTGTAAGAATGCAATGCACCCTGGTTTTGTTTAATATTTCACTCTGCTGACATCCTGACACTTGGGGGTCAATCAGAATTGAGCATGTGTCTCACTTTTTGTACATTATCACCACACCGTATTGTTGATAGATGTCCAGGGTATTCTTCATCGTCAACCTCCTCGTTACCCTCCCAGAACATCCTGTGTAGGCAGAAAACTATCACTTGGGAGATTTTTTCATAAGCATCCTTAGCAATGGCCATGGTCTCCGAACGCGATTTCCCGAGTTTAACATAAAATTTTGTCACATATCAATGGCCCATGGAAAGTGGTATGGAGAATTTGTGACGCCGCCCTCGAACTCTACAGTCTAGCAGCGTTGCGCGGACTGTAACGGCCCGCAGACAACTGACGCGGGTTCTGTTGCTTTCTCAAGACCTCTTACCATTTTTTCCGCCACAAAACGTCCCACTTCAGTGGTCCGCTTTGCCAGAAGAAATCGTTTTACCTACTTTTGGGAATGAACCCTGTAATTCGAGTAACTTTCACCATTTAATTCACCACGTTTAATTCTCGCCGTCAATGAATACCAGTTTATTCAGCAGTTATATTATTTGTACAATAACCGAAATTATTCGGGTTTAGTTGTCCGAATACATAAACATAATTTTACAATACTCGTATCAAATCTCAGTTATTTATTATGAAGTCTTTGTGTTTAATTTAAAAATATTTTTGCTCTTAGTCCATGACACGTGAAATTGAAGATTATGTTAATATAATTACCGATGCTATTCTTTCTTCAGTATAAAATATCTCAGTAAATATCATTCGCCAAAGTGCATTTCGTACGTAGTAAGCTGTCCGACGCAGGAATAACGAAAACATAACGATTTAATGGGATACGGATTTGATAAAAGATATTTTTATTATTAATGAAATAGTTTTCAGACTTATACTTATCGATTTTTTCGTTTCAATGTCAAAGAAATATATTGGTAGCATACCCTATTAATTTTGCCTACCCACTCTAGTTTGTATATCCCAGATAATATCTACATGCTTGAACTCTAACAACTTGTCAAAAGGAGTAAACTGAAATTTCAGTATTTTAGTGGCAAATTTTGGTGATAAATCTCATTTTTTGAGCTTTCAATTACCGTAGCATTAGAACTATTTTTCAAAGGAGTAAATATGAACTGATAATGGAGTATTTTCTGGTCTAGACCCGTTTTTCATGTGTGCAATAAATATCTCTACAAAGATATCTATTCCTTTCATGTGCATGTATGACGCATTGTTTCCCATTACCTGTTTCCTGACAATGACATTTGCATAGTTGTTTCGGTTTCTTTGGCTTAAGGAAATCATTCCTCGAGTTAATACTGGAAAATGTGGGATATTAAGAATCTCATGTATATTTTACATCAAAATTGGAAAGGCGGAATTATTTGTGACGTAAACCGAACAAATAAAAACCGCGGAGCCTCGAACATCATATGAATTAACATTTTCCTTGGAATAAAAAGCCTGAATTTTATTGGTACCAGCGCGATTTCTTTAAGATAAATTAAACGATAAATAATATTTACAAACATGCTATAACTTTTATTTAAAATTTGATAAACATATTTATTTCAACCAAAAAGGTTTTTCCTTCGGACCCCAAAATTATATTTTATTTTTAAAGAATTTCTCTGCTACATTTTACGGGTTAAATATGGTTGATGTGTATTACATTTTCCCATTCGTGTAAACGTGATGCTAATCAAAGTAAAGGTCTTTTATACTCTCCAGAAACCAGTAGTTCGTCCAATATTTGGACTCGAGTGTACAATAAGAAATGAACGTCTAGAAGCCAGATAAAATGATTTAGTTGAGATTCAAAGGAAATTTTAAAAAGACATCTGAAGTCATTGGTATGAAGAAGCGGCGATTAAAATAGTACATAATGGCGCTTATCATTTTAAAATTTAGTGGCCATAATTATATTCCTAACCTTTTATCAATATCATATCATCGTGACACAGGATTGTCAAAGCCACTGTTGTTATACATTCTGAGAATGAATGCAAATTTAGGTGTGATTAGGTTTCAAAATTCACAGTTTTCTCTCCAAATAGTCTAGACAAAAACTATTATGCTCTTGCAATTTCTACTGCCTCGAACCATGTGGGCCATAAAGATACGTAACCTGTGGCGAATCCTTAGACATTAAAGGCGAACGTACTTATCAGCTTCTCCCTCTGCGGGAAAATGGTAGACCAGAGGTATTTGTGCATTCTGAGAGAAGTGGCCATAAAAATACGGAGCCGACTTTGGGAGGCCAAGGTTAAGGCATCGATATATATATATAAAGAGCTCAGAGACGAAAAGGAGGGAGGATAGGAGTGAGACACAGGAAGAGGAGACTGCGAATCTTACGTGGAAGACCGAGGAGGAAGGAAAGGAAATTGCCTTTATTGGGGGAGGTTGAGGCTACAAGCTTCGTCTCTCCATCTCCTCCGTGAGATGAACGGGAAATGCGGGGAGGAAGACGGAATTCCGGAATGGAACAGGAAGGTGGAGGATGCCGGTCAAGTTTGGGGATCGGAGTGGATAAATTGAAGGAGTGCCGGTTGGTGTGGTCAGAAGAAAATAAAAAAAATCCAGTATCGCACACAACGACTCGAAGAAGAGGAAGTGCGCGGTTTTAAGTTACCTCGGGAACGCAATTAGTTCGCTTCACTCGACAATGGTTTATGTGGCACGCATTTAACCTGATGAAGAAAATGTCTGGTTAAAAGAGCAGCAGTTGCACTAGCTGCTTGCTCACCAGGTGGTGGTTGTGTTGATGTTAAACATAAATAATAATTTTATCAGTCTTGATAAAAAATTGTAAATGGTGGTGCAATTAGGTTTGATATGTTGTGTAATGCTGAAGGTTACTACCTGCTCCATAGAACTGAAAGAAAAGCCATTACATCCACGCACAAGTATGAAATCTATAGGTATACATTGTTTTGGTAATAGTTTACTGAAGTTAGGTTGGTCACTATCTCATGATGGCATGCATTGATTGCCAGCTGTCTTTTTGATATAAATGAAAATATAGGCTAACTCAATTCCGGTAAGAAGTTGAATAAGTGGCAAATTTACCACGCTGGTATCATGGGGCTTAAAAAGTTTTTTTTCTTTAAATTGTATACGAGTACGATAGCGAAGGGTAGGGTAGGCTTTTAACGATCTGGAAAATTTTGATGTTGCGGTATATATTGTCTTCTGGGTACATCCTTGCAAGTAGTTAGGTTTGGATCCTTAAGTATTAATATCGGTAAATAACACCCGGAGTTTTATGTTCGGGTATTAGAATTCCATAGATTTACGTATTAATCTAATTTGATATTCAAATTTCTAGAAATGGCATTTGATATCCTAAGCAATTATTCACTTATGCAACTGCGAAATACGAAGCCATAAATTAGGTAATAGAAGTTTTCGTGTGGCAATTCATCCTTCTGTATGTATATGCCTACGTGTCATATGACATACATTGACACTGAGTCTACTTCTCTTTGATCTTCATATTCCCCTAATTACTTTATGCAACCCTTAACTCGTTACTTTAACACCCATTTATTGGATCAAGAAATTCAAATTTTAAAAATAATTTAACTTAAAAGACGTTACGAATGAATAAAAGTCGTAGTCCTTTTTAGATGACATCTTGTGGTAGGAAATGAAAAAAAACCATATTATTATCCCAGGAATTATCATTTTGCCATTTTGAAGCCTCGAAATTGTAGGATATGATAATAAGGAGGGAAATGAGAAAATTACACTAAAATTTAAAGTTAGGGAATTGCTACATTTCAGATCCATTATGTGTCGTTGTTAAATATGTGCTTTCCTTTATTCAAAGAAACTTCGAAAACACCTGTTAGGATTAAGCGGGAGGTACACTGGGAAAGATAGCTCTGATGCCAGCACCAATGGTGAATCTTGGGTGATAGATACTAACGAGAAAAGCAATCAAAATTTGATGCACCACTGATTTCCCATTGAAGTGATTAAGTATATTTATATTGACTTCTACAGAACTTATTTAAATATTTTGAGACGTTACTCTATCAAAATATTAGAGAGAGTGTTAGCATTAAATTACGCAATGCTAAATCAATTCGGGTGATTGATGCGTAAGAAATTGTGCAATAATGTAAGATAGTTGTTAGCTTGTACTTGTAGCATAGTGCTAGAAGAAAATTACTGATTTCCATGAATTTCTGCAGATATGAGATGATTTAATGATATTGCGACCGCATGTGCCTCAATCAATCCTCATTTACTTCTCTGGACTTCCCCGAACACAATTTTGTCTTTTTTTAAATTTAACTCCTTTGTTTCTTTCATCCAGGAATGTATATTTCTTATTAAAACCTTAATTCTGTATTAATTAGCATCCATTAGTTCGAAATATCAATTGCTGCGTGATTGTGCAAGTAAATGTTTATTCCTAGACCACTTATCAATCGGCGCTAAATATTAGGGACGGTCAAATGAAAACCGAGCACCCGTCATATTAAGTCACGTTGTTCGATACGTACTGTTGTTACGTATCGACGCTGCCATCACTGCATTAGGAGTACTGCATAGCGGCAACTCACAGGTGCACGCATATGTTGGGTTATCTCCTTGTTGGTGCGCGGACTGGTCTAGTGTGTTCATCCATTAGGTTTTCATTTGGTTTCCATCATATTTTAATTCTAGTTTTATGTTCCGTTTTTTATTATTAATAAAAGTATTAGCTATACTATATATTCAAATAGCCAATCTCTTTCGTTATTTTGAAATTATCTTTATACTTTAATAACTTATATTTGTACATTAGTTAAACCCAAATGTAATAACTACTTGAACATGTACATTAATCAAAATAATTAAATGGTGCGTGAGGAAATGCCGAAAATTGGATATTTCGGTTAAATATAAGTTTAATTAAGTAACATTTATTTTTATATCCATTAATATCCAGCCTTCATGATTATTTATATTTTCATATCAATGTTCCCTTTCTCTGTTGAGCTCTACGCCGTCGAGTATGTCCTTTGGGTTGCGGCGGTGTATCGATTTGTAGATATATAGTTGCCAAATGGCAACACGCGGCGAAGGAGAGGTAGTGGACAATAGGCGGCTGCATTCGGAGGGGGAAGGAGTTTATTACTTGGATAGATGACCTAAAAATTCCATGACTGTTGAAGGTTTACTGAATGGCTACCGTCAAACTGTGGTTCGCCAAAACCCCGGGGGGAGGGGCAGCAGCTCTATTTCATACCAGTTAACGTGGAGGGTACAGGATTAATACCAACACTCTTTTCCCTCCAGGCTTTGCAGGAATTGATTAAAGGGCTATAGTGCTTCGGAAGGCAACGGGAAACTACCACTCAAATATCAGGAGTAGCAGATTGCCAACTCTTCTTTGCTCATTTGGCGGGATTGGGCCAAAGTGGGCAGACGAATTTGTAAATAAGATGAAAGAGGTATCTACAGTGAAAAATGCAAATAATAATAGTAATAACAGAAATAATAATAAATATTAATATAAATATCCTAAATACGAAAACTACAGATGTTACTGATGATATCGCTTACTTCATAAAATTTGTAAAAATATAAGGCGAAAGAGTATACATAGTTATTGCCGGTAACCTTGCGGAAGGAACAGTTGTATCAGCTTAGACGCTGAGAGATACTCCTCAGCGAAGAATGCTGAGACGATACTTCAGTTATATAAGATCATAAAAGAGTATTCCATTATGAGTGACTAATGGTGAAGCTGAAATTTAAGCGAGGAAATGGAAGGAATGTTTAAAGAATATTTAAGATGAAAGTGAGATGCACGCTACGTAATAACCTGGAGAATGAAGGTGCACGCCTATCTGGGTGTGGGTGACCCTACCAAGAGCAATTATTATTACTCTCTCTACTGCACAGCTCTAGGGGTCATCAGAACTTACAAGTCGTTCCACCAAGTCAAGGTTGTAGTCCATGTAAGGGATTTATATTATGTGGAGAGAAACCCGACGTCGATATCGGCCTGCATTTTTCGCCGCCAATGGGTCTGCTGCTTAACGTCCCATCTGACGGACGGCGTACTCACTCAAAGTACACTCCACAAAGCACCTCAAGTAGGGATCAAAATAACACTGGAAAATATTCGACACCGTCGGGATTTGAAGTAAGTACGTTAGCCATCATACCATCTCGATCCCGGGGACAAAGCAATTGAGTTCTGCACTTGGCAGGGGTTATTCATCACCAACACTTGGTTTAGACTCCACAAAAGGCTCAGGTATGCATGGAAAATGCCAGGTGACTCAAAAACGTGTCAAAAAGGTATTGACAAGGAAGGAGTACCAGCAGGCTGTAGAGAAAATCATGGAGGACGCTAAAGAGCTTTGTGTTATCCAAGAAAAATGGGAATGTAGCATGAAAGGGATATCGAAAGCCGCAAAAGACACATTAGGAACTGTTGAAGAGAAAAGGACGAGGAAACCATGGATCACGGATGAGATGATTGCAAAAATGGATGAGAGAAAATGAAAGAATGTAAACACAGAGTTAGGAAAAATGGAGTACAAATAGTCAAATAATAAATTGAGACGGGCAAGCAATAAAGCAAAAGAAGCATGGTGGAAAACGCAGTGCGAGGATGTGGGAAGTTAGCAGAGGAAGGGTGAAATTGGAGCGCTAAACAGCAAGGTTAAATCACTATCGGGAAGTGAGAAGGGAAGACTGTGCTAACACTTAGAGATAAGGAGGGTAAGATAATAGTTGACACAGAAAGGATCCAAGAAAGATGGAAGGAATATGTAGAAGCACAGTGTGGTAAAGAGCTTAGGCCAACAAGGTTAGACATAGAAAAAGAATATGACGTAGAGGAAGATAGCTTATGTCCATGCATACTCGACGATAAGATAGAAAGGGCATTAAGGGAGATGAAACTAAAGAAGGCCATGGGGGTGGATAGCATTTCTGCGGATTATGTGTGTGTGTATATATTGCATATGTTATATGTAATATTTAAATATAATGGAATTTTTTGTCGGTTAAATACAATTTGTACTTGGTTAACTGTATTTGAGAAAATAGTATTTCAAACTGAGTGGAGAGCTAGTTCAATTAGGTCCCATTGCTGAACTAATATACTGAATAGAATATCATATATGAAGCTAGGTTTTTACCAATAAACTGTTTTCTACGACAGTATAAAATACAATATTTTGACAATGATGAAGAATACTCTAAGTTACAAATAAAAGTTGAAGTATATGACTGAAATGTAAACTCCTGGTTGAGTAAAATTGTTTAAAGGGACGTTATATTATTAAGGTGGAAATGCTACAACGCCTTAATATTTCATAGAGATATATATTTTTTAATCTTTCAGGCTTCACTTCGTGAAATTGTGTAATATCCAAGGAGTATGTAATTATCCACAGACTTTATTTTATGGTACTATAAAGTCTGTGGACAATTACCTACTCCTTTTTTCATAAACATGCTGACGAAAAAAGCAAATCAAAACAGGTACTTATTTACTTACTTTTATCAAACCAATAATGAAAATATTCTATTTAAATATATTCTTAAGGTAGCCTAAATACTTGAGAGATAAGTACAGATTAGTAATTAAAAAATCTTGACTTCAAAGAAAGCGTTATTTTTTTGATGCAAGCATAATTACCAGATAATTTCCACATAAACTAATCCAAGTGAATACAATCCTGTTATACACTTTGATTCATATTTTTTATTTTGAAAATTATCCAAATGTTAATTAAATTGGTAGGAGAAGTACTCACTGACAGATAAGGGATATGAAATCAAAAATAAGCAAGGATACAAGGGGAATCACGGGCACGAGTAGGAAAAGACTGTCACGGGCGTAGGAAGGGAAATCAACGTCAAGAAACAAAGGGCATTCTCTTGTTTTGGGAGTGGCCTGGCCACATAAAAACCTACACGATGGCCTTCTCGTTTCAATCCATTTAGCGTCGATGCGGTGCGTAGCGTTTGGTGGAACTAATTGGAAACTAATTTGGACAAAGGTCGGGCTTAGTTTTGCCATGATGGCTACGCGAATTCGATTCCCTTATCTTTGAAATTTTATTTTCTATAAAGATTAACAAGTAACAGATTTTATACTTGGCTGTTTGGTGAAACTAATTAGGAACTATTTCTGATCAAAGTTTGGGAATAATTTCTGAAATGTTGGCCAGATTTACGGATATTTTACCTATATATTTTCTAAAATATAGACGTGTATAAATTAATATTTGGAGATACATGAAAGTTTCTTTGTCATTCTAAAGTAATTCCTTAAAGTTTCAGGGTTCATAAATTAGGAAACGTGGTGTTGTTAATCTCAATAATTTGTAAAATATTATCTCAAACTTCTATCTCTCTTTTTTATATCGAATCTCGTCTCTGTATCACGGACGTGAATAATAATGTATAAAACTTAGTGGACACAGACAAAAACACAGAAACACACAAAAAAGAGACTCACTAACTTTCAAGTGAGTCTCTTTTCGAGGGAGTGAGGGATGAGGACACAGATACTGCAGTCAGCAATTAGTTCAGTCAGTAGTCGTCATTTAATAGACAAATTTGGTGCTACTGAAAGTCTCCCACAATGTTGTCTTCAACGACGCGTTTTCCAAGTAGTCGTCTTGGTTGAGACACTCTTTTCACTCAGGCTGGAGCCGACCCAATGAAAGGTAATTATTTCGCGGATTGACCATGTACGGAAGCAATTTAACTGCTTGAATATAATTATTTCTTAGGTTTCTTTTCTATCTCTAGGTTTTATGGCTAAGTAGTAAATGAATTGCTGAAGTACTTGATTGAAAATTATCGTGCTGTCGTGTACAACACTTAACTCGCTTAACTTAAAGCTCAACTTCGTTATATTACAGGACTGCCTATATTCGCTGTTTAAACCGGCATGAAAAAGGCATGCACCATTTTTATTCTCGAGTGGTCGAGTATAAGATAACTTACGAAATATGTATGAGTGTTTAATACATTTAGTGAGTACTGCCGTTATTTTCAATTAGTGTATTCCCCGGTGGTTCAAAAATTATGAAGAACTAAGAACTCCATTCGATTCCAATGAGCTATGCATTTTTTATGCCATTTTTGATTTTGTTGCCTTCAATATCAAGAATACCATTTCAAATTACCTTTCCCCGGTAGCACAAGATAAACAAATATTCTCTGCAGTAATGGAATTGCAATGGAGAAGTTTCAGCGAATAAAATATCCCTAAATGCCATTCATTCACATCGCTAGGTTACACCTCTTCCTGTTATGATTAATGCCATGTTTCTTTTAGTATCAGGAAGAGAATGATTCATTTCGCCAGATATGGATGCATGTCTATATAGGTATTTAGAATTGCATAGGAAACAAATATATCATAAAGCGATGACGTCGAATGGTCACCAAATAAATATATGTTTATTGCTGTGGCCGACAAAATTAATTTTTCTAAGGTATGTGAAGGTTTTCTTCATTTTTGGGCCACAAATTAAATCGAGGTGGTGGAATTAAATTTTATCAATGACATAAGAAGCTCTTAGTGCTAAAAAATATTACCTTTTATTTTTGGTCTCAGGTCTACGGCAAATCAGATTACTCCGCCAATCAAATATAGGTCTTAAGGGTCTACTAACCTTTTTACCGTTTATTTTTCCTCCTTTCCATTCGATGAAGCAATCGGGCAATATTGGCATTTTGTGACCCTATTCAAAGTATAGAAAGAAAATACATTTCCTACAAATCGCTCAGATATCAGAATGAACTGGATATAAATTCGCGGATAAGAAACTCGCTTCAGGAATAGCTTCGCTGACTCTAAGGAATTCGATAACAAGTTACCGAGGCTATCTCAGACAGATATTATACCGATATTTTCATGGAATCATTCACGTTCTCTGGGTGGGTATTTTCATTTCAAATCAGTGAACATGCCATCATGCTACCTACGTATTCTAAGATTACGGAACAGTAGATAAATAAAATCTTTTCATACCGCTGACAACTAAATTTTTGCCCTAAGCCTTCTATAAAAAATTATTTGCCTCGGACTGATTCCTTTTTCAGGAGATTTAAAGCTCTGATGACATTACATTTTTACATATATTTTTTATACTCATGTTCTCTTGTTGGTTTTTACGGTCGTCTGCTGGCAATCATGCCGTTATGCTCCCTGAGATACCCGGCCCTTTGAATTAATACGCGGTAAAAGCCTCGATAAGACGGAGCGTTAAAATTTTAGTAGCCCATATATAGTGGCCCGAAAGCTTATCAGTAATGGCTTTCTATCCGAGGCAATTTCTCCCATAATTATGTGCCTAGGAGAGTTAAATCATAAACAGTGGCATATGTCCTTGAAGGACAGCATTTAAGGATTTAAGGGATGATAAATTCACCTGTAAGAGAGGTTTACAAAGTTTAGTTAGGGTTGTCTCTAATTTACATTCTCGATAATCCGATGCAGTAGGTATCTAGCTCATGATAGATATCATGTGTGGCCAGTTAAATCCTGCCCCACTTGCGTTATCATTTTTTAAAGTGAAATGATATTGGTTCTTTTTCACGAGAAATAGTAAAAACAATGGTTTACATGGATGTTTATGAATTATATATGCGTTCGGTTGAACTATAATTAAAACCCCCAGAGCCAAGAATTTAGTCGATTAGAAACACTATCAGCATTTAATATTTATACACCCGTTCAAATATCGCAGGTTATCATTGTAAAAAAGACATTTAAATATTAACACGATTGTATACTACGGATTCCTACATTTCTAGTTTAAAATTGCATCAAATCATATTTAAAATTTTGCAAGATATTCGCATGCCTAAATTTATACGGCTAGTTTATTATACAAAGCGGAGTAGTAGTGCCTTCTTGTATTTTTTTCAAACTCTGTCTCTCATATTACATTCATTTATTTTGAATATCTAAATTTCTTAGGATAAACGGACTGCTTGGAGTCCATTAACAGTTTCGGTATTCTGCTGACTAACGCTTGGTAATGCGAAACTTTATTTCCCTACTACTGCCTCATTGTTGTCAAGGGAATAACTCTGGAAAATTAGTGACCATAGAAAAAATATCTTAATCTCGGAAGCACTAGTATTACTAGAAACTTCACGAAGGAAAATTTTGCAATATTATAGTAAAATATTTTTGCACCAAGTACGGATAGGTTTTTATCTGACGTGACTCCGACCGTATGAGTTGACGTTAACAAGTCTCTGATTTCAGATTTCTACGATATTCACTTCACGTCCTCAGTCCTTCGGTAATTTAGTCTCTCGAACTCTTATGCTCTAAAAAATAACCAGTTGAGTAAAAAATGAAAAAAAAATATATATAATAAGTTGGAGCTGTCTGAGTCGTTCGGCTGCTCGGAATGTTTCGACTTGCTAATCAAAATCGCAGTCGATTTCATTTTTTTCCTAGTCGAAACGACATTTGCAGGCAACGTTGTTTCCGGCTGCCTTTGCCGAGAGGAAAAAATACGGAGGGAAAGACGGAAGGACGACGAAAACATCAAAGACGAGAACGAGAGAGCCCGACTGATCGCATTACGAATGAAAAAAATGGGCGTCACAACTTCCTCCTCCCTCCCTTTGGCAACGCCTACTACCTCCAGGGTTTTCCCCAGTGCCCACCGCGTGAATGCTCAGTCACCTACGACGAATTCCATTTCGCCATTACCCTCTACCATTTCTCTATCTATCAGTCCCACGCTTTTCCCTTCCCACTAACTTGTCACCGCACCTTCCCCTGCCCTACGATCACTCTCCCTTCGACCCCTCACGCGCAGTCCTTCCCCCGTCACTCTCCCAAGGGTACGCCTCCTCCAGAGCTCCTCGAAAACGAGGGAACCCCTCATTCTCCTTCTTATCCTACTCTCTGCGCCCCGCCCGCCCACCCGCTCGGACATCGCACTTCACCTGTCGTGGAGCTCGGCCATTAGCGCTGACCCCTTCAAGCCGCCTCGAAAATCCCACGCTAACCTCTCTTAAACCAGCCTCGTCCTTCCCTTCCCCCCATGCAAAACTTTCCTGGAACATCAGAGGAGCGTGCTTGCGCACGCACACATAGGCACACACACACACAAGCACGCCACGCGGATGCGCACACCAGTTTGTTCCATCTTCATCTCTTTTACTTACCCCTCCCGTTCTCCTAATGCATATCACATTTCCTTCTCCGTTCACATTTCCCACCCTTCCCTCCTCCCTCCCTCTCTCAGGTTGATCTTCTGGGCCGCATGTTCCTTCTCTCCCACCAAGGCCGCTCCATCTTTCCCTTTTCCATCATTCATTCCAACTTGACCCCACCTTATCCTCCATTCCGTCCCTCTCCTCGCCTCCCCCCCCCCCATCTCCCCCCCGACCGCCTTGATCCCTCTTACCCAGCCACCCATCCTGCCGCTTTTCAAGCTCCTCACGCTTTCTTCCTTCCATCTGCTCTCCGCATCCCTAAGGTCTCTTTGATTTAATTTTTTTTATTCCACTCACCTTCGACGCACCGAAATTCCGCAACTTCCGCGAAAGCCGCAACTAATGTTCTGGCATACGTCTTAAATTCACTAACTTCATCGGTGGGGCATGATTTCTTTATGAGGTTGTGAAATGGTTTGTGCTGACTCTAAAGAGGGTTCTTAAGTATACTAAAAATGGGAATAACATAAAAAATACGTGTTTCAATTTTCGCAAGGGGTAATTTCTGAAATGTGTACTTTTTATGTTTGATTTCGATTGGCATATAAAGAGGTTAATAATACCACATTGACTCGCAAGCTAATAAATATGTAAAATTATGGCAAGATGTCTCATGTTTCTTTCTGAGACAGCATGAAGATAGTTGCTGTTGCATTACTGAATGGTTTTACCGTAAAATATGTTTAATGCAGTAAAATTGGTAGATATTATAAAATCTCTTATCTGAAAAATCCTTAAAATTATTTGGAGTGATCGGAAGGAATAATGGAACTATTTGTATATTAATGATAGTTCAGGCCAAGGATTTTTGGTATTCCATTTATGATGAAAGAAATGTAACAATATACACAGACTTTGCATTTCACAAAAACCCTTCTTACTCTCCTATCATCATATTTGACTTGAGTAAATGGTGTTGTAGCCACTCTGACGGTAGGCTCTTCTGAGCTTCAATTCCACATTAATTATCGTCTTCGACACAGTGTACGCAGCCAGCGTTGACTTTAAACCAAGTGAACATATGATTTACCAACTGCACTTTGCTCAATGACCAGCATGGATTTTGGGGGAAAAAAATGGTTTTACTATCACTGGGTAAGTCTATTACTGAAGAAAATATATACAGCCAGAGACGTAGTGTTGCAACATGATATGAATGATAGATTATCTTGATTATTCGGAAATTAACACAATAAGTTAGATTTATTCACCGCTAAAAATTAAAATATTATAAATTATCAAACCACCTCGTTAAACCATTTATATGCGGTAGTAAAATGTCACTGAAAGTATTACGTTACTTTTGATGTTTGTCAATAATATTAATGTATGTAAAATCTTTTTCTTTTTTATTTTTCACTGATTTTAAAATGAGTCGTTGTTCCAGGATGGATAGAATGTTTGCTTAACTGACCATAGAGACTTGGTTTGATCCCTAGTGGCATTGGAGACCCCAGATTATTCGATGCTAGCTGTGCGATTTTTTCGGGCACAAAATCTTTCGGGGGAACCATTGGCAGCACAATAACGGAGGAAACGGAACTTGCTCCCCGTTCTGTTAACATTAGCATAGCTCTTCCTTTCTTACTTCCCGATAACGATTTAACTTTGCTGTACAGCGCACCGATTTCACCCTTCCTCTGCAGACTTTCCATATCCTCGCACTGCGTCTTCCACCATGCTTCCTTTGCTTTATTTGTTGCCCGCCTCAATTTATTGTTGAATTCTTTGTACTTCATTTTGCCTAATTCTTTATTCATATTCTTCCATTTTCTCCGCTCATCCATCTTTGTAATCATCTCATCCGTGATCCATGGTTTCCTAGTCCTTTTAGCGTTAACGGTTCCAATAGTGTCTTTTGCGGCTTTAGACAACCCTTTTTTCGATCATTTCCCATTTTTCTTCGATAGTTATAAGCCCTTTACCATCCTCCATGATTTTCTCTACCGCCTGTTTGTATTCCTTCCTTTTTTACCCATTTAATGCTTCTACATTCCATTTTCTAACTCGCCGCCCCTGCCTTATCTTTTTGAAACGTATCTACATTTCATAACAACTAAATTGTGGTCTAAGTCCGCATCCGCTCCCGGGAAGCTGTGGGAATTTATCACACTGTTCCTAAACCTGTGTCTAACCAGGATATAATCTAGCAGATATCTTCCTGAGTCACCTGGCATTTTCCATGTATACCTGCGTCTTTTGTGGTGTCTAAACCAAGTGTTGGTGATGACTAACCCCTGTCTTCTGCAGAACTCAACTGCTTTCTCCCCGCGGTCATTCCTCGTGCCTAAACCGTAGTCCCCCACCTCATCACCATCTCTTCCTTCGCCTACCGTCGCGTTCCAATCCCCCATCACTATCAAATGTTTCCCTGCAGGAACACTGGAGCGGCGCGCCCAGCCCAGGAGTCAGTACACTTATTTTCCGGACGAACCCTGTATAACCATAAAACCAGTAATCAACCCCAAGGTCGGTTTGGTGGGTGATGGTGGAGTTCACCCAGTACTAAGGCCAAGAGCATGTGAAATTTACACATCAGGGTAGGGGGCCAGTTCCTTTCCCTGTGGCGGTTATTGTTTCCCAGGAAGATCTGGTAGCCGAAAAATCACATAGCTTGGGTGGAGTTAAAGGTGCCCAGAGACTTGCACGATGATCGAACCCCACGGGACCCTCCGGTCAGTAGTCCAGCGCTCTACCCCCTCGACTACCTCAACCCACATACGAGTGTATATATGTGTGTGTGTGTGTTATATACCTGTATATATTTGTTTGTTATATACCTGTATTTATTTTTTGTATGTGTGTTTTATATGTATGTGTATATATATAAATATAAATAAATAAATATAAATATATATGTATATATATATACTATATATATATATGTATATATATATATATATATATATATATATATATATATATACAAATATATATATATATATACAAATATATAAAAAACACATGTAGATTTTTAGAACACAAAGAAAGGACACTCACAATTTGTTATTTTACGTTTCGACAGCACGGCTGTCGTCTTCAGAAGCCGTGCTGTCGAAACGTAAAATAACAAATTGTGAGTGTCCTTTCTTTGTGTTCTAAAAATCTACATCTGTGTTTTTTATATATTTGTGTGTCGCCGAAGAGCGTTCCATTTCGAAGATATTTTATATATATATATATATATATATATATATATATATAAACACTGATATAGATTTTTAAAATATAGGACTCTCACATATGTATTTTTGGCCAAAACTATTTATGTGAGTGTCCATTATTTGTGTGTCTACATTTAAAAAATCTATATCTGTGTTTTGATATACTATTAATAATCATGACAGTTTTGGAAGAATTAGGATGGAAGCTACTAGTTGAACGTGGGTTGAAATATATTTTAAATTTACTGTGTTTATTTGAGGTAGGTCACTTATCCAAGGATGTGGAAGATAAATTACATGCACCAAGTTGGGTAGATCGTATTACATTATGACATCATGGAGATAGATAATAGAATGGATGGATTTAAAATGCCTTTTTTTTCTCCTGCGGTTATAGATCAAAATAGATACGTGTGATCGCAGGTGTGGTCATACGTATTTATTTTGATCTCAATCATTGCTTATTTGTGATATATTTTTATACAGGAGTTTTCCCCGCATGATTTGAATATTGTTTTGTTTCTGGCAAGGTTTGCATGTAATAAACTTCTTTTGTGGTGACTATCTTTGTCCGAAGGCATGCTCGAACTAATATCTGTGTGGAGGTGTAGTGATTATGAATGTACGGCCACTGAACTTAGAGTGGTGTATATATGTCTGGTGCGCTACCATTCCTCACCGCACGCCCTTGTGGCGGCCTCCTGGATATTGCATGGATGTAGGTTGATAAAGTCCGCACACCGCGGCATTAAAGCTTCGTATAAGATGGGCCTCTCTTAGACTATCAAGCCAACTTAGTGAATGATTACTTGATATTATCTTGACGGTAACTATTTCTTTACTCACTAACATACCTTTATATTGTATTAGATATACAAGTTTTCATACTGAGAAAGTTAGAAGCATGGTGGTTGTGTGGAAAGAGTATAGGTTGAAAATCGGGCACCGGTGATTGAGCATAACGATTTCATGATTTTTATGGACTTAAATTCATTTTTACCTGGATTGAGTTCATTGCTGCCTATATCTTATTTATTTGTGAATTTGGTATCTCAAAATTTCTCATTAAAAATTGAAATTATCTCCCTGAAATGCTATAAATATATGTATTATGCATAGCAAAATGATCTAATTTTAATTAAATTTAACAAATACTTCTTTATTAAATTTGGTAGAATTTATTCCGGTTTAATTTGGTTCAAAATTAAGTTTGATAACGATATACGGAGATGAAATATTGTTAGATTTGTTTCTGGTTTATTTTCCCATTTGTTTAGGATAAAAGATAAATTATTTTTCTTTAGCCCTTTATCGGTATTATTTTAAATTAAAATTAAATATTCTCCGGTGGAGGAAAATTTAAGGTTGAATACTCTCTCATCCATTGTAACGGGAGGAGTGAGCCACATTCGCGACCGAGATATATTTCTCTTATTCCGCCCACATCTTTATCCGCTTGAAATGATGGCTTCCGATGTGTATACGCGTCTCATCAATGGAAAACCATTTTTGAAGTCTCGTCAGAACGGAAACGGTCACTCCGACTCTCTCGAAAATAATAATTATTTTTTATTCAATTTTACTTCTTTGTTATCTTGAGTAGACCTTCTTTCTTTATTCACTCTGTAATCTCCAATCCATGGAGATTTTTTACTTTTCTCTTTGATTACATCTCTTCTTGTTAGCGATTTTAAAAATTCTTTTCTTTCCCTCTGCCTGTATGCCTATTATTCCACTTAGATTTTCCTTTTCATCTTTCTATAATTTCCCGTATTCCTACTTCATGATTCTTTCTCTCGGCTCCTTTGCTGAAATGGATGAAGAAGGCACTTTTATTTTCCTGTTTTGACTTGAGTTGAGTACTATGGTTGACTTGTTTTGTGATATCCTGCCCATCTCCAATTAGATTTCGAGTGAAGCTTACTTCAAAAATATTCACCATGCAACGAAAACCATCAATTTAATAAAATATCAAGTTGTGAGGCTCGATAATTCCATCCCTTTTGTTTGAAAAGCAGCCATTATTTACAAAAATCTGTTTTGAAAAAATATGTATAGCATGAAAAAAGGACGTAAGTCCTCAATTTCGCTCCAACACATCTAAGTGCTCAACCCTAAGGTTCATTAAGTAGACAATAGTAGAGTTAAATCTAGTATTATGTCATGTTACCATGCGACCTACAAATTGATTAGATCCCACTTAGCGGGTAGGTATTTTTTCCATATCTCCTGAGGTTTTTCAGGCTTAAGAGGATCCCGGTCACTTATAGTTCCGATACTCGTTTTTATGGATTTTTCTAGGGGATACACATAGATTTTAACCTTATGCTTTTAACTATTGTAGAATGCTCTATTAGCTAAGACACCAAACGACCTAATGTTCCCTACTTTTTGCAACTGTAGAATTCTGGCCGTATTATTATCTAATGTTGGGCTGTCTATAATTTATCCAAGTTGATTAACCAAACTTTCTGTAGTTACACAAGTCGGACTCCAAACGCAAAAAAATTGCCTTTTACATGAGAATCATTGTTATTATTATCTCATTTCTCTTTCTCATCCACCTCACACTAGTCCAACGTCCTGTCTCCTTTGTTCCTCCGTCTTTCTTACCTGCCAATTTTCCAAACTTTATTTTCGTTTCTCCCTCCAGCACTTACCCCATTTCGTTAGATGTCTCCCTTCGATTCCATCCGTCCGCACTCTAACTTTGTATTTCTTCCGGTCTCATTATGAAAAGAGAGAAAACCTCAACCCCCACTTTCTATCCCCCCGAATCTCCCCATCGCCCTCCCAACCGCTCTCCGAAAGTACCCTCTCCGCTTCATCCTCTCTCCCTCCCTCCCTCCCACCATCCCATCCCACGGTGTCCCTTTACGGTTGCTGATATGCCTTTCAATATTACGAGCCCAATAATTTCTTCCTCTGCTAATCACCCCTTTCTCCGTGGCTCAAATCCTCATCCCCTCTCCACGTCCAATCTTTTCTTTCTTCGCTCCCGTATCTACTTCCCTTCCAGTCCCATTACTCTCCATCCTTCTCAACTGGCGCCCCTCACCAGTCCTCCTCCGATAACTTTTAATCCCCCAGCACCATCACCCCCCCAATTATCGTTCCCATTTCCATTCACCAATCTCTATTCTCTCTCGCTCCTTCCTCATGTAGTAATTCTTTGCTCATCTCCTCCTCATCATCGCACTTTGCATCCTAGGTCACAATGAACCCTTCCTAATCATTTCCAGACTATCCCAAAACACGGATTTAATATGGATCGTTCCCTAAAATTTCGAGCTAGCCTTTTGTGCCTATGTAAATTTGGTCTGTCACGGTGAGCATTAATAAGCTTCTTCTTCCCCTCTGAAACCTTAGCAGCGTAAGATGCTATTCTATAAACCCTCCCTAAACTGACTTCTTTCCCCCTGCTTGGCTCATTAATTGAATTCTCAGGTTAGGATTCTATATGCAAGTTTCGAGAAGTGAATTTCGTCAATCAAAAGGAGAAAGTGTTGCCGTTTCAGAGCGAAGGAATGAGTGAGGTGTTTTGGTGGCATAAGGCTAAGAGAAGAAAACTTTTTCGAAAAATCAATGAAACGCCGTTTGCTCAGTGGTGACGGAAGGTTGAAAGCAAAAACTATGCATGAACAGAATAGTGAGATGTACAAAGGAATTGTCGCATCCAGTTAGGTTCGTGTTTGTAGCTGTTTTTTATTCTCCCACTGTTAACCTATAGAGACTTTTACCTTTCTCCACGTTTTAAAAACCTATTTACAACAATGAAAAAAGTGATTGATCGTCAAGGCGACTATGTAGCAAAATCGCTAAATGCGCAACCTTTCCTACGATGTGCACAAAGTTAAGAATAAATTTGATTTTTTTTAAAAAAATAGGAGACCTTACTTTTCGAATCGCCCTCGTGCGTGTGTGTGTGTATATATATATATATATATATATATATATATATATATATATATATATATATCTATATACACACCTTACCTTATATATATACACACCATATAGACCTTCGGGTTGATTACTGTGTTTATATATATATATATATATATATATATATATACATATATACTATATATGTTCATCCTAAATTGAAGGATTGAATTATAGTTCAAGGATTCAAAATGAAGTAGGCACCGAGAGACGTTATTTGCAAGTGTATATCGTTCAATGAAGCAGAAAATATAATTTTTATTTTCTCGGAATATGAGGAATGAAAAGAGAGCCCTCAACGGTTACTAATTTCAGGAAATTAGAGTGTGCAGATATATTGCACTTTGAATTTCTCCCTAGTCCTAATGATCTCCAGAAACGGGGTGATCATCCACTTAGTGACGCAGAAATATATGAATACGCTAACGACTGGAACGCAGTGGAATTCCTTGAATAGAAACCCCCAGTATTTTTCTTTTTTCAGAGGTATTTCACAGTCGGTTGATGGGACAATTTGTTTCCTATATAATTACAGGTAATACATATCCGCCAAGCTCCCTCAACAGTGTAAAGTTTTATTTCAAATATTTAGACAAACCTCAAAGTAGCTGGAAGTTTTTCCTTGGCGAATAAACGTTGGCGTTACAACATTTAAAGCTTTCATTTTGCAATTGCTATATTATAATAGTTAGATCACCTAATGACACATTGTGTTAGTACAAAATGTCTTTGGATCCAAAATAAAAGCTTATCCTCAATTGTATTTCAGGGCTCCTTAATTGATCTGCTCTTAACAGACAGATCCATTAGAAAGAAACATTTCCAATAAAAGCGTTACGTCTACATAATGTAATATCTTGCAAGCCATAACCGGGATGTTTGGTTAGGGGTAATTAGTACCCGGCTTGGAGAGTAAAAAAATTAGTTTTTCTTGATTCCTCGTTGTAAATGAATAAAAAAAAGTTAAATAATGTCAAATCTAGTTACGCACACAGTGATATCTAAGTGTGGAATGTTTATCAACGCACCTGAGACGAGCTGCTAGAGACGAGGACGATATACCAATTTTAGATGATACAGGGTCGCACCCAAAAGTGGTAGGACTGATTTTTTTACAAGAATTTTATTGACGATATACTTACATCGAATTAATAATCTTCAAAGTATGCTCCTTGAGCTGCTACACAATTAGTATAACGTTGCTCCCATTCCCCGTACGCCCGCTGGAAATTTTCTTTGGGGATGCCGTTGATGACCCTCGTCGAAGCCTCTTGAACGGCCTTTATCAAGTCAAAACATAGTCCCTTGAGCTGTCTTTTCATCAGGGGGAAGAAGAAGAGGTCCGGTGGTGCCAGATCGGGATAATAGGGCGGGTGCGGCATCGTGGCAACGCCGTATTTGGCCAGGAGCGCGCACGTCAGCTCGCTGCCAGGAGCAGCGAGCTGACGTGCGCGCCATGGCAGAATTTTCGGCACCATCTTGGCGCACACCTTGCGCATGGCCAAATCCTGTGAAATAATACGTTGGACGTTGGATGCAGACAGACCCAACTGGTCTGCAATTTCTTCACTTGTTAAGCGTCGGTCTGTGTTCAGCAGTGTCCTCACTCTGTCCACATTCGTGTCGGTTCTTGCCGTCGACGGCCGTCCGGAGCGATGGTCGTCTTCAACGAGCTCCCTACCCTCTTTAAACAACTTTTGCCCCTCAAATACTGTGGAACGGCTTAAGGCAGTGTCCCCATAAGCCTGCTTGATCATAACGAGGGTCCCAGTTGCCGTCTTCCCGAGTTTCGCACAAAACTTCACGGAATAACGTTGCTCTAAATCCAGATTCATTTTGTTTTTCGACGCGGACAAAAAACTTGCTTCACTAAAAACGGTGTCCTCACTCAAAGACAGCCCGCAGGTGACTGAGGTTGGTGTCGGTGTGTTGCTAAGAGCCCCCTCCACTTTACCCTGCCAGACAGACCCCCCTCCACCGCTCCGTTCGCGCCAGAGAAAATCAGTCCTACCACTTTTGGGCGCAACCCTATATGATGACGGTTTACTTGGCTACTTAAAATGAAAAAAAATAAATTATTTATATCGCCTCAGCGCGGTCGTTTACTGTTATTCTGATCTTTTATCCTCCCTGGGAAAACGAAATTTTAAAGTTGCTGGTTCTTCTTTGAATCAATCTGCATTTACTACCATGATCTTACTTTGCATAATGCAAAGGGGATAATCATGCATTTTCAACATCGTTACTAAATGAATCTCCTCCCAATTAATGCATAAGATTTAACATTTTATGTTACCTACGCTCCAGGAGTGATTCCCCACCTATGTCTTCTAATGTTTTAGATATACTACTAATTGTAAAGTAAAATTTTAATTGTAGCTTCACCGCCCAGTAAAGGGTTCCTATAATTTCGCTTTTCGGCGGTCGGTATCACTTCCTTCATTCGTCCCTAATTTTTTTCACGTTGCCCGTAATCCTGTACTCAATTATAATTTTCACTACATTCTGCTGGTGCTTGTTTCTTATCGTCCCTGTTAATGTTTCTGATCCCATTTTCTCAAACGTCTTCCTTCTTCTATGCTTTTGACTCTGATGTTACACTCCATGAGCACTATTTATGATCATAATCCGCATCCGCTCCTGGGAAACTGTGATAATTGATTACAATGCGCCTATGTAGTTTAATCCCGGACATTACCCCCGAATATCTACACCTGCTGTGGTGTTATAGCGAAGTGTCCGTAATGATTAAACCCTGTCTCCTGCCAAACTATTGCTTTCTCTCCATGGTCTTTCCTCGTTCCTAAAATCCTTATTGCCCTGCATCACTCCCATTTCTCTCTTCCCCCGCGATAACAAATCAGTCCCTCATATATGTCAAATATTTCCTCCCTGGGCACTCTACCTTATTCCCTGTAGTTAATTATGTACAATGTCAATTTATTTGCTGGCATGTAGACCTGACCAATGGGCAAGTTCGCCGTTTCACCTTTTACTTCCCTGAATAGTACTCTATCATTCACCTGCTCTGTACTTCCTAAGCTTATTCCTACTATTTTTTTTCAATAATGCTGTCAATATTTGCTGGCTCTCTTCTCCTTCACTGTATATCACTCTATAGTTATTGGTCAAATAATCTCCTATGACTTTCCATCTCAAATCGCGCAACCATAAAATATCTAAATTTTTTCTCTGCATCCTCTACTTTAGTTTTTATAATTTTACTAGCCTCAATATGCTCTAAACATTCCATGTCTGTATTCTAGCTTATGTGGCCTTATCTGCGTCTTCTTATCTGCTATTGCTGTCGGTTCGGCCACGGAAGGATTTTGCTCGAGGGTGAACGCTGGAGTACCTCAACCTCTCCCGGTTGAGGTACGACTCAAGGCTCAGCGGGCTGGATTCCGTAGCTGGAAAGATTCCTTTTGATGCTCTTGTCCAATCTCATTAAAATCGAAGCGTGACATTTACAAATCAGGGTAAGTGAAGGGCCGCTAAGACGTGCCTCAAGTCCTTAAAGACAGTTGCGAATCTGCAGCTCACAATTATATAGTTCCAAAACTTACTCTTATCAAAAAAATTCCTGTGGCTCCTAAGACCTATTACATTCTATGAATTTGATTTGTCACTGTGAACTTATTAGTGGTAGTGTACTTCTTTGAATATATTCATTAATTGCTCCATATATTGGACTAAATTACTTCTTTCAATAAAAATTTTTTAAATCATTTTGGGGTTCGTGTTTGGATGAAATATATTCACTTTTTTCAGTTCTGGATTCCACTGATTTCCCGAAACTTCCGTTCTTCCCGCAGTCATAAAATAAAAATAAATAAACTTGATACTCCTACAAGTATCAGAAATGTTCGTTCAAAATTGCAAATTCGAATGGAAATAATTAACATATATCTTGATTTATGACCTCCAAGCGAAGTAGGCTTACGCATAATGTGCATATATGATCGCATGCCCTTTCACATGTAGTATGCCTTCTAAGTGATATTTCCTCTTCTGCACGCGATACTACGAAGAAAAAATGACATCTTTTGCCAGTAAATATGCTTGCGATGGTAATTAAAAATTGTGCATCAATCAGTGAGTTTTAACCATGCTATTGCTTATGTACTCCTTGTTTCCATAATACCTGCATGAATTTGCCCATAGTAAAGCCTTTTTCGAATAGTTGCAAATAACTGGCATTATAAGTTATAGTTAACGGTCTTTTTCATGCTTATATTAACGGTTTCATGCTTATATTTGTAATTCCTGAATCGTCGTATCATTTTATCATTTCTCTGATATAAAAATATTCTTAATGATCTGTTACTGTATTTTGTTTTACACAATTTTTCAGAAAATATTTCATTGTTTGATGTATAAATATCGGTAATATTTTGGCATTTTCTCTTGAGGAAAACTATTTTTAATATCCTGTAATATTATTTGTTCTCAGACGAATTCCTCTGATTTATTTCTCGCTTTTTTGGAAGATTTATATCTTCCGATAGTATTACTGAATGGATCAGGCGGCCCAAGCATGTGTCGTAACTGAGCATGAGGAATACCATGAGGGGTGGGCGAATGAATCCCCGTAAACTTAAGGCCAGAAGTTGTGTAGGCGGCACAGAAGTCATCTCCAAATTTCGAGGAATTTTCAAGAGGGTCGTATTTTGCCGTAGTCGTGGAGGTCATAAGTTAACGAGCTTTCCTCATTTTGTTGATCTTCATCAAATTCAGCCGTAGAGAGTTTCCCGGGCGCAAAGAGCTCTATTGTCATGAGACAGGTCTTTCCATGTCATCCAGGTCGCCAAGGATGAATATGGCCAACACCTCCCCTCACACACAATTCCATACGTCTGCCCCCCTTCGAAATTCAATACCTTTTCCCGTCTTCAACGAACTGAAATCCAGTCCGGGGAATATTCTTTACTTTTATTTGCGCTCTGACCTGTGTTTGCTCTATCCAGCAGTTGATTTTCTTATTTTTTTCAATTACGCGAGAGCAAATATGGTAACAAAGTAATTTCGATACCAATTTTAGAATGAATGAATTTCATTATTGGACTGATTAACTCGAGCATCTTTCGGAAAAAAAATAAAAATTTCCATCCGATTATTTTGTTAATTGACGCAATGCTCATTGTTTACGTTTACTTTCGATGCAGAGAATCCATTTCCGCGCCTGAGTGCGAAATACAACGCTACATCTTGTTCAGTTCCTATTTCTCTTTCGCGTCGAACTCGCGTGAATAATTTGAGCGCCGAAATAAACGATTACGGTTTCAAAAGTACGATATTTTCCTAAAAGCAGCCAGGGGTACCAACGTTTTACTCGTATTCATCGGTGTAAGTAGTCACTGAGGTTTATTTTTTAAACCAACTTTTTTTTTGATGATTGACAGTCTGTTGCCCCCATATCCTCCAGTGAGGATGACGCCACTTTTATCAATGAAGCGAAGCGTCAAAAAATAGAGCTAATTTCAGTGGATTACTCGGAGCGTTCACATTGCGGTTGAAGTCCGTATTTCAACGGGGGTGGCTGGTCTTCAATATTTTATTCCAGTAAGATATGGAATGTTATATATAATTATTTTATTATTTCTACGTTTGTTATCAGTAATCATTCACAATGAATATTTTTTCTCTTATGGGTTGCATTTCAGCATACAGAAACCCTCCAGCTGAGGCGGAGCATATAAGCCAGCTGCGTAAATAACCCTAACGAATAATTAAATTATAACGACATGAATATTAATTATTATAACCAATTAAAAACTGAGAACGTACCACTACGTAAGTAAAATATTTTGTTTCGTATTTCAATGATGTCCCTTATGAGCGTAAAAATATAGGCAAAGATGTTTAATTTTAATTACGAATGTGTGTAGCTGCACTGGAAAACTGACGATAATGTTATCCTGTACAAGCAAGCAAGGTTGTGTAACGCGGAGACAGTCTCTTTTTTCGCCTCCTCCGATCATTTCCCGCGAGTTCTACATGCTTTCCTTCAACGTTTCTTTTTAAATGAGGTATTTGCTCTTGGCAAACCTTACTTAGCCTAAGTAATGCCAACTTTTTGTCTTTTGGAAGCGGGAGATATATTAAAATATGTCCAGTAACTAATGAACCATAAATGCGATTTATTTTTTTGAAAGCTACTGAGTATTCATTGCTACAAAATGTCGTAAGATCTTTGAAAATTGCACGTAAATATGAAACAACAGAATATTTTGTGGAGCGGCGGGTTTATTTTGCATGAGAACTTCCTTGCCAATTCTCATGGCCGCTATGGAGAAGTTCCATTGATTAAAAGAGAATTTTAGGTGATTATGCGGTTTTTCTAGTTAGTTTAGTGTTACAGCAGTCCCTATGAGCTAAAATAAACACGTGGACTTACAATCATGAATTGCTATATTTGAAAATATTTTGTCAAATCAAAGCAATATTTCCTCGGGAGGTATGTATTTTTAAAACTATAGTTAAATATGTTCCATCCTTGTTCCTCCTCCCTTTTGTGATCTTAAGCAGTTGAAACCATATTTGACGCAGCGAGGAAGCTGCATTGTCGATTCCGGTACGGTGTCATCATCGCCTACTAATCGTGAGCTATAGGGCTCAATTCCCACCTAAGTAGGTTTTCCTCAACTAACCAGGGCCTGGGCGTTATTTGTCTCTATTGTTAATTCGTACTTATTACCCAATGTAGGAAGTTAAAACTTGGCAGTTTCGGAATAGAATATAATCAATATTATTATTCGCTTGCGACGGTTTTTTTCGAGAGAATAAATCAATAAATCAACAGGCGCGATTAAAGAAATATGTTATGAGATGAAGTGGCTCTTACGTTGCTTGTAAATTGCAGTACAGGGAGGGGCACCTTTGAAAATGACTACCTGGGTTCGGTAACTTACGGCGGCGTGACCTAAGTCACTTGATGTGACCAATGATTCCGAGCGATTAACCTACTTTCCCCTCGCTTTAATCACAACTCCTCATGAAGAAAGGTAGGAGGATTATTTTATTTACTCGGCTGCTCCCAGCTGTATTCTCCTCCTGCCCTTCACTTCGACTCACCTGGTCAATCTTAAAATTCTCGACCCTGCTGACACCTCGTACGCGGCTGGGGCTGCCTTTAAATGGAGCTCCCTTGAACTGTAGCCAATATAGCGGTGTACTCCAGCTCGGATCCTGTTCGTTGCCTCATTGTTATGGGTGAGTCTGAAATAAGCAACACCCTTCTCTGTGGGTGCCAACAATAGTCTCTTGTGTGGGTAATCTATCGATTGCATGGATCCCTATTTATCACTTGCAGAGAACGGGATATATATATGCGCTTGTTGCTTTCAGGTAAATTGCGTACGCTTCCTTCAAGGGCACAACAGGAAATTATGCATCGTGATTTGCGTATTGAACATTTTTCGAAATAAATGAAAATAGTGAATGATTTCTTATTTGGTCTAATGAATTATTTTGAACATCTGTTTTCTCAAAGAAAATCTGTTTTGATTCCCTGTCATCAACAGATTATGTGCTTATTGTTTTAATTTGATGAATATCTTTTCAGCTGAACTTCAGTATAAAGTACTTTGTAGGTCTTTAAATCATAAAAAGATCGATTCCCTTATTCTCATGGGTAAAATGGAACCCGAAACAAAGAGTTAACCTTTAAATGACGTTATGAAAGATGTTCGTCCTCTTTAGCAAAAGTTTTCCGGGTAAGAGTTAATTAGGATTCGAATTCTACGAGGATGCTGACTCATTAAGGAGGAGTTGCGGTCAATCATTCGATCGATGCATCCAAGGGAAAAAGTAGTCAAATTTAAGTTACGTACTTATATCGCAAAATTGCATTCATCTATTTAAGTCCATATGCCTCGATAAGAGATAAGGGCAAGTAAATTATGCCAGTATTTTTCAGAATCAGCATTGTTCTCTGGATTGTATCATATGTACGAAACGTTTTGAAATCTAGTTCATGCAAGTTTTAACATAGATATTTCATGCATAAAAGCATGGGTGTCAACAGAAGTGTGCATATTTATTTTTAAAACAACCGTGGTACACGGTCATAACACGGCGTTTTTTGGTAATGACAATAACGATACCCACGGCTCAAGGAGAGTGCAGCGATAAGATACCAAAATATATGGTGCACTTATAAAGCTTTTGGAGCATCACGTTGAGCTTAGATATGCACTCAAGTGTATCTCTTGGCTGTAGACTGGGAGGAACTCCGAAAGTTTCATACAGGAAGTGTACCATTTTCTTTTAAGCGCATAATTCATCCCAAAGATCGTATGTCTGTGTGTGCCCGTGCGAGAGTATGCGTATGTGGACAAATATTTGCATTAAATTTTTTTTCTAATTAGTTTATTTTATGCAAAGGATGGCTAGAAAAAGCTTCAAAAGTTGGAGGAGGATAGCTAGGTATTATAAAAGGAAGAGGAGTTGGGAATACAATTCCTTAATTATTGATGATTCAAAATCGAATTTGAAAGCTAAGAATGGATTGTATGTACCTTTTATAGATTGGCTAAAAAAAATTGAGTTAGCTAGGGCTTACTGTCGAAGGTGATGAATCACATGGGAAAATGTAAAATTAATCAGGGTTTTGTGTGTTGGTCAAAAAGCATAGTCAAAGTTTCATCTCTTTTTTTCATGACTTTAATTATTTATTTTTATTTATTATTTCTTATTCCATGATTTTGCATGTTTTTCTACCCACTTTGTGCTTTGCACATTCATTGTAAATTCATTGTCATTATAAAGTTCTTTTTAATATTACTTAGCACTCATATGTTATTATATATTTTCATTGAATGTACTAGGCAATGGGTTAGATGGAAGAAGGAACTACCATAATCTGAATCTCGCCAGAATGAAACCGCATTATTATTATTATAAAAGCAAAATGTAGAGCTGATGTTGGAAAATCAAGAGAGGTGAATATCAGAAGGGGTTTAAGACGTTGATACTGCTTGTCGCCGCTACTTTTCAATATATACCCTGACGAACTTAAAGAAAAATTATTTTAAAAAGACAAATTGTATTCAATAAATTGAAGGTAAAAATGTCAAATATGTCGGAGACCAGTTGGAGTCAGGAGAAGTAGAGGGGGGTGATGATAATGGAAAGAGTTTTATGTAAATACTACGAATGATGATGGAAAGATTATAGTAGAAAAACGTGAATTTGAAATGAAATCAATATTTAGTATTTTTAGTAATCTGCAGGCCACCACCAGGGTGTGTGGCGGGGGTGAATACACATCAGACTAATTTTGACCCGAATATTTTGACTACTACCGCGGTCGGACAGTGCTATTCCGATTCCTTATCGGTCGTGGAAAAAAAGACATCTAAAATCTATCTGTTTTAAGCTTAGTCTTTCTAATGCTATTGGCATAATATTACCTACAAAATAAATATATATGAAATGGAGATTTTGAAACGGATGAAGAACAAAGAGAAGTGAATATTTGGTAGGAAAATAGTAGTGCTGGTGAAATCTTTAAAGCACCTAGGAAGTATAATTACCTTGAATTGGTGCTACTCCAGTTATTAGCGACCATTCTAGTTACTAGAGGATGGGAAGAAGGGCGAGGAAAAGTGTTATTTGGAACGGCTCAAGAATTACTTACGTTAAGCCAGGGCATATCCTTCGTTATCGTTACACCCATGTATTTGACTGATTCTACGCTTGTTATGTTGGTTCCTTGTATGGCGTGAGTGTTTTCGGAGGAAATACTTATCCACCAGAATTTTAATCAAAGTAATTTCTCCAAATTTAACTCTAGCTCCCGTGAGTCTCACCACTTTTGGATAGAATTGAAGTCATGAGATAATAATAGCTTATCTTCATGACTAGATATTTCCCATATTTGTGAATTTATGTAGATTTGTGTGTGCGTAAATATTCATATCATTATTTATGTGCAAAAAATATATTTATATGAATGCATAAGTGAATATTTATTCATAAACTGCAGTTGTCCTGACATTCCTCGCCACACGCACGAGCTGTGGCTGGCAGGGTATTTAGTAAATGTATATGTGATTCTTACGTTGGGAGCTGTGTATTTGTGCGTGCATGAATGTACCCCTCGGGAATCTGAGAGAAATTTCTATCACGACTGGCAAAAACGCATTGAAATTGGAAAAAGTTTACGGAAAGTCTGATTGGTTTGATAAAGTTTTCTATAGGGAAACAGTGAGAGTGACGGGTACGTCTGATGGAGGAATTACGATGGTAGCCGCAAGAGTCACGAGGATTGCAGGCCTGATTTAAATTACTTTGAGAAATGTGTAGACAACTTGAGTTTGTTTGTGACATTGAGGAAATTATTATGGCCTCGGATCAAATTTGCAGATTGAAATACTAGTATCAAATCAAAGAGAAATATACACCAATGTCAGGTTAAAAGACTCGTTCTTCCCTCGCATGATACAAAATCATTACGAAATCAAACGTAACCATCTCAGCATCTTCAATACAAAATGAGCATTATCAAGTATTATACAATGCAACAATTGCATGATGAGAAGAGGCATGTCTACGAGTTCAGGCGTTTATATGTGGAAATACACAAATAAATTAGGGGTATATAAGTATATATTAATATTTATTCGTAAAAGTATATTTATTTATTAATGGCTGGTGCCTTAATACACCGGATGCCATTGTGGAGGCTTATCAGGATTACGGGGAGTAGATCTAATGTAAGTTGCGACTGAAGATGATCTCGCATTGCTACATTGAACGAGGCCGCAGAGATTCTCCGCCAAAACTTTAAAATGGGTACTGTCTCAGGCTTCACCTTGTGAAGCTACTTAATTTCCATTATTGTATAAGAATAACACAAATCAAACTTCATTTCGAGGTTTCAAAATATTTTGTCATTGTCAGAGTTTGTTCTTCATAATGACTCATTGTGTTGAGACTATGGTCGGTGTATTTGGTGTAAAAATTGATTTTTGTTTTATTTTATATCAACAGAATATTTAAATTTAATAATTATAAGCACCAAAAATATGGTACACGGGGTTCATAACGTATTAATCACGTTCAGATGGATAATTAGGATTTTAATCTTGAGAAGAAGACAAATATAACCGTTTAGGGCCCTCATAATTATTATTAATTTCCTTGGCGTTTGTTTCACCCCCTTGACTCACGGTTAACCTTTGATAAAACTGGAGACGAGGCAGCCGTTCCACGGAAATGTAACTTGCGAGCTCGGAGCACAAAGGAGCCTTGGGAACATGTAGCGACGGAAGAGGCTTGGCGGAGCGAACGTGAAAAATTTAGTAGATCCGAAAAAGTACGTGTTTGCACTCTGGACAAGACGTACAGTACAGCGACTGATTGAGAAAAAGAGAGAAGGAGAGGGAGGGATGCGGGAGAGACCAGAAGCGAGTGAAAGATAACTCACGTCAGTTACATTTTGTTGCCCCGCTTTAAACGTTAAAGCCTCTCACGAACTTTCGTATCGGAATAAAAGATACGAACTCGTACTGTTGAGGTATTCAAAGAGAATGACGCCGCTGCTAATAGGGTCCGCGTTTTTCCGTGTTTTCCTCTCTTGCTCAACCCGCACTGCCAAACCAACCGGCCTCACCCTCTCTCTCTCTCTCTCCTTCGTCCTTCTGAAGTCGCGGTCTTTATCTACACTCGGCCCAGCAGGTCTCTCCCGTTCTCTTTATCACTGCCTCATCCCCGTCTCCCTTTGCCTCTGTGTTCTCCGTCGCTCCTCTCTCTTTCTTCTACTCTTGACTCGCCGTCCTCTTTCTCTTCCTCCCCCTTCTCCTAACGTCATCTCCGCTCCTTTACCTTCCTCCCTCCCCGGGGCCATTTGTGTGCCATTGTGTGAAGCCCATGACGTCACCAGTTGACCGCCTCAAAGAAAGCATTCAACCGGAAATAGCAAAGGGCAGGGCGATTTAGAATGACGAGATGGAAGTGAGGAAAAAGGGGAATGGAAACGGTTGGGGGGGACCTTTCGGGCGGGCGGAGATGGAAAGGATGAATGGACAACGGAGAGAATTGGCAAGGCTGGAAAAAAAGGAATTTAGGCGTAAAAAGAGAGAGAAGCAGGTGAAGAAAGAGCTATGAAGAAAACTGGGGTCTGAGATCAGAGGGCGTTTTTTTTTTCATCCCTTTCCGTCCCTATTTTTATCTCTCCCCCCCATCACCGTTTGTTTTCTCATTCAGTCTTCCGTTCTCACCTCCGTCTCAATTACTTTCCTTTATGCCATAATATTTCCCTTTTGTATCTTTCCCCGGGAAGGTGATGAGAAAGGAACGTTCGTTCTATTCAAATATGGCGGCGTCGATACTTGCGGATGACAGGTGCGTAAAAGTGTCTCCTCCAAGTAAGCCGGCGCCAGGTGTGACCACCGCACCCCTCGGACTCTGTTAATGCTATGACGTTACAAAACTTAATTGCTGTAGGCTCATTATCATCTAGCTGTTTTCCCTTAGTTCCACATGAACATTATGAAGAAAAATTTATAATGATCGTATTTACATAAAAAATATTTTGCTCGACATTTCCTTGGTTTTCGGTGCGATATCTCTTATATAATTCCTTAAATGACGGGGATTATTGTATAGCCTTATTTGTTCAGTAAAAATGTGTTTATCTTTTAAGATACCCTAATTGGTTCAGGACTCTAACAACTAGTATTCTACCGTTTTATGTAGGTTTTGCGTGCACACATACAGAGCATTGATACATATCTTAACTCGTCTAACGTGAAGCATCATGACACCTCAAACTACATTAAGCTGTGTTTCAATTTCGCATACTTTATGGTAAATAATTATTGCGTTACAAAGGTTTGACTGAGCGATGCATGATATAATTATGAGTACGAATAAGCGAATGCAGACAACACCTCATTTTTTTAAATGAATTTTTGTTCCAATTTCACACATTTAAAAAAAATTAAAGCTACGCATTTGCAGAAAAAATGGGCGCTTCCATATTTAGATACTCCTGATTCTATTAAATTATTTTCTTCTTAGGTTCTGTTTACTCTCTTGTGTTCTTCTAGTTTGCCAGGCGGCTTATTCTCATCCTCTTACTTCTGCTCATCAAACTTTTTCCTTTCAACTACGCCATTTAACATCCAAATACCTTACAATATCTCAGCCAACCATTGAATACTGCAAACGTATTCTATTTTCCTCACCATCAGCAAAACTTAAGCTTTCTTCTCTGTCCAACTTATTTTATCATTCTTCTCCAAATCGACATTTCAAAGTGCTCTTACTACGATTCTCTAACTCCGATTCTCTTGCCTCAGATTCTAATTTTCAGAATCACACTTCAATACTCCACATATGTAAGTAGTTACTAAGATTTTCTTGACTCGTATTCACACTTAACATTGATTCCCTTGTCTTTGTAAATGCTTATTTCGCAATAGTAATCCTTTTAATGGCCCTGCATTATTCTCTTGGAAAATATAGCCAGAATACGTATGTGCATTGCCTAATGTGATGTAATTTATTCTCTCCAACTTAAATGCTGATTGGCTTAGAATGTCCAATTTTTTGGGAATGTCATTGCTTTTCACTGAAGTAAGATATACCAATAGACCTTTCGACTAAATGTTTTATTCGGTACAACTAGTTTCGACGCATCGGCGTCATCCTCTGGTACTTGAGGATGATGTCGATGCACCAACTCTAGTTGTACCGAATAAAAAATTTAATGGAAAGGTACATTGGTATTTTTTACTTCAGTGATAATAAATTTCCACAAAGTAGAGCCTTGAATATATCGAATATATCATTGTTTTTGTTTTTTTTTGTGATCAATTTCCATCTTAAACTTCACCCATTGATCCTGTAATTCATATTCTCTCACATTTCCATCATCTGCCCGTTTGTTTTAACTCGCCTCCATTGCTGTCAGTGTGGGTCACACTTGCAGATACAAATAGACGACCCCAGCGCTGCGGATGGCTTACGACCGGCGTCAAATCGGCATGAATTGAAACTATTTTTACTCTTACATTATTGAAACAGTGCCACATTCCCTTCCTTTGATGTGCGTCATGTGAAGTCCACAGCCGCCATCCCTTCCTCACCTGTCAACTGTATTCGCCCCCTTAGTCCATCTTGTTCGAGCCTGTCATTCTGTGGAAGCTCGAGGTGGTGGGTAGCTCAGTACACGATAGAAGACCAAACTATGCCAAACCTGCCGGTATTCCAGCTTCCAATGCCAATTCTTTGTCTCATATCAAAGTCACGTTTTGCTAGGAAGAACTATGGGGCGCACGTCCTCAACAAATAAGATAAAATGATATGAGTGCTCGCAGATAAGTATTCTGCCGGCCATGTTTCGCAGGAGCCCATACAAGTAAAGAGACCTACACCAATATAGAAGCAATCCATAATCCCATCGTCAGTACCTGTTTTTGAATTTATAGCTCCGGATAAACGTTTCTGCAAATGTTTCACTATGTAAAACAGAAAAACGATGCAGTCTCTGTATTCAAGGTTACCTTTAAATATCGATATTAAAATTTTGAAGCATAGAGCCTGTTTTGTACTTAACTTAAATTTGAAAGTGTGATTCGATGTCTCCGAAGCGTTATGATAGAGTAACAACATTAATATTTTTATAATGCTCGGAGGATATTTAATTCAAACGCAGTCCTATAGTTGGAGGACGATTAAGTAAGATCGCATTCCTTAAGAGGCAACCTTTTAGGCATTGCTAACTTTAAAAAATGAGTTCTCTTATTCTGTAATATATGGTTATTAGTCAAAATGGAAGATGTGGAGCTATTGGCTGTTAAAGAAATAATCTCAAGGAAGAAGATCCTAAGGCCAATAAAAATAATTACGAAGAACTCCTATACCGGTATTTCGGTCACACAGGTGACCATCAACGGGGAGAAGAACTTACTCCTTCCCACGTGACCTCAACAACCTCCCCCCCACCTACGGACCATCACTTAACCCCTCCCCCCTTGCCCCTCCAGGTATATATACCTCACCCCCCGACCTGAACACCCACTTGACTTTGGACGGTGCCTGTGCACATTCCTCTTCTTAGTTCAAGTGCCCTATTTGATTTTCTCCCCGTCGATGGTCACCTGTGTGACCGAAATACCGGTATAGGAGTTCTTCGTAATTATTTTTATTGGCCTTAGGATCTTCTTCCTTGAGATTATGGTTATTAGTCGTTCTAATTCCTGTCTGTATAATTAATTTTACTTGTCCTATTATACTATGAAGGAAAGCGATATGAAGGGACGATAAGTGGATCACTACTCCCCAATAGCACATAATTAAATAATTTCGGGTTAATAACAACCTCTTTCTCACTTTGTGGGCAGTCAAATGGGATTGGTCAATGAAAAATGCAGGCCAGCTTCCTGATATTACTTTCATCAGCGTCAGTATTTCAATTCTAAGATTGAAATATTCCATGTCATATTTATGGAAACTCTGGTTTATCCTTTCAGTAGGTCAGACGACGTATTATTCTACTTCAACAATTGCTTCATTTTTATTATTATTTATTTGTCAAATAGTCAAATCTTAGAAGTGTTTAGTCAAATAGAATTGACTTAGTTATCCTGCATTCGGTGATAATGTTCAAAATTCTAGTGGAAATCAAATCTAAAAGATTCCCCGTGGTGTATCGTATATCTTCTTTTCCACATTTTGGAATTTTTTCAGCGTATTTTCGTCCCTCCAATTGAAAACTTACCTGGTCAGGATGCCGTTCATATATTTCTTTTTTTGTGTCTATTTAAGCTCAGAAATTACTTGGAATTTTCCATGTACTCGAAAACTTTCAGCATAATTGAATTTCCATTAGCCAAGTGAAGTAGGGTGATGAAACATGCCCATCTAAACATATCGTCCTTGATTTGATAGTGACTGCATTGGATCTAAAAATCCTTATGCTCAAGTATTTCTAGATTAAGCTGTAGTCACTTGCTCTTGAATTTTGCTATCGCTCACTCCGAATTCAACAAAATAGTGACAAATGTAAATTTAAAATTATTACTTAAGTCTTGATTTGGAAATGTAAAGGCTTGAGTGGATGGTATCGAATTATAACCTACCTTTCAATTATACAGGCAACCATTCTAATCAGAGGGACAGATTTAGTAGAATGTCTTGAATTTTTCATGCGCGCTTGAAAATGGCTAGTTAATTTAGCATTGGTTGACTCCGTCGATCTTTTCCCCTGAATTCTGAATTGAATAAATTTGCAAGTTATCTCAAAAATCTCGTAAAATTTAATCACCAAAAAAAAACCTGGTGTTGATATATACGAGGGTCATCCGGAAAGTAGTACCCGTTCGTGAAATAAAGACACAAAAGTAAATATTAACAAACATAAAAAATTTTATTTGAAAGAGGATACTTTAAACTACTTCTCAACATAATCTCCAAGCAAATTAAGGCATTTGTCATAACGTGTGACAAGTTTCTGTATTCCTGCTGCATAGTCCTTCGCCGCCAGCTCATTGAGATACGCGAGGGACCCATCTTGCACAAATTTTTGCATAATGCAGA
Organism: Hetaerina americana; assembly: GCF_022747635.1. Classification (NCBI taxonomy): domain Eukaryota; kingdom Metazoa; phylum Arthropoda; class Insecta; order Odonata; family Calopterygidae; genus Hetaerina; species Hetaerina americana. The sequence goes on from NW_027286763.1 coordinate 42,309,748, forward strand.
TGGTGTTTAACAATTTCATGAACAATTGTTCGAGAAACATTGGGAAAATGCTCACAGATGTCATCAATTGTGACGCGCCGATCGTTCCTCACGAATTCGTCAACTGAGCTCACCAGTTGGTCTGTAATGACAGACGGTCTCTCCGAACGCTCATCGTCGTGTGTGTTCCCCCTCCCCATGTTGAAGTTGCGACACCACCGCCGAACAGACGACTCGTCCATTACATTGTCTCCATACACCTCCTTTAATTGGCGATGAATATCACATGGGCGAACGTTTCTTGCATTGAGGAATTTAATCACTGCCCTCACTTCACAACTGGCGGCGTTCTCAATTTTTTTAAACATTGTAAACAATCACAGAAACAACACAGGCAATGCTAGCGTCACGCAACTTGGCTCAGAGAAGGCAGACAAGCCACTGAAGCTATCTGACCTCGTCCAGCGGCTACTCGCGTCGTCAGCACTTCATGCGGCACGAACGGGTACTACTTTCCGGATGACCCTCGTATCTTCAATTTGAAAATTAGTGTTTTTCCAGTCAAAGGTTTCCGTGGTACGATTATCGATTTCCTTGGGCGTGGTGATTTACTCGATAAAATTGTTTCTTTGGCATTATTGGTACGTTTTTTTTCTTTCATAATACTTTTTTTGACAAATTACCTTTGGGCCTACCAAAGGTTGTAATATTTTTTATTGAACACCAAAAAATATGCTTTTAGGTTCATTGCCAGGTTTTAAAGTAAAATATTTTTATCACACATTTGCCGTATTTGACCCATTTCAATCCATTTAGTTCTACCAACATTGCGAATACAGCTTTACGATCCTTTAAATTTTTACACCGAATCAATGTTCTACTGTTTTATGCATGGCAATATCGTTAATATTCATTTTTGCTATTTTGATGAATCTAAGTTTGAGAGTGACCTCATCACAGTTTTTGGACGAGGACATGATTCAGAGAGACTTTTTCACCGTAAGAAAACAAAAAAAAACTTGTTGCTATCACGTTCATAAAACGTTACGTTGACTTCGGAAAGACGTTAGAATTCTTGGGCTTTTACTGTTCACCAAATACGACAATCTTGTCGTCGCTAGGACAAAATTTGATCGGTGTGCGCCCCCGATGGCAATGCCTTCGGCGGCAGGCCCTGTTCCCGGCTAAAACGACGACTTTCCCATGTCATCCTTGATATTTCCTTCACATGCAAGGCTATATGCGCTAGAGGTAACAGACCACTCTTTTATACTCCCATGCCTGTCATTGCTTAACCAGTTCCACCCTCTATTTTCCTTGCACGTACAAGTTGATTAATGTAAACATTGAGAATAAGCCACCCAATCCTCTTGCATTCTTCAGTACTCACGTTAGTTTGTGTTCGTTGTGATTTGGAATCGTTGGAAGAAAGAAAGAAAAGTTCCCTAAAATATGAAACGAAAGTCCAAATGTTGGTAGTTTGATTGTTGATAGAAATTAGGGGGGTAAAATCCTCATGTGAGGTATAACATTCAGGAAAAATCGATAAATTAATATTTAAATACTGAAGACGCCAAAAAATTCTGCGTGTGTCACTTAATGTCACGGATAGGGACACAAGGCTTGCTGTGAAAGTGTTTTTAATATGCCTGCATGCCTCATAATTCTTGATATATTAAGGATTATTATTCCATTAGTACTTGGGTCGTGTATGTTATAGTTAATAAAAGTAGCTGCGAAGACTTTCGCGGGGATTCGTTGATGGCTCCAATGTTGCTTCCATGTTGATCTACAAGGTTTGTTTAATAAGTATCGGCAATAATTTTTTCCCAACGTTGGCGCTAAGTGCTGAATTCGCACCGACGGCTAAATGTGCGCAGATCGTATTGATATTGATAAGATGACAGTGCACAATATTATCACCGAAAACTTGGCGATGCGAAAGATCTGCGCGAAACTCGTCCCGAAGGTCTTGGCGGACGACTAGAGAGTCTAGTTCCTGCTTGCGAGGGCCTTTAAAACGGGACGCGACGATTTCCCAACCCCCTTTAAGTCCCAACTTGGCACCAGCAGACTATTTCCTATTCCCAAAAATTATATCTCTCCTTAAAGGACGCCATCATAGGGCCAAAAGTGCCGTCAGAGAAGTTTGCACGCGTACCCTTAATGATCTTCCGAAATCCGCCTACCAGGGAGGCTTTGAGCTATGGAAAAGCCGCTGGAAAAAGCGTGCCGACGCTCAAGGGATGTACTTTGAACAACGTTGAAGTTTCGTAGCAATTTTTTAATCTTTTTTCCATAAACCTTTTCTGCAAACATTGTATTTATATGGTTAATAGGTTTAATCATGGAATTACGGACTTAGCCTTATCTACTTCATTTGCTTACTGAGGAGGCCTTAACTACTTCAAATTAAATCAAAAAGAAATAACTATAGGTATTTTTCCGCCGTATAATTTGTGCTACAGAAAAAACGGAAGAATGCTGTCATTAATCGTCGTAAAACCATCATACTGGCAAAATATAAGTGTTTTGCCAAAGGGATTATAAATTATATGTCTTCTGCCTTTAGGGCTTAACACCCATGACACGAGCGTTCCACCCTGATGAGAACTGTAGTTGAAATTATAGGAAGTCTAGTTCCGATATCTAATGGAATTCGGAATTATAATTTTTAATAATAGATTTTCGTATCATTCACAGAAACTAAAACACTTCGAATTTTCGGCCAATATGACGTTTCCTTCAAAAATTTCATTCGAGTTCCTCTCTGAGGTGGAAATACTCGTAGTACGATCCACAAGCTCCCTTACCGCTCACCCACCGGACATTTTATCTCGTGGAGAGACAGTTGGTTACTCCACGCATTTTTTTATTAACGACGTGCTGAATTGTCCCCAGTGCACAGGGGACTGATATAAACCCTGGCCAAAAATGTAATTTTCGAGTATTTAATTTGCACAGGAAGTTATTTTTCATCAATTTACCCACAATAAGTGAGAAAAATTCGGTGAATAGTAATATTTTTAATCAATTTTAACAGTGGCTATGAAGGATAGTTAAAATAGAAAGTGTATGCAATCACAAATGGTTCAGTTTTCAATCAATACTTCAGCAATCGTCTTCAAAAATAGGAAGTGAAATCCCACCTGCTTTTCAAATGTGTGACTTTAAATTTTTTTAAAATGAATGACTTAATTTTTCGACTTGGGTCTGAAAAAATTGTTAACCGTTTTGTGCGAATGCAATGCATATGCTTAGAATTTACATACAATACTCATCGAGTCCTTTCTAAATTATATACCCAAGCTATTTCAATGCTAAAAAAAGAATAATGCCTCTTTTTCCATACGTACATCAAGTTTAATCGGTTTTTTGACCCTTTTTACGATCTCCCTGCCAACGAGTAACAATAGAAAAAACCGACCAAAATTCCTGGCTACGAATTTTGGTGCAGTGTGCTAAAAATAATGGTACTTAAAACTTTAGGTATATCTTCTTTTCATACTATAAAAAAATAATTAAATCTATATTTCTTCTTTCTATGGTTTATCGTTGGTACTGTGAATAGGAAAAGCTTTATTATTGACCTTGTTAAAACGACCGTATGAACGTTTCATCAATACGTCTCCAGTATTTTGGAATCACACAAGAGAGCGAAAATAATCGCAGAGAAATGGCGCAAAAAATGTGTGCCCACAAGCTCTCTCCGAAATAACTTATTAAAAACAATAACTTGAATAATGTTGAAGTTATTATTCGAGAATTATGTCAATTTTGTGAATTATGTGTTATTATTCGAGAATTATGTCTTAGGAATATATTTCTGCTTTCGGCAGGTTAATCGGTTTTTCAAATGGAAATTTTTCCAACAAATTATAATCGACGTAAACATTTCTCCTAAAAAATCCCTAGTATCAGAGTGACTTTTAAAAAAAATGTCAGCACCAGTAGTGTCGAGTCTGGCACCTTATACACCCTGTGTTGGCAGAATAGACGTAGTTGTCATGTCAGTTCCCTTCATGTGTCATTAAACGTTGTGTAACGTAAATTATTCAATGATCACATTGATTTTTAAAAGTTCCCTTTGACTCTGTTGCACCAAAATTTGCAGTTTCGTTGCGAGCAGTAACAGCTTTCGTCTCCTATATTATTCTTGCATTGTGGTAAGCGATCAATGGGGTAAAAATAAGATTTTTTTCTGCGGTTTAATGTCTTTGTTGGTAATAAATATAAAAGGCATGTGGATGCACGTAAATAAGGCATACTGGGTACGGGAAGAATAAATTGTTTCCAGTTAAATTCGTGGAAATTTGTAAACAGAGATTAAAGCACCAGTATACAGTTCGAGTTATCTCGATGGGCATCAACCCCCTTTGCCCTCGTCCCTGGAAAACTCCGGAGTTACGGTCACGAGGTGAGAAATGCGAATCTCTGCTCCCCGTCGCTGCGGGTTTTGCCACCATCTCGCTAGGCATTGTGGGGGGTTCCACACGTTTCTTAAAACCCCTCCCTCCACCCGCTGTGCTAAACCTCTCTGAGATACACGCAGCTGATTCCGTGCCTCTTTTGTCACCCAGGTTTCCGCTCTTTGCTTCGCAACATCAAACCTACGCCTTCACCGCCCACCCCCTCCCTCTGTGACATTACCACACTTGCAGTCATATCCCTATCCCTCCTCGTTTAACACACCACCCAGGGACTCTCACGATCCTTCGTCTCTCCCCCGCGGCGCCCACAAAAGCCCGCCAGATCTCGTTCCCGTGTTCTCCTCCCGCAACCCAAGCGTCATCTCCCACACCCACGGTCTTCCTCCCCGGTCTAACCTCCGTACACACAAAAGTTTTGCTCGCGGAGCCGTTCCCTCACTGGTTCCGTTCCCATCAGCGCCTCGTAGGCCCAAACAACCACCCCCCCCCCGCCCCCCCACTCGACTGGGGCACGCGCGGGGATCTCTTGCCTCCCACTTCCTCAGCCCCTTCCCACCGGACCGTTGGGTTGCGTGCGTGAGCATATGTCCTCGCCCACCCCGATGTTGAGCGAAATTGAGCGCCGCGGTGGGATGTGAATTTATTGTCACAAAGCGTTGAAAAGCAGACAGCCACCCAGAAGTTCATGCTGATATTAATCTCTGTGTACGCAATTCTATGTTTTTCAAGAATTACCTTCGTTTCCTAGGTTACTGAACCTAGCTGTTTCCTAAATAAATGAATAAATTAAATAAATGTTGGTATTCATTTATGACAAAATAGTGCCGTCTGGCGCTCTATGACATTCAACCATTTTACAAGCATTATGAACGACAAGGATAATCCAGCCCTTGGTAGAATACTAGAAAATTCACCTTAGGGGAACTTAATCGGTGACCTCTTAATTACGTTACCCAGCCGCCACCGAGGCTGGATAAATAAGTAGGTAAGAAAAGGTGGTTGCAAATTTTCCATTGTGATTCGAAGGTTTATCACTTGAAACATAAATGAATTAAATTATTATTACGAACGTCATTGGAAGAACAGGATAAATAGATTATTTCACTTAATACTTTTCCATATAGAATTGAATTCACCAATGAATTCATCTATTTAATACCTCTCAATCTCCTTCATGTAGTTTTGCATGGAAATATTTGTCATCGAAGAAATGGTGACTTAAAATAGGATGAGAAAACAATGCAATGACTTGATAAATTTATTGCAAAGGTTTAGGACAACCGAACGGTATTTTAATTCTTTCAGGTTTAAATCAGAAACCAGGTGTATAGGATATTTATGATGTCGAATGTTCTCGCCAAACATCTCGAGGAAACTTTCTATGATGTCATCTACCTGACGTATTTAAAATCATGTTACGATATCGTAAAGCGCTCATTAGAACATATCATATTTACAGCGCACCATCGCACTTCAATGCGATGCGATGCGCCATATTTCTCGACGGATCTACATCACTATGTGACATCGCATTCCAGGCATCGTAATGTGGCACAGGTCTACTCCCTCCCACACCCGCCCTCGTCCTTACCTCCGGGTCTTTCTGCATGTCACCACTCTCCTCCCCCGCTCCAAACATGCGTCCCACTGGTGCCTTTCCCCATAAACCTCTATCCCTCCCTCTCTCCCCCAACCCCGTCTCCCTCTCTCTCTCTAATTCCTTCCCTCCGGCACAGCAGCCACCACACCCACCCCCGCCACATCCCGAATCCATCCCTTTTTGAAAGCCCGTCGGCGCGCAGATGGCAGCACTGCTGGTGAGTCGTGGGAGAAGGGGGAATTTACTAGCGCAGCTGAAGGAGGGGTTTTAAGGGAGGGGGAGGAGGGTAAGGTGTGGTGTTGTTAAGGGAACCAAGGTGTGGGAGGGAAGCGTTCAATGAGAGCGGTGTAGTATGTGTGAAGCGACAGAGGGGTGCGGTTGAGAGCGGTGTGAGGGTTTCCCATTCCCAGGATAAATTAAAAGAAAACTTTTTCTCCCCCCCACCCCCTTCCCCCTCTTCTCCCATATCCCCAGTCCCGGGCCAATCCAAGCGAGGGATGGAGTTTCAATTCATCAATTGAAATTACTTGGCCGCTTAGCTAACGCCTCCAGGGGGAGGGGGTGGGGAACCACCCTGGCGGGAACCGAGCGGACCACCCGCCACTCTTCAACCCAAGAGGAACAAAAGAGGTTTTGTAGTGAAAAGGCTTTTTCCGAGTTAAAAAAAAGACGGGCATTTTGATTTTATTATACCTGCCGTCAATTGTGTGCTTTCTGAGGGCTACGTTTTATTTTCACATGAAAAATACGTATTTTAATGAATTTTATCAATTTTCAGTTGTTGAAATTTTTGTATTTATTTCAACGTAAGGAGTCAAGGTCCTGTGGTTTCAAGAGAATGATAGTGGATACGAGAGGCGAAAATTATATTTCCATGGAAAAGAGTTACTTGTCCGTTAGTTCAAACAGGAGGATGTGAAAACCTAGAATATTTTGTTCCTCTCGCGTACGGGCATTTCTAAAGCCTTATAATTTAATTTCTCATAATAAGTCGAAAACAATTAACGGGGAAATATGGGATGGCTAATAAAACAGGACATGCGAATTTTTTTTAGTTCTTCTTTAGTTCTTCTATTTCACTTCCGACATTATCCAATGTCCCACTTCTCGGAACTCATATGAATTCATAAAACATTTTTTGTGCATTTGGGGATTCCTGGGCAGATGGACTACTCGAGCATATCATTTTCATAATTATCATCTTGCCGAGGATCTTCTCATCAAGTGGATGTTTAAATAAATTTTTAAAGCGTTCAAATTATAATTATTTAATGGAATCTAAATGGTAGTATATATTTAAAAAAGGATATTAAGCATGGCAATTGGTACGCATAGCTTTCAGCGATTTCTTTTCTCTGTAAAAGATTCAATGGACTACCATACAGGTATGTTAGAAAATCGGTCGTAGAAATCGCGATCTTTTAAGGGCCATGAAACTTATAATATTGAACCCCTTGGACCACTTTTAGGAATATTTGAAAAGGTACAAACATAAATACCCACAAACGCATATATATATGATTTCACACGTCACTGAAGTGGTACTCTGGTACATCCATAAGATAATGAGAGTTAGGGCAAATGATTACTGATGAGGGGTTGATCGGTTTCGGCTCAGAAAGGGAGAGGCACGCGTCATTCCTTAGCTGTAAAGAGGTCTCTAATAGAGAGAATCATGGAAGACGGTCACGATGTTTTTTTTGTTTTGTAGATTTCGAGAAGGTGTTCAATAGAGTGAATTGGGGAAAAATTAATGAATATATTGCAGAAAGTAGGAGTAGATTGGAGGGATAGGAAACGTATCCGACACTGCACGTCTCAAACGGTTTAGGTGCGAGTGGCGGATGGAGAATCTGGATGGGATGTATTAGGAATAGGAGTGAGACTGGGGGGTCCATTATTCTGTTTAACCTGTTCTGTTCAAAATTTATGTGAAGAAAATGGTTAAAGAGGGAGACTTGGAGATAGGAAGGAAAATCGGTGGACCATTCATAAAATCAGTTACATGTACGTTTGCGGATGATCACGCTTTAGATTCTCAGTCAACCTAGGGGTTGAAAGCATTGCTAAACGAATTCAGGGCGATATTTATGGGTCGAAAGTCAGTGCGATATTTATGGGTTAAAAATCAATGTAAAAAAACAAAGGATATGCTCTTTTTGAGAAAGAGAAAAGCTAAATAAAACATTGGAGTAAGAATTATGAAACCGGAGCCGATGGAACAGATTCCCTATCTCGTTAGGTAAAGAAACTTTAACAAGGAGGAGGGAATCGATGACATGGATGTTGAGTAAGAATGTTTTGAAATGGTCAGTGGCTCGGTGACAGTCGACTGACGAATACGTATACTTATGTGAAATGTTAAAAGCTGTGTAGTTGGCATTTTTCAATATAACTTCATGACTTTGTTGAAAATGTATTTTATTTGCAGTTCTAAATTATATTCTTATAGAGGATTCAACCTCCTATAAGAAACAACCACTCAATGCCATTTCTGGCGGGTCGGAGTCGTTATCGATCTACTCTAGGCAGGGCTACCATACTGCCTTATCCTGGGCTAAAATGGCAGAGTATCCCTTCCGAGGTATTCGAATGCTACTCAATTTCTCTGAAGCCTTTTTAGAATTCCATTTCCAGTATCTGACGGCTCTGCAAACTTCATGTCTCCCTCCAGACTTCAGTTTAAGTTAGAAAATGGGGAGGAAATTGCATCCATGGAAGGACTTCCATTCTATAAAATTATGACCCCATGTCGGGGGTGTGAAGACTGCTTCTCGACTGTTTTGCATTCGATTTAGAATCAATGTGTGTCGTGGGTGAGCAGAAGTTGGACCCTTTTTCCGATGCCATACTTTGGTATTGTGAAGCGGTATTTATGACTCGAAGTTCATTTAATTTGGAGGCATGAGATCGGAGGAAGAATCACACGCTGGAATGGAGGGATGATGGGGGAAAGGAACGGACGCTTATTAATGAATTGTGAATTTTTTTTGCGAGAGACAGTTGATTCACGAGATGGTATTCATTGTTCCTGATTGAGTTTTGGATGACGTGTGTCACAAATAGCAAATAAATGAACTCGTGATCAACAGTCCGTGAGCGAAATTCATAGCTCCTGTTCTTTTTTCTTCTTTTTCATTATTTAATTCTCACTCGATTGGGTGAGGGAAATAGGAAAATGATCAAGTGGTCCGAGGTCAGTCAATCGTATTTCCCAATTTATTGCATCGAGTTAGCAATCATTACGTGACCCTAATCCAAATATCAAACTCATTTTTGAGGTATTTTGATGTTAGTTGCTATTTAATAAAATACTAAATAATTTTATCTCATTCCTTAGTTGTTAATCCCGATTTCAAATATCAAAACTATTTGTCATTTGTGGAAATAACTGTGTGAAATTCATTTTGAATTGTATGCACCCCTGGATGACTAAAACTCTTGAGAACACATCTACGTCCTCATCATGTCGCACAAGCCCCCATAAAACTCTGGGCGTATTGCATCACCTGCCATCAGTAACGTAATGGCTGTGTTCGAAGGTAATGGTTCGCAGCTAAGTACATAGGCCATATTTTTTTATCTGTTTTTGCTGCGATCGCACGAGTACAGAGTGAGTACGTGAATCAATTTGTGATGCAGTCTATCTCCTTTATTCTTTCCGAATGGTCCAATCTGGAGGTGTGATGAGTGGCCTTAATGATTTATTTGGTGTTATGAATTTAATTGGGGATCGAGATGGTGCGGTGGCTATCGTACTGGATTCCCACCCAGAGGGCCCGGGTTCAAATCCCGACGGTATTGAATATTTTTCAGTGGTATCTCGATTCCTGCTTGAGGTGCTTTGTGGAGGGCACTTTCAGTGAGTACGCCGTACGTCGGATGGGACGTAAAGCTACCGAACTCCTTGGCGCCTTTCGTTAAGAGTAGGCAAATGCCGACGCCGGGTTTCTCTCCAAACTTCATCCTTCTCCTATCCATCCCTAATGGCGCAAATGGCCTCAGCTGTCGGTCGCCTCCCCTAAATACTACTACTACTAAAAATTTAATCAAGTGTCCTCTACCTTTCTAATCATCTCCGTCTCGTCTTTTCCTTTCGAACTCGGAGAGGCTCGCATTCATCAAAGTTCCTCTGTTAACTGCGTTACGCTCGCTTCCTTAACGGAACATTTCTTCACATTCCTGGCGGTCCTTCTTTGCACCTTTGCTATCTCCTTAATCAACTCCTCCTCAATCGAGTCCCAATTCTTCGCCACATTTTCCAAAAGAGTCTTCACGAGTGCAAATAAAATCATTCTTGCTTTCCCATTACATTTTTCTACAAGTCATGGAATGAATCCAAGTTTCTTTCAAGTTTCTCAACAAATCTTCCTAACGTGCCCGCTCGATGTTAACTTTTTCGTGTGCGTGATGACTTCAACTCTTGTTCGTCCCTAATATTGTATTTCGATCTCATCAATATTGGGTAGTAATATATGATGTCGTAATATACTCTTCAAGCTGTTCTTTTACGTGTTAGGGGAAGATGGAAAAAGATTAAATATTGGTATAAATTTGTGGATTTGGCATGCGATTTTTTCTTTATTTCTTAATTACGGGTGGTGTCCTAACAGACTTGCGATGAATGATACGAGGCTGACAGGCTCTGACACACGCCCTTGCGGTGGCTTGTGGGGTATTAAGTAGATGCAGATGTAGCTAGATTTTGAAAGAAATTCACTTCGGGTGTGCGCGGACACGGGTTAATAAATGTTACCAGTCTAATACCGAATTAAACTTGTTTAAAAACAGAATATAATCGCTGAATCAAGCACCATCCCCTAGGAGTTCATATCCGAGAATTATCCGTAATTTTGATACCGCCAGTTAATACTTTTACCCATTTCCTAGCCTGCAGATCTATCTAATTTAGTTAGAACCCGCCTAAGGAATCAGTAAGATTGCCTTAATTTCACCTCTCACAAGCTTCTTGTTAAGGTTGAACTAAGAAAAATCGATTTCTCTGCTCCTACTAAGTCGCTGCTTTTCGGTAAGCGTAAATTTTTTTGAATGAACGTCGTCATATTTATCTGTCTTTCAAGGAGCCGTGAGACTGAATTGGGCATTGTTTCAGCCAAGAATTGCCTTTTTAGCAGTTGAGGCTTTCAGAAAACCTATTCTCATGACGAACAGACTTGGGATGAATGATACGAGGCTGACAGGCTTTGCTACGCCCAAACATAATCCCGTAAGGAGAGGGAAGCGGCAGGTGGACTAGAGAGGGAGTTGGAAACACCATGCCGTCACGAATTCCTGGAGATGGTGGAGACAATGCTCTCATTTTGAGCTTGGAAATCTCGTCTGATTTTCATCTGTTTGTCCTCAAGTCCCATGGTGGGTTATAAACGCAGTATTTGATAGTGTGTCACTGGTGATTCGGTGTTTACGTTCCTCGCAAGCGGACTGGCGGATACCCCAATTCGGAATTTTCGGGTCTCGTTCTCCTCCTGAGCTGTTGTTCTGCTCTCCCCTCTCGATTTACTTTGTCTCGCAGGAGGGTGCTTTTAGAAAATTACTCCACTAGAAATTAATGCGTGAATCAACCGGTCCTATACAGGTTTAGATAATGTCCCACATTTGGAGCAGGATAATCTTTTTCAAATAGACTTTTTTTTATCTTTGGTCATATTGAGCATAAATGAGATGAATTAATGTTGATTGAACTTCATATGAAATCCTTATAATTTTTTAATGTGAACCTTCATTCGTGTTTAAAAAGACACAATTCCCGAATCTGTCCCCCTAAGGGAATTTCAATTCATATGAAAACCTTCGGTATCAGTCGGATTTGTATGCAATTTCGTGAACCCCTGAAATTTGAATTTTTGTGTAAGATATGAGTGATAACATTCTCAAGGTCATCATGAGTTTTTATGAAATTTTCTCTCATATTAATAATAAAATCAATGCAGCTAATTCTGACCTTATTTCACTCATTGAACCTGATATTGTTTTCACATTTCAAAGTTAAATTAATAACTATTGTCACGCCTTCAATATGAGCATGTCTGATCTTATTCAATAATTTTTTAAATTCGTGAAAGTCATGAACAATTAATTTACAAATTATTGCCCATATAATATATCAGTAAGAAGGAGAAAAATAGGTAAAAATAATTTTAAAAACACATAACGTTTATTAAATTCTTCTTCTTGTGCGTTTCTTATTTTTATTTTATGCTCTGAAATATTTCTTTGGATTATTCTAAAATGAAATTAATTGCCTTTTTGGTACAATTATTTTTTCTTACTATGACTGACAGGAAAATGATCTGCGGTGACAACACTTTCAAAATTTGAAAAATTATAATTTTAGGGAAAGCATTTCAATTCTGCTTTAAGCTTACATAGTCTGTGGCTCAGGGCCATACAAAGTTATCATAATTAGGAAATATGAAGTAATTCATTAATAAATTAATAAAATTTTAATAAATTTAAAACTTTATTGGAATACCATCCAGTTTTGCGAGTTATTTACTGAAATACCGTTGCACATCTTAATAAGGGTTGACAGAACTGCAGGAGACCAATCTAAGAATCGAGTGCGGCTGATGAATATTTACAAAATTAGCAAATTATTTAATTTTATCTAATCGCATGGATCCCATTTAAAAAGAATATTTATTTAAAATATTCTGCATTTCGACGTGTCTTAAATAAATGTCAACAATGTTTAGGCTTGAAAACACGGTAGTTTTCGGGAAAACTTTATAAATAAAAGCATAGTGTCACGAAAGCAGTCATTGGAAACTTTCTTCATTGTCCTCCCTCTCTCTCTCTCTAGATTGTATATTATGATGAAAATGTTTTCAACTCGAGTTCCTTCATTCTGGCATATTTTGTTTCATCTATTCCATACTCCCACTCTCGCACGAAGCTTCAATTTTCGCAAGAGGTTTTATACCGTAGTCCACGTCCGCACGAGGTTACCCAACCTTAGCTCATTCATATTTCGGAGTGCGGGATTGGAGAGACTAGTTTGAGTGAAAGAAGGAAACACCATGCCAAATCTCAAAAGTGGTCCTGCACACAATTTAGTTTAGGCGCCTTAAAAACTTAACCCATTCTTTTGATTCAACAGGTACCATTCCGTTCAATACTTCTAAAGATATTTGAAGACGACTCCATATTTAGGGAACTGTTATAGTTCAGATAGATGATGGAAACGCCTGGCGCCATTGTAGTAGATAAAAACCAAGTTTAAGGGTTATAGAACATTGCCAAGAGATGTAAGTTGTCATCGCATATTTTCAGGGGTGTTCAATTCAGAGTGGAAAGGGTTAATGACACTGTTAAGGTACGGTCAAAGAAGATAGGAAAATTAAATCACAATGGTGGTTGAGAAAACTAAACATCAGGCTAACTAATAGATGATGTTTTTAGCAGAGCGGCTAACAACCTCTATTTGATATGAATTATAAGAAAATGTGAAAGAGTAAATATAAAGTTTCGTAATAAGAACGATAGTTAAGATCATAGCTAAAGTAGGAGGGGTTTTGCATGCATGAGGATAGTATATGAATTCGGACATATTTATGGCAATCAAGGTACAACAGGATGATTTGCCTTATCAAAAGAAGCATTTACAAAAGTCGAGTAACCGGGACTCTTACTAAAGTGGTTAAATTATTGATGAAAGATTAATATTGCCTTATAATGGAGGACGTTCCTGTATGTGGCTGAAACTAAGTCTCTGTGGAATACGGTTGGGGACGACAAAAAAGTTGCTTGGGAAAATTAGAAAAAGTGGATGAAGCCGATACTGAAAATACGTGAAAGTTCTTGACTAAAGGAAGAAAGTTAAAAAAGTTTGAATTGGGCGGAAAAGAGCACGCATTTTGCACAGAATGGAGGGTTTAGAATATACGTTGAGCCAAAGGCGGTAGTGGTATGTGGAAATAGAGTTTAGTTTGTCCAAAAGTGTTTTAAAATATCATGAATATATGCAAATTTGTTATAACTAACGATTTAACGAAATTTTTAAAAGTAAAACTCCATTTGGGTTTTTTTAACGAGTCCATATTTGAAGAAATCCATCTTATATAATAGGTTTAGTGACAGTGATGTATTGAGTACACCCTGTCCCCGCTAGTGGTATTAATTAACATTACCATTCGACAGTTAAATTCAGCAAGAATGAAGCACTGGAACATTATGTGGATTTTGGATATAATTAATCAAGCTCGCTGGTTTAGTTTCTGCGAGAGCGCTGTGATTTATTGACCGATTCTGTACCTCTAGACGTCAATGAATTAATTTTTAACTTGCGATTGGTACGCCATTTTCAGTTGTCGCATGGCCCTCAACCGCGGGGAATATGGTGGCTGAGGCACGATTAAATTGTTGTTTTAGGCCAAAACATTTCTTACAAGCGACGCAGAGTGCGCAGGTGCATTATTGTGATGCAAAACCATGATTTTTTTCCACAATTCCGGACGAATTTTTCGTTTTGCTTCTCGCCAAGGTCGCATAACGTCAAGGTAATACTCCTTATTCACCGTATGACCTTGTATTAAGAACTCCTGATGCACTACTCCACGGTAATCGAAGAAAACAGTGAGCAATACCTTGGCATTTGATCGAACTTCGTGTGATTTTTTCGATCTTGGTTTTCCTAGGTTCAACCATTGGGGCAATTGGGCTTTGGTTTCGACGTCATAACCATATACCCATGATTCTTCACCAGTTATAATCCTTTTGAGCAAATCAGGACCATCATTGACGTCATTCAACAGTTCCTGAGCGATTCTCAAGCGACGGTTCTTCTGGTCAAAATTAAGCAGTTTCGGAACGAACTTCGCTGACTTACGTCTCATGCTCAAAATTGCATGGCACGATCCAAACGATATGCCAGTATCCTCAGCAACTTCTCCAATAGTGAATTGACGATTTTTCAAAACAATTTTCTTCACTGCTTCAACATTATCAACTGTTGTTGAAGTGCTGGGGCGTCCAGAGCGAGGTTCGTCATTGGCATATTCTCAGCCATCTTGGAAGAGCTTATGCCACTTATAAACATTTTTTACACTCAGAGAAGACTCACTGTATGCATTTACATTTAACATTTAAAGTGTTTTGGAGCACTTGATTCCATTTTTTATGGAAACTTTGTGCAAATTCTTTGATCCATTTTTTGTAGCAGAAAATCGCTGACCACACCAAAATACGTCTAACACTTTAGCTTTAAGCTATAGTTGAAATTGTAAACAAATATTTTAGACATGTAAAACAAATGTCAAATGTAAAATGGAACACAATAAAAAAAATCGAAAATTGAAAGTATGTTGTCCGCAGAATTTGAAAAGTCACCTTACTTTTTGAACACACCTCATATTATGTATTGTAAATACTGGATCCATAGTCTCCTCCTGCATCTTTTCCCATGAATGCAGTCTAGTGTAATTTTCAAAATTCCCTTATGTGGCATAAATTGGCTAATAAATTAACCTCCTCATTTAATTATATATTTCCAAATCTTTCTTCTCTTCCTCCTCTTACCATCTCTTAATTTATTATTTCGTCGTAATTGATATACTTTTCTGTCATGCAACATTTCAATTAATTCTATGCTAAATCTTTTATTATGCCCAAGTCTCGGAGCCGCGTTTGCTTTCTCCATATGTATTACATTCATATTTCTCATAAAATATAGAATGTCCCTCATTGATCGCTATTATCAGGTTATTCTTTGCCATATCTACATAAGTATACTCCATTATAGGGAAAACATAGCGGTGTGCAACATCTTCTGTAAGCCAACTTTCTCTTTTTATGACGATATTTGCCTTTGTAATTTGAATGCTCTATTCCATTAGCAATATTTTACTCGTTATGCATGGGCAATTAAATGTAATAACATTTCTTCTGTCTAACATTTAATGTTTGTTAGCAGTCAGAACAAAATAGCATGTACTACGGATGTCGTTATGATTTTGTTTTCGAAAGCTCTAATCTGAGTGGTCTTTAGAAATTGTCTTGTAAGTAATTTCCCCAGAGAAAGACCTACACCCTGAATTACCAACTTCAATAAACCCTTGTCGTGTGTTCGTGCAACATACTTGCTACCGTCTACGATGCTTCGCTCGTATAATTAACTCCTGACCGAAAACATTCTAGGCTACTTGGAAGGAAAAAGAAAAATACCGTTTTCCCCTTCCGCGGTAGTTTACAGTTATTCTGAGAAAAATGATTTCTCAAATATATTCCTTCTATTCCTGATCCCTCTGATCTCTGTATTATGCCCTATCGTAGCATGATTGATGCCATTCCCAAAGAAACTTGATTCCATTTTATGCAAGAGATTCTATTTTAATTTAACCTTGCGGACTGTTGATTATGTAGGGATATGTAAAGAAAACAAATAAAAATTAAATTTATAACTCGATTCTTTTTTAGTAGTAATTAAAAGTTTACGATACTACCTCGTTTTAGAGTGGAGTAAAGAATGGGGGTTAGAATTGAATATCAGAAAATGTACATCGTTTTGCCCAGAAGATTATAATAAACAAGGTATAACTTATAAAATAGTAGGGATCTATTAAACCATTTCAGAACCGGTCGGGTAATCAAACCTTTAATGGGTTAAACTCAGAAGAATATGCGGGTCAGACGTAAAGAAGCTTTATCGGACTCGTTGTGGGAAATTGCAATGAAAAATTAGGAGAATTAGGTCTCATTTAACTTTAGTTTAGTCACTTTTAAGATACCTAGAATCCATGGAAGAAAACTTTGAACAAAGAATTAGTTAATTAAGGTGTTTTAACAATGACTACGCGAGGAGGGAAACGTCATGGGTAGAAAGATTAAGCTGGGAGCCCCTTAACCCTCGATGAGAGTTGATGTGGTGAGGTGAAAAGCTGGATTTAGACTTTTAGAAAGGTACTGGATACCTGAGTATTCTTGTATCGCAGAGGGATTTATCATGGCGCCAATTGGTGGGACTAGAGAGATAGAAACCCTCACAGACAGTTTTAGAGGCACATGTGAATGTCCTTATTTCATTTAACCTTAGTTGGTTGTCCTTTTCATTAGCATCTTGTCCCGCTTGCGTGGAAGAGTATTTAACAATCATATACCGCAGTTAAGGTACCAGTAGTTTACATTATCTCCATTACTTGAATGATTTTACATTTTTATTGATAACTATCAATTAACAACAACTTTATTGTTTGTGGTGAATGTCTGATTTAAAATCACCCTTTTCCACGCACAAAAGCGATGATTTTTATCATATGATGTAGACGTAAATGAAATACAATGCGATGACGTGATGTGATATTGATTCAAAAACTCCAGTTTTCTATAAGTTTTAAATTAGCACAGGAAGGGGTGGGTGTTTAAATTAATCTAATAGATTGCCTAGCCGCGTGAATTACTATTATCTACCCGCAAATAGTGTTTTATCGTTAAAAACTAAGGAATTATCTTTGTTGAATTTGGAAAGTTTTATAAAAGAGAGTTATTTTTCGTTTGCGACTGTGTGCGCAATCAGTTCATAGTTTATGGCAACTACCTTGTATATTACTTTTGCACACGTGATGGATGACGCACCTGTGTAAGTACGCCATCTGTCACGAAAAACGATTCATTGAGCTCTCACGCCTCTCTTGTTTGTTCGCACGCGTAAAAGAATAAAAATAAACTTGTATCAGCTGCGGCAGAATTTTTGTCTTCCTAGGGATTTCCATTCAGCGTGATGCAGTGCACTTCGCTTACTTTCTGCACCCGCTGATTTTTCGGCGTCCCACGGCGCGTGTAGGCACTAAAGCTATCTGTCAACGTCTAAGGATTTTTTTTTCTCAAAGCGCGCACGCTTTTCCTCCGACGGCGGGCGCACCGCAGGGACTCTCACGGAAATTCGATAGCGACCCTTGGAATTCAAAAGGACTTCCATCTCACTGGAACATCCGTAACTTGGATACGGTAGCGCCAGTAGGGGTTGGGAGTGTTTTAGCTTAAGGAATACCATCCTGGAAAATGACGATTCGATCCTCCGTGCGTTCACGTCTTGCCCAGGTTATTACAATTTGCCCATTTTCTCATTTTTTTGTATGGAATAGTCTCCGGAGAAACAACGTGTTTATCTGTGTTGTCACATTTAATTGGAGTTGGGAAATATCAAGTATAGTTTGCGTGGTTTATAGTAAGAGAAAATAAATCTATCTATCGCCAACTCCTTGAATTTCCACATTGCGTTCAAAACACTAAGATTGAATATTTGACGCTCAATATTATTCTGATCCTCCCTCTATTTTCCAGTTTTTTCTGGGTTGTTAAATGTATCTTTTGTCGCGTATTTTCTGTGTATTTTTCAGCCAATTCAACATTTTTTCTCTCCTCCCCTCGATCCTATGTAATTTCGTAATTTTATCATAGTTTCAAGGAGGAAATCAAAGGCTGCTAGCAGGAATCATCACTTAAGCACCATTTCCAGAGTTGTCTACTAATTCTAACGCAGGAATATTAAACAAAAAAATCATCAAGAACACAAGGCATGTAGCTAAATGTTTTCCGGACTTTAATACCATTTTTACATTTGCTGCCGGTTTTATATCACTGGGACAAATGTTTCGATAGCCAATAATAAAAGGAATAAATTTCAATAAAATATTGGTTTTAATTAAGTAATATATAAATATATACTTAGATGACGCATGGTTTCTTTTTTTGGCATGTATTCTTTTAAATTATCCTTCTCTCTACTTATAAGTTGTTCAGCATTAGTTAAAAATTACATAATAGCTAATAATATCCCAATGGTGCCACGTGTAGTAATCACTAATGCTATAACAGTCTATTGGTCTAATAATTGATAAATTATTTGACCAATAACATTGATTTTCAAGTTATGGTGCTCGCAGTTGAATGATGCTACTTTTAATGGTACCCGACAATTATATTTGATTTTGAATGTAATGTAAAGAGGTCCCGTCTGCATTTGCAATATTTCTATAGTGATCATAATTCCTTTATATCAACTGTAAATGTATATCTATATATTGTATGACTGAAATTTAATATTCTTTTCGAAGATATGTGCGGGTTTATTTTGAATCATTCCCAGAAATGAGAGAGTTTAATCACTATTCTAGTGTACACTTTTCACTTCTTATTGTAGACACATTGCGAGCTCAGATAAGCGATGAATTTCCCATTGTGAGCAAGAACGCTTATATGATCCACTGCTCAGGCGATAGTTTGTCTGTCTAGAAACAGCGATTTTTCGCCTCATTGAGCCTCCTATCGATCGGACACTGCTGAGCATATCCATCATCTTTTGACAGTAGTCGCTGCAGACTTGACCAAATATGCTTTTGTGCTCTGACCTCTCCAAAAAAATCGGCTTGATCAATTGTTTTACTTGTACCATCGCATGATCTATTAAAATATTTTTTAAATTAAGGAACTCTGGTAATTGATGCATTTTGTTTGGAAAAAGTGTAGTTTTGAGTTGATTTTTTTTTAATATCTGCCTTTATTTCATTCCTATTTGCCAAGGTGGGTAATAACCGTTGAAATTTAAACTTTCGAAATGTATGGATGTTCTGCTTTAGTGTAAATAAATATTGATTTGGATAATACAACGATACAATTTCAGTTGAATAGTTCAAGCACAGAATTACGGTGGCTCTAAGAAAATTTTTTATCTTCATATTTAAACACATTAACATTATCTATAATTAAAAGAACTTTGTATTTCTCGCACTAGTTGCCACGTGGTGGATCGAGTTTCAATAGACCATAGCATCTTCATGCAGCTACAATGTAGTAAAATGCTTTGTGCTGAGTAATTAACTAATAAAAGTATGGAAGACTCAAAGTTTTTTATTTATTGTGGATACCTATTTTTTCTACAAAGTTACGCCTGATGAAATTTAGTTTGTTGGTGACATTTCTGTATAAATGACACTCTTAAGGGGAAAAATTTACTTAATTCATGACGGAAGCTGCGTCACGACATTTCGTAATTATAGCCGTACTACAGGTAATACCGTAATACCACGTTTCTCTCTCATTATATGCTTTTATTATAAATATTGCCATTTTTTCTCAATTTTTAATTACCTTTTCCGTCTCAATACACGTCGTTTTGTGGTCAAAGAAAATATTTAAGTGGTGACTCAAATTTCTTCCCCTTGGAGTCAGAGATTATTAATCCGATGAAACTCCAAACCTTAAATACAGCTGTTCTACACTCATACCTCTTTTCCTATTGCATCTTACGTAGGCTCTTATTTCCACTTCAGCGAGAGCACATGGTCTCCTTTTTGATTTTCTCTCTCATATATTTTCCTTTTAATTAATCTCTCCTTTTTGTTTTTCCTCAGTACAGAAACAGGATCTTTCAAATCTTGGCCATTTTTTGCTTTGATACTACGGGAAAACGGTAGGAGAGGCGTATTAGGTATATAAATGTTAATTAAACTAATCCCATGTGAGCAAATAAAAGCTAACTGAAGGAATTTTGTAATAAAACACAGGAAATGTAAATAAGTACGGAAAAATATGCGGATCGAACAATAAACTCGTTTTAACGTTGATAAACAGCAGAGTGGTGGGTAGAATTTAGTAAAACACCGTCTGATCGACTGTGAGCCTAAAAGTAAGGTAGAATTTATGCTAGCATCGAAGGTCTGTTTCCTTGAAATTATTGTAAGATTTCATGTTTCTAATGAAAGATATACATGTATGATCCAGATATCAATAGCATCATGATAAAGCTGAATTAGTTCGTTGTCCACGGACCGAGCGCTGAAATGCGTGCCGAAAGCACCAAACGCAAGTGAGAGAAATTGTCATATAAACTAAAGAGGTACATATTTTAGCTTATAAGAGCGATTCCAAAAAAAATTCACCATTTGGTCCACTCTTATTATTTGCGGGAGATGCCGCAAATAATAAGAGTGGACCAAATGGTGAAAATTGATTTCCAAAACATTGAACAAGTATCCGCTCATGCGGTACGGTTTCATTAATAGGTAATCGATTTGATCATTTTATTGCACTAATGTCATGTAAAATTTAAAGCAATCGCATTTTGATGGTTGTTAGCATGCTTTGGCAAATATGTAAACATATTCAGATACGTAATCCATCTATGGGAAATTTTTTAATGAATCGAGTTTATTTTATTTCGAAATAAATTCAATAAAATGAAACAAAATCGTGATTTATTTCAGTTATCGCATCTAGTGATAGCGACTTAGTATGAGGGTGGATAATGGGAATTACGACATCAAAAAATGGGTAGATAAATAAAAAAAACAATATTGAAAAAGGAAAAAAATACGAGTAGGCAAAAGAATGATAGTTTGCTTACCCCATGCATAACGTTAAAATATCAAAGTGGAACCACCAAAACCGTGGTATATTCTAATAAGTATATTATAATTGATAAACGACAAAAGACAACTATTCTCCCTTTACATGCTCATTTTGTTTCGTAGATATAGTTGAACTGAGTGACTCTTCGAGGTATTTACACTACATATCGCTGTTTGTGGAAGAATAAAAGATCTTCTTACGGAACCTAATTTTTAATTCTCAGCTAATTGATTTTTAAGTATAATCACTGCTTCTTATTTTCTTGTACTTTTGGTGCCAGTACAATGAAGAAACGCGTACATTTTCTCTAGCCAATACAATTTACCCATTGAAATATATGGCTCGTTATTCTAGCACTATGCAACAGGCTTTTAAATAACCCAGTAAGCTAAGCGTATCTGTTCTATTTTATCCAATTAAAGTATTAATTTATAATAATATTAATAGTTGAATATATTAATATTTAATGTGTATCTAAAATAAAATGTAGAAATCTGGTGGTACTCATGGGAGGAATTCCATTCCACCGAAGGGAAGTAATTTTTCATGTGGAGTGGAAAGGCGCAGTGGCACTCGAAGGCAGAGCTCGCCTTCCCCGAGATGAGTTATGTACGTTTCTCCATAAAGCTGATAGAACCTTGAGCTTCTTTCAGCATATATATATATATATATATATATATATATATATATATGTACACTGTATATCTCGTGGGAAGAGGACTACATCGATCAGTTGATTGAAAGAGACTGGACGGAATGATAAATAAATAAATTCACAACGGCGACCCGTTGAAAATCCACGTGCATTCTCCTGCTGTATGCTCGTGTTGTAATGGCCCTGCTTTTTTCATATCGATTCACAGCTTCGGTGGAATTGACATCGAAAGCGTTGGAAGGGAGGAACGAAGGATGAAGGAGAAGGAAGAGAAGATGCCGTTCGTTTTTTTGGGGAAAATGCGGGCAGGGAACGTTTCGGGTCAGTCAGGGAAAATATTTTTTGTCCGTATGCTGGTTTGAATTAGCTTACATGGGCGAGGAGCACGGGCGGCTCTTGGTTGGAGACTAAGAAAGTCTCCGCTATGGTTCGCAATTCCACCTCGTGCCGAATAAAGCTTGTTTGTGGACTCCACTCCCCCTGTGGTTTCCTCGCCATCTTTTCCTGAGCCCCATTCTGTGTACGTGTGCTATGAACTTTAAGGAGAGGATATGCTCAAGGTTTATGACATTACCAAAACTGTTTTTCGACAAAAATATATAAGCGTCTTAAGAAAGACCAAAAACATTTAACCGATTAAAAAAATAATGGTATATTTCTGTAACAGGAAGCATTCATCATGTGTACCCGTCGATCCATATTTATCCTGTACTGCCGCAATGTGTGTGTGTATATATATATATATACATATATATATATACTATATATATATATATATATATATATATATATATATATATATATATATATATCCCTCCCCGGACTACAACCTTGACGTGGTGGAAGGGCTTGTGCGTTCCGATGACCCCTAGAGCTGTGCTGGCGGGAGTAATAAAAATTGCTCCTGGTAGGGTCACCCATGACGCAGATAGGTCGAAGGTTAGGAGCCAGACGAAAGGTAGTCCACGCAGCGTCTGTTCCTCAGTGAGGCGGCTGCAATGGCGTCTGACCCCAGTGGGGCGGCCAGTAAGTGATGGTGTCACGTAAAAACACTATTGAGGAAGGCAACGGGAAACCACCTCAATTATCATTCCCAAGATTTAAATAATGGACGATAGAGAGATTTTGAGTCCTGGAACTACGGGGCTCGGCCCAATCGGCCGTGTGTCGTGCCCGGCAGCGGGGGAGGCAAGGCTTCCGCGGTCGTCATCCAACGAAACCCTTGCAAGGGAAAACCAGCAGCAGCAGGACTGAAGACGCAGGAGAAGAAGACCAAATTAGTTAGAATAGGTACGTGGAATGTTAGGACAATGATGAGGACAGGGAAATTGGAGAATGTTAAGCGAGAGATGGATAGGGGAAATATCCATATTTTAGGTCTATGCGAGGTGAGATGGAAAGATAGCGGGGATTACTGGAGTGATAAGTATAGAATAATATACAGCGGTGGGGACGAGAGCCAACGAGGGGTTGCCATAGTATTAAATGAAGAGGTAGCAAGAAGCGTAGTCAACATAGAGCAGGTAACGGATAGAATACTACTAGTGGAGATAAAAGCAGAACCGACGAACTTAGTTATTATTCAGGTACACATGCCACCGAGCAACCATAAGGAAGAAGAAGTCGATAGGATATACGATCAGTAAGAGGACATGTACGCGTGTGTTCCTGCAGGGAAACATTTGATAGTGATGGGGGATTGAAATGCGACGGTAGGCGAAGGGAGAGATGGTGATGAGGTCGGGGACTACGGTTTAGGCACGAGGAATGACCGCGGGGAGAAAGCAGTTGAGTTCTGCAGGAGACAGGGGTTAGTCATCACCAACACTTGGTTTAGACACCACAAAAGACGCAGGTATACATGGAAAATGCCAGGTGACTCAGGAAGATATCAGCTAGATTATATCCTGGTTAGACACAGGTTTAGGAACAGTGTGATAAATTCCCACAGCTTCCCGGGAGCGGATGCGGACTCTGACCACAATTTAGTTATTATGAAATGTAGCGTACGTTTCAAAAAGATAAGGCAGGGGCGGCGAGTTAGAAAATGGAATGTAGAAGCATTAAATGGGTTGGAAAGGAAGGAATACAAACAGGCGGTAGAGGAAATCATGGAGGATGGTAAAGAGCTAAGTACTATCGAAGAAAAATGGGAAAGTATCAAGAAAGGGTTGTCTAAAGCCACAAAAGACACTATTTAAATTGTTAACGCTAAAAGGACTAGGAAACCATGGATCATGGATGAGATGATTACAAAGATGGATGAGTGGCGAAAATGGAAGAATGTAAATATAGAATTAGGCAAAATGAAGTACAAAGAATTAAACAATAAATTGAGGCGGGCAACAAATAAAGCAAAAGAAGCATTGTGGAAGACGCAGTGCGAGGATATGGAAAGTCTTTAGAGGGAGGGTGAAATCGGTGCGCTGTACAGCAAAGTTAAATCGTTATCGGGAAGTAAGAAAGGAAGAGCTATGCAAACAGTTAGAGATAAGGCGGGTAAGGTAATAGTTGACGCAGGAAGAATCCAAGAGAGATGGAAGGAGTATATAGAAGAACTCTATAGTAAAGAACTCAGACCAACAGAGTTAGACATTGAAAAAGAAAATTACGTAGAGGAAGACAGCTTAGGTCCAGACATACTAGACAATGAGATAGAAAGGGCATTAAGGGAGATGGAACTAAATAAGGCTGTTGGGGTGGATAACATTCCCGTGGAACTTTTAAAATGCTTAGGAAAATGTGGGAGGAAGAGGCTATATGGGCTGATCCGTAGTATTTATGAGGAGGGAATCTGGCCGGAAGACTTTTTGAGATCAGTTTTAGTTCCTATTCCGAAAAAGGTAAAGGCCACGTCATGTGAGGACTATAGGACAATTAGTTTGATATCCCACGCAGCTAAAGTTGTTCTCAGGATCATAAACAAAAGGATAGAGAGTAGGGCAAATGATTACTTAGGGGATGATCAGTTTGGGTTTAGGAAGGGGAGAGGTACGTGTGATGCCATTGCAGTAATGAGATTATTAATCGACAGGAATAAAGAACACAACCAGGAGGTATTTGCCTGTTTCGCAGATTTCGAAAAGGCGTTTGATAGAGTGAATTGGGAAAAACTAATGAGTATATTGCAGAAAATAGGAATAGTTGGGAGGGAAAGGAGGCTAATCCGCAACCTGTACATGTCTCAGACTGCTCAGGTGCGGGTGGGAAACGGGGAGTCAGGATGGGCAGTGTTAGGAAGGGGTGTAAGGCAGGGTTGCCCATTATCACCGTTGCTGTTAACCTTTATGCAGAGGAAATGATCAAAGAGGCATGGGAAGAACTCGAGGTAGGAATGAAAGTGGGCGGGGAATTCGTAAAATCAGTTAGGTTTGCTGATGACCAAGCTTTAGTTTGTCAGTCAGCCAAGGGGCTGCAAGCATTGCTGAGTGAATTGGAAATTCAGTGCGACAGGTATGGGATGAGAATCAATATTAATAAAACAAAGGTTATGCGATTTTCTAGGAAGAAAAAGGCCAAGCTTAACATTAAAATAGGAGGGCAAAAACTAGAGCAATTAGAACAGATTACGTATCTCGGTAGTGTTTTGGACCAACGCGGTCAAAGTAGTAGGGACGTAAGGAGAAGAATTGCGCTAGGCAAAGAGGCTTTCACAAGGAGGAGGGAGTTGATGACGGGGACTTTGAGTAAGGATGTTAAGAAATGACTCGTAAAAACTTTGATATGGAGCGTAGCTATGTACGGCGCGGAAACGTGGTCATTGAAGCAGGAGGATAGAGGAAGATTGGAGGTTTTTGAAATGTGGGTGTGGAGAAGAATGGAGAAGGTGAAATGGACAGAGAAGAAAACAAATGAGGAAGTACTTGGTATTTTGGGCGAAGAGAGGGGTTTGTTGGGAGCAATCCTATGGAGGCAGGAAAAGTGGATGAAGGGGGTTTTGAGCGGAAGTGGGATGTTGAAGACTGTGATAGAGGGTAGAATGTTGGGCAAAAGAGGGAAGGGAAGGAACAGGATATGGATGTTGGACGGGATGAAGGGAGGAAGAAAGTACTCAGAGATGAAGAGGGACCTGATATAGAGTAGGATGATGGATTTTGTGTTTTGTTAGGAGTAATAAAATATTTGTTTGGTAGTTGTGTCCATCCAAAAACCTACCTTAACCGGTAGATTACCTTAAAAAAAAAATATATATATATATATATACTTTGCCGTAACCAGCCCGGGTTTATGAAAAGCTGATTATGTAACACACAATTGGGTTTTTTATACATATTGTCTTGAAATCGGAGAAAGGGCATACGGTAGTGTATGATGTATTTTAAGATTTCAATAATGCTTTTGAAAAGGTACTCAGTAATAAATGGATACACAAATTAAGATATTATATTACTAATGAGAAAGTCTCCTACTGTGTTGGAGAGTTCTCATCTAACCGTAAACAAAAAGTAGTCGAATTATTGTTTACTAAAGGTGGCGAGCCACAAGGTAGTGTTGTGGGGCTCATATATTCTTGATATATATTAACTAACTAATTTCCCACATTGTGAACAATCTTTGATTATTTGCATACGACGCCGTGATGTACAGATAAACAAGAACACCGACAGATTGTGGGCTAAAATCTGGCGATTTAGATCAAAATCGGATTAATGTGAGGAAAGGGGATTAGAATTAAGTATACTAAATGTACAGTATTGATTTTTGGGTATAATGAAGAAAATAGGAATTGAAAAATACTACTAAAAATGATAGCAGAAGGTTGTAACCGTGTCGGGTATGCTGGAGAAATTAATTTGCGACCCCCTAGCTTCACAAAAGGTTAAGGCTAGGCTTTGACATGAGAGCTGAGGTTTTTTCCAGCACAAAGAATATTATCATTGCACTAAACTAAGCTAGTATACTTGAGCACCGAGATAAAATATAGGGAAGCCCACCGACACTTTTAAGTAGTCGTTCTTCCTGTGGGCGATATACAATTGTTACAAGATGGAAACAAAACACCCGAATATCTTTATTCCAAATTATTGAATGCTTTTAGACAGTTCATTTTGTACAATTTAAAAGAGTTTTTTGCTTATGAGCTCTTAGTTAAGTAGTAGTATATAGGGGAGGTGACCGACAGCTGAGGTCATTTGCGCCATAGGGGATGGACAAGAAAGGATGGAGAGAAGCCCGGCGTCGGCATTAGCCTACTCTTAACGTCCCATCCGACGGACGGCGTACTCACTCATAGTGCCCTCCACAAAGCACCTCAAGCAGGGATCGAGATACCACTGAAAAATTTTACACACCACCGGGATTTGTACCCGGGCCCTCTGGGTGGGAAGCCAGTACGTTAGCCCCCGCACCAGGCTATTATTTAATCTGTGGTATGTATGAACTAATATTTTCTCATGTGTGGCTGGTGCCCTACCACCTCCGTCACGCGCTCTTGAGGTGACTTGCGTGATATTGCGTAAATGTAGTTGTGCGCATATGGTTTATCTTGAAATTCTTACGAGTGTCGCAATTATTCAGTTAAAATGTGCACTAGAAGGTCATTCATTTAATAGAGCAAGCACACTAAAGACATTTAAAAAATAATCTAGATCGCGTAAATAGTAAATGTTTTGTGCCAAAATTTATGTAAATATTAATTCCGAAGTACTTCAATTTTCTACCATTTTTTTATTTTCAATGCTTTCCTCAGTTTAAAGACTGTCACTGCAATCATATACAGGTATTATATTATTAATATGAAAAATATCGTTTGCAAAATTATTTGATTGATTTAATGTAATCCCTTGTTTTCCTCACCCCTGACAACTTAATAATCATCAATGTGTTGGTATAATTTATAAATATCGAACGCATTATAATTCTCGCTTTCATCACCACTATTCGTCTCTAGCGGTTACTATTCCTAAAGCTCTTCTTATGTCTTTAATCTGCAATGAAGTACATATGACAATTGACAGTCGATCGTGACTCCACGCTGCCTGAGTAATTTCAAAACTGCAGTTTAATTATTCTTCTAAAAAGTGTAGACTCATAGAGCCTTGTTTCACCAAAGTAACTTTGTTGTAATAAAGGCATTTAATATGTGGCTTGTGATAACAGAAAAAGGGTTTAAAAATATGAATAAATGAATCCTTGTTATAATAATGGCAGCTCAAGTATGTAGTCATTAGGGACTAAATCTTCTTTTATTATGTGGGTTATCTAAATATTAACAATTAAGAAATCGATAATATTATTGTTTTACTGTATGATAGGCGTGAAGTAACACTCTCAGGCGGCAGATGGGATGGCAAAACACGAAGAAGTCTGTAGTTGAGGATATATGCTTAAATTTACTGGTGTTTATCTCTTTGTCGTGCAACCATAAATAACACTGCGGAAAGTGAGATATTAAATTCGTTTGACAGTCTACATCTCTTATATTGACGCTAATTTTGACCTGTCAGTGTAATATGTAATTGACAATTTTTTCCTTTTGAATGCTCGTAATATTGCACAGCTGATACCTTTTAAATATTTTTTGCTAGGGTAATAAATCTTGGCTTGTTCAGGGGCACCTATCCAAGATTTTACGGCATTTGTGCAACGCTTCTTGTTCTTTAGTGGCAGAAGTTTACGAACTGGGAGGCGCCTTCTCTATTTTTGACACTTGCGATTGAGTGCAAAATACTCGTAAAACTTGCGATATGGATTCTTTAAAATAAAAATAAAACTTTTCATTATTAATTTCTCTGTTTCTTCGGCTATATTTTCCAATTATGTGTTTCACATGTGTAAGCTTCCTCGGGAGGTCACCGCCAACAAATGGATTACGTCTAACCCGTGTTGCATCTGGGAGTGACTTGCAGGTTTTTTATCAGGGTCAGTAGCGCTATTGTGTTTACATTCTAGGGCATAACAGTCGATATTTCTGTATTTTATAATTTTAAAGACTGCATGGCCTCATAATTTCAGTAGGAATGCGTCCAATCCAATCCCATTTAATCTTCGAATCTCTAATGAACTCTTTAATTGAAACATTGCATAAATAATCCTATTTAATCCTTATTGTATCGGTTCAATCCAAATTAAATGCTATATTTGTATACAGTTGAGATATTTTTGTTTTATTTGATGCTCTAATGCCGATTTATATTTGAAATGTGAATGGCATGTTTAAAGATAAGTCACCATTATATTTATTCCTAAATTTACAAAACCAACCTCATGGGTTTTTAATTTTAATAAGGGAAAAAGGACTTTTATTCATGTAATATTAACGAGATTATTCAAACATGCATTGCCTTATATGCATGCATGGTTACTATACCATAGTGTGGTACCTAATGAACATAAAAAATTACTTTGAAGTACTTAGAGATCGATTCAATAATATCACCATTCGTTTACAATTGAAGAGAATATCGTGAATCTAGTTTATTTTTCTTTCATATATTCCAGTTTCTGCGTAATAGCCGAGCTGGGGTACTCTCGGAAACTGACTAGAAGGTATTGAATCTGGTCGGCTCTTTTGGACGCACCCAGCTTCACCAGATGTATATTACCTTGATCAAAAATTTCCCGGAATTTATTCAGAAAATTAAAAATACAAGTTTATTCATCTAAATCTATATTGTCCCCTTCAAAGTAATCCCCATCGACTGCAACACACTTATGCCAGCGCTTGATCCAATCCTCGAAACATTTTTTATATTCGGTTTTCGGTATGTCCATCAGTGCTTCCTGCGATTTTTCCATTACTTCCTCTCGGCTGCTAAAACGCGTTCCCCGTAATGGTTTTTTAACTCGATTGAACAGAAAGAAGTCACAGGGAGCCAAATCAGGTGAATTCGGTGGCTGTTGGATGGTATTTGTTGCATTTTTCGTCAAAAAATTACGAATAATGATAGCACTGTGCGACGGTGCGTTATCATGGTGCAAAATCCACGAGTTTTCTGCCCACATTTCTGGTCTCTTTCGGCGAATTGCTTCACGCAAACGTCTCATAACGCCCAAATAATACTCTTTGTTTACTGTCTGGCCTTCTGGCAAAAATTCATGATGCACTACACCGTTGTAATCCATGAAAACCGTCAGCATTGCCTTCTTTTTTGACTGAAAACGACGTGGTTTTTTTGGTCTCGGCTCATTTGGTGAACGCCATTCACTTGCCTGATGTCTGGATTGCGTGTCGTACTCATAAACCCACGTCTCGTCTCCAGTAATGATCCTTTTGATGAATGTGGGATCGGATTCAGCCTCGCAAATCATGTCTTTTGCGACGTCAACACGGTCTCTTTTTTGCATGAAATTGAGGTCTTTTGCTGCTACACGACGGAAACCCAAATCATTAACCACAATGTCTTGGGCGGATCCATAGGCAATGTTCAAGTCCTCCGCTATTTCTCTGATGGTTAATTTGCGGTTATTGACCAACATTTCTTTTACTTTATCAATTTTTTCACCGACTTTCGATGTCGATGGTCTGCCACTGCGTTCATCATCTTCGATTGACTCACGACCACTTCTGAACCGCTCGTGCCACTGGTAAACGGCCGTTTTTTTTAGAGAATCGTTGCCGAAACACTTTTCCAACATTTCCAACGTCCGTGCGCCACTAAATCCGTTTTTTACGCAAAATTTAATACAAGTTCGCTGTTGCAAATTTAAATCCATTTCTGAAATTGTAAAAAA
This sequence comes from Hetaerina americana, assembly GCF_022747635.1. Lineage (NCBI taxonomy): Eukaryota > Metazoa > Arthropoda > Insecta > Odonata > Calopterygidae > Hetaerina > Hetaerina americana. The sequence continues at coordinate 42,340,448 of NW_027286763.1, forward strand.
TCGCCAACACACACAGAGATAGATGTACTCTTGGCTACGTAACTTTTGCAAATGTCAAGTTATGACACTAAGATTTAAAGGGAATATCAACAACAGATGTACCAATTTAACAAAAAAAAACAGAACTCAAATCGGAACGATGGGAGCGCCACACGGTGGTTATTCCGGGAACTTTTTGATCAAGGTAGTATATCAGTTTCCGGATATATCTCCAGGAAATGATTGCGGGCGCGGGTGTAAAGGAATCGGCTACCCTACCTTGACACTTCCCAAAGCTTTAGTTCATGAGGTAAGATCTTCTCTCAGCCATCAAATCAATTTTCAGATTGTAAATTGTTTGGTGGTGGTAGCATTTATGCTGGGGATTCTGGACCACATTAATATTTAAACCTTTCTAAAAAATAGAAGAATTTGCTAGTTGGTCCCTTTCTCTTGGTTCTTGGTTCTATATACAATGTAAAGCCCAACTACAGGGTGCGGCATATATAACTTTCTTTTTTATAAAGAAAACCACTTAAAAAAATGAAATTATGCTGACGCTCCATGTATTTGATCAGTAATTTGTTGGAATTTGAATATTAAATTATGACTTTTGAAAATTTTTCTTATAATAATCCTTATGAGGATATATTAGGGTGGAAGTTAGGTAAACAATCGTTAATTATTAAAATAAATAATTTCATGCTAAACTCATCCTGAGGTGAAATTATTCCATCACGATTCAGTGGACAAAAACTATATTTTCACAAAAAAGATTTATTTTTCATGACCATGGGCTTCGCTGTCATTGTTGTTGGATAAAAATTACGTTTTTGTGGCAAGCACTAAGGGAGCATATGAATTCGTAGGGAATGGTATGGAAAGGGAATGGAGAATAAGGGAAGAATATCGGCAATGAAACAATGATGGTCGTGTAAAATAAATTTTTAATAGGTATGTGGTAACGAATGGCAGTGTTTTTGTCCTCCGAATTTCACGTAAGGTGTAGTTGATTGCCACCGTTAAAGATAGGTTCAGCTCTCTTCCTGTCTGGGGGTCCATGCCATTTGACTTTGACTTACTTCGTACGTCTTGAAGCAATGTTGTAGGATTAAGGAGCCTACTAATTTACAATTCTAACAGGATTATTCGCTGTTTAAAGGATTTGGTTTCTTTCGAGCGTCTAAATTGTTCATTTTATTCTTTCATTTGTATTAGGTTCCCTTGGTATGCTCAATGTACTTATTTACCAGGAATCACGAAAAACTTGTTTTTATACTATTTTTAAACGTAAATATTGGTATCCTTAGGAGACTGTAAATATGCTGATCTTGCAAGTCTTTAAAGTTCATTATGTTTTCGAACTTTTTGGAAGGTTTCCTTGGCAGTCTCAAGATATAAATATAATGAACTGACGAGAAATTAAGGGAAGTTGTTTTTACGTACATTTTTGTTCGCATTAAATGCACACATAATCAAACCCTTGAGAAATATTTGAATGCAGTATTAATGGTCTTTTCTCTCAGAAGATTAGTTTATTCATAAAGTTGATTACTTCGACGCCAAATGATATTTGAAAGTAGTGTCTCACGGGAAATCATACAGCAAACTGTCAAAAGAGTAGTGATTATGGGAACATTTTAGAATATTCTTCTGAAAACTTAAATTGCAAATATTTATGGAAAGGTGAACACCGGTTTCATATCCCAGTTGAATGATAATCTTTGGAATCTACGTATTGAATACCTTGGAAAGCGATTCAATATTAAACTTTTTAATCCTATAGCAGATAGGTACAGACTTACTCTTCCGTAATAACCTGTTACCTGAGATTTAGCGAAACCCAGTGGCGAGTGGTTCCGAAAGACTCATCTATAACCCGATTAATAATCGGCAGACTGAGGGATGACGGGGTAGTTGCAATTAGAGGTGTTTCGGGTCGGTTTCTACATTACAAAGCCCGTTGATTGTGTGCCTTGCGAATCGCTTTTATCCTTTTCGTAGCTCGCTAGAGAACGGAAATCTGGTTCATTGCGGACTCACCGTTCTGCCACCGGATTTCGTTTCATGGTCATCCGCGAGGGGTATCCTGCCTCCATTTGCTCTCGCAGACCAATCGTAGTGTCTAATTATAGATGGATGTTGTCACGGATCGGTTCGAGAATCCGGCGTTAGTGGGAGACGCTTTATTTATCCATTGACACGTTTATCGCATGGAGCGAAAGAGATTGGCACTTCAATTTCGAGATATGCTTTTAGGCAAAATTAGCGGAGCACAAACAATACTTCCAATTCAATTTTAAATATCTCCTCGGATCGTTATGCTGGAGAAATATGCCAACAAAAATCGGTTTTCTTACAGGCAGAGGAGTATACTGCGAGAAATGATTAAGTAGACGGAAGTATTAAGAAAACTAATTTTATGTAAAGGTTAAGGTACCTAATAGACAATAATTAGAGTTTCTTGGTAGTGAATTGTACACCACCCATTAACTGTTTGTCTAAAAATCGCGGCCAAGAAATTCTTTCATTTTCCGTAAAATTAGGCCCGTCTATATTTTTATGTGACTTGTTATTTTTTTCCAGGGTCAAAGCATTTCCACTCCGACGTATTAGAGAATTTATTTCTTTACTTCAGTAAAAATCTGTTCTGAAAATTAGTAAGGACATTGTTTTCCCTTTGTTATAAAATTTAAAGGAAATATAAATTTGATTCGAAAAACCAGTTTTTGTGCTCCCATCTGTTTACCCGATGCTACCATACCAAATGACCTTAGATGAGTGGGTGCTACCTCTATTAATGACTTTTCTATCACTGGATTGGAATAAGTAATAAGAGTATTCTCCTTTATTAATTTAGCAAATTTTACATGCATTGGAGTGCTTAGGAGCGAATTTCGTGCATTGTGATTTTCAAATTACAATTTTATTGTTGTCTGCATTCAATGAGTTTGTCATTTTCCGTGGAAAATTATCAACTCGTTTAATGTGGACATGAAGCAATTCCACACATAAAGCCTGAAAGTGTAAAGTATATAAATTATTAATGTTCATATCGTGTGCGGCCTACAGGTTTTTTGCGGTGTGCAAAAGTGAGTACAAATTGCATGAAAAAAATAATGAACTGGAAATATTCTACAAATATTATGAACAAATAAAAACGTTTTATTATCTCCATGCTCCAATAATAACTCAAAAAAATTTCGCTGGTTTTTATCTGCTGGCGCAATCTACATTTACAATGATTTAGATGAAGAATTTTCTCCTCCTTACCGATTACGTCTTCTAGTAACCATACTTCACGCGCCTTGCAACAACGGCTACATTAACTTGATCTCTTCGTGTATCAAATTTGGCTGCACCCCCACATGCTTAGCATAGTGGAAGTTCGTGATTATCTCCTATTATATCCCTTTCTTTAGAAACGCGTCAGTCGTTTCTTAGGTTCGAATAATTTTGTAGAATTCCTTTGCAAGCATGCCAAAGGTAATATTTTTTCCGTGAAAATGTAGCAATAAGATCCATTTCTATAAACAGTGACATATTAGAATCATTTATGAAAAATAAATTTCCTTTAGACCGCATACGAAATCTTGATTTTTGTATATATCTCTGAAGAACATATTATCAATTTATTTTTATTCGTCAATCAGTTTAAAATTAAACATAAAAGTATAGCTAGTATAACATCCATAATTGTATTTTATACTAACGGTAAGGTGAAAAATTGAATGAGAGAAGAGAAAATTGAACATATATGGTCTTGAACTATTAATTGAAGAGCTCCACTAAATTGTATACGTTTTTAAGTGTGGAATCTCAAGTGATTTTCATGTCATTGGTTAAAATTATTCCAATATATCAGAACGTACAGGTTAATTCAAAATATTTAGCAAATTAATTTTTGCCCACCACATATTTTCCAAAAGGGACGATCAATTGCTTTCAGTGAAAGGCTTACCCAAAGAAATAAAAGTTACAGACTCATTCTTACCGCAAGCGATGGAACACTGCTATACCTTAAAAAGTTCTAATCTGATTAATATCTCTCTCCAAGTCCCCATCCCGGGATTCGTCCTTTCACTCCCTCTAGTACCTTGTCGAGTCGACTTTTGGAGCATTTGGCAAATGTAAATTTCAGCTTAAAATAATATTCTTTCTATTAACTTTATTCTTTGAGAGATAATGTGAAATTGCTTAAAAAATAAAGGGCATACAAATTTGCCATCGGCTTGTATACTGATTTGACGATGCTTTTTTCTTCAAATAATATTGAATATTGAAGCATTTACTTTGCGTTTGATTTTAGGCTGTCAATGGTCCTATCGATCCCAATTTTATTTTGGCTTTGCCTTTTTATCTACTTTTATTCATCTAGTAATGCTTATTTTCGACGATTATTAAGCTGCTAATGGTTCGTTTCTCTACTTGTCTTTGTCCATCGTCTTTCCTTTCCCGTTCTCATGCGTCATCTAAACGGTAAGAGGCAGTCTGAGTGAGGTAAGGAGGAAATAGAGAGACAGAGAGAGAGTGAGGAGTGAGTAATTAATGGAGGATTATGGGTTCCACTGCCTCCTCACCTTACGTCCCTACCACACTATTTCCACCCCTTCCGACTCCTCTATTCTTCCCCCAGCCCCCCTTCCTCTCTCCTTCTCCACGGTGCCCTCGGGGTGTGTGTCAGACTATATTGACTTAACCGTCGGCAATTAAGTCTTGTGCACACCAGGAAGTCGAATTGCTCGAAATGTCGAAATTTTACTCCCAAGTCTTTGAAGTCAACACCAGTGGTAATTCAATCAGGCGCCCGAGTGATTCTAGTTTTTATTTGCCGCCAACCGCATGATCATACATGAAAATTCTCGTTCCGAATTCCTGCGTTCGCGCGTGAAAGCCTGTGCGTCCTCTTATAAACAGAACTATTTCATGATTATATAAAATTAATGAGCTGAGGTGGATAAAGAATTAAAAAAGGTGGTGATTACGGACGCTTCCTTTTTCTGAGTAATTTTAACTTGAATAGAATAATTCTGCTTGAATCGGAGGTTTTCCAACAGGGAGCCCTTAAAAGTTTCTGTGTTTTAAAAACGCTATCTATCACCCATGGAAAATTATTTTTATTTCAAGTGAGATTATTGAGATAGAGTTATTTGACAATTAGTATTGATGGCAATGCATTATTTGAAAGCAGTCTTGCAACAAAATGTACATTTTTAGTGTTTGACGCACTGGAGCATTTGCCGACACACCAATATTTTAGTTAATTCTTGCTAAAAATAGTCACTATAATATCATAACTCCTATTTTATTTTTATCAGAAATATTCCTCACAAATTGCATAGCAGAATGCCCTACTATTCTTTTTCCGAATCAAGTAACTAAGGAATAAAAATAAGAAATAATAAATCAAATAAATTACTAAGGAATGCTGACAAGTATCAATGGCATGATTTATGGATAAATGCGGATAATGTAGTTGACTTAAAATGTAAAAGGGTCCTAGGAAAACATTTCTCTTTTCAAACAGTTTTTTATATTGCATAATATTAAATACGTAGGATATCATCTAGAATTTTTGTGTATTTGGCATTTGTATTGGCAGTAATAATATTGATCAATGTGTAATTGCAACGTATAAACAATATAATATTGATCTTTATGTAACTAACTTTTAAATATTTTTGACAAATAAGTCAGTAACTAACTAACATGTTACCTATGTATTAAGTAATTGGTATTAATTTTCAAAACCACTCATTTGAGTAAAATTGAAATCTCATATAATGGGATAGAACGTTTGGTGTAAAATATCAAGCCTAATAAATCCTCCGGGCCAGATGAAATACCCGCTCGTATATTTAAGAATATAGCTTCGGAAATTGCAACTTAACTAGAAATAATATTTAAGACGTCACTGGTAGATTACAAGGTTCTCAGAGAATAAAAAACGGCTGGCGTCACACCAACAATTAAAAACGGAGAAAAGGAGGAACTGAGCAATTACTCACCTATTTCCTTAACATCCATTTCGTGTAAGGTTATGGAACATATAGTTGCTAGCTCGATCGATAGACGCCTCGATAATCAGGAGTCATTAATGAAAAATCAACACGGCTTCCGAAAACGTAGATCCTGCGAGACACCATTTGCGCTTTTTTTTCATGATATTCTTTCTTCGGGAGAGAGCAATGTTCAAGCGGACGCGATTTTTCTAGATTTTTAGAAAGTCTTCGACAAAGTACCTCATAGTAAACTACTTGCAAACCTAGGAGCATGTGGTATAGATAAAAATATCCGGGGATGGATTAAAAACTTTTTGAATGGTCAGGTACAAAGAGTAGGGATACATGGGATTAGCTTATATGAAGTAGAAGTCACTTCAGGTGTTCCCCAGAGAAGTGTCATCGGACCTCTTTAATTCCTACTTTGCGTTAACGACATTAACTCCGTAGTCACTAGTAAGATACGTTCATTTGCCGATGATGCAGTGGTTTACCGTGATATCCGTGGACCTGGGAAACACAGCAGCTTTATCAGATGCCCTTTATGCGATACAACGCTGATGCGGCACTTGGCAATAAGAATTAAACTTAAAAAAGTGCGCAGTGATAAATTTTTGGAAAAAGAGCAATTCCCACCCGAACGCCTATTGCATTGGGAATACCGAAATGGAATGTATAGACTCAATTAAATACTTAAGCGTTACCCTCACTCACGATTTCTCCTGGGTGAAACACATACGGAGAATATATGGGCGGGTTAACAAGAAATTAGGATTTATTAGAAGAGTACTCTGTAAACGTGATGAAAAGGTCAAAGAGAAATGTTATCCGTCGTTGGTTAGGCCTCATTTAGAATATGCTGTTAGTGTAAGGGACTCTCATGAAGGTAAATTGATTGCCGAATTGGATCAAGTGCAGCGTAGAGGAGCTATATTTGTAAAGCGTTTTTATCATAAACCTAGTAGCGCGTACAAAATACTGGAGGAGATAGGCTGGGAATCCCTCTCGGAGCAAAGGTTAAATTGCATATTGAAACTCTTAAAGAAATAAATAAAAGATAAAGCAGGTGATAGAATATTATTTGTAGAATTAAAAGCCTACGCAGAGGACTTCGTCATTATTTAGGTTTATTTACCAACAAGTAACAATAGGGAGGAGGAAATAGTCATTGCATAAAATAAATTGGAGAAAATTATTAAGGAAATATAAAAGATATTGCAGATTGGAATGCGTTTTCGGGCGAACACTTGAAAGATGGGTGTTAAGTAAGTCATATAGGTTTAGGATGGTGGAATGATTGTTGGGAGAATGCAATTTGAGAAGCGTGATGATAGGCGTGGATTGGAAACTTTCGAAATGCGGGTTTGGAAATAATTAGTAAAGGTGAAATAAATGGAAAGGAAAGGCACCAAAAGTAGTACTTGGTTTGTTGTGATAGGAGAGAGGGCTATTGGAAGAAATCAAAGGGCAGCATGAAAAGTGGATGCAGAACGTTTTGATTGGCAATGGGATACTGAAGACTGTGATAGAGGGGAAGATGTTAGGCAACCGGGGTATGGGTTGGAAAACAATGGACTTGTTGGACAGAATCAATGGAGATGGAAAGTATTCGGGAACGAAGAATATTTTAGTGGGCTTTCATGGTGTGTATATTTGGACGGAGGATAGCGAGTCTGTGTGCATTTTGAACGCTAGTCTACCACCTAAATTAGTAGTCCAAGTATGAATCAGAAAGGTAGTTCATTATTTATTACACAATTTCAGGATAAATAGTTCAAGTTAATCTCGTTGACGGAAGGTTTTCAATCCCCAGAACAACGTATCACAATGGACGAGCTTTATATATTTTCGATCTAAACTAATTCCATCGCAAGCGTTGGCTATATAAAAAATATAATACCAATTTCAAGCCAAAGTTACCAGGGTGAATAAGTGGGAATTATTGGGATTTACTGAACCCTTTTGGGAGCACCAAAAAAACATCTCCATATTCCTAAGTGGCCTGGGTTATATCCCAGAAAGATCAAAAATTTTAACGATAATTATTGATAAAACGGGAATTTCACGTGCAGAATATTTTTGTTTTAATTTTTAAAGGCGTGAAATAATACTGTCATTTACCAGGGATGAAATATGTTTGAAGAACTAGAATTTATTCAATTCATTTTTTTCGTGTCTTCCTCGAAAAAATGCGCTCAGTTATCTTTGAAAGTATTTCCATGCGTACCACGAAAATTGTTCATGATCTACTTTTACTTTAGTTTTAAAAATATTTCCATGCATACCACAAAAATGTTACATTCTATACTTTTACTTTAGTATGTGGTATATATTTACAATGGACGATTGAATTAAACTGAATAAAATCTGTGAAAATTTTTATTCATTTGTTTAAGATATAGGCATGTTTAGAATGAATTTCAGCTACAGTCTGTACACATCCGAAGCACCCCGATATTACTCGCAGATTATTAGCTTTAATATAAGCAATCATTTCTTTACAAACTCCTCAGATAACAACACCCAGCAGCGATCTTTATATCGATCGTCCGATAACGATTCCATTGCGTCGAGCGTAAATTTGATACGTGAGAAGGAATAATGAGTTGATTATGTCTATGACCCCCGTCACCATTTACCGTAGAGTTAACGTAAGTTCCGTTATTCATAACATTTTCTGTTTAGATGATCGCTGTATTTGTTGCCATTTACCTTCATTCATTGAAAGTGTGAATACCGGCGAAGAAAATCAAACTTGCCTCCGCCGGAGCACCGCTCCTTCTATCTTCCTGTTGCTATTAACTCTGACAGCACTCTATTAACGCAGCATATAATTTATAATGAGTATCACCATTTAACTGTACGTGTTTGAAGGGTGACATGTGTGTAAGGTATATAAATAAAAATTAACATGCGTTTAATATTATATTTATAAATTAGTCAATAGTGGTATTATTAGTAAGCAAAGTTGTATCAACTTTTTAAAAAAATTTAACTTTTTATGCGTGGGCTATTTGGATACATATTTAATTTTAAAACACCACATACTTAGGGACTCGCCCAAAGTTGGCTCCAAAATATTTCGAAAACCATAAGGTATAGTGAGCTACAAGAACATTTTCTTTTAGTTTCTCGTTCAAAGTGCACAATAAATTTATTATAAAAAGTTAATACCAACTTTTGTTCGATTGGACCGAGAATCTTGCAACTTGCAAAATTATCGAATTGCTGTTTACGATGAAAACGGTGTAGGAAATTGTCAAGCGACATGAAGAAAACGAATTTTCATTGATAAATTTGGGTAGCCTTAAGTATGTTAAGGAAAGTGACTTGAAAAATGCAAATGAACAGTTTTTAACGATTCAGCTCAATAACTGGGAAGACAGATTTCCCGGTTTATCTATAAATGGCCGAGTCAAATTAAAATCTTACAAGAACTGGTCAAACTCTTCCTAGAGGAACTGCAAGTATGATGCAAGAATTTCACAGTTTAACAACCATTCATTAGCGGATGATTCCGTCAAAAATTTACTGTTAAGGCATCACCCGCAGTTTCTTGAAATTTTTCAAGTATGATTATGACGTGGAGGGGGAACTCGACGACAAATTAACTCATTTCTTGATGCCTGCTTCATTCAAATTAATCGATCCCAAATATATTTCTGTGCCATTTCTTCACGGTGCGGAAAAGATTACTAGACTTTCTCCCTATGTGACGGCAGTTAGTATTAATGCTGTTATAAACATGTATGTTCAGTAAATTATACTCTAGAAATAATCGTGATCGCTCTCTTTCGTTTAATGAAACTGAGAGTTTCTTGGTCTTAGTGGTGCATGGAATAAAAATAAATGATCTGAATAATCTTTGTGAGAGATGAATAAGTTATATCATCAACGTGGCATTTAAATGCATCCAATAGATTTTTATTCATAGTAGTCCACCGGTGTAAGGTTTTTTATCTAAGATAAAAATGAAAACAAAATAAAGATATCTTGATGGATTTTATTACTGCGTACTGCTATATTCCAAATCCCTAACTAATATGACACAAAATATCCAAAAAACCCATACTACGTATATCACCGACTCATTCTTTATCTCTGCATACTTTAAATCTTCCTAAATGTAATATTATGGAAAAATACTTGCTCGTGCAAGATACAAATTTTCAAACTCTACATAGTATTATATCGCTCAAATTATATACAATATATAGACCTTAAATTAATTGCAATTGGTATCCATTCAACGTGTATTTTTGCATTTCCTATTATCATTTATAATATTTGACGCTCATTTCATTAGAGACTTTTACATTTGCATATAACGCTGAATTGCCGCATGAGGTGATAGCCAGGTAATTTAAGGACGTTTAAATGTTCAATAATATTATTCCGTTAATACCAATCCTATTGTAACCCTCATGCATTGAAATTATCGTATTAAAGTACCAAATCTCTTCTTACCCTGAGAATACATTCATCATTCCCCGCAAAAATTTTTCTTTTCCAATTTATCATTTTTAATTCATTTTCAGTTTATTTTCAAATTAATCCATGTTCCCAAGGGTAATGCTCTGTCGGAAAATCCGTCAGTTTCAGTTAAAGCCGCACACAACACTATCGAACGGTTCATGACAGGAAAAGTAATAATTATTTTAAGCGAACTTTCTGCTTTAAAGGGAGCATAGTCTTTTTCCAAATATTTTTTGTTAACACTCCAAAGGTTTTATTAATGTATGACACTTCTCTCAGCTTATATGTATTTTTTGATTTTTGTTTTTTTATTCATATTGGTTTCCTTTGTTAGTTTTCATTGATGGAGTGGTTGTGGGCGTATCAAATTGTTGACATGAAAAGCTTGTCTTAAACAGTATACTATATCCCTGTTTATTTACGTTCTAGGGGAATTAAGTACTCAATCTTGTCAAAGCAAATTCATATATCGGTCACATGCTACCAAAATTGGAACATGCACTGAACGTTAAGGATATTAGAAATAATTTATTTTTCTTCTTTAATATATGAAACTGACGGCGTCTTTTGCGTTGTTTAGTATTTCGAGAAGTAACTATATAAAAATCGTACGTATTTTATTACTTAATCACGTGCGTGCGTAAGAGATCTTTTTATCTTATTTGTTTTGATTTTGAGTGCCATGGATGTGCTCGGTGCGTTGTCGTTTTGCCATCACCAAGTTGTTTCTTAATTTGGTGATACCTGAAGGTTATTTTAGATTTCTTTCATATACTACTGGGTTGATGGCCTAAGCCTTTCAATGCTCTAAAATAAGTGCCCTAAGTGTATTTTGAGGGTCGGAAGAAGCACCCATTTGAGGAGAGAAATAAATTTCACCCTCGTAGAATCGGAAACTTTCATTATTGCAGAAAATTACCCCAGTTAGGCGAATATGATAGGTCTGTTTACACAGAATCGCCGGAAAGACAAAGCGTTGTTCGACAATTCCCGACCACTAGTGCGAAAAAAGTGACCTAGAATGTTTGGAAACTTTGATTTTACTGGAAAGAAGCGAATTCAATATAAAATGACGGAAAATTTCCTTATTCCATTCGCGAACCGTGAAAATCGGGCACAATAGTTGCTAAAAGCCAAAAAAAATGTGGGTTTCAGTCCCGTGAAACTGGAGTGAAATTTCGTCTTCCATAGAAATATAGTTCTTCATTTAAAAAAAAGGAGCCATGTTTGCTCTGAAATACCATGAAAGCATCCCACGCAAAGGAGTGATAAAACTTACCGGCTGAAAATCCATAAACCTTGTTTACTCTCCTCCAAGAATTTAGGTTTACGTTTTACCTTATATGACAGTATAATATGGAATTGCCATTAACTAATTGCAGAGTGCCGAATCCACTAGTCACGGGAGTCATGATGAGATTGTAAAATGATGATGGGAGATTGACTTCGGATATGCCATCGTCGGTATTGCAATTTATTTTGGTGGCATTCATTTGGTAAAGTAGTGGATTCAAATCTAACAACGGCGCTCACACCTCCTGGGTCTACTACGTGTGTGAGTATATATGTATATATATATATATATATATATATATATATATATATATAGTCTCACGGACGTGAATAATAATGTATAACACTTAGCAATAGTGGACACAGACAAAAACAAAGAAACACACAAAAAAGAGACTCACTAACTTTCGAATTTTCGGTCGTCGTAGCCACCTTCATCAAGGAAGAGAGGGATAGAACTGAGCAGTTCTATCCCTCTTTTCTATCTTTCTTATCCCTCTTTAATACTAACAAATAGGACATTGGTCATAGAGTTACTTATTACCTTTTTGGACTGAAACATTAATCATAAGACAATGATTGTTTCAATAGCAGGATTGAATTTCATAGAGGTTTTAAATCGACAGATGAAATATTTTCAGTCACGAATTACACTGGTGAACGATACCATGGGGAAGTGTTTAAAGAGAATATTTTTTTTCGTCTGTTATAATTACCTTAAATTGGAGGGCTCGGGGTTTAAATCCGACTGACTTGGTTTTCTTTCGAGTCTACCCATTTTTTTTTGATTATTCAAGCCTCAAAAAAACCTCGGGCGATGTAAAGGGAAAGTAAAATACCCTCTACCCTGCTATGTGAATGGCACATGCCCTGTAACGTACTGTTTATATTCCTCTCAGCCTATCAAAGCAACTATTGCGTGGGCCAAGAGAAAAAATGAGTGATGAGTCCGTTTCAGGTTAATATTTGGTTTTTAAATTTCCAAGTGGAATGTAATATGGATCATCGTGTGACAACTATGGAGTAATGAGTTTACTTTTGCTCTCAAAGGAGTTTGTGAAATAATCATCAAAGAATGTTTGTATGAGAGCGGAAACAATTTATCAGTTGAGTATCAGTTAGAAGCTCAAAACGGAAGGGGAGTAATGGGAACAAAGGTGTAATGGAAATATTTTGAGAAAGAAATACGGAGTATGTGATAACTTATTTTACATCGTGAATTTTGTTTAAAGTTTTACTTAGCAGAGTAAATGAAGTTAGTAATAAAATTCCTGAATAAAGGATGACTCATTTAAATAACTATACATGTGTTGGAGGAGTCTTATTGTGAGTCTTTTGATAGGAGAAGAGATCAGACAAGACTAGAAGATTTCAGAAAGGAAGACACCTAAGTTTCTTACAACACCGCGAAAATTATTGATGTCTCATAATTATATTGATGGATTCGACTGCCGAGGAGTAATAAGTGGGATTCTGAACGTTACCGGCGCATTCAAGTATTCCTTTTACACTAGCATGATAGGCAATCATAGCAAAATCAAACAAAATCATCTGAATATATTTAATGGAGAACATAAATTTTCTACAGTGATGTAGTCAATTGTTGCATGATGTATAAGGGCATGTATTTGCGCGTAAGTTTGGATAGTGTGACAGCAGCCAAACTCATACACATACCCACACGAAAGGAAATGGTAGGACAGCAGCCATACAGGTACGTCACACGATCGATTGGTGCGGTCCTATCAAACCCCGTCATACGCCCTTGTAGCGCGGTATTGTAACGATGTGGATGTAAATATGTAATGGAATAATATTGATGCAATATTAGTGATTATTACTACTTACCTAAACTTGGTGCTAGAAATACTATTACCGGATTTGATTCGAGATGGATAGTGGCTGACAGAAAATGAGACGTATTTTTTAACTATACTTTTTGTTGTTTTGCTTGAAAGATGATGAGGCAGGGAAGAAAATGGCATTTTGAAAGGCGTTGCTGGAGGAGAAAGTGTGAAGAGAGCTTTAAGATTTGGTGAATGAAGAAACAGGATCAGAGGGGTTTATGCCGCTCCGAGCTGCTTTAAAAACTCCTCAAAGTACCTTTTCAAAATTTACCTCTTAAAGGTAACGTTGCCTATAAAAAATTAAAAATCTCAAAGAAATGGAAATTAGTTGGTACAGCTCGGGACCTTCTTTAAGTGTAGGGCGTCCACAATACATCTTACTCTTCCTCGCCTGCTTACCCAACTACTCCGCTGGCATTCGCGTCCTTACTTCAACGGCCCTAATTCCTCTTACGCCTCCATGTTTTGAGCAGAGAAGCTATTTTTTTGGCAATACAAATCAAAAGGGAAGTTTTTGGAAAGTGAAATTCGTAGTAAATATTGTTAGAAATCTGTAAATGTGTTTTCTGCTTCATGTTATAAATCCCGTGTTATAAATAAATTCTATGTAACAATTGCCGGCGGAAATCACATAATTCCCGAAACTTAAAAATTAAGCGCTTAGAGCTGGCTTTATTTTTCGATTTAATGGTTTGAAAAAAATTGCAAAAGGACGGATGAATTTCAAACGGAAATAACCTCATAGATGTAAGAAATTCACGCATCAGGGAAAGGGGATGGGCAATTTCTTTATCTGTGCCACCTGTGGTTCCCCATGAAAATATGGAGGCTTAAAAACAGCACAGAATGGGGGAAGCTGAGGGTGCCTTCCATAGGCGTTCTCTGTATTCGAATTCTTGCCTTCCGATCATTATACCGGTCCTCTTCCCACTCTTCTCCATAACACAGAGTCCGCTAAAAGGAGAAGCTAGCTTTTCGCGCATCGATACTGCCAAGGCTGTGGTAGGAGAATTTCATAGTGAAAATTCACAGGCAGGCGCAGTTTTTGGGTAATGAACTTGTTGGTGTGCGGATAAGTTGTTGCGGCGGGTATTCACCTTTCATTTGAATTATCCTCCTACGCATATCTATATATATATATATATATATATATATATATATATATATATATGCGTGCTTTTGTGTGCATGCATGTAAATTGATGCTTCTGATTTTTGAAATAAGACATTTCTATTCAATTTGGGTAGGGAATTTTCCATTAGTCAAAGTTCTCGAAATTTTCTCACGAGAATGTTTTTGAAAATTGATGAAAGCCCTTGTGAATTTTTATACCCTCTCATAGCATGCACTCATGGAGGCACAAAAAGAGCGTTTTATGGCCAGCTGCGCTCTGCAAAAATGATACCTGGGGGAGTGGATTGTTCATTTGCCATTACTTCATGTCCCGGGCTCAAATTCATTTTTTTAAGTTTTCTTTTTTTCAAAGAAGGGCATATTTTCCATAGTTTCCTAGAGTTTTTAGTTTTAGTTGGTTGAAAAAAATAAAATATTTCCTTTTCCGAAGGTTCACGATTTTATTATCAGAATTCATCATTCTCACGTCATCATCAAAAAGTTATTAATTTTCACCACACCACAAACATAAATTATAGAGAGGGTGTATGTATACATAGTTAATGTGTGTATAGATAAAATTTTCATATCTCCTTATTTACATTACCTGAGATTCAACAAGACTGAAGAGGCGGGACATAAAAATATATTCATGTGTGTATACTTCACCCCTCACAACCTGTCCAGTTGTTTCCTGGACCACTCTTTTCCCCAATTAAATCTGCCGAATAACAAATATCTTCTAGTTAATAGAAGTCGCACATCATTTTATACAGAGTAGAAAACAAACGAAGCACACAAGCATCGGCATCCACTATCCAATATTACTATCACAGAGTCACTTCTCAAAAATCCTCTCCCTCAGAAGAACTGTAGATGTCTCCTTGGTCTCTCGTAATGGCTGGTAGTCAATACATCCCCACTATTGGCGTCGTCACATCTGCAATAAATAGAGAGGAAATATTATCAGCATAAGTTCTTTAATATTCGTGAAGCATAAAAAATATTTTTCTTCCGCGGCTTAGATATGATCATCCAGAAAACTCTCTTGAATCAGTGGTAGGGTACTTTCGTAATGGGATGGGCGTTTTCAGGTTATCTTAATTTTTATCTATGATAATTGATTTGATAGGAATCATTCTTATGTTTGGCTTGGTCCCAATATAATGGCGAGGTAGAAATAATTTCTGTGGTTTTTTTTCTTTACCCATATCGATGTTGTTTTTAACGTGGCTTAACTGACTGTTACATTGGGGTCAGGCGCCTTTGCAGCCGCATTGTTTGGAAATATCCTACGTGTACCACCATAATCAGGCTCATATCATTTTTACCCTCTGGTCATGGATGGCCCTGCCACGAACAACTACCGTTATTCCTACTATCACGGATGTAGGTTTGGTTAGGACAAGTAAAACCTTCCACCGTCATTATTTTAGTTTTAGTCATTGTTTTATTAGACGATGGGGGAGGTTTCCATGAAGATATTCCCTCAAGACTCAGTATTTATTTACTTACTACTACTATTTACTGCAATGGTGAAGGGCAATAAAGCTTAGTTTTATTTTTACACGTTGTTAATCATTTTTTTCTCATGTTAGAAGGTAGCACCAACCACGAAATAAGCTTGTTGTTTGAAATTTACTGCATAATGCATTCTCACCGCCCATTCTCTCTCCCCTTCCCCATGAAATCCCAAACACTTGATTCCACTCTTCTCTCACATCGCTCGCATTTAAGGCTTTAGAACAAAGCTCAAAGGATGAAAGGTCGAAGGAGAAGGTCGAAGACGGTTCTTCTTTGGCCTCGCTTGGATCCGATTTTCTCACTCATCCATTTTTTTATTCCTCTCCACCTTGCTCTCTCGTCTACTCCCCGTCCATCATTCTCGTGGGCACGCTGCTAAAGAGAAGCTCCCACGGAATCTTCCGCGGATGACGTCTCGGGGAAGAGTGATCAGGACCCCGTTCAGGGTTGGAGGGGAAGAGAGGCGTGAGCAGGGGGCTCGAGGGAAGGTAGGAACGGACAGGATGGGGAGGGTATGAGGAGATCAGGAGGGAGGGGGTGTTGAGAGTGTGTCGGGAAGGATTACATCGTCACGTCGGGGGAAGGAGGGGGAGTAGCCCGGGAGGTGGAATGAAGGACTCTTCCGAGAGGGGTGGGTGGTGGGATTTGGGCACCGCCGAAGGGGCGAGAGGATGAAAGGTAATGCGTATAAGGGGTGATGCCTGGGGTATAAAACCAGTGTTGCCAACCCTAGGTGGGGGTGCACTGGGGAGATTTTCCCAAAAGTTTGTGAACTCCATTGGTTATCGCATTTGGGAATTTGAGAAATCATCGGCGAGAAAGGGACTCCCTTGGAAGAATGCCCAAAATTTTCCTCTATGTTAAACTTTAGTGTATGTGAGACCGCGGTTTCATCATGACGTTTCATTGGTCCGGAGTACCTCTTCCATTCATCCCCCCCGCGGCAACAGCCGCTGTCGCCGCAATTCGATTCCTCTTCTCTTTCTTTCCGTTTGAAAGGGTATAACTTAGTCTCAAGCGAGTTTCATGGGAAGGCATCAAATAAAAATTTTATTGCGCCGCTGTTTATTGCCAGCAAAAATCGGATCTCCAGTGTTGCTTCTCCTGCGGAAATACCACTGTGCATATCATAGTGTCTCATAGTGCTTCTTGTGGGGGTTCTGGTAACAATGTAAATTTTATGTCTGAATATTCTGCGAGTTTATACTCCTCATGGGTATGTTTTTTCATCGCTTGAGTGTCCGTAAGTGGTCCGGACAAGGGAAAGAGGCGCTCCGTAAAAAAAAGTATATTTATTTGAGTTATGAATACCAAGGACTGAGCTGTAGTTGAGAATTGAGGTAACTAGGGAAGGATATGGTCTCAATGAGAGGGTTTGGCAGTAAAGATAGAAGTAATAAAATGAGTAAATAAATAAAAGGGAGCATAAAAATTTTAAGTTAATCGCAATAATCGGAAAGAAATTTGGACGAAGGGACGTTTTTTCTTTTATTTCGCATCTCCAGAAAACAAAGGGTTCAGAGCCGTGTAGGGTTGAGCCTTAGATTATAATATTTTATTCGTCATTTGAATGCTATAAAAGTAGTGGCGACCCTTAATACAATGCATATAGATAAAAAAAGATATTATTAATTTCAAAATGTCAAATTTTTCCCTAAAAAACTATTCTAATGCCAAAATAAACTATCCAGAAAGTATTATAAGTATAAATACCCCTTCTCTTATTAAATATTGTAATTAATCTTAAAAATTATTTTTAGTGTTAGTTTTAATAGCGACTGTAATAAAATCTAATGTTAAGATCCCCGATCCCTTCCTGGTGCCAATTCAGGAATTGGTAAGGTTTTAGAGAAAATCCACCGGATTTGTTCAAAACTGCTACGATAAGAGAGTAAGAGTGAATATTGTGTTAAAGGGATTAGGTTTGGGAGTCCTTGATTCACGAATACATCAGGAAGGACTTGTAGAAAGGCACAGGACGTCTGAATATTCATGCGACAACGAACAAATTATTATAGCACGAAATTATAGTGGTATATCTCACCTGCGAGATAAATAAGAAAGAAAGACACCTTCACTGACAAATTCAAGTATTTTATCTTCCCTTTCACGGCACGCAATAATTAAATCGAACAAAAGTACGGGAATATTATTATTTAAGAACAAACATTTAAGATTTATTCAATAATTTCATGGTGTATATGGGCAGACAATTGTGTACGTGTACAAATATTTATGAGACAAATAACTGAAATGCATATTAATAACGTAATATTTGTGCAAATGGCTAGTGCCTCAACACCTCCCGCCAGACACCCTTGAGGGGGAATGTGGGGTATTGTTTAACTGCATATACCTAGCCACCTCTGATAATCCATTCTCATATTCATGGGTATTATTTAACTAAATCTATTCATGGAATGTGATGATATCATTCGATGAAAGTATCAATTGAGCATTAAAAATTAAGTATTCAAACAAATACTCAATCGCATAATGTTACAATTGGTTGTTTAAAATGAACTATATTCCGAAACTAGTTCGTAGCTCACGAAGAATAATAGAAAAATGGTCAAATTAAAAGAAAAAAATATTTACCGATTCTTTAAACAATACCGTTACATTATGATTAAAATACAAACCTATCCTTCAGCTAATTTTCCATATGTACTACTTTTTTAAGCCAAATTAATTTATGAAGGGAGCAATCAAAACAAAATAATTCCCTGAACCATAGTAATCCTTGAAGAAAAGGCAAAAAGCATTTGAGGTATTGATCATAAAAATGAATTGCTCATTTCTTTGGGCAATATCCGCAAAACAATGAAGAGATTAAGAAAATTTATTTCATCATCCGAATTAGATTTTAATTTTTCAAGTCTGAGCTTAAATCCAGGTACTTTTACCGAACAAAAAAATAAATCTATACAAAGCAATCTACGCTTCTCTTTTGTGGCTAAAATTTGTCCAGATGAGGGTAATAACAATCTGTTTGCATAAAATTTTGCATATTTCGCCGGCCAGTTGCGACCAATGATTTACTTACGTGCCAAATTTCAATTTTATACCTCGGTTTGAAGTTCAGCGACCGGATGTACAAAATTCCAAGGTACGAGGTAGTAAATGAGGAGTATTTGGCGTGTTACTTGTCGCTGAATTTTCTATAACATATAAGCCATAACTTTTCAATTTTCAGGTTTACTTGAACCCTTTAATGTGCTTTTATGCTGCCGCTGTCTGGGATCGCGTTTCGGTTTTAAACGATCGCGTAGCATGGCTGACAAGAGAGAGAAGACGTCATGGCGACACAGGGAGTGAGGCTCTTCCTCTGCTTAAAGCGACGCCATTCAGGATCACTCGCCCTCTCGTCGTACCATCAAGAGGGAGAACCCAGGAAATTTAAACCGATGTGCGCTCTTTCACTGATAAGAGCGATAAGTTTACGCACAATATTTCACAGCTCATGTGGGCGGCCACGTTTTTTTTCTAACCAGGGTTTTCTGCTAACCCAACGGTATTTTCATTGAGAACAGATTCCGGGGGACAGACGAGAATTCGTGGGGGGCAGGGATAGATATTGAGTGCGAGAGTATGGGCTGAGGGAGATACGGAGAAGAGGTGGGAAGGATTCAATGGAAGGGCATAATGGGCGGAGAAGGAGAATCTGGCTACGAGCAAGGGTATGTAATATTCCCAGAATTCGATGCGAGGTTTCTCGGAAGAGCAGCTGCGGTGGGTGAGGCTTTTTGGGTTGGTGACCGAGGGGAATAGGTGATGATCACGTGAACGGGAGGAATATGAAAGAGAAGGATAAATGAGGTAAAGAGGGCACGAGGAAATGTGAGCAAAGAGTAAATATGAGTGGGATGAAGAAATAACTGAGAGGGGCAAAAATAAGAATGTGAAGGAAAAGTTGGATATTGAGTACGAGTATTTGCGATTTTGAGGAACTTGACGTTTTGCATGGGATGTAAACGCCATTATCTAGAAATTTGCTTGCAGTTTCAAAATTTCGAACGTATAGAAAGGCACCGGTTAGTAAAATCTTAAATTAATATAGCTTAATAAATATGATAAAGCTGTTAGGCCAAGTACACAGTAATATTGGGTGAGGTAAGTGATGGCTGATTAAACCGAAAAATCTGATCATTTAACTGACTAATTTGATAGACATTATCGGTCTCAAAATGTAGGTAAAAAGGTGGTTTGGTGAGATCCAGACGTTTGTGTTTAGTGAGATTTTATGTCGTCCAAACGACCTCTGACAGATCTATGTATATGTCCTTCATATAGTTGTTGTCAAATCAATACACCCAGCATACATTCAGTAACAGATATTACTTATATTACGGCCTGCAGGATAAACATGCAAAGAAAGATGTTGATTTAATGTATTTTTTGCATCGGATGGGATGGCTGGAAAGAAAATTGTCGCAGGTGCGGCTATCTGATGAAAGAGTTGTGCGACATGCATTTGGTTAATAGCCGGCACACTCAAGTACCATACATGACCCTCCATCATACAAGGATTTTAAACAGGCTTTACGAGCTATCGATGCACGAGGCGGATATTCGAGATGAAGTTTGAATTATGGACACGGTCATATCAGTAGTATAAGGAAGATGGACGGTAAAAGCACTGAGTAAAAGTAATAAAAAGGAGCTTAAGTTGATTAAGAAACTTTTCTATTGAAAAATGTTATTTAAATATACTTAGTAGTAGTTATAGCCATTTTCTGATGTCCTAGTGGATCATTAATTCTGCCCATGATGTAAAAATATCTCTATAGTATACATTTATGTCATCTACGTCATGATGGCTGCGATATTTGATTCCTTTTACCGTCCTTTCATTCTTTATTGTTCCAAATATATCATGAAAACTCCTGATTTCCCATGGGAAAATTAATGTCAATACATCTTCTACTTGTAATTCGTTCACTGGTAAAAAAATCCTTCTAAATAATTCTAGTCCTTCCCATTATTTTACAGTAGTATTAATTCTTTAAAGAATAACGTCAGTGGTATAACTGTCGAAATTTATTGTAGTTTTAACACAATTTATAAAAGGTTTAATTAAGGTAAATTTATAAAAGGCACATATAAATCAAATAAAGAAAGGAACAGGGTGGGTTGCATAATATCGCCGTTTTTTATGTTACCATTGAAAGAGAAATGATAGTAACAGAAAAAGATGAAAGGCATCGTACGAATACACTGTGGAGGTATAAGTGTGCTATGATTAAAGGAAAAGTGTGATGTTTACATATGAGGAAGGTTGTGGTTGTGAAATAGTACATCTTAAAAATACACAGAAATAAAAATGAGGTAAAGGTCTGTTTTTGATATAGGGGAGAATAGAGGGACTTCTATCAGAAAAAACAGCTACCACTGGCATAAAGTAGTAGAGTGACTCTTCAGAACTCTTATATGAAGTTTTCTTTTCTGGGTCTAAGAAATGGAAGATAGCAGCAGCAACAGAGAATAAAAATCAGTTTTGAAAGTTTGGGCAATGGAGGAATGTAATAGATAAAGTAAATTTAAAAATTGGAGAAGCACTTGCAATTTCTAGGTATTAAGCCACAACCTTTAAACCTCACAAAGATATGCGGCAGACTTTTGACTATTATCCACCATAATGATCAGTAATTTTATCAAGCAAAAGCATTTGGTAACATCTTATTTCAGAGTAATTTCAGCCGGTTTTTCATGCTCTATTCTACTATTGTGATCTGTTCTGTAGAAAGGAAAATTATTCCTTCTATCCGTTTCTTCGGCAGTCAATTTTCCTTATAATCTTGTTTGCCTTCTGTTGGTTGCCTTCTGATTTCAGCGAGGTTGGTATTATTCTGTGACACGAATGTTTTGTACTATTTCTAAAGGCTAAATCGTGAATGTACTCTTGCTTTATTGCTTGAAGAATGAATGCAGAGAGAAGCCATTGGAAGACACTAGAAGAAGAGGGAAACTAAAAGAATACATTCACAGAAATTATAGTACACTGAATACTATAATTTACTTACCTATTGAGGAGAAAAACAACAGCAAGTCATAGCATGAATGTTCAATAGAAGGCACTGGAAGGTTTAAACCTAATGAAATGATAAATGTATTCATTTTTGAGCGTTTACAAATATTTAACTGAGGTTTCCTGATACTCAGTCGTGGTCACCGCATTCAAATTAATTCATTTCTTCCGAACAAACACTCGGTATTATAAAGCATACTCTAAAAAAATATTTTATTGTGAGATGACAATTCGTTGATTTCATTCTTCAAGTTCTATTCAGCACGAGTGTCTGAAAAACGAAAAATCTGGAAGAACTTCAGCGGACTACAATTTTATCATTACACTAGACGTCAAGATACAGAGATCGATGGCTACAGTGATTTCTCTTCGTCAAAAGAGTAAGGAAACATCTCCTACGGAGTTTTATCCTTTGGCTTTAAGTAGAGGAAAATTAAAGTTTCATAAAAGATGAATGAGTGAAAATAGAGCAAAATAAATTCATAATTTCATACTAAGCATACGTATAAGTATTCAGTATAAAATATTTCAGCATAAGTATACTGAAATATTTTATACTGAAACGTCCACGTTCGTAAAATCCATATCCAAACTAAAGCCCCCCTCCCCTCGTGGGAATTCTCATGTTGAGTTCATAGGGCGTCCATCTCTAGGGTAATGCATCCGAATGAAATCGCTTAAACTTTTCATAAGATAAGACAGTGATGCCCAATTAGATCCATGTTCCTCCTCCCGTGAGAGATTTTAGGGAACGTTTGTGACTCCTGCCCTGTGAGCGAAATGAAAAATACCTTCTGCTTCTAATGAAAAAATGCCTCTTAAATGCCTTCACGTTTTTCCAGATAGGACGTCTCATGATTACCGAAAGGAGGTTAATAACGTAAATAAAATCCTACTACTTGAACTGTCGTCAAAATTGCAATGAGAAGTGTGAGCAGCAAAATTTAATCTCTTACGCAGTCCCACTCGCACCCTCTCTTAGAAATATTAGTAATGCTGTTTGCTTTCAGGTGATGACTTTATGCAAGCAATATTGTTTTACAAATTTGCCGAGGAAACTGGATTCAATGAAAATATGTCTTAGAATTTGCTGTAATTTTTCAGGGTAAATGCAACATTCAACACCAGTACCAATTTTTCATCCAGTAACGATGTTGAAATTAGCTCTAAAAATATTTACTGAAATCCATTCCAAAATAAATGTATACATTTCTCGTATTTTTCAACATGTTTTTTTTATTTTTTTATGATGCAAAAATACTTTTATTTTTCGAGAAATTTTAATTAACAGTGCTGCTTATTTTTTCTTAACCTGTTGATGGTGAAAGATATTTTCAGTTGGCCTTTTGAAAATTTTCCACTCTTATGCTGTACATTTCAAAATTATATTAGTATAGGTGAATCAATAATTGTTTCACTCAACAGCCTTTTAAAAAATCTTTACCCGTCTTGGATATAAGTTTCTGTATTCTTAATTGATAATGGTCTCCTAGTAACGGAGTACTTTTATTCCCAAACCCATTAACGGAGCAAGAAAAAGTCAACGTTACGCGTTATCACTTAAGTATTATTTGATTTGAGCCCATGCATTTTATCAATGAACTCTACGTGCATGATTTCGTAGCTGACAAGAATGGAAAATTTGTTAATACTAATTGCCAAAGCACTGAGGCTGTCCAAATGTGCACAGAATAATCTTGAATGACAGTGCGACAGAAAGGTTGAAGGACAACGAGAATTTTGAAAATTTCGGAGGAGACCGTATGCATTGGCGCAGTTACGTATTATCGATATACTCATTCTTGTTGGTTTAAGGAGAGAAACGATATGGAACGGCAAATCATGTCTTTTAGCCCCCCTGATTCTTTACACACGCGCGCACCTTGTCAGTTTCACCCGAACCCTTCTCACTTGGCCTTCGAACCTCCCACCGACTGCCCTTTCATTCCCTCCCTCTCACCTACCCCGGCAGGAAAAACCTCCTTCCACCTTGCTCCACTCTCCCTTATTGCTACGGCTTCTCCATCCCAAGGACTCTTCTCGTCCCTCTCCCTCCACTGTATCCAGTACCCCCGTGGCGGTCTCCTGCCCATCCCACGTCCCGGCACCGCCCTCCTATTCACTCACTCACCATACTCTTTTGCCCCGGTCTGTCTTCTTACCTGCAACCTCCCAATCTCTACCCTTCTCTCTCTCTATCCTCCTTCCCGTATACGATTCCACTCCAACCCTACTTATTCTCTCTTATCACTCCCTTTTCCAGTTCTTTGGTAGCTCTCAAACCCTTCCCAGCATCTGCAAACCTTTCCCCATCGCTTTCTTCCTCTAGATCGAAGAAATCCAGTGTCCCTACCGTCGCTTCCTGTTCTTTTTACATTTTGCTTCCTCTCGTACCTTTTGGCCCCTCTACTCAATCCCCCATGGCCGAACCCGTCTGTTTGTGCTAGCTCTTAACTTGACTTGAAACAGCCAGACGCTCTTTTAGGAATAGGTTCCTAACAATTAGAGAAAGTCTTCTAAGGACGGGATGGGAGAATATTCACTCGATTTGTTTTAGATGATTTCTGAAGTCTTTAAGGGATTTTTTTGTCATTGATACCAAAGGTGCATGGTTACGTAGTCGGTAGAGTTTATTTTGGTTGGATGTTCTCGTGCCGGTCATGCGTATTTGGAGACTATAAACCAAACGTCACTCCTGAGTGTTTTTTCCAAATCCCAGATTAATATGACCGCCGAAGAAAGAGGGACGCTAAGGAAATGAGCCAGAGTAAGGTTTCTGCACATTTAAAACATATTTAGTCGTTTTCTTCCCAAAAGGGTTCCTTTGCTCGGGTATTTCATTTTTGTTTTTATGACAAACTGTGTAGCGTATCAAATTTAACAGAGGATCTAGGTTGGGAATAACTTATGGAGCGAAGGCTAAATTACAGATTAAATCTATAAAATAAATTGGATGGATGTCTTTTTAGCAATGATGTTGAAGATGTGTTATTAGCCCCATCGTACTACAGTAAGAGAGATAAGTTCAATAAAATTAGAGAGATTTAGTGCGGAACAGATAAATTTAAGATGCCTTTTTCCCCGCGAACGATAAGGGATTACGCCAAACCGCACAGGTTGGGCGTGATCCCTTATCCCTATCGCTAATGCAGAATGAAAGGGGCGACATTGATCCGAGAGCAAAAATAAATAAAACTAAATGGCGCAGGAATCACATGAATCATCATTTCTAAGTAGACGTAAATTAAGGAAGCCTAACTAGGTAATTTAGATTAGAATTTTTATGAAAAGGTACCTGTAGTTTGCACCTGAGATACTTGTAAAGTCCTGTGTCACTCCAACCACTGGGATATACTCGTATAACGTTATTTATGACGACGTATTGACATGCGAGGCTTTTCACTTGAGTATTCCATGGCATGCTTGTCGAGATGCGATGGTGTAGACTAGATATTGTCTTGTAACTACTTGCCCCATGTGGCAACTATCCCCGGTATCCCCTTTATACATTTTACGTATGCTACTTTATACATTTTATGCAGCAGGTTGTACATAAGTTTCATCTATAATCTAGAAGGTTCCCCTTAATTTAATCATTTAAATTTTGTAGGATAATATTTTGAACAATTTTGGATTTTAAATCATTGGATTTATTCAATTTAAATACGATATAAATCCCATAGCGTCTACATAATGAGTTTCAGCATCAACAGTATTTAATCGCGTGGCAGGTAATTCTAAGATGCATGGATATTCATGGCTAAGGAGTGGAATAAAACATTGAAACCAAAAACCAACAATTACAAGGACATTTCATAAAAAGTATAAATAATTGTGCATGCCATTGCTCATAACTCATGGAAGGTTGATTTTTATGATCGGAAACCGTCAGCAAATAGCCAGAGGATTTCTTATTCGCATGAATTCTTTACGAATCAGAAATATTTTTCGAGCTTTTTGATCAAGATTCACGTTCCCGTGCGATGAATATTTTAGGAGAATTGATCACAAAGTTTGTAGCAGGACGGGTGGGTCACGGGTAAAGTCTAAAATTATTTTAAAGCAACACAGATACAAGCATACACCATAATGCACGAAAACTAAATACGCATGATATTTCATTATTATTTCATTAGGAGAGTTGCAGTTATCTCTCATAGCTTCTGTCAATATTTGATGAAATGTTAATGTTTTATGACCGGAATTATATTAATTAAATTATTAATATCCACGCTTTGAATAAAAATAAAGAATATAATGCCTATTAAAAAAAGGTAAATTTAACCTCTGTATGAAAAATTCATTACCTATGTTATACAAATGCAAATTAAGCAAGAGCCGTTATAATGGACCTTTTACAATGCTGTGGTTTACGCATTTTTCTTATCTAGAACTATTTTTCACAGATAGAGGAGGGTTATCCTAGAAATAATTTAGGTATGCATATATTTGTGATTACACTTAAATTATTATATAAATATTTATATATTTTGACCATGAGAAATTTCGGATTTCTTTAGCATTTTTGTGATTCATCGTACCGTTGAGTCCGGTGTTATTTGTTTCTCAAACTTACAAGAAAATTGTTAGGAGTTATTATTTCGGCAATTAACTGTTCATGGAATATATAGACATTTTTTTTAAAGTTCACATAGTTGTTTTGTAAAATACTTTGGCCAGTACACCAGCATTTTTAATTTAACTTCTTCCATAGCATAGCTTGTGTACTCCACGACCATAAATTTCACTATTATCAAACAATCGCTGAAAATTTTCACTGCATTAATTCCTTTTATGCTTGCGATGTTGGTAATTAACATAAGAACTGTGCTGTTTCGTTGAATTTTGATATCTCTAGAGGCAGATTTATTGACCGCTCAATGGTTTCGTTCACAAATTGTGTTTTAAAGGAGTGAGAAATTTTCCTGAGACATCACGCTCTCCTTCTTAATGTCAAGGGAGTGTGCGATAGGGTTTTAGCTTCCCACCAAGAGCAAGATGGATTTTTCGTGCGTATTAATTTTTCTCGAAAAAGACCTTAATGTGGATCCTTGCGGTCAGGTTCTCATTTTCAATCTTTAAGAGGAGCAATTTTACTTCTCCCTGATTCATGCATATGCTCATTACTTTAATACTACTCCCACTCCTGCTTTTTCCATGCATTCTATGGGTTTCCTATCTAAATCTAACGCTACCCGATTTGAATCATCTGGAATAGAAAACTAATTTATACTCATTTTGGTCCCACGATGAGCCAAAGTTAATTTCAACACTGATTTTAACGCTGATCAATTTATTTCGATTAACATTTATTTTATTTTAAGTTTCCATCTTCAGATTATGCAAAGCATAATGGGAATTATGGCTCGGTGTTTGTGGTGTGGGAATTGAAAGTTCTTATCCCTTAATGGCATTCATCACATGAAGCAAAAATGAATAGGGTTGAGAACGATGAAGGAAGGATGATATTCCAAGTGGATGATTTACACTTTCTAAGGATATTACTGCATTGGAGGAGCGGCACTCGCAATAAGTTAAAGGTTTTATGAATTTACTCGGTTGTTAAATAGCAAATTACCACAGCTCTAATGCATGATGCAATGAAAGAATCCCTTGGAGCTGAACACCAGTTGCCACTAACTTTCCTTCCTTTGCCTTACAAGAGATGAAGCCTCGAATTGAGGCCCAAATAAATTATCAATTTCACGAAAGTCCTTTCATTACCCTTTCAAAAAAATCAGTTTGAGAGGGTGCGAAAAAGAAATTGGCAGGCCGACCTCGCCCTATTTTCTGGATTGTAACTAAAATGCAATATAGCGCTGGAAAACTTTAACTATTTAAATTCAAGTCTATTTAAAAAGTGTTAAATTTCTGGCATGATTTACTAGGGATTTACAATCCGGAAGAAATGATGAAGCCTTTACGAAGAGCATCGTAATCAAGAATCTAAATTTTCCTGCGTAAGAGGTTTTTATCGGAAAATTTTGCGATGGAAATTTCAGTGTATTTTAGCAGATACAATGGTCTCAACTGGTATTAAGGTTGTCTATGCTATTAACTTCAAATATTAGTTCAACTCGCGCATTTATATGCAAATTAATTGCATAGTATAAAATTTCAACAAATTCATTTGGAGGGTCTTTGGGTGTTGCCCACATTTAATTGGGATATCTGCACTTGCAATACCTGGATCTACACCGTAATTATTCTTTCTAAATTCATACCGATTGTGAATTAAAATGTAAATTGTCATTCTCTGGAAGCATGGTTGAATATCATCTTAATTCGCTAAAATTTACAAAAAATACTATATCAATACATTGCCGTCCGAAAAAGTGAAACTTTTTGATCTACCCTAGACTCAACTTGAACTCACTACCTTTTTGATATTATTTCATCGAATGAGTGCTTTAAGTTATGTTATACATATAAACCTGATGTTGCCAGTATTTTGGCATATGTAATGGCTGTTGTCATTGGAACTTGTAACTTTGATGTCGAGAATTAATAGCATGGTTAAGATTGTTGTTTCAGACTGTGTTTGAATTGAATTGTTTTATTATTTGAAATAAAATCAACTATAACTTTATTAATTTATATATATATAACTAACTTTAGTAATTATTTTTTTTAAAAAGATTTCTTCCAAAGTGTAAAATTAATAAAGTAATATTTGACGGGGTGAAAATTCTGAAGAGAAAATCTAGAAAGTCGCGAAGTTCTCCATTTCTTCGAAAACTCCATAAAAAAGACCCGAATCGAAAAAAAATCTGGAATATTATATGAAATTTGAAAATTTCCGGCCAGGAGGTATTCATTTTTATTTTTAGGGTATTTGGAGCAGTTCCTGCAATCGCGTGTACACCTGATGGAAAAACCCAAAACCATACCTAATAGGATCGACAGAGAGGACACTAATTTAAGGTGTGGAGGGGAAATATATAACTTAAAATAACGTGGTTGCCAAATTCTGTGCCGTAGTTTACCACAGGTACCTTTACAAACTTGTGATATGCCCTTTTAAAATCATAAAATGTAATCCTAAGATTTATTTCTAAAATAAATATTTATTTAAAGCTTGATGTCATGTCTCTAGCAAAAATATTTAGATTGCAATATTTTCAATTTAGATTGCCATTCTAGGTCGGCAGCCGTCGACAGATATCGAATAATGAGGAAAAAAATGGTATATTCATCAGAAAAATTTGCCTTTGCTGTCCGTTCCAGAAATTTCTTTATGATCTGGACAGGTTTAATTATGCCTGGCTAATCACATCTCCTTTAACATGGATGCTCAGGTGGTTTTCCTGTATCAGGTGCTATATAAGCCTTGTACCACTGAGCACCTTAAGTGATTCGCGCTCGTGCACTTTCGAGTCCGCCTTCTAAAGTGGGGTAATGTGAAGGAAAACCTTTATTACTCATACCTGAGGAAACTGCCTCTCAGTGGTTGTGACATTCGCTGTTTTTGCTGGGGAGCATTGTGCATACTATATGGACTCCGCGCATTTTTGCCTCCCATTATATTTAAGCGAAGGTAGTCTATTCAGAAAATCTACAACAAAAAATCACCATCCAAAAAATTAGAAGCTTAGTGCCCTCCTGGTGGTTTCAATCTCTTAGCACCTAGTTCTGGAGTGCTGTCTTTACCGATTCGCTTTTTCGATGGGCTTACGGGATTAAAGCGTAGAAAAGACTCATAAATGGCTATACATTGGCTTTTTCTCTTTCTTCTTTTTAATATCTTTTTGAATATCCAGGAATTGTGCAGTAAGTCTTGACTTAGTTCTGCGTTCCTGTTATGGGGATAAACACCGTCTTGTCTGTTCTCCTTTTGATGCCATTTCTTGAACTGACGCTATTTATCCGAAACCTCAAAATACGTGTCCTCTACCACCTACTGTGATTTATAGTCTCCTATTTGGTGTTCGTCTTAAAATTAGACAAAAAATATACCATATAAATTGTAATTTCTACCCATTCAACCGTGAATAAAATGATAAAACGATCAATTTGAATATTAGCAATTTAAAAAAATTGGAAGATGAAGGAAGGAATTTATGTTGGTGGAATTTTTAAGACTAAGGGAATTATTTTGACCGGAGAAATTATTTCAACCGGAGGACTCGTGTAACTGTATTGCTGTACAAAATACTTCCTTCGTCTGTTAGATTTAGTTACAACTGAAACTTAAAAATAATCAATCAACAGTTGAAAATTAAGAGGTTTTTATCGGGCAATATGATTTTTTTAATTAAGGCATGTACTTTAAATGAGGCCAATGTCGTTGTGAAACCTAAACCCATACGTATTCTTTCTCTGTTTTGTAAATTTTAATTTGACGATAGAGTAGTGCATATGGCATTTTTACTCAAAATTTGAGGACTAAAAGTTTTAAAGTAATTGCCCGGAGGGAGTTTTTTCTTATATGTCAGTTATGTCAGTCTTATATGCCATGTAACATCATATTTTCCGTAGAATTACCCTGAATCATAGGCTACTTATTCTGCAATTTGGGCTCCAACTTTCTCGTGGGTCTCGTGTATGCAATGCATGCCTTCATTTTGAAAATATAAAGATATTATTAAATGCTAAAGCTAATATATGAACATCCCTTGAGTTGGGTCGTTTTGTAAAACTGTGAAAGCTCAGGTTATCTGATTATTTGATAATGTGGAAGAGGTGTCAAAGATTTTGTACGTACTATCCTAAAGAGATTCAGTGGAGAGAGTTCATTCACTTCAAAGTCCAGTCCGATTCTCGAATAATGGTGTAGACAGGATGGAGGCAGTAACACAAATTAGCTCCGTGGAGCAGTCTTTTTCAAAATACTTGGTCATCGTAAAATGCGTTTAATTTGGACGTTCAATATAGATCTTCTTTTTGAATAAAATTTGAATTTTCCTTCCTCAAATTATTCAAATCTGATAAAAAATATCGTGCGTTGTGATTCTTTAAATTCTTTCCGAATGTTATAAATATGCCTTATGGAAAAGAACGTCTCAAAAGAATTTGTTCCCGAAATTTTTATAATGAATGGTATTAATCTATTTTAATGTAACAGTGAACAGAATTTCCAAAAGGAAACTTTTTGTGGTTTTTCTGCTCCAGTACATTGATTTTTTATGGAAAATTTCCACAAATTAGTGTGTATAAATTTTGTGTTGGCTCCTAAAGGACTACAACCGCAGACAAACTAAAAAAAGGTACAATATGGGATCAAGTGAATATAATATAATTTTAAATCGGTGTTGAATCATGATAGAAGCCGCCGTTGGTATGTTTGCGTGACTCTTCCCCGAACAGAAAATTTTCAACCCAGTTGAAACTTATTTTTGAAGATTATTCAACTTTCTAATTCAAAACTTTCATCTCAAAATTTATTCTAGAAATCGTACGATCGTAAATTTAAAACACATGGCAAATCTTACAGTGTGAAAGTTAATAGCGGTGCAAAAATAACTGAGCGAAAATACGATTGATAAAAATTGAGAAAGCTATACTTGTAGAGTTTTCCTTCGGATGCGATCATTTATACTCGAAAGCTGTTCTTTTTTTTCTTTCTCCTTCGTTGAGTTTCTTACTCCCTCCTCAGCGTCTTTCCTCTTTCTGACTCCTCCCCGCTTTCCGTGAACTTCCTCCAGTATCCCGCGCTCACTACCTTCTTTCGATCCCTGTCTCGCTCGCCAGGATCTCACCCTTCCGCCTTCCTCCCTCCCATACCCTTTCCCTTCTTCGCCTTCCACGCGTATCCCTTACTCCATCGACCGCCTCTTCTCTAACTCCGCCCACTTTCCCTCTTCACCTCCTTCTTCCTTCCTGAAGTTCCCTCCCCCTCACCCTTGCCCCCCGTGCTTCCCACACTTCCTCTCTCCCGCCCTCCTCGTACTTCCTTCCCCTCATCTTCTTCCCACACGACCCCCCCTCCCCCTCTTACTCCTTTCTCCCTCCCTCTCGCAAAACCCTTCTCGCCCAGTTCCTGCTTTTAGCTCCCCTCTTACCGGGACGGTAATAAATTATAATAACACTCCGGTTTGACGTCCGGGGAATGCCACCGCGTCCGTTCCCCATCTCTTGGGTATATAGTTCAACAATCACATCATCGTCGTAATCATAGCGACGGAAACAGCAGCAGAAGCGCAAGCAGCAACGGCGTGAGGTATAATTCCCGTTGTAATGGGAGAGGACATTTTCTTACAAGAAGAGGAGGAGAGTTAAGAATAAGTCATTCCAAGAGTAGGTCATTCCGAAAACGCTAGCACAGGGGGATTTAATGTATCAGTAATTCAGACACTTCTTACCGTTCATCCATTTCAAATAGCTTCGAGTGAGTAAAGATTCCTCAAAGGGATGTTATGGGTACCTATTGGAATTATAAAATGCCATTCTGACAAATCATATCGCTCTAATATGTTACATATAAAAACTAAAGATTGACACTGATTTCGCTCATCGCCTAATTTCGTTGCCAATTGTTTTCACGTATCTGCGTGATTTGCGTCACAGCATTACTTGCAACATAGCACTTGATCTGAGGTTGACGCACGGGAGTTGAAACCAAGTTTGATTTCATGTACAACTTATCTCTCAATCTATTTTACCTCGCCTTATCTAATACTATTTTACGATTTTTTCTCTTAAAGGTTAACTAGTTTTTGAGGATATTTTTGTTCTAATGAGATCAATTTATAATGGATAATAGTAATTTTCTGCCGCAGGAAAATATAGGAGGAATGAAAAACTGAAATAAAGATGCTTTTTCTCTTGTCTCCACATCTGTGGGCATCTTGACTGTCATCGCAGGAAATACTGATTTAAGGCTACAGAAAGGAGGTACCCCGTTCGTGAAATACTGCCTAGGAAGAGCTCTGAAAGTTACATAAATACCGCATAATTTGAAATGGCAGTCCCTGCATGATAAAGACACAAGTCTAGATTTGTCACTGAAGTGTTTATATTTTGAAATTTTGCTTTCAGCAGTCTCACAAAGTTTAAAAGTGTACTTCTCACTATATTTCGTGGTTGCGTAACTTTGAAATGTCAGGATACGCATGCATGTCGAGTAAATTTGGTGGGTATGATGTTCTTGGGGATGGTCTGCGGTATAATAGTAAAATAATAAAATTGAGAGGCAAATGATACCGATGAATTAGCATTTAATGAAACATATAAAACTCTTGATTGCTAAATATTATGGTAAAAGGACAATGAATCAGCAACAACTTTGAGGTTCATTAACTGGATCAGTATAGATAAATTATTAAATTATGCTGAAATTTATCTGGCCATCTCAAAAATAAATTCCAACATACTATGTAGAAAAAGTTGAGTATTTGAAGTAAAATCCCCGGAAAAAGGATATGGGCTTGCTTTCGGCGTTAGTGGATACAAAATTCCGTGGCACTGCATAGTTCAGGAATGTGCAGCGTTTCTTTCGACGTATTCTCAAAAGTAGTCACAAAATTTCAGCGATGCGGATGTGGCGCTGCGTTTATAAATGACATTTCATCGCATGGTATTTCTCACTGGAATTTTTTCACTTTCGCATAAGCCGAGGCCATTTTATCAAAAAATGAAATGAAAAAAATATATATCGCGTCATGACGGGAATAGATTCCGATTTTTTTTCGAGGTCACCTTTCCTTGTACGTGCCGACTGATGTGAGACTGGAGTGTCAGTTTTTTTGCCGGTTTACTTGTAGAATTTCAAGAAAATACTTCAAAAAGTGGTTTGTCCGAAAAAGTGTTCCTTTGAAACTAGAAGCACGCAAATGAATGGGATTTATGAGCCAATAATGTAGTTTTCCTTTCCTTGATTTTTTTAGAGTTTCATCAGTCGCATACTATATAGATATATAGAATATATAGTATATTATTTCACAAATTTATGTAAAAACATTGCTGTAGTGCTGGTGAGTAAGGTGACTGAAATTCCACACCTGAGCTGTTAATTAAAATTTTTCATCTTTTTGTGCATATATCAACAATAAACTTTGACACACCTAATAAGTTATTAAAATTGACATGTTTATTGTTGTTACAATTTCGACGGCACAGAATTTATGATTTCCTACAACTAATTGAATAATCACAGACATTAAGTAAAACTTTCAACGCTCTCAACAAGAAAGTCAACTTCTATTTAAAGGAAAATATTGTTAATGATAAAGATCTTGTAAATGTTACGGTGCATACTTTTATTTCTTTGATGGATATTTGATATTTTATTTAATTTGAGTATTTGTTTTGGCAAAAACCTATTTTTTCATCAAATGTAAGCGTTCAAATTAGCATAACTATATCAGAATAATATTTAATTTCAATTTTCAGAACTTATTTTGAATATTTAATAATCTTATTAAATATGCTGAAATAGTGTATCAAAATGTAATGAAAAGTAGATAGTGTATGAAAAAATTGATTATTGTGTGGGTAACGGGAATGAGATGTGTGAGTGACACTTTCATCTGCTGACCCAAAGGTTCTGAGTTCTAGCCGTGGATTCGGTCCTTAGATCACCTGATGTAAAATTAGAGTTAAATAGCTTTTCGAAATCCCAGAGAGACACTTTTCGTCGTCAATTTTTTTCGAAGGGAACAAAAGTGAAATAATAATTTTGAAATATAATAATTATTTGAATATTTTGAAAAAATAATTTGAAAATTTTTAGTAGTTTTTAATTTTTCCATCTAATTCATTAAAATAAGTAAATCTGATAGGACAGTAAAAACGAATTATGTTTTCGAGAATTCTCTTTTAAGCGATAATTTTAAATATCTTCACTTTTTCTTATTCAGTTTTTCATCTGGTGAATACTTCTCAAGTTACCTGTTGCTGCTTTGCTCCGTTTTGGTGACGGAAAATACTGCAGTTAAGTTAATTTTATTGTTCAACCGATTTTGAAGCTCGAACGAAATTTATGTAACTATTAGCAATAATTGTATTATCCAGCCATGTTTTAAATATGTCTTTTTATGAGGCGATAAAATATTAATCAATAAGAAATGCAGAGATTAGATGAGTCCCGATAGGAGTGGACCTGTGACATAAGATTGAATCCATCAAATCTCTTCCGTCCGCATTCTGAATTCCTTTGACTGTTGTTACTTAAGTTGAATTTAATATCAGAATGTTTTTACATTACACTATAAAATATTATCGAGTGTGTGCTCACCAAGGGATGGGAAAGTTATTGAAAAATTTTGTAGCTAACGACTTCCAGATATATTCATTTGAGAAGATTTGCTTAAGTGCTAAATAAAATTTTTTCGCAGAAAGTTATTTATCTAATATTGGATGATGTAATATCCAGATTCATGTGAAAACCAAACCATATTTTAAGAATCAATTCTCTGAGCATAATCATTTTTCAGCTGACTCCTGCATATAATTCTTGTAAGATTCATTATAAATGCTCATGTAGCACATTTATACACCAGTTTCGATGCTGAATCGGATTTTAAACTAGGAAAGAATATTCACTAAATGTTAACGATATAAGTATCTTCAGCTGTAGTGTCAATACTTAAAAAAAATTGTAAACCATATAAAATACCGTTTTATTGATATTCTGAAGACCATGAAGTATTAACATTTATTTTGCTTAGTTGAAAAAAATAGTGGTTTGCTGGTAGATCATGAGGTGCTGCAAGGAGCTTGTTTGTTCCGTTTTGTGAGTACCGTTCATGTTATAAAATAAACTCCACAAGCGCATTATAAATGCAAATTAATAGTGACTAAAAATCAACGACACTTCAAATTATTTAGTAATGAACGCCATAGAGAAGCGCCGGAAAGTTGCACGAGCTCTCCCATTTGATTTTTTTCGCGTCCATAAATTCAAGCGCGTGGGCTAAATTAGAGTGGGCAATGCGGCCGCGCAAATTGAATTGGAAGGCTACATAATAAATTAGCTCGCCAAGGGTCGGGCCAAACGCACTCACCCTGGCGAGGCAAGCAAGCATTTTGTGCGAGGCTGTCCGTTTTTGCACTTTAGTGAGGAAATGAAAAAAAAATCATGGATATAAAAATGAAATCCCTCGTAAAAGTACAAGCGACTCATAAAAATTTGTATCTGTAGCGGTAGGTGGTGGTTAGGTATCCCGAGCACTTAACCCGAAATGTCTCGCCTTACCCGGGGAGAAGGAGGGGGGTGGTGGGGACACTCCTCAGCGCGGGATTAAAGGGTTCGTGGTTAGCGTGTTTTTTCGAGAACGTGAGGAGAAAGGGTTATTTTCTCTTTTATTTTTCCCGGTAAATTGGAAGGCTGTTGAAGGCAGTGAAAAAGAGCAAAGCGTGCGGAGAAGGTGGGCAAAGGCTGGCGCATGGGATTGAGATGAAAGGTATTCGTGTTTCGGGTTGTTTGTTGCGATTCAGTACGAATAGGGTAGGGGTTTCGAGCAGCACGCATCGGCTCTCCTGTACATATGCCTACGCACATAACGCGGCGTAACAGGAGGAATTGGTATTCAGAATATTAGTCGGCAGTCGGCGACTGATGGAAGCGACTCGTGCGCCACATCGTCATCCTCCGCCCAGCCGCACGCCCATCGTCCCCGCTCTGTGGTCTCGTCGCCTCTCCCGGAAATCCCACGGCCCCCCGACCGCTTTGTTCCTCCCATGCCCTCGGGAGCACTCCATCCAATCCCCGCCTCCCTTAACCCCCCTCATGACATCTCTCTTGGCCTCGACCGATATCTCACTCTCGGCAGACCCACGTCTCCCCTCCATTCCTACCGTCATCTCCCTCCGGGTCCCTCCCTCATTCCCGAGGCCATCTCCTCTCTCCTTATAAGCGGAGCAATCTCCGGAATCTTTAAACTCTCCACTTGCGAGATGATGTGAATGGGGGTCGAGGGAGAGGAAGGGGGAGGGACGGTAATATTTGAAGGATTGGGCGTGGCATAATGGTAGTGAGATGGGGGTGGCTGTGATTATAAGGACAGGAGTTGGGAAAGCGGGGGGGTTGGATATCGGCGCGGGATTAAGGCAGTGGGGCGGCGACTCGATGGGACGTTTGCTGTGAAGATTCGGCGCGGTAGAACGGAGGGTGGAGAGGTGCGAGGGTGTAGTGAGTGGAGAAGCTGGAAGAAAGGGGGAGGAGGAAAGGAAGGTCGGGCGACAGGAGATTAATAGGGGAACGGAGGGAGACGGGTAGCTTCCGGGCTGGAATTGGGTGAAGAAATGGAGATATCGACACCTCACCGGAATGAAGGGGTTGATGCTGAACGATTCTTTGCGGCGCAGCGATTTGTGACAAGGAGTCTTGAAAATTCTGAGTGAGAAACGTTTTGGAGAGAGAAAATTGATATCTAGATCTTGACTTATTACTGCACTGATGTCTCTTGTTGGTAAATGGTTTTAAAATAAGTGCTCATTTGAACCTGAAGATCATTTGAAAGACGTGCGTCCCTGGCATCTAAGTGTGTTTGGCACACATTGAGTAGTCTTTGGATAGTTAATGAAATGAAAAGCTTTTCTTTGGATTAATTTTTGCTAATATGAATGGATCGTGTCGGTCATTTATTCAGATTTCACAGAGTACAGGGTAATGTGCGATAATCCCATAATTTAATCAGGGTCAAATTGATAATCTAGAGAGAGAGAGTAAAATATAGCTGTATTTTGTTTGTGTAAATTGTTGTTGGCGAATTAAATTACTTCATAATCCAAGTCGTGCAATGTTATCTTTATTTCTGAGAACAAAAATGCATGAAACGAATGAAAATGTGCCCATCTTACTGGTAAAATTCAGAAAATAACAACGAAGGGCAATTCCTCTATTTGGGAAAAAATGTTTCCATCCGTATACTCTAAGCGAATTTGAAAAATAACAATAGCTTATTTAAAAAAGCATAGCATAATTAGCCTTAACCAGTGTACTTTCTCACGATATTACCTCGGTACAGATAACATGCGATTACTTTAACGGATGATACTATGTAAGTTGTATTGTGAGCTGACATTTCAATTGCATTAGAATATTGAAGTGAATGATGGAAAGCCTAGGAAAGATTTAAATACTTCATAACTTGTGATGAGCGCAGGCTGTTCATTTGAAAATGCATTAAATTAGACTTTGTTACATCCGGCATACATAATATAATGTATCTTTAATTAGTTTTAAGGCAAGAGAGGATTCATTTGTAAATCACAGATAGCCATCAAATGTGCTTTATTTTCAATAAGCATGGCCATATTACGCGTTAAATGACGATCCTAAAAGGAAAAAAATATTTTTTACGGATTAACTCATGCACAATTATGCTGGCTAATCGAATTACAAAAAAACACCTACTCTTCTGCATGGGCAGATTCGAATTAGTCGTGCGGGAAAACGGTTAAAAAATGAAAATCACTCAAAA
This sequence comes from Hetaerina americana, assembly GCF_022747635.1. NCBI lineage: Eukaryota > Metazoa > Arthropoda > Insecta > Odonata > Calopterygidae > Hetaerina > Hetaerina americana. Next base: position 42,379,074 of record NW_027286763.1, read on the forward strand.
ATACAAATTTTTAAAATACTGATTGCATTACAACTCATTGGAAGTCGAGAAAAAGGCTTTATCCAAATTTTGAGCGTTAATAAACTGTGTTTGAATGCCATGAGGCATGCGTCAATTCATGTTTACCAGGGATACAGCAGACATCTCAGGTCGGGATTTGAATTATTTAGCTTTGCATTTGCCTTATAGGGTCAAAAATAGGGCATACATATATTGATTCCGACCGTCACTGACAGTTTCAAGGGCAAAGGAGGTGGTTCTGTAGAATGTATGACACTTTAAATTAGGAAAAATAGAAATATATTTTGGGAGTATATTTTGATACTTTGAGGGACATGTTTTTATTTGGGCATTTTTGACGCCAAGTTATTGTAATTCATCACTCTGGAAATTCAGTGAACACTCTGAAGGATGTCAAAATTCGGACATTGACGCATTTAAAGAATATATAAAATATATACCTTCACAGAAATATTATCACGACAAGTTTTTTTCATAATTTTTTCTTATTGAATGTAGTCATAAAATTTGCGAAAATCCATGGGTGCGTATACCTTGCGAATACAGCGAACGAATAACACTGGTCTTAATAAAAAGAAATAATTTTCATGGTATAATACATATTTTGTTAAACCACATTTTAAACTAAAAAGGGCATATGAATTATTAACTGTATTATCATATTTCATGAAGACATAAATAAACTTGAAAAGACAGGAGAACGTATGGTACTCGAGGTGACCAGAGCTATTCTTTCAGAATATCATTTCATCCATGCCAGATGTCGCCCATCTTTTTTTAAGTGAGCTTGGTGAGCTGCGCTTATTTTCAACCGCTTAAAGGCCAGTAAAAAGAAAAAAATACACCATTATTATACAAAAATTTTCTTAGGTACACATTTAACGTCATTAGTTTCAAACGAAGAGGATAATCTCCATATATAAACATGTAAACTTTCCATATATTGATTTCTTTTACGCGAAACAGTTCAATTTATAATTGCAGTTCGTTTTTAAATCACAGAATTGGAAGTGATAATCGTTCTGTTTTCATCTAAAATTGTCGAAAAAGTGTTGTTTACTTCACACCTCGTTTACGTATTACAACCTGATTATTGATTAATGTTTTATTAATATTTGTCGACTAAATACTTCAACCTTTTCATTTTTAAGGAAATTTCGTCACATGAAGAGAGTAAACTTTGGCGCAACTATTAATTAAAGTTTGAGGGTATGGGCAACTTGGAAGCACTCGGCTTATGTTGAGATCGTAAAGTTTTGACATGCCGACATGACGGATCTGACGGCATGTCGCCAGGATGAAGCAATACAATACAGTAAAGCCCTAGGTCCATAATGGCATTGCAAAGTTTTAAGCGATTTACTTGGGGTCCCAAATTTAGGAATTTATAAAACTCAAATTAAAGAACCTTCATAGAATCAAATAAAGGTTATGATGTACTTCATTATTTCAGCTTACTAAAATATCCGTTACCATGATCGGTCTTGTCCTTATCCGTATTTCATTGATGTTATACCATAACGAAACCTAGGTCGTAATAAAAGTGTTTTATGTGGAAAGGCGAAGTATTTTAAATTTAATTTCAATATGAATAATTTCCACCAAGTGACGCCAGAAACTGTTTCATTCACTAGTAGAAATAAAGATCAAAGGGAAGAAGTATAAATATGCAAATAACTGAGTCAAGGAAACGGAGAAATACAGACAAAAAAGAGATGAATTATGAAGATTTGATTAAGAAATTTTGTAAAAGTATGAAAGGCGTAAAAAATATGCGGAAACTCAACACCTGCACGAAAAGTACCGCAGATGATGATAATCATTAAAGATTCCTCGAAGATTCCGAGAGAAGAGGGAAATAGACAATAATTATAGCGAGAGCAGCGTGAAGAGGCGAGAGGGGTACAGGAACCAGGAGGAATAAGGGGGAAGTGATGCGTGGAACAGCAGGGTCGTGTAGAGGGTAAGTCGGAAAGAGAGTGAGGGGAGTGAGAAACGGAGGACCTTGAAGTGTTCCGTATGCGAAGGGAGGAAAAATCAGAAGGTCGCATACGGTGGGACGAGGGCGGGCTTGAGAGTTCACCAGATATGCTTCACTGAATCGAGTCACGTACTCACTTGCCCCACCTCTACTTCGCAATCCTACCCTTCCCTCATTCCAAATACATTTTCCCAGTCCAATTCTTCCCCACTAGTGCTTCGGAGGGACATCGTTTGGGAGGGATGGAGAGAGGTCAATTGACACTCGTAAAAGGGATTTTTGCTCACAGTTTTAGAAACATCGGAGAAAGGAAAAATGCTTTCAGGTCGGCGCCGACGTAGCGGAAATGCATCTTCTCCCTCTCTCCGCAAAAAAAGACACTTCATACTTATGCGCAGGTGTGTACGTGTATTTGCACATAGGCATTCGAAACCATCGGAATTGTTTGAAAAGATTTTATAAATAGATAAATAAATAAAAATATATACTCATTTACATAGGAACAGATATATGGAAAAGGGATAGGAACACACATAAAGGACGAACACAGGAGAGGTGGGGAAGCCGGAATCAAGCAGATCAAGAATGGAAAAATATTTCCTAATGTTTGTATTCGTGATCTGCTTGATCTGTTTCTATATAAATGAGTATTTGTTCGCCGTTTGGCGGGATTTCGTGTTTGAAGGTGTATATATTTATATAAGGTCGCGGTAGTCCAGTGGGTAGAGCGTTCGATTCCCGGGCAAGGCACTCTGGGCACCTGCAGATCCACCCAAGCTGAAGTGATTTTTTCGGGTACCAGGTCTTCCTGGGGAACCATAACCGGCACAGGGAAAGGAACTGGCCCCCCTAGCCTGATGTGTGAATTTTCACTCGCCGTATAGGGCTTAGTACTGGGTGATCTCTACCATCACCTACTAAACCGACCTTCGGGTTGATTACTGTGTTTATGGTTTATATATATATATATATATATATATATATATATATATATATATATATATATATACATATACATATATATATATATATATATATATACACATATACATATATATATACATAAAATCCCCTTACCATCCTAGAATCCCTACCCGATTCAACCACCACTATAGGGGTGAGAACTCGAGAATCCGCGTGTATACTAGCTTTCCGATCTTTTAAAATGCCCACCCTTGACCGCCATCTTTAATTCCCCTCCCAGCATTCCCTGCACCTTCCCCTCCCCCCCCCCAGGCCCCTAACTTCTCTCCGAAAATTTTCAGTCCTACTTGAAGAAGGCCTCGGAGAAGGCCGAGAGCTTACAATCTGCAATGTGAGGGTCCTTTTAAGTGTTATCTTTTTTATTTGTGTTCTCTTGTGCCGTCCAAATATTATACTGCTCGTGTGTCTATTTCTATATCATCGATAAAATAATATGTGTATATATATATATATATATATATATATATATATATATATATATATATATATATATATATATATATATATATATATATATATATCTGATTCTCTGTGTATATGTCATAGTAGTTTATCCGAGTCTATGCATTCGTTACCCACTCCAATATCATATACTCTCGGAGTCTGCATTCCTCGTGGAGCCATCAAAACATCCTGGATCTGCTTTGTCCTTCCTCTCCATCTTTCCAACATCCCCTCGTTTACTATTTTCATTCTTTTCAGGCTTTTCCATGCTCTGCCATTTGCATCACACGAACTCCGGCAGCTCCGCAAAACCCTTGTGTGACCCGCGCTAATATCTCCTTTAAATGATTTACGGACGACCAGGTTACGTGAAGCGACACGATGCAACTAATCTCATTTGTTTCGCAACACTTAACCCTCCCTGACCCTCCGCCCAACACTGTCATACGGTACGGATTCCCATAGCAGATGGAGCAACAGATCCATTTAAGGTCGAATCGCTCCGTACCGTCTGTGTGGCGGTGACAGAATGCAGAGGCGCGCACAGTCCCGGACATAAAATACTCCTTGCCTGCGGATCGCCTTCACCAAAATTATGTTGACCCCGACGTGTTTGTGAGCTATTTGAAGCTTTTTTCTAATAGTATTTTTCTATTAGTCTAGAAATACTATTTGTTGTCAATTGCCTAACTGCTCGATCATGGAAACCATTAGAAAAGATAATAAATCAAATTCAAAAGAGAGCCTCGTATGTCTGATGCAGGAAACATTCGGCTGGGTATACGGTTCAATTACATCGATTTAGACGTGACATTTTCGAAGCCGAAGATGTTAATACGTAGATCAACGCTGTTCCACAATTGATAATTTCAGGCGACCACAGTAATGATGTTTTTTCGTCCTTTTCTGATTCCCATGATCAGTATGAGTTCAGGAATAGGAGAGGGACGTGAGGTACCAGTGTAGTAGGGAGTTCAGTAATAGAGCGATACATTTAATACAGTCAGTATGTATTTTTTTCTTTAGTGAATTTCGAGAGGACGTTTGAAAGAATAAATTGTGTGGAAATGATGAACGTACATATAAGAAAAGACGTGATATTTAACATATGGGTGGAGCAAATTGTGGAAGACTTATATGGAATATCATGGTAAAACCGATGATAGAAATAAAAGTCGGTGAGGAATTCATTAAATCAGGTTTGTAAAAGATGAAGCTCTAATTGTTCGGTCAGTAAAGTATTTAAAGGTCATTTTGCTAGATATGGGTGAGAATCAATGATCATATAGAATCATCTCATGCTTATCAATTAGAATGGCATGAATTGATTTTTTACAGATGGTGAATAATCATTTTGTGCAATCTTTAATGAAGGAATTGCTTCATATTTGTGACTTCTTTATTCTTATAGGGATTTTCTTTATTTTTTCCTCAGGACCTTCCTTTTCAATCCTATTGAGTAAAATCTGTGACCGTCAGGCGAGTTTTCTAGTCTACTGCCTTCAAACCCAATCCATCGTGATTACGACGATAGCTTTCCTCTATAGCCGACCACGCCCCTTCAATGCCGTCTCCTCAACTCTTAAATCGTGGGGAGACGGTAACCTTAAGGAAATAGTCCATGCTGATAAATAAAGGTTAGTTTTGTCGAAGGATCGTCAGTAAAATAGGAGCATCGACGCTGCTCCTTGACGCAGTTGGCCCATATTTGAAGCTGAATCCCTCCGCATTTTTTTATTTTTTTACCATAACTTACTAAATCCTTAACGTGCATGTGGTTCCCTTTTCCACCTATTTTTTTCGGGTTGTTTGTAGTATATTTCTTGCATTGAATTATTTAGTTGAGAAATCCTAAGAGGCGGTAGGGGAAACTTTAAGTATCCAGATTGCTAAAAAAAATACAAAGATGAAATGGACGAAGTCCAACGTAATTTTTTGAAAATCGCATGTAGTCAAAAGACAAAATGGTTCGGCTATATTATACGCGAAATTTTATTTTAAACACTGTGTTTTAAACCTCTCTGCTTAGCAGTGTCACTAGTTCTATATCTGATTATGATATCAAACGGAGAAAACTAGGACGTATTATTTTAAATAAACTTTTGCTTAATATAGCCGAACAACTCCTTATCATTCGAGTTCGATAAAGACGTTGTTCACTTATCTCATTTCACTCTTCGTTTAAATACCCGATTAAAAATATGTATACCAATATCCCCAAATAACAGTTTTAAAAATATCAATATATTACAATAAACATATCAAAATTCCAAAGAATTCTTTTATTGAAATTTCAAATAATTCAAGTAATTCTTTTACTAAATAGAACCGGTGACATCATATTCAAAGGACCATTTTCTTTCGCCGAATAGAGGCCAGTTTAACAGTTAGATAGGTTTATCTGAGGTTTAGGCAACTACAGGTGTAGCATCATTTGTTTACGGTTCCATGTAACTTTAATGGATAAAATATCCTCTAAACAATCCTATTCTTAACCACGGCTCAACGCATCGTTGTCACTACCACTCACTTTCCAGTACTCTTCAGTGGGCACAGAGGGTTGGCGATACAAAGCGCTGGGCGTAGTCTGTCAACTGCGTGCACTGGGGATCGCAATCGCCCTCATGCGGGCTCAATACCGCAAATTGCGGTTTTCCATCCACGAGTGTTTCTGCAAGGATGCTTCGACGAGGAACGGCCATCGTGAGGCGTGACCGAGTGGCATATCACGCAAAGGCGCGATGATGCGAAAGCCCAATAAAAACACCACTTCACTCTATTCCCGTGATTTACCAAGAAGTTGGCGTTTTAAGTAATACGAGTAATTCTATTATGTAAAGAATTGTCCCAAAGCGTTACTATCCTACCTTCAAAATATGCGTCATCTTTTTGAATGAAGCTCGCGAGTAATATTGTTAGGAAATGACTGTGCGATTGTTTAATTTTATCAAATTTAATTAGCTGATATCCCTTTTAGTTATAGGCACTGATATTGAATAATAGGGAAGGCGACCGCAATTGAAGCTATCTGCATCATTGACAATGGTCAGTAAATTGGTAGGTGAAGGATTTTCAGGAAATAGGAAAAGAATGGGTGGGGAGAAACCTGGCGTCAGAATTAGTCTTTCCTTAAAAGAATCACGCAGAAGGCACACAAATTTAACGTCCATTGTGACGAACGGCTGCTCCGCATGAAGAGCTCTCCACATCAGACTCAAATAGGAATCGAGGCACCACTGAAGAATTCTGTGACCTTCGGGATACAAACCAGGGCTCTCTGGGTGAGAGAACCGTGTACTAGCCATGGCGCCAACCCAATCTCCTTCGTTCCCATTTTACTGCTTGCATGTGAAAATAAATGATTGTATACTCAATTGAGTGGAGCACTTATTCTTTGGCTATGTATCAGCTTCAATAATTGTCACTTTATTGTTGATCACTTCATGATTTTAATAGCCATGGTGGTCCTACAAGTAAAATAAACAGTGGAAACGTCCAGCAGATTGCAGCAATTTGAATGGTTGGGTATGATTAACAGATTAGATATAAATCGTCTGCTGAATGCGACAAAAATATGTCATGAAAACTAGCCTATAATTAACCTACTACCATTTTTGTCACAATAGTGAGACAGCTTTTTTTGATTTATTTGTTAATAGCGGTATTGAATTTTTAGTGGGACTAAAATTCAACTAATAAAATATCATTTAAGGTCAGTTATACGTATAATGACATGGCGGAATTTTTGCTTAATAACAATGAATCTAATCTCTCAAGCTCTCCGCGAAATAGGTATTCTGAATCAATAATCGTTACCTCATTGATTAGGAATCATTTTTGTGCGATTGCCAAATGATTCTTAATTCTAAGCTTATTTTTTTCGATGGTTCCTGGCTCAACTTTAGTGGAAGTTCATGTTCATGGAATGAAAAACACAGTATATTTTTCCACTGTCCTTTATTTGGGCACTACTAGTACCTTATACCGACGATAAAACGTTGAAACTAGTAGTAAATAAATTAAGAATAGTGGAAAAATACATTGTGTTCTTCATTTCATGACCTTATTTTTTGTTTAATGTAGCCAGTAAGGTTTAACAATGAATGAAATTCAAAGTTTTTGGTTGGATGAGGTGGTGGAATGCATTTCTTCTTAAGAGTGAAATTATCACTCTTTCACATTAAAAAAGTTTTAACAAATGGCACGTGTTATGACTCAGTCTTCTTCAGATACAAAAGAAAAACGCTAACTTTTGATTCTGAGTCGTATAACTGAAGATGAACCTTTAAGCCGAACGTATGACGTTAAACTAATCCTTCTCCTTTTTTGGAGTGCTTAAATTCTTTTTGGACTAAAATATAAGTAATCGCCTATCAAATTAGCTGAATGAAATTAAAAGAAGTCCGGAATGCCAAGGGAAAATAAATATTTTTTTAAATGTGATATTCTTACTCCTAGGTCGTAAAATGTGATCAAATCACTGTGGACCTTTGAAGTTTTGACGCAGCCCTGATTTTGTTGAATTAATTCTATTCTATTTTGGTTGATTGAAACTATTAATGACGTATCTGGGCATCTTTAGCCATTCAGGGTTAAGTTACTCTTGTGCAACTTAGTGTAAGTAAGATATAGCACATTTAGACCTCAGCTGTGGGGGAAATAAAGTATATTGCAGAGAAAAATAAGGGAAAGGAATGGTTTAATTTAAAATTTATTATTATCCCCATCGTACGACGGTAGGAGAGATCATACTAGTAAAATTAGACAGATTAAGAGTAGAACAGATAGATTTGAGATGTCATTTTTTCCACAAATGATAGGGGATCATAATAACATTGTTCGACCGCGGTAAGGTCACGTTCGAGTAAAATTATTCTGGTGTTCACCCCCCTGACGCATGCCGTGGCGGTGGCTTTCAGGTATAAATAAATAAAAATAAAGGAAAATAAAGTATAGATCTCAGTTAAAACTTAAACGATAATGGGGATGAGGCCCTGTCTGTCCTCTAAATCCCGTACTCGTGACTGAACTCGCTTCGAAGCTTAGTAAATTTGGTTTATTCTACCTTCTGAGCTTAGCTTTTCGGTTGTCCACTATGATTTTAACTGCTGGAAATTTGGATTAAGGGTCTCATGAGTCATCTGTTTCTCGACATGCAAGGAGCACGGTGCTTTCATGCAAATGGTAGGAAGAATTTAACCATTCAGTGACGCCGTACATAAAAGCGCACGGTTTACCCAGGAACACAACTAAAGTTATGTAGCTCACAAGCGTCATCATTCCATTGTTTTATATGGTGGAAATGTTACGGTTATAATACCCAAAAACTGCCATTACCACTTTGCTCTATTTCACTGTTTGCATCAGGAAATAAATCCCGAAGCTGAGCTAGTTTTAATGACGGCGATGATCGCGATGAGCACGATTGTGATGTTGGTTACTTTGACGTTATATTTTGGTTCGTCGGCAGTTTATGATGGGGTCGTGAAATCATCGCGTCGTCTCGTCGTCCCGAGCGCAGGCGTAGTGATGCGAGAGGAAACGAGATGCCGACAAACATCCTCTCTGCAGCTAAATTTCACATCGGATAATCACTAAACCAACGTGCATTCAGGATTCGACATTCGGATCGAAAAATGAGTTGGGATTAATGAGCGTAAGCGTAGCGTTGGGGTATTTATACGAGTTGCAAGACCTTGAGCGAGAAGTTAACACGACGGGCCGGGAAAATAAAAACGGATGGAAAGCCCTTCCCACTTAAAAGACCGCATATTCTATCACGTTGACAGCGTGAGCCATGGTGCCGGGTGGTGACTCGGCCGGGTGACGACAGGAGAGTATCCTTTCGCGGGCATGGTAGGGAAAACAATGAAAGCTGGGTGATGGGTTGGAGTAGGAAACATTTCTTGAGCCAAAAAAGATTATAATATTAATGCCTCGGTTGAATAATATAGCCTGAATAATATCAAAGTAAGATAATTGGTAAATAATGTTGGAGAAAATTGAATACCAACGCTGACACATTTTATTAATTTAATAGGTTCTTGAAATCTTTCACTTTTCCCTCTTAAATGATATGCACTGATAGCCCTTCCATATGATTATTTTTTGTCTTTTGATCGATCTCGTGGTACCTATCTTCTTATTATATGCCCATTAACACTCGAAACTACCTCCTCTGGCATTTTATGTGCATATTATTCGTGCATATTAAACTTAATACCATTATTATCGTTCTTGAATAGTTATATCAAGGTTACATTTTAACCATGGTCAACATGGTGCAATTCCATTCTATAATTTCGCTATTTTTCATATTTTAACGAGAATAAGTAAGGTAGGGTAAAGAGGGGTACTTCAGGTGATACGTAGAAGATAGTGATCATTAGGAACCATCCAAAATTTATCTTGATAAAAATAAATTTCGACGAATAAGTATAAATTATGATAAGTTTCGTTATTTCCAATATTTGCAAAGGACGGAAGTGAGTACGAACATAATGAGAATTGCATTTAGTAAATGAGGTCACATAATCATTGAATTGGGTATACTCGTAAATATCATTAGATACAGTTGGTCTGGGAAGGTCGCGGCCGTTGGGGCTTACTTCAGTTCATTGCACTCCGATCCCAAATATATGAACTAACGGCCGAACATACGAAGGAGACCGCAGGGATGGAGGGGGGTGGACGGGAGGGAATGGGAGAAGAGCGAGGGGTGGAGGACGAGGGAGTTAAGGACTCGGGCCACCCGAAGTTGGTGGAGCGGAGTCACGAGACGAGGACGAGGTGAAGGACGCTACGACAAGTTGAAGGAAAAGGAAGGGAACGGGTGGGAGAGAGACAGGGAGGAAGACGGGAGAGGAACCAGAGGAAGACGCAGAGGGTGGGAGGTATACTGGAGGAGTTATTGAATAACTCGGAGAAGGAATCAGGAGCGAACCCTCCAGACTTTGGGCGAGAGGAATGGTGGAGTGGGGACAAAAATTGAAAGGGGAGGGAAAAAGAAATTCGGGGAAGATGACGGGCGCGGAAACAATTGAATGTCAAAAAAGTGAAAGGAGTAGTGTGTGCAGGTACGCCCGCGCGAATGTGCGGATGCGTGCTCAGCCGTGGGTGTGTGATTGGAGGGAAATACGTGAGTGTCGGGGGCGAGGTAGAGTTGATCTGAGATTGGTTGGAGAAGAAGATAGGAAAAAAAGGGAAAGAGGAAGAAAGAGTGGAGCAAAAAAGGGGATGCCCGGATATATACTATAGATGAAGGAAAGCGGATTGGGTTTCCGATGCGGGGGGTGGCGGGGAAGGGGCGGATGGGTGGGCGAAAGGGTTGGGTGAGTGAAGAGGGATAGGTAGACGGGGTGAAAGAAGAAAAAGTAGGAAAAAGGTGGTAGGAGGGAGGGAGAAGGAAAAAAAAATATTGTTTTTCGCGACGGGAGAGATGTTGCTCCTCGCGGCCGTAAAAATGGAAATTTCTCCGTTTTTTACGGCACCCTGGAGGCGCGGAAACGATTCCTCCCTTCCCCTTCGCCCTCCCCACAGGGAACCCAAACTCATCCACACCCCTACTCCTCTCCTCAAACTACACTCCCCACCTTTAAGCTTCCGCACATTTCTTTCAATCGGATGTATCGGCGGAGCGAGAGGATGTTGAGTTCCCAGAGAGCATGCATCGGGGCGGAATGGTTTGAGGTCGGGGAAACGTCGGCGGCTGGTGGGGGTGCGGGTAGTCGGGGAGGAAGGTGGGCATTTTAGATTAGCCGTGGATTGAATCGGAAAATGAACGCGGGTGCGGCCGGTTGCGAGGAATGGATGAAATGGAGGTGAATCGAAGGTGATATAGCTTTGATCGGAAGGGATTGGATGAGCCGCACCTAGGATGATGACGGTGCCAACCGAAGTGAATCTGGAACGATAAAGTGATTTTGAGGGAGGGGGAGTGTGTGTGTGCATGTGTGCGAATGCGTGTGTCTGAGCCATCGTCTAAAGGCTTCCCGACGTCAGAATATCTAGATCCCCATGCGGGGTCAATCGCGTGGGTTGTGGTGAGGGAGAGAGGCAGGGAAGAATTTTGATATTACGTAGTCGGCGTCTTAGGGTTTATAAATAGGTCAAACTTTGAATCGCATGTGCGTTCTCTGTATATAGGTAACAGTAAAATGTTGCTCATGGGACTTGAGCAGACCGACGTGCTTCGAATGACCTAGAGAAATAACAACTGCATCTTGCGCTAATGCGGCGAGGAATCGTTGGAGATATTTCTTACAGCCATAAAAAGTTGGTTCATTTTGTAGACATAAACTAGGAAACATTTGGAACTAATTTTAGCAGTACGCCGTCATTTGATCAACTTACACACTGTGGCCGAATTAATCGCAGTTCCTGGAATATGTAGCTGAATTTGTTGTTGTATTTGATTTTTCATAGAACGTAGAATATTACGACATACCGTAAAATATAATAATTGTTAAATAAGCCTCTCAAGAGATAGATATAGAAATATGAATATCATCCATTAAGTTTGAAACATAGAGTTACGATTGAATATGACGAGGATTTTATTAGTGTAAATGAACTTCGTTTATGTTTGGCTGATGGACACGCTATTGGTTCAAAATTATGTATAATAATAAATGCTGGAAATAAATTCCAATAAAATAATTTGAAAGTGGACAGGAACCTCGCGATTGGAATATTGCAAATTAAATGGACAAATAATTTGGCAATTGAAAAATTTTAATATGTATACGAGTGTGTGTATATATATGTATATTTTTTTAGCAATCTTTTTAGATGCTTGTTTCGTCGCCGAAGAGCATCCTGTTTATATGTATCTATGTATATAAATATTTTTATATTATATATATATATACGATATAATATATACTAGATATATTCGTATATTTACACCACACAAAATTATATATATATATATATATATATATATATATATATATATATATATATATGTATGTATATATATATATATATATATATATATATACATACACATACATACATGTGTATATATACATTTTTATTCAGGTATATATATATATATATATATTTTATTTTTAAATTTTCGTTGTCGCCGTACTTAGTATGACCTAAAATTATTTATGTATTACCTGTCCCTTTATCTCACCTTCTCTCTTCTTCCTAAATTAAAGAGAAAGTAGACAGTATTCGAATGGAGGAAGGCGAGTATCCGGAGGGAAAAAGCGAACACGTTCTCTTGGATCACGGATGGAGTCGGGGTGATGGGTTGGAGGGAGGAGGGGGAGAGGTGGTTTTTTGTTGGGTGCCCATTTCCCTTGTACTGAAAATCCAATACAGATTCGGAATTGCGGATTTCCCGACCGTATGATAGCAGTGGCACATGATTTATTGACCCTGCCTAATATGAATCGCTTATAGAGCTTTATTTGTTCTACTCAGCACACATTCATTCACTCGCGTTGAATACTCCAAGGATGAGGACCGGTTTCTCCATTATCATGCAACGAACTTATTGAGAACTTTATTTACTGATTCCCTCGAATAAATTAACTTCAACCTTTACAAACTTATTGGTTTTCATATATATGTACTTGACTCATATTGCTGCGGAATGAGAGAAATCGAGACTGGCTGAAAAATAGGCGAAACCCCTAGAGTCAAAAAAATTCCAACTAAAAATACTAAAACCATAAGAATAACCCACAGAACCATATCAAATTTTAGATAATGCTGAAGTATTAACGGCCCACACCGATTTAGCAAAAGAAAACAGCTTTCAAGCTTTAATGTAATACATGTTTGTTAAAAATACCTCGGATTGCTGATATTATACCCAAACGACGCCGAAGCGTAGCGATTCTGTATATTTGAATTCTCGTTTTCCGAGTGTTTTGTATTTTGAAGTTAAGTAAACGGCAAGTACAATATCAATGAAATAAATACAAATTGATTGCAATGACATTACTTGAGGTTTGTTAAAAATGTCAACTGACACAGCCTGGGAAAATTAATCATGGACTGAAGCTGATAATTTTGCTTATGGCCTTTCGGATGTGAGATACTTCCTAGAATGGCCATATTCTCCCCTCTGAAAGCCTTAAACCTTTTATTCTACTACCAAGTATACTTAAAGCTGCTGCATCTCTTTCATGTTGTATTTCATATTGCATGATCCAGACGAGAATGTTGAATATTCCTATTCCAAGTCATAATAAGGGACTTTGGAATCTCATCTTCTTTGACTATTTGATTTTTAATGTTATAGCCCATAGCATTAATATATAGTATCTTTGAATGAGAATTTTCCTCCTGTTATAATACTACAATCATGTCCTCAGAAACCTATCCTCACTGGCTCTGCTGACTTCCGCAGAGTACCGTGACTTAAGGATTAAGAAATCTCGAATAAATGAGATTATCTTAAAAAATTTATTTTTTAACATTTGCGAGGAAGGAATTTTTCCATTTTGAGCCAATCAATTTCATTTATTTAACGTTTTCATCTTAGGATTTTGATAATAACTTAAGTGACCAAGGAAATGAATAGCATTAATAGAGGTAAGTTCCATACCGAATCATACATCATTTGTCTATTTATCTGTCTATCAACATGGTACCCTATAAGCCACCTGCAGGGTCTGTGGAAGGGGATTACACTCCAGGTATGCAACATCAAAAGGCTTCTCTCCATCCTCACCTTTTGTTTTGCCAACGCTGTTTCCTCTTTCCCACACTCATCAATAACACATCCAGTGGGCTTAAAGTGGAAACAGAAGTGGAAATAGCTATCCTGAACTCCGGTAATTAAGTTTCTGTTGCACTACACGAACGCTTAATCCTTCAGTGCTCAAGCCCATCGCTGTCGCCCATCCTTCGCCCAACACGTTTCCCTGAACGACTGCCGTAAGTCCTTTCACTTTCAGGTGAAAAAGGCACACAAGTGCCCTTTCTCCCTTTGACTGACTGGGAAAAACTGTGCTTCAACCACAATAAGTAACAAAATTTTAAACGGACTTGTGTGAAAGTTCAAGGCTGAATAACGTCAGGAAAAAAAGTCTTTTCAACTGCCACAATCGATGGAGATCACATGAATTCCTAACCTCAAGTGTGATTGAAGTTGACATTTGACGCTTGAAACGACCAAGTCAACCGAGTCTTGCGTCATAAACTTAATGGCTTTGCTTGTGTGAAATTAAGCCGTCCCGACTCATAAAATAAAGTGCTGTCAGTAAGGTGCGTCACATGTTATGTGTGTTACATTAGGAAGGTGAGATGAGATCACTTGAGAGAGGCTATTGAAACAAAAAAAAAACGAAAAATTTCCCCCGAAAAATACCCAAATATCCTCTTATTTAAGGCAGTATACAAGTATACGCAAATAAACTGACTCCCTTAATTCTCACATTTACTCCCAGTCCGCGTGAAAGGTGGCAACACTGTTGTTACGTTTTGATACTACCATGGTTGTGATAGGAGAACTGCGTAGTGACAACTCACCGACGTACGGTTTTGTTGGGTTATGACTTTGTTGGTGGGTGGACTGGTTGTTGTAACGGGTGTTCGGTTTTTATTTGACTGCCCCACATTTGCAATGATTAGGATTACGAACTTATCATACTATTTCATTAATCAGCATTTTCAATTATCAGTAAATTAGTTGCTTTATGTTCACAACCAATTATCAATCTAGCAATAGACTAGCAATGTAAATGCACAACCCGTTCATATCAAGTTACAGGTATTACAGTTTTGACAGTTATGTAAAAATATCCGTGTTTTAATATAAAATTTTTGCTTTAAACATTTTGTTTTGGTTAATTATTGTTTGAAAACCATAGTGTTGTCATAAATTCACAGCACTATTTGATCTCTTGACTTCTATGAAACTTAAAAATGTTAGATTAGAATGTTACAAGTGCATCCACAATGGGTGTTTGGTAATAAGCAGCTGATAGGAGTACGTTATGTGAATTTATAAATGGAAAATTCGATTTAATATGAGCGACTGATAGTAATAAACTTGACCTTTTGACTGTAGATTGAAAGATTGATGAATTAATTTTCATTCGCATATGCATATATTTCTGAGTAACTAGTTTAAGGTTTTTAGAAGCATTTAAAAGATGCGTGTAACGGCCACAAATGTAACTTAGTGGATAGAAAATTCATTTCTCATATAAAGAAAAGATGGTACGGCCGGTTTTCGATGTATTACATCATATTCAGATGATATTAAACTTATCTAGTGGAAAATTGTTGCTACCTTTTCTTTATAATGCTCGAATTCCACCAAATCACGCCTGAAACTACTCAATTTGTTCATTTCTCTAATACTTTGAAGAGTGGATGTTACTTTTATGTTATTTCAATATTAAAATTTTCGAATTTTTTGTAAAATTCTGTTTTCACAGAAAGCAGCCAAATCATTGGCACGGGCCGGTTTTGGTATCATATAATGGTATTTATATGGTTTTATGCAATCACACGCAATTCCTGGACTATTTTATAGGCGATGTTCATGAAAGACGACTTGTCTATTAGACAATTTTTTACACGCTCTCAGTCACTAGTGCCATGTGTATTCTGTCCTCAGTAGTCGTTTGTGTGTTTTATCTGCCTGATACGGTAATAATGCTCATCATAAGAATTAATTCCTGTCAATGATAATAAATCACTGAAAGCCCTATTTAGTTTCAAGCTTTAAAATAAAAAGAGCTAATTTGGTGACTTCAGCGCCCTATTCGATAGAGAGCCTATCAAAATGTTACAAATTTAAATAGCGTGATGGTAAAAGTACAATTCGTTCCGTTCAAAATGCGTAGAACCTACCTTAAATGTTTTCCGCTCTACCATTGCGGCTTTCCCTATCTTTCAACTATAATTTCGTAATTTTATCGAAACCATGGTCATGTTAGTTTTAGGCGGGGTATTGGTGGACATTATAACCAACTCTAACCTGATTCCGAATTTATTTTTATGCATTTAACCTCAGATTAGAAGGGAGTAACGCATTTGAATACGTACGTCCTCTCCAACCGGTTCCATGGGAAGAAAGGGGACAGTACACAAAAATACGATCAGCACCATCGGTATTTAAACTCAAACTCTCAGAGTGAGAAACTGTTGCAACAGTCCCTGATAAAAACTGATCTCAAACACAATTCATCCGTCGTCAGAAAGTGAGTTGGTAGCCGGGTAGCCACCTTTTCGTGTTCACAATTTACACATATTTTGTCATAGGCAGTTTGCGTTTTATTTGTTGCTTTTCATCAATTTATTTCGATCGTTCTTTTCTAGAAGCCTTTAATGGCAAATGGCATAAAATGAAAACACATGGTATAGGGAAACGTTAAGGCATGAGTATTTCGTGTTACACATTCTGTAATAAGTTGGGATAGGAAAATAGAGAGACTGGATCCTTTAATAAACGTGATTTCGAATTAGATGGGGATGAGTGATAAAGGGTAGATTACGAAAAGAAAGGTAGAAAAAGGTGGTGATGGATGGTGGAAGATTTGATGTCAAGGGAGTGGGGGATAGTGTGAGATAAGGTGAGGGAGTGGATCGGTTCGGAGGAGGCGCGGGGGCGGCGATAAGAGGGTTTGCCTGTGGGCACCGTGGGCGGGGGGTCCAGGGATGAAGTTTGGAGAGCCCTAGTGAATACGGTGACACGGAGCGAAGGAAATGAGCAGCAGACACACTGAGAAAGAGTCTCGCTGGGAGATAAAAGTATCGATCGTCGAATGTTTGCACTGTCACAGCACGTAGCGTACATAGCTCGGTAGAAGAGCGAAACGTGGCATTCGAAGGGTGGAAAGTAGGATGGCCCCATTGACAGATGACACCCAATAGAAATAATATTATTCGCTAAAAAATGGTTATTACAATTTATGAGGTGAATTCAAAGAAATTTTGCATGCATTTTTGCTTCCTATAGTGCCCAGTTTCCTGCATATTGCAGGATAAAAATTGGCGTTAATGCAGAAAGCCCTGAAAGAATGTGGAAATCCATTAATCGCGGTCACATATTGCTTGCCTATTTTCCGAAATACGACACCGTTGCTGAATGTCACAATAGGGTTGAATTCATAACTTTTGCATCTTCAATTACTAAAGAGTAGACTTTGTAGGAGAAATTTATTTTATTTCTGAGATAGTGTTGGGGAATATAAACTAGTACAGGCAAAACAAATTATTTATTTGTAAAGTGTTTAGGGGAATAATGGAGGCTGTATTAAGAGCATTCAAAGAAGATTTGATATAAGAAAAGAAACGTTTATAAAGACACAAGAGTCAATAACAGGCACCCTAAGCAAATATCAGTGAAAGATTAATAAAAACAATTGTGAAAAATTTTATGTGTAGTGTTCCGTGACTCGGAAATTTAGTTGATGAGATAGGAAATAGAGTGTAAATTGCAGGGTTTAGGTGCATGAATCTGAAGAAGAAAGGAGAAAATAAAATTGAGGGAAATGAAACGAGACTAGAAGTTTTGTAGATGGCTGAGGAAGAGAGATTGCGACACTATTGCGAGAAATTCGAAGGAGGGAGGCCGAGTGGATGTAGGGTATTGATTGAGAAGAAATAGGGTGCTAAAGACGGTGATAAAGGGGAGAATGCCAGGAAAGAGGGAGGGATAAGTGTGGAAGCCTAAAAAGCATAGTTATTGAAGAAGGATTGAATTAAGAGTGATAGAAAGTGTTCAGATCTAAAGTACTAGTCTTTGTAATAATTAGTATGAGGCTAGATGATATGTTGTACCATACTAGTTAGCTCTCACGAGGGTGGAAGTGAGTCCTCTAAGGGTCCATTAAAAACCTACCCTAAACCGGTAAGCTACGGCTAATAATAATAATGATAATGGTATTATTTGTACTGAAAACTTACAGTTATTCTTAGGCAGAAACAGCCACAATATTCCCTCTTCCGAATCCGCAGTCCTAAGTTTTAACAACGATATGCATTGTCAATTTTAAGCCATTCTCCCGCTAAAATCACTTTAATAATGAATCACAATGAAAAGAATGCACACCGCATTGTTTCCTGGTGGATTATTGGCAAGATTCAGAGAATCCAATAATATGGCTGATACCCACGTCTTGGGGCAGCTTATTACAGGAGGTCTGTCGGATCAGCGGCATAGATGGCTTCGTTAGAAATCACAAAAAAGGTTGTTTGAGCGTGTTCCTTTATGACAACATGTGATTTTGGAGGGCAGCGAGGAGGAATCGATTTTTTCTTTTTTTCTGAAAGCGGGAGGACGTCATCCAGAAACTAACCCTTCGTCGTAATAAAAATAGGGAGTGAAGCGATGTTGAAGAGTTATTTGTTCTTTGGCAGAGTTCGAGACTGTAGGGTTGGCTGCGAGAAACTCGGGGATAGGAAAGCGAGGAAAAAAAGAAAGAATGAAAGAAAGAAAGAAGAAAGGGGTAAAGAAGAAGAGCAGCGTCAAAGAGCTGAGAAACGAGGTAGAGAAAATGTGAAATATGAAAGAAACGCAATATTCCCATGTTTAATTATAGTTCTTTTTCAAAAGTGCATTTAGAAGTTAATATTCCATGGATTAACTTAGTTAAATATCACGGCACTGCTATACTTGTCGGTGAAAGTCCGTGAACTACTTTAAATTATTTGATGTTATATTTCTTATAATGATCATAATGCTATTCTTGCTTTGTAAAGCAGAAGAATTTTGGTGAAAAGGCAATAATATCCTAGTTTTTATAGCCCCATTGAAAGATAAAAACAACAAATTTACATCACTTTCTTCAAATACCTTTATAATAGCTGTTTCCAGAGTGTTCTCAAAATTTTAATGGAAACGCTTTAAATTCAAAGAAAACTATGTGTATTTACAGCCTTGTCATTAGCATATTTTAACCTCCCCGCTAAAATTTCAGGAGCACAAAGTGTTTAATTTGGAGTCATCAAATTATTTTCTACGTATGTTTTCATATTTTTAAACTCTAAATACTAGACTAATGCTCAAATAAACGAAGAAAGATGGCTACTTTCACAAATTTGGCGGTTGATTTTTATTCTAATGCTTAGGATATTTTAATGATTCTTAAAAAGAAGAAACTACGAGTCATAGCTATTTACGAGAGATTTGTTTCAAAATAATATCCTCCTCAAAATACTAGCTTTTGCGTGTATCATAAGATGTAGAAATAGGTAAATTCATTTATATTCACAAAATTGCAGAGAAATCTATCGCTATTGAACAAATATTAATATCGCTATTAAAATTTTCGGCGTAGGAGATAGGTTTTTTACCATCGTGGGCCGCATTTTATTTATAGTTCAATGTGATAAATACATATGGAATGAATTGTTGCAGTTTATTTTTCAGAATAAATATTCGCTCTATCTACCTTTGTCTAATGAGAAGAAAGATTATTCGAGCCACAATAGTTCATTTCTCACAAAGAATTGTTCAAGTATTCAGAAAATTTTAATTATAACCAACCAATTAGTTTAAAATCATTAATGACTCGGTGTCAAATATTTTCGAAATAGCGTTGAATTAAAATTACCTGTACATTAATAATAATATGGAAATAATAGATTAAAACATAATAAAATATGTATCAGCTTTATTTTATTGTCAGTATGGAAGAGAATTATTATAAGTGCAATCAATTAATTCAATTTTTAGCTTGCGCAAATATAATTTTGAATACTTAATTCCAAAACCTTGCGTTTCCATGATGTGCCTAGTATTTTTCATAATTACTTGATTTTTGCTACTTTGCTACTTTTGGTATTCTATATCGTCACCTTTTACCTGTATATAAAACCTTAATACGTGCTCTTTTAGACTGGGAGCGTTTATTATCCAAGTAATGGCCAATCCAGAGGATAATCTATATATATAAAGGAGAGTGTTTGTTTGTATGTATGTAATTTGTTTACTTTTTTGCTGTCATAGAAACAGCATTTTTCCAACTATGACAGCAGGATATTTTTGCAAGAACACTATTGTATTCAGAATTGCCGAGATATTATACGTGGAATACATCAAGGAAAGTCTTTTGTAGAAGAAAAATGGGCAACTTTGATCCTGAGAATAATATTTATTCATGTGACGCATTGGGCCGAGTCTTTTCGCGTACGAAACAATAATGGATCAAGTAGATAAACAAGAAGGAGGTATCATTTTTCTTGATGCTGCTGGTGGCACGGGAAAAACATTTTTAATTAATTTAATTCTCGCTGAAATCATGGTTCATGGAGAAATTACTCTAGCCGTTGCATCTTCAGGTATTGCAGCGACATTAATGGAAGGAGGTAGAGCAGCCCACTCTGCCCTTAAGTTGTCACTTAATATTTCCCGACAAGAAAATCCCACATGTCATATAAATAAAACAAGCGGCCAGGCACAAGTTCTTATAGAATGTAAATTGATAGTATGGGATGAGTGTACGTTGGCTCATTAAAAATCTCTAGATGCCCTCAACGCAACACTTCAAGATCTTAGAGGAAACTGCAGTTTAATGGGAGGAGCTATGGTACTCCTGTGTGGAGACTTCCGTCAAACTCTGCCTGTCATTCCAAAATCGACTCCAGCCGATGAAATTTATGCCTGTTTAAAACATTCTGTTCTATGGAATCATGTCCAAGAAATTAGCCATAAACAAAACATGCGAATCCTCTTAAGAAATGGGAATGCGCAAAATTTTGCAAATAAACTTTTGGAGATTGGAGAAGATAGATTAGTTATTGAAGCATCTGGTATGATAAAATTGTCATCAGATTTATATGTATCGGTGAAAACTGTCCGTGATATGATACAAGCAGTCTATCCTAACGTTAATCAAAATTATAAAAATTTAGAATGGTTTCGAGAAAGAGCCATTCTTGCTCCTAAGAACGATGATGTTAATGAAATTAACAAGGAGATACTAGCCATGCTGCCAGGAGACGTGATTGAATATAAATCGGTTGATACCGTTGTGGATGCTGACGAAGCCGTCAATTATCCAACGGAATTCCTAAATTCAGTTGATCCAGCTGGATTGCCACAACATCGCCTTTTACTTAAAGTAGGATCTCCAATCATTTTATTGCGAAATTTAGATCCACCAAAATTCTGCAATGGGACACGATTGTGTGTGACAAAATTGATGAAAAATATAATCCAGGCAGTCATTTTAACTCGAAAAGGAAAAGGTGAAATAAATTTTATTCCACGGATACCTCTAATCCCAACTGATCTTCCCTTCAACTTTAAAAGATTATAGTTTCCAGTCCGGCTAGCTTTTTCAATTACCATTAATAAATCACAGGGACAGTCTTTAAAGTTTTGTGGTGTTGATCTAAGATCGCCATGTTTTAGCCACGGGCAACTTTATGTTGCTTGCTCCAGAGTAGGTTCGCCTAAAAATTTATATATTCTTTCTCCTGGATATGAAACAAAAAATGTAGTTTATAAACAGGTGTTAAATAAAAAAGATTCTTAAATTTGTATGAAGTAGTGTATTATTGTACTTTATAATTTGTTGTTTTTATTTATGTAGTATATTTATATTACTGTTTCTCCCTAACCCGTGCAAAGCCGGGTATTCAGCTAGTATTTGATAAAAACGAGTATTGTCATTTAGACATCATTCATCATATGCAATGGCCTTCAATTACACAATTTCCGTTTTTTATTATCTATTTAATATTTTTGATCAACCATATGCATTTATTAGCATTATGGGTAAGAATGTCAATACCCAACCGAATAAAATCGTGCAGGCATCGTACGACCAGATTGTATTAATCTATTGGAAGCATAGTATGTCTACAAGTGTACTTGTTTCTTTCACTTGAGAGTGAATCTTTTTCATCCCAGTATTTGTAAATTAATAAGGGGACTCACCGCGTTCCGCTTCTTTCTCTTAGAGAAATTAACAATGGCAGACTGACATAAAAACTTCCGAATAATACAACGAATGCATACAAACAAAATACGTGTGCACGAGGAGAACTCGAGCTTTTGAAGTTGAGGGGGAAATTTGGGCTGGTAAGGTGATTGTTAGACTTTTGGAATAGGAAATGAACTTGGCGCGCATTTATGCAGGAAGAATGGAGGGGAAAGGTAGATAAACAAGACACGGGTGAATGCAGAGAGTAGGGGGGGAGAGAGGATTGGTGTCGGACGGTATGCTCAGGAGTCAGGGTTTATATGTCGCATAAAAACCCAATACCCGCTGTTTTGAGAGCAACACGGTTTCCAGCGAAGTCTCCCCCGGAGTATTTTTTTTCCTCCCTTCATCCTTTTATTTCATCCACCCGTCCGCCAAGGATTGCGCGCGCATATCTCTCCCTACGTAGATGGCCCAGAATCGATGATATTGGATTCCGGGAAAGGGGAATGCGGTGAAGGCCTTGGAAGTGAAGGCTCATCTCGAGCCACGGTCAAGTGTGCCGAGATGTATTTCATATTTGTCCAAAAGAAAGTAATTATCACAGAAAAGTAAGAAAGAAGTATATGTCAGAGAGGAGAAGATGTAATTCTAATAATGATTACTTTTAGACATGAACACAGAAATGTGTATGGATAAGATGAGAATTGTTTTAGACAGACTTCCAATAATTATTTCTGAACATTCTATGAATTTCAATGACGAAGAAGAAAAACAATCATATTGACAAAATGAAACGAATAGAAATACACTGTTAATATTTGCTCTCTACGACCATGGTCTCCTTTCTGCTGTAATAATATCACACAAAGGTTTCCTCAGATGGCTATCATGTCACACAGTGGTTAATCCATGGCCGGAGAAAATAAATATAAATTTGTGGAATTACTGCGTTTAATTTTGCCTTTAAAATGGAAATTCGACCAAGTAACTGCTAAAACAGTTTCATATAGAGAGGAGAAATTTAAATAATGACAGAGGTAACTGGAGGAGAGCAATCTATAGAAATTGCTCGTAAATGCGGATGGGAAATTTACAGCATAAAACATAATGTTGGAATATGAATTATGTTATTATTTCATTAGAGTATTCATCTTAAAGTGTTATACATATCGTTTGCAAAGTCTAGATATACAATGCTAATGTGAATGCAAATTACTAAACTTGATTTAATGGCTAAATAAAGAAATTTATTTATGCACCAATTTCAGAGTTGTAAAAATCATTCACCATGACTGGGACCGGGATCCTGGTCAAAGTGAATGATGTTCACCCTCTAAAATTTTTGCATTCTAATTCTCATTTAGCGGATTAGTCTGTTAAAAGTTACTGTCGCGGCATCACCCGCAGGTTCTTGAAAATTTTGGTCCTCGACAATCACTGTTTGCCATGAAACTAATCAAGAATATATAAAATAAATCCTATTCATTAAAGGACGAAGACTTGCATAGCCTAGTTTCAAATGCCCAAATTTATGCATGACATAAGACCAAAAAATATGAATAAAAATGTGTGAGCATACTGTTTGATAAAGTTTTTCAAAGATATGAATAATTCCTGAATATTTTATTCCTGTTAATGTTGTTCAAGGTTTTAAAAAGATTGCCCTGAAGGGGCAAGTAAAGTTTGTTAGCCAAACAGATTAATTTAACTGTCAAGGATTTAGATGCAAAAGAGTACTTTAATTTCTGTTTCACTTGGAAAGCTTAGTCTTCCTAAATTCCTCGTCTATAATTTTCAACCACGAAATTGTCATGGCATACTCCAGAGCTTCTGAGTAAAAATATTTAGTTTTCATTAAATTTGATACTTTTTGGCAATTTTTAACATATATTTCACCCTTTTGAGAAGTATGCAATTCTGTTTACGCGCTATAAGTAACGTATTCTCTATTGGCACAAAAGAACTAATCGAATATACATAGATATTAGTATTCTCTGTCCGTCATCTCCTTCCTAATTAAAAGTCGATTGCTGGAATTATTTTTGTTTCTACCTTGTCTATAGCAGAAAGCGGGAAGCATCTATTTATATAATATAATTATTAAGTATCCTAAATTACTCATACTTTTTGTGTTTCGTCAATTATTTCCACAATGAGTACAAAATACTTCGTAAATTGTTTCTACCACGTATGTAGCAGGACGAGGTCTGCATCTGTATTTTTTTAATGATAATTAAGCATCCTAAATCAATTGAGTGTTTTTCGATCTGAATCAATTCTCTCTGTGATTAAAAATGGACATATCCTAAATAGGCGTAATATTCTGTGCGGGTTCCTTAGGCGCAATATCACATACAACCATGATGGGTAGTTTTCGATAATTGCGCCAAAAGATTCGCCTCAAATTCATGAGTTCGATCGGGTTAAACCGAATCCTTAAATTCTTGGCCAATCCGAACTAAAATTATAAATCATGGTTTGAAGATGATAAGGAACACGAAGGATTGCCGTGGAAATTGAGCTCCAATTCTGTTATTGCGAGACTGTTGGCAAAAGTCATAGGTCAAATAATTTTATCGTGCCAATAGTAAGTCATTTCCGCTACAGCTTTTACAACAGTGATAAGAAGGAAAACATCTGCCATTCATCTACATTCATGAACATCCAGCAATCCATGAATATTCTGCAGCTGTTCGTGAATAGAAAATATCCTTTTTAAAATCGATTCACTCTAAATAAATGCAGTTTTTTTATAAAAAAAAAACTTCAACGAAAATCAGTTTCCGAGAGCTGCGGGATAATTCATCATCTCTCTCGGGAAAACTTCTCGCTATTTATGAGCTGTCCAGATCATACGTTCTATTAGGTAATCAACCTACAGCGCTGAATTGTATTCTTTAACGGAATGAGTGTGATAAATATTTCGTATTGTTTTATTATTATTGTGTACTCCTATTCAACCTTATTATAGTTGAAATGCCGGTAAGCCTAAAAGAGAAGATGTGTATAACATCATAATAGAATTAGGATGTTTTGTTATGCTAATGATGCAGTGCTGATTGCTGATGCTAAGCACAATCAACATTGGCTCTGTAGACCAGTTAAATAAAACAGCAAAAAATTAATAAAATATGGAGTATAAAACGAAAAAAAATCTTGTACGGAATTTGAAAAGCCTGTAAGAAGTAAACTCGTTTAAAAATAATACAATCATTGAGGAAGTGGAGGAAACTATGCACCCATGAGTGTAACTATTAAGCTATGATGTGCTAGAAAAAGAACTAAAAATACAAATATATAAGACCAACGGGGTATTAGATATTATAAACCATATAATATGGAGATATGACATTATAGCAAAAGATGAAAAGCCAGAATATATAATACCAAAATTAGGCAGTTCATAACAACTTATATTACCGAGGCTAGAGTGTCAAAACTGTACCTATACAGATAGAATATTAGAAAAAACAGAAATGAAGAACCTCAGGGAAATACTTGGCAGAACTAGATGATGTCGAATAAACAATGGTAATATGTAAGGGTGATGTAAATCAACACCATTCAGCAATTGGACTAAATATCTAAGAAAGATGCTGATTAGTATCATAGGACAGTCGTAGTTCAGAGAAATCAGTGCCCAGAAACGATGGCCAAGCTAGGAAGAGATAAACAAAAGTGAATGTGAGGATAATGAATTGGTAAAGAACATGCTAAAAGCCTGTAAGAAGAAAAATAATTTTTTTAATGGATTCAACTCTGTCACTCTCGGGGTTACGAGCTTCATAAGTATCAATCGCATAAATCGATAGGGAGTCAAATTTTAATGGTATTCCTAATCCATCCGAAAGAAAATTATTTCAATTTCAATTAGAATATGGCCGAGAATTTTATATTTGACTCATTATAATATCTCATCGATTTCCCTAGCGAACTCTTTCGTAGTTTTTATTGTAAAAAAGCGTTGATTCCCCAGTATCATCCGATATGCAAGACTAATTTAACATTTTAATTATTTTTTAACGCATTTATTTTTTTGCGCTTTGGCTTTAATTAGGGATATCATGAATAATTCTTGAATCGGATGTCAACCTGTTGTCGCTATAAAAGGAATTTAGTAATAAAAATTGATTCCCATTACAAAATTGTATAGCTCTCGACGAATTTGTTTAGACTAAGTAAATCAATAGTTGCCAGAGTTTAAAAAAATACCTTAGACTAACGATGTTGACATTAATCTGGTTTATTATATAATTTACTCGATCACCTGTTTGCTTTGAAACAATCGAGGAAAAGTTAAAAATGTAAACACTTTGAGGTATCAACTTGGTTTTTGAAATGTATTTTTGTGCGTATTTAATTGGATGCATGTGAAATATATCATATAAAAAATATTTTATCATTTATTATTAAGGTAGATAGATCCCTTTTGAACCTCAATACGGTGCCCACATTAAAAAAAATACTTTGCGATGATGTTTCCGCCATTGCGGTAATTAAATTTTATTTTAAATTAATCTTGTTTTATGAAATGGAAATAAAGCTAAAAAAAAAGGGGAAGAGTATTTGAACCGAAATGAAACGTTCTTGGTGATTTGTTGAAAATTATTTGATATCAAGTGTTGCCATCACAGAAATAAATAGGCAGAATTTAAAAAGAAATTGTATGTTTTCCAGAAGGTCCGTTTCAATTGTTATTCTACGTATAAACCTATTCTAAAATAACCAAACATGATTTTTACCTCTTATGTCAGACATTTTTCAATAGCTCAAGTGATCTTGCACACTAAAAATCCTCCTCGCAAGTCCTTGCTCAGGACAGCTATCCCGCCAAGTTTCGCATGAGAAAAGGTTGTCATTGTTTTTTCAAGTCTCAAGATCAGAAGATGATAAATTGGACTCAGGCTTTGATACTGTTTCGTCTATTGTCGCTGTATTCCCTGTGCAGCTCCTTCACTATCTGTAATCGGTGATTGTTTCGAACGAGGATAATTTTTGATTTTCGTTTGAATAAATATCGCAGTGGAGCGCTTTTCTGTACCCATTTGAGGATCGAGAAACCAATTTACAGCGGATGACGAATAGCTTTAAGAATACATTAATCTTTTGAAGTTTTTTGGGGGAACTCCAATAAAAATATTTGTCAAGGTACCATTGAGAAATACCTTACCTGCACGTGTGGATTTTCAGTGATATGGACAGCAAATTATTTAATCCTGCATGTTCAAAAGAAGAGCTACAGAAAAAGTATAATTATGATTTGGAGTGTGTAAGTTGTTCTGAAACTTCTTCGATTTGAGTGTAAAGCGTATGAACTATGCATAACTGAAAATGAAAAGAGTTGCCACTAAAAAATATGCTCATATGCCTCGTTATACAGAAAATGTTTCTAACAATAAACGTAGTATAGTAAGTATCTGAAGGGCTGCTGTTATGACTTCTTTTAGAAAGATGCTGGTACTATTAATTGGTTTGAGATATCACTATTGGGAAGCTTTATATGAGCTCTATATAATAAAATAGTGTTTAAGCTCTATATAATAAAATTTCGGAATAAATTCTAGCTTGTGGCTGAGATGTTTTCCAAAATGGCGGATGACACTTTTAGAATAGTGACCTTCGGATTTTTCCGAACCTTGAGTGGATTTCGGTGACCGCCAAAACGTTTGACCTCCTCATTTGACCTCCTCTACAGCACCTGCAGCCCCTGTGTGAAAGCCCGACCTCATTCCCCTCCTCCTTCCACTCGGGACGTTTCCTTTTTGTGCTCGCTTCGACATCCAACGCGCGTATTTATAAACCCTTTCTCCACTAATGAGGGGCCAAACATTAAAAAAAGAGACCTTTCTCATCGCTCTCTTAACGAATCCACCTCTACTCACCCACCCACTCAAAACCATATCCTAGTTCGAGATGCATCCCGCTCACACGGAATCCGTTTCCTTCCTCCAGAATTTGTTTACCCCTCGTTTCACGATCCGCGTACTAAATCGCGTGGATCAGTCCCACTTACTATTATTAGTCCTCTATTATCGCAACGAAACCCTTCCCACCTCCTGAGACCACGTTCTATTCTTAACGAGTTATTTTCATCTCTGTGTCAACAGTCTCTCGTCTTTCCGCCGCCCTTCTGCCCTCTCGCCCACCGGTATCTCCTCTGTCCTTCCCGCCCATCTTCCCCTCTTTCTTTACCTTCCTTTCAACTTCATCCCCTTCTCGTGTGTCACTCATCCTCCTCCGCAGCTAGCTCACTCACCCCCACCAGTCTTCGCCCCCGAACTGAGAGGTTCCATCAATCTTTTACGGATCCTCCCTCCCGCTTTCACGCTCGTAGTTAAGTCATCCCATACCAATTTAGCTATTCATTCAGATCTGAATCGCATTTTCTGGAGTGGAAGCTATTTAGAGATAACGGCGATCGTTCTTCGGTGAAATTTTCTTCCAGGAAAGCAAGGAAAAACATCACACCCCATGATGCGAACCTCCTATGAATGTCTATGTAAAGGGAGGCAGAGCACGTAGAGCAAAGAGTGATTACTCAAAATGCGTGGTCGCACTGAAATATGGTATCAAGCTCCCAAGTACGCACGCGAGGGTGTTGAGATCAAGTAAATCTTAGGCTGATTCTGTTTCAAAATGATCAAATCAAGGAGATCAAAATAATCAAAACATAAATGTAAAATGCCTTAAGTTTTTTTAGGTTATTTAAGTCTCCAGAATGATTATTTTGTAGCTTCGTTAGAAAAACATTTAATTCAGTGTATAGATGTCCATTTTTTTGTTTTACTAAATTAAATTTTTATGCGACAATATATTGATTTAAATCTAAAATGCGATTAAAAATTGAATATTTTAAATTCTGTTCATATATTTGCGTATTTCCCTCAAAACATTGATTAAATCCTTTTCATTCGCGATTCATTAAATATTTTTCGGCTTTTTGATCAGATTAGTTATGGCTGCGACATAAATCCGTAAGGATTTTTCGTGTTTCAATATATATAGTATATATATATAAATAAATAAATATATATATATATAAATATAATGTATAACACTTAGCACTAGTGGGCAGAGACAAAAACACACAAAAAAGAGACTCACTATTTTTCGAATTTTCGGTGGTCACGACCACCGAAATATACATTATTATTCACGTCCGTGAGACTTTCAAAAAGTGTTATATTTATATATATATATATATATATATATATATATATATATATATATATATATATATATATATTAAGTGGTTATAGTATCGGCCCCGCAAGTCGAGAGATCCGCTGTTCAAGACCCGATCAAGGAAATATTTTCGCGCTTGTGATCTGCTCGATTCCGCCTTCCCCACCTCTCCTGTATTCGTCCTTTCTATGTATTCCTATCCCTTTTCCTTATATATACTTCCAGGTAAATGAGTATATATTTATGTATATATATATATATATATATATATATATATATATATATATATATATATATATATATGTAGAGTAAATATATACATTTATATTCTTTCATTTATCGTACCAGATGCATTAGGGAGACCGTCATAGATGGAAAAACATTAGTACGCAGCGAATATTCACGAGAGTATAAGAAAGGCTCGCTAATTTCGGTTAAGGTTAGAAGTGCTTTAGAATATCATTACAGTGAGTATTACTTTCTGGAACCATCTAGAAAATAATCGTAAAAGTTATAATATCAATTGTATCTATGATTCTTTCTAGGATCATAGGCGCAAAGTTTTTTCATTTTTTAAATAACTGAAGTGTTCTTACACGGTGAGCTAGATTTGTGGGAATATGTGATTTGTTGGCGCGTGCGTAAGATGACACGGTATTACTTCAGTCAATTTTTATCAGTTTGTTCAATATATTCTAATATATTAGTCATACTACTTAAAATAATAGGTTATCCTGAAGTCGCCATCGCTTTTTCTTGGTGTGGCAGTACTCCTAGTGACCGTAAAATATGTAATGGGCTCTAGGTGACTACAGGTACATTAATTAATTCTTGCTGAATCATTAACTAAAAATATGTAGGTAGGCACTATCATACTGCTAATTACGCTTCTATGTTTGTTCTCTATTTTATTTTCCAAATAAAAATTCTGCAACGTACGGCTAATGTATAACTTTATGGAAACTTATAACATAGGAAAAAAAAAAACAATTTCGACTAATATTTTATTTTTACCCCCGAGTTTCAACTCTTCGAGTCATTTTCAGGTGACCAAATAAATACATTTTCCATATACTATACATCCTAGCCAAGTCAAGCCACCCAAGGTGCGGGTAAGGTGGAAATGGGTGCGGATGAGACCAAAGAGAGTGGTGCTTTGGAAGCATTCGAGAAGCGCGGAAGGATTGCGGGTACGACGTGGAAGCAGGTGTGACTCCGACCCTGGGTGAGGGTTTGTGAACGAAGTTGGGTGGGGTGAGGAAGGCACTGTCTTCCGCTGATTGTCCTTGGGGTTCTTCAGCGATCCTATTTATTTAGGGCATACGCACAGGTGTTGGCGTGTCCGTGTCGGCAGGTGGCCTAGCTTGAGTCACTTAAATCTACACAATACCGCGCAAACCACTGTAAGAGAGTGTGTCTGTGGGTGTTTCGGCATCACCCACCTTTTAATAGGGAATGAAACCAGTAGCTGTGCTGATTAACTAGGGTTGCATTTCATAATAAAATAATTATAATGTTAAATATTTGAAGCCGATATTTTCGCGGATACTATCACAATAAAGAAAATTCTCACTTGAATAAATATTTTTTCTATCATTATTATTATTGGTATTCTATCGCTGAAGGTTGGTTTTGGATGGGCGCAGAAAATACGAAGAAATGAGTCATTACTTCACCTAACAAAATAAAACTTGTCGTCAGACTTTTCGATAGACCCTTCTTAAAATCCGTATTCTTCCTTCCTACATTCATTCCATCGATCATGTCTATCCATTAACTATACTTGCATTACCTACCTAACTTTCTCCCCTCAATCACAGGTTTAAGAACTCCCAACGCCAATAAAAATTCTCTGTATCCATCTTTCCTTCCTCCTTTGGATTTCTACCTTTCCTCCCCAACCATGACTAGCGCTGCCTCGCTGGCTTTCCTTTCTATCTATTTCACCTTTGTCATTATTCTCCACAACTGCATTTCAAAAACCTCCAATCTACACCCATCATTTTGCTTCAACGACCATGTTCCCGTGCTGTTGAAAACCAGGCTCAATATCAAATTGTTCACGATTGTTTTGTTAACATTTTTATTCAGCGTCCTTTTCGTCAATTCCTTCCTCCTTTTGATAGAGTCTCTAGTACTTTGAACACTCTGGTTTAAAACATTTCTAAGACACCGTAACTGCTCCATCTGCTCTAGTTTTTGCCCTTATTTATTAAATATTTATTAAGCCCTCGAACCTTTTACTCGAAAACCTCACTATCTTTATTTTTTTTATATTGACTTTTCTCTCATGCCTATCATACTGATGATCAAGTGCGCTTGGTAATGTTTACATCCACTTGATGATCAAGCACACTAAATAATGACCATATGCACCCAAACTGACTTTTTTTAAATCCCTATCGACTTTCATTCCATCTTCAGTTTTTACCATATCTATTTCGCTATTGCATTCTATTATACGTCGGAAAGAACGAGTAATAGTGGGCACTGTGGTCTTAACCCTCATACTAACACCACCCATTCGACATCTCATCTGCAACTCGAAGCAGGCTGGGACATCTTTAGCTTCCTGATAGGTCGCCTATATATTCAATCGGTTTCAGTGCTCTCCAAGCTGTGGAAGCGGCGGGAAGTCAGTTATTGTTGACCTCAGCGCGCCGACCGTGTCACGAAAAACCTACCGAGAGGAAATTTCAAGTGAATTTTGCAACGTATAGCAAATGAACCTGATTATTTGGACTATGTCATAACTGGTGATGAAATCTGGGTTTTTGAATATGATCCAGAAAAAAAACGCCAAAGCTCTGAGTGGCACAGCGGCCAGTCCCCCAAGCCCAAAAAGGCAAGAATGAGCAAATCAAAAGTGAAATCAATGCTCAATATCTTTTTCGACAGTTAAGGAGTGGTAAATTAGGAGTTTGTTCCTCAAGGACAGATAGTTAACGCTGCCTACTACGTGGATGTGCTGGAAAGACTCCGAAAAAGGGTCATCAGGACGAGAAAAGACATCTCCGTTACCTAGTAATCCATCAGGACAACGCACGTTGCCACAACGTGCTACGAGTCCACGAGTTCCTGGCCAAACATCAGGTGCCAACGCTGCCCCACCCCCCTATAGTCCTGACGTCGCTCCAACAGACTTCTTTTTTGTTCCCTCGGATTAAGGTAGCCCTGAAAGGAAGCCGTTTTTCGTCCATAGAATAGATTCAATCAGCCGCGACGAGGACCTTGCCAGGGCGCGAAGACGTTTTTCAGGGCGCGTACCGGTAATGGCAGAGCCGCTGAAAAAATCTGTAGATGCTCAAGGACAGTACTTGAAGATTTTAAAGGTTTTTCAAATTTATTCAATATATTACTTAAAAAAATAAAATCATTACTTTTCGAACGCACCCTGTAAAATCTAACTGATATTTCTCTGAGCTTCCGGCCATTTTCTGTTTGAACCAAAGCCTATTGTGGTGTTTAGACCAAGCGTTCGTTATGATTAAATCCTGTTTCCTGCAGAATTCTATTGCTTCCTCAAAGCGGTGATTCCTTATTCCCTAATCCAATCTGTAGTTCCCTACCATCTTTTTGTGCGCGTAACGTCGCATTTCAATCCCACACCAGTATCAAATATTTCCTGCCAGGAATAACCATAATTATTTCTAAAAAACGCCTCGGTAGCTTAAGTGGCTAAAGCACTCGACCGGATATTGAGGGATCTGGGTTCGAGTCCCAGTCAAGGCGAATGATTTTTACGCTCTGAAATTGTTGCATTATAATTATTTCTCTTTATGGATTGTATGCCTGTTGCCTTCTTCCTCCCTATAATTGCTTGGTGGCATGTAGACCTGAACAATGCCCAAATTCGTTGATTACGCCTTTACTTCTCCTAATAATATTCTACAACCGCTTACTCTACGTTTACTACGCTTCTTAATAACTTTTAATTCTATATTATTGCCGTTAATAGCTGGATCTCCTCCCCTTTAATGCATATGTATTAATCTGTAACTATCGCTCCATTATTCCCCGCGTATTCTTTTCCATTTCTTCTTGCACTGCCCTAAAACATTTATATTTCAGTTCTACATCCTCCTCTTTATATTTTCTAATTTTGCTGTTTTCAACATCGTCCTAAATTTCCAAGTCCATATCGTAACTGGGTAACTCGTCCGTGCGGCTTCCTTCGATTTCACTTTGTAAGGGTTTCGTGGACTGACCACCGCGGAAACCCTGACTCTCTTGCCGCCTAGCATGACACACGGTGCAGTGGGACGAGTCCTCTTAGTCTTCGAGGACTCGACTCAAAACTCTGTCCACCGTTTTTTCTTGGGTTAACTAATTGAAGTGTTTTCCCATTCCCTTTCTTAATGGTGTTTTTAACACGACACCAGTGCTCAAATGACCACTCCCCTAGGGTCAGACGGCTTAGCAGTTGCCTCATTGAGGAACATTTTTCGACTACCCTTCATCTGGCGACAACCCTTCAACATGTCTGGGTGACCCTACTTGAAGCAAATATCAATGCCCCCGCTAGCAGAGCACTATCAGGCATCAGAACGCACAAGCCCTCCCGCGTCGTCAATGATCTAGTCCATGGGGGAAATTGTGGTGATTATAATCTGAAATTTGGAATTTGTGGGATTAAAATTTTCAATTAATACTTTGAAACCTAATTATCTTTGAGCTATATCATTGGGTGTCATGGGGAAGTAAAAGTTAATTCACAAATTGAAATATTACCAATTGAAAATATAATTTGTTTAGAACTATACTAAGAATTCACATATGAGATGATGTCGATGTTGTTGAAGTTTAAACTTACGTGATGTTTAAATATGATCCATGTTATCAAATTTATCATAATACTCCTGGTTTTAAAACAATTGAAGGTGTAAAATGATGCTATAAACATTTCAACGCAGAATAATTGGCGTGGAACAAGTTTTGCGGGAGTTGGCTGAACTCATTCTATGCCGTTTGTGCAAAGGCCCTATGTGCCCTTTATTTGTTATTTTTGCATATTTATCAAAGGAAAGAGACAGGGCACAACGCAAGTGACGTCCGATAACGCAGAAAAAACCGTAAAGTTAACATCAAATAGGAAGAAAGGCAGCTCATTTCAATCTAATCCCAATAGAAATTTCGCAGATGTATACATATTAATGCTCCGTGTTTCCTGCAAACGGATCGTTAATAATTTACTGTTTGTAAACCAAAAAATGCAACGAAAAATCGCCGCCTAATGGCTTGGAGTGCTTCCGTCTGGTATACGGGATATAATATTATTTTATTCGTTCCATTTATAGGAATAGGCAAATAAAAATATATCCTATAATTTCAAAGGTTTCAACAGAGATTATGGGGTGCTCTGGACATTCATGGGGCTTTTTCACAATGATGATATGATCTTTCCATACACGAATTGATTATTATTAGAATTTACTGTATAGTATAACCCGAAATTGTTCATTTAAGTATCATGAATAATTTTCCAGAGAGTGGAAAAACTGACCAAGTTTGTGCCAAATGATCCAATAGTTAGCAAAATTTTACTTGACATATATTGTGATATCTTATTAATTTCCTTTATCGAAAAATGTATAAGAGCCATAGAAACTTGTAGACAATGGTCCACTAGAGTCAAAGAACTCAAGATGTTACAGGACTTTTTGTATCGACCGTCTGCCTTCTTTGTTAATGAAAACACTACAGCAACATAATGGTAAATACTTTGGAGGTGATAGGTATTGCAATTTTAAGTACTTTTAATACCTTCCTGAAATATCCTAAACCCTTCAATTCCGGAGACGCCTTTTCCCTATGCGCGATTGTTATCGAATCAACAACATTGGACTCATTTGGTAGGATGTTTCATATTCTGCCCATGATAAAAAGTAACACTGTTTGTTTCCCCGAAATTTAAAAAATACAACTGAAAAACCTTTTTTAATCGAAGATATTTGGACGAATTTCAGGTTCTGCCTCAATTTATCAAGGAAAACCCTATAAAGGGTGGCATTTTGTCTAACTCGTACATTTGCTTAATGTATAAAAAAAATTCAACTCAATCTAAATCTAATGGAAACAATGGAGCGTCATCTTGGCCACTAATAAGGGTGATTTAATCAATTTTTATGCCTCCATAACGTTTAAGACACATGATAAGGTGGGAAAAGTGATTAAATTTGTCATTCTATCACTCTTGATCGTAATTATCATCACTTTTCCAGTACTATGTAAATGGTGAGTGCGTGGATGGGGAAAAATGATTGTACTTGGGAAAGCGCATAGGGGTTACGTCACTATTAAACCTTTAAACCCCCACATTTTATCCTCTTCCGAAGGCCTTGACGACGCGCGAGATCCACCCATCCGTCCTCTCCCTCGGATTCTTCATCAACCCGCTATTTCATCCCTGACGGCTTCCCCTTGCCCTCCCTGCACATTCCTTTTCCCTGAGGGCTCCCTCGGTTCCCTTTCCTTTCCGTTATCTGTTTCCGTCATCCAATTTGGTTTTTCCTCTACACCTCAGCATCTCTTGCCACTCTCAACATTTCAGTCAATTCAATCCCTCACTCAGAATCCTATCTTTCTCTGCCCTTCACTCTAATCTCCTCTCAATTGTCCCTCAAGTTTTCCCTCACCCTTTCCTGCCTCGAGCGTCATATATTTTCCGCCCTTCCTGAAGTTGTCTCTTTCAACCGAATATTTTTCATTCCGATTGTCATGCGCCTGCATACCCCACTGGAAAGAATCCTTTCCATTTTCCCAAATGCTTGGTTGCACTTTTCTTTTCCCACCACGTTAATGTTCTGTTAAACTATTTTTTATTTCTTCCTATCAGTTTTCCATTTGGCAATGTATTGAACATTTGCGTGAGCTATCATTCTCAGCCACTAAAGTTATGGTTTTAAAAGGTTTGTTTTAGTCGGAGTAATGTGACATTGAATTTGTACCAATGTTATTTATTCTTTACGATGACCATTAGACAGGCATTTATATATGAAGAAAGTGATCTTTCTGCATAGGATACTTGAACTTCCTTTTCTATCTTACTGAAGTACAAGTGAACTCTACTCTCACCTTTCAGGTTGGTATATTAGTCCATGTGCGTTTATAAGTCTTCGATGTGGTTTACCGATGATTAAGAAGACGTGCTTCATTTATACACGTGCCTCCTTATTAAGGGCACTGCTAGTTTTGTGTAGCATTCTATTTTCTATCTCTAATTCATGAGAAAAGTAGCGCAATATCATTTTTTAAACGTGAAAAAGTTTTAATGATTCTGTGCAACAAATGTTAATGTGTTCAAAATTGCCTTCATTATTTGATATATTTCGCATTTTTATTGGTAACTAACATTTAAAAATCTTAATTTTGATAGTGTATGTCAGTAGTGGAACCATTCTCTGCCGTAAATCCTAGTAGTGTACTATGTAGACGTAGATGCACGTGCAAAGTAGCGCATGGGAACAAATGCGGTTAATTCATGGTATCCAATATTTTTCAGCAATTACTTGATATTTTTAATTTTCTCTAATTGCAGTTAATGGACGTAATGAAAACTTCAGGACAATATGACGAATATTAATATTGGAATCATGTGGAAATCAAGCGGCGAATACGATCCGCTTGCTTCAATTAGATTAAGTAATTCAATTTGTTAAAAGCGAGAAGAAATCTATAGATGAACCCTCCATCGATACAGTATATATAAGAAACATGTTTGTTTAATATTCTTAGTTTCTGTCAGAGTGATGAATCCATCTCCATTTTCTTAGAAGGGCCACAGCTCCCTTACATTAACTCGCCACACGAACACTCGTATGAAGTGATTGGGAAGTCTAAATTTATAAATGAATATGTGAACAATGCCTCCGGAACAGTTAGCCATCCGGGTTGTCACAGATGTGTTACTTACCTCCTCCGCCCAACCTTTACTTTCTGGTCTTTTTCTTTTATTTTACACCCTTTGATTTATTCCGAGAACTGCTTCCTGAGATAATATCGTGCGTCATCACGCTTTTAGTTGACCCGGGTGCGTTATTTGACCTCTTTAAAATCCGATCGGAGTAGCTGATGCATAATGAGCAAAGGGACTGAAAAGGAGGAGGAATTGGAATTTTTGTCTTTCACCAACGTATGAGAAATAATTCCGAACTTACAAACCCTGCAATAAGTCATATTGCAAGACCTTTCAACTTAAAAAAACATATCGAAAGTGAGCATCAAAAATTTTGTCCAATAACTCGATCCTTCATCTACTCTCATTGCTGTCCGCAAGTTTCTGGTCCAGGTATATTCACTCTTCTTAAATCTCCTCCCTACAATTCTTTTTCCCTCTAGCTATTTTATGAGCATTATTTTCTTTCTTATGACACGGCAAGAATTGTTGTAATTTATATTTTAACTCCTTTTTCCGTTGCGACAAATATCAGTAAATTTACGCGTTGGATTTTAATGCATTATATCTTAATTTTAGGCCCGATATTCCCCTCCTGTCCTCCGCCTAATAGTTTTCCCATAGGTAGATTTTTATTTTACTCACAAATTTATTTCCGTAGCCATTGGTTTCCGTTAGCTCATCGCCTTCAGAACTTTATCAGTCCTATTCTCTCAACCTTTTGTTTTTCTTATACCCTCCAGGAAGTTTTATTCTCCATATTTTCTATTTTGCTATTCAACTTTCGTTCCTGGACTTGTAGATATTATTTTTAATCTTGACCATATTTCGACATGCGGTGAAGCAACTTCGGGACTTATAACTATTGGAAAGGGATTATTATTTCAAAGAAATTTTATATGTATTGTTATACATTCCTATCTTATGTATTTTCCCAAAGAAATTTTTGTGTGTATATTTTATGTCTACAGTCCTGGTTTACCATTTTCTTTCCTCAAGTTTGTACTCTTATCGGAACAATTCTTACCGCAACAGATGGAATGCACGCTCGATCACAGTAGGTGTTCCGCCAGGAAATTCGCTCCTTTTTGCTGGAGTTCATTTTGTGTATCCCATTTCCTATGCCTTTTTTATTTCGGTATTATTTTTACTCGCATTCAGTATTATCTTCTTTTATCTCTTGGGCTTTTGTTTATCTTCAATTTCCTCGTTTAATTATTCCTTAACACCAAGCTGATAAGAAAATACATAAATCTTGGATTGATCAAATTCCTTTATATTCCACTGATGACTTAGTCCAACCCGGTGAAGATAATTTCTAATTAAAGAGAGAGTGGCTGAATTAAGAATTTGATAAAGCCTTTCGACTAAAAAAACCGGCATAGAGATGAAATATAACTGAGATTTAAATAAACAGGAAGTTATATAATTAAAATTTTTCTGATAATCAAAGATAAGTTAGTCTAAAATGTTGGAGGAATATAATACGCAGGAAGTATTAATTGCCTTTGGTAATCCAGAAAGTGGAACGAATCGATTGTAAATACATATTCTACGTTTTTATTTTTTATCTACGATGCTAGGATATTGAAAGAGTAAATTTTGAAAGTTACAATGATATTTATTAAAAATCATTGTGTTTTTTCTAACTACTACCTTGATCAAAAATTTCCCGGAATTTATTCAGAAAATTAAAAATTATTTATTAAAATTAGTAATCCCCATCGACTGCAACACACTTATGCCAGCGCTTGATCCAATCCTCGAAACATTTTTTATATTCGGTTTTCGGTATGTCCATCAGTGCTTCCTGCGATTTTTCCATTACTTCCTCTCGGCTGCTAAAACGCGTTCCCCGTAATGGTTTTTTTAACTCGATTGAACAGAAAGAAGTCACAGGGAGCCAAATCAGGTGAATTCGGTGGCTGTTGGATGGTATTTGTTGCATTTTTCGTCAAAAAATTACGAATAATGATAGCACTGTGCGACGGTGCGTTATCATGGTGCAAAATCCACGAGTTTTCTGCCCACATTTCTGGTCTCTTTCGGCGAATTGCTTCACGCAAACGTCTCATAACGCCCAAATAATACTCTTTGTTTACTGTCTGGCCTTCTAGCAAAAATTCATGATGCACTACACCGTTGAAATCCGTCAGCATTGCCTTCTTTTTTGACTGAAAACGACGTGGTTTTTTTGGTCTCGGCTCATTTGGTGAACGCCATTCACTTGCCTGATGTCTGGATTGCGTGTCGTACTCATAAACCCACGTCTCGTCTCCAGTAATGATCCTTTTGATGAATGTGGGATCGGATTCAGCCTCGCAAATCATGTCTTTTGCGACGTCAACACGGTCTCTTTTTTGCATGAAATTGAGGTCTTTTGGCACCAACTTTGCTGCAACACGACGGAAACCCAAATCATTAACCACAATGTCTTGGGCGGATCCATAGGCAATGTTCAAGTCCTCCGCTATTTCTCTGATGGTTAATTTGCGGTTATTGACCAACATTTCTTTTACTTTATCAATTTTTTTACCGACTTTCGATGTCGATGGTCTGCCACTGCGTTCATCATCTTCGATTGACTCACGACCACTTCTGAACCGCTCGTGCCACTGGTAAACGACCGTTTTTTTTAGAGAATCGTTGCCGAAACACTTTTCCAACATTTCCAACGTCCGTGCGCCACTAAATCCGTTTTTACGCAAAATTTAATACAAGTTCGTTGTTGCAAATTTAAATCCATTTCTGCAATTGTAAAAAATCGCCAACACACACAGAGATAGATGTACTCTTGGCTACGTAACTTTTGCAAATGTCAAGTTATGACACTAAGATTTAAAGGGAATATCAACAACAGATGTACCAATTTAACAAAAAAACAGAACTCAAATCGGAACGATGGGAGCGCCACACGGTGGTTATTCCGGGAACTTTTTGATCAAGGTAGTATGTGAATAGGCTGTTAGTAGAATTTTGCCGCCAGGGACAACGCATTTTCACTAACAAGTTCTCACTGTCTCCTTATATCGTACATTACTTATACCAGAATAAGGAAATTTATTCGTATATTAAACAATCTTTGTGAAAGGGAGTGGTTTTTATTTTGATTATCCATTGTAGATTATCCTCCAAAACTCCGTGGTATTCGTTCATCTAATCCCTAATTTTTATCTATTTGATCCTACGTATCTTCTATAACAAATGCCTCCTACTGCTCCTACTGATTCGTACTACCAGTTCTTATCGCTACGTTTACAATGCCCTTGTCTCTTTCAAATATCTTTTCCCTCTGTATCTGTTATTTTACTTTTATGTCTACTAATATATTTAAAAAAATCCTGATATTATTTCTGTTATATCCCAATTAATTTTCCTACATTACCAAATTGCACTGAAATTTCATTAAAATGAAAACTCCTTCCATCACATCGAATAGATAGTATGGTGTTATTGCCATTTTGTGTGATGTCTCGATTCCTATGATTTTCTAGCTGTTTATTGATGGGTTATGATTTTATTATTGCTTTCCTGGAATATTCTATATATTCTATATTCATACTAAGTACAGTCATGTTCCTTATTTTCTAATTTAAGAACAAATATTGGTAGTCTTGCTCCTTCAGACTTCACAAATATGAAGTCATGAAGAAACTTAATGGTGTTCCATGATTGCTTGGTGACTAACAAAGTAACTTTGAACTCTCCAAGTGACTGACCGTTATGCTTCAATTCTCCCCTTTACACAGCTTAAATGAACATTTTGTCTAATATCATTATCAAACTTGCCTGAAAAATAAATTTCCAAGATAAATTTAATTTTAAAAACCTCCTAAGTTGCAAAAATTTATGTGAATGAAAAATTTCTGTGAATTTTAATGAGCCTCTTGTTTAACAAGACTCAAAAATGAATTGCATAGGAAGGAGCCTCTTACAAGAATTTCAACTAAAATGTAATGTATATCGGATATGGTATATCTTTCATAAGGATAATAACTTTCTTCCTAAGGCATCAATAGGCCAAAGATACAAAAAAATTAAGTAAACATTTTTATAAAATTGAAATAAATGTGTAATATCAATCAATAATATCGCTATAAATATCATTTGGGCTTTACAGACTTTCAACTTCCATGTGCAAGAATGTCATAGTTGAATACATCAGCGAAGAATTGAGAAAGTTGATTTCACACCCTATTCCACGAGCAGTTATTATGATAGTGGATAAAATTTTTCTTTCACGCCTAATATTGGGTAGGATTAATGTATGGGGAAGAACGAAATGTGTGGCGCATTGAGATTCGGGATGGGTAGTTTTAGGAAGAGGAATAAGATATAAGATTATAACTTATTTTTCAACATCTTTCTAGAGGAAATGATAAACATGATATGGGAGGAATTGGAGATGGGAACGAAAAGAGGTGGAGAATTCATAAAATCAGTTAGTTTTTCGAATGATCAAGCTTTAGCACACTTAACAGCTAAGGTTTTAAAGTCATTGTTGAGCGAATTAAAGAATCAATATGATAGATATGGGGTACGAATCAATGTAAGAGAAACGAATGTAGTGGGGTTTCCGATAGGAGGAAGACTTATTTAAACATTATTATCGGAGGGAAAAAAGTAGGTGGAAGAATTTATATGTATTGAAAATACCATGGACCAAAATAGTCAGAGTAGTAGGGACATAAGAAGAATCCGGTTAGTCAAAGATGATTTCACAAGGAGGGAATTGATGACAGAAAAGTTAAGTAATGAGGCTAAGAAAAGACTACCTAAAACTGAATGAGGTATGGATTTATACGGCTCGGATGTAAAAGTAAAAAGATGGGAATAGATGGTTAACTTTTGAGATGTAGGTATGATGAAGCTTGGTAAAGGTAAAATGGATAAATAGGAAAAAACGGAAAAGTACTAAGGACATTTGTTGTCTCAGCCGTAACTTTGTGGAATTTGCATAACATATTGCAATGTAATGAAATAATTGACTTTGTAATTCCACACACTTCAATTCACACCACACAACTCAATTGAAAGTGTGTGGAATTACAAAGTCAATTATTTCAATTCATTTCAATAT
The DNA here is from genome assembly GCF_022747635.1 of Hetaerina americana. NCBI lineage: Eukaryota > Metazoa > Arthropoda > Insecta > Odonata > Calopterygidae > Hetaerina > Hetaerina americana. The sequence goes on from NW_027286763.1 coordinate 42,421,514, forward strand.
ACTAAGGACATGATTGGTAAGAAGGCAGATTTGTGGGAAGAAATCCAATCTTAAAAAGGTAGAAAGGATGGATGCATAGCATTTTTATTGGCAATGGCTAGCTAATAACGGTGATAGAGAGGAATAAGTTATGCAAGCGAGGTGGGGTAGAAAAGGAAGTAGTTATTGGACGGAATGAAGATGGATAGTATATTTACGGAATTGAAGAAGAGTTTATTTTATTGCTGGAAGTCAGGTTTTTTCTTTTGAGACGAGTTAAGAAATATAGGGAGGGAAAAGTCTCTATTCTCCAAAAAACCTACCTACCAAATATTATGTCAGTGTGTGCGTGTGTGTGAGTATGTATTGCCGTAAGAAAAATAAAGTATAGATTGAATATAATTAAAAAATTTTTAAATTCTAATGCTTCTTTAATAATTTCTTTGAATTTAAAATAAAAGTTCAAATTGCGGTAGATTGAACTGGAGGAAGATAAAAATTTAGAGCGCGCAGATTCACACCTTATTAGTCTGAGCATCATCATCCTTCCCAGAATCCCTGTACTTTCAAAACTTAATTTTCCGATAATACTCCTACAAATAAAAGGGTGCAGAAATAACCTACCATGATATTTTTCTAGAAATACTTTCATTAAGGATTCGGGATATATTCAAATATATTTGCTATGTTTTATTCAGGAGAGACATGTCCTCCCTCCCCTGAGGGTCTTAATCAACCAAGAGGCTTATTCCCCAGTCCTCCGCACTTTTGTCCCAGGGCGCGGTGGAGAGACAAGTCTGATTAATGGCCTGCTTGCGGCGTCATGAAACCTGGCACCGATCCTTATTCCTGTTACATCACAATTGAAGAATATATCTTCTTCCCTTAAAAAAATATAAATATCCGGAAACTCGTTTCCTCACATGAGAAGGCCTCCAATACTTTGCCATTAAATTCGAACTCACTGTAATTTATTGCTCGTAGTATGAACCTGACTAAAGGGTGAATTAACCAAGAAAGTAATTGGAAGTAATTAATCCTTGAAAAGAGAGCATTGTCATGTGCGTCCATAGATATTACGTCTGCGTTTCACACGTCCAATGTGTAACTTCCCTTGGAAAAATGAGAAAATTTCAAAAACATCTTTGCATTGGTACATGCTTACTTGATGTTGTTGCTGTCAAATATTTAAGGGGAAAGATTTTGGATGACAAATGGAGCGGTAATAAGAGTTATAAAACCTTTTAGAAGAACATCTGGAATAGATACGTAAATTTTTCCATTGCGTAAGTTCCTTTAAAATGTTACTTTACTGATCATATTATTTTTATAAGTAGAAATGAGTTTAACTCCAATATAAGCCGTGATATTACCCTTAAAACGGGCTATTTTTTGTTTGAATTGAAAACAATGAGATTACTTAATTTGATAATTGAGAGGAAAAAATAAAATTTAAGCCAAATTTTACCTATGTAAAAAATGATTAATGTACTTGTAAGCGTATCGTTTGCTTAAGCTTCTAATGTGATTGCTTCTTACCTTACAGAACGTAAAAATTCTCTACATTAACCCTTTAGGAGCTACAACTTAAATTATTTTGAGAACGTTAAAATTTTATAAATAAATCATGATAAAATTTAAAGAAGCCCAAACTAAAGAAAAGAAAAATATACCACTCAGCACAAATCTGAAACCCTCCTTTAAAAAAATGAATCCGTATCGTAGAAATGTATTTTTTTGTCCTATTCTCTTCGAAAAGAGAGAGAGAGTACATAATTATTTGCCAAAATATTATTAGACTAGCAGCAGGTAGCTAATAAGCTATTTAAAAAATTCTTACAGTTATCATTAAAAGTATTGAAAAATAATTGTATTCACATAAGTGGTGAGAAAAATTCATGATTCCCCAGTATGAATATTTTCAGCTTTGCGTAAATGCAATTGAATTGGCAAAATTAGTACCTTCATCTTTAAATTTAGTTTGTCTTTTATCAAAAGAAATTCATTCAGGAAAAGTTAAAATTCACGAGTTATGGCACATGTACCAGTTTGCTTGCATTTATCATCAGTCAGTGCATGTATGTTGTTATCTGAAAAAAGACTTTTTATTCGTTTGGTCATTCACCCACCCACAAAAATCTTATATAAACTTTAACACAGTGATAAACCAGCAGCTTAATGGGGATCCAGAAATTCCAGCATAGTTTCTAGAATTTCATGTTGACCTGGATTAAGTTCTTTCAATGACTGACTCGTTCGAAGGGCGTGGGAATAGTCTCATAATTTAGCCGCTAGTAGGTACAAGTAGGGAACCGGCATTTCCCTGCTACTCCCGTCGCTTTAAAATTATTATTATTTGGTATTCTACCATTTCAGGTAGGTTTTGGATGGAGATAGATGGGTACACTCTTGCACTTCTTCGTCTCGCCAAGCAAGAAAAATCCTCTTCAGTTTTTACTGTATTACTGCCGTAAATTCCGCTATGCAAAGCTTTCTTGTGATAACGACCTCGGAAGCCTTGCCTCTCCGAGTGCCGAGCACAGAATATGGCCCAGCGAGCCGAATTCCGAAGTCACCAGGACTTATATTCATCTTTTGTCCATTATTAGGTCGTTTAATAAATAATTGAGGCGGTTTCCCGTTGCCCTTCTCAATGGTGTTTCCTTAATGTAACACAATCACTATCACGATAGATAACCGCATTAATCTACCCGAAGGTCGGTTTGAAAGGTGAAGATATAGATTACCCACTAGTAAGCCCATCGATATGTGATTTTTGCACATGAGGATGGGGGGTGCTGCCTAAGGTTATCCTCCAAGATCCGGTATCCGAAAAATCACCCAGCTTGTGTGACGCTGATGATGCGGAGAGAAACCAGACCCTACGGGGAGGAGCTCAACGCTCTACTCTCTCTACTGGTAGTCTCCCTCATTTTTATATATGCTGATTTTTCATTTTTTAATGCCATTTACATATATTCACCGTGTCAATATTCGTATTAATGGCTAAACTTTCGTTAATTTGCTGAAAATTCATCTTTATCCTTTTGTAATCATCGAATCAAGGGCAATGCCATCAAACCCTTTAATCATTATTGCAGACTTCAATGAATTAATCGAATATTCGTATCAAGGATGAAATAATTTTTTATATTCGTTGCTCATAATCGAACAGTGCATAAAATATAGAAATGTCTCAAGGGAGTACCTAGGAAATGCTATATGCGGAATGATGTATTTGATATTATAAATTATATTTTTTTAATTTTAGCCGTATTTAGTTGACATCCATTGACAAGGAGTTTTGTACAACTGGAAATAGTGAAGAGAGAATGATTTTTCCTGTGATCACGAAAACAAGGTTTTTAATATTTTCTCGGCATGCCATCTTTTGCTTTTTGCAATACACACTGGTATGTCCCGACCATCTCCCTTGGAAATCTTGTTCTCACAGTTATTCTTTTCCAAAGTTTCCATCCTTTTTTCGTTCTTCTTCCTAATTTTAACATATTTATCTTCAATGAAGTATTCAGCATATGAAGGCCCAGAGGAGTGAAGGGGACGAGGAGCACGCAGGAAACCCCAGTGCTATAGAGAGAGATAGTGAAATAACTTCAAAACTCTCCCATTTTCTTTGGAACCGTGCTCATTTCTTTCCCAAAATCAATTTTGGCTCTCTTCATGCTCCTTTCCTTCCATCTTAAGCAACCTGAGTTTCGGACGCCCTTCTCATCGCCTTGCTCATCCCCGTTAATTACGCGCCACCTATTGGCACGTCCTGTCATAAGATCCAAATTTATCGCGGTGGGAGCGGACCCAATTAATTTTAATGCCTCGCGTGTTTCGCCTCGCTCGTTTTGCGTCCCGAGCGCACTCGTTTGGGACCCGCTCCCGTCCTCGAAAGTTCCCTTATTGCGTTCATCACGACTTGCTGTTGCGGGGCAAATGATGAATTTCCCATTGGGCGACGCCAGCCACGATAATCAAACCCATGCCTCTGTTGAGTATCTCTAATTTGGGCTCTTCGGTAACAAAAGTATTCATTTAATTAAATGTTGAGCAATTACTAGATAATAACACTTTACCACTAAATAAAAGTGGACGAGGATTTGTTATTCCAAATCATCCCGAGGACCTGAATATTATGTGGTGCATCGAAAAAATGGTGCATTACCTGGTCAATTTTAACCCCGTGGAAAATTTTTATTAATTGGGCATTATATTCCGATCACTCCATATTACACCTAAAGTTACAAATTCTGCAATCTAGAGTAATATTGCTAGCCGGTATGCGGCTAATTGATCGCCATTCAACTCTGAGTAACCTTTCTTGATAAATTTTTGCGATATTTAATTGCTATTATATTTTGTTCAGTTTACCCCCAGCAGACAAACGAAAGGTATAAATTTCATAGTTTTTTTCATAGTTTTTTTTATAGTTTTCATTTCACAGTTTCGGTTAGGGGAGTACTTTTATGATTTTGTCTAATGCCTTTAGAAACGAAGTATCACATGATATCAACACATTTAAAGCCGAATATATTCAAACTTGCTGTTATTTCTATTATCATATAAACGAGATAAACTTTATTTATATCATCATTATTCATATCATCATATATACTCGTATATCATCATCAAACCTGTCAATTTATATCATAACTCTAATTAACTGGCATATGTATTTATTGGTTTTCAACACGTACTCTCATAGTTAGCACACCGAGTTATCATGGTAAAAAAACCGAGTTGATGTTGACTTATTTTACCTTACGTTTCATACTTACTTGCATGAAGTTTCCGTGCAAATGGATTACAAATATTATCAAATGTTTCACTGCCGTTACATTTCAATGGAGAAGTAACGATTTTATTGGCTGAGCATTAATTTCGGTTTGAATATAGATACAATAAGTTACGGGAACCTAAATTAATCAAGTATTTCCCTCTATTATTCCATTTCCTCGGGTTTAAGTGAGCTTCATCCATTGCTATTTCCAATAATAACCAATTAATAACGTACCCCTTGCATGAAATTTTACGCATTACGATCTTGAGTTGACTTCCCCACCCTTTAGAATTGATTAATAAATTCTCATCACGGACCCCATTCAAAATTTACTTAGATCGATCGAATATGACTTGACGTAATTTCCCGCCAACCCTAATGGAGGGTGTTAATTCAAACCCAGTGTAAACCGTGTTGCATTAATCCATTTAATCCAACTCGGCGATAAAGCTATTCCGCCGTGAGTCCTTTGTGCGGACGAAATGCTGGTCGTGGAGGAGCTAGCTCTTTGCACATGACTCAAAGCAGACTCAACAGGGTTTTATGAGCAGTGTGAGGCTCTGGACTCCAGCCTTAATCTCTCAGGTTAGCGACTTACTCCCTATCCTTACATGATCGTCTTTGAAAATTTAAGTTCTTTAGCTAACTTGACCGAGAAAGCATTATTCCAGGGGCGTTCTATCTGATGATTGCTAACTCTCTACGTGTCCTGTGAAATTCCTGCCACGAATTAAGTGGGTAGTTACACTTGTATTGGTGTCATATGCATTTACTTTATTCCTCAAGTGCAGCGGATGGTTGAAAAATACAGGAATACATCCCAGGTTAAAATATAACTGTCAGGAAAATTTGCATGTTAAGCATCACGATATATTCCTGTAGAGTTTGAAGGAACAAAATTATTTTAATTATGGATATTTCATTCGGAATGGAGAAATTAATAAAATATTTTTTATCACGCAATCCTCTGATAGTTAAATAAAGAAAACTAAGTATTGTTTGTAAAAATATGTAAACTATGCTGTTGGAGTTTTAAGTTTAACTCTTGAGCCTGGCTGTTAGAGAAGATGAAGGTAATGGTTTGAATGGTTTGATGAAGGCAATAAGGTTTTCAAAAAATAGGAAAACTAAGATATACATAGAAGTGGAAGGAATAACCTAGAACAGGCGTAACAGTCCACCCATTTAGGAAGTGTTTTCGGAGTAGGGGAGAAATGTACTAGGAAGTACATTTAAAGAAGAACTGTATAAGATAAATAAGATTTTACAAAGAGGCAGAGTTGATGACAAAATTCCTAAGTAACAATGTAAATATGAAATAGTAAGAGCGTAGTGTGTTTTTATACGATTCGAAATCTTGATGTCATTGAGGCAAGGATATAAGCGTAGATATTGCTATTACCAGATGTCCACCGGTTTTGGGCAGGTGGACCATAGTTCTATGTAGTACTGCTGCTTTGTAGAGCTGCTAAACACTAACGATCATAGAAAAATATCCTTAAACCATATTCCACATATTACAAAAACTTGTTTTGCAGCCCTGTATACTTTTTATCTCCCTTAATTTCATCAAAGATGCCTATTTTTCTCCTCCAACTACCTTGATTTCCCAGAACTCTCCCCTCAATTACCAAATTACCATCTAAATCCTCCCACTGCCTCTTAGTGTCTCCTGCATCCACTTGTCCTGCCTTCTTCGAATTTCCGTCTCTCTGTCCCTGACATGCGTAGAAATTCATCTTTTGTTTTCCTTTCCGTCCATTTTATTTTTCCATTCTTCTCCTCACCCACGTCTCATAAGTTTCCAATCTACGTTTTCTCTCTTGCCTTAACGACCGAGTTTACGGGTCATCAAAATTATGATCCTCAAGTAATTCTTCACTAGCCTTTCTCTGTGTACCCTTCTCTATATTACCTGTCATTAGCTTCCGCCTTTAGTTAAGGCTTCTTTACCTAACGCAGTACTTTTTATGAATTCCTTATTACACTGCCACCGACGTCAAAACATTTCGTAAGTATTTGATCAATTATGTTCGCACCTGTACTAGATTATTTGTGTGTCCCCCAACTTCAATTTTTACCTTAGCCATTATTTTTTGAGAATCTAATTAGCCTCTTACATTTATTAATTTTCATTCCTCTCCTTTGACATCGGTTTTGCATAGCTAAGCTAATGCTTGGCTAACTTGGCAGACTATGACAATAAGTTTGAGTATCCATAAACATAACTTATTTCATGGGTCCCCCAACTACTTTCATCCCGCATCCAATCGTTATTAATCCTTTCTGGCTCTTTTCTCCTCATTTATATGGAAAATATCAGGTAATAATGGACTCTTATTTTTCCCTTTCTCCTGCCAAACACTTTGCGTTTAGATTCCCCATTTGCTATCCACTTCTGTGAATCCGAGTTGTGCTGGTTACCGATAAGTCGTCTATCCCTTCAGTTTACTATCTTCTGCAAAATATTCAGGCTTCTCTCATTACATTTGCTCCGATAAAGAAACATAAATTATTTTCAGGAAATACTGCGGTGGTGACATTTTTGAAGGAATTACTTGAGACAAATTTCTCTTGTTACTGGTTTTACTTATTAACTCTTCGTTTTCAGTGTATTCAGCTGTTATTCAAGACATCAAAATACCTTTGTCGGCTTCATTCACTGGAAGGAATTGCAATTGCTTAAAAAGGAAGATCGCTAATAAAGTTAAACAAAATTGAGCACATTTGACTTTGTTTATATGATATGAAGAAATTAATCTTTAAAATGAGGCATGCATACATATGGTCAAATTGAGTAGATTCAGGCGAGATGTGGTGGAATTCGAACATAATAAAGAAAATATAGTAAAAATGTCCTCTAGATAGTGTACGAGGGGGGACCCAAAAATAACAGGAATATTGTTGTAGATTCTTTATTTCTCAATATATTTACATTAAATTTTGTTCACCTTCAAAGTATTCCCCATTGAACACAATGCACTTCTCCAAACGATGCTTCCATTGTTCGAAACCACCGCTGCCGAGAGGGTGGTATGAGCCGGCAAGTGAGATAGCGAGGGACAAATTTGGCTGCAACCCTTTTCATATGCAAATCTTCAGATAGAATCCTCGGAATTGAACTCCATGAAACTCCAGACATCTCCCAGAGTTTATTAATGGTTCTGCGACGGTCTTCACGAATGAGGGCATTGATTTTGCCGACGTTTTCGTCAGTTCTTGATGTTGACGGGCGGCCTGAACGGGGTTGGTCTTCAATTGACATTTCACCATATTTGAAACGTTTAAACCACTCATAGACTCTGGTTTTGCTTAGTGCAGCTCCCCCATAATCAGTCTTTAGCATTACAATAGTTTCCGCAGCCGATTTCCCCAACAGGAAACAAAATTTCACCGCAGCGCGTTGCTCTTGATAATCCACCATCACGTTTTTCTCCGAAATGAAAAAAGTTGTTTCGCTGAAACAGCTCTCTCTCACGGACGGACCGATCCAGTCACAGCGACGGCGCTGCGAATTCTGACGCTGGAAGCGTGAGCCTGACGTACGACCGGCCGACCGGCCGAACAAAGGCTTCCCCCACTCTCGCTCCCCACCGCACCCCAATTCCCGTTACTTTTGGGTCCACTCTGGTATATAGCTGAAAATCGTTAACTTTACTTACGATGAGGTATATGGCGTTCTATTTGTGAATGCTCCGATGCACCTTGGCGCAATTCAGTTTTTTTCATTCATTGTCCAATAATTGATGAGACGTATTTAAATGATTTAAATCAAAGATACTGTTGAAAATATGAGTAGTATGTTTTTAAACATTTCCGTATTAGATAAGTGTAGGGATTTGTATAAAAATAATTTGCCATAAATATTATTTTTAAGTTCTAGTTTATTTAATACGTAAAAATATGGATTCTACCTTACATATGAACCATTAGACATATTTGACTTATATTTGGTGTACAATGGATGTCTGCATAAGAGATTTACTGCTGCATAAATGATTCATTATTAACTTTGTTTTTATAAGATAAGAGGAGTTACAGCTCGATGCAGTGAAATATTATTATCTGTTTTTTGTTTACTTTTTCCGCTTGTGACTTTATAACCGAGAGGATGTATTGATTTCCTTATTCTTTTACTTACTATTCATTTAATGTTGCTTATATTCTATCCAAATACCTCACTCATTGCTTTCCTTTATTAATTTCACGTATTGCCTCACTTTGTGTTTATTGAATTTCCTGATAGTAAATTAACATTTCAGTGACATCCTGTAATGTACTAGCGATAAACATTTCTAATTGATTTTATGCCAGAATAATGCCCAAAAGTAGTAATTAATAAACGTGAAGAATTACCGAAAGATTAAAAAGCAATTTAAAAATGTTTTACATTTTATTTGAGGCATATTAATACTTACGAGTAGATTTGTATGTTTCAATCGTTTCTTGTCTGTTTAACGTACTAAATAAATGTTTACTAATGCAACACGGTTGAGCTTTCACGGAATACCTGTCGGTGGGAAATGCAGGCCGGAAAATCATCTACCTCTGCCTAATTCTCCGTTCCTGCGGTCACATTCAAATGAGCCAAAACGTCGGATGGTGGTAATGCTGCCAATTTGGGGCAAGAGGATGTTCACAAATATTGCAAAATGAGCATCAGTCATACTCACCGCTAAAATTAGTTACGTTCGTTAATTGTTATTGGTGTATCCAGTGCCAGTATCAGCGTTATTGACTTAAATTTGTAGTTTATCTGGGGAATAGTATGCACTTTTTCTATACACTAATGCATTTTTACTATGCGCTAATGCACTTCTACTATGTACTAATATTAAAGATCTGGTTTTTGAAAATTTCGAGGTATTTTGCAGGGATGGAGAAGGGTATATTTATGGCCAAATCCCTTATTGGTTCACTGGAATTTTATAATCGCCGGTGTAGCAGCTAGTACTGAGAGCTTAGTTTTGACTGAATATCGTATTATTCAGAATAATAATAATAATAGTAATTTGGGCGAGATTGAGACTGTGGCAGTCCTTTCTTCAATCTACGAGTAATCCGTCGTCAAATGCATGCAATGAAAATGTAATTACATTTAGATGCTAAATGACATGAAAAAATATAGATAATGACAATCGATTCACCATGAAGAATCATCAATACGAATAGTGTAGAAAGGTATAAAAAATTAGGGGAGAAACGTAATAAATAAGGCGAAAAAACTTACTGCAGGAAAACACCCACGCATGAAGGGGGGTGTGAAAAACTGGCGAAAACCTACAGATATATAATGCTAATTTTGATATCTATTAAATTGAGGAAAAAAATAATAATTAAAAATAAATCAATGCATGAAAAATAAAAGAGAAATCGAAAGGAGAACTGATAAACGCATATAAATCTGGAGACCGGAATGGGGAGGAGGGAACGCTTACTTCAAGGATACAACAACTACTTAGCGTCTTGTTGCACTCGCCTTCTGCTCTACCTTGCCACAATTAAAAAATGAACTATTGTATCTGTTGTAACGCTACTCTACATCAAAAACTGTAGGAGATAGGTATTAGACCATGCATGTAATACTTCCGCTCATCCATCCGGAGATTATGGATGAAACAGAGTGGCTTGGCCTGAAATGTTGAAATCAAAGTTAAGGCTATGCTGGAAAGTGCACGTGACTTGATTCTGTGCATAATTCATTTAATTTATTAATTATTTTTATAAAGTAAGAGGCATTAACTCAAGGTTCGTGTAGAGTGCGCCCTTAATAGTTCATAAATTTAAATTTAAATTTAATTTACACTTCCGGCTACAACAATAATTTCTTATCAGAGTTTGTTATGTATGTGTCCACCACGGCGAGATAGGTGTGATTGAGTGTTGTGTGCCAACGCACTGAGTCTGAAAATGTGGAAAGTCAAGGAATTTTGCATAAAAAAGTGGTAATCGGCGTTAATCATTGTCCGGAACACACGAGATTGTTGAGGCAGTAAAACCTCAAGCCTGCAACAAGGCCATCAAGATAATTAAATACTGTTGGGTGCATTCATCTCCTAATTATTCTGCTAATGCTCTACTAGTCTGTGTTCACCAACGAAATAAAATTGTTTAGTAGAATACGCCAGGAAAAATTTGGCTCTAAAATATATCTTTCCCTTTAAAGGAAAAGTTGGCAATCTCTTTAAAATATTAAGATCTTCTTATTCTTGCGCGACATACCAAATGCCTGCTGGATTTAATGGTTTTTTTGCTCAGATAGAGAAGGATGTTGACGGTATTTCGTGATGGAAAAGTAGTTTGTTTGCTACTTCTGGCTATATTACAGTACTTAACTTTTTGTGATGGATGAGTTACTTACTTACATACTCTGTTCACGAACGGAAGAGCACTCCACATTAAGGGTTGAAATCATAGCCGTGCACCCTTGGATAGGTACAGATGGGAAGAAGAAAGGTAGGTTAGTGATGAAGAATGAAGAACCTGAGGGCGTCGTCCGTAATTGACGTCACGTAAGTCGAGGTTCGGGGACGTTTTGTTCAAAGTTCGATAAGCTTGATGTCCCCGAAGAATCATTATAATGCATGATTCATCGGGACTCTACAGTCTCCGTGAAATAGAATTGATGCTGTGAACCGTATTTTTGACTTCTCATTTAATAAATAGAAATTGTTTAAAATCATATGTGATTAATTTATTTTTTAATTTGCGTTAAGTAGAAATATAGATATGAAACTATGGAGAAACTTAACAAGAATAGTCTTTTTTGAAGAAAATTTCGTTCGTTGCCTTAACATAATAGCCCGATGAATGTCATAGTAAATAAAAATTCTTAAGAAGAAACTAGCATAGCTTATTAATTCAGCCCAAAACTATGAACACGCTATTTACATAAACTTCGTGGGACTGCTTCCTTGTGCTTTCTGTGGAAGTATCTCTAATGCAAAGAGTTACCGACTATTGATGACGAGGTTACAATGTGGGATTAGTTTTTACACAAGTTAAATTGCATTATAGAAAATATATGGGTAGTAGTATTAATATTTTCCAAGTTTTTGTCAACTTCTGATTATTCACCTGGATCTTGGTGCTATCTACATTTGATACTCAGGGGTTTTTTTCGAGGAATTTGTGTCGCTTTCTTTGTTGAGTTCCCGATATAGATGGGTTGAGAAATCTGTTCAGTGTAGGCACGCATAACTACACATACCTAATTTAATAATAGCCTCAAGTCAAATTTTACGAGTAGCAATGGAAATCAGCCTAAATTTTCAGGTTAAATACATATACAACAACGTTTGTACTACTTCTAAAGTATTAGAAGTATACGTGTACATGCATCAGTCACTAAAATATATATCTTATTCATGTTACTTTACTCTATCTCCTACCAAAACACTCCTTTCATTTGCTTTATGTTATTAATTAAACCACTGAGCGTTTGGGTAAGTAACAATTCGAACTGTTATTGCCCATGTTAAATGAGTTTGTAATTTTCCACAGACTTTATTTTAGGTTACTGTAAAATAAAGTCTATGTACTCTTATTCTTGGATTCATGTATGAGAATCCCTCGGTGGCGTCGATTATTTTATTTAATTCAGGTGAACTGTCAAAAATGCCATAAGGTCTAAGTATCAAATGATGCTAATTTCAAATTATGCTAAGGAGTATGAAAATATAAATAACCTGGTATATATAGATGTTTCTCTTAGACGCGCACTAATGACCAATCACAACTCATTTTTTTCCATAAATATGGTCAATGTATAAGACGGAGTAATATTTTCACCGCGTTTAATAAAACGTGCTTGTTATACCTTTTATTTTCTTGCGCTACGGAAAAGTGGAACGAAAATATTTTTAAATCCGCTTTCGCCCGTTGTGTGGCAAACCAAAATGAAGAGAGTAACCCAAAAGCGAGAGCGCGATGGATACAAGGGGTGTTGCGGTTGAATGGATTATAATCTCGCCCAGCAGGCAACAGCCACGACTGCTAATCTCTTCCTTCCACATCCACTCCCATTTTAACTCTCCCCATCTCTCGCCTCCTCTTCCTGAACTCTCCTTCCTGCTTGCACTCACATCTGCTCCATCGCATCCGTCTCTCACCCATCGATCTCTTTCGGCTCCAGTTGCTGCTGCTGCATGCAAATCTCTCGTTAAACGCTTCGCTGCGTCTTTGTTCCACTCAAGGCTTCTTGAGAGACTACGCCTTGCTCCGGGCCCTACAGAGTAGGAATCTAATATGCTTCGACGGTTTCCCAGCTATTTCTAATCCCGTGCCTATTGCGGTTTTGTGTTGTTCCTTTTCCCATTTTCATTAGATCCCGGCTCGTCACCGCAGGTCCATATTTACACGTTCCCCTACTCTTGTTGTCCGTAAGTGAATCGTGATCATTATTTGGATGTTCCCGAGGAGTGAAATGAAAGAGGATATATTTATATATATATATATATATATATATATATATATATATATATATATATATATATATATATATATATATATATATATATATATATAATGCTCGAGCGAAATGCTTTCTCGGTATTTTCCGTGATTCAATGATTTATTCGCCAACTACCTTTGGTTTCGTTCAACGGCAAAAATCTACTTCTTCATAAGGAGTGACGGATGTTTCAATATTTCTCCGTTTGTTTATCGGCTCATGTGCGGGTGTTATGCAATTATTTTCCTTTATATGGTGTTATTGTCAGCAGGTGAGAAACCGTATAGATGCAGCGTAGTCATTAAAATGGGAATTAATCGATCAGACCTCAGTCATGTTACCAAGCCCGCTAACTCTGCCGAAAAAACTCTCTCCGCGCTTTCTCTTTAAACCTATCCTCCGTCACTTCTTCTAAGTATCTCACCCAATCGTTCCCAACGGACTTCCATCACTCTTATCCACCTCTTAATCTTTTCCATCTTCTCCAACAAACCATCCACCTTTTCAATTCCTACCACGTAATATTTCACGTGATCTCACAGAAATCTTTTTACCAGCGAGGTCGCGTTATTTATTTTTAGAATGATTTATGAAAAAACAATGGGGCGAAAGAGGTATTGATTATTTGGTGTACTAGTGAGTTAAAAATTGAGGAAATATAACAGAGCGAGGAAGGATAATTCTTGACTTGCCGGTCTCAAACCATTAATCTGCCAAGGAAGAGCCAACCTTCATTTTTACCGAAGTTTTTCTATATTCCTGCTGCTTCACGGGAAGGATTTATAAAGCTGCTCAGCGGATTATTTGTTTTCTATGCGCGCCTTTTGCCGGTGGTGTAGTATTGATAGGGCAAGTAATAATCTGTAAGTACTTTTCTTTAAATTTAAATGCACGCTCCAAACTGAAGAGACCAAAACCTATAACAGGTTTTGCTTGCCTTCATTAGTATGTGCACTGTGAAAAAGGGAACTATAGCATGAAAAATAAATAATTATTTGAATTTCCTCGTGCCTTGCCGCGGATTTAAAGTAGAATATGATCGATCTTGGTATTTTGGAGACCATTTGTTTGAAGGCATATTTTTTATTTGCTGATTAAAAGATATACGGGTAAGACAGGTTTTTTATGAATCCAAAACCTAAGCATTTCAACATTTCTGTCCTGCCCTGTCTAGCCTCTCATTAAATAAATACTCTAAAACCTAAATCATAACCAATGATTTTTCAGCTAATCACAATAAGTTAATCAGCATAAGCTTTCAGAAACTATTTTCTATGGTGGTTGCTTTGGATTAATTCAATTTTCGGATCCATGAAAGTTTTTCAGCAGGAATTGAGGAAGTGTGACCTCAGTTTAGAATACACTATTATTCAAATAATATAAATTACGCGTATGATGAATGGCACTGGCTAAGTAAGCCATCTGAAGCATTTCTATATATTTAATATAAATTATATTTATTCATCAATTAATTATAATGATATGTGTAATGTTGAGTGTGATATTTTTTAAGCCGGTTCTCACAAACTCGTGAAAATCGTATCCAACCAAAACCAAAGAGAGCAGATTGTCAGAGAACACTTTTTCTCCTTCACGATCACGAAGAGAGACTAAAAAATCAGTATGATTGGTATTAAACTGGAAATGTTCCTCGATGTACATAGAATGTTAAACTTTGAACGCGGACAATGTGGAACTACATTCATAGCCTTCGTTCTAACCCACTCCATTAGAGGTGGCCAACAGTGAAGCCTTGAAAGCTACCAAGACATCAGTGCCATGGCAGATAGGCCGTTGAAAATATTTCCAGATGCAATTAGATTAACTAAAAAAGGGAGGGACCTCTCAGAGCGTAATTAAGCGTTAGGCCCTGCGCTAGCCGCCCCTGTCACACGCATTTTGTGGATCGCAGGCTAAAAATGAAAATGTAAATCCACCCCTCCCTCTGGTCCCTTTCTCTTTCTCTTCTTCTCAAACTCTCCCACTTCGCATATTTCCTTCGCTCCCCTCGCCTCCTCTTATCACCTTCCCTTCCTCCTCTACCCCCTTCCCCAAACCCTCTTTCTTTCCTCTTCTTCTTCGCCCCTCTTCCGCAAGAGCTGCCCCCTTCACCCTGCCATTCCCGCTACGTTCCTATTTCGGTCTTCATTTCCCTCTCCTCAATCCTCCGCCTCCAATTTCGCTAATTTCCACCATCCCCTCCCTCTTCCATTCCCTTCGTCTCTCTCCCTCCTCTTGACCCTCTCCGCTCAACCTGCAACCCCATTCCGTGGCCCACTTCACCCTCCAGGGGATTGGAGCCGTGTGGTGGGTGGTTTACTGGACTCCCACGGTCGCCATGCGGGTTCTCGTCCTCTTTTCGCCGTTGAGATTGTTTATTTCCAGTTCTGCCCGGAAACACTTCATGGAGGGACGAGGGTGTTTTGTGGATTCTTCACCCTTGCCTATGGGCCCACACCCTATTTCGTCCGCTGCCATACCAAACTGAGTGATCCCTCCGGTGAAGTTTGCGGTAACACGGCATTTGTTTTCACCTCTCTTTCTCTCAAAGTTCCAATCCTGTTAAAAAAGATGACCGTGCTCATCGGATTTTTCTTAAATTATTTCAAAATTTGTATGGATCTCCTTCAGCATATCATATGAAAATTAATCTAGAAAAATGGTGTAATTTAATTTTGTGTATGCAATCCACAATCCATTGACTGACGGATTCGTCTACTTCTTAACGGAACTCTTCATTATTTCCGAATTCGGGTAATTAAAGAAGATGAATTATTTTCCGATCTAAGAGAGAATAATAATGACTACAACATTTATTGAATCAAATAGAAGATAACGTAAATATCCATTTAACGCATGATGTGTGTTAAGCATCCATACCATTAGACCTATGCAAATCCCATAAAAGCCCACGCTCCCAACACAACGTACACGATTCTCAGTGCGTGTAACAGCTTTATGCACAGTGTATGGGGCGGGCATGCATCAAGAGTAAAATGGGCTTTATTATGGCAGAACAAGCTGAACGAGCCCGGTGAGCACTCGGTCACGGTCCGAGATCCTTGATTTATGCGCAAAGGCTAGCCCGCAGTACGTTCCCTATGCGTATGAAATGCATTTTATGGTGTTTTCGTGGCAAATTATCATCATCTGTACATATTTATGCGCATGGAAGAATAAGTAATAGTACAACGGAGAAACTCTGTTGTACTATTAGGTCATAATATACTAGTTGAAGAAATTTCTATTTCATCCGTGCTACATAGTTTTCTTTATACATGATTTCCTCCTGATTTGTCACTGAAACAGCTCTCAGGCAAGAAGACCATTCTTGGGTCATCTAATTGCTCCAAGTAATGGGTAAACATATTTTAATAAAGTGAAAAAAATTTAATTTCAATCGTGATAGGTTACTATAATTCCTTTTCATTTATAAGAATATAAAAAAAGGCTCAAAAAAGTCAAAATTCATCCTTAGAACGGACGAAGAAAATTTGTTACGCTCTGAAATTAATTTCTTTTAATGCCCTACCTCAGTATCAGTATGAATGCTCTCATACTTTTTACGTGATCGTAGGTGCAAAAGCAGTTCGTGTGGTCAGTCCTAGAGGTCTAGAGGTCGCTCGCCATAGAACGAATCTCCTCGATCTAGATTCCGATTCGATCGATCAACACTCGCCCCTTCACCGAGCGTCCAATTACATTCTTGGATCAGAATCGAGCGAGGGCTTCCATGGGATTTTCATACCTTTGAGTACTTGCTATACTAGGCACATAGAGTATTTAATTGGAAGGTAATTCCAGAGAATACTAATTTACACAGTTTAATTTCCAATTGCCAATTCCATTGGACATCAACTTTATGAAATTATTTATTAGAAAGTCCATAATGACTATATGTATATGACCATGCTCTTGTACTCTATATAATATCCAATTACTCAAATTTTAATACTCTTAATTACTTGAAACCTATTTTGTATTCTATATTGTATGTTATCATTTGAATTTAGAATACAAAGTTTATTATGCAATAATGATAGGTATTTCTGATGTCCTTTCCGTTTGTGAAACCATAAATAATTTCGTTTCTCTCGTAAACTACTGTTAAAGTTGCGCTCGAGTTGATGGCGGGGCAAAATGATGATATTGACCATTCTTTCAATATCAGGTTTATTTTAATTCACCCATGGGCCAGGTAAGTATCTCAATAGAAAAGAGAAAAGGCCCCGAGTTTCCTTACACTCCTCCTTATACATGCCTTCGACCGATTAGGAGGGAGGGAGATGTGGCTATATTCCCGTGATCCTCTCCGTCTTCTTGTGTGGTGTCGAAATCTGTTTAAAAAGAGCTCGTCAAACGCGGCTCGAAACCGATTTCTTAGGCATGTTTTTCAATTAATTTCAAATTTCAGCGATCATTGGGTATAGAATTCAAAATATCCTGCGCATGAATTATTTTGCTGTAATTTTACTGCAGTTCGCGTCTACCTGAGCCTAAGAAAGCATAGAAATTTTGGCACAATTTCCCCTGCATGCCTTGCCATTGATTCCCTGCCTCCCCTTAGTCCCTCTCCCATTCCACTCGCATTTCCTCACCACCCTCTCTTTCTTCACCCTCTTGCCCTTTCCCCCCATTTCCTTTTTTCACACCGACGTGTCCCTCCCCGCCCAACCTTAGCAATCACCGCCTTCACCCGCGGGCGAGCGTAAAAATGGGCTCCAAATCTTCATTTTTCACTGGGGGGGGGGACGAGGCCCGCCGAGTCCACCCCCTTCATTGTCACCATCTCGCTCCCACAATCCCAAACCCTCCCCGACCCTTGCCCTCTTCCTCGGGAGCTTTCTCTTCTTTTTTTTACTTTTCTATACCTTCAGCCACCAATATTCATCCCCCTCGCAATTCTCCCTCGAGGAAGCATCGAGGTCAGATATGTGGGATTTTTACACTCCCGCCGCCTCCGACTGGTTCCCCAGCAGAACCACCGCGTTTTCGATTCCTCGGGCTTCGTATGCCACTCACTCTCTCTCCCCCCCTTTGTCATTCTATCCTTCCCATTCCTCTCTCTTTATGTTCTTCCGGGCGAAAGGAGCGTAACTCCGGAGACCTCGGGAGGGTATTTTTCGAAAGGTATCCTTCGGTAAAATGCGCTGTGACCAGTTTTAGCGAATGCTCAGAATAGCTATCTCTCTCTCTCTCTATTCAGACTTTTTCTTTCCTTCATTCCCATTCTCTTCGCCGTCGCAATGAAGTTGGCTATACCTTTAGATATCATTAGTTCGCCGATTAGTATATTGTGGTGAGCCTTTGGGACAGGTTTCTATGTATAGAAAATAATTAGAAATGTGTGAAATCGTCGAATGCATTTAAAGAAAATATAATTACATTTGAGTGATAGATACGATTTAAAAAAAGCTAGATAATGAAAATCTATTAATAATCAATATTTATGAACATAAAGAGTATAGGAAAGTATAAAAAAATGGTGGGAAAAACGTAAGGAATATGGTTTTTATCCTTGACCGCTGAAACACTGTTGAAAGCCAACTGCTGGAAAACACCCACACATGAAGGGAAGTGTGGAAAGCCTACGAAAGCTCATGGATAGGTAATGTTAATGTTGTAATTTACTTAATTAAGGAAAAAAGTAATTATTAATTTTAAGTAATCAATACATGAAAATTAAGAGAAGAAACAAAAGAAGAACTGATGTACACATGCAAATGTGGAGAAAAATCAATTCAAATAAAATTACTGATAAATAATACAAATGAAAGAAATATTAAGGGAAAAAAATGATAGATCAATGAATGAATTAATTAAATGAAAATAAGGTAGAATGCAGTACGCAGCTGCGTAACTACGCATATTTTTAACCGGTCGAATATGGATATGTCTTCAAAAAGCTCTAAAATACGAATACGTCACATTGAAATAACTACCTGAAAATCTTTTTAATTAAAATGATACAAGATATACTTTAGCTACTATTAGATGGGAGCTTCAACACTGGATGAGGGAGCATTGTCGGTTGAAACAGATCGTCGCTGGAATCCATGATTCCTAAAATTAGGAATAAGTTAGCTATTCCGATATAACATACTAATCTGTAGGCATGGGGTGCAATTTCATGCCACACGACCATCGAAAGCGAAATAGCGGAAATGAGAAATGGGTACTATTTGACATTTATTGAGCTATTATTATTGCCGCGTCTTGCAGGATAGGAGATGGGACTCATGAGCCAAGCACTAGATTTTTAACATTAAAGAAGCTTGGGCTGTATGATACCCCCATCATCAAAATTTTAAATTCAATTTTATGTTCTCTGAATTCCAAAATTTCGTTTCCTTGAAAGTATAGCATTAAAGTTAAAATTAATAAACCTCTTTGGTTCCAGTTAAAAACTACACATTAGAATATTTTTGTTTTGGAGTTAGGGAGAAATAACAGGGACAAATTTAGGGCACTTAGTTGATAGATCCTCACGATTGCGTTCAGTAACGCATATACAGGTATATAGGAAAAATGTTTGTAATTTATATCAGTATTGAAATAAAGTCATTTTCAACAAACAATCTCGTTTAATTATACTGAATCCCCTTGTTTGATAAAAATCGTAATTTTACTGCACAAAGTACGCTATCGTCGTGATAGATTTCTATTTTAATGAATATTATTATTATTATTATTATTATTATCATTATCATTATCATTATCATTATCATTATCATTATCATTATTATTATTATTATTATTATTATTATCATTATCATTATCATTATCATTATCATTATCATTATTATTATTATTATTATTATTATTATTATTATTATTATTATTATTATTACTATAAATTACTGTTTTAAAGTGGTGAATAACATTCGAAACAAAAGATAATGGTTTATATTTATTTTGAATTAATATTTGATAGCCTAAGCTTTACTTGAAAATTTAAGGGTCTCCAAATATTGCTTATTTACGTAACTGCATGAATTTAGAATAAAGTTCATTTCGAATTCACCTACTGAGAGCTTAAGGCATTACCTCTGGGTTTATAGTATGTACTTCTCACAGTACATTAATCTAATTTTACATCATAATTATGAAAAAATTCAGGTAAAACAATTTTAGCGACCTTTAAAAGAGAGCGTTTAAAGGAAATAATGACCTTTGAATTTGCGATTGCCCTCTTTAACTACCCATATCTTCCTAAATGTTATGGTCGGAATTTTTTTACGGCCTCTGCATTTCATTCAGGATACCTCACATTTGATTTTAGACTCATTTTTATAAGTTTCATCTCAATGGTTGTTTCAATTAATGGTTATTTAATTGAGTACCAATTATTTTATTTCTTCACCGATTTTATCGAGCCCAGGAATCTTGACTCGTTCAGTTCAAATGTTTGTATGTAAACTATAAAGCCAACCTATGCGAGGAATATGAGATTAACTAGATCTATTCACATCTGAACATGTAGTGCATAGGTTTTTAAGTCGTGGAATAACTTCAGAAAACAAGGAAGCTCTATGAGTACCTACTCATTTGACACTTGTATTAGTTTACCTGTTTAACCGCTGGACAATAACAGCTGTGGCATTTGGACATAGTATGCTCCTACGGTGGAGCTTGGGGGAGCGATTAATTACTAAATTTAGATTTGTTATTAATATTGTGAATTTGATAACATCGTTTCGAAAATGTGATGCCTAGGTGTAGGCGTTTTATCTGTGTGTTATTCATAGTTGCGAGACTGAAATATTTCAGTATCACAGCTATAGATTAAAGAATCAACTTTTAAGCCATTTCTTCTGATGCTGGTGTGTTTATAATTTTTAATTTCTGTAGGTTTTGAATTTCCGTGACTTTAAGTTTAATAGTGGACACATCACTGTGAACTTTAGCGGTATCCGTCCATGAAATGGCTCTGGCGGTTATCTGAGAGTTTTCTTCGGTTAAAATATCATTCCTGGCGAAGGGTATT
Organism: Hetaerina americana; assembly: GCF_022747635.1. NCBI lineage: Eukaryota > Metazoa > Arthropoda > Insecta > Odonata > Calopterygidae > Hetaerina > Hetaerina americana. The sequence goes on from NW_027286763.1 coordinate 42,442,721, forward strand.
TGAGACGTCTGAGTTTTGTCATCCGTTCATTGTCTTTATGGCCTAGTAAGAGTAACAAGAAATATTTGTTCATTACTTCACTGAGCACTTACCTCTCCTCCCTCTATAAGTATGCAGTTTTTTGGAGTGAATGGTAGAATATCTGTTCACTACATCCCTGCTAGAATGATTAGTTTTAACCCCATTTGCCCTCTTTGGAATGACTCTATATATTGAGTGGTTCAATCTATCTTTTTCGGAGAAGTGTAAACGCCGGAGTTCCATACACGACGCAAGAAGGGGAATATCGGGAAAGCCCAATGATGGATTATGACGGGTCTTTTACTGTAACATCTTGTGACGAAATAGCTTCAAGGCCACTGGGATTCCCAACCACAGACGATGACGTGTGGGAAAGTGATATATCATCACATATTTAGGCAAAATCTTCCAATCACAAGCGATTAATTTAAACTTCGAGAAGATCCATCGCTGATTTTACCCTCCCTTTTTGTTCAGTTTGATAGGTGTTTCTGTGGACGTGAAAGTCTTAAGTATTAAAAATGACGTGAATGGCTGCAAGAATACTTTAATGTGATTTTAGTAGTAGGTCTCTTCTTGTTAATTATTATATTTTGAGACCTAGATAATATACGTTAACATGAGTAAATACATAATTTCTCATAGCAAATTTAAGTGGTAAAACTTTCTATTTACTCAATCGACAGATGTACCGCTCGACAAATAATTAATAATAACGTATTCTCCTCTCTTAAACCATCCCCTCTTCTCCTTTTTTTCTTGTCAGTTACTCCTCTTACCGAAACATTAAAGTGAGTTCTATTCATTTTATTAATATTATATATATATATATATGGAATTATGGAATATATATATATATATATATATATATATATATATATATATATATATATATATATTTCATTACATACTCGTGTTAACATGTAAAAGTGTGTGTATATATATATTGTTTTTATTCATGTATTTGTTGTTTATTAATGTTATTCCAGAGTCAAACAAACATATTATATGAAAATATGGAGTTAGCAACTACTTTCTGTTATCCCACTGAAGTTTATTTAGTTTAAATTAAAGTTTTCCGCAAACAGTTAATGATTATTTATACCTAGCTAACACGTGGACTTAATTTTGCATGCATCTTGCTTGTTCACGAACAACTTATACCATCTAGGTACTTTATTTAGGAGTTGAACGGTCAGTTATCATCATTCTGTGGTAAATCATACATATACGAGGGTCATCCGGAAAGTAGTACCCGTTCGTGAAATAAAGACACAAAAGTAAATATTAACAAACATAAAAAATTTTATTTGAAAGAGGATACTTTAAACTACTTCTCAACATAATCTCCAAGCAAATTAAGGCATTTGTCATAACGTGTGACAAGTTTCTGTATTCCTGCTGCATAGTCCTTCGCCGCCAGCTCATTGAGATACGCGAGGGACCCATCTTGCACAAATTTTTGCATAATGCAGATGGTGTTTAACAATTTCATGAACAATTGTTCGAGAAACATTGGGAAAATGCTCACAGATGTCATCAATTGTGACGCGCCGATCGTTCCTCACGAATTCGTCAACTGAGCTCACCAGTTGGTCTGTAATGACAGACGGTCTCTCCGAACGCTCATCGTCGTGTGTGTTCCCCCTCCCCATGTTGAAGTTGCGACACCACCGCCGAACAGACGACTCGTCCATTACATTGTCTCCATACACCTCCTTTAATTGGCGATGAATATCACATGGGCGAACGTTTCTTGCATTGAGGAATTTAATCACTGCCCTCACTTCACAACTGGCGGCGTTCTCAATTTTTTTAAACATTGTAAACAATCACAGAAACAACACAGGCAATGCTAGCGTCACGCAACTTGGCTCAGAGAAGGTAGACAAGCCACTGAAGCTATCTGACCTCGTCCAGCGGCTACTCGCGTCGTCAGCACTTCATGCGGCACGAACGGGTACTACTTTCCGGATGACCCTCGTATATATAAACGAACTTGCAAATGATTTCAAGTACATACCTGCCTCATTAATCGCTCGTTTAAGTTTATTCTTACATTTGCACTCGATCACTCTTTGAGAAAATGTTTCAATCAACCCCCATTACTGTATCAGGCAATGAGATGGAAATGGAGCATCGACTCAATCCAACTGTTTTTAATGACACTAGATCGCTCATTTATTTCTAATCGAGCGTTTCGACAGACAACAAATCTCTTTCTCTCTTCCCTGCACGCCTTTTGCGGATCCCTCCTCCCCGAATATCATCCCATAACCCCCTATACCGTCCAGCTAGGTAAAAGGGCATTCCACCCATCCATCACGTGACACTCTACTCACTGTGGAGCAACCGACCGCATGGTCCTTCGCACCGATTCAGCACCAGTCGTCGCCGGCGAGATTAATCGAAGCGGAGGTTTTGATCGCATCCTCCTCCTTCGCCCGCACTTGCCTCGATCTCCTCCCTCCAACCCCTCTCCCTTCGCCACACCCATCCCCTCTCGTCCCCTGCTCACAATCTGGTAAGCATTCAGGCTTGAGTACCTAATCCTAGAAGGTAGAGAGAGACCACTGGGGCCTACCGCAACGGGCCCACATCTCCTCAATCCCCGCTTAATCTCGCTCAATTCATCCATCAGTCTTTCTCCATCTACCTCTCTCTCTCTCTCCATATATTTTCCGCATCTTCCCTGTAGATTCTTCTATAACCACGAGAGAAATACCAAGTTCCTAAGCGTGACATAATTTTCACATCAGCGGCAACGCTCGAATCACACTGCCACTTTGAGCCTACGAGATGCACTCTTGTCCGCATTGCTTTCTCTCTCGCAAGGACGGTAAAGTTTGCACAAATTCAATGTCGGGTATTTTTTCTGAACCAACTGTAGGTTTACATTTAAGCCTTCAAGTATACGGTTTCAAAGACAAAAGAAAAATACATCGTCGGAAAAAGTGAAATATGTTTTTTTTGGACATGCAAATGTTCTAATATTTTTGATAATGTAACGAATTGTACAACCTAAAGCAGTGTAATGTACGCTCGATGTCTGTCCATTTAATTAATTAAAAAGAAAAAATAAAGATGAATTATATATTATGGTTAGCGTTGTAATTATATTTCGATCTAATATTATTACGTGGTTTACTAGTGGTAAACTCTCTTGTTAAAATTTGCAGCAGATACTTTTCTTGCATTGGTTGATTTTATAAAATGTTTTCTATAACCTACGAAACATGAAATCGAGACTTATTTTCCGAACTACTGAGAGTTTTCCATATTACCTCTAAATTTGGGAATATCATGTCCCGTACTGTCACTAAATGCGTATGCGGTGCATACTGTCAAGAAGGAAAATATAATTATCTAAAGGTTTAATAACAAATATGGTTTGCAGGTGTATGAAATATGTTGAGCACATTGTAGTCTTTAAGAATCAATATTTTATTTGAATGTCATCCCTTATGCAGTAATACACTTTAACTTTTGATACGTCTGATACATTGGTGGAAGCCTGTTTTATATATATATATATATATATATATATATATATATATATATATATATATATATATATATATATATACACACACACACCACACGATTGCTCTTGAATTGATACTAACTCTTAATATTATTCCAAAGACAATTTTTCTCAACGGAACGTTTGGAATGTTCGAGGAACGACTCACCCGGAAAAGGTGGAAAGCAAAAGTTGGACGGTGGAAGTAAAAGTGTAAAACTCTATATAATATGCCCCCACTGTGGTAGATTCATTCATCATGAAGAAATTTGATCTTTCACTACCGTCTGAAAACATAAGCTTTTCCCTTCTGTGATCAAGAACGAATGTTCTCTCAACGCTTGCAAGGGGGATCATCCGACTTTGATATTTTTATCCATAAACGTCTGTTATCGCGGTCCCGTTGCTTTTTGGGAAATTCCTCTATCGCTCACAATGAATACACCCCTCCCACGCCGAACAGCTATTCCTTTATAGTGTTTGTGTTCGCGATACAGCCGTATCATTCAGCATTTCCTCTCCGAAGCGTTGCCTCACTTATCACGGGGTCGGCATCGCAATAATCCGATCCCACTTCATCTTCCTATACCTTTCGCTTATCTTAACCTCTCAACGCGTTTCGCAGTTTCAATATGGTAGTCCGTGATGTGGATTTAGTAGCATTCTAGCACCATACTTGCAGTCAATATTTCTCTCCTCCTCTTTTTTTTCATGACTGCATACCTTATCACTTACCATTTTGCTGCGATGGTGAAATAAATTGTGTAAAGACGTTCACGAGTTACATATTTTGCGGAAGAATTCACTGTCTTGTAAAAGACACGTCGAATATTCCGATAAAATGGGGAAAATGTGATGAAATATAATTTAATTGCGTCATATGTTTTACACTGTGCTCTCTTAGGGTTATCCTCTAACATTATCGGAAGAGCATTGATATTTAACATTGTTTACTCATTTACCTTACTGCCGTCTCGTATACCTGTATTAAGTTTATGCGAACTGGATAAGCTTGCGGTATTATATTTTTCTACTTGAGAGCATATTTCATTTAAAGTATATACTTTATCTCTGGTTCTAGGAAGTTCTCTTGATCTCCGTCGGGTTATATTGTACATTACTGTCGGTGTTTCAAAAGACGATTTGTCAATCTTTTCTGGAGGAGTCTTCCTCTGATTGGCCATCGTCCTAGGACCCGAAGATGATGGGCCAGTAAACCTTCGAATCTTTGGCAGTTACGCAGAACTGAACCCAAGGGAGTTCCTAAGAAAGCTTTCCATCATATTTTTTTATTTTTCCCACATGATGATCCTTAATGTAAAGGTAAGGTAAAATTGTGAGAATATATGTATTTATTCGAATTTCCTCTAATAATTTTTGATATTTAGAATTCTTATATGCTTTATTCTTTATATGCTTCAGGTTTTCCATTTATTTTATTGCAGTGATTTCATTCAATTTATCCTTGCTTATCTATTATTTTAGCATTATGTGTAACATGCCAATTTTCAAATTGAAAAGCTTTAGGCGTGATGTGGTGGAAGTTGAACATAATGAATAACTGATCGAAGCACTTTTCCACTTGATAACTTTTTATTTTACGACCGGGTTTCGATGTATTACATCGTCATCAGGTCATGTAATACATCAAAACCCGGTCGTGAAATTAAAAAAATTATCAAGTGAAAAAGTGCTTCGATAAGGTATTCATTATGCCAATTTTCATTGAAACAATAATAATTTCATGCTTCAGATTTTAGGTTTAATCTCGTATTATATGCAAAACTGCTGATTTTTTTCTTTTATTAGGGGGCATTAATATATATTCGGTATAATTCCTAAAATTTGAAGTTTGTTTCCCTGTAATAAAAATTCCTACAAGTCCAACGCCTCTAGTTTACCGAGGAAATAAATCCCTATTAAAGCCATTTCACCGTTTTTCCAATGGAATCTAACCTGCATCAAAGAGGTCCACCGTAATGCGTAAATAAATCGAATTTATAGAAAGACTATCATTGTCCTGCGAGGTTGCTGAAGTTTTGTGAATGATTTACGATCTTCGTTTCTCGAGGTCAATCCCTTAGGCGTTTTGCCAGATTGTAATTAATCAGATTTCCATAGAAACAGAACAGTAAACCGGGATGCTCTGATATGTTTACCTTAAACGCCAGATATATCGATTAATCATCACGTATGCAGAATACAAGGGGAACTGGGGAAAATATCGATTAATGAATCTCCAAAGGAAGCTGCAAACGCATTCCAAGCCTTCAATTTCACATTTTCTCGGGTAAAAAAACTTTGAGCCGATTTGCTAATAGTGGAACTCGCTTATGCTGGATGGGCTAACTGGCTTTATTGGATTTCCCAGCTCAATGGTTTCATTCCGCTGATCTTCCTTTCTGTCTCTTTCAAAAAGGTAACTGGTTTTCATTAATAACCAACAATATCTTTGTGTCTAATAACCTTTACCTTCTATTTTTTTAACGGTGTTCCGATATTTCAGGTTTATTGCTTTTTATGGATCCCAGGTCCTGTGAACTAATTTTTTTACGTTCCATTCATTCATCACACAAAAATTTCTTTCATTTTGCCTGTCATATTACATGAAACCGTTGATTCTGATACCGTTGTAAAGTTTTCATCCGTTTTATACTTTGTTTCAAGTGCAATTAGTTTAATGGGATTTCATGCTTTTATATTTGTGATTATATAAAATCATTTCTAATATTTGTACATTTGATAAATATACGTCGAATTACGTATTATATGGCACTCCATATGGTTTCCGGCCCTGACTTTAGTTAAACTAAATAAAACATAGTGAATTAAAAAAGCAATTTCGTGCTTCTAACCAATCAACACAGTCATAGGCAATGTAATTATGGGTAACGGCGATTCCCGGTGAATCAAAAATGGCTTCAAATCAAGGTTTATATGTTGCAATTAACCACAGATAAGGTATGTCCTACGAGTTTGTTGTGCTATCAAAACAGTTTAATTAACATTTTTCCCCCATTAACCGAATTTGTAGTCGAAACTGCGTTTTTTCGTCTCGATAAAAAAATTTATTTGAACATTTTGTTTAGGCTGTCTAATTTTAGTTCCTCAATTATGTACCGTCGGCATCAAAAGTAGTGAAATAGTCATTTGACATGTTGAATGGCTTTGCTTTAATATACTAATGGCTTGACTTTTATTTTGACAAATGCTTTTTTTGTGAGAGATATGATTGTCTCATGCAGAACTAGATGATTTCTTGGTTTGAATAATCAGCAACGGGAAATGTTGACCTTGATTATTTATCACATCATGAAAATCGTCTATGTATGCAAAATGAAATATAGAGGTAACTATGGACAATAAACACTGCAAATCAGTTCTAATTTTTTATTACACAACCTTCTGGCATTACGTGAGTATAATAACGTCGTAAATGGATTTTTAACTTGCATTAGTTTATTATTATTTATGCATTTTTGACTTTTTTTGTAAAATTAAAAGCCATTTATAAATATTTAAAATAGAAAATTAGATAATTCCCGTTAATTTATTATTTTGAGACACAAGATAGATTTTTTATTTTAATTCCATGCGATTTATATTTTCAATTCCCCAACTTAAAATAATTATGTTCATTTTTCTCTCATAAAGTAAAAATGCATATCGTCGCAGGCGAGTTCAAACCAAAATCATCATTTATTTAATATAGAGGTCAGATATTCCCCGTTGATTTCTCATTTTGAAATACAAGATAAATTCAATTATTTTAATTCATTGCGATTTATATTTTGAATTGCCCAACGTTAAATAATTATGTTCATTTTTCACTCATAAAGTAAAAATGCAAATAGTCGCAGCCGAGATCAAACAAGAATCATCAGTTTCGTGTATTTAGAATCGAATATTCAATCGGTAAATACAAATGTAACCATACTTAGTTGATTGAAATGCAATTCATCGTTGTCCTTACTAAGGTGGGTAAGGTGTTCTGTTTAGAAATGCATTTGCGTACTGACGGCCGGGCCACAGTTTCCTATCCCACGTAATACGTATTGAAAAACACATTCAGGTAGCGCAACAACTTCTGTTGTCTTATTATAAGCGTTTTTTTGATATTTTCCTTATTTAATTTAATTTAAAATGCGTGGCATAAAATATATGTAGTAGTAAAGTGTTCTAGAAACTAATCAATTTGGGAAAGATATTCATTTAAACTTCGATAGGGGCTTTCAATTGAAACTTAATTTACTGGATGCCTCCCGGGTGAAATAGATACTCAAAATGGGGGTTTCGGAAATATTTTACATGATAATGGAAAAAATGATTATACAGTTTACAACTGCACATTTGTCATTAATTAAAATTGCTCTTTTGTTTTATTTCAAATATTATTTTTAATTTGGGTTGTCCATTGTGTAACAATACACCGAGATTCAGAATGTCATTCAGATGTCAGCCATCTTTTTCCTCTACTATTAAGGATGCTTTATCTCCTATATCTTACTTCATGAGTTTACGGAGGCGTATTTTATGCTTCACTTCTAACCGAAGGCCCTGCAAATGTGCAGCCAAATTTAAAGAAACTTGCGAATTATATAGTTAGCCTTATGAATTTTATGTTAAATGCAAAGTTTATAAACAGTTTTTGATTGGAATGAAAAAGTAATGAAACTTCTTAGAATATAAAAGATTTTACAAAAATGAAGACTTTGATCTAAACATTATTAAATCACCTGTTATACATTCTATTATTTTCTTTTTTTGTCTCTTTCATTCAGGCCTCTTTTAATAATATAAACAACATCATCGCTAGAACTATTTTGATAGTGGTAGACGATAACAAGAAACGACGTCCTTTTAGACAACTTAATATTTGTTGAAATCAATGGGATAAAATTCGTAAATGGAGTTATATCCCCTAATCCTCCCTAAAGACCAGATAATCTTTTATGCATCTTAATTCCACAAAATAGAAATATATATCTCTAGAGTTATTCGCCAGTCATTGTTCTTTCTGCTTCCCAATACTATGTCAGAGCTGAGGTGCAAGCTTGAGGGAGGGAAATACATCGAAATAGATGGAATAAAAAAATCCTAAAATAATATTTTGTTGGTATTGCAGCAGCTGGAGGCAAGATTTGATTCTCTCAAGAATTGTAGGGTAGGAAAGTTTTTGGATGAAGAAATCAGTCAACTCAACAATGATGAGATGTTTACGCAAATAAGAGAGATTAGAGCTGATAAGGACTGTCAGAATACCTAAGCTGATTCAAAATTGAGTATTTACGACCTTAGTTATATTCAAAGACAGCCAAATTGATAAAAGTAGAGTGACATGTAGAGGGATAAAGGGTCAATTTAGACACAGAAATCAAAATATTAAAATCTCTATACTAATGTATCAGTGTGAAAAAGTCTCTCCCTAGTTACATTATAACCGAAATTATGTCTTACATAAAAAAACTTTATAGAGAAAGATTTGAGGCACAAACAGAGTTGCCAAACAATCAAATGCATTGTTCTGCAATAATCTGTTGAATTCATATGCAAAGTGTTCAAATTTCAGTGTACCTAATGATGTTCAACGTTAAAGATTCAGATTTTGAATGGCGCGTTTGCCAAAAGTAACGGATAAATTCGAAAAGTGTTGATTTCTGAGTAAATAAATATTCTTAATGAACGGAGTGGCTTAAGACAATAAAAAAACGGTATCACCGTACACGATATGATGTAGCTTATTTAATTTTTTTTAGGTTGTCACATGAGGTACTCACTCTTTTATATTTATATAAAATTATATTAACATCATTTGAAATAAATTACTAGTTTACCCTGTAGAGAGCGCTTAATAAACTTGAAAATTGAATGGACTAGTATTTTGGTGTTTCTTTACATATGTAATAAATTTATATTTTTTGAAGATGTGATTTGTTCTTCCAGAAGTAAACACTCTCATGTATTTTTGTAGAAATGCGTTTTCCGATTGATATAATAGCTTCATAATAACCGGTCTGATCCTTTATTTTGGAAACTATCCTAAATTGGAAAAATATTGTCACTCTAACGCTTTAAAGTAAGTCATTTGCTTGAAAACTGGTTCATAATAATTATATGTTTTTAGATTCATAATAATTATATGTTTAGATTTTGATCTAAAGATTTCTCACAACTAAGGAGTCAATTACTATCCAGCATCCAATATTTCCGAGATTAATTAAGATTAGACCAAAGATATTTTTCATGAAATAATATAATACATATTCGTATTCAAACTATGGAGAATAATTTTATGTGGTTCAATTAATTTTTAAACTTCGTTATCTAATGTTTTTCAATAATAAACTATTATTAAGAAACATAATAAGCGTGTAAAACTAAAACATTTTCAGCAAACTTGAGCTGGAACAATTAAATTTAAATGCTACGTTGATTTCTCATTCATTTACAAAATGTATTGATTAATTATGACTCATTCATATAAATTTGCATGTGCAAATTTATATGCATTTACATATGCAAAATTGATGATTTAAGTATAAGAAAGTAGTTTTTATAGCCACTCGGATATCTCCCAATTTTTGTCCCATAATACATAAACAAAATAAAACATGCGCTTTGTTACAAATAATTATTTCACTCCTCAAATAGATATAATTTCCATGACGAGAAGTAAACCTTACTTGTACCCTTTTATTTAAACCAGTGAAAAATACTTTGTTTTTTTCCTGATTTGAATCGTACTTTTAAAGGCCTGTTAAATCAATTACTTTATAATGGAAATGTTGAAGATGCGTGAATTTGAAAGCTGCTTCGTAATATTATCTAGATAAAATTAAAATATTTTCATTGCGACCACAGAAATTCCATTAAATTAATTGTTTGGCGTATTTTAGAATATTTTTGTTTCTTTTTGATTTTAATATTTGTGTTAGTTTCAACATACTGATGGTATAATGAAAATGCATTTAATGGTTGACAAAATATTATCCTAATGATTATAATTTTGCAGTAGAAGTAGTCATATTTTCAAATCCTAAATATGCTATTTTTTCCGAATTAATTCGGCCTATTAAAAATAAACGCTTGTTTCAATCATCACATCCATGTGATCACAAAGGGGAATTTTTACATGTAACATCACATGTTTGCTTGAAGGAGAGTTATAAAAGAATTACTATTTCCAATGTAATTTAAAAATGTATGAAAGAACATTCATATCGTACTGACTCTTAACCATTCATTTATTATTTTCTACATACGACCTTCGCAATTATCAATGATTTATTAAATTCTAATGAGAGTGTGTGATAAGGAACTGGAAAGATTAAAAAAGCGTTATAAAAACTTAATATTCATTAAACTTTGTTAATTACCAAAATATTAAAATCGTACGGAAATGGAATAATTTATCGCATTTGGCTACTTCGAGCGCATTAGTGTAATCCAAATAGTAAATAAGGCTATCATAGCTCTTATAAAGTTTCCCATTTATTAACCAAATTAAATTGAAACTGTGTATCCGAAGCTCTTTTGTTTTGGGATGTATACATCATTTCATAAGTTCTGATGTGAATCGGTTTTTAAGGACATCTACTGAGAGTATCTCTTTAATAATTAAAAAGAATATTTTATTATGCTACATATAATGCTTATAATTTGATTAGTTTTCATCAAACTGATATCGTTACAAACTAAATATCTCTATCTAGATCACTAAGGTCATAAACTGAATTTATTTGACACATAATGTTTCAATTTAATGGTTACAATGCACCCATGAAAATAAAATGGAATGCAATCTAACGCTGTGCAATGCGGCCTTGCAAGTTTACCTTTCCAATCAAATTTATCAGTGAGCCGAAACAGACAAATGCAATAATCTCATTAATCTTCGTTGAAAGAAAAACGTATGCAACACGCATGACACATATGAGTTTTGTGTAGTGTAGCATTTAGGATACAAAATATAATGATGCCTCGAAACCCTTTATGGAAATACTATACTACCTTGATCAAAAAGTTCCCGGAATAACCACCGTGTGGCGCTCCCATCGTTCCGATTTGAGTTCTGTTTTTTTTTGTTAAATTGGTACATCTGTTGTTGATATTCCCTTTAAATCTTAGTGTCATAACTTGACATTTGCAAAAGTTACGTAGCCAAGAGTACATCTATCTCTGTGTGTGTTGGCGATTTTTTACAATTGCAGAAATGGATTTAAATTTGCAACAACGAACTTGTATTAAATTTTGCGTAAAAAACGGATTTAGTGGCGCACGGACGTTGGAAATGTTGGAAAAGTGTTTCGGCAACGATTCTCTAAAAAAAACGGTCGTTTACCAGTGGCACGAGCGGTTCAGAAGTGGTCGTGAGTCAATCGAAGATGATGAACGCAGTGGCAGACCATCGACATCGAAAGTCGGTGAAAAAATTGATAAAGTAAAAGAAATGTTGGTCAATAACCGCAAATTAACCATCAGAGAAATAGCGGAGGACTTGAACATTGCCTATGGATCCGCCCAAGACATTGTGGTTAATGATTTGGGTTTCCGTCGTGTAGCATGCCAAAAGACCTCAATTTCATGCAAAAAAGAGACCGTGTTGACGTCGCAAAAGACATGATTTGCGAGGCTGAATCCGATCCCACATTCATCAAAAGGATCATTACTGGAGACGAGACGTGGGTTTATGAGTACGACACGCAATCCAGACATCAGGCAAGTGAATGGCGTTCACCAAATGAGCCGAGACCAAAAAAACCACGTCGTTTTCAGTCAAAAAAGAAGGCAATGCTGACGGTTTTCATGGATTACAACGGTGTAGTGCATCATGAATTTTTGCCAGAAGGCCAGACAGTAAACAAAGAGTATTATTTGGGCGTTATGAGACGTTTGCGTGAAGCAATTCGCCGAAAGAGACCAGAAATGTGGGCAGAAAACTCGTGGATTTTGCACCATGATAACGCACCGTCGCACAGTGCTATCATTATTCGTAATTTTTTGACGAAAAATGCAACAAATACCATCCAACAGCCACCGAATTCACCTGATTTGGCTCCCTGTGACTTCTTTCTGTTCAATCGAGTTAAAAAACCATTACGGGGAACGCGTTTTAGCAGCCGAGAGGACGTAATGGAAAAATCGCAGGAAGCACTGATGGACATACTGGAAACCGAATATAAAAAATGTTTCGAGGATTGGATCAAGCGCTGGCATAAGTGTGTTGCAGTCGATGGGGATTACTTTGAAGGGGACAATATAGATTTAGATGAATAAACTTGTATTTTTAATTTTCTGAATAAATTCCGGGAAATTTTTGATCAAGGTAGTATACTCATATTAATTGCTTTGAATCCAAGGAACATACTTCCAAGGGAAATAGAAGGAGAGGAAAAAAATGTATTATGTACACATGAGATGGCAATTTTTGGTGTACTGAACCAGTATACCGAATGAAGTAAACGTCTGAAGCTAGATGTAGGACGGTGATCTCAGAAGTACCCGGCCCTACCTAGAGATGGCGGTAGCTGTTTCAAAACTATCACCCTATTAGAAAGTATGCAATCTATAAATCATATATCTCACGTTTGAAGACGCCACTTTGTTTAGTATATGTTTGGCAGCCATTAAAAGTGAACGCTTTCGGTGAATTTACGAAAATGGAGAATATTTGTCATCGTTATGTGTCAATACTTTTATATTTAAGGCGTAGGCCCAATCTATATATAAATATAAAAACCATAGTATAAAAGGAGAACTAGATTTCACTCTGGGTGAGTCTGCTCCTTCGTTTTCAACAGTAAAATATTGGGTATTAAAGTTTAAACGAGGTTGTACGAGCTGTCAAGAAAAGCATCGCATTGGTCGACCAAATGAGGTGACGACTCCAAAAACAGCGGAGAAAATCCATAAAATGATACTGAATGATCATTGACTGAAAGTGTTCGCGCCAGCAGACATAGTAGGCATTTCAAAAAGTGCGGTACATCGCATGTTAACTGAAAATTTGGACACGAGAAAGCTGTGTGCAAGATGGGTGCCACGTTTGCTCGTACTTGAGCGAAACCAGTATCGCGAAATATTTCAATTGAGTGTTTCTCCAAGTTTCACAGCAACAAAGCAGAATTTTTGCCCCGTTTTATAAACATGGATGAACTATGGGACCAATATTTCACACCCGATGAAAAGAACAATTAAAACAATAGATTCAAAAGGGAGAACCGGCTCCAAAGAAGGCGAAGACCGTTTCATCTGCTATTCGCTTCATTTGTTTCCACTTGCAGTGTCTTGATTACGACTTTGTAAATTGAAACCTGGGTCTCGGATGTTGTAATAGGAGGTGAGCAAATTGTTTTCTTATCCAATTATGTGTCAATTCCACCTCCTCCCTCTCACCCCTTCTCTATCTCCGCTCCCCTATAGCCTCTCCTCTCGCTTTCCTCTCCCCCAAACATTCCTCTCACCCCTCCTCCGCCTCCCGTTCTCCCCTTATATATATATATATATATATATATATATATATATATATATATATATATATATATATAAAAGTGTGTGTATATATATATATGTATGTGTATATATATATATATATATAAATATATATATATATATATATATATATATATATATATATATATGTATGTATACATGAAACTTAAGTGTGTAGGTTTTTTGTGGAATCCGTGTAGCAATGAATTAGCTCGAATGCACGATCACCCTCTGACCTTCGAAATAATTTAAGTGACCAAATGATTCCTTTACCGTTCATATAATACCCACTGCATTTAGGATTTCATAGAGTAATTACTAAATTATTGAATCTAAAGAGAATATCGGTAAGTTTTTCTAAATTTGAATTGTAATTGAAATTTTAATCTAAAATTAAAAACAAGTGGCTTTGAAATTTGGTTTCAAAATGAGATGAAATCATTCCTCAGTGCAAAGTCAGTTTTATAAATAAGCAGTCGTATGCATCATGGTATATTTTCATATGTTTTATGCATATTATGTTCTTTAATTCTATATTTTTAGGCAGAAATTTAGCATTTCCAAACGAGTAAAAGAGTCACAAATGATGTACGCATGAAAATTTCTCAACAGTATTAATAAAAAGTTGGTATTCGCGAAAGGATATAAAGATTTTTGGTGTTATATTTTTATCCAAGTGGATGTATCCGATGAATTCTAATGAAATTTTAAAACTTTAAGCCTAATGGCTTGGGAATATTTAAAATTTTGCTTCCATTTACAGATTAAAACAAAGATGTATGATCTACGAATTAACACAATTTTCACCCACCTTATATCCCCCTAATACAGTTTCTGATTATATTCTACCTAAATTTTCATCGGCTGCTTGAATAATAAAAATGAAGTGATATTTTAATATTATAACCAGATTGGAATTATTCTAGAAATCTAAAAACTTACATATAAATATTATTCAAGAAATAATGTGGTAAAATTTTAATGATGTTTGTCACTATATATTTTGACAAATTCCAAAGAAACTGCGGGAGATGCCGCAACAGTAACTTTTAACGGAGTCATCCACTAATGTGCATTTCAATGCAACAATTTCAGAGTGTAAAAATCATTCGCCTTGACTGGTATTCGAACCCAGGTCCCTCAATATCCGGTCGAGTGCTTTAGCCAATTAAGCTACCGAGGCGTCCTCTTAAACTCTGAAATTTTGGGGCTTTTAAAGGAACAAGATGTTGTGACGAAATACCGTACATACAATGTCACAGGCATTCGTAGTCGTAAAATTTCAGAGTTTAAGAGGACGCCTCGGTAGCTTAAGTGGCTAAAGCACTCGACCGGATATTGAGGGATCTGGGTTCGAATCCCAGTCAAGGCGAATGATTTTTACCCTCTGAAATTGTTGCACTATATATTTTATTTTCTATCAATGATTTAAAGTGTTCAAATATGATCTATAAATGGATAATTACTCTAATTTTTTGTGAGTTAATTAAAAAAAAATGTCCTGCTACCTATAGTTAGCAACTTCAAACAAGTAAAATTAGCTATTGTACTCGGGCCCAAAAATATATAAGGAAATCTCTTTGAAAATCGTTTCGAAAAATATAAAAATTAAAGTCACATCATAAGTTCATTAAAAATAGGATTATAATATTTTTACTCCAAATATCATATCAATTTATCCGTAATACGTATGTGTTTAGAGTTTAATAATAAAGTTATTAATATAATTATTATTATTATTTAAATTAATATTTATATTTAATAATATAATTAATTCAGGGCATTACTTGCTTCAGTTTATTCCCGTATTTAATCCCGTATTTATTTCATAGTGGTAGTCACAAGTGATAAGTCAAAAGCATAGGTCTGCTGCAAACGCGCTCTAAAGGAAAGGGGGGATTGGCGTAGATGAGCTATGGAGAGGAACTAGTCCTTGATGGTGTATACACCGAACAATCTACAGATTGATCCATCAGCAGAGCGAGTAGCGCACTCAAAAGCCCTCCATAAAATGGTCAATTCGGCATCGAAATTGAACTGAAATACGCATCCCAATCTCGATTTGATTTTGAAAATTTATTTCAAATTTTTTAATGAAAGAAACGAAAACAATTGAATGCACGCGGGTGTAATTTTAATGGACTTTAAACATTTAATTTGAAATTCAAATGCTACGGGGAAAAAAATTTTCCTCTAGCCAAATTAACGACATTATTTTAAAAAAGTCAACTACATATCCAAAAAAAATGCGTCACTCATGGAAACTCGGTTGTGTTTAAATGTTACCGAAAAAAAATTTTCATAAATTCTGCCCAAATATTCTGTAATAAACCCCACATGAGTACATTTTAATGAGGTTTTAACGTACTCTTGACTTATTACAGTGTCAATTGTCATGACGCCGACGGTTTATTTTGTTGGTGAGACTAGAGTTCACTCTGAGTTGAGCTTTAAGGTGTGTAATGATCAAAAATCAGGTTAGGGGGCCAGTTTTGTTTCTTGTGGTAAACCTTCGTATCCCGAAACGTTATATTTGAGGCCTTTACCTAACTGAAAGCTCTGCTTGTACTCACAAAGCTAACAAATTGTCCTTGTAATGACCTAGATTATCTATATTTGAAATTATTAATTTGAATTACGAGTAAACCTTCTTCCAGAAAGCCTCAGAAGGCTTGAAAAATCGGTACGTGGGAAAACCAGCGCAAGTCTCATTGAAGGTGTTATTTATTGCGTTAGGAACCATTATTTTCTCAGTAATAAAATCGACATAAAGAAAATGAAAATTTGCTTTTATATGATCATCTTTGATTGCGAAATTAGAAGATCATAAAAGAAATCACCATTCTGCTATCTCTTCATGCCCTTCTTTTCCATATTAAATAGCACCCATTTTATATTTGTGACTCTGATGTGAATTTCAGCTCTCTCACAAGCACACCAACGCTGTTGAGTTCAAATTGACGCATTAGTAAATATTAGTAGAAAATGCCAGCTCCAAATTTTTCCCTGGTGACTATGTTATTTGCTATATACGTACCAATATCGGTTTTTAATCTTCAATGAGTAATTGCCACTTCTATTTTTTCCTCTTTACCTTTTATTGTATCCAGGTTCTCTTTACTGATTTCCAGGACGCTGTGCTGAAGGAAGCATTAGATGACAGAATAATAGGCCATAGATAGGCAATGATTCATTGATTTCGGAGCAGTTAAAGATTAATATTAATATTGATAATTTATAGTGCATATATCAATAATATTCATTGCTAAGTAATACATGAGTGAATAAGT
Source organism: Hetaerina americana (assembly GCF_022747635.1). Taxonomy (NCBI): domain Eukaryota; kingdom Metazoa; phylum Arthropoda; class Insecta; order Odonata; family Calopterygidae; genus Hetaerina; species Hetaerina americana. The sequence goes on from NW_027286763.1 coordinate 42,460,046, forward strand.
GCGTGACCGCTTCTTTCTTGAGTGCAATAGCACAAAGAAAAAAACGAAAAACATGGCCGTCTTTGTGTTCAAACATAACTTTAATTACTTTACCACGAACAAATAATTTCAACTTTCTTTAATGACTCTTGCTTGACTGCTGTACTCACAGTATAACCCTTCTTTCATCTCCTTCTATCTTTCTTAGGCTTTCATATCAGTTTAAAACCAAGTATCTGCGAAATGAAGTTCTCATCAACAACATCCATTTTGAATGGTATTACATCAGCATAAATCCTCCATTAGCGGATGACTCCGTTAAAAGTTACTGTTGCGGCATCTCCCGCAGTTTCTTTGGAATTTGTCAAGGTATCAACAGCATAAGTGTTTGAAAGTTGGCTTTAACCTCATGGTCTGTGGCGCGTCGCGCACGACTACGAATGCCTGTGACATTGTATGTACGGTATTTCGTCACAAAATCTTGTTCCTTTAAAAGCCCCAAAATTTCAGAGGGAGCCTCAATAGCTTAACTGGCTAAAGCACTCGACTGGACATTGAGGGATCCGGGTTTGAATCTCGGTCAAGGCGAATGATTTTTACGCTCTAAAATTGTTGCAGTATTTGTTCCGCCTCGTTCGACCAGTTACCCTATTAAATCGGGGAAAATACCGCTGGCATGTAGATATAAAAGAGAAAATATGTGGCAGCAAAGCCATCTCTTTTACTATGACAGTCTCTGGATACGGGTTAGTAGAAAAATCAAAAATAGAATTTTTGTAGGTACCTCGCCTAGTTTATACTCGTATAGGTTCGTGGCTTTCATCAACAATTATGGCTCGAAAAGCCATGATTGTTGTTGAAACTTCATTTGACTGTATTTTGGAATGCTCACCGAGCTTGTGTGACCCATTTTCTAGAACTAGGGGCAACGGTTAATTCTTCTCAGTGTATTCAGTCGCTAAAACACCTCCGACGTCGAGTTTGTCGTTTTAAAGGCAGCTTGGCGCCAATAATATTGCAACATGACAATATTCGTCCACACCCCTCGCGCGCAACTGAAGAGGCTTAGCAAAACCTGAAATTTGGACCCATTCCATACCCTCCTTATTCCCCCAATCTTGTGCCTTGCGATTTTATTTTTACCCTCAACTCAAGAGACACCTCAAGGGTAATCATTACTCCTCGGACGATGACGTGAAGGCACCTGTCAAGTCTTCGATTCGAGAAAAGTAGTAAGAATTTTTTCAGTAACGGAATGATAGAACTTGTTACATGTAGGGAAAAATGGGTTAGTCTTAACGGTGGCTATATTGAAAAATAAATATATGATTTTAAAACTAAAGAAATGTACTATGATGCCCATTTTGCACGATCTTCCCATTCGGTTCGCGGTCAACAACGATGTGTGCACTACTTTGCAGCCCACCCTCTTATATATATATATATATATATATATATATATATATATATATATATATATATATATATATATATATATATATATATATGGATGATTTCGTCGAAGTTACACGGAAGTGTTGAATAACAAACTTGGACAGCAACAAACAATATAAGAACACATAAAAAGATCACTCACACGTTATTTTTTGATCATTTCGACGGAATTCAGCTCCGTATTCATCGGAAGAAATAGAAGTAATCAGCAGGAGCTGAATTCCGTCGAAATGATCGAGAAATAACGTGTGATCTTTTTATGTATATATATATATATCATATATTATTATTTTGAAGTGTTTTACAGGCTTAAGCGAAGCTCTCTCTGGCCTGAAATCGTGAAAGGAGGAATGCAGACACCGATCGCACGCAAAGTCACTGAGCGCACCTGTAAGAGCGCAGCTTTAGCAATCGACGTCCGTTCAGCTCACTTTCCCGGAAATTTCACCGCATTTTCATCCCAATGCGTACTCATTGTCGGCGTGTGCAGGAGATCCATGCGTAGAGCGATTCACAATCGATGGCTAAAAATGGATATTTCCAGCATGCCAGGAAGCGGGCGGTGAAAGGAGGGGGGGATGCGAACGGAGGTGTAGGAGGAAGTCCCATGGCCATCCGAGAGGAATACAGGCGGAAGGGACGTGAGGAATGAGCGGGGTGTCGATGAGGTCGAAGTTGGGTGGATGGATACGAGGTAGAGTGTGGGGATTTGAGATACTTTAGGAGGGAGGGGACGGTCATAACTCGTGTCATCAAGCGCGCTTGAGTCATCCGTTAGTGCGCAAGGGTGCCCTCTCTCAGATCGGCCTGAAACCAGTCGCTTCCTGTGACTAGTGTTTGGAGGAAAAATTTAGTCGACGAAAAATGATGGATTGACAGTCGGACATTTTGATGACGAGAAAGGAAAGTTTCAGATAAATTCTTCGAAAGAATTTCCGTGAAGTAAAAATTAGTAGCAGCTTTGCGATCAGCACGTCAATGATAAATATCCCTGACACGGAAAACAATATGCAACTCACTTTAGGACTTCATTCAGTTCATTCTGAAATACTTCAGTGCATTGATAAACTGTTAATATTTTAATGAAGACGGAAAGTGTAACTGGAAGATTTGATTTTCAGGAATTTTAGAGAATACAACAATACCTAGGGCAGGAAATAATGGCTATACGTATTCCAAAATTACTCTCGGGACAAGGTAATGTAACGGTAATTGGGAGATTACTATCTCTTGCGTTTTTTTGCACTTTTTCCACACCACGCTGTGAACTTTATATGAAATTTTCAGAATCATGTAATTTTGCGCTTGTTATAAAAAATCATCAGCCAAAATCCTTTCATATATCCTATACATAAATTAAATTAAAGCACTTGGAAAATCCTGAATTTGTTGAAATTTAAAGAATGTTTAGCGTGGCTAGAAACCTAGCTAATTCAAATAAAGTTAAACAGACTGGAGTACTGTATCTAGGCAATGATGGAAGCATTAACTAAGCCTTGATCTCTTCCACCTCTCCCTTGAATATGATCTGCTTTGGTAGCAGCGAAATATAGATGGGAAAAGCTTGAACATTAAGCACATACCTCCTCAGGCTGAGAAGACGTTAATTATATAGAGGTAACTGCTATGACTAAAGAAGAAACGGTTAGATATAAGGAATAGGGACGTGTAAACATTTGCTTGGGGTATAACATAAAACTTATAAACCTTAAAAAATCAGAGAAAAGGAAAAAAAGGAGTCTCTACAACCTGATGCCAGAGGCGGAGGCTCCATATAAGATAAAATGAAAAATAAGTAGGTAAACAAGTGTTAGGGGAAAATGCCTAAAGGGAGAGCAGAAAGGGCTTGCTTCTTCCTTTCAGCTCCTCTTGAGCTGAAAGGAAGAAGCAAGGTGGCTGAGAGGTTCTTGAAACACGGGATTTTTGAGTAATGTGATGGAAGACGAAATTAAAGGAAAGCTCACAGAAAGATAGCCAGGGGGCAAATAAATGACCAATTAAAGATGCTTTGGGATGTTCAAATCTGATGTAATTAGCGTGGAATAAAATAAATCGAGGTTAAAATTTAACAAATCTTCAATTTCTAAAAAGAAATGATGGTCATTTAAATGCATTTAATTCCTTAATTCATCTAATTTTAGACTGAAATAAATTTACTCCTCCAGTGACACATCTAGAAATGAATCAGTAATGAAACAACTAAAATTCAGAGTAATTAAATAATCACTAATTGTATAATCCGTCAAATGAAAACATCGAGGCATAATTAGAAGCCCATTAAATTAGTAAGATCCAATAGTAAGACATTTAGCCAGCTGCATTCAGTTAGAAAATGATTTTTATTCTACATTGTATTAGATTAAATATGCACATAGTAGTTAAAAACGCTAAATTTTACAACTGAACTGGGTGGCCATCGTCGCGATTGTATTTTACGAGGGTCATCCGGAAAGTAGTACCCGTTCGTGAAATAAAGACACAAAAGTAAATATTAACAAACATAAAAAAATTTATTTGAAAGAGGATACTTTAAACTACTTCTCAACATAATCTCCAAGCAAATTAAGGCATTTGTCATAACGTGTGACAAGTTTCTGTATTCCTGCTGCATAGTCCTTCGCCGCCAGCTCATTGAGATACGCGAGGGACCCATCTTGCACAAATTTTTGCATAATGCAGATGGTGTTTAACAATTTCATGAACAATTGTTCGAGAAACATTGGGAAAATGCTCACAGATGTCATCAATTGTGACGCGCCGATCGTTCCTCACGAATTCGTCAACTGAGCTCACCAGTTGGTCTGTAATGACAGACGGTCTCCCCGAACGCTCATCGTCGTGTGTGTTCCCCCTCCCCATGTTGAAGTTGCGACACCACCGCCGAACAGACGACTCGTCCATTACATTGTCTCCATACACCTCCTTTAATTGGCGATGAATATCACATGGGCGAACGTTTCTTGCATTGAGGAATTTAATCACTGCCCTCACTTCACAACTGGCGGCGTTCTCAATTTTTTTAAACATTGTAAACAATCACAGAAACAACACAGGCAATGCTAGCGTCACGCAACTTGGCTCAGAGAAGGCAGACAAGCCACTGAAGCTATCTGACCTCGTCCAGCGGCTACTCGCGTCGTCAGCACTTCATGCGGCACGAACGGGTACTACTTTCCGGATGACCGTCGTATAATAATTGAGAGTAAGTTTTCTACACGCATAGCAATGTTGTAGTCAAAGTTATTATATGTGTGTGTGTTTATATATATATATATATATATATATATATATATGTATGTATATATATGTATGTATGTATATATATGTATGTATGTATATATATGTATATATATATATATGTATGTATATATATGTGTTTATAATTATATATATATATGTATATATATATGTATATATATATATATATATATATATATATATATATATATATATATATATATATATATATATATAGATGTACGAGATTAAGCTCGTGTTTATACTAGCTTCCAATCCTGAGTAGGTAGAGTTCCCCCAGTACTACAGCCCAACGGCGAGTGAAATTCACACATCAGGGTAGGGGGGACAGTGCCTTTCCCTGTCTTGGCTATGGTTTCCTAGGAAGATCTGGTCCCCGAAAAATCGCATAGCTTGTGACACACACACACACACACACATATATATAAATAAAATTTTTGATGCTATACGCTTGGTGTGTAATAATTCTTTGCCACACACCATAGCGGTGGCTTACATGGTACCATTTAGATAGATATAAAGATGTGCTTATCGTATGCCAGGGATGAAATAGTCCCCAAAGGCTATGGAGAATTCGGTAGTTCTGGGAGGAAAAATAGCAGTTGCCTTCACATCACTGCTATGTCATAAGCGTATAAACGAATCTTCATGTAACATGCTTGCATGCGTATACGTTATGTGCGTGTTTCTGTATACTCTTTATGCTGATTGACTGACTAAAATTCCAAAGGGCTTATGCGCACGCTTACTTTATAATTTAAAAATTGCATATCATATTACAGAATATTTTAACAAACTATACTTGCTGGAATCTTGCAGTAAACTCCACGTGCTGTCCTCGCTCTATTAAGCACTAAATTATAAAACCCCTCAGTATTTTGCCAATTAATTTAAGAGCCTTGATAGAAGACATAAAATAAATACCAGAAGTAATTATAAACTCGTTATCCTTCATCACAGAAAAACTATACAATGGTGGATGGTGTAACTTTGTGTAATTCCATGATGTGATGCGGTGACGATACGCTATATCGAACCCAATCGCAGTACAGTTATATTTTGTGGAATAGCAGAGTGCTACCATTCCCCAGAACAACTACATACAACCAGTCATATGCGGTCACAGCATGTCGTAAGTGGAATGAGCTATCATCCGTTATGGCAAATGCACCTTCTTTCCCATCATTCTGGCGCATACTTCATAAAACCCTTACTTCACTGCAAATTAACCAGTAAAAATCCAGCTGTAAACATACTTTAAGCTCTCTCCTTTTTTCTTTAGCAGGAGAATCATACTTTGAATTGGATTTTGTAATTATAACCAGGAGTATTGTTTTATAAGTTTTTTTGCATGTTTTTGTATGTGCACGTATTGTGTGTGTTTGTTGTAAGTATTGTATTATAGTTATTAATTAAACTATGCAACATAAATAAACAAGTCTTTTTAGTGGAAGATATATAAATCACAACATTCGGCGAGATTGTAAATATTCGAACAAAATGATTAACTGGGTCACCCATTGATCATTTTTTCTGTGATCATTTGGAAGAGTTTAAATTTTAACTTTAAAATACGACTGAAATTTAGATGACGTATTTGGTATATTCGCATAGCCACCGCTAAAACTTTAAAGCAGATTTACTACACAATATTGAATTTGAATAATTCAAACGAAATAATAAACCTTCATACGAGATCAAAATATATCAAATAAAATGTAATAATCATAAGTATTTTTCCTCACCTTCTTAGTTGCCATTGTACTTCATGTACCTATAAATATAATAATGCTTTTATTTACCATTTCAAAGGTTTGCTAATTAGGTAACTAACCTCTGGAATCATAAACTACGTACAGCACAACATAGTTAAACATTTTTTTCTTTAAAGGTCAGTAATAGGCTTTGAATTCCTTATGGCAAACTTCTATTGCATTCACAATACATTTTCGAAATGAAATTTGTGTTCTCTCTGAATGACACTCCATCTCTCAACAAATCCATTTTTTTGGTAGCTGTTAATGAGCCATCATTCAATCCCGGCTGACAACAACACTCTAAAATACAATGAACTTAAATTCACTGAACATTGCAAGTTTAATCGTAAAAATATAAATTATACTCTAGGTCCACCTGCACAATACACATTTGCTATTTTTACTGCACCAGGAAGAAGAGCAGTGAAATAATGCGCCAAGAAAACACCGCAAAGTAATTGATTGGAAAACGGAATTCTTTAGTAAGTATAAATAATCTTTTCAATTTATTGGTATCACACTCAAACTTGCTAAATTGCACGTTGAGTAATTAGAGAAAATCTAAAGATTTCATCAAATTATGTTGCGGCAATACTTGTTTTATAACTTATTCAACATCTTTAGGTGCTTTTATAAGAAACTTTATTTTTGAATATTTTCAGTTAAATTACCGCTTTGTCCATAGCGTTGTAATTATTGTTTTTTTAATTCCCGATTGAAAATATCTTCTGATAATGGGGTGCAATCTATTCTTAAGGAAATAGAAATTTGAAAGTTACCACGAAATGAATATGCCACACATGTCGCCGTAACTCCATTAAGTTTGACCAAATCTGCAAAGATTTTCTAATTTTCTCAATTTTTTTCCTCGTTGGTATAATTACGATTTCTTCCGCATGGTGAAATTCCGGAAAGTACTTTGAATTGCTGCAAAATACAACGCCAATTATCGCAGGCATCTGGAACATTGGTGGCGAAAGAGGAAAAATGGCGGAAATTCCGAAAAAAATTCTCATTCGAAATTTTCTTTGCTGTCATTTGAATACGCGGTTTATCGGATTCGAAAATAATTAATTCGAAAAACGACACTCATAAATTTGTCGCTTGAAAAAAAAAGAATCCCAAAAATGAAGCGCGATGGCTATTAGACGAAGATTTGAGTTCATTTTCCGAAACGTGACAAATATAAATGATATTTTAATACGAGAAGCCTGTCCCCTCCGCTGTGCCTTCCTGCTCATCCCTCCAAGCCTGTTCCCTTTAATGATTATGAAAAAAAAAGTTGTCCGCCATTTTGGTGGTCTCAGGGAAAGCAAGCAATCGATGGAGGAGGAAAGGGGTTGGTGTGGGTCCTGAGGGGAAGGAGGGAGACAATTTTGACGTTTCGGTTGAATTATTTACTACAATTTTCCACCATAATATCAACAGGTGAGATTTCTCTGGTGTAATTGCTTTGCCCTACAATCTGGAAACATGCGAACTCTCCACGGAAATCTGCCTTCCTCCTCTCTCCCTATTCGTCTCCCCCACCAATTCCCTCCCACCCCTCTCCACGCTACGGCTCCCTAATTATTCCCGCCTGCGAACCATCTAGTCCTTCCCCGCTTCCCATATTACAAATCCGTTTTTCTTTCTTTCACCCTCCCTTCAATGCCCATTCCATTTGTCATCAGAACTCCTCCTCTGTTCTCCTCCCTCCGAAGATCCGTTTTAGACACGTTTGAGACAGTGAAACTACAGTTATTAGCCCCGGTATTGGGCGTCGAATTATTTTGCGCGTCATATCATCTTTCATTTCTGTATTAACTTCCTAAAAATCCTCCTGTAATTAGGCTTGCAAGAGGTATGTCACATGTTCAACCGGTAGGTCTTTTCATCCCTCACCATTCTTCCCGTGTTAAATATTCCGATCCGCCCCGTGTCGTCTCTCTCATCCGTGAAAACAATTTGTCAAAGGATTCCGGATTTTTTGATAGGATCTCGCTTTAATTTGCCATTTCACGCGACTCAGCTCGTGGTATGCGGACGAAATAAACTTTCTGAAAGCTTTAGGATTTCTTTAATCGATTTAATGGCACACAATCCGCGGTATAGACTCTATTCCTTTATTTTTACCCAAAAAAGAGACGCCCTCCCTTGCGTCATGCTATTCGAAATGAGCTGTTCTGACAAATGAAAAAGGTCTTTAAAAGTAAGCAAAATATGAACTCGGTTCGAGCATATTAAAAGGAGCACATACTGTGAGTTACTTAATTTCGGTCGGCACACTTATTTGAAGCTCCGACAGAAATGTCCGTAAAGATAGTATCCGTCGCCGAGAGCATTATCCTTACCGTGGAATGTGAGTTCTAGTTATATCAGAGAACATCTGTTGAATGTCGGGGATATGGGAAGGGAGGATGTGAGGATTGCAGTCATAACACTTTTGTGGTGGGATAATAAGATGGACGACCATGATGTCGGTTTTCATACCGTCGTAATGTGAGAACATGGCATTTTTGGGACGTCTAAAACGGCTACAGTATCTTATCAACATTAGCTCTATTAACATCATCATTATTATCATTAAATCTATAAACGGTGGAATCGATTATGAACTAAACTACAGTATCTCTGATGCGTTTCATTTTTCAGCCTGAGGGATTTTCAAATCTTCATACGACCGGATGATTAACTTCCAGTATTTATAATGTTCAATGTCAAAAAACTAGTAACTTGAAATGCTGCTACGTGGAGTCATTGTTATTATTATTAGTAATAGCTTACGAGGTAAGGGATATTTTTCTTGAGTACATGCTATCCTAATGTAATGCCAATAGTTAGAAATCATTATTTTTGGATGGTTAATATGATATAACAAGTGGTGGATAATAATATGTTACGCAAGCAAGAACAAAAGTAAAATATATTTTGTCTTTATGTAAAAATAAATTACCCAATAGAATGAAATATTTATATGGAATCGTGATAGAATGTTTATTTTCCACGTAAATTCAGTGGGCGATTACGCACTGTGATTTTATATAAGTAGCCTCAAAGAAATATTATTGTAGCTAAAAGTAGCGTTATTTTGTGGCGAAATGTTCACCGGATAATTTATATTGTTAAATTGAAGTGAAAGATGAGTTAAGGTGAAGTATAATGAATGAATATCAATTATTTGTTTGCGATATGTAGGTTTTCATGGGTATGGAAGGAAAGGGAAGGTAACACAAAAAAGAGCTAAGAAAGAAGGGCGAGCACTATAAAGGATACTTAATTCGGGTAGAAAAAACTTTGCTGAGAGCGTGTGATACGGCCACGGGCCATCCGTTTTTATTGTATACATGACATGTTTTATGTAGCCCTAGTTGTATATTATTGATATTCTTCTTCACTACAAATTAAATTTAAAAAATGAACCTGAGGAAATGGACCTCTGGCGCTAAGTTTGCCTGTAAAAATGGTATTATTTCTTAGATTTGTAACGCAGTTTCAATGAAATATATTTTGATTGCCATCCTTTTAAAAGCTATGAATTAGTCATCTATTCAAGGAAAATAAACTACCTGAGTATCATCAGCAAAAGTAGAAGATTCAGTTTATATTCATAAATTAATGTCACAAAAGTTGTTCTTTGACCCGTTGGTTATTGAAATACGTTTCCTTATTAGTAAAATTTAATTATACCGTTTCGCAAACGGCCAAAATAAAAGTTTATTCTATCTATTGATATAGTGCGTTATTTGAAATCACAGTGATCCAGCTAAAATTAATTGGAAAGTTTTGAAGAAAAACAGTTATCTGACTGATGGAAAACTACATTTCAGTTTTTCGTTCTACTTTCAGTTGGTTTAATTATGGCCAGTATTATATTTACTTTCAAAAACTTACCCACTGCATGCAATGCTGTGATTTGTCAAAATTTATAAAATCCGGCCGAAAGAAATACTTGTAAGAAATTCCAGTTTCAAGCTTCCGAAATTGCCGAACTTTTTAAAAAAGTTTAGATAAGTATTTATGAACGGTTAAATTTTTAGTTATTATTAATTATTACAATTTGACTCGGTTATAATAATTATGGCTCGTGAAGATCTGAAATAAAAAAAGGGCCAGAATTGTAGATCCTAAATTTTCCTTATAAGTTTGGAAATTCTTTAGCTTATAATGAACAACGGACTATAAATGATATTGAAGAGTATAGTAAAAATTAAAAATTTCTCTTTCGGACATTTATTAATATTACTGAATTAAAATATGTCATGGTTTCAAGCCAAATAATTTTAGAACAAAAAAGAAGTCCCAATTGAAAAGACGAATAATTCTGTTAGCATGTCAGAAGAAAACAATATATGTATTGTATACCCCAATCGGGTTTATATGACACGAGAGAACAGGAATTCTTTATACTTGTGGCAAAGAAAGTAATTTTTAGGGGATAACATGTTTTAAAATGATACGGCAGATAATTTTAAAAGTATGAGCACGGTTCTTAAAAAACAATTTTAATCCCATTGTACGTTTTCCTTTCTCTATGCCTATGCTAGCTCAAAAACAAACTCAGGATAGAGTCTAGCTCATGTTTCCCTGCGCTATATTTTACCACGGATTAAATGCGAGACATGGGTCTAATCGGTAAGTGCTAAGTCTCGTCCCCTTCTGTTTTTACGCTTAACTAATCCATTCTCCCCACACAAGTCTTTTGATCACACACAGGCAGCGTACATTTCTTCGAAGACACTCGCAGCGGTGGTTAATAATAGAGATAAGTCTTTTATCTTCTTCATTGGAAAATGGCACGAAACTAAGTGGACATATTGCCCCCCTCGCACGGAAAACAAACGTTACACATCTGAAATTTGACGCCTAAGAGTTTTTTTTGTTAGAAAGCCCTTACCCATTTAAATGCTAATATATCAAAAAATTCTTTTGTTTTTGTGTGTTTAGAATCCTATGAATTTTTAAAAGAACTTAGTCACCCAAGTGCATTTACTTGTAATTATCTTGGTCTACATTATTTAAATTCTCTACGTTATCTAGCATTTATATATTTAAAATAAAAGTCCAGAAAAACTTAATTTGAAAGATGGCATCCCTGTTTTTCAATTGGCTCCTGCCGCACACCCTAGCGGTGGTTTGCAAAGTACCATGTAGAAAAATAAGGGAGCTGGCGTCATTCTTTTGGATAAACTTTATGTTCTGCCAAAAAATCACTTAGAAAAATACCTGCAATTTTTTGTCATGTTTACACTGCACCAATGTTGATGTATATGTATTGTTTTTATTAAGATAAATTCTTCGCCCTAAAATGCCTTTGTTTTACACATCTCTACTATATGAGCAGCACTTTACCTAAATAAAGGTTAATTTCAAATGAAGGGTATTACATTTATAATGCAGTGACATTTAGTTTAGTGTAAGGAAGAAAAAACAAAAATACGCGGTTAAAAACAAAAATGGTTAATTTGTAGTTCATAATTTTAATACTTTGGGTTATTTTCAGCCTTTAGTAATCAAAACCAAATTATTAGGTGCTATTAATGTATATTAATTATGTTTATTATTGTATTATTAAATTATTAAGTTCAATTAATTTTTCCAAGTAAAACATTTTAAACACATTCAATTCAAATGAAAATGTAGTCGTGGTATTAACTTTGCTTGATAATCATAATTTAATGAAGCATTTGTACACATGGCAACAAACTTCGAGTGCATTTTACGCAGTGAAAAAAGGGTATTGAAAGTTGTTGAAGACATACTCCCAACTTCACACTGAGGCCGATTCTCTTTGGCATGGTGAAATGTAAATTTTGTTGCTAATCTTGCTGTATCGATCCAATCCCCATGGCCAATAGAAGTCATTAATTTGAATTAAAATATTCTGGGTAATAAACCACTGAAATAATACTATTCTGCGTAAAGTACTAAGTATTCACGAAGTCATTACATATTCTTTATGTCTTTATTCGATAATTTGAAGCCATTCACTCATGGTTGGATTCTCTCATAAATAAACATTTGTCCATCAGCGTATCCAGTTATCAGAGGTCTATAATCTGGCTGTTTTGCTGAAGCAGAGAAGGTCTTTACCAGTGTAATTGCGGCACGTATCTTCCTACTTAAAAAATAATTCTATGTACAAAAAACTCAGCGCACACAACTTTTTCTAATTAATATTAAAGTATAAGCATTTCGAGGTGTAAGTATTGCAGAATTTGAATCTTTTCCAAAGGTTATCATTTTTACTCTTTAAAATACCTTAATTTAAATGAAAATGCGCTGATTTTACGGTGGATTGACTGCCGCGACATCTCCTGAAATTTTTTCAAGAGAATACTATTGCTTCCCCTTATGGCTAATGATTCGTGTCCCATAATTCAGGGCTACCATACATTTGGTTCAAACATTACTTTACTGATTGCTTTCAGTCACAGAATATCCCGCATATATTCGGTAGATGAATAGTATACACGTACATAGTTCCCAGCTGACTTAATATTTCATTGTTCCGGATCACGTGTAATTGAGTTTATCTTCACGTGAAAATATGTAACATTATGGCTGCGTAGATTTTCGCGGCGGTGGCTTGAAGAATTCTGCATGTCCGGGTTTTCACCGCGTTGTTGTTTGAAGCCGACAACAGTTTCGCCGAAGTTTCATCCGGCGTCTTCAGGTCGAAGATGAGGGACTCCAGCATACTTGACTGCAAGGCTTTGTGTGGTCCTTGCTCTGCGCCTTTCCAGCTGTTTAAGGCTACTAAGGCGACGGGAATTCAACTGCGTCGTCAGGCGTTTGTTTTTCCCTTTCCCGCTTAAAGGAGCCTTGGCTTCTTCTTCACTGGAAGGCTTTCCTCCGTGTTAAGGGAAGCTATTGGGCGCTTAAAGCGGTCCCATGGCCTTACCTTAATTTCACCGACTTTACGTATTAGGTTAGCATCTGCTTCTGCCGCTTTCTCAAAGAATTTCCCTGAGATTCTAGGCAGAAGGGCGTCTAGGGGTTCCAGCTTTCCGTCCTCGTGCATTTCGGAGACGCGGGCGTAGCGACCGCGTCCCAATATGTCACGAAGAGCAGAGTTCTGCACCACTTGGATATGAGCGAGACTCGTTCGCGACACTCCTGACCATACCGCTGCAGCGTAGGTGATGACTGGCAGCACGCACGCCTGATATAGTCTGCGTTTCGTGGTCATACTCAGGACAGGCGGGCGAATAATCGGCCTTAGTCGATTAAGCGCCGCGTATGCCTTCGCACGGACCCGAAGCGCTTGGGCGTTCCAGAGGAGTTTCCGGTCCATCAGCACTCCAAGGTAAGTAACTTCAGATTCCCATGGTAGGACGACTCCGTTCACCGAGATGTTCACTCCTGGCGGCCCACCATTTCCAGTTTCGAAGATAATTGCCTTCGTCTTTTGTGCGTTAACCACAAAACGCCATCGGCAGTACCATTGAAGGAGCTCTGCCACGGCGTTCTGCAGCCTTTGCACCGCAGTCACCTTCCGCCAGGATCGGCATAGGAGGGCCGCATCTTCAGCATAAAGAGACAGGATTTCAAGATTCCCTCCACGAAGTGGAATGTCGTGGGAATAGATGTTATAGAGCAGTGGTCCAAGGACGGAGCCCTGAGGCACGCCGGCGGAGATCCGGCGCACCCCCGAGTCCGCCCCTAGCCACTGTAATGTGAATGTCCTGTCTCTCAAGTAGGAGTGAACCATCCTGATAGCCCAAGGTGGGAAATGGAGTCGCCTCATCTTCAACAGGAGAGCCGGATGCCAGACGCGATCGAACGCCTTACTGACGTCGAAGAAGGCTCCGGCTACCACCATATTCCTGTTGAAGCTGTCGGTGATGAAATCTGTCGTTCTTACCAGCTGATGGACTGTGGAATGCTGCGCACGGAAGCCAAACTGTTCTTCCGGAAGAATTTCATTCTCCCGGACGAAGTCAGTCAGCGGCCTTTGCAGCAGTCGCTCGAATATCTTGCCGAAGCCGTCGAGCAAGGAGATAGGCCGGAATTCTCCGGGATCTTACTCCATTTTTTGTGACTTCGGCAGACAGATGATTTTCGCTCTTTTCCAAGTGGCCGGAAAGTAGGAAATCCTTACACAGCCATTGAATATCGCCGTCAGGTACCTCACCGCCGCCTTCGGAAGTTCCCGGGTGACAACATTTGGAATGTTATCACTTCCAGGGGCCTTCCTCACGCGGAGGTGACGTATTGCCCCTATTACGTCCTTCTCGTCGAATTCTGGGATCTCAGAGGTGTCTACTCGATCGGTGACTTCAGTTCTCTCTGACGCCTGTATTTGCTTCTCTATTTCGGCAGAGGCCGAGTTCCCAGGATTGGGTGAAAAGCTCCTGGCTAGGTAGTCAGCGAGCATTTCCGCCTTTTCCTTGGGAGATCGTGCCACGTTGTCTCCGTCAATTATTAATGGGTCTGCTCTATGGGGTGCACGCAGCTTCCTGCACATCTTCCACACCGCCCCTATGTCGTCATTGCCGTCTTCTGAAAGGAGTTCATCTCGCAGGTGTGCCTCCCAGTAGTCTGATCGGACTTCCTGGAGGGCATCCCGAACCGCAACGTTAAGCTCAGAGAGCTGCGTCCGCACATCTGTTGTGCGGTATTTCTGCCATTGGCGCCGCACGCTGTTCCGTCCGATGAGGCCACGGACCGCCGCTGGAAGCGGAACTCGAAGATACGTGTTCCGATGCTCTTTAAGCGGTATCGATGCTTTCATCGCGCCATCTACTGTGCGAGATAGGTGACTGACCAAACGGTCGGCCATCTCTGGTGAATTCGGTTCCAATGGTTCTCGTGGCAGCTCCCCAGCTATGACGTTGCGGAAACGCTTCTAATCAGCTGACGACAAGTCTAGGCGGCGAGTCGAAGGGAACACAGGAATACGTTTCCCCACTGCTAGGATCGTTGGGTTATGGTCTGAGGACAGTTCAACGCAAGCGTACATGCTAAGAGAAGTCCTCACATTTCGGGCAATCGCTATGTCGAGGACGTCCCCTCGATCGTGCGTTGGTGTTACTGGGCCTATGACCGTGAAGCCTTCGTCGTCTGCTAGCCTACGCAGGTTTTCTCCCCTCGGGTTGAAGGACCGGGAATTCCAAGATGGATGCTTGGCATTCAGGTCCCCCAGGATGATCGATGAGCCGCTGTTTTTTGTAAGATGTTTAATGAGTTCCGGATCCCAAGGTTTCCCGGGTGGGAAATAAAGCGATGAGACCCGGAGCCATCCTCCTCTAGTCCGTATGTCCACCGAAACAGCCTCCGCGCTTGGGTGAGAAATTTCCCTACACGTTCGGTGCTCGATGGACCTATGGACGAGTATGGCCGCACCTCCTGATGTTCTTACCCGTTGGCGCTCGGGCTCCCTGTCTGACCTGTAGATGGTCCAGCCAGGTAGCCTCCAGGTGTCCGTGGGTCGAAGGTGCGTCTCGTTTACAGCGGCGACGATGGCTCCCATCTCCTGGAGGAACGCCCGTAATTCTTCACTTCGTTGAAGAATCCCATTGGCGTTCCATTGTGCGAGCAGGACGGGTCGTTCAGCCATTATTGGTTGAGTTCTCGATCCTGCTGCGCACTAACTCCTCCAGGAGTGAGAGGAGAGGTTTGCCCTGCGTTGAGACGACTAGTTTTCGTAGGATCCTCGATATCACGGCTATGGTGTGCCTTTGTGTGATCTCTTTTTCCTCGCCTTCAGTTGTCAGCAATGACTCGGCGGCTTTATCGGATGTTTCCAAAGACGTATCGTCATCTTTCGGTTTTTCCGCCGGCTTTGGTTTAGCGGCTGCTATGGCTTTTTGGGCGGTTATTCCACCAGCCTTCTGGGTAGTGGCTGGCCTTGCTTTATCCTTTACCTCCGTTAGTGACGGCGATTTCTTCTTTTTCTTTCCCTTGGAAGAGGGAATATTTGCATTCGGGGGGCGGTTCACTGCGGATGACGAGTCCACAGTGGCGACTTTTCCCGAGTCAAGCGCTGAGGGTGGTGTTCTCTCTCTCTCTGCGTCCTGGGCAGAATTTGTGGATTCGACTTCCATTTCCTCCTCTTCTTTTAGAGCGGCAGGTGAGTGGTCCTGTAAAGGGCCTTTCAGCACCGTTCCGTAGGAAGTGTGGCTTTCCACTTTCCGTGCTGGTTTACGGGTGGCTGGCGTCAGTGCAGGTTTCCCAGGTGTCTGCATCCCTGTTGCTTTTCTGGGAGCTTTCGAATTTTGCCGCCTCTCTGCCTCTTGAAAGGCGGGGCATCGACGTGAGACGGCCGCATGTGGTCCTCCACAATTGGCGCAGATGGCCTCATCGCCCCTTCCTCTGGAGCATTCCTCGACCGCGTGTGCCCCCGCACAGCGCATGCAGCGTTTGGCACACCAGCAAGCAATGCCTATGTGGCCAAACCGCATGCAGTTGTTGCACTGAAGAGGGCCTTTATCACCTCGGAATCGCTCTACCTTTACAAAGCAGTGACAGAGCTGGCGGATGTCCCCCGGGGCGATGGCGGACGGCGTTTTCACGACATTTGCCACATGACGGTCAATGGGAACTGGTTTCCCATCCTCCATGACCGTCAGGCGACGGACACTCCGTATTTCGTATCCGAGGGACCTAAGTCCTTCGGATACCTTGTCCACAGCAATCCAGCGTGATATGCCTTTGATGAAAATCTTCATCCCGGGCACTCGGTCGATGGGCTGCGAATGGTGCTGAATGTTCTTGCTTTTCAGCAAGCTGAGGGTTTTTTCATGTCCCTCCCTGGTGGTAGTTAGAATGCGTATGGAAGCCCTTCGGACCTCCAGTCCGAACTCATCTCCCAAGGCATCAGAAAGTTGGTCAATTAGACCCTGCACGTCCGTCACGCCATAGATTACTATGGGTGGCGGCCGGGACATCCTTGTCGTCGTCACCGGTTGGGTTTTTTCCGGTACGGGTGCATACGCATTAGGTGATTTCCTCTTCTTCTTAGAGGAAACCAAGGTAAATCCCTCGTCATCGTCTCCCTCCTCTCCCTCAGCATTCAGTGCTCGCTCCGCTCCTTCGTTGTCTCCAATCTGCTGCATTGGTGACTGCGTCTGCATCTCCAATACTCCAATTGGCAGTGGCTTCCTCCCAGGTGCCTTCTTCCGCTTCACTCCGCCACACCACATGGCCCTCTAAAGGGCCAAGATCGGGATCCGCCACTTCGGAAGGGCACTTGTCTAAGGCCTCCGTCACCCCCGAGCCCTTTAAAGGGCTGAGTGCCAAGACTTTCTCTCCCGTTGATACCTTCGCCAAAGGCTTAGAGACTCTCGGCAAGATTGCCGGTGCGTCCTTGCCTTGTTGATGAAGGTTTCCTCGCTGGATTATTTCCTTTGTCGACACGAAGTCTCCAAGGGAATTTACTCGTCGGCGCGTCTTCCTCGTCACCTGGACCACCGGAAAAGCAGAGTTACTTGTAGACATCCGGAGATAGTCCCGTTCGCTCCTCAATCCTGAATGATGAGGGACTCAGATTTTGGCCGTCCTTATATAGGTGGTCCCGTCCAGGTGCTGCTCTCTGATTGGTCCTTTTTTGGAGGACTCTCTTCCACGCGTTGTGGAGATGGTAGCCTTCATCTCTATTGAAATTCGCCGGGTTTTTGGCTATCTCAATAGCTTCTCTGATTAGGCGTGGGTAATATCTACTTTCTTTACTTATGATTGTAGCGTCATGGAATAGAATATCATGGCCGGGTTCACTCCACTTATGCTCGGAGATGGCCGAGAGGTGAAACTGTTAAATGCAACGGAGTCGTCCTACCATGGGAATCTGAAGTTACTTACCTTGGAGTGCTGATGGACCGGAAACTCCTCTGGAACGCCCAAGCGCTTCGGGTCCGTGCGAAGGCATACGCGGCGCTTAATCGACTAAGGCCGATTATTCGCCCGCCTGTCCTGAGTATGACCACGAAACGCAGACTATATCAGGCGTGCGTGCTGCCAGTCATCACCTACGCTGCAGCGGTATGGTCAGGAGTGTCGCGAACGAGTCTCGCTCATATCCAAGTGGTGCAGAACTCTGCTCTTCGTGACATATTGGGACGCGGTCGCTACGCCCGCGTCTCCGAAATGCACGAGGACGGAAAGCTGGAACCCCTAGACGCCCTTCTGCCTAGAATCTCAGGGAAATTCTTTGAGAAAGCGGCAGAAGCAGATGCTAACCTAATACGTAAAGTCGGTGAAATTAAGGTAAGGCCATGGGACCGCTTTAAGCGCCCAATAGCTTCCCTTAACACGGAGGAAAGCCTTCCAGTGAAGAAGAAGCCAAGGCTCCTTTAAGCGGGAAAGGGAAAAACAAACGCCTGACGACGCAGTTGAATTCCCGTCGCCTTAGTAGCCTTAAACAGCTGGAAAGGCGCAGAGCAAGGACCACACAAAGCCTTGCAGTCAAGTATGCTGGAGTCCCTCATCTTCGACCTGAAGACGCCGGATGAAACTTCGGCGAAACTGTTGTCGGCTTCAAACAACAACGCGGTGAAAACCCGGGCATGCAGAATTCTTCAATATGTAACATTGTTGACATACCCAGTTCGGCGCAATCACCAGCATACACAAATGACCGGAACTCACCTGAAAGATAAAAAAAAATTGTTATTATGGTTTTCACCCAAGGAAAGAGCAATCTTCATAATGCAATGCACAATTCAATACATTCTGTAAAATATTGCCGTACCTTGCCATGCATATAAGTAATCGAAAGGCTCTTCATAGAATATTAGCTGAAGAAAAACTGTACAAATTTCGTTCATCGATTCAAAATTGTCACGTCTAACCAGTCTTAACTGAAGACTTTTAATGGTATTTCGACAATACAGTAAACATTTCTTTAAAGCGCGTGGTTATTTAACTATGCAAATGAGGGAACATATGAATAGAAATGGGGATTGCATTTTAATGAGAATGATATTGGAAATTATTTTTTTTGTATTCACCGCATAGAAACCGTTTATTTTTATGTACTCAGTTGCCCATTCGTGAACCGTATTTTTCCATAATTCCCAGTCAGAAGAATTTGATTAATTGACTTACGTCATGCAATCTGTTTGAGAAATACATAATATTAATTTTTTTCACAACACTCGGCGTTCACTTATTATCAGGTAGGGAACATAAAACTTTCCTCATAAAGATTTATAATTGGAAATCAAGATAGTCTGTGGTAACCTGATCCCAAGAAAGTAGTTCAATTCAAATCTAACGACAAAACCTCGAGTTAAGTATGAAATACGACGTTTCTTTCACGGATAAATACAATACAAAAGTTTGAGAACATTGCTCGGAAACGTGATACATTCTCCATTCGCCGTTTCGCGAGGTTTCAGCACACGAATTTCACGGTTGAGACACTGGCTAGCTGAACACACTCCATCGTCTGTTTTTCAAACAGAGCCATAAAACTCAATTTATTTCGATCCGTGCTGGCTCCAGATGCCCGAGAGAGGTATGAGGACTCCTAAACCATATTTTACTTCCCATTCATTGCGTTTAAAGGTTTCGCTGTTTGCCTTTCCGATCTCGTCTCGGGAGAAAGCTTTGGGAAATGTCTCTCTCACCGACTTGGCTATAATCTCGTTGTACCCTCAGAACGTGCTCGCTGGTGGTCTGGTATCTCAGAATGATAAATTGGCAAGGAAAAAACTCTCTGCCTCCCTATTTCAAATTGCCTACACGAATATAAATATATGCAAAGCCATACTAAAGTGTGTGTGTGTGTATGTGTGTATATATATATATATATATATATATATATATATATATATATATATATATATAGAATTAAAAACCCTTGAATTGGCATTCATTTACATCTGTATGGCCTATCAGCATCCGGGCCTCAATGTCGTTCACTGATGGGAGTGGCCTAAAATTGTTACTTCCACCCCTTCCCTCTCCCTTTCCTCTCCCCAACCATTCCTTTCACCCCTCCTTCGCCTCCCGTTCTCCCCTTCCCCTGGCCCCCTTCCCTTTCTCTCGCACCCCTCACCTCAACAATTCCAGCAGTCATTACTTCTATATCTTCAGAGGAAGACGGATTGTTTCCGTCGAAATATCAAGAAAATACGTGTTAGTGTTCTCTTTTTTTGTGTTTCTATATTATGTGTTACTGTGTATTGTACTATATATATATATATATATATATATATATATATATATATATATATATACATAACTTTGACTTGGGTGTGGTTATGTACTGCGCCGAAACATGCTCATTGGAGCAGGTGTAAATTGAAGGCTTTTGAATGGTGGGTGAAGAGAAGGAAGGAGAAAGTGAAGTGAACAGAAAGAGGAAGTACTGGGTATGGTGGGTGAGGAGAGGTGATTGTCGGGAGATATAATGATAGAAAAATGGATGCCAAGTAAATTGATTGACAATGAGATAGTGGTAGAGGGGAGATTATTATCCACACGAGGAAGGGTCAGGAATAGGATAGGGATGATTTCCACATTTTTCGGGCTGCGTCCGCGTATGTCGTTTAAATGTACAATCAGGGAACGTCCTCATATTTTCGCGGATATATCCGCGAAAATATGAGGACGTTCCCTGATTGGCCAAGAAATTTCCCGGTATTGGCGCCGGATTTTTCCTATATAAGACGGGACAACAAGCTTCTTTTCATCCTTGACCTGAGGACGCCAGCAGGATAGCTGGCGAAACTGTTGTACATTTAAACGACATACGCGGACGCAGCCCGAAAAATGTGGAAATCACCTACTCATCGCCGCGGAAACCTTCGAACGAACATAGGATAGGGATGTTGGACGAAATGAAGTGAGGAAGAAAGTATACGGAGATGAAGAGGAACGAGTCTTAGAGGGAAGTGTGGGTTGTGTTTTGTTAGGAAATATAAGGGATATATATATATATATATATATATATATATATATATATATATATATGCTTTCGTAGACGTAACACGGAAGTGCCGAATAGTACAATACACAGTAACACACAATATAAAAATACAAAAAAAGAAGAACACTCACACGTTATTTATTGATATTTCGACGAAAACAATCCGTCTTCATCTGAAGATATAGAAGTAATGATTATACTGTCATTACTTCTATCATTACTTCTATATCTTTAGATTAAGATGGATTGTTTCCGTCGAAATATCAAGAAATAACGTGTGAGTGTTCTTCTTTTTTTGTATTTCTATATTGTGTGTTACTGTGTATTGTACTATATATATATATATATATATATATATATATATATATATATATATATATATATAAACACAGTTGTAGATTTTTTAACCATAGAAACACAAAGAAAGGATACTCACATATGTTGTTTTGACGTTTCGACGGCACGGCCGTCGACATCAGATTCTGATTCTGGTGCCGTTGAAACGTCAGAACAACATATGAGAGTGTCCTTTCTTGGTGTTTATATGGTTTAAAAATCTACATCTGTGTTTTTATACATTTGTGCGTCGCCGAAGAGCGTTCCATGTCGAAGATATATGTGTATATATAGTATATAGGGGCGCAGTAGTCCAGGGGGTAGAGCGTTGGACTACTGACCGGAGGGTCCCGGGGTCGATTCCAGGGCAACTCTTTGGGCACACGCAGCTCCATCCATGCTATGTGATTTTTAGGGTACCAAATCTTTTTGGGAAACCATACCCGGCACAGGGAAAGGAACTGGCTTCTCTACTCTGATGTGTGAATTTCACACGCCGTCGGGCTTAGTACTGGGTGAACTCTACCATTACCAACCAAGCCAAACTTCCGGTTGATTACTGTGTTCATGGTTTTTTTATGGTTTTTATTATTATTATTATTATTATTATTAGAAATACACATGTGCTGATAGACATTGTCAGGTGGCACACAAGTCCCAAATAATTGCAAAAGATAATACATAAAACTAGACTTCAAAACACAAATCTCTTTAACAAAAAAAGTGAATCCCCATCCCATTTACAACCATTTATCAGCAAGAAAAAAAAAGATAAATTAAAAAAAAATTAAGCTATTACATATAATACCATACACCACACATCAATCAAATTATTACATATATGCCTTACATCTATTCTTAAAAGTATACACTCTGTTAGGAAAGGGCTCGAATATTTTTGCAGGTAAAGTGTTCCACTCAACAATTGTTCTATTTAGAAAAGAAAATTTTTTTTTATTTGTTCTCTGTGCCCGGCATTTTATCTTAAATTTGTGATCATTTCTGCCTATAAAATTTGGGTTCCCCGCCTCTTTCCTAAGATCTGCCCAAGCTTTCTCCCCCTTCAAAATTCGGAACATTCCACAAAGTCTGCTTACTTTTCTTCTAGATTCTAGAGGTTCCCAGCCCAGCGTTTCTAGCATGTGAGACACACTCTCCATCCTCCCATGCTTCCCCAGTACATATCGGGCAGCCTTTCTTTGCACCTTTTCCAGTTTTTTAATATGACCTTCTTCATGAGGGTCCCATACAAGAGAAGCGTACTCTAAAATTGGCCTTACTAGGGTCTGATAAGCCTTCTCCTTGGTTGCTCTAACGCTCCCTTTGAGGTTTCTCATTACCCAATGAAGAGTTTTGAAAGCTTTCTTATAGATGCACTCCACATTTAGCCTATGGTTTATGCCTACATACTGCATATAAATAAATAAATAAATAAATATATATATATATATATATATAGGTATATTTTTGTATGTATGCTAATGTGTGTATAGATTCACATTTACTGTTCAGTCATGACGATGACACGAAACACCTTAAGCTACCGCCGACCACCCTTCTGACACTTGCCCCTCGAACCCTCTTATCCTTATCTTACACCACTTTAGTCCATCACCCTTGCCTTCCGTTTTCTCTCTACCGGTGTTTGCGCCACCGAAATTTAATATGAAAATAAAATTCTAAAACTTCTTTTATTATGTTTTGTGTGATCGTCACATATGGTACAAAACTACCTGATGGGAGAGAATTATGGGAAAACAGGATGAGCATACATCGATCCTCCTCCGATCCGATTATCCTGTAGATCTATTCCCTAAGACATTGTGCGGGAAAAAACACTTCTTCGGGTACTATGCTATTTATAATGGAGTTTTTCAGACCTTCTTCTTCATACATTTTTTTCAGACTTCACCTGTGCATAAACATGGAAAATTCACCACTCACACGGAAAAGAAATGAGTGCAGTTTTTGAATTTTATTGGTTGACTCCATAAAAAATCAAATGCTATTTGAGGAATTCGACGCCTACCAAAAAAATAGTTATCGAACCTTAAAGTCTGGATAATAAACTACCCTGGGCACCTTAGCAGGGTGGTCTGGAAAGCTTCCGACCTAATCAAGGTACAAGGCATTTTTTCTTAAATTTTCTGAGGTCAGAAACTTTTCAGACCAACCTCGCATTACACCATATTATTTAAAATCACCGCCAATTTTAAAAAATTACCGCCTATTTAGATGTGATGAAATATATTCTGAATCATTGGATAATAATTTTTATTATTTTTTTTGAAAACGTGAAATTGGAGAGGAAAAGGCCAAAAACTTTTACTTTAAACCTTATCTCAAGCCTTTGTTCATATTTTTGTCATATTACGATTTGATGGTATGGAAACGAGACGGGATCGCCAGTAGACTTCCGCCAAAATAACGAGCAGTCACTCCCACGCCCCTCGCCGCTTGTGATCAACAACTCATTAATAATGGAAGGAACTTGCCGAGTATTGGGAAGGAGAATTTGTAAAGTGGAGTGCTAAATTTTCATGGTCCGTCATTCACACAATACTCCGCAAGCAATCGCAAGGGCGTGTATCAGGTCGTCCACCATACTTTTATGCATAAATATAAACATATATTTTACATAAATAAAACAGGCCTAGTTATATATAAGCCCATACCTATCGATATCATGTAAGAGTGAGTGCTTGAGTAAAGTTTAAAATTTTTCAACGCATTACGGACGGAAAAATTCACAAATACAATAGGCTTCAAAACATTACTTACATAATTACATATAATGCGATAAATGTAAAAGTACCAGCTGTAAAATTTGCCAGCTTTATTTTCAAAATTAGCTTAATCTAAAAGGCTTGTACCAAATTTGTGCCCCCCCCTCACTTCTGTGCGGGAAAATGAATACACTGATTGGGACCGAAATACCGTGATACAGCGTATTCATCTTCTTCCGAGGGCCGATACATAAAAGGGAAAGGCGTCCCTGTGCCGCAACAGAGAGAGAAGGCATTGAGTAGGTGCTGCGGAAAGTGAATCCCTCCAGCCCTCTCTCCGCGGGAGATGGGATAAGGGAGAGAACATGTTCCCCATTTTTGGCCGACACGCTGGTGGAAGTTTTTACGCTCGGAAACCCCGTTCCCCCCTTCCATTTTCCACCCTCTGATCTAATCCGACCCTCTGTTTTCTCCCTTCTCCTCCATTTCACCCAGTCGCTGACCTCTATCTCACTTTCCATCCGCATCTCCCCTCGCCTCCCTCTCACCTTACCAAGGCTATTTGATTCAACTATCTTTTCTCCTCAAGACCATTCCGTGCGCACGCTACGGGCGTCTGATAGCCCATTAAAAGGGCTCCGACCATCTCTCTCTCAAATGAGTCCTACCGGCCCTTACCTCCTCCTTTATGTCTCCGGTACAACACTTCGTATTTTTTCTGGTATACAAATGACTCCGCGAGATAAAAGAAAGGAGTCAAATCTCCCTGGACTAATAAATAGCTGAAAGGGAAATAATCTTGACTCGCGAAACCCTCGTCCTTCATTCACAAACACCCTATCCATCGAACTCCACGGCTAAGGCAGAGGGTTTTATAATACATCGTTGATTCTTTGGGAATCGATGTGTCGTTGAAAGGGGGAAAGAATGACATAGACATCCATTTCAGTCGGCCAGGAACTTCGCGGGTCCAATAGTCTGACTGACCCGCCGACTGGCGCACGCGCCATTTTGTGGCCGCCATCGCGGTCCCGTGTTGAAACATCAGGCCAAATTAAATGTCAAAGTGGAAACTTGGGGGAGAATCGATATTATTTCACTCACTCTCTTATCCCGGTCAAACACCTGTTCAAAGCAGGGCCAATGCGGAGCTTGGAGATTCAGGACGATAGCGGAAAGGAAATGAGTTTCGATTTTGTGCCTCGAAATATAAATCGATATTTTCTCAAATAATAAGAAAAGAATATATTATTAGGCATAAACTAAGGAGTCCGAAGAAAACTAAGTTGAAAACTTCAAACTGAAGAACATACTGCTTATAGTACAATATTATTTCCTTTAGTTGGTTAAAGGAAAAACAGCTCGAAAAAATTTTAAGAATAATTTCACATTTCGAATCTATATTTTACAGATATATGTATACAAATACTATATCCCCACAGCTGATTAAACTGCTCACTAAATTTGATTATCTAATGCAATCATATATCATTCTTAAGAGCTCAACTCATTTCTAATGAGGATTAATCGATTCATATCCATTTAATCGCGTAAATGTTTAAGCTATCAATTCATTTGGTTAGAAAGTCATTCCAAATAAAACACTGGAATATCGTGAAAAAATAAATAATGATATTCGGACCATTTTTGGTATGAAGTGGAATGTTGTTTTTCTTGTGGGTTTCCTACTTTTATGGTGGTTTTCAACTTTTACGTTGAACAAATAAAGATTACATGCCATTTTCGGATCCAAATTACCTAAAAATTCTGCCATGCTGTTTCTTAGGAATTGATTAAAGTAGACAAGGATTAATATCAATTTACATTAAGATTAATTTTTGCATAAATATTTTCAGCACGGCTAATTTTATGTAAATATTTTCTGATGAAACTGATTTAATTTAAAAACTGTGCTCTAAGGACAGTATCCTTCCGGAACGAATCGAGTGTGCCTCTTCAGCGCACTAAATCAAATATATGTTTTATTCATACATTTAACTTAATAGTTGATAATGTCAATATCAATTAAGGATGTCCTAAAAAATGTCAAATCAGTTGTCAATTTAGACTCCGTTTTTTTTATGGGCTTTATAAGTGTCTCTTCTCATGTTGTCACAGAAAAAAGAGATGGCTTTAGGTACGAGTACGTTCGGGTCAATAGAGGATGAAGATCTAAATACAAGTACGAGAAAAAAATGGTAGAGGAATGATTTCTTTAAGTCCGAAACGGGAAACCCAAAGAAAGAAGTACACAGTATAAAACTGAAAACGAAGTGGAGGGAGAACGGGACTAGAAGTAAGGCGCCATGGATGTTTGTTTTGGCAAAGGAGGGAGCGATTAGGCGAAGGAGAGTTATTTTGCAGGGTTGGTGGGAAGCCAGGCGTGGTTATGACGAAGACTGTGACATTGAGAGGATGGGCAAAACAGCGAGGAAATAGGGATACGAGGGAGAAGCCGGAGAAGTAAGAATTTCTGAACTGCAAGGGAGAGAGAAGATAGAGCTGGCCATTTTCTGGGAAAAATGAGCTCTTAAAATTCCACCCATGTTTGCTCACGGCATTAAAGCCTTTTAGCTAGATGTTTTCTTTAAAGCTAAGGAATCGACTTTTCTGTGCAAACTTCTGCATAGCCGTAAGTTGGCAAACAAAATTCTCGGGGAGGTTTCACGTAAAGAATGTGGTAGAGAATTATATATTAATGGCGCAATTAAAAGGGTAAGCTGAGCATCAAAAGGGAGCAAAAATGTGTGGCCAAGTCTAAGAGCATGGGGAAAGTCGAGGAGCAACAGGCGGAAGGCTAGCTGGGAATGCATAGAAGAGGACGCTTCTGGGAATGAGAATGGAGGCGGAAAACTTTCTTAATCCCCTTTTCAAAAAATTACAGGTCATGTTTTCCCTACATATCCCTATTCCACTCGGTTTATTCTCGGTCTTAACTATATCTACAGGTCCTGTAGATAAGATTCGTATAAAAATCATTCCTAAGTTCATGTATTGTTTTGCTACACTGGAGAAGGGATGAACATGAAAAATTCTTTGGGTGTAGCAATTCTAAATATAAATGAATGAATAAATTACCTGTGTAATACCACCGCCGCTGGGGCTGTATTTAAAACATGTTCGTACAGAATAAGTATAGGCGTTATTATGTTAGGTCGTGGTAGAGTTTTGCGAGGAAAATCAAGTGTTATTCTTATTCTGACAATGCTGGAACATTTTATTAATTTCTTACTTCGTTCATTGATTTCTTTTTTTGTTTTCACTTTTGAGGGCAAAATGTAGTTCTGGAACGGTTAAATGAAAGGGCAGCCGAGGATTTTGGAACTCACACACACCAAGTGTAACTCTTCGACATGCTAGGAATTCAAAGTGAATTTAACAATGTTGTGGATCAATTGGAAAATGCATTGAGGTATTACACCCTAAATCATAATTAATTTTAGCAACTTTGTGAAAATTGACCTTAAGTCCTCCTGGAGTCTTAAATTCGTGATTATCAAACGTCTTCGGCATGTACATAAGGCTATGTATTGGTGAAATGTAGCGTTAATTGTAGGCATAAGCAAAGGGACCTAAAGGTGGTATAATATTAGACCACACGGA
Organism: Hetaerina americana; assembly: GCF_022747635.1. Lineage (NCBI taxonomy): Eukaryota > Metazoa > Arthropoda > Insecta > Odonata > Calopterygidae > Hetaerina > Hetaerina americana. Next base: position 42,488,014 of record NW_027286763.1, read on the forward strand.
TCTAAGTATGGATGCTCAAAACTATACTATTTTTATTGATAGGGATAGTCTTGGAAATAAAACAGAAGAATATACTTTTTACCATTAAAATCTGGAGTCAAGGAGTATAGGCAATCAAATTGTATTTTCCAATGGCAATTTTAAAATTTAATAAATAAATATTTTCATTCGTTTTAAAAATTGAACATGGAAGCAAACTTAGTATATTCTTAATTACAATAAGTGATCAAGTAAAATACTGCAAGTTAACTTGAAGCGCATTTTTTCAAGACCATGAAACATTTTTTTCATGGTCGCTATTTAAAGTTACTATTTGATAACTTATTTTTAACGTCAAAATTCATATCATGTGACCTAGGGTGGAATATAGGGTGAGAAAAAAGAAAAGAATATAGAAAATATTTCTGCAGTTAAAGCTAGCTCAAGCATTTTGAGCTCTTTTTTCATGATCGTTGAAACAGGTAGTACTCGTCAGAGATTGAATGCTTGTCATCGCCTTCAGCAGGCGTTTTAACAGGAAATTGAAAATGCTCAGTGGAAAGTGACACTGGAGGAGAAGACTGGAAACTTCTAAATGGAGTGTTTGATAAATGTTAAACTGATGATATCATTCTAGTTCCCGCTTTGGAATATTTAACACCCCAAATGGATAAGAGTATCCTGCCGTGTGTGACAGTTCTGTCAAATCCAGTCGGACTATCAATTTCTTCTCTGTATCATTCCTCATGAATGAATATCATCCTCCATTACACATTCCATTGCAATATTACGGCCATCACTCCTGTTATTTTGATGCTGTTTTTCCTTAGTTGTCATTTCATTTCATAACTGTTTATTTCTCTTGCACAAGTTATTACTCAGGTATATAGGCTTATGTTTAATAGATTTGTTGATTAATTAAATCATCCATAATAATAATAATAATAGAGGCATTCCAAAGGAATAGTTTAGTTGATTGCATACCTCTCATTTGGATATGAAGTGATAAAATAAGGGAGAATTGATAGTTGAACAATTGAGAAACTGATTATGCATTTCCTACTTTCGTTTATCGCCACTTCTTAGGATGACTTAGTTCTTACCTAGGCTGAAGCCCGTGGGTGAGCATGTAATGAGGGCACATCTGGTATTCCATTTGTTGAAAGTATCGTGCAAATCATATTTTCCACATCATGAGTCTCTCCTTAAATTTTCCAAAAATAACCTTTACGGTAATAAATGAGCTGTTAAAAATGTAAGAAAACGAACACAATTCAGGAAATTTGGGGACCAGATTTAAAACCGAGTAAAGACCGTGAAAATGTTTTAACAAAATTTAAAATTGTGCTCAACTCAGACGCTTGGCCCCAATTAATACTTCAAAAGGATGAGAAAAGATCTTCTGGTCGCAGTTTTCAAAACGTGAGAATAAAATCGGATACAGATTTTCCCAGAACGAGGATCAAGAGGGGATGAGAACAGGGAGCAGCACGAAGAACGGGAATTAATGTCGAGGGTGAGAAGAAGGCGTAATGGAGGGAGAGAGCGAAGGACGACGCGTTTGGCCGAAGCACTTCGCAGGAATTGGAATACTGGGACGTGAGGAGGGAAAACAGGGGGGTGGGGGGGGCGCTGTGCGAAAGATGGTAGGGGTGGGGTCGGAAAAGAGGAACGTGAGCGAGGAGGGGTTCTTCGAGGGATGGGGGAAGCGGAATGGAATTGTGGCGAATGGGGTGTAAGTAATAGAGGGCGGGGTGCGTACGGAATGCGTGATCCGGCGCGGACGCTGTTTTGAATGGAAGCGGAGGCGGGGAGACGGGCGGAGGAGAGGCCGAGTGGCGAAGGTGTGACGGGGGGAGGGCGAGATTGCGGCGCACTGTTCCTAGCCGGGCGGATAAAGAATTAATGAGAGCAGCGGGGAGTAGAAGGGAATAATGCATGGGGTAAATCGTGCTCGAGATGGGAAAACAAGGACTGAAGAGACCCCACTCCGTAGAACGAAGGGGTTCATGGTTTTGAGGCACAAAGGATGCTCGACCAATCTTCTCTTCCGAGGAACATCCAATGGACTTTGCTCTTACCTTCCGACCTAGAGATGCGGACATACCTCCGCATCTCCTTCCACATTTATCCTTTGAACGCTGAGGGAAAACAATTACAAATCTAGCAGTTATTATTAATTGTATATACATAAATATAAATAAATAAATATAAATAAATAAATATAAATATATGTATATATATATATATATAATATCTTTCTATTCTGGATAGCCCTTATATACAGCTCTTTGTGTGTATATATATATGTAAAGATATATGTATATATATATATATATACACATACATATATACATTTTTTATATAAAGCTGAGGGCCCGGTGAAAGTTTGATAATAACAGAAAAACTTGCCGAACCGATGTGCTCTAACCAACCGGCAAGTCGAAAGAGCCGTGGTTCCACTCTCGGTCAGAGAAATATTTTTTCACTTGTGATCTGCTCGAAGCCACCTTCCCCACCTCTCTCATGTTTGTCTTTTATGCGTTCCTCTCCCTTTTTCCTTATATCTATATCCATGTGAATAAAGTTATACGTATAGGATGCGACGCTTAAATCCGGACAAATTTCAATTTGAATTTCCCGCCATATTGTAGTTCTACTGGAGGTCTTGATTGGCGTTCTCAAATGCTGGAGACATCTAGTAAACAGTAATAACCTCAAAATTGTCGAGATTTTATCTACAAGTCCGGAGAACAATCGAAGAAACCCTGTATATACGATGTATACAGTATTAGTACAACAGTACCACCTAAACGCGCTCTTTCGTACACCCTACTCTCTGCTCGCGGTCACCAAATCTCTGGCAATAATCCAAACCATGATGAATTTTTCACCAATTTACAAAACTCTTTCCTTCACTGTGAGTTCTCAAGATTCTATCTTAAATATAAAAACCTCCATTTACACGATCCCAAACTTTCGAAAGAGATTTATGTTTAGATGGTCTCCCTTGGACCATCTCCGTTTGTGCCACTTAATTCCCAGGACTTTAGTCCCTCGAAAATATTCCCATGAAAATGTAGCTCATGGCCTTGACAATTTTATGTTTATTTGATTGATTTTCTTTCCTTACTTCATTGCTCTCATTAACTGATTGGTATTTTCACACTTCAAGACTACCTGTGACATTCCACAAGATTTATTGGAAGCCTTGTTCTTTTTTTCCTAAGACGAAGTGACGCCAAACTTTAATCCATTCTTTCACATATTTCTTCTGTTATTAAATTAGTATTGGGTAACGTCAGTCCCCTATTTTCTCTAATAAGAGTCTTGTGCGTGGCCTCTTTCCTCTCATGGCAATTCTCTCTCGGAAAAGAAAAGTATAGGTCTCAGCTTTTTCAGTTAATTACATGTATGTTCTAAGTTATTAAGTAAGCATATCATCTCACGAGCATGTCCTCGGACGTTATTCAGGGTCAACTGGGTCGTTATTAAGGGTCGGAATGGTAACCATTATTTGGTGAAACATACGTGAAATCGGGTTTTCCTCTCCATTTTAATATCCGTCCAGTACCTGTTCTTCGATTATTTCAGAAGTAAACATTACCTCTCATAGTCATTCGTTCTATAGTTATAAGAAGCTACTGAGATAGTATGGTCTAAAAATGAGCATTTATGTATCATTCTGCTGAGATTCAGAGGCTACTTGCATTCACTCCGCAAAGTGGAACTTAGGGTAGATTGTTGATCGAGTTATGGAACAAGATGGCTAAGAGTATCGTAAACACCCCACTGCGTATAAATATGAAAATATTTTATCGCATATTTTGAAAATCTTTCCACTGTTTAAGATACATAATGTAACTAATGAAAGGGACTTCAATTACGTATTTCGATCCTCTCTTCAGGGTTACCGTTAACTAATGGTGTTCCGGGAGGATCAATTACAGCATTAGTCAAATAATTGATGTGAATAATATTCAACTAATGCAAATACACCATTGTCATCCTAGGTACCATGTTTACTTGCGATCGTGTGATTTTGGAGGTTACCGACACTATTGCACTTTACGTACCGGGTGGAATTTCTAATGCTCTCACTATATTTTTGATTTTCCGTTTTTTCTGTTTTTTCTATCCCAATACAACATATGTAGTAGAAGTATTAAACTAAGATTCGTAATTCCCATTTATTGGTTCAACCCCAATTAAATGTTATGGTCGATAAAAATTGCGCATGCAAGCGAAATGCTCTTATTACAACAGAATGAATAACAATAGCTACATATTAACTGTTATCTTCTTAAACAAGGATTACACAGGCCCTAATATGGCTTAACAGTAAATACCCATGCTCTCGTATTTCAACTCACCTTGTGGAACTATTGTGACGACGAGATGCATATGCCTTTATTGTGTTGTATATGAATCCTCATATCACTTACCCCAATTATACACTCACCCCATTCCGGGAAACAACGACATTGGTTCCAGTTATGCTCAGCTTTCGAATCGCCGAGGGCAACCATATCCCTGCGCCAAAACGCGAGAACTCAAGTCTCTGGAGTCCTGAACCATAGGAGAATATTCATAGACGTTAGTAGATGATCACACTCGGGTCGGTGATTACTGATTACCGTTCCCAGGTGCACACAGTCCCTGAAACTTTTTGGGTACATGCAAATGTTCCACTTACGGGATGAATACGATATTCCCATTAGGATTACGATGCTGCGGTTAGCGCGTCCGTTTGCATTCAATTCCGCAGTTATTTCACCGCTGTCGTCGGGGAGAGTATTTTATGAGGCGGATGGAAAGAAATTAGGAATATTTCAAATCGTGTACTATGCAGTATATGTTAAAAAATGTTAATGAAATAAAAATTAAATAAGTGTTTAATTGTTTAAAGAATCTATTTGCACCCTCGTTCGGAGGAACCATTAGCAGAGAAAAACAAAGAAGAATGGTTGGGTGAGATTAATCGTCAAAAATCGTTATGATGATTTAGTCCCAATTTTAGCTTTTAAACCATTATTTACATTCAGTTTAAATTTCGAGCTAACACTGTGATTTGTTATATTTATTGTTTAAATTACTAACATATGTCACAGAATATGATTATGGATACGAGTTATAGGCCCAAGATTTACACGTATATCTGTTGTGTAGATATTTAAAATAAAAGTACATGTATAATTATTGGGATCCCTCTATAACTCATGCGTGTTCTGTCAAAAGGGATGTTTGATATGGTGGGATTTTTTGTTAGATTTCTTATTGTAGTGACAACTATTTAAATAAATCTGTTACACCGTAATGATGAAAGATGTCTGCAGGTATAATTAAAAGAAAATTACCAATTCTAACTGAAAAGGCTATCACAAATAGGTTGAAGGTGACGGCCTTTCATGAGATGAAGGGTATAGTTTTGTTCTTTCTGGAGGCTTAATTAAACGTATTGGAATCGTTAGCCTTCTAGGGTTGTGGGTTGTTTAGAAGAAGAGAGAGATATCTAAGGCAAATTTTCTGCTCTAATAAAGTATCTACAAGAAAGATTAGCCTGATATGTACAATATGAAGTGGTGCAAAATGAAAAATTAACGTGGCAGAGAAGAATTAAAAATTAGGGCATTAAACAATAATTTTGTTAATTATAAGAGGCTTTAATATTTACAGAATTTATTTAATGACGAGAGAATATTAATTATTCGTAATGATTTACTCAAAGCGGACACAAATGTTACCCATTTTATTGCTTACTGTTTTTTCATGGATGAATTCTTGCGCTAATTGAGTTTTCTATATCCCTTGTAAACTCTTGGAGTTCTCTCTTTTTCCGACAGTGGTCTCTTGGGACAAGGCATAAATATTTTATCAATGACTCACTGATGACGGTGGTAAATATTTGCTATTTGCCTAAAGCAATCAAATATGAGCAAAATTTAACACTATTTTCTATGTGGTGTAACATTTTATTAATTTAAACATAGCAGTAAAATATGTAACCTATCTCGCATTCGGGCTTATAACGGAAAGTATTCTCCGATGTTTTTCGGGAGGGAAATACTATGTTATCATCGTAACTTTGAGCAAAAAACAGCAAATTTCTGCATGTTCTCATGCGTTTATTCCTTTCATTGTTTTTCTTTTTCCTATAGTTTGTTTTTATCATTTTTTTCACTTTAATGTGGCGCCATAACAATTTATATCTCAACGGATACCAAAGGCGATTGGATATTGTGTGGCGGCCGTACGTAAGCGTTGTTAGGACAAAAAAAATATTGAGTAAAGCAACAGGAAACCGATACAGTGACTCTTTTCATAAACTCATGCCATTAATTGGTTACCGCAAAAAATTCTACTTTTTTATATCTATTGATAGGTATTTTATTTCACATTGATTTTTGTGTTCCAGTAGGCGTAATAAAAAAATATCATAAATCTAGGACAGAACGCTTTCGACAGACAACTCGAAAGGGGCAATAAAGAATTATACCTTGAACAAATATTCTGTGTTAATGCTGTGATAAATTTCATTTGATGGAGTAGCCGCGTACAACATCACCTCAATCACTGCAGCACCTTAAAAACATAGCATAAATAAGTCCGGTTACGTGTATATTTACAATGCGAATCTTTAGGTATTCAGTAGAAAGCCACCAAGGTATTCCCTATTTTTTTAATGGTAGCTGGTTTATACTTGTGTACCGCTGTAAAATATTCATTTGAAATCCAACCCAACCATTCAATAAAAAAATGTCTTAGAGAAGCACCACTTAAATATTTTGTTGAAATGTTTAATAAAATAGTACTTAAGCGGAAGTGGTTTGTATTTCGTTCGATTTTATTGTTACGATATACTTGCTGTAAAGGCTGACCTACGGATGAGACTCAGCAGCGCGCAGGGCTGAAAGCTCTCGGGATTGCATTCGAAAGTCTGTAGCGGCTTGAATGTCTATGAAACGAATCCCTGGCGTACACATGTATAACTAAGTACGTCAATTAAATTCTTATTCTATAATCATGCAGAAACCATATTAGGTAGATAAGTAAGTTATGTTTGCTTTCACATATACAGCGTCCGTGTCCCTAAATGTCCGTGAGTTTCACAGGAGTCGTTCTACATTCCTTTTAATAACTTCCTGATGGAATTGATTTAAGCGGCCTCATAGATGTGATGATGGAATTAAACACTAAAAAATGATATAGAATCACTCGCGGTTTTGTTTTTCGAATATTTCGGTCGCACAATCGCCTTTTACGTGATAGGGGAAGACTGAGAGCACGAGTGATGAACAGAAGAAGCGGCAGGAGTGGGGATGAGCGATGGCGATGGAAGAGTTTCGAGGGGTGAGCGGTAGGATTCAGAGTCAGCGGGAATGGGGAGGCTGCCTCATAGTGGGAAGGTTCAGACCCGGCACTGAGAATTCCCCAATAAGCTAAATGCAACCCAGGTTTTGAACTTTAACGGTGTGTCTGATGTGAACGGTAGGCACGTCGAGGTCACGGCAACACTCCATGTGACTATTGTATTTTTTCCAATCTGGAAGTATTTAGTTTAGATTAGAACGTTTATGAGAATCTTATTATGTTATTATCCGCTGTCACCTAAGTAATTTAGAATCAGTGATGTGGACGAAGAAAGACTTTTAAGTGTAATCCTACCCATTTTTCTTTTATCTTGGTAGCAGCTTCGGTATAGTTTTTACGCAACCGAAATGGACACCCTCATATTTGCAGTTATTTCAGCCCATAGTTGTAAGGTTGGGCATCTTTTAATTGATATTTCAATTTTCAACTCAATTTTTTTTGTGAATTATTTTTCATAGGTTATTTTTCAGGTATATATAGCAGGAAACTGTTTAGAATCTGCAATTTACATTAGAAAAGTAAAACCACCCTGCCTCCGAAAGCATTATAAATATAGAAAAGAAACGAAGAAAAATAAATAATGATATAAAATTGAAATTAAACAAACACACCCCATAAAAGCAATAATTTTATTTTGGAAATCGTTGCATAATGGACACATTACATGAATGTATTGATAAAAAATCAAAACGATAACCATGAATTCAGATAGACCCTACGCAACAGAATGATGCATCTGCACTTTAAGTTTCTCTATTTATTTCTATAATCTCTATAGCATTGTTTATTACCCTACATTCGTATTTCCTGAGTCGCTGGTAATTTCTAGAACACTGTATCTTGGAAATTTCCTTTCGAGGAATCGGAGCTTGTTAAATCTGGCGACATATGAGGTGGGTCCGAAAGGTATCCGACCTTCGTTTTTTAAAATATTTTTCAATTGTGAGGGAATTTGTGCTATTCTAAATTTCTTCAAATGGTCATACGATAGAAAAAGCATGTTACGTTGAAGTTCCGAAAAGATTGCGTGATGCCGTGAGAAGGAAACGACCGCATCTCTGGTCAAGCAGTGACTGGCTTCTTCACCACGATAACGCGCCAACGCTTTCGTCGAACCTTTCGTAGCACTTTTTGGCGAAACACAAGATTCTACAGCTTTGCCAGCCTCCGTACAGTCCCGGCATAGCTCCCGTTGACTTTTGGGTGTTCCCAAAATTGAAAATGGCGTTCCAAGGAAAGTGGTTCGACGACACAGGGTATTTCGACGCGCGAGCTATAGGCCATCCCAAAATCTGCGTTCGATGAATGCTTCAAGATGTTGAATCACCGCTGGGAGCGCGTGGTTCAATAAAATGGGGACTACTTCGAAGGATGCCACGGCCTGGATAACGAAGATTAGAGCCAATGCGGAGACATGAACACAGGTCGGATAGGTTTCGGACACACCTCGTAGGTGATCTGATAACCTCGAATTATCCCCTGATCAATTGAATGTTGACACAGTGTTTCTGGTGCATCAGTAATATGCTTGGTAGGCATCATGCTGAAATAATATGCTTTGCCTTTCTTGTTTTTGTGTGAATGTAAATTTTTCAAGCAGCAGTGTCGACGTTTGCTAAAATAATTCACGGAACGTTTATTCACTTTAGTTACCGTCCCTAAATGAAATTCAAATACGTTTGTAACAAAATATAAATGAACGACTCCTCGTTTAAATATTTAAAGCGTTAAATTTTTTTCGTTTAAAATAATTTCGGCCTGTGGTAAATAATTTTTACACTGGGAAATTTCTTCATTCCCAAATATAGTTTCTGAATTTCTAAACTCTTTGTCTAAGATTCTGGTTATTTGCATTAATTTAAAACTTTCTCAATTTTATTCCATGAGAAAAAGTGAACTTCCGAAAATGTTCCTCACACCTGGTGCTGAAGGCACAATTTTCGGTGGTATCTCTGAAAACCTTGAAAAAATCATTAATCATTATTACCCCCTGTAGAAGGGCACCTGGGGAGTGGAGAGGCAGTTAGTCATTGAGGTACGTGTTCATTTATATTAAAAGACAGATATAAAGATTTGCTACTTTTTCTTAAAGTCAGAAAACATCATAATTAACCATGATAAATAAAATTATACAATGATATATAATTATATATATATATATATATATATATATATATATATATATATATATATATATATATATACATATATGTATATATAACCTACTATTGCATGCATTTCAGACTGAAGTTTCAAAATTTCATCTGTGGTGAAAAGAAAATTTGTTGAAAATACGAAAATCCAATTAAAAATTTTTTGATTAAAGAAAACAGAAATTTTCAACTTTTTGAAACTACTGTCATTGATTGGCATCAATGTTTTATTTATTATTGCCGTTGAATTTAGTGATCCACTCTTTATTTCGAAAAAAGCATTTATACTTCTTCGCTCAAGTAAAAAAACCGTCTCGCTATCTTACTATTGCTAACGCATAAAACTAACAAAGTGCAGAATATTCATCGGCTCAAAAAATAGCGAAAAATGGAGTATTAATTCGAATGGAAGGGTTTCCCGTCGATGGCAAAGCTGTAGTGAATGCCTGCGGACGATATAACAGAGCGGTGGTGTCGTTTTCCCAGAAGAGGGAACGTGGGAGTCATTTTTTTTGACGAAGCGGTGCGGTCGTGAGAGGGATGTGAGAGATTCGGTATGTATCGGGTACGGAGAACCAGCAGACTTTGAGGGTGGGAATGAAGGAAGGGAGGTATTAATGCTAGAGTAGCGCATCATGAAACGAATATTTATATCAACTCTCACCAGAATGGAAACTGTCCGATTTAAAACGGTGATTTTTTTTAAGTGAAGATTTATTTTTTGCATAGCAGAATTTTGCAAAATTTTATACTGCAGCTTACGAAATGAAGGATATATGTTGCTAGTATACTTTAAGCATTTAAGTTAAAATACATTTGCATAATTTCAACACTTCATATTTGAAACAGCTTGCCTTCAGCACAGAATTCCGCTCTCAACGTCAAGGACAGTGGAGCCAACTCAAATATCAGCCTAATCAAGTCTAATCTCTGAAATCCACGATGATTTATGCAACCACGTGCCCTAATCCTTCGTTCAATACATGTTGCTCGGAGGTTATTTTACCCACTTCCAGAGGAATGGACGAACATACAAGAAGGAAGGAATACAGGTTTAGAAGACAATGCCATTCATAGTAGTGTGTGTTAGAAGTCACGATAGGCCGAGGAAATAAATGAGCCATATTGACCAAATACACATTCAAACACGAATAACCGCCAAATGATGAATAAAAACAATAAATAAATAAATAAATATATACACACATATACACACACATTAACAAAAACATGATAGATGGAGGTAAAGACGCAGATATCGGGATGGTGTGGTGGCTACTGCACCGGCTTCCCAGCCCGAGGTTAGGGTTCCAATCCCGGCGGTGGCCGAATTTTTTAGTCGTATCGCGATCTCTATTATGTTGAGGACTTTAAGTGCCGGTCGGAATGAGACCTTAAGCTATAGACCCCTTGGAGCCTTTCGTTAAGACTTGGCTAATGCTGACGCCGGCTTTCTCTCCACTCGTCTTCGTACCGTTTCTAAAATAACCTACCTCTATCGTATTATCCACCTGTATACTCCGGCGCAAATGACCTACGCTGCCGGACGCCTCCCCTACTAAGTACTGCTACTAGGATATATAGACGCATACACTTGGTGAAATCGTTCAGCAGGGGCAACACACAGTATATGAGACACCATGAAACCAGAAAAATGGACATAAATACATACGAGTACGTATGCTTGATTTTCCTTTTCTTTGTGTCTATGAAGTAATATTGGTTTTAAAATTCACTGTATTATATGATTCTATGAGTTCTAAAGTTCCAATCACTGTTATCGACCGGAAGGTTGGTTTGTTAGGTGAGGGTAATGCTCACCTAGTACTAAACCACACGAAATATACGCATCAGGGTAGGGGATAGCGTAGTTCCTTTCCCTGTTTTCCCTTTCAAGTGAGTTCCTTTACTTTTGCTGCCTATTGTTTTCCAGCAAGATCTTAATCTAGAAAAATCAAAATGCTTGGTTGAAGCTGAGAGCGTTCAGAGGCGTCGAATCGAATCTGGGCTTTCCAGTCAGCAGTCTAACGCTCTACTCACTAGACTACCTCGACCAATATATACTACTCACGTGTGTGTGTATACGTAGATATATCCACACATACAAATAGATGTGTGTGTGTATATATATATACATATATATATATATGCATATACATATATATATATATATATATATGTGTACATATGTGTACTTGTATACATATATCCATCCTCCATGCTGAGCAGGGAGAGAATGAATTTCAGGGAAGGGAGAAACGACAGGGAGAAATCCAAGTTGACGAGGAAGATCAAGTACAAGGAGCAATCGAAATGAAGGTGGGGAGTAGAAACCTAAATGGGTGAGGTAATCCTTATCTTGAGGTTGGTCAAACAGGAGGTATACTTACTATACTACCGTTTCACTCTCTACTTATGTTTAAATATGGATTCGAAATATTTTGTCAAAGTAACACCTGAAACTCCTTCATTGTTTGCCCCTCTAGCTAATGAATCGAAATTCAAGGCACTCTTCAACCGATTAGACCCTTGGTAGCTTTTTTTAAATTTAAGATTATTCCCTTTTAATGTGAGGTGGAAACGAAATTGTAAAATAGTACCTCTTTTCATCTAAGTTCACAATGAAGTAGGAATATAAATATTTTTTTAGAAAGCATTCATTTCATAAATGATCTCTTTGAGGGTATATTAATTCACGTTCAAGAAGGGTAATTATTAATACATTTTTGTAATATCTCAATGTATGAATTTTAAGTTGGCTTAGGGTAACGGTTTAAACCGATTAAATTCTAATAATAATCTATGGAGGAATGATATGAAATTATCGAGATAGTCTCTCCGGGGAGTAAAATGGAGATAGTCTTCCCGTGAATTAATTAAAATTAACACTTTCCTTCATTTGAAATAGCTCTCCGGTCAGCTAAATTATAAAACCAACACAAAAATAAAATTCGCTCACTCGGCCCTCACACAAAATACATACAATAAATGGGACTCTGTATGTCCCTTGGCTCCAAGGGTTTTTTTCTTCCTCAAACCCGTGATCCTCTTCAGCCTTGCACTCCGTTAAAGAAATTGGAATCAATAATGTCCAGGTCGATAAACATTTTCAACCGTTTTTACAATACCAGAGGCTCTACCTAATGTACTAATGCTCGCGTCAATAATGCAATATTTAGATGGATACTATTTGCATGCGTGGATTGAACATTTCTGAATAAGGAGGAAGAGATAATTTAGTCAGGATTGGTAAGATTGGAGTACCAGGAAGGAATTTAGTGACTGAAGAGATCTAGTTGACACTTTAATCCCATCTTCTCAAAAGTTTTTTGTTTTATTTGTACGAAGCTTATTTTTGTATTATGAAAGTGCAAGATTCCACTTTTTATAATCATCTCAGGGAAATCAGACGCCTGCTCATTTTCTGGAAAAGTATGAAGTTGATTGCAGATGACGTGAGTAGGAATCGCTGTCATATGAAATTTTAAGCTAAGCAGTTTATTAACGATTTTTTCTCCAAATGATTACGTGTTATACGAACAAAACTCTTTGAACAACAATTTCCAACCCTATAATGGACTGTGAAGATGTAATTTACAATTATTAATGTTGCGAATTTAGTTCAGCTAGTCGAAGCTATTTGATCTCTATTACTATTATTTTTGGAAACTGAAATGAATATTTTTTAAATCCTTCTAGTTTAATACTGCAGAAAATTTCCAATATTTTGTTATTTTCCTAAAATCGGTCGTATTTTAAGATCATCATTTTTCACCGGGAATTTTATGAAGAACGGGAACTCTCCCTTAGTCGCTGGTGCTGGTTGCTCCACACACCTGTAGCTTCACTTTCCTTGCACCCTTATCAACTTCTTCCTAATTATTTCAGACTGGCCGCCGGATTATTCTGGTGGAAAATGTCAGTCTATCAACTTAATATCGCTGCGCGACTTATCGACGGTGTTATTTGACTAAAATTTGTTTTTTTTTATGCTTAACGGTATTTATTTTCGTAAATAAAACTTCACTTTCACCAATATCAACAACAATCTATTTGAAAAACATACCGATCTCTTCTATTGATTGTTATTCTGTAGCCACGCTTTTGGATTACCTCGTATTTTATAATCTTTCCTTAACCTAATCTTCAAATTTTACTGTTTTTAAGATATTTTGCATCACCTTACTCAATTGAATTTAATTTTAGCATGATTTTATTTGACATTTATTTTCTCGATATATTTTTAGAACTTTTGCAAACAAAATGGAATTATGCAAATTAATTCGTACTATTTTCACTGTCTTCTGGTATCGCTTCTTGCCCTGTCCAATTTTCATCAAATGCTATCAGTGGCACACTTTAAAAAGATCATTGTCTCCTTTTAGTACATCAGCATGTTTATTATTTCCTTCTCCGTATTTCGTGAAAGAAAGAATTCAGCCATTATCCAAATAATCTGGCTCATTAACATTTATATATATATATATATATATATATATATATATATATATATATATTGTATAATAATTAGCACTAGTGGACACAGACAAAAACACAGAAACACACAAAAAAGAGACTCACTATTTTTAGAATTTTCGGTGGTCGTGACCACCTTTATCAAGGAAGAGAGGGACAAAACTTCTCTTCTTTGACTTCGTTCTGTCCCTCTCTTCCTTGATAAAGATGGTCACGACCACCGAAAATTCGAAAAATAGTGAGTCTCTTTTTTGTGTTTCTGTGTTTTTGTCTGTGTTGTCCTCTAGTGCTGAGTGTTATACATTATTATTCACGTCCGTGAGACTTTCAAAAAGTGTTATATATATGGTTAAATCAAAATCCTTTGAGAACTAAGAAAATAATTGGCGCTAAAATGAAATCTCTCAAGATGAATAATATCTCCGCTCGATCATGTAGTTTCCCTTGCTTATGTCATCGATTTATATGTTATTGAAATATGCAAGTTAGTTCTTAAGGTCGGAAAGGTCGTAGGTGCAAAGTTCTCCTTGGAAGTGGATGATGTGTAGCCTTCTGGAATCCAGTTGACGGTAAAGAAGTTTGTTTGACCTACTCTTAGCACACATTCGCCGATCCTAAAATACATTTGTGAAGGGAGAAGATAGAAATGAATTACAGTCATCCGAACACCCTACTTTTCAAAATTTCAAGGTGATGTCCTTGAATATGCAGGGACATCACATCCACAAGGAAGCATCCATGAAATGGAAGAGTTTTACATAATGAAGCCCCATAACTGTTGCTTTTTTGGACCAAAAGGCATTTTATACGACGGATGGGATGGAGAACAACGGCACCTACGAAGGTATCTCACCGACCGTGTGAGAGATAAATCTACCCTCGCCCACGCTCATCGACCCCGAAACCACCGTCCCTCTCTTCACATGTGCTCCCTTCCAGCCGAGGGGCCTCACCTCTTGAGCCCCATTAATCAATACAGCGTTATAAAAATATTTAAGATTGTTATCTAATCGCGATGTCAATGTAATATTTAGTTTTGAAAATTAGATAAAATTCATGATCGGATATTTTTATAATTTTATACTATTTTGTGTAGCTTATGAATTGTATGGAAGTGTGATAGCTCATCCGGAGCTGGTATGAAAGAAAGTAGGCAGTTCAACATTTTGGCTTTTGTGAATGATAAGTCTAAGTTGAAGATGGCGGGCGTGGAGAGGAAGTTGCCGGGGTAAATCTGGAAGAGGCGGGAAAGTGGGTGGAGGATTACTAAAAGGTAGTGTGGGATGTTAAAGGCCGTGTTGGAAAGGAGAAGGTTGGGAAGGAGGGGAAGAAGGAGGAAGAAAATATACTTTTCGGATAGAATGAATGCAGGCAGGAGATACATATGCTAACGGCTTAATACGGAGTTATTGTATCAAAAAAGGAGGAATTTTTCGTGGTATATGGCACGCTATAATCGTTTAGAACTAAGCACAGTATACCTTTCATTGGTAGAATGCCTTTTAATGAATGAACTTTAAAGGAAGATAGTAAGTAAAAGGATTAAAATTGTTGCTGAGTTCACTTAATATTCAATGTTGACTTAATATTAACCGCATGATTTGGAAGTAATACAGTTGTCCATGTAAAATTTTGGGTCAAAAATGAATACAAGATGGATAATGTACAATCATAAGGAGGATCATAATTTAGATGGCATAATTGAGCAAAGGTGGGGTAGTTCTCGTAATTAGAAACTACTTTCATCGAACATTCTATCATTAGTAAGGATATAAGAAGAATTGACGCAGAGAAAGGAAGATTCGTATGAACTAAAAATAAAAATGAGTTGTAAGTTTATTTAGATTGGAATATTTGAAATATTTGAGAATTTACTTGTTTGAATTCTTGGCGGAAGGAAATGATTCTTCATAGATTGTTATTTATTTATATTGTGAGAAAACTTTAAAATATTTTTTTTAATGATCTACAATTATTTTATATTCATATCATGTGAATTCGTCAAATAAAAGTTCAAACCGTGGGAATTTCACTACTAAGCACGCTATTTAACGAATCTTAATTCTAGCACTGATTTTAAGTTTTACCTGGAACGAGGTGAAACTAGGCTTAATAGTGCTCTCATGATGACTGAGTATCTATATTTTCTTTCAAAATTTTATTTAAAAATTCTATGATAACATACACGTCTTTTGTGAATTAACGTAAGGCATACTCAGTGAAATCGTAGAGTTTAACTTTTTACCTAATTGCAGGTTATCGATTGGTAACAAAATTAACATTCTGATGAATTAATCCTTGATAAATATTCAAGTAGTATATAGCACGCACACATATATATGTATATACTCGTACCTGTATAGTTCCTAAAAGGGACTCTTCCTTTGATGTTTCATTAAAGCAAACATGCCTTTCATAAAAAGGTTATCCGTAATTTATACCGACATAAGCACATTTCATAGCTTAGGTTCCCTTGTCATGAGTTACGTGTATTTTTACGGACTTGTTCACCTGAAAAACTAATTCCCTCTAAAACCGTTCTATTCTCAGTTTTAGACCTCGTGATGTGATAGGTATATTTCCGCGCCAAATACGAGTATTGAAAATATTTTCCGATGAATATTAAAGGAGTTACAAAAATACAAAATGCAGAATGGAATGTGAGAGGCACATTATCCCTAGTAAATTAGGAGCATGGAATCGATAATTCATTCTTTGCAATAGGACATGGTATACCATCCGCGTTTTTGACCGGCTTGCGTTTAACCTCGAATTTATTCGAAAAGTGTTTCCATGGAAAGTGTAGCCTCTCCGGCGTGGCGGGGGTTTTGGAAAGTAGGTGAAAGAAAAAGGAAGCTGTATCCACTGGGGGAGTTGGATGACCTCCAAATGAAAGTAAGAGGATGGAAAAGAGAGAAAAAGGGGAAAAAAAGCAAAAGGGAGACAGATAGGGAAAAATATCTCGCGGAGTAAGTCGGAGGAAGAGTTGGCCCGGGGCGGGGGTTGGAGGGGGGGGGAAGACAGGGATGCGACGGAGGGCTGAAGGCAGATTGGAAAAGAAAATGATCGAAGATATGGTCGGAGAGAGATGGGGTGGAATATGCCCGGTGCGCTTGTGTGTACTTCGTCCGACGCGGAAGAAATGGAGAAGCAAGCAAGTGGAAACCTCCACTAAAGCGAGGGAATGGGTGTCGAAGGGATTCGCGCGAGATGAAAATCCCTAAGAGGGAAGGTGGGACGTGTTTGTGTGCGGGTGTGAGTTAGAGGGGTTGGAGGGGAGAGTGAGGAGGGACAGACGAAAGGATAGATGGTAAAAGGGAAAGGTGGATGAGGCATGGGGGAGAGGATTCTGAGAGGGTGGAGCGGCGTTATAGGCGTGTAATGGGAGTTTTGGGGAGTGGAAGGATTATAGTGGATTCGACGATGAAAGGGAACGAAGAGGATACGGGAAGCAGGGGTGGGAATGAGAAACGGCGCGGAATGGCCCAGGAATGAGGGAAGATGGCGCTTTGGGAATACCTATGTGTGCACGTTATATGTATGTATACGGAACGAGAAAGAAAGAGTGAGAGAGATGGTGTGTCGGGGAGGAGCTTGAGGGAATGGTAAGCAGATTGGGGGTAAAAAATGAATTCGGAATGGATATTCGAGAGGATGGAAGGGCGTGATCTGGAATTCGATTTAGGAATGAGTTTTTAAAGTCCTCCCTCCTAAACACCTCTCTCACATATCTAGCCGCGATAATGCACGTGCCAGGAGTTCCAATAATCCCCCCCTGCCGCGCTGGAGCGAGTGCATTGAGCAAAAAAGAGTTGACAGAGAACGGGGGCAAGCTGGAAATTATGTGGGAAATCCATAAGCGCAGTTTTATCATTTGGAGTGACTTTGAGATGAAATATTCAATTTTCCCTCATTAGTGCTCTCTTAATCTCGTGAATTTTTTTTTATTTTCAGTTTTGAATACATTTTAAATTTATTTTTTTATTTGACAAAAAGTTCAATAAATTGATATCCATGAGCCAGATATCTATGTTATCCTAGGTCAATAGGTTCATTCCTGATGCACTCTAATTCTCTTCCCCGTGGGATTTAATTGATGGAGTTAAAAAGGCACTCCAACTTGAATTTAATACTTTCAAAATTCTGAAAATGATACCATATATGAATCTGTAATGAAATGTCATTAGAATGCCGGTCGTGTATTCAACTACCATATTTCCACCTAAGATAAGATTGAATGTATTGTTTAAACGGTGAATGAATTTATTGATCACCTTGACCATAATTATTTATTAATATTTACGTGTATACCGATTGGGGACTGCATGAATTTACCTCTAGTATTACAGTTGAAAGATGCCAGTTGTTAAACAGGCGAGTTAGAAAGTAAATCGTTGATTTAACCTTAATTGCAGCCTGCAACGAAATTGAAACAATGAAATAACAATGTAGCTGATTTTCACAGACATGCTAATTGTTTTTTTTTGACGTTTCTGAGCACATAACTGGATTTTTAACGTCTCGTCGTCAAAAGGGAGTTGTTTGGTTTGCTTGAATTGCGATATCATTCCATTCTCGTCGTTTGCCTATTTTTCCATCCAGTCTTCATCCCTTTCCCCATAACTCTCTTCCCCTCCCCCCTCTGCGTCCATCTCTTTCTGTTAGTAAATCTATCGTATGTTGCCGACGTTTTTTATCCCAATTTGATGCGTGCGATGTGCAGGCTCTCTTTCAGGCAGAGGAAACGGGGAGAGTAAATGGGAGGGAGGCGGGGTGATAGGAATTTCTGGGGCGTGGGACAGGAGGTGGAAAGGTAACCCGTCGAATTCGGCATTTCTCTCTCCAAAGACCCCACCCATCGTACTTTGTTGAAAATTTTTCTAATCCCCATTCGCAATCGCATGACGGCTAATCCAGGCGTTCTCAATGGATCATCCCATAAAAAAATTTCAGCGCACGTGGGGCGGTAAAAGATTCGGAAGTTGCTTGCAGGGAGCAGATATCATCGAGAAGGCTCTGGGAATACGTTAGCGCGATAGATGGATCCAGAAAAAAATATTGGATGATTGGCAATGTCTGTGCGGGCACGTCCTTTTTTATCGCTTTAGCGACTTTTGGGTGACGACGGTAGTGACAGTGGAATGGGATAAAGTGAATTTTAAGTATTTTCATTGGATTTCAGAAATAAATAGCTAAGCCCGTTCATCGTGACCGCGGTAGTCTTTTATGATTTTTTTAAAAAACGATTTCCCCATTTTGGGGATTTTTTTATTTTTTTTTTAATTTTCCAATTTTAGCTCTTGATTGGGCGTACTCGGGGAAGGGAATTAGAGGCAAAGTTCAAAAATCATCATTAAGCTGTTAAAAGAAAGGTTTCGACGTTTTAGACGCTTTCAATTTACGGTCGAATTATTAATAGCCTGCTTCAATTAATATGTTTCAATTAATATGTTTCAATTAATGATCAGTTGATACGTTCGTTCCGAAAAAAAAGGAATATTTTTGTGACAAAATGCATTTATTTTCAAAATCATTTGAATGGTATCTGGCTTGGAATTAAGAACAAAATAATAACAATCATATATTGACCTATATTGAATCACATTTGCTTTTGGCGTTTATGAGGATGAAGTAAAATTAACTCGATAGACTAAAATACCGTTAGCGTCTGGACCAGGTATATGTAATGTGTATCTCCATTACCATTTTGGAAAGGATTGTTTGCTCTATTTTGTATCCATCATCCTCCAAGTTTCATTATTTAAAAAATGTTTATGTCTGCTACGAAAATTGCCCCAACTTTAGTTTAAAAAAGTTTAATGACTCAGCTGAACCAAGTATATAAATATTTTATGATTTCTGGAAAAAAACTATCGCCATAACGTTTGCAAGCAACTTTTCCAAACATGATCACTCTAAGGGATGCAAAGAAAAGACTTGAATAAACAGATGCAGTAACTTTGATATTTTACTTAGATAAGGGATGACAGGTAGATTTTATGAAGTTTGGAATGATCGATCGGCAAATAACTCAATTTAAAACTTGAAGAGATAATTTTCAATAATTAATTACGTGCCAAACATGCGCAATCTTTTTTCTCCTCGCAATGAATCCGAATATGTGAATGTCTGTTTACAGCGTGCTTGTTTTTACGAGTAGCACGCTGTATTTAGGAAGTGAGTGCAAAGTTTAATTTAAAATATTAACATTTTTTCAATATCTCTTTTTGGGAAAACTTTGGGCTTGGGAATAGGGAAATAATCGTAGAAATTTAATTCTTATAAAAATATATTTAAATTTAACAATAAAGTCAAGGTTTTATCATTTCAAATTTTAAGAAATATCTCTTTCATCGGGATATCTGGACCTTTTATCATAGCGAACAATTGACAATAAAGATCATGTGCTTATGAGAGCGGAAATAATTAATAAGTAGGTAATAATTAAATAATAGTTTATAACAGAGATTGTACCTCGTCGTACGTAAGTTTGTGTCTTTATTGTTAATCTATTTATTATGTGTTAAATTATTTTAATGGAAAGTTTGATACAATGGAAAGACGACGGAGTTATGGGCAGAAGTTTGATGTAAGTAAGGCATTAAAATATGATTAATTGTATTCAACGAATAAATTCCAAAGATACACTATGACTTCACATTGTAATTGAGACGTAATGTTAATTTTCATCGGCAATTTCCGTATATGAGGTGTAACTAATTTGAGACCTAATTTAAGCGCGTAAGTCACTTTTACCAATATTGGGAATACCTTACAATTTTCGTATTAACTATAGGGATAATACTCGTACAAGTATATATCGTACTTTCCCTTTCATTTGGATGTTATTCAGGATTCATTACTTTAGGTTAAAAATTAGTTATATAACCTTTATCCACTGCTAAGACTTCTAATGCTTCATTTAGTCTGCGTGTTTGGTCAGCATCGAAATATCAATTAAAATTATACGAGTATCTTTCAATTCCGTGTTGCCGTTTGGACTGAATATTTACCGGGAAATCTTTGAAAGAACTTATATTCTTTCATGGAAGCGTCGCGAAGAAACCATGACTTAAAGTTTGAAAATGAAAATAAACTTTTCCGTTTTGTATCCTAAACTTTCTCTTTTACTTTTAAAATTTCAATTATTTTATTCACGGTGCGAAAGTTAACTATCAGGGTTTGATTCATAGAGACAAACTTCGGGAAAAGCGATTTTGAGGCCCTAGAGGATTCCGTAAACCCTTACTAAGAGGATTATAATATCAACAGTGGAGCCGTTTCCCAATTAATACCAATACGGTGGTTACAAATCCAATTCTATGACGTTGCCAACCATTTATCCTCCGTTCCAAAAATACCTATTTCCGTTTTTTTTTCTCCTATATTTTTCACTTTAGGGGATCTATGTCCAGTGACCTCTTTGATATTCCCCCCTGACCCAACTAACTTCTCTTATTGTGCACTATGCGCCCTTAAATTCCCTCATTTTATTTCCCCAGAGATCACCAATCGAACTGGTTTCTCATCTCTACTCCATCTCTCCTGTAAATTCTACTTTACGTCCCTCTCCTCTCCCTTCCCTCAATTCCGTTTGTGGACCACATATCCCACTCTCACTTCTCAACCCTTTTCCCTCCGTCGTAGTTCTTCTTCAATTCTTCAACGGCTCCATCCTTCCCCCCTTCCCCGTCCCACCATTCGGTTTCTCACAGAAATTTCCCCTCCTTTCTCCGGTCGCTTACCCAATCCCATGGCGACGCCTTTTTATACCGCCCTAATCCAACCCTTGAGAAAACTTCCTTTCCGCAAAGTTTTCCTCTTCTCCGTTCCCTCATTCTCCGTCTTTACGTCCCCTCATGACGCTCTCCTTAGCGCTCTCTCTCTCACTCCTCAAATTTCGCTCGAGTACCTAGTTCACGATTATTCCCGTACTCATTATTTTTTTCAAGTTCTCATCCACGCCGCGGAGATCAAACTGCCCAAGGTGATCACTCTTTTTTAGGCTTCTTGGAGTACTTCAGCAATGGCTTTACTTGGATAGGAATCAACATCAAGCGACATTTATTCCAACGGTAAATTTCAAAATACGATGCATTCTGTATAGAAGGTTCGAAAGTGAGAATATATTCCTAAATTTGAAGTACTATGCTTATTTTCTAATTTTATATTTGAGTGTTACGTTTATACTCGTGTTCAGTGGTTAGGTTTTCCTTCGATCTTACTTGGGACACTTACGACACTGATCGATACTTTTGAGGCCTTTCTCTCGCTCTGACGCGTGATTGAATTATCCAGATCTAGAATCCTCTTTCTTCGGACGCTTTCCCTGGCGACTTGCCTACACCTGTCATTTCAGTGCCGCTTTTTCAATGACGCCATGTTTTCTCGCCTAGGCTCATTTTAGAACGACCTTCGTCTCCTCTCATGTTTGCTGTCATATCTAAGGTTCAGAGATGAGCCATGGCCTAGTGGGAGATTTGGCTGGCTACTGAATGGAGGATGATGTCCTTGGTGGCAACCCGATCTAAAAAACGATGCGATTTTTATTCACCAAAACTTTATGGAAACCTAAAGGTGTTGATTTCACACACCTTAATACCTATTTCGGAGTAAGCTCTCCCATCACCCTTGATAACCAGTTTTCCTTACTGAGAATGGAATCTTCTGTCCTGGGACGCCGGCAAAATAAGTGATTCATCAGGTGGAAAACTACCTTTCTACGTGGGAAACTGTAAGTACTGTGTGAAATGAACATTTGAAGAACCATCTATTTATTGCCTGGATTATTTGTAGAGATATTCCAATCTACTCAAAGGCTTGATCTTAACAAAATTAGTTAATATAGACAGTTTAAATACAAAGTAGATCAAAATAGAATCCCCGGATATGCATCATAATTAAAAAAGGCACACTTTGTTATCGTTGGATTTAAAATTTTAATGAAAAATAAACATAGAATGCATTTGTAGAATATGAAATCCCTTCGAGTGTTATTTTGCATTGAAATTTTCATTTACTAAACAATCCCTCAATTAAAAGATTGTTTGATGGGAGCTCTTCATTCTGCCCTCTTTATATAGAAGTTAGATGCTCTCTAAATACCTCACAACTCTCCCGTCTGGTGGCATCTTTAATTAATCTGTGAATTTGTCTTTTGAGCTTCCTAAGAGGAAATATCCTTCTGCTATTCTCTCTTCTGTTTAATTACTAACATATTAAATGAAACATATCTGTGTGTATTCCATCTGCCTCTTTTCATTTTTCTTGACGTGCTCTAATTTTCCTCTTATACTTTTTCGATGACTTCCTTAATTCTCTCAATTTCATCTGCCCAATTGATTCCTTTCCTAGCTGAGGTAATGTGATTTCATGTTAGCTTTTGTTCTCCTTACTAGATATCCAATTGCACAATTATGGCTAAATTATTAGCATGATTT
This sequence comes from Hetaerina americana, assembly GCF_022747635.1. NCBI lineage: Eukaryota > Metazoa > Arthropoda > Insecta > Odonata > Calopterygidae > Hetaerina > Hetaerina americana. The sequence goes on from NW_027286763.1 coordinate 42,511,433, forward strand.
TATCACAAGTTCAATTTGGTTTCATGGATATTATTATTATTATTATCGACTATTTCATCGGACTAATAAGGGCCTAACTAACTTTATCTGTAAGTGCAATATCAGTAGCCAGAAACTAGTTATTTGATTAAATATAATTCGATGCTAATCCATTGCACTATATGATTACCTTTGTCGCTGCGCCTATAACTTTGTTTGCACTTCATGATGAATTCAGTGTTTTCCATCGTAGGAAAATTAAAATCCTTTACCACTTATCCGGAACTACCCAAACTCTAAATAAAATGTTAATAGCATTTATGGAAGAAGTAGTCACATGATTAACCTGAGTATTTCATCTTATTTTGTACAGTAAAAATACACTCCTGTTACTATAATACAGTTATGCCAATGGCCATTGTTTGTCATCGTATGACGCCAAATCCTATCCAATTCATTATCCACATAAAACTGGATGAAAACAAAAGAACTAAAACAGCCTGATTTCATACAGATAACCTCATCTATTTTTGCTCTTATTTCATATAATATACCGCTGTGATGAATTTTGGTCCTATATTCTATTTATCCGTTTTTCCAAACCTTCTTTTCATGTTAAAGCCCATGTAGGTCAAATTCATTCCACACTTTTTAATACTTGTTGGGATATATGCTGAAATGTTGGCATACTGTAACTAAAAATCCAACTCGTATTATAATTTTTTTAGATAAAAGATACCGATCACTCAGGAAATGCTTCCAAACATATAAAAAATTGTCACTACTTCAATTAAACGATTACTCCGTTGCGTATGTAAACTTGGCTCCACGCTATTCATTTATTATAAATCCAATGAAACTGTTGGAAATTGAAAAACGTCGGAAGTGAATTTAGACATTTGAAAATTTCCAAATATTGAAAGACGGTATTTTATTTCCATATCTATTCAACTCTCGAGGAGTATAAATTTTAATTAAGTAATATTGATCCTAGTATGTATATTAAAAATCGTGAATTTACAAATTTGCCCTGCAGAAGTCCTCAATTCGGGATGCAATGAGATAATATCACCTAAATATGGAGAGGAGTGTGGCCATTTTGTTCTATCATCACTACTTACTCTTAGGTATGAACCACTCGATGAACCATTTCAAAATAGAAATAAACCATTGCATGAAATATTTAAAAAATTAAAAGAGGAAATTAATTCAAGGAGGTTGCACCATAATTCTAGAACAATGAAATTTATCTTTTCAATAGGATTTAAAATAAAAAAAATAGTTGCCATTGTTTTTCAAAATAGTTACTTCATACTTCATCCAATACAATCGTAGATATTAGATGATTAATAATACAAAATTTTCATCTTGCTATGATATCAAAATAAATTTCAGTGTAACATTATGACGATGAGCTCTTGGTAATGAATTGTGCGTATAATTAACATAGATAAGGCTCATATTTTATCTTTTTTATAAATCGGTAAACGGGCGTTCCATGGAAACTAAACTATGCCGATTTCAAATAAATTGATCCTATCTCATAATTTTCCCCATTGTATCGTTTATCATTTACATAACATTTCCCTTTCGGTTGATCAAGATCAACGAATAATAAGTCCCTATCTATAAGCATGATCATCAAATTCCAGTTCCAGCTATTTAGAATTTCGTGCAATCAAAAATATACCAGAATACTTTCCAATATAATTTGCTCAAAATCTAAGACATCAGCCATGAAATTCTTTCTTCGATGCATAATCATGAGTAATATATTTTCTCTCCTGTTCAAGAATTACTTAAATGTCTCATTTTTTGTAGAACAAAGTATTTGTCAGTATTCTTTCCGTTAATGGGAAGAAAAAATGAATTATTGATGGTGTTTCTTTCCCTTAAATCGCTGCTGTGGACTATTTCATGTGCAATACTAAACAATTACAAGTATTATCCGCCCATTTCCCTGATGAATATTTATTGGATATTAGTAACACATACCAATGTATCACTCAGATTAATGGTATCACAAACATTTAAAATTTGTTAACAAAAGTTGAAAGTTTATAAAAGCTCTTCAAAGGGTATGATACTAAAATTGAACTAAAAAATGTGTTGAGATGACTTTTTGGAATAGGCGAAGTTCTCAGCTGGACGTGTGCTACATCAAAAATGACCAACTAGAGAGCGTAGACTCGCTAAAATGCTTAGAATTACTCATGGTGAAAAGTATACGGAGAATCTGGGAGCAATCTAGCAAAAAATTGAGGCTTATAAATAGAAATTTGGGGAACTGTAACGAGAAGGGTAAATAGCAATTTTATCTTACGCTATATAGGCCTCGTTTCGAATATGCTGCTAGTATATGGGATCCTCATGAAGATGAATTGAATGTATGAGTAGATTTCATACTCGTAGGGGAATTTTATTTGTAAAACGTTGTTCTGATAAACATAGTATCATATCTAGATTTTCTTTGAAGTTCATTGAACTTCAAAGAAGTTCTACATTGGGAATCACAACATCAAAAGCAGGTTTTTTGAGATATAATTTCAAATATGTACTATTAGCCCTATCGGACTATGGTAGGAGAGATCGTGACGATACTAAAGAGATCCTTTCCAACCAACAGATTTTAGATGTTATTATTTCCACGAGATAGAACGGATCAGAATCATCGAAAACAACTTTGCTTGGAGGAGCAAAGTATACTCTTATTCTGAGTACTTTTGTCCATTTTCATTATTTTAGGTGACCTTTATTTTATTGTTTTTCTATTTTATATCAGCTCTTCTTTCTTGCGGCGAAGGGAATTTCACACTTAAATGCCGTAGTGATTGTGCCTCTTTTGAACATTATATTCCATTTTTGAAGTATTTTGCATTTTTATCTTTGACGAGCAACCAAGCAAAATAATTTTTGATTCTGCATGCCTGGTGCTGAATCGCCTCAAGGCACACACCCTAGCGGTGACTTTCAGAGTACGATGGAGAGCTAGAGGAAGCAGTAGAAAATCTATATCGAATCTTTAGTCAGAGTTTTTTATATAAATGTTGCCAGTAGTTATCTACCGGGTAACTCAGGTAAGTGTTGAACCATATATCTTGTGAAAATCTTGCGGCTTGTGCATTTGTTCAACTAGAGCTAAGGTTGAGCGTAACGCTAGATTTTGCGGTCTTAACTTCGACCCAACACAACGGATAAATTACGTCGTTTGTTGAGAAGGTAGTCAGTTACCTTAACGTTTTAATTAAATTATTCTCCGCCTAGGTTTGTAATCCGAAGATTGGTTTGCAGAAGTTCCTTAAGTTATCCCATTACAGTCCTATTTCATTCCTTCAGAGTACTTTACGATGGGAGTCTTTTATCATTTTCTTTTTCGTAACAAATACTCGATCTTCCTCTCCAATTTATTCCCCTATTCTTTCATCAATTATGGTCTTAGGTAGGTACTCTTCGGTAACAAGTTACCTCCCGCACATGTCAGGCATCAGGATGTGTCCAATCTGTTTTTAATGCGATAAAAGTGTAAAAGTGGGATTTATGAGCTGCTGCAACTTGAAATGGCAATGTGGTGCTTCCCCATCGCTCTTCATATTACAATTTTGCACCCGTAAAAGAAACTGTTACCAGGTCTCCAAATAAATGAGTAATGCTCAAGTGTGGCACACAAACTCACTCATATCTTGTTCTACTTCCGCCGTATTATTAATGGTCTATTCCTTTTCGACAGAAACTCGCCAGAACACGTTAAATTAATAATATGTCGTAGAATTTTTAGACCAATAGAGACAGTAGGTTCTCTTAAGTCATTCAAATGCCAAATTCTTCGGCCTAAGATTATTTGCTATCGAGTGTAATCCCTTTATTTGCAAGTAATCCCAAATTTCAAAGAGACCACACCAATCGCAACGCGGGGGATTCATGCTCTGCAAGGAGAATGGTATGATAATGATATGGGCAAGGTAACAATTTATATACTGCATCCAAAAAATTTCAGAATGGGCGAAGATATGGTAATGATGAAGTGTAATTGGAATTAAAATTAGTTAAATAACCCATAGCTATTAATCGCTCACTGGTTTGTGTACGCATTCCATTAGAAAGGCCCAGCTCACTTTAAAGATAAAAAAGTGAATATTTACGTAAATCATCCATCGGGGCCGATTTTTGTGTCTCTAACAGGTCCCGTTCCAAAACAAGAGGAGAGTAGGTGCTTCCGTGGCGAACGACCCATCATTAGCAGTAAAGGAGCCATCATGTGAGCGCTGATTGTTCGTCCCTTTTACAGCTTAGGTTTGACGGAGTTAATAGCCTGGGGAACGGTTTTTGCTCACTTTCAGGCCCACGGTTTCCTGCTGCCGCAAAAGTGAGGTAGCTTTCATTTTCGTCACGGTCATAAAACATCGCTCAGTTGAGCAGGCAACGTTTTCAATGTCGAATCCCTGCCTTAAAGATTCAAGACCAGCGTAGATTTGAATGTCCGGGTAAAAAGTGATTTACGTTGTTTCGTGTGTATGGACAGTGCTCCTGGCCTAATCATCCTTAATAGTAAAACCTTTCCTTATTGAAAAGGTTTAATACTCTCACAGGGGAACATTTTCGCAAGGAAAAATGAATGTGGTTTATTTTTGAGTGATTAATGTTGGTGCAAAAATGTTAGGAAAACGCGAACTAACTTGTGATAAAGTGCAAATTTGTCTTAAAAAGAACGCTTAAAATTTCAGTAACTAAACGTAAAAGGGGTTAATTAATACTCGTAATGTAAACCGGCCTTAGCAGAATGTAGTTCAATTCATAATGCATCTTAAAATCGATATAATTTCTTTATCCGTCATCGATCTGTGAAAGTTGTGCATTAACATTCGAAGCATTAAAATGAAGACCTGAAGTTGCTCTCTTCTCTAACGGGAAGAAGGCTTGCAAAAGAAGGAAAAAATTGTGGCTAGATGAAAAACCTATTGAAATGAAAAGTGTTTTACATCACAAGCAATTGCCGCATCATTTACTGTAATTTCCGCTTTTTATTTTACAGTGGTATAATTTCTATTAGAATTAATTACAATGTGATCGTTATTTTGAAAAAATTATTTTTTTACTTTCCCTTGCAGTATAAGAACTCAAATCAAATTTGACAATGATGATATCAGTTCCACGAAAAGATTTTTCATCCGTAATTAGCATTTCTTATCTTTCATATACTTATTTGTATACTTTTTTCCATCAACAAACATCACACGATATTATAAGGTTATCAAATTAAAAAATTCCATGAAAACCAATACTTGTTCATCTGGAATCCGTCAGTCGAGCTATATATACAGTATGAAATATTTTCGCATATAAAATGAAAAATGCGTTAGATTTTATCAACCAGATATTACGTATATGCTCAGATTCGCCCTCATATTTTTAGTTGATTGAATATATCTAATTGAGTTGAATTTTCTTAGAAACTATAGCTAGTTTTGTGAATTTTATGAATATTAATGTCATAAAAGATTTCTTTTCACTCCTACCCAAACGCCCGTTTTTTATTTCATTTATTGTATCTTTCCAAAAGCTTTAAGTCGAAAAACCACGTGCAGTTATTTTTACACATCCATATTAACCTCGTACAAGGTCACCATTTACCTCTAAGCATAGTTCAGTATGTAAGGTCAACAGAAATTTAGTCCGACCCCAGAATGTAGCCGGTGTTTTTCTAGGCGTAAAACTCCACTTTTCAGATCTCAACAAGGCAATCCATCACGTCACCAGCAATAACGCCTACTCCATGTTGTGACGCTGAACATTTCCATACGGTGCAATTTTATGAGAATATATGCCGTTTTTTCATCATAGCATTGGAATGCATCATAGATTTAGCACTGCTGTACTAATTCACGCTAACGCGGCCAAATGAAGCGGTAGATCACAATTTATTGAATCCCTTGTATGCGAATTTCCACGTCGCAATAGTGAAGTGCAATGCCTTGTCGTATTTGCTAACCCTATTTTTTACCGGAAGTCTCTATCCATAAAATAAAGTTGGTGATATTTAGTACGAGCTCATCTATCGAAAACGCTTTAAAGGTAAGTTGATGAGATTAACTATGGAAGGTATAGAGTTTTAAATTTATCTCTGCGTTTAACGAGCGTGAAAATTACCATACGGTGCTCCGTTATATTTTTTTGTGAGAACACAATTGTGGACACTGCAAAATTGAATTACTTACGTACTGAAGCAAAGAGTAAGTTCAGAGAGGAGAATAAATTTCGGAACTTTATTTATGTAGCTAGCGTCACACCTTAATCTAAATAAATGCATGGAAACATCTCGGGGCAAAGCCAAAGAACTAACTACCACATTATCGAGAAAAGACTCTTTCAGATGACACCTCTGGTGTGAGGTTGAAGAAAAGGTACCTCTTAGTAATATATTGAATATTCTCGGCTTGTGATTCAAACCGATTCCCCCTTTCTGCGAAACTGCAATTCAGTTTAATTGTTCAAAAGTTATGTATCATCTGAAAATGACCCCTCGTAGATAAAGTTTTTCTAATTTCTATTTCCGTTTCTCCTCTAGATTTTATCAAGATAAGCGTTCACATAGTAAGAGTGAGTCTATCAAGTATTTTAAAAATTAGTTTTAGGTATCAGTATTTTTACTATTTTATAATAATCACTTTAACGTTTTTATTAACTAACAGTAGCGAACAAACAAGCCACGTATTACTATCGTTTTATGTTGGAAGTAATCATATCCTAGTAAAAATGTTTTTGTCCTATTGCAGCAAGCGAAATTAAAGTGAAAGACCTGCGGAAAATATTGCAGAAATCGATTGGAATCTAAGGAAAGCTTGACATAATAAAGCACAAAATTTTACCGCTGGCAGTTTTATAGCAGATTTTTTTTTCTAAAGGAATGAATTTAGTTCCATGAAATTTCTTTTAGAACTGAATCTCAATAGGGACACCATTAAAGAAAAAAATAATGTATTCATCCAGATGGTTTCATATCTTCCGCCCTCCTTACGCTTACTTGTGTTTATCTTCTTCTTTTCATTTTTAACTTTCCCTCGTCCACATCATCCTGGCACCTCATTTTTCCACTCGATCCCCTACCTGTCCGTCCCACTCTCCAGATTTTTTAATACACCATATTTTTTAAGCTCAAAATTAAATTAATTAATGGGGAAAAAATTCACACTAAAAATTTGACGGGACCAGCCTAATGAAAAACATTCCTCATTAACACAGTGCGGTGCGATAGATTTCGACGGGGAGAGCCGGAAGAAACAACCGTTTTTTTTCGTTCAGCGACACGACGGCGAATTATTTAAAGAATATGTGGCGGGTTGCCTTCGTTTTATTTATTTTTTAATGAAGAAAATTTCGAGATATGGATACTCCCGAGTGGTGCTGAGAGTCCTCGCAAATGACTACGGTCCTTTTATTAAAATGAAATCATTTCACCCGCAAAGGGTTAAAATAAGTCGTGCAGCGGCGGTTGTGGTAACCCAAAGTTTATATTTTATTCCCTAAGCACATGTCTTTGGGACAAGGCTGACTCAAGGACGAAATTAAGGCAGGATAATTAAATTTTTCTCTCCTACTCCGAATTCAAGTTTCGTGCTCGAGAATGTATTCAATGCTCTCCTGGATTAAGTTAAAGATCGCGTGACCCGTGTACATATTTATTGGGGTTAGGTGTTAAGTACTTGTATGCATGTCAACGGTCAAGGGTGTTTGGAAACAAATGAGGACGAGTGCTCAGTAGATCTGCGGAACTTTGGAAATTTTCCCTCATATGTGGGGGGATCTCGTCTTGATTGACTTCTTATGCTTTCGAATTGTTCCATAACAGACCCAAGGATGGAGGCTCATTTGCCTCAAAGGAGCTCCAAACCCAATATATTAGGCGAAACTTCATAGCAAGTATTCCATTACCTTAATGATGTTCATCTTCTCGTGAATTGCGGAGAGTTTAAGCTCCGCGATTTTCTCATGCTTCGAGTGCATCAATTAAGGAAGGGACCAGACGAGGGGGGCAGGGTGAAACCTGGCGTTGGTATAATTTAGCCGATTAGTTTACATTTCATCTATCTGACGGTTTATGGCATAGACTTTGGATGTTCAAAGATTCAGATGTGATTTCAGTAAAAATTGGTTCATGCAATCTAATTTATCAAATAAATCATTTAAATAGTTTAATTTATTTTCGGGTTCATATGCAAACTATTTCCGTTTCCAAATCAAAGAGCGATTGGCGAATTGAAACTTTTTTTGCCAGAAAAATAAACATTTGAAAACAATTTTAAATATGATTTTTGATATAATCAGTTTTTTAGAGTAATTTTAAAAAAATTGTTCATGGTAAAAATTTACTTGGAATCAATGTTGTTTCAAATTATAATTTTGCCGTTAATTGTTTGAAATACCAAAAAGAAATATATTTAAAAACTGAAAATGAAAATGCTAACTGTATTTGGATTCCGAGGTGTCTTGGTTCTGTAGCGAATGCGTATTATTCTTTGAAAGCCAGAAGGCCAACCGAATAAAATTGTCTCCGCATCACATCCGCAATAACAACCTTTGACCCCACAGCGTCATGGATGAATGAAATGCTAGTATTCCGATACAAAGATATGGAAGGAAAACATACATTCATTCTTCCGCGTTAAACCCGGTGGTTACGGGAAAATAATTGGTGAACTTAAGGTGAAAAACATTGAAAACGTACTGTGTGGCAGAAGTATCAATGCTACGGAACTAGGCCAAGTCTAGATTAGCCAATGTCAATTTTTTGCTCTTCTCCTAAAAGGCAATTCACATGGACGCCTTCGCCCCTAGTTCACAACCACGTACACTTTTCAACATTTTATAAACTGCATCTTGTTTTAATTATGAAATTATCGTAATAATAAGATACTTCTAGAAGTGGATCCTTTTGATTCTGGCGCAATACATCGATTTCTTATTGGTGAATCATACATGTGCAAGTCGGTCATTTTAAAAGATCGCATTCTCGATCGATCGGTTGTCCTCATTGACCAGATACATTTTTGTTTCTGGGAAATATGCAAGTAGTTGTCGTTTGGTATTTCAACGACGGAGATTTTGAAATTCGATAACATTAATCTTAAGGAAACGTTAATGAAATTTGAACCCTAGGTTTTTTCTCCAGATATGTTTATTCTGCAATTAGCGAATTTTTTCCTATTTCATTATTTTTGGATGTTTCCAAACGTACCGGGTCATTACGAGTCGTTATTTAGCAGTCGTCATTTCGTCGGCCAAGTCAATCTTCGAAATTTTTGATGCTGGAACGGCATTAAATAACTCTTATAACATTTATTTCATGTAATGCGCCATTAGTTATTTCATTTGTTGTATTTATGTTTGCCTTTTCCAAACGCTAAGCATGATTCCTTTTCAAAATTGAGAGAATAAACTGATTTTTTAAATATTGATTCAGCTGATATATATTTATAGTAGCATCCATTTCAAAAATCATTATAATTGTAAAATACCGACAAATTAAGGAAATAATTGGTATAAATTATTATTCATTCTTACGACGTTTACATCTAGTCGATGATATCCTTGTGAGAAATTTAGAGTGATACCCTTTGAGAAGAAGGTTTCGTATGGATTAGTTGGAAAAGTTAACACATTTTGGTGTTGGAAGCTGGAATCCCGCTCGTGGATTATGTAATAATGGCAGATCTTGTCAGAGATTGCAGAACGTCAGATACATATTTCCAAGCAGTGAACATCTGAAAGAACTCTTTCAAATCAAGTGAAATATAACTAGATGTTTTTAGACTTTTAAAATTCTGATTCAATCTTTCTCAGTTTCCCTGTGGCACGAGAGAATGAGCATTAAGAAGAAGTAAGCAATTGATTATTTTTTAAAATGATTTTATTAATAAATCTGGCGTTTATACTTAAAAATTCAATGTTTAAATTAACATTGATTAGGTTCCACCAAGTAATCCTAAATGAAATGAATATTAAAGACTTTTGCTGCTCAAAATATCCTCATGTAATAGAGGTTTTGGTTGCAAAGTAGTGTCAAGATTATACAATTAAGTGAGAGGCAAATTATTTCTTATTCATAGAAATATAACTGAGAGAAGTCTGAAAATAATTATGATAAGAATGAAAGCTATTATTATTTCCTCAACTAGATTTACCTCTGGTACATTATGGTAAACACTCAAAGATAGGTAAAAATATACCTTTAGGTGATTACATCACCTTCCCTGGTGATGTAATCACCTAAAGGTATTTCACCTCAATATACATTCAACCCAATGTATATTGCAACATATATTCAGATTTCTTTAGAAAATTTTAGGATATTCAATATAGCGGCACTGAATTTTGAAATAATTAAAGCAAATAACTAATTTTGTCAGGATTAATGCATGCAACGAAACTATGAAAGACAGCACAATGTATGAATTTAATGAACCCTTGGTGCTTGAATTATCCCAACAATTCTGGAGTGGACATTTATTTCTTACGCCTACTACTAATCTCAACAAGAAGCACTGGCGTGATTTCTGACTCGTGATATCCTTTTTTCGCTTGGAATACGAGTTAAAACGCGCAAAAAAATCGGAAGAATGAACAATAAATTGTGGGTTGCCCTCGTTTCAGAGAATTATATCCAAATGGTAACTAAATGTAAATGTTTTCCAGTGAATCCCACTAAAATAACTGAACGCTGGGGATCTTAAGCAAATAATAATAGATTACTTTTTATTAAATGTTTCAATTTCCTCTCTTATGGATTTGAAGCTATGCCATGTTCCGTTTATATTATATCAAAGAAATCGTACTGGAGTTTTGCATCTTCGCATTTATTATAGTGTAAATGTACCATATAATTTGCATAAGTTCATGCTTAAAATTCATACATATGTACATGCCTCCATTAACATTGGTTAAGTACTTCGAAAAATATGTATATATTACTATAATATTAATATATACTTTGCTATAGTATAAGTTTACTGTAAAACGTACTTAATTTCGTCTGCGCGCAGCGTTGCCAAATCGAAAAGTGCAAAGTAGTGCCAATTACCCGTATCTGTGGTACGTGCTTTCTAGTATTTTTTGCAAAAATTACCGAATATCATTCAAACAAATGAGAAAAGGTGCAGTTATTTTTTTACAGTTGCAACTAACTCTTTTTAATTGCTTATGTAATGTCAGTGTTTTGTCGTAAGACATTTTTAACACTCATATGTAATTTATTTGGTGGAATACTACACTGTCATAAGAGAGCGTATAAAATCTTAAAGTTTCAACGGCTATTTTAATGAAAAAGAACAAAGAAAGGCTCATTTTTGTCACCCATCGACACTTATATTCACCAATTCAAAATATTTAAAAATGGCATTTCGGTGGAACCTCCTAAATTTATTTCACGTACTCCATTTTATGCGTTCAAGCATTTCTCATCCTCAGGTACTCAATACCATTATTCGGCAACCAGGTGATTTCATCGAACGGCAAAAGCAAAATCATCCCTTTGTTGTGGGTTCAGGTCCTGCCTAGTGGATTCTCGACTCGAAATTTCTCCTTGCGCAATCATTTTTCCTCTTGCCTCCTCCTTATATTCGCTCATCCACCATTTTCCTTCTCGCCTGCCTTTCGTCCTTCCACCCGACCCCTCAACTCTCTCGAATCGTCCGTTCGTCTTATGCACTATTATGCTCGCCCTTCTGCCTCCTTGTCCCTATCACAATCCTCACAATGCCCCTGGTTTCTTCTTGCGTCCTCAAGCTTGTAAATGATTACGCTGCTACTCCTACCCCGCGATTCCCTTATTAGGGCGTGGTTTGCTGAGAGTTTTGCCATTTATCGAATGATTTTTGTTCACCCTCAAGCCTTTTCTTACTTCGTCTTGTCATCAATATCCACAACATTAGAATTTCAGATAATAACTGGTAAGTAGTTTGCAATCCAATTCGTTGTGATACAAGTTGTGGCTGCTGTTTGCAGCTACCGTATGGTGCATGTTTATCAGTACGGTAATGCGCAGCCAATTTATGCAATGATAATTTCCATTGGTATGCAATGACGGAATTTTTTGCATGGTATTAAAAAAAATATGTAAACCAAAACCAAGGACCATTAACCCTGTACATTCCTCATGTAAACTCAAAATGGGCCACTAAAAGCGGATTATTTAATTTTATGAACAGAAAAACGATATTATCATGATGATATTAGATTCACATTTAAGGAAAGACCTTTATTGTTAACTCAATAATTTCTTCCTACTAGCAAAGCGTTCTTTTGCAGAAGTGTGATAAAATTTCAAATAAAAGATTTCTTCAAAAGCCACTTTATTTTGATGAAAAAATGCCTTTTTCTCTCGCATACCTTGACTTTCTCCTTACTCTACACTATATTTAAGTTGAGAAGACAGGTTTGGGTGTGGGATTGATGTGGAAGGTTTTGGGAGCGGAAAGAGGATAGAAATATCTGGAGATTGGGGTCTGGTATTAATCCCTACCCCATTCTAGGAATCGAGGAGCCAGATATATGCCTGTTATATTGTTTTGGGTTTGAGTGAAGGGTAGGAAGGTGGAGTGGATGCTATGATAGATACACTGTAGTATTTATCAAAGGGAATGCTATGTCCGGAGTATCTCAATCCCAAAGCACGCCTAATTAATGCTATTTTGTCTCTATTATAGCATCCCTCCGACCCTTCACTCAAACTCAAAACAATAGAACAAGCATATATGTGGCTCCTCGATTCTCCACCACCAATCTTTTCCCCAAATGTCCCTCCGTTACTTTCAAACGCCCCGCTAACTTATCGCATCTCTTTAAATCAATCAATCCACTCATTAAATCCCAGCCCCGTCCAAAAGTCACTCCCATGCTCCCTACTAAAAGAGGATTTAAAACATGTCCTATTTCCAAACCACGAATCCCAGCCCTCTTCCACCTGCATTTTAACTGTCTCCCACCAATTCCCTACTCCTCATGCTACTCCAGTAATGTAGTTTACCTTCTGAAGTACCAACTATGCACTGCCTTCTATATTGGAAAGTGTGACACATCCCTAGAGATTAGGATCAATAACCACCGAGCATCATTCAAGAACTCTTCCCTGATTGGGATCCTCTCAATCCCAAAGCACGCCTCCGAACTAAACACTCCCTTTGATACATGCCATAGTGTCTCTATTGTTATATCCCACCACCCAATGACCCTCCACTTAAATTCACAACAATTAAACAGGCATATATCTTGCTCCTCAATTCAAGGAATGGGCCAGGGTTCAGTATCAGACACCAATTACTCTAATTACCAGATATTTTCGTCCCCCCTCCTAAAATCTTCCATATGAATCCTACACTCCCAAATCAGCCCCTCCCAACTCTCACATCCCAAAACTTTCCCCGCGTTCCCCTTCCATCTAGTGTCCTCGTCCTCTCATCTTGCAACCTCCTCAGCTTTTTTTCCCAGAGGAAGGTGGTTTTGCCCCCAAGAATTCGGAATACGCGTGATTTTCATTTGTCTGTGTTTCTCTGTGTCTTTGTGTGTTAGCGCTATTTTGCTTCTCCGATTAAATCATTATTCGCATCCGTGAGACTAAATTCAATCCCTGTCCAACCAGCGGCTTTGACCTTGGAGTACAAATTTTAAGCTTTGGGGCACTTCTGGGATATTTTTCCAAAAAAAGTAGTGCATGAGGGTAGTAAGAGGGCACCATAGAAAATATGGAAGGAGTCAATCGTCGGTATGACGGGGCAATGCCGAAAAGTAGCAGGGATCCTGCAGCCCGTCTTATTACCTACTGGCTGAGGTTGAAATATTTTCCACGCGAAAACCAAGGACCTGAATTCGACGAAAATTTTCTAGGCTGAGCATGAGAAGTGATGGTGTAGCGGGAAAGCTCATCTATCTCTCGGACATTTTGAGGTAGGCAATTGATCACAAGAATTTTTTTTTATTATGACCGATATTCGTGCAAGGTGCTAACGATTGCTATGGAAATGGAGAAAAATCAAACAGGCCGCGTGAGTCTCAGTAAATTACGTTTTCATGAATGTAATTTGTCTTCCTCGCACTGTTTTTTCCTCCAAGTGCTCGAGCCTAGTTGACCTGAGTGTAGTTGTTTCCTACCTCGTTTCGTTCTTTTCTCCTCCGACGCCCCTTCCCTTATTTCCCCGTCTTCAACGTCCCTCCCGCACAACTCTTACTCCCTCCCGCACAACTCTTACTCCCTCCCCCACTTCCGTCTTCCTCGTCCATCATTCTTTGTCTGTTCTAAGACGATCGATGTTGCTTCCCCTCTTCTTCCGTGACGTTGAACTGCCAGTCATCGTTACCACCTTTATAATGCCACTCTCCGCCCTCACTTTATCCCGTAACTGGCCTTCCACCAGCCATCCTACCAACCAGCCTACCAACCAGCCCCGCACGGCCTTTCAACAGAGCACATCCCTTTCCCCTCTCTCCAATTCTGACCTCCACCCCAACTACGCCCCCTTTCTGTGGCGCTCTTTCTTCCATGGCACCCTTTTTAGTTGTCCTTGTAACGTTTCATTAACTCTCCTACACCTCATTCGCCCTCTTAGTTCACTTGATTTCAACGGTGGCTTTCTTTTATCCTCTCTTCTCGGAACCATTCCTATCGGAAATGGCATTCTATTTTAATCCTTAGTGCTGTGATCGGGGATTAGAGGGATGGAAGCATCTGAGATACGAGTTGCGGGTGATATTTCTGTTCTTTATCGTTTGCTTTATCATTTTCAATACCCATTCAGAATACTATTCCATGATGTGCGAAGGTGAATTACGTTGGGCAAGAAGTGGCCAGAGGAGAATTTTGTTCTATGATTGGAGACGATGGTGGAACAGGTGTGGTTGGAAAACAGCAGCACAATTTGGACAACATAAATGAGGTCAGAAATTATGATGAGATGAGCTAGGAAATAATAAAGGCTGGCGTAGTTGGTGATTTGTTCTAACTGCAATAAATCTGTCTTGAAAGTAAATTAACTGTGTGTCCTTCCTACTTCTCCAAAATACATGTAGGTATGTTTGATCAGTGTTTTGAACAATAATGGATAATTCCCAATGAGCACCAAGGCGACACTTTAGGTGGTAAAGGAAGCTAACTACAAAAACGATAGGAAATTATAATCGAGAATTGAAAGTGAAAAGAAGTAAAGAAAATATTTTACAATGCGTTAAAGTGGAGTGTCAGCGTTGATATTGTTCAGAAATTTTTCTTACAGATGAGAATCATTTCAAAGTAATTACTTTTTATATTTTTGCGTGGAGAAAGATGTAAAAAGAAATCTGGAGAGATAGGAAGTGACCTAGTATCTGTTTAAGAAGGCAGGGAAATAGAGAAATTATTGGGGGAGGAAAAAATACCTAGAGAAGACGTTCAAAGCAAATGGAAGGAATTTTCAGAACTGATCTCAATGAGTGAACATATGACATTGAGTACAATAATTGATTACCCTGGTGGTAATGGATCGAAGGAGACATTATGATGTGCTATATGACGTAATAATATAAAGAAAAATGTTTTCAATTTCATTTGCGATTCAAGATTTCTGAAGGGCGTATATTATTTAGAGCACAATTGATCGGATAGAAATTAATTAATTACTCAGTAATTAATGCAATTCGTTAAGAAGTGAAAGTATATTCCAGGGGAAGTAATAACGTTCATATTAGTAAACCCTAAAATAAAAGTTTGAGTTGCATAAATGTGTCACTCAATTTAGATCCTAAGGTTATTAGCATATCACCATCACGTTTTTGGCGTCCCCTCAAAGCATTGGAGCAAGGTCGTGAAGTCTATGAATTACTGCTGTTGTAGAGGGATATTCTTCCAGCCCTCTAACAAGTTAAAAAAAATCCGGGTAAAAAGGCGGTTTCAGTAATATCAGATATATAGGTGTGCCACCAATACCATCATATAATTCACCTTAATTATTTGCACGAAGTGAAAGAAGAACTCAGACCATTAGCTGTGAATTGGATGGTGGCTAAAAGGTTTCCCTTTAATCTCCTTAACCTGATTCCTTAGATAACATCTGGATCCTAACAGTTTTATATGGATATTGTAAACGATAAAAAAGCTAAATCATGCGGCAATCCCTTGTGAGTAAATTTTATTGAAAAATAAATAGCCATTGCGACTTAATTACATCCCTTATGAATGATAAAATGCTATAAAAATTCACTAGGGGACATCATTTCATTGGAATACGTTTCAAAAATATGGAACAAATACAGAAAATATTCTACTGTATCAGCGACCAGTTATTCACCTCATACTGATTGGTTTTAAGTTTCTGAAATTTAATTTTATTTTCGATGATTAATTGCGTAGGTACGTGTATTAAACTTTTAACATTTTATTTTTAGCTTTGCTGACAGGGATGACAACTTGATAGGCATGTTCCTCGCAGTAGCCCAGCAGAAACTCATTTAACGATCGCGTCTGTGAGGAAAGTTGAACCTGCGACCTTTGTGATCACCCCGCGGACATCAAGGCATGAATACGCACAGCGAGGAGGCAAATTTGGAAACAGTAGATATAACGAAAACCGGTTAACACGAAATGAATGGGACCATTCCAAGAATTTCTTGTTACCCGAACTTCGTGCTGCTCCATTCTATTTGTTTTCTCTCCGCTTGAGTTACGTTTATATTAAGTGCGAATGCATATCATATCACCCATTACCTACTATGTAAAATATATCTGTGATATGTAATTCCATGGTGGGATGTGCATGGCTGTTGACGATATTTAAAGCCAGTTCGCGTTTCCGCTGAGAAAGTCACATGTCCTATCCCTTAAACCAGTGCGTCAGAATGCTTCCCGTCATCTAAGCCTTTTTATTTGGTGTGTATTCCACCGGCAGTTTTTTTTTGTACATTTTTGAATTATTTATTATTTAAATGCCAATGCTTCCAGCTTTTCCATTAACGCAGGACCAGAAGATGAAGCATATTGGACCATCTGCGGTTTGAGAATGTGGTTCTCATTTAGCTTTGCCATTTAGCTTTGTCATTTACTTTCCTTGTAATTACAAATCGTGACACATAGCGGCCTTCATTCACGCGAAAGACTCCACACATTTGGAATGCCCGTTGAAAGAAACACATTACGTATTCCTGTTGAAAGGGAAGAATTCCTTGGAGTCTTTAGAGATCAAGCACAGGTCCAAATGTCTCCCCACACACGGGGGAAATCAGATAATTAAGATTTTTCGGACTGCATTCCGAATGAATATCCCTGTCTCGTAGATCTCATGCATTGTTCATCCCATTCATCCACGTTCTTTTCTCAGAATGGGTGTCATTGCGTTTTTTTTGCGATTTATGTTCAGGAAGAGGGGTAATTGAATGCTTGCGACTCAATGAAATGGATTGAGGGGAGGATAAATTTTTCTAACAAGGAAAAAACAAAAGGTGGTGGGGAGAAAGGAAGGAGAGTAAAAGCTGGTAATAATGAAATGCGCAGTGCTTGACGTCAATAGTTGATGTTCCCCATCACTGCTCTTTTGGTTCTTTGCTTTCCTTCCCAACTTTAAACACACATGCCCTCTATCTACACATCAAGAGTCTACACGTCAACATCTCTCTTTCTTGATTCCCCTTTTCCGTTTGTCTTCCCTGTCCTTTACCTACACACTCTAGGGTTACTTCTCTTTCCTCTTCATCCCTCTGTGATTTCTCCCTCACTTGGAATGGTCATACTTCTAGCGGTTGATTTATTGTTATAGTACTTTTCCATTATGATAATAGGATGACATAAGTAAATTTTTACGACCAATTCCATGTATCGACCATTGTTTTAACACTGCTTCTGATTTTTGAGGCAAAAATTACGGCAGAGTTTTCTCATATTTGCACCCAGCAGGAATGGGGAAGTTAGGGTGGGGGTGCTTGCTACTAATGGACAATGACACTGAAGTAGGTAGAGAGAGGAGGGAAATAAGAATCTTTGAGAGTTGAAGAGAGAGAGAGAGATAAAGGCTAAGGGAGCTGTGTAGAATGAGCGCCGGATTAAAATGCCTCAATGTAAGTTTCGCCAAGTGACGACCCGGGCACTATCCCGCACGTAATTAACATAATTTGCTGATTCCTCTTTGCCCTTTGCAGTGAAGTTTCGAAACGATTCTTTCCCGCATGAAACGAAAGCATTTTGGTCACCTTTAAATTTTTTTCCTCCTGCTTTTTCCTTTTTGCTTCCTCTCACCCTCTCTCACCAAGTTAAATCGGCGTTGGGCGGCGACAGCCCTGGTTCCGCCCTGCTACGGCCGTTTACCTTCCTACCCATCACTCAAGTCTCCTCACTCCCTCAAGAGTGCGTCACTTCTTGCTTCTCTCTCTCTCTCTCTCTCTCTCTCTCTGCACAGTCCTCCTCCGTACTCTTTGCCTGACTCTCCACCACCCAGATAACGTCCCCTGCCTTCTACCAGTTCTCCTTGAAATAGCTATTCTCTGATTACCACGTCGTGAAAACATCACCCTCTCTCTTTCTCACCTTTAACTCCTTTTACTTTTCTTTCCGCATAACGTTTTCCTCGGTAATCCCAGCGGAGAAGGATGTGGGTTCAGTATGCCATGCTTTGCGGGAATTCGGGCGTGAGATAAGAATTCCATTAATCCCACTCCATTGATGTACCCTTGTGTCCTGCCCCTTATTCAGGGTAACGACAGTGATGCCATTTACTTAATTCGGAATTATTTTGAGGAATCATGAACTCTACTCAGATGAAGGTGGATTCTTAGCCCCACTGACGCCACAAGGACCCCCCCTCCCAAATATCGCTGTTTTCGAAGCGAAATGGATTATTGGAATGTATCTTACATGTTGTAATGAATGTGAAGAAGAAACTAAGCGGATTTAAATTGCGCTCTATTAAAGAAAATGATAATCAACAAGATATAGTGTTGGAAACAATCAGGGATTTATTTCAAATGATTACGCATTATTTGCGAAGGCATTTTTTATTGATCACAGACGATGCACAGAAATACCCCAAGTAAGGAAAAAAGGACATTAAATACTCGGTAATTGTTCATCAGAATCGCATCATGTATTTTATGATCATCGTGGGTGTAGACCTCGCAGCATTTTTTTCTCTAAGCGCAATCGAACCCGCTTATGCATGCTTTGGCATTATTTTATTTTCTTCTTCAACATTGATTGATATCAGACTTCGATCATAATATTTTCAATGTATCTTGGCCTATGGCAAACCACATTTCAGTTTTCATTTTTACCGATTCATTGGAGAAGAAAAAGATATATTATTCTCCATTACACCCAGGGAAAAGTCAATCTCACCTAGTACGCAAGTCGTGACTAATATGCTTACACATTACACAATGTGCATTGTAAGAGTGACCGTTGACCAGACTTGACCGTTGAAACCAGGACAATTATGTAATTTAGAGAACACACACACACGTATATATATATATATATATATATATATATATATATATATATATATATATATATATATATATATATATATATATATATATATATATATATATATATACGTGTGTGTGTGTGTCGCGGTAGTTCAGGGGTAGAGCGTTGGACTACTGACCGGAGGACCCGAGTTCGATTCCCTGGCAAGCCTCTCTGGGCATCTGCAGCTCCATCCAAGCTATGTAATTCTTTGGGTACCAGATCTTCCAGGGAAACCATAACCGGCAACGGGAAAGGAACTGGCCCCCCTACCTAGGTGTGTGAACTTCACACGCCGTCGGGCTTAGTACTGGGTGAACCTACAAAGCCAACCTACGGGTTGATTACTGTGTTTATCTTACACACACACACACATACATATATATATATATATATATATATATATATATATATATATACGGGGCAGCAGATACAAAATTCGAGAAGCGAATACCAATTCAACGTTTTAAATTCTGAACGCCTTCTTAGGGCGCGAATGTTTTCCGTGCAATTGGCTCTCTGATAACCCCTTTGCACATAACATCGCGAAAGGCGCTTAAGGGGGGATAGGAAGAGGGGGGGGGGGTCATTCGCCGCCGCCCTCGGAAGTTCTAAGGTTAGGCCGAATGGGGGGAAAGGGAGTAAACGGAGGATTGGGGTTCGTTAGTTCCACCCCGTCGTTGGGGAGACGTTCGATTTTAATCCGAGGGTGGAGGGAGTGGAAGGGGATAGGGGACATTATGGGGTGGGAGGATGTTTAGTGTGTGTAGTTTGGAAGGGGAAGCACGCATCAAGTGATTTTGTATCACCTGCATCGACCCCGACTCCACTCAAACTACTAACCCCCCCTTCTACCCCCCTTTCACTCCCATGACTACAACGTACGCGCGCGTGGGCACATGAGCACGCACGCACACCACTCCGATCGCGGTCCAACGTGACGCCCGATCGATAGCACGGCACCAGGTGGAAGGTTTGGACCTTTTGTGTGAATTTATGCGGAGTTGTGTGTGTGTTTTTTCAGCTGGGCATTTTCGCCTCGAAGGGGTTGAGCACGGGCATCTAGGGCGTTCGTTTAGTTGGTCGTGGAGGGGAAAGATGAGCGTTTGCTTTGATTTTTTTTTATTTCCACTCCATATTGCCTACCGTCGGCTTCCCAGAAACCGTGCCACTGCTGCAACTTCAAGCAGAGGGAATAATAATTTTCTTTTCATTTAATCTTCCAGGCAGAGTTAGATAAGGCAGTGGGGGACCACCTCCGTTTCCACTGAAGCTCTCGCGGGAATGGGGATTGTCATGAGAATTCCGCTTTCTTTTGCAGCGGGGCTCCCGACCAGCTAGCCGGAACACCTCGTTCACTGGCTCTATTAACAACTCCGCTCTGATGGAGCTACCTCACCATACTCCCCTTCCCAAAATGCAGTAACCCTCTTACCCCCGCTACCAACCTACCTCCTCGTTATCCTTCCGTTCTCTCTCTCTCTCGTCCACCCGGAATGATGGGATCGGGATAGGGTCTTATATTTTTAACCCCTTTGTTTTCTGAGAGGAGAAGTGCCTGAATCCATTTTCTCGTTTATTTTCATCTCTCGCGTTGTGTGACTCTTTCTCCTTCTTCCTACTCTCTCCCTCTACCTATGATATTCTCTCCTCTCCATCCTCCTCACTACTAATTGAAATCAGTTCAGATATAATGGCCTGCACCACAATCGCTCAAAATACTACTGCATTTTAAGTGTGATCCTTATCAGCCGAGTGGAGAGAGCAGCAGGTGGGTCTAAAATGCCTCATTATTGCTCGAGATAACTCAATTTTACACAGCTTCGTATTTTCCCCTCTTCCCTCCCCTTCTCTGTTTACCCGTTGTTCTTGTCTTTAGGTCACACCGCGTGGAAATGGATTTATTAGTTCTTTTTTCATTTTTCCCAATAGTTTCTTCTTCTCAGAAAATGTTTTTTCGTCCAAAATATTTTCTCTTGCCTGGGTGACTAAAAGGTTTTTGTTTCGGTGTCCGTGTCTCTGTCAACTACTTATAATTCATCGTTCTCCTTTCCGCCGTTGCTAATGGCAAATAAGTTCATTTCGGTGTTCGCAGCCTTCAATGAGCGATCAAAATCGATTTTTAAACGACCCTCTGGCAGAATAATAGGTGCGGAACTTTGAATGAAACTTTGGCGGAAAGAATGAAATGCGACCGAGGAGTTCGGTGCCCAGCGCTGCCCCAATCACACGCCTTTTAGGCCTAAAGTTTTAACCCTTTGTCCTAAGTTGATGTAATGCACCTAAAAACTAAAATGAATTCCTATAATTAACAATCAAACGCTGCTACAATTTATATTAACGCATGTCGGAATCGATATGATTTTCAAAAGATGATTTCCTTAAAGTAAATTTACTTGTGAAGGCTCTAAACTTTATTAATTAATTGCTAATAAAATCGCCATGCCTTTTTAAAGATGTATTCATGGTACGTCACTAACATCAAGGCTTTGTACAAGGTTCGCTGTATGTTATTGTTAATAAGGGGCTTTCTCTAGGTTACCTTACTGAGAATCTAAAAGTGGAAATGTTTTCTTTCAGTGTCAAGCTGGGACTGCAAATGACAGTGTAGTTTTTTATCTAACTGTAATAATTAAACCCAATGACCTTCTTCCTTTAAACCCAGTACACCTATACATCATTCCTTTTCTGTTTTATTAGAATTACAACTCGTATATTTGATTTATTGTATTTTTTGTAGCGCAGAAACTTATTTTCTTCTATCATCTTGGTGGTTTAACTTCGATGAGTTCCTTCGAGAGCTAGTGAGGATCGGAATAGGAATTGTGTCTAGGCATAATAAAAATGGCATAGTTATTGGATATATACTTAAGTACATATCATTGAATTATATGTGAACAAATTTCAATGCAGTGGTTGGACAATACTTTCATGGATTTACCGATGGATTTCCTTTTCCTGCTGTAAGAGCCAAAGTATCAATGTTTTCCTGTAGTCCAGCATGTTATTTGTGGTATTAGTTAGATTAAAAGAATCCTGGTGGGTAAATATTAGGTGTAACTTAACCTATTATTTTACTAGTTGAAAACTATAGTACAATTGAATATCAGCTTTGAAATTTTAGAAATTTATTTTTCGTCCCTACTTTTTAATTGGTGGAAGCATAATTAGGTTATGTAATCGAGCGTTTCTTGTTCTGTGAATCAGGGATGCTTACCTAATTAATGATCTACTACTCTTTTATCTTTAATGGTTCATATTAATAATCTTTATCTAATAATAGCTGTCATATAATACGGCATATATTTGGATACTAAAATGGAATATGTAATATAGTATATAGGCCTATCGTCATCATGTGCTATCGAGTAGCGACTGCTCATGATGTAAATTTTAGCCCTTGAGTTCTTTGATTTGACATACGTTTGCTTATGCATCACACATTTATACTTAATATAAGATTAACATTTTTTAAGGTGCTTTACTACATTTGAATGAGTTCAATCACTTTAAAATGTGTTTAAACTTGCGTTATTTTAAAATCATAGCATTTAAACGGTCAATGGAAATGCCATTCTACATTTCTATGTACTCTGTTTCACTTTTAAGGCTAAAAAATGGGCGAATGGGCAGTCCCAGCAAAATATAATTACTCAAATGGAAGAAATTATGCATAGTTCATGCTAGAGAAGTGTTGAAGATCCACTACATTAGGTTGTCACTTACTCGGGCAGATCGTTTAATAGGCCTGCTACGAGTATGTTGATATACATTCTCTATGATTACAAGTATGCTACTTGAGTAATATTATGGTACGTTCATAAAAAAGTGGTAATGCACACAAACAGGTTTTATTAATAATTTAAAGCAGTCGTAATCGTTGCCTCATGACGCTATGAATAAGCATCCATGCAGAAATAAGAGCGGTGTACCATTAAATAGCGCATTCGCCTAAGGATGTCCAGCGTACTGTGAAAAGAGGCAAATCTATGTTTTCAGGATGGCTTCCCAGGGCGTAGAAGGTGCTTTTGTACAAATTCACCAAGTTTACATGCGCTCATCATCACAGTAAATTGACGAACGTGTGTTCATATACCGGTCTCTTTGCCGTTAATTACTCCCATCTTGCTCTTATTTGGGTTAGTCTATTTACTGAAGACCAGTGGATAAAGGGATGGATGTACGATTTAATATTTTGGAAGCACTCGGGTGCTGAATACTGTGAGAGAAAGAGAGGGGAAAATAGTGGGTATTTTGTTCAGCATGAAGTGGGACAGCAAACATATAGTAAATAGCAAAAGAATAATAAACTGCGTTCCAAACGTACTTTGAGGGGTAATGAGGTGATGATAAAGTTTGATTCTAGTTCGTTCTACTAATTTAATGTTGTAATACTTCAAAAGTTTTTAAGCTTCAGCGCTATGACCAGATTGTGATGAATACGCCGTTATATTCAGGAAAAATAGATAGAATTTCAAAACAGACTAAATGAGTGTAAGAAGCGATTCCTCGAAAATTATGAGAAAATCACACCAAGTTAAACACTAAATAAAATTGGGGCAAGGTTGAAACTTGTATCCAAGAATAATACTTGTCGAATGCAATGGATACCGCCTTGATACCCTGGAACAGTGGGAGGTTAAATAAAAGAGAGAAAACAATGAAGAACCCCTTGACGTCATTGAATTTGAATGGCATTTTCCCATTCTCTGCAATTCAACTTTAACACAGTCCCCCAATACCATTATTTAAACATCTCCTCCACCTGCAGCCTTCAATTTGCCTACGTATGACCAAATTGCTAAGAGAGCCATATCCCATTCCGTCCGCTCAACCACTTTACCGTTCACCTCACTTCCTCTCAACTTCTTCCCTTCCCCTCCTCTTCCATCATTGCACATAAATGTATACGATTCCATATTCAGAACCTAAATTACGTGTACCTGATGATGACGCCCAAGGGACGTTGAAACGTGGGGTGAAGTAATAAATGATGTGAGCTGAATGATATATAATTTGTTTTATAATTCTATCATCAAAAGGCTGTTCCACGCCTAGCGATAGCCGTTCCACGTGCTTTCGGTTGAATTTCTAAGAGGTAATACGAGTGCAATACTTCATTCCAAGGACCAACCCAAACTTTGAGTAGTCAGTAGTCAGATCATTGACAAAATAATAAATTTAGCAAATGACTTTTAATGTCTTTTATTTTATAGCTTAGCGATATGTAATCCCTACTGAATGCATTAAAATTATACCTCAAAAATTAGTGCCTGAGTCATTTTTGAGTATAAATATACTTGCAAGTAAATTTTCATGTGGAAAGCAGTTTACATGATAAATAATCCATGTTTTAGTTTAAATTTGGCTTGAACCCATTGCCAATGCTCTAAATTGACATATTTTATTTTACTGTTTTATCAGAAAACCCTATGTCATTAGCGCTAATTTAGGTACATAGCTACCCTTTCTATCTTTGGTCTCATGTCTTCTTTAAAAACCCAAAACAAATTTTTGTATGAAACACACTACACTACACATTTTCTAGTGGAAAGGTGCTAATGGCTTGCATTGTTTCATGGCGAATTGTAGCTAGAAGGAAAGAAAAAGTAAAGTTAACCAGCCGCCCTCCAAATATGGGTGATGGGGATTTCGTCCCCATCCGAGACACAGACAATAAAGAACAACGAAAACGAAACCACATAAATCCCATCTTAAGAGTGAGATTACGTTATATATAAAGTGGCTCTATTCACAAAATAATTAAAATAAATGATAACCAGGGAACTCAAGTGTAAATTTCTTATTTGTTTTTACGTGTAACTCTTCGTGGATGTTTATGAGGTCATTTTTTGTAATCGTTGTTGTGAATTTCTGCTGATGTTTCTTTAAAATACTTGAAAACATTGTCAAAATAATCGAATAAATATTTTTACTCATAATATATTTGCCGAAATAGGCCTTTTTCTTTCACTTCTTTGATTATTCTCATCCAATAGAAAATATGTTATGGCATTGCTCAAGGGCATGGTGCCAAAAGCTGTCATTTTTCCTTTCCCAGGCCAAGCAACTTTCGCGATACTGATTTTGGGCATTTTTAAATTAAAATTCCTTCAAGATGCGATAGTGAACTGTAATTCTATTGCGAGTTACAATTAAGCGCGCCAATTTAGCGTATTCATTATAGTTCCTTAAAATTAAACTGTTAGCCCTGAAATTGCTGTTGATAGTCCGATTAAAGCCAAAGTTAAATAAAAATGAATCTGACGGCAGTTGAGTCCTTTAGTTGAATGATAAGGGTAAGATTTTGCAGGAGGATTAATTAATACATTATGTACTAACTCTTTCAGTATTACCTATAATGTGCTTTTCGACGCGGAGAATATGGAATGTTTTCCTCCAAATGTCTTTTATTTTATAAATTGTGATTATTCTTCATTTATACCCATGCCTCGATATCCCAATGTATTCATTCGCCAATTCAAATCTCATCCCCACGAATACGGCTAAATAGCACGCTAACTAGCCAAGCTTAGGGTTAGCGATTAGAATACTATTTCGGGTTCGTAATTTATTCGTGCGTTGTATTGGTAACGCTTGGTTGGTTTCAAAATCTAATGTATTTCGTGTTAGATTTTCTATATTGCGCGAAAAGGTATGAAGTCAGATCGCAGTAAAATTATCCAAAAACGCTTATATATAATACCGTACGGCTTTCCTCAAGAGTCTTCTGAGGTACCTGGATCCAAGGTGAACTGAGTTCTGACGCATGAAATATTGATTAGGTACGTAGCAAGTTGGCGGAGTTGGATATTCTTGAGTTGTAAGAAAAATTCAAGTCAAACCTTTTTCTTGCCCACAAAAAGACTTGCTATTCCAACTTTATTAGAAATGCATGAGTCTTGCAAGTTTTCACAGAAAGCCCTCTCCTTTGGGGTAGTAAGACCTGAAACTCATCGATCCCTCGTTGGGATGCTTGTCGTGCTTTTGCAGTACTTTTCACAACTGTCTCATGGCACTCGGGTACCATTCCCTTTTCGTATGACTCGACATTCAAGAGTCGACTCAGTACCCCATGCACGGTATTCGAGTTCCTTGACTGCATTGTGTTGACTTTGTCACGGTTTCGAGGTACTCATCATTATAATAGGCTGTCGTCATTCACTCCAGTGCCGAATTGCGCCCATTTCGCGCACTCTTAATCGCCAGTGCGCAGTTATCACGTCCGAATAAAGCCGTGGGTCGACCTCTTTCATCGCATGATAGCCGAGAAACATGTCGCATGTGAAGCCTCTTTGAGAGAGCCAACAGACTATGAATTACATTACTGGTTTGTGAATTTAGGTTGATTCCTATAACCGATAATAAGAAACTTGAAGGCACAAATAACGGTATTTCGGTCAACTGGTGATCATCAACGGGGAAGGTAAGGGTTCGACAGCGAGAAGACGTCAGTGCCGTAGCACTGCTCGATGTCAAGTGAAATTGTTGGTTTGGTGAAATGATGAACTAGAGCTTTTCTCTCGATTTTCATATAGTGCAACGCATCTCAGCGTTTTTTCTTACTGACTTAGTGTATATGTTTAAGCAATTTTCCCACGAAATTTGTAAAATATGTGAGGGAAGATTTAAAATGGTCGGAGTTCGTTGATAACTGAGTTTTAAGACAATTTATTTAATTTATGCATGATTATTTTTTTGTGAGTATTTTTCGACTCGGTGACTCAAACTACGGCGATACATGCTGTCACTACAGGGTCCATGGAAAAGGAACTCAATCGTCCTTATAAAATATTGGTTTAGTTTTTACACATTTACCTCATACTTTTATAAAGAAAAACCATGCCTTTTAAATAGTTAGAAACTTTATTTCAACGACCATCTTCGCTTTTGAACACTCCAATGTTTATTTAATAAAATTTAAATTAATTTACCATTTCGAGGTAAATTTTAATTTTTTCACCATCGGGCGGAACGGTTATGATTCTACTCATAACGAGGCGATTCTTTCGATTTTCCCGACCCAGTGCAGACGCAAAGAGGATACATGCGTTGCATGCATTATGTTCTCAGCTACTACAGTACCAAAATACTTTTGCTTGAAATGACGGCAAATGAAATTATGCTATCTGGGAATGCTTTTACGTATGTGTATGTGTAAATAGCTCATGGGGCGAAGTTACACTGTGCTTCCAATGTGCTCATAATTTAAGGCAATGATGTGAGCCAATATTCACCATGGAACATTATTATAAATGATTGAACTTCTAAACTGGGTCTATCATCGACCGATCAAATGTGTTACACCCCTCCATAAGGCTTAAGCCTCGATATGATCGTACGGCCATCACATTACTACGACTCCTCGAAACGTAATCGCAAGGACCATGATGATTAACGAACGCAAGAGAGCCATGTCAGATAGATTGAAGTTTAAGGGACAGATCGAAGGCAATTCACGTTGCGTAAATTCCTTAAGCGAGTTATCTTCCGACCACGCAGGGGCAGTAATTAATATTGGTCTAAGGTTAAGAACACTACCGCAGACGGTAGCAGGGAGCCGCCTCCATAATCACTCTGAGTAGTACACAAATGCGACGGACATAAATGATACCTCATTAATCGTGACAGCCTCGGGGCGAATGTCCAGCCTAAGAAGAAGAGGAAGCGAGGCCTTGGTGGTGATCATGAGACAGTAAACCTTGCTCTTCCGGAACAAGAAAGAAGATACGAAGGATAGCTACAACAGCTAGGAAACATAAAGTTCTAGGACGCATATCAGTAAACACCAATTAATAAATGAGGAAATAAAATTGAGATTTGTTAGGTTTGCGAAAAGTTTGATGGCTAGACAGGGTACGATGGAGTAATTTTTTGCGGGAGGGAAAATAATGAAGGAGATATAATGTTACCATCTCATTTCATAGAAAATTTGGGATTTAAATTAAATCTGCATGTAACCTGTAGTTTACTTCTAGTTTTTGTAATGGGTGATTCCGCCTTAGCTATGCATGACCCTACAAGGTATAGTATAAAATTCGTGATGAAAGTAAAAAGGTTACAAACAGTGTTACGTTCAATAGAGTTCTTTCATCGTAACGTTTAGTGATATACGTATAAGGTTATATTTCATAGGGGTGATATTAGATTAAGAGTACATAAATGTTTACAAAATGGACCATGTCTCTGGACAACTTTGAAGAAAATTGATCTGATATCAGATGGCGTGCGGTAAAATTGGTCTCTTATTTAGCACCCTCTTCATACTGCTACAGGGTTAATTATATACGCTTAACTTTTCCGAAAATGATCTGTATTGAAGTTAAGTAGGAGTTACGAACATAAGTTTTCATCTCCTTTCAACGAATGATTGCACCGTAGTACCATCTAGTCACAGGCCTTAATATGCTCATGGAAACATGTTCTTATAAATTAAGTCTCCCTTTTCTGTACTCTGTCTCAGCCTGAAATAAAAATTATTCCGTATTAATCTAATCTCGTACACTATCAGCATATTCTAGCAATAATTGAGTTCCAGCAAAAGATGAGATGTGTCACTCATACTCTCATTGAAATTCGCAATTATCCTTTCAAAAACCTCTAATTTTCCTAAGGTTACTCGCATATTTACCATGCATATTTTTTTCAAATGAGTTTATTTTTCATCGGGAATGTAACTAAGAATACGTTATAAGTCTATGGAAGTCTACATTTTAAGGAGGGTTACCGATGGATACAGAAAATACACTTCCACATCTCTTTGTCTCACTTTACACGAAAAAAACCTTAGTTCCCCCATAAAATCTTCTTCAATTCCGCATACATTCAATCTGCCTCCATTCCACCTAACATTCTCATCCTTTTCTGGAGTTTTACTCATGAAGGTTAAAAAACACGGGTGATACCGGACCTTCCTGTCTTACTCCTCTTGCTAACATCGCTCAGCCCGAATGTCCTTCCACACTTAGCTATATAAAGTTAAGTTTAAGTATAAAAGTAAGTATAAGTTTATAAGTTAAACAGCACCTTAGCTATTTAACGCATATGAGGATTACGGATAAGCCGCCTATCCCTCCAATATACTCCCATATTCTGTAATACACTAAATAATTCTTCCCAAATTATTCTATCAAACTCTTCCTCGAAATCTACGAAACAAATATATACAATTTGATTGCATTCTCAGCCCCATCCTATTAGTGCTCTCAAAGTCGCTATGGCATCACGTGTACTTCTTACCTTCCTAAATCTGAGCCAACTGTCCCCAAAGACATTCTTTTTCCTCTTCTCCATTCTCTTCTTGATCCTAAGATTCTAAGTATTACTATATATGCATGAAAAATCAAACTGTTTTTTTATAGTCCTCACTTATGCCTGCATATTCCCTTTACGGGATGGGAACTAACACTGCTTGACATATTCTTCCAAATTTCTCCCACACAAATGCTACAAATAAGCCAATGAAATCTCTTCTTTTCACTTTTTCCCAAACCCTTATGTAGTTCCACGGGCATTTTTCTACCCCCACGACATCATTTAATTTGATTATTTTTACTTTTGATTAATTTCATTCAATAATATAATAATGACATACCCTTAATTCACATTCTCTCTCGCAATCAAGAATGCCTGGGGACCGTTCCCATCTAGTTCATATACTCTTTCTATGGCTACACTTGCTGCCTTCTTGTCTTTATCTTATAGATACTCATTTTTCTTTCAATCTCTCTTGAAATTTTCCTGATTAATTTAATAATTTTTCTGTCGTTTATTAAATAGTATTCACGGATTGTCCTTCTTCATTGCCTGATAGATCTTGCAATTTTCTCTACAGAACAGCCATTCCGTCCTTCCTGAGCACGATATATGTACTTTCCATGTATTCGCACGGTGTCCCCAAGTCCTCCACCACTCTTTTTTTCCCTATTGAGGGTCCCGGTGGTGGTGGGGTAACGTCCTCACCTGCTAACCCAGAGGTCTAGGGTTCAATTCTTGATTCCCGTCTCGGTGGGTTTTTATCCAACTAGGGTTTGGGAGTTTGTAATTGTTTCTATTGTGTTAAAGTTAAACTTTGAAAAATATTTTTCCTATCTCGATGGCAGCGGAATAACATCTGGTAACCCAGATATCGTAATGAATTGGATTTCCGCCCATGCGGTATTTCTTCCTCGATCTAGGTATTAAAACTAATTTCTGTAGCTACCAGATCAAAAACACAATTGATTGCAATGCGCATTAATAAATTTTCGCCCTTCAAATTTGATGTGGTTTGAGTGAATTTGGTTTTGGTGGTAATAAAATATCAGGGATGAAATTATTTTATTCAATGAACAAATTGCCTTCCCTGATCTTGTCAAATGACACCCATATTTCAATAATAAAGGCGATGGAGCCCTTTAACTAGAAGATTGATGGAAAATATGAGTTGAATCAATTTCAGATTGCATTATTCCATCGACGTCACACCTGATTAAACAAAATAGTATTTCTGGTTACGTATCACGAACGATATATACATGCCTGCTCAAAGATATGTTGCAGGGGACCTCTTATTTATTGGTTTTTGTGTACTTATGACAAGCTATTTTTTACTAAGAGATGATTTGAGTAGTAGTTCGTAATTATATATACTGCTTAAAAGTTACATCTACCATTTATAGTGATAATGAGCCCTCTGATGTATGAGCCACCACTCCATTAACTCGCTTCTCTTAAAGATGACTATGACTAGTTTTACCTTAATCTTGGATATACTGGTGCACCAAAACGGATGGTTGAAATCTGCACGGAAGAGGTAACCATAGGGTTTTAAGAAGCAGTGGCTCATTCAAATACTCATAATATTAGATCCATTAATTGAAAACGGACGTGGAAACTAAAAGAGCAAAATCTTTCCGTTTGTGTCGCCATGAGATCAAAGTTATGAGATGTAAATGTTATCTTGATCATTTTTTAGAAATTTGGTTTTTCATGAAGTAAGGGATTATATTTTGCATTTTAAAACAGCGATTTGATTAATCTAATCACTATGAAGGTTATACCAATCGTATTTCGTTTTATGAAAAACACAGATGAATGTGTTTTAATCGTCGTTCGTATATATCCGGTGTAAGATAAATGTAGCAGAAATTCTAATAAATGAAATATCATGAAGGTAGTAATTTGCAATCACATGGCTTGTAAATTAGAACAAGGATGTCAAATATATGTAAAATGCATCCTCGTGTATTTCCATATTTTTAGCAAAAAAGTGATTTGCTAGCTTAAACTTCAAGCATGTTTGACTAAGTATGTTTATTTTTGTAAGGAGATCCTGATTATTTGCAATGAGGCTCTTGAACGCGTAAACATCAATTGGACTCCTTACTTCCGTTCGTGTCATGCGTGATTAAATGCCAAAGTTCGTGCTCCGGAACATAGGGTGAGAGTGCGTGTGAATTCTGTGCGACGCAATCAGTTCGAAAAATTTGACCCAAGGTGTATTTGGTTTTGACATGTGGTAGTATTGATTACTCGTCCGTGATCTTTCATTCAATTCACTCTCGCCCTTGTGCTCTCCCCGCGATTACGAGTCACACTCACTCAACATCCAAATTCTCCGTTCTCATCACCAGTGAGGCAGACCCGAATACCCCTTCTTCCTAGCTGACCCGCAGATGTTCAATTCCATTCTGCGCGATAAACAGCAAGACTCAAAGTCTATTTTTCACCTGAGCTGAAAGCGTGAAACAGTGTTTCCAAGGGATGTGTAATGGTGATGGTATTACCGAGGGAGATGTCCGACTGCTGAGGGAGTTGGTGCCAGGAATCAGAGGTAAAACCTGGCGAGGTGTAGGATAAGGAAGGTGGGCGGTATGAAATGATGGGTGGAGTCTATATTAGCCTCCTCTAACCGGAGGGCACCAGGAAGTTCATGTTATAACTCTTTTCCGACGCACTCTGTCCGAAACGGTTCGCGCGAGTGTAATCATGTCTTGATACTGCTGAAGATAATCTCTCACGCTAGCGTGCTTCAGATCTGAGCCTTTGGTTAAAAACCACTGCATTGTGTAAAAATAGATCTTAGCCTCCTCTAATACGAGTTAAATAAAATAATAAAGTTCATTGAAGCCAGTTAATTGACTGTTTACTTCCTTCATCATTTGTTTACTGCTCATTAAACGACCATCTGAAGAGGTTTTCAAATATGGATATTTTTTGGGGACTATACACCGAATCGTTTTTCTATCGATTTTAATTGAACTTAGAAATAAAGACTGTTAGAGCACCAGGAATTTAAATACGATTTTTATGAAAAACATACGTGAATAACCTATCAAAAATCCGTAAAGCATCAAACATTTTGCCTGAAGTTTATTTTATCTCTCGTTTACATTTGGTGATCCATTACTCCGGGGATATAATTCAAGGATATTATTGACGCCCATATGCTTCCTCGCCAAGATATTGTTTACAGTCTCCAATGCCATTAAAAAAAATTGTATTGACAACTTTTGCAGTGGGATAGGTGATTTCATCAGGAATTATCAATCCTAGGATTGGTTTTTAGCAGCTTTCCGGTCATTAGGTTCTCTTTGTTATCTGCCAATATTTTCATTTCATCATATTTCACGGCTCTGACTTCGTACAAGCTGATTCTAATAATTAATCCTAGGTCTCACTCTGTATTTTTTTTCCTCTGTGTTTCCTTAAATTATTTTCTTCAGTAGATTATCCTCCTTCAGGGTGTGGCCTACGAGTCTTCCTACTAGTATCCTCGATAGATTCTACCTTCATCCATTCTTTGAAGTACTTCTTCATATACATCTATATCAGTCCCGAATATTGCCATCATTCTTCGGTACAATCGAATCTCCATTGTTTCTACGAGTAGTCTTCCTTTATCGGCTACTCCCATCGTACACATCTTACAATGTTAAAAAAATTTACGCCACTGTAAAGTTTTAATGAACCATTTCCTTATATTCAGAGTAATACTATTAACATTTATTGAATATTATTTCTAATTTAGTCTTTTTTCTATACCTATTCTGTTTTATCCCACTTGTTTCTTCCATAGTTAGTAATGTTTCTGCATGCATAGCAAAACTTCCAATAATTATTGCGTTTCTTTATTTTGGGGAATGTTATGTAGCGCCTCCGAGATCATTCTGAGAAAATGCATCGGGCGGCTCGAGGAAAGGACCTGTCACTCTTAATCTTTGTGTATTTATCCCCCTGTAAGGCT
This sequence comes from Hetaerina americana, assembly GCF_022747635.1. Classification (NCBI taxonomy): domain Eukaryota; kingdom Metazoa; phylum Arthropoda; class Insecta; order Odonata; family Calopterygidae; genus Hetaerina; species Hetaerina americana. The sequence goes on from NW_027286763.1 coordinate 42,545,107, forward strand.
CAGTATGAAGTGAACCTTAGGCCCACCAATCACAACAGTCATCATCACACCAGATTGCTATGGTGTCAAATGCTAGTCTGAAAAATAAGCAAATAGTGAAATATTTGTCTCAGAAAGGACTTTAATGATGATGAAGAATATTTTATGGCAAATTCATCGGACTGGATAACTAACTTTGGCAAAATTTTCTTTGAATGAAGCCTGAATCAGCAGTTAAAGGCGGTTTCAATGTGTTACAGTCAAAATATAACTTTAGAAAAGTGTATATTCTCTTCTTTCTACCCTAACCGGTAATTAAATTACTTTTATGTAACCCTGCATTATGAATATAATAGCCACAGACCCGAGCATGGGAATTGTTCATCACTCTTCCCTCTTAGCGATAAACTTCCATCCTTCCAAATTCCACAATAAAAAAATCCCACCGCGTGTGAAACCATCCCGGCCTACACCACCAATATTCGCTCCTATCATGAGCTCACCCAACCATACAAACCGACCCCAATTTTGCAGTGGGTGTATATAACTCATACTGGGCTTTTAAAATTGTAAACTACCTGATGTTGATTCATAGACGTTGAAACGCGTTGTACGGGATTACTTGGTGGGCAAATTTTATTATTTCCCAATTACCTTGAGTAAATTAATCAACCGAAAGTACACTCTTTATGACTTGGATTCCGTGTTTCATGGGTCCTCGCCAGCGCGTCGAAACAGCCATCATGTGGAGAGAGCGATCGGAAGGGAAGCTAAACATGGGATTGTGGGGCCCGCCATCTCGCTTCGCCAAAGTCGTACGTGGGAAGTGTTGTCTCGGCCGAATCGCGTGCCTCGAGTTCGCAATCGCCGGGCTGTGGACGTGTACTATGCTTCACACTCGGACGTGATTGGGCCCTCCGATGGAGGTTATCGTTAAAACAGTACGGGCTAGAGGTAAGAAGGACCAACGCGCCGCGTGCCCATGGCTTCCCATTGTGAACGGCACTGCGGTCTGGGGACGGCCCTTGCGAAGGTGGCCATAAATTTCCCCCGACCTTCGCCTCCACCTAAAACTTCGCCTCCTGCCTCCAGCTCTGTTACCATCGTCTGGATGCTCGTAAACCTATATATATATATATATATATATATATATATATATATATATATATATATATATATATATATATATATATATATATATATTTTTTTTTAAGTAATCTACCGGTTAAGGTAGGTTTTTGGACGGACACAACTACCAAACAAATATTTTATTACTCCTAACAAAACACAAAATCAATCATCCTACTCTATATCAAGTCCCTCTTCATCACTGAGTACTTCCTTCCTCCCTTCATCCCGTCCAGCATCCCTATCCTGTTCCTTCCCTTTCCTCTTTTGCCCAACATTCTACCCTCTATCACAGTCTTCAACATCCCACTGCCGGTCAACACCCCCTTCATCCACTTTTCCTGCCTCCATAGGATTGCTCCCAACAAACCCCTCTCTTCGCCCACCATACCAAGTACTTCCTCATTTGTTTTCTTCTCTGTCCATTTCACCTTCTCCATTCTTCTCCACACCCACATTTCAAAAGCCTCCAACCTACGTCTATCCTCCTGCTTCAATGACCACGTTTCCGCTCCGTACATAGCTACGCTCCATATCAAAGTTTTTACGAGTCTTTTCTTAACATCCTTACTCAAAGTCCCTGTCATCAACTCCCTCCTCCTTGTGAAAGCCTCTTTGCCTAGCGCAATTCTTCTCCTTACGTCCCTACTACTTTGACCGTGTTGGTCCAAAACACTACCGAGATACGTAAACTGTTCTACCTGCTCTAGCTTTTGCCCTCCTATTTTAATGTTAAGCTTGGCCTTTTTCTTTCTAGAAAATCGCATAACCTTTGTTTTCTTAATATTGATTCTCATCCCATACCTGTCGCACTGAATTTCCAATTCACTCAGCAATGCTTCTAACCGCTTGGCTGACTGATAAACTATAGCTTGGTCATCAGCAAACCTAACTGATTTTACGAATTCCCCGCCCACTTTCATTCCTACCTCGAGTTCTTCCCATGCCTCTTTGATCATTTCTTCTGCGTACAGGTTGAACAGCAACGGTGATAATGGGCAACCCTGCCTTACACCCCTTCCTAACACTGCCCATCCTGACTCCCCGTTTCCCACCCTCACCTGAGCAGTCTGAGACATGTACAGGTTGCGGATTAGCCTCCTTTCCCTCCAATCTATTCCTATTTTCTGCAATATACTCATTAGTTTTTCCCAATTTACTCTATCAAACGCTTTTTCGAAATCTACGAAACAGGCAAATACCTCCTGGTTGTGTTCTATATTCCTCTCGATTAATAATCTCATTACTGCAATGGCCTCACGCGTACCTCTCCCCTTCCTAAACCCAAACTGATCATCCCCTAAGTAATCATTTGCCCTACTCTCTATCCTTTTGTTTATGATCCTGAGAACAACCTTAGCTGCGTGGGATATCAAACTAATTGTCCTATAGTCCTCACATGACGTGGCCTTTACCTTTTTCGGAATAGGAACTAAAACTGATCTCACAAAGTCTTCCGGCCAGATTCCCTCCTCATAAATACTACGGATCAGCCCATATAGCCTCTTCCTCCCACATTTTCCCAAGCATTTCAAAAGTTCCACGGGAATGTTATCTACCCCCACGGCCTTATTTAGTTTCATCTCCCTTAATGCCCTTTCTATCTCATTGTCTAGTATGCCTCGACCTAAGCTATCTTCCTCTACGTCATGTTCCTTTTCAATGTCTAACTTTGTTGGTCTAAGCTCTTTACTATACAGTTCTTCTACATATTCCTTCCATCTCTCTTGGATCTTTCCTGCGTCAACTATTACCTTACCGGCCTTATCTCTAACTGCTATCGTTGATCTCCCTTTCTTACTTCCCGATAAAGATTTAACTATGCTGTAAAGCGCACCGATTTCCCCCTTCCTCTGCAGACTTTCCATATCCTCGCACTGCGTCTTCCACCATGCTTCCTTTGCTTTATTTGTTGCCCGCCTCAATTTATTGTTCAATTCTTTGTACTTCATTTTGCCTAATTCTGTATTTATATTCTTCCATTTTCGCCGCTCATCCATTTTTGTAATCATCTCATCCGTGATCCATGGTTTACGAGTCCTTTTAGCGTTAACTGTTCCAATAGTGTCTTTTGCCGCTTTAGACAACCCTTTTTTGATACATTCCCATTTTTCTTCAATAGTACTTAGCTCTTTACCGTCCTCCATGATTTTCTCTACCGCCTGTTTGTATTCCTTTCTTTTCAACCCATTTAATGCTTCTACATTCCATTTTCTAATTCGCCGCCCCTGCCTTATCTTTTTAAAACGTACGCTACATTTCATAACAACTAAATTGTGGTCTGAGTCCGCATCCGCTCCCGGGAAGCTGTGGGAATTTATCACACTGTTCCTAAACCTGTGTCTAACCAGGATATAATCTAGCTGATATCTTCCCGAGTCACCTGGCATTTTCCATGTATACCTGCGTCTTTTGTGGTGTCTGAACCAAGTGTTGGTGATAACTAAGCCCTGTCTCCTGCAGAACTCAACTGCTTTCTCCCCGCGGTCATTCCTCGTGCCTAAACCGTAGTCCCCCACCTCATCACCATCTCTTCCTTCGCCTACTGTCGCATTCCAATCCCCCATCACTATCAAATGTTTCCCTGCAGGAACACATGCAATCATGTCCTCTAACTGATCGTATATCCTATCGACCTCTTCTTCCTTATGGTTGCTCGGTGGCATGTATACCTGGATAATAACTAAGTTCGTGGGTTCTGCTTTTATCTCCACTAGTAGTATTCTATCCGTTACCTGCTCTATGTTGACTACGCTTCTTCCTACCTCTTCATTTAATACTATGGCAACCCCTCGTTGGCTCTCGTCCCCACCGCTGTATATTATTCTATACTTTTCACTCCAGTAATCCCCGCTATCTTTCCATCTCACCTCGCATAGACCTAAAATATCTATATTTCCCCTTTCCATCTCTCGCTTAACATTCTCCAATTTCCCCGTCCTCATCATTGTCCTAACATTCCACGTTCCTATTCTAACTAATTTGGTCTTCTTCTCCTGCGTCTTCTGTCCTGCTGCTGCTGGTTTTCCCTTGCAAGGGTTTCGTGGGATGACGACCGCGGAAGCCTTGCCTCCCCCGCTGCCGGGCACGACACACGGCCGATTGGGCCGAGCCCCGTGGTTGCCAGGACTCAAAATATCTCTATTGTCCATCATATTTTTCTAGGGAATGATAATTGAGGTGGTTTCCCGTTGCCTTCCTCAATAGTGTTTTTAACGTGACACCATCACTTACTGGCCGCCCCACTGGGGTCAGACGCCATTGCAGCCGCCTCACTGAGGAACAGACGCTGCGTGGACTACCTTTCGTCTGGCTCCTAACCTTCGACCTATCTGGCATGGGTGACCCTACCAGGAGCAATTTTTATTACTCCCGCCAGTACAGCTCTAGGGGTCATCGGAACGCACAAGCCCTTCCACCACGTCAAGGTTGTAGTCCGGGGAGGGATATATATATATATATATATATATATATATATATATATATATATATATATATATATATATATATATATATGCTTTCATAGACGTAACACGGAAGTGCCGAATAGTACAATACACAGTAACACATAATATAGAAACACAATAAAAAAGAACACTCACACGTATTTTCTTGATATTTCGACGGAAACAATCCGTCTTCCTCTGAAGATATAGAAGTAATGATTGATATATATATATATATATATAACGATTGTACGGAAAAACTCATACGAGCGGCACAATAATTGGCTGACACAACATAACACAAATAGAAAAGAATAGACACATATAAAAGAACACTTACACGGTAAATTGTTCGAGCTTTCGGCCCTCTCAGGGGCCTGCTTCAAGAGAGACAGTGAGAGTCTCTCTTGAAGCAGGCCCCTGAGAGGGCCGAAAGCTCGAACAATTTACCCTGTAAGTGTTCTTTTATATGTGTCTATTCTTTTCTATTTGTGTTATGTTGTGTCAGCCAATTATATATATATATATATATATATATATATATATATATATATATATATATATATATATATATATATCAAGTCCCGGTCTAGGAAATATTTTTACACTTGTGATTTGCCTGATTCCGCCTTCCCCACCTCTACTATGTTCCTCCTTTACACGTGTTCCCTTTTCCTTATATCTATATGTGAATGAGTATTTGCTCGCCATTTGGCGGAATTTCTTGTTTGAATGTGTTTGTGTGTACATATATATGTATGCATATACATATATATGTGTACATGCATGTGTGTGTGTGTATATATATATATATATATATATATATATATATATATATATAAGCATTAAAAAAGGTAGCAAGTTCGTGGGGGCAATGTCAATAATGATTTAGTTTAGGTATAAACCTTTTTCTGAGATTCCCTCCCAAGTCGACAGGTTTATCCTAAACATATCTCGTGTGATTCCATTGAGAAATAATTCGTTACATTTTATTCCTCTTGATTCTCTCATTACTTCAATACATTGAAAAAAAATTTGTATTTTCGTACACACACGCAAATAGATGGAATGCCTACAGCCGCTGATGGTCGAGGTGGTCGTGACCCCGTAAATTGCTAATTCTCGTATTTATTTCTTTATGTGTTCTATGCCTAATATTTGGCACGCCCATGCAGCCGTGTTTTTAAAATTATTGCCTTCTCAACCTTTTCGCGAACATTAATATGAGATTTTTATGTAGACAAAGATCTCAAACCATCTCCTGAATTTTTCTTGTGACGGCCTTTTTAGTTAGTTCGCCTTCGGAAAAATCCTCTCGGATTGGAAAAGAGTAAAATACACCAATTTCTCTAATCGCGTCCATTCCTTCCCGTCCAATCGATGACGTGGGTGAAAATACCATCTCCTTTTCCACCGTTCCTTGCTGTCATCGTTACCGGACTTTCTGTGATTTTCTACCACGGGAGAGAAAATAATGGGAAACAGATCCCCGTCCTCCCCTTCCGTGCTGCGTCAATCATTGGCATGAGTGGGGATATCTCTAAAGGTCGGAAAGGTTAAGGTCGTTGTTCTTAGGCCAGTTAAATCCTACTAATAGGAATAATCCGCCCGTAAACAAAATATCCGCGATTTCCGCCCGAATCCTTATTTAAAAAGGTGTTACTGCGTCCATCAGTGATACCGCAAGTCCCTGACGCAAAATTGTTGGTTTCTTCGTCTTGGTGACACGGCCTTAATAACTTGCAATGCAAATAGATTTATTTTACAAATGAAGTGCTGCAATGTTTTGCACTTCGTCATTTAGTTGTGGCTTTTTTTCATAGAGATAGGCTGACCGCAAATAACTTCCAATTACAGCTTCTAAAATATCTAAATTCTTGTTGAATTCCAATAAAACGTTCTTGTCTTTCAAAATATGTCAGCTTCGTTTAGTTAAAAATGGTCTTGAAACTTATTCATTGGAAAAATTTTCTCCAGTACCCATGCCGTATTTTCTAAATTAAATACTCCTTGAACAAAAAGTTCCCGGAATAACCACCGTGTGGCGCTCCCATCGTTCCGATTTGAGTTCTGTTTTTTTTGTTAAATTGGTACATCTATTGTTGATATTCCCTTTAAATCTTAGTGTCATAACTTGACATTTGCAAAAGTTACGTAGCCAAGAGTACATCTATCTCTGTGTGTGTTGGCGATTTTTTACAATTTCAGAAATGGATTTAAATTTGCAACAACGAACTTGTATTAAATTTTGCGTAAAAAACGGATTTAGTGGCGCACGGACGTTGGAAATGTTGGAAAAGTGTTTCGGCAACGATTCTCTAAAAAAAACGGTCGTTTACCAGTGGCACGAGCGGTTCAGAAGTGGTCGAACCATCAGACCTGGATATACCTACAGAAATTTCGACGTACGCCTCCCTTGGAATATTCTACTGGATACTTCTAACCCTGGTTGCTGACATCATTAAATAATCGAGGGACAGCGAAGCAAGGCGCCGGTGGCGCCCAATATGGACATCGTGCCGCTGCCAGCGGACACTATAAGGACTCCTCTCGACCAGCAGCTGGAAAATACTTCTTCAAACCCTGTTCATACTGCCGGCGCTCTAAATATGGACGTTTCCATGCATCAGAACGGGCCGTCTGCCCCTGCCGCGAAATTCAACGACGACTGGCGACACGTCAAGGATCCCAGAGGAGCCGGGAAGCGTAGCGCACCATTCCTTTCCATTGAAGAAGCAACTAATAAGCGCCCGGTAAGTACGAGTATAAAATTCTCACCGCTCGTCACGGATCCGGACACGGACAACTCTTCTGCTCCCGTGGCGATGGAGGCTGAAAATTCATCTGCACCATCTGGATCCCCGGCAAGCCGAAAAAAGGAACCACGCCCCCCGGCACTCATCATATACGATGTAGTAGACCACGCGGCCTTGCTGAAACTTGTCCGATCCAAGGCAACGGACAAGTCCTTTACTGCAATCCATACAACCGACTCGACGAGACTTCAACTAAAGACTGCGGCTGATTATGCGGCCATAAAGCAGCTGTTGGTGCAGTCAAATGCACAATTCTCGACCTGGGGCCCGAAATCCCTACGAGCCAATTTCTACGCGGTTCGTGGACTTCCGTGCACCTACCCAGTTGAGCTACTGAAAGAAGATATGGACGCCATGGGGATTCCGGTGGAACGAGTGCATCTGGTGCGGCAGGGAACCTTCTTCCTTGTCGTTGTCAAGGAAAACCCTGAATGGCAAACAAAAGAAATGCTTGCCATAAGATACATCGGCAATTCCCGTGTCAGGGTGGCAAAATATCAGCACAGGGAGCCACAAATGTGTTACCGGTGCACCCGATTCGGACACGCATCTTCCAACTGCACGGCAGCCCCGCGATGCTACAAGTGTGCTGGTGCACATGAAGGCATCCAATGTCCGGATACGGAAAGGAAGAAGACTTGTTGCTGTAACTGCGGAGGAAACCATCCTGCATTTTTCAGGACCTGCCCTGTCTACGCCAAACAGAAGGAGATGAAGATGGCTAGCCTCCGGAGGAAAGGCGCACCAACCCAGGGGGCGAAGAACACCGCCGCTGAAACAGAGCTGCCTTCTCCTCAACAGAAGACGCTTGGTACCTTCAACGCGTCGAAGCCGGGAGACCCAACCAACGCAACCCAACGTCTGACCATGTGCAAGCATCTTGACTTTCCTCCACTCTCGACGCCGGCTCCGGTCGCCAGGGAGACAGCAGAAGAAATAAAAATTCCTCTTCTCCAGAAGAGGCGGGCTGCAGACTCGCAGATGCCGACTCCAACTTTGGCTACATCCCTCTCTTCCATCCTGGAAGCATTGACGTCCTCTGCTGCGCTATTGCAACAACAGCTGCAAGCTTTAACTGTCGCCCTTACCACTATTTTCCCAAACCAAAATGGACCATAGGCGAGAATTAAATAAATCTATCATCCTAGCCACATGGAATGTCGGCGGCGCATTGAAGCGAAAGACCCCTGAATTGCTTGCCTTTCTACGGAAGGCAAGAATCTCAATCGTCTGTCTGCAAGAGACTCATCTCCGTCCTGGAACTTCATACGGCGTTCCAGGCTATGCAGTTTACCGGGATGACCGGCAAACAAGAGGAGGGGGCACGGCGGTCCTCGTTTCGCTTGACCTGGCTGCGAGAAAAATTGACCTACCAGCTCGACTGCATCTAGAGGCAACAGCCATTGAAGTAGATACTTCGATCGGCTCTCTCACAGTGGGGTCACTCTATCTCCCCCCAAAACGACCTCTAGCCACACAGGATTTCGAAGTCATCTTCTCCGGGTCACGGCCGTCGCTTTTTCTCGGGGATCTAAATGCAAAGAATGCTGCATGGCATTCAATTACACCGAACCCTCGGGGTGAAGCGCTGCTCACATGGGCTCAGAACAACGGAGTACGCGTCGCGGGTCCACATGGGCCAACGCATCAGCATCACGGCAGGAGCGAAGACGTCTTAGATATTGCGCTGCACCGTAGGCTCACGAGTTCGCTTTCTCTCGTGGCGACACCGACGTTGGACAGCGACCACTACCCAGTCTGCGCCTATCTGGGATGCTGCCCAACGTTACTTCCCCCACGGCCGGTGCGATGCCTGGACAAAACAGACTGGACAGGGTACAGGCAGATCCTGTCCGACATTTTACCGGAACAGCCGCCATCACTGACGTCACAAGCTATGCTGGACGAATATGCTTCTGTCATAACAGCTGGCGTGGACCAAGCATTACAGAACACCGTGCCAATAAAACTGATCCGCCCTTCTGGACATCTGACGCTGCCTCATTCCATCCTTCGCCGCATCCGCGAAAGAAATCGGCTTCGACGACGATTTCAAAGAACCAAATGTCCCGCGGATGGGGCACGGTTTAGAAGAAAACGAGCCGAAGTGAGGCAGCTCATCCAGGACCACAGGCAGACGACGTGGGAAAGGAAGGTTGCTTCCCTCCGAACCGAAGATGGGAGCATCTGGAGAATGGCAGCTTCTCTTCGCCACAGCATTCGGATCGACCCACCGATCGACTCACCTGGTGGCCCTCTTATCACGGAAGACGAAAAGGCTGAATTTGCAGCAACTACGCTGGAGGCCACTTTCACGTCGACTCCGGATCCACTGGTACCGGATGATCCTAGCGACTTTCCTGAAGAGGATGAAACAACGGAGGAGGGCACCATGACGGTAACGAAGGTTACCGAAAACGACCTGAGAGCAGCCCTTGGACGACTACGCTGCAAGAAAGCACCAGGAGAGGACAACATCCCGAACGAGGCCCTTCGACAGATGCCTGTCTCGCTCGCAACTCACCTGATTACGCTCTTTACGGCCTGCTTCTCCATGGGACATTTTCCGGCCATCTGGAAATCGGCAAAAGTCATCCTATTGCCGAAGCCGCCGAAGTCCGCTAGGAACGTAGAGAACTACCGCCCGATCGCCCTGCTAGCGACCCTGGGAAAGCTGCTTGAGAGGGTACTGCTGCCACATCTCTTGAAGCACATCGCGGCCTACTCAATCTTGCCGGCATCACAGTACGGTTTTCGAGAGGAACACTCCACCACACACCAGCTCGTCCGTCTCGTGGAACAGGTGACGGCCGGATTCAATCGGCGATGCTGCTCAACGGCGGCGTTCTTTGACATCAGGAAAGCCTTCGACCGGGTATGGCACGCTGGTCTCAGGCGAAAACTTGCAATACAGCGGTTTCCAAATTGGTAGCGCCGCTTGCTAACATCATACCTGACAGGAAGGACTTTCCGTGTCGCCTGGGGACGCGCGCTGTCACAGCCGAAACAGGTCCACGCAGGCGTGCCGCAAGGATCGGTGCTCGGACCGATACTTTTTAATCTATATACGGCGGACCTCCCGGTAGACCTTGGACGACATACCATGGTTGCCCTGTATGCGGATGACGCAGCAATAGTGACCACTTCGCGGAGAGCACACATGGCGGCAACATACCTACAGCGAGCAGTAGACAAACTGCTGGAGTGGTACGCCCTGTGGCGAATCAGCGTCAACAGCGCAAAGACACAGACGATTCTTTTTTCACCTGGAGGACTGCGAGAACCAGGAGAAATCCTCGTGGGCACCGAGGAGGCGCCATGGAAGGAAGAGGTGACCTATCTAGGCGTGATACTGGATAAAAGACTGACATTCAAAAGTCACGCCCTCGCTGCCACCAGGAAGGCAAGAGGAAGACGACTACAACTCTCGCCGCTGCTGCGTTCACCGTCCCTCTCTATCAAGACAAAGACGTATCTGTACGTGGCGGCAATTCGCCCAATCTTGATGTACGCTTCACCGGCATGGAGTGGCAGAATGACTCAGACGGCCTTCCACCACTTGGAGGTAACGGAAAGAGGGGCACTCAACAGTGTACTTGGGCTTGGCTGGAACTATGCCGCAGAAATTCTCCACGCCTTAACTGAAACTGCGCCCATTGGAGATGTCATCAAGACTCGCGCGACGGCCTTTTACGAGGAGCTTGAAGGCAAAAAAGAAGAGCACTTGCGGTCGATCGGCGGCTTAAAACCTGTCTCCTGGGAAAGGCACAAACGCCCAAGAGCAGCAACGGGACGGGACGACGACCAACCACCATTTAAAAGGAAAAGGAGTTGATTGGACCTTCCTTCATCGACGGGCTAAGAAGCCGCAAACACAGCAGCTGAATGATTAAATCATCGGGCAGCTGCAAGCCAAGCGTCAAGAGGGAACGTTTTGGCAAAAAAAAGAAGACGGACGTTGGAAATGTTGGAAAAGTGTTTCGGCAACGATTCTCTAAAAAAAACGGTCGTTTACCAGTGGCACGAGCGGTTCAGAAGTGGTCGTGAGTCAATCGAAGATGATGAACGCAGTGGCAGACCATCTACATCGAAAGTCGGTGAAAAAATTGATAAAGTAAAAGAAATGTTGGTCAATAACCGCAAATTAACCATCAGAGAAATAGCGGAGGACTTGAACATTGCCTATGGATCCGCCCAAGACATTGTGGTTAATGATTTGGGTTTCCGTCGTGTAGCAGCAAAGTTGGTGCCGAAAGACCTCAATTTCATGCAAAAAAGAGACCGTGTTGACGTCGCAAAAGACATGATTTGCGAGGCTGAATCCGATCCCACATTCATCAAAAGGATCATTACTGGAGACGAGACGTGGGTTTATGAGTACGACACGCAATCCAGACATCAGGCAAGTGAATGGCGTTCACCAAATGAGCCGAGACCAAAAAACCACGTCGTTTTCAGTCAAAAAAGAAGGCAATGCTGACGGTTTTCATGGATTACAACGGTGTAGTGCATCATGAATTTTTGCCAGAAGGCCAGACAGTAAACAAAGAGTATTATTTGGGCGTTATGAGACGTTTGCGTGAAGCAATTCGCCGAAAGAGACCAGAAATGTGGGCAGAAAAATCGTGGATTTTGCACCATGATAACGCACCGTCGCACAGTGCTATCATTATTCGTAATTTTTTGACGAAAAATGCAACAAATACCATCCAACAGTCACCGAATTCACCTGATTTGGCTCCTTTCTGTTCAATCGAGTTAAAAAACCATTACGGGGAACGCGTTTTAGCAGCCGAGAGGAAGTAATGGAAAAATCGCAGGAAGCACTGATGGACATACCGAAAACCGACCGTAACTTTTGCAAATGTCAAGTTATGACACTAAGATTTAAAGGGAATATCAACAATAGATGTACCAATTTAACAAAAAAAAAACAGAACTCAAATCGGAACGATGGGAGCGCCACACGGTGGTTATTCCGGGAACTTTTTGATCAAGGTAGTATCTCTCTTCAGAAGTCGCCGCAGGAAATATCGTAAGCGTGCTACAGTTACATATTTACTTGAATCAATTTATCCAGTGACTGATTTTGAGTTAAAAATTCTTAGTTTGAAAAAAATGAAGACTGTCATCGAAGTGGAATTCAGAAAAGGAAATAATTTTTATTTAAACTCGAATAAAATGTTTGTGGATAAATATTGAGCCAGTTTTGTTGAAACGAATCCAGTATGACAAGGAAAATTTGATCCTTCCATAAGGTAAACAAGAAATTGAGGGCGAATGCAAATAAAGAAAAGACCATGCAGGTAAACCTACTTTCACTGAATTCCGCCGCCGTTATTTATCTTTTGTCGTAAAATATTTTGCAGGCTCTATGTATAACAATAGATTTTTTAAATATGAATGGTCTCTATGGCTATTACTATCCCCATTCCTTATAATTGTTTTATTTGATAATCATATCACTTTGAATTTGTTGGCCTTATTGATGTAGTATGGAAATTTACGGAGATATACCAGTACACTCAAATAGACAATCATTGTTACAATGCAGTAAATTCCTTTTAACGGAAATACGTTAATTTTTTATTTATAATTATTTTATCGCCTAAAAAATGATCACATATAATGTTGCACCTTTTATTTTTATTTATTTTTTAAATTCGTAGTTTCTCACCTTTAAAGTGTATGTAAGTATGTCATTGGTGCTTGACATTTTATTTCTACGATACCTTCTTTGAAATTCAAGTATTATAGTTTCGCTTAAATATACATTTCAGACTAATTATAGAGGAATATTTACGAACATTGTACTACCATCCGAATTAATTATAATTTAATGAACAAAATTTCCAGCCAAGATGGAAATCAGGGTGATAAAATACTTCTCGCAAGCTCATCGGATTTCAATAGTGTAATCCAATTGTGGATTTAATGAAAAACCGTATGAAATAATATTATCAAGAACATTGGAGTAATAATGTTTAAAGGGAGACATATTTCTCCGAAGCTTTTAGTCGTTGTGGTGTGAATCGGCGAGCACCCTTTACATCTTGAGCGAACTTGCTAAGATGGTTTGTCTACAATCTTGATTGAGGAGGTTAATGAAAGGCGACTTCTTTGTATTGAAATCTTGTCAATTCCATTCACAATCGACGGATTTCCTGTAAGTTTAATATACATATACATATACATATATATATATATATATATATATATATATATATATATATATATATATATATAAACACACATTTATAATAAGCAATTCAGGATACTTCGCTTGAAATTTACCCATGCCCATATCCTCCATAACTCTTCTCCTATTACAGACATCTATGAAATAATTCCATCTGTAATATTCCTAGTCTTTGTCCAAGTATAGGCGTTTTCTCTACTTTGGATCAGGTTTGAACACTTTGGCTTTTTATCGAGTTCATTAGTTTCTTGCTAAACTTAGGTGCACTATTTTCTCTCTCACTTTTCTCCGCTTACTAATTTAGACGTAGTCTTCCTTGACCAGAAGAGCAAGGTGCTACTAGTGAGGAATTTTTTTAATTTTAATTTTAAATTGTATTCCACGCCAAGTGAAAAGTCCTTGCGTTGCCAGGGAAACATGTTTTTTATCAGATTTCCTGGAGACTTAGAAATTTAATTTCTTAGGAATATCAATTTGGAATTAAACTTGGAAGAATTGGATTGTCTCTATGATATGTGTAAAACACCCGCTTCTTTTATGCCATTCATCCTTCTGATTATTGCTCGGAGTTTCCTAAGTTTTTTTTATTTTAACTTGGGCTCAGGTTTTACTCACTGGGGCATTTTATACTCAGTAGTCAGCAAAAAGGACCAGGATTTTGTCCTCAGCAATGGTACGCCCTTGCCTTTTAGAGTGGCGGAAGCCCGATTTTATTTGAGTGGAATAAAAGATGCGATTGAGACGCCTCTCGTTCTAAAAAATTTCCACGCAGCTTTTATTGATGTGAAATTTTTCGTAGTCTTTTCTGTGTAAAAAGGAAGGAAAACCACTTAGAGAAGCGTTCTTTGTTTCAACCCTCTTTATATAATATTTTCTTAAATACCTCATGACAACGGAACAGAAACTGTGTTGAATTCGTAATTAATTCCTTTTACCACTGGAAGAGCATCGTTCGTAATTTATTGCATGTCAGTGAAATTAATTCATTAATAAAATTAAGTAATAATTTTTCATGACACGTGCCGCATTTTTAGAGTTAAGAATAAATAGCTCAAGAACACCTTTGCTCTTGATACAGATAATGCAAAAAAATACTTTTATCGAAAGCTACTCGTTATATTGAAGAAATTTAGTGTAGAAATGCCATGCCACCATCTGTATTATCAATGGTTTGTTAAAATAAATTTCTCATTTTCCTTTAAAGTTATTTATGGATAAATCACAGAATAGGCAGGGAGATTCTTTCAACGTTTAATTTTTTAAAATATCTATGTTTGATTATCATTGGAAATCAAGAGGAGAACAAGTTTGTCACTTTATCCCGATCAAAGTCTATGCCTTTCGCATCAAGATAATGCTAGATACGGAATTGGTTAGAAATTGAAAAATCAAACAAATGTAAAACTATATTTGTTATCTCAAACGATAATATTTAATCAGAGTTTACTGTAGCGATAGTTGTCACGTTAAAGTTCACATCTTATACTGATTAATATTTCCAAATTAAAAAATATCATTTTCTGAAAAGAGCCCCATTCCTTCTCAAGCGAGAGGAACTTATGCTAATGACTGGATTCATGACCGCCCCAAGTGAGATAAATTAAATGGCTGGTTAAAACCATGAAGAAAGAGGATGGCCAAATTCTTGACTCAAGACTTGCTTCTATAATAATAAAAATAATATCTAATCGGCCGGCAAATCCTGAACAGAATAGATACACAACATACTATCTGATGGAGTTAAAGGTTGGAAATGGATTAGGTGATTCAATCTTCTCTTCAGTCGAAAAATAATTGAGTAAGACAGGGGTTCATATTATTCTGAAGACGTGTGATTTCATATTTTCACGGAATAAAGAAAAATAATAAATCTTGGAGAAATGTGGACGATATACTTTTTTATTGTTTTATTAATAATAATCCAGCACCGATCAATGGCCGTCCAAGCAAGTTTTATTATCGGTTTAGAGTTTTTCAATCAGCCTATTACGGCTTTCTTAAAATCAAATTCTCAAAATTCATAAAACTAACTTAAAGTTTCAAAAAATTTTAACTCCTTGCCGAATATGCAGACGCCTATAGCATATATGAAGTGCGTCATAATCCATGATAGACCTTACTCTCTCTATGCGTTGCCAATGCTTTGTAGTTTCCATTCTTTCGAATGTGATCGCTTAAAGCCAAACGAGGCTCAGCAAAATGTTAAATTATTCCCATTTTAAAATTAATTTTAAAGGATGGTATTGTCTCGCAAGACTACTTCTTATATAACATTGAGATTTGATCTAAAACGAAATGATTTCAGCCTGGTCAATCAGGTAGTAAAGGATTAATATAATGTTATTTCCGAAATATGTATCTTTTACCTTTGAATCGGCGTTTTTTTGGGGGAACATTTAAGATGTCCAGTTCTCACCGTGGATACATGCAGGGCCTTGATGGAAGTTTGGCTCTTCCCTTTTTAAAGTCGATGCGGTCTAGCGGTAGCTGAACTTAAAGGACGCCCAACAGGAGTGATGGGAATCAAATATTTGTTGGCAGTTTGTTTCGTTGATTTTTCTTGTTGAATAGCATATTTTAATAATAGAATGGTTTGAGGTGTCACTTTGTGGAAGAGATTCATGTCGGAAAAGAAAATACTTTGTTCTTTTCCGATATATTTGTTTTAAGTTCTTCCAGGTACATTTTATAATGCACGACCTAGGTTTCCTGATGATGACTTAGGAAGTCGAAACCCAGATCGTGCATAATAAAATGTCCACGGAAGAACAAATATTTTCTTTTTCGATATTTTGATGCTAGTTTTTTTACTATGTATGTTGTGATTATGATTCTTATTTAATTTCAAATTGCATTGTCATGATGATCGTCTTTAGCAGGAAAAATAATCCTGTGTTTTAGTTCAACGTTTTCATTCATCTTTATAACTTGATGTCCAATGCAACGCAGTATAATACCTCGTAGAATGTCTGCATGGGTATTCTTAGTATTCATTATTTTTCATGCATTGATCGCAAATTTATATCTTCCTAATAAAACTATTATTTTTAGAAAGGAAAAAGTTGGATTTAAAAATCATTTTTACAACACTATTATGATAATAACATGAAAATGCAAGAAAATGGAAAAGGCACGAGTGAAGAATTATAGCAGAGATTATTCCTTTTATTTGGAGTAATTATTACCTTTAATTTTTTTAATTGCCTATATGTATAGAAATTCAATTTATCGAAGTATGTTTATTAGAGTAATTGAATTCCTACAGTGAAATAAATATATATTATATAAAAAGACTTTACGTAACGATAAACAGCAAAATTTAACAATAATGCCAAGAAATATTTTGGGATGGTATTCGTTATTTTTTGATCATTAAAATTTTTGAAAATAATTGCTTGAAAAGGTTTATTTTTAGGTTAAAACATATAATTAATTTCATTTATTTAGCGAAATATTTTCCCTTATCTTAGATATTCTTTTTCTTACTGTGAAGAAGTAAGCATTAATTAAAATTACCCAGATAACATCGAACATGAGAACATCAACTCATGGAAAAGATTGGAATGCCTTAAACAAACTCGACCCTTTTCCAATTAACTTCATTTAATCTTTTGGCCCTTAAGCGAATTTCTAAATCGGCCAAGGCTTACCGGTTGATGGTTAATGGACTTAAAGCTAACGGACCCTCCGGGAAAAATTTAAGACTTTGGCTCCTCATTTGGATGCATATATTTTTTTATTCTTTTGATGTAAATGTTTACATTTCTCGGCCAGAACTTTCCATTCACGAATTCGCCGCAAGGAGGCCAATCAGTCAAAACTTCTCACCCACCCCACCTCAAAACTTCAGCGGATTCCGTGATTCAGCCCATTTCCCTCGACATTTCGCCGCTTGGAAGGAAGGAGAAGGAAAAAAGGGTCACCAAGGGCCTCAAGGGAAAGCTTTTTGAAAGGAAAGATACGTTATCCCGTCCGTAACCCCAGCTTCCTGGGAGGGTTTCTCTCACAAACGAAGATGCTTCGTAAAAGGAAACCCTGTCTCGTCTATGGCTGGAAGATATTCAAGATCATGGGTGAGATGAATTATTTGGTGCCGGTGCGAACTGCTCCGATACGAGTTAAATGATGATTTCGGCGGGTTATCCGAAGCCTTACTTAGCCTTCCACCGGAGGTTCCTAATTGAAAGTTTGTCTTAGCCTGGTGATTAATATCGTTGGAAATGCGAAAAGTGCATCACTCGGCAAAATATTGTAGAACTTGGTGCGTGCCTCGGTGAGCGAAGCTCTGGGTGTTTCTCTTACATGTTCAATATTAAAGAAAAAGCTGGGATGAATTTCTGTAGACCATCCCGCAACTCCTTTAGCCAAATATTGTACGCAGGTAGAAATGTGAGACTTAAAAAAAAAGGAACTCACCTCATCGTCTTGTGTTTTCGGAGAAAATGAACAGCAAATACAAGCGTTTAGGTTGAAGCAGTATCAATCAGTATCAATAATATTATAGTTGGTTAAGGAAAGGAGGAGAAGCAGCGGTTCAGTATCTCAGTAGTGATTGGACGTAAAAATCTGTGATACCTACGCACTCTTTCGTGTTTGCGTCGCATTTAAAAACGGAGTCCTCAATTGGATCAAATGATGAAAGTTATATCAGTATATACATATTCGCACAGACATAGAAAAGGTCCTACGTAAGGGATGAGAGTCATACTAGTGCGTTTGACTTCGCTTTATTCAAATTTGCATTTTTGAATGATGGTGCGATGTGATCATGAGCGATATCACTCTGGAGATGTTTATCTTATAAGTACCTTCATTTAAGGTAGTCATTTAGAAAATTAAATATTTATTTACCGAGCCTCGTTCAATTCCATTCAATTTTAACTTAAGAAATTAATATGAATCGCCATTCCACGACGCTGGGCTCCTTTTTCTAACAGTCGATGATAAAAAGAGAATTGCGTTAGGGTAAGCCCTTCTTGACCCAGGCAATGGCGATGAAAATTTTTAAAAAACATCATAATAGGAGATGAGACTTTAATTTTACGGCTACGATGTTGACACTAATATGCAATTATCACAGTGGTTGGGGAAAAGGTTACCTCGACCAAAAGAAGCTAAACATGAAGTTTGTGTTGATGTACTTCTTTGACTGGAAAGACCTTCTCCTCTATTAATTCATTCTATGCGGTCAGCCGGCAAACAAGAAGTTTCACCTGGAAGTTTCGCAGCGTTGGAGGGATGTTGCAAGCAGAAAGAGACCTAAGTTGTACGAAAATCAGGGTTGGATGTTGCACCACGACAAAGGGCCTGCTTACTCGTCACATTTTATCTGCAATTATCTCGTAAAACACGAGACAGCCTTTGTGCCTCACCCGCCTTACTTTCCATACTTGGCCCCAGCTGTCTTTTCCATATTTCCTAAATTGAAGCTAACCCTGAAAGGATCTCGTTTTAAAACTATAAAGGAGATTGAGGAAAATTGGATACAACAGCTGTACATCATTCTCAAAACGAGCTTCAGGAAGAATCGTTGGAAGTGGTGAATGGCTATCAGTGGAGGCTACTTTGAACAGGGAAATCACGAATAAAGTGGAATATACTTGATTAATATTTTTCTTGCAAAAGCTCTGTGCTTTTTTTTCTCTATATAAGATTTTTCAATTGCCTATTCATTCTGTTGCGGAATGAATTTAACGAAGTATACATCTAATAAGATTTTTAAGGGCATATTAGCAAACAAAAAACGTCGTTTACTCGAACTACATGCCTACAAATGTTAAAATGGATGTCACGTGGCAAGAGTGAAGCCAATCGACATTATATGCTTATAAACAGAAAAGTTTACTAAATAGATGAAATAGAAATACTGGCTACCGTATCGAGTTATTTTCAAATGTAAGAAAGTTAAAGTTGCGAGTTGAATACTAAAATATGAGTGAATTAATTTTAAACGCAAAATGAATTTAAGTTCTAGCTAGACTTAGTGGCTCGTCCATGTTGCAGTTTATTGAGTTGAATGACTTTGTCCAAAAAAAATGTTTCCATCTAATGAGTGCTATTCTGTCCAGTTTCAAATAATTACCGTTTTAAGTTTTGAAATGATGCCTCAAAACCGTTCTCAAGTAATAACGGAGTTGGTGCATTATTATCTCTGATTTCTCTTTCGCCAGAAACACAATTTTAACAAATCACGTTGAGGTGGCCCCAGCTTGGCTACAGTCATTTGTGTTGTACCACGTGAGCTGGAATTAAAGTTGTGAAGAAATGAAGGGATAGGTTCAAGTGGAAGTGAGAGAAGGTGGCTTTTGGCTTGACTTTTTACGACCGCTCGTAAATAGACGAATGTTCACCGACGACGACGACCATTATCCCGCGGAGTGAGAAATATTAAGCATGGATTAGCACGATCACGTAAAGATCTGAGCCTACTCTTGGACAATCGTGGACCATGACGCATTTACCATAAACAACGAAGGAAATAATATTGGTGAATGAGCTAAAAGTTAAGGTGGTAATGGGGGACGT
This sequence comes from Hetaerina americana, assembly GCF_022747635.1. Taxonomy (NCBI): domain Eukaryota; kingdom Metazoa; phylum Arthropoda; class Insecta; order Odonata; family Calopterygidae; genus Hetaerina; species Hetaerina americana. The sequence continues at coordinate 42,565,200 of NW_027286763.1, forward strand.
ATAAGCTGAAATATAGTAGGCCGTCTACTCCTTTAATTCCGTCATTGGTGAGGGATTATCAAGTCTTCCATCCTTGTATTTCCTCTCGCTTTCTCCTTTTCCCTTGACTCTCCGTCTCTTCTTACCTCCCACGCCAATTCTTCTTCATGGCAACCACTCCCCTAGTCTCACTCCCATTGCTCCATTGTACATTTCTCCAAACGATCGCCTCTCTCCCTCTCTTTCAGCCTCCGGAACCCTCCTAATCCACATCATTCCGTTCGAGTAGCCCTCATCCTTCTTGCCGTCTCCATTCCTCAAACCTTCCCCCCCTTCTTCATGCTCTCATTACTTCAGTCTCATACACACCCTTATTCCCACCAGCCGTATCCTCCACCACCATCCCAACCCCTCCGCGCCCTCCGAATCCCCTTTTCCTCTTGAGTTACCCTGTCCCTTTCTCTTTCTCCGTATAAAACTTTTCGACTTCCCCAATACTCTATTCCCGAATTTCTCCATTCATTCGTTCCCTCTGGGTTTTCTTCTGCCTTTAATCATTCGCCGCTGTCTTCTTCATCTATCCACTGAGCTCTTATCCTACCCATTTCCTTCCCACATCCATTTGCCCTTTCTACATTTCCTTCGTCTTCAACGTGACCGTATTGGTCACGTTGAAGACGAAGTGAGTGGCCGGTCGCAATACGCGTGGGCATATCTGTCTTTCAGAATTGCGGCGCGATTTAATTTTATGTATAATGGACACTTTTCATTGAAGAAATTACTCCGACTTTGATCATCAGTGAGATATTCAGATGGATGGCTTGTTTTTCCGTTTTTAAAGTTTACCGTTCTCCAATTACCAGCAAAATGAAAAGCTTGGAAACAAGAACTGCTTTAATATTTTTCTTACGATGACGAAGAATGCCTAATTTAGATCTAATAGCTACATTAAGTTCAAATTAAAAATGTATGAGGTTGTTAACCCTTTGAGGGTTATTAGAATTAATTTGCCCGTTCAATTAGTTTGCGTTTTGTTCGTCCTATGTTTGCTTCCAAAATAAAACTTTTTCGTGTGGGTGACAGTAAAGTTACATGAAACTCTTATTCCGGCGCTTTAAAATATCGGTTTCTAAAAATAATAAGAACCAAATATTTTTGCGTTCTCTGCCATCTTATTGCTTTCTTATTTAAACATACATCAATCTGTATTTTTTAGATGAAATTAGCCAGAAAACAAGAGTATTTGAAACAATCCATTTTCCTTCGGGTAGGGATGGGCAATATATGAGCAGCCTTCTAATGTTTATATTCTCGTTTGGGTCCATAAAAATGAGTGGAATCAATACCCTGACGTAAGTTTGATCCCATTGATTTAAAACAAGAGAGAACACGGAGAACAACGCAATGTGATTTAAACTATTGTAATGTTTAAATATTGCAATAAATCAGTACGATTTTGGTTCAGTATATTATATTTTTTAGGTTCTTCTGAATTTAATGATTTTTCAGCAGTGAGACGTGCAACTACGTGATTTTGGCCGTAGATCTCTGGAAAATTCACCCAATTAGTTGCTAAAACCGATAATTTCATACTCCCCCCTCGTCTCCTTATTCCTCCGTTTGTTTTGCTCTTTTACCATGTATAGCACCAAAAGCTCTCCGTAAGCAGTACCAAATAACTTCCCGATGGAATTATATTTAAATTTTCTTGAACCAAAAGCCGAAATTATATAATATTCTGGGCTCATCAAGTCATTTTCTTCATCTCTTCTCTCTCGAACCCTGCCTTTTCTTCTGATTCCTTCAATCGACGTTCCTTCCTCATTCTCTAGAAAACATCCCACTCAGGCCTTCGAATCCGAGGTCCTCGTCAACCAACGAGCTCCCAACGCGCTCCTTCCCTCCCTTCAGTCCTCTCTCTCTCTCTATTGCTCACCACATCCCCCGCACTAAGCCGTCGTCCAGCTAAACCCGACTTTCGAAACCCATCTCCCTCCTCATCAATCTCCCTACGCTACCTTTGCCTTCCCTCCTTTTTTGACCTCACTTGCAAACCATAGCCAAACCGACCCTTCAACTCTTATCTTTCAGCGCAACGGAATACGGTACACCTATCTCAATGTGAATTGTGGTGATAGTGATGCATATTACGGGATGCATGAAATATTTGCAGTTATTAAATTTGCGTAGCGCGGTTTGATAACAACGGCATGGCTTAAATTAAGAAATGTAAAGATTGGTTTAGTGTTACGAGTAGCTATAGAGTACTAAATCGGCTCATCTGCGCATCCCATATTTTACTAATTGAACATGTGTTTAAAAAAATACCCTGCCCTCTCTCTTTTCACTAACAAAGGATCTCTAAGGTGAAACATACACGATCATAGCATTTCCATTCGTTGAACTTCCAAATCAAAAAAATTATGAAAATTAGATGAAATCCTAACCCAGTCTTATTTTAAAGTTTTCCTTTTCGTAGGAAAGAGCTTCTTGTGATGATTCCACCTTTTTCTATTCTTAAATGATAACTTACGAGATAAACGATAGTAACGAGGAGTAAAATACATCCCACGGAACTTATATGTATCCCACTCATATAAATTAAAGCAATCATCCAAGATTCTTATAACAAACAAATACAAAGATAACTTAGGAGTTAAAAATTAGAAAAAATCCAGTGGAGATAAAATTAGTAAAATGGAATGTACTGCTCGTCTCCTCGAAGCCTTCAGACGTTTCACCACCTTTTTATGGACATTTGCGCCGGCGTCTGCAGTAAGCTATAATTTTTGGATAACTGGTTACATGCTCATGTCTTTAATACAACGCCATGGATTGGATGAATTATTGTCAAATTACTCTCCGTCCCACTTTGACTGTTCCGTTGACTGTTGGCAATGGGCATCGAAAAATATAATTAAAGGGAAAACTTCTGTAGTAATACGAAATTGTACGAGTCTAGGCCCAAGATGCTAACATACTCTCGAATTTCCGCATACTACCTCGGCGTCGGAAAATATTAGCGTACGCCCATCCGGAAATCATTTCCAAAGCAGACATCTGTTAGCACCCTAAAGCCTTTGGTGCTCACCTTCTTACTCCGAATAGTATTTTTAGTCGATTATTAAGATTCCAGCGATAGTTTGAGCGACGAAGACTTACAAACCAAGGCAACAACTAAATGGAGATCTGAGAAAGTAGGATATGCTATTTATAAAATTTATGTTGAGTATGCTCCTTATCATTTAAATATACTCAATCAAAACCACGTATCGCCAATCGATTCGATCTTAAAGCTGTGCTCATCCATTTCTTTTTTTCAGCCCGCGGATCCTCGTGTGATATTGCAGAGTTCACGAAAATCCTGCTGAACCCTCGCAGGTCCAATATAAAGATTATTTAACTTGTTACCAATATGAAAAAGGAACTGTCGTAAGCAATTTTCGTTCAAGTTAATACGCTTTAGTAGAAATGAATGCTCGAGGACCATACGCATGCTCGGAAAATTTGAATAAAATGAAAGGGGTGCATTTTACTGGAGAATGCATTCGCGCGCGATGTAATAATAGGAAAAATCCTACTCCCAGCAGTTTCAATTTAGTAATTACGTAAAAGAATGCGACAGTGAAAATTCTTAATGAAACTATTTTATGCACTGAAGGTGAAAGACAGTATTAAGGTCTATACCGAATGTGTGATAGTATTGATGTCTTCTACGCATAAATAATATATATATATATATATATATATATATATATATATATATATATATATATATATATATATATATATATATATATATATGGTGGTTGAACTAAAAGACAGTCACAATGAATCATACAGTACGAAGTCACCATAGAAGGTACTTTGGTGCATACATAGCTGCCCATTTCTTCATACCTTCCACTTAATCACCATTTACTAGCTCTTCTAGAGTGGCTAGTTCTGTATTCCATTAAAGATTTGTGCGGACAAGTACTCATGGCTTTCGTTTATGGCATACTAGCCATCATTTCATCTTCATTTTCCCCTGCGCTCCGCCTCCATCCCTAGTTCTCCTTTCTCCCCTTCACCTGTTCGTTTCCACTCGGTTATTCTCCTTTCGTATCTTCCCGTCGATCCTTTCCGCTTGCGCACCCCACGTGTATGCTTCCTCCCTCTTCGTTTTCCTATTCAAATTGTTTCGCTCCTCCATATCCGCTCCTCTATTTCGACTCGCCATATCCCTTCCTCTCTTCCCCTTTTCTCGCTTACTCCTCAAGTGCACCTTTAATTCATCCTTATCGGAACAGCTCCTCGCCTTCACTTTCCCTTATTCTTCTTCCTCCTCAGTCTTTCTTTCAATCCGATCTGTCCTCCCCATATCTTTCAACCTCTTCCTATCATTTCCCCTATTCCATCCATCTCGTTCTCTTCTCTCTGTCGTAATTCCCGTTTTATTTCCCCTATCTTCCCCATCATCTCTCTCTCTCTCTTTCTCATCAGGGTCTGTTTACGCTCGGCGCTGTTTCTTTGCATGCGCAACATATCAATAGAACAAGGGCGCACCTACGCCCCCGGCATTTGATTTGGAAGCGCCTAGCCCTTTCAAACTTAACGGTCATTGTCAAACAAATACTTTCACGCGGCTTGAGCCGAGCCCCCGGCCGTGGCCATCCACAGATAATGCGGAGAGGGGGGGCGAGGTCGGCGATTTTCCTCCTCTTGGTTACTATTTCTGTATATTTACCGAGTAAGCGTTGAAACAGTGACTAGCACTTATATAGAACTAGGACTGGGTGCGAATTTTGGAGAAATAAATTCACGAAAAGGGAAGGGAGGCAGCGAGATTCTAATAGAAGTGCAACGAAGCGTAAGTTTCTTTTGCTCAAATCGAAAACCTAGAGGCCGCAGAAACACTTGGGTTATATTGATGAGTGCACACTCTAAATTTAAGGCATAAGATAGGTGTTTAATGAGTATGTGTGCATGGTATTTGCCCTAAAACATTAAATTTTAGGTTGATGAGAAAGTTAAGTATCGTTCTGAGCAAGTAGTGAAAATTAGTGGGATGAAATGCAAAATATCTTCATGATGATGACGCATGCGTGCGAAACATTATTTGTTATATTTTATTCTAGTTTAACCTTATTTAACTTATTTAGAGTGTTCGGTGATATTCAATCAACTTAGTTGCCAGGCGGTGTGTAACTCAACCCTCTTCTCTCCCAGGGATATCCGGTTCAACCGCCTCGGGCAACAGTATCGTAGATATAAACAATAGTGGTTCGGCCCCTGGACGCTTGAGAACATGTCTCATTTGTCTTATCGGAAAGTGAGGGGCACGCGAGCCACCGATAAGTCTGGAGGGTATAGGAATATCGCACCCCCTTATATTATTGGCCGATCACACGGGGGATAAAAATTAGAAGATCTTGTAACTTTCCGATTTGGGTTTTTTTCTCCGAAATATACACAGCAATGAGAACATAGTAAATATCTACTCATTGACCCCTAAAATTCCATTTCCACACCCCATCTAAATTGATTCTAGCGACCAGAAACTTGTCGAGTCTCAAAGTTGCTCTGATCGATTTGCCAAAACTGAATTGTCGCAAAAAGTGCGGAAAAATTAACTTGAATAAAGCATTGAAACATCTTCTACTTTAATATGTAATGTTTCATGAATCTTAGGTGAACCTTCAACAATGGTTGCCCAAAGTTTTGGTAAAATCCTGATTAAATACTTTTCCTCAGTCATTTTGACCTCAAAGGTGTCATGTTTCCACACTTTTTTGAAAGAATCGGGCTCCATGTATGGAGAAAATTAATGATAAATATTGAATCACACATGGCTAACTGGTCATTTGTTAGAACATTACTCCGAGTTCATAGAAATTAATGTTTTTTTAATATTTTGTCTGAGCGTTGGAACAAATACCAACTATGATAATATTCTTTCTTATTGTTACCTTTTTCCGGTCCATATTTGTTTGATTATAGTGCAGTTTCTTCCTTCTGAATTTTTTGCTGACAGTTGTTTATACGACATATGTTAAGTTAAATTTATTGAGTACATTTTCTGTATTTTGTTGTCTGTCATTATATCCTTTGTCGTTCATTAGAATCTTAATTTTTCTCCGCTCTTTTATATCAATTAGGATTTCCCTGGTGTACGAGCACGAGTAATACTGAGTTTTTTTTTGGCCCGATGTACAACTTTAACCCGGAGGTTAAATGTTCAAGAGAGATCTTACTCAATTGGACCCAAACACGAGCTTACCTTTTTCTATTTTTTCTAATTTTTCATTGCAACATATGAGTAATCCAATTTATTATTTTAAGTCAACTTTCAAATTCAAGTCGATTATAAATTTAAAATATTTAAGAAAATACTAATGAAAATGGAGCCTAGTTTTTTACGGTGAGAAAACGAGGTCTAGGGGGCACGTTGATTAGCGTGGATTGGAGGCTTTTGAGATGCTTGTGTGTGGAGAAGGATGGAAAAGGTGAAATGGACAGAGGAAAAAAAACAAACGAGGGAGTGCTGGGCGTGGTGGCGGAGAGTGGGTTGCTGGCAGGAATCGCAAGGAGGGAGAAAAGGAGTATGCAGAGCCTTTTGATTGGCGATAGAATATTGAAGATCCTGACAAGAGGGGAGGACGTTGGGCAAGCGAGATGAGGAAGGAAAAGGATGGGCATATTAAACGAAATGAAGGGCAGTAGGAATTATGCAGACTTGTAGGCGGGTTTGTATTAGTGCAAGGTTTCAGGTTGTATCCAGTTAGACGAGGCTAAGAAATGCAGCCGCGTTCTCTCTGTACCCACCCAAATCCTACCTGAAACGGTATAGTACAAATTGGTTAAAAAATTATGAATTGTTTAAATTTCAAAAAATTATGAATTGTTTAAATTTCTTTTAGCTTCTCTATTCTCCTGTAAAATTTCAAAACACCCACCTTTTGATTGTGATACACCCGTTTATTTACGTTAAATTAATGCTATCATTTTTTTACCGAGAATAACCCATTTGCTTAATATCATCTGAATTCACGATTACCATGTTTTGGATTAAGCCCTTACGTTCTGTTTAGTACTTTAAATGGGAATAGCAGGGGATGAATGCATTTGGATTTCCTTGGGTGAATTATTTAATACTTGGGCAGGACTAACTCCGGATATTACGATAAAATCAGTAAAATATACGAATCAAAATATAGTAGAAGTTGTTTTAGGGTAGGTGACCGACAACTAAGGTCATTTGCGCCATTAGGGATGAGCAGGAGGAGGATGAAAGGTGGATAGAAACCCGGCACCGGCATTAGCCTACGCTTAACTGAAGGCACCACGGGGTCCGCAGCATAACGTCCCATCCGACGGACGGCGTACTCGCTCAAAGTGCCCTCCTTCAAGCACCTCAAGTAGGATCGGGATACCAATGAAAAATATAGGCCGCCGCCGGGATTCGAACCCGAACTCTCTGGTTAGGAAGTACGTTAGCCACCGCACCATCCCGATCCCCGATTGAATTTTTTTTCCATCATTAGTATATAAATGTATACCACACTCATGCACACACAATAACAGAATTTATGAAAAAATGCAATGAGAACTCAAAAAAAATTGGTAATATGTTTTTAAAAAAGTGTTCTCAAAACCTATGTTAACAAATTGATCAATTCTTGTCTTGTTTTCAGGCGTCCGCAACACGACTCTACCAATTGAGCTGCTTTGGCCCCTGAAAGACGCAGTTAAGACGGCAAAATTTTCGGCAGCATGTATCTTTCGATATTGGGCGAGGTCTATGTAGGGGGTGAGGCCATGCCTTTGCCTTTTGCCTTTTGTTGGCTCTGATGCGATGGTAAGATTGTTTTTTATCCTCATCTCTTTGGAATACATTGAAATTTTTATCCAATCCTACCGGTCTGGTTATCCTTTCTTGAATCCGTTTTCCTTAGACAAACAAAAAAAATATTGAATTTTTATTTCAGGGATTCTAAAGGATCATCCGATTCACCAGACCAAGGCTTTTATGCTAATTTTAGCTGAAAACATTGTTTACGTGTCCCAGTCTGTGGGTTGATCTCTCTTTAAAGGTTCATCCTATCTTCCAAGATCATGAGAGTGCAACACAATGAAGGGGTTACATTGTTTTGCTGAATGTATTACATTTAAACATATGTATTCTAAAAAGTACGATATATATATATATATAATATATATATATATATATATTTTTTTTTCACTTCAGCACAAACTAAGGAGCTTTTCTTAAACTTAGGATAGAATTTTAAACTCTATATTAATTTCATTATTCACTGAAGACTTCAAGAATATGGCTCAGTTATCACTCTATTAGGTTTTCTATTAGAGGAGAATCTTTAATGACTGGAGGAAATGGAAGGTACGATATCTACTTACCAAATGAGCTCGTTGGACTACTGCGTGCGTCAGGAACATTCTTACCACTCTCAAAGTCACTAAGCAGTAAATAAGCAGGATAAGGATCATTAAATGTAGAAAACGGGTAAAACGTAGGTGGGCATCGATTATTACCCAAAGTTAAACATTGCCAAATGAGCCCTACTAAGCTCCAGACCGCTTTAAAGCACGAACGAAGAGGAAACATTGCCTCATGGCCTTTCGATTCGGGTTTCAGAATAAACCTTTTGTAAAACACTCATAGCAATAAGGGACTTAACGGGCTCAATATCGACAAAATGAAGTCGTCTGTTTACCTACCTTCTCGGCGGTCGAAATCTCTTCCTCAATCTTTTTTGAGCCCCTTCTCATTTCTTAACCAACCTCCTTTCACCTTCAGTGTACATATGAAAGTATCTACCTCGACAAAACCTGCTCCGTCTTCTCTAAAACCTCCGGTTCAGATGGCTGGACTCGTCTTCCCTTCCAATTCCTCTCAGTTCACCTGTGTCGATTCCTCAGTTCCTTCTTTGTCCCTTCCCCCTCCTTGTCCCTTCTTGCCTCGCCCCTTCCACTCTATCCCCTCGCTCCTCCTATCCGTCAACCTCTCTCGATCGACACCCGGACCCCTCCTCCCTCCCTCCCTGTATTATATGCTTATTCCACTCGCCCTTTGCATATATATCATTGTGTGTGCGTGTATGTATGTGTGTATATGTATATATATATATATATATATATATATATATATATATATATATATATATATATGCTTTTGTATACTTAACACGGAAGTGTCGAATAGTATAATACACAGCAACACACAATATAGAAACACAAAAAAGAAGAACACTCACACTCTTTTTTTGTGTTTCTATATTGTGTGTTACTGTGTATTCTACTATATATACCTGTATATATATATATATATATATATATATATATATATATATATATATATATATATATATATATATATATATGTATATATAGAGCTTTCGACCAATTCGTGCACTCAACAGTAATTCCTCCCCTCGCCCAATCCCACTCTTCCCCCTCTCCTCTCTCCTTCTCCCCCTTCCTTCTCCCTCCTTCCTCCACCTCCGCCGCTTCCGTAAATCACCCCCTCCATTCCACATGGCCGCTCCCGAGCGCCCTCTAACCTCCAAAGTCCCCGTCCTCCGCTGGCAGCCCGCGCCGCACAAATGCTCCCCGGGATGTGAGCTTCATTAATTACCTACCCCTTTTGCAGAATAGGGAACCCTTCCCCCAATACCCCCTCCACCCTTCGAAGGTCTGTGGTGGGATGGTTTGGGCGGGTGGAACTCGGGGGCAATGCTAAAGGGTTACGAAGATTTGAGTGAGGGGTGGTGATGGAAGTTTTTCATTTTGAAAAAATGTATACCCTGCAGAGGTGGTGTTGGGGGATTAGTAGATACTTCGTGAAGATGTGGGTCGGTTGTGGGGTAGGAGAGGTGAATGGTTTGATGTGGAATGAATAGAGAGAGGGGTCAGGGATGGGGGAATAAATGTTACACTTAGAATGAAAAGAGCACTCTACCCACCCCTGTGTGCAAGGCCGCCCCTCCTATCCTTTTTTTCCATCATCGAAGGAATTAATGAGTGTCCCACCTGTAACTCTGCAGGTGTTTTTCATCTACGACGCAACACCTGCATCCGTGTCCATAAATCCATGAGAATATGCATCATAAAAGTAGTATGTTGAAAATGGATGAGTTTATAGGATATTAAAATCATTTTTTAAGTAGATATAGCTTCACATAAAATAGGAAATGAAGTAGGTGTTCCTCTTAGTTACATAATAATTTGTGAAATGACTTTGTTACCGTAGTGAACGTACACACGCCCCAATTTCCCGGGAACCTTGGGGCCTCTAATTGCACTCAGCTTAGCAGCTTAGGTCGGATGGATCTGGGCAGTCCCGCGCGGTGCAATCGTGGGAATACCGTGTGAAATTTGCGTTGGCTTATTGCGTGCGCTAAAGGGGGCACCGGGCAACACGCAAGCGTGCGGGTGTGGCTCGAGAGAACGTTCGCGGGGGGCAGTCGTGGGGTGGCCTGGGGCAGGGAGAGGGGTAAGGGGGGATAGGAAGTATGGCGCCGAGAGGGGGTGCCCTGGCCCCGGCAAGGTCGATCCGAAGAACGCTTTTGCGGGCTCTTGTTTTTCTATGAGTTGGGACGCGGTGCAGTGAATACCACACTACTCACTCGTTTGGCGTCGCGCACGAGAGGGAGGTTGGGAAGAGCTGAGTCGCTCGGGGAATGGGGAGGGTGGGGGGGAACTAGACGGGCTCATGGACACACACACTCAGTACACACAGAGTCAGTTTGCCCTTCCTCTTTCTCTCTCTCATATGTGTGTGTGTGTGTGTGTGTGTGTGTGTGTGTGTGTGTGGGGAGGTAGAGTGAGGACTTGCTAATAGTTGCCGCCTGCCGCTATCACCGACGGCCGAAAACGATACAGGGTCCTCCTCTCATTCCCCGACCAGAGTTTGACCTTGGCGGCAAAGGAGAGAGAGAGAGGTTGGTGGATGGGGGGGTTGGGTGGAGGGGCGGAAAGAACGTGTGGGTGAAACCATATAGTGTCATTTACACGTTGGCCATGATAGGGTCAATTGATGACCAGCACCATTCATGCTCTACCCTTCGACAACGTCACCGCAGCATTCTGTCGGTTTTTTCCATCCAGTGCGGGTGACCGCGTGAATGTGCCTGGATGGATTTGCTGGGGGCTCAGGCTCTTTACTCTTTGGCGACCGGTTAGCATGTTGTTCGATTGAGAAAATTTTGTTTTAATCAGATGTCGTGCATTATATGGGCGTAATGGATAGCGTGTTTGCGCGTATCCATCTGCGGAGAGCGAGGAATGCCGGCGACTTACATTCTCGGGTAAATGGTTAATATTTGGAAACTACATTTTCAGTCAATTCAACTGACCATTCGTTATAGAGTACAAGGTTATCCGAGGAGAGTTGTCTTTTCATGCAGATGGAAAATAAAACGGTTAATCGTAATTTACTGACAACAATCTCTTTGTATTGAATGGAACTCATGTCCGCGTCAAAGATTTTTCTTTTCTCCCCGACTGTTGAATATTAATAGTTAATACTTTATACATCGCTTGTTGCTCTTTTGCTGGATACTCTCTTTGAATAATGTTCATGCAGTTCTTGTCTAGGTTATATATCATCCAATCAATGACATCCTGCATGAATTCGGTTGTGTATGAACCTGTGGCCTTTCTAGCCACTTCATAGTAGCTTTAGTGGATTTGAAGGGATTCATATATTCAGTTCTGGAAATATAGTCATAAGCTAAATACTGTTAACAGTTTTACCATTAGACTTAGTATTTTTGTTGCAAATTTTGAAAATATTTAGGTGAAATCATAAATAAAGACTTCATGATTAGGTAAGACCTGTGCGTGAAGTTAAGTCAAAGCAAAATTTAATTTAACTCTAGAAGTGGATACATTCTGTAGAGTTGTATTTAGTAGTTTTTTAAGAAACAAAACACCGATATGTAAATTTTATAGATACATAAAGAAAGCCATCATAACGATTTAATGCTAAATGAAAACCCTGATCATAAAAATCAGCATTAAACAAATGATTAACCATCCTACCTCATTTCATTCTTATCAGTTTAATAGATGGCTTTATGAGAAACATAACCGATAAAATTAAATTATTAGATAGATTTCTGGAGTGATACATTTTCTCAAAATTATTATATTACTATAAGGCAATTCGGTAGCATTCAAAATTTATGAAAACAAGTGATATTGAAGAGTATTTAGACTTTCCTATCCAGGCATAGATAACTTTAATTATTTGTAAAATTGAAGTAATGAAAGTTTTCAATTCATAGGCGTTTTCATCGTACACGCTTCAAGAAAGAATAAGTTGTAAATTTCCACGTAAAATTGTTTTTGAAACTTACAAGATAAATTTAAATCATTACTGAAAAAATAATAGTTGGTATTTGCACATGCACGTAAGTGAGTAATTATACTCTTAAATCATGGTATTACTATTTCACAGTAAACAGCATCTTAGATTATGGGACGAATAGAAACTCGGTATTATTCGGTTACGGTCAATGTTTAACGTGTGCTCAAAAGATTCCTCCTAGCGTCTCATTCCTTTCAAGGGCAGTTTTTTCATTAATTATGCCGCCTAGATTCCGCACTTAAATATTAAAGGCATTTAACTAGACCCGCTTCCTCTTTCAAATAGCTTCTGGCATCGTTATTCAAATCGTGTTTGAACGGTTTTGGATTTTGGCAGATGGGCGGGCACTAAATTCATTGGGATGGATGGAATCGCCGTCTTCGGAGGTGAAGTTTTATTGTTCACCATAATAAAGTTACGCTTGACGAGGCAGATGGAGCTTTCAGATTGTCTTTAAGTTGATTCCTCATCATAGTTGCGAAATAGGGAACTGCTCACAGATTTTCTGAGCCTAAAACGTTGGTAAGGATTACCATATACAATTCCGTTTCGAAATCTTAACGATTTTTCCTTCACCTCAAACAGAGAAGACAATGCGTCGACATTAACACGAGGAATGAAAAGGAAGACGAGACAATTTGAACGTTATCACTCGTCGTTTGAGTTCAGTGACAACCGTCAAAATTCTCCTTCGAGTTTAAGGCGAAAGAAAAGCAAATAATAGATTTGGCTTGAAGTCTTCTAAAACATCATCTTCAAGCATCAGTAATCTTTATAAGAGCTAGCGGGTCCGTTTCATTTCGTGAGTTATCACCTGTAACAAAGAAATAGTCATTTCATTTTACTGCATTCCCTATTACATTACAAGTTTGATGCAAGTCATAAGTGTTAAACGGCCATTCTAATGCTGCTCTAGCTTACTTTTCTTATCAAATAATGACTCATATAAACTTTAGCATGTGTGACTTGATCATGGGCAGTACTATGCTACTCTTGTGTTCTCCATTGTCAAAATTTCCCACCCCAGTTGATTGCCACATGATTGACCGAGATATCGGCATAGATTATTTCTTGAATATTCAATGTTGGCTAAAGGATTGACACCTTACATAATGATTTATGTGTTGAAAGAACGCGTACATCAGTAATACCATTAACTAATATGCGGACGTAATAAAATCGAATATAATAATGGAATATAATATATATATATATATATATATATATATATATATATATATATATATATATCGAATTAATCATTAATCGATTATGAATCTAATATATCTAATTCAACAGGGTGAAGTGCTCGGTACTCAATTCGATGGGTTCCATCACATATTTCTCGCAAATCCCCCATGGTCTTCCTCTGTTATTCTTTCCCACTATTTCCTTCAATTATGATCTTCAGTAAACTAGCGTTCTCCAGAGGGTAGTTCCCTGAGTTCTTCTGAGTTTCCTCCATAGGTTTTCTTCACCGTTCGCTCCTTGAACTGCTGCAATTTGTTACTACGTCTACTCATTTTAATGCCATCATTCTTCGTTAGCCGTACGTTTTCATCGCCTCCACTTTTATCGATCACTTCCATCTTTTATGTCTCTTAGTTGTAGGTGTCAATTCCAATACTAAGTAATTCATAGTGAATCGTGTCCATATTTATATGCATATACGTATTTGTACCAGCATGCACAATGAAAATATTTGACAAAACATGAGTAGCCCTTAAAAAAAGAACAAATTTTGAAAACAAAGTAAATTTTCAACCAATGAAAATTTTCTATGTAGTTATCATCAATTGAAGAGCTAAGAAAATGTATTTAACATCTGAACAGATATAAACATCCTCCTAGGCATTGAAAGGGACTGTTGCGACTGAATTCTTTTAGAAAGAATTTATGTGGATCTTCGCAAAATTGATTTTAGTTAGCAGAAATTTGGCATGAATTCCGGTTACCCCTTCCTTCTAAAACACTGAGCATTGGTTCTCAAGTTAGGAAATGATTGCATGCAATGATAGGGAAAAAATTAAAACCAAACCACAGGAAAGGAAGAGAAGAGCGATTGAAAAATCCAATGTGGATCTGAAAATCAATGCCATAAAAAAGTGTACTTCTTACAAGTGCCTCGGAGGGATTTGGATGCAAATGCGTGCAGTCATTAGATGCAAAAATGAAAATAATATAGTCTATAAAAGATGAACAGGCAAAAGGATAATATGGAAACTTAATTCAGTCCTTTGGAATGACTCAAGTATCAATAAAACAATGTTGTTGACGTACGAAACTACAGTGGAATATGTCTACCCTCATGATTCAGAAACTTAGGGAATAACAAAAAGCAAGAAGAAAAAAAAGACTGATTACCCTAAAAATAGATTTCTGGAGAAAGAGCGCCAGGATATCAATAAACGAGCACGTACTGAGTAAAGAGAAATAATTAATACGCACGGAAATATGTTAGGTAAAGTTAGAAAAAAGGCGTTCCCAAAACCAATGGGAGATAAAAGACGGAAAATAAAGGTGTTTGGAATTGGATGCTCCCATAAATGAGAAAGCGCGACAGAAATTTGAAACCGAAAGTCAAGGAAGACATTGAGGTATGACATCTGCAATAAAATTACTGGAACAGCAATGGAGATTGAGAGGTGAGGAGCAGCACAGGACGTAGAAATCTCGCATTTATGCATAAGAAAAAGTACATTTGTATTACCAATAAATATTTTAATTATCACGACCTAGATTTCAACACTTTTTTTTAATTTTTGGGTGTTTTAGCCGACACTAAAAATTGTTTCAACACAGGTGGTTAGTTTGAAAATACCTATTGGAATTATAACTGTCCCCTTTCTTTCGCGATCCAATCACGGAAAGATTCCAAAAAGAAAAGCCCGAGAGTGAACATTTCGTTAGTAAAATATTAGCTGGGGATCGTTGTGTAGAAACAACTTCTACTGTAAGTGGATGTTATGGTGGTGCACATTTCCCTTATATGAGTCCGTGTGCCCATGACTTTGTCATCTCATCCCTTTTGCTCCACCTCCTCTCTCTCTCCTTCCTCTCCGAGAAAATCCGGTGGAGGGGTTGGGCGAAAGATGGAGGAGAAAGTGCGTCGCTGAATTTAGCCAATCACGGCTCAGCCGGATTCCCGGACCCTCTCGGATTTGCTCGCTCCTAACCCAGAGATAAATCTGGTCGACTTCCTCGCTCGGGAGCATGGGCCCTTGCTTCCTTAAAACTCTCGTTCTTAAGACCTTGTTACGGTACACGAACCGTGAAGCAGTCGCTCCCCAATGGAATATAAGGGTAAGGGTATGTGGGGAGCGGGCGCCCTCATTGAAGGCGTTTGACACTCACTGAAGCCCCCTCATAAGTATCCCTAAGGGCCCAAAGGGTAGGCACTCTCATAAGCCTCAACTGACGGGTCAAATATGCCCTCGTCCAGCGTTTACATGGGCATATAAAGCGTAAATGTTTCCCACAAGGTTTCGCGAATCAATATCTTGCAAAGCTAGACCACTTTCCTCGCCGTGTAACATTTTGTTAATTAATTTAAAAAGAAAAAAATACACTAGAGTGGATTTCAATTTCGACGAAAAGTGATTTTAATCCTGGTGCACAAAATCTCCAAACAATAACAGTGATGACTAATCGAGAAACTGTTAATTCATAAAATGTTAACCACAGTTATCAACGCGAAGGTTGGTTTGGTAGGAGAGGAGCCTTGTACTCTCCTAGAACTAAACCCAAAGGTATGAGACAATCACATATGAATAGTAGGAGCCCAGTTACTCTCCCTGTGCCACCTAAGGTTTTCCAGGAGGATCTGGTATCCGAAAAATCGCTCAGCTAAGGGTGTTCGGCAAACGAACCCGGTCCCGGTCAGTAGCCCAACGCTCTACCACCAGGACTACCACTCTCTAAAATGTCTCGTGGGAGTCTTGCAGTATTAACTGTATAACAGAGTGATAGATATAACTTGTCCTATGTCCCTTCTACTTTCTGTTCTATTATATTCCTAATCTATCCATTATGCCTGAATGTGTTTCCACTCCATCTATTTCTTCTTTGCAGTAGAGTTCTTCACATGGTCCTAACCTCTCCTGCTCTTCTATATACTTCCTCATTCCTTACTTTGTCTGTCCATTTAATCTTCAGCATTCACCTCCAGCACTATGTTTCAAAGGCTTCTATTCTTCGCTGGTCCACTCTTCCAATATTCCAAGTCTCAGAATCATGGAGCACTATGCTCCACAATAATAATAATCAATAAACCATAAACAATTTTTATTGCTCTGGGAGCAAAGTCCCTTGGAGCAGAATACATGTTACATGAGGTTTTGAAGCCTATGGAGTGAAACAGGTTTACATAGTGCATAGAATAAGGTAATTAAACCAGTCACAAAACATAATTTAACATCAGTTGAACGAAACATATAGTACAATACATTATTACAAATACAGAGTACAATAGTTAAATATTTAGCCTGATAGAACAGTAATAAGTTCATTTTGGTAGTGTGGTAGACAGATATTCAAACATGTTCCTGTTGAATTGGGATGTGTTCCTGGATAATTTTACTTTATTAGGCAAACAGTTCCATAGTTTACAGGATGAAACACTGAATGACTTTTCATATATAGCCGTGCGGTATTTGGTGGAATGTTTTTGTAATGCGGGTTGATCTCTTTGTCGTAAGTGAATTGAATATAAAATTTTTATATAAATATGAAGGGATTTTAGAGTTCAGAACTTTAAATAATTGTGAGGCCTTTTGAAGCATTCTCCTCTGTTCGAGTTTTAGCCAATTCAACATTTTATAGTAAGGAGTTACACGTTCATTAAAACTCATATTAAAGATGAATCGTAGGCAAGAATTTTGGAGCCTTTGTAATTTGGTACTTAGCTCCTTGTTCACATCAGCGTAGACAATAGTCGTGGAGCAATAGTCGAGATGTGGTAATACTAACGTTTGAACAAGCTTCTGGCGTAATGTTATAGGGATTAGGTGTCTGAAATGCTTCATTGTGTAAAGAGTTTTGTGAACTTTATTAGAAATGGCATTTACTTGCTCGCGCCAGGTTAAGGTGCTGCTTAGATAAACTCCTAGACTTTTCACTGTATTTGAGTGGCCAATTTGAATATTTAAAGCACTTATTTTAGGGAGATCACTTGCGAGCAGCATATGTACATTGGTGGTGCTTCCAAAGATTATCGACTTGGTCTTTTTGGGATTCAGATTTAGCCGATTTTCAGTCAGCCATTCACAGATGAGTTGGATATCCTTGTAGACCAAGTCAATGGCATGGTTAAATTCAGAGGGGTAGGACTCAAGATATATCTGTAGATCGTCAGCATAAAAGTGATGTTTACAATGAGTTATTATGGTAGCTAGTTCTTTTATAAAAATAGTAAATAATAAAGGTCCGAGAATTGACCCCTGTGGAACTCCACATAGGACAGGTTGGAAAACAGATACATTCCCGTCTTCATCTTTAACAGCTTGCTGACGATTAGACAGATAGGAGCGAAACCAGCGAAGGACCGAGTAAGAGAACTTGAGTTTGCTCATATGTTCCAGTAGTATGCCGTGGTCTACTGAATCAAAAGCTTTGCTCAAATCGAATTGGACTAAAACTGTTACCTATTTTGCGTCTATGGATTTGCGTATATCATCAGTTACCTTTATCAAAGCCGACTGAGTGCTGTAGAGCTTACGAAAGCCCGACTGATACTCATCGAAGAAATTGTGGCGCGTAAGATGCTCCACTGTAACCGTATGAACAATCCGCTCGAGAGGTTTGGAAATAGAACAAAGAAGTGCAATAGGTCGGAAGTCAGACATTTCTTTCGGAGTTGTTATTTTCATTATCGGTCGAACTAGGGCAGATTTCCACAAGGTAGGAAATATAGAGTAATTGAGTGAACAGTTACAGATGTCTAGTATCATTGGCATTACTACTGAGAGAATAACATTTAGCATTCTTGCACTGATTCCATCGACGCCTGTTGAATTTGATTTTAAACTTTTCACTTGGGTTATCAGCATTTCGGGTGTATAGTGGGGGAAATAAAGCCTTCCATCATCAAAGTCAGAGAATAATGCATGATCTAATGAAGTGAGATTATTTTGGGATTGAGTAGAATGGTTACCATCCTCGACATAATTTTCATCCTTAAAAGCAGACGTGAAAAAGTAGCTATTTAAACCATCCAAGGGGAAGTTCATTTTGACTAGGGCACGTCTAGACTTTCCAAGTCCGATGCGCCTCAGCTCCTGCCAAGTGGACTTAATGTCCCATTTATCGGAAAAGTACGAAACATAGTATTTTTGCTAAGCGGTACGGATTCGGTGCTGCACTTGATTGCGAGCTACTTTGTATTGTTCGTGAAGGTTCGGAGTTGAGTTCTTCTGAAATTACGGCGAAGACGATCCCTAACCGCCACACGAAAGTCTTGACGAGTTGCTTCCTTATTTCCAGCATTAGGTTCTTTGAACATAGTAATCACCTCTTCTTCATGATGCGTTCTTAGCTTGGGCTCTTCTACGCTTGATGTCGGTCGAACTTCTTCCATCCCACGTTATGCTACTGCCCTGGTAGATGAAGGATTCCACTTGCTCTCTAGTTTCACCCCTCGCATTGTATGATATCTGCATTCAGCTTCTCTCTTCCACTTACAAGGATTTTAGTTTTCTTCAAGTTGATGCTCCTATTATATTCCCGAAGTATTTAGTCCATAGTATTAAGGTTTGCTTGCGTGTCCTCTCGCGTTTCCGCCACTACTGTGATGTCATCTGCAAACCGGAGCATGTTGATTTCATCTCCATTTACTTTGACTCCTTTGATATCTAATTTTTAAGTTTCTTTTATTGCCTCTTCTAGGTATATATTGAATATTGCTGGCGAGAGGTTACATCCTCGTCTTACTCCTTTGTTTATTTTGTCTTCTATTTTTCTTCAATTTTTCGTTTGCATTGTTGTAACCTGATTCTTGCAGAGGTTATGGATTGTTCTTCGTTTATTTTAGTCCAACCCAAGCGTCTCCAGTATAATTAACATCTTGTTCCATTGGAATTTGTCGGAGGCCTTCTCCAAGTCCATGAATGTGATGAGTGTGAGAAAAGTGAACATTTCTCTTATGCTCTTTTTTCCAGTACCTTTGTTTTCCATCTGGGTTGTTGTGTCTCTTTATTCATATTTCTTCATGTTGTGATCGGTATTTATATCTGCTGCACCGGGGTAGCTCTTACACTTCATAAATTAGTTCTTGTATCTCTTCCTGGCAAAGATGTAGTCAATTTGGTATCGCGCTTTGTGTCTAGGCATCTTCCACGTGTATCTTCTTCTCGGATTTTAATCGAAGATGGTATTTATCACTACCATGCATTTCTCATTGCGGAGTTCTATTAGTCCCTCTTCCACGGCGTTTCGTTTTCCCAATCCGAAGTATTCCACTCTACTTCCCTCTCATCCCTCGCCGACCACAGCGTTCCAATCTACCATTACTATGAGGCTTTCGTTTCCTTTTACCGCTCCTAGAACCTCTTCCAGTTGTTCGTATACTTCGTCTTTTTCCTCATCTGAATGGCTGGGCGTCGGTATATACACCTGTACTATTACTGTGTTCGTAGGTTCTGTCTCTAACTTTATCATCAATACCCTTTCATGATACTGCCACTACGATATTTTTTTTCTTGCCCATTTCTTCAAGACTATGTTATCTACCTTTGCAATTTTCTGGTCGTCTCCCGAGTATATCACCCTGTAGCCGTCGCTCAAGAAGTCGTTCGCCGCCGCTCATTTAATTTCCCTTACTCCCAGGATGTCTATCCATCTTCATCTTGGCATTTTCTGATTTCCCGCACATCCCTAATGACCTAATGTTCCATATCCCTATTCTGCATCTACCGACCTTGACTGATGTTCCCCTGCCAGTAGTCCCCACCCGGAGATCCGATTGGAGGACTAGTTCATCTCCGGAATATTTTACCGAGAGGAAAGCCATCGTGTCATATTTGAATTCAAGGCTGCGTTTTCTAGGGAGAATAATGTGGTGACTCCCCGTTGCCTTCCACATCGCAGTACTTTATCGGATACCGAGAACTTCACTCTCGCCCGCAGCTGTGGCAGCTGAAGCCGGGCAGGGGCAGACTCGATCGGTCTGCTCCACCCGTGTCTAATGATGAAAATGCTGCCTTTCACCATGGGTTCAGAGATCGTTGCTTCGTTCAAAAATACCATTGTTGCATTTTTTCTGAAAATTTTCCGAAAAACCATTGAAAATTTTTTTCTTACATATAAACAGACTGTCTGACCTGAGGAAGGCCTAAAGCTCTAACAATCTAAACTGCGAGTTTCCTTTTACGTGTTATCTATTTTATTTTGTGTTCCATTGTACCATCCAAAGGTTATATATATATATATATATATATATATATATATATATATATATATATATATATATATATATATATATATATATATATATATATATATAATGGGCTGACACAATATAACACAAATAGAAAAGAATAGACACATTTAAAAGAACACTCACACGGTAAATTGTTCGAGCTTTCGGCCCTCTCAGAGGCCTTCTTCAAGAGAGACTGTATTTATATATATATATATATATATATATATATATATATGTATATATATACATATATATATATGTATATATATAATTATATATATATATTTCTGAATCTCAAAAGAGTACGTGTTTTCGTTGCATTAGAAGTTAAATGACAAATTGTAATTGTCTACTAAGGAATAACGGGATTATATTTTAGATTTAAGAAAAAAAGCGTTACTAGCTGCGACCCATTTGCAGCAAATTAAGCAAATTTATTTGTTATATATTTTTTTATTCAAGGAATTCCATTCTTCATTTCAGGTATCGTAAATGTCGCGAATATTTCTTGTATAAGAGAGAGCAGAAGGATACGACGAATAAGCGTGTTGTCGCTTCCTTGTCACTTGAGGAATGTTACCTATCCTTTTGTCGTCAGAGATCATAAGATTGTCAATTTCACTAAGAGCATTATCAAAGGTAGCCCTCTGCCAAACTCCACACTCTGAAAGGAAAGGGTCCAGAGGAAATAATGTGCAGACAAGGATGGCGGCGTTCATCTCAGCTACCCGTCCCAAACTTTCTATCAGGGGTCGCTTATGACACGTAACTCAGTGAAACCAGTTAAGCTTTTTGCTGTCAAATGCCTGTTGCCAAGCCATCTCACGGAAGTCGAATTTATTCTGCGCGGAACAGGGAACTGGTTATTCCCAGAATACGTCATGATGAGACATGGAGACAAGAGTTAGTTGTCATCAAGTCTAGAATCCATGGATTTTTGCCGATCAAAGATAGATTAGATGTCTCTAGTAACAGCTCAAGTGAGTGATATCGGAATGCTTTTCAAATGTATGGAACTATTTTGGTGTTCGACTGAATAATCTGTAATTATGTTGGGCTATGAATTCTTACATTTTTGGAAATATATTTGAAATCTCATCAAGTTATAATTTTTATCTGACGCGTTACTGACTTTAAACTCAAGTATTGGTCCTGCATAATTGTAGAAAAAATTAACTTAGCACATTTTATCTCGTTACCTTTACCATAAATCTAATTCGACGTTGTATTTAGAGGTTGTCTGATGTGCGGTTGCTTTGAAGGCCTTTCTTTCAAACTATAGCTGAGAAAAATGTAAGAAAGTGGGGTAATCGTGAATAGTTTTTTATACAAATTTTGATAAAATTCCGAGAGCCGATTGACAGACGGTGCGTTATTTGTTTGAAGGTTTAACTCGTCGGAGTGTGTTTGAATCTCGAAACTCCCTGAAAATGGAACTGCTCAATTGATTCCGAGTAGACCCAGAGACCAGCAGTCCAAATGCAACCTATCAAAATTATAATTCTTTACCTCGCATCAACTCTGCAGCTAATTAACTTGTGCATCTCTTGGTAACATACGAGTGACTTCTGTTCCATCGCGCGGCAAAATTTGCGGTTCCGTTGCTGTGGAAACACTCAAACAGGGCTTGGGCGAGCGCTTTGTTGCGTGAGTCCCCTCATGGTCGAACTTTGGCTCGGGAGCGACACGGGTATTATAAAATGTTTCGCTTCCGGAGGCGCGATGCTGACGTTGCCCGTGTCCTTCCGTTGGTGGGCAGGGATCGTTGCATTTTTATTCCGCTTTGCCGGGGATTTTCCGCGCCAGCCCTCACGCAGGAATTTGCCCTGCGATGCTCAATGTCTGCAACACGCCGTGAAAAGAGATGGTGCGATGCGCCCCAGGAGCAATAACAGAATGCAGCTCTGCACTAAATCTCCTCCGCATTGCTTGCGTGTGACAGGCTGCTAACTCAGACGAGATAAAACGAAGGAAACGAGAAAACTTCAAACTCTCCTGCAGTAGAAGTGAAGGGAAAAAGCAAGGGTCCTAATGAAGTCATTAGAGGCTGGGTCCTAATGAGGTCATTGGAGACTGGTTGTTACCGTTATTACGTTGAGTTAATTCTTATTACAAATATCAGGTAAAAGAATCAATGTCTTAGGTGCTGTTTCGTTTTGGGCTTACTGTGAACAACAAAATTGGAGAACTTAGTGTAGTTCCCATGAGGCCATAAATTGAATAAATAGCCTGTCAAATCTAACTAAAATGGTTTTGTATTAACGGGTCAATAAATTGGTTAGTGTGTCCCGTGATAGTTTTGATTACATAGTAATTCGAAGGAATATCTTTTAAAGTATCTTATAAAATCATCTTCAAAATGGATACTATTAATATTTTAATAAAGTACGAATATTTTCCTTCAAATGCAAATATTACCCTTTCCTCCAAGAGTATTACGCTAATTATATGAAATTATCATTTTCCAAAAAGGTGGTTACTTAGTCATATTCTAAATTTTATTAAAGATCATTTTTTTCTCTTTCTATTATTATTATGTAAAACCATGTATAGGATATACTTTAACTTTATGTAAATTAATGAGTGTGAATTATACGCTGGAATAAGTGAACTTAAAAATGCTCCTAATCAAAAATGAAAGGCGATATTTTTATGCAAAGTAACAGCCATTAATGCTTTTAAAAGCTAATGAATATATTTAGCACGTCATTAGACTAAACCTCTTTAACTGTGAGATTCGTTGTGCGGGCCAAAATAAATTAAATTTCATTTAAACTTAAATTTAAGCTTATGGTAAACAGCATTTGACATATTTTTCTGTATCATTTACATTATTTGAATTTTATTATGAAGGCATTTTCGTTTCTAGCTTGACCGTCCTAATATTATATCTATTTTAAGGTTTGTCTAAGTTTGCTTGCAAATAACCGCAGCAATATAGAGACGGGTTCTTCAATGTTTATGCAAATAGTGATAGAACCTAAATTGCGCAGTTGAAGATATAAAAAAGATATTTGGGAAATGAAGGAGTGTGAATAAACCCCGTAAGTTAGTTTAACTTTCAACTACTTATTGCAAAATGTACCAATATGTAAATTTCGCGTTTTTATTTACTTACTAATCAATCATTTATTTGAAAAGCCGTCATTCGTAATAATGGATAATACTCTTTAAAATCTTAAAAAATGTTTTTGTATTTGTCCTGAGTTCTTCTGTGAATTTGGATAGAATAATGACGCATCTATCTATATCAGTATTATTGATGTTCATATTTTAATTTTACTTCAAGAACGATAACCAAAGCCCAGATTAGACCATGGCCAATCGAAATCTGTAATTTTACCTCCTTCGACTCATAACCAGGGTGAGCTGAAAGATCTAAATTCGTTATTTAACTACTTCGACTACTGAACCTATTCCAGTGACACTGATAAACGAAAGTGATATCAAGTTAATTAATGGCTATGACATGAGAATATTTTGGTAGTTAAAAGCAATCAGGTACATCAGGTGCTTTCAATTATGAATATCAAGCTTCATTTGATATCTAAATTGGAACCAGATGAATGGGAACTCACAAGTTATTGATGTGTCAACAGGATAGAAATTGCTCTCAACGCCTCTGAATGCAAGATCAATAGCTAAATGAAGGAACATCTGACGTTAGATTTGTGTTAAATGAAATTTTATGAAAATACGGGTGAAAGAGGCACTTTCTGACTAAAGGCAGAAAGAGAATCTGATTTTCTTATTCCCGAAACATTGCTTGATTATGGCAATCATCGGTATTCAATTGTGTATGCCTTTCGTACTAACTGAAATTTTGTTTATATTGAAATTTGCCAGAATAACAAGCTAAGCGTGAGGGACAAATATCAGAAATGATATTACTACGAAAGATAACACAAAATTGCTTATGCCCTATTAGATGACGTTGGATGCATTTTATTTCATATATACATTTCAAAAAATGAATTAATATTTCAAAGAATGAGTTTAAACTAATAACTTTCCAAGAGCTCACTGTAGAGAGTACGTTTTAGAAAAATTTAAGCTGAGGAATCATACAAATACATAGTGGATTTCACCAAACTTTACTGCGGTATGACCGGCGTCCCCTCATGTGGCATCTTCAGGTCAAATAGGTAACTAAACAGTTCCTACGGCTTTACAATTTGGCTAAATCTCTAAAGTACTGATCTAATTCCTCAAAATGCGTTTTTAAAAGTTTGAATCTGGTGCCATTGAATTTTATTTTAATGATAATTAAGAACAATTATAATTTTTTTCAATCTTTGATGCCCGCATGTAAGTGGTTAGTTCATTTTTTTTAAATAGCATCGTCCAATTACGGCACGTTAATCATTAAATAATGGTCGCTCAAATAACAGTAGCTCCAAGAGATACGCCTCGGCGCACATGAAATGATAGGTCTCCTCCGCTAGACATAACCACGTTTTGAGTCTGGAAAGGATAATTGGAGTTGTGCGGGGAAAGAAAATTACCACAATATTCTTAATTAAAGCGAGCATTCTGTGTGTACACTGCAGGATATCACAAAAGCTTAATCAGGGCACCCACTTTCCCTCCCCCTTCCCCTCCACACCCCAGTGGAAATGTCGCGTTCGAAAATTTCCCAAAACGCGCGATCCCACGTTCCGCCCGGCTCCGATAATCGATGCCCCGGCCAGGGCAGCACGCGTGGCCCAGCGAGCGGGAAGAAGACGAGGGCGGGCGGGGGAAGGGTTGGGCTCCGTTATGAGGGGTAGGGGGTTGCGAGGGAGGGTACGTGAAGTAAGGGGCATTTGGGGGGGGGTGAGGAAGGCTTAGCGTGGAGAGCTACTGAGTTCCTGAGGGCCTCTCCCTATGTGGGAAAGGGTGTGTTGAGAATAGGGCGAGAGAGGAAGGAGACACGGTCGTCTTTTTGGTGGGCGGATGGGAAATTAAAAAAAAACAATGGAAGAATCGAGTCGGGGGTGGGGAAACAAGAAGGATTGTGTAGGGTGAGGGGTAAGGGAGGGGCTGGAGGTATGGGAGGGAGGTTGGGATGACGGAAACCGGGGTAGTACCCTGGCTCAGGATGAGAAAGATATATAATATTCCACAGGTGGAGCGATGCGGTGGCGGGATGAATTAACGGGAGTGGCGCGAGAGAGGAAGCGGGGCAGGGTCAGGCGGCGACCCGGCCGAGTGCTGGATGACGGGGGTGTGTAGTGGATGGGAAGGGAGTGAGTGGCTGGGGCGACCGAGGGGGAGACGTTCGGTGGGGGAGAGGAATGGAGAGTGGGCGGAGTAGGAGCATGGGAGAGATTGATGCGGCGGGAGAGAGATGGAACTAAGATTGTGGAAATGGCATTTGGTCAAAGGGCTCGGTCGTTTGTAAATTAATTTATTATTGATTGATTTGATAAGCGATGCTCGCGCGAAGTGGATCGTTCTCGTGCAATTGGCAGTCGGTGGGGGGGGGGAGAGGGCGGGGGGAGTGGGCGGTGAAGGGGTGGGTGGCACGAGATGGGGTCGCAAGAGAGGAGCAATTTGGAATGGCGGAAATAAAAGAGTGAATCCCTAAATTGAAAACGAGAGCTTGCTCAGTAAATCGAGCCTCGTGAGAGCGGACGTAATTGGTTTAAAATGGTAGGTAGTTTGGTTTTTCCTAATGGAAAAACATCGTTTTTTATGAAATCATCGATTCTTTTTTAGCTCGCAATACAATATTTTCACCTTTCTGGAAATTTGATAAAAAAATTTCCAACGTTCAACTTGGTGAAAATTGTGATTGGTTTCAACAAACAATTACGAATTATCATGAGAGTTTTGGTGTAGGGAACTTAAATAATAATCTTAATGTTTATGCCACGAGCGATGGTTTACACGGTTCATCCTTAGGTCGTAAAACATGTAAAATGATATAAAAATAATTATTCAATGGTGCAGATGTAATAATTGTTAGTTCGCCCATAATTATTTGTCGCCTCATTGGTATGTTCACTAAAAAAAGAAGCTGAATATACATTTTTGAGCTAGGAAAACACTAGGGGCCAAGAACGATGCGAACGATGGAAGTTGTGATGTAATTTTATAAATTACATCGCAACTTCCCAATTAAGGGAACGTACTTTTCTCCGTTTAACTAATTCAGCAAAGGAAGATTATATATATTCTACACAAATTGCATTACCCTTTTCACCTTTTACCTTCGATTAAGGCACACATTAGGGTTTGGATTCATGCAATGCACCTTTTGTAATAAGGCATTATGATGCCCAGTTTCAATACACCGAATAATATACCAATCTTCGAATGATATTTCTTTTTTGTAAAATTAAAATTTCAATCTATGTATGAAGTATAAAAATATAAATCTTTATATTTGAAATCAGTAAAGATTTTTATAGGGAAAATTTAATGTCAGCGTTATAATTCTACATAAATTGTTAATAAATAAGGGGTTCCATCTATATGATTGTGTGAATGACAAATAACTGGTTTAAATAAGCACTTAGCGAATAATTATTGTCATATTTTGTAAGTGTAGGTCGTAATACGGTACTCGGTAAATCATTTTGACTACACAGTGTTGAACCTTGTTTGATTAAACATATTATCCAGAAACCTTTATAAAATCCGATCCATATTTAAATTTCTCATTAATTTCTTCAAACTTCGGAAAAAACTTAATTTAAGGAAAATATGAAGCCCTTTCACATAATTAAGAATTCAAGTTGAATTAATCGAAGGCAGAATTCCAAGAAGCGCCGCATAGAGTTTAACCAAGTTAGAGAGTTTCCGGTGCCTTATAAAATGTACTCTCCTCTGTCTTCTCGGATAAAGTTGTCGAGGGCATCGAAACGCATGCCCTAATTTAAAATAACTTTGTCGAAAGAGATATTCCATATTTTTCTCATATTTGGAAAAATAATTTCCACTGGAGAAACTGCATGAGTCAAAAAAGTTATTGGGCAAAAGTTGGTCAATAAAGTCAAGCTGGAACATGCCCTTGCTCGTTTTTGTAAAATGAATCCATATACAAATTAACATCGATGTTTTAGTGGTTCTTATGGATAATTATGTATTCCCAATTAATGATTTATTTAAGGTATAAGAGATAAAAAAGCTAAACTAATTTAGTTAGTCATTGATTTCCTTTCATAAGAACAACAAACTTTTAATTACATTTTGTTCGCACTAGAGACTTTTTGGGAAACATACCACGCCTTTTCTCGGAGTGCCTAACATCATCCCTGAAAACTATTAGCGAGCAGATAACCGGAAACCCTTGCTAAAGCGAGTTTTTATTGCAATTAGTGTTCAGATGTCTTCGAATTTCTGTTGGTTTCTGGTGGGGAACTTGAAACTTGGTTTCTTCTGAAAATTCACTTATGTAGTATACCCCTAGGATACTTCCGAGGTGGAAATGAAGCACAGTCGATTGTTGGAGAAGTTGTACGGGAGAGGGCTAACTTTAAAGTTTCAGTAGAAGGCTTAAAAGGTTTTGTGAAATAAAACGAAGAACATTTTTAGTAGATGAACAGTAAAATTTGCTTGGCTGTAACAAAGTAATCTATTTCCTATTTGATCCCTGTCAATTAAAGAAATTACTGCCGTTAAAGAAGGCGTTACCCTTTTCTTGTGTGAGGAACGACGTAGTTATTTGCATACCATTGGCTCTCCTAAAAAATTAGTCGTGAAGCTGTAAAAAACCAGACGTATTTATAATTTTATTAAAATATTTTCAAGTTTCCTAATCGTTGCTGAGCTGAACTTCTGCCCGGCTGTCTCACGTACTTCTAAAAATATAATTCCAATCCACTTAGTTTTTCTAAAACAATAAATTTTTGGTTGCGATGGAGTAGGTGTTAGAACGTACAAATACTATTTCTATGACTAACGATTGTCAGAACTGTGCGTGACCAAAGGGAAAATCCTCACAGATATATGTGACTTACTTGTTGAACCTCCTGTTTGTCCCAGGAATTCGAAAACTTTGTAAATCCCGTGAAAAATAAAACATTAAGTTAGCCTGCCGCCTAATCCCAAAGGAAACCGTTCATTTACTGCCTCATCTGTCGGCTTGCCTTGAGGGAAGAAGAATATCATGGGGGCTAAAAGAAAACGACATCAAGGCCAAGTGCACGTAAGCACTCTGCCCCGGACAAGAACAGCGCTGGAATTCCAGTGTAGGCTCGGAAAGTAAAGCCCATTGAATTAGAGTGACCCCTGTATTCAGAGCTTAGCGTGGGTCTTAAATGCACGCGAGACTGGAGAGGATCTGCTTAGATGGGAAACGAAGTCGGCTGGAAGGGCTGAAGGGAGTTAGAGATGGATCGGGTGGGGGGGGAGGAGGAGAAGATGGGTGGCAGAGATTACGCCCGACGGAGAATCGAGGGGGCAGGAAGGGGTGGGAAAGGGGAGGGGGTGGGGGTGGGAGGAAAGGCGCGGAATGGGCGCGAGTTTGTTTGTTTAATGGGGAAAGAGGTCCAGTTGGCCCGGTTTATAAGGAAGCAGCAGATGGTTGGCGAGTGAGATGATGATGATGTACTACTACGCTTTGAGGCCCCCGCAACTAACCAGCCTCCCGTCCCTCCGCGCTCCCCATCCCCTGTCTCCAAAACTCCCTTCCCCCCATCTTCACTACTAACTCCCGCCCCATCTTCGAGCGCGGTTGAAATACACCCCGCCGCCCGCCCGTCCTCGCGCCTTCATTCCCCCAATGTTCCACCGACCTCACTCCCAATCCCCCCCCTCTCTCTCACCATTTCTCACTCCCTCTCTCTTTCTCTCACCCCTCGGGCCCTAACCGCCCTCCTCCCCCGCACACCCGCATCTTATCCTCGGGTCGAGATGGGCGGAGGAGGCCTCCCATGCCTCCAGTCCCAATATTCCATTATTTCACTTGGG
Source organism: Hetaerina americana (assembly GCF_022747635.1). Lineage (NCBI taxonomy): Eukaryota > Metazoa > Arthropoda > Insecta > Odonata > Calopterygidae > Hetaerina > Hetaerina americana. Next base: position 42,594,866 of record NW_027286763.1, read on the forward strand.
ACTAAAGCCAGGCATTATTCTCCGCTTCCGCCCAGGAAGATCAGACGTCTAGTAGGAAGGGTCGAGGGGGGGGTAGGGTGTTTGATGGTGGGAAAAAAGGGTTTCGGTGAATGTTTTGACGCTGATCCGTTGCTGAGACGCGCGCGGAGGTTTTGACGCCTCATCCGAAATAGAACGCGCTTTCGGCGGAATAAGGGCGGACGTGAATGTGATCGCTGAAGTTTCTCTCTCTTGATGTTTTTTATGTGCGTGGGAGGGAGGAAAGACGGCCGAGGGTAGACGAGAAGTTTTTTAATCTAATGGACTGGAGGACTATAATCTCCAGCCTCTGTTTCGTGCAGTCACTTCGGATATTAGGGCGTTGATTGAATCAATAATCTCCGATTGAAAGCCGTTTCCAGATCGATGTATTCCAACGCTTCCGGCTGCGGAGAAGCCAGCAACATCCAACGGTCCCGCGATATGTTAGGAGGTTCATCCGGTTTGAAGCGCCTTGAAACGCAGCGTGGAATATGTTTGGTAGCTGAATGGTGACCTTATTTTCATTTTAGTGAGGCTGGGATCCTCGCACAACGTCTGGTACACATTAATTACGAGACAGTCATATATTGTGAAATTAAATGGGCATAAGGTGAGTTAAAATGTTAATCAGGACCCAAACCTCATTAAAAGTAATACTAGTACACATGTAAAAATAAAAATGATCGATAAATGCCAACTAATAGCTATCAACCGTCACTTATAACATGTGCGCATTAGAGACTGTAAGTGCTTGACTTGTACGTTTCACCCAGTCTTCCAAACTCAACTCTTGAACAGCCGTCATCTTGTAGGTTTGTACGTGAATGTCAAGTGTGTAAAATTCACCTAACCGTTCTGGGTGATATTCCAAGAGAAGCAGCACGTTTCCGCGCAGAGCGCGATGGAGATTGTTCAATGGATGCTCTCTTTGCTACGATGTTTTCAAGTGTCCGTACACGTTTTGGTCGCCCAGCTGGTTTTCTAGAAAGTACAGATCCTGTTACCCGTACACTATTAATCCATATCCTAATGGTTTTAGCTTCAGAAACCCTGTCATGACGAGTCAAAACAAACCGCCTTCAAAACGCCTTCTACGTCGCCACCACATTATCGAATTTATTTAAATAATGTTTCTACGACAAAGCCTCGGTGCTCACCAGACCACTGCACGGTAATTACTAAAAATGGTATTGCTTCCTTTTGCTTACGCCGCTGCTCCTGCTCCACTAATTTACCTGCGCGCTCTTCAGTGATTTTTTGAAACTAGGAGGTCAATTCTGTCTCACTCTGTATAAAAACCACAGTCTGCACACTGCCACAGCAGGATGCATATTAAGTGTAAGGACGACCCCAAGGCCGTGGCTCTAGCCCTACCGACCACCATGCTAGGCCGAAACGTAGGTCTTAAGTAAACACTCTTGACAGCCCTCAAACCATACAATTTCAAATTCTGGAATAAATTTTTCTCTTCCACAATGACACATATCCGCTAAAAATCCAGAATCTCTCATTTAATTTTTTAAGAATTTTATTTGCTTGTTTGGCGATGCTCTGATCTCAGAAACGCTTTGTCATGCCTATTTATACATTCCGAATAGAATAATATCTAGTTGAGAAGTTCATATAACGAGTGCAGGGCAGGTGGTAGTCCAGTCGGTTGAGCGCTGGGATACCGACTGAAGGCCTGGGTCCGATCCAAGGGGACGCCTCTTGGTACCCTCGGCTCCACTCAAACTGTGTGATTTTTCGGGTACCAGATCTTCCTGGGGAACCACAATCGGCAAAGGAAAGGAACTGGGAAGTGCGAATTTCTCTCCTCATTGCCCCTATTAAAAGTCAAGCTCCACCATTATCTAACAAATCGACCTTCGGGTTGTTAGCTTTGGTTTTATCATGAGTACAAGAAGCCAAATCATGTCACTTGTTAGATATAGTGTTGCAAGGGAACCTTGGTTTGCTTATTAAATTATATTTTATGTCAACTGTATTCCATTATGTGTGGCGACCTTTTAAATGGTGAGGCAATTGTATGGTTAAAAACAAAAATTTTATTGACAAGGAACCATGAAAATGTGCGTTACGATATTTGCATAGCGGTTCTTCTTCATAAATCAGTGCTTGACTTAATATTTATTACATTGTCGCGATATACTAATCTGCTCTTATTGGGATATAAATATAATGCCGATGTACTTATCCCATATTGCAGATACATATTGAAAATATATTTTTATATTCCAATGAGAATTTCATCGTGAAACGCAAGTCATCGTATGCATCCTAGAAATAAAATGTTCATCGGTTAGGTGTTTAGATGTTAGAATGTCAATTATACTTTGTAAGGGTGGGAAGAAAACGTATTCCGAATATTAACTAAAGGCTTACCTTAGGTCGTGGCTAATGAAGATTTGAGCGTCCTCATTAAATATTGGATCTGACCATTATTTTTCGGTGGTTTTACGAAACGAGGGGATCGCAGTAACAATTTTTTACATCCAGAATAATTCCCACAATTTAATCATCAAGAAACAAATCTAATAGAACATCTGTGTAGACGATAGCTTGGTGCGCTTCATTTCTTCAAAATCCAATGCTCTAGGGTAGACTGTACTTACTAAAATTGAGAAAAACTAAGTCTGAGACCAAAGAAAACATTTAGAAGATGCTAGTATCCCCCATTAATAATGTATGTTGCCCTTGTTCAGTTATGAAATTCTGAATTATAAGTTATGATTTGTATGACATTACCATCTACTGTTTGACTAAATTTTTTTCGTCATATGATTCAGTGTTTTCTTCCTCTTCCAATGCTCCTTCGTAATTTTCGGTAAAAGAGGTAATTAAAATTCATTGAACCTTGAACCCCCAACAATACTTTATGAAACATTTTGGGAAACACGAGTTTGGATGCCGTGTAGCGGAGGGATTGCGACAAGAGAGGGTCAGGGATGGTATTAATCTCTCCATTACACAAGCCAGAAAGAGACTCATAAATTGACTTCGAATCATTCAAACGGATGCATGGCCTGGTAAACCTTTATACAAGGTCTTCCCCAAAAATAAGTACGATGATTTTTTCCTACACATGCGTACGGCTGGAGTGGAGCGATTTGTAGCGGGTAAGGTGATGAAGGCAACTCAATCCGCGTCAGTTGTCTGTAGGATCGTTGATCGCTGTTAAACTGACCCCTGTTTGAGGGTCGCGTCACAGGTTCATGGTTTTACGCAATACCATATTTTATTAAACTCGGGCTTCAGTTCCGGCAGAGCAGAGAGGGGGTTGACGACGAGGAACGCCCTGAACGTCCGTCAGCGACAAAGTGCGACGAAGATGCGCAAAAAGTGAGAGACATGCTCAATTCCTATCGACGCCTGAGTGTCAAAATATTAGTAGAAGAGTGCAATATTCCAAAAAAATAGTGCATTCAATTCTTGCAGAAGACTTAGCCATGAGGAATTGGTGTGCCAAGATGGTTCCCAAGGCCTTTTCGGAAGATCAGAAGGCTGCTCGTGTGACAATCTCGGGTGGTCTCTTGGACCACTGTTAAAGTGACCTACAGCCCCGATGTGGAACCGCCGGAGTTCCGTCAAGGTGCCGCCGGCAACTATTTTGGAACGCTTTATAACGTCCAAAGAGGCTGTGTCGAGGAGTCTGATATTCCAGTGTAAGTTTTCCAGGAAGCCTACCGCAATTGATAGGGGCAATGCTTGGTCGATGCAAGAAGGCGCTCTTTGAATAATTTTAGTAATTTAACCTTTGGGCTACAAAAAAAAATTTCCCGGATGATTTCTGCTCATTTTTGCGAAAAACCCTTCATGACAGTGACGCTGTAGTTCCTCAGGAAAATTTACCTTAATCAAAATTCATTCATCAGCGTTGGAAATGTGTTAGCCTCAGCACCAATACCGTCTCAAATTCAATTTCCATTTAAATTTACTAGAAGAAATTAGATCAGTCATCATACTGCAGGGCAAGAGACAGGGGTAGAAGGAAAGAATGAGGACCAATAAACTTTTTATTATTACTTTACGAGCGCCTTCAAGCATTACTAATTTTATTTTTTGATATTTCGTATTCATAGCCAAATCATGACCTGGGAATTATTGTGGCAAGTAGGCCAGCGAACGGCGTCGTCATTGAATAATCCCTTTTCCTTGCATTGTATCCCTTGCAGTTTTTGTGCATCCAGTCAAGGTTTATTCCTCTACCTAAAACCCGCGTCATTCATATGCATTAGTGGACGAAGCCACAGCAACACCGAGGTTTGCAAAAGCACTGAAACGTCAAAAAAGCGTGTTTGCGCAGTTCGCAACTGTTCTCACGTGTGCCCGTTTAAAATTTTCAACTTTTTTCTCTCCCCTTTCTGAAATATTCTGATGCCGGAGGCTTTAATGCCATCCGGCTTTGGATGATAAAGAGAATTGGATAGTAAAGGAAGTGGTATTCACCCGTTGCTGAAATGCGATTGATATAAAAGATATCTTTGAACTCAAGCTAATACCTTTGAAATTGCTTTGGATATTTGAAAGCTTTAAGATTTAACTCCTTTCTGGTGGAAATTTCAACGCTGGAATGTTATCGGACATGATATATTTTCCGGAAGATGTAATAAAATATTAGTGAGTATAAACAGTAACGATCTCATTCATTGATCATCTCGGTCATAGTCTTGTCCTATACATATATTAAACCAGTGAATAATTGGAAATAATGCACAAAAATATTAGCTGTCTTTCAATTTATAAGGCATATTTTCTTGTCGAAAGTGTTTTTGAGGTTGTTCATTTATGCTTTTCGCTGAATGCAAAATTTCAACGAGAGGATATATATTCCGTATCAATTTCCTCTTTTTCCATAACCCTATCTATTATTACAAGGATTTCGTTTTCCATTAAACTGCTGCAAAGGCAGGTACTCAAATTTAACGCAGTATTATTCCTTTTTAAATTCTACATGAATGGAGTTAATATACTACTCTCAAATTTCATTAACTCTGCGCTTAGAATCAGAATAAAGCAGATTTTTAAGTATAGAAATGTGTACTAGAAGTTTTAGGTTAAATACATCACACAGAGAATTTCGAATTTCAACGTTTCCCCTTACATTTTAGCCTCTATTTTTGACACCATTTTAAAATCCACGCGATCGATAGCTGTCTCAGAAGTCTTCTCGTTCTCCATTAATCCATTTCCTGTTTTTGCGCTTTCGTTCAAAGAATGCCAATCAAGAAGAAGCTATCTATATACGATGATGACGATGGCTTCGAAGTAAAGGATTGAGAAGGAAGGATATATAGGTTACTCGTTGCCCTGAAGTTTATATCGGACATCAGCGTCGAAAGCTGGAGAGTAGAGGTTTTCCAATTAAAAAGCTTTCAGGAAGGAGTGTCTCTTAAAAATCAATTTCGCACTTTGGCCATTTAATAATAATGCTGATAATGTAATTAACTATAATGTTCAATAGGAAAGTAATTCATAATATTTCGCTCATGTGGCTAAACTAAATATTAATTTATTAGTTACTATATAGGTATCTGATATTGTTACGGATCGTGTTGGAAATATAGTCAAAGCACCGCGCTATGCGGTTTCGCAGCATTATTTAAATCGAAAAAAGTTCAAACTCCTACGTTATAATCGGGAAACATATTATTTTAAATAGTGTTTTCAGTATTATCAAACTTTTGATAAGAGATGCTATGCCAATTCCATCACCAAAATTCTTCCCCACTTCAATAATGCGATAAGCTAAGCAGGCGAGATGCAGAGCTAATAGGTAAGGAGGAAAACTTTGGATCCATATTATACGTAAAACTAGCAACGAACTTCATTCAATGCGTAACTAGTATGACAATTAACACAACTCAAGCCTTGGAAAATTTCCCGTGAGTTTAATGCAATCGTGATAAACATTTAATATCCATCAAATCAAACAAAATCCACTCTCATAATCACTACACATTTTTTTCTGCGAGGGCATCGTATATTGTAGTTTTAGTTACCCATTGGAGTACTTTAAGTGTAATGATAATAGTGGTAAAGCTATTGTTAAACACCGAGTGAATATTTGCTATAATGTAATGTGTTTCAATTTTGCCTTGTTCCTGAGTTATAACTTGGTCTTATGAGTATGTTTGAAGACCTTAAGGAGGTTATCGCTAAGCTTATGCTCCGAAATGATGTAAACTTTATGGATATAAACCTATGGAGTAGAGGTAACATTAAGTTTAATTGACCTAATAGACAGAAGTAATTGAGTATTGCAATTAATTGCAATCGGGACCGTAATATTTTTCATTTTTAGACAAATATTTTTTCTACTTATAAACGTTTAATGCACCCAACAGTATTCGAACTCGCGGAAGAGTGTTTGTCTAATGCTAGCAGAAATGTCTACGAAAGGTCAATTCATATCCTATAAATCTAGTGTGGTAATGTTATTTTTTACAAATATGATATTACTTCACTTGCAATCAGAAGATAAAAGCTAGGTAATGTGCAACCAATCTGGAGAGGGTACACATATTTATGGCTTACAATAAGAGATGCGAACATTTCATTTCACTTGAGTTGCATACGACAAATTATTCACGGAACAATAAGCTCAGCAATGAAATAGTTCATATTTTGTATTGAGCAAATGGCAACATAGAATCACAAAATAGATATTCCAGCAATTGTACCGAATGGCCCTCATTATTTGCAATGAGTCGGTGTAATAGGTGCGCTGTATGTCTCTTGTAAATATTTGGGTTTATTTTTTACCACTATTTTTAAGAAGGCCCGTGCGCAACGTAAGCTGCGCATAGTCGTCACGTTGACCCAAGAGCGGCCCCAGCGGTTGGATTCCCCATTCCCTTCAAATGTTCATTCGATGACCGCCGTTCTGCATTGCCCGGGGAATATTATCCGCGGCACTATTCTCACATTCCTAGACATTCCTTTATTCTTTGTTTTGTCTTCTTCCTACCCTTGCTTGATAATTTTGCCTGATTAAAATAAGTGGCATCGGGAATTTTCATTCTTCCCGGAAACCCTGATCAAAATAAATATTATACTATTCGTGTGAATTTTATTTCCTTTTTCACATACGCTTTCGCAGCAGTTGACAAGCCTATGACCCCCAGGCCCCTTATCCAGTATTATATTCCACACTGGTCTCGACAAATTAAATATTCTTTTAGTTTCTGCCTATGTGAAGATCAATGAATTTTCCGCCAAAATCCTATTTCATTGCGAATATGTGGCAATGCTGAAAACTAAATGGCCATATGGAACGCAAGTATTCTACCCTTTAGATATTTCTCGCTTCTCTAGGCAAAATATAATAGCACACACTTTTGCTTGAGTATATGTAAGCATTAAATAAGTTGTAGTATGTATCAGCAAATTCAAAACATATAATTAGTGTACGTACTTTTCTGATTAGCTTAACAATGCTAAAAGAGTTTTCTGTTTTATAAGATATCTATCGCAGAGTTACGACAGCTATATTCTACCTATGATTCTCTCTTCTAGAAAGTCTGTAGAATGTCTTCATTTTGATAAGTTTCCTTTGATACTATTAGTTAGAGAACGAGATGAGATTGACCTTTATTACTTAAGGCTTCTTCCATTTCTGATCAGGTAAAAGACATCTAAACTCTGATAAAATATAGCTAGGATAAATCTTTTTTTTTCTTTTGTTTTCTCTCACCTTATCTTTGTACTCAAAGTTATCTTTGTTTGCTATTAAATTTTCCTTGAAGAATAATTGTAAATTTTGCTAGAAGAAACAAGAAATTAAGCATTGTTTTTTCTGAGTTATGATATGAAAAAATACGTTTTTTTTCATTACGAAAGGAACAGTAGGAGACATCCATAATTTCTTAATATATTGGGTACTAAATTAAATCGGATATTCATTTTTGTATAATTTTATTCAATAGGTTTTCAGAGCTGTATTAAGTTTAACTAAAAAAATCAATTGATTGCAATATTTTCACTTTTCGATGTTTCTATTTATTTCTCTATTCCTATAATACATACGGTAATAGGAAGATCTTTATTTTGTATTGCCTTCTCAACCTATAGAAGAAACACCTAACCATAACTCTTAACACACAGACTGACTCCACAAATCTCCCGGTACGCATTTCATAATTTATCAAAGGGAATCAGCGTAGTATTTTTCTTTGAAAGTTCCGACTGGGCATGTAATAGTATCATTTGAGCACCAGAAAGGTTTTTTAATAGATTAGCGCAGATATTTCTCCTTGGATGCTAACTCCAGTTAGAAATGATACTGTTAGATACTGTTAATGCACATCGTAGCATTTTGTAAAATGGGATGAAAAGTTAAAGCTAATGACCATATTTTATGGATTTTCTAGAGATTTCTCAATCCCATCCAATTCTTTCCTCCAATATTCCATTGAGCTGGTTGTAGTGTATTGGAAGTGGGCTCCGATGACAAAATATATTGCTCGGAAAAACTCTTCCTGCTACTTCGTTCATCGCAACCTGATATGTTTGTCCCGACTGTGATAAGTTCTAGAACTTGCATGTTGAGATTGTTTTGAAGAACGTTCCAGGTTATCTAGTATTCCATTATGGGCATCCAGCGATTGCAAGGAGAGCACCTGATTCTAATGGAAGGAATATGAATCATGGGAGTTTGGTTTAAGTTGTTCCTAATCTTTTCATTAATATCTTTTTTCATTTTTACTAAAAATGTCACCATTTATAATCCCCATTTATTATTGTTTGAACAATTTTAGATGAAATATCGATAGGCCTAAAATGTAGAGCAAACAAAATGGAAGGAAACTCACTCGAGAATTAGAATTTTTGGTGCCATAACCACCTTATTCTATGGAAGGAAATTACATATGAAGAACGTTGCTGTGCCACCGAACATTATAATTCTCTGGGATTATTTCTTATGGTGTGTCTTCTGGGTGTTTTGTTTTCTTGTTTTTGTCACACTTTAGGCATTAAACTTTTAAACATCGTTTCGTGAGTTTTTTCGTGCGCGCAGTTCCATCATACTGAAAAAGTGTGCTCTTTTGAAAGTTTGGTGAAATTAATTTTGAGTGAATTTTTCGATATTGAAGTGCTCTCCAAGAGTTTTTATGCGCCACTTTAACAAGCGTTTTCCGGAACGAAACGAAAATAATTATTGTTTTTCTACGACTCTTTTCTAATTTTCTTAAATGTATTCCGATTTTACCAACAATTTTTCTTTTATTTTTTACAATAAATATATTTAATTATTTTTTTGCGATTTCCTTTCTAGCTTTTTCTAGTCATTTCTAATGTATTTCTTCTGTTCCTCTAATTCTTCCATTTCTGTACTCTTACCAGTTGACAAAGGTATTCTTTAACCTTGTCCTATTCAAAGCGCATATTTCATAATATTTGTGATTCCTAGGCACAAACACGCTTAGAAGATTTAGCAAACTGATAACTTTATTTCTAAATCTGTTAGCAACCTCCAATTAAACCATTTATGAATATATTTGATATAATTCCTTATTTTCTCGTATTTCTCATGTGTATCTACGCCTGTAATGATGCTTGAATCAAGTGTTTATCACTATTAAAGCCTTTATATTGCATTGCTAAGATTAACTCAGCTCTGTCTTAATTAATTCTTAAGCGCAAAACTATTGCCTAACCTCCTGTATTCTGTCTCCACTAATATGGTTCAAGCCCAAGGTAGTATCAAATATTTTTACCTATGAACGTTCACAATTATTTTCAATCAGATTCACTAAATATGACTACCTGACTATACGTACGAGTACCTATACTGGGTGTAGGTATGTGTAGGGAGCATACAAATCAATTTTCCTGTAATAGGACTCAATTTTTAAAATGCAGTTCAACTTTCTGTATACATCATCAATAATTTTACCAAATTGAAACCTTATCTTCAAAACCTGAAACACCTGTATCCAACGTGATTGCGGCTACCTAAATCGGAAATAGACGCTGTGTCAGGTACCTAGCCTTCGGGTTGATTACTGTGTTTATGGTTCTTCTATAGGGCTTAGTGTTAAGTGAGCCCTAGCCACATCTAGCAAACGAACCTTCGGGTACATTACTGTGCTTTTTATAAACCTTGATTGCTGAAGAAATCGGCCGGCTTGAAAATTAAGGTGAGATGTTATAGGCAGTTAATAATTACGTCCTTCATTCACATACATATACATATAACGCAAGACTTAATCATCTTGAGAATACTATTGAACGCTATTGACATTTCTTTGTGGGCATCAAACCCTCATTACTTTGGGAATACTGCAATTACTGCGAAAGAGATAAATTAAAAAAATGACAAACCCTTAAATACCATTGGCTATCTTGTGAATTACTTACCGTTTTTTTCCGAAGCATTCATTTAAATTAAACAGCAACTGAGTTTAACTGTTTTACATAAAATTTTATTACTTCATCGCACTGTTTTGACCGTGAATGCTAGGGTTTTAAAATGAATATAAAATAACTTTAAATTTAATACGAAGTCTCCTTTGCACAAGTAGGTCGATCTGAACGAGAGACCGTGTTGAACCCGGCGGAGAGTGACATAAAATGTGTCATACACGGTGCGCCGAAATCGCAATTAACCCTATGGCTGGCACGACCTGGAAGAGCGTGTAAGGGAAGCGTTTGGTCCAGGGAATACGCCGGTGACGGGGCGAGGGGCCTTTCGGGGAAGGTTTAATGATGAGGGGGAGGGGCTTGGACTATTGGTCTGTGGGACGGTGAGGGGGGAGGGGGTGAAGAGAAGATGTCCGATGATCGTTTCTCCCTTGTTTTCCTTGGAGGGGGAGGGTTAGATGGAGGGGTAGAGGAGCGGTCAGGAGGACACGTAACAGGGTCGACACCGTTCGCCGAATGTTTACCGGGCACCGCTCCGGCATCGACCGTAGCGGTGCCGTGCCCTCTCTCGCGCACGCAAGCATTAACAGAATCGGACGGGCGGCGTTGGAGGATGGCAATCAAACAATCCTCATCCCATTCCCATTACCCCCTTGAAATCCTTCTCCCCTCGCCTCAAGAGATTCGCGAAATGTCCATCGAGGGGACTTGCCAAGGTCCCGGGGCACTTAAAATCGCTCCTCTGACCTCCTACAGCTACTACTGCCAATCATCCCATTCGGCTGGAGAGTGCAGCGGGGACAATTCTACCACTCCTGAACGGTATTCAAGGAGAACGGGCTCTCAAGGGACTTAACGCTGAGGAAGCATCGCTTTTTGAGCATTCTGAGGTCTTGCGAATGCGAATTCGTTTGGTAGTTAACGGCCACTGCCAAATCAGAAAGTATGTTCATTCGGTAGGGAATCGATTTCTAGTTTATCCATTCGTAATGGGTTACTCCATCGTTTAAAAATCTCCCCTCCGGAATGCCCTCCTTCCACAATGCCCTTACCGATTATTTTGAGTCACTTTGGTGGATATCGTAGCTGATCTTATTTATTTGGTATATTGACGCATAAAAAGCCTGATGTTCTGGCACCCCGCGCCATATGCTAGCTTGCGATTTTTGTGTATGTAAATTTTTATCATTCGGAAATTGATTGACGTCGGATATACTTGTCATCTCTGGATCATTGAGGAAAGAAGGCTGATGCGCTTTAGTTGACACACTCACTCAAATATATATCCACATACACACACACACACACACACACACACATATATATATATATATATATATATATATATATATATATATATATATATATATATATGTGTGTGTGTGTGTGTGTGTGTATATATATATATACATATATATATACATATATATATATATTTTTTAATGTATATATATGTGTGGGTCGCGGTAGTCCAGTGGGTAGAGTGTTGGACTACTGACCGGAGGGTCCCGAGTTCGATTCCCGGGCGAGGCACTCTGGGCACCTGCAGCTCCACCCAAGCTGAAGTGATTTTTCGGGTACCAGGTCTTCTTGGGAAACCATAACTGGCACAGGGAAAGGAACTGGCCCTACCCTGATGTGTAAATTTTCCAACGCCTAGGGCTTAGTACTGGGTGATCTCTACCATCATCTACTAAACCGACCTTCGGGTTGATTACTGTGTTATGGTACCAGGTATTATACGGTATATATGTATATATATACCGTTCGTCATATATATACACATATATATTATCTATAATTTTTGTGTGTGTGGTTATATTTTAATATTTAAACTCCTCTATTTATTTTCTAGCAAGTTTACTTTTATCAAAGGAAGGTAACTTATTCAGCAACAAATGATTGTTTTTATTTGAGATCATAAAATTGAGCACATTTTTAAAAGAGAATTTAAGTCACGCCTACATGTATTCATCTAAGAAACACTAATTTTACTTAGTTTAATTACTCTAATCAGTAACCGTATTCTTATAGGAAATTTAATATCATTTATTATCTTTAAATTTTCGTATAAAAACGGAAAATTCTCAATTAATTATAACTTTCGCAATGCCTTAATAACAGAACATTTTGCTTATTTTCTTTGCTTGCTTGATTAATTTACTTCGCCTATTATTTTACCCTACGCCATCGAAAAGCATATTTGATAAAAATAGAATTTAATTGGATAAGTCTATAATTTTTATTTTTGGAAATTCTACTCAGAACGTTTGATGCACCAGTGACAATCAATGGTTTTAATTTTGTTTCAGTAAATGGTGTTAGCGAAGAAAGCGTTCAGTTAATACCGATTACACGACTGCATCCGTTCATGTATATCCATCCTCATTATATGATTTGACATGCATAGAATATCCTACATATTTATGCACTGAAATATTTGATAATATCATCTATTCTCGGAAATTAATAAGCTAAGTGACCTCTGGCTTGGACCTGAAACTTTTAGTGAACTGGAAATTTTATTTGCTTATCTGAGAAACCGAGGTTCGTATGAAAATTCAATTTCTTTTGTCAGAAACGAGATTTTATCTTTCAATTTAAAAGATGGAAGAAAAACAACTTTTTTAAATTAGCAGTAGTATCTTTAATCAGGTGAATATTCATATTCACACATGTCTCTTCTTAGGTAACAATTGGTTTCCTAACTATTGGAATAATTCTGTTTTAAATATTGAAAATAAAAACACATTAAAGAAAAAGTTTGATTACCAGAATGTATTTTAACCAGCAAAGTACTAGTATCTATTGCATAGAAGTGTGTTACTGATGGATATTTTCAAGATAAAATGTTTTTGACAAAAAATGCTTTTATCAACATAGTGTGGTAAGTCCTGTGGACATTTCATTATTTTTTAATGTCAGAAAAAAGTAAATCTGAAAGCACAGAAAGCATAAAAAAGAGTGGCGTGTTTTCTGTAAACGGCCGTAAAATAATTAAAAGACTGTGTTGATGAATATCGAAAAATCGAAAAAAAGGGACGGTGCGACATTGCCCTTTGTCAGAGCTGTGTAATTTTGAGAGCCTCGCAATACTAACTTCTGCTTACCAGGTTTAACAAAAACCTTCCCTTTTGTTAGTGGAAGACATATTCATTTAACGGAACCGTTTATTAATATCGGAATGCGGTATAAGCTGTTGTAGTGAAAAAATTGCAAATTGTCATGAGTACCTTCGAGTGAAAAACGAAATTATTTTGTGAGCGTAAATTAATTAAAATTATGTTTACTCAAGAGAGGACGATCCCATTTTGAGAGCTGCAAACTCAGTGCGCACTCGAAATTTTCAGTTTTTCTCCTTCACCAAAGGACACGCATAAATGGAACAACGTCCTCGGAAAACGTGCTAATGAGTTCCTGGGATTGTATTGTGGTTTTCATTTCAGTACCGGATTGATTAAAAATTGAATCAGATGCCTTTCTTAGTTGAAATGGCTTCATGAACTATTTACATCAATTTAGTCTAACCACTTAAAGAAAAAAAGCGCATCTTATTGACCCCTAGAATTTTTCTCCTGTATACGTATTTTTAAAGGGTTTCATCGCGATCAATCTAATGATATGGTGAACGAAATCTTACGATTGCATTTACTGTTTGGAAGGAAATGACGAAATAAAAGTACAGGCTTAAACGGCTAGTAAGCAGTCACCTTAAACACACGTAGGTAGAGTCGTGACCTTCTCACCAGCCCCCCCCCCCTTTCAAGTCGTGATGCTTCCATCTTCCCTCATACAGGCCCAACTTAGTGGGGCACAAATTACTCGACGGCTTCGAATTTCAATCGGCGCCCTCGTGCCCGAATCATTCCGGTTGTACGGCGGATGATTGGAAACTGCCACCGGGAATCGCTTTCACCTCGCGAATCTCCCGTGGGCATGCATAAGCAAGTCCCCTCTTCCCCTCCCCAGTTCCCGAAGCCTCCCACTCGCCGGGGGGGAATCTAACCTTGGGCCCCTTTATGTACGCTCAATACTCCTCATTCATGTGCACTCATGACGTCCCTCCCGCAGGGTTGTGTGAGGGAGGCTTATGTACCGCGGGGTCGAAAGGGCGGGTGGAGGCAGAAGAAGTGATGCTGGGCCAAGATTGGTCCCTTCCGAGGGCGACGAGAGGAGCCACATCTCTCGCGCGGGAGGACGACGCCTAGGGGGAGAGGGGAGAAGCAGCAGATGGGGGGCTCCGCGCAAACACAAACTCCCTCCCCCCGCTGAAACCCCCTCTGCATATGCGAAACGTTTCTCGGAAGAGGTTTGGAGAGAGGCCAAATTGAAAATTCGCCATCTTCGGAAAAACAACACCACGGCGGCTATTATAGCAGGTATTTACTCCTTTCCGAATTCGCGCCTCACGGATTAATTTCCTGCCGCGCCGGGATATCAACGCCCACCCTTGTGCAGTCAAGGTTTTACGGCGGTTGATTAGGTTTTGATTGCGCGCCCGTGGTTTCCACAGCCTCAGCTGAGCTCTCTAACATGGAGCCCCGAGTGAAATTGCGCAAACCGTGGATAGTTATGGAAGCCTTGAAGGTTGTTAAAATAGGTTTAGGCTTTGGGGTTGCGTTCGCTGCCGAAAAGTTCAATACTGCATTGCTTTCGGAGTCGGATAGGTATGGATAAATTGGTAACTAATTATTTTTTTTCCAATACTATGTAGACCACGTGCACACTGAAGACTATGCACAGCTTTAAATTTCTATTATGAAAAAATAACGTGCTATGCATGGATGCCTTCCCTTCCATTAGCTGTTGGACACCTTAAGTTTCAATAGTTCGGTTGCCTCATCTGCTCTTCTCGTTAAACCTCCACGCTCCAATTCGTTCATATTTGATCTCAAAATAGGTTCTCTCGTTGCGGGTTGAAATTTTACGACTTTTCCTTGATGGCAGTATTAAAAGAGCGATATGACAGCAAAGAGCCTTAATTTCATTGAGGTAAATAAGTTTATTCGTTCTCGTAGTCTACTTCCTCATTTACTTTCGTTTTTGCTTGACCGAATGCTACAACATTTATGAATAGGGGCTGTAATATTTTCAAAAAGCTTAAGTGTAAATATTTCTAGGAATTAATATATCTCTGAAAGGTATAAAAATAGTGTAAATCGGGAAATCAAACTTCACCTTTCTTTTGAAGTTAGGATTATACTATCGGAATTAGTAAAATCCAATTATCTTTCAATAAAATCTTCCCGTAAGCGTCACCTTGCTGTTGGAGCAAATGTTCTTCTACCTGGCAGTTTCAGTTACGGGATGGTCATATTCTCTTAGCCTCAAAAGGAACCCAAATGCACCAGGAGGTGCCCGGGGTCACAAAATGCACCGCAGATCAAGTACACCTGAAACACTCTTCAACGCGCAAGTTAGGACTGTATAACAATTGAAAAATTACCAACACTGATACTTGAGCCCCGAATAATGACTTTAATGATAGTAATACCTATTATGTGTGAACATTTCATACAAATATTTTCTTTCTCCTGATTATTCGTACATTTGGTTTTACATATCTCTTACTGAGTTGGGCAAAGAGAGTACTTTCTTTCGTAAAACTCTACCTCTATGCATGAATATGGCTTGGCTTAAGGAAAATTCATTATTCCTTTTTCAAGTAGAGAACTACATAATTCTCACTAAAGTTGATGATAAATGGTGCTAGATTTTTGGAGAATTTTTCCAATAAATTCTCATGAAAGTTGATTTTTTTCCGGATTTATTAATCAGAGGCTAATATCACATTTCATGCACCTTCATTATCCCAGGTAATATTAAAAATGCCTGTTGTACACCTTTAAAACTTCATAGGGTGGCTCAGTGATTTTCCTGACTTCTTTTGTCCGCGCTTGAAATATGACTGCATCGGTGCAAACGTTTCTCAACAAACTCATCGACCCGATGACTCGACCCTTTTACTGCAGCAGTGCCTTCCGTTGTGAAAAAATTGCCAGAATATCGATTTATTCCAGGAACCAACTTCCCACTCTAGTGATTTATGGCGGAGAGTATTCTTTGAATCAAGCCCTAGAATTCTTCGACCATTTTTCAATCCAGGGGTGAGACCTCCAACAATAGATCATCCGACCACTTCTCTTTCACATTTAGCAAACTACACTAATGGTCCAATAAAGAGTGTATCGTTTAGAAAATCTATTATATCAATACATGCAGTAACAAATAATTGGAATGCACAGCACTGGTTTTACAATAGTCGTTAGTATGAGAAGTAGTACTTTCTTATATGGTTTGTCGAAGGATATCGGTATTAATACAAAAATGCTTGGAATCCCATTAATTTTTTAAATGCCATGCTTAAACTTTTAACTGTCACTATTTGTAATCCAAAAACGGAAATGTAGAAAATACCAAAATGATGGGAAAACTGATTTTGATTCATTTATCTTCTTTTATAGAAATAAAAATTGCAGGGAGTAATGTGAATTATTTCCTTAAGAATTATTCCCTAATTCACACATCATTGAAATGAAAAATCATCATGATTTTTCATTTAAGCAGGTTAATTGTCATCATAACATTTATTGAAATGATGTTTTCTCTTTTTGAGACCTACTCAATATCAGTGAAACTTGCAGTATTTATTTTATTCTGAGCTTTTTAGAGTGAATTATTTCTTTACGGCTCAGTTTACCAAATATAAGTTTCCGAGATGAGTCTATGATCAATTCCAAATAAAAATTAATAAAAACACAAAATTTCGAAAAGGATTCGAATCTCGGCCGAGGCAAATGATTTTTACTCTCTTAAGTTGTTGTATTGTAATATACATTTAGCCGATGACTCCGTTTTCAGTTACTGTCGCGGCATCTTTCGTAGTTTCTTGGAAACGTTTTAGATCGTTTTGACGATATGATATTTCTACCTTTTAGCCCAATACTTTCTATTTTTAACTATATCCTCGTACATGTATTATATCTTTATAGATTGAATCGCATCAGGCGGTAACCCAAATCATAAATGCTCACCCACTTGCAGGAGTGTTAGATCAGGCTGTAGTATAATGTATGTATGTTGAAATTGATTGCTAATAACAATCCGTTACCAAACCGGGGGTTGGTTTGAATAACTCAGTCAATACATTTAACTAAAAGGTAATAATGCGGAATGAACTCTGTCAAGCTACTTTCAGTGTATGTCCATTTCTTAGATATTGCTGCTCTCTGCTACTCAGGCAATTACTGCTTTCACATAATATATCTTTTACTTTATATTTGTACTTAACCGCGAAGTATAGCGATTATTCTCATGTACATATGGTATTTAGTGCGTTTGGTCGATTGAAATATACACCGGTCTTTTTATAAATGGCAACTATACGAATCTCGGAGCATTTGAAGTTTTCGTATTCGTAGTTAAATAGTTTCATCTCTCAAACCGTTGTCTTCTTATCTTCTTATGACATTTTAGTTTATCTGTTCTACATTATGGTTTTCCTTAAGCTCAAACGATAAGTCGACTTAAGATTAAGTAAGCGCTGGAAAATCGAGAAAAGTCAACACAAATGGCTCTTGTCCTCGGAAGTATATAGGACATGCTTGAACCACTTGCAAACGGGTGGGGCGAAGTATCAGCGTTGTTAACTCTTCAGATTATAACATACAGGATTATGAGAGTCCTATAATTAAGTTTCCTTAAGACCATCCAGTTGCTTCAACCAAACAACCTGGTCACTCCTCAATGTAGCATGATTTTTTAAACACGAGCCTCTAAATTTAAAGGATTACTATGTATCCATGACCGTGAAGGCATTTTATTATGGATCTTGCGAAAATATTAATTCGCAATTGGCCTTTCTAAAGCACTTCTCATTTATCAATTTATAATCAGCCGCAGTTGCGAAGACAAGAATAGTAAATATTCTGTATCGCAGAGAAACGATTGAGGTGAAAGAGCTTCCTATCACCCCAGGTTATTATTACTGATTATTTTCAAAGTGCCTTCAAAACTCTCGGAATTCGAATGCAAGAAGTAATATTAGACCTAAGCAATTTTTGACAAATCGATAAAGAGCATAAATACTTTTTTATTTCAATTGTATCATGCCTTTCTTTTTTATTATTTAAATAGTGAAGTTTGTTTGCTATAAAATACGCGACCGACGAAACGGAAAATTATTCAATCCCGATGTTATTTTTCAAGTTCCCTCTGGAGTACACTGTTCGTCCTCCTCTGCGTTGCTCACCTCTCCTCCTTAGTCGCCACCCTGCTCCTCGGCCTATGGGTCTTGGATGCATCTAAATTTCATGAGCGAAAAGACAAGAATTTTAGAATTTTTTATTGGGGTCTTCGCATAACTAATGCATCAGTGCAAACGTAAAAAAATGAAATCACGGATAGGCTTGAAATCTTGATCTATTTTAAATATGCCTCGTAGAAATTATTATAAACCACAGTGATTTGCAACTATGACAAGCACTTATGCTCGGTGTTCTCTCAGAATACTGTGGACATAGAGGTACCTACTCAGTCCTCACCTAGTCATCTTACTTGTCAGAGTTTCATCGATGGGAAAACTATGGATGAGTCCGATCGCCCGGTCAGCGTCCTAGACTGGAGGACGGCTGTTTTCTCAATAGTCCGCCATCGTCACACCCGATCCGTGATTAAGCACACAACTCTAAATTTTAAACTCTGAACGGCTCGCATCAAAAGACCGGCGCTCGCGGAAGGGAGCAAAAAAATGCTGCCATCAGTTCGATTGCCGGCGTTTATTGAATGAAACAAAAGCTTTCTTTCATCAAGAGGGACGATGGATCCGGGTGTCTGTGTACCGTTCGGACGATATGTGTTCGCTGGATGTTGGGGACAGTGTATCCCTCCATCCTGACGTCATTGTCTCCCTCCAGTGGAGCCACTCCCACTCCACACCCACCTCCTCATTCTCCGTCTCCCCCTCCTCCCTCCCCCACGAAACCCTGGTTGGATGTGGAAAGGCTGCCGGGCTCCGCGCGTCTTTCTGTTTCGCTCCGCTGGTGTACGTCCATCAATCCCCTCTTTCGAAATTCCGCCCGAAATCAATACACTTCCTCATTGATCCTTAAATAATGTATCGAATGCAGCCCAAATATTCTCCAGCGCTCGTCCACTTTCGCTCTGCGAGCGACCGCCTCTTTCCCAAGCAGCTCTCAATGCGTCCTCGCAGCCCTCTGAATACTTGATGACGCGCCCGTGGTGTGTGCCTCCCCACGAGGATGCTCTCAAAGCAGCCAGTATTTTTTTTTGACAATCAGAGGAGTAATCTCTCGGAAAAACAGCGTATAAATACCCTCTGGCAAAGAAGTTCACTTGTACAAAACCCCAATTACCAAAGGAACGAGCCTCACTGGCGAGGATCTTCGTGTGATACGGGATTGTAGCGGGATACGACAAGTTAAAACTTTAAATAAATTCTATGAAATGTACACTATTAGAGGGTAAGTTACTTGCGGTTTCGCGGAATTCGTGTCCTTGAGGTACGTTTATGTATACTGCCTTTAATGTAACGTAGTTGTGTGGGTGATTTAGGGTATCGAAACACGTAGAATCATTCGAAATTGGAAAATACTCCTTTGTAAATAATTTTCTTCGTTAGGGAAACATAAAACCACTAATCCAGGGATTAAATCCAGAGATCTAAATATACGGTATCATCTTAATGGAAATAAACACATTTTTTTGCTGATGAGAGAAGACACTTTGGTTTCCGATGTATAGAGTAGTTTTATTTCGACCAAGGTTTCACTACAGGGTAATATCTTCAGGTTACGCTGCAACGAAACCTAGGTCTTTTTTTAATTTACAATACAATTTTTCGATGAGGAAATTTACTTTATGTGTTTGTTATATATACATATACACATATACTTGCAGAACAGACTTTTCTCTCTACCGTTTTGTGTGCACAGTTCCTAAATGTTTAACTCTTCTATTCTGTCAAAGATGTCTCTTTATCTTCCTCCATTTCTGTTGAACTAACATTATCACCCCTTTACCAAAGATTACAAATCCACTCAATAACTTCTTTAAATTACTTCCTATAATAGTTTTCGTGCTTTTCCATTTTACCACAAAACTTACTCTCCTTTTAGTCTTCTTTAATTGTTGTTCGTTCTTCTTCTTCTTGGCCTGGAATATTTTCTCCACCAGTGTCCTGGCACAGGCACACCTGACTTTCGGTATAAATGTGTCTTCCCTGACCCATACGATGGTACGATATCTAGCTAAATCTCAGAGCTCAGTATTGTATTTGATGGAACATCTAAACGGAAATATTAAATGCGTAGTTTGATGTGATTGCACCTGCCTTACTTTTATTAAGACGCCTACATGAAGCCTCCAACTTATTGTTCCTAGTAAGACCTATTCTCGCAGTGAACTACAGTACGTCACTTTTCCGATAGTCGGGCTCCTATTAGATTACACATAACATCACCTACAGCCGTGATAAAATATTACGCAGCAAAGGAAAGCAAATGAATGAGGAGATGGAATAGGTCCCACTCGTATTGACGGCACGAATAAATCCTTGCGAAGCCATCATCTACCTTTATAAATATAATATTATAACACAAATTATAATACATATATGTATGTAAAAGTTGGTTTCCCTACGTTTCTGTTGCCCTTCTTATGTTTTCATTTCCGGTTTCTAGAGTTTCTGTTGTGTTGATTTCTTTCGAATGTTACCAAGTTTACCGAATGTTGCCATTATTACAATATGTTACCATATTTTAATCTTATATTCGTAATTTCCCTAAATATGTGTTTTTTATTCACTGAATGTAGTTCATTAATTCATTCAGATAAACACAAACAATGAAACTTGAAATTTTCCCAGCATTCCCCCTTTTCAGATTAGCAATTTCCAGGTTTACATTCTTCGATCGCATAAACAGTAGATGATGGTCGTAATACCTATATTATCATAATATTAGATTCTTGAAGATATATTTGAAATACTATATGATGAAAAAAATCAAAATTTCTGCCAGAAATTGTTTGAATCTCAGAGTATAAAATAAACTCTTGAAAATCAGTTTTCACTAAATTTGTGTTCATTTTTTAAACCGTCATAAACATTCCAAGGCTTATTGCTCTATCTTAATGAGCATTTCTCACCTAATAGTTTCTTATTCATATACATTTGACAATTTGTGAGTATTTAAAATTTTTCTATCCTACTTAATTTAATCTATGCAATTCAATTGTCCTCTCATCCTTGATTCTCGAGCTCTTTCCCAGTTCGTGAGTGCTCCTCAGCCATCGTTTTCATAATTCCTACCTACAGATGGTAACGTTGAGATAAAAGCTCAATCCATATAAAATGCTTAAGTACGGCTTTTTTCTTTTGAATCGGCTTGACTTTGCGCACGATTTAAATAGTGCATCCACCTTTTGCGAAAAGCAAGCTTTTTTCCGGCCGGAGTGAGGAAAGGAACTTAGAAGAAAAAAGAAACTGTATTTTTATCCAGGCAGTTCTGCGGGGAATAGAAAGGTGGATGAATGGTAGAAGCATACAAATCAAATAACGCGGCTACGTGTCTCCCCAATTTAGAAGTGGCTGTATGGCCCTTCTTATTTATTTACCCTTTTTTGAAGAACCCTCAGATCAGCTTCTCGCTAAGAAGTTAACCCATTTTGTCATAAAAGCATTCCGAGGGTGAGATTTTGAAAAAGACTTTCTCTCTTTCTCTCGTCCTACCTCTCCCCCTCCCCCTATTCCCCTCTTCTCTGACATGTTCAATATCGACAAAAAAGTTTAGAAAAAAGGATTAATTTTTGATGTCGGAAGAGAAGGGAGGGAGGTTTTGCGAAATGGCGTCGCCGGGGGACGAGAGAGAGCAGCTTCCTTTTCTTTCAGCGACTATTTTTTTTCCTTCGTCGTCATCCTTTCTACTGTTTTTTCTTCTCTTTTTCTCTACCTTCCCTCTTGGGCTTCTCTCCCCCCACCCGTCCCACCCCCATCATGCGCTTTTCCCACTCGTGCCTTCGGCACTCACCTGTCTCCTCCTCTTCCTTTCCTCGCTCCTCACGTAAGTACAAGATCTCTTATGTCTACGCCCCACTCACTCGGGCCGTCTCTTCCCGTCCTCCCGGTACACCGCTCCAACGTTCACGGCCGAACAGCTCTCTCTACTGCCGTTCCCACTTCTCCTGTGTGAACCATCCTTGGAATCACGTTTGACTCAATGGCTCCACACACGGATCAGCCCTTTGGAAGTTCTTCCGTCCTCTACCAGAAGGCTCTCGTCCATCTCCTTCTCATTGTCTCTCCGCAAAGTAAAACCGTCATCAATTTTCCTGCTAAGGGTGAATCAAAGTATTGTTGCGAGTTATTTTGCACGTTCATAAGTATTTTTTTCCCCTTTCATTGACATTTTGATGACTTTTGTCGTTGAATCTTTTCTCCAGCCGGTTAAAACATGTCTAGAGGAAGAATACATCAGCTCTTTCCACCCGACGTCGTCTGTTACGTCTTCTCAAAAATTTTTGTGATAGAAATCCTGAGTTTATGTGTCGTTTCTGACCTAGCACTTTATTTGAACCTTTTTGCAGTTTAAATAGATAAATTATTCACCGTAACTCTTCCGCATAAAAATGATATCTTCACTCATTTGGATATTGCGAAACATTGATTTCCCTGATGAAGTCAGGTAGGCTTAGTTTACAGTTAAATTCAACAGACATGTATTAGCGATTCATTATCACACTCATTCCGTTTTTAGTTCTTTTTTTCCAAGTAGTATACGTGTAATGATTCGTATTTATCCGCATAACTTCTATAATGCACGAAGAAATTATTTCATCTCCATTTGTTGCTATCTGGAAAACAACAAAGATATCAATAATGTTTGGAGAGCAATTCATAGCTATATATTGTAAAAAAATAATATTTCTCAAGAACTTGTCATGTGTGTTCTCTGTGCTACCACCTAAGGTTTCCACAACGCCACCATTCAGGATGTACATTTAGAATAAATATTTAAACCAACGACGATATAATAAATTTATTTCAAATATTTGCTCAAGATGGTGAAAAATAGTTGCTTTAATTTATCATCTAGAAGTTTATATGTGTATCGGTCAGCCCATTCTTGAAACAAAATAGCTTGATGAAGCCAAGACGCAATAAATATTCAATTTAAATCTAATTGAAATAGTTCTGGTTGAATAAAGGAGCGCCCTACTATTTATATTATAATAACCAATATGTAATCAATACTATATGGTACTTTAGATACCTTATTAGGTTGAACTTTTAAGTTTTTTCCATTGAAATTGTGATATGCGAATATGATTGCTGTATTCAAATTATTTCCTTCATTCTTTAATGTAGGAAAGTATCTTTCTTTTTTCAACGGAAAATTATGCTTTCATCGAGGAAAGCTGACGCTAAGTACTTGCAAGTATCGACTTACTGTCCTTATTTAATGAAAATGTGCGATAGGATAGGACTTTGGTATTACTGTGCTCGGCCACGTAATATCCTCAGAAATGAATAATGTCCCTACGATAGTCAATAAAAAGATTGCGTAAAGTGTAAATTTCATTCTCAATTACTTTCAAATATGTATAATATGAAAATCACAGGAATGATAAAGAACAGAAAGTATAAATCAGCGTGTTTCGGTTCTGGAGTAATGGACCTGGTTTCAAAGTAATTTATTGCCTTTCACGAAGTGACGAAGGAATTTTTCTAATAAATAACTAGCCAAATGTATATTCATAGGAATCAGTCATCAATCATTCATCAAGCATAGTGTACAATGGGGCTCAAGATATTATATTGTGTTGAGAACCAATGTCATAGACATTTCGGTCAGTCCTTATCGTAGCCAATTTTTCACGTTGATAGGTGAAAACCGTTGACCACCATACAATATCCCGATTCCAAACATAGCTCTTTTCATGATGAATACAGGTCCTTCTTCAAATATCCCATTCTTTGCCATTATTTGTCCTCGGTGATTTGTTTTTCTTTTTGTTGGGCGGTTGGATTATGGCCTCGCCCCGCTGGGAAAATGATGCGGTTGAATACAAAGGTGTTTGCAATAAAAGGTTTTTCCCATGTTCTTTTGTGACTTAGGTCGTTCTTCTCCCCAACTAGAGGCAGCGGGTTCTACGACTACTTCCCGTCAAGCCCATACTCTATGACTCAATAATTAATAAGGATAATTTTCCATCATTTAATATTTTTGTAATTTGACTACGATACGTAACTATATCGCACTTGATAAAGAAATCAACTTACCACATAAGTCACGAAACGCAGTGGTTTGTAGATTTCATTTTGAGAAATTAAGTTGTAAAGTTTAGAGAGTATGCATGAGCAAGCCTCATGCTTCTGTATTTCTTTATTGACAAAATAATACGTAGCTTTATTTTAATGTTGTTGGTACTTAGTATTTTAAAGAAGTGACTAAGAACGGTAGATAGTACTAGCATGCACATGAGGTAGACATTAGTTAAGAGTTACATATGGAGGCTATGTTTTTATGAATGTGAAACTTGGACGTTTGGCGCAGCAAAGGAAATATTTGAGAGGTAACAGAAATGCTTTAGAATTCTACAGAAGAATGCTGAAAACCAAATGGATGGTGAAAAATGAAGAAGTACTTAGAAGTGAGAGTGAAGATAGAAACATAAGGATGAGACCAGGAAGGAGAAATTGAATCGACATATCACGAGGCAGGATAGTTTACTGAAGATCATAATTGAAGGGAGAATGGAATTACAGAGGAAGGTCTAGGAAGAATTACTGGAAGCAGGAAATTAAAAATGAAAGATCAGCATTACAATTAGCAGAAAACAGAATAGTTTGTTGGCATGCTGCAAAATAATCCTCGGATTGATAACAGATGATGATGACGATCTAGTGTTGACATGCTTGACATTTATAATAATTCGAAGAGCCACTCACATGGATGGGTCAAAATATTTTCATTATTTTACAAATTAAAAAAATCCATTACTAGTAGTTATAAACATTCGGAGAAAAGTTAACATATGCTATCAAAATTTGTTGATTCGGTGTCGATTTCATATTTCTCTCTTTCTCGTTCATATTTTCTTTGAATTAAATTTTTTTGCTCCTGGGGTGTGCATTTTACATGGAAACGTTAGTATAGGTGTGAAAATGGGCCCCTTGATCAAAAAACGTAGATTAAACTTTACTGCAGAAATGGCTTTATTATGTATGTTTAAATGATAGCATATAATACATCTGATAAATATGATCAATTGCTAATTTAACATCATTAAGAGGTAAAAATGTTTGCCTCTTTTATTTAACTAATGACTTTTAACCCGTGGAGCAGGTGAAATAAATATTTTTGGAAATAGTATCAGTCCAAAACATAAAATATAATAATAATTCTGATATATGCATAATATGGTAAGGATGAAGTGAGCTCATCTAAAGATGTCTACGTTAGCGCATTTGTGTTTACTTCTAAATAGCTTAGAATGAAATCTTCAGAGAAATAAAACTCAAACAAAATAGCAACATAGATTCTAGCGATTCTAATAGTGTTTACCACGTTATTCAACTTAAAAACTCAATATTTGAATTTCTATTTGAAACTGCATTTTTATCGATGAAATGAAACCTACATTATTAGAGTTTGTCGGAATCTTGGTCATTTTTTCTCTTGATAAAAAATTCATGGACCCATATCCATCTTGCAACTCTTTGGGCTATTAAAAATTAAAAATAATGATAGTAGTTTTTCAAAGAGGTTAATATTTAGTGTGCATATCTAATAAACTCTCGTGCGTATATGCGTATTTACTCGTGACAAGACACATAAAGACAATATCTACTTTTGCCAAAGGAAATAAGAGAATTTTTCCTCACCCCGTTAAACATTGTGATAGGTGTTCCTGAAATATACCCATAAGGAAATATTCTCTCCTCATCGTTTTTGCGTAATCAATCCGTTGACTCTTAAAATATGTTCTTTCTCATCTTATTTAACTTTAAAACAGCTATCTCATAATACCTCATGGCGTATCGGTATCCTTTAATCATGATTGCAATGCATCTATTTTGTTAGACTTATTTGTATTACTTTGTTCAGAAGGTTACAACTATTTTCATTTTTCTTCTTTCGTAAAGTATGCCATTTATTGCACTCAACATTTTCCTCTACGTTAGATAATCTTTCATAATTCACTCAGCGAAAAAATAAGCGTTTTCTTTCTTTGCTTGATATAAGCCTCCGGGTTTATTTAAATTCTTTACCCTTCATCCTAACAAATTCTTCCATTCAAGTCGCACGATTGCGTCTCTCTCTCTTCCTTATGTCCTCGTCACATCTCTGCACATCCCGTGAATCCTAACCTCGTGTCCTGAGGAGATCTAGGGTGTTAGCATACGGACATAGAACGAATCCCATCCTCTTAATAAATTACTTCGCGTGTCCTTATGCACCTCCATATTCTGATCTCATTACCTCCTCCTCACCTTTCTCGACACCTTCCTCGTTAGCTCGCTCGTTAACCTTCATCCATTGCCGCCCCTTGGCGCTCGCACCAGACCCTCTCTCTCCCTCTCGTCCCTTATTAAGATAATTTTCGTCTCCCTTCACTCTCTTTCACACATTGTTGACGATTGTGCTCACTTTCACTTCTAGCCTTTCACCTCATTTTTCTTCTCGTTTCCTTGCAGATATTCACGATTTTCAGGATAAAAAAACGAAGGTCAAAGGGGGCACCGGTATTACTTCTCGTATTAAAAAAAATAGGGTCAAGGTAATTCATATGCTTAAAGTATTTTATTATTATTTTACAATCGATCATATTATCCTATCATAGGTTCCTTTCGTAATACTGTTTTTATTAATTTATTGAGCAGACCTTACGCATAGTTGCATTATCGTTAAACTCAAAATAGTATACACATTGCAGTTTAAGGTGGAATACCATGAGGAATGGATTAGCTGTCGAAAATACAATCCTATAAAATCAACCCATTCGAAAGATATACCCGTGGCGTTTCAAGTGGAAGTGTGAAGCAGATCAAAGTAAAACTATGATATTATGGAATACATTAAATGAGGCCCAGTGATTACCAAGGGCTTCAATGTTTACATTATTCATGGAAGCCTACATTTGCAGTTGTGATGGAGTAAATAAATTCTTCGATTGCGAAGTGATAACTTCCCAAAATATTTGTTCTGTTAGCTAAACACAAGCTAGGGCTGGAAATTATTCGCTATATTTTATCCTCTTTGAATTTATATTTTTTTAAATTTACCTCGCATTTTTCTAAATAACTTTCCAAAAATGGCCTGGAATTGTTTAAATTAGGAGCTTAATTTCACGCTTCAGTTGGCTTCGACTCCGAAACTCTAAGAAAAACTTATGTAATGACATGCTGGCTTAACAGTATACGGTATTTCCATATTACACGATTATTCAACATTTCATTTTTATCTCGGTTGTTGTATTCTACTTTGCCTTTTAACATCCATGCAAGTATGCCAAGATTTCTACCGTTTAGCAAAGCAACGACAATGAGCTTCCCGATTATGTTGTAAATTTTGTCCTCAGAAGAAATAATTTACCAAAACTTTTTCCCTGCTTAATGGAAAAAGTTATTTAGAGTCCTGGATTTCTGGGAACGCCTTTCCCAGTGTACCAAATTTTACAATGTTTGGCCTTTCACCCAGGAAAACGAGGGAAAGGGAAAGAAGCAAGATTTGCATTAAATAAATATGGTTATTTTATCCGAACGAATTTCTCTTTCCGAGTCCGCCTCCTGAAAGGATATGAGTTGCGCAGGAATTATTCTTCTGCATTTATATTGGAAAACTTTTATTCGTGTCGCAGTTTTGTTGGCAAAACTTTGGCTCGGGATGGGTAAAAAGTGTGTTAAATTATTAAATTTTGATAACTGTTATTTATGATTAGAATAATTCAGACTTTGCCCGTGTGTTTATCGGCGCCATCGCTAAAATCTCTTTTGATTAAAACTTGTACCTAGGTTCCTTGCGTCCTCTTTGGGGGTTTTGCCACTAAATTTTCAAAAAGTCACACACAGTCATAACACAAACACAGCGGTAATATAGTAAAATAAGAAAGAAATTAGTGCAGAAAAATTGTGTTGTTATTGATTGCATAGCGACTAAATGAGTTGTTCATTTCCTCGCTCCTATTGGTAGCATGTCATTTAATCGACCATAGAAAGGATAGTCATTAAATGTTAGTTATTTTAAAATATGTCCCATTTGCTCGTCGACACTTCGATTCGTCACCTTTGTTCATAGGTATAAACACTTCCACACCGTTCAAGTCACCTATATTCTCCGAACTCCTCCTACATCACTCAATCATTCATATTATCTCCTTTCCTTCCTTCCGCCACCCCAGCACCTCCCTCACCCATCCACTCACTCACCCTCGCACAAAAGGAACACTTTATCGATCTCCCCGCCCTACCCCTCCCCACATACGATCCGCACTTGCCCTACCAGCTGGCCTAATCGAATTCCTTCTAACCAGTCACCCCGAATTACTTCACTCCTACTAGCGCCGCCACCCACTCCACCCTCTCGCTTCTTCCACGAATCCCCAATTCCCCTCCCTTCTCACCACCTCTCTTCTTCACTCCCACCCTCCCTTCTCACCGCTTGTCCCCGTCACCTCTCTCTCCCGGAGGGGGGTGTGCCTCCCTGCTCTCCCCCTCACGACACCGTGGCACCATCACGCATGAGGGAACCCCCTCCCTCCCTCTCTCCGCACTCCGACCGCCTTCATCCATCCAAATCCCTCGCACACATACATGCGCGCAAACACACACCAACGTCACAAAGAGGTCTTATCCTCCGCTCCACAGAGAGTTGTCGCACGGCTACGGGAAGGAGGGTGGGGGTAGGGGGAGGGAATCTGCCAAACACGGGAGGAAGTGGAAGGGCGTCCGGGAAGGGGCGTGATAATGGGTCGAAAGGCGGGAAGTTTGGGGGGGGGAGGGAGCACGATTGGGGAAGAGAAGGAATTCGTTGTGGCGGGGATTGATGGAAAGGTTTCTCTGGGGAAGGGGTGTGTGAAGGAGAGTTTGAAAAGGGTGGAAGGTATCTTATAGAAAGAGATGTGCATATGGAAGGTAACGTTCAGCGTTCCATGAACCGTTTACACCCCAACCCCGGAGGGCATGCTCCCTCGTAATCGATGGTGTGCGCGGAAAAAAATATGCAAACGGATAAAGGCCATTTCACGCCTATTCTTGGAGGCGTATTTATTTTCATGCTGCCAATTGATGGCTTTGAAATTCTTCTTCCCTGACCTCCATGATCTGAATTTTTTATTTCCTCCCTTCAATTAAAAATAATATCGTAAAATTTTGTGATGTCAAATTATTATGCGTTAGTGTATAAAGAATTTTAAAAAAAGAATTGGAGTGTCTGTTTATCATGTTTGTTTTTGCCGGCAACGTTAAGAATACAAAGAGCATTTTTCCGATTAAATCTCAACAAATAAATGTAGACAAGAAAAAAGGTGAGAATTTTTATCTACTTTCATAAAAAAATACTACTCCAGGATTTTCATAGGATTGCTATTTAATTACTGAAAAGATTCTCAGAGACACTATGCTTTACTATACATATTTTAGTGGTTTTTCATATCCCCGAATATTCTTTGTGCCTAGTTTCATTTTATTTGAATTTTTAATATATGAATAAACGAATGCTTATTCATGCTATATTTCCTCTATATACTATGTCATTATTGCTATTTCATTTATGTCACATCAATCCTTTTCTTAAGTGGTAGTTTACGCGTATATTTTTCTATGGTTTACTCATTTATGAATATTGTCACTCGACAAAAAATTTCAAACAGTGTTTATAGTTTGCTTTGTGCATGAGTCATCATTTGTATGAAAGGAACTCTCCTGTGAGATGTGACAAGCTCTAAAGAAAGAGAATGGGATATTAGCTTCGGCTAACAAGCAGATGACCTCATTTGAAATGACTATTTCATACCGGATGACGCTGTTTGAGGACGGCTAGGAAAGCAATGGACCACATAACAGACTATGCGGTTCTGCATATTATTCAAAGTGTCCCAAAATGTACTTTGGGATTATATTTATGCTGGTAATAAAAAGTTTTTAAAGGCATCTTTATTAAATTTAACAAAATTAATATTTTTTGGATGAAATAAAGGTCTACATTTCAAATTAAACGCTTACTTTGTTAATTATGCTATCCTAGTGCGTCCATTCCGCAAAAACTTTAGTGTCCCTCGACCGAAACTTTTAGGGTCGTCAGTTTTCATTCTGTTATTTTAGTAATGGAAGTCCTCAGTAATTTAAAGATCGTAACGTGAATATTATGCCCTAGGGTATATACCCTTAAGATTATTAAATTTTTGTCCTTATCAAAGTCAAAGTCAACCGTCAGTCATTTATTCATTGGTAAGAGTCGTGCATCTTCGTCTATAGAAGAAACTATCCTATCACGGGAAAATTTACCCAATTTTATTTTGAAAGCTGTTGCATCAAAGGTGAGTTCATGCATTTACACACCTATTATCTATTCCAGGCAACCAAAAGGAGCACAGCGATCGTAAATTGCCTCATTTATTACCAAAATGCATCAAATAACCTAAAATCTCTGTAGTCCACAGTTTTAGCCCCACGGTCATATCTGTGAGGAAAATTAACGGATAACTCTAGAGGAAAAGGAGAGAGGGGGTTTTAGACACAGAGGAATTAAGGAGAGAGGGTTAGAAGCAGTAATTCTTTGAATGGCGTTCACTCAATGTATTTTAATAAGTGTGTGAGCGAACGATATTTGGTCAGGAGTTAAAGGTCTCACCTTGAATATACTGAAACTCAAAGACCGAAACAGGCGCAAAAATATGAATACATGTATTCCCCATAGCGATAATGAAACTCTTAAAGGTTATAATTCATGCCGTCAGCAAAACCAATTAAAATATTTAATTGTGTTGTTGTCACAATCTACCTAAGGTTGAACAGAAACTACTAATACTGGAAAGCGCATTGGCTGCACATTTGGTTCGATCAGCATGTTTCCATTCCCATTCGATTGATGTGACATAGCAAGGATGATTAACATACAACTTGTAGTTTTTACAAAACTCTTTTTAATCGCTGTTTTAGTTAAATGTGTTCCTCTATGATTACTAATTCACTTTGCACTAATAATTATGTCGCTTAGCCAAAGAAAATTAGAGAAATGACGTTTCCACATTTTTTCCAATTTTGAGGAAAATGAGATGCCATTAATAACATACTTGTATTTGTTTGTCAACAAGGTACCTTATAGAAAAATATATGGCTACTTCATTGCCTAAATAGTTTGATAAATCAAGGATAATCCACTGACACCACATATAAATCCTAGTGCACGTATTCTGTGAAGGACGGAAATGGTCTACAATATATACATACACACAGGTACTCGTATGTATATGCATAAGTATGTATAAATATGCATAAATACCCCGCGACCTAGTAATATGCATTATTATCAGGTAATCAGCCGGTTAAGGTAGGTTTTGGGCGCACACAACTACCAAATAAATATTTTGTTTCTCCTAGTAAAACTTAACCCAACATTTTACTCTAACAACAAGCCCCTCTTCATTTCGGTGTACTTCATTCATCCCTTCATCCTCTCCAGCATCCCTATTCCATCTCTGCCCCTCCATCATTTGCCTAACATTTTTCCCTTTATCACAGTCTTCAACATCCCACTGCCGATGAATATACTTTTCATCTATTTGATCTGCCTCCTTATGATTCCTCCCAACATCCCCCTCTCCTCGCCCACCATAGCTATCACTTCTTCATTTGTTTTCCTTTCGGTCCATTTCACCTTCTCCATTCTTCTCCACACCCACATTCCAAAAGCCTCCAATCTGCATCTATCATCCTGCTTCAGTGACCATGTTTCCGCGCCGTACATAACTACGCTTCATATCAAAGTTTCAACGAACCTTTCTTAAAATCCTTTCTCAACGTCCCTACCATTAATTCTGTCCTCGTGAAAGCTTCTTCGCCTAACATAAATATCCGTCTTATGCTCGGGCCATTTTCGTTCAAAACACTTCCGAGTTACGTAAACTGTTCCACGCGCTCTGGTTTCTACCCTTTTTGTTTTACCGTTTAATATAAATTTTATCTTCCTGGAAAATGGCATGAACTCTGTTTTATTTATATAGATTCTCATTCCACATCTTTCGCGATGAAATTCCAATTCACTTAGTAATGCCTTCAACTCCTTGGCTGAATGGCACCCGCGCACGTACACAAACACTCGCACACACATATACACACACACACACATTTAATTAATTTATATATATATATATATATACACACAAACACACACACATATGTATGTATTATATATATATATAATATATATATATATATATATATATATATATATATATATATATATATATATATATATATATATATATATATATATATATAAGTCGGAATCAAGCGGATCACAAGCGCAAAAATCTTTCCTTCACCGGAACTTGAACACCCGATCTTTCGACTTGCCGATGCCGGGCCGATGCTCTAACCACTAGAGCTATCGAGGAAACGTAATTTACACTATATACTACTTACGTATAAAATATATATATATATATATATATATATATATATATATATATATATATATATATTTCTATGTGTGTGTGTGTGTGTGTGTGTATATGTGTCTGTGTGTGTATGTGTGTGTGTGTGTTTGTGTGTATGTATATGTGTGTGTGCGTGTACACGCGCGGTAGAATTTGAGGACACTGGAGATGGTCTCCCTTATCATTCCCCTTCCATCTGCCCCTCCCCTCGCCCTCCTTTCCCGCCGATACCCTGTCCCTGGAGCAAGGGCTGGAACACGGAGTGGTGGGAGAGAGAGAGGTGTGCGAGAACAGCGGGGTGATGTGACGGAAGGGGGTGGAGGGAGGACGAAGCGAGGTCTAACCCCGAGATGGCTGGCCTACGGCGAGCGAGTGGGGGGTCGTCCTTGCGCGCGTGCGTGCGCGAGAGCATGTCTCTCTGTGCGTACGTGAGGGAGTTTCCTCCCGTGTAGGAGGGGGTTATTAAAATGCAAATGCCGACATCGTCCGTTTCTCCGACGACGCATCAGAGGATGTAGGGGTTAGTGGGGTGAGAATGGGGAGGTTTTCCCGATTTTTTAACGGGGGTCTGGAGTCGGGGTAAAATGGTGTGGTTGTCCCGACGCTTGCTGCAGAATGAAAGCAAAGCGACAGGCCGAGGCGACTGGTGTTGGGGCAGGAGAACAGGGTGAGGAGTGAGAGGAGGGGGGAGGAAGGGTCCTGGTGGAAAGTTTCCTTGTGCCCAGCGAACAAAACCGATTATCAATCGCCCCGAAAATATTTGCGGTGGCGGAGAGGGAGTGGAGGGCAGTAAGGGTAGGGAGGAGGAGGGGAAGGGGGAAGATGGGAGCGCATAAACCAGGGGACGAATCATCTGGTGTCACCCCTGCCGGAGAATGTTTTCCAGCCCAATCTCTTTTTCGGAGGCGGTTTTCTGTTATCCCGTCACTTTGTCATATGTTTTTTTTATTAATTCTCATCTCATCTTGACGGGTATGTGGTGAAGGAGGAGCGGGGCTTGGATATGTACCCTAAATGGTAACAGCATAACCTTAGGGAAAAAACTCTGCTCGAATGTACGGAGATTTAGACAGGGTGGTCCATAAAATCGAACGTATAGTATGTAACATTCAGATTTGATCTCATTGATAGGCGGCATTTACTCGCAGTAAATTTTACATTGATTAAATATATAGCCTCGGTAACTGACACCTTCAAAAACTGTAAAACTTGATGATTTCCACTTAATGTTAGGATTACTACAATTACCGACACAGTCTTTAGGTACCTTAACCAAAAATCCCACCGAGTCAATTACAACCAAAAAAATCGTTAAACAGTGCGGTTTTCATGTAGGAGTAGCTATTTATTGTAGGTGTATAAATGTTGAGAACTTCGATTATTTTACCATATTTCTTCGTGGATTCATTTTATAAGGCGTTTTCGTGCTTATCAAGTTACTGGCAAATTAAATTGCCAAGGAATATATTTATCATCACAATTCTAAAACTTAATGGTTTTTCGGATGGCATATTAATCACAATTGCATTTAGATGCAGATAGGATCATGTCTGCGAAGACAGACGCGTGCCTACTTTTTTTTACGTGATAGTTCACCCTGCGAGGTTGTATAACGATGTCATTATATGGTTAAGGCAAGCGTTATTTCAATACTGTTAGAATAGCTTTATCACTTTTGTCTCTCTTGAAAATAAATGTAGAGTGATATTCCATTTTTAGAATGCGCTGAAGTAAATCAGTGATTGGGAATCTCTGAAAATTATCCCGTGTACGGGTAATGCAATGCACTTGAATGAAAAAAGTAAATGAAAAACGGATTCCACATATTAAAAACTAACTGATGAATTTATTATATATATATATGTATATATATAATATATATATTATATATATATATATATATATATATATATATATATATATATATATATATACCCACACACACAGACATGCATATCTTTAAGGCGTCAAACATAAGACATAGACTAAAGGTGAACACTGGCTTTTCTAATTTTTCCCAAGGTGATTTCCCCACCTTCATCAGTATGTATAAAAGGTCTACGACTGACAGAATGAACACCGAGAAAGGGTAGGAGGAAGTTTGGGATGAAGTGAGATGGGGCAAGTGGGTAGGGGGAAGAATCTAGCGATGGGGGAGAGGCTTTAAAAATGAACTGTTGGTGAGGGAGCGGATTGATAGCCTTCCTCGTTCGTGTGCAACATATGAACCGAGTTGAAAGGATTTAAATAGCCGTATTAATAGCAGCTTGTTTTTTTTCTATTGAATTGCTGTGAATGGAGAACGGTGACAGGAAATGATGGATGTATTGTAATAGTTTTCAAAACTGCTATTATGGATTACAGCCAGTCTGGAAAATGGGAAGGATTATAGGAACACCGGTGATTATTAACTCTGATATTGAGAGATGTGGTTCATTGATCGATATAGAAACCCTGGTAGAGTTTACGTAGAAGATGATATGTTGCATTGTCAAAATTGCAGGAGAGAGACCATAGGGATTGGAGAAAGTTATTGAGTTTTTATATTCCATATATTGCCGTATCCGTAAAATTTCGTGAACATATCGCTGCACGCAAACATGATTATTTAAAGTCATTGTGGTATCATGTATGTACAAGAAGACGGTTTAGAATTATGAAATGGATAATGACTACCATGAAAATCTACCATGAATGCGTGATTTGACTCTAGTTCAGAATAATATGACCACTACCCATGTACCACAATTTGTGTCCTGGACGATTCTGAAACCTGCCCGAAGAGTCTTGTGACACGAATGTAGATTAAAGATAGAACTTCTACTTTTTAATTTATTTGCTCTTTGTTCGACATATTTACTACCAATATAACTACTTATGCACTTGGTTTACGCAATAATCAATCGTGGGCATGGATTCATGAGATCTGAGAGCCCGCTATTAATGAAGCAGTTTAGATTACGTCGTTTTTTGGTGTTGGGAAATGAAATTTTGCTGCATTATACAGTGATATTATCAATGGAGGAATTTGGCGAACTCCATCAAAGTTTTATCCGCATAGATATCTCAAATCATAATTCTTTTTCACAACAATTATTTGCGTCATATTCTGGGACACCAAATTTTCTTACCGAGCTAAAGAAATTAATGTAGTAAATCAATTGAATCTTTTAGTTAAGGGAGACGTGGTATAATGGAATAATAATTATGTGTTACTAATAATATATATCGAGCCAAATTGATATTTCATTTCAGGTGCTATTTCACTTATCAGATTGAATAAAAGTGAATAATTTTTAGATGTCTAGTTTATTTCCGACATCAAAGATTACATACTTTATCTAAATTTAGTATCATTTTACACCTATTTCTAAGAGCTACATTTCTTTTGACTTATTTTTTAACAAATACGTCACATATGGACAGCAATCTTCCTATTTTCGTTGATCTAAAACACAATTTCTTTTTACTGTTCAAAAGGTCGGAAAAGTAAGCCTTATGATAGTAACAATATTCCAGAAATATGTATATCGTGTTTCTCTTAATAAGCTCGGTCGAATCCGGCATGAAGGAAAATATGAAATTTTTGTTTCTCATCTCTACCAGAACTAATATAAAAACCCAAGCTTTGAATTATAAATTGAAGGATTGAATTGTATAATGTAATTATTACGTCATTCATAAAAGAAGGAAGTGCGGATGTACGAGTTGTTTGGAGGTAATGGTATATCGGAGGCAGTAATAAGTAGGTGGTAATATGTTAGGGAGGCGAGGAGAAAGAGAATGAGATTAGGCTGTTTTTGTAAGTATTAACATTTTGAGAGGATATTTAGAACTTAAAAACTGTTAATTTTAGTATAATTCAGATTCAAGATTCAACTCAGATATAATTTAGATTCGCAGTATTCAGCATAATTTCAGGTAGTAGGAAGACTTCCGCATGCCTAAGAGAGCCACAAAATTGTTTGAAAGAGTTTCGTGGCATATTATCAATCTATCTGTGATCGATGGACCTCCACTAATGAAAATAATCATGGCTTCTTGGAAAAAAGGGCATTTAATTCTGCAGCTTATTCCAAGAATAATCCGTTCAAATATATTCCACAACCAATGAAGAGAATCTTATGTAAAACAGAGGCAAAATTGAATAAATACACAAGAATATTTTGGCTGCACCTACGTTGAAAAGAGCATACCAGCGCTTTTAATCCAGCCGATTAGGTAATACTTCTCCGATATAAAATTTCTCAGTAGTTATTTCACTCAATTTCCTTAGCAAATTTCCTCTTACGGTCAGCTCATTGATGTTCGGTTGAAAGGTCTAATTTCACCGCCCCTCCACATCATCGCCGCCGCCGGCAATTCTATTATCATGGGCGTCAATCAATAACCCTGGAACGGGTGTCCACGCCACTAAGCAGTGGTCCGCTCCAGGCTCCCATCTCTCCAGTGGGCCCGCTGTTGACACTCGGCTCTCTCTCTCCCGTCCACTCCTTAGGGCACATAATATATCATCTTTCATTCAGCAAATGGTGTCCGAGGACTTTCTTGAAGCAGCCTCAACTAGACCTAAGCTTTTTCGTCCTCTTCAAGCATCCGTTCTCGCCTTAGAAGGCCATAGAAAACTCAGGTATTCAATATTTTCATGGATCATCGGGCCATGGGAGTTATAATTGTTCATCCTACATACTTATTTTTGATTCGCTTTTAAAATATCAATACTTTAATGAAATTAACCTTTTAGGAGGCACATTAAAAATGTAAAATTCATGCATAATTTATTTTCATATAATATATGATCTAATAATCGTTTTAAAGATTAACTTTCAAATATCTAAAATGCTTCCTTACTCAATTCAAGTTCTATCCGATGCATTACCGCGGACGGTGGATTGCACTTTGAACACGGGTTAGCTCTAGTGAGCAATTGTAGGCTTGACAGCAATCAGCTCCCAGGTATGAGATGAATCACAAATCTTAATTTTTATGTTGGTGCTGGGTTCTGGGTAGGGCACTCCGACTAAATAGGAGTAACAAATTGTCAATAGGCAGAATAGGAGGCGGGACGCACAGGAATATGAGGAGAGATATAGGAAGCGGATTTAACAGTAATGTTAACAGTTGATGTATATGCGGAGGGAAAGGGAAGCGGTGCATTTTCCGATATAGATGGAAGAGCAGATGTTTCAGGTGAGAATATCGATAATATTTTTAGACAGATGGTAGCTGTGGGAGCGGTGTTGGTCAGAGACGGTAGAGAGTGAGGGGTCCGAAATTGGGGGGACCGGTAATGTGTCATGTTTTACAGTGACAGTGTTTTTAAGGCGGTGGACGATGTAGGGTGGTGCAGAATGGCCCTGTCGAATGTTTTCTGAATTTTAGAATGTCTCTCTGGTTTTCAGGCCGCTTGAAGGATATTAAGGAGCATTGAGACAAGATAAAGGTTTTTTCAATATTTTAAATTTCAATATTTTTGTAGGGTTTGTATAGCATATTAATCCTTAGGCTGCCGTGACGTCTATCTGATGAAGGATCCATATTGCTTCCAGGAATTACCGTCGCGTAGGTGTGTTGATGGACAGCTGTTTTGCCCCCAGTCCTTGACGGCCCCCCACTTCGATCTGAAGACTTCTTCAGGACTGGAGGTGAAACAATTGTCCATCAACTCGATTACGTGACGGTAAATCCCGGAAGCAGCATGAACCCTTTGTTTAGTACAGTTTGGAATTCTCCCCCCCTCCCCCTTCCGAGGGGACGAAAAAGGCTGAGCCGAGTATCTTTGCGTGCATAGAGGAAATAAATACTCTAAGAGCAGGTGAGCTCTTATGACCCCCCCTATTTTATCTTTTTACAATACCTTGTTCCATACTCATTCACTGATAAATTAATATGAGTGTGGAATACAATTATTTATAGTGCCAATGCATTTTTACGCGTACATCCCATAAAAACATAATTATTTTCTAAAAACTCACAATTAAAACCAATTTTACTCCTAAAACCTTATAATAATACCACCTAATATATTCCTTAAATCTTTTAACTCCAGATCCACTTATAATTCTAGAGCGATATATCAAAAACGTCGTTTTCATTCAGAAATAAATAGCAATTATGCCAATACATACATTCATTTAGAACTCAGAATGGCATCAGTCTCTGTTTCGCATTGTATTCCGTCGCTCATCTTGATAGTTATATCAGTAATTGAAATAAATCTTGGGTTCTTAATTGCGCACTCATTTGTGGACCTCCTTTAAAAAAATTATACTTTTTCATGTATCGCAATTTTATGTCAATTTATTCATTTAACTTAAAAAATAATTTTTTTAAACGTACTGGAAGAAGAATTTATCTGCAGCACGGGGTCAATAAATATTTTCATAAGTCATTATTAAACAGTATCAGCTAATACTGAACAACATCATTTAAGTGGACCTGTAGAGCATACATTTTCCTTCATTTTTCTCCTTTATTCATTTCACAACTGCCCATTAGACAGCGATACCCCTCACAGAAATTGTGCGTAGAATCCATTATT
The DNA here is from genome assembly GCF_022747635.1 of Hetaerina americana. NCBI lineage: Eukaryota > Metazoa > Arthropoda > Insecta > Odonata > Calopterygidae > Hetaerina > Hetaerina americana. Next base: position 42,634,470 of record NW_027286763.1, read on the forward strand.
ATTTTGTTGCAATTAGCCATATAAAATTCCCCGATGGTTCCCCCAAGTGGAGCACTTCAATTAACATAAAGCAACATAAAATCCTTTTCTAGCTCAATTTTATTGTGATAAGCAAGAGTAAAGCACCATTTTTAATAGCTAAAGTAAGACGTAAGGTTCCATTTATAGTTTTTATTCAGTTGATCTAAAGAGATAAATTTTGTTCAATGGCTCTATTCAATCGTAAATTACTTCTCATGCATTACTTTGACCTCATATAGTACGCACTTGTTCCATTTCGATCGGATTAAACAATGTGTTTTTAATTCCACTACGTCAGAATAAGGGTCTGGGGAAGTATTCCCTAAAGAAGAACCTCACTTTGTGTCTCCATCGGCCGAAGTAAATTATTTGATGAACTCGAAAACTTTTCATGACAAAAAACTCGATTTATCAACTGCTCAATTCCCCATCACCTTCCGTCAAAACTTTTCCTTTTGAAAAACCCTTCTTCCGTTGGGGCCTCGGAGCCCAAAGTGGGGAGGAAGATTCCTCTTCCGCCCACCCACTCGTTAGGCGGAGGACCTCTTTCTGTCGTGGAGTGAGTGGCTTCGTGGGATGTCTTCTCTTTTGACGACAAAAACTGGGGAGGGAGGTGCACCCAATAATTAGGTAAAGAGCCATTATAATTCAGGCGCCGACAACATTCTCGCGACGCTTTTACGCCCTATTTTGAAACCAGATCCAATTAGGTAGTCGCAATCCTAATGAAGGATTCTGTATTTTGAATACAGTTAAGAATCGCGGCCTATTCGCACTCATAATGGAATCGAAAGCAAAATGAATTGTATTTGTTCGAACGATGATACGTAACATACTCAACTTTAAAGTCCTTCCAGGCATCCATTTACCAATCAGCGTGTTCTGATTGCCATTATAATTCGCTAAAATGTAATTCAAGCAAAATTATCAAAGTGAATTCCGGAAAATTACTCAAAATAACAAAATCCAAGGAATGCAACGGCTTATAATTTGCTAGGTGGACACATGAGTTGAGAGGGCAGGGTTCACTAAATAGTAGAATGTGATAGCACACTTTGGGGTAAGGTTTGCGAAATTCCTATCGATCTTCAATGTTGCTGAGTGCACGTCGTGAGAAACGTTTGAAAAAATTATCCAGGACTGTGAGGTTACTATAACGCAACATATTCTTTTGTACTCCTTTTTGTACTCTTTTATTATGTCACTTTGAAAACTGTCCTTAATTGAAAGACGGGTAGTGGAGAAATACAAATTTCAATAATCATGCATAGCACAAGTCATCTCGTCAATATACGGGCCTCCTCAAAACTAACACAATGAACTAAACGCAATATATGAAACATCCTTTTATCTCATATTAAAAAGTTCGATAGATGCGAAAGTGTTCGTTTTGAATTATAATATAAATTCAAAGTTAAGTTTTTTGTTTCTCAAGTTAAAAAAAATCCCATTGATCCGGAAATAGTAAGAATAATTTCAAGAGTGAGGGTGATGCATGAGAACCTGTAAATTGTATCCCAAATTGCCTGCAGGACCAACGAATAATCTCATTGTCTGCCTTAATTAAACTTCGTGCATAGATGTTTCAAGTCTCGAGTGGAAAGATGTTCCGTCATGCTCTTGAACTTCACGAGAGTGAGTTCCTCCTGCAGCAATGACGTGGACGGAGAGTGGCCATCCATATCTAAATGCTAATTTCCCAAATAACGACCCTCCGGGTCGCCGCACTGAATTTGATTGCGGGAATCCCGAAGACGAATCGGCCTCCTCCGAGGGAACTCCCGTAACTATTTTTCGCGTCCTAAAAATAAAAAAAATGCTTTAACTTTCCGCCCCCCATCCAGAGGAAGAGATTCACTTTGTCGCCACGTCGTCTCTCCGCTGCCCGCCTGACTTTCTCTCGAAATTAAGCCGTCCATCTACCCTCCCGAAACTCCTTCTACCCCCTCTCCACACCCCATGCCCTAGCCTTAACGCGGAATCAGCGCCGCACCCTTGATCTGCGGAACTATCCCCCAACACTCTTCTCCAGTAGCTTCTCGGCGGGCTCTAACCTCCTCCCTCTATTTTATCTCGGCGACAAAAGGCCGCAACGTTCCCTATTTCACACTCTGGCACCCGGGAATGGGGTGGGAGGGGAGTGGAATGGGAAGGGGTGGCAGTGAGGCGAGGTGGCCTTAACATCGCATAAGCACGCGACGAAGAAAACCCCTTGGCGCAAGCAAACCTCGCCAGCATTTTGAGACCTTTTAAAACTCCCATAACTCATCTTTTTCTCTTTCTCCCCAACCCTCTCTCTCTCTCTCACACACACACACACATACAAACACACTCGCCTTCCTTACCCTTTTTTTCCCCTCGCACCACCCTTTAAAATAATAGCGTCGCTCCCTTTCTTCGGCGGGTGCAGCGCAAAAAGTGTTGAGCTCCCGACAAATGAGGGGAGTGAAAAATTACGAGGCGCGTAATTCAGTTATCTCCCTCTGCCATCTTCCTTTTGCGCCCACTCTCATTTCTCTCTCCCTCTCTCTTTCCCTCCCTCCCGTCTGACTCCTCTTTGACTCCTTGCTCCGTTCTGCTTTTTTCTGTCCCTCTTCCAGCAACTACTCTTAGTCCACCCTCTTCTCACCCCTCCCCCACCACCCATCCACCCACGCATCTTTCCATTTCATTCGGTAAAAAAGAAAAATCTTTTGACTACCGCAAAACCCATTCGATTTCCCTTCTCAGAACTTTTTTTTTTTTAATTTTTTCCCGTACCTCTCATTCTCGGAGCGCACCCAACGCCTGAGACCACGTTAACTAAGCGGTTAGTGTCGTCCTCGACTGAATGCCTGCAGTTAGGGCTACGTGAAGTTCATGCTATGCATCAAGCTTCTGTCCAAAATGCATTTGTAGCAAAGGTGGATCAAAATGGGGGAGCGTGCCCCCAACCCTTGGAGAATATTTTTGCTTTTAATCGAATTCAAAACAAACATCACTCATATGACCGACGGTACTTTTAGCTTTCCCCTGGGAATAAAATTATCTGTAGCGTGATATATTAAGGTCTAGAAATTAGCGAGTTTATTTTCAAATTTAACTATATTTTCAAATTTCCTTAAATGAAACAGTTTTAAAAATTATTTTTCTTTCATATATGTAAACGCTCTCTCGAGAAGTTTTTTACTTTCCATACCTGGTGTATTAACTAAATTTTTTAAATGAAAATACATCGCTGCGTTTGCGTTTGGTGATATCTTCCTTCGAAATAGTATTTTTTTCTTGAGAACTGTGTGAATGATCGAATATCACATGAATGACATCTTTTATCGAATGCTTTGAAGTTCGACTAAGGGCGTGTACAGAGTCTCACAGTGTGGTTTATCACCAATACTATATACTACATACTTGTGTACAATAATGTATAGATAGATAGAAATATAGTACATGTTCTTTCCCCGGACAATCAGGAATCATAATGACAAGAAATCAAATGTACTATAGACATATTAAATTCATTAATGTACAACTCAGGACAATATTAAACATAAAATTTTAAAGTGCTACAACTATATAAAAAACATTATATTAATTTTTATTCATTCACCCAGGTGTATGAAAAATTGTACGGGAAAAAAATCTACATTTCTTCTGTTCTGAATACTCCCACAAAATTACAAACACGTTGTGGGTTTATGAAACATTTCAAAATTTCCAAAATGCGTCTACCTTTTCAGCTTTAGCCAACTAATATTTCAGTGTGCTTCCCATCTTGTGAAAATCACGGATCATAAAATTAAAATTAGTCACTATATTTTAGCTATGATGATATTATTCTTGCGCAGTATTTCTCGTTTTCATGTTCAATCTCCTGCTCCGACATGTTTCTAGGAAAACATACAGGAATACTATGATTAGGGTAAAACATTGACTAAGAACTAATAATTTGATATCTCTATCTTCCAATGCGGAACGAATTCTTTGCATACAATTTTGTTTTCTACTGTCATAAGTTACTTATATTTATGCACTTCTTCGGAGACTCTTGACGACTTTAGTTGAACGATTTTCTGAAAGTTAGTGATGTAGATACACATAAGCGAAACGTTAGCGTATTTGATATATTATATGCAAGAATGCATTTGGATTTTTTCGCGATTTGCGTTCAATATTTTTTGACAAAATTATGTGATGAATTGAAAATCTTGACCATTATGAAATAACATGTAGACATGCTTCTGCACCTTTTTCTCCGATTGGTAGGCCAGAAGAATTTTATCGCGAATGCTTGTTTTTCTCATGGCATAAGAATACATGAATGCACCTTCAATTCTATTATTTTTCAATAGTTATACATGCATACATTTTATTCAGTGATGTTTTCATACTGATTTCCGGAATGACAAAATTAAAAAAAACAACGTATTGGTTGAATTTTAAAAACGAGATTTTAGCAACAAAACAAACGTATTTTTGAAAACTAAAGGTTAAAGGTCAACCAATGAGAAACATTTTTTTAATAATTAAATTTTATTTAAAGCTGAATGGTTGAAAATTACTTACTTTTTTTTAAATTTCCTATTCTAAAAAATTTGGCGACTACCTTTGAGGCGTGTTAAACTGTCCTTTAAAATTACTCTCTGACCTTACTATAAGCCACTTGTTATTCCGTAAAAAGTTGGTTATTTTATTCTAATTTTCCATTTTTATACGGTTTGGAAAAACAATATAATGCGTAAAATTTTCTTTCATATAAAACTAAAAATACATTCGCAAAAGAATAAGAATGTGTGATATTGCAAAGCATCGCCTTTTACATCAAAATTACGATTTTACAGTGCCTAGATTTCAATCAAGGCTAGAACTTTAGATATCGAAACAAATTCGGAAAATTTAAGATTAAAAACTAGAGAAGCAAAAATAAATAATAATGCAATGAAATGAATTGCATTTACGAGTAAAGTGCACCATCAATGCCCAAAACAAATTATCACTTTGCTGCAATATTTTTACATCAATTTCAATGCTGCGCTTGCATTATAAAGAGATAGTATTTTGATATTATATAATAAAAATTTAATTGAATAATGAGCTATTTTTCTATTGAAGATAACCATATTTGACTAGATGAACTGATAATTTTGTACTGTCACCGAAAACTATATTATATACTGAACTTATGGGCAAGACCAATGAGAAAGTCGGCTTTCAGGGAAGTCTAACAATAAGTTCCGAGAAACGTGAGTCAGATTAGATCACATAAATGGATTCCCGGCTCCTGCTCGATAAATTCTGAAGGCTAAAGGAAGGATTTGACCCTTAATTTGGGTATTCCACCAAACTTAGTAATTACAGACGGGGCATTAGAAGTTTACGCACATACTATATGTGATAATTAAACTCAAGTAAAAACCTAGATTATACCCCTCGTATGCCCTCATTTTCTTACCTTCTTTTCCACGTGTCAACAAATATTTCTAGTATTTAATTAGAAATGAAAAATAATATACATTACTGAGATGAATGTGGTGGGAAAATCGGCTTTTCAGGCTCGATGCCGAGATTAGCGACGGCCCGTCGTATCGTAATCTAAACTGCCATAAATTCAATCCCTATTGCTTTCCAGCCACCCATTTGTTTCTTGCACCCTTTTGCCCCGCTGAATGCCATTAATCATGGCCTCCCTGTTCATCCTTCTCCCGCTTGTAATCTAATGATTTCTTCTAATTTTGGAATAGAATACTTTTCTTCGGCCTTCGATGACTGTGTTCAAAGTAAAATCGAAAAGTTATTTTTGACAAAGTAAAATGGCCAGTAGATTGTTGTAAATTACATTAGGAAAAAATTGGCAAGTAATAATTCAAAATCAATTATCAATGGCGACCAAATGAGAACATATTCTACAAAACTTAGACCCTTCTGAGATAATAAAGCTTTGAATCAGGCTGTTATTGTGGATGATATGCATTATGTTTATTATTATAAAGATCCATTCGATATTTCAATTTAAATCCATCACTCCTTATTCTTACATGTGAGTTCAATGCAGCTTCGCAGCTAGATTGCTCTTTTGTATCCATCACTTTTACCACTTCATGTAATACTTTAAGGCTATAATAGAGGCTTCGTCTCTCTTTTCTGAGGGTGTCTCTGGATACTCTTCTGCCGAAGAGATTCCCTAACGCAGTACCTGCTCACACTACGGATGGCAATTTTTCAATGGACAATTACGTCCGGTAGTAGTGAAACCTGAGCGATGAAAAACGAAAAATGTTAGATTTATACCGCATTAAAAATATTCCGAGAAGTTTTGAAAATCGAAATTCCTCGCGTGTCACTTCGAAGTCAGTGAACTTTTTAATGCCATTGATCATTTTATTTTAATCAAGGGCCTGCCGTTTTTACTTATTATTTATAATTAATTTCTACGCCAACAATGGATCAATTTTCTTCCGTTTTTATTTGCATCGGATGTGTCTTAAAATTACAACCGAATTGATCTATTGGGTGTTTACGTAAATCTAGTCTAGTTTAAAATGAAGCAAATACCACTTAGTTAGCAACAATGTGCGGTAAACCTTTTTACGGAAGAAATTGAAATAATAATAGTTATGTGCATAGAGTGTAAAAAAAAATGAATCACTGTTTGGATAATATGGATTTTGGACGAGTTTCAGAGGTCCATTGATATTTAATCCCTCTGGTACCGTTCCAGTAAGACTAATTTCAAGCTGGAAAATTTGGTTATTTTTTTCTTCTGATCATGCGTTCCTTTAAACTCAATCTATCTACTTTTTATTTGACTCTATGTCTCCTCTTCGAATGTTTGTCTATCCGTTTGGTTGTGAGTTTAAAGTCATCCAGGCGCCATATCCTTACTTAAATAGTTGGGCATGTAATAGCTTTAACCCCCCACTCGCTCGAGCTACAGCAATAATGACATGATTCTGTAGTATTATAGTCGTAGTTGCAGCACAATAAAGATCAATGGTCCAGTTATAGGTTAGTAAATCTTTATTAGCTACTGATATGCACCATTCCATGGTAATAGGGTCAAAAATAAAAGGCGTAAAAATTGACATTACGGGTTTTTGGGCTGTCAAACCTCCTTATGGAATACTTGGAAACAACTGCTTTTTTTTGTCCCCGCTCTCTGTCTGTTGAAATGTTGATTGGCTGTCCAAGCGGGCAAGTATCATTCGGTCTCACATTTACCGCTAACTGTGCATAAAAACGCATCAAATTGAAAGAAAGAAACATGACTTAAGTGGAAGTGTGGTTTGCGATAAGGAGGAACTTAAAACTAGGAATCAAATATGAAATATAAACCTAAAAAGAAAGGAAAGCCGACAGAGAACTGCTTTTTATAAACAAGTACAAATGAAATCTCCAGTAACAGTACAAACTGCGCTCCGGCGCACTCTGGGCATATACCGGCACAAAAAAGAAACTGAGGCAAGGAGCGACCATTTCCCACAGCGGGAAATTACACTTGGGGAAGGGGAAGAGGGTGGTAGCCAGACCGTGATCAAGTAACCTTGTGTATCGCCAAATGGATTCTTGTTTCACGAAAGCACTATTGTTTAATACATGTTTTTTACCACAAAAACTCCGAGTTTAAGCGCTAATATCCACAATAATTATCTTTTTGCATTCTACTTCCCCCGGCATGCATTTTGGTGAATATTTGTCTCTCATTCTATTTTGAATCCATTAACGTGTCTATCGATACGCATTTCGAGTTATAGAAAACGTCTTTGAGTTAGGGCCAGTTTAGAAGAAGCAAAAATAAATCTATAACCTTTTTCCCTTTGTAAATAATATTTAATATGATACAGTTTACAATAATCTATATACCGTGATGCACTCTAAAATGGATAGTTTTCTGCTCGGGATGACAACATTTATTGAAAAGGGATATTCATTTTGAGCTTCATTGCAACCGGAAACACCGTTCTTACATAGCTTAAGACGCGAAAATATCGAGACATGAGCATCACATGAAAGATTAAAGGAACTGGGATAGTTTAATATTTTATGAATAGCTGTAACTGTGAAAATAATTCTAGCACGAAGAAATTTCTACTATTGACGACTATGTTGGCACCTTGGCATAAATATTAATAAATTTGTGAATCAAAGTAGATTGTTAATATTGAAAACAAATAGATATGGATTAAAATTTGATTTTCACCACAGTATTTGAAATTGTGGTTGGATAAAGTGAAAATTTAAGAAAATATTTGTTGAGGGAAATAAAGGGCCAAACCTGTTACCAAATTCGGAACCGAATTTATTTCCTAATTTGCATTCGCATTATTGGGAAATTGTTTGAATCAACTATTTAACCGAATCTAAAATGAAGCATCACCTAATTATGCCATCTACTTTATTATAAAGGCACAACTGTTTCCCCTCGGTACTTCCAGGTCTGATCCCCCGTCATACCTGTATGTCGCGGTCGAAACTTGCACTACATGTACAGTGTTATTCCTCCGGCACTTCATACGGCCATTGCTTAAATTGCTCATATATATGTACGCATTCTTTGCCCGGAGAGATCCTCTTTCATCCACCGTCCTATTCTCTTCGCTTCTTCCTTACTTCCATGTTGTTCTCTTCCTTAATCTGAGAAGAGCTCTTTTTCTTCTCCTGTCTTGAATCCACCCATACCAGTTTGTTCCTCATTTTTCTTTCCATCACTTAGTTCTTCACATCAGTGTTTCAAATTTAATTACCCAAGTCCCCACAGAGGTGTCGAAATAAGGAATGAAAATAAGACCCCTTCTAAGTTCACCCTCTCTATTCCTGCGCTAAATACTTTTGCAATTTTAATGCGTTAACACCAACGGTGGGATATCATCGGTAACTGATACTGTATGGGGCTTAAAATGTTTTGAAACTTATACAAGTTTTCGATTAAGTTCAGTTTTTGATCCCCCCTCCCCTCGCTCCATTATCTCCCCCCGCCACCAAACGGGACAGAAGCTCTTGAATGGAATTTTGGCCCCGTCGATGAATACCAGAAGTTTTTTAGTTACACTCCTTTCTCCCATAACCCTTGCCCATTCTCCTCTAAGCTCCCTCTTTCTATCCAGTCCTGGAAGCCAGAGATATGATCGCACTCGGATTGTGCTGTGTTTTCTTCCAGTCGCAAGACTTTTATTATCTGTTTGTCCTATGTATCAATTGCCTGTGAAACTAAAGTGGTCCGCTACCTTCGGATATATGCACTTAAAATTCCAGATTTGGTGTGGAAACTTTTTCGTCGGTTTTGAGCCGAAAATTATTTATTTCAGACTCTTTGCTTCCTCTTTATGTGTCATGTATAAGATTTGTCTCCAGAAAATTTTGTACAGAGCCTTTGCAGTACACCAAACATTTTCAAGGGGCAACGCGTATATTATATAGCGCGTATGACATGATACCAATTAGAAATATGGTGATTGCTTAACATACAATGACAAAAAGGTTTCACTTTGCATCGTCAACGTTAAAAAGAGAGACATTTATTGTGGATTGATGTTTTTATGTCGAGAAAACATATTTAAGAATAATTAACTCGATCTAGTATTTTTATAAAGTTTATAACGGAATAGGATCTGGTAGTAGTACTTTAATTTCTTGGTGCCTCTACTACTGAGTTCATTTTCAGTGTGTGACTATGTTAGTTTACATTGCTCGCATACCTTACGCATAAAATCACGATATAAAAATTTACAGTTAGACTGCGAGTGGAATAAATGTGTAGTCTTCCAATTTAAGCCTACAAAATAGTGTTGCTTTTATCATAGAAAAATCAGCTTTATACCCGAGATCACGATCTGGGAAAATGCTTATTCCATGGTGAAATTTCTCGCGTCCATAATCATCTTATTCCTCTAATTTCAGAAAATAAGATTATTCAGTCTAAGCAGAATTTAGGCATCCAATTATTCTCAAATAATAATTATTATATAAGGTATTCGGCTCAATCTTTTATCATATTATAGTTGTGCGAGCTTTCGAATAGGGAAATTATGAGGAAGAATTCTTTCATTAAAGAAGAATGTATCGATCGGTCTCCTTCGTTTCAAAATATTTTTTTGTTCCAGAAAAAATCGAAAATCAAATAATGCGTAGATATGTACCTGTCTTACGTAGCATATGAATTGCTTGGCGAAGACAGAAGCTTGATAGGCCTCTGTGCTCGCCAAACATCACGTATGCTACGTCAAACAGACATACGTCTACGTATTATTATTTTGAAAATTTCGATTTTGGGGGGAGCCAAATATTTTTGACGGCACATGCATGATGCGCTCAAGAAATTTTCGTGCACTAGTACGGCCATAAGTTGAATTTCTCACTTTCTCATTGTTTCAACCTCGTGAAGGCCCAATATACTCTATAGATTTTGAAGTTTCCGAATCAAATGGAAGATCGACACCAATATTAGTAGAGATGATAAAAATAATTCCAAAGCTCCCATTTGAAATCACAAGCGTAAGCAAAATGGTAAAAATTTATGAATTCAAGAACAAAAAGGGGATTTTGAATTAATGTTGGTTCTTTCTGCGGTTAATTTACAAGTCTCATTAGAAAACACATAGGAATCCATCATGAAATGCCAGTTTATGAATAACTACATTCATTTTATATTGATTCAGTATTATTTTTCATTGAATATTTTTAGTATTATTTTCCTCAGAAAAATATTGAATTCGTAGTGTTTCCCAATATAGCAGGGCTTTTATCAGACTTTTCTCAACTCTTTTTCAGACATTAAAAACTTTATACATTCCCACAATATTAATGTGTAAATCAATTATTTGAAGCATATCAGATAGATATTTTGGATGCTTTCCTATGAGTCTATTGACACCCCGAGCAAAATGCAAATTAAAATTTTAGATCATAACTATAATAGAACTATCTCGTAAATTTCTTGCCTGTTGGAAAGGAGCTGACTTCACTATATTGAATGAGTAAATTTGACTATCCGTAACATTATGTTCCAAGGGGCCGATTGAGGAACGGTAGTAATTTCGAGGTAAAACATGGGTCAGTTGTCAAATTCCTGTAGTCATGATACTTTATTCGAGGAAGAGATCACCGTTTGCGAATTAAGTGTAACAGTGTATCGCATTTCACTTATTCTCTTGAGTGGATTTGGAAAGTTACGAGTATTCCATGAAACATACCACAAGTTATACGAGTAGGACATTATCGGCAACAGGAATTCAACGCTCAGTGCTCGCATATATATTTTGTTAATTCCTGGAAAGGCATTGAATCCTTGACTGAAACCCGAGCGTAAAATAAGAATCTGACTTATTTTAACGCAGCATTTACGTAAATTTTCGCGAAAAGTTTTCAAAACATTGACTTAAGAAAAAACTTATCCTAAATTTCCCAGTAAATGATAGAATCTTTGAAAAAATAGCACTCCGAAAAAAGGAAGGAAATTAAACGTCAGCAGTTACACTACTCTGGGCATTGTTCTACTTCAGTTCTATTCCGATCTCACCACGGCAAACCTCTTCATCTTTTCGTTTCCCTTGCTCTACGCAGCTCATAATTACTTTCAATCTGACATTATTTTTTTCATTCATGTCTCGCGCTTGACAATCTTATAGGTTTACTGAATTTTCGCGAACGTTATTCCGGTGGCAACTTGCTCAATTAAAGGCCGAAAAATTTCAAATTGTTTCATTTTTTTCCAAATTACACACCAAGTCGTGTTCGAAATAATAATTGAGAAAATGTCTCGGAAGAGAGATCTCACTCCCATTTCCACCCCTTTTACCAGAGCGAATTCCTGCGAGTATTTCGTCCACTCTCCTAACTCCCCCGCCCCCTCACGACGCGTACTTCCCCCTCCACACCCCAAACCCGTAGATCTCTTGGAAAAGTCATCGAAACTATTTTCTCGACGCCCACTTTAAATATACGCGAGCTCTGTGTGGAACCATTTGTCTTCCGCCGTCTCTCACCGCTAGCCCTCTTGAAAGGAAAAACAAAAATTAAAAAAAAGAGGGAGCACTCGGCGATTGGATATTTTGGGCGAGGGGATGTGAGGGAGAGAGAGAGAGAGAGGGTGCGTGGAAGAGGGTGAAGGTCGCCCACAGCCCGTCACAGGACCCGCCCTTGCATCAAGTAGCAGCAGCCTCATAACATCGCGCGCATCGCGGACAATCATCAGCAGCGCCTCCGAATTGTACGGGCGTGCACTCCCTCGCCCGCTGTGCCCCCGGACGATAGGTCACGCCAAATCCTCCTCCCTCTCCAACTCCCCGCGCTCTCCCACCGCCTCCTCCTACTCCTCCACCCCCTCGCAAGACCCCTCTCCCACCCACCCAGCCACTCCCCACTCACTCCGCGCCCTTCCTCTCTCCCTCCTCCCTCACCCATCGCCCTCCTCATGACGTCTTCCGTGGGCGGAGCGCAGAAATGACCCGGACATTAATCCATTGTTATCATTCCCGATGCGAGCCCTCACGAGCGAGGGGTCTGGAGAGAGAGGAGTAAATGAGAGAGCTCGCCGGGAGATGGAGCCGGTGAAATGGGAGGCAGTGCGGGAGGGAATGGGCGAGAGGCAAGGCTGGGTCCGCAGTTTCTCTCCCTTCTCCCTTCCTTCCCCTCTTCCCCCCACCCTCCCACCCGATGCGTACCATCCCTTCTCGAGGTATAAATTCACCCTGCCACGACGCACGTCATGGTGACAGTTGATTGGCCCTAATGGGCGGAGGCGAAAATTGAATTTTTCGCGGTTACGCGAGCCGATGTCGGATGCTCGGCCGCCTTGTTTTCAGTTGTGGGCCAAAGCGCGGGGGGCGATTGAACGGGACTGGTTGTGGTTGGGACGGGTTGAGAGGGGGGAGGGAAATACCCCAGGCGGGCGAATTCTTTCAACTTGTCTGCCGACTATGCTAATTAGCGATTTTTTGCGTTTTTGTAACTTGAAGGTCTTATTTATGTTTTTTTTGTTGTTCCTATAGAGTTGACGAACAAGTTTTTAGCACTTGCACGTTAGTGGCAATGTTTGATTGTTACTCACAGATGCAGAAGGCAAGGGTTAATTTGAGAGAGTTATACGAAGAATAAAATACCGTCACCATGGCTGCGAATGGGAATGGAAATGGAATTGTTCTCATAGCAATTAACCGCAGACTCGAGTTGAAGTGTCCTTATCTAAATAGGTATCATCACAGTTTTGCAGGCAAGCTGTCTCCGCTCGACTGAAACCCTTGTTCATGTGACGCTGTGCCACGGTACAAAAATTGTTAATCTAAGGATGAGCATTTTTTTTCCGAGTGATTTTTTTCTAACCTTTTTCTAGCTTCTGAAAGTGACCAACATTTCTATCCAATTTACTGCCTTCGAAAAGTTCCGAAACGATCAACAATTGGTAAACCAGTTATTTGATTCGTTCGACATAAACTAGACCACGTTACAGGAATATAAATAATTGCTCAAGGTCTATAGATCTGGTAACTACGTCAGGATAACTCGATTTTTGGGCTGTACTTGTGAGCAAAGCCAATTGTTGGAGATGGCATTTTTAAAAGCAGTCACTAAACTAAAGATTTTTAACTTTTTATGAAGGTTGCTTTACTCTATGTCATACACCGTGAAAGGCGACTCATGTGGGGCGTGATTTTTATTTATATTCTCCGGATAACTACTTGAGTAAAGTGGAAAAACGTAATAAACTCACGTGATTAAATACTGGAATTGATAATGGTGGCTACAACATCGCGTTTATGTTTCATTGTGATACATATGTGGTTGTTTTGGACAATGCATTAGTCTATTCGATAGACCGTGCTTCAACTGACCAGATCTGAATGGTGCCCCTATACGAGTATATCCTCAGCTAAATAACCCAAGCGGTGCGATCTGGATGATAGAACTCTGTGGGAAACCTTAGGTGAAGCATGACAAGGACCAGGCCCGCATATTTTATTTTTAAATTTCAGTCGAATCTCTTTGTCAGGTGAGCTCTTCTCTTACCAATGAAAACCATCCTGATTCATTGATTTTATCTTGCCCCATTTTCCCTAGGTTTTCTTGAGCATATTTTCAGGAAGTCGCTCTAATAGTTTGTTGGCTGTCATCTTATTATTGAAATTGATCATAAAATATTGAAGTATTGGTTTAAACAAGATCGGAATCGAAATTATCATGTAGATTGTCTTGATAAATGAGGGTAGTTCTCACACGAGTGAAGCTCTGAGACTGAAATTCGCACTTTCAGGAAACAGGTAGGGAGCCAACTGCCTTCCCTGTGTCATCATTTGGTTTCCCACAGAGAGAACTATCAACGCAAAATTGGAGAACTCCATTTTTTTTATTTTTCAATCATATGCATGAATAAGTATTGGCAATAAATCAATAAAAAATCATGGGAATAGAGCGTAACTCATTTCTCTCGAAAAATATCCCAGTTAAGTTTGCAGTTTTTGGGAGGATAATGCTCATATAGTACGCTAGACCTGGGTGCTAGAAATAGACTTATGACTAAAATTTAGAAACATTAGGCTACATTACATCACTTCGTATGTCTTTGAAAAGTGGAGGCGGACTTCTAATCTGAAGTTACCATTCCTGAAAATGTTAGGCTGCTCCGGAGCCATCAGGGGCCTATATTTTTATCTAATTTCAACAAAGGAAACATCCGTTGGTAATTATTGTCTCTGATGATTACGTTTTATCTTTGAAGAGTTCTTTTATGCTTAAATTTAACACGATGTAAATCGAGTGTTGAAGACATAAATTCAACGTGGTAAGCATGTCCGTCTTGCTGTAAGCATAATGGAACCCGAACCCGCTGGAAATACGACGATTGATGTGTTGATATTTGGAATAGGTAAGTTGAACACCGTTTATACACCCTATTTTGCTCTTAATAGCCAAACAAAATTTTTCTGTCTTTTTTTTCCCATTTTAGATTTGTTTTCAAATAAAAACTTAATACGCGCTTGGAATCAAATCGCTCCTTTTCATTGACTGAAAAAAAAACACTCAAGCCCTTTACGCCTAACGTTGAAAGTCGCAACTAATCTGATAGTTTATTTTCGTGGGCACATGTTTAAATTTCCCTTCACTATCGCGGCTAAGGACTAAAGCAATTGAAAGGGGTCGAGGATCTCGGGAGTTGAATTTCAAAGAGATTCACCCATAGATTTTGCCTCGGCCTCCAGTTCCATCGAAAAATGCACCAGATGCTCGGCGCCAGATGGCTGGATCCTCTCCATCCATCTCACCAAATCTGCATTGAATCTCGTTGACCTCTCGAAAATCATAAGGTAGGATTTTTATTTAGTAAAACTCCGCTGCAATCTTGTTCCCGGAACGTTGTTCAAACCAAAAACAAAATGCTTTACCGTAGCGAAATTTGTTTTTCCCTTCGCTACCGTTGTCGTCGTCTATGTATAGATGATGCCACAAATTTTTGAGAAGGTGAAGGTTTTCAGCATCGTTGATGCCACGTGACTAAAGGAAGGGTTTGCTTTTCCATTACATCATGGTATGTATGAGTAAATTAAATAAATAACCGGGTGACTCCCATTAAATAACCTCGCTATGCGGATATAACTTTGTGACAGATATCTATATCAACTCAGTAATGTGCCAATTTGTGTTAGCGTTATCATTATCTCTCTAATCATTAACAGTAGTATTCCATCGGGTTAGGGTAAGTTTCCAATGTACCCTAAAACTTTACGGTGCTGTTCTTCTATACTCTGCCTAACACGGCCCTAAATATTTTTTAACCACATATGGCATATTGCAATAATTCCTCGTCATTTAGCTCTACAGACTACCTCCCTTAATTCCATCAAAATTGCTATATTTTTCCTCCCTCTACCTCGTCTTCTTAGCATTCTTCCATCTATTACCGTTGTTAGCATAGCCTCTCAGTATTCCCTGCATCCACTTATCTTGCCTTCTTGGAATTTCCCCAACAATATCCTTTTTTTCCCTATCATGCCAAAAACGTCAATTGTGTTAATTTTCTGGCTGTTTTGTTTTATTCTTCCTTGTCTACTCCCACGACTCAAAATGCTACAATTTAAACATTTCATCCTATCTCAATATGAAATTTTTTTAAAGATAAAACTTAACGCCACATTAAAACTTACTCTAGTCTTTTCGCATTTCTTTACATATTTATCTAAGATATTCGCATTAAATTCCAGCTTTGCAATAGTTTAGGATGATTTTAGTACCATAGGGATCGAGATGGTGCAGGGGCTATCGTACTGGCTTCCCACCCAGAAGGCCCGGGTTCAAATCCCGGCGGTATTGAATATTTTTCAGTGGTATCTCGATCCCTACTTGAGGTGCTTCGTGGAGGGCACTTTGAGTGAGTACGCCGTCCGTCGGATGGGACGTTAAACTGCGGACCCTTTGGTGCCTTTCGTAAAGAGTAGGCTAATGCCGACGATGGGTTTCTCTCCACCCTTCATCCTTTCCTGTCCATCCCTAATGGCGCAAATGACTTCAGCTGTCGGTCGCCTCCCCTAAATACTACATTTTAATACCATCCTCCCTTTTTTCGACTCCCGATGAAGGTTTCGCTTTTTTTAGCCTGCCTTCATCGATAAGTAAATGCAAATACATGTATCTTAAAAGTATCATGATGACCAAGTATACTCAATAGGATAAAAACCTGTTGATTGAAGAATGTATTGATTGACCGTAATGGGATGGGTCATTTTAGCAGGAGGACGTCATTTCAGTGGGTGTGCAAATGGTTTAGAGTGGTTGTCAACGAATATCCAGTATGAAGTAATTAATGGGCGATGCGTCCAATCGGTATCATGAGAACTCACTTTCATTCCCATGTTCCCGCAATCCCGCAATTTCTTGTAAAATGATCTTTTTGAAGGAAACCAATATTGTTGAACGGAAAATAAATCTGTTCAAATGATCTTCTTGATTCAACGTCGTATTGGTATTCATCCCGTGGCTGAGTTTTATGAACGGTTTGTGAATTTTAAATTTTATGTCGTTTATAAAATGCGGTTTTTCCCCTTACGAATTTCAAATGAATGTGTGATTTTTTCACCGGAAAGTCAATTACAGGGTGAGAGCAATATATTACCTGCAACTATTAGTTCACGCTATTATTGCCTTATTATTGAATAAAGAACTATTATTGGTTGCCAAAGAACCACGTTTTCGTGGTAGAAATGGACTTAGAAACACAGAATCGGAGGAAATTAGAAAAATTAGCATTGTTTGAATTATCTAATATGTCCTGTTTTAGCGAAATAGTTTTCAAATTAATATTTTCTATTTGGAATTATATATTATCACTCCTACATCTTCACCAGAAGTGGGCCTAAAAATAGAATCTGACAATGTTTCCTGTGTTGGTAATACAAGAAATACAAGTGTGTAATTGTGTTTTTCAAGAACCGGAGGACTTTATGACATTTAATCAAATCCACCGCGACATTTTAAACTTCATTCCGAGTAACTCTTATTCCTATGAGCATTTAAAAATCTGCCACAAGAGATTTATATGTATAAAGTGGTTTAATTTCCTTAAACCATATTGAACATCAAATTGCATCGTATAGAACCTAGATGTTATACATATTCATTTCTGAATGTACAGGTACCTGTAACAGGTACCTGTAACTACACCATGTGGAGTTTCTCACATCCTTGCTTTACGTTTGTTTTCTTGTAAAACCCAGCAACTCATTGCATTTACCAAATTTGTTCATTCTATTTACTCCATATAATTTCATGTACATTTTATAAATAATATTATTATCAACTGTGGTTGTTAAACAATAATGAGATATGCATTTTCACAAAGTTCAATGTACATTTCTGGTCGTTTAAGTGGTTTTTATTTGCCAATACTACAATCACGTGACTGTGATCCATTTTCTGCTACGAGAGCGCATGATAATTATTAGAAAATTTACTTTGGCATTCGTAGACACACGTTTTTATTACATCGTGTGTCTCTTATCGGAAAAAGAAAGCTGGAATTTTCATTTGCGAAACGCGGCATTAACATTTACAGTGGCGTGAGCGCTTTTATCTCAAATCTATAATAAATTTAGTAATGAATTTTTGTGCTAACTGTACAACAAGTTATCTCTCGCATTTTGTTTCATTACAACCGGAAAAGGTACCGAAAACCTCTAAAGGGTTAAAAACCCATGTGACCGCAATAATGCGTTTATATATTTTTTCTTTTTCAAATATGAAATTTACTCTTTTCGCTCGCAAATGAATAATTATAAATTTTAATGCTTCAAAGAAAGATAGGATTTTTCTTGGTGGAAATATATTTATGCACACAATGAATCTATACTATTTAATACTGCATTGCGTTGAAATAATGTAATATACAACTACATATCACATCAAATCTTGTTCTAAGATCACCCATTGTTATCTAATATAGTTAATGGTTCTATTATAAAGTAGAACTCAACAAGGTGTGTGCCTTACCGTGGGCGTTTTGATTGTGGTTTCCTTAGGTAATTCATTTGTGGCCAGGTTTCTTTAAATTATTGATCGGATGTTTCATGCCAACAACCTCCTCTTCCTTCATGTTTTGCTTGCTCTCATGAAAAATGAAATAGTCTGACTAATCATATCACAGGGGATACTTCCCCAGGCAGATAGCATGTAAGGAGAGGTTTTTCGAGTAACTTTAAGTATTTAAAAGCTGGAACTGCGTTGGCTAAGCCACGCGTATACTTATAATGGTATTCTTCTTTCAGAATAGTTGCACCTATAGCTTAAAAATGATATTTTTTCATCAAAAGACGTCGATATTATTATTTTTTTATTTATATCTTTAGTTTCCTCATGGAGTAAATTAAGAATAACCAAAAGTAGGGCGCTGTTAGAATGCAGTATTCTATTATTATGTTTGGCTGATTTGAAGTAAAATGAATTATTTTTTAAATTATGAATTAGTTTAAAATCTAAATATGTTTCATTTGTGTAAAGGCATATATAAGTTGAATTAACCTAGAAAGAGTTTTATCGGCTGAACCGTATTTTAAAATTAAAAGGTTGTCCATCACTAATCCAACTTCATTTTGGGATATATTACTCTCCGCGTACTCGTCCCATTAATTGGGGAAATTAAAGGAAGTGAAGGGTATGATTAATTCACCATTTGGTAATGTAATATAAAAACCAATCCCAATTTACTTCCATTCCTCTCTCAGCAGTGACTATATTTTGACCATTCAGTAACAGTACTTCTAATGCGTAATGGTATATCAAAAACTAATATCCTTGATGGAATTTTATGCATAGAGAGTGAAATAATGTTCTGCTGTGCAATGTTTTAATTACTTTTGATACAAATGTGAAATGTTTACTTCATGGTAACGAATAGAGAACATGGAAAAGTGTGCGCATCATATGAAATAGAACGAATTGATTTGGGCCCCTTCTAAATCCGATTACTTCCCAATCTATAATGAATGTACAGTATTTAATTATATCTAACTCATGACGAAAAAATTTGAAAAGAAGCAGCTATAAATGGTCAAAAAATTAAGCGCTTAAATATTTTGACTTTTCCTGGCTAAAGAATAATGTTGCATACGAAGTCCTCAGATTGTTGTCCATTAGATGCATAAAAGTTTTATCTTTTGTTGGCAGAAAATCGCCAACAAGATATCAGAATGGTCTGTTGCATTTTCGTGATTTTTCCCATTTTATTTTGTTACAACCGCGGTAAATTCCAGTGTTTCCATGCATGGATCACCATATTCGTCGCACGCATCCATTCCTCGCTCCTGTCTGCGTTTCCCTCTTCCATCCTAGTCTTCCCATCAGCGCTCCATCCCGTCCAGTTTATAACCCACTCCACTCCCTTGTCCGGCCGCCCCATTTCCAACCGTAGCATCATTATGCCAGCCACTGCGGGCCGCTCCACTTATTATACTACCCCCCTCCCCTTCATTTGTGTCTACCACTTTCAGCCTTCACTGTAGAGCCGAAGTCGGTCGTAAACTGCCACCGCCGTCTTAATGGGGGTAACACGGGAGACCACGCAACTCCCGTCACTTTTGATTTCCGGGTGCCCGACAGCTAGTAATGGCATCACCTTCCGAGGAGACACGCCGCGCCAGCGCTGCACGAGATGGAAGGGTCGCCTCGGTTGCCGCCATTATTCGTCCATTGCACAATCCCGACGCGCAGGAAACAACAAATGCCACGGAATATTATGAGAAATCGGTGTCTTTGCGTGCCATCGCGGCCTCCATTGCCCTGATGGAAGATGTCGACTTCAGTTTAAGCTTACAGTCTTTCAAGAATGCCCTCCCTTTGGTGAAGACCAACTCAACTTAATTTGGTTTTGTTCGCGTCAGTCTTCGTTTTTAGCTCTATATTTCATCCTAAAGACTTCGGAATGAAATGAGAAACTTCGGGTTAAATGGGTGGAGAGGTTTAAACCCCACAAAAATTATTTCATCTATTTTTGTGGGATCTAAAAATTATTTTATTCACCCTTTTATTTTCACAATTTCTAAATGATATTTGAGGTCATTAGACCTAATAAAATATTCTCAGTTGAGTAGGAAAATATTTCAACCTGAACAGCCTTTATTTAAATAAATTAATGAATTGTATACAGAAGGGATTTTACTGTACGAACCGGAATATTCCTTGGAACTTGAATTGACATCATGGCCATAATTGAACAAGGTCAGTACGTGTCGTTGTTGTCTTTATTTTTAAATGAAATATACGCTTTTAACCTACTTTTCTTGTATTGGTTTCTGGCGTATTTTCTTTCCTTTCCTAACCTGATTGCTCAGAAAGAGTACCTTAGGTATGAGGTCCCTATTACTGCAACAGATGGTCTTGATCAACCAATCTCTCGTGATTGCAAACTGGATAGCAGAGGCCTCTTAAACCAATATATATATATATATATATATATATATATATATATATATATATATATATATATATATATATATATATGTATAAATATATATATATATATATATATATATATATATATATATACACAGATGTAGATTCAGAGAATTCTATCTCGAATTAATTTATATATATATATATATATATATATATATATATATATATATAGCGTCCTAAATCTGCTTGAAATGGCTCTCTTTTATTAATCGCTTCTGGTTGGAATGAATTGGTGCCTTACATGTACCTGAAATGAATAACTTACCTCAATGAATTGCAAATGACTTACCTAAAAATGCATTACAGTTTGTCAGAATTTTATGTATTACATTTTAAAGTAGGTGAAATCATAAATATATAAAAGCAAGTTAGATGAGGCTTTGAATCCACTACCTTTGTACGACCGATCTCCCACTCAACGACTTCGATAAAAGTTTATTTTCGTTTTTTTTTGTCCCCAATTCTCACGCAGGATATCCCATAATAACTTGTGCGTGACCCTTGATTACTATTTACTGAGATTTTTCCGAGAACGTGGAGAGCTTTAGGCTTTAATCTTAGAATTTTTATGCAAATCAGGTAAACCATACCGCCATAAAATTTTAGTGCACATTTCACCACCACTCCCGTACATTGATTAACCAGTCAATGAAATAATTTAAACGGGTCCTCCTAAATTTTTCATCGTGGTTATAACTAGCTTTTTTATACAATTCTGTCCATTATTTTGGTCTAATTGAAAATTTGGGAATGGTGTGCTGTTAGTTTTACTGCGATTTCGTAATAATAAGGAAATGCACATATTAATTTTCGCATTCGTTTATTTTTGATAACTGAAAACGTGCGAAGGTAGTGGTTTGGGAAACAAATTGCTTCTCTGTACCTTCGCCCCGACACCTAGGTCACTGCACCGAATAGGTCTTCCTTGTAGTGGTTTTTGTTTGTGCAGGTAGTTTTTTTTAGGCTGCTAAGGTAGTCATTTAGATAGTGCGTCATTTTGTACAACTGAAACATGGAAGAATGTTTATCCTTTCGTCGCAACTTCTCTGCGCATGACATTTCGGGAAATATGGTCGACGGTCGGCTATGTCACTGCGTATTTCGCGTTCACAGAATCACAGAATTGTGGAGATTTTTAGATTTTATATTTTCTTTGGCGTATGTTTTTAGTCTATTACTGAAAGTTGTCATGAACCATGGTACAAAATAACTTAAACGGTACTTATTACTTAGTAATTACTGCTACTATAATCAACCATGCATCTAGAATGAACTTATCATAAATACCTAATAAACCAGCTATGCGGCTATAGTAACTGATATATATTTTTCTCTATATTATTTAGCCGTACTTTTATAACAGAACCCAGTGTTGACTAGTATTGACATCGTCATACCGAGTTGAGGCATTTTTATCATCAGGTTTCTCATAATTGTCACCTTCAAGCACATAACGATGATAATATTTTTGTTGAAAATGAATTTTATAAAAGCATACTGAAGGAAATAGTAATGAGTTATTTTTACCCTATATGTGAAGTATCTCGTAAATTTGAAAATTTATTATTCAGTCATCAACTTTATCGCGGAAACAAATCGCGAATGAAATCTTTAGAGCTGGAAGGAACATTTAAGGATAAAATCACAATATTCACATCGGTAGTAAATTGCCACATCGCATTAGAGTTTTGTATGCCCTTCGTTATTCGAGAAGAATACACGTTGTGCGAGTGTTATGTAGTATTCTCGACATTGAGAGCATTAAGTATTTCCATTTCCCATTTATGGAAGGATTAAGGTGCACTCCCAATGGGTAAATTTGGAATAGTAATCTTATAACTATACGAATGAGGTCAGTCAAAAATGACAGTGTCTCATTTGAAGCAAATAATCGTGGCTAATTTATGCAACACAAACCCCATTAAGCTTGCTTTTCTCGGTTTTAGTAATTTCTTTGCGCATTTCTTCGTAAAATATTTCAATTTTTTGCTGGCGGCACTCTGAAAAGATTTATACTGAAATCTTGATTGGCCTGATTGTATGAAATAGCCAGAGAGACATTTTACTATGACATAGACCTATGTCATAACAAATGATAAGTTGATTAGCATATTATGTTAGGTAGTTTCATCCAAAAGTGCTATTCACTGGATCTATTTAGTACAGTCTGGGAACTTCTCACACAAAGGGAATCATTTGAGTGTACGAGATGATATCAGTAACACCCAAAACATCTCTCGGATCTCAAAATTGTTTTAATGAATAGTATATTTTATGTCTGGATAACGCCCTTGATGATACCTCTCCAATCTCCATTTTTAACTACTTTTAAGGAATAATTGTATTTAATTTATGAAAATATAGGGTGTTAAAACGTCAGGCCTCGTCCGCCAACTCGTAATTGGACGTTATCCATCTTCACTCAAAGCATAACAAAGCTCTGCTCTGACATTTGGAATACATAAAATACCTCGAGTGAGCATTCTAGATAGTTACGCTCCTGCGAGGGAGGAGACTTGATGACGCCACAGATTCAATCTCGTAGCCTTAGTATTCCTTTTTTATTTCATTGGGGTCGTTTATTCCCTCGGGGATATTCTAGATTTTGAAGCTTCCTCGAGAAAAGAGAGCCCATTTTCAGCATAATTACTTCTACGCTAAACTACATAGAGTGATATATGTACTTTCATACATATCTACTGGTTGACCGGATATTTCGTGCCTCAGCTTTTGATGTCCAAATGTAATACTCTTTCCTTGCTCTTGAATATATGCGTGGAGTGTGACAATAAATCAACTAAAAATAGAATAATTGTGGCATATTTGAATATAAATTAAAAATTCTAAATTCCAGGTGTAATAGACCAGTTGTAAAAATCGTAGAGAGTGCTCGAGTCTAAAACTAGCTAGTTCTAAGCGTGTTTAGTACAGTTTAACGTAGTTAATCTTATAGCTTTTCATCGTGATTTTTTCATAATGGTGGCGTTTATCACGCGATATCTTACAAGCGAGAAGGAGAGACGCTTTTTGACTGTGAGTGGATTGTATGTGAGCCCTTTAACTGTTTACAGCCATGGCCTAAAAGCTGGGCGATTGCTTCAATGATTTGACACGGCTGTTAGCGTTCCCAAGTATGTACTTAGTTAATGTGTAAAATTAATGATTGAATTTGTGAAATAAATCTCCTGCTATTGACTTATTGAAATTTTAAGTAACTACAGATTTATATAATAAGGTTATTACATACTCTTTTAGACTTTATTTCTCTTGGAACTAAGAACTATTTAACTACCCCTATGAGTACATTACCGCTGCGCTAATTATATCAAAGCTTATTGGAGTCTGATGCATACTCTATTTAACTTAAAGTAGTACACACTCAGCATAGAATTTTTTTAAAGACCATAGGAAGGAAATATAGGCTTGAGTGAATGAGTAGGAAAATTAAAATAAGATTATGTTTTTACCACTGTTGTACGAGTAAGCCATTCCAGCAGAGATAGGCAGAACAGAATAAAAGAATGAAACTCCTCTCATGAATATATTTCTGAAATCCCCCATCTTCCTTGTTGTATTCCGCACTTATCATTGTAGGTCGGGGCCTTATATCAATTTTAAGAACAATATGTATTTATGCTAATTTTCTGGAGACCTTTTCAGTTATCAGCTATCCTCATGATTCCATTTCATTTCTTTGATCAATTTTCTTTATTTAATAATTCTCCTGATAATTTTGACCAATAAACTAGCCTAAAAATTCATTTATCTTACATTTCATGCGATTGTCATGGCAGAGTCTTGTCTGTTAATATGTATTTCTGCCTGCATATTCTTTATAAATGTATGTATTCATTTCAAGTACCGTAATCGTATCTTATCGAATGCCTTTCAGTTACTCTCCTGCGAAGTTTTACCTTGCACCTTTTCTTCTTCATGCATAGAAATCTTACAAAAGGATATTTATTTGTTTTGATATTTTCGTTTTCTTAAAATAAACTTTCATCAAATTTTTTAAACGAATCTAGAAAAATTACTAGCTAATTGACTAGCAAATTAGGTAAAAGAAATCACGCCAATGAATTGATACAATCTGAATCAAGGCTTACGCGATCATATATCATCTGTTGTTCCTTGACCGAGGGGTCATAAATTTAATAAAATGATCAAACCCAATCATCTATCAACCCAATATGCACATGCACATAGGTTATCTCACGAAGATGGGGAATACCTGCTCCAGTAAAAGCCCAAGCTTACTAACTCGCAGGAAGGAAAGGAACACCGACCACAGCACGAACTATGAATGAAACAACACTGAAACTGAAGTAGTTTAGGTACTACATTTTCTCTTCTGCTTTACGTATTGATCGTGCCGTGGTCGTTTTTCTGCGGTGTAGTTGCCCCTTCGATTAGTGCGGCCTTGTGGTTTTTCAAGAGGATCATTTAGCCCTGTAAGAACCCACCCATGCGTGCCAATGTAGTTCCCGGTATAGTATGGTATTTTTATATTGAGAATGATGTAACGTCATCCTAAAGAGTTTAAATGTGAGCTTACCACGAAGGAGTAAAATGTAATTACTTACCTAGGCTCATTTCGGCGACATTACCAATTTATGTTGACAAGTGTAGGTGATTTAATTATTCTCATACGAAAATCTTCCGCGAAACGAAAACATATTTTCCAGAACACATGGTTTCATAAGCAATAGAGTGAACAAATGAAAGAATGGGGTTGATGGGAGAAAGAAGACTTCAAGCAGAAAAGCGCTCCCAAACAGGAAATCGGACCGCGAACTCTCCACGATGACGAGGTGCTTTACAAGATTTGAGTCATACATTGAAGGGATTCTCCTCAAACCCTGTCCAAGTATAAACCGCAGTCCAGGTTTTATATTTGCTAAGTCTTAGAAGGAATGATGAAATGCCTTCCTTGCCTACCTCTCTTGAAAAAGGAATTAGATAGGAAAAGGAAAATTAGAGTTTTTCCCTGGAAAGCAAGGGTGAAGGGGCTAGAAAAAAGGTGTATTGGGAGTAAGAAGCAATTTGATCAACCAAGTCATATGGAATGAAGCATTTGGATAGGCCGGTGGGAGGAACAGGAAGGCATGAGAGTAGCGAGAAAAATATGGATATAACGAAATGAAAATCCACATTTCAAACTTTTTTGGCCTAAGAAATATCTATGACAACAGTAGTGAAGAGTGCAAAAAAGCTATCTAACATATCGGAGGTATGTTGACAGTGAGCGTTGACGCCGATTACACTAAAACATCTGTATATTCTGTGGATCCGTTTTCTTTTACGGTCTGGAAGAGGGATGAGAACTGGTGCACGGAAAATAGGGTCTTGAGAGAGAGAAGGTGTTTAACGGAGGGGAGCTGTTCTGTTCGTTGTAGGATGAGGGAGTGTGGATTAAAATGAAGCTCATCCTCTCTTCCTACTGGGTTCGTTGTAACCATGGAGACGGGAAAGGGATAGGCGATGAGTAGGTCTCAATACTCGTACCCTGGGGGAGCGGTGGAGTTTTGTGTCGAGGTGCACGTACGGTGAGTTAGCCTTTGCGGGGCGGGTTAGTCGGGCGACCGCCGTGTAGCGGTGAGGAAACGACTGCTAGAGTTCCGTAATGACGGAGGCGGCAGTGCGGGCTGGAAGAATGGTGTGTGGTATGGGGTAACAGGAGGTGGGGGGGGGGGAATGAGAGAAGATGAGATGCTGGGGGATGAGGACGGGAGGGACTTTATAAAAGGTTGGGGAAATCGATACTTTCGTCATAAAATATTCAGTTTTCAGGACAGCAGTCGTTCCAAAGGATTCTTGAGCTCCTATTTTATGTTCCCTTATGACCCTATTGTTTTTTTTCCTCTCTCATCTTCTGTCGAAGGGTTCAGGATGGGAAGGGACGAATTTATGCCCGAACACGTAAAAATCCTTCAATGACACTAGGCGGAGGCTAAAAAAAGTTATATGTCACGTTCTAATTATGAATTCTCAGTGTCATGCAGCTACATTATGAACTTTAAACTTAAACTATGTGTACCTCGTACCCCCAAATTGGGTAATAATTGAAGAATACGAGTAGTCTTTAATACCTTAAAACCTTCCTCATTAGGTTTATGAAATGAATTCCGTTTTATCAGTGCTATAACTTGCTTGTAATTTCCACAATCCACGGGCAAAGAAAATATTATTGAAAAAATCATTTTTTTTTTGTTTATGGCATATGATAAATGTGTCGTAAACTATAGGAATATTGAGCCTGTTTTTTATAGCTCTCTAATCACTGGTCTTATTTTCCAGTTTTGTTGAATTGTTTAGTCAAACCACAAAATGAAAATTATTTTTAGACGGATTTATGAATTAAATGAAAATAATTTTTGAAGGAGGATTTATCCTTACAATTATTTTTGATGTTAAGTCAGTATGAAATTTAATAAGTATGCCCCCTGTTAAGCGCACTTGACAAAGGAAGAATGACAAAGCTGCCTCGCTAACTAGCCCCAAATGCCGTGATTTTACGTACTTGTTACCTTTTTGTCGACCTTTGTCGACTTTGACTTTGACTGTGAGATTTATCATGAACTCTCCATCATGAACTCTTTTTCATAAAATCTTTTTATTTTATGTAAAAGTAGACTTTTGAAGTTTTATCATTTCTATGTGTCGTAATGGCTAACTGAATTATTTTATGGTACTTATTTGTCGCTTAATTAAAAATATTTTTATGTGGGTTGCATTTCATTTGAGTTAATAAACTAATCTTATCATTAGTTGCAATCGAACCTCACCGAAAATATGAGTGAATGAAAAGGTTTTCATTTTTCAAGGACCATATGGGACATTCGAATAATGAATAGTTTTGTTAACTTCATAAATGGTTTATAGCTGACTAATGATCACAAAAATTACCAGTTCAGTCGGAGTTATATAAATTCTATTTTTTATTCTCGTCCTAACTTACAACTAGAGTTAGGTTTAGAACTCTTTCCACTATTACGTCTCATAGGAAACTCGCTCATTCAAATAAAGTAAGCTTCGCAGCTGCTGTTGGCTGAATCTTATCTTTATAAAAGATTCTGAATTCTGTCCACAAATGATAGCAGCCCGCCCTAAATGTGTCAAACGACCCTGAACGGCGACAGCCGGCTCTGATTTTCTAGAAATGGCCCTGAATCGTGTCTACTGAACCTGAATTGTAGCAATCAGGTCTGCTTTTTTTGCCATCAGGTCCTGAGTTGTAACAGCTTGCTCTCATATTTGGCAGCAGGCCCTTATATTTGATGGTCGGTCAGTCCTTTTTCTTCAATTTTATGCTCGCCCCGGCATTACTGGTTTTAGTGCCGGAGACCCTATTTGCCATTCCATTTTTTGAAACTCGACCCAGCCATCTGCTCATTGTTAGGACATCGGGCAAATTTAATCCGCTGTAATTAAATGAAATTGGCTCTGACAGAATTTCAATCACCCTACCATACCAAAAGTAATTTTCTCTCCAGTGTAATATAGTCTGCAATTAGATAATAGTTAATAACATTCATATGTCAAACAAATCTCTGCAAAAATTTAAGGCATAATTGATTTATCTTTATTTGAAGAAAAACTGTAGTGTATGATAACATTTGGAAATCATGATTTTCCCTATCCATCATTGTATGTTAAACTTAAAAAAATATTCAAATGGAACCGCGATGTGAGACATACAACTAAAAGAAAGGAGAAAAATATTGAGTCGCCAATGTGATGATGCCACGATAGAAAATGTTTCCCGAACGAAAATAGTTATTAATTTATTGAACCACATTGTTGTGCTTGCTATGCTTGCAGGTATTTCCACATACATCAATTTCACTCGGAGATATCACGGGATGGGTCATGTCATGTCAGGGGATAGTTTAAGGAGACGAAAGTTTTACGACAGACTGAGTTACACCCTCCTCGGGGTTACACATTATTGTAAGCACCACAGAAGGGACATAGATGTCAAGTACTGGCTATGGTTTTATATTCAAAGATTTTGTACATTTAATGACTTGTAGATGAAGGTAGTCAATCTAGTTGATGTTCCCATGCGGAGATTATTGAGGCTTTATAAGGGCTGATACTTATGTTTGGTAGAAAATTAATCTCGTAAAAAACTCCAGTAATTTTCTGCTATAAATGAAGAGCACCCTTTTAGCTCTTCACTTGGCCTACTACATTGCACATATGATTTCTCAAATCAAATACAATTGCATTCCAAACATTTTAATGACAGTGACCTATTAATGACAATTCGCATTTGTCTACTGTGTATTAACTTCCGCAGCTGCAGAATATATCGTTTAGCCTTGTTTTTTAAAGTCGGAACTCCGAGGGCATTGTGTGTATCTACTCTTGTAATCATAAACTTTAATGATAACACAGGTTGAGGAATAATTCTTCTCCAATTTGGCAAGCGGCCCTCTAAAATAGCTGCAAACATCTTTATAGAACAAATGGGAATGTCCTTAGGTTTCCTACAGCGCAATATTTTCTGAATTCGTCATTATTTTCACCCAACTTTAAGTTTTTAAATGCAAGCTTTACTGCCTCAATATTTTATTCTGGCTGGAAGAAGAAAGTATTTCGCGTGGGGATCATAATACTTGCTGACACATCCATGCTTCTAAATTGTAAATTTTAAAGCATTTTCTTTTTTTTCATTATGAAAGTGCAATGTAATCGAATTAAACTGATTATATAAAGGGTTGGTAACACCAACCCACGTTGACTTAAAAAGATCCTAGTCTCCTCAGAACTCACAAAAGACGTATGTACAATAGTTCTTTATCTACTCTACATTCCCATAGGGATTTGAGATATTAAATTATTAAGGCTTACTACACTCATAAATTAAGACAGAAAATATATCAACTCAAGAATAAATGGGCACTAAATTTTTCGGCAGAGTATTTAACCGCTATCCTCCAATCAAAGAATTTATTTATTAAAAACGTGCTTTTATTTTCAGCTTTAAAAACCCAACGTGCGCCATATGAATATTTTTAATAGTGCACAAACCTGTATGAAACATGTTTGAAACCTAAGACCTCGACGTGCCTGGCATTATTTGAAGAAATTTTACACTGTCATCATGTCCATAATTCCAAAATAACACTCTGTCTATACGCTGGACGAAATTTCACTAATGACTGCATCAACGACGAAAAGCAAATGATGGCCAAAACCCAAAATTCCAAATGTGTGCTCACCGAAGAGATTCCACTCCTTCAACATTCCTTCCTTCTAGACTATTCGGAAATTTCCTCCCCGCCCTTTAATCTCAATGCTACGAGCTCCCGTTCCTCCTTTGCCCTCTCAATCAATGTCCACTTCGAAATCCTCCAAATCTCTGGGCCTGCGTTCACTATACACACAACCTTGGGACTTCCCCGAATTCTCTCTTTCTCTTCCCTGGAACTGTTATGACAGCTAGTGAATGGAAATCCTTGTCGGGGTTTCACTGTCCTAAGAGTTAAACGGTTGAAACGTTCGAAAGTTGTTGTTTAATTTGTTCATATGAGTTTTGTTTAATTAGTTCATATGAGTAAAGACCGTCGTCGTTTTGATAAATGACGAAAGATCTCTGAAAAAAATGTTACAAGAGGATTTAATGAAAATTAATAGCCCAATTCTAAAATTAACAATATTTAAAGAACTTTTTTCGACACAGATCCATTTATTTACCGCACAAAATACTCGCTACTGTCAGTAGTTTAAAAGTGTATTTTTCTATGCTAATTGATTATTTGGCAACCTTATTCAAATTGTATGGTAATATTTTAAATTAATCAGAAAATTATCTTCAAATGCTTATCAATACTTGAACCCCTTTCTATATGTATGAAAACATTTATCTTTTATTGACATCATTAACATATTTTTCGGAATCTGTGCTGTTCAAAATAAGCGATCAGGTATGGGATTTCGCCACTCCGCTTCATCCACCTCTTAATTCTACTGTGAGGTCGGGGTCTGAGGACAATTCACCCTTCTTAAGCACATATGCACATCACACTATGTTTCCCTTTTGTACTTGACGGACATGAGAAACGGTTGTGTCTGCCTACTAAATTTAAAATCGATTGATTCAGGTACATCCACGCCTAAATTATCCGCAACCAACCACACACCAAGGGAACACCACCTTTCAAAAAGTGAGTAATCATAAAGATTGCATACTCTAAAAATAATGCAACCTCTAAAAATTATGATTTTATCAGATTGATTTTAGTCAGATAAATCTTATTTAAGTCGAGTGATCATTGTACAGCTATTGATTAACACACCTGCAAAATCAATTGATGAATACTTAATTTATAAGGGTTTTCGTTCGGACACTGCGCGCGAGGCAAAATTGCAATTTTCCGAAGCAGGAGGGGGATGCTGTCCAACGAAAAGATTTATATGTAGAGTAAGATAAAATGTAATATTTGGAATAAATAATTTGTGTTCTGAATAGAAAACCGTATGAAGAACAGACAACATTAATATTCTCGAATAGAATATTTGTCTTTCAAGGAGTCACAAAATGGCAAACATAATTAAATCGTCATTTCCATGTAATGTTCTCAATTGAAAATATTCTCTTCGGTCGATTTTTGGTTATTAACTTTGAATGAACAATTAAAATTCAATTTAAAAATTGAGCCACGAAAAATTTTCTAAATATATGCATCGAAAATAATTAACATAAAAAGATTCAAAATTGAGTGGTTCTGTCAAAAAATAAATGGGAGTGAATTTTAACGTGTGGAAAGGGGAAAAAATTGTTACATCTCGCGAATAACTTATGTCATATTTGCAATTCCGCTGAAGGCATAATATTTTTACTACTGAAATTTGCATGTGTTGTTTGTATTTACGTCCTCTTTTGTCTTCTCTTCAAAATTTGATATTACTGCTGTATACTGCATTTCGCGTATTTTCTTAGCTAATGTAGCTTCAGGTTAAAACCAAAATCATTTCTGGCTGCTCTCAAGTTATTTCTCCGAAATATAAAATGAAATCCCTTGATATTAGCTGAAGTTGACTACCGAAGCTCTCTGTGTAGAGTGGAAGACTCCCCCGTATATAGTCACGTCCTGTAACTTTAGACTAGACGAGAAATATGAACACTTTATCAGAATCGGGAAATATATTCTTTTGCTATCGTTTCATCACCATATATTTTTGTTTCATTCATTCTTCCCTCATACTTTTATATTTAAGCAAGCATGGAAACATTCAGCCTCTCCAATTATCCTCGCTAGGAGGCTCCCATTTCTGTACGTGCCCGACTGAGATGGTAGCTACGTTTACTATCGGAATGTGAATAAAAACATCACGGAAGGGAGGGGTAAGGACCGTAAAGGGGCTAACAACCCAGATATACATTTAAGCGAATAATCTTCTGACTATAACGAACGGGGCTAAGAAAGTGTCTTATTATTCGAGTGTAAGAGAATACGAGGAGTCACTGAGAGCACGGAGTTAATCTTTCAAGACGACTTTTCCATTCTTACTTTGTTCTCATTCATTAGTGAAATAGTTTTCAGAGCACGCTCGCCCACCTAGGATATTGTGTGCCCTTTAGAACTTAATTTACACCCCGAAAATTATGAGAACGTGAATTTTGCAACCATTGGCATAATTATTAGAGCCTCATTCAAAGAAATGCGGGTGATTCCGTGACAGTAACTTTTAACGGAGTTATGCGCTAATATAGTATGCATTGAAATGCAGAAATTTCACGGTATTAAAATCAATAACCTTGACTGGGATTCGAACCCAAATCTCTCGATGTCCGGCCGAGTGCTTTAGGCAGTTAAGCCACCGAGACGCCCCGGGTGAGTTCGAATCCCGGTCAAAGTGAATGAATTTAACACTTTGAAATTCGTGCATTTCGTTTTTCTGGCCCTAATACTCCATGATATTTAAGTTAGACTTCTTTAAGAATTGCCTCCTTTGTACATGATATGATATTTCCTTGGAAAAAGCTCCAACAGAATAGCTAAGAACCAATAGTCTTCAATAAATAAAATAAATGGGCACTGGGTGGCGTAATACCCAGTATGTTTCACTTTAATTTTGAAAAATTTTATTGAATATTGTTAATGCTCTCTTTCATTTCCAAAATATATCTACGTTGGACATATTCAAACAGTGCGAAGAAGGAAGGATGGCATTTTGTAAAATAAATTCAAGCTTCATTTAGCAAAAAATAATGTCGACATACGACATCTCATGAGATTGACGGTATTATGTATTTAAAAACACAAAAATAAATAAGCATACACGTTCTTTTAAATTTGCGGTAGTTCCAGTAACCTTCACAAGTGTAGTAATGAGAATTTACAGGACAAATAGAGTGTAAGACGGATTGCAGAAGTTTGAGATAGGACGGAGAACGTGTATTATCGGTAAAAAAGGGTGATAGAGATTATTTCTGCATCACCAGTGTTTTCAAACAATTTATTCGTGACCCACGACATTGTTGCTACTTTTCACAAATGTTCCTCATGATCTTATTAACAAGTGACCTCTTCATTTGCAGAGCTTAACCACCTTTTCTAATGTTTTTCGTATCACTCTTGTCACGACTGTTCCTTTAATCTTTCCTTCTTTATTCGCGTTTAATAAATCTGTAAACACCCATTTGATTTCCCAGTTTCTCTCCCCTTCATGACTGTATGTCACACCGCAACCTTCAAGCTACGCAATTTTAACGAAAGCTCCAAATTATCAAAATTAACAAGCCATTTACTCTCCTCCGTACAGGGTCATTATTCATTTAGAATTTTAGGTTAAATTACCACTTAATGACCTTACGAATACCCTAAATCGCTTCTTTCACTCTTTTTTTTTAATTTGAATTCCTTTCCAAAAGTCACTTAAATTGTATCACTCTCTCTCTCTGAAGATAAGCTACTAATGTGATAAGTACATATTACGTATCATTATTAATAAAATTGTGTTGCTTCCATCCAAATATCTCCCATTAAATTTCCCCTACACCTTAACAGCAGTCCCTCCTTCCCCCAACCTCCGCCAGTGTCTATTGTTTTTCTCCTGGACGTGAACTACGCGTCTGTACTTTCCCAAGTCAGGATAATATAAAATAAACCCTCTTTAAATCCTTTAATCTCAATCTAAAAATATCTCTTAAGCAAAGGCCACCACACTTCAGTCTAAAATTAAGATTTGGAGAAATAGACTTTGGGGAGCACTCAATCATCATTCCAATAAGAGCCCAAGTCTATGTACGCCGCGATTCTCAAATTTATTTTCCCATCGTTCTGCGCACCTAAGCACTTTCTCACCAATCTTTTGGTTGAAATCTTGATAAATCTTACCTATCCAAAATCTAAATTCCTCTCTTCCTCAATTCTTTAAACTGGGGTGCGGTATTTATAGTGCAGAATATTTAGCACTGAAATAGCCAAAAACCGCCATCACTTAAGAAGACAAGAGCTCCCTTTTTGTGGTTTTCAACATCACAGGCCCTATAAAATGAGTCACCAGACTCCTCTTGCACAGCCATTCCGATGTCACCAGATCCAGCTTCTTACAGAGAAATCATCGCCTTTCTAAAGGCAAAAATCATACGAGTTATATAAAAACAGGCATATCAGCTCTTTCATTCTCTGGCATCTTAAAACTATCCATCCCCATTTCTTATTCATATGAAAATTTATTAAACAAGAATGCTTGTCGAGCAATCGTTTTTTTCTGCGTCTGCGCAAGAAAACGCATTTCTTTTTTGGTGACTGCTACCCTCTCTTCCGATCCTATTCTCATACATAAAAGATATTTGCCATTTGTACATTGACTTTATCTCTCTTCCCTAGAGTTCAGTCGAACAAAGTGCCTCGTCCCTTCCATATTTCTTATCCGAAATGATACAGTACAAACTCCAAAGAAGACATTTCTTTTCCTTAAAGTTGTGGGTTCATTGTGGGTGAAATATGGACTGAAGTGAGAAGATTTTGTTAGATGGGGAAATTTTAAAATGTTGGACATTAATTTGATGGTAAAAAATGGTGGTCTTGAAAGAAATAAAATTTTAATAGTATCAGACTATAGACTAAGTGGGAATTCATTTTCGAATGAATGAAGAATACTAGGCATTTTCCGCAAAATACTTTATTTGGTACAGCTAGTTTTTACGTATAGTCCTCAGGTACCACATAGACGTTATAAAATAAACTGAAGATATAACATCGAGTGATGGAATAAGAGTGCTAAAGGCACTTTTAAATACAGCGCCAAGTATTGCATTTTTCACTTGAGCACAAATAACTTCTCTGGCGTGCGGTCCTGTAAAATTATCGTTTCAAACCTTTTTCTCATTTTTTCTAGTAAAAAAACCTTCTACTGTCCAAATGTCCTTTTGTGACTTTTATGCATCCCGCACATCTCTCTAATATTGTCAAGGCCACCAAATCCTGAGATAAATCCCAAGCAATTCCCAAAATCCCGCGGACTCTGGGAAAATGTGCGAGATGCAAATCAGCCCCAAACTCGTTACGAATTCCTTTCTCGTACAGCAACTTCTTAAATTTCCCCCCTCCCTTCCGGTCTCTTCATGCGCCTCAAGGAACACCATTTGTCGCCTTGAATTCAAACTCCACCCAGTTGTTCGGTTCTTTTTACCACGGCCACGGACTACACTCCCCTCAATATTAGCATTAATAATCACCGAGCTTTTTGCTTTGATTTCTTCTTCCCCAAACACCTCACACTCCCAGTTCCCTTACGTACTCCTATCCACAGAAAGCTAGGTTCAATAGCTATTACAGAATGGCCATTATTTCTCTGCGTCCGTCCAAGTTACACCAACCTAATTAAAAAGATAGATCAAGCATATGAGTGACTACTTGCATGTTCAGTCTTCCAGGAAAAATGTTCAAAATTTACACATTCCCTCCCGCTCACCTACTTCCAAAGGGGGATTGGTAATATCTACGTTATTCACCCTTCAATCTTGTCCCTTCGCTCTCATATTCCAAACCAAATCTCTCTCTTCATTTTCCGTCCAACTCATCCCATTACTCGCAATCACGCGATGGTGACGTTTGTTGGGAGCTCCAAAAATTAAAAAGGGCTTGTGTTCGTGCATTGTAAATGACTTTATTTTTTCGTTTGTCTGAAATTTTTTCTTGATTTTTTTAATGTTCATTCGTTTCACATTAATTGCAAGCAACTAACATAAACACAATGTTCTACCGTTATGGAAGAGAAAACTCAAAGCTAAATTTTGTACTTATCATTTGAATTCACCGGTGACCTTAAGCTTGCAGCAAAACGGTGAGGTAATTTCACACCGTCTTTTAAATTATATGCACCCAAGTTATGGACTTGAAATATCTGCCGATTCAGGCATTACAGGAGAAACGTTTCTCACTCTTGGAGGATGCCCAGAGAGAGAACTTTTCGCCTCCATTTGAGATTGCGGGGGTCGATTATGTTCTCGCCTACGTGATGGGCATTCAGTCGGCAGAAGTGTGTGCGAGCGAGCGAAATTCATCCTGCGGAATACCAGGGGGTGTCCCACGAGCGCCGCTCCCTTCGAAGCTAATCTCCGAGCACACATCTCTCCAAGCGATTCCCGGGTGAGCGCTCTTTGAGCACCCCGAGCTAAAATCCTCCTCGCGGTACTCCGAATCAGTTGACTTAAATCAGGGCTTTATTTCCTTCCTCCCTCTTGTGTAGTTGTGAGCCCTCACCCTCGACGACAAATACCCGGAGGCTGCTTTTCCACCGTTTGCACTAAAAAACTCTTGGAGAGCACTGATTTTAATTGAGATTTCTTTCAATGTGGTGGTAGAGAATGCTTGGTATTCCGTAAGAGATCGGCTACTTTCATGGGGGAATAACATACGCTGGTGGTCTTCAACGGCACGACATACGTAGTTCGGCTAGTGACAGCCTCAAAGGGAATGAGTTGCATTTTTCCAACGTACACCAAGTGTTAAAAAGAGGTCATCAATTACGCTCATGTATAGCTATCGTTTAATGACCTCCACTTGAAAGTGGTGAGCTGCTATAATAATATAAACAAAATTTATGCTGAGCGTTTTTTTTACCATTTCAGTGGCATATTGCTATGCTACAGCAAGTACATGCTAAGGTAAAAGTGGTGAAAATGCTTGAAATTAGAGAACATTGCTTTCTTAATTGTTTCCATAGGTCACATCTATTGCCTACTGGGGAGCAACACATCCAAGCAGTCAAATAAAGTTCAAAATTATTGTCAAATATTTAAAAACATTATTATTATTATTAGTGAATAAAATGTAATTATTAATGTTTGAGTGGACTAATTGCGTGTTATCAATCAAAATTTGTTTATAGTAACTCTCTCATGACTCGATTCCATTTCCTTGATGGCAAAAATTTTATTTCAGCTCTGGTAGAAATAAACCAAATTTCTTAGAGAATTAAGATGTGCTATTTTGCTCATAATTCAATTACGCGGTGGATCATTTATGTTTTTAGTAACTATTGGAGTAACTCTAAATTTTTCTAAAAGCATTTCCTCAATTTGTGAGTTAATATACTTACTTTTATACTTATAAATAAAGTTGGAATTTTTTTACTCTTGAAGCTTAGTCATTCCAAAAACCTATAGGTTTACTTCCCCCTACGCGCATAAAATACCTCAGTTTCCCTAAAAAATTTACAATATTGTTTCGCGCTTAAAATTTGCTGGTTTTACTGGGGCATATATTTTTATAAAGACTAGGTACTTCTCAATATTAATTTTCGCGGCCCATTGTGGGGAAGTATCAGAGTTCCACGTTGAATACTGCTTCTATTTTCTGCAGCATTGAAAGTGATTTTGAGTAACGCCCGTGGGTCTTTTGTGGCCGACTGCAATATGGGCTGAGATCCCAAAATAAAGTTTAATTTCAATGAGATTATGCAATTAGTGCTCGAGCGGCAAGGGTGTTAATTGGGATGTGGATATAATCAGCAATTTCTTCCACGTATTATCCCGCCGCTCAACATTTTCGATGATAGGGGCGTAACAAATCAGGGTGATTTGAGTCCTTCATTATGCAATTGTCGTTAATATTTAAGTATTCCCAGAATGTAATGAACAATAGCTTGATGTCGACAAAAATAGGATATTTTTTGGCTGGAATCTGCCGATAAATCACCAAATACTCGTAATACGAGGGTCATCCGGAAAGTAGTATCCGTTCGTGAAATAAAGACACAAAAGTAAATATTAACAAACATAAAAAATTTTATTTGAAAGAGGATACTTTAAACTACTTCTCAACATAATCTCCAAGCAAATTAAGGCATTTGTCATAACGTGTGACAAGTTTCTGTATTCCTGCTGCATAGTCCTTCGCCGCCAGCTCATTGAGATACGCGAGGGACCCATCTTGCACAAATTTTTGCATAATGCAGATGGTGTTTAACAATTTCATGAACAATTGTTCGAGAAACATTGGGAAAATGCTCACAGATGTCATCAATTGTGACGCGCCGATCGTTCCTCACGAATTCGTCAACTGAGCTAACCAGTTGGTCTGTAATGACAGACGGTCTCCCCGAACGCTCATCGTCGTGTGTGTTCCCCCTCCCCATGTTGAAGTTGCGACACCACCGCCGAACAGACGACTCGTCCATTACATTGTCTCCATACACCTCCTTTAATTGGCGATGAATATCACATGGGCGAACGTTTCTTGCATTGAGGAATTTAATCACTGCCCTCACTTCACAACTGGCGGCGTTCTCAATTTTTTTAAACATTGTAAACAATCACAGAAACAACACAGGCAATGCTAGCGTCACGCAACTTGGCTCAGAGAAGGCAGACAAGCCACTGAAGCTATCTGACCTCGTCCAGCGGCTACTCGCGTCGTCAGCACTTCATGCGGCACGA
This sequence comes from Hetaerina americana, assembly GCF_022747635.1. Taxonomy (NCBI): domain Eukaryota; kingdom Metazoa; phylum Arthropoda; class Insecta; order Odonata; family Calopterygidae; genus Hetaerina; species Hetaerina americana. The sequence continues at coordinate 42,673,297 of NW_027286763.1, forward strand.
ACGGGTACTACTTTCCGGATGACCCTCGTATAACTGCTGGTAAGTATAATAACTTTTGACTGCATTGATGATCATGGATATTCTCATATTTTTCAAGCGGATATGATACCCGTTTACCAATCATATGAATAATTTTGTGATTAGCTCACACGGTGGGGTTTTGCAAAAAAATAAAGATTTTATCGTTAATTATTTAATAGCATTTAATCAAACATAAGTTTTGAAAATCCCAAGAAGTAAGTTCATTACATTAATCCGTTTATGTAGGCTTTTAATGATTCCCACTATTTTTGCTATTATTTACTTCACTCAGATATTGGTAAACAGAAATGAAAGTTATTATAATTTATTTGATAAGTTTTGATAAATGTCTTATACTGCGTCATTGAATTGAATTGTTTAGTAAAATTCGTTTCTCTATAAAATTAACTAGGTTCACTCATTTCGGATTACTAATTAAATTACACTATTTATCGGGAAGTTACAGAAATAATATATTCCACTAGACATTCAAATTACTGACTAGAGTAGAGGTGGTATCGCATCTGCAAAGTTACGTTGATTCCTTTAATTTTGGGTTTCATTTCATGAAAGATAACTTAGAGCATCTAATCTGAGGATTTAAGGATAAAATGACCGCAAGAACTCTTACTCGTATTGATATTTCTTAAAGATATTTCTTTCAAACATAAGTTTCATTAACGCTTTTGTACTCCTAATTAATTTGAGCCATGGTTAGTAAATATTCTTGGAGCTCACAAGCCATTTCCTTGAATGATGAAGTATCATTGCATTCTGTTCATAAATTCATTAACTACCAGCGCTTTTCGATGTCCGATGAAATCATTAAAATTCAAAAATTAAATTAAAACTTTCAAAGTCATCGTGGATTCCAGTCGGTAAGTATAAGTGAGCGCCGAAGAATGTACAGGATGTAATACTTTCGTATTCTGTGGTGATTAATCTATTTTCCATCGTCCTTCTAATTTTATGAATAAAACTAACTTGCAATATTTTTGCAATGAATCAAAAGTCATGTATTCATGTATGCATTTGATTCGATGTGCATACATTGTTCAGTAATACATCGAAAGCCCAATCATGAGGAAGAGAGGCAGGTCATCCATTTAAATTTTTAGAATTTTTTAATGCTCCTTCTACGCTAGTATCAAAATAATTACCATTTCTTAATCCAAATAATGATACATAACCAATTAAATTTTCATTTTCCATTAAATGAGATAATATTATTCCTTTAAAAAATCCAATAATGGGTGAGGAGGAAGTAAGAAGATGATCCTATAAACACTCCTTGCAATAAGTCGTGTTTTATTTGGTTCCCGAGAGGCTCCATTCCTTGATTTGGCAGGAGTTTCATTCTGGTACCCACCTGCGTCGCCTGACACGCACTTGCAGTGAACCGCCAGCTGATATTCGGAGATTCTTTTGAGCAAACCGCCGGAAAAATTAAACGATGTTTCACTGCCTGTGTGAAATAAAAAGCTCATTCGTCGATGGAAGGGTTGCCAAAACTGAGTCAAAATAAGTCGGTGCATAAATCGTTTCTATCAAGAGGATGACGTGAGAAAGGGAGTGGAGTGGGATTGTTAGGTGAAAGGAGCAGTCCGCGAGGAGGAGGGAAAGAGGGGTCAAGGGGCCGCCGTCCGTCGGCCTCAGGATTTCTTTCCTCCCCATCCTCCCTCGTTCCCCATCCGCCATCGCCCCCGATCCCATCCTCTGCTGGCCACCTGCGGATGCCTTTATTCTGAGGCACTTAGTCTGGCGACGACCATTTTGCGTCGGCGGCGGTAGCGCGGCCGCTGATGATGATGATGATGAAAGCATAGTGGGTCACGAGATCATTGATTGACGGAGCGGGACAGAGAGAGGGAGAAACACACACTCCCATCCATCCCTTTTGTTTTTCCAGGCTGAATCGGAGGGAGGGAAGCGGCGGAGCGGGTATGACAGTGTTCATTCGATTGGTGAGCACGAGTCAATTAAACCTCGTCAGCATTTCACTCCCACCCTCACTCTCCTCTGTGATCCCCCGTCCTCCCCTTCCTCCCTTCCCATTGCCGAAATTGTTTGCTGATCTGTCTCCTCTTCACACGCACACATACACGCACGATCTCAAACAATCAATTTCGATCTCCCTCTCTCGTTCACCACTTTTCTTGTTTCCTCGTCTAATCAGTAGAATTCCTTGCCGAGTAATATTGAAAATCCTGCCGCTCTAAATCAGTTTAAGGATAATATTTTTAAATATTTGTATGATAACTAAACTTTATCTATTGTCCTAGCAGAGATATATAGTAGAAGGCATATAATTTTATCATTTTTTTGGTTATGATTTATTGGTGTTATGCAAAAATGTGTACGATTATGGTCTGCGATATGAGAAAAAATTTTAATATCCGTTCTCTTGTAGATGGGACTTCCTTTCCAGAAATGTCACCCAAGTTCTTTCTCTCTCCCATTCTTCCCTTTGGTCACTTACAATCGTGTGTCACCCACAGCAATCTAATCTTCCCCCTCACTCAGTTCCCGATTCCCCTCCATCTTCTTAACATTCCTCCCCCGAAGCCTCGAAGGTAACTCGATCGATTTGCCCTGGTATTGCCGAGAAAATAGAATTTTAGTTGTGCCTCTCATCTTGTTTTGTTCGTAATTCTCACGAGTGCCTTGACCTCTTTCCTTTTTCTTCCAATCGTTTCCGACGAAAACTTTCAGAATTACGGAGTCTTTTCCAGCTTTGCTCTCCGACGTAAGCTATCATCAGCTAGTTGCAAAGGCAGCCATTTTTACAGCAATTTTCCGAATGAAATTCACCGCGGATTGGCCGCAGTGGAATTCACTCGGAAAGTCATTATCTAGGGTGCAATGTGACGCATGAAAAAAGAGGAACGATAATGAAAGCTTTGGAGTTGATTCTGGTGCAATAGATAGAACCAATATAAGCACAGATAGCACAAATTATAGGGGTACCTATTATGTAAGTCGGTCGTGTCCCTACCCATTGTTGTGAAACCGATTCTTTCAGAACAGACACACTCACGAGCATAATTTGATACGTTGAGAAATGGAGGAAACATTTAAGTGCAATCATTATTTTACCATTGAAATAGGAATTTACTTGTGTGAAAATTTTGTCATTGTAACGTCGATAGGAAAATTATTCAGAGCAGGCAATTGTTCTAACTTTGGATACTAATACTAAATATCAATGGGCAACATCAATCAAATATAATTTTTCAATCCAACTATCAAAATTTTTAGATTATATTAAATGGTTGCATGGCAGAAATGATGATATCTTTTACTGGTAACAAGGCAGATTCCTATTGGATTTCACTGCTTTAAATGTTTTTCAATCATCGCTTTAAGTGTTTAATTCCATTATATTCCTTGGAGACAAATTTATCGAATTAACTGGTAACTAAATGAAAATTCGGAATTTACAATGGTTACAATGTCGAATACAACATAACCATACTGCGATTTAGTACGTTTAAATCTTAACATAAAGTCTCACGTTAAACTTCTGAGTTACGAGAGGAAGCTTTTATATGAAATTTATAGTGATGAAACGCCAAAGAACATAAGTCTAAGATGCTCTTTAAAGATTATAGGAGGCCCAGAGAGAAATACGGACTATTCCTTATATTATCTGAATAAAAGAATTGAGAAGAGTGCTCCTTAAACTTGGTAAAGAGGTTGAAATATTACGGATAAAAATGTTGAATCTATATTTAAAAGCCAAAAACCGCTCTTAAGTCTCGTCGTCTCTAGAAGTGGATTGTCAATTTACGACATATTTCAGCATGGTATTATTCGCATAAAAAGAGTCTACTGTGTATAAATTTTATGGCGTATCACATCTTTACACATCAATGGATGTAATTTGGGAAATTGTGTATTTTATTTACGAGTTTTCCTATAGGTTCCTGGTGTTCGCTGTGAGGAATGAGTTAGCTTGTTATTATAGTATATATAAAAAATAAACATCGAAAGACAATGGGGCGAAGCAAGTCTTCTACAGACTCAGACAAACAACAGGTTTAGAGGATTTCATGGAAATTCCCGATCGAGTATACGGTTTTCCTCTAGATGTATGTATCTTATGCCATTTCTCAACAATACACTGGAGTTGCTTAAATTTTCCAATTATCTTAGACCTGTTGCGGACTATTAAATCCCTGTTGAATAAATTCACATGAAATAATAAACATATAACACACACTTTAATACTTTTGTAGAGATATATTTTAGTTTATTATCATTTACCCTCAGGTTTAAGTTAAATATTCGCGGACTTGAGAAATTTAAGTAATGTAAATTTTAAGTCATCAAAAGAACTTCTAGTTGTTTTTTAAAATTTTTCCATAATGCAATAAAAACATATATTCCTCACAGTATTTCTCTAGTATACAGTTAGGAGAAAATTAATTTCTCAGTTTGCATGTGATGAATTCAGCGTGGGTCTATTTTTCCTTTTATGAAAGATGGTTGGCTTAGATAAATTTCTATATAAACACCGTATAAAGAAAACTTTTTTCTCATGCATATTCTTCTCTTTTTAATGGAAATTTTTCTCTTTATTACCGTAGTTACAAAATTAATTTGCTAGCTTTTATGCACAAAAAAGAGAACTTCAATGAAATCGCTGTGTAGTATACTCACCAAATGGCGCCATCAAAATGCTGTTCCCCAAAGATTATATGGGAAAATATGTGAAAATACCCAATTATCTCTGCGCGCTGTGTTGGTGACGCAGTTATTACAATGTCCAAAAACCTTCATTTGATTATAAAATAGATATTTTACATCCAATGATCAAATATTGCACTTTGCCCAACAAACTAATAAAATATTTCCCAAAGTCCAAGAAACTGCAGGAGATGCCGTGACAGTAACGTTTTACTGAGTAATTCAATATATATTTTTCGGAGTGTATAAGGACGCCCCGATACCTTAACTGGCTAAAACACTTGGCCGGACATCGAGGAAACCGGGTTCGAATCCTGGTGAAGGCAAATAGTTTTTACCCTCTGAAATTGTTGCGTTGTAAATATATTTCCTTTTGATTTATTCTATTTTCTTATTGTTAATCCTTTAGTAATAATTTACTATTTTTTTCTAGCATTGCATAGAAAAAACGTCCTATACTACTATTTTCACAAAACATCTGTTCGAAAACTCAACTTTTTAAAATAGTGTAACTCATCGTGGTTTTTTGTAATTACATATTCCTCGCTAAATGGCGAATGTATGTTCAAAAAATTGAACCAAAGCTGAATGTGTTAAAAATTATGCTCGATTGATCGAACAAAATTAGATAATGAGAGTTCCATTTACTAAGTTGTCGTATAATATATCGAATTGAGCAGGAATTTGTGCATTTAGATTTTAATTGGTATAGTTTAAATGCATTATCTCGCAAGTTACTGAATATTTTCTCTTGTATCAGATGTTTAATTACTATTAATCATGTTGCGAAGAAAAAAATTACTTCATTTCCCTGTAAAATATTAACTAAAGAGAGAATGACAATAGGGAATAAAGGGCCAGAGAGAAGAATTCATGTTGCCGACTAACTTTGCTAAAAATCTTCTGGCGGTCCTTATTGATTCGTTGAGCTTATCTTTATCAAGGTAATACGTACATATTCAGCAGTTCACGTAAATGATATTTCATATCAAAGTATTTTGTTTGATAATTTATCATTAACTCTTCGATAATAATTTTCTTAAATACGGAAGCCTTAAGCCTGAAAAATACTTTCCTGAGCGAAACAAATTCAAATGGTAATTTTCGCAAATAAAACTGGGTAAAATTAAAAAAAAATATTTAGATATTAGTTTTGACACTGTTAACAATTCAATTAAATTGTCTGATAGAAAAAGTATTACCTAAAATATCCCCTAAGATGAATTCACGCCTTTTCATTGATGATACACAAGAGTTAAACCATAAATGTGATCGAAAATCATGTATTATTTCCTGGTTATACGCAATGTTATTAAATGTAGTATATGTTATTAAAAAATTTTTTTCTTATCGCACACTTCTTTCACCAATAATATTCATCGCCATAATTATTGGTCTGAATTTATGAACTGCATTAAATATAAGTTTGAAGATATAATCTTTGAAAAAACTACCCTTAAGTCCGTTCGCCTTCCACGATTCCCTTCAATGCTTAAAAATGTTGTCTTCCGATCTCCAGAATAATAAGTAGTCCGTCCACCAAAGCTCCTCCCCACCCCGAGACCTCGGCTCAAGTTTCCCTTTCCTAAAAGAAGTAGTCGCCATTAGGAAACTGAAAAGGATGGAAGGAAGAAAACTAGGGGGAGAGTGGCCTGGCCTGGCTCTGGCATTGAGCCTTTCACGCGGTAATTCAACAGGAGATGATGACGCTTCTAGTCTCGTCCAACTGCGCAGTAATTGTGTGTCTTCCGCCACGCTTAAGATGTAATCATCAACGTCTGGGAGAAGTAAAACTTTTGCCGGATGCGCTTCCACATTAACTGATTGGTATGGCATGGTCATAGAAATTCCTGTGTGTGGCGTTTATTGGAGTCACTGAGTCTCATGTATTTGAACTCACAGAAGCTTTATGCCTCCCGACTAAGGTTATGTATATTATCCACTGAATTACATCCTTAGGACCTTAGAATCTATGCATTTTTAGTTTATTAGTATTTACAGAAAGTTTTTATTCCAGCTAATGCATTTACACATTCATAGCAGGCATTTCGAAGCCATTATAATATAAGAATATTTAACATTATCGCCGTATTCGACGCCAATGATTTAGTCTGAGAACACCACCCCATCCCTCCTAAATTAATAAGTGCCAAAATAAACATTTGGTTTATTAATTTTCAAATTAATTCATCAATAATATTCTGGGTCAGCTATATATTCCAAACGTTATTTACATCGTTCCTTTTGAGCATTTTGAATTCTTACTACCTCAAAAAAAAAAGGATTTTACTTTTTTTAAACTTAAACACATCTAAGTTATTCGTGATTTTGATTATAATTGATTCTACAAAATATATATTGTTTTTAATTGAAACGTGATTCTTCTTCTAAAATTCATATTTGAAACAATTGTACCAACAGTATTTTTCTAATTTCCCATTTCATTGCTCTAACTACTCAGTTAAATTCAGTTCCGCCTGACCTCGACACCACTTAATAATGAATATTAATTAGTGTCGAAAAGTAAATAATTCGTAAGTAAATCAAATACGAATGCATAATTTCCAGTTAGTAATAGCCAGAGGTGTGTGTTATGGAGTAGTACGTATAATAGAAGGCAGAATGACTGAGGTAAAAGTCAACAAGTGACGACAAACAAAAGAGTATGCTAATAGGCTTGAAATATATACATTTAACAGGTCCAATTTTATAAGAATGAATAATTGAAGCACTACGACAATTAACCCTGAAGAATGAAAGTGAACTTTCCGGGTCCGTTTGCTATCGATATACCTGTATGACGCTTCACTAACTAAGTGCTAAGCATTCGCACTGGTAAAAAGTGTTTATTAATCAAAATGCCATTAATATACACACTCTGGAAAGTTAAGTGCAGAATATATAATTTCAAAAACCGGCAACAGAATTATTTCATATGCTAATCGACTTCTTTCACATAGAGAACAATGACTTGTATCGAAATGGCTCTAATAAAGCCATACCTTTGTTAATTTTCTATATTTATATGAAACCGTCCTTGAACGAGGGAGGGTTGTGTTTTTCTTAAAATATATATGCAAAGAGCCCCATGTTATTTCACTCATTGGCTCTGAAATTATAGGAAGCATCAAATATTTAGTTAAATATGTGGAGTTCAAATGATCATCTCCAATGGCATCAGCAAGAAAATAAAGAATTAGCAATCAAAGCATTTTTCGGACAAGTTTCAATTTGACTGAAATTTCATCTTCACAATCTCGCGAGAGTATAGGAATACCACGGTGGTGTATTTTCTGAACTTATGATACCAATGTCGCAAGGTTATATAAAATCCCTTACTTGAGCCTGCAAATAGCATTAGGGAAAGTAAAGAGTTCTATTACGAACATTAATGGTTATGACAGATGTGAGAGAATATAAATTTAAAATTGAAACCTTATTCGTCGTTTATTTTAAAATAGACCTGAACATATTTTATACCATCTTCGCAAATAACATGTCACATTTTTCAAAACCCTATATGATTTATTAGCAATGACGACAGGCACTAATATTTTTTGCTGAAATGCTCAGGCGTAAAATATGGCGGCACGGGAATTTTCCACTTTTAACTTGTATAGGTTCTCATCTATTTCACACAGCGTTCTTAATTAAAGCTGACGATGAGATATGTGTACACACAGACACACACACATATGTATATGCATGTATATATATGTAAATATATGTGTATTGTATACATATTTATATATTATATATGCAAATGGTTCAGAAAATATGAGCCAAATGTATTAGTTGTGTGATGACTATGCCTCGAAGATTAAGGAAAAAAATTTCGTTTATCCCGAATAGCAGGAGTTCAATTAAGAATGCCTATCCGCAATTTATTTTTTCAAATAGCTGTTCATTTCATTGCAAATTTCATATAATTAGTTTTCATAAAAGAGATTCCAACGGTTCACCCAAGGAAACCTCAGAAATATTCCCTCCTATTCTGAAAATGTATAAAGGCAAAATCTGTTTTCAATTCATTTAATTTGATTGGCGCCATGGCAAAGGCAATTTTACCGCTTTCAAAATCCGACCCGCATATTCGAAATATTGCGCACGGGTATAATTAAACCTTTGCAAATAATTTAAATATTCACGAAAAATATAAGGATCTGGCATAGCATTCCAAATAGGAGGCATTGATTGTTGAATAATGGAAAATTGAAGCAGGAAAATTATAACAATTCCCCATTTTCCATCTATCGAAGATAAGAAGATCGAGTTTCCTAATGTTGGACGGGATCAATAATTTCTCCTATTGGTAGGAAATATCGAATCCAAGTTCTACCGAGGAATCTCTACAGCTACGCATAAAATTCACATTATCCGTTCTCGGTGTTCTCTGTAATTGTTCGCCGTGCAGTAGGGTTTGCCCTATTTTTCTCACCCTTCTAATGTCGTGTCGTTTACTTTTTTTTAGGGATCACTCAAGGGTGGTTGAATCACGTGCTCGGTCATGACGACTCTTTTACTTTAATTTTCCTCGAAGTGGGTTGCGTATTATCCGTAAGGCTGCTTACCCCTCTGTTTTGGAATTTTCATTTTGGTAAAAGTCTTCCAATCCACTAGCTACATCCCCACCGGCAACTGCTTTCCGCTTTCTTCTTCCTGACCAAATCTCGCCGAGGAAGTGGTGCGGAATTGCTACTTCCGATCAATCTTCTACCCTCAAGGGGGCGGCAGAGGCTGTAACCGCCCACCCCTACGCGCACTCCCTCTCTCTTTTGGTCACTAAAGCCACTCGGAGGAGCGATGATATTTTTGTAACTTCATGGAACTGCGCATATACAATCAGAGATCATCGTTACATTTTCCATAAACATCAACGGAAAGATCAATTCCGATTTGAGTGATTTATTTTCCTTTTCAGAACATTCTCCCGTCCAATATCAAGCGCTTAATAAATGTCTTGCATTATCTTTGTTTATTTTAGTAGGAGAAGAATTAAGTTACATATAGTAAAGAACTTGGGGCGTTCTTTACTCGACTAGCTACAGTTTGGTGCCACTGGACACTCCCGTTGTGTTTTTCGGGTGCCCATATATTTCTGTAACCTTATATTCTGGTATAGCTATACCTACATATTATGTATTGACTATGAGTTTTTCCAGCCTAGATTCCCTTATCATAAGTTATCAATCCGAAGGTCAGTTTGTAGTAAATATCCAGACTATCCTGTTTCCTGCCATTCTCTTCCTTCCCATATAGCTCCTTTGACCGAAATTTCCCATAACTTTCCACCCTTCATCTTTGAGCAACCTTGGACATTCCTTACTTCCATTTAGGTCTTAAGTTAGCTATTGGCCTCAAAATATGTTCGATAATTTTTCCATCTATTCTTCTAAGAGACTTCAAGTAACTTCCCTCTTCACCCTTTCCTCAGGGCACTTATTTATTAGTTACTCTGTCTATGCATTATATTTTCGATATTTATAAGAGAAGGACTTAATTCAGCAATTCCTTCTCTTCAAGGCAACTCATGCAAGGTTACCCCGGTATCTGAATAGGCTAAAGAGCTCGATAGAATATCTATGGATCGGGGTTCGAATCTCAGTCAAGGCGAATGGTTTTTACTCTGTGAATAGTACTCAGATATCAACAATAAAATTATTTGTATCTTGTCAATTACACCAACGAAAGTTGACTTACTCTTAACAAATTAAGGAATTTTAAAAGCTTTAGTTAAGGTAAAGTACGACAAATCCTTTTATGAGTAGCGCGTAGTCTTCAGAGAAATTATTTTTAACCCATTTCTGATTGATGAACGAATTTGATAACTCGGTGAATCATCGCAGTTTGACTGTTTTCTCACGTTTTCTGAGTCTACAATCCTGGTTATTGAGTTAGGTTTTTCGCATATTATTTATTAGACATTGGAAAACTATAATGTGACGAGAGAGAAAATAGCTTTTCACTCCTTTTATTCCTCCTCTCTGGAGATAAATGTAGTAGGAGTAGTTTTAGGGGAGGTGACCGACAGCTGAGGTCATTTGGGGCAGGAGAAAGATTAAGGGTGGAGAGAAACCCGGCGTAGGCATTACTCTTAACGGAAGGCGCCATGGCGTCCGCAGCTAAACGTCCCATCCGGCGGACGGTGTACTCACTCAAAAGTTCCCTCCAAAGAGCAGCTCAAACAGAGATCGGGATACCAATGAAAAATATCTGCTGCCGCTGGGATACGAACCCGGGTCCTTTGGGTGGGAAGCCAGTACGCCAATTTTGCATGCTTCGAAATGCATCAAATAAGTAATTTTTATTAATAAAATGCACAAAAAATATTATATTTTGAGTTCAGGGCTAATGATCTCAACCGTCATAGCCCTTTCATTCAATGTAACAATACCAGGAAGATAGTACGAAACTCATAAATGTTATGCAAACACGAACATGAATTGATATACATATATATATATTACTTATGTGTTTGTTTAGAAACATTTCCTTTCGAGATCCTAAGTTATCAGTATGGAGTAACATAATTTACAATTCTATCTCTGGTCTACTCACGCTAGCTATGTTACGTTTTGGATTATGAGCCCATTCATAAAAAGTACAGTGATCATATTGATTGAGAATTTTAAGTAGGATAAACCTCATTTAGATAGGCTGAAGAGTTTTATTCATGATTCGAAATCAATCTTATGTAAAACCTGCTTCATAAATTCATCTTTCTCCCCAAAATATTTCTTCTGATTATTAGTAACTTTGTATTCCTACTAGGTTTTTCCTTTACTTTTGTGGCTTCTGCAAATCTATTGCATGTTGAGGTATACCCAATTCATCTAGTTCTACTTTCCTTTTGCACTATCTGCCAGAACGTTTCCTCGTTCACTCTTCTTTAGACTTACTCCTCGTTTGATATACCCTTTTCATTTTCAGTGTCCGCCTCCAGCACTATGCTTTTGAGGACTTCTATTCTTCTCTGGACTGCTTTTTCCTTGGTCTATTTCTCAGATCCTTATGAATGTCATACTCAATGTATTTTTCACACACTATTCTTTCTGGCCGTATCTTCTTTGAGCATTTCTATTTCCCCATTATGGTGAACCCCTTCTTAGCTTGAGTTATGGTTTTACTCTGTTTTCTTTCAACCCGTGCCACGCCCCTTTCGAAGAAACAGAAAGATTCCACTTTGGCTACTTTCTCATCGAATCGCAGTCTGCTCGTAGGGCATACTATTATCTAACTTCCTATTTACTATTTTCTAATATATTCCTAGCTATAATACTTAAAGTTATTTAAATATTAAACCCTTGAATTGGATAACATAATTTAAAGGTGTTTATTTAAAATTTCAAACTCAAATCTCTTGAAGGGGACATAAAAAATATATTTCATTTTGGAATGGCTCCAAAAATGGTTCGCAATAGAAATATAAATTTATTTCATAAACATTTTTGCAACCTGCATATAGGTACATTAAGGATCAGTATTGATAATAATGGAAACATATGATCTCTCGATAATCTTTATGTTTAAACTTCAACGATGAGAATTTTTTTGTAATCAAATCAGGCAACTTATTGTTAGCAAATCAGGCAGCTCATTGAAATCAAATCAGGTATCATCCCAATGGAAATGCATTGCGAGATCATACTTATATTGATTCATTGCATGCCTTTTTAAGCTACTATAGTTTGGGAATAAGACAAGCGATGATATAAGATTTTACCAGTTACATGTTCACCTGATTTATTTACGTGCGGGGCTGAAAGGTAAAGGATGATCGTCATTAACTTTGTTTAAATTATGATTTTTAAAGTCAAATACTCCTTTTTGCCTAGTTTGGTTACGCATGTTCAAATACACAAGAGTACTTCGTTAATTTTCATGCACTCTGTCCGTCTTTTGTAAAATTAATTTTACGATGATGGGTTTTGATTTACTTGTAAACAAATCCGAGCCGGTTTATTAACTTTAGCGTCCTTCTGAATAATTAAAGTAACACATTAGCTTTCGATTCCTAATTGATCCCCTCAAAATTTCTCTGGAGGACCAACACAGTATAGATAGATGTTCGAAAGGGAACAATGAATTAAACTGACCCAAGAGGGTCAAACAAGGAGCAAATTTTTTTAATTCTAAATATGGCCAGAATAAAGTAATGACGTGGACAGAGAACTAGTTCCTCTTTGAACCGGCACTGAAATCCTCGAGTAAAGATATCTCCTGAGACGGTACAAATGTTCCACACGAGAAAAACAGCACTTCAATCATATTACCTGCGAACGGAAAAAATAAAACCCTTCCATAAAGTCGACTGAATTTTTTTCTTTCAATTTCCGCAAATGAGACAGAAATTTCCAAGTTAAAATAAGGGAGGTCTTAATATTGCAAGTGAAATGGCTCAATTTCCGTCTTTTCCTGGTGGAAGGAACGAGAGAGAAGTTTTAGCAGAAAGGAACAAAAAAATAAAATGTCACGGTGAGTCAGGAAATATTTTTGCATGCCGACCAAAGTAGACAGGGCGAGGAAATGAAGCTGAAGAGAAGGAATTAATTCAGCCTCTGTGGTTTCAATTACTTTTAAAGTAGGATTGTGCGAGATATGGCTAAAAAAAATAATATCCCATGAGGAGAACTTCTTTTCTAAAAAAACCTTCACTCGACTTGGCCTCCTTATTTTGAAATTGGAAAGATTTCCAACGCAAGTGAGAGAGTGAGTCTTTGCTATTGCTAGATGATTTTGGGCACTAAAAATTGAATCAGATGCAGTGATATAGTGATCCTTGCCATACTTCGTTTTTTTTTGCTCGAGTGAATAATAAGAAGTGAGCTATTTTCCCCGTAGAACGTAATAAAAGTTAACGATGAAACTGGTTAAAGGGGTAACTATTCTACGGAGGAATAATTTAAACATCTACGTGGATGACGGCTGAATTAATGGAACAACTTACCAGCGACAAAACAATCGTAACTCATCTTCTTTGCTTAGTTAGAACTTCATGGCATGAGCAAATGGATTTCTAACAATAATATCTCGACTTGTGCAAATTCACATTTGATGTTAACTCCGTAGTAATGACATTCCGACGCATGAATAAGACAAAGATGTTCCTAAGGAAAGTATTGCACAACATGCAATAGATCGCACGGCGTTTTAGAAATGCAGAATTTTAAGCTACCAATTTGCCTCGTCGCTGAAAATTACAGATAAATTTCCCTCCGAAATGAAAGGACGCAATTATCATGGCAATGCAAGAGGCCACGTTAACTAACCCCAATTTGGAGAATGGACCTCGAAGTTCTCAAGTTAACACGTCAATGATGCATAGACCGTAGCAGACGAGACGGTGGCGATGATGTGAAATTGGGAGGGTATAATCGTGAATCGGCTTAGAATTCTGAGGTCTGGGGCCTGGAGGAAATGGAACGAATGTTTCAGAGCGTTGCTGAGGATCGAGTCTGATGGAGCCAGAGAGGAAATACGTGTATAGATATGAAGAGAGAAGGAAGGTTGGGTTTAGACACGTCTCCCCTCAGGGACATACGGAAGGGGAATAAATTCCCTCCTATCAGCTCGAGTAAGGGAAATATGTATTCTCCCTTTGGTGGCACGCGCGAGACGAGAGGAAGATTGGCAAGGTTATATTCAGAACTAAAAAGAACAAGTAGGAATACGCTGAGGAATGAGTAAAAGGAGATGACGTCGAGGATGAAACGGGAGAAGTTAGATGTGAGGGAACAAGGAGAACGCGAGGAAGAAATTGAAAATTTGTTTACCTTCGGAGGCACTTGGAATGGGGCGCACAGAATAAGACTACGATGATTGAAAATGCTGAGATACAGAGGAGAGAGAGAGAGAGAAAGAGAATGTGGGAAAGTAAAGGTAGGGGTTGCGTGCCGGGGGTGGAAAGACAGGGGGAGGGTTAACGGAGAGAAATAAAAAGGAGATGACTTCAGAGGTAATGTAGAGGAGGGAGGTCAAATATAAACGAGAGAAAGATTCATAATTAAAATGGAGATGGAAGTGAGGGGGAGAATATACATCGTTGAGCGAGAATGAGGCGATGGCTGGAATAATGACGAAACCCCTGTTCGCTCGGAAAGGAATTGAACGGCTGATGAAGAATGCTTATACAAGTGAGACCCCTGGGTACGGTGTGATTGCGTGCTACATGAGACATGAATAAAGGATTTTGGAGTTTATTTGTGCATTTGTATTTTTACTCTGTAGTTGAGGTACGGAAATAAATGTGAGGAGAAAATAAATTTCAAATTCCGAGCACCGATTATTATTCATAAAAATATTTGTCATGAGGGAAGGTCACGGATCGCATTTAATCCCAAGGACGTAATTGTAAATTTAAATGAATGTCCTGCAAGCCATCTGAGAGAAGAGTTTTTGAATGAGAAATGGAATTAAGGGATTAGAAAGGAGGACTGAGGATATTGGTATTATCGGATACAAAAAAATGTTTTCATTCAAAATTTTGGCGATTGATGCGTACTTATTAAAACACGTTTTTCAATGCTATTGGTTTTTTTTTGTAACGCGTGTTTTTCATGGAAAATGTAATACCTTAATCTCTTGTCTTTAGGTTCCGTTTTTCTTTTGTATGCCAATAATCCAATTGGCAAGGGTAATTGTGGTTTACTGATCCGTAATTGAACCTCAATGAACTAATGAAATTCATAATGATTGAAACCAGTGAATTCTCTTGTTCCAATATTTTTTTCAAATATTATTTATTTTAATATTTCCGAATAATTTCTGAGGATATTATATTGATAATTTCGTTTTATCATAACATTATTCACGAATCGGGCCAAAAATTAAAATTTTTCCGTGCGTTACCTTTCTGTAAGGTGTTTTACAAACCCTGTGATGGTAATAAGTGTTTGAAAGATAGTTGAGGCAAATACTTCATGGTATTCCATTGTAATGCATAAGGAAGAATCAAAATAACTTTGCGTTTCCACTGGATAATGTTTTTACTGTCAACTCGTTTGCCATACTGTAGTATCATCTGGACAAAGATATTTTGATTCTTCCTCAGGCGTAGTAAATTATGTCATTCTAAAAACGAATTCATATATTTTGTGAAACATTTTTCTATTTACGGGATTATTTAATATTTTTATGTGCAGTTATTTAATCTCATCTGGTTTCTCTACCTTGAAATGCGTGGGATATCTATTACTTAAGTACATAAATTTAATCCACGATGTATAATGTAAGACGTTGCCTCCGATGATGGGGCCCACTATTAAATGAAACGTCAAATGTTATCATAAATTCTGTTAAGGAATGTAAGGAATGGTGAAATTATTCATCCAAAAATATGTCTCCAGGTCCTTTTTTAATCGAACAAAAACGGAATGTTTACGATCCACTCGAGGATACTTATCACGGTAAGGTTTTCCTGTGAGGCGCCACAGGCGCAGAGGGGAAGAAGATCGTATTTTAGAACTGGTATGATCCACGAAACGCTCTGCGGATGCGATGAAAGATGCTCGTGACGAAATAAGCGTCGGTCAATTCCTTTGGTACAGCACTTTGATGTTTCGCCGCCAATGACTCAAGAGGATAAGGGACATATTAAAGCAAAAAAAATTTGATTTTTTAATTTTGTAAAGCCATATCGGCACAAAAATAACGGACCATCTCATCGAGGATTTTTGACGATGGTGCTTCACCTGGAATATCAGAAATATTTTTTCTTTTGAGGAAGCAATAATGAGTAGTTAAGGGTATGATCTGGGTTGCGTTCATGAAAGAAGTTCGATGCGCGCAGAGATATTGAAGACATTGTGATAGAATTTCCAAAATGGTTTCAGGTATCATTATGGTCTACTCGAAACATCTTATTTCAAGCTTCAACATTAATAGTCTCCATCGAAGATAATCATAGATAGTAAAAAAAAAGTTGATAATAGTAGGTTCCAAATCCTAGGTCGGGTAATAAAAACAATTCAAGTGGATTGAACAAAAATATTTTTAGTCCGAAAAATGAGATGGAAAACATCGGAAATAAATAAATCACATATAGCTACGTTTAGTTCAGTCCTGAGGTTCTGAAGAAAATGAAACTAACAAAAGAAGAGCAGAGGTTAAGCACTCGTAACTTTGAGGCAAGGAGCAATCTGGTAATCCTCCTTTGAAAATAAAAACGAAAATTGTAGCTAGATCCTATTCCTTTCCTGAAAATGGTAAGTCGGGTATTTACTTGTATCCAAACAAACCATGGATAACCTCAAAGTGTTTTGTTGAAATAAACTGCGAGAGTTGACAAAAACGCCCACGCCTGAGTTGGGGATCCGAGCGACCTCAGCAGGTGGTCGTGTAGCGCACAGAGTAATCAGGAAAGCCAGCCTTAATTTTGGTACAATTCAGTTGACCTTGATTTTTAATCCAGCGCGTAGACGAAACATAAAAATCTAGTGCGCGAGCCTGCATTTTAAAAAAGAGGGCTCACACATTTTTGCTGGTATTGTCTCCTCGTCACTGTACGACTAATCCCATTACGCCTGCTTTAATGAAAAAAACATAATTTGAGTTTTAAAACGCGTCCCAGAGGAAAACATTAAATATCTTGTACTCACATGAGTGCATTTGTTGAAAAAAAAGGCTTGTTCATTGGAAAAATTTCTAAAGTCCGTGAAGTTTAATCTTTAGACCGAATATAATTATCATTCCCTCAACAGCAGTGGCTCTTTTTTTTAGCGCTCAGGTAACTTGATGGCAAACAGTCGATGCAATTGGGATGAAAAGTCTGATTTCTTATTTTTTATAAATGTCTTCACTTAAGGCACGAAATTGAGCAAAGAACTTTCCTCGTTGTTTGAGGGAAACCAATCAATCAATTAATATTGTCCGAAAGACATTTCTACAGTGTTGTCAGTGGCTCCGAATGGTATCCATCGGTAGTGGCTAGCTGTCCACTCATTTATCGTGGTGTAATAGGAAAGACCTCGCGCCATAATTTCTACGCGTTCCTGAATGAAAGAGAACAGCTGCTTCTCTGGGAGTGCTCTTCGCCTTTCCAAAGAGCCCGTGTAGCCCCTCTCTCTCCCCTCCGGGTTCCGATTCGGCTGTTTCCCTCAAGTGTCCTCTTCCCCCAAGGTCCAGCGCCCTTAAGACACTGTACTGCCAAAGGGCGGGAGGCTTCATGTCCCTCACCCCCTCCACAGACAAAAACAACCCCACGCCTTAAACTCAAGAGACTGACTCAATCTGAGCTATGGGCAGGGAAAAGGGTCGAGATTTTCCCCACCCCCAAAACACCCTCCGCCCAGACTCCTTCGGATAAAAAAAACTCGTATCCACCCTATGTTTAGAAATTTTAAATGCGCCCACACCTATACTCGACGGAGAAACAGACGGAGAAAAAAACGACCAGGATTTTTCTCTCTCCCTAAAAACCCTCCATTCAAAACTCAACGGGAGAAAAAAATCGTACCTACCCTGTGTTTAGAAATTTTACCCACCTCCTGAGCCCGGTGAGTGGGAGAGTGTGAGGGTAGCGCAGGGCCGGGGATGGGATAGGATTGGCGGTAGGAAGAGGAATAGATTAGAGGGATGGAGGATGGTGTTTTTGGGGCGGGTGCATCAGATAGAAATGAAGACGGAAAGCAAGGGAGGGAGGGAGGTTGTGGAAGATTAAGGGGAGGGATGAAGACCGATGAAAGGGCGGGAGGGGGCGGGAGAGATGGAGCTGAAGGTGAAGGAGCGTGTCGACAGGCAGGAGGAGGAAATGTGCGGGAAGTGGGTGGGGGGAGGCGAGATAGTTTCGGGGGAGGTGTGGCGAACGGTGGGAGGGGAGGAGTTGAAAGAAAGAGGGAACAGGGGGGACAGGGGGTTCGAATGAACGAGCAAGGAGGTGGGTGGTGATCTCGAGCTGTATGTGCGTGGCGCACGTGAGGCGGCGGGGGGGGGGAAGTGGTGTTCGGGTGCGTGAGGCGGATGGGGTGCGTCCAGCACCACTCCGACTATTCCCATCCACCCCCCCCCTCCCCCGTCCCTTGCAACCTTCCTGCGGGTTTAGCCGGGGAAAGATCAGAGGAATATTTTCCGGCTGTCAGTTTCCAACCCGCCCTTCCAAAAACCTTCCCCGCCACACCATCCCGGTTCTTTCACTAGAGCCTACTTCCATCCTTCCCCCTCCCGCCCCCCTGTCCCCCGGGGAGATTTCCCCGTGCCCCGTGTCTCATCTCCTCTTCCCTCCATTCCTCCGCCCCCCCCTCCTTCTTTCCATCCGGTGGGGAGGTGGCAAGAACCGAACATGAGCGAGGCACAATCCCCCTCCTCTCCGCTCAACTTCGCATCCTTACCTCAGCGTCTTGACATTCACCTCGAAATCTTCTGGACCGTGGTACCCTTGCGCCAGAAACAGAACTTCATCTCTAAGTTCCCCTCGCCAAAGCCGCGACCTTCCACTCCCCCCTCCCTTCCCAAACCAAGTCGCTCTCCTCCCTCCGACTCAATTCTTCTCACCGTCCCCGTATCCCCACACACCGATCTCCTCACCTTCCGGACCTAACTAGTCCCAAAGGTTCTCTTACCATTCCCGTTTTTCTCTCTTTCGTTCCCTCTTCTCATTTTTTTTCCTCCCGCGAATGTAAATCTATGTCAAATGGACGGATTCCAAAAGAGTGCGCCAACACTTCACTCAATGCCACTCTGCTGCCGCCCGGCCCCGCCCTTTCCTCTCTCCCAGCCTCCCTCTTTGCCCAAAGAGCCGCTAGCCCTTCCCCTCTTCCTACGATCCGCCTTCTCTCGACCCCGTCCGCCCCGTTGCCAACGACTTCCGCAGACCACAGCGCTGCTGCAGTGAGTGCCACAGGATGGAAGGGGTCAGGGTGGACGGAAGGACTTCGCTCTTGTCGTGCGGCACTCTTTCATTTTTCGACGCGTCCAATTTTTTTTCGAGTAGTTTCCCTTCCCATTCGTTTTTTATATGCTTTGAGTGGGAGATGAAGCTGATACACAACCTCCACAATGTGTTGCTTCACCATAGTGTAACCGGGAGATCAATATTACGCACTATTTATCGTTAGAGATGAGCGAATGTTTTCACGGTTACTTTATTCACGGCTGAGCGGTGGACGTGAGTGCGATGCTTTAACAACTTACACCGAAAGGTTTGTGATTTTTTGCGAAAACTGAATGGCAATTATCACAGAGTAAATCTGGAAATAAGATATTTTTCAGCTTCCTTTCATACCTTCGGTTTCGATATGGGTTCCTCTCTTCAATAGGGTTACCCATCTTCAAAAATTGTCATGATAAAATTTATTTTTAATAGAACTGTTGTGTATTTTGTGGCGCATTCCTTCATTCCTTAAATTTAAAAAACACTAGAACTTAATAATGAATTAATTAATGACTGGCTCAAAATTTAGATATTTGCTCCGAAATAAACATAATGCTTAACTTTCATGATGGGAAGTGGTAGTGGGATTCTCATTTTACATAGTGTGGATGAAAGAGGATGATTGCAGCTCACGTTGTGTGACACGTTCCCAGTCTATTGCGGCTTATGCAAGGTTGTATCCGTTTTTTTTTCATGACAAGAAAAATCAATATTTTCGTATGATGCATTCATATTAAAGGAATTTAAATATGTATAAAAAATTCACTGTTCACCAGAAAAGAAAACATCTCCTCTTTTCCATAAAACTGTATGTTATGGGTATCATATGCACTTTTTTCCTCGATGCAAGTGTCTCTTCACGATGGCTTCAAGTATATATGAACAAATATTGTGCCCGAAGTTCATGAAAAGGTTTTTGCATACGTATATTCAACGACATCATAAGACACTTGAAAAGATAGGTGATCACTTGTTTTGACGTGAGCTTTTGCATTAAAAGCTCTTGAATCTCGCTCATCCACGACAGAAACTTATTTTCTATGTTTTATAAATAAAATGGCCGTTTAATTTTCTCTCTCCACCTTTAGAGAAGGGATCTGAAACTCTATACCTATTAGACTTGATGAATATGGAGCAGGGGAAAGAATGAGCACTAGACCTGTGATATTTTTCCAACCACCTACTCAACCTTCGTCCCCATCCCTATCGCCCGTTTCCCTCCCACGCTTTCCCCGTTCTCCTCCCGCTCCACAAACCCTCCCCCTCCGCCTTACACAGAGCCTGTAGCCGCGACGACTGATGAGATCCAACCTAATTCCGGGGCGAGACAGATGTTTCCATCGTGTTCTTCTTACATCACATATGCATGCACTAATGTCCCTGCGCGCACAAGGCAGTGTTTTGTGAGGAGTAGAAACGTTTTACATATGGCCTTGCTGATAGCTAACGAATGAAATATGCTCGTAAAAGCTTAATGGGTATTCAAGCCTAACTTGTACAGTGCATACGCCACAAGGCGCACGAATTACTGTTTTTTTGTCAGTGCTAAAAGCAGACTGTATACAACCGTGTGGGCAAAACATCGTCTCTAGGTATTTACCTAATTCCTTGGCACGGATCTTGTTCTAAAATAGAAATTTAAGACTGCTTCTCCTTTCTTTTTCGCCAAACTAAGTAAAACTATTGCGCTTTCGGTATTTTTTCGCCTATTAGACGAAGCCATCATTAATGTTCTACTATACGCACGTAAGCTCAGTTTCTTTCCAAAATATAAACACAAGCTTTAAACGTCTCCAGCAAATACATTAAATCGCCCAACCTTGCGAACAATATTCAAAAGGCATTTAAAAGTTGAAGATCCAAAATGGGGTAGTAAATATCTTAATAAACGTAATTACAGACGGTAAAACTATTCCGTTCGGGATAAAGCGTTCAATATGATTGTAACGTAGATACACACACACATACATATATGTGTGTGTGTGTGTGTATATATATATACATATATACTGACCGGAGGGGCCTGGGTTCGATTCCCAGGCAAGTCACTTTGGGTACCGGCCTCTAAGGCCACCCAGATCTTACTGGGAAACCACAACCGGCACAGGGAAAGGAATTGGCCCCCCTACCCTAATATGTGAATTTCACACGCCGTCGGGCTTATATATATATATATATATATAATATATATATATATATATATATTATATATATATATTATATATATATATATATAAACAAAACATAGAAACACAAAAAAGAAAGGAAACTCGAATTTTTGGTAGCCACCTTTCTCAAGGAAAACAACTGAGGAAAAGGTTATTACAGAATTAGCCGAAGATACTGGATGAATGGGGAAGGTGATGAAAGGTTTGCGAGGGGAAGAGTTGGGAAGGGAAGTTTAAAAGTATGGGAATAATATGGAAGGTGGGTTTGAGAGCGGAGGGGGGATTAAAATATGTGAAGATTGGGGTAATTAATATTTAACTCAATACCTGGTTCAGTCCAGGAGCCAGATGAACTCCTGCTCTATTGTTTTGAGGATGAGTGGAGGGTCAGAGGGTTGGAGGGATTCTAAAATGGATTCACTATAGCATTTATTAAAGGAATTGCTGTGTTCGAAGGCGTGTTTTGGCTTTGGGAGCATCCAAATCAGAGAAGAAATCTTGCATGAAGCCAGATGGTTATTGATTCTAATATTGAGGGGTCTGGTACACTTTCCAATATAAAAGTCAAGGCATACTTTGCACTTCAGATGGTAAACTACATTGCTAGATGTGTAAGTAGAGTAGGGAATTGGTGGGAGAGAGTTAAAAAGCGGGTGGGAAAGGGATGGGTTCAGGTTTTGGAAATCGGGAAAGTTTTGCATCTAGGTTTATTGCAGGGCATGCGAGTGGCTTTGGGTGGGGGCGAGAATTTAAGGATTGAATTGGTTGATTTGAGGAAACTCAAGGAAGTTGGCGGGGCGTTTGAAAGTAACGGAGGAGTATTTCGGAAAAAGGTTACTGGTGGAATTATGGTTTTTGAGGATAGGGTAAAGGTTTTTTAGGATTGTTCTCAGAAGCTCTAGGCCAGGGAAATATGTAGTACAAATTGAAAGAGGGTGGGTTTTTGCGGTGGAGGAAGGTTTGGGAGTGTAAGCATGTCTTCGGATTCTTTTGCTTAAGAGTGATTCAGGATAACCTGGTTGGAGAAGGGAATGATGTAGATTTGATAGGAATTTATCAAGGTAGTCCCCCCTCCTCCTCCGTTTCTCCTCCCAAATCACCTTTCTAGATGTAGACGTATTATTGATAGTAAAAAATTCTATACTTCTGTACACATAAAACCGACCAACAAGCAACAATAAATTCCAAAGAAACTGCGGAAATTTTCAGAGTTTAAGAGGACGCCTCACTAGCTTAACTGGATAAAGCACTCGACCGGACTTCGAGGGATTTGGGTTCGTATCCCGGTCATGTCGAATGATTTTTACACTCTATAATAGTTGTATTGAAACAACATTACTTACATTATAACAGTTGCCACCCATATCACAACCAAACGCTCCATTCCTTATTCCCTTTCCATAAGAGGACACAGAATCTGCAATCTACCCTACTCTTTATATATTATGTGTATATATATATGTATATAAAAAATATATGAATATATATATATATATATATTTAAATGTTTATATAATATATATACATATATATATATATATTTAAATGTTTATATAATATATATACATATATATATATATATATATATATATATATATATATATATATATATATATTATTGGTTTTATATATATATATATATTATTGGTTTTGTATATATATATATATCTATAACGATTGTACGGAAAAACTCACACGAGCGACACAATAATGGGCTGACACAATATAACACAAATAGAATAGAATAGCAACATTTAAAAGGACACTCACACGGTAAATTGTTCGAGCTTTCGGCCCTCTCAGAGGCCTTCTTCAAGAGACACACATGTGTATATATATATATATATATATATATATATATATATATATATATATATATATATATTGATTGGCAGTGCTTACTACAGTCCCACCAATTCTTCTCTATTTACTGTTTATTCCCTCACCCCCGATAGCTTTTCTGCTTTACGTTCTCTTTAATTCGTCTTGGTCTTGTGGTCCTCCGAGCGGCATTTTCCCATCAATATTCCCTTATTTTATATTTATAACTAGTTCATGGCGCCTTAAGGCGTTTTGCAATTCATCTAGGCCTTCTTAGCACTAGTGTCTCCATACTCCGTTTTTTCTTCTGCAATTCTATATGCTTCCTCATTCCTTATTGCTTATCGTTTCCTTAAATCTTCAGCAATATCTTCAGGTCCATGTTTTTAAGGTTTATATTCTTCCCTGGTCCAATTTTCCATTGTCCTTTTTATCTTATCTGCAGGGTGCCGGGCTCCATACGCGCGTCTTGACGAACTGCTTTGGCAACCTCAGATTATTTGAAATATAGTATTAGTCTCATCTTCGCGAACGCCGTCTTAATTTTTGCTATTTCTAGCCTGATGTTGATCGAATTTCTTCCACCCCAAGTTGTACTGCTACTCAAGTAGATATAGGAATCCACGTGATGTATTTACACTCCTCCAATTTCGATTTCTGCCTTCAGCTTCTCTCTTTCCCACACCAGAATTTTACTTTTCTTTTACTTGTACTTGGTTGATAGCATTCAGAGATACTCCCAGGTCTTCTTACGTATTTACGGAATGTCTTCTGCGATCCGTAGTGTTTCAGTTTCTTCGCCATTCATCTCGGGTCTTTCGATGTCCAATTCTCGTACTCTTTTTATTACCTTTTTTTTTGACTAATTAAATCTCCAATTGCAAGTGCTCCTTGGTTTTACCTTAATCCGATTAGATTTTCTCTAAGCAATCCGTATACCTTTCCATCTATTCTTCTGCTGATTAGGCGATGTTTCGGATGCGCAAGACATCAGGCTCAATGTTCTGCGTTGTCCACATTTATCATTTCATGGTTTCTTCAGTATTGCAATAATCAGCCCATCAGAAAATCCTCTTATAGTTTTTCACTATTGCAAATATCTTTAATTATTCCATGCAGAATATCCTTCGCTTTGAACCCGAGTGCCTTAATTATTTATTTGCTTATTATGTCGACTAAGGGTGCCATGATATCTTCAGATCTTTCACGGGTGTGTTGAATTTACTTCTCAGTATCTCCACGCCCCGTTCCTCTTCTATCATGATTTCTTTTTTAATCAAGTCACCATCTATGGGTTTGGGCCATTGATATGGTTCTTCAATGTGTATATTCTTTCTATCTCTCCTAATGTCTTTATCTTCTATTTGTACACGCATTTTCCCATGATTATCTTGTGCCTAGTGAAATTTTGATTTCCTTTCTTGGAATTGTCTCATCACCGGTAAATGAACCGTTTTGCAGTTTCCCTTCCTTATGTTGTCGTTTCTGCAGCTTTCTACCCATTATTCCTTGGCCTCTTGCACCCTCATATGACTTGGTTCTATACCTTCTTATAACGGGATTCCTAAGTTTGATTTCTTGGATTCTCGTATTTCCATCTTGCCTCAATGAGGTCTCTTATTTGGGCTGTTTCCCATGGCCGCTTAAATTTCGCCGCCGTAGACACGAGTTGCCTTATGCTACTTTGGTTATGATTTTCTTTTTATCTTCCTTCGTCCTACTACGCTATTCTCATTTATTCCTTCTGTTTTCCGTCGATGGTCGCGGTGCAATTTTCCATTCTTTTTTTTCTTCTAGTATCTGTGTGCTCATCAGAATCGTCTGATCGCATTACCGGGACGATATGGCTATTCTTGCGCAATCCTTTTTCAGTATATTTCCCTCTCCTGTAATCTTTTGGAGGTCTCTTGAATACATCTCTCTCTATTGGTCACTCCGGAATTAGCCGGCCCTGCCCATTTTACCTCTCTCACTCCCAATATGCCTATCCCTAGCTTGTCCCTCTCTAGCTTGGTATTGCCCAACTGTCTGCACACTAACGACCTACATGCCACATCCTAATCCTGCATATGCTGCATCTTCCAGGGAGACTTCTACCTCTGTGAAAGTTTCACGGATGTAAATAATAACGTATATCAAGACAGAAATGGCGAACAAACACAGAAACACGCAAAAAAAGTAAAGAAACTCACACGTTTCCGAATTTCCGGTGGTCAAACCACCTTTCGCGAGGGAGAGAGGGAAGGAACTCATCCTTTCCTCCTTCCTTCCTTCTCTCTCTTGAGAAAGGTGGTTTGACCACCGAAAATTTGGAAACGTGTGACTTCTTTACTTTTTTGCGTGTTTCTGTGTTTTTGTTTTTGTTCACTAATGCTATCTTGATTTACATTATTATTATAACTACACACACATCCAATCCAAAAGCACACGATTCAATTACCTCGTTCCAAACATGATCTAAAGTGAATGAACTTTCATTCCCACTTCACGTCGCTGTCTACTCTCATAGAGACAGCAAGCTTATGTTGGGAATGTGATCATCTCTTAAATTTAAAAAGCATATTGTATGGAAAAGGGGTTTCATGGACTAGCGTTAACAACGGGTACAAAGATTTTGAATCATGAAAACATATAGAGTACGTTTTCAGGTAGTTTAGGGCCATGGTGCTAGTAGAGAATATAATATTGATATTTTTGGAAATCGGGTGCTGCAGAAAAATTATCATTATTAAATCGATTGGACGAATAGGACAGAACAGAATCAAGAGAAGCAGCATACCTATTGGTCCAATTTAAAAATGTAATGGTCCTTTTGAAGATGAGGGGAATAGCGAGCTGTTTTAAGGTTTGCTCGTGTATTTTATGAGCTTATGATATGTATTATTTCAGGCGTTTAGTTTCATTCTCAAAAGTACTGATTTGCGGAAACCATATTCTCTTAATTTATTGATTTTGGCATATACTCCTGAGTATCCCTACGCCTGTTAGGCAGGCAATGGCAACTACACTGAATGAAAGCGACTTCTGGAGAATGCATATTCTAAGACGCAAAGGGAAAACAAGAATGCGTTTATAGTTACGGAGTCAGTCTCGCAGGAAGACTCTTACGAAATTCTGTTTTCACTTCACACTCATGTTGTACGCAAGTCCATACACCCGCTTTCAAACTGTCACTCATCTTTTGGCTTTCACTTGAGTGCAAGCAGGGTGTAAGTGTTAAAGAGATGGCTAGTATCTTTCACTCTAACTCAATCAAATAAAATATTTCGCAATGCTAAATTTCTACCGCAAGAGTAACAAAAATCCAGAGTGGCCCTTTCGTTTGCAAGAAAGCCAAAATAATATTTTACCATATTTCACTTGAGTTTGATTACAGTGATCTTTTAAGTTAATCAGTCAAGTATCACCTTTCAATTCAGCTTTACTCTTACTTTTTGTGAATGCGTGCTTGATGTAAAGAAAAAGAGATTTGTAACCAATTAGCTATTTTGATCTTTCTCATGGCCATCCACTCATAAGTTACCATGCAACTCGCACTAATAATAGCTGACGATATTAGATACTAAACCATTAACACATTATCAACCCGAAATTTGGTTTGGTAGGCGTGGGTTTAAAGTTTGCTCAATACTAAAGAGTTCTCTGAATATGGCCTGTATTAAACACCTAATTCTCTTTTGACCGCATAAAAGGTAGTAAAACCGGGAATCAATTCATCTGAAAAATCCTGTTGACTAATGAATGCGTCGGATGAATTGGACGAATAGCCTCGACTGTGGAAGCGAAGACTGATAACCTAAGAAAGTCATTATTCCAGTCCATTTAATAGCATTCCAAAGACACCAAAATGGATCCAAGACGAAAATAAATATTAATTTATTTATAGAGAGACTAGCAGAAGTGGATTTATTTTGCTCTTTATGTGATAGGAGCATTTAAAAGTAATGAATTTGTTCCGGGGAAGAATCACAGGTGGATGAGGGGAGGCGTGAGCCAACAACCTTAAATGTTTGTATGATGACTCTTAGGTTTTACATTTTTCTTTCGTTTCTTTACTTTTAAAATTGCCGATATTAGTTTGCGTGGATAAATTGCACAGGGTTTATTAAACATACAGAACACAATGTGTTTTTCCGCTGTTCTTTATTTTCGTACTACTAGTTCCAACGCTTAGGTGCCATCATCTGTTACAAAGTAGTCCAGTTGTTCTTCATTGTGTTCTTTATTTAATGAACATGAACTTCCACAAAGTTGAGCCAGAAACAAACGAATATTCACAAGGTATATAGTATTTAAAATCATTAACAAGGTTTTGTTTCAAGAATGTCTGATTATTGCTCCCATTAGAGAGTTGGCAAATGAGATATTAAAGATCTAATAAGATATTTAAGTATTTTTGTTTAACATCAAATGGTCTCTTTAAAATATTTAACCTTCAAATATTATCATGTGATTGCAGTTCACATGACGTCCGTAACGTAACTGATTTCTTACATTTGTATCGTATGATGAAAGTATATTACTCATACAATTAGAACTCCATATATTTTAATTCTGTGAGTAATATTTTCGTGAAGCACTTATGTTTATAATAATTACTCGACCGACAGATAAGGTTAATAGCAAACATTTTTATTACTTGACTTATAGAAGTATAAAAACACATCACTCACTTGTTTGATACTTGTCTCACAGGATGTAAGCGAATTTTGCTAATACAAATATGTTTTGCTAATATTTTCCACAGTATATGTGTGAGTAAATGGTGAAGCAGTTTTGTGTTGATTAAATCGATTTTAGGAAATTATTTAAATTGAAAAACAGAAAGTCATCCTCTGTTTGGTATTTAACGTTGTCTGAAGACGTCATCACTGTATTCAGTTCTTTCTTCGCAGTTGCTTGACTGTGACTTTCAATAACCTGACTTGGTCTGCTATTGCCATTGAAGGCAGCTTAAGACACGACACGCAATGATGGTCTCCAATGGCTAGATGGAATCTATGGTGCTCATTGAATGACCATGTCGGTTCATTTTACTCGCTGGCGCGGATAGAAGTTGAGGTCCGATCCTTAATAAGGAAATTAACCGCTGTCCTTACCTTCAACATGGTTTACGGTCGCAGGGGGCAGGCAGATCGGATTACCATTATCGCGGAACTTCAATGGGATAGGACACCAGAAACCAAGAATGCTGTCCACCTTTTTCAACTTAAATAGAGAAATATGTGAACGAAAAGAGCTAGTATTTTTCCTTGAATATTTTATAACATACCTATCATTTCTATTTGAAAGACATATTCTCTCTTAAAGTTTGATAGTCTGGGTTTATTCTGAATTTTTAATATTGATATTTTATATTATTTTCAGATATTTCTGCATAAAATCTAATAAATGGCAATTCCGCCGAAGCAGGTTTGATAGCGATTGCAGTAAAACAATATTTAGCTGCAATGCAATATGATTCAGCTAGCATGTACACATGCATATATGCTGATTCACCACATAGATTTCTTTTGAGATTTTTCAATGTGATCTTGCCGTTAATTCTTTAGTTTTCTGCAAGTATCTCATCAATTGATTGCAAATATTTTATGTGTGAACAGCTAAACTTTTGTGAAACTCCATCTATTAATTATGTTACATTTTTCCCACTATTAGCTCTACGCGCTTCAAGGGCACCAAATTATTGCATAAACTGATTTATTATCTCCAATACTGGTACTAACAGATTCCATTCCAAAGTCCAAGAAGTATAATTACCTCGATTACTCTCTAATGAAAATTTTATCATTGTCCTTATGCAGTCAAAATAAAAATGAATGCCACACGACATTTTAACAATTATTAAGCCTGTGTACTGAAAAGTGTAAAGGATCAGGATCATTCATTAATGTTTATAGTTACGATTAGTTACATTTTTCTCAGTTTTATGCCTATTTTGCTTTAGCTTATCAGTAACTAAATTATTGATAGTAGAATAACTCTCGTAAACTAATATAGTATTAATTTTAGGTTTACTTCGGCGTAGCAATTCCAATTTAAGATTTTACACTTCCAAAGCGCAGTTTTTCTCTAATCCATTATTTGGTGAAGAACCTTAATGATGAAAAACTTCTAAACCTTATTCCATTCATAAAAATTAATACTTTTATTACGTATTAATAAAGTAAACTTCAGCCCACGGCTTACTCAGATTATTTTGTAGCATAATTTACTCGCTTTGCCAGTTTTTACTCCTACCCATTGAACTTTCAAATAATTAACAAGGATAAAATAAACATAAACACCCCTTTTATATCCAACACCTCTTGATCATATTCCAAGAGTAACTCAAGCCAGCTTAGAAATATTTACGACGGATCACGTGAGTTGGAGCCAAAAAAAGGATAGAAAAGTTTTAAACGATCAGGAAAATCGAGAAATGATTAAAGCTAGATGTTGTCTATGAATGTACAGCGATAGCTTCATAAATATATGGCGGAAAAAATATTTAGGTTTGTGCATGAAAAAGGAAAAACAACTAGACCGACGACTATTTTGTCATTCTTTCCAAATCATCTCCTAGATTACGAAAATAGTGACCCATCACATACGCAACAATATAAAGGAAGACCCAGTGTTTGGCAATGATTCCGGGCAATTATAATATTCTTAAAGTATTGCATAGGAAAATTATGTATTACCCCTTTCGGCATACGTTTTTACATAAGTATAATTGCTATATAATTTCATGATACTCAGTTTATTTGAACTTCCAGTCCAAGCATAATTTTCTAGCACGAGCACGTTCCACACAAATAATTTGCCACTCGAACGCTGAAATGACATTTTCAAATTTCCATTTTGGTGCGAATTTAATACACTATGGCCATAAAAACGCGGTGCAGGCAGTTGAAATGATTCACGCATATTTTAAGCGAATCAGCGTTTGCCGCGTATCCCTTAGTTTGGAGTGTTTTTAACAATTAGTAAGAAATAATAACGAAACTCCTTTTTCAGGCATTCGAACAAAAATGCTGACAGAGCCACTTCCTTTTCAGAATTTTCGAGTTCACCTATTTTCTTTCATTTACTTAACAAGCAGCTCTTTAGCATTCTCTCTTTATTTCCTTTAACGTCACATTGTTTTCAGAATCCATCATACGTCCTAATTATTGTTCATCAATCGTATGTGTCATAACTCGCAAGTTATTCAACGGGCCTCTTTTTAATTATTTCAAACCATAAGTACGTCACACCAAGATGATTTGTCTGAGTAAATAACGAATGTACGTCTATCTACTTAAATATCTCTCGAGAGTAATTGCAAGGAAAGAAGGAAAACGAAGCAGATGGCATTGTGTGAGGGAGAGATCGATACTGAGCAGGGGAAAGGTGAAATGACAATGGCAGGGGTAAGAAATCGAGTGCGTAGAGGAGAATAGAAGATATGGATCGAGAGCAATGAGGAATAGGAAAGCACAAATAGAAATAAGAGAATGGCAGGGGTTTTGTCGGGTGAGCGGAAACGAAGATGGGATGTGCAACAGGATAGATGAGGCTCGGGGCACAAGGAGACGGCAAACAGATTAAGTGCGGAGAAGTGTGGGTGAGATGATGGCGGCGTGCTATTTTGAAGCAATGTCAAGCGTCTGCTCCGCCTCTCCGCAGCTAATCTCTCCCAAGTCAAAAAAAAATTCTGAGCACTGTCCTTGACTGGCTAATAATATATATAAACTACTCGAGGCATATTTTCTGATATTTCCTCCAGTGGAAAGGCAGTACTGGCACTCGTGTCAATGTTCAGCACGCAAGAGGCTCTCTCCCTTGCAAATTCAGAGACTAGAAAACTATATGGATTGATTATCTGGACAGAGGTTGTGCTATTTACTAAAATGAGAAAATGTTTTTCACGTTTAACTCGGCGTATTTGTATTTTTGAATAGGAAATTATGAAACTTAATACGTTTTGACGATAATTTACTACGTGGAAACCCTAATTAATTTTAAGACACTGCAAGAGCGATATTTCAGGGGACACATTAGGACTGCGTTCTATTTGTATGTCTTGGAGGTTTATTTATTCATTCCTGCAAGGGATATTTGGCATGGACTCCGGAAATGTATTTACCCCCGCATGGAGTTTATGTTCAGAACCATTTTATCTTGGTTCACCTAGCCGAAGCCAAGAATCGATTGTGGTCATCGGGAGGCTGGGTGGTTGGGAGGGGATGTGGGGGGGGGTGGTAAGCGAACAGCCCTCCTGCTCCCCATCCGCACCTCCCATTTAAGTTATTCAACTCACCGCCATCTCCGCTGCTGTCCCTCCGCTCATCCGGGCACCTCCGCAGGGCCGTCGCGGGTCCCAACTGCACCACCTCCTCTTCCCCGTCCTCCTCCTCCCCGTCCTCGTCCGAGTCGCACATCCTCCCACCAACACCACCACCGACACCACCACTCCCACCGTCCCTCCTCCTGTCCCAACCCCCTCCTCCCCCGCTTTCCCTGCCCAGCATGACCCCGCTCTCGTCCGTCCCCCGGTGCCTCAGGCCGTCGCCGTCCTCATCCCTCCCGTATCTGCCCCCACTGCCGCCCCCCGCAGCGGCCCCTGTCATGTGAATCGGGTCCCCGTACTGGGAGTGGTAGAATTCCTCCCTCATCATGTGGTTCAGGGATCCGCACCTGAAGTACAGGATCTCCTGGAAGGGCTTGCGGAAATCCCTGTTGAGGGTGGCGTAAATTATGGGATTGAGGAGAGAGTTGGCGTATCCCAGCCAGAGGAAGAGCGATGAAAGCGAAGCGGGGATCGTCTCCGGGTCATGGAGGAAGGGCCTAACGAGGGCCAGGACGAAGAAGGGCAGCCAGCAGATGACGAAGGCGGACATGATGATTCCCAGTGTGGTCGAGGCCTTCCTCTCCTTGGCCAGGGCGAATCGCAGCTTGGGCGACCTGGCAGTCAGTGGCACCGACGCCATGGGCTGCTGCTCGTGACCTCTACCCGTCAGACACTGCTTTTCCCCCGCGCCATGCAGCTGCAGAGGAGTCGCAGACGATGCGGGGGAGGACCTGGATCCCCTGGGTGGCGGGGACCTCCTCCTTCGCCTTCCCTTTCCCAACCTGCCTCTTGATCCGAAGCACCTCACGGTCGGCGTGATCCCGGTGCAGCTGGAGGTCGTGGTCGCGGTACTGGTAGTGCTCGTGCGGTCCCTCTGGGTAGACGGAGCCCATGCGGTGACCACGCTACCCACTGACAGCCTTGTCTCCGTAGCGCTGCCATTTCGGCTCAGCTCGGTGACAGCCGAGGCCTTATTGCTGATCCCACCTGCCCCGCCAGCGCCAATCGAAGAGGAGTCTTGGCCAGAAGACTGGTTCGTGGTGGCGGGGTTCAGAAGGTGGTGGGTCAAGAGCCCCGGAGCCGCCACGTCCTGGGCGGCGGTGGCCGCGGCTGCGGTCAGCTTCAGGTGTGACTGGGCTCTCCTCTCCTCCAGGACTATTTTCCTCGCCGCCTGAAATATCTTGTGGTACACGACTATCATGACGGTTAGGGGGATATAGAATGAGCCAAGAGTGGCGTATATCTGGTACCCAAAGTTTTGGCACACAATGCAGAGGGGTGCGAGGTTGCCATTTTCGTCAACGCCGCCGTGCTCATTCCCGAGGATCAGTAGGGGCGGGAGGGAAATGCACGCCGCCCCGAGCCACACCAAAGACACGCAACAGAGCATCCGCCTCGGCGTACGCTTCACCCCGTACTCAAGTGGTTTCGTGATGGCCAGGTACCTGTCCACCGAGATGGCGCACAGGTTGAGAATTGAGGCTGTGCACGAGAGTACGTCGAAGGATACCCAGAGGTCGCACACGACTGGACCGAAGGACCACCGGCCCAGGACCTCGTAGAGGAGGGCCATCGGCATCACCAGGAGTGCCACGCAGAGGTCGGACACGGCCAGGGACACGAGGAGATAGTTGCAGGGGCGACGCAACTTCCTCACGAGACATACGGCCACGCAGACGAGGATATTTCCTACTACAGTTCCCGCTATCACCCCGAGGAGAATCAGGGCAATTATGATGGCGGCAGCTGGGCTGTACGTCGAGTCCCCGCCCGGGAACCATGGGGCCGCCGGTTGGGTCGCTGGAACAGAGTTAGCAGTGGGAGTCCACGCCGTAGATGGCGGAAAAGAGTCGTCGAGGAAGGTACTCGCCGTCCCTGTCGACGTCTCCGTCAAATTGAACCCCATTCCACTGCCGCCGAGAGTAAGTTGGATCTTCGCACCTTCTGATTGGAAGCCTCCTTTCTGGGAAGCAAATCTCAATTAAAGGCGCCGCGATCTTCATCCGCCTTGAGATCTAGCATCATTATCTTTTTCTGCCAACGTAAAAATTTCTGTCAGCAAGGATACAACTTCTTGACCCACAAAATTAAAGATTCCTTTTTGAAAACAGTAGACCACTACGTATCTGTTTTCAAAGGTTGAAGCGAGCGAATTGATTCAATTTCACACCTAACACATGGAATGAAAACGTTTACAAACATTTAAAACGAATATCACATTTATGAGAGTGCGAGTTTAATTTATACCATCATTATTGAACGTGAAAAAAGAAATGGTCTGTATTGTACGCGATTGGTAATGTATATCAGTTAAAGATTTTCTTTCCAACACTACAATGGAGGGAACACAAAATACGACACTAACGCAGACATTACTTGCGATGTATGTTTTTCATTGTTAATGCTAGCGGATATCCAGAAATGAGCACATAAAGATTGAGTCAGCTGCAGGGATCACTTGGTTTCGACACCGTACTCAAGATTATGTTGTCTGCCTGTGATTCTCGCGTACGATTCACGTATTTTCGGCTACAAAAGAGTACCTTCTTCATGTCGGCGCATGCTCGCGCAAGTTAACGCGCAGTAGATGTACGACGGTGACAGACCGGGAAAACGAATTACAACCTCAGCCGAGATGACTGCTTCGTAGGAGGAAGGTTAATGTGTTCAAAGCTCTAATTGATTAGTATTTGGCTAGCAAGGTATCAGTGGAGTGATTAACGGATGATTATATATTTATTCCTCACAGATATACGATCAAACTATCGACAAAGTGATTTAACACACATTTTTAAAGTCTCTACTAGCTAATCAACGGGTCCGTAATGGCGACGGAATTCGACTGAACGACTGCTACACTCCAAAGGAAAGTTTTTCTACCTTACCGAGTCATCAGTTTATTCAGAAGATGTGTACGAAACATATTTCCTATTTTGACTGCCCTAGATTTACGTTAAGAAAATAGACGCGGAACGAGTTGGTTCTTAAGATGAAAAATAATTATTTTTTCCGAAGTTTTTTGCTTTTCAGAAAATACACCACTACTTAAATATTTTGACCGTAGAGAGTTCCTTTCCTCGAAAACAGTAACTCTAATGGTTATTTCTGTCGGTCTCCGGAGGAACCCGGCCTTTACGCCAAGATCGACACGAAACGAGATAATTAAAAAGAATGTGTCACCTCTTCAATCTTCCCGAAACCTCTTACTCCGCCTTTCTCTCTTTCTTTCCTGTTTCCTCCTTTCTTTCTTGTCCTGTCCACCGGGGTAGACCAGAGCCCCAGACCATTAATTTCGTATCGAGAAATTTCCCGAGAAGGAGACTTCCTACTTCCCCTCGCAACCTATCCCCTTCCTCCGGAATCAGACCCCGTATTTTTTCCCCCCTCGTCCTTCACGCTATTACAAGAACCCTTTCCCATGTGATCTCGGGGATGCCCGATGTGGTCTCAGAAATGTACAGGAAATATATATATATATCTATATGCACACACACGCGCGCGCGCGCGCTCACACACACACTCGCAGAAACTCCCCTTCTCAATATCTCTCTCGACCGACCTCCCACTCACCCTTACTCTCCCCCCCCCCTCTCTTTCTCGTATCAAACCCAGTCGGGGAACGAGTCGCACACTCGCATGGATCGGCAGCTAGAGATGGAGGTGAAGCGTGGAAGGGGGGGTGAAAAAAATTTGAGATCTAAAAAATTAATCTCTCACTCCGTCCGCCGCGTCAGTAACCCCGCTTCTTACAAAGGGGTGTCGCGGAAATAACAGGTGTAAGGGGTGGAATTTTTTTTTAAGAAATAGAGAGATGGAGGGGGTAGGGAGAGCGCTGGTGGGAGTAGAAGCCGAAGATGCGCGAGGAGGGAGTGGTATTGGGAAAAGCAAGAGAAAGAGACGAGGGCCGGGGTTCTCGGGGGGCACCCCGAGAAAAGAGAGGCGCGGATTACTTTCGCCGCGGGAAAGGGAAGAGGAGGACGGGCGGGGGCGGGCGGGGGTGGGGAGTGGCGGGGAGAGGACGAGGCCAGCAGTCGAGGCGCACTTGTACAAACACTGACATCCACCACCAACGCCGCCGCCGCCGCCTTGAGTGGGCGGGGTTTTGAGGAGGGGAGTTTGGGACGGGATGGCGAGGGAGGGACCGCCGGAATGGGGAAGGGTACGAAAATAAATGAGTCACTCCTCGCCGTTTATATAAGTTTTCTCCGATCGGGTGGGCACCGAAATTTCCCTCTCGCCCCGCCCTGACCCCTCTTGCGTGGATGATGCGGTCCGTTAGACGACGGGGGGTGGGGGGGACGGCGTTTTCAGGAGCGACCAAAGTCTCGCGTGCTCGCGTGCACCCCTCACAGCGATGAAGAGGAAGGTGGGTCGCAGCCTGCCTCCAACCTTTCTCCCCTACTACCTCCCGTTAAGGTCCTCTCCTTTTCTTCCCTCCGACTCCCCCACTTCACTTTCCTCCCACGCAAATAACAACAGCACTCATCTTTTCTCAGTACATCTACAATGCCACTGGGTGCATTTATACAAATCTTTCTCAAGTGCCTCCACGTATTGTCACTCTCTCTCTTCTTTCACTTTGTAATTATCTCCTCTTTCTGTATTCACGCCGTCGATGGCCACACCTTTTCCCCCCCAGCAGCGGCCGCGGATGGCTCCACCTCCATCATTTTCCTGGGTGCTCTTTCCATTCTTTCCTCGGGGCACTCGGAAATTTTAGGGACAGGTGGCGTTCCTCTCACGATAAAAACCAGTCTACCACCCCTTTCCTCCTCTCTCTCTTTTTCACTAAACCATTCCTCCTCTCTCACCTCTTTCGCCCGCTCACTCCACTTCCTCATCCTCCTCACCTTCCTCCATTCCCCAGTCACCCTCCGAGCCCATTCCGATCAACTAGTTCGACGACACCTCTAGGTTTGTTCTCACGGTGATACGTTATCCTGGGACTTTTGGGAGGAAAAACGGGAAACAATTAATCGAGAGGAACGAGGCCTGCCGTCCTTTTTTTTTCTCTGATCGACAAGGGATAGGGGAGGACCTCAGCACTCAACACAACATGGGTGTAACTCTGAATGCAGCGTGAGGGGGCTGGGGGAGGGGGAGTGTGTGGACCGGGCACCGTTGAATTGGAAGTGTGGAGGCTTGACGTCCGCAGTTTATTGTGGGGCTTAGTGGAAAGTCCGCCGACGACGTCGCTCTTTTTAATTCCTTTTCTGCATCTTGTCGCCAATGATTTCCCGGCGGCCACGGTTCTCCTCTCCCGGCAAACGTGTCTTCGGCCGGGCGTCGACTGCCTCTCCGCGTTCGGGTCGCCTTCACCCACCGACGACGCCGATAGCAGTCTCACAAAGCTCTCTCTCGTCGTCCGGTAGATGGGCGCTTTTTTATTCACGTCAGCTCCGGTCCTTGCGAACTCCTTCCCCGCCACTGAAAAACTTCCCCTTTATTTTTTTTCGCCGGCCCGCCTGGCCTATTCCGATCTCCCCGGGTGTTGACGGGAGGGGGCAGAGCGCCAAAGACTGGCCCCCTCCCAGGGCGATGATCCCCCCGGGCGTCCCCTCTGCCTCTCCCGATGGAGCACTCAAGACGGGGACCACGAGGGGACAGGGGAGCCGATGATTTATGTGTAGAAGAAGCGCCGGACGAGCAACTGAGGTCTTGTGGACGACGGAGATATTCTCACACGAGGAAGAATTGGGGGGGAAGAAGAGAGGAGAAAAAATATATGTTTTGTTAATTTATGAATTTAAACTCTCTCCATCAAAATCCAATGCTTCGACTTCTCACTTCCTCTCACCCCGTGTATTTTTTTACTTTATTTTTTCAAAAGGGGTCGTCTTCAAACTTTGGGAACCGGCAGTCGTGCCGCCCCAGATGTGAGACCCGGTCCTCGAACCTCTTCCTGGAGGGGGTCGATGGGTGATGACGGTGAGTTTATCCCCCGTCACCCGCTCGTTTGTCGGCCTGCCACTCGTATCGCACGGGCCGTGTGTGCCCCGCGCGCGTGTCTCGCTCGGCCGGAGCCTTCCAGCCGGCGAGCGCCTCCGTCCGCGTCCTCCTCCCCGCCGCCCTTCTTCGCTCCTTCACTCCGGGTCCGCCCCAGCCAGCCCGCAGTGCCGCGTGCGTCCCCTCGGCGCTTCGGAGCCTCACTGAGCGCGCGAAGGCGGTAGCCACGGCGGCCCCCTCCCCTCCCTCCCGCCGATCTCTCCCTCAAGAGGCCCCACCCCTCCCACACGTCGCTCCCTCGACAGTCCATCCCCGCTCTCTCTCTCCATCACCTTCCCTCAGCTCATATGCCTCTCTTCTTCTTTCTCTCCATTTTCCTCTCTCTCTTTCTCTCTCTCTTTCTTTCTCTCTCTCTTTCTTTCTCTCTCTCTCTTTCTCTCTCTCTCTTTCTCTCTCTTTCTCTCTCTCTCTCTTTCTTGCTCTCTCTACCTTTCTCTCTCTCCCTTCCTCTCTATATCCCTTCCTCTCTCTATCCCTTCCTCTCTCTCTCTCTCTTTCTATCTCTCTCTCTTTCTATCTCTCTCTCTTTCTATCTCTCTCTCTTTCTATCTCTCTCATTCTATCTCTACCTTTCTATCTCTACCTTTCTATCTCTACCTTTCTATCTCTACCTTTCTCTCTCTCCCTTCCTCTCTCTATCCCTTCCCCTCTCTCTCTCTTTCTATCTCTACCTTTCTCTCTAAACCTTTCTCTCTCTCCCTTCCTCTCTCTATCCCTTCCTCTCTATATCCCTTCCTCTCTCTATCCCTTCCTCTCTCTATCCCTTCCTCTCTCTATCCCTTCCTTTCTCTATCCTTCTCTCACCCTCGGCCCTCCTCGCACTTCAGCCGCTCTCAAACACGTTTTTTATCCCCGGGCCGTGTCCTTCTGTAACCAATCCGAAAAACGGGTGAATGTCCATGAGAGAAGATGCATACGGGAACACGCGGAGACGATAAGTCCCTGCCTCCCTCCATCCTTTCCCCTCCGCCACCCAAAACACCATCCTAATCTCCCACGCGCGAAATGCTACTCCCAGTGAATGTGAATGAATGGACCCCACATGAGACATGGAGTCGTTAAACTGCAACGCCCGAATCGCGTCGCGGTCGCGGGCTGAGTGGCGTAACGTCAAGGGGCCGGCCCCTCCGCGCGAGGGGACAAATCTTGAAACTTCGCGGAGAGGTAAGGAGTGGGTTTAAGGGTCTTTTTTTTATCCAGGCGAGAGGGAAATGTTTTAAACTTTCAAATCGGATCCTCTGCGCGAATTAATGCGATTCCTTCTTGCTTACGTGTTCCTCTGCATAGAGTAGCATTTTTATAATTGTGATGATTATTAATCTATCACCATCATTATCATAATTACCGTGCATAATCGAAATGAATTCTCACTGTTTTTGTCCATTTATTTGACACGGAGGATATCGGGGTAGGATTTTTGACCATCGTCTTCCACGGATAAGCTCATGATCTCGTGGGCGCGAAGGAGAAATAAAAGTTCCTTCTAGCTTGTGTATTTGTTCTTGCGAGTTTTTTTTCCTATTCCGTTCGCTCCCCTTCCCGTCTCACCCCCCCCCTCGCCGCGGTGCCCATTTCCACCTCACTTCTCCCAAACACTTCCACACAGAGATTCTCACACAAACATTCTTCACTCCTCATCCCTCTAAACTTTCCCCAACTCCCATTGCGGGGAGGGAGGGACAGGGGGGGTAGCACACTGCCTCTCGTTAGCGCGGACCCGAAAAAAAAAGTATGGACTAAAAAAATTGTTTTCCCTCACCCCTCCCGCTCGTTTTTCTTTATTTTTCTTTCCACCCCCGCGTTCACTTTCCTTCCCTAGACACCCAAAACTCTCCTCCTTCCCCTCCCCCCCTCTCTCTCTCTTTCAATCTCCTTCCCTTCTAATTCTCTCAACCTCCTCCATCTAAAAAAAATCCAGCAACCATCCCTCCGTTATTGGAAATACTTCTCCGCCGCCAACCCCATCGCCATGCTCTCGCGCACAAGTTTAACATTTTTGCGACTTGCCCTCATCCTCCTGGGAGCCCGTTTATCCCTCCCAAACCTAGATTGCGGGGGTTGGGCGAGTGGTGGAAGAGGAGGGAGAGTGGTCGGAGGGGTTAAGGGGGAGGGAAGAAAAGGAAGTTCTCGTGGAGGTTTTCGCTGTCGGTCTCTTCCAGCGGAACCGCGCGCCTGCGCGGCGGTGGCGGAGTGCGGAGGAGTGGGGGTGGGAATTTTGAAGGGCGCGCAAGAAGAGGGAGGAAGGGAAGGGGCGGCGGAGGGAGAAGGAGAGAAGGGATAAGGAGAGAAGCAAACATGGGGAAAAAAGGTGGAGAGGGCACAAATAAATAGTGGTGAAAAAGAGAACACGAGAGGTAAACAGAGCGAAAGAAAGAGAGGGAGGAAAAAGGGGAGAGATTAGGAGGGAAGAGGAAGGCCGGGGGATGTATTGTGATGTAAGGTTTAGCGGCGGGGCGTCAACATTTTAAGTCATTAGTGACGGCGGGGTGGCAGGGAGGAGTTGTCGCGGGAAAAGTGAAAGAAATGAGAGGAGACTAAATCGGCGGCCGCATCGATCTACTTTTGGGCAAGTGGCAGGGGAAGGAAGGATCGATGATTAGCTGGGCTTCCCTAAGACTCGGCGTGTGCTAGTCTTTCTTGGCTACTCACGAAGTGGAATGAGGTCGTCTGCGCAGATAAAGCCGATTCTGAGAATCGATTATTTAAACGCCACGAGAAATAGCAATAAAATCCACTCCGAATATGTCGTATTCAGAGAGCAAAGGTTAAGAAATTTTGTGGAAGAAAATCCAAAAAACTAATTTTATATGGAGAGATAAGGTGGAAATGTGCTTTTCCGTCCAAAAATGAATTCATTTACGCACATATATTTATACATACGTGTACAGAACCGCAGGATATTCTAAAAAACTAAGGACTTTGGCTGCTCATCTCCATTAGGGTAAATATGTTTTTATCAATATATTCATTTCGAATTAAATTCAAGCTCATTTTTTTCATCAAGTGCAGACTGTTTTTATCTACAGATGTAGATCAAATACCTCTTTTTCTGTGAAATTAAATTTCCAATTCATAGTCTGGAAACACTTGACTTAATATTTGAGTATATTTTTTCAATTTACTTATAAAATATTTTTACAATTCAAATTGTATATTCATGTTAACATCATTACTGTTTTACTTAAAACTTTCATTCATATTTTGGCAATGCTACACTGAATTGGTAGGTTTAGCCTTCAAATTACTTTCCTAATCCCTGCTGTAAAATTATCCTCGCCGCATTAATTTGTGGTTTGATACATGGGCAACTGGATGTGCTAGTGACCTCTCCTCAATCTTACCGAAAAATTACAGCGTGCATATTCACAAAAATGAGCTCAGGTTTTGACTGCTAAGAATTTAAACGAAATCATCTGTGTGTTAAAAGTTTGAAATTATAATGAAAATAATTTTGCCATACTTTGATTTTTTTACCTTCGCATATAACATTTGAGTAAGCGATTTTTCCATGCAAAGAGGAAAAATATGCTTGCATTATCTTCGGAAATGACTCATGTAATATGATAATATTCACATGAAAGATTCTGCTAGGTGTTTTTCAGGACGGATGGAGAGCTGGCCTTAAGCTAGTGGCTTCTCCTTCTTGGCTTTCGTTTCATCTTTCGCGCCGGAGGCTTACTTTTAAGGGTACGGGTTGTGAGTGGGGGCCTTTTTACTTAATTTTCTTCCTCCCCTCCCCACTGAAAGCTTCTCATTGTTTCGCTCCATAAATTCAAGTGTCTGATAATTCCCTCGCTTTAATAAAAACTAAATCTAAAGTTATACCTTCAAAAATTTTAATCAAATTTTAAATCCAAGGATGTTGCAAATTGCTTCGAATAACTTTCTGATGGTTTAAACTTTCTTTGCATGTGGCTGATACATAGCCCATTTTCCGTGGTTGTGGGCTAAAAAAGCAGTAAATATTTATTTATCCTGTGTAAAACATTATTTACCTTTCAATGCAACAATTGTTGCATTGAGATGCACATTAGCGGATGACCTCGTTAAAAACATAACTGTTGCGGCATCTCCCGCAGTTTCTTTTGAATGATTTACCTTGTTTGTAAATATCAATCAATTATATGAAGTTCATTGAGGGTCAAATTTTGATGCATGAGTGACGGCCATTTAGGCGGTGAGCGTAATCGTTCTTCAATCGAGATGGATTCTGACCAGCTACAGTACTCTAGTCAGCAAGGGTAAAAAAGAAGAAATCTACTATCTCTATCCATTGGGTGTGTTTCCTTGAAGAGATCTTCCTTAATATCTCCTCAATATTTTCAAAACTAATGTTTTTCTTAAGAATAATATTGCTCCCTTTCCCACAGTCTTGTATTCCTAGCTTCCAGGAACTCCCTGATATCCTCGGTTTTTCAATTAAAAGTGACCAGTGAACATTTTTGTGTAGCCGTTTTATCAGAAAACCTAAGGTCTACCCTTAAATGTGGTTCATATAAAGTATTTTGTACTCCTTTGAGCTCCTTCGTCGCATTGACTGTGTTCCTAGAATCTCCGAAATCTTTGAAGAGAAATTTGGTTTGTCAGAGATAGCCTCCCAGGAGAAAATTAAGCTTTTGGCTTTTGGAATATTCCTTCATCCAGGTTCTTGGTATATGTACGTCCTATATTTTCCAATGAATTTGCAAACTTATTCCTGATATATCGTTTTCTATAGTCTTAACTTCTCCCAATATAATATTTCGATCTCAAACATTTACGATGCTTCAATTTAGCCTTTCTTAGCTGATCATTTCCAGTCGCTACTATTTCGACGTCAACTTTCTGACGCCGAGTTCGGTGTTGCTCGTATAAACACTGGTGCGACGCGGGCCAAAGGAACCCTCTGTCAACCCTGTTCTCTGGACTATAAATCGCAGTGACTACGGCCGGATTCTTGTCATGATTTCTCTTCATATACGACGAGTGGGTATCTTCGTACGCATTTGCAAATTCATGCTCTCCTTGCATTACTGCCAAGTTCGTTTTATTTGGTTTGGTGCTTTAAATATTAGGCTAAGTTACCAGATTGCGTATTTTGTGGTGGCGTGGTGATATAGCAATTGGAACGTTCTGCTACGGGTGGGGTTGCAAATGGGAGGAGTGTGTATGGACACTTCTATTTATACCTAAGTTGTGGCATTTTGTGTGTGTTACACTTTTTGAGGCAGCAGGGGGGGGGAATGGGGAAAGGAACTAGTCCCCTGCCTCATGAATGAATGAACTTCACCTACTGTTAGACTCAACATGAAATCAGTCCTGTATATCGAAACAACCTCTACGTGTTCAAAGCAATCAATACATCTGGTTTTTGTCATTAATATTTGAAAATATGACGAAAAAAAAAATTTTATATAAAGTATTGAATATTAGCAGTAACTGTACTAAAGTTGGACGACTTTTTAGTGGGGAGATTTTTAGCCGTAATATTTAATTCATTTTCAAATTCATTTCCCTCGTTGCATGTATGTCAGTTAAAGCTTCCAGTAATACATAGTGCCGTTATCACATTTGACCTCACATCATAACGTTTTCCACCATGTGCTATAGTCAATCGATATTTGGCGGAGTTCACAGTCTACAACGCAGTGAGTGCGAATGCCAAGTTGGAACCCGCGGCACAGAACGAAAAAAATGGGAGACGTTAAACATTTTTCGCCGCTAAAATATTAGTTCAGATCAATTCTCGTTGGGGTCGAAGGCGCAGCATTTGAAAATAATATTACAACACATTTACTTTCAAATTCAAAATCATTTACCACTTCTCCTGTCGCCTTGTGCAATACTCCTTG
This sequence comes from Hetaerina americana, assembly GCF_022747635.1. Taxonomy (NCBI): domain Eukaryota; kingdom Metazoa; phylum Arthropoda; class Insecta; order Odonata; family Calopterygidae; genus Hetaerina; species Hetaerina americana. Next base: position 42,717,013 of record NW_027286763.1, read on the forward strand.
GGCATCCTCAGTACAATTTGAGGCGCTAAAGGAAAAATGAGAAAAATAATGCCAACCACATGAATCACTCCAAAATTTCTTCTTCTCAAAAACGATTTCGGTCAACCCCTTTGGGGGGGAGGACTGCATGTGAAGCGATTTTAAAGCAACGTGGTAGGGCAAAGAGAAAGTCGCTCTACGAATTGAGGTGGAATGACCCATGTCTGAAGTGAGCTTAAAAATATTAATCCATTATTCAAGCGGGGGATCGAGATGGTGCGGGGGCTAGCGCACTGGCTTCCCACCCAGAGGGCCCGGGTTCAAATCCCGGCGGTGTTGAATATTTTTCAGAGGTATCTCGATCCCTCCTTGAGGTGCTTTGTGGAGGGCACTTTGAGTGAGTACGCCGTCCGTCGGATGGGACGTTAAACTGCGGACCCCTTGGCGCCTTTCGTAAAGAGTAGGCTAATGCCGACGCCGGGTTTCTCTCCACCCTTCATCCTTTCCTATCCATCCCCTATGGCGCAAATGACCTCAGCTGTCGGTCGCCTCCCCTCAAAACTACTACTACTACTTCAAGCTAGTTAGGTCATTATATTATGGACTTGGAAAGCTGCTTTTATTAAAGTCACATGATCAGTGACTACTTCAGTTTTTTTTTATCTTGTCATTAGTGTCGGATGATGGCACACGTATTCGCAGACATTATTTTTCCGCTCCGCGAATAGATTCAGGATTACCGACGAACCGCAAAACCTATGTTTGCGGCATCGACTATGACTCCGGTGGCTAAGCCCCCAGGCCTGACCCCCGATCCGAAGGAGTTGTTTCTTTTTACGGAGATAGACAAAGACAGCCATTTCCGCGGGAGGGGTAATTTTTCACTCTCTCGAGTAAATAATGTTCCTGCAGCTGATGCGCTCTCCCGGAATACAACGTCGGGGACTGAAACGGACGACGGTTTTGAGGCCTGGTTATTGTCCGCAGTGCGTGTTTTCACCACTTCTAATTTTTCTGTGAGTGGACATCGAGAGAGCTGAAGGCTTTGATGCTAACAACGCACAGGTTTAAATCCAAGCAGGTGTAGACGGTGTTGCCGAAACCAGAGAGCTGAGAGCTAATGGAGAGGAACTGGAAGGGAGCGGGGAGGCTGTGAGATAAGGAGATAATGGAGCGAAGGGCATGGAGCGAGGTGGAAGGGAGTGGAGGAGAGGAGGGGAAGGATGGACGTTGTGGTCTGTGAGGGGAGAATGGGTAGAAGGGGGGGGGGGGTGAGTGGAAGCTTGGCCGTCCCTTGGCGACTGTGGTGTTATGGCGCCGACTTTAACCCGCGGTGGATGAAACCGCGTTTGACGAGGGCCAATTCCCACGGGAAATTTTCGGGTTATCGGGACCGTTTCCCCAGTGGCTCCCCTAATATCATGTGCTAAATTATTATTATTCATTAAAGAGGATGCCCATTTCGATAATTGCGAGTTTCCTCACTCCTGGGGGACTTAATATGGCATCATTATTCGTCGGGAATACTACCAGGTGCTGTTGCATATTTTTTACGTTTATATTTCCACGTTTGGCATCATTTTTCAAGAAATGTAATGAGGAGAAGGACTACGCGAACGGCTTGTTGGAAGTATGGGGTCAGTTATTACGTAAGTGTTTGTAAACATCATGCACGGGGCTCTTGGCAAAATAATTTGTATTATCGTACTTCGAATCGTTTTATTTTATAATGAAGTCACGACTCATTTGAATAAAAACAGCTTTTCCAGTGAAGAAGTCCCCAAAACATGTAATGGCACATACGGACTCATTAGAAAAAATTCACAAGGCCTTGACTCGTGGTGAACACATAAATGTCCGTTCTCATTAGCATATAGTTCATATGGAATCGTAAATAAAAAAACAAACATTTATATATTTATATAAAGTATTCTACTCGTTAAAACAAAAATACTGCCTTCGTATTGCCAATAAATATGTAATGCTCGTATTCGTGGAATACCCAAATATTGGTATTACTACCATCACCATATTACAGTAGAATAGATTTTTAAAAGAAGATTACAGAGATCAAGCCTAAAACCGACAGATTAAGATATCATATTTACTGTGAACGGTGGGGAATCAAAATAACTCCAAAATGACTTTTTATGGTAAATATAATATTTTGAATTGTAGAAGCATTGAAAGTTTTTTTTTTGCTTTTTTCTAATGCTACTTTGATTGTTCTTGTTACCAGTAGCTTGGCTCCCATCAGTAGAGAGGCATTTTGGCGCTTAGATACCGTAATGCATGAAGATGTGGTTAACATGCCTTCATTATTTTAAATAATTTGCATTTCATTAATAATTAACATAAAAGCAATACTTAATTTTCATGTTGTACACCTGTTGTGGAAATGCCCTCTACCACACCCCATAGTCGTGACCTTCAGGATGCCATGCATGTTTAGATGAAGGCCATTAATATGTATGTTTTATCCTTTGACTCTCCCATTGATCACTGGTAGAAAACGAGAAGACTAGCTGATTTTAATTCCATTACATCACATCCTTTAAGGATTTACTTCTCCTGTAGGAGAACTAAGGACATGCAAGTCTCCAGCTGGGATGTAATACTTTATCTGGGTAATCGGTAATACATCTCAGAAAATATTTCAAATAATGTGTTAATATATTTTGAATATTTTATACATTTTTTCTGTTTATCAAACCAATGCCACTCAATTTCATGCAGGAAAACTTCTTGTGACTTTTCTTTAACATATTGTATTGATAATCATAAATGGTCAAACGGGTTAAACGAGGGAGCAGTCCCATTGAATGATATTATTCTCGAAACTTCAATAATTTATACTTAGCTTGTGGTGATTTATTTCTAGTAAATAAGACTTTACCTTTAGGCAAAGTTCAGAACAACTTGAGATTAACAAACATCAGTCCTATCCATAAAATTAAACAAGATCCTGAAAATTACCGATAGTCATCAGCATCAGTTCAACGTTAAATTTTTGAGATTTAAATTATAAGCAACGTCACATGCAAACTTAATTTTGTACTCGTATTTTCTAAATAATTAAAATTATTTCGTGATCAAATGGTACGATCACAGAAGCCTTGAATTTTAAAAAGCATAGGATATTCATTCACGATATCCTCAAATCAGGTTAATCAAAAAAAATATAAACTATAATATTAGAGTTAATACGAGCCTCAATCGAGAATCAAGTAATAGGGTGATAAACAAACTATATTAATGGGAATATTGCGTCAATATAGAAAATTGGATTTGTGAATTTCTCTTTGAGTGCAAACAAAAAAATTATTTTTGACGACATTATTTCGGATTTCGTTAGATTGGCTTTTGGAGTCCCCAATCGAAGTGTGATGGATCACCTCCTTTTCCTCATTTACATAATTTACATTAATTCTGGAATAACCGGCAACCTTTGATTTTTTGATCTTCCGAAAGTAAGGTCAATGAACGAGAAATAAGAAGTAAAATACCCCCGTTAGGTACTTAATTGTAATTTCAACATCAGCAGTTTTTGGAGAAGCGGAGTCTCATATCAGTGAATCAATGAACCATTGAAGAGGAGGGTATGTATCAACAAATAAGTACGTGGGTAGTACGCAGATATTGCAAATACTCATTCTCTATAACTGTCTATCAGTCAACATGACCGCAGATTAAGATACCTTACTTTTTAGGGAATGCTGTCTACACCCAGCTCAGAGTTAAAATAATGTACAGTAAACAGATATCCAAATGCAATACATAGAAGAAATTCACCAATTTGCATTGAATTTCCCCTCTATTTTAAAGGACCAATCACAGCCCAAACATAATAGAAGTTTGATAAATATAATGCACTATTAACGGTTATTTCGTATTGAAAATTTACGATCCACATTTTGCAGGTTGTCAAAGAATGAATTAATATAAACTCTTAAAAATTTTTTTGGGAAAATTATAAATTTAATAATATGTCATCCATTTTACTTAGGAATGCTGAAAATTTTCGTTCCGTGTAAATTTTATTCCAAATGTAAAAATTGGATTCATATGATACTTTTCTTGTTTTTCTGATATTTTTCCCATCTCATTACCTCTTCATATATATGGTTAGTATATTTTTCACAATGGTCACAACCACGCTATACTATATTTCGTCAATGAGAACATCCCCATGACGTCCAGTGTTCAACTAAGTCAATTCTTTTTTTCTCAAAATTTTACTCGTTACTTCCCATCTTTTACATTAAATGGAGCTTCATGAAGAGAAATGTGACTATGTATCGAAAAAAGAGCATCTCCATTAAAGGCAGTCAAATACAAATGAGCTTCAAGCAAATTCAGTCGATATGCCTGGACAATAGCTCTTCGGCAAAATGCGTAACTTTTGAGGTAGCATCTATCGGAATGATCAACGCTGCATCAGCATTTTCGAGCTTGAGGCGGGCCCTGTTGTTTTTCCGCGAAACGGTCTATAAGCTAGCGGAAAATTATCTCAGATTGTTTGCAGCAATATCCATTGCCACTCCTTGAAACATAAAAGAAGGCTTAGCGAACCCGGCTCTCATATGCTTGGTTCCCCAGTAGTAGTGACGCTATTGATGTCTGATCTGGTGAATTTAGAAGGTGATCAATAGACTTAAAGTTGATTTAAGAAATTTTTAATGAGATTTAGACCGAGAAGAAGTAATGATTACCATTAAGAATATTGAATTATTGTTTGCATAATTTGAGCGAATGTGATATAATATGGTATGTTTTTTCCCGATGAAAATCTTTCCAGCTTTTCTGAGAAAATCATTCCATGGAAAACTGTCGAATATTTCATAATTTTCATAGACATTTCAAAATCTTTTGACTGAATTCTACGAGTTTTAAGAGGATTTACAGCAGGGGTAATATATCCGGAAGATATAAAAATGATGGGAAAGGAGTATTGAAAAATACAAACGCTAAAACTATTCTTATTAAGTATCTGGGGAGATTTTGTACCATGGAAGTTGAGGAGGAGCCAGGATATGGCAAAGCGAGCGAATGGTTAAGTAGCAACGGCTTACAATGAGGAATAGATTTCTTGGGAATGACTAGGAGAAAGAAACGAGGGATAAGGTCCATATTCCAGTTTTTAACCGTCAATTTTGAAAACTAATTTCGCCTCGAGAAAATCATAAGTCGGTCTGTGAATATTAAAATGCGAGGACTTAAATAATATTAAATTATCAAGAATTACCTATGGGTCAGGTAGATGCAAAGATCTTGTCCATAGCTTTTTCGGGGTCTTGTACAGAAATTGTGCTGCACTACCAATTATTACTTTTTCTTTCCTGTGATATATGCATGGCTTTCCTCGCTCTAAAAAGTACTTAATCGTCTGTTCTAAACATGTGTATCAACTTCATTAATCTTTTAAATTTTTCTTCAAATTTCACTTTCCACACTCTAGAGTTCAGCCATTTCCTGCGTCGCATCAGCAAATCCGACTGAAATACAATTGAAGACAACAGTCTAACCTAATGTCTACTCTAATAAATCTAATCTAATGTCTAATCCTATTCTAACAGTAATATATAACTGCATATGATTTTTACTCAATTCCTATGTCGTCTTAACATAAACCTAAGATTGGTTTTACAAATCTCTCCACTCGCTTCTTTCGCTTGCTAAGGTCTTTAAATCTACTTATGTGTCCTTCAGTTGTATGTTTCAATTTAGTATTCCCTTACATCAAGGTTAATGCTGCAGTTTTTTATTTAACTTTCCATTTATTAGTGTGACTCCTTGGTAGAGTGACGTCCAGCAATTCTATTAATTATTTCCTCCTTTTTTTTCTTGCTTTGTTATTATGCCATTTTCCAAGTAATAGAAGAAATAATACACCGTACAATCATAAACAACTTTATCGTACAAAATGTCAGTATCTAAATATACCTTTTCAAGGCGTGACATAATAAATGGAAACTAAATTTCAAAATAATCGGTCAATAATATGTGGGTATGTTGGTGTCCCAGCGTAATAATCCGATGTCAAACCTTTATTGGGAGTATTATCTGCAGATTTCTCCGGTCCCCAGTTGTCAGTTTACGGGTCATTTTGCGGGGAAGGCTCACAATTACTTTTACAAAGTCTCTCGCACCGAAACCCTTCCTCCTGGCCGCACCAAATGACCTATCGCATCACGCCTCTGTCACTAATTGTACAATCTTGCTCAACGTCCCTGCGTTAAATCCTTATACTATTGCCTTTTGATCCACGGGAGATGGAGCGTATGCCCATAATCGTGTGGTATGGCCGAAAAATTTCTCGGTAGAGTATAAAAAACAGCATCGTCACTGGAAATGAAATCCTGTCCGAATGGTCCAAAATGGAGGGGAAAAAAGGATTGTTCATTTTGAAACCGTGCGCTCGGAGAAGAACAAGTTCGAATATCTCTTGTGGTGAAAGGAGAAGAAAGGATGACCGGAAGGAAAAGGAGAAAGGAAAAATTGGAGAATCAAGAGAGTGAAACAAAGTGTGCTTGTCTGATGGTCCGAGATGAAGAGAAACAAGAGAAAGGGTCGGAGCGAAACCAAATAAGGAGACTAGCAATGTTGGAAAGGAGCAGCTTAATGAAATGTAAGAGACTTTCCTTGCAGTTTTATGATCATATTCCACGCGCTCCCAAACTTTTTTATTGCCTACCACAGGTCCATAAGGCTCAAATTTAATCAAGGATTCGCTTTAAGTGGAAATCTGACTCAATTTACGCTCAAAAGTAGCCGTTGGCAGTATTCTATCGTGAAAATATTAAGCATCATTCGTCAAGCGGATGGCGTTCTAGCCGGGGCTTTAGAGTGCGTTGATAATAGCAATAGAGTAAGAATCTTCTAGATCCAATATTGGTGACTTTTTCTTTTTCATGGCACACTATAGAGCATAAATTTGTATTGTGTACCGTTTTCTTTGCCATGAGAAACAATTACGGATGGTAATTTTTTTACATTCAAAGTTTCTGAAAAAACTAATCAAAATACTTAGTTCTCTTCAACAATTACAATTACTGATCTAACCTTGTTCTCCCGACCCATCAGTTTTACCTACACTTTTATGTGTGTGTGTATATATATATATACACACACACATATAGTTATATATATATATTTCTATAAACTGCAGTACCACCTGAAGAAGACCTCAGAGAAGGCCAGCAGCTTAACCTTTTTTAAATGTGAGTGTCCTTTTACGTGTTAATTATTTTATTTTTTAGTTCTTTTGAGCCGTTCCAATGTTATATTGCTCTAATGGGTGCTCGTGTGTGTGTATATATACGAGGGTCATCCGGAAAGTAGTACCCGTTCGTGCCGCATGAAGTGCTGACGACGCGAGTAGCCGCTGGACGAGGTCAGATAGCTTCAGTGGCTTGTCTGCCTTCTCTGAGCCAAGTTGCGTGACGCTAGCATTGCCTGTGTTGTTTCTGTGATTGTTTACAATGTTTAAAAAAATTGAGAACGCCGCCAGTTGTGAAGTGAGGGCAGTGATTAAATTCCTCAATGCAAGAAACGTTCGCCCATGTGATATTCATCGCCAATTAAAGGAGGTGTATGGAGACAATGTAATGGACGAGTCGTCTGTTCGGCGGTGGTGTCGCAACTTCAACATGGGGAGGGGGAACACACACGACGATGAGCGTTCGGAGAGACCGTCTGTCATTACAGACCAACTGGTTAGCTCAGTTGACGAATTCGTGAGGAACGATCGGCGCGTCACAATTGATGACATCTGTGAGCATTTTCCCAATGTTTCTCGAACAATTGTTCATGAAATTGTTAAACACCATCTGCATTATGCAAAAATTTGTGCAAGATGGGTCCCTCGCGTATCTCAATGAGCTGGCGGCGAAGGACTATGCAGCAGGAATACAGAAACTTGTCACACGTTATGACAAATGCCTTAATTTGCTTGGAGATTATGTTGGGAAGTAGTTTAAAGTATCCTCTTTCAAATAAAATTTTTTATGTTTGTTAATATTTACTTTTGTGTCTTTATTTCACGAACGGGTACTACTTTCCGGATGACCCTCGTATGTATATATATATATATATATATATATATATATATAATGGGCTGACACAGCATAACACAAATAGAACAGAATAGACACATATAAAAGAACACTTACACGGTAAATTGTTCGAGCTTTCGGCCTTCTCAGGGGCCTTCTTCAAGAGAGACTGAAAATATGCTATGGATCAGGAGAGGGGAAAGAGTTATGGGCGTGGAGGGGAGGTGTGGAGGGAATGCTGGGAGGGAAATTAAATATGGCGGTTAAGGGTGGGAATTTTAAAGGAACGGAAGGATAGTATGTAGGCGGATTCACGAGTTCTCACCTCTATGTTGGTAGCTGAATCAGGTAGGGATTCTAGGATGCTGTGGGAAAAACACTGGTCGAATGAAAGGTTGTGGGAATTGGCGTGTGAAGGGATAGGAAGAGAAGAGAGTGAGGCAGAATTACAGGAGTACCGGTGATTATTCATTCGGATGGATAAGGGGGTAATGCATTCACCTATGTAGAAGGAAGTGCAATGTTTGCATGATAAAAGATAAATAATATTTTTTGAGAGGCAATTAGCGTGGGAACGAGGTGGGGGGGCTATGAGGGGATGTAGGGAGAGGGGAGTAGGCATAATAAGAGGACAGGTTTTACATCGGGGGCGGTTGCAAGTTGCACTTTTTAAAACAGATATGCCAGATACTTTACCCTTATCGTCAAATAATACCCGGGATACGAAGGATCAAGGATACGAAAAATGTCGACTTCATCAATTCTATGAGCGAAAAAATATGATTCCGGGCCCTGTTTTTCATCGTTATCCCCTTGCAACTCAAGTTCGACGAGTTTATTTAGGCAGGAAAAACTGTTGAACCTCTTATTTGCTTTGGAGACCTATTGCCTTTGCGCTCGACCCATGGTGGAAGCCAAAGTTTGTCAAGAGGAAACAAAATACAGGTACATAGGTAGTGATCTGAAATAACGTGAAAACTGCTTACGTTTGGATGGACCCTGCTGGAAATGAAAACAGAAGTTTTTTCATCAAAATGGTGGTGTCATACTCGATTGAATAAGTTTTCTTTGCCAGCATTGGAAAAGTACTTTTCTCGGGAACTATGAAACATTTGAAAAATTAATTCCTCTCCAAGAATTTGAAACTTGAATTGTGTAAACCATACAAGCATACAAGTAGATTGTTTATCCAAATAAAATAGAATAATGTTCAACGCGTAGAATAAATTATACCTAAAGCCATGAGATAATCGCTTTGATGAAATTTGTTGTTCAAACAAAAATGAAGAAAAAAACAACGAGCAAATTAGCACAGAGTTTTGAGTTCCGGATATTTATACATGTAGATTCAATTAATAATTCAATTGAAAATAATATTATTTCATTTCAACAGAAATTCAGCATCTCAATCCCTCGAAAAGTGTCGATAGTTAAGATAACGTATTCCTCTTAAATATCTGGAAAAAATAAATAACAATTAAATACTGCGAATTTTATGCTGTAAAATGGTTAAAGTTACTGGCTGAGTGGTTGATTATTTGAGTTGTCTCTGGCATAACTTTGTGGAATTTACTCAACATATTCAAATGAAAGTAGTTCCTATGTAATTCAACACGGACTGTATTTAAGGCATGACCTTGGTGCGGACGTTAAACATCATTAGGTAGTTTCTGCAGAAGAAATCCTTGTTTATATACCATCTGGACAGGGAGGGTGTTGATGACAGTGAAATAAATAGTGGTATATGAAATAATTTTACCGTAGGAAACTTTCCGAAATTGCCGTAAGCAATCATTACAACCCCGTACACATAATAGATCCCAAAGCCAAATGGCGACGCATTCTTTATTTATATCTACATTTACACAATACCCAGCAAGCCACTGAAAGGGCGCGTGACTAGGTGTTAGGATACCTCCCATAAAGCAGAATAAAACCATATGCCGAGCAAACAAAGCCATGCCAATTCACACCAACTGAGTCATATATTCATGCAAAACCCATTTTAAGTAACACACATGCAAACAAATATGTATTCTAGCGACCAACATATACATGTATGTATTCATGTATTTACGAATATATCAGATGTCTATGCCGCGTTTATTTTGCCTTCGCTTGTAATGCTAATGTCTTTACTATTTTATGTATTTCATACAAATCCGACAACAGCACTTTGGCCTTTACATCTGACTTATATGAATGTTATAAGAATTTAAAAAGACAAATACCTAATCCCTTGATGGAGAAAAATCCACCTAGGCGGAAATGGAACCCGCAAAATCTGGGTTGGCAAACTAGTACACGGGTGGTCTGAAAAGTTTCCGACTCCACCGACTCCGAATTTCAGCCACCCTCGGACGTTACCCCGCCGCCACTGGGACCGGAAAATATTTCTATTAATATTTTGATTTATTACTATTATGTTGCTGATTTCCCGAGGAAAGAAGGAATATTTTTATTAAACCTAGCTGGAGTCTATTTCCCTTATCTTACCTTTCTGGTCTAACCTACCCAATAGTGTGGGGTCATAGTTATTCCCTTTGTGTCATTCTTGAATTCGTGTGTTCTAAACCTTGCTAAAAGTCAAAGTCTCGCTTTTTCTCTTCGCATATCAAGCGCCTCCCAGCCTGATTCCTCTAAAAGGCCTGTCACACTCGTCTTCTTATCACAAAAATTGTTCGCGAATCTGGCGGATCTTCTCTGACATTTTTCTAATTCTTTTATCAGCAGTTTCTCTCTCTTCTAGACCTACAACCCTTTCACGTCCAGTACCCCCCACGGGAGCATTCCCGTCCCAAAGAAAACCTCCATCAACTGTCGACGTTTGACGCTGCAGGTAGAAATTCCCTTTCCTTCCCCCTCCCATCTACTCGTGCATCGAAACACTCTTGACCTTCTATTTTTCCCTCCACCCTCCCTGTCCTCCTTCTATCCAGCCCCCTCCCCCGCCCTGAAGGTATATTCACAAGAATGTTTTCTGTACCTGATGACGACCTCCAACGTCGAAACCTGGGTCGTATCTTGAATAAAGTATGAGTGGAGTTACTAGAAACTACTTTCATTTCAAAAGGTGATATTTATATACTTACAGTAGTTTTAAATTGGAAGATCTATTCCTGAGACAAATACGATTAAGAAATTTGGTAAGTTGCTGTAAATAGTGCAAATTACCGCCCACCTCTACATGTTTGTGGGTAGTTGAATTTGGCGTTGAGTTGGCGTTCGAGGTAATAATGAACCCTTCAATATAGCATTATTTTATCCCGGTAGTCAAATCTGTTATGTAATGAAGGATATTCCCTCAATTTGAAACGAAATATAAAAAATGAATAATCGTAAAGATTAGTAGTAAGGCCATAAGTGGAAAAATCTTTTAACTATATTTGAGCCAAGAGTTAAGGTTTTCTCGGAAGTTTCCCAAACACCTGCTGCATATTTTCAGTTCTCCCTAACCGATGTAAAATAAAATCCCTCCCTTAAATTTGTACTAAGTGTACAGCCATACGTTTTCAATATATCTCTAATTACAGCTATGTTTTTTCAAAGTGGATGCCCCCACTCTTCTCATTAGATCTCCCTCTGAAAGGTTAGCGGAAAAAGTTAATTTCTTGACGTGTCGCCGTAACTTAATTCAAATGAAAGTTTTCCGAAAATTTTATTCGCTTAGTCTTTCTTCGAATTCCACTTAATCAAATATTTCATTAGTTTTCCTTTGTTACCCGAAGGGTGGAAAAGGGTCCTTATCGCACTTTCTTGTGACACGGTGGATGTCACTTCTACCTCCTTTTGCTTCATCCCAACAATTATTTCTTAAAGCACGAGGAAAAAATCAAAGACTTGGTGTTTCCACAGATGTTGATGATTTTAGTCTATAATCCATCCAATCATCATCCTGGATAAGTGGATGGAAGTGAATTGTGGGATGTGGTAGTCCAGTCGGTAGATAGCTGGTCTGCTGACCTGATTGCACGAGTTCAATTCCCGGAGACACCTCTGGGCACCCTCAGTTTTACTCGAGCTGTGTGATTTTTCCGGTACTGGAACATCCTGGGAAACCATAGGTGGCAAAGGGAAAGGAACCGGCCCTAATCTCCTTTTAATGGGTGATTTTCACACGCCGTTGGCCTTAGTAATATATTAGCTCTAGCCATGAGGCCAACCTCGGCTTGATCACTGTGGTATATAACGCAGACTACTATATTGCTACTGTAAATTAAGAAATAGATTCCGTTAAGTCAAAAGCCTTTTTGGATATATACGTCTACATCTACTTAATGCTCCGCAAGCCTCAAAAAGGACGTGTGGCGGGGGGTGTTAAGACAGCAACCGTAATTAAGAAAAAAAAACCGCGTGCAGAAGCCACAAATTAATCTATATCATCTTTTATTAGCCAATTTTTATTTTTTCAGACAGGAATTCTGGATTTTAACTCCGAAAAATTTGTCATAATACCAATGTGTATTTATTTTTTTCATGTACTAAACCTTATTTTTTATGTTATTATGGCATATTATAATAATATTTGTGATCTGATGAACAAGGTGTGGATTTAGCCAGGGCAGAATAAGTTTTGCTCTTTGGTGATATATCCATTAATAGGTAGGCTTGGGTGTAGCCACTCTACGTGCTCCAAGGATGCCTTCATTTGCAAATCAGGATTAGGTCAACAGTTCCGCCTGCCAGCTATGCTGGATTATCTGAGGATATTTGTTTATCTCGCCAGGACCGTGGGGAGATCCATAGTACAGTGAACAAATGAGTGATTAAGGGGTGCCTACGTGTCGTGAATAGAGAACAGTTTTCTGCTCCAAGAACATCACTCCCTTGGTTCCAGAGAGTTCCTGCTACCCCTGGTTTATGTATCCCACTCACCATCAATACACCGTAGCTTGCTCCGCAGGAGCTTCCAATCTTTATATTTAAGTTTGTTAAAGCTACGAACGACGTATAAGTCCCTTACAGAATAACATATTTCTAGTAAACTAATATTCTAAGAGAAATATCAGTCTCTGAATTTTGTGAAACAGCATCCAGATTACAGTTAACTCAACTGTCAACCGAGTGACTGCACCTAATAACATAAACCTTCCCTCGTGTCTCATCTTCTCTTTTCCGACGGATTCTGACGCAAGTCTTATAAGCGATTTATTTGAGCTATTATGTAAAACTTAGTAAGTCCTAAAAAGAATTTTAAAAATGTTGTACAATGAGGTACCAGTACACGATGAAAAACAATATCATAGACTAACAGTTATCGCTAAGAAGTCAGATTATATGATGCTGGGAGATGATAAAACATTTCATCTAGATTTTCAGAGAAAAACTAAAACAATTACTCCTCCTTGGAGGACCTAGGAGTTATATTATCTCCAGATGCAACAAGGGCGAAGGATAAAGCTGATAAAATAGGGAAAGGTAGAAGGCAAAGAAGTAAACTTAATTAATTAACTTGGAACGAGTCGACAGCGATCAAACAAAAAAGAGGCAGACAAATATTTATTGGGGAACATATCTGCTCTTGATATATCATATTTGATGTACTGTACGTGTAAGCGTGCAGCTGAAAGTTGGTTGAATTCTCAATAGTTATGAGTGAATCATGTGCAGTGGTTCGCCTGTGAGCAGATCGCCTTCACGCAGCATGAAGTATTAGAAGGTTGCAGTAGGTTTCTCTAAGCATCGTCCAATTAGCGTTGTGGTCCATAAAGTGAATATTTACCAATAATTAAGGGCATAACTTTCTTTGGTATCAGTTTTTTGTAATGTAATTCACATAAAAACCGCAAAGAACAAAAGTTGAACTACATGCTCTACATACCTACTCAGCACAATATTTGATCACAATAGTGTTCCTAGATTTAATACTTTTAGTTTATTATCGTTAACCATTTTATTTCATGATGTGATGAAAATTTGTTTACAAATTATCGTCTAGTATCTAGCCAAATGAATGTTAATGAAAAATAATTAAATGATATACACAGCGTTTTGTTACCCAAGTACCCTTCATGTACTTCCTGAAGGGTGAGTTCCTAACGTGAGTTCTGATTCATCCACGAACAGATAGTACTACGTTAAAGAAATTCATTTTCAAGAACTCTTTTGATCGGGGTCGACAGAAAGTTGGGGACCGCCCGCAATACATCTACATATAAACAATAAGTGAGAGATATCTGAGTTTCATAAATCAAGATGCTATTTCAATGCAATAAATTAATATATCACCCTCCCTTCTCCTCTCGATGTGTTAATTTTGGAAATCTGACTCGAACATTCATTCTTCTACGTAACTAAATTGCCTGCCGTCCCTGGCACCGCAAATGGAGCAACCGAATTAGCCACGCGCTGGCCAGTGGCGAAGAGACGAGCCAGTGAGGAAATGTTCTCACAAAAAAATACGTGTTTCTCACCCAGAAAACGAGGAAAACGATGAGAAACGGTACCCTTGCGGTTTACCATTTTTCTAGGCCAAAGGCTGTGGGGCTCACGTCTCACAAAAATAATCGGATGACTAAGAGAAGAAAAGAGTAAGAGAGAGATTTGCTTTGTTTGCAGCTTGTGAACCAAACATCGTATTGTCCATTTTCCCATCGTTAAATATTCATTCTTTTCGCTTCATCCGAGTTTCAATCATCAAGCGGAATCTCTGGATTACATCCCATGGCAACGTAACGTATTGCATAAAGGCCTCGTGCATGCGAACCACAATTTTTATTGAGGTAAACAGGAGTATGAATAAAAATTCATACCCATTGGATCATCGCCAAACTTAAAAGATCACCACTATCCGCAGTCATTCCCAAGCGTAGGTGTATAACGGCTGCTCACTGTACGAACTGCGTTTCCACAACCGAGGATGAATGTCACATATAGAATATGTAATATGGAATTATATTTGTAATCAGTGACATTGCCCTATGATTCGTATAATTAATAGAGAATTCTTGATTTGGACTTGTTCGGCATTTTAGTCTTTCTGCAAATGCCAACGTTGGCCCTCCGGATTGAGAGGCCTAATTGATTAAAGTTTTTGTTTTTTTATTATAAAATACAACGAACCTCATAAAAATATTTCGGAGCAAGTAGATCAGTGTTTAAAATCTCTTGTACCCAGTTAGCGAACACTTGGGTGCGTGGCAGGGGGTGATTTCACTCAAAGGGTACAACATCAAAAATAGGTGTGGCGTAAATTTTATTCAACAAAAAATTTAAAAAATTTAAAATAATGATGGCTATGTTAAATAAATATGAGTTTAATGCGGGATTTAAGAGCAAAATACTTCTCTACTTATTCGAGACAAGCTAGGTATAATATGAAGGACTAATTAACTTCTGGGCAGCTTAGTATTTAAAAAAATATGTCCTTAAAAATGGCGGTTGTAGTTATTCTGTTCCATTATCTTTCACGATAAATCTGGTATCTTACTACCTTGATCAAAAAGTTCCCGGAATAACCACCGTGTGGCGCTCCCATCGTTCCGATTTGAGTTCTGTTTTTTTTGTTAAATTGGTACATCTGTTGTTGATATTCCCTTTAAATCTTAGTGTCATAACTTGACATTTGCAAAAGTTACGTAGCCAAGAGTACATCTATCTCTGTGTGTGTTGGCGATTTTTTACAATTTCAGAAATGGATTAAATATGCAACAACGAACTTGTATTAAATTTTGCGTAAAAAACGGATTTAGTGGCGCACGGACGTTGGAAATGTTGGAAAAGTGTTTCGGCAACGATTCTCTAAAAAAAACGGTCGTTTACCAGTGGCACGAGCGGTTCAGAAGTGGTCGTGAGTCAATCGAAGATGATGAACGCAGTGGCAGACCATCGACATCGAAAGTCGGTGAAAAAATTGATAAAGTAAAAGAAATGTTGGTCAATAACCGCAAATTAACCATCAGAGAAATAGCGGAGGACTTGAACATTGCCTATGGATCCGCCCAAGACATTGTGGTTAATGATTTGGGTTTCCGTCGTGTAGCAGCAAAAAGACCTCAATTTCATGCAAAAAAGAGACCGTGTTGACGTCGCAAAAGACATGATTTGCGAGGCTGAATCCGATCCCACATTCATCAAAAGGATCATTACTGGAGACGAGACGTGGGTACGACACGCAATCCAGACATCAGGCAAGTGAATGGCGTTCACCAAATGAGCCGAGACCAAAAAAACCACGTCGTTTTCAGTCAAAAAAGAAGGCAATGCTGACGGTTTTCATGGATTACAACGGTGTAGTGCATCATGAATTTTTGCCAGAAGGCCAGACAGTAAACAAAGAGTATTATTTGGGCGTTATGAGACGTTTGCGTGAAGCAATTCGCCGAAAGAGACCAGAAATGTGGGCAGAAAACTCGTGGATTTTGCACCATGATAACGCACCGTCGCACAGTGCTATCATTATTCGTAATTTTTTGACGAAAAATGCAACAAATACCATCCAACAGCCACCGAATTCACCTGATTTGGCTCCCTGTGACTTCTTTCTGTTCAATCGAGTTAAAAAACCATTACGGGGAACGCGTTTTAGCAGCCGAGAGGAAGTAATGGAAAAATCGCAGGAAGCACTGATGGACATACCGAAAACCGAATATAAAAAATGTTTCGAGGATTGGATCAAGCGCTGGCATAAGTGTGTTGCAGTCGATGGGGATTACTTTGAAGGGGACAATATAGATTTAGATGAATAAACTTGTATTTTTAATTTTCTGAATAAATTCCGGGAAATTTTTGATCAAGGTAGTATATCTGTTGGCCCTACCCTTGATTTTTCTAATCTTATTTTTATGATATCTATTACCTTAGTGTGGTGGGGCTACTAATACATTACGATGTGTTTAGATATCTTAGATGTTACATGTAGATTAAAAAGTAAGTAAATGATCGGATTTCAAGTAGTGAAGGATTTTTATATTTATTAAATTATAAGGTTTATCTTATAAGTACCTACGCTCTTAGTAAAATCGTTTTTGGTGGGTTTGCTTTACATGAATCTTACTCCAATGGTTAATATTGTCCCCAAATAATCTAAAGATGGAGACTTCTTGAATATTTTTATTTTAAAGAGTTTTAATATTCTCTGATATATATATATATATATATATATATATATATATATATATATATATATATATATATATATATATATATATATACAATATTTATTTATTTCGATCTCTTAAAATTACCATTGAAACTTTGTTTGTAGGAAATATTTAATCTCATTGAGAATTTTTATTTTTATTTGTAGTTGATGAGGTTATTCACATGCGGTAGGACGTTAACATGCATTTAATACGTTTTCTCATTTGGAATCAAAGATTCATATTAAGTTAAGCAATAACCAACTTTCTTTCCTAAAATATAAAATACATGTATCTAGACAATATAATATTGTTATATATAACTATATAGCTGCAATTGACTCAATTGAAGCAATAAGACTCATGGTATCGCTCATTTTCTCAACCTCAGTGCGGAAAAAGTAAGCGTTGTAATTGAAAAGTTTTATTCAGTCGTTTTGTGCCCTTACGACACGACCGCGTACGCATGTAAGTAGATATGTGAACTAGCTGCACTACGGAACGTTTTCACTTTCATCTCGATCTTAAATTAAATGCTTTAGATTGATTGAAGGGAGGAAATTTTTTGAAGTTTCTTGTACCCACCTAAAATGTTAGCTCTACGAATTTACGAAGCTACATTCACTAAATAAATTACAAAGGAGTTACGTTATACATTTATTTAGAATATTTATTTAATTAATTGAATAACCAACGTCTTTATTCCAGATTTAATGGGAATTGTTATGTCAAAGCTCACCTCTTCTTAATCCCGACGGCGTGGCGTGTGAAATTAATAACTTAAGGTAAGTTGAGCCATTACCCTTTCCTTTCCTGCTAAGCCTCCAGTTGCCCAGGAATCTCCCGTGCCCAGAAAAATTACATATAGTGGATTAGCTGGCGTTATGAATGGGGAAAATGAGAGTTTAAACGTTGGATCCTGTAAACAGGAGCAATTTAATCCACTAACGAGGCTCTTGCGCTGCCAATTAATATTTTACGATTAAAAAATAAGGTATATTTCATATAAAAAAGAAAATGACCTCATGCCAAGAAGTAAAAAAACGGTTTATTTATTTTCTGCTCCAGATATTTTTTTTAAGTGCCAACTCTCTTAGCAAAATAGTTCTTTGCGATATTAGTTTCATAATTAAAATTCCTATCAAAAAATCAGTCCAAGGAGAGCGTAAGTTTCGAATATTCACCATCAGCAAATCAATAGGTGAAACTTTTAGGAGCAAAATTTTATTTTTATCTTAAACATCATTCTGGCGATCTTTCTGGTAAGATAACAGTAACGGATAGGATTTTATGATGGCGAAGTCTTTCAGCCTCTCTTGAGCACTGCAAATAAAATCCAATATTTCGAAATAAAATCCTTAAAATAAAATCAGTTATTGGTTTAAAGGAATCTAATGTTCGCGTATGTATCCAAAACAGCTTAGCACATCATTGCGTGCCTTCCCCACCAGTCATTCAGTTTCCACACTGGTTCTATTCCTGCACGCTCAAACGGTCTCAGAATTACGATTTCACTATAATATTTCGTCTCGCCATTTTCAATAAATGGTAATACCAATACAAGATAGGTCGTTTCCGCGATCAACATGACTCCATTCTGTCTACGCACAATGTAACGTGCATTACCGCGAAATGGGGAGTAGCATACAGATCGGGAGTTAGAATGAACTTGTGGAAATAGTTTGTTGGATTTTTGAATTAATTACATCAGGGTATGAATAATCTTATTAATCATTTTAACATCAGTTTATCCAGAAAAAACGTTTTGCTATCACGTTATGTAAATGGAGAGAATAAAATTCTTATCCACTGATGTATTTAGTACTCGAACTCCCATTTGAGAAATGGTGATTTTAAATATAAGTGCCGCATGTATCCTGACCAGTATTCAGCTTAAAAATGTACTCAAATAACGTTGGTTGTTGGGAATGATAACACAATATCCAGGGCGTGCTTTCAAGGAAAATGCCGCGTGTCTATATTTTCATACTACAATTTTGACCCTGCCATTGTAAAGGACCCATTAGCAGGCGACCGACATGCTGGAGACCGACATATAAATAGATAACGACGGAAATGAGAGTGTTGGGAAGAAGGCAGAAGGGGAAAGGGACAGATGGAAGTAGGGATAGTGGTAAACAGTCTAGCATGTGTAAGAAGTGGAAGGAAAGAGAAGGAAAGGTCTGGGAGAGCATGTTTCATCGGGAAGCAAAGGGGGCAGACGATTCGTTTTCCTCCTTCCTCTCCCACCCCTGTTTTCTTCCAAGCTTCGCTCTCTTAATTGCACCATTGACTCTCAAATCCCCCCTCCCCCTAATGCCATCGCTTGCGATTATGTCCGGCGTCATATCTTTGAAATGTACGCATCCCACGACGGGCTTGAAGAGACCGGAAGGATTACCCGAACACTAGCACTCCAAGCGTGGAACCAGGGCTAGTTGAGTGCCCTCATTGGCGCCGGCAGGAGGTTATGCGTCCCGGAGATGAAGGGCCCTTATAAGGTTAGGAACTAGGGTGTAGGGACGAGAAAATGAAGTCCTTAGCGAAGGGAGGATTGCTGGAAAGGGATGCCAGAGGCGTTTCCAAGTGGTGATCTTAAAGTGGCTCGAGAACCGAGGCCAAGGGGTAACTTCCGTGAGGAACCCCGACGTTTGCCCTTGAAAGGAGCCATTATTGAAGGAATTAATGCTTAAAATTTTGAGAGCGTCACCAGAACCCTGGTCATAGATTATTCTAATTAATGGATGTCGGTTTCTGGATCCCATTCCTGAAGGCTGATATGGAGGCAGCGTATACCAGGGAAAAACTAACATCGGCGATAATCTGCTTCTCCTCAAACACCCCATAAACGACAGGAAAATTACGCGAAGCCTTGGGTACTTTTAAAAGCAAAATTGTAAGTATATATTTAGAGGATAACTCTTAATCATTTTTGGTCTCACGTAAAGGAAATGGAGAGGAAAGGCCCAACTGCGCATTCTTTAAAGACAGAAAAAATGCCGTATTGTTATAGACTGCGCGAAAGTGGTCAATGTCACTTTTAAAAATTTCTGAACGTTGAGAGTAAAGTATTAGTGAACAAAATAGAGTCCTCCGTACACCTGAAGAGCTGATGAGTGGCATGTTATTGTACCAGGAAGGAATATAAAATCAGATCTCACCCATGTAAACAAACAAAGCCACAAGTCTGGAAGATATCTGTACTTGAATGCGTAATAACTGATTCATATCCTGCAAAATCTGAGTGAATATTATTGCTAGCAACATGATGGTCTTTCCCAACAGTGAAAAAAGAATGCTATAACCATTCGAGACTTGGAGAACCCAGATCATGCAAACACAATTGGGTCTTTTTGTAAATGATTTTCTGAAATCGGGAAAAGGGAATATCCAAGTCAATGCCAAGTTTTTAGATTTCAAGAGACCCTTCAACAAGGTCACTCACAATATACTGACGCAAAAACGAAGACATAATGCTATTAACGAGAGAGTAAAACTAAGGGAATAAACACCAGTAGTAGTAGTTTTAGGGCAGGCGACCGACAGCCGAAGTCATTTGCGCCAATAGCGATGTACAGTAAAGGAGGATGGGTGGAGAGAAATCCGGCGTCAGCATTAACCTATTCTCAACGAAAGAGGCCAAGGGGTCCGCAGCTTAACGTTCCATCCGACGGACGGCGGACTCTCTCAAAGTTCCCACCGCTAAGCACCTCAAGTAGGATCGGGATACCACTGAAAAATATATTCCGTCGCCGCCAGGATTCAAACCTGGACCCTCTGGGTGGGAAGCCACTACATTAGCCCCCGCTCCATCCCGATCCCCAGGAGTTATCGGTAGGCATAGTGAGGGAGGAGATGGGATTGTCATTGATGGAAGCGGAGCATTCTGATTGGTGATGGGATTTGGAAGTCTAGTCGAGGAGATAACTTCCGGATAGTGGGGAAGACATCAGCATAATGGGATAGTCATGTTGACGGAATGAATGGAGGAAGGAAGTATACGGAATTGAAGAAGAGCTGATTGTAATACTGGATGTCAGGTGGCGTTTTTTACAATTGGCCAATATATATGTATGTACATGGGTTGGTAACTTTTGATAATAATGTCGTGTTAATTATAATAATTATAGCGTGATTTATCATTCGTCATAGAAGGTGCAACTCAGTCCCCATTTATATCGGCAGGACAGACAATTGCCACAGAATGAGATGGATAGACAGTCTTCAAATATTTACCCAACCTTCTTTTAATGAGAGCAATTTTTTTACTGCAGCCCCGAAGATTAGTTCCATCTTGTTTTCCTCATGTTGATGTGACTACCGAGCACCTACATATTTCACACGGTTTGCTAAGCTTACATCAACTGCTCCAAATTTTAGGAGAAGAGATGAGATTTTACGAGATGTATGTGCATTATAGCGCCTATTTTTCAGAATTAATCGGCGTCCCCATTACTGAAACCAAGAATCAATGACATAGTTGTAAAAACACTCATAGGCCGATTTATTTCTTAAGTTTCGGTACTGAGCGTATCATCAACGAATTGGCATTGATTCGAAACAAGTGCGGATGACTGTTCAGAATAACAATACGTAACAATCCGACTGCATTTCATTAATGAACGAGCCGAGTACAGACTGGTTTGTACTGCGAAACCATATTTATTTGAAAATGTTAGGAATCAAGTTCCCGAAAATTTTATAACTGAGATTCCTCTTCTTCCACATAAAGAGCTAAGTCGGGTTAAAATGAAAAAGTATAAATGGATACCATTCAAGGTTGTAAGTGAAGAACCATACTCAACAATACCTATACTAACCAAAACCGATGTGATTGTCTTGAATTTTTTAAATATTTATTTAGTATGAGAGCTAATCAGCAAAGTCTCATAGTATGCCTTCTTCGTAAGCGCAGATATCAAGCCAAGTAATTGCATGTGTGATGGGATTGAGAGACTGTGTCATAGTACCATATTTATATTGATGTTTATATGGTGACGTGATATACACGTATACAAACTATGATTTAAACTCATCTGTAGACCCCATTCGTCGCTAGATAAGTTTAACGCGATAGCGGAAAGCCCTATTAGATGCGGAAATGAAATTATCCTGCTTATAATAACCGGGACTTCTATCATGTGCTCTCCCTCCTCCGTATGTACTCATAAATGAATCAGTGCACCTCTTCGACGACGAACGTTTCTCCTTAATTCAATTTTGTAGGATAGGGAAAGCCGCCTTACACATATTAATCGTTATTAAATGAACCCAGGGCATGAGCTGCAGTTGATCATTGAGAACCCGTTAACATTAATGCCACTGGTGCGAAGGGAAAATAGAAGTATGAAAAATGTGTTTAATCGTGCCCAGTTCTAGAGCATGCCTTGAGTGACGGACAGAGAAGCTTAATTATTGGGGGAAAATCAGCGGGAACATAGTAATGCGAAAACATATTTATATCATATACCCGCTTTAGCGGCAGTCATACCTATGTATAATTCAACCCGCTCTAATGAATTTAATTTGGGATATCATTTCAAAAATTTTATTTGTTTTCATTTTTAATTTATTCACCCTGCAAGCCACCGCTAGGGTGTGTGGCAGGGGGTGAATACACACAAGGCTAATTTTTACCCGAACATATGACCCTACCGCGAATTCAATCTCCATCAATTATTATTTAATCTCCACGGGACAACAAAAGCTCAAACAGTCTCAATGCAACGTCTATCTTTGTCGATATTCCTGGCATAATCAAAAATCCTCACCGTTTTCACCATGCGTGGGTAGTTAAGGCGAATGATTTTCACTCTCTGAAATTGTTGCATTGTAATTCATGGGCCTTCGTAGATGTACATTGCGGTCACTGAACGATGTACGCGTAGTGAGGGTAGAAAAAGAACCTTCGCACTTCTTTTTTTTACCCTCATAATGAAGGAATTCCACAAAATTAAGCCTTAAACTGTTACGTTTAAATGTACTCGTATTCAAATGCTCGTTTTCCCCTCGAGTTATGCCAAAATCAGACGTTAACACTTCTACATTATATAGTTAAAAATTAAATATAAAAATTACTCGAACAAAACCATTATTATAACATAATGTTCTTACTCGTAGATAGGCATGTATGTACATGTATGCGTATGTGTTTATGTATGCGTAGAAGTAGGAATGTATTTATATTTACCTATAATGCAACAATTTCAGAGCGTAAAAATCATTCGCCTTGACTGGGACTCGAACCCAGATCCCTCAATATCCGGTCGAGTGCTTTGAAATTGTTGCATTAAAATGCACATTAGCGGATGACTCCGTTAAAAGTTACTGTTGCGGCATCTCCCGCAGTTTCTTTGGAATTTACCTATAAGTTCACATTTATGTATGAATGGCTGGTACCCTAACAATCTCCATCACACGCCCTTGCGGCATCTTACGGGGTATCATAGATGTGTATTTCGTATTTCGGGGAGGGCAGGTACGTCCTCACCTCTGCCCCTATAATCAACAATGAGAACTTGCAGGACGCAACCTGCCATCTTCTCTTCAAATCCTTACCATCGCATCCTGAGAGAGAAATAATTGCTACGCATTAAAGATGTCTCGTATGACTTAGTGCCCCTCGTAATCGCACGCTTCCCCCCCCCCTCACACCCCTTTCGCTCCGTTTCCTGGGGGCGCCGTGCCGGTCTTAGTCAGCGGCGCGCCATGTGGAGAGCTATAAGGAGGGAAGAGAGGAAGGGGAGAAGAATCTTGACTCAAGGGGTCGGAAAACAGAGTGGGGTAGATTCCCGAAGGATGAAATCGGGAAATGCGTCCAACTGATGGAAATTACCCGGGGCTGGGTGAAAAAATGTTGTAGGAAGAAATGTTGTAAAAAAGTGAGAGGAAAGGTGGAGAGAACAAAGGGCCTGAAAGGAAGTAAGAGGGCTGGCGGTGACGCGGGAGGGCGGATGGAGAGATTGAAGACCTCCAGATTATTTGGACAACACAAGACAGCGCAGACATTCCGACGATCTCACTCTCTTTTCTCTCTCTCCATCTCCCTCTCGGGCGCGAGTTATGGCTGTCAAGGATTCCCAATAAAAACGTGGGGAAGATTGGTTACAGAAAATTATTAGGGTCGCCATTAGATTTCAGTGTTCTAATGCGCTCTTGATACCATTATTTCATGTATTCTTAGGAAAATTAAGTGGCTTTATTTAACAATAAAATGCAGATACTATATTTAGAAACAATATATATATACATATATATCAATGCACGCATATACATATACACACATAAGTATATGTATGTATATATATATATATATATATATATACAATATAGAGACACAAAAAAAAGAAGAACACTCACACGAACACAGTCATTACTTCTACATCTTCAGATGAAGACGGATTGTTTCCGTCGAAATATCAAGAAATAACGTGTGAGTGTTCTTTTTTTGTGTTTCTATACTGTGTGTTACTGTGTATTGTACTATTCGGCACTTCCGTGTTACGTCTACGAAAGCATATATATATATATATATATATATATATATATATATATATATATATATACTTATATGTTGATGATGTAGAAGTACTTACGAGAGAAATATGGCATACACATTTTTTCTCTAACCATTGCTAAATAAATATAAAGTGAAATGTTTCAATATTCAAGACACATTGAAGTTCAAAAGTTACATCGTTTAATCCCAAATTGTAGCAATATCTTTTGCAAACTATTGCTTTTCCATTCTCTGTTGAATTCCTACCCTATCACTTTCTTCCCTAATTCATTAATATCCTTAATGATCAATTACGATATTGAGCATCCTTGCTTAATTCCATTCTTCATTTTAGATTTTTCTCTTTTTTTGCCTGATTTAATCGCTGCCGTGTCATCTTTACAAAACGTGTATCAATCATAATTTGCCTAAGAAAAAAAAGAAATTTGGTGTATTGAGTGAAACCTAGAATGGTGTTATTGCATTTCCCTGTGATTTTCTTCGTTAAAAATGCAATTCAATTAAATAATGAGTGGTGAAAATCTGATATGAAATGCTTCTGATATGAATTCTTGGAAAAATAAATATGAACATGTCTTAATTTTTTACTTTAATTCCATAAAAGAAGTCGGAATGGCTTGAATATTTTTCCCGAGAAAAGAGAGTAAAGTGAGCAGCGAAACGCAATCTCCCTCTAAGTATAATGAATAATACCACATAAAGGCGGCTATCGAGTAATTGTGGACCCAGTAAGTTAATTGGAGGAAGTGTTTATTATCCAGCAAGAATGGTAAAAATTCGGAGAGGAAGATCTTGAAAGCCTTTCTCATTCAAATGGTTTTTGGGTTCTCCAAACTAGGTTCTGGTTGATACGTTTGGATATGAATTATAATTGCCAATCTCGCTTATTTCTCTGTTATGGCACGTTCGAAGAAGCACCAAGATATTGAAAATGAAATATATATTTTACAAATGCTGTTTTTTCGTTTGTGAAGTGTTAGTAATAGAGGCTCTGTGGGCTCTCTTAGCAGACAAATATATCTACGAGAATGCATGTACAACAGAATTAATGGTATCCCATGGCACATCATAAAAGGGATGGCACATAATTGAAGGGGAAAAAGTCACTTTTACAACGTTAAACAGATTCATTCACATCTTCGGCAGCTAAATTTGAAGAAAATAGTTGAGAAAAAGTTCTTTCCAAGTATAAAATGATTTTATACTATAATATAGACAGAGTTAAATAAATCCATACATGTCCTAAATATATTATTATTCTTTAATTTACTTTTTTTTAAGATATCTTCCCATTTCCATATACTGCCCTTTATTCCCATCTTTCAGTCATCTTCACCGTTGCAATATTCGTCTGCCAAGCCTCGATCCCTCATAATTAAAACTAACTCTACTCTTTCATTTAATTTTCTCAATACATCTTGGTTCTCAATTTATTTCTATTTCTCATTAGTAGAGAGAAATAAAGTCCGTGACTAAAATCATACCATATAGTTGCAGCATATTTTCATGCAATTTCTGCTGCATCTCCTCCAGCCTAATTCGTCAATATTTAAAAGGATAATGTTATTTTATGGAATTGCTAAAACGGTTTTATTAATGTTGCACATATTGTTCCTGTTACATCTATAAACACATGTATAATTCTTTAATTTAGGAAGGAACCAAATTTTCATTTATAATAGAGAAAACTTTTAGGCTTACTTTAAAGGAGGCGCAAAATGGAAGTCGGTTTTTATAACGGCATTATATTCACCTTTAACATTTAAGCGCAGCGAATAAATTTAAACGCACCATTATGGCAATTAATATGTCCCCGTATTGGCCACCTGCCGTGGCGTATATCACCGAGAATAACAGTGTTTTTCTCTGGCAAAAAAAGGCTTTAGAAACGTTAACACTCGGAGCGTTCATTGTACAGAATCTGAAACAGTGTGCATGCTTTCATACGGTTAATTATGCACATAACACTATATGGGTGCTTGTTTGACCTCCTTTTACCATGCTTTTTTTGTGCATATGATTATGAACCAGAAAATACGTCTTGTTTAGCAGTCATTTGGTAGCCTTTCCTTTCATTATATTTCTGCTGACTGTTACAGCAGCATCAACAGCAATTCTAAGTTTCAGTGTATTTTCTCTTTCTGCGTTTCCCTGGGGAACACTTTCATTTCCCGAATAATTACGATGAAGGCAAGGGTTTAATTCCACGACAATGTTTCACTTATAGCATTAATTTCCGCATTAATTTTAAGGCGAAACAATCATCAATTTATTAATATGCTCCTTTCCAGCTGGATTACTGAAATGTAATTAATTTCACTAAACCGTTGGATTTTAATCATTTTATCTCATTCTCGAGCTCGGATGCTGGAAATACATTGTTGTACGAGTTAGCCAGTAATGACTACGGTGAGGTTGGAAAGCTAATTGAATTTTAATTTTTGTGCTCACGATATGTTTTTTGTATTATGTAATCAACGGTGTCGTTATTGAGACGGAGATCATTGTCCAAATAAACGTTCTCTTCAGTAATGTTTACTGGTTTTCCCACCTAGACACATATGCTGTTTGCAATATAAATAATTATATTGGAGCACAATTGCTTAAAGTTTAGTCAATTAGTGGGTCTCTAAAGTCTTCTTCGCCAATTTATGTAGCTTTAAATGAAGTGTGGTTCAGTGCTAGCAAAATTTCATTTAACACCAATCAGATAGCATCGAACGGAAAATTTCATAAGGGATTCAATATTAATAAGAAGACAATCCTCGTTAAAAATTCAAAAAACCATAATTTTAAGGGAATATCATCTGTATAGGTAGTAAATTTCCGAAGTTTAAAAAGCAAAAAGTACAGATCAATACTATAATTAGATCAGCAAGTCAAAGGTTATTTATTCCAATACAATGAACGCGACATTATCATCGGTGAAGATTTCAAAGAACCATTTATTGACTGGAGCACATATATTTTTAAAACGGGGGTTAAAGACGAAGATATCTGCGAATAGCCATTGAATTCTTTTAAATTGAACTCATTGAATCAACTTGTCACTTAACCAACGAGGAGCAATAATCTTCTTGATTCCTTAGCAAAACAAAAGTCTTCCCGAAAAAGTCTTAACTATAGAAACTATAAAAGGAGTTAGTGACTGCAGAGCAGTAAATGCTAAGCTTTTGCTTCACGGGGTTCGAAATACGAAGCCTAAAAGTAAAATTTACTTGTTTAAAGAAGGAGAATAAAATGGCCTAAAGTGAGTGCTACAGAATAAATTTTCTAGTTTTCAGAAAAATAGTAATCACCGAAATACAGAGGATACGTGGAATCACCTTAATGATATATTTCTATGTTTATAGATTTCTCTAAATTTTCTCCATTTTTTTCAGATTTTAAGAAAGCCTTCGACAAAGTACCTCATAGTAAACTGCTCGCAAATCTAGAAGCATATGGCATTGATAAAATCTCCGGGGTTGGATTAAAGACTGTTTGAATGGTTGGGTTCAAAGAGTAGTGATAGACGGAGTTAGCTCAAATGCAGCAGAAGTTACTTCAGGTGTTCCCCAGGGAAGTGTCATCGGACCTCTTTTATTCCTATTTTACATTAACGACAATGACTCCTTAGTCACTAGTTAGATACGTTTATTTGCCAACGATGCAGTGGTTTACCGTGATATGCGTGATCCTGAGGATACAGCAGCTTTGTCAAATGACCTTCCGTTCAGACGCTGGTGCGACACTTGGCAATTAGAATTAAGCTTAAAGAAGTCCGTAGTGATGAAGTTTTGGAAAAAGAGCAATTCCCACCCAAACGCCTACTGAATTGGGAACACCAAAATGTAATGAGTAAACTCAATTAAATACCTAGGCGTTACCCTCACTCACGATCTCTCCTGAGTGAAATATATACGGGAAATATGTGGACAAGCTAACAAAAAATTAGGATTTATTGAAAAATTACTCTGTAAATGTGGCGAAAAGGTCAAATGTTATCTTTCGTTGGTTTGGCCTCATTTAGAATATGCTGCAAGTATATGGGATCCTCAAGAAGTTGGATTAATTGCCGAATTGGATCGCATGCAGCTTAGAGGAGCTAGATTTGTAAAACGTTCTTATGATAAACTTAGTAGCGTATCCAAAATATTAGAGCAGCTAGGCTGGGAATCGTTCGCGGAAAGAATGTTAAATTACAGATTAAAGCTCTTGCATAAATTGGAAGGGGCTCTCTTTAGCAGTGATGTTAAAAATGTATTATTTACCCCCATCGTAATACGGTAGGAGAGATCATGCTAATAAAATTAGAGAGATGAAGTGTAGAATGAAAAAATTTTAGGTATCATTTTTTCCACAAACGATAGGGGATCATAATAACATTGTTTATTTATTTATATATACCCTGAAAGCCACCGCCTGTGTGTTTGGCAGGGGGTGAATACACACCAGAATTATCTTACCCGATCATCACCCTCCCGCGGTTGAACCCCTATTATGATCCCCTATCCTTCGTGGAAAAAAACTATAGCCGAATCAATAATAAAAAAACGATCGGAAACGTGGACATAACCTCGCCCCACCGGATCTGGCATACATATGTAGTGTAGTTAGTTTTTTTCGTCACCCAGTTTTGAAATTAAAGGCATTCATTTAAAATGTTTCTTTGCCCTAAACCATTGTGGCACAATTCATGGGCCGCATGTAGCCAGCAATGGCTGATGCTGGTGTTTCGAATAATTGAAATATCATAATTTTTTGTACTTGTACAAATGCTTAAAATTCTTCAAAATACTCTCCCCCTGCATCAATACACTTGCGGATACGTGTCTGCCACACCTGAAAGGTAACGGTAATATCCCTCAGGAGCGTTGTAACATGCTTTTGGATGTTTTCCACGGTCTCCCAATGCTCCAACATGCTCCAAAATCTCCCAACGGATCACCCGGGTGGTGCTCCGGGCAAGAAAGTTGGTAACGATGAAGGACGTGTGGCTGGAGGCATGTGGCGTGTGGCTGGTCGCTTCATCGCGCCGTGTTGCCAAGTCGAAAAACACACCTCACGCGGAGGCACGTCTTTCCGCTCAGACTTCTCGGAGCAAACTGGCAACCAATTGCGCTGGAAGAGTAAACCCCTCACCACATTTACCGACCGGTTTTACCGCGCTGCCATAGTCGCGTCACAATAAAATCATGCGTATTAATTTCATAATATTCTATGTATCAAGTATATTGCGCAACCCGTAGATAGGCAAAGATTGGTCGCCATTGCCTTAAACTATTATAGTTGCTTGTGCCACTACGACTTTCAGCACAATAACTTTAAAACTCCTGCACTCCCTTTTTGTGGGGCAACTGACACTGTTTCAAATTCTAAGTTATATTTTAAATGCTAAACGTTGTGTGAAAGCCAGAATGGTAATGGTTCTTTGACTTCAGTGGAACGGCCAACTTGCAAATATATATATAATTCCAGATGGAGTTGACGCTGATCTTTTCAAACGAGAAGAAGAGTAAGTGGGAATATGAGGGGAGGAAGGGGAGTAAAGGGGAAGAGGGAAAGAGAACATACCGCAATGAAGGCGCTACTTACTTATTGAAGGTTAGGTTGATGGAAGTATAGTGTAGGGACTCACTGTAGATTCTAAACGAAATGGAACGTCTTTGTGATGACGTTAGTGTAGCAATTTAGTTTAAGAATGGATGAAGACTCTTTGATGTTTTTAATGAATGTTGGACATTAATCAGATAGTTAAATTATAAATATGGATGGCACGTTTTGTGGGTTGTTGAATGAGGCTAGAGGAAAGGGAAGGAATAATTGGGTTAAGAATATATAAAAAGAGATTGGTAAAGATAAAATGTTCAGAGGATAATACCCTTCGTCTTCTCCAATATTTTTCTTCTTATTTGAAATGGTCATGTTCAATTCAATGTATCGTAACATACGTAGAATGTGGATAAAAATATTACCCATCTATATTGTAACATTTCCTGTCTTAGTTGGTTTTCGTTTATTTTATTAAATATAGTTATTTATTTTGTAACTGGGAATCAACATTTTAAGTTTTCATTCCAATGCCAGGTTTATTCTTTCAAAGAATACGATTCTTTATTTGCGGTTTGATTTCCGATGAATTTGATTTTGGAATCGTAGCTCCTTCACCCTTGATTGCCTATGTGTGTGTACATTGCATGAAAGAGGGACATCTTTTATAAAGACAATGTGTATGATTGCTCTTTAATTACTCTTCTATTTATGATGACCAAAATTTTAAACTGTGCTAATGTTTAAAGTGCTCCGAATCAGTATTTTATTTTAACAGAAGGCAGATGACGGATGCAAAACTGAAACTTCTCTCATTTCCAAACTCTTTCGCATTGAGGGTTAAATGTAAGAAAAAATTAGAGAAACAACTGAAACCAGTGAAAAAACTGTATCTTACTTCTCTACGGACTAAGGACGGAGGCATATTGAAATATGCCAGTATATCGTATTCGAATGTTTTTTAAAATACATTGATGTACAAGTATATAATCCGATATACAATTTAATTTCTTCAGGAATTATCATTTACCTGGCATCATTAGTTAGACAGTATGTTAGCTGTTCGCTAAAAACTTCTAAAGATAACGGTATTAAATTTCCATTGGATACTCCTATCCCTGTGTGTAGTCACCAGTCATGTGTTCCTTTCTTTCAATTCAATGCCATTTCAAAGCCTTAACACAGTTAGTAAAAATAGACCAGTAAATGAAGTAATGAGAAAACGACTTAGAAAATAGTCAATTTTCTTATTATATTGTGGGAATGCTAGAGTTAGTATCATTACCGAAGTGTTGCCAGGAATCTAGCCCCTGTTAATGATATCTAAGTACCTAGATGGAATGAACTACCTAAATTCTTTGTGATAGTTCCTGGTAACTTGAATTTAGAGGTCAGGACTACAGAACAATAAGTTTGATTCCCCACGCAGCTAATGCTCTTCTCAGGATCATTAAAAAAAGGGTAAAGACTAGGGCAAATGATTACTTAGGGGATAAGGAGGATGGTTTAAGGAAGGGGAGAAGCACGCGTGATGCCATTGCAGTAATGTGATCACTAATCGAGAGGAATATAGAATGCAACCAGGAGGTATTTGCCTGTTTCGTAGATTTCGAAAAAGCGTTTGATAGAGTGAATTGGGGAAAAATAATGAGTATATTGCAGAAAATAGGAATAGATTGGAGGAATAGGAGGCTAATCCGCAACTTGTACATGCCTCAGACTGCTTAGGTGCGGGTGGGAAACGGGGAGTCCGGATGGGCAGTGTTAGGAAGAGATGTAAGGCAGGGTTGCCCATTATCACCGTTGCTGGTCAACGTATGTGTGGAGGAAATGATGAAATAGGCATGGGAAGAACTGGAAGTAGGAATGAAAGTGGGCGGGGAATTCGTAAAATCAGTTAGATTCGCTGATTACCAAGCTTTAGTTTATCAGTCAGCAATGGGGTTGCTGAGTGAATTGAAAATTCAGAGAGATAGATGTGATGAGAATCGATATTAATAAAACAAAGGTTATACGATTTGCTAAAAAGAGAAAGGCTAAGATTAATATTAAAATAGGAGGGAAAAAACCAGAGCAGGTAGAACAATTAACGTATCTTGAAAGTATTTTGCACCAACACGGTCAAAGTAGTAGGGACGTAAGGAGAAGAATTGCGCTAGGAAAAGAGGCGTTCACGGGGAGGAGGGTTGATGACAGGGACGGATCCTAAGAAAAGAATCGTAAAACCTTTGACATGGAGTTTAGCTATATACGGTGCGGAGACGTGGTCATTGAAGCAGGATGATAGAAGTACATTGTAGGCTTTTGAAATGTGGGTTTGGAGAAGGATGGAGAAGGTGAAATGGAACTAAAGGAAAACAAATTAGGAAGTACTAGGCATGGTGGGCGAGGAGAGGGATTTGTTGGGAGAAATCCTCTGGAGGTAGGAAAAATGGATGAAGGGTATATTGATCGCCAGTGGGATGTTGAAGACCGTAATAGAGGGAAAATATTACACAAATGAGGAAAGGGCAGGGATTAGGGTAGGGATGTTGGACAGGATGAAGGGAGGAACTCAGAGGAAGTACTAAGAGGTGAAGAGTGATTTGATGTAGAGTAGGTTGCTGGATTGTGTTTTGTTAGGAATCAGAAAATATTTATTTGGTAGTTGTGTTCATCCAATTTTAACAGCTAGATGCCTTAATAATAATAATAACACCCCTGTAATAGCAAAATATCGGGGACAATATATCAGACAAATTAGCGTATCGTTATATATCTGGTATCCATAACAAGAGAATGTTTATGATGATAATGTGATTTTTCAACTCTTAATTACCCAATTAACATTTCCACGTGGACAGTAATAGAATTTTATAGTTCCCCTACCCCTATTTTTAAATACCCATAAACATATGTTTTATAGCAGATGCTTATGGGGCGATAGCATGTTTACTTTCTTTTGATGTAATGAGTCAAACGTGTGTGGGCTATTCTTCTGTCTCATTAACTCAAATTTTATCTTGAACATGAAAATTTTATGTGTCTGCAATGCGTCAGGTAAGAGAATGATTGTGGTGTTTCTCCTTCCGGAGAATTAAAAGGCTGACAAACACCATTAAGTCTCCTAATTCTTTTTCCTTTGACTGCACGATTGTGTCTCAAGACAACGTTTCTACTACCCGAGTGCCTCTCCGGAGAGACTAGCGTTAGTCTGCATCTAAGGAGGGTCGTTTTCCGTTTCCACCGAGAAAGGAGGTCATCCCATCCCCGGGGTTCCCGCCCCATCCCGGACACCCCCCACCCCTATGGGTTACACGCCTTTTCTCACGGGAGCGGGTGGGTGCGGAACACGGGAGCTGCTTGAAAATGAAATGGCAGCGCATCATTGGCCAGGCAAAACTTTTACTCGTTAATAAATCCCTTGCTCCGAGCAGCAAGGGAGCCGGCGACCCAGTGCGGTAGTTCCCATCAAACTGGGTGATTTGTGGCATGGTGTGGGTCATCACCTTCCTGTACCACCCCAAAACTCAAGTGTACTACTGGGCTTATTTCATGAGCATTGAATGTTTTGCCTGCGCATGTATTTGCACCTTACAGGGCAAGATGGTACGAGGGCGTGTGGCAGGGTGTTTTAGGGGCTATTAGTTGAATTTTTTTGGGGAGACAACCAGCAGCTGAGGTTATTTTCACCATGAAGGTTAGCTATGTAATGTGGTAGAGGATATTAAGGGGGTGGAGAAATGATAAAAAGAAACCTAGTTTTAGCATTTGCATTGTTTTAAAGAAACCTGCCGAGGGGATTACAATTTAATATTCCATTTGACTGAGAGCGTACTCCACTTGAAGTTCTCTTCACATAGCACCCTATGGGATTTTTGAAAACACCCACAGGATTAAACCAAGATGTTTGGGTCAGAAAGCCAGTGAATACGCCTTTACTTTCATCGCCAGGGGCGTTAGGCCAACAGACATTAAAATGATGAGTGATTATTGTCATTAGGTATGATTAATTTTTAAATAGTTAGTTTTTGACTTTTGCGGTGTTTTCCACTTATTCATTTATGCGAATGAAAAAATATTTCTAATAATGTTGTGTACAGCGGTCATAATCTTTAAACGCCAGCCAACGTAGAAGAAATGAGAAGCTTGGCTAGAGCTATTGCATCCGTGTTGGAATTGCACTCATAGCACTCGTATTTATCTAGTTGGTCAAGTGAAATACGTGCGCTTTTTTCTTCCACTGATTCCCCAACCAATATTTTTCAATATCGCTGTGTTTATTTTTCAATTCTTTCACAAAACAGTCAGCATGAACTCATTAATTTCCATGATTAGGCTCTTCTGCGTAGGATCTCAAATGCTCGACGCTAATACAGGGTAAATTCTGATTACTGCTATATAGGACGTCTCCTTGATTATTTTATCGCGGCATCTGCGCTATATTTGTCTTATTAATTTAACCTTCTGAAGTACAGCCCTGCTGATGTTTCTAACGTATCGTAAAATATGTCCGATGCCATTATGGGGCCCCAAAATGTTTTAATAGTTCCGCTAAGGTTATCTCTAATCTCCCCGAACTATATGTGTACGGTTGTACTGATTTCATTCCCCCAAGAGTGCACATCTGCTCAGGTTTTCAGATTTAACTAGAGACCTCACCCCTAACACTAAGTTCAAATATTTTTAAGATTATTAGAAAGAGCCTCGTAATCCTTCTTTCTTACATTTCAATAAATGACTATGTCATGTTTGAATAATCTGATTTTACTGGTTGTTTTAGAATCAAATTCATTGATAACGGAAGTTAAGGGATTGATCACGCTTCCTCAGGGTACGTCAGAGGGTAGGTACTTTTACAAAATTGGATGTACTAGTCACTTAAATTATTTCTTTTTGTGTACCCCAAAAAAAGACAAAATCCCGAATCAAAATGTACTCCTCCTTACTACTTTGCCATTTATTCACATAATTGTGGTTTTGGTATTAGTAGCGGTACCAGACGAAACATTATTTTGAAGAATAAACGGCCTACTTCATGTCTTGTTTGGGAGAAAGAGTGAGTTTAAAAGGCCTTCATCTTTTGCTAAAATCAATAATGCTCGTAAACGAGAGACGTGCTCCTGCTCGTATGTGGGAAACGAGAGTCCCCAGATGTCTGATATAAGTGCGGAAAATTAGGGAAGACTGAATAACTCACATTAGCTTTCTCCCGATTCCTTATGAAATGATCCGCGGGAAATAATCCATCCCAATCATTGATGTAACAACTCATACTGCATAGGAACTACATGCAATTAAAACATATTCCCGAAAACAATTAGGATGGGTTATTATCGCTTATAAATATTCACTTAGTTATATTTCATTTTTTTTTAATGTTAGTGTAGCATTGACCAAAAAAAGACTTAATGAATGCACGTTTAACTTGTTTTACTTGCCTCATACGCTTGCCCCAAATGTGACATTTTTCTCTCCTATATCCTGTTGATCAAATTTGGGAATGCGGTAGAAATTCGCAAGAAAGTGTTTACGAAATGCGTTTACTCGTACTCCTAATCGCCTTCCCTTCACTGCTTTTTTAACGAATCCCAAAAAAAAACGAGACGGACCGACTTGAACGTTGTCATGAGATAAACGTTTAAGTATATGCCGTTGACAGAAAAATTTCTTTTTATGAACGAATACTTAAATGGCTAAGGAAAATCTTGTCCTTGTATGTGCTTAAAAAAATCTTTGCTTAAAGGCACAAAATCTAAACTCAAAGCGAGATTGGAATCTTCGGCTTATGGTTTTGATAAAAGTCAAATCTTTTTTTAATTGATAGGTTCTCCTACTTTTAAAAAATCCCAAAAAATCTATTGTATGCACCCTAAGAGAAAATCCTTATCCGTTTAGGCACATTAATTAAGTCACTGCCTGTGTTCCCAGTTTACATCAGACAAGTAACACAATTAGGGATCATTTGATAGAAATTCTTCCAACTGAAACTACTTTGTTTCTTGCACACGTTTTATTGAATCGTCTCGGGAATTTTTATTATCTAAACCTGCAGAAAACGGGAACATCTGAACTAATAATTTTCTTATAATCGGGTTAGCCCCGATATTGACACTTAAAAAACAAGCTATTAGCGAAGAACAAAGTCTTCGAATCGGGAGGTTAAAAACAATTGCCTAGACTTTAAGAAAATGCACATATGCAAAGTACGAGGGTTATCCGGAAAGTAGTACCCGTTCGTGCCGCATGAAGTGCTGACGACGCGAGTAGCCGCTGGACGAGGTCAGATAGCTTCAGTGGCTTGTCTGCCTTCTCTGAGCCAAGTTGCGTGACGCTAGCATTGCCTGTGTTGTTTCTGTGATTGTTTACAATGTTTAAAAAAATTGAGAACGCCGCCAGTTGTGAAGTGAGGGCAGTGATTAAATTCCTCAATGCAAGAAACGTTCGCCCATGTGATATTCATCGCCAATTAAAGGAGGTGTATGGAGACAATGTAATGGACGAGTCGTCTTTTCGGCGGTGGTGTCGCAACTTCAACATGGGGAGGGGGAACACACACGACGATGAGCGTTCGGGGAGACTGTCTGTCATTACAGACCAACTGGTGAGCTCAGTTGACGAATTCGTGAGGAACGATCGGCGCGTCACAATTGATGACATCTGTGAGCATTTTCCCAATGTTTCTCGAACAATTGTTCATGAAATTGTTAAACACCATCTGCATTATGCAAAAATTTGTGCAAGATGGGTCCCTCGCGTATCTCAATGAGCTGGCGGCGAAGGACTATGCAGCAGGAATACAGAAACTTGTCACACGTTATGACAAATGCCTTAATTTGCTTGGAGATTATGTTGAGAAGTAGTTTAAAGTATCCTCTTTCAAATAAAATTTTTTATGTTTGTTAATATTTACTTTTGTGTCTTTATTTCACGAACGGGTACTACTTTCCGGATGACCCTCGTATATTCAACATTATCCTATAGTCGTGTCGAAGCCAAGCCATGGTTTTAGGCAAACTTATGACCAGCAAAAATTCAAAACCTTGTATTATCCGTTAAAATATATATGCGTCATTCGGCGTCGTCGAACGCCGAAGGACATGTGTGGCAAATGTACTTGAAGGCCGTTTAGGGCTCGTTGGTTGGGTGTTGGACAAGTGATACTGGCCATTAGCAGGGGAAATTAAACCCTTGAGTTTCAGACCCTGTTGAGGATAGCCAACCTTTAAGTTGGCCGGCTAGGCTTGGCGAATATAACCCTGTTAACTCGTATTCAACTTTTAACAAAATTAACTATTTAACTCCGCATTAGCTAAACTTTGGGCATAATTTTGCAAGGAATTCTTGTCCTGGATTTCTTCTTACGTCGACTACTATACGTATATCTCAGCACTTAACCGATAAGGGTAAGGTAAAGGGATGCGACCTGATTTTGTGCTTCATTTTGATCGCAGGTATTTGTTTGCGTCGTTCGAGAAGCCTGCGCCCGCGGAGGAGGTGATGTCAAAAAGGGGAGGAGGAGAATGCCTTACGATAACATCACCTGATGAAGTAGCGTCACCAAGTAACTCTTGTCGCCCAAACAAACATTCTGTGGATAAACAAGCCGAAACAATATATTTCCAAAATGATATCCTGGAGCATATTAGTGCACACTAATGATTATTGTGATAATTTCTAAATTTGGTTTGAGAAAAGAGGTATTCTTGTGCTCATTCATTTTTTTAGAGCGTTACAATGATAAATGCATCTATTTTAATATCTGCTTACGATTTTCTTCGCGTCTCAGAGACAGTGCCAGGTTGTAACTTTGATTTTATATGAATCTAACGTTGAATTTCGGATGAACATGGTTAAGACACATCCGTAAACAGTTCAGCTGTGAAATCAAAATTAAACTTGATCTGCCGTATTGAGGAAATGTATATTTTTCTAAATTCCATGATTTGATATTTTCAGATGGTAATTGAGCATTAATCAGTTTCCCTTTTAGAAGACTAGAAGTCTTAAACCCTGGTCATAGGGTCAATGAGATTGTCTTCGTAAAATATTCTATTTAATTCATTGCCATGGAATTGCTTATTTTTTTATTAATTTGTCATGCTGGTGGAGAAGATTTTTAATTCAATTCGGAACAAGGATGAAATTCAGTATTTTGCGATAATCACCTTCAGGATGGATAATGGTGATTCAAATTTCCTCCGGTCGTTATTAAAGTCATCACTTACTCACAGGCCCGACTTATTTTGGCCTCTCGACAAAGATGACGGCGTTCGTTTCTCGAGTAGTCGCATCTTTGGAACGGATACGTGTGCGACTTCTTGAGGATCGACGTCGGAGGTTGGATCGTGACTGCAAGCGTTCATTTTATGTCCGGGAGAGCGAGGGAACTCGGAATGCTTTCAGTCAACCGACGCTTACCCCCTTCCATTCTGAAAGAGGTAAAAAGGACGGATGGGCTCCTTGGCGCGAGAGCTTGGGGATAATAATAAGGTGGGAGTTTTAAAGTTTCTACGAATGATTTCCAGTCCAGTGAGGACGTCTCGTTTTTCCTTCATTTTTCCCCGTCGTCGATGCTCGAAAAACACTACCTCGAAAAGGGGAGGACCGTGAGGTGTGATCCTTGGTAATGGGGTTTTACAGTCGCATGCCCGGTCCCACCGGTCCCCTTTCCTCCTCCCCAGTTACCTCTTCCTCTTTCTCAAACGGACTTATTTTTAAAAGCCGTTTATACATCCGTCATTCGTCTCCGTCTTCGGAATACCCGCGGCGGAAGTTTTGCCTCCCAAAGTTAGGCGAATTAATTTAACGCAATATTGCATCTCTCGCCTCCTGACAAAACTCCTTCCATCATTTCCCCGTAACACTCTGCGACGGCGTCACTCGCTCCGTCCGCTATTATTCCCTTAAAGAAGAAGAAAGAGGAGGAGGAGGAGCAGGTAAAAAAAACAAAAAAAACATCCTCTTTGGAACAATTTATTTTCCCTTACTTACCCGTCATTGCCACCCTCGTGACTTCCTACTCTTCGCCGCTCCCGGGCTCCTCTCGCACCCCTTGTCACTTTCGCTGCCCTCCGTTTCTCCCACTCCTCCCCGTCTTCTCCCTCGCCCCTCTTCCTCCGTCCTTCCTGTCTTTCCCTGAGAAGACGTCTTTAAAAGGTCACGGCTCAGAAAGGGACGGGTAAAGAAATATTGAGAAAAAGGGATTGTTATAAAAAACGGAAAGACGGAGGAGAGTGCGTAAGGGATAAATAAGAGGATGTTGGGCAGGATTGGGAGGGGGAGGGGAATGACTGGAAGTGGCGTCTCGGAGGGAGGGGAGGCAAGGAAATTGTGAGGGCGAGGATGGATGGTTAGATGGGACGGGGAATAATGAGTGTTAACGCCATGCCGGCGAAGGAATTACCATTGCTGCCCTGCAAAGAATGCCCACGCGTATTATTTTTTCTTTCCATTTCCCCCTTAATGGCATCTCGAGCTGTAATACGTCTCATTATCTTCCTTTTTATGGTGCGGCATCATTTACTGCAAGATTTACGCAGCAGATAAACTTCGACTTTTAAACAATGTTCCCGGCAATGAAAGTTTTGAGTGCTGAAACAAATTTAAGTTTCATTTAACACCTTTTCCTAACATTTCCATTTCACTTGTAGCACACACTGACGGACATAAATGCGTTAATGCTTGTCGCTCATGCTAGACATGTTTTCACGTCCACCACCGTTTGATGTAATAGATCATCATTTTTAATAAATCTGTATTTTGCGCAGGGACGGAGGACAGACGTGAGATCTATTGCCTTAAGAAAAGTTTCATGATTCCCCTTAAACGAGGTTTTTTTGGAGGTCATGAGTAAAAAGCAATGCGAGATTGTCCAATATTTGGAAGACACTACGAGCTTATGAGGGGTTTCTTGCAAAATCAAATGATGTTGCACCTGGAGGATGCCATACGTATTATTTCTCTCAGAACTCATCCTCCATAGATGAAAGACTTTAGCAATAAGGGTAATATTTTTTATAATCACCACGATTAATCCACCCGTTAAAGGTAGATATTGGACAGCCCTTAACAGCTACTACGCACAGTACGATACGTGGGTTCTCTCTTTTTTCCCTATGGTAAATATAGTACAGTACATATAGTATAGTTTGTTTCCCTTTAGTTTTTCATACCCTCTACCTGGTTTCAACGGGGACAATAACTTACATGTTGACGCGGCGTAAAGCAACACATCTGCCTGCTTTCATGCCTTCGTAAGAGCCTATTCTCTTCCTTCCTCTGCCCTGCTTAGCAAACCATTCCCCTTCTGTGATGGCCTTGAACAAACCACTAACTGTCAATATATCCTCTATTCACTTTTACTGTCTTCTTCCAATATTTCCGAGCGACTCCTTCTCTTTTCCCTCGATAAAGACGCGTAAAACAACGTTGTTGGTGTTACTCTCTGTCCCACAAAATTTCTCCATTCTTGTGCATACCAACGTCTTAAAATCCTTTAGTCAACCCTTATTCTCTTTCCTTAAAGATGAGAGTAAGAATTCCTATTGCGCTTAAAATGGTAATCTTCATTAATCTCCTCTTGGAGTACCTTTCATCAACTCCCTTGTCCTTGTATATGGCTCATTCTTCTTCAAAGCAATTATTTTCCCTAATGCGTGACTCTGTGAACCACTTCTCCCAAATGCGTGAGCTATTTAAATATTTGATTTATTCTTCCTATTTTTGAGATTATATATGTATATATATATATAT
This sequence comes from Hetaerina americana, assembly GCF_022747635.1. Taxonomy (NCBI): domain Eukaryota; kingdom Metazoa; phylum Arthropoda; class Insecta; order Odonata; family Calopterygidae; genus Hetaerina; species Hetaerina americana. Next base: position 42,757,911 of record NW_027286763.1, read on the forward strand.
ATATATATATATATATATATATATATATATATATATATATATATATAACACTTTTTGAAAGTCTCACGGACGTGAATAATAATGTATAACACTTAGCACTAGTGGACACAGACAAAAACACAGAAATACACAAAAAAAGAGACTCACTATTTTTGTGTGTTTCTGTGTTTTTGTCTGTGTCCACTAGTGCTAAGTGTTATACATTATATATATATATATATATATATATATATATATATATATATATATATATATTCGTTCACATGGAAATAGATATAAGGAAAAGGGATAGGAACACATGTAAAGGACGAACACAGTAGAGGTGGGGAAGGCGGAATCAGGCAAATCACGAGCGTAAAAATATTTCCTAGACCGGGACTTGAACTCCGGATCTTTCCATATGCCGAGTGGATGCTCTTAACCATATATTTTTACACTCGTGATTTGCCTGATTCCGCCTTCCCCACCTCTACAGTGTTCGTTCTTTATATGTTTTCCTATCCCTTTTCCTTACATCTGTTTCTATATGAATATATATACATATATATATATATATATATATATATATATATATATATATATATGCAAATACGTACATACATACGTACACATATATATTTACTTTAGCTTACTGCATGTAAGCTCAATAATCTTTATCTCATACCACTAGCACACTCCGTAATAACTCCATTTCCTTGTCTGTCTGAATAATTATTGCTTGATAATATGAAAACCTTACACGGTTAATCTTCTCACCTCCTCCTCCTCCTCCTTTTATCACGAGATTGCTCCTTCATATCCCATCCATAAAATTTTCCCAGCATAAAATTGAAAAGCATTGCCGTTAAATGGCAATCCTTTTAATCCTATGCTTATCACTGCAGAACCTGATTCTCCCTCTAATACCCTTAATTAAACCAATCATTTCCTAAACAGGGTTCCAGGGTTCTCATCCCTCCAATATACCCATACATCTATATTCCGTAATACTTAAATCAGCTTTGTGCATCTGCTCCACCCTGATGAATTACTTCTCTTTCTCCAATAAGCACGTAAATAAACTCTAGTTATTTCTCTTCAACATCTTTAAACTTCAACAACTCTTTATTGCCACGTTGTGCCCACTATGTTTACTGTAGTGAAATAAAGGAAAGCAACGATTTTTTGTAACGTTACATTTCTTTCTTCTGAAGTATTAACCATAATTCCAAGAAGCTGCGGAAGATGCTGCGACAGTAACTTTTGATGGAGTCATCCGCTAATATGCATTACTATGCAATACAATTTCAGAGATTAAAAATTTTGGAGTGAAAAAGGGGACGTCTCGACAGCTCAACTGGCTATAGTACTCGGCCGGACATCGAGGGATCTGGTTTCTAATCCCGGTCAAGGCGAATGACTTTTTGGAATTGCTGAATTACTATCTATTAAGTTATTCATCAACAGGTTTGAGTATAACTATTATAATTAATCTTATTGTTTCTTTTTCATGAGTAGAATAAGCAGCTTTCACAAAAATATTTATGATACCTGATGTTATCCCTTTCCCTGGTGGTACTCGGATGTGGAAATATTGTCCAAATCGCAGGAGTTCTGTGTACTGGTTTTTCGTTTTAAGGATATTACTTTTATTTCTGTCACTTTAAAGTATGCCGCGTGTTTCCATACATCTGGTAACTTTAAAACAACGATGTTCACATGTTTTTAATTTAAAACTGCGATCGCATATGTTGAACAGATACCATTACTGGAAGTTCCCGAAAAAAGGAATTGAAAACTCAAATATTTTTGATGTCGGAAATTTTGACTTGTTGTACATGTTAAAAATTTATGCGTATGAATGATACACAACTAGGGAGCGTAGAAATCCAGATATGATTTTAATATTAAAATTTATTTTCATTTTAGTTTTGTGATTTCTTTTTCGTACAAAAAGTAATTTCTCAACACAAATTTTTAATTATAGCTATGCTGTAATTCAACATGTTTTTTATGATAATGATGTTTTATTTAGGTCCATTAAACATTAGTCGATACGTTTCTCTAATTTTTTTTATCAACTACCTACATTTATAAAGAGTTTATATTGGATCCAATTACTTCGTTGATTCAAGAATATTCTTTAATATGGGCAAAGTCTTCTTTTTCTTGTCTCAAATTTAATTGAAGGAAAAGCACCTCGGTGATGATATTTTACATCTTTCATTCTCATGGGTCTTGTAATTTTTTTATTCTGGATAAGGATAATTATTTGAAACAAGGGGATAGACAACAAACGTTATTTGTATACCGGAAAATTTTCCAAAGTAATAACGCTTAGATTTCGGAGTTGGCGGTTACGTACACTCCAAGGAAGCTCCAGCAAAATGAACCCTGAGGTAGGTCCATTAGTCTCAAGTGGCTCAAGCCTAAAGAATCACGTTTTTTAAAAATCCTTAGGTTTCAGTAACATTAGATATTATGTAATTTTAATTATATATAGCTCTGCTGTCGGCCAATGTTCGGGTAGGTGTCCATTTTAACGTGGCGAAAAATTCTGCCATTTTTCAGCATCATATATTCCAAAAAAACTTTCTATGGCATGCCGTTGCATGATTATCATCAGTATATAATGAAGGCGTTTAGAATTAATGAAAAAAAATACCCATCGTCCAGCGCCGTAGCAAGAACGAATTTTCTCAAGCATAATTTGGCCATGTTTTTGCCTCTGTTCCATCCAAGGTTTCATGAGTGAATGTCGAATATTTAACTGCATGATATGAATCGATAGAATTTTAAAAAGATAATGCTATTTATTTCCCTTTTCGTTTTCATGGCTACCCAAAATTATTTTCAAAAACTTGAGACTAAGTTTATTTTTATCTCACCTCAACAGTTTTTTTCCGCTTCCAGCTCGGCATAGTCCCGAGCGATTAAGATGACTACCCAAGTACTTCTCAGAGAAAAATCTTTTAAAAATTGTAATTTGTCATTTACCTAACTATGCGGATTAAACGCATAGGAACTCTGACACTTGCGTCGCGCACTTTCCGCCCGAAACTCGGCGAGAAGATTTTTGTTAAATATTTCTCCGGAGCGTGTTTATTCCACATTATGCAATGTTTTCGCTCCCCCTCCCTCCCCTTCTTTTCCTTTGCCTGCCTGACGAGCGGTTTTAAATTTAATTCATTCACCTTGTCTTTACATCTAGCCCTGTTTTGGGCCTTTCATCCCCTTGGATTAGGTCCCCGTAATTTCACCCTTTACGATTTCCTGTGTCGTCTGCCGGCAGTGCGTGGGGAGACTCCACGATGGGCCAGGATCGGAATGGGGTGGGAAAGGGAACGTATATGGGAGTGGGATTACGGAGAGGAGGAGGGTTTCCTGGAAAGGGGCGTCGCCGGCGACGAAGGGGGAGGGGCAATGGAAAGGTGCGAGGGCTTGCGAGATCGAGAGGAAGAGGGGTGGCGATGAAAAGAGGAGTTGGCAGTGGGGAGAGGGGGGCAGGAGGTGGCTGAGGAGGCCCCGAATCGCGGCTTGCCATTCTACCGGGACAGGTTCCCTCATAAATAAAGGTGTCGCGTAACTTGCCAGAAAATGACGCCAAGGCACCCCATTTAAAAAGATGCGCCTCCGACGAGCAAGTACACAAACTCACCCTTCCTTCCCTATCCCTCCCTCACTCCCTCCGTGGGATTGTGGGGGGTGAGGTTGGATCCTTTCCGTTCGCTGTTCCTGATTTAAGACTGCGGCGCAACTCATCTGGGGTTGTGTGCCTGCAGACGGAAGGATCTAAGACAAGCGGGAAGACGGCGGCTGTTGGTGGGGAAGGAGAGCGCGAGGGAGCGGAGTTATAACGGCCAACGCGTGTGAGTTTGAGAGTTCGGAGATGGGTTGCGCGTGGGGGGCGGGGAGGGGAGGGATAGGGGGAATGAGGAAGATATGGGAGATTGGGAAGAGTAAGGTGAGGTGTTGGGAAAGCTGTGAAAGATAACTTCAGAGCGTGGGAGAGGGTGAGAAATTTTGAGGGCGAGAAGTTTAAAACGTGGAATAAAAGATTTTAATGGCGGAATACGTGTCGCACGTTTCACCATCTCACCTCATCTGGTGGGAACTTATCAAGGCGTCGGAAAAATATGGTGAAGATAGGGAAGAAGTGGAGTCGCAGTGATACGAAGAGAGAGGTTGCATGTCTTCTCGTAATGGAAATTAGTTTTTGATTTATTCATTTATTCCGAATACAGATGAGCACTTTCCGTTTTCTTCCTCATAAAATGCATGAGAAATAAAGTTTTATCATTTCTTATTGATACTTTAGGAAACTAATTGAATGCCAGTATAGTTGCAAAAAAAAATATAGGAGCACTAAATATGTGTACATTATTTTAAAATGTTCGAATGAGTAACTTACAAAATGAATGGACGAATTTGAAGGGATTATTTTTGAATCTATAATAACACAATTACACAGAACATTGGAAAGAAGATTCCTTTTGAGCTCATATGCATTTATTATGAAGCAGGAGTTCAGCATAAGACTACGTCGGTTCTACTTCATCACCGATTCACAAAAAGTGGAAACTGCCAGCGTCTGTTGGTGATGTACGTCTTTTAATTTTAGTTTCAACATTGGTAGCAGAAAGGATTAAAATTGTGCAAAGATGATTGGAAAACAGGTTGGATAATTACTTAGGCAAAGAAAAACGATTTTAAGTAATGAGAATGTTAATAGAAACTATGTAAACCAGACTAATCTTGAAGTTTTATTCCTTATTTTATAGGAGTTTAGTGGAAATAGTGAACTGAAATATGTATAGTACAATATAAGTATTTTGCAGTGATGGGTGACTGATTCAAAGAATATGCATAAATCAGACTAAATCAGTAGAATTTGAATAAATACGCGTAGGAAACGTTAAAACTGAATGAAATAATTTGAATGCAACAATTTCAGAGTGTAAAAATCATTCGCCTTGACTGGGATTCGAACCCAGATCCCTCAATATCCGGTCGAGTGCTTTAGCCACTTAAGCCACCGAGGCCTTGGTGGCTTAAGTGGCTAAAGCACTCGACCGGATATTGAGGGATCTGGGTTCGAATCCCAGTCAAGGCGAATGATTTTTACACTCTGAAATTGTTGCATTGAAATGCACATTAGCGGATGACTCCGTTAAAAGTTACTGTTGCGGTATCTCCCGCAGTTTCTTTGGAATTTGTCAAAGGAATAATTTGAGTTTAAAATGTATGTATTGAAGGAACTATTGAAGTGAAACTTAAGAATGATAAAGCAATCCTTAACTATTCTACAAATAGATTGAACCTGCATGTAAGTGTATACAGGTCTAATGCGTGAGCCATAAAATTAATTTTATCATTTTTATTTTAAAATTAGGAATGATATTTTGGGTAAAAATGGAGCATGAAAAAATAGAATGGAATCTGGACAAATGAAATTGAATGGAGTGAATTATCCGTAATATTAAATTGAAGTGAAACTAGTAGATGTCATTATATGCATTGACCCTGGGTGATTAAGGTAAGTTGGGGTAATTTAAGAGTACTTTCGGTAGAACTAGTGGCGATAGGGGCGAGATGGCGACGTGAATGAGTTATGAACGAATTTGGATTTTAGCGGCAGTAATGGGCAAGTTTGAAGGAAAAGTTCCACGTTCGGACATGGTGAAAGAATGGAGAAGATACCCGTCACCAATTAGATGTACAAGTTTGCATAATGTATATGAGGAAACAGCAAATGGTTAGAGAGGGAGAGGTAGACTTAGAAATTTATGAATGTGATCAGCGAGATTTATCACAAGGAATACTTAGTTTCAGAAAGTTAAATTTCAGAATACAGAAGAGCATATGTATATGGATCAATGAATGAATATGGCAGAGGCTTGCAAGAGGAATTTTTATTAAATTTGTGAAAGTGATTGTTTTTAGGTAAAACCTGAAAATTGGTTTTTGCAGCTTTACATGCCCCATAGCAGAACGCCGTGAAGTATTTTTATATACATTTGTTTTTAAATTATAAACCGAAATTTAGGAGGCCTCTCATTTAATGAAATGATGGAATTGAAGAAATGTAAAATTGTTGAGAAATGAATGGGAAACGGGGGTTTACGTATTTTGCCAATAATTTAGAAGGAAATGGTACCATTAACTAAGGCATTATAAAAGGCAATGGGTCTCTAAAAATAACGCTTGCGAAGAGGAAGATCGACTTAAAATTGATGATCAAAACTCCAAGTAAATAGATAAAGACGTAATCAGGTTTTTTCTCGAGTTTAGTGCTGTTTGGATCCGATAATTGGTCATTAAAGGATGAGGATGAGTATAGATTGTTACGGACAATGGAAAGAGAAATATATAAAGGGAGAAGGTTGAAATATATGCCAATACCAAAGCAAAAAGTCGGATAGAGAGAAAGATAATCGAGGAAATAAAATAGAGGATAAGGAAAAAGAGGAGCTTTCCGGTGGGAATTTTAGGAAGGAAGAATCATTGATGAACGAGATAATTATAGTAAGTAGGATAATTTGTGGGGAGGGATAAAGTTGAAAATATAGGAATGAGAAAGGAGAAGAGTAAGAATTTTGGACGGAATTAAAGGCCTAATTATAATGAGAAGCTGATGAAGGAAATAATGTAGCGCAAAATCAATTTAGGATGTGCGAAATTACTCTAAAATCCCCCTTCCTTGCCGAATTTTAAAGCGGCTCCATAAGTTATTGAGTTTTTAGAAAACGTCCGATTCATATCTCAAGTGGATAGATACAACTTGTATCAATGACGGCGGTATGACTGCAGAGTATGGAATGCAAGAGAAAACTATACTCGCTATTATTATTCGCATTACGAACGCTAGAAATTTATATATTATTGTATCATTATTCTTGAAATTGTGGTTTCGGTAGATTTTCTTTTTACCTTATTCACCAGAATTTAATCAGGTTTCAATAATTGTTTTCTCATAAATGAATTCCTTTCATTAGAAATTTTTATATTGGAACAAATTCTTCAGTAACATATTTATTATATGAAATCTGTTCTGCTTTAGGTTTTCCATTTTCGCGACTCGTACTCCTTATCTTTGAGACTCTTTGTATTCTGTTTTTGTGTTGAATGTCGCATAGTTATATCTTTGCGTGACTCTCTCGCCATATTTTCATACTAACTCTGTTGACCCTGAGCTAGGAGTAGAGCCAAGATGACGCAGTGAAGGGATGGGTGACTCTAGCGGAATATTGTGGTAGAAATAGGAGGATAAAAGTTCATGAGGTCGTCTGTTTATCATCCTGTCAACTTGAGATTTTTATTGCGACGTCAAGGACCGGATACGGTTTTTTCCGGAAACTGCCAGTCCCATAAGCATGGTCTTTCATCCAATATTTTTCAGGAATTTAAAATCATACCATTTTGTTACTTTTATTGTAATGTAAATAAAGAAGATAGACGGAGAGATAGTGCCCTGCATCTTATCCCGTACTAAAATTCAGCATAATTTCAAACTTAACTTCAAGTTCTTAACTCATTGACATATAAATTCACTTTTCTCTTAAGCTCCGCGAATTGTTTGACTCAGAATATGCAGAGACACGTTTTCAATCAACTCGCTCACTTGAGCGACTTCTTTATTAAAATTTATAGGTATCGATTTTCCTAGATTGTAGTGCGCATAATTCTCTGCACGGATCAAGTTTGAGAATGTACATTTCCCCTTTTAAACATAAAATCAAATGTGAAAAATTGTTAATGTTCTCAACTGTTGATTTGTTTCTGCTTTTAGTCTTTCTGCTAGCATCAAGAACATTCAAATTGATGAATTATTTATCCACATGATAAAATATCAGTGATGTTAAACTCATGCCAAAAACAAGTCTACGTACACTCTTCTTGCTGACAGATCAACGTATTGTCAAATGAGTTCTAAACACCCCTGTGGAACCCTTCGTTACGGCTCGCTGGAAGGACAGATTTATATATTTTCAAAAGGTTAAGTTCTAGATATAGAGTTAAATAGTTGCTTGACAAAATATTTTAGGTCCCAAGTTCAGTGTTGGTATTGATTTACTTTGATAATAGAGTTGCCATTACATTTCCTTTGGTTATCCTTCGATTAAATTCTCATTTCCTCCATTGAGCATTAATTTTTAACTTCGGTCGGGAAACATAGTGATGGAACGGGAAGAAACACGTGTAGGTTTAATGCTTACGAAATAAATCCCCGGGTCCAGTCACTGTAGTTATTATAAATATATAATAACTGCATGAATTTTCCCCCGTGCAACTACGAAATGGGAATAAAACTAAACATTTTGGAATTTTTGAGCTGCTAGTCGGATCTTTTTCAGTAAAAAGGATGAGATACCAGTTTATACAATTCATTTCAATCCCGTATCCCTGAATTTATCAAAATGTTCCTCAGATTATTGCGTGGACAATTACTAGCTAGTTAGTTTTGTTTTGCTTGTGTGATTTCTCTACTAATGGCGATGGTATTTTTCCATGAATTTGACAAACGTAATTTTTATTGCCTTATGAGATCGATATATTTGTTAATACCAGCCTTCCGTGTACTACGCTGCCTGTCCACGACCCTTCGCGCGCTATGCATGCTTGGTGTCGATGCATCCCCTGCTACACCATACTGGTGGCTTGTATGGTATCATATTGATGCTCAAATAGATTATCCACTTGTTCAAATTTTCGCAAAGCTAGGTGTAGGAAAAAATAGGTACCAAATATAGATGAGATAATTTTTCCCGGTTAATCTGTGACTATTTTCTGCCTGCTATGCCCTGTGAATCATAAGTACTCTCATCTTTAGATGAAGGGGAAGAGCATTCGCCTGGAGATCAGTGGAAAATTAATTGAAATCCTGGTGATTCTTATTGGTACCCTGGCAAAACTTAGGCTCTGAATATTTGGGCACCAGCATGTAGTATAGTTTATGTTGAGCAAATCTTCATGCTAAAAAATTTAGCAATTTTTGGATAGAGTTCATAACTGATGGTCAGTCATCACTGAGCAGTCATGTCCAAAGTATTGCTACCGGCAAAAGAGTACTTTCCAAGAACCCTGCGCAGATTAGTACTCTTCGACGCCAAAAGGAACATACGAGCTCACATCTTGCAGTGATGACGGTAAAGATCTCCACTAAAGTGCTCATAAAATGGTGGAGAGATCAATGAAGGGAAACAATTGGATATACATTTCGAGGCCGTATAATGAGGCACATTAACCGTAAAATTTGTAAATTCATGGTAACATTTTTCTGCAGGCAATATGTATGTATAATAGAACCTATTTCAAGAATGTAATTTGTTTTGCTTATTAAAGTTTGGAATTTCCGTGTGATTAAATGAGATTAATTAAAAAGTGGAAGCTTATATCAATAGTTAATTCACGTTACTAATAATTTCCACGGACATCTAACAAAAGAAGGAAGATTGGTATTCCGATTTTAATATTATATCAAAATCTATTGAAACAGAATTATTTTACGACGCCCACATTTCCTTTGAACATGCGATACATTACGCTTGGCACTTAAATGTTACCTAGGTGAAATGAAAATGCGGAACAACCCTCAACCGTACTTTGAAGGGCGCTACCATCTGCGCTAGCGAAGGGAGCATAATTCACTATGATCTGTGCTCCACGGAAAAGTGCAAATGCATGAATGGCAAGCACCCAAATCCTTCTCTAACACGCCCTAAGGATCTTGTCGTTCCTATATTTCCCCACACTGATAATTATGCAACTTTATGTGGAAGGAGAAGAGAGGAAGTCTTTGAGTTTTAGCCACGTGTAGAGGAAACCAAAATAAGAAGGTGAGCGGGAAGTGCGTATAATCGCTTGTAGGCATCGTAGCGCGTATGTTATTTTTGTTACAAAGGTACGTCTTCTCCCTAATGCTTTCCTCTCATGTCTTCAATTGCATCATTTTTATTTCTTGCACTTCTCGGCTGCTGTTTGCAGCGAATTTCCGACTTCAATGATTAATACATTCTGGAAACTTGAGACACTTAAATTAACATTGTTTAGACAGATTTCGATGAATGCAATTACGTCAGCGTTTCTCCAATGCAGGCTCGAGTGAACCCGCAAGCAATCCGAGTATCGTGGGGCGACTGCGCCAGAGAGAGAGAGAGAGTAAACCGCCGTGCTCTTTCAACGTAGAACGTTATTCAAATTTTCAAAGCAGTGTACATTGTTAGAATTTTTGAAGCGATGTAATCTGTTCGGTTTCGATCATAGTAGTAAAGATTCTTTTTCCTATTTTTTAGATCTACCTCAGCGTAATCAGATATCATTAAACAAACAACACGGACTTCTAGTAAGAATGATTAGAATTCCGAAACGCACATCTTATATTTAATGAATATCGCATTCAATAAAATTGCATACTCTACTTGTAGTGCATACGATGACTTAGGACGGAGCTACCCTGTCAAACGACCGAAGGCAGCTCAGCTTACCGCCTACTCGGAATCAAGCCCCCAGCTCTTCAGCAGGGAAAATTAATCTCGTCCTTCGAGGAGGAGGCTCAGGGCGGGCTTCACAATTAGCTGACTCAAGTGTGCAAGGAGGTGAGCGAAAGACAGATCGCAACGTTAGGCGTTTCTGAGGGAAAAGCGAGCTTGATAAGGAAGACCTTTTGCACTGGGGGATGCCACGCCTTCTAGGGAATGAAAGATAAAATAATAGAGGCATAGCGAATTCCCGGGGTTGCACATAAAGGAACTGATCTCGCTCTGAACGTGTAAACTGCACATACCGTAGGGATGAGTAGAAGGTAAATTAAACCCTTCCCCATCAAACTGTGGACAGTAAAAATTGATGTATCTTTCGTGTTTAGTCTCTCTGTGAATAAGTAAACCGAATTATGAGTGAAAAATACCGAGCGCGTCGAAAAATTTTATTTACTTTATTTATTTTTCTTTTATTTTTCAAAAACGCGAATCTGAAATCATGTACTGGATGTTTCCAAAAATCTGAAGTTAGTTTAAAAGTTCCTTATAGTTATTAAAGTTCGCAAAAGAATTTCCACCTGCATTTTTACAAATAAATTGAAAAAATGGTTAGCAATTTAAAAGTATTGAATAAATTTATGAGTAGCACAGGTAAAATGTGGCACACAGAAGACCTACTTGCCAAATCTTCACAAATTTACTATCTGGAACCCAGTGAAGAAATGTAAATATTTAGGTATATATTTAATAATTCACTGGGACACTTGCTGATGCAACTCCGCGTAGATCAAAAGTTAGGCGGATGTTAAAGAGTATAAAACACCTAAAGATTGCTGGAAAATACGGCGAAAGATTGAAGTTACGATACATTACTCAATGAAAGGAGCTGGTCGAGTCCATCAAATTAAGGTATGGAAAATAATTTTGCATCCCGTTGTAGGGTAATATTTAATCACGGGCTATCAAACGCCTCGGTAGAGTTGTCTGTCCTATAAAATTCCCAGTGTTGAATTCAAGGAGAAATTTTCTCATGCCAGCGAAAAGACAGTTCCAAGGAAATGACCTGGAAAACGCACCGCTATCGCATTCTTCCGACTCCTGAAGGGTCGTAATTTCTAGTCTCAAGTGTTAGATAAGACGCGAGGAATGTGAAGAATTAAACCATCACGCTACACTGTTTCCAGTCCGAGTGCGAAATGCAGGTGAGAGTAGATGACGAAACGGAGAGAGAATGAGAGAGCAAGGATGGAGGGGGAAAGGAAAGATGAGAGAGAGAAAATAAGACGGCTTAAATCTGGACGGAGGTAAGGGGAGAGGTGAAAGAAGGATAGAAGAGATGGAAGGGAGAGAGAGAAGGAGAGAAAGAGAGGCGCAAGATGACAGGAGACTGTAGGAATGGGGAAGAAGACAGGGAAGAGTTTGAAGCCCTTGTGGAGAGAAGTTTCAGGTTGAGGCACGAAGACACCATGTTCTGCAGCCTTGGCAGTCCAACAACTTGATGCTTAGCGGAGAGGAATCAGGACTCCCTTTCACTTTCGCCAAACGTAAATGAAGAAGGGGTTAAGGTAAGGGGATTTTGTGAATTTCGGAATTTACCCAATAGAATCGCAAGTGCGTAATGAGGAGTGAAAATAGCGGAATGATAGGGATTAAAAATATAACGAGCAAGAAACCGAAGAATCGTTTCTGAAGTGCCATCACGAAGGATATTTCATTTCTGCTAATGAAGTCTTAACAAAAACATTATTTTATAAATCAGAGTTTATTATTTAGCTGGAATGAACTTGAACAAGGAAGTAAACACTGAAAAGGCTTCGCCATTAGAGTAAGGTAGTGAAGAAAAATATTTTTTAGGGTACACCTGAATCGTACTGGAAGGAAGTAGGTACTGTAGCTGTACAATGTACTAGTATTTGATTATGCAGCTTTGAAATTCTACCGAATTGAGGAACAAAAAAATCGTAGTTAAATACGACCATGCAACCTAAAATTGTGTTGATATGAGGTTATAGAGCTCTGCATAGTTACGAACAATTATTCAAAAATCACTGCCGCCGTTATTTGTGTCACTCCTCACCCTGATGATGTGACAGAGACCACCGAAATATATTGGCTGAAAGTGAGCCACTCTCTTTTATTTTCTTTTTTGTGTGTTTTGTGTTTCGCAACCATCCGTCAATTATGGTCATGATACACTGAGGAATACTGCAATTCTTTCGTGCGCGAATAAAATAAATATTAAAACTCACATTCACGAATGTGAGTTATAGCCCTTGTCGGGTATTACCAACATAAATTTAGTGGAGATATAATTGTATGCCGATGAAATAGAAATCTGAGTTAGCTTTCCACACGTCTTTCAATGCCGATCACATTTTCATTACTGAGAGCCTTTGTTTATCAGGCGGGACTTGTTATTAACATATATTATGTTAATAGCAAGAGTTTGAAGAGGCTACTTTAGGGGTAAAAAGTAAAGAGACAAGTATATATTGAATTTCCAACATAGCTGATGGTTAAATCTCTCGAAATCTCATCGATTAACCTTACTTTCGTTTTTAGGCAAATTAGAAGATTAGAGAAATTAGGCAAAACTAAGAAGATTATTATTTACTATTCAGCTGAGCGTGAACCTTCCGTATTTCTTCCCAAGTATTCCGTCATGTCCAAAAGTCCCACGTCATAGATGGGATTACTGAAAGTTTCCCTACTATTCGGTTGGCAACTATCACCCTTAAACGAAAACAAGGAAATTTATCCACCGCTTTAATTAATGTTGTTTGGGTAATCCATCTTCCGTATCTCCTCGTTGTTTTACGAACGCGTGTATAAATACGAGTGCTTTTCCTTATAACAGCAGCAGGAGCAGGTTTATACCTGGACACGCTTCACGTGTGTAGTTTGCTAACGTATACCGTGTATAGCATCACACAAAGCCAGAAACGTTGAAACAGAATGCGTACAAATATGTGAAGAGTATTAAGCACGCTGTCACGCTTTCTTAAATCCGTTTCTTTCTGTTGTTTTGGGAAATAAAACTTCTAAAAAAATAACCTTTTAGAGAATAGTATTACGTTTCCAGCGTGATTTTCGTTTTGTCTCCATACACCTCAACTAGACTGAAATTTTTATCAATTAACCTGTTATTCTTCGGAAAATGTGGTTACAAACATAATTTATGTATAAGATGTTCATTCATAGTTTGATGATATTCTAATTTAATTGACTAGTGGTCATCATAACTAATTAATAAAGATAGAATTGAAATGGGGTTCTCATGCCCTGGCATCGAATACTCTCGGCATGGATCTCCAAGCTTTCTCTCCGCCATCTTATTGTACATTTCTAGTTCTATCATACCTAAATTTATAGATTTTAGGTGAATTCATTGTTAAATTATTTCCCTTAACCTTCATGACGTAGGGTCAAAATGACTTTGGTTTTTCGTTTTAACTTTCAGCAATTATTTTTCCATTTGAATTCGCTTAACCCTTTTCAAAATTCTTTCTTTGCATTCGCCCTAGAAATATTCGCGAATAAACTCATTCAGTTATTCGCTATGGATATTTTACCGTATATTTTTTATCTTTACGTGGCATAGCCTTTGACGCCTTGACGATTTCGATCTTCCGTGCAGTGCATTCTATATTCTGTGTCGTATTTTGTAAATGTACTTGTGGTGAACCTGTTGGCTGCTGAGCACGTGTTGTCAAGGAAGTGACTCAGAGTATTCTAAGGATTTTGGTGTTTACTATCGTACTTGAAATTAACAAATGAACCGCGTAAATTCCTCTCGGGTCCTCCACCGGGTTATATCGTCCATATCGGCCGATGTTTCGATGTCCAACTCGGTCATCATCTTCAGACGAAAAAGATGACCGAGTCGGACATCGAAACGTCGGCAGATATGGACGATATAACCCGGCGGAGGACCCGAGAGGGATTTACGCAGCTGATACGCCGGGAAAACACCAAATCATTTTTAACAAATGACCTATATAACATGTTTGTAAGCCGCTAAAGACTTATGTTTTCAAATAGGTCACTTTTTATATTCAATTTTTTCAGGCTTAACTTTCTGGAAATCCATTATCCATGATTTAAAACCAAACCAATGTATCTTTCCATTAATTTTGTTATTCGGTACAACTAGTTTCGACGCATCGGTGTCATCCGCAGGTAGAAAGTTATACATACAGGTTAAACATTCACGTCGCCCACCGCCCCTGCCCCCTCTCAAACACTCTCACCAACTTCAACAAATTCCCCTTACACCTCTTCACCCACCCCCACCACACGTACATATATATATATATATATATATATATATATATATATATATATATATATATATATATATATATGCATTCGTTGACGTAACACGGAAGTACCGAATAGTACAATACACAGTAACACACAATATAGAAACACAAAAAAAGAAGAACACTCACACGTTATTTCTTGATATTTCGACGGAATCACTCCGTCTTCATCGGAAGATATAAATGTAATCATTACTTCTATATCTTCCGATGAAGACGGAGTGATTCCGTCGAAATATCAAGAAATAACGTGTGAGTGTTCTTTTTTTGTGTTTCTATATTGTGTGTTACTATGTATTATATATATATATATATATATATATGTATATATATATCATACACACACACACACATATATATATATATATATATATATATATATATATATATATAGTCGCGGTCATCCAAGGGGCAGAGCGTTGGACTGCGACCGGAGAGGCCCGGGAAGCGAACCCGGGCCTCTCCGGTCGATATGCATATATATATACATATATATATATATATATATATATTTATTTATTTACTTATTTATTTATATTATATATATATATATATATATATATATATATATATATATATATATATATAAAACAAAGTCGTTAATCGTGTTAGTAACACCAGTTATAACTCGAAAACGGCTGCACCGATTTTAATGATTTTTGGTTTCTTCGATACGACTCAGACTAGCAGGATAACCATTAAAATATCATCGAATTATCGTATCGTGATATCGTACCGTAAAATATCGTATTGTAAAATATCTTTCTAATGATATTAGGTTTTTTGGATTCATCTCAGCCCAGAATAGTTGAATAACTATTAAAACATCGTTAAAATATCGTATTGTATCGCTTCATTTAAGAAATTTCAACGTCGGAAGCCAAGTGACGCGGTTCCTGGTCATCCGTATCTGCGTTCTATTGATGCTCTTGGTCGTATTTATGCAGTTCATCCGAAGAATGATTAATGTTTCTGCTTACTTTTGTTACTGGTCAATGTTCGTACTGGTAGTGGCCGTTCCTGTCGAAGAATCGAGCGGATTGGTTTCATTTCCTCGGAATTTTTGCAATTTCCTTTCATCGAAAGATAAGCTAATCAAAAAATTATTCCCGAATATCATTGATAACCACAAATATCACAAATGGTTGAGTGAGGGAGCAATTTTATCGGATAAGGACAAAGATGTGAATGACTTTAACTTCATTATACAGAACCAAGTCGATACTACGCTGAATTTATTCAAATCTATTGACTTTGTAACAAACGAAGACAAAGTCACCAACTATCCATCTGAATTTTTAAACTCCGTGGATGCGCCTGGCTTACCACCACACGATTTAAAACTGGAGGTTGGCTCGGTGGTCATGTATTCCCCGCCCACTTTCATATGCCCCTTTAATCATTTCCTCTACGTATAGGTTGAACAGCAACGGTGATAATGAGCAACCCTGCCTTATATCTCTTCCTAACACTGCCCATTCGGACTCCCCGTTCCCCACTCGCACCTGAGCAGTCTGAGACATGTACAGGTTGCGGATTAGCCTCCTTTCCCTCCAATCTATTTCTATTTTCCGCAATATAATCAATTTTTTTCCCAATTTACTCTATCAAACGCTTTTTTGAAATCTACGAAACAGGCAAATACGTCCTGATTGTATTCTATATTCCTCTCGATTAATAATCTCATTACTGCAATGGCATCACGCGTACTTCTCCCCTTCCTAAACCTGAATTGGTCAACCCGAAAGTAATCATTTGCCCTTCTCTCTATCCTTTTGTTTATGATCCTGAGAACAACTTTAGCTGCGTGGGATATCAAACTTATCGTCCTGTAGTCCTCACATGATGTAGCCTTTACCTTTGTCGGAATAGGAATTAAAACTGATCTCACAAAGTCTTCCGGCCAGATTCCTTCCTCATAGATACTACGAATCAGCCCATATAGCCTCTTCCTCCCACATTTTCCTATACATTTCAGTAGTTCCGCTGGAATGTTATCTTACATTTAAATGAAAATAAATAAGGCTCCACGGCCTTATTTAGTTTCATCTCCCTTAATGCCCTTTCTATCTCATCGTCGAGTATGCCTGGGCCTAAGCTATCTCCCTCTATGTCATGTTCCTTTTCTATGCCTAATATTGTTGGTCTAAGTTTTTTACTATAAAATTCTTCTATATATAGTATTCCTTCCATCTCTGTTGGATCTTTTCCTTGTCAACTATTATATTACCCGTCAAATCTCTAACTGTTAGAATAGATCCTCCTTTCTTACTTCCCGGTAAAGATTTAACTTTGCGGTACAGCAAACCAATTTTACCCTTCCTCTGCAAACTTTCCATACCCTCACACTGCGTCTTCCACTATGATTATTTTGCTTTATTTGTTGCCCGCCTCACTTTATTGTTTAACTCTTTGTACTTCATTTTGACTATTTCTTTGTTTACATTCTTCCATTTTCTCCTCTCATCTATCTTTGTAATTATCTCATCGGTGATATATATATATATATATATATATATATATATATATATATATATATATATATATATATATATATATATGTATATATATATATGTATATGTATATATATATGTATATATATATACCTGTATATATATATATATACAGGGTTCGTCCGGAAAATAAGTGTACTGAGCTCAGGAAAAAAACTTTATTACACTTTTACATATCTTAAGCTAATATTCCTCAAAATAGGACCCTTGTGAGTCGATACACTTGTTCCAGCGGCGTTCCCATTCCTGGAACGCTCCCGCGAAGGCATCATTGGGGAACCTCTCGAAGACACGTCGTCACGGCCTCTTTGACGGTGTCCAAAGTCCCGTATCGCGTTCCTTTCAAACTCCTCTTTATCTTCGGGAACAGAAAGAAGTCCGGTGGTGCCAAGTCCGGGCTGTAGGGCGGGTGCGGCAGCGTTGCCACGCCGTGCTTGGCCAAGAAGTCCGACACGACAAGCGCGGTGTGAGACGGCGCATTGTCGTGATGCAGCCGCCAGATGTTTTTGATCGCTGGCCGGACGCGGGCGACTCGTTTTCGAAGATTACACTGCTCTGCTATCATCCGAACACTAAGACGACGATCAGAGTTCAGTACATCGCGAACTTTTCGCACATTTTCGTCGGTGAGTGTCGTTGATGGGCGTCCAGGCCGTGGTTCGTCGTCGACCTCTTCTCTGCCCTCCACGAACATCTTGTGCCACCGAAAGATCATGTTTCTGGACATGGCTGACTCCCCGTAAGCCTGGTTAATCATACCGACAGTTTCGGTAGACGATTTCCCAAGCTTTACCGCAAATTTGATGGAATAACGCTGCTCCAAAAACTTCGGCATCGCGTTCCGTGACGTGGGTCGAGCGTGGAGGTTCGCGTTAACAGAGTTCCTCACTACACCACAGCTCAGAGCCGACTGCCTTTTTCAGCGTCGCTTGCCAACATACCCCCCTCCAATCGCAGCCCGTCAGAGCGGTGCTGGGCGCGCCTGGAGCGGCGGGAAAAAATCAGTACACTTATTTTCCGGACGAACCCTGTATATACATATTCTACACACATACATTTGTCCTATATACGTGTCTCTTGGTCTTCCTCGTGGAATCTTCCCTTCTATTTTTCTTTTTATTAGATTCTTAATCGATCAATTCTGCCTCAATATGTGTCCAATCCATCTATTTCTTCTTTGTCATAGAGTTCTCCATATGGTCTCATCCTCTTCTGCTCTTCTATATACTTCCTCGTTCTTTACTTTGTCTGTCCATTTAATCTTCAGCATTCTCCTCCAGCACCATGTTTCGAGGGCTTCTATTCTTCGCTGGTTCACTTTTCCAATGTCCCATGTCTCGGAACCATAGAGCGTCATACTCCACACGAAAGTCTTGACGAATAGCTTCTTTGTTTCCAGCCTTAGCTTCTTTGAACGGAGTAATTGACTCTTCTTCATGAATGTATTCTTAGCTTGGCCTATTCTTCGCTTGATCTCGGTCGAACTTCTTCCATTCCATGTTATGCTGCTGTTTTATAAATACATATAACATACAAATAACCGACCTGTATGTGTAACTTCGTACCCGAGGATTACGCCTATGCGTTGAAGCTATTTGTACCGAATAAAAATTTTTGTGGTAAGATACATTGATTTTTTTAAGTCAGAGTTACTTTACTTTTTAATTCTATAGTTTCTATACTTAGGGCCTTTTCGAGTTGCTAACAAATCAAGAATATTATTGCCCCAAGTAGTTGAAGTGACATGTTGATGCATGAAAATCAACGGAAATGAATATGAAAGCTACACTCAAGTGTATTTGTCTTTATTCCCTGTTATAAAACTGTATGCACTCCAATTGATGGGTGAGACATTCCGGTATTCCCCGATTATTATGTCTCGATCCTTGTTTTTGGTTGAGATACTTTGATTTGCTTGTCTAGTTCTAGTAGCGAATGAACTCTATCGTCCGGTAACCTGTAAAATACGCACACAGAGAATTTTATGGATTGAGGTCCTTAAATTGGACGCCAAATATTTTTCAAACGATTATCTGGAATAATCTCAGTCCTGCTAACGCAATTGCTCCAGAATGCCACCCCCCCCCCCCCCCCCGATTTTTACTCTCTAATTTCTGTGAATGGAAAAAGATTTTGAGAATATTTCACTGTCGTTGATTTCAGTGAATAACAGGTTTTCAGTTCCAATAGTCATGTAGTAGTAGCAACCTGCGCTTTGAAGAAAGTGATGATATTCAGCAATTTTATTTTTTTTCGGCAGTTAACTACTCATAAACATGCTGTTTCCTTGACATTATGGTTGCTTGAACATTTAACGGGGAACTTGTTCTTGTTATTATGGAATCCGTTACAAAACTTTCCATTCTAAATAGTACGATTCACGTTAATTAACCTCTCGTATGCATCTCCAGCACTTACTGCCAACTCATTTAAAGTTCAGTAATATGGTAACGTGGCCCAAAGAGACCCACTGTTTGAAGTACAGACTGGCTTATACTCTAATTTAATAAACCGAATTCGTGCTCAAATAAGCTACCCACTACACATCAGGCGGCCTCGAACATCTCATAGCGGTTCAGAGGGTTCCTACGCCATTGGATTGCTGGCTGAAGGTCAACAAAGGAGGCTCCTTGCAGAAATGACGCAACCTCTGATTTATGTCTTCCACTCTGCTCTAAACCAGACGTCAATGACTTCCTCTTCTCGACTCACATGCGTAAAACTTGATCGTATTCCACCTTCTCAGTTCAACTTATTTTATTCATTCATTTTCATAACCACTTCTATGCTCAGTGTCTTGCCTCAAGGAACAGGTTCAGATTCATAAAGCTAAATCGTTTATCGTGAATTTTGTGAAGGAAAAAAATAATTCAATCTATTGTTTTTTGATAGTTTTCTCACCATTGTCCGTTTTGACTAAGTGGTGTGTAAATAGGATTGCCGTCGTCATGATCAAACTTGTGCAATTCGATCGAAAAATTTGCACTCTGTTCAATCCAGCTCAAAGTAATTAAAACACTAAAAATAATTAGTATTTCAATATTAAAATCTTTTGTAAATGATCTAAATTTTTATGCTCCGCAAATTATTCAGATTAGTTGCAGTAATCATCCGAAGCTATATGTATATACGAGGGCTGTCAAGAAATGCATTGAGAGTGTGCAGACTGTGTTCCTTCTGAGTTGTTAATAATTTCTGTACGATCTCATGCCGTCTGATAATCCTATTCTCGTCCTTCCTTTGCCCCACCACTCTTATGCTGGTGAAGTATTTGGGGAGTGAAACTCCTGATGCGATTCCTCTCGATCAAATATTTCCTGAACAGAGAGGTTGAATAAGAGTTAGCATGTTACTTAATTCTCGCCTTGAAATTTCTCTCTGCTGGTCCTATATCAACTGCATTGCAACATTGCAATTTAATGGAGAGAATGAGAGTGATGGAAAGAATATTTAGCGGATCAATGCGATTAAGATGATTGGCCGTTAATTTTAGACATAGACAGAGAATATGACTTGAATGAAGATAGTTTATAACTAGACATACATAATTTATTTGAAGGAATGTTATTTCAAATAAGGTAAAAATTGGTAGTCAAAGGGTGCCAAGTCCGGACTAGAGGGTGGGTGGGTGATGATGTACTTAAACAGAATTGCAATGAATGATCTTACGTCTTACTATATTTTATTAATTTCAATTTTCGTCTGATATATTTATTTCTAAAGTTTATGTATCTTTTGTGAAATAATCGCACATTTTGACGGAGTGTCTGAATGTGTGGTGGCTGTGATTGAAATAGCAGGTAGCGCATGTACATCTAGGTACGGCATGTTATTTTTAAAAAATATTGACGAAAAGGAGAAACAAACTGATGCTTTTTCTCTTCGAGAATTTTCCTTTATTAATTTAAGTAGATAAAATTGGCAGTTAAATGAACCGTGATCAATTGACTTCTAAGTATAATAAGCCACAGCATCTTTGGAACGCTTTTACCGCTAGTTGAATAATTAGTGGAAGATAAAATGATTCCCTATATGTTTTTAATCGAACCTGAAGTATTTCTGACCCGTGTCATCATTAAATGTAATCTAAATTTTAAAGGTAGGTTTTTAGATGGTATCAATTTACGACTACTCTCGTACTGTTACGAATTAATTATCGTAGGACTTTCTCTTTTTTGACCGAAAAAATTTTCTTCTGAGCTTTTAATTATTTCTGCACGATTTCATGCGTTTTAATAATCCTATTCTCGTTCTTCCTTTGCCCGGCCAAACTAAAATTCTCTCTACTATAATAGCCATTAATATCCCGCTATCTTTAAATACTATATATCCCCCATCTTTCTGCCTCCTCGAATTTCCGCAACTTCCTCTCTTTTCCCCCATATTTTAAACTTCGTCGTTAGTCTTTCGTTCCGTCCAACTTTATATATCCATTTTTCTCCATAACTACCTCTCAAAACCCCTAATCTAAGCTTACCTTCTTGCCTTTAAGACGATGTATTGATCCATACTAAGTAGACTTTGAAAGCAACTGATATTCGCTGATTGGTTGGTAACTTTTTTACCTTTTTATTTAGTATCAGAACCTTACTCCTAACTACGCTATTTCCTCTAAAACAGTTTCCCTCATGATGTTTTTACTTCAAAGTCATTTTTCGTCCAAAATATTACGCCAGTTACGTTAACTGTACCACCTGGTATAATTTAATTCGTTCCATTTCATTGTTACCCTTGGCCGTTTTGTTTTTGACAATGTCATTTTCTCAGTTTTCCCAGGATTAATCATTTCATACTTTTGGTATTTTACTGTAAAGCACTGCAATTTCTTGAGTGTCTACTGATTGATCATCTGCAAACCTAAAGGTACGATTTCACTGCCGCTCAAACTCCACGCCTCTCACAACATTTCCTCAACTTATTTGCCAAATAACGTTTACAATAACGGAGAGCAGTATAATTTTCTCCCTTGTTTATCGCAGCCAACGCTGATTATCCTTCTGCTGCCCAACATACGTATACACCAGGAGTACAAAATCTACGATATGCAACAACTGATGTTTATATTTTTAATTACAAAATATTCGATATTTCACATTATCCTACACCTACATCTATATCTACATACTACCCCGCAATCTGTCGCCAGAATGTATGGTAGTGTGTGTTTGGTCACCAGTCATTCTAATTTCTCTCGACTGCTTCCACATGCACAGGGCTCCCTGCGATCTGCCGAAAAGACGCGTGGAAGAGGGTGACTGCACACCATTCATAAATTATCTGTTATGCACAATACGAGTATGATATTACGGTTAGTAACTACTCGAATACCTACACAGAAAAGGCAAAAGAAGATAACCATAAAAAAAGAACTCACATGCAAAGAAGTCACTAATTACCTGTTGGCATGCTACTCTTGCATGTTGAACTATTCACAAATACGTACATTAGGTTGTAACGTTTATCTACACGACACCCCGCCACGGCCTAAGGGCGCATGGCGGAGGGCGTTAAGATGCCAGCCACGGGGGGAGTGGGGAGTGAAATGTGACTTGTTGCTCTTGGCTGTTTTCGTCTGTTCTTTCCCATTTATATCTTAGTGTTTCGCCCTTGTGTTGTTGTCGCGAACAGTGCGCGGGAATTTCAAAAATTACGAATCCATCCGTCCGGCAGTCTACTTCTCTTCTTTTGTGACTATTGTCTTTCTGCTGATGTGTTTGGTGGACTGAATGAATAAATCTTCTGTGTCAAATGCAAAACCGTTTCGATTTTATTTCAAAAAATTCGTTTCTTGCCTCATATTTCAATAATTTTGGCATTAGGTTAATTAAAATTTTCTGTTTCTTCATTACTTCATGCGCCTCTGATGCATTAAAATCTATCCGTTGTGTGCAGTAATTCATTTAACGCAACGAATTTGCCTAATGGCGGAAAATATCTGTTGTGCGGCCCGTCGATATTCAAAAGTCGTACATCACAGATGTCAAGGTGTGCGATATGTCGCCAGTGCCACCAAGTTTAATCTTATGATATCTTATCCGCAGCACTTTCATCAAGATTGTGCTATAGTCTATCGAACGCCTTCTTGAAATCAACGAAAGAGAACAAAACACGCTGATTATAAGCTACATTTATTCTATCAATTTTCTCATTAAATCATTAGTTTCACCCCAACACCTTTTCAAATGCCAACAGGTCTTTGCTTAAACGGTTTTCTCTCTTAGGAAACCCACTATTGATGATCACTAGTACTGCTTTTCCAGATTTTGAAAATTTTACGCATTGAATAGCCTATTACTTCTTTTTTTAACATATGGTTAGTAATTATGCAGATAAAGTATCTCTTCCGACTTTGTTTTTCAACTTCATTTTTTTTGTTTTTGTTCATCATTCCTGAAGCCGTTCTCTTCGTCCACGTCAACTTTGCTTTTTATATCTATACTATTCGGCCTTGTCTCTTGGCAATATTTTATAAGAGAAGACTTCTACATTTAAAGTTAATCGATTAAATTAGCATAATTATTACTAAAAGCATGATCCATATACATTTCTATCTAAATTTTTTTCCAAACTAATATCATGTTCTGCCTTAGCGCGACTTAATGAAAATGTTCGTTTTCTATATTTGCATTGTCACTTCGTTGTAAACCTTTTATGTCGTCCGGATAGAGAAGCCTCACCTGTTATAATTAATCCAAATATTTAAATACAACTGTTCACCATATTTTTGCACGACATTCGTTGGCGGCGTTTCGATTGGAGCTATGATCCCCTATGAAAGCTATTTCTGTCCCACTTGTCATATATTCTAATATAAAGGTGGTTTACTTATTCATTTCAATTCCAAGTATAAAGTGCATCTCGAAATAATCCATCCCACTCTCTGCATACTACGGATACACATATGTTCAAGCTATTTCCATTGTTATTTTAGAAAAAATGTATTAATTATTGGCGTGTAGAAAATGAATGCACATATTGGAGCATTTACTACGACGATTGTGAGATAGTAGGTAAGCGGTCACCGGATAGTATCTCAAAAGGCAGGCAAAAAAAAAAGTAAAAACATGTTTGAACCGTGATAACCAGCTGAAAAAATATTATGCAAAACATCACGATTTATAAGTTTTGTTCAAGATGAATTGCCCTTCATTTTGCAAATCAAAAAATATCTATGCCGTTCTCTGTTATGATACTGCGAAATGCTTTTTTTTGCCTTGCAACGGAGCTGAAGTTCAAAATATACTCTTTGGACGCCCTTTTGGTGTGGGGAGAAATGATATTACAGATCCACAGGTGGCGGCAAAATAAAACTCGCTCTATCCAATTGGGAAATCAGAGCATGAATGCAGCAGTATTTGTTGGCGGTGCGCGCATTTGAATTTCTCCATGACCTAAATAAGATTTGATTCCATGACATTTAGACTATCTTTTGAATACTAAATCAATCAAATTGCCATGACTTCTTGACGTTTTAGATGAAAATACTCAAATAAATTGAGTCTTTAAACTGAAGTAATCGCATTCAGAACCCAGCAGAAAAATCAGATTAAGATATTTTGGCCAGAGATGTACTCAGCGCATGGCACTACAAGGGAAGTCGTTCTCGTGTTTAAAATGATTCCGTTTTTCCTATGATTTCGTATGGATTACAGTGAAATGAGTCATGAAACACGATATCACACACGCGCGCGCACACACACACACACACACACACACACACACACACACACACACACACACACACACACATATATATATATATATATATATATATATATATATATATATATATATATATATATATATATATATATATATATATTTGGCTCGGCGGCTCGGTCGTCGTCTTCAGAAGACGACGGCCGAGCCGTCGAAACGTCAAATAACATATTGCTAGTGTTCTTTCTTTGTCTCTATGGTCTAAAAATCTACATGTGTTTTTATATATTTGTGCGTCGCCGAAGAATGTGATATATATATATATATATATATATATATATATATATATATATATATATATATATACATATATATATATACATATATATATATATATATATATATATATATATATATATATACATATATATATATATACATATATATATATATATATATATATATATATATATAATTATATATTATTATATTAGCAGGCTCCGTCTTTTTGCTGACGATGCGGTGATTTATGGGGACATTCGAAGTCGCGATGACAGAGTCACGTTAGCTAACGATCTAAATGCAATCCAGACTTGGTGCGATACATGGCAATTGGAATTAAATTTGAAGAAATGCGTAGTAATACATTTTTGGGAAAAGCGTAACACCCCCCCCCCCATTTAGTTACAAAGTGAAGCAGACAGAAATCGCGAGGGTAGATTCCTTTAAATACTTGGGTGTAACAATTACTCACGATCTGTCCTGGGGAAAGCACATACGGGAAATATGCGGTCCTGCTAATAAAAAATTGGGATTTGTAAAAAGAGTGATGGGTAAATGTGACGGAAAAGTGAAGGAACGATGTTTTCTTGCCCTAGTCAGGCCCCACCTAGAGTATGCTGCCAGTATATGGGATCCTCACGAGATAAATTTAATTTCGGAATTGGAACGAGTTCAGCGGAGGGGGGCTAGATTTGTCAAAAATTGTTATGACCAAGGCAGTAATGTAACTACTTTGATAGAAAATTTAGGCTGCGATTCCCTTACACAGCGGCGTTTACAATATAGATTCAACTTATTAAAAACATTTAAAAATGGGTCCTTTTCCGATGACATCAAGAACATAATACGAACCCCAACGTATTACGGGCGGAGGGATCACGAATATAAGATTAGAGATGTTGACTGCAAGACAGACAGATTTAAATGGTCATTTTTTCCAAGAACAATAAGAGACCAGAATTCTTGTAATCGAAATCCCCCAGGAGCCGGCTCGACATAATAGGTATTAACCTACAAGGTTACTTACAAGGTTACGACTGCGCATGGTTTTACGATTATATTTACATATTTTTTTTGCAGGTTCCCCTTACCTTTCCCCATCCATTTGAAAAACCCTAACCCCCTCATCCCTTACCCTTTCCTCCTGGTGCTGCACCCCCTGCCACACACCATTTTGGCGGCTTGCAGGGTATTGATGTAGATGTAGATATATATATATATATATATATGTATATATATATAACAAACTTTGAAAGCAACAAACAATATAAGAACACATAAAAAGATCACTCACACGTTATTTCTTGATCATTTCGACGAAATTATGCTCCGTCTTCATCGGCAGAAATAGAAGTAATGACTGCGCAGTTATTACTTCTATTTCTTCCGATGAAGACGCAAGATCACTTATGCAATCCTGGAAGTGATAAGAAAAAATAATGTTATTAATGGGTTGTCATTACATATTATACAATATGTTTGTTGTTGTCAGGGGCACACGGCTCTTTAGACCTTCTCCAGCGTATTTAATTTTAAATGGATAATTACAAAGTAGGGATGAAGGCTTCTCGGGTTTCGCACCAGGTCAGGTTGGGTAGCACCAACGTTTCGACAGCTAACTCCGCCATCGTCTTCAGGGTGAAGAACTTCACCCTGAAGACGATGGCGGAGTTAGCTGTCGAAACGTTGGTGCTACTCAACCTGACCTGATGCGACACCCGAGAAGCCTTCATCCACAGTATTCGCCAGGAAAGCCTCAGATCATTCTTCAATTACAAAGTAGATACCGGTTTGTATGAAAACAGCATAGGATTCCTAAACAAGCTTGTAAATGTCAATGTATAAATATATTTTCCTTATAGAAAATAGGGCATTTATTAAGCGTAAAATGGGGAACGCAAAACATTCTTACATAAGTAATATACATATGTAATACACATAACTACGACGGCGATTCGAAAAGTAAGGTCTCCTATTTTCGCGTCCGCGTCGCGAAGCCAACTGACGACTGCTTTTTGCATTTCCTCGTCTGACTTGAATTTCTGTCCTCCTAGGTGTTTTTTGAGAGCGGTAAATAAGTGGTAGTCGTTGGGGGCAACGTCCGGGCTGTAAGGAGGGTGGTTGATGATGTGATACGTGCATGTTGGTGTGGACGTGCATTGTCATGATGCAAACACACTCCTTTGGTGAGACACCTTGTGGTAACTGAGGACCTCCGACACAATATTCTGCATGGAGAAGTAGCCACTCTCTTCATTAAAGCCTTCCTCTATCTCATGAAGAGTAACTCTCCGATTATTCCGCACCTTTTCGTCAATTGGAGCCACCGTTGATTCCGGCAAACTCGGCCGCCCCGACCGCTGCTCATCGTGGAAGTTTTCCCGGCCATCAAAAAAGTCCCTGCACCACTTCCGCACGTTTTTAATGTCCATATACTTCTCACCGTACGCTTCCACTAAATTTCGATGAATTTATATCGGAGAAGCAGTCGTCAGTGTGCTTTGCGACGCGGCGGGAGAAAGGTACGACGCCGGTATTAAAACACTGCTTACAAGGAAGTGAAAAGTGATTGATTGTCAAGGCGACTATGTAAATTCTCAACTTTTCCAACAATGTACGCAAAGTTTAGAATTAATTTGATTTTTCATGAAAAAAATAGGGGATCTTACTCTTCAAATCGCCCTCGTAATACGAGTATGTTCAATGATTTTGATGGATTTGAAAAATATACGGAAAACCTTTCTAAGGTCTAGGTACCATTAAGAATTATTTTCTTCGATAACTTATAATGAGGGGGTTAAAGCGAATTAACCTAAAATAGGCGGCAGGAAATTTAGCTTCTACTCAACAATTGTCAAGAAATGAGACGGAGCTGAGTGGAAAACATTGCAACAACATTCAAAATCGGGTATTCCTGGGATTTTTATATTCCCCTTCGGTCAAGTTCTTTAAGAATAACCAATATGTTTTAGCATGTTGTCCCCACATTAACTTTTCGTTACATTAATTTTCTTTTATGCTCTCGGACCTCAAGGATATTTCCTTTTGAAATATCCTGGAGGACACAGTCTCGGAATCCAATCTTCCCACGCCTGCTTATCCTTAACTTCAGGGTTATCGCCTGTCTCTCTTATAAATTTACTCAATCGCTGCTACACCTTCCGCATTAGCATGCTTTTAGCAGATTATGTTTCATAAAAACATTCAATTCCGTTGAAACTTCTAACTTCCCTGTATGTTAAAATTTCACCGCACATTTAATGAGGTATATTAATTGTCTGATGTTGTTATGGGGTCAAATTTAGGAAATATTTTGCAGCAAAGTTAATGAATTAATCATTTGGTGTTTTGGGTTGTCTTTGTATTTCCCACATGCAGTAGACTCCACGTCGAGAATCATATCGGTAAGTATGACGTTGGGATGAAAAAAAATGGATCACGGTGGAACTTCAGGGCCCCTCCAAATAATCTGAAGATTGTTTAATGGGCACATTTTATTTTTCAACGTCAAATTAAAATAACATTTTTTCTGGACATCTAACGGTGATTACATACACAAAGGGCAGCTTTCATTTAACGTTATCCCCAACAGCTGCTGCTGGCACATAAGAGTTTTATTCAAAGCACTTTAATCAAGTTTCCATTTTCGATGCAAATTTACGTGAGGCACTTTAAAACTCGTGTTTGGCATACTGAATTCTTTCTGCAGAATTCAGGCGAGTTTGAAGGAACTAAACCCATAAAAGTTGCAATTAAAAATTTTATAGTTTTCCGGGATATTTTTCATCGCGCAAGTCTCTCATCCGAAAAAACTCCTCTGAAAGTAGATATATTGTCCGCGTATTCAAGAATTCCGTCTTACGATATAAATTACACTCCTTGTTATAAAACTTTGATATATGAGTTTAATTTATACGTTTTTCATTTAGGCAAACCGATGCAAACCGCTAGGAACGACCAGTTATTCAATCCAAGTCCTGCACAGTCGACGTAAAACAAGGCTCCCTGGCTTAAACGAAATTCCTTCCATTGAATGGGCCATGCGAAAGCCATGGCTGGAAACCTCTTTTTCCTCCCGGTATGAAAGAAGCGCCATTTCGAGACAGCGAAGTACCAGGCCTGCAGACCTAAGCGATACTACCATTGCTTCTCAGTCTCGGAAGAACGTGGAAACTTCGCGGAAGAAAAGGCACAAAAGTCGTTTATGACCTCAGGCATTCCTAAGTCTCCCAGCCGGAGTGCGGTCCAGGTATGTCTCCACGAAATATACTCTTAATATCACATTGGGAGGTCTAAAAAAATTTTTTTCAAGCACATATCTTAGGGTAAAGCAATGTTGTCAAGTATACTTTAGGCGCCGCGATGAAATGTGCGTGAAAAATGCTTGTGTAAGTTTAAGCAATATTTCCTTCTCACATCCTTTGAAGTTTGGGGCTGTAAATTCATATCCGTATGATTTTGTTTGGAAATAAAAATATTTTGTTCATTAGCGCATAAAGCGAAAGTCCTCATTTTGCGAATTTGCGCATTGAATATGGGCAGCATGTGCTTTATAGCCACTTTTGAATCCTCTTGAAATTCCGTGGTAGAACCATGGAATGGTGGAACAGTACATACAGATATAAGTGTGCGTGTATAAATTGTGAAGGTACACGCGCATCTGTATGTAAATATGTATGTATGTATATGTGTATATATATATATATACATACATATATATATATATATGTATATATATATATATATATATATATATATATATATATATATATATATATATATATATATATATATATATATATATATATATATATATTGTGAAGGAAAGTCTCACAGATGTGAATAATACGAGGGTCATCCGGAAAGTAGTACCCGTTCGTGCCGCATGAAGTGCTGACGACGCGAGTAGCCGCTGGACGAGGTCAGATAGCTTCAGTGGCTTGTCTGCCTTCTCTGAGCCAAGTTGCGTGACGCTAGCATTGCCTGTGTTGTTTCTGTGATTGTTTACAATGTTTAAAAAAATTGAGAACGCCGCCAGTTGTGAAGTGAGGGCAGTGATTAAATTCCTCAATGCAAGAAACGTTCGCCCATGTGATATTCATCGCCAATTAAAGGAGGTGTATGGAGACAATGTAATGGACGAGTCGTCTGTTCGGCGGTGGTGTCGCAACTTCAACATGGGGAGGGGGAACACACACGACGATGAGCGTTCGGGGAGACCGTCTGTCATTACAGACCAACTGGTGAGCTCAGTTGACGAATTCGTGAGGAACGATCGGCGCGTCACAATTGATGACATCTGTGAGCATTTTCCCAATGTTTCTCGAACAATTGTTCATGAAATTGTTAAACACCATCTGCATTATGCAAAAATTTGTGCAAGATGGGTCCCTCGCGTATCTCAATGAGCTGGCGGCGAAGGACTATGCAGCAGGAATACAGAAACTTGTCACACGTTATGACAAATGCCTTAATTTGCTTGGAGATTATGTTGAGAAGTAGTTTAAAGTATCCTCTTTCAAATAAAATTTTTTATGTTTGTTAATATTTACTTTTGTGTCTTTATTTCACGAACGGGTACTACTTTCCGGATGACCCTCGTAGTTTTAGCAGAGAAGCAAAATAGCGCTAGTGCAAAAAAACACATGTGAGTATAATTTGTTTGTGTTTCTCCGTTTTTATTCACTAGCGCTATCTCACTGCTCCGTTAAATTATATATATATATATATATATATATATATATATATATATATATATATATATATATATATATATATATAAATTGGAAAGATGAGTCAATATCATTGTAACATTGCTTTGGCTGTTTTAATCCAAAGCTTACTGTTGTATGTACAATATCTATTATATATATATATATATATATATATATATATATATATATGCCCCATCCCTTCATACATCCATTCCCCACTCAGAAGGTCTCTCCGTTCTCCAATACTACCTCTCCCAACGCCCTAAGCCACACATACTCAGCACTAAATTTCTCCTTAGCCTTTCCGGCTTCATCCTCACCCGTAATTCCTTCTCCTTTAACAATAAAGTCTACTTGCAGATCAAGGGTTACGCCATGGGCAGCAGGTTAAGTCCCTTCCTATGCAAACCTCTTTCATGATCTCACAGGAAAAAAATTCCTGATAAAATAATCCCTGAAACCTCAATTGTGGCTCAGATATATCGATGATATTTTTCTTCTCTGGCCACATGGTACTGATTCCCTGAAAATGTTCATTTCCAACCTCAATGCTTCGTCTTCTGCGTCCTTCAATTCTTCCGTTTCCTCCTCCCAAATCACCTTCAAAGATGTAAATGTATCATTAATAGACAAATAATTCAACACTTCTGTACATATTAAACCGACCAACAAACAAAAATATTTAAATTATAACAGTTCATCACCCCTATCACACGAAACGCATCATTCCGTATTCCCTTTCCATAAGACGACACAGAATCTGCAATCACTCCGATTTCCTTGCTAAATTGCTCTCAAATCTACACCATTCGCCCCTCCTACGAGTTTATCCTGAATCCGTCTAAAACAAAAGAATCCGAAGACATGCTTACACTCCCAAACCTTCCTCCAACGTAGAAGCCCACCCTCTTTCAATTTTTACGACATACTACCCTTGCCTAGAGTCTCTGAGATCAATCCTAATAAACCTCTACCCTAACCTCAAAAACCATAATTCCACCACCAGCCTTTTTCCCAAATGCCATTCCGTTACATTCAAACGTCAGGCGCCTCACCTTATTAGATCTCCTCAAATCAATCAATCCACTCTTTAAATCCCCGCCCCGTCCCAAAAACACTTCCATGCCCTGCAATGAACTTAGATGGAAAACATGTCATACTTTCAAAACCCGAACCCCATCCCTCTTCCACCCGCTTTTCCACATCCTCTCACCAATTCCCTACAGCTCATGTACTTTCAGCAATGTAGTTTACCTTCTGAAGTGACAAGTAAGCCCTACCTTTTATATTGGAAAGTTTACCACACCTCTCAATATTAGAATCAATAACCACCGGGCTTCATGCAAGAATTCTTCCCTGATTGGGATACTCCCAAACCCAAAGCACGCCTCCAAACACAGTACTCCCTTTGATAAATGCTTAGTCTATTCATTTTAGCATCCCTCCTACCCTCCACTCAAACACAAAACAATAGGGCTGGCGTTTATCTGGCTCCTGGATTTCTGGAATGAACCATGTATAAATATTAGACTGCAATTACCCCACTCTTCACATATTATCATCCCCCCTCCACTCCCAACATATTATTATTATTCCCTCACTTCTAAAAATTCCCCTCCCAACTCTTCCCCTCGCAGACCTTTCTCAACCTTCCCCTTTCATCCAGCGTCAGCAGCCGTTCCTGTTATAACCTTCTCCTCAGTTCCTCCTTTCTCTGCCTTGAGAAAGGTGCCACCAAAAATTCGAAAACGTATGAGTTTCTTTTCTTTTTTACGTGTTTCTGTGTTTTTTTGGTTGCTCACTATTGCTGATATATATATATATATACACACACACACACGAGGGTCATCCGGAAAGTAGTACCCGTTCGTGAAATAAAGACACAAAAGTAAATATTAACAAACATAAAAAATTTTATTTGAAAGAGGATACTTTAAACTACTTCTCAACATAATCTCCAAGCAAATTAAGGCATTTGTCATAACGTGTGACAAGTTTCTGTATTCCTGCTGCATAGTCCTTCGCCGCCAGCTCATTGAGATACGCGAGGGACCCATCTTGCACAAATTTTTGCATAATGCAGATGGTGTTTAACAATTTCATGAACAATTGTTCGAGAAACATTGGGAAAATGCTCACAGATGTCATCAATTGTGACGCGCCGATCGTTCCTCACGAATTCGTCAACTGAGCTCACCAGTTGGTCTGTAATGACAGACGGTCTCCCCGAACGCTCATCGTCGTGTGTGTTCCCCCTCCCCATGTTGAAGTTGCGACACCACCGCCGAACAGACGACTCGTCCATTACATTGTCTCCATACACCTCCTTTAATTGGCGATGAATATCACATGGGCGAACGTTTCTTGCATTGAGGAATTTAATCACTGCCCTCACTTCACAACTGGCGGCGTTCTCAATTTTTTTAAACATTGTAAACAATCACAGAAACAACACAGGCAATGCTAGCGTCACGCAACTTGGCTCAGAGAAGGCAGACAAGCCACTGAAGCTATCTGACCTCGTCCAGCGGCTACTCGCGTCGTCAGCACTTCATGCGGCACGAACGGGTACTACTTTCCGGATGACCCTCGTATATGTATATGTATATATATATATACATATATATATATATATATGAACATTCAAACACGAAATCCCGCCAAACGGCGAACAAGTACTCATTTACATCTGTTTCTACATATATATATATATATATATATATATATATATATATATATATATATATATATATATATATATATATATATATATATATGTATATGTATATATATATATATTTAGAAACAGATGTAAATGAGTACTTGTTCGCCGTTTGGCGGGATTTCGTGTTTGAATGTTCATATATATATATATACATATATATATATATATACATATATATATATATATATATGTATATATATATATATATATATGTAGAAATAGATGTAAATGAGTACTTGTTCGCCGTTTGGCGGAATTTCGTGTTTGAATGTTCATATATATATATATATATATATATATATATATATATATATATATATATATATATATATATGTGTGTGTGTGTGTGTGTGTGTGTGTGTGTGTGTGTATTTATATCCACACACAAATATCTATATCAGTGTTTTTTTATATTTGTGCGTCACCGAAGAGCGTTATATTCCGAAGATAAATAAATAAATATATATATATATAATATGTGTGTGCGCGACGCGCGAACACGCACATGTTTACTTGCAAATAAACACGCAAAATCCCTGGGTTACTCAGTTAAGGTATGAACTCAGCATTTGTGATCCCAGCATTTATACCCGGTTGTGTGTACATTAAATAAAGAGATGGAATCTTTGACTGAATTTTTTAGCTAAAATAATTGCTCTTCTTTAATAGTATTGAATTCTAAAATTTTCATGAAAATCTGCAGAGTAAAATAATAATAAATAGTCAAATAAGATAATCATTGGAATAAATGCGTTTTGTTGTAATACTTTGCTGTATGACACACCCCGCTCATATATAAGCATTCCCTTTTGGACATCCGCGTCAACCTTTCATCTCCGATATTGTCGGCAGCGGGAAAACAAATATCCGGTTGAAGGATTCGAGGAGGGAAAGGGGGTAGGGGTAAGGGTAGGAGGCATCTGAGCGAGTAAAAAAAAAAGAGTCCATATTCTATAGGTGTCGCATTACCCTTACTCCCACGTACTCGCTCACCCCAATTTCTGTCTCCCGAGGGAACCCTCCCCTTCCCATTCCGTCCGCTCTCCCGCCCGCTCCCAGGCGCTTGCTTTCATTGAGAGGAAGAAGAAAGCCCAGGCGGCCAATTGTCCGGCCGAGAGTGGAGCCGCCCACACGGCCAGCCCTCGTCCGGCGGGAGCACAAGTGAACAATATCGTGTCGCCCTCGTCGATGTTTGGGGAGGGGCAAGCCCTGTAAAAGCCTCTCCTCCTTGATGTGGTCAGTGTTGACTCTTGGGGATTGACGGCGGGGTGGAGGGGGGGTGCTCCTAACGCTTGGCCGCCCACCCCCACCCTCTCTCCCCGCTTCTCACACGTCGTCACTCCTCCACTCCGCTTCTAAAACAAGCGGATTCATGAAGGCGATACAACATAGCCGGATTCCCTCCCATTTGTCAGGAGTTCTCGGAGTTTTGGCGGCCTCGGAATGCGGAGGAAGTGTCACTCAAATGGACAGCGATGAGTTCCGTCACTCGACATCTCAGCTGAGGGGAAAAATGTGCGCGGGCCTACAAGAAAAAAAAATATATCCCCTCTTTAGTTATTGCTCCAGCGAAGATATGTTGGGTAAAAGTGCGAAAGCAATATTGTAGCACCGTTTCTGATCGCGGATCTTTCATCATTTCCGAACAAATAAAAAAATGAGAATGGATTAAAATAAAGTCATGCTCAGGTTTATGAATACGGCGAAATGATTTTAAATTTATCTCTAAATTTGGTCCAATGGGAGAATAGCTGTGTCAAAATCTTAAGAAAGTTATCGATTGCAGAACGTAGCATTTCAGTGGCGTACAGTTTAAACGATGACACCTTTCGTTTTCTGCTAAGCAGTGATTAATTGCTCCAGGAAAATGGGATTTACGACCAGTTTGCTTGACAATCAACTTCCCTCAACTTCTCATTAATGTCTCGACCACCGATGATTTAACATGAGTTGAGGATGATTCCCTAATTGACGACGTAAAAGCCAGGCGATTTGTATTGTCCATCAAGTAATTTTTTTCATTTTATCCTCGAGCATTGAGCGTTAGGTTATCTCAGGTATTTAAACATTCCTCCAAAGCTTTCTCTTGCTTCATAACAAGTATGCAACTTTCCGTTGTATTTTTTTTGCATCCGGAATCTCTGCGCTAAGTTCCAAATGCATTTGACGCATTCCTGATGAGTTTAAAAACGAATTAAAAACTCTCTCCTTATTTTTTTCCAATACAATATTTCCCCATTAATTACTTCGCGAACCTATTTTCTTCAATGCAATACCGCAAACATATCTAATATGGCTTATCCGTTTGAGATCCGACATCCCTGTGACTCCCCAAGTTTTTATTTGGCTCGCATTCTTAGACCTGCCACTTTGACTATGTAAGTGGACAATGAAAACATATGTTATTTTTAAGAAGTATTAATGATGTTAAAATTTCACTTTAGGGGGTGGTGGCGACTTCTAATTTGATGAAATTTGTTTCAAAGTATTAAAATGTTTACTCAATACGACAAGTTAATATTAAGCATAACGGCTAATTCCGAAAGTGTTCATAGGCCAGGTATCAGGACAGGTATCCTTGTAGTTCACCATGTGCTTAAAGCCCTAAACGTGGTGTAAAATGACACATCAGGTTAGGAGTGACGTTCCTTCACCTGTGTTTTTCCCAGATCACACAACTTCGGGCAAGCTGAGGGTGCCAAGAGACCCCACCCGAAGTGGGCCCTGAGTCTTCCGGTCAATATTCAAACGCTCTACCTGACATGCAACCGAGCAATCTTATCATAAGTCCCTCGTAATAATGGTGAAAATTGAAGATCGAATGATGCAAGAATATTGGCCATAACTGGGAATGATAATGGAAATTTTTAAAAGGTATCGTATCAATTTGTCATAGAAAATGTTAAAAAGATCTTTAAGTCGAAAAGTGAAATCTCATGCTCTTTTAAAAGTTAATAAAATTGACTTTGAATGAAATTATATCCGTGCACCCATTCCGCTCAATAATTTTTCACGCGAACTTCACGAATAATCGCTCC
Source organism: Hetaerina americana (assembly GCF_022747635.1). Classification (NCBI taxonomy): domain Eukaryota; kingdom Metazoa; phylum Arthropoda; class Insecta; order Odonata; family Calopterygidae; genus Hetaerina; species Hetaerina americana. The sequence goes on from NW_027286763.1 coordinate 42,794,622, forward strand.
CCTCCTCTCCACCGCAGTTCTCTCGGGAACGGGCGCAATCTCGAGAGAATTTTTCCGTTCGAGCAACTTGAGGAGAGGACTTTTCCCGGGGCACATCGAGAGCACCCCTTTGTAAATCGCCCATCCGTCCGGAGAATTTTGCATTCGCCCCTCAAAGCGACCACTCACGCCTGCCTCCTTAAAATTATTCGGCTACGCCGAAGGGAACAACGCATATCTTGGAGGAGCTGTTGGAGTACTGAAATTATAAATAAGGAAAAAAAACATACACACGCATTAAAGTTACATACAAGTTGATGAGAAGACAAAAGCGCGTGCCTTCGTGCCTCGACTCTCTCTCCAATCCCCATCTTCCCTCCTTCCCCCTCCCTCTCTCCACCCCCTTCTCTCTCCCCCCCTCCGACCTCGAACTTTCTGAAACTGCTCATCGTGGCCGGGGGCTCCGGGTAGGTTACATGTGCTCCGTATGCTTTACAAGTTAATAACCCTTTGCCTCTCTCAACCTGTCCCATCCCACCACCAAATAACCCAACCCAACGATACATTCTCCTTCCTTCGCCCCACCCCTCCTTCCCCTTCTCCACCTCTGACCCCCATCCCCAGCGCTCACCGCAGGCGTTCCTCTCCCCACCCCCATGACGCCGTCCCATCCCCTTCCCAGACTACAGGCCCGCCCCTTCTTTGGGAAAATCCCCGCTGGCTCTAGGCAGACGAGGAGGTAGCAGGCATCATCGTGTGCGACGCTATCCTTTACTTCCGTGGACGTCTTACGTGTTCAGCTATTGACTTTTAAAAGCTTATCAAACGAAAACAGAAGAGGGGAGGAGGGTTGGAGGAGAGGGATATACTAAATAAGACTGGTGCGAAATTAGTTTTCGTGTTTACGCTCCGTTTCTCCGCTAGTTTATCTGGACGAAATTATTTTGAATCGCCGTGTAATATAGGCCGTTATTTACGCGACAGAACGAAGTGGGAGTCCCCCTCCCACTCGCTCTATGACGTAAATAAGTTTACGATTTTAAGTCAGTCTTTCCACATATACTCGAGAAGTACCTTCATGAATTTGATAGCGCCATGCACATATATTTTTTTATCACTAATTTATTACCCGTCACGGAAAATTACTCCGTTTATTGCCTCAAAATTATTTCTCGATGAATATTCAGCTTAGATCGATGCGATTTCAATGAAGTCATTTCCGAATAATAATTTATGACTTGAATAATTACATGTCGTGAGACGTAAATAATTCATTAATGGGGTGCATTTACTGAGGCGTAATTTGTTCTTACATCTCGATTTATTTGCCGGCCATGCCCCTCTCGAGAACCCGGCAAGGTAAGTTTTTTTTCTTCACGCCATAAGAAGCTATATCATTCCATGTCCGTAAACCTTGTGGGTGCTTTGTCACTCCAGTCGACGTTGCGGTTTCTACGCATATATTAATTACTGCAATCATCTTTGTGTTTCAGCTACGGGAGCTAATCTTACGCAACTCTACTCCCAAGGTTTATCAATCGAACGGCGGAAAGAAAGTGTCGCAACGCAACCTCCGACTATGTCTGTCTCTCCTACCACTCCCCCCCCCCGGCCACCTCTCCCTGCCTCTCCCCGTCGTTCTCTTTCTCCTCCACTGTCTCAACTCTCGGAATTAATTTCAGTGGCGCCTCAAATGAAAAGCCAACCGGGTCCTTTGCTTAATTAAAATCCGAATCCTGGAGACGTTGCCTTCAATCATAAGGGCATGAAAGGAACGGGGTTTGAGAGTGGGGCAGGGTAAGTGGGGACGGGAGGGTTGGTTATGTCGTGCGGGGGAGTTATAGCGGGGTTTCGCGGAGGAGGAGAGGGTGACGGTAGGGAAGGAGGATGGGGGTAAGGAGCGAGTGTCACTCTCTCTCTCGCTGTGGGACAAGACGGCGGATCCGAGAAGGCCGGGGGACAAGCGTGAAGGGGTGACAGTAAAAGTAGGGGTGGAGGAGGAATACGGGGTGAGGACCATCTCCTTCGCGTGTCTCACCATCTGTTGTGAAATCTAGGCTTAGGTATTCATCGGGCGAGATTCTTTGTTTCGCGGGGGAAATGAATGGTAATTCGACGTGCGGTGGCGGAAACGGGTAGGCAAGAGGGCGATGCAACTGTATTACCTAAACTCTTGAGAGGATCGGATGGTTAACTGCAATATGATATAATATTTACCATTCAATCTGTCATATGAGAGAGGGAGAGTGGGCCTGTCGGTGTTGATTCGGACGGGTGAGTCAATGGAAAAAAGGGACATAGGTGAGAGGAATGCCGTGGAATCAACTGAAGTGATTTCTCACGTCGAGCATTTTGGAACGTCACTGCTCTCTCACGCCGCTTGACGATGGCTGCTCCGACAAAAGCGGATCTGATCGAGGTGAATTGCCCTGCGCGAACGCCGCCGGTAGGCAGTTATAAGCAGACTTCGAAAGAATCGGAGAGTGGCAATATTTTTTCACCCGCATTGTGGACTGGAGGAGGTACCATTCAAAACAGGCGCAAAAGCAATCGACTCGGTTTGAGTTTCTTTTTGCATATTGCGCCACCAATCTCAGCGAGGAGTGTTTTTATTACTGCCGTCATGTCGGCAACCCGGAAGACAAATGCTAGGTTGCGATAAATTCGTCCCTGGAAACATCCTTTGGCATTCCCCCCATGATGACGGGCTATATTCGATCCAACACGCCGCAGTTGTCTTTTTCAAGCAAAAACCTGGCGCGCGGAAATATGTTGCGTGGATTCATTGGAAATCAAGGTGATATCGCGCTCCGTATTGTAAATTAGTGCTCTTGTAGAAAGTTTTATCTACAAAATTTCACTTAATGGCTTATGTTTCTCTCGGAAACATGGAAAATGCATTCAAACTATTACATTTATAATATTATGTGTACATCAATCGATTTATCTAAAGTCTAATGCATAAATTTACCTCCTTCCCAATTAAATACCTTTTTTTATATTATCTCCGTCGCTTCGCCAAAGTTTTTCTTGTTTATTCATTCTAAAATGTCAATGCTTATTGCAGCGGATTGACCACAATATCAATGCCGCGTAAATGTCAAAGATACAGTAGTTTTTCGTTTGTGGATAAGAATGTTTGTGTTACGTCAATGCAGCTAATTATTAAAAATATTGAGGAGCTCATGTATGACTCTCATTCTTCACGAACTATTGATTATTATTTTCCACTTCAGACTACGACTGCCGCTAACTCTAGAAGTACGTACAAGTATTTTTTTGAAGAAATTTTCATATTGCCTTTCCATGGAACAAGTTGAACGTCTGCGAGTTGTTCGCAAAGAGATTCTTTGGTACTTGATTATTTCGTTCAGTAGGACTGCTATGTGTATAGGAACAAATTGTAAATTAACTTCCTCATCGCCACACTTTGTGGAGGTTTTGCAAGTCAACATGAATTTCTGGGACTGCCAAGTTCATCGGGAGTATTGTATTATCACGAATTCATTAATGCGAACTCCGAGTTTATTCTAAAATATTGTACATAATGTGTGTGTGATGTTTCGAGGTAGTTTTCTTTGAGAAAAGGTACTTTGTATATGAGAAGCAACCTACGCATCTTGAATTGCGGTCAGAATCATGCTCAACTTTTTTTATTTCAGGAGAAAAACATTTATATTCTATCCACTGCTACCATAAAAATCGTTAACAAGCATGAATAAACCGGTCATGTAACTTTTTTCTGTTTTTTTCGTGCAATGGGATGATACCCGACGTTCCTTGATCACTTCTGGTCACTTATTCAAGGGGACGATTTAAGATTTTCGATAGCCGACTTGAAAAGGTGATCGGTAATAGTCGCAAAATGTTGTCTAACTTTCCACGTTACGCAGTAAACCCCGAGAAAGGATCAATGAAATCAATATGAACTGCAAAATCGATAACAAAGGATTATGAATTAAAATTTATTTTTTAAATCAATTTTTCCAACATCGCTTCCTCTGTTGTGTGTACTTTTTTGTTAGACCACCCGAAAAAAACTCTTACTAAAACGGAGTTTCTGTTATGTTTTGTTTTATATTACTTTGAGAGTTTATTCCCGTCTGTAATTCTGTCTCATAACGGAAATAAAAACCTTGATACTGTAAACCTGAAAACTAAACACTTTTTTTTATCTATTTCCATGGCAAAGAGCCTAAGACGATTATCATATCTTAAATGGCTGGTTACTCCTTTGTGTACTAAAATTTCTGCCGTTTGGAAATTGTAAAGCTCAAATATTGACTAAGGCATTTCCACACGTATGTTAGTTTTTACCTTAAATTCGCACACATTTCTTTTTTGTAGATATTTCACCCTGGATCTTCTCCTTAAAATTGGATATACAACTGCAGCAAGGATTTAATCTGATCTCTGTTCTTAAAGCTTTAGGTCCTACCTTCGTCTCTCCTATGGTGCAGAAATTAGCATTTATGATAACTATAAAATATATCGACAGTTAGTGGTTAAGTAGTTCTGACTTGATGACACCAGCTGCATGGCTGGAGAAACTGTTGTCACCAAGGGACATCCTGACGTGGAGGAACGCCCGAAAGTCTTAAATATTGTGAATAAACCCCGTGGAAACCTTTTCTTGTTCTTACTATTTCATATCGACAGTTTATTTAATGAGAATTTCGAATATAAGATGCTTGATAAAGATGATATATTTATTGGAAATGGACTTTTTTCGTGGATAATCTATATAATATAATGAATATAAATGACGTTTTACGCCCGATATCCAATGATCTGTAAGTATATTCATATGCTGGACTGAAAAGATTGCCTACAAGTTTACTAGAATCGAGGATGCTATCCACTTTTAAAAAATATATCAAAATAAAGTATATAATCTTTCACTCTGATTTTCAGTAATTATATCAATAATACTTTAAACAAATACGCATTCCATTTGTAAAATCGCGCGTCTAACCAATTTCTGAAGTGATATTTTACTTTTAGGAACTAATTTGTCATTTTGCAGTGAAATTCATCTTTCAGATAATTAAGATTGATTGGTTGAAGCCTGACAAATTACTTTTGTTTATTTTCCAAGGAATAATTGAGTCACTTCTCTTTCTTAAATTAAGAAGCCTTTGAAGAAATATCCCAACCTAATTTCGTCACCACTAATTACTAGGATTACTTGGATGATTTATAGAGCTTCTGCGTCAAATTTAGAGCATTAATGATTTCACTTATGGCTCAACATTATTTTGAACACAGCTTATTAGCATTTACAGAAAAAATTAGATAGTACAGGAGAGAGGGTTTTAGGCATAGATTCAAGGAAGGTAAAATAGTGAATGTGGGTCGTTTTGATTGGCGAGTTGAAGACTGTTGTACAGGGGATAATGTGAAGCAAACGCGGTAGGGGAAGGAAAAGAATAGGCTAGTTGGATGAAGGGAGGGAGGAATTATGCGCAGTCGAAGAGACGCTTATTGTACCTCAGGGTGTCACTTATTGTTAAGTTGGGCGGAGTTTAAGAAATGTAGGAGTCTTTGTGTTCATTCAAAAATTATCCTAGCCGATGGACTACCTTTAATAACCTTCTCCCCCCGCCACACGCCCTTGCGGCGGCTTGCGGGGTATTATGTAGATGTAGATAACTATAATAATAATACCCCATCAAGGGTCGTTCTTTGTAGTACTTCCTATGTAGTTATTCCCCCTCGGCTCCATTGAGGCGGTTCAAGTGGCCACGACAAAGGCAACGTCAACAGAATTCCAGAAACCGACTTCCAGCGGGCTTTTGACGAGTGGCAGACGCGCCGAACTACGAAAGTGTATCGATGCAGGAGGAATGTATTTTGAAGATTATTAAGTAAATGTAATGATAACTGCAATACATTTTGATTTTTGAAACCAATGCCGATACCTTTTGTATGGACCCTGTATCTTCATCAGGGCATTACGTCTGACCACTTGTTTAAGGGTGTTCACTAGATTTAATCCTTCTCTTACTCTTAGTGGAATCTCTTCGTTAGCCTGTCAACCCTTATGCATATGTTATTCATATATTTATATTATATTTTAACACATATTATTGCATTTTGTTCATTTTATCACTATATTTATATCACTCTCAATCCCTTTTTTGCTCCAGAGTCACTAACATTGAGAAGTATGCTCCGGATACAAGTTTTCATTAAGTGCTCCCTGACTTCCCTGCTGAATTTTCTAAATTTAAACAAAATTTTCTTTCGGTAGAAGTCCTTATTTTTTGTGGCATTCGGTTTCATATTTCCTTCGAGATTTTTCCATCGTTGCTGACTCTGGTAAATAATGGCAATGCCTTTCCACTTTTGGTATCTTAAAATTTCCCCCAACTATTCATTAAACGCTTTGTAATTTTCCGTGCTGTTTTTATTTTTTCCGAATAATTTCGACGTCACAGCATCGTGGTGAGTGCAAAAGTACAAAACATTTCATTGCCTATGATGGATATGACACTAGTCCACAAAATTAAGCTTCAGGGAAATATTCATATTAAGTTCCCCAGTTTATAGGCATTTTAACTCCTGCATCTCTGTCACAGACAATATTGGTTCTTTCTGCTTAAATGTAAGAGTTACCGCTTCATCAACTTCTCTTAGTTAACAGTTTTCTCCTTCAGATCATCTTCGGTCTCAGAGACAAAAGTTAGGTAGACGAAAAAGTACACTTAACTGATATTTTCTCCCTGAATATCTCTTAATATATTCATTCGATTTTATTTATAGCTCCCTATATTGGGAAACATATTATGGCATACGAAACTACGAAGTGGAAAGGCGATGAGGTCCCCTATGCCAGACTTGGCTACGTACGAAATTCTTTCGCGGGCGCACAGACCGGATAAAGCCGGGATGTTTGGAAAGCATCGACTCACTTTCCAACTCGCCATTTTTCTCTCGATGTGTTGGTGTCGTACCCCGCTAGACGATCACACAGTAGTAGCTAATATAAGTGGGTCGTAAAAGGCTCCGTTTGCCAGTTTAATAGCCCGTAAATTTCGAAGCTGTTTGTGGAGAATGAATTGCGGTTGCAGAAGATACGGAATGAGGAGATAGCTCGGGGGAGAGAGAGGAGCTGGAAAACATCCCAGGGAATTGGCCGCACCCATCTCCATGGAGCAAATTCTCACCCCGGGCAATAGAGGCCTCACTCCCACGCCCCGAAAAAATGAATAAGCTCAAATTTATTCTTCAAAAATTTACCATGGGCACGGAGAGATCTCTCTACGATTGTTTCAGCGGTGGAAGAAATCGCAATTTCTCCACCTACAGGTAAATGGATAGAAATGACCACGGTTCTCGATAATAATGCCACAGGCCCTCTACCCCTAGTCGCTTTATTCGGGTCCAGTGGTTACCTGGAAACGATCAGGAGAAAGTGATAAGCCAGCGAAGTTGCATCTTCTACGATGGGAAGATTCTAAGTATCTTTTTGCGTGGGAATTAGATTTTCCGCTGGGCGTTTTATTTAATGAGTAGATACCGCAATACATATTCAAGTCGAAGAAAAACCAGTGTAACCTGCTGCTTTTTATCATGGCGTTCATTGCTAAGGGGCGAGACTCAACGGTGAAAAGGACTTCTCAATATCCATTCATTATATCCTCTCGAACTATTCGATACATAATGTATCTTAGAAACAATAGTTCTTTGTTGAAGTGATTTCAATGAGCGGCTGATTTTAATAAATTTTTCCAGCGATAGAATTAAGCATTTCCTGCATGGTGAAACGTTATCTTCTTTGCTAAGGGGGCCCACACAGACTGGTGTGCGAAACTTTATGTACAAAAACTTGTAAGGAATATTGAAATGAGATCCCAGGGATAAGAACGCGCTTAACTTGTTATGGTTAGTCAATCACCTTGAAAGGCGAGAGAAATTTTTGTAAGAGCGATAAAATTAACAGCAGTGCAAAAGTTCTGCAGCGCATATTAACATTATTTCCAAAAGACCAAGGTGCCTACAATTATAATATTTGAATTTCATTCATATTTCTAGTGTTCAATTCTAAATATTTAGCTTTTTAACATTAGAAATATCTGTAAGTTAATTTTTAACGAAATTATAACAACCGACTGAAGAATAAAAATATATGATGTATAACATGAGATATCGATTTTCCTCCAGTAAATTACCGAGTTATGTCGACTAAGATATATGTGTATGCTTACCTAACTAAAACTTCTTGGTTGAATGGTTTGCTGGAGGAGCATTTCTTCCCTGCATCCTCTCTGGGAACCAAAGGATCGGATCACCTTGTGCAAACGTAGACCGACTGACTTGGATAGCTCCCCAGTCGAGCAGCCTGGAGCACCTCCCCCTATTGGAAGAAAGGCTTCCACGATTCACGTCCTTACGAATGCCCTTCACTCTGCGAGCAATCATCTCAAGGCCAGGGGGCCCATATACCTTGCGGAGATGCAGTCGTAAAATTCCGTCGAGGAGCTCGCGAAATCTTTAAAACGGGGCTACTGAGACGGGGGCTGGGAAGAAGGGAGGAAGAGGGAGAGGAAGAAAGTGCTCGACAAAGGAGGGTGTGATGGGGAAATTAAGGAGGGAGAAAAGACCGGGAGAGGGATGATTCGGGATCAAAAAGTGCAAAGAAACATGCACAAAGGCTCGGCAAACATTTACGTGTTGCGAGAAGGAGGAGCGGGGCGTGTTTTTATTTTGCGGTAGAGAAGGATGATGGAGGAGGAACGGCGGTCAGACTCTGAGGAGGCGAAAAAATAAACAGGTGTCCCATTGTGGCTGCGGGGTTTTAAAGAATAGCGCGCGGGGGGGGGCGGAAGAGGAGGATTCTCGGCGGGCGCGGTCAAAAGGAAGGGCTGCCCGTTACGGAGGCCATTGAACGGCGGATTGTGGCTCTCGACTGATCCTTAAAGCGAGGAATTGTTCGGGGGAGGAGGAGAGATCGGAGGTGTGTGGAGGGCCATAGATGCAGGAAGAGGGGAGTCCGTTCCCTGTTTCCGCCGCCCGGCCAAGACGGAATGGTTGGGCGGAATGATATTCACAGGAGTAACAAAAAGGAACGTTCCACGCTTGGGTTCGCGACTCCTCGAAACCTCTCACGCATTTTCAATGGGTTGGTTTTTATGGTGCGTCCTCGGACGTTGCGTCGTCCGCCAACGCCCCCTCCCCCCACCCCACGTGCCGACCATGTCTCGACCGTTTCGAACTCATTCAAGATGCAGGCGCAAACTATAATGGAAACGAAGCTCCAAAAGGTATGGTACGAAATTATAGATGCCAAAATTGCGGTGTGAAATCAAATTTTTCTAGGGAAAGTTACGGCACGAAAGTACGATTAAATTGCATAGTTTCCCGTGGCTGTTTCGTATCCTCTCCTACTTTTTACTTCAACCTCTGCCATCATGAAAGGGTTATATATTCGAGGTTTGGTTTATAGCAGCTCTTCAATCTTTCCCTTTCCCTGCCAATCTCCTCACTAGTCACTCATTGCTCGTTTCATCAGCATTTTCCATTATTTCTACTTTTAATTCAACTGCTTCATTCAATTTCCCGCTTCTTTGAAGTGCCCTGCCTGTCCTTTCTCTTTATCCTCTATTCAAATAATTTATTCATGCATTACTCTGTCCATCGGTCTACTCATTTTATTTCCAGTATTCTTCTGTAGCATCGCATTTCCGTCACCTCCAAATCTTTCTTCCTCCACTGCTCCAATCGTTCAAGAGTCACATCCTCAGGTAAGGAGACTTCATGCATCTTATAACTTTTAACGAGTGTCTCAATGCCATTATTACTACTAGTTAACATTATTACTGGCTTCTTCTGGTGTTAAACCTTCTAAATCCCCATTTTACTTATTATAAGCACATCCCTCTTGCTCTTTAAATCACAAGTGGCAGTGCGATTTCGCCTTTTACAATTGAAAGACGCGGAATTGACCTTGGTGAAATACAGCAGCAATTTGTTGAAAGCAGAAATATGATGGAGGTTTACAAACTGAAAACAAAAATAAGTTCAATGTATCGTGGACTATCAAAGAAAAAGCTCCTCTGAAAGAACTAAAATACCACAAAATCCTGTGGGTTTCAAGACCTTAACTATTACTACCCAGGTAAAAATTAACATTCTGCATAAAAGGGTATCTAATCCTTGTTTGTAAACTAATTGCATAGACTCAACAAATAAATATTTGCTAAAAATATGAATTTCACCTAAAAGTTTTATAATTAACAAAAGTAAAATTTTTATTGATTTTAAATAGGTGCGTTTTATAGGCTTTTCACGCGGGTTGCCTAAAAAGTACGTCTTCCACTTGCTACAGCACGTCTTTCTCAAGTCATACCTGAAGACTAACTTCTTCTTCTGCAGGCCATTTACTATGGTTTTAATATCGTTAAGGTGAGGTTGTTCTTCATCCCCTTCTCCGCAGTGGTTAGGATCCTTATTGGGTTTTCTTTCTACTCGGCAAATATAACCATGTGGCCTGCAAATCGCAACACAGCATCAATCAGGGATGAAAGTTATGGATGTAAAAAAATATCGTTCAGCGTTGTAAAAACCTGCTTTTGGCCCTTAGCATGTGGCCTTGGACTACATTTTATGATTGCCTCAACCGACATTTTAAGGTTCACATAATAATTACATCATTTTTCGGTAACTTTAATAAACGTTTTTTAAAGTTTAATTTTAAAAAGAATCCTTAGTTATATTATCTACCTACCAACGTTTTAAAATAATTCGAATACACGAAGAAATATCTATGTTTTCTATATTCTATACTTCCATTTTCCAGATGCTGCCTTCCCCGTAAATAGGATTTAAAGTAGCCTGTTATTTTAGATATTTCACCTTCTTTCCTTTCTACTACGAAAGCTACGTAAGCCGCTGGACTGAGTTTTGTTTTTCCAGGTAAAGAACCTTGGTAGTATATATAAAACCCCAAGGGGGCTTCAGTAACCAACGCAAAACAATGAGAGCGTGTTTGCCAGAGATTATGTTAGTGCGCATTTATTGATACATACGGAAAGAGGAACCTACTTCATCCATGGATTTCGAGGTATGTATGCAAACAAAAGATCAATTCAGCCAACAACCTTTCAATCAACTGACTTAATACCATGCGTGAATACATGCACAAAGGGTTACGTTTTTAGAAATCTCCTCATTTTAAATTAGTTTTCCGTATAAAGTGCACGTTGAGAAGGAGGAAAGAAGCCACTCTCGTGTTTTTTATGTCATTTTAGGTTATCATTCGTCTGCACACAGCTACTTCTCCACATAATAACCTTTGCGATAAACGTTTGTCAAATCTCTACAAAGTTTTGCGATAACGTCACGACAATCGCTCACGACTGATAAAGTAGCCACAACTCTACGGGTATCGTCTCTTTCTAGACTGACTCATGCGATTTAAAGTGAAGTTTCGTTTATTGGGCTGTGAAATGTTTTAAACTTATCTTATTATACTTACATCCTTTCGTAGAAAGTATAAGAGCCTCATTATCTCTCTTCATTTTTCATAGGTGATGTAAAGTCCATTGGCTAGGAGTTTAGGAAGTGTAGAAATTAGCTTGAATACTTCTGAGTTCATTAGGCACTATGTTTATTGCATTAAATGAGCACGAATTTTTACACTTGATAGACATTTTTTCGAGGCTAACATATACGAAAACTAAGTTCGGTTTAGAAACAGATATTTAGCAATTATGATCCTCATGTTTGGGAGTACTTTACGTGTATAATTTTTCAATAAGTACCAAGAGTTGGATTAATGCGGTGCAATTGCGTCCTCTATAATTTTACGAGTATGTTGGTTATGATGTTACAAACTATTGCCTACACGTACAGATAAAGCTACACCCTTTGCTTTCCACTTTTCCTTTTTTGATACACATCTATATTAAGACTATTTCCAAAATTCATTGAAATCCATACAAACTCCATCGATTGATCGATCGAGACCGAGATCGATCCAGCCACCTTAAGATTTTAAGCTGCGGAAATAATTATAAATCAAGCGCAGCTAAGTCGGTCTCTACGATGGGTGATCCCAGGCTGAAAGACCAAGGCACTCAATTTCCAAGTCCGATCTTGAGCAGGAATGTGGTTGAGTATTTTCAAGTTGGGTGAGATGCCCGCTATGCCAGGATGAATTTATCAAGCTCGTGCTCTCAGTTTTAGCCTGAGTTTCGCATCACATTTCAAAGTTCGTAATTGTGCAAGTAGGCGTTAACTCTGAACGCACGATAACATTAATGTCCCAGAAGACCGTCAGCATCACCTTGACCGCTGACGCTGCAACCTTGACCTTTTTTAGGGATCGAGATGGTGCGGTGGCTATCGAGCTGGCTTCCCACCCAAAGGGTTCGGGTTTGAATCCGGGTGGCATCGAATATTTTTCAGTGGTATTTCGATCCCTACTTGATGTGTTTTGGGGAGGGCACTTCGAGTGAGTACACCGTCCGTTGGATGGGACATTAAGCTGCGGACCCCGTTGGCGCATTTCGTCAAGAATAGGCTAATGCCGACGTCGGGTTTCTTTCCACCCTTCATCCTCTCCTGTCCATCCCTAATGGCGCAAATGACCTTAGCTGCCTGTCGCCTTCCCTACATACTACTACTACTTGATCTTTATCGCATAGAGCGATACCCCTCGAGACGAAATTCAAGGGAGTTTTTCTCATTCTCTGGCTAAATATCATATTCGAAAATGTCATTCAACCGCACGGTATTGTTCATCAAACCATGTCATTTACTTTTTTCACAGCACAAAATTTGCCCGTCCCTCTCATTTCCGGAGTGATCACTCGAGGTGCTCCTTGCTGGCACTAGTAAGCACAACCGCGTACTTTTTCAAATAATAACAGTTATTGTAACTGAATATACCAGCCGCAGAGCCTGGGTCCCTCGGCCATGTTTGTTGCTCTGAGGAAAACGTGAATATGGCCAATGGCCAATGATTCTTCTGAATAAGTGGTCGATGACAAGGAAAGAATATTTCATACACGTTCGTGGACCTACATTGCCTAATCTGTTGAGGAAATTCAATGAAAGTTTCGGTATACAGGTATGTTGACTTTAAATGTTTTCATCACCAGTGGAGGGCTTTTTGCATGGTGTCATTTTAACTCCTTTTCTAATATCTTAACGTTTCGAGACATCGTCAATGGCAAACTTGACTGTCTCAAACATAGCATTCCGATCCATTGTAAAATAATTAAAAAATAGACTTTATGTATAATTTAGAAATGAATTAATATTTATCCCCATGTTTTCCTCCTACCACGTTCAATTATATTTTTTTCATGTGGAATTGGGTCTTAAAAATTCAGTTATCGAGAAAACTCTACGTTCAAAACGTGTAAAGTAAACCAGCTGAAACAAAAAATAAACCCTTCAATCGTAAATTCTCCCAGATCGTAGGAGTAAAGAGCACAAGGTAAGTGACAACTTTGAGCCTGTTGATAAAACTATTCGATCGCGTTCACTGGATTCAACTAACAAAAAAGGTACAATTTTTCAAGGGGTAAAAATCATTCGCCTTGACCGGGATCCCGGTCAAGGCGAATGATATTTCACTTTGAAAAAGTTTTGCATTGTAATGCACATTACAGGATGACTCCGTGAGAATTTGCTGTTGCGACACCTCCCTCAGTTTCTTTGAACAAAAAAGTTAACTTGAAGTATCGCTCAATCCCAAATTAATGGGAACGCTAAAAAAAAAATATTTAATAAACTAAATAACAAATTAAAATTGAGATTTTTTCAATTAAAGTATTAGCTATTTCTGTCACTTTTGCTTTATAAAAACTATATACTACATCAACGTCGATTTTAAGAATTGTGTGCCTAAGTGTTTAAGCTATGAATTAAGGATGAATTTTTATACAGCTCTTTGAGTTTTTAACTATCACATAGAGTATCAATATAAACAAAGTGACATAACAAGCAATAAAAATTCATTGAATTTTATTGCATGAATTTATGAATTAGTAACAATAGGAAGCATTAATACTTTCCGCAAGCAATTGAAATTATAATGTTTTTAATTTCTTCGGATTTGATCCATTTCTGGTCGAATTTCACGTGTTTAGGGTCAATTTTTTCCTTGTGTTTAAAATAGATTTGGTATAAAATGTTTTCAGCACGTCTTTGTGAATATTTGGATGCAGGAAAAAATCGGTTCATTACTGAAAATCGATTTCCAGTGTGTATTTTATTCGATAATGAACTTTTATCATCCTTGAAAGATTTGATTATCAAAGAAAATTAGCTCTTTTATGTGGTATGAAAAAAAATTCACATTAGTATTATTCGGCATTGAGTCCGCGGGTCGTACTTCAGTAAAAATACAAATTATTCATCCACACGCCAGATTCATCAAAAATCGTTGCGATAAGAAGACGAGTGTGACAGACCTTTTTGAGGAATTAGGCAGGAAGCCGCTTGAGATGCAAAGTTAATAAGTGAGAATTAGACTTTGGGCAAGGGACAGAGTGCACAAGTATGGAACAAAGGAAATTATTATGACCCCGCTTTATTTGAGTTGGTTAGATCACAAAGATAAGATATGGAAATTACACTCCAGGACTTCGTTCTTTCCTCGGGATTTAAGGAATCATAATAGAAAGAAATCTAAGTCACAATAGAAATAGTAAAGACATTCTAGTTACAAGCGAAGACAAGAGCAAATTCTACATAGATATTTGGTACATTCTTAGGTTCATGCATGTATTTGCTTGAGTTTATGTTCAAATGGGTTTTGCATGAATAAAATACGTCTCTGTTGGTGTGAATTGGCATCATTTTTCTTTTTTTCTTGTAGGTGCTTTCATTTTAGGGGTGGTATCTTAACACCCTCTGCCCCGCACCCTTGCGGCAGCTTGCGGGGGCATTGTGTAGATACCGAATTACAAAATCGTTCATAGCTATTGAAGTATATTTTTAATCGAGCAATCACCTCATTTAATCAGAGCCGTCGCAACTGAAAATTAAATGTAAATGTTAGAATCATCAAAATGTATGTATTTCTCACCGTTAATTTTTAATAGCTCACTAGCTAAGACCCGTGAGTGATGCGTACTTTTACTGACTCCGAGACTGACTCAATGTCTTAATTGTTCCCTTTGTCCCTGGAGGTTTTGTTGTCGGTGAGCTATGTCCATTTATCCATTTATTACAAAATTTGTAAATACTATTAAAACCGAGCAAATAGATTGATTGAGGAACCCATAGGCGCAAAAAATGAAATCTTTGTAACGATCTTGCACCTTGGCTTCTTGAAATTAGATTGACATTGTTTAAATTGATGTAGAATGTGATTACTGAGGTGAATGATATTCGTGCCGTAAATGTGCGTAATGTTCAGAAGAATTATCAACCGTCAAATATGTTAACTTTGCTGGTAAAACTGGAAAGTAGTACATCAAAAGAAAATTTGTTGAAATAGAAATGAGAATTTCACTGAGGTTGAGGGTGAATTGATTCTGGAAAAATTTACGTGTGTATGAATATGCCTTGTTTCCAATTAATGATGGATTATTTCAAATCGCTAGATTCTTAAAACCTCTTTAAATTATTTCTAATTGTTGGGAAACGATTATATCGTAAAATATTTTTAACTTTTCTCGGGTAATTTGTATCATTTCGTGAAATTTTATATTTTGAAACCCTTTCTGCGTCAAACGGTACGTATGAACATAGATCAATTATTTTTTAAATCTCTAAAATAGTCACAAAATAATTTTCAGTCACACTAAAAAGCTGTAAAATATATAAATAAATTTTGATTGAGAGATAAAATTTAGGTAGAAAGAAATTTATTTGTCCTTTCCTCTAAGTTATAAGGTAGATAACATTTATATTAAGGGGATAGGATGGCCTTAGTTCTCTTAGGATTCTCAGTTTTACCGGGACTTTGGTCCCATTGA
Organism: Hetaerina americana; assembly: GCF_022747635.1. Taxonomy (NCBI): domain Eukaryota; kingdom Metazoa; phylum Arthropoda; class Insecta; order Odonata; family Calopterygidae; genus Hetaerina; species Hetaerina americana. Next base: position 42,810,539 of record NW_027286763.1, read on the forward strand.
TTAGCCCGCCGCGATTGGAACCTCATTATTTTGTTTTTAATACAAAGCAAATATGCCCATCGACCGGCTCGCCCCGCTGAAACCTTTCGCCGATCGATTAACCCTCCCTTGGGCCATGGGTTAAAGGCTGATCCCGTACAGTAACGCACAGTGTGTATCCACAGTGAAATTTTGACAGCAAAGCAATATTTGTTCCTCTTAGCGCTTCGCCTCTCGTAGATCCCTGCACCAAATTTAAGCCTTACGAATATTGATTCATTTCGGCTTTCGGTGAGTATTTAAATACTGATATCTCCAAGTATCATCAATGTGAATTGAATCCCTTGAACTCTTAATTCGAATATATAAATCCAATAAAAGGATATGCCGGAGTCACCTTGATTTAAACGGATGCATATTTTTATCAGGTTTGAATTAATAAATTAATAGGTGAATAGATTCAAGGAATGACTTTATTTCCTCTTAACTAGTGACAACCTCTTCATTCTCATTTTGAATTTAGTTTAATCTCAACTTTTGTTCCATTGCTATTGATGTTATCGAAAATCATGCTCATGGGTTAATAAGTGTCCATGTTTTTATCCCACATGCGTTTCTGGCACTCTTGACAACGTGCGTGTTTGCCAATAGCCATTGTTTATTCACCGGTCGAGTTTCAAGAGATATGTGTTAAATAGATTTTTAGAAATGGTTTATTTGGAGATATAATCGAAGAGTCATTGTGTTTCTTTGCCGAGAAGTAGAACCTCTTGTCCTCATCGAATTTTTCTCGTTCTTCCTGTTTCAGGTTATAGATAAACTACTAGATTAGTTCATATGCAGTGCACAGCTTTGGCACTCCACGACAAGCGGCGAAAATTGATTTCCGTTGCTGAGACTTGCTCTTTAACGCGGTGGATCGTCCCGCTTCTCAGTTACTGAGATGATAACTTTAAAGAGCGAAAAAGATTTGAAAAGGATTCCCCAATGAATATTAATTAATCGAAGCAAAAGATCAATAGCGTTTTATGCACACCAGCAGAAAAACGTTTAATTCAAATTTTTGCACCAAGATAGTGAACGGAAAATTGTCACTGAGATCAAGTCAAAATTTTCATACAGAAAAATTAGTGAATTGCGACATTGGGCAACAGCACTTCTCGACATTTTTTCATATCTCACTGTTGAATAGTGCTCTATCTTCTCCCTCCCTGAATTGTCCAGCAGTGAAGTAAAATTCAATTTGTTTCTAATGGATTCCATCTTGCGCATCATGAAGGCGCACGAGAAGTCATTCACATGCAAATGCCCGCATTTGAAATTTTACTCGTTCCATGCTCTATTTCTCAACTTTTCTTGGTGAAGCGAAATGTTGATTCGGAATGCATGAAAGTTTCAACCCGCGTTTACGATTCCACTGAAATCAATGGCTCCTCATCTGTGTGAATGTGGAACGGGGAGGGTTGGTGGAGAAGAAGATAAACGCTTTATTGTAAATAAAATGAAAGAAACTGCTCCTAAATATGAATTATTCCATTGAAAGGTCAACATTGGCGATATTACATATAAGAGAAAATGATTAAAAAAAAGTAAAATTTGGAAACTAGCCTTTTTTAACGGCTTCCATCGCCGCCGGCCGTACCAATAACCTAGGGGAAGTTCGGGAATCCAATTTTTTATTTATTTTTTTTTTAATTTGACTGCAGCCTCCGTATGCTCTCTCTTTGGCGCCCACCCTCATCACCGCAGCCATCCGCACAAGCGTGCCCTTCCACCTCCCCACCCGATGGACGAATCCCCGACCTATTCCCCTTCCTCCGGACCCTGATCTCCGTCGCGCATCCCGCCCTTCTGCCTCCATCGCCCTTTTGCCCTCCGGCCCCTGGTGCTTCCGGCCACTCCCCGCACATCCCTCCCCTTACCATCCCTCGACCCACATAATCCTCTGAAGCTTCCAATCTACATTCCCTCATTCGGATCAGCATTTCTTTCCGTAATGGCCGTCCTACTTCCGACCCTCGCCTTTACCCTATCCCCTCCCCCTTCAGAATCCCACCGTCACACTCTCGCGTCCATCCCTTCCGCATCCCTCTAACCCCCCCCCTCCCCTTCAGAATCCCACCCTCACACTCTCGCGTCCATCCCTTCCGCATCCCTCTAACCCCCCCCCTCTCCTTCGAGTTCTTCATCACTAACAGGGACATATACAGTCTCACGTTCCGCCCTCCCTCGTCCCTCCGAAGGGAGTGAATGTGGGGAGGAATGCTTCTCCATAATCACCGCGCCGCATCATAGACAGTCCGCGGTCGCGAAGTATCCTTTAACCTCTCGGTTGTTTCGGTGAATGTGCTGAATCTATCATGGCGAGGCGCGAACGCATTATTTTCATTACTCTCTCGCCAAGGATGCCTCGCTGGGAAATGGAGAGCTTCTAGACGGAGTCTGACCCGGCAATATATTCTTTCGCTGACACTTCATTAGGACCGCTTTCTGTGATTTTTGATTTGCTTCCTTCTATTCCGTGCCAAATTGCCTTTGGAAAAGTTGATGAAGGAATTTTAGCCGCCGAATGAACGTGTAAAATGTCCAATCGAAATCTCTGGTGCCGCATTTATTAACAACGCTTCAGCTCTTACAGTGCAGAACTTAGTAATAAGTAAATTTTTTAATTAATTCTAAAATTAGCTCCAAAATAAATTTAAAATTCCTAAAATAAATCCATTTCATGTAGAAATCTTTTAGAGGATTTGCTTTTAGTTTTGTTTCGCAAAGACTAAAACTTTTTCCCAAAATAACTGTGCGCCAGTACTGATGCTAGAATAAATTAATATGAATGTATATATATATATATATATATATATATATATATATATATATATATATATATATATATATATATATATATATATATATATATATGTGTGTGTGTGTGTGTGTGTGTGTATATATATATATATATATATGTGTGTGTGTGTGTGTGTGTGTGTGTGTGTGTGTGTGTGTGTGTGTGTGTGTGTGTGTATATATATATATATATATATATATATATAAACCATAAACACAGTAATCAACGCGAAAGTCGGTTTAGTGGGTGATGGTAGAGTTCACCCAGTACTAAGCCCTACGCGGCGTGTGAAATTCACACATTAGGGTAGGGGGGCCAGTTCCTTTCCCTGTGCCGGCTATGGTTTCCCAGGAAGAACTGGTACCCGAGAAATCACTTTAGCTTGGGTGGAGCTGCAGGTGCCTAGAGTGCCTTGCCCGGGAATCGAACCCAGGACCCTCCGGTCAGCAGTCCAACACTATCCCCTGGACTACCGCGACCCTTATATATATATATATATATATATATATATATATATATATATATATATATATATACACATATATATATATACATATATATATATATATATATACATATATATATATAACACTTTTTGAAAGTCTCACGGACGTGAATAATAATGTATAACACTTAGCACTAGTGGACGCAGACAAAAACACAGAAACACGCAAAAAAGAGACTCACTATTTTTCGAATTTTCGGTGGTCGTTACCACCTTTATCAAGGAAGAGAGGGACAGAACTGAAGGGAATACGAGGGCTGGAGAGGTGGATGGAAGGGGAAGGTGGGGAGAGAATTCCGAAGGGACGGGTTTGGAGGATCAGCGTTGGAAGGGTGGGGAAAATGTAGAAGGTGATGGGGGTTGAAGGGGGATGAAAATATAATTGAAGCAAGGTAATTAATGCCTAATATTAATTCCTGGCCAGTTCCAGGACTCCAAGAGCCAGATAAAGGATTGCTCTAATGTTTTCAGTTTCAGAGGAGGATCAGAGGGTGGGAGAGATGCTATGATGGATACACTATAGCATTTATCAAAGGGAGTGTTGCGTTCGGAGGCGTGTTTGGGGATAGGGAGCATATCAATTAAGGAAGAGTTTTTGCATGAGGCTCGGTGGTTGTTTGTTTCTGATATTGAGGGGTGTGGTGGACTGCCCAATATAATAGGCAGGGCAAAGTTGGCACTTCAGAAGGTACACTACATTGCTAGATGTGCAAGTAGAGGAGGGAATTGGTGGGAGAGAGTTAAAAAGCGGGTGGGAGAGGGATGGGATTTTGGTTTTGAAAATAGGGCATGTTTTGCATCTGGGTTTATTGCATGGCGTTGGAGTGGTTTTAGGACGGGTTGGGGATTTAAGGAGTGGATTTGTTGATTTGAGGAGATCGGATAGGTTGGCGGGGCGTTTGAAAGTAACTGAAGGGCATTTGGGAAAAAGGTTAGCGGTGGCATTATGATTTTTAGGATAGGGTAGAGGTCTTTCAGGATTGATCGTGGAGATTCTAAGCCCGGGAAGTATGTCGTGCAAATTGAGAAAGGGTGGGGTTCCGCGGTGGAGGAAGGTTTGGGAGTGTACGCATGTTTTCGGATTCTTTTGTTCAGGAGGGATTCGGGATAACCTCTTTTGAGGAGGGAACAGTGTAGACTTGAAAGGAAATAATCAAGGGAATCCACTTTGAGGGAGTACGCCGTCCGTCGGATGGGACGTTAAACTGCGGACCCCTTGGCGCCTTTCGTAAAGAGTAGGCTAATGCCGACGCCGGGTTTCTCTCCACCCTTCATCCTTTCCTGTCCATCCCCTATGGCGCAAATGACCTTAGCTGTCGGTCGCCTCCCCTCAAAACTACTTACTATCAAGGGAATCAGGGTCATTGCAAATTCGGTGTCCTCTTATGGATAGGGAGTAAGGAATGGGGCGTTTTGTGTGATATGGGTGGCAACTATTGTAGTGTAAGTATTTATTGGGTTTAAACCCACAAACAAACAACCATACCCTCTAGTTTTGAGAAATCACTGAAGAGCGCGCAAGTGAATTAGCAAAGTGGGAGTAGAAGCGTTAGCTGAGGAAAATAACGTTGTTTTTAGTAATTACCATCCTATGGTCTGGTGAGCATCGAGGCTTTGTCGTAGAAACGTTCTTCAAAAATAATTATAGTGTGGTGGCGACGCAGAGGGCTTTTCGTAGGCGATTTGGTTTGAATCGTCATGACAAGGTTCCTGATGCTAAAATCATTAGGAAATGGATTACTAGTGTACAGACGACAGGATCTGCACTTCCTATGAAACCAGCTGGGTGACCTAAAGGTATGCGGACACCTGAAAATATCGTGGCAGGGAGAACGTCCATTGAACAGTCTCCATCCCGCTTTGCGCGGAAACATGTTACTGATCTTAGAATATCGCCCAGAACGGTAAGGTGAATTTCATGCACTGACTTACACTTACACCACTACAAGATGATGGTTGTTCAAGAATTGAGTTTAGAAGACTGGGTGAAAAGTACAGATGCTTGCAAGGCAATCTTAACCTCAGTGCAACCCGACACTATTCTGTGGTCTGGCGACGAAGGGCATTTTCACCTCTCCGGCTCAGTAAGTAACAAAATGTTCGTTACTGGGCAGATGAAAACCCCCGTGAACTTCAACCAAGACCTCTCCATAGCCCCAAAGTTTTAGTTTGGTGCGCTGTGTCCTCAATAGGCATTATTGGACCTCACTTTTTTGAATCTCGAGATTCAACTGTTTCTGTGAACTCTCTGCGGTATTGTGAGACGCTGGAGAACTTTACACTTTACTTTACTTGAGGGAGGTATTCATTACGAATACCTCCCTTAAGGTCAAACAGTCAACAAAGATTTCTACTCAAAGGCTATGAAGAGGCTGAGGGTCGCAGTGAGCGGAAAGAGGCCGGACATGTGGAGAAACAATGCATTTCGTTTATACCACGATAACGCGCTGATCGTGACAGATTTTTTCATCGGAACCGGAACTTCCGTGATCCCGCAGCCACCCTACTCATCAGACGTGGCTCCATCAGACTTTTTTTGTTTTCAAAGTTAAAGTCAACCTTGAAAGATCGCCGATTCGACTCAATTGCGGACATTAAAACTAATTGTACGGCAGGCCTGAAGGGGGTCCCTAAGGCGGCTTACCAAGAAGGGTTCCAGAGCTGGAAGAAACGTTTGCAAATGTGCGTCGTATGCCAAGGCATGTACTTTGAGGGCGACAAGTTCGATTAAACTATATCCGTCGAAATAAACACGTTATAAAATCAGTTCTGAGATTTTTTGATCACATCTCGTATGGTTCATAGACGCCTCTAATTACTAGATATTATTATTATGAAACATACATCTACATCTACATAATACCCCGCAAGCCGCCGCAAGGGCGTGTGGCGGGGGGTGTTAGGTAACCAACCGTAAAAAAGAAAAATACCACATGCAAAAAAACAAAACGGAAAATTACACCCACAGCAGCGCACACACTCATGCAAAAATCCCTTCATCCAATACTCATGCAAACACATATACCGAAAACAACTAAAAAACTGCACCCCATGATGCAGCACGAAAGCAATCCTACAACACGGAAGCAAGGACACAACAAGCAAGAAATTGAAACATCACTACCACATGAAAATGCACCACGAAACACTCTACCCCCAAAGAGTCTCTAAATGGCAGGGAATGCGACCCAACGTTGCAGGTAGCAGGAATTTGCCCCCGCGGGGAGGGACGAGGGATTGAAAGGGAAACTTAAAAACAGATGAACAGAACATGAATGAGGTCATTCGGAAAGAATGGGTTATTATAGCAAAACACATAAGGTTAGTGGAAGAGCATGCATTTAAATGCAACTAATTATTTTTTAGACGCTGAGGGTGGCAAGTGGAATTTTTGCTATCTATAACCCTGCAGTTGCTATCCCGTATTGTCCGTGGGAAGAAGGAGTCCTTGAGTCGGCTAGTTCTGGCATCTATTTCCCGAATTTTATATGCATGATCCAAGCGACTAATGTATGTAGGAGTTCGAATAATTTGCGAGACCTCGGTGGTGAAACATGCGGATCTAAATTTATTTAATAATTTCAATCTTGCATTGAATCGTCTCTCAGCCAATGATTCCCACCCCAAATCCATGAGCATTTCGGTGACGCTTTGCGTTTTATCGTAGGAATTTTTTACAAAACGGGCTGCCCGGCGTTGAACCTTCTCAATTTCCCGAATGAGACCTTTTTCACTCGGATCCCACACGCTGCATGCGTATTCTAAATGAGGCCTTACAAGAGCGTGGTAACAACGTTCCTTGACCTTCGAGTCACTTTTGCCGACAATGCGTCTAATGAATCCCAATTTTTTATATGCTTGACCGCAGACTTTACGTATGTGAGTCCCCCAAGTTAAGTCTTTTGTGAATGTGACACCTAGGTATTCACCATTCAACGTAAATCACCCCACGCTCCAGAATACTTCATTCCACCTCCTCTCCTTACTTTCTCAAACATTCTCCTCTCAAGCAATCTTCTCTCAAACCGTCCCTTTTCATTCACCCTTCTCATCTCCCCTCATCCTTCTCCTCAGTTCCATTTGCCCGCAGATAGTAGTTGTGCCACCGCAAATTCCGGAATGTGTGTGTGCTCTTTTATGCGTCAACATATATTTGTGTTTGCTTATACCATCTCGCTTCTTTGCCTCCTGAGACTTTCGTAGAATATAATCAAATAGCGTCACTTCGAAATCGTATGGGTTCCCTCCAATTCACTACCTCTCCCATCCTAACAATGGGTACACATATATGTGTGTATACAAATATATTTATATACGTATATATACATTGTATGTGGTGTATATTTAATATTATATATACATATGTAAACAAATACTCTAGGAAGAAAGAACGTCGAGTAGCATGAGCACACCACCTATCAAACACTATTTAAACATGAGCACAAGTAAAAAGGATACGAAGATATTTTATATCCTTTAACGTACCTCTCAACTACAATCCGAGACAACAAATCTTCTCTGTTTGACGACGGCTGTATGTTCACCGAAACGTAAATATATATATATATATATATATATATATATATATATATATATATATGTGTGTGTGTGTGTATACATTTATGACTGGGTCGAGGTACTCCAGGGGCTACTACCCAGAGGGCCCGGGTTCAATTCCCGGGCAAGCCTCTCTCTCGGCACCTGCAGCTCCAACCAAGCTTTGTAATTTTTCGGGTACCAGATCTTCCTGGGAAACCATAGCCGGAACAGGGAGAGGAAGTGGCCCCTCTGCCCTGATGTGTGAATTTCATACCCCGTATAGGCCTTGGTATCGGGTGAATTCTACCATCACCTACCAAATTGACCTTCGGGTTGATTACTGTGTTTATGATTTAAAATATATATATATATATATATATATATATATATATATATATATATATATATGTGTGTGCGTGTGTATATATATATGTATTTTTGTTAACAAACAAAAATATATTTTAAAGCCTAGTTAGCGACTGATCTGATGGAATTTTATTTCAATATCACACTCTAACTGCATGCTTTTGAGATGCGGGAATTTCGCTATTTAACCGAGAAATGGGAATTATATAAGAGCCGTAATAGAATCCGAAAAGTATAAAAATGGAGAGAAGAGTTGAATATAAGCAAATAGAGTCATTCCGAAATCGTATGGGTTCCTTCCAATCCACTAACTCTCCAATACTAACACTGCGTGAAGTGTCCCCATGGTGACGCCCGGTTTGATGATCAGCACTTTACCCCTGCAATTCCCAGTAACGATTCCACTTGGTCCAAATGGAGCTCCGATCCTCGAAAATGTTCGAATTGCGGATGGAACCGAATTCCATTATCTTGAAAATTCGGACAGCTAAATTCTCAGAGAGTCAGGTGGTGAAGCAATAATTCCAATCCCTGCAAGGGTCAAGTCTACCGACGCCAGGCCTCTCCTTTTCACCTCTCAGTTCTCCCCTAGTCATTAAATAATGAAAATTGCAGTGTTCTAGAAAGCCATCGTCGCCTACACTAACGATTTGTGTTCTGTGCAATTTTTCACGCTTTGCTCCAGGGTCAAGTAAATAACGTGGCCTCACGTAAAAATTAGGGAAAATGGCGTACGAGTAATCAATGTGTTGATATTTTTCTCAACTCACTCATTTTTATCTACGCACCATCCACATTCACTCCCTAAAAAAGTCTTAATAAGATAGATCCATGAAATACTTCGGGGATTACACGCTTTCATTAATTACATTGGATGTTATTTCCGCTTTTTTAATGCGGATCGGACAACGATTCGTGTGTCATATTACATGTCATCCTTAAAAATGTGAAAAATAAAGGCTATTTTTTTTATTGAAATGTAAGTATTCTCCCGGAAGATATTTTAATGAAGAAAGAAAACAATTAGAGATATCGTAACAGATAAGATTCAATTTTCTTGCAGTGAAGTATTCTCCGAGTGTGTCACTCGTAAACGCTGAGGAGCCAGAATCAATAAATCGACCCCCATGGTTGAAAGGTAAGCTGTTCCTTGGCCCTGGTCATGACCTCAAGATGTGATGACTTTAAAAACCACACTTTGACCATTTTTAGCACGAGCAAAGTAATAAGATTATTTCATGTTATGGCAAGGTTTTTCAACGGAGGTTAGCGGAGTAGTATTTAGAAGTCCAATATCAAATCATTGTTTTTTTTTACATTTTCTTACTCGTGAGTCATTTCACACTAATTTTTGTAGATTCCCACTAATTATAATGGATTCATTATTCAATACATGATCATGCTTATATATAAATATTATCTCTCGGTATGAATTAATTAATTTGTTGATACTTCCTAATCAATTTTTCAGTGAATAATTTTATTAGGTAATGACCTAATTGTTGGCATAATTTTACAAACTATGGGCATGAAATATGCATAATTTTACTTTTTTGGCCAAATTAATTTAATGCCACTTTATGTAAGTATATCTCAAGGAAAGAATGTGGTATTTACCAGAAAAAACCGCTCAGGTAAATGTACGAACAGAAATGAATACTTTGTGATTCTGTTAGTACGTAGGTGATGATATTGTAGCGAACCATAGTTTCACTAGTTTAAAGCACTTTTGTATTCATGAGAATCAAGATTCAGATTTCAATGATTTTGCATATGCTTGTGTATATGTGGTGACGGATAGCCTGGGCATTCCTCTTTTTCTTTAAGCTTTACCGTGTCCCAGTTCTCTAAGCCCACGTTTACTAGATTATCCCGTCTCTGAAATTAAAACACTCGTGTCCTAGATGCTAAGCATTATTAATTTGCCTTGCAGATTACGCTCCGGTTTACATGTTAAAGTTTTTTTCTGTTGTCATGAGCCGTCGATATATTGAACTGGTGGAATTATATCTCTCTGTCTTTCATGATTATTAATATTCACGCAAGTGGTATTTTGAGTTGTAATAACCTTCCTTGCGTTAAAGAACCTATGTATATATTTAATGGGTATCGGTATACATATATATTGAGGGTATGGGCGGTGAATTTATTGACAGCAAAAACATGACTTATGAAACTTTTAGAAAATATTAGTTCAAATGCATGCATTGATTACTTCAACCCCAGATACTCTCAATGTACCAATTATAGGTTGCGACAACATAACTTCCTTTTATGAAAGCGTTTTGCTTTTGAAAAAAGTAAGTTATGTTTCCGCACCATATGCAACATGGGAATTTATGCACATGTCGGCGGAAAAATTCATTTTTTCTTCTTGCATTGAACTTAAAATTCAAACTACTCAATACTGTGCAGAAAAAGTTGCGAACGATATTTTAACTTCAGACAGCCATTTGTACAGATGACGTTATTATCGGTGCAGATGGGCACGCTATGGATTTTAGACGGATGCTCAGTAATTTTTATTAAAATCTCTTTCTTTCGAAGAGCATACACCTTACCACCAAAGAAATATTTGTACCCAGAGCTGAAGTTGAATAGGGATAATCAAAAACAGTGGTATCTTTTGCCACTGAAAATAAATAATTAAGCACGCAATAGAGTTCAGGAGTCTTCAAGCACGCAGGGGAATCAGAGGTTCTTCAGCCATGCTTGATGTTGAACAAACGATCACTTTTACGGGAATCTCATTTAATTTTGCACCACCCTCTCAGCCCCATCATTAGTAATCCTCGCTATTTTTACAGAGAGGTCGTCCTTCTACCCTCTTCCCTGCACCTCTTGCGACTTCGCTTCGCCGTACGGTAGTTCTCCGTTGCCAAAGGAGGAAGAGAGAGTTAGGCGTGGTCGTGTTTGGTACGGCGGTGTCTTTCATGGCTTCGTTTCTCAGGTTCCTCATAGGCGTTTCGATTTTGTTACATTCTTGCTTACGATTTTAGTCTTAATAAATCGAAAAGCCTAAAAATGCCAACGCACGTTCTCTTGCCCTATCTTTGTACCTCACTCTGATTTTTGCGGTTGCAGAGAAAGATTAAAGGCACATAAAATTCCTGAAATCATGTCATACTTATTTCTCTAGATTTATCACTGCCGGAAGTTCTCATTAATTAATTTTCCCATAAATCTCTCAGTTAGTTAATGTGCGGTGTACCTGAGGTGATATGACTTTTACAACCTACGACAGCACTGAAGGGCTCCCAGAAATTGCTTCTGGTTATGGTTAATAAAGCGTATAACAAAGTGTACTGGTTATCTTAATTTCTTAGAAGCTTTTAGCATAATGAATAATATATAACCTCCCCTCCTAAGAGTAGGTACTTGACGTACCACCCTTTCCGCATTATCAACTTGTTGTCAAATATAAATATTGGCTTCTAAGTTAGAGATTTTAATTGAATCGTTAAGAATTTTTGGCAAAATGTTTGGATTTTTAGTTGTCCTCCATAATATTTTGTTCATCAGAGCATCTTTCCATAGTATCTACCTGATCCTGATCCTTTCCGTAAATATCTTCTTTTAACGTGCTTGTAATTCTTCTGCGAGATTATTCCCTTCCGCGTTATCTTCTTTTGCTGCATCAAAACACTATTATAACTCGGAATATGCCACGATTTCCCATTCTTCTCGTTTGCGCTTTCATTAGGCTTTAATATCCACTCCTTTAACCTCGTTGGAAATATTCCATTAGTCAATCGCTATCCCCAATTATTTTTTCTCACCCTTCTTGGATTTCATTGCTTTTAATCTTTTCTCCGTTTATATTATCATTCACGGCTCCTGCATCTGTGGGAACTCGACGCATATACATCTATGGAATACCCTGTAAGCGGCGGCAAGGGCGTACGGTGGGAAGCATTATGGAACCAGTCGTTCAAAAATAAATATGCATTTATATATAAATATGAATTTTCAGGTATAAATTAGCAGTATACACACACATGTATGCCATCTACATTATGCAACAATGGGTGCGCTCGAGTGAAGTTTTAAGTTTTTCTTTCTGATTTAAATATATAAGGGTGCTTGCGTTTGACCTTGATATGATTGTGCGTCGTTTGAGGGGATAACGAGTACCTTAATCTGTCACCGGGGGTGTCTATTTTTCTTATTTTAACCTGCTGGTCCGTTCCACTAGTTTATAGTAACTCTCTCAGTGGCACAACTAAACTTGGATGTTCTATACCTTTTTGAAAAGTAGCCTTGCTTGCTCTCTTCTAAATTCGATCTATAATTTGTCTCAGAAAAGAGAGCGCTGAATACAAATGTCCGCCATTAGACATACAGGAAACAAAAAAATGACAAGTAACAAACTTATTTCAAATTAAAGAGCTGAACATAATTTGCGAAGGCCTGAGAAGAGTCTCTTCTAACCGTTTACTGGCCTTGGATTCTTTCTCGTCTTTAAAAAAATCCATACTTCTCTTAGCGGTGCATCCATATCAGTAAAATATGAGGCAAATTTTCAATCCCCACGAAAATCCTGAAAATATATCAAGAATTAAAGTTTGCCGAAGAAGTCTTGACTTGATGATAGCCTAACTGAAGTGTGGAAAGGAAATCTTTGCATCTGTTTTTAATAAGAAAAATAATTATAAATAAATATATTTTGAGATTCTACTCAGTTTTCATATTTATTCAGAGTCTTTCGAGGAGATAAAATTAGCGACACATATCGATGGCTGTATTAATTTGCTCCTGGATTGTGGACTCTTTTGGAAACGCAGAGTCTTTGATTCTTTCCTAGCGCGTTACAAACGGATTTCCACAAAGTCTCGGCCTCAACCATCTCTCAAATCTTTTGAAGTTATTTTTTCTTTGCTTATTACCTTAGCGAGACAGAGATCTTCTCAGCAGTACGGAAATATATTTCCGGGTGCGCCTCTACAAAGAGCGATTTAGGAGAAGTCAGTCCTTGGTTAACGGTGATAGGGCAGATCCAATGAGAAAAACCCCTTGTTGCAGATCTCAGTGTAAGGATAACAGAACAAGAGTAAATTTATAAATGTAAGATGAATTTAAAATATACACTCCTACCTAATCTAAACCAAACCCATCATGTTAGGTTTACACAATTAATAATTTTGTACAGCCTTCAGTTTCAACCGTTAAATACGAGATGTAAACTCAATTTGAGCAACTGTGGATATTAATGTATGAAACTCCATTTTATTTTATCAATATTTACACATTTTAAATGTCTATACAACTTAATTTGTGACATGCATTGGGTTTATTGCTAATTTATCATTGTTTTTTGACTTTATTATGCGTGAAAACGCATTTCTCTAGTATTTTTATAGCTTTAGACTAGGGTTGAATACCCAGTTCCTGCAAGAAGTACTACTTTGATGATTTAACTATGGATGTGCTGTAGACACGAGGTTGCCTTTTAAAGTAAAGGGACGATAACGTGAAGCATGTTAACAATCCAAAGTCCTGAACTTAAAAAAATAAGATATATTGTAATTGGACGATGCTGCCCCTGTGATCGAATTCTCAGTATATCAATTATTATTATTATTATTATTATTAAAAATACACATGTGCTAATAGACATTGTCAGGTGGCACACAAGTCCCAAATAATTGCAAAAGATAGTACATAAAACCAGACTTCAAAACACAAATCTCTTTGACAAAACAATTGAATCCCCATCCCATTTACAGCCATTAATCAGCAAGAAAAAAAAAAGATAAAATAAAAATAAAATTAAGCTATTACATATAATACATTACACCACACATCAATTGACTTATTACATATATGCCTTACATCTATTCTTAAAAGTATACACTCTGTTAGGAAAGGGCTCGAATATTTTTGCAGGTAAGGTGTTCCACTCAACAATTGTTCTGTTTAGAAAAGAAAATTTTTTTAATTTGTTCTCTGTGCCCGGCATTTTACCTTAAATTTGTGATCATTTCTGCCTATAAAATTTGGGTTCCCCGCCTCTTTCCTAAGATCTGCCCAAGCTTTCTCCCCCTTCAGAATTCGGAACATTCCACAAAGTCTGCTTACTTTCCTTCTAGTTTCTAGAGGTTCCCAGCCCAGCGTTTCTAGCATTTCAGCCACACTCTCCATCCTCCTATGCTTCCCCAGAACATATCGGGCAGCCTTTCTTTGCACCTTTTCCAGTTTTTTAATATGACCTTCTTCATGAGGGTCCCATACAAGAGAAGCGTACTCTAAAATCGGTCTTACTAGGGTCTGATAAGCCTTCTCCTTGGTTGCTCTAACGCTCCCTTTGAGGTTTCTCATTACCCAATGAAGAGTTTTGAAAGCTTTCTTATAGATGTACTCCACATTTAGCCCCCTCCCTAAGTCCTTAGTTAAATATACACCTAAGTATTTGACAGTATCACTTCTAGGAATGACATTTTCTGAGAATTTATATTCCCTATTGTTTCCATTTACCTTATTGCTAAAAGTGATGGATTTGCATTTGCTAACATTAATATCCATCCCATTATTTGTCACCCAATCTGCCATTTTATTAATGTCCCTCTGAAGTTTGTCACGGTCTCTGTCATTTTCGACTTTCCTGTAGATAATACAGTCGTCTGCAAAAAGTCTAATCTGAGAATTAATATTTATTGGGAGATCATTTATATATATTAAAAACAAGAGCGGGCCAAGTACGCTTCCTTGTGGGACTCCCGATGTTACCCTTGCTTTTTCAGAATAAACTTCTCCTAATTTGACCCTTTGTGTTCGACCTTCCATGAAATTTCTGACCCAAGAGATTACTCTTCCATCTGTGTGTAGTGGCAATTGGCCCATCTTAAGCATTAAGAGATCGTGGTCAACTTTGTCAAAGGCTTTTGACAGATCGACTATTATAGCATCCACCTCTATTCCCGCATCCATAGAGTCGAACATTTCTTGGCAGAACCCTAATAGCTGAGTTTCGCAAGAGTGCCCTTTTCTAAAACCGTATTGGCGACTATACAACCAATTCTCACTCTCCCACAAGTCCCAGAGATAATCAGCCATTATCTTTTCTAATAGCTTGCATACAACTGATGTCAAGCTTACCGGTCTATAATTATCAACTAGTGCCTTATCTTCTCCTTTGAAAATTGGCGTAACATATGCCTCCTTCCAAGCATTTGGCAGGGCATTATTGTTTAACGTAACATTGAATAAATGATTTATATAATTTGAAACTACACTACCGCCCAATTTAAGCAAGTCAATTGAGATACCATCTGGCCCTTTTGATTTATTTGCCCTCATTTTCATAATTTTTTTATAAATTTCTGCGCTCGTCGTTTTAATACTTTTGGTATTTAATATTTTTTCGCCTCCTTGTTGACTCAGAGATGAATCTACAGGATCCTTTTTATTTACCATAACCTTAAATACACTTGCATACCAATTATTAAACGTATTAGCCTAATAATGAAGTAATTGCATAATAATGAAGCACTTCACGAAATAAGACAGATGAAGTGAAGGCAGATATATAGTATATCAAAGTTTGAATTAAATTTTTTAAACAATTTTAAAAATGTTTACAAACATTTTTGATAGATTTTAATGGCATACGTAATACCATGGAAGATATACAATTATGCCGTTGACCCCGAAAAAATATATGCTTAACATGAGTAATCTATCTTTCGAAACTATTTTAGAAACATTGTTAAAGCAATTATCAGCTTCAATGGTATTAGCATTATTAGGTAGCTTATTCCATAGATAAAAGGCATTACATTGAGCGATCTACCAAAAGCCGATGCTTGATATGGGCAAAAATATAAACGAACCCAATGGATTATTTTAATTGGCATAGGTATAGAAAAACACTAATAATTGTCACTAATCTTTAATTATCACGACCCGGTTTTCGACTCCTTGAGTCGTCTTCAATTCAGCCCAGCATCTCAAGTTCAATGATAATTAAATATTTTGCGGAAATTTAAAGTTAGTAGAAGTTAAAAGTGATTATGTATACATTTTCCGATATGTGAATACATTTAAATTTAAGACGGTGGCTGAATGATTTGATTATTTTTGGCCTGAGTGATTTTGAACATATCCGTCTGGAAGTATTAGGAATTGTATTTTTTCCATATTTTCTGAGGTAAGAAACTTTTCAGACCACCCACGTATTGAAGATATATCTTTTTACTGAAGAAAGAGTAGTTCAGAAAACCATAGTAATTTTTAAACATTGTATTTCAATTTAATACTGCGATAATTATTGGTTACTTATATATATATTTGCGGTGAATTGTAGCAATCAAGCCGTGCAAAAATTAAGCATCCCAACCTATTCAAAATTATGCTCACGCAATTCCTAATATCCACACGGTTTGGACGAAACAATAGGCCTTTGACATGTGAGCGTCCGCGGAAACTGTCGTTTGGAAGTTCGGGAAATATCCCCTATTCTCCGCGCAGGCCGACAGGGAGATTGCACGAACGTGTCATTTGTCGTGGAAACGTATTCCTTCTCAAAGAGGATGACAGAGACCCTTCCTGCAAACGTGTCTGCGAGTGAACTCATTCCATCCCCCATCCCTTGTGCCTGATTGCATAAGCATGGGACGCATTTGAAAATGGAGTTAAGAGAACGGGTGCCATAAGCATTGAAATGTAGGGAAAGGGAAAATGTAGCCGAGGGAAAACGCGTATTCATCACCGAGGCGGAAATAAAGGGTCTTCTCTCGAAAGAGGAGGAAAAATGCCTCAATAACAGATCCAGAAGGGAAAAGAACCTCATTCTGAGAAATTCAGAGTAATATATGAACCCGTAAAAACTAGTGGGTACTCGATCAAGAAGACAGCAGCTTAGCTCTGGATGTCGGAATAATATCGGGTTTAACAGCTGTTGGGCGTAATTGCAGCAAGTATGACTATTACACCCACCTATTCGGGTTCAAATTTCCGAAGATTTGGGTGGTGTTGAATGTAATTCAAAAACATTCGAAAAATGAAGATACACATTTTTCAACAATGAAAATATTTTTTATTTACCACACAGTTTTCAATCTGGATACATTATCCTCATATAAAGATGGTGGTGACAGTTGCGTGAGACTCAATATGCATTTGTAAGCATGAAATGTGTTATCATTTTTTCACCTGAAGATTATGTATATAGACATCAGCTGTTAATAAATAATTTTATTTGTGTAAAAATTATACTTTAATTTTTTAGCAAATAGTGTCAGTTTGTCTTCGCCCATAATTTCCATGCTAACTCATAAGCCGACAGTTTAGTTATTTGACGAAATTCTCTGATAATGACTTACCACACCTAATTCTTAACTAGTTCATAATAAAATATTAACACTAGCGGTCATTGTTCGCCGAAAGAAGCGAAACCTTAAAAAAATCGATTTTATAAGTACTTAGAAATTACTTAACAGTGAAGGGCAATTTATGCTTAAATTAATAAGTGTCTCTTTTATATAACACCCGATTGATTTATTTCTATGTGCAGTTTTCTCTTCATTAGATGGGTACCGTCAAACTATAATAAGGAATTATACAAATACTCTAAATTACCTAGAAGTATGGAGTAAAAGTGTAAACAGCTCCACCCAAGCTATGTGATTTTTCGGGTACCAGATCTTCTTGGGAAACCATAACCGGAACAGGGAAAGGAACTGGCCCCCATGCCCTCATGTGTGAATTTCACACGCCGTCGGGCTTAGTAATGGGTGAACTCTACCATCACCTACCAAACCGACCTTCGGGTTGATTACTGTGTTCATGGTTTATGGAGCAAAGGTGTTATATACTGTGTTCATTCTGTGCATATTGCTTTTTAGTAATTTCATTGAGTATATTTAATAACAATAGCTTACTGCGTTACATTTAGTCACCACAATACCTTTTTATAGTGATTGACCATTTAATCTAGTATTATAAGAAGTACACCATAAGTTTCATAAGTGAGAAGGGTGATTTAATCTAAATGAATCTGCTATACCGCAAAGCATGTATTCAACTTTCTCCAGCATTACTTCCTGATATTGCATCACGCTTATAGTAAAAGTTCATAGACAAACTATATATGGTAAATAAACAGATACAATGCGAGAATTATTTGCCACTGCCACTTTATGCTAAGTCATTAGTCGTAAATGCTATTTGTATGAGGAAATATGAGGAAAAATAATTTCTCTCATTGCAATTGTATTTTTCGGAGCATGACTTCTCTTTCAAATTGATTTCTTTTTTGTCCACTGCCCAAATTGGTTGATATTCATTTCAGCTCCTCCATCAAAACTGTACCGTGACCATCATGGCCTCTACCAAATGTTTCCATGGTGAAAAATGAATACAATATATAAATACCTTTTCATAGCAAGATAAATTACAATACAAACTTTCTGAAAGCATTGTCATAGTCCCCAGCGTGTCATGGACCTGTCAGGGTCTGTGTAGTGTTGGAATTATGACAAATTTCACTTGCTGGTGAAAATATCGTCGAATTTAAATAAATTACAACGCATGATATATTGCAGGGTCATTGAGAGAATTACTTTTAAATTACTATATTGTTACCACTGATAAAAATAAAGGATCGCAGGGTTAGCCCTATATAAATAATTACTAGGTGAGGAAACATTGCTGGAATTGAAAAGAGTTTCATAAAGTTTGGAGAGACGAATGTGGCTTCACTGGAAGCCCTCTGGGAGAGGAGACGATAAAAGATTCGAGGATTAATTATGACAGATTAATAATTATAATTTATTTTAACTCGATGAGCCCCCATCAAGACCTCTATTTAGGTATTTAAGTATGAGGGATTCATATGATTTCCTTCTAATTAAAATTTTTAACCCCAATTACCTTTGCTGTCAATTCATTAGCATCTTTTCAAAATAAAATGTCAATCTAACGCAGTAACAAATTGCCTTAAATTCATTACAATATTAGACGTCGAGACTTCGCGGACGTGGCGTGAGTTGGAAGGCAAGTAAAAGACTACGCAATATCAGTTGCTGGAAAAAAATTAACTTTTACATCAATTTAGATCGAGATACGTCCATAATATGTGGGTCGATTCAGCAGATTCAAGCAAAAATATTATACCCCACTTCGTCCACGTGTGGTACAAAACTCCATTCCACGTCGTGGGGGATCCTTTCTTACCCGGTCAGCCAGCCAGCGTGAAACAATTATAGACAGCTGACAAAAAAACCCGTCGCAGCAATAACTATTGCTTTATGACTTTCGTATCTCTACAAAAAAACCTTTGGGAGTCTCGCCGCCCTCCCCCTCCCGCCTGGCGCAAGTCGTTCCAGCCGCCCTCCACCCACACCCCTCTCGCCGCCCACCCAACCCCCTCGCCGCCCCTCACTCACTCACTCCTCTCACCCCACTGCTCAGCCGACCAGATCTCCTCCGTGCATGTGCATGTTTTAGTGCCGGACATCGAAGGAAGCGTTTTGCCGCCGAGGAAATAAAGAGCCGAGGTACTTTATGGGAGCCGGAAAAGTAGGTCAGTCGGCGTCCCACACCATTCCCCCCCCTCCCCGCACACTCCCTCGTGTGCCTCCCCTTCCCCGAACTTTCCGTCTCCCACTTCCCTTCCGTCGCGGCCGAAAGTTGGGTTTTCCGCGGAGGATGACGAGGAAGGAGTTGAGCAAAGGCGGGTGGTGAAGAAAAGGGATCTCAGGAGATAGGTGCCGCTCCTTGGGGCACCACCCGCTGCCCCGCCGCGAGCTGCCGTTTCTTCCCGTCATCTCTCCAGTCCTTTCTCCTCGACCTTCCTCCCATATCGCCATCCTTCTTCTCCCCCACCCCTCTCAACCTTCCAAGGAAAAAATATCGCACGTGAACAAGAGACACGCTGTTGAGGGAAGCTGTAGTCTGATCGATGTTGACGGGCAAAGTTTCGACTCCATCGCCCCATTGAGACTCACTCCCACCCTCGTCGTCCCATCAGTGCCGCGACCCGCCGCCTCCCCCTCCGCCATGCCCTTCCGCCGTCTCACCATCCTATTTATTTCCCTCTTAAAACCCTCTTCCCACTCCTTGCCCTTCAACCCGCTCGATGTAGATACGAGTGGAAGTACAGCCGTGGGGTGTCAAGGGCTGCTCGATGCTCCATTTCCGATATTGGTTCCCGTTATAAATAAACTTCGAGGTAATTCTGATGCATATCTCCACCGGTACAGACTAAGTATTTAGACTAACTAATAATTATAGCGAGAATGTTATTTATATTATATAATATGCCAAGATAGGCATTAAATTTGGGGATGCAGATGAAATAGTTCGCTAATTTATGAAATGTTTTAGAGTAGGTGGGCAAAGTAGTAAGGAGATTAAAAGACGAATCACGTTAGGAAAAGAAGCTTTTAAAAGGAGACGAGAGTCAATGTCAATCACCTTCATTAAGGATGTAAGGAAAAGAAGACTGAAAACTTTAGTTTGGAGTATACATAGTTTTTTATGGGCCGTAAACTCGGTCATCAGAGATAGAGGATTAGAAAAGGTTGAAAGTTTTTGGTCTCTGTGGAGAAGAATAAAGAAAGTAATACGGACGTAATGGAAGACAAACAAAAGAATTTAAGTTTGCTGGGAGAAAACTTGGAAAAGGTAGGACAGGTGAATGCAAATGATACTGAGAAGCGATTGGATGTGGAAGATTACAATATAATGGGGACTGTTGGGGAAGAGAAATTGAAAGAGGAAAAGAAAAGGCATTTTGGATGTAAATAAGAGAGGTAGAAAGTATGCATGAGTAAAGGAGTTATTGAGACATATACGAGAAAAGCGGCGGGGGGTTTAAGAAATTTCGCGGCATGCTAGTCAGAATTCAGGAGTCGAGTATTCCTGGGTACATAGAAATCCGGACCTAACTCGGCAGAATACTGCTAATAAAACTGGAATATATGGTACTGAGGAGATACAAAACTTATTGTTTTCCGAGGAACATAATTCTTGATTTTGCCCAATAGTGTTTTGTGTTTTTTTTCTGGTCAGAGCTCAGTAAAGCGGTAGGAAGCGCTCAGCCACATCGAAGCATATTATAACCCAATTCCTTCTAAAGTCATATTTTATATCCGTGATGTACAATGTTGATTGAAATATCGTCCTTCTAGTTGATGTATACATGTGTATTGATCTTCCTTCGATGTACCCATTATCGACCGCTACGATAATAACCTTGCTCAAATATATATCGTGGTGCCACATAGGCATAATGTATAGGGCGAGCGGGGAAGTGAAGATGGAGGAGGCTCGGTTTATAGCCATCTGCGATGAAAAATGACGAAACAGGGAATAATTGCCCTCCCTCTCCTTAAGCCCTCTCCCGACGCGCAGTTCCTCATCATTTGCTTCCCCATTTTCGGATTGAAAGACGTTTTCTCTCTCAACTCTCCATCGGTCTCCCCCCCCCTTCCTCCCCTAAACTCACACCCTCTCCAATCACGCTCCATCTTTTTTCGTCCTCCATGGAGAAATTGAAAGCACGCACTCCTTGCTCTTATCCATCAAGTTTGTTTTTAAATTCCATTCCAATTACGACGCTAATGTCATGCTGTAGAGTTCCGAGGGCGAGTAATGTTGATGGCCGACGTTCAATAAGCCGACGGTTCTCAATGGTAGTGATTCATTCTCCTCGTGCTTTTTTCCTCTCCCTCTCTCTCTGTCTCTTCGCTGTCCTCGATTTCTTCTTTTCTTTACTCACGAGCGAAGCAACGTCGCCTTAGAGTACCGCTTTGGAAACTCGCGATGAGTGCTCCTTCAGCGATTTTCAGATATGTCTCTCGACATCTCCAGAGCCGAAAGATGGCGAGCAAAGGTTGCAGGAATTCAGTCACCGGGGTTAAATAAGAGTTTGGGATATCCATTGATTCACCGAGACAGAAAATCCTTCACCACTCTCCTTCGTAACTCATCGCTTCCGATCGTGAAGACGTCAATGTAATCCAAGTTCATTGGATCATTTATTTATTTGGAGGTAAATTAGAACCAATTGTTATGAATAACTGAATAAATTCCAATTTATCTTCGTAAATTACCTCCACATAAAGTCCAGCAAGTTACTTTAATTAATTGATAAACTGAGTTAATTGAAACTATTTCTAAAGCATGAAGACAGATTCAAAGCTTGAAAGAATTGGTTAATGTCAAGTTTCACTAGAGTGTAGCGAAACTAGTCGACAATAATGAATCTTTCCTGTGGAAACGCTAAGTCTTTGATTTTTCTTTCGGACTTGACAAATGGATTTCCACAAAGTATCGGTCTCAAGCATCTCTAAAATAAAACCATTTCACTATATTTATGAGAATGCGTACGTGTGAATATATGCAATGTATCATGTAAAAATATATAATGCTGATGAAACATAGCATTATTTTTTTATATTGATGAGATAATAATCATATTCATGGAGAACAATAATCTTAAAATGGCGATTGAAGATTGATTTCCTGCATTAAATAAAATTTCATTAATGTTATTCTGCTGTTAAAGGTGTACCCTAATAAAAACGATTTCGCAACAGTTAATGATCAAGTCAAATGTTCCAACCGTAATTATAAATCCCATTGAATATAAAAATAAGGAGTATTCAATGGCCTTCTCGACTAGCCAATTCAATCACATTGAGCATGATGAATTAATTACGCATATACTAAATTGAATACCCGAAGAAAAGTTGTGTTTTTGCAGTCAGGTAAAGCTTGTGTTTACCGCTTCGCCATTCATCCAATTGTTTATTATGTATAATATATATATATATATATATATATATATATATATTATATATATATATATATACATTCCGCATTCCCCACCTCTCCTGTGTTCGTCCATTTTATGTTTTCCTATACCTTTTCCTGATATCTATTTGCATGTGAATGAATAAATAAATATAAAGGGTCCGTGCAATAAGTATCGGGACTGGTTCCAAAAATTAAAATTTATTGCAGTTATCTTTACAATTACTTAATAATCTTCAAAATACATTCCTTCTGCATTGATTCACTTAGTTCAGCGTGTCTGCACTCGTCAAAAGCCCGCCGGAAGTCGGTTTCCGGAATACTGTTGAGAGCCTTTGTCGTCGCCACTTCAACCGACTCGATGGAGTCAAACCGATATCCTTTGAGCTCCTTTCTGGCTATCCTTTGAGGTGATAACGTTGTCGAGAAAATCTTCACCTTCCTGGTCGCGGTCAAAAATTTCTTGCGAAATTTCCACCCGCGACAGTTTTTGTTCCTCGCTCAAGACTTTCGACACCAGCTTCGCGCACACTTTTCTCATCGCATGATCCTCTGTTACAATGATGTGGACGGTTCAGACTGAAAGGCAGGTCTCCTCGCTGATAAGGACGTTGGTTAAACGCCTTTCAGAGGCCGAAACGTTTTTCAATTTGGCCACCTGAGCATCGGATCGAGCGGTCGTCGGGCGTCCGACGCGGTGCTCGTCTCCGACGAGCTCCCAGTCTTCCTTAAAAATTTTGTGCCACTCAAAAACACATATATGCATAAATTTATGCATATGTGTGTGTGTTTGTGTATGTATTTTGTAAGAAAGTCTCACGAATTTCAATAATAATGTAAACGAAGGAACGAGATAGCTCGAGGCAACAATAATACACAGAAACACATAAAATGACACTCACACCTATTACAAATTTTCGGTGGTCAAACCACCTTCCTCTGGGATGAGAAGGAACTAAGGTGAAATTTTGAAGAGAAGGGGACAGGAGAACGCTTGGGGAAAGAGGAAGGCGTAGAATGATTTAGAAGGGGAAAGTTTGGAATAGTGGGATTGATATGGAAGATTTTGGGAGCAGAGGGGGGATGAAAATATCCGGAGATTATATGTACGTGTATATGTATACATATATATATATATATATATATATATATATATATATATATACATATATATACTTTCGTAGACTTAACACGGAAGTGCCGAATAGTACAATACACAGTAACACACAATATAGAAACACAAAAAAAGAAGAACACTCACACGTTGTTTCTTGATATTTCGACGGAAAAAATCCGTCTTCATCTGAAGATGTAGAAGTGGCAGATAAAAATAATTTACAGGTAATCGGCAGATAAATTCCAATTATTAAGGATTATCCTGATTTCCTTTTTGAACACCTCTGTGTTATTAGTGGAAATCTCAATTAACTTCAAATGAGTTGTTAGTATGGGCGCTGTGCTTCATGTTTTCAGCAGCATGTGTTTATCAGAATTTCCTGAGTTTTCTCTCGATCTTCAGTATTCCTGAACTTTTAAGGGTAGGTCTTGTATGCTTGGTACGTTCAATAGCAAGAAATCAAATAATTTTAACATAAATATACACTCATTCTATCTAAATATTTGCATGCAAATTTGTATTTAAGGTTAACAAATTATTAATGAGAGAAGAATTAATTAAAAAGCTGGAAAAAAGTTCCAAATTTTTCTTTAAATAGCAGCGAAAGTTGAAACTACTTCGTAAATAAATTTATTGTGACAGAAACATTCCAAGCCAAGAATATTTGTCCGGCATTTTATCATTCGCAAACATCATTCCGCAGATTGTTCCACCACGGCTTCATCTCTTCGTCATTCACTCAGATTTCCATTTCAATCCTTAATTTCTTATATTCGCTACTCTCGTTGCTTGCTTGAAGTATAATTATTCGTTTTCGTATGCATTTCATATCATCCATTATTTTTCTCCTGATCATCTCTATGGAAAAGTTGTGTATCAGAGTATGCCCAGTGAATGTGACCATTTTTCTTCTCCGTTTTTATCGACATTCATTCTTGACGTCCTCGCTGTCGGTCTTGTACATGTATTCATTAGGGACACACTCTCCCCTTAATCTCATTATTGAACTACTACAGCATATTTTTATTTCTTCTAGCGTCAACTTTCTGCCACAGTTATTACCTATCCCTGCCCATGATAAGCCATCAACGCCAAGAAGCCTCAACCATATTTTAGGTAAAGGAAGTATATACATGATTTAAATTTGTATTTCCAATTTGTTAGTGGATTTCTGTTGCCGAAGAATACCACCTTGGTCTTTGCTATTTGACTGATTTTCCTCTCCTATTACGTCTGCCACTGATATTCCTCCTTCTCAAGTAAATAAATACCTCCAGTTTTTCATTATATTTTGTTATTGTCGACCGTATCTTCTTTAGAAAACCATAATTCTTTTTGTATTTGAAGTCATCTTCAAATCATATTTCTCCACTATATATTCCGCCGCATTGAAAAAATTACTATCACCATCGAATCTGCTGATTGTTTTTCAGTGTATACGATTAATGATTTTAACTTTTACTTTAGAAATTGTTTTTTTTTTCATCATCATTTTTTTAAATGACGAGTGACAAAACATTTTATCGTAGCATTTGCTTTCATAAGTCTACTATATTCGCCACTTCCTCTCGTTTTTTCAGTAATGCATTAGCATCAATTAAATGTATACACTCATTGAAAATTGCTCTTCGATCATCGTATGTCACTCAAATATTCTTCAGCATTCTATTCTATCCAACAGTTTTGAGTGCTTCTCCAATCGGTAAAAGCTATAAATATATATTACCGTACTTGCATTCTCTCCTATATGAGAATTTTCGAGACTTAAATAATCTATGTTGTGCTAATCTTTCCCTTAAAACCGAAGTTATTTTAAGCAATTGGATGAATTAGTCCTTGGAATGCTTACGTCTTAGGTTCCATTTTACTGTAAATGATCTAGTCTGGAGTTTCGGAGTTTGATAGGTCGGCTCAATGGCGCTGAAATGTGATATTTTTCTGTTCCCTTAATCTTGTGTGCATTTATAATTAAGTTATCATGTTTTTCACTTTGATTACGTCAATTTCATGAAAACCACCGATCATTTTATGCTCAGCATATTCCTTCCAGCTGAAGCATTCTAGGAAACTCGGAGTGGAATTCATTGATATTTGGTCATTTACCCTTTAATTCCCTTATTGCAGCATCAAATTCAGGAGATTCTAATTAATCTTCATACTCCTGTATTCATTGTTCTTATTTGAATGTTTATTAAGCCATTCCTTCCATCTTGAAACTGTTTCTTAGTCTTTCATGAAAAAATTTATTTTTAATTGCGTTGCATGATGTAGAATACTTGAACCGGCGAAGTTACTTTTTCTTAGGACAATTTTAACTGTATCCAGCGCTGGATTGTCTTCTGTACGCAATTTTCATCAATTCTTACCTTACCTATCCTAACCTAACGTTAATTTCTTTTTTCATCCCATTTCTCATTTCCGCTGCCCTCAATCGGTTTTTATATTTTTGTTTTATTTCTCATGCTTATAAATCAAATACTTCCACTATAATTAATGACTCCCACATCTGTATCTCTTGTTCTGCGTGCAGCATTCCGTTTCCTTTGTCCTTTAGGTCATATTTTGCTTGATTCCTTGCTGTGCTCATTTTCCACAGCTTCGTCTAAAATCCTATGGAAGTTTGACTCGGTGTTCTGTTCCCTTCAGTTAGCTCACGAGTCAGCTTCTCTTATCGGCTGTTTCATCCCCTTTAATCGTAATTTTCTTTTAACGTGATCACTATTGAATTTTCAATTGACTAGCTCTTGAAATTCTTAAGTTATTTCAAAATCTCTATTTTTGCAGAATTATGTCAATTCATTTTGTATTTTCTTTTCATTATTCAAATTATTATTGATTATCTCTCCTTTGATGGTGGATATTAAAAAAAACGTGTTTTTTCACAACAGTGCCTGAGGAGGTTGCAGAAATTAACCAGACTCTCTTCTTTCACTTCACTAATCCAATTCGCATTTTTTTTCAATTCCTTTCGTTCTTGAGTTTCTATGGCAACGGCAATTCATTCTCACAAAATAATTAAGCTTTCCTCCCCTTCAACATTCCTCATCCCTTCCGCTATTCTTTTGTAGTTATCTGCCATTTCTTCATCATCAAAATTTGATGCAGGCTTGTTTATCAACTTAATAGTGTCCCTCGGTTTTTTCTATTCCAAAAATAGTAATGAACTGCTGAAAGTTCTAGGCATCCAAATTGCAACGTTCTTCTGAATAAGGTTACCAAAGCTGTTTTAAATAAAAGATTCGGCCTTAATAATTCTATAGCTAATAAAATTCATGGTTTAAGGCTTAACTTTGTGAAAGTGGTGTACATACGTTACATAAGAAGGAACAAAAGTAAATTTTCACAAAATGTTTGTCGTTCCTATGTTTTTCAGGGAAACCTCTTTGTTAATTAGATACAAATTGGCTGATTGCGTTTAAACTCTACCATGTCTCTATGCCTGCTACTGCGTTCATGTGCTCAAATGCCCTTACATATCAGTATATTCTCAAACCTGATGACGCAATATCATGGCGAAAGACGTCGTACTAATAAAAATTCTGTCGAAAAGAATTTTGTTCTTTCTTATGCCATTGATTTTCTAATTATTTCTTTAACCGCTTCGTTCTTCGAGTCATTTCATTTAACTTATCCTTAAAGCATCCATGCCAGCCCTCCTAATTTAAGATTTTCCGATTTTCCGTGGGCTGCTAATGATCTGACAATCACCAACCAATTCCAAATTATTGTTTAGCATACTTGACCGATGCACCATCTCTCTTTCTCTCGAGTAGATCATCTCGGAGATCCAAATGAGGGACTAGTTAACCCCAGAAATATTTTAATCGAGATGGTTCCACCACGTCTGTTATTAAATCAACGGAAGAAAAAAGCACGGTATGCAGCTACTGCTCGGAATAATGATGCTGTGACTTCCCTCTACCTTTCTCAAAGCATTATATGAACTGTTAATATAATTTTTATCATAGCTGGAATGAAATTAGTGTCTGATGCACCTACCACTGCGGTCACTACTTTCACTCAGGCCTATAATTCACTCTGCTTCTCATCCTGGTCATTGGCAGAGTGATGGTTGGTGGCAAAAACAAGGTACAGGTAGCATCGCGGGTTTTGCTGGTATTTTTTGGCCATCAAAGAGAATAATGGGGCAAATGAATCGCACAAGGAAGTGCTTATTAAGGGAAGAAAATAGTTTTTGGGAGAAATTAGAAAACGGTAGAAAAAGTGAGCGTAGGGCATATCAAGTGTAAATGGAATGTTTGAGGCAGTGATGGAAGAAAAATCGTCTGGTAATTGTGGCAAAGGATAGGAATTCCCTCCGAAATGAATGAAGGAGAAAGGATGGGCATTTAAAAAATTGTTTATCGCCTTAGGCGGAGCTAATAAGTTAGGACTACACTTTAATTAGACTGTACTTGGAACACGCGACAATTATTTGAGATTCATTGGGAAAAAAACGTTAATTCAACAAAGTAAAAGCCATGCACCCTAATATATTTACTAAATGACAAACATTTGATTATTTTGTCAATTATTGCAGGATGTATACAGGTATACATGTGTTCGAAGGTTTTTTCTGTGAGCTGATATATATTAAAATGTATGTATGGATTAATAATTGTGTATGTTTAGCTAGTGCCTTATCATCATTCCCCGCAAAACCTCCTTGCGGCGGTTTACGAGGTATTCAGTAAATGTATCATAGATGTTCGCAGTGCTTGGTGTAACAGCCCATTAAAAACCTATTTTTGCCTTTAGATTACTGTTAATAATAAAGCCGAATACAGGTGTCTCCTCTTGTGAAGTGTCACCGTTAAATGTCGACGTATTACTGTAAAGTGAGTTAATTGGCTACATCTTTAGCTTATCTATGTGTATATCGATTTACCATGATCAACCAATGAACTCATTCGGTAGCTGGGTACATATCCGCGACCTTTGACCTTTATTAAACGTAATCCTTTGTGACTTGAACGAAAAGACTTATTTTCCGTCTAAATGGACCAAGACGAGATCACTGTGAAATATGAGTATTTGTGCCCTAAAAATGATTACAGACATAACAGGGCAACGAAGTGGTATTATTAAATTCCATGCTCTCAATTTTTTATCCACGGTATCATTAATCACCCGCATTGACCACAGAAGCTGCAGTCATACTTTTAAGAGAAACGTGTCTTGTGTGAAGAAATGAAAAAATGGTCATTTTCGATAATTTGATTAGCTCCTGTGCGTACATACTTTGTAAGTGGCGTTACTATTCACTATATAAGACCCTCCAAGACCTACTATTCACTATATAAGCTCCATAGTAATAAAAGTTTTTGGGCTGCGTTTACTGAGAGCACAACCATTGATAATTTGTAATAAAATCGCTGAATTTGTAGCTCAAGTTAAAATACTTGTGAAACTGATGCTGGGCACCATTTTTTAGGGATGCTTGGGAACAATTAAATATCTCAAGTGTTTTATTGAGACGTTTTTAAGGAAATGGCTATGTGCTGTTTCTTCCCGCTGCCTGTTATATTTCTGTTGCATCGTAAATGTGAACTACCAGTGTTGCGAGATCACGTTGTTTGAAATTCTCCTCACGTTGATTAAAATCGCCCCTATCCAATTTTTTTCGTTTACATTTTTTGATGCCCTCCAGGTGATTTTTCCGTCTGGAGAACAAGAAAAATTAATGCATCCCCGGTAAAATACCAGTTCCACACAACTTGCGGCACTCTTATAATTATATGCAGATCGTAAATTTTACTCGCACTCATATATTATTTATAATATTAAATTACAGACTAAAAGACGGAAATTCTGTTTGTATGCACCTCATTCTGGTACCCAGAGAATCCACTGCGTCCAGCGACCTCCTCATAAATTCATGTGGACGGGCCGGAGGCGCGGGAGGGGCACATAATGCTTGATCGAATAACGTTTTTTTTTGCATCGCTGCGTTTGAGGTAAACTTTTCCCTATTCAAAGCTTACACCAATTAAATTAATTATATTCTGTGGTATTAAAATGCAATCGCCTTATCTGGTCATAATTTTACGGAACCAAAAGATGTACTTATTCTGACGAGGCTAAAATCTTAGGGGGGAAATAATTCTGCTATGTCCTAAAAGTCAATAAGTATGAGTGTAATATAACATTTTTGTGACGAACAAGAAAGGCAGTACTTGTTATCCCGACAGGCAAGATATTTCACAAAGATAAGAGTTGTCCCAAGAGTTTTTAAGCCTGCTAGGGGCAAAAAGTCAAACTTTAACGTCGAAATCAAATGAGTTAATTCCAAGGTATTTCTGGATATAAATTATTATAACTTTAAAAGTTCATGAAATTAAACCCTAATGAAATACACATTAATAATATGGTGAAATATCTCAAGCGGATTGCTGTTAAAATTATTATTTAGCTCCTTCAGAATTTTATATGATGCCAAACTATGATTAAATTCAGGAAGAAAAAAGTTACCGAAAAGGAATAGAAAAACGTAGTTCTAAGCTCACATTATTATTCCTCTAAAGTCATCGATTAGAATTGTACGACATCTGATAATAAAGATATCCGATTAATGTTTCTCCTTGCAGTTAGAACCAGGCATATAATTCGTTGTATACACTAGTTAAACTATCACCATGGGGCTTAAATTCCAGATAGACACCAAAACGAGCAAAGAAAATGAGCAGTCGATTTTCAGTAGAAATTGTGTATCTTATAGCTAAACCCTTCAAATCCGTTTTTTTTATTCTCATATATATTCATCTAGTACAGATTAATTACAATCCACACGAAATTCCAGGAAGACTCACTAAAAGCTTTCGAAAATAATTGCATATCGAATCAAATTATAAAAGAATGAGGATAAAAGGAGGAAGGAAGAACCTGTTTTTTGGAAAAAGAGGATTGAGAAAATAAAAGGGTTGAAATATTACGACGTATACGTCAAGCTGTGTACCACGAATATTCGTGGAAAAAGTGATTGTGTCGATTCCCTTGACATTGTGATCTCAAGCAACTGGCAGTCGGTAACATTATACCTCCATCCTTTCCTTATGCATCGCATTAATACCTAATAATCACACAACGCACTCGTATGTACCTGGTATAACCGAATGCGGATTTTGATTTTCCTCTGTTAAGTTTAGAGAGTTGAGAAATGAGAGACGAAATGCCTAGTCTGGGCTGGAGCTAGGAGAAAAGATTTTTGCACGTCACCGAGTCATTGTGCGTGGCATCATGAACTTGGAGGTCTTTTACAACATCGGTGTAACAAGATGATCAAAGTATTTTTAAAATTTCCAATTGGTTGCAGTAATGGAAGAATGTCATATCATATAACATGGCTAAACAACCACTATGCGAACTTTAGGCTGAAGAAAAATAGAAGCAATAATTAATAAATTTTTATAAAGGTACCCCTAATTGGAATCTTTCAGCTAGAGAATGTAAAAGAAGTATAAAGAATGGACACTAAAGGATTCAAGATAAATGGATATGAAATCAAGACGCAATATTTCCTGTTAGAATTACAGTCATGGCAGAGAAGACCTGATAGACCTAGTTCGATGAATTAATACAAAGGGAGTGAAGAGTAATGCAGACTTTGTTGCGCATGTTGCTCCAAACCCTTAACGCGTGTTGCGTTAAGGGTTTGGAGCAAGTGGAATCCCTCACCCATATCTTCATCACCATGGGTGATAGACGCTCGGCTATCATGAAGCAAATAATAGCTTAAGCATTTATGATGGAGAAGGAACTAATGCGTTCAAAGAGGATAAGATCCAGAAAAAGGAAGTAGTACAAAAAATATGTGGCACAGTAAGTTTCAGAGCTATAAACCATAGAAATATCACGCCAGAAATGAAGAGAAAACTTATATACTTGGTGCTGGAGGCAAATGCTTAAGATGAAGTGGAAAGATAAAGTGAGAAAAGAGGTAGTATTCAAAAGATTAAAAGTGCAAAAGGCAATTTGAAACGCTTCACGGCAAAGGAGAATCAGACGGATTGTTGAAAATTAGCATAGCATGTTAAATATGAAAAACTTCAAAGGCTGTAAAATTATTTGCGGAGCATATGTAACGTTAAAATAACTTTATGACCCTCACCCTTCCATAACTTCCATCAAAGGACTCGGTCTCTGTCACAGGTCTTGACCAATTTTTTACTGTTTTCTGAATATACCCTACAGTCGAGAGATTATTAAAGGGGACGGGTTTCCCTTCGCGCCACGCACATAAACACGCGCACACTCATTCATTAAGTCCTTAAAATGGTCCATTCCTAATGCCTTCCGGCACTTCAGACGGTATCGTATATGACCCTCTTCACTGCCTCGAAGGGTGCAAATGAAGTCGTTTTGATGCCGAATCGACATTCGGGTAATTAATTATACATCCTCCGGTTCACGAGGGGAAAATGGAGGGATATGGTGGTAAGGGGGTATATTTGGATGATGATTTCGGTCATTCAAATGAACATCTGAATAACTTAAGTGGACCTTTTGGGCGAAAGATTTCGACTTCCAGAGAATACACGTTTTGGCGTGACTTGTCGGACTCTTTTTATAAAATGATTTCAGTGCATTAGGCCGAGTGGTGAAATGATTTTTTCGTGAAACGGATCACCTTCAATGAAGGTAACTGTTTGGGTTAAATTAATGTATTACTCGTACTTAAGAATGAAAAGTACATCGCAATAAATATCTGCTTTAGACATCATTCGAGAAAAGAAAAAAATATATTTATTAACTCTCTGGGACACAATGTCCCAGGTCACATTTCCAGAAAATCATAATTTGCCGTGAAGATTCGAGGCTTCACTGCATGAAATAATATAACAAACGTAGTTTTCTTCAAACATTGATTCAAAATTTATAAAAATTTAAATATTTATTAACACAAGAACACAATATAAAACTGACATGTACTTGTAAATACAAACTTTGTATTCAAATATACCTTTTCATTTTATTAACATAACTCTATAGCATATTATTAACATCACTGTACAGAAATGAAAAAAAATCATTGAGCACACATGGAAATCGTCTGCACTACTCACAGTGAGTAATGCATATACATTTACATTTGGTAGCTTGCAAGAATTTTTATTTTCTTTATTCTGTCAAGATCAAATACTGTAATAGTCTTTTCTTCAACAATCAAATTTAGTAACATAGTAACATTAGTAACATGTTTCCTGAGGCAAAGAATTCTACAGCCAATTAGATAATAACTTAGAGAGATTTACCGAAAGCAGTATTGCAGAAATTCGGAATAAGCATCACTGTGATTCGCCTGAATTATTTCTGTGCATCGACAGTGAAGATAATTTTAATGCAGCAAGGACTAGTGGTTTAGTGGTAGCCTTCAGCCACCTGAGGCTATAATAAAATTGCACCTATAATATTTTTATCAATGGAAATGTTAAATATGATAATAATGCAGTTTTTTAGCCTCTCATGTTGAAGATGTTTCACTCTATGAAATAATCTGAAGGGCATTAAAGATAAGATTGAAATTATTGTTAACATTATGAGTGTAATTTCACCTCAGAATTACTATCGGTTATTGGTATTCTAAATAACAATTACCTCTTTGGGCAAAAGTATAATTCTAACACTTAAATACCAGAATTACTATGATATTTGCTTTTTATCGCACAAAATTCTTACGCGATAGTATAATTTTGCGGATTTCATATAAAATGACATTAACTTAAAATCCTTAAGTAGACCCCATATCCTCTTTCGTTTGTTTTTTTCCAGCACACCATCGAGTGACTTTTATGGAACTGTTAAAGCAAACTTATAGATTTTATTGAGGGAATTTTTGCTATGTCGTGTAAAAACTAGTCAAAACTAGTTGATTTATTTGTCTCGTAGGAAACATTTGGATGTAGTTTCCTCTCTCCGGAGTATATATCGACTGTTGCCTTTTTTTATCCGAAGCTCATCAAATTGACGAACTCGGTAAGCACCGAGTACGGAGGAGTCAATGTTTCATAGCTATTTCATGAAAATACGAATTAAAAATTAAGCGGAATATGAAAGAAATATGGAATAATTACATTGGCTGTAGGTGAATGCGATAGAAAAGTAAAGGCGAAGTATTATTTCACGTTAGCTAGGTCACATTCGGAATACATATCAAGTATTTAGGAGCTACGAAGATTGTATTTCATAAGGGGTTAAATATTAGTCCAGAGCTAATAAATATTTGCTAGATTTGTGATACGTTATTAAGAGAAATAAAAAACAGTAAAGGGATAATGAAGCTAAGAATCAATACCCTTAGGAAGCTGACAAGTAATGTGCAAAAAACTAAGAAGATTACTAAGACCCATAGGAATAGTCGTTCCTCAATTCTAGGAGCCTAAAGCGTCAAAAATTCCCCAGCGATTCGAGGAGAAAATTTTTGACACAGGAGGCATGAGAATTTCACCTCTGGGAGACAAATCCCAGATGTGTATCTACCGAATCCAATTTACGGAATTGACATTTTACCCTAAAAAAAAATTCCGAGGCAATTTTCCGAAAGCATTCTCTCCAAAATTTCACAGAAATACAGTTATTTTACAATTATATGTGCTGTGTTTCGTTAATATTCAAGCGCACGGTCTTTTTGGTGTGAATTTTATTATTTGATACTATTCCTCTTATCGATTTTTAAGTAATTATCCATTCCTACTACGCCCACTCTTTCATTGACTTTCCTAGAATGTATTCAGCAACAGAAGTCGACTGGAGAGACTACTCCCGAAATTTTGTCGGAGCTGAGCATTAATTGGGTGGTGTGTTTGGAATGAATACAAAAGGGCCAAGCCTTGCACAGATTATTTGTCCTTTGAGACCCATTCAGTTTCGCTTCGTATTGATTCCGATGTTGTAGTGGACATTTAGTTTAGGCAGCTCTTATCTTCCCTCATCTAGGCGTTCAGCCACGTAAAAATCATCTAAATAATAGATTATTGTGACGCAGTTCTTCAAGGAGTCTGATTTCATCTGAGTGTGGTCTCAAAATCAATTTGACATCATTTTTGGGAGCATGATCAAGAGCATGTATTATGTGCCCGGATATGGTTCTTGAAATCCCTCACTTTGAATATCACAGTGGACGGTTAATTAAATGAAAATGCTCACCTGGCTTGAATAAGTCAAAATCACTCATTATACGGAATCCGGATATCCAGACATTATTCTTCAAAACCACAGCTGCCATTTATTCAAGGTTTGGCGGGAGTCCATCCGTTTTATTCAACTGTGCGTGTTAATATTACGATTTAATCTTGTTGGATAGTTTCAAATGTGCCCAGTTGAACACCGATAATCGTAAATCCTTGTTTCTTTCCCAGTCCCTTTCATTCCAATAGAACATTTCTTATTTTCCAGTTTCACCTTAAACATTTACATATTCTCCAGCTGTTTTGTAACAACAGATTTCACGTTAAATTCCATTTTTAACCTTAAGTTTAGTTTTAGAAAATCCCTTGGCCAAAGGATAAAACTTAAACGACCCGTATAACGATGTTACACATTTTCGGGTCGGGATTTCTAACCGTTTTATGGTTATATATTCTAAATATGCGCTTTAGTTCCTTCCGAATCAAATTCATTCTTTATATCATCATCATCTGCAGCTCTACAGCTTGGTGTGGGCCTTGGCTTCCTCTATGATATGCCTCCATTCACTTCTTGTTCTTACTTTTTCTGTTCATCTTGTAACCCCCATTGCCTTCAAATCATCCTCCACATCCTGTAGCCATCTCCCCAATGGTCCACCTTTTCTTATGACCCCTTCCATCTTGCTTATTCTAGTTTGGGCATTCTGTAATCTTCCATCCTTTCTACATGGCCCAACCATGCCAGCCGCAGTGACTTGGAAAATCTTACTATGCCCTTCCCTTCTAGTAGTTCATTTATCTCCATGTTCATTCTGATTCTCTATCTCTCTCTCATCCTTTATATAGTGCATTCGAAAAAGTATATTCAATGTATTGGATTCGGTTAAATGTCCGAGAACGCTGTATCCTTTGAAAAAGCCTAGCTTTGCCCAAGTTTTTTCGGATATCAGACCTTCCTGAGAAACCATACAGGGTAAGGAGTGGACCCCAATACCTCGATGTGTGATTTTCACACGCCGTTAGGACTGTTACCACGGAATTTCTGTTCTCACTTATGAAAACCAATATTTGGAGCGTTTACTGTTGTTGAAATGCAAAGAAAGCATTTAGCTGGACGATTGAGTGTACTTCTGAAACCAAGGGATTTATTGCGGCTCCATAATATATCGTCATGTTAGATCTCCGAGATAAAATATGAGAATTTCTCATACTAATAACTTAGAGTGCTCTCACTCCCCTTGTCGTACAAATCGCGTCTACGACAAAACCAAGATCTAGAACCCCAAAAGTTTTGATTGGAAAAATTAGGTCATTGAGGACAAGTTTGCGCGCGTAAATTCTAGTCCTTTTTAGGAAATTAACCTTACCAAGAGTAGCCCTTGTGAATTCAGTTCTCGTTTTTCATTATTCGACATGTGCATGTAAAAATACGATTATATCCATTTTATAAAAACTCTCTTCTTCCCCCTCCCGAGTCTAATTGCCTACATAGGTTATGCCTAAATTATTTATTTCAAGATATTTCAACACCATAGCACGTGTGCTAAGTTCGAACTTTTTCGAAGAAAAGTTTGACTTTTCTTCCAAAAATCCACACGCACTGGTTAAGGGTGTAATTAAAACTTTTTCTACATTTGGCGAATAGAAGACAAAAACCTATTGGTTCAAACATTTTAAATTCCCTATCGGTGGAAAAATTCAATCCTTTCACGCTCTTACTGTGAGATTCAATTATTTTCAGTACGAATCCTAGTCACACTGTTCTGTACTTACAACCCGTATCAGCCAAGGCCAGACTGATTCAACATGTACTCCTACCACCGCAAGCAAGAGTCTTGGGCATGCACAAAACGAGGAACATAACCAAACCCGTTTACAAGCAAGCAGGTTCCCACTCAAATCAACCAAAGCTCCCCCTTGACCCTCTCCTCTCTGCAACACTTTTGCCCTCCAACAGCTCACCTGTTGAACCTATGCAATTCTGGGTCCAATAGAACCAAGACCCGCATCCCTGAGGCTACTCTAATGCGCTTAATGACTACCAACAGTCCCCGTCTCAATCTATATATATATATATAAATACATATATATATATATATATATATATATATATATATACATATATACATATATATATATATACATACATATATATATAGTATATATATACATATATATATATATATATATATATATATATATATATATATATATATATATATATATATATATACATATATATATATATTATTAGATGGGAGCTATTTTTTTCAAAAACTGTGCCCCCGAAAAGAGTATCTCTTTAGAGTTTTGATGTAACCCGGGAAAAAAAATGAACGTCTTGGAAAGGGATTATTTTTGTGTGGGGATGGCACGTGAAAAGTTGGCGTCTGCTTTGCTTTGGCTATTCAAACAGTTTACACGAAGTTATTTGCGCGTATATCCGTGAATTTTAAGTAGTGAAATAGATAGGATGCGGAATTCTATTGCCTCGACCACTAATCCAATGCGATTACAAAGCGTCCCACAAATTTTACTTTTTCCATTCCAGGGAACGAAATTAAGTTCGAGCATGAAAGAAATCTGGACCCGGAAACTCCCCGAGTCGAAGCTAAAAACATGCCCCTGAGCAAACGGAAGCCTTTTAATTGATTTAAGTTTTACGCCAAGGGAAAACGTTTGATTTTTCCTGGGACATATTTGGGCAGTGTGAGAGAGAAAATATTTTTCCATCGCCGAGATTCGAACCGGGTGAGGCTTCTTACATCAAGGGTCCGGGTTGACTCTTGACTAACTATTCCCCGCACCAAGCCAATGTCCTCAACTTATCGTGAGTTATATATATATATAATGTGCAAAATTATACTAAAATGTAATAGTGGTGCGGTGATCTAGTTAGTTGAACTTTCGGTTAATGGTCGGAGGACACGTTTGATTCCTTGTAGATTTAGACCCCCAAATTCACCCTAGTTGTGTAATTTTTCGAGTAAATGATCTTGCTGGGAAAGTCTTTCGGGTGGCCCTGGGAAAGGAAGTGGATCTCCCTCTCCTTATAGTGTGAATTTCGCTCGCAGTTGGTCCTATCGTTAGTATGCGATGAGTTCTATTCATTTTTCAAACCAAACTTTGGGATGATTACTGTGGTTTGGTTGATGAGATGAGAGAATATTAATCACAGCGTGTAATGCCGGCCTCGGTGGCGGCGGTGTAACGTCCTCGTCTGCTAAACCAGATTCCCGCCTAGATGGTTTTTCCTCCACCTAGGGCTTGGGTGTGTGTAATTGTCAAATTGTTACATCAATGTTTATATTCCGATGTTGAGGTCGAAGTGATGTTTTCGGACCACTGCAAAATAAATAAATACGTGATTTTTAGACTAAAGGCCCTGAAGGATGCACTAAGCTCCAATTGAAATTCCAAACAATTATTTTGTTTCATATAAAATAAAGTGAGCCCGAGTTTATTCGGCATTGAGAACATAGACGCTATTAGTTACAGACACCCAATTTTATGCATCGTGAAAGTTTGGTGGGAGAAATTGAGTAATGGAATAATGATGGATCCATTAGGAGCAATGCTCAACTGTAAATAAATACTTACAAATTAGTTTCAGTTAATTATAAATAAATTATTTCGCAATTAATGTGGGGCGCCAAGACTTAATTAGCAATTTAAATTGAATCCACATACTTGTATTTCAACCCATCACAATGAATTTCAATGATTTTAACTCAATGGGTGAACATTTACATTCAAAATTTTACTTTCTCTTGAATATTAATTCTAAAATTTGTTTCACTATTTATCCAGGTATTATATTATCCCACTGTTAATGTGTACAGTATAAATTCAACAGTATTAAAGCGGCTAATAGCACATACCATTAGTTGTAGAGAATAGTATCCTAGTGATAAATAAAAAAGGAATAGATTTTCTGCCATCTATCTGAATTAAGCAGCCAACCACGGTTTTGCGCTACTAATTAATTTCTTTGCCGTTAGAATGGTCAGAAACCTTTATTCCTCCGCACCGTTAGCTGTTAAATGTATTTATTTCGGAAAAAGGCATATTTTCAAATCAATATTTATCTGCAATGACATTTCTTTTTTCAGTATTTCAAGATGCGCCTCTAGATTGATGTTTATAGCTGTTATTCCGAGTCGTTTTATTTGGCCATTTTTATTATTTCTCCTTATGATTGATTCACTTATTTTACAAATTTTATTTCTTCCGAATGTGCTCTCGTGTGATTTTTTTATATGTATTATCATCCGTATATATACGTACTTCCAGCTCCTGGGGAGCGACATCAATTCTTTTCTTCATGTAAACCCCACCCTTATGTGGCCCACTTCAGATGTCCATCAGTCGTAACACATTTCATAAATCCCCTCAACCATAGAGAGTGGTAATGGATGCTTGGATCCTCGCGGATGATCTTCATTTTTTGATACGTTATCATATTGGATTTTTCCATCATTTTACAAATTCGATTTGTTTTTTTTCGCGATTCCAGGAAACATCAACTAACTTATGTTTCGGAGTCTCGTTTTTCTCAATTTTCTCGTATATTTTTTTGTAGAAATCCTTCGAATTAATTTTGACCTTTATCCATTTTCCTTTAGCGATTTTGAAGATGATACATTTCTTTTGAAATGAAGCCAGATTGAAACTTGCCAGCGAGATCAAAGAGCGATTTCATAACCCAAGCGTTTTCCCTTTGGGGTGATGGTGAGATAATGCGCTCAAAGAGCCATCCGTGTGAATCTTTTTCCGCATAAATTGATGGCCAAGGGTGCCATCGTCTCTTTCTTTCATCGAAACGCCAAGAAATGAATGGTCGATATTTTTCAATCTTGCGAACTAGATGCCGATTACTAAGATGTGTTTAGAGAAGGAGAAGTGAATTCTTATCCGTCTTTCTTTGTCATAACCGCATCGTCCACGTATCTTGACAAGGTGATGGAGTTATGTATCCAAGGAGACATTACTTGATTCACCTGTTTTAATTCCAGCAATGTTCCCTTCTTCCCTCCCCAACGAAATATGAAGTGGAGTAAATTTGTCGACGCGGAGATGTTTTTTACGTGTACATGTATATTCTGTAACGCGTATACTTATTGAAGAGATAAATGTATCAATTCAAGTGACCAATAAGTCGAAGGGAGTATTTTCAACATAAGTATTTTCCAAATGGTCTTTTGAGAATGCGTTGAGAATTTTTTATCAATCCATGCCCAGTGAATAATAAATGTCCCTACTGAGTGATATATTCGCAACTAGAACGTAAGTTTCGCGCATGCTCGAAGCAATTTGTGGACATTAGTCCTCCCAGTATCTGCCGAGAATGCCCTCCACTGTGATAATACCACAAAGCTATTCTGACCATTACAACTAATCTTTTTGACCTCTCCTGTACCTAGTATACAATTCAATCATTAGTGAAGCTTGATAGTTTTTTGGATCTTTAAAATGTTGACTTTTATTCCACTCCAGTTAGATCTCCAAAATCCAGCGCATTATGGTCCAAGGTCTTGTTATGATAGGAGCACAATAGAACAATGGATGAATGGAAATGAAAGTTATTTGCTGTTATCTAGCATAGCATCTATGGCCCAGGGCAAAAATTTCTTTCAGAAGGGACGAGGATTTCAGACAGGAATGATGACATTCATCCACGTTTCATACGCAAATGAATGCAAATCACCAAAAGAGTTTTAAATGTTAATCTTGAAGACTATTAGCTATAGAACCGACCGCTGTATAAGTAATCATTCTTCCTCCACACAATTTGAGACCACAACAGGCGGGAACATGATTTACGATACATCGTCCAAAATTACTCTAATGGCTTGGTGACCTAACATCCCTTATCACACGCCTTCTTGGCGGCTTGCAGGGTAAGTGCCATTGTAGCTGTAGAAGTATGATTGGAGGTGGTTCATCGCCCCCGTTAAATTACCCGAAAATTTTCCAGCAATTTTGCATTTTTCAATTAATCATCAATGGTTGATCGTTGGCCTACAAGTATGATACATTAATGGAGGCAATTTATGATGGAAATGGTGGCTTATTTTTTCTGGATGCCCCTGGTGGAACTGGAAAGAGATTCCTCATATCATTACTTTTGAACACTGGTCGTGCGAGATCGGACATTGTGGTAGCAGTTTTTTCTTCTGGCATAGCGACCACATTGTTTGAAGGATGCCGTACGGTTGATTCTGCGCTAAAGTTTCCGTTAAACCTACAAAATTCTGTAAAATTTCGAAACAGTCCGCAATGGCCAAACTCTTAGTAGCATCTAAAATAATTATATGGGAGGAATGCACGATGACATCCAAACGCGCATTGGAAACACTTGACCGGACTTTGAAAGATCTGCGCAATGACTCGAGATGATTTGGTGGCGCAATGATTTTACTGTCGGGCGATTGCCGCCAAACATTGCCAGTCATTCTAAGATCGACTGCCGCCGATGAAATAACCGCATGCCTCAAATCATCAAATCTGTGGCGCTATGTAAAGAAACTTCAACTGATAACAAACATGAGAGTTGCATTGCTGAACGATCCATCTGCTGAAGATTTCTCCAAGTAATTGTTGACTATCGGTAATGGCCGTTCCCGTCGAAGAATCGAGCGGATTGATTTCATTTCCTCGGAATTTTTGCAATTTGGTTTCATCGAAAGATGACCTCATCAACTAAGTGTTCCCGAACTTTTTGACTACCACAAAAATCACAAATGGTTGAGTGAGCGAGCAATTTTGGCGGCCAAGAACGAAGATATGGGTGACTTAAACTTCGTAATTCAGAATCAAATCGTTGGTACTCTGCATTCATTCAAATCTACTGACATTGTAACAAACTAAGACGAAGTCACCAACTATCCATCTGAATTTTCAAACTCCTTGGGTGTGCCTTGTGTATAAAAAGAGCGGCCGTCTGTACTGTACTGCAATGTCTTCTGCTGAAGTCCCCTGTAAAATGAGCGAAAAGTGTGTATCTTCAAATATTCGCAGCCAATCCAAAAAAATCTTTGATGCAATAAGAGGTCTCCTCGTTAAAAATATTCTGACTCAGACGTTATTTTAATTTTTTGTTGGCATTGTGTCTTAGGATGCACAGTTACTCATTTCAAAACATAATTATTTCAAAAAGCAGCTTAATAAAAGTCAAAATTGCACTCTTTCACCCGTGTCTTTTCGTCGATATTGGATACGGCGGTTCATCTGCGAAAAACCGTGCAGAGTTTTTTAATAATTCCAAAGGTTGCATTTCTAGGGGAACGGTAACGGATATGGCTGGAAAATAAACATGCCCCACTCGGCATGTATGTTTGAGATAGCACGTTTTCCGCCCCTCTCACTCCCTCAAGGCCCTTAAGAGGACAACTCAAGGGGTTATAAAAATGTGTGCATACTTTGTAAAATGGCCGTTTTATCATTCTTAATCTTACAAAAGGCGTCGAATAACTCACTGAATTAAAATTCTATAAAAACAACGTATTATAGTCGAGTTCCTTCTGATGAGATATAGGTTTTTACCAAATACGTAAATAGTTTTTTATCTCTATGTTATCGTATGGCAATCAGTGTTAAAGTGCTCTAAAGTCAGAAGTACTGATAAATATTCAAAGAGAGATTTTTGGTGAAAATTCATTAATCTGTTGGTAGAAGTATTCCATTAATTTTACAGCTTTATATTAGAAACCACGAGAAAACTTTCTCGCTATACGAATCTCGTACAGTTCCAAGGTTGTAACTAACGGTTGAGGAAATATGAAGGAATTTTTGAATTTTCAATCTGCTTCATATTTGTACTTGCTTTACTTCATTTGGGACATCATGTGACATTCAATTGGGTTATTTCCACCGCTGATGTCTATTGAAATTATGTACTGGTAAGAAGAAAAGTATCAGTACGTTCTGAAAGTTAGATGCCAATTTATTTTCCTTCGGCGGAAAAGTGTCATAGGCGTTTTCCCACAGTTCTTAATCCATAATAGCAATCAGGATGCACGTTTGAGTCACATAGATAAGCAATCAGGAAGTGAAGTAGCCCCGCAAAATTCAACAGTTTTCCTGGTACCACTTATCCACGTTAATTTAGCTTGAGTTTAAATAAGTTAATTTATAGTTTTTTTAATTGAGAGCAGTATTCTTGGAAGACTTCTAGGATATGTTTTCAACGCTTCCATAGCGCTGGCATCGGAGAAAACTCATTCTGGAAAGCACGAGTAGCGTAGCTTTCCAGAATGAGTTTTCACTAATATGGTTTCAGCAGTGCAATGCATTAAGCGATGTGCCTAGATTCTGAAAGTAATAAATTTAATCAGATACCTAAGCCTAATTAATATACATTATTCAAGTTAAGCAATGCAATGTAATTGTTGAATAAACAACAGATTATATCATTCCCATTCACATGAAGGGAAGAGAATGAGAAAAGGCAAAAAAAGTCGTTTTAGGACCTTTTTTCCTCGCTTTCGTCTCAGATAATTTTATTCCCTTGGAATGTAAAGTTAATTACTGTTGTTACTCAATATAAACTAGTCGCTGAAATCCTGTGCAATAATATAGAAAGACTGCTAAAGCGTATTTTAATGTTTTCTTTATTTATTATTCATAGGATTTAACGTTTTTCTGGCAATATAATGACAAATAATTCAACATTTAAGCGACTAATCAGAGTGGTAGAGGTTTATTTTGTTATATTTTAATACAAGATTGATTTTGAGCAGTAGGAAACCCATTTTATCCGTATTTCCACCTTCTTATCAATGAGTAAATAATGAGGTTCGGAAATAGCAAGGAGACCATGGTTTAACATCCTTCGGTTAAGAACCGAACACGGCAAAACGTTTTAGACAGTACTCACGCTTTTATAGTTATAATACACTCACACTTCCTTCCAAAGGTATAATTCTGTTTCAGACTTAATTTTATACCCTGA
Source organism: Hetaerina americana (assembly GCF_022747635.1). Taxonomy (NCBI): domain Eukaryota; kingdom Metazoa; phylum Arthropoda; class Insecta; order Odonata; family Calopterygidae; genus Hetaerina; species Hetaerina americana. The sequence continues at coordinate 42,854,723 of NW_027286763.1, forward strand.
GATAATATGTCAACAAAGTAATTATTGATAACATGAACAGCAGGATAATATAATACCGAAAGTAGGTTATTTTTGAATATGCAGTTGTACGAAAGACGGAGGTAGGTTCATTACAAATGTTGTAAAATAATGTTATTAGTAACTTTAGGTTTAAATAATACGTATCTATGGGTAATGAATATTAAGTATATAATTGATGTATTGCATGATGATAATACATAAATATCATTTTATTTGCTGTCAAACGTCCAGCATATAGTATTGCTTTTATACCATCGGTCATCAATCAGAGAACTCATCTGACGCAGCCCTTTACTCAATTCCCCTTTCATCTCAACTGTATACGTCTTCATATTTCTTCGCCTTAACTCATGTCATTGTTTCTTATTGCATCTTAGCTGATGCGTTTGTTTGCAGTACTTCCTCTTAAGTTTTCCTTAAACTGCTGTCTCCATCAACCCATCTTACCACAAAATGTTCCGAATGAGTATACTGTACCCCGTCTTGTTTATAGTGCGTCTACCGACTTCTTTCCTCTTTCACCCTTCGCTGAGCGCCATCGTTAGTCATTCAGTCTTGTCCTTTTAATCTTCATCATCCCTCTGGAGAACTGCAATTGAATTGCTTCCAACGTTCTATTTTATGATTCCGTAATTCTCCATGCCTCACGACCATGAGAAAGCATGCTCAAGAAATATGATTCAAGGAAACCTATCCTTAGATTCTTACTTCCTTATATCATATCATCTTTGCTTTGGCTCTTCTCATCACTCTGATTCCTACTTCATCTGGTTTTTAGGTCGCAACTGGTAAAACTACTGTAGTTCATTCGATTTCCCAGTTTTCACATCTGTGTTTTGGTCTTACCTCCTGACACGGTCCATAACCCTTACTTAATTTATGTTTACCGTTAGGCTGTACATTTTCAACACTTTCAAATTAACAGTCGTTCCCTTCGGATACCCTTCTCTGTTTCTTTCTGTCTACGGCAAGGGGAAAAAACTTTAGTGACGTTTTCTCTAATTTTAATATATAACTTTAACTATCATATGAGAGAGCCGAAGTTGATGTCTGAGATAGCACGTTATTGCGATGCGTTTTTCTTTTCTCTCCCAATTTTATTGTTTAACCCAGTTTATTTTACAGCTATCTGGAATTGATATAGGCTTTAACTCACTTTTTATTTTTATAATGTACTCATATCTCCTTTCAAATGGAGCATTCCGTTCCAAATTAAATTATTGATGTAAAATAATATGAGACGCATGAATTACGGAAAGAATGCCCAAATTTATAGATAACAAATCCTCGCGATAAAACTGTTGACTTAATTTCAATTGTTCTCGGCAGATGAACAAGGTATCCTTTGTAAGAGAAAAAAGCACGTGGAATTCCTCAAAACTTAAATTTGCTAATAATTAATGAGCGCGCATTGAATTAATGAGCAAGTATTTAACGAAAATTGAAAAATAAAACTAGCCGTTTAAAATTTTGCCATTTGAAATAATAGATTTCAAGAGAATTCGCAACGCGGTTCTAAATTTAGATGTACATGCATGAATGATTTGAGTACAGTGTGCAACCACCTTAAATGCCAATGAAATTACAATTTATGGCTTGACATTTTTTTATGTGTTTTTTACGCGAATGAGTTAAATGTGTGCTTGACTAGCAATTTAAAACAAATTTAAACTAAATTTCAAAACTTATTCCAAAAGTCACGTCGGGTACAACTAGGATGCGGAAGCAGGAATTAACGATACAAAAATGTAATCTAGTTGAGCTGCAAGGCAGAAAACCTTAGAGTGAAACAAAAAATATGCCAAGAGCTACTATAAAACTTTGTCAAGCTAAAATGCAAAACTATCCAAATAGGTATAATACATCCATAATAAAAGAATAATTAACTCCGTAAAGTTCCACATTGTATTTTCGAAACTACGCGATCGTGGTTTCGACAACCTTTGTGGTTATTTAGAATACTAATAGAGGGTGTGAAAACCATAGTCGATTAATTTTGAAAATATAGTGAGTACATTTTTTATTCTATTACCTCTTTTCACACAGACATGACAGATATAGTATAAATGATAATTTAGTTTAATTCTAAACTGATATGATTGTAGTTTTAAAATGATGCTCTTTGATCCATCGTTTTTGGCAACGTTAGAACCTAACTGTGAGAACAAAAATTCCACTATCAACCAGTCAGGTTTATTTAGACTTTGAAAGCAGAACTACGTGGTCAACATGAATTTATCATATTAATAGAAACGTACAGGTAGAAACGTCTTCTTAATGCTTTATACCTGTGAGGGATTTAAATAATCATAAGTTCTTTGGATGAAACATTAACCTTTAAGCTGGAATGGTATTAAAATGATAGCTATATTCTGACCGAAGTATTTCCCGTCAATATTATATAGTAGATATTGGTTGTATCTGAAAACAACTCCTAGGATTTTTAGTTTCTCATGTTAGTTGAGTGGGTACGGTTCTATTCCACTGTGACCCAATTGCCCGATTTCGATTCCGGGTGACGACTCTGGGCTCCAGTCATCATCATGTCATTACAGCTGTGTGATTTTTTCGGGTGCCTTGGAAACCACAGGCGAAAAGGGGGAAAGTAGTTCCCCCCCTACGATGTGTGAATGTCACCCACGTTTGGGATTAGTATTCGGCCTTGTCCACACCATAAGCACACGCCGAACAAGGAAGCATGAGGTATCCCGAACGCTTAAGTGCGGACGACCACCCGAGGCAAACTGGAGAGCCTCAGACGGTCAGCCGATGGGACTGAAGCGCGACGAACGAGATCCGTCGGGGTCGGTACTTCAAAGAAAATACTTCCTCAGTGTGGAAGGGCAGTTCTCGACAGCCCGAGGCCTACGTCACACGCCTTTAAATTTTTGGTTTTCATATTTCGTAAACATGGATTGGTCCAGGGAATTCCTCGGGAAGTTCATAGCCAACGCAGGGACTTGCTTTGGTAATCAAGGCATACCTTATATTTTAAATGTCTCAAAAGAGAAGATTCTTAGGCCTAAATCAGCAAGATATATAGAGCAGGATATATGCCAGGATAGAGCAAGATAAAGCAAGAAAGAGCACTATATATAGTATACCAGGTAATCTACCCAGTAAAGGTAGATTTTGGCAGGTCAATTTTTGAAATCCGCGTGAATCATTTTTTTAAGGGTTCAGTTTTCTCCAAAGAAGTTAACTTTTTAACCGTCTTTTTCTTCTTAACCACACCATCTGTGACTTTGAGCGCTGCAGTTTTTAACACAATACTTCACATGTTCCCGACCGCCGCTGGGTCAAGGTGGTCGAACGGCTCGGAATGCCTCGTGCGGTCACTCCCGCAACGAAAGTTCTTCCCGCATGAGGCATTCGTATGGCCTCAGCTTGCCTCATTCGGCATTTCCCTCTAGTGTGCACTCGCCTTTAAGCGACCTTTACCCTCGCCGATTGGAACAATGTTTGGGATTATTTCTGTGGGTTTTTTGCAGTGAATAAAAAGGTGGTATGTATTTACTCCATATTGTGGAAATACAGTGAAATCCTGTGGTGCTATTTTTGCGCAGATCCCAAACTTCAAAATTGCGATTTTCTTACAAGCTTGATGACATTAGTTTTATAATCTCCTTCTCGCCCATATAAGACGTAGTCGATTTTGCTGCTGAGATCCGATATAAAAACCCCGACGGTTATTTTGGTAGGGCACCTTTTTAGTGCGTTATACATAATATAGCACTGCGGAACTTTTGAAAAATTTTCTCTCTGTCACCAGCGATTTTCTCAGGCTCTTTATCCCAAAAAGTGACTTAACTTTGACTCAGCTTGGAGCACACAGTCATTCCCTTAATATGAAACTTGCACCCTCCTGTTAATATCTCTACTTTCTTCTCTTAAAGAGTACCACTTCACCAGTATCATGCATGAAAACATCTCCGTCCGTGATGGAAAGAAATCTTTATTTTGTCGTTTAACAGTCTAGGAAAAGACTGCTAAGTCCACTAGACTACATTCGTGTTGAATTAGGTCATGCAGGTCCATTACGTGACTCAGGTTATTTTAATGCTTCGAATGGAATCTACGTGTATGATCAAATATCTTGATGTATTGATGAAAACTATTTTTTCCCACAATATTCAAGGATTTTTAATCGACTTATTACATTTTTATTAATGTTTGTATTTATTTGATACATTATTAAATAACGATTTCGGCCCTTTTAAACCAATATTTTGAAATATGATTTACATTAATATGTCTCGGTGAATAAAACCTAAGGTTTTATATTATTGTAAAGTTAATTATCATTCTTTAAATTTAGCTTTCAGTTAGGACATTCATCTTTAGCAATCAGTCATCTTTGAATCATTCCATTGAATTCCTTTGCCACTCCCCTTGTACCCTTCTACAATCTTTGACACTAAACACCATAAGGTGGCCATCAGGGCTTGCATGGACATTGAATTCATGGATGAAAAGGAATATTGTATTTATTTCTTATTTTTTCACAATTTTGCTTTTCTGCCGAATCATCATATGCCATCGCATTCAAGAATATGACTTATGAGATCTATTAGTTAGAAAACCGATGTTCATTCCGCAATTCCTCTCAGCTAATTATCTGAAGGAATTTTTTGTGAGTGTAATTTTTCAACTGAGGAGGTATGCCTGAAGGAGCAGGGTCATGACGACAGAGAGATGAATAGAACTAGAAATGAAAACCCACCAACTACGACGAATCCTTGAGGTCCGATGGTGAAATCTTTCGGAAAACCGCTTCATCCGATCACTGCCCCTGTGCTATTGCAAATACTCGCAGCCACGGCATGTCACGCCCGGTTGCATCACCGCCGAGGCCGTGCAAACGATTCCTATGCGCCCACCGACGGCGGCCGATCGACCGAACGACCAGTGAGGAGGAGGCTGCTGCCTCAATCACCGAGGCTACTCCGCGGAGAGAGGAAAGGTTATCACGGATTAATGCGCCGCGCTCAGAGCCCTCCTACGCCGGTATCCCTCCCTCTTCCACCAATAAGCCTGAATCAACACACTTGGCGAACCAGACACTCTTTTAGAATCCTCCCACCGCTTTAATACCTGTAGCACTACTCTCTCCTTCTCTCCCCTCAATCCACACGCTCACATGGTAGCACCCAGTTTAGCATCCTTCCAGAGAGGGGGAGGGAAATGATGGCGGAGGGGATCGGGAGAAAGGAAACATCCAGCGCCTGCAGAGGTGCGGGGCCCAGGGAGGAGGGGGCGTCTTTCTCTCTCTCTTACCGGGGCCCCACATAAAACACCCACTGTTTATCAGCTGCCACTCTCCCTCTCATTTTATTCCGCCTCGTATATCCATCGCTACCTCATTGAGGCATCCATTCCGTCTGCTGTGTCTCTTTTCCCTTCGCCTTTTACCACCAAATTTACATCCCCCTACTTGAAGGGCACGTCCTCTTTCCACTTGCCTCCCCGCCTTCAGATCCTCTCTCCGCGACCAGTCTCTCCTCACTCGGTGCTTTTTTCCAAAAATATCCAAGCGGGCCATTACTCTCGTCTCTCTCTTCATCTACCTCGCGCGCTCCAGAAGTACTTGCGTCCGTCCACCCTTCTACCGCCGCCGTGTCCACACTTTTGTTCAAATCCGCGCTAAACGACTTTTCGTTTCAAGATCAAACGCTCCTCCACTCCAGAGTGTCCTTTTTCGCTCATTGCGTAAGCTTATTTTGTCTCAACTTATTATTTATTCTTAAAATTATGTTGAAGTTGCTTCAGTAGCCGATGTAGGTATGTTTGGCTACTGATCTAATTGTCCCAGGATCACATTCGAATGAATTATGATGGATTGAGCATGATTACGAATTGAGTCGCCTTTGGATTCTCCCAGCTTAACACAAGCTGTGCGATTTTTCTGGGGACCAGGAGGTAATATGGGAAACACATGCGGCCCAGGGATAGGAAATGTCCCACAACCCTACTCTGAAAGCGTAAATTTCAAAATACCTATGGGGTTTGGGAATGTGAAATTCACGAAAGGATACGTAAAATGTGCTGAGTTATAACTTGAACTATCTACATAATTCCTTTTGATAGCTTTATTTTTTTATACATTTACCCGCACCTTAAATAAATCTGGTAGGATGTAAAGTGACTTAAATACACGTGATTGTGTGTGTTTGTTTTTGCGAGTGATTTGTCAGATGCTCCTTAGAGGATGAAGGCAGCTTACACCGTACACGATGGTGGACTCGGCTGCCTTCGAAACCGTAACCGCGCGATTGGAGCAGGCTCACCGTCGAGCATACACGACTGCGCTTATTTTGTTAGCAGGAATGTTTTCACAAGTTTCCTTTTCAGTTTTTCTCGCAGACCATACAAATGAACGTCTTTCATCTTCCAGCGTACGCCAGACTGATACACGAAATGATCGCCTGCGATGATTACATTTTCAGCGAATTTTATTTTATGACGCTCACTCATTTTATGATCCGCCCATGTGTCTTAAAATACTTTCATCTCCTATTTCCTCGAGTTATTTTTCTGCTAGTGATATAGAAGTGACTCAGAACTTAGATCTCTCTTTCTTTAGCTTTTCTGGCATCTCAATCGTGGAGATTACGAATGAAATACCGTCTGGAGATTATTAGTCTAGCGGAAAGAGTTGTTTTTGCAAATTTTGCCGATTTTATAAAATTAATTTTTGTAAGAGTTCTGTAGAAAAATCACTTTTGGTTGGAGCTCCAAAACAGCCATTGTGTGAAATCTTTATTATGGCATAATATCCAGCAGTTCGCTGACGAGTGGCAGGAGGTGCTAGGGCATTTTATGCAAAATAAATTATTTCGCTTATGACTCAGGCTTATGATAGTGACTCTCCTCTTTCTTCCGTTGAGCTGAATTCAGTGATTGATATTTAGGTTAAAGAATATTTTTCTTCGTGGAAGTAAAATTCATGGAAGATGTATTCATTACCACTCCTTTACGATCCAATTGTATAAATAAATGTATGTTTTCCAACGTCATCATTAGCAATTTTCATGGGAACAAATTTTACAAAGATATTCATAACAGTGTATAAAAAATAGTACTGACATTTAAAGACGGTATGTAAGTTCCAAATGTAGCTTTATGGTTAAACAAATGTTGAAAACAAAGCATTTTAATCATATAAAGGGACATTAAAAGTTGGTAAAATTTATTATGCAGAGAAAAAAATGCCTTTATCTCCCTTACTTACGACTATATTTGACGAGTTCATCCCAAGATTTCTCTTGATCTTACTCGACTGACTTAATATTTATTTCTAGCAGTAGATGCTATGAAATGAGAAGAGATGGGTAATTAGGAAAGGTTACATACAGGAACATGGGAGAAGAAGTAAGGAGAAAGCCGACTCATGTCCTTCACGGGGTCGTCCAACCAGTCTCTACGGTAGGTTTCAAGAAGTCATTCCGGTTAAACATCACTCGGCGGGCGTTGCATTGAAAAATAATACTTTTTTACTTATCTAGCTGTTATATGTTTACTCATCTGCTTGGTATGTCTCTGCAAAGCTGTAATTGGAAATGGAACTCGGATGTCTCTCATTAGATTTTAATACTCAACGTCAGTATTACACGCTCCTTTATTATTAATTACTTGTTTGATGATAGATACTTAAGAGTCGATATACTACCTTGATCAAAAATTTCCCGGAATTTAGGTTGAAGAGAAGTCTGTACTAAATGGTAACTAATAATAATCTTAAGCCACTTCAATACCGCAAACTGCTCTCTATCAAAAGAGCATATAAAAGGGTTCACTCGTATTTCTCACTTTACAACCTGATTTCTCTGATGCGTTGGCATTATTTGCCGGAGGTTTGGCCCCTAAAATCTTATACTATGTCGTGACCTCCTTAAGGTTTCTGAGATTCTACTTTTTAAAAGCACTTCATATCTGTCATGTGCATTATACTCAATCATTTTTCAGATCTACATATACTGTCCCTCCCTTCATGACATAAAGCTCTGTCCTTTTTCCTTCTCTATCTCTCTCTCTCTTTTCTTCTTCTCTAGCTCGTTTCCTAAAAATCTCCTTTCCGTCAGTCTTCAACATTGCTTTTATATGTATCTTTTAAATATATAAACCGTCCAATTTTATATGCTTTCTTGGATTTCCCCTAAAAAATTCTCCTCCTCTGCCAACATTAACACTATTTCCAAGTTTTTTGTCTTTCATTTTTCCCTCTTATCTCCATCTCGTCCCGCATCCATGTTAAAGTACTTTCAATAAATGATCTCCATTTTTCCATAAATAACGCGTTCCGGAGCCGATATCACTGGGATGTGTAAATTAAGTCTTCACGAATTCTCTCTGTATGTCTCTACTAACAGTTCCCGCCTTTGATTCCCTCTCTTCTCATCCTTTCCTTTCTTTAACGAGCCCACTCTACGTATGTGTCACTGTTTCGGGGATATCACGCGCTTGCGGAAAATTATATCCACATTTTGAATAGAAATAACTGGGATTCGTAGATATTTTTTTCAATCCACCGGAAGGACGGCCCGTGAAACCTCTCCCAGGTCCCAATCCCCTCAACCGCCCACGCGCTGAACCCTCGACATTTCCAACGGAAGACATACATATATGCAGCTCTTCTCTCTCGCGAAAACATTTCGCACGCTCATTTTTTTTGCCGTTGCGCCCATAAAAACCGACTCTCTCTGTCTCTCTCCCTTTCTCTCTGCATCCACGCCTCCCCGCACCACCGATCACGCCCCCTTTATCCGCCTCACTTTGACAACAAGGGTGGAATTGTTTCCTCTCCGACTCCCCTCAACCTCTCTCTTCTTACGTTCGCCTCCTCCCCGATCGCTCTCACTTTATCCAACCTATTCCCCCTTCCTCTCTTCATTTCGTCTTTTACATCCGCTGCTTTCTCTCCTTCGACCACGTGAAGCACGGCTTGAGCGTTTGCGGGATTTAGGATCCTTTAAAAAAAAATATCGAAGGATTCAGATCACCCAGGCCCCGCGTATGAAATTTTCGAGTGGAGCTAGAAAAAATCCTTCCGACTGGCTGAAAAATATTTGCCAGCAACTTATAATTGGTTTAAACCTTAGAATAAGGCCGTTTTAAGCGTGGGAAGTAGCACCTTAAAGTAATAAAGCCATTACGGAAAAAAGGATAGATAAGATAGGTTACACGCACTAGAGGACTAATGCGTGTAAAAATGCCTTATGAACATTCATAAGCACACTAGTTTCTTCCTAATTTTCCAATTTATATTATTTAAACTAATATTACGTATCAATAAATGATTAACTACCATTTGACGACACAATATCTTTGGTTTACAAAGCAAATCAATAAGTCCAAATTTACATATGTTGGGGAAATCGAGATCAGTTTATAAATTCCGGAGTGGAAACTCCCTTTGCATCGCAATAACGTATTTTAAATCCATTAATATTATTGAATGTAAATAAATTTGCGTTTATGACTGACCAAAGTTTTTTTTCCATGCTATACATCCGACGGCCGTTTTCAAGATTGTGCGTTCTTGCCTTCGCCGAGCGCACTCGCTTTAAGCGGACAGTCCCGGTGTCCCTTCATTGTAGTAACGACACATATTTATTATTAATCTAATAACATTTCGGAATTCCTTTTTCTTTTAATGTTTGAACAAGTTCCTCTTCGACTAATTATCCCAGTACCCCCCTTTTCATTGTAGTTTTAATCTAATATATGTCTAATTTTTATGCATGCTAATATTTAATTATTCGCGATATCATTAATAAGAAATTTACTTTAATTAATATCATCATAATTGGTGTACCTCAGGTTATTTCTTAAGATGGCCAAATATAATTTACGTTACTTTTACACCGATTCTATGGTATTTTTAAATCCTTTAATATATCTCCCATGGGGTCGCGGTAGTCTAGGGGGTTGGACTACTGACCGGAGGGTCCCGGGTTCGATTCCCGGGAAAGTCTCTGGGCATCTGCAGCTCCACCCGAGTTATGTGATTTTCCGAGTACTAGATCTTCCTGGGAAACCATAAACAGTACAAGGAAAGGAACTGGCCCCCCTACCTTGATGTGTGAATCTCACACGCCGTCGGGCTTACTACTGGGTGAACTCTATCATCACCTAGCAAACCGACCTTCGGGTTGACTACTGTGTCTTTTTTCATACTGCCCAAGAGAGTACTTATGACTGGCTTAAAATGCCCGCTTGAAGACAACTGGGTAAATCATATGATTCGCGATAATTTTAATAATTTTTATTGTTAATGTTTACGCAGATAAGATTACTTATTTGAAAGCAGATTATTCTCATGAATTGAATACTATTTTTTTCATTCTTGCTGATATATATCCAGTGATAAATATGTTACATTGGTGGTTACTTTAACATGCGTATTAAAATTATAATTATTAGTCTGTGTTCATACCAAAGGAGAGTAATGTTTTTCAAAGTTATTAAATGTGAAAAATAGAATGTTTCCTGTAGAATACATTTAATTCAGTAATAAAAGCATTAATAATTTAGATACTTGTATATATGCTCGAAGAAAATGCTGTGCAAATGAAACTGTCTGATTCTATTAATCCTTTATAGAGCTTCTCTCTAAGTTTGGATTTAGAGATACCTATCATATGAGAGCAATTTATTTCATGGAACTATTGTAAACCTATTTAGAACATTGTAAGACAGTTACAATGGGGTTTCATGGTAAAAACGACGTCAGCCGTTGGATACAAAACCAGCAGTTAATTAGCGCACCTTATTTATATAAGGGTAAGTTGAAGTAATACGGACACAAACTTAATGTAATAGACACTGTGGCTGTATAAGTCAAATAGGTGAGTTACCAGTATGTATTTTAGAGTATCTTTTATCACTGGATATTCGAGGGTGAAATATTAAAAATTTTGGCCAACTATTAAATGAGCCGACTACGTTTTTAAAGAGGAAATGGTAGCTGTATGAGCATTATTAATTTCTAATTATGACCATTAACTCTATTCATGGTAATGTTCTTCGATAAATTTCATCGGCTTTTGCAGATGGTAAATTTAAACTGGATTATAAGAATATATAACCTGATGATTTTAACCTAGATGGTGAAACAAAAACCATACATATACGCTTAACTGCGTACAACACGTAGTTAAATGTGTGGGTATGTATCACAAATCGACGATACACTAACGTAACTCAGAGGTAGATGCAATCTATAAAGAACCAAAACATCCAAGTATTCTCTAAAATATTATCGGTGGTTATAGTGTAACTCTGTGAATTTTTCAGTAAAATACCATCACATTTTTTAGATGATACAGAGGAGATTAAATAAATATTCAAATAAGTCAGAGTGACGCGTGAAGAATTTGGTCCAGGGTTGCTCTCCATCTACTCTTCATGAGGGTTTAGAATCTTCTCAGGTTAATTCGCCATACGTACATAAAACCACGCATAGGTTAGGCATAACCTTGAAATTATCAAAACATTTTCAGTGGGCCTTAAACATGCAATTTCTTTAAAATTCGAATTTTATAGTTATTAGGCACGCAATACCCTTCCTTTTTCTAACTCAAGAGAAAGTAAATAAGGAAGCATAAATGTGAAAATGTACCGTATATGATATGGAAATGCAATAGTTACCAACAAAAGTAATTAATTTTTCCATTAGACTAGGTGCAGTAAAAATATACCATACCAGCTCTTGAATAAATATTCAAAAATAAAAATTTTCTTCATATTTGGAGTAACTTTTAATTTATAAACTTCAGGTTCTAAGAATTGTTTATTTTAATAGTGTGATTTAAAAGAGCTCAAGCTTGCCGATGCGTATTTCTCTGGAAGTTTCCTTCATACTGCCACGTCAAATCACTTAAATTCATACGACTGGCAAATAGTTAGCTAAATAATACTACACTATGGGGCTTGAGACAACATGTCACAGTAGAATGTCCTGCATTCTGATTAAGGCACAAAGATATACCGGCAAATATACCTCTTTATTGAATAAAATATGACCCCCATGCATTGAAGTAATTCAATTTTCCGCTCTTTTATGAGTATTAGAGATTCTCACGTTGAATCAGAAAAAATACGATTTGCCTCTCTGGAAAGCAAGCACGCAAAATATTATTCCTGTCACTCCCAATGAGCAAATAATTCTATTATTCATCCAATCGGTCGTGGTCGAAAAGGCCAACAGTTTGTTCATGTGGAAATTTATTGGTGCTTTCATATTGGCAGAGAGAGATCACCTTTGGTTTCAATGGGCTTCGTTGTTCATAAATATTTTTTCTTTAGCTATTTATCTTATATCTACTACCTGCTTGTATCTTCGTTGATTAAAGGTGACCGGGTATTTATGTAATTACTGAAATAGAATAATACCTTGATCAAAAATTTCCCGGAATGTATTCAGAAAATTAAAAATACAAGTTTATTCATCTAAATCTATATTGTCCCAATTTCAGAGCGTAAAAATCATTCGCCTTGACTGGGACTCGAACCCAGATCCCTCAATATCCGGTCGAGTGCTTTAGCCACTTAAGCTACCGAGGCGTCCTCTTAAACTCTGAAATTTTCAAGGCGAATGATTTTTACGCTCTGAAATTGTTGCATTAAAATGCACATTAGCGGATGACTCCGTTAAAAGTTACTGTTGCGGCATCTCCCGCAGTTTCTTTGGAATTTGTCAAAGGGAAAACACCATACGTGTTTAAAGTTGGCTTTTAACCTCGTGGACAGTGGCGCCTCGCGCACGACTACGAATGCATGTGACATTGTATGTACGGTATTTCGTCATAACATCTAGTTCCTTTAAAAGCCCCAAAATTTCAGAGTTTAAGAGGACGCCTCGGTAGCTTAAGTGGCTAAAGCACTCGACCGGATATTGAGGGATCTGGGTTCGAGTCCCAGTCAAGGCGAATGATTTTTACGCTCTGAAATTGTTGCATTAAAATGCACATTAGCGGATGACTCCGTTAAAAGTTACTGTTGCGGCATCTCCCGCAGTTTCTTTGGAATTTGTCAAAGGGAAAACACCATACGTGTTTAAAGTTGGCTTTTAACCTCGTGGACAGTGGCGCCTCGCGCACGACTACGAATGCATGTGACATTGTATGTACGGTATTTCGTCATAACATCTAGTTCCTTTAAAAGCCCCAAAATTTCAGAGTTTAAGAGGACGCCTCGGTAACTTAAGTGGCTAAAGCACTCGACCGGATATTGAGGGATCTGGGTTCGAGTCCCAGTCAAGGCGAATGATTTTTACGCTCTGAAATTGTTGCATTAAAATGCACATTAGCGGATGACTCCGTTAAAAGTTACTGTTGCGGCATCTCCCGCAGTTTCTTTGGAATTTGTCAAAGGGAAAACACCATACGTGTTTAAAGTTGGCTTTTAACCTCGTGGACAGTGGCGCCTCGCGCACGACTACGAATGCATGTGACATTGTATGTACGGTATTTCGTCATAACATCTAGTTCCTTTAAAAGCCCCAAAATTTCAGAGTTTAAGAGGACGCCTCGGTAGCTTAAGTGGCTAAAGCACTCGACCGGATATTGAGGGATCTGGGTTCGAGTCCCAGTCAAGGCGAATGATTTTTACGCTCTGAAATTGTTGCATTAAAATGCACATTAGCGGATGACTCCGTTAAAAGTTACTGTTGCGGCATCTCCCGCAGTTTCTTTGGAATTTGTCAAAGGGAAAACACCATACGTGTTTAAAGTTGGCTTTTAACCTCGTGGACAGTGGCGCCTCGCGCACGACTACGAATGCATGTGACATTGTATGTACGGTATTTCGTCATAACATCTAGTTCCTTTAAAAGCCCCAAAATTTCAGAGTTTAAGAGGACGCCTCGGTAGCTTAAGTGGCTAAAGCACTCGACCGGATATTGAGGGATCTGGGTTCGAGTCCCAGTCAAGGCGAATGATTTTTACGCTCTGAAATTGTTGCATTAAAATGCACATTAGCGGATGACTCCGTTAAAAGTTACTGTTGCGGCATCTCCCGCAGTTTCTTTGGAATTTTTCTATATTGTCCCCTTCAAAGTAATCCCCATCGACTGCAACACACTTATGCCAGCGCTTGATCCAATCCTCGAAACATTTTTTATATTCGGTTTTCGGTATGTCCATCAGTGCTTCCTGCGATTTTTCCATTACTTCCTCTCGGCTGCTAAAACGCGTTCCCCGTAATGGTTTTTTAACTCGATTGAACAGAAAGAAGTCACAGGGAGCCAAATCAGGTGAATTCGGTGGCTGTTGGATGGTATTTGTTGCATTTTTCGTCAAAAAATTACGAGTAATGACAGCACTGTGCGACGGTGCGTTATCATGGTGCAAAATCCACGAGTTTTCTGCCCACATTTCTGGTCTCTTTCGGCGAATTGCTTCACGCAAACGTCTCATAACGCCCAAATAATACTCTTTGTTTACTGTCTGGCCTTCTGGCAAAAATTCATGATGCACTACACCGTTGTAATCCATGAAAACCGTCAGCATTGCCTTCTTTTTTGACTGAAAACGACGTGGTTTTTTTGGTCTCGGCTCATTTGGTGAACGCCATTCACTTGCCTGATGTCTGGATTGCGTGTCGTACTCATAAACCCACGTCTCGTCTCCAGTAATGATCCTTTTGATGAATGTGGGATCGGATTCAGCCTCGCAAATCATGTCTTTTGCGACGTCAACACGGTCTCTTTTTTGCATGAAATTGAGGTCTTTTGGCACCAACTTTGCTGCTACACGACGGAAACCCAAATCATTAACCACAATGTCTTGGGCGGATCCATAGGCAATGTTCAAGTCCTCCGCTATTTCTCTGATGGTTAATTTGCGGTTATTGACCAACATTTCTTTTACTTTATCAATTTTTTCACCGACTTTCGATGTCGATGGTCTGCCACTGCGTTCATCATCTTCGATTGACTCACGACCACTTCTGAACCGCTCGTGCCACTGGTAAACGACCGTTTTTTTTAGAGAATCGTTGCCGAAACACTTTTCCAACATTTCCAACGTCCGTGCGCCACTAAATCCGTTTTTTACGCAAAATTTAATACAAGTTCGTTGTTGCAAATTTAAATCCATTTCTGAAATTGTAAAAAATCGCCAACACACACAGAGATAGATGTACTCTTGGCTACGTAACTTTTGCAAATGTCAAGTTATGACACTAAGATTTAAAGGGAATATCAACAACAGATGTACCAATTTAACAAAAAAAACAGAACTCAAATCGGAACGATGGGAGCGCCACACGGTGGTTATTCCGGGAATTTTTTGATCAAGGTAGTATGACAGCCTAAAAGACCTGGAGCAGTTTTAAAAGTTCATGTTCAAGCTTCTATTCAATGTATTTTGGCCGCTTTTTCTTTGGAAAACGTACATCTGGCAAATGATTTTTAATACATTCCCCAGTTTCAGTTGAATGCGTGGAGTTTTACTGTGATATCTGGAGCCATTGTGCACCTCTTTTTTAAGTAGAAGCGAATTTTCCTTAAAATTCCAGGAATTTCAGGAATTTAGATTGTTGAATAGTAATATTTTGTTGTAAGGACATGGACCATCGTAATTTCGGTCTTTATGCAATCCAGACCAATATTTTATCACGTTGGTAATTACTGGGGCGATATTCGGAGAAACAGTTCGTAGCTGCAATTGTATTATTCCTGGAAGAGCCATAATTAAGTGGCGTTGCATTGTCTAAATATCTTCCTAACAAAAAACCCTTCACTTGTTGCGGGAAAATTTTAACCAATTTATTGATTGTATTATTTCATATCCTGTAAGGAATGAAATAAAAATACTACGGAGGATCCGTGTGCAGTTATGTTTTCAATTGAATCTTTAGAGCGCATAAAATGCAACATTAATAATTAATGATAAATTTCAGGTAACTCGGAAGCTACAGGCGATGAATTTCTTCTTACTCCAGGAAAACGTGTTCCCGAAATGTTAACCCTCTTGCAACTGTTCGAGAATTAAAATATACACATATGACAGTTCCCTTGTGAGGCTCCCAATTTTACTGCTTAATCGTCTCGATTAGTAACTTTTTAAAAACAGCGCCCATCTAATAGAAGAACAATCTATCATTCGTCTTTTTCGTGGCATAAAACAAGTTTTCTGCCGATTCGCACATTCATGGCGGGCTTATATTGAATTCCCTTTTTCTCCCGGCTTGCAAGGAGAAATTCCCTTTTGATTCAAAGATCACACGTTTTCATTTTATATTTTCCCTCCAGATTTTATCTTCTTAATCATCTCGGTGTGCCACAAAATCAGGGCCCATTTGACCTTTCCGGCCGCGCACTGAAAGCTGCGGTGTCTCTTTCCGCCGCCACGACGATCGTCTCCCTACTTATTTCCTGAGACCTCGTTACCGCGCAATGATTTTGTTTTCACATTCACTTTCTTGGCTCGTTCCACCGAAAGCTCTTTTCCAGTCCCATCGATGTTTCTCCCATTCTGTACACCCAGTCGCTTCTTTCCGGGCTACGAAATATCTCCAACACATCTTCTCATAAGTCCCAAAAATTCATTTATACTTTTTTCTCATCTGTCATTCCTAAAATTCTTTCTCCTCCCCCTATGCTTTTCTCCATGTGTATTTGTATACGCTTGCAGGCAAACCATTCTTTCACAGAACGCCATGAGAATGAAGTGACTCAGATGAAAACCAAATAATAATGCCAATAATGGGCTTGACGATATGCTTTATCATGTCAAACTAATTCGAAAAAAATTGATATTTTCTTCTCTGGGCCTTCTCTGCCGGTTGTTGTGGTTTTTTGTTTTTTACGAGGTTTTCTGTTGCTTCATTATATTTATAAAAGGGAAATATGCTGTTTTTTTATAAGTTAATATTGCCTTATATTCGTTATGGTGACAGTTCTAAGTGCAAATTTTGTGTTGGTAGTCCGGTCAATATTGTGTGGCTTCCCCACTAGATATAATGAATGTAAGCATATTTAAAAGGAATTTAAGTATAAATAATATTTAACAATAACCGACAAAGGATATATCTGCCTACCCAAAATAACAAATATTTGTCACCAAAAACCGACAGTAAATATTATCATTAAAATTCCAGGTAAATATGAAGTAATTCAAATAAACTAACAATAGAAGCATAAAAATCAGATTTAAACAGAATAATGCTCTCTTTCAACTAGATCATACATTCAGGATGTCGCCATCACTGTTCGGCAAGAACTTACACTCACATCTGCAATCACCATCTATTAAGGCCTGCCTTCATTAAAACAATCTGCTCACCGCATTATGTTTCTTATGTTAATATAATACTCTCTATTGAACAAACAGCCCGTCAAACTATATATCATATAATTTAACACAGCATTGGTGATGCATACAAGATGATGTTTTGCAGATCCGTTGAAGTCTAATACAATGGAAAATCACCTGTACCTAAATGATGAATGTAGAATTTCTCTTTCATTGCGTTGCCATCGTACACATCAAGGTGTTGGAAGGAAGTGAAAATTATATGAAATCAAATTAAAAATTAGCAGAAAATTATTATGATAAATAAAATTGCTCATTGTTATTATACCAACTGCACTAGATCAGATGTATCTTCCAGCACTTTCATCGACTACCTTTCCTACCGTTCTCGAATTAAGCGATGCATTATTTGCTGAGCGAACATTGGAAACGTATTGTCCAAATGGATGTCTAGTTCACGTTATGCTAAATTTTCCCTGGACGTTGGAGAGATTTATGGGCGTCACCGCGACGGGACTATTTATCAGAGGAAAAGTTCTGTTAATGTGAGGGAGTCAATTAATCGCGGGGTGCTTTTGAGGATAAATTTTGACCCCTTCAACATGTGATGCTCTTCCATATTTTCTCCACACTTCCTGTCCGCTCATTGTTTTATGTGACTTTTAATACTCACCGGATGTTTTCGATAAAATGTGCACCCGAGCTCATTTCTCCGGTCTTCTAGGTTCACCTGTGTTTTGGCATAAAATTACATAGTTAGGATTTTCAGAATGGTGTAGCCGTTCCATGACTTTTATGTTTTTCCGACGCCGATTTGCATAGCATGAACTCTCTTGGTGCTCACTGATGGTGCGGTGTCAATTCGGAAAAGTAGTGATTCAGTGCGGAATTCTTTATTAATGGATTTATCAAGAATAAACATGAGAGCGAAAATTATGAGAGGAGGCAAGAAAACTCTTCAGGCGGGTTTCCGTGGATGTTTCATTTTATGGGTACGGAGATATTTAAAGAGTTTTTTTTTAACACGGTTGATTTTAAAGGCTCAAAAAGAAGGAAAATTGCCGCATAATACGCGTTCTCTGAGCCATCTTTTATACTCCCACCTCGATCCTAAGACATCACTCGAATCTCCCAAGTGGAATCGCACCATTAATGGGTGATCCCACGCTGTTTTTACTGCCGATACCGAGGGGTCATGGGAAGGGTGAAATGTCTGCACTTAAATAGCGAATGCCTCTTTGTACCACGTTATCCCATAACACCCAACCTCAGCAGTCATTTACCTTTAAGTTTTCCCCCACGACCCACCGTATTCGCCAGCGAGGCCCGAACTTTCTTTACAAATAGAACCACGGAAACAGTCTTTTTGACCGGTTTTGAAAATCATATCGCTCCGGATGCCATTGTATTCAATGCAGTGCGCTGAAATTTTATGGATTTTATATGTTTGGTTGTGCGTCTTAGGCCCTTAAGTGCGAGCCATTAAGCCCTAATCATTTACGAGCAATAAACCTTACTAACTTCAAACCCGGAATTGGTCATATTGATCGGTATGTATTCCTATTCAAAAATACCATCTGTGGGCTGTGATTTCTGGTACCATAAATTTGAAATCTTATTTTACTTCAATCCTTTGAATTGGTTATTATTTTTTGCTGGCTTTTCCTGAGCAGATGTTACATTAAGCGATGAAAAAATAATCTCGAAGAATGCTAAAAATTAGAAGCCGAAAAACCGTCGCCTTTTTTCTACTTCGTACTCTGCAAGTTACCCGCTAGTGTACGTGGCCCGGATGCCATTCCACACCGGGTAGTTTAAATATTTTTTCCTTAATTTTTAGTTTATACATACATATATATAAATATATATATATATATATATACATATGTACATATATATGTATATATATGTACACATTGGACTTAACCACTGAAGAATTCCATTTAAATGTTAACCTAACAAAATATTCTTTCTTAAGCCTGCTGAGAATCCTATATTGTACATCATTTTGAAAATACACTTAGACACCGTAGTAATGTACCTTTAGCCATCATAACCTATATTACCTGAATTACTTGTATAGTACCTTCTCGTGAAATGTCTCGTCACATATTTATTGACAATTTTGTTGAGCAAAGATGGAATCATTTAACTAA
Organism: Hetaerina americana; assembly: GCF_022747635.1. Classification (NCBI taxonomy): domain Eukaryota; kingdom Metazoa; phylum Arthropoda; class Insecta; order Odonata; family Calopterygidae; genus Hetaerina; species Hetaerina americana. The sequence goes on from NW_027286763.1 coordinate 42,874,158, forward strand.
TCCTATAACTATGGCCATAGCTCCAATAGCTCCTGTGTATATAATGTAATATATATATATATATATATATATATATATATATATATATATATACACTCACCTGAGTGAGTGGGTAATTCAAGTAATATAGGTCCTGATAACTACAGGCACATGTACTACGGTGTCTAAGTGTATGTTCAAAATGATGTATAGGATTCTCAGCAGGCTGAAAAAATAATTTCAGTTATTAAAAGTTTCCTTTCCATGCGTAGGAGGAAGTGTGTCCACTCCATTTCGTCCCACTTCTCCTCTGAAGAAGACTTATCTCTATTATTAGCCACAGCTCTGAGTGTCTTGGAAATAATGTACGCTGTCTGTGTGTGATCAAACGCTGTGTGGGGAGAATTGATTAGTTAAGTGTAAAAACACAGAAGGGGACGAGACTTAGCACTTACCGATTAGACCCATGTCCCGTCACTTAATCCGTGGCAAAATGCAGCGTGGGGAAACATGAGAAAGACTCTTTTTATCCTGAGTTTGTTTTTGAACTAGCATAGCCATTGAGAAAGGAGTGCAATTGAATTAAAATAGTATTACAATAGCCGTGCTTATATTTTTGAGATAATACTTCGCGTCATTTTTCAACATGTCATCTCCTACACCATTAGTGCTTAAAAAAATAATACTCTCACATAGCACATTAAAACTTAGTGTTATCATACCTTCGTGTCTGAGTGTATACTTCATTACAGTTCCTGACAAATGAGTCATTTTGGCATTAGCTTTGGCACAATTTTGTGAAGGAAATTTTAAAGATTCTCACCTATTTTGTATGTATACTCGAGATATGGGGATGGCACTCATGAGTATTACGTATGTGTTTGATTCGTTTGGGATTTAGATGGTGGCAACTATGCAAATTAAATTTCCAACTGTCTACCACCAGCAGAAAAAGTAGAACTCGGTGCATCAGACGGTCACCTTCATTGCCCCTTGTACTAACTACCCTCCACCGCTTCCTTACTCCGCCGCCCTATGCAAGTTCAGACGCGTCGCCTTGCACCACTCCACTCGCGCCTGTCACTATGGGACTTGCCTGCATACAGTTAACATGGAAGGGAACCTAGAGCTGTAGTATTCTGAAATCGCGGGTGTATAGAATTAAATATCCGAAGGACATTCTGGTCGGGATGATCCAGTATGTGAGGCTTCAGACGATGATTACGCCTTTCCGATCACTATCTGATACTGACTCGAGTTATTACGACGCAGTTGTTGGAGCAAATGAATCAATCACCGCACAAAGTGATATAATATGAAGCGTGATAGATTTTCCAGTACAGTGATCAAGGTCAACGAGCCAAGCAGAACGTCCTCCATGAGAAGCCGGGCCCTAAACCGTATGCCAAACAGCTAATTAAAGACAACAATGACATAAGCTCTCGTAGGTTTTTCATTGATAAGATAAGATTTTCATTCATTGATGCATTCGTCACATTCAGCGCAGCGCACAAACATAGGATCGGTAGCGACAACTAGTGTGTTTCACACGCATCTCTTGAGCTTGCAGAGATATGGTCCAAGAATTGGGATCCAGGCGTATTTGAAGAAACGATGAGCAGGGACAGGTTTGCTGAGATAATGCTTATTATATATTTACTTGGACGTAAGATCATTCCGATCAGAGTGCCTTCAAAAAGATAAAGTTGCTCTCGCATTGCTTTCGTGTAATAAATTCACAAAAAACTCCCATTTATGTCAAATGTCGGGGACCTTTTCTCACTGTTGATGAGCAGTTGTACCCAACGAGGTGTCGGCGTATATTCCTGCAGTTTTTTGCAGAGACATTGGATAAGTTTGGTATTAAGTTTTCGCTATCAGCTCGAAGTGGGATCCAAGTACCTCTGTCAAGGGTTTTCTTATATGACGTTCCTTATTACGACTGCTGTCCAGAAAGTAACTTACGTTTTAAAATGAAATATGAACCTACTCGTAAGTGACAAGACAAAGTTTTATTTTATATAAATATAGGCAAATTTTAAAACTATTTTTCTAAATAGTTGCCGTTCAAATTGAAGCGTCCATTGTAAAGATGCAAAGTTTTTTCAATTCAGTCTTTGTTAACCACTTCTATACCCCAGCATGCAATTTTGCGTCACTGTCAAAGCACTGCGTTGCAAAGCTATGTCTGGCGAGAGATCCACAATCGTAAATAGGCGATTTTCACGAATTTTCCCGTTTAGTTTCACCGTCAGTTCATCTGTCACAAGGCTAGGCCGACTACTGCGGTCCTCTTCGTGAGGCCATTTTTAAACTGAATGCACCACTGCCTCACTCGGCCTTCACTCATTATTTCGTCTCCGTACATTTCACCTAGTTGCCTATGTATTTCAATGGCTTGTGGCTATTTGCCAGTAAAAACCTATTCACAGATTGCACTTCACAAATCGCAAGATTTTCTATCGTAGCGCACATTTTAATAGTTCTCATTAAGCAAAGTAGAAGAGCCACAGTCCGCACACTACCAGAGCAGTATGCATACTGAGTGTAGAGGGACATTTAGACATCAAGATTTGTGGCTCTAGCCCTACCCACCGCCACTCTAGGCCTAAACGTAAGTTACTTTCTGGTCAGCCATCGTATAAGATGATAACTGACCAAAATATTAATCAATACAATTAGTAATGAAGGAGGATGTGGGATGCCTGCGGAAAGGGGGAAATATTACTCTGCCGATAGTCTCTTTACGTTACCCTAACTCGCTAGAAAACAAAAGAGTTGTACCACTTCTCTCGTCGGAACCATGAACTAAGTTAGAAGATAGAAACCGGCAGTGGTCAAAGAGAGGATGATAACCTTGAATGACGAAGCGCTTTTGCTTCAAATTATGCGGTTCTCACATTTAAAGAAGCTAAATTGAACAGGAATGTACTGCAACGAAGTACCACGCACCCAGGCATATTAATTAAATACTTCGAAGAAGTTGCCAGAGCCAGTTTCATTTTACAACCCAACAAAACCCGCTGTTGATGTTTTAGACCAAATGTGCATGAAATATTCAGTCTCCAGTTTCACTCAAAGATAGCCAATACACGCACTATACTTATAGTCTTTTACTTTCCTGATATTTTTACAAAAATTATAGGAGATCAGTGTAAAAAATAAAAAATAGTTTCTCTATTGGTCACCTTTCTAGATAGTTTTTTTCACACTGCAATGCCTAGAAACCATTATTAACAACAACAGATATACCTCAGTGACTGGGGAGTGCTTATGAATTAACACGACACCTTCCACATCATTGCCCTAACTTGAGGGGTCATTCAGAGCCGCATCGTTTAGGCAGACGAGGCATCAAGGATCGAAAATAGGTCCCTAACAAAGTGTAACATGCTTTTCTACTCTGTGAGTGTCCATTTATGGAAACACATGGCATTTAAAGAGAACGGCACCAAGTGAGGGGCCAAAGTTGACTCTAATTGAATTTTTTTAAACCACATTCCATAAAGAGGAAAAAATTACTTCACTTGTAAAAATGAAAGACAACTAAGAAATTATGTTCGTGGTGATTGCATAATTTATGAAGAAAGAAATTTAAAGGCGAAAAAAAAATTAAAATTATGCAAGATTGCGAAAATATAGCCCAGAGTTTTAGCTGGGGTCAAAGCTCCCTCCACGTACCGTCTTCGCGTAGCGCTTCTGGTTTGTGTTATCCATGTGTTGAATTCTTCGGTCGGCGTCTGAACGTCTTACTACCTACTGGTTCAAAATAACTAGTAAGCAGCTCTTTTATTGCATCTTCTGCTCGTACGTTACATTCAAACCATTAAAAAAAAACCTCGCGCATAAGTGGCGTCTGACAAGGCATTTAGATGCACGTAAACCAAATTATATCTGCCTTCTCCCTTCATGAAACTAAAAATGGTATATTTATCGTTTAACGTTTCCAAAGTTTTAGGTGATCCAACGACTAAGACACCGAACTATTCACTCAGTAAAGTGTACTTCACTAGCACTCAATACCCATGTCTGCGGTTCTGTTCAGTTCCGCGGCCTTCGGTTAGTGGATCACTGCTTTGGCCAAAGGGCAAACCAGGTCGATACAACCCCGGAAATCATTCACGTGACCAGCTTTGCATGCTCTAGCGTTTCTCTACCTTTTAACTGAAATGTGTGCGATCTTCACTTTCATTGGAATAAACAGTTTATCATCTTCATTTTGCTTACTCTAAGCATTATAATCGATTTCTGGTACCATCTTGATAAGGAGAAAGCTTAACAGCGCCTTCGACTGTCATCAGGTCAACCCCTCTTTTTTCCAACCGTGTATCGCGGGAAAATGGAGTCAAATGGATGTTCGCGGGATCTCTATTTCTAAGTCTTAAAGCCAGTTGCTCTTTTTCTGTCACTCCCAGTCAATCCCACACCGATCGCTGTCACTTTTTTGAGCTTTCGTTGGACTACTTTCATTATTTTGCAAAACAAAAATCTTTATTTGCATGCTGATTCGACTCAATGTATTTTATCTCACGGATGCAACTATATTATTTTATAATCTCATGCATTAATTATTATGAAACATTTCAATGTCCTTCTACTCTGAGGAACGTATTTCATACAGAGTGACTGAGGACATCACAGTGCTGACATTTCTCAGCTTTACGATGGTAGGTACTTCTAGTTTTTCGCGAAATTCATTAAAATATTTAGGGTATACACTGGTATTACGACTGCATGATGTCAATATCATTATTAAGCTCTAACTATCAGGTGGGCATAAAAGTGTATTGCAACTCCTGTTACCATAGTTACAGTAGTTACAGTTGAATTCTCATGTAATTTAGATGCAGGATTAAGCCTAAGTCGAGCTCCACTTTTCACTACTGAAGGAAAAGAAGTGAAGGTTATTCTTTTTTTCAATCCCTCTTTTCACGCAAGGGAGCCAACTAGAGAGCCGCCCTCTTCATCAAAAGCGTTTCGCTTTATTTATTCCGCGTCGGGCATTTCTAAATTTTCTTCTATAGGCATTTTCGTCGTGTCATTTTTTAGTTCCAGCGTTATTTTCGGCAACAGAGGACAAAATGAAAGCGGGGACCCGTATGGCAATTTCGCCCGCATGAAGGCGATGCCCATACCCGTTCTCATCTCCTCCCACGCCGCCGCCACTTCCTTAACTCCCTCCATTTCCTCTCACCCTCTCTCTCTCCTCTCCCCCTCGCCGGCCCACCCCCCCCTCTTCCACCCCCACCCGCGAGACCAACCCTCGCGAAAAACCCCATCATTTATCCCCTCGCTCCCTGCATCCGTCACCCCTCTCTCCCCCCTCACAAACCCTCTCGCTCCTGTCTTTGATAAATTCCTTCTCCCTCACGCACCCCCGCTCTATATCTTCCCATTCAGCCATTTCTTTGTTTACCTCTCCCTCTCACCAGAGGAGCTCACTCGCTAAAACCCAAATTCTCTCTCTCTCTCTCCATCCCTCCCGACCAGACGTCACTTTCTCCCAGGGTCTTTTGCTGCTCGATTTTCCCTCGGCAATGTTTCCGCTTAATCCCACGGCCCTTATCGTCGTCTCCCGTCCCCTCCGCCCCCACAGTACTTCCCTTCATTGTCCGTTTTCTCTCTCTCCGCCTTCTTTTTCTACGCCTCTCTCCCCCTCTTACCTGCAGCAATCATTGCCATCCATTTCGTTCTACCTACTGCTTCATCTCCTCGCCGTGGCCATCGCTTAGCCCTCATAAATATCCCCGAGTCCGTCGGTTTCTCGCGCTTCGCTGGGGCACTCGGCATTCTTCCCCCGCGAGGTGCCAGCGTACGGTACGTTCACCAATGATGACGCCCTTCATGTTCCTTTACATCCGCTTGATGAATAAATAAATATCATCATCAGTATTTCGATCCTACGATTGGTTTACAGCAAACCTTTTATCCTTCCCTATTCTTATAAGTTTATTTACTTATATACACACACACATTTAATTTTAAGCTTTTGAGATAACTTTAATTCGTGAAAAAACAATTATTAAGAAAGAGAATTGAAAAGATAAACTCAAAGCTCAAGAACTTTTCGGGGCCCGGAGGTGGCCTTTTCTTCAGAAGAACACTGAAGTGACTACTTCCCTATCTTCTTCAGCATTACATAATTTTTTCACTATTCCTCTGCTGACGACAAAAAAGTACTCCTCTGGGCCTTGCGTGATTTTTCAGGTACCAGAAATTCTTGAGAAACCATAGATGGCGCATGGAAAGGTTCCTGCCTTTTCTAACCTGATATGTGTACGAGAATTTCACATACCATTGGGGTAAGTACTATAGTAGGTGAGCTCCACTCTCACCCATCAAGCCAACCTACGGGTTGAAAACTGTGGTTTTTTTATATTTTCACTGTTCGATAGTCTCTTAAACGTTAGCTCACAGAAACAGAACCATTTAAGTCGCTTAAATTATCGGTGTAAGCACAATCAACTTCAGAAGGCGTCATGAGGGTGGTCTGCCGAAGGAGGCATAAGCTTTGAAGCGTAAAAAATATTTACATGAGGATATCTTTCTTATTTCTTATTTTTAAAGTCGTGTTTACTTGCTACGACTGGTATATTTAGTATTAATCAATCCGTACATAATGCGTTCCTTGTTAATAATCGTCTGATATTTTTTGCTGTAAATAAAGGTTATATTTTTCCACTGCCATGCGTCCTCTGGTATGTAATGAACAATTTGTGTTCAAATGGTTCGCAAATCAACTACAATGACTCTGAGATATATGACCTTTGCAAATAAAATAATGATGCTACCATAACTATCACAGTTTGAGGAGCCAATTTAAAATTTAACAAAATTAAGTCTTAAAACTAATTTTAAAAGTAATCCTGTGATTCATTTGGTTTTCTACGTATCAACGCTAAAAAAAGAAGTAAAAATTGTGCCAAATGAATATTTTTAGTAGGAGAAGAAAGAGGTAGTTCTCTAATTGAGAAACACATTATACCAATAAATTTTTATTTAGTATGCACATATTTATGAAATAAGAATATACGAGGATTGGAGCTCGATGTCTATATTTCCTTTTCCTAAAAAATGAATCAAAGTTGTGAACGGTTAGCTTAGGCTTTGTGGTGAAGGTTAAGTCAATTAGCCATATTTTTACTCAAATATTCATCATTTCACTTGGTATATTACTCATGAGCAATGCGATATTTTACCAATCCAAAAAGTACATGCATGCAAAGCTTAAGCTTAGGTGAATTATAAGAAATTTTAGATTGCCTGGTGGTCTTTTCAATTCACCGTAGACCCATCGAAATTTTAGAAAATGAGCGTTTCGGAGGATGTCATTGTAAAGGACCATGTTTCAAATGTTATGTAATAAATACTAAAGAGTGGCCTCTTTTTTTATTAATTACAATAATTTTAATGCGAACCGCTGATGTTAAACTTGAATGGCCAATACTTCACAGATTGTCAAATTCCCTTAAAGCTAAAGGGCGGAAATATTTTTCAGATATTGATGTTATTTCGTGAATAATTTGCATTTAAAATCTTTGATCGACATTTACGATGAATTATAACATAATCAATAAGTGAGATAGATGACATATTTTTGAATACACCATTTTTGTGATGCAAAATCCAAAAAGGCAAAATTCAATGTACGCTGCTTGAAATATGTGTGCATTAAATTCTTGACACCCCCATTATTCAGTAGCATAGAGTTGATGACAAATCTATATTTCGACCGCTTTAAGAAAATAAGTTTTCTGAAACGGAATGTTTGTAAAATATCTCTTGCGTGGGTAATAAATGTGAAGTAATTATAATTTTAAAGTCAAAACCCAAATGCAATGGCATTGGCTTCCTTATTCAGTACTCAAGGTAGTAACCATGAAGATGAATCAAAACATTCCAACAGTTGAAAGAATCTCTCCCGCAATGAATTTTAATATTCCATTTATCTTATCTATAATAATTTCAAATTCAGCTCATTAGATCAAAGATATTACGGTGGTTAATGGATCTAGAATCGTCATTATTTGTCAGCTTTAATATTTCGGTATCGGTGCATTCTATTTTCTCAATGTATGCCAGGAATCCTACTTAAACATTTAATTTAATAATACTCGACATTCGACCTTAATATAGTGAATGATATTAAGGATTTTATTGAGAAAGATTGTGAACAAATACCTTTAATATATGATTATTAACACTTAAACTACGGATGGACAGAATTATTTATTATAATCACTTCTAGGAGTCATAATGTTAATAATTGGCTTCACATACACTTTATTTTTATGCGACGTAAGTCATGCATAGTTGATTTTATGCCCTCATCATGCTGCAAAGGCTAAGTAGAATTTAGTGAGTGATTGTTCAGCAGTGCGCTTTGCAAGTCACCAGCTAAATTAAAGCATTCATAATTTATCATTAGCCTTACCTGTGAGAAAGTCTTGAGGCATTGCTTATCCTATTTAAGAACCTCAGCCTTAACATTACTGAGTACGTATATTCATGCACAGGTTAATCTTTGCAGCGTACCTTAGGTTTTAAAGCGGTTTTTTAGCATTATGAATGTGCAGTTGTTTCATTTTTCATGGAAATTTTTAAAGCATTTCTATTCCACTCCTCTAAAGCATATCCTTTCCTCAAGATTTCAACAGTGCACGGGTCACAGCGCATTTCCGGCTTATCTCTGCAGTGGTAATTTTTTTACGTGCATCTCACAATAATACACGTACTTACTCTTTATCATTTTCATCGTCTCCTTCGTTTCTCCGAGCAACGGGCACCTTCATAACAGACTCACCTACACGTCCCCGTTTCCCAGCCGGGTCCTGTCTGAGTGCTCGACATTTGGTCGATACGAAAACTGGAGATTTCATTAAGTTGGCATGAATGGTAAATGGAGGCACCCGTTTGCTCTAACCATGCAGAGAACCTTTTGCTCTTGAAAAATAGGAAGAGTTCAGTATTTCATGAAGCCCGTCCCTCACTCCAAATGACTAAATGACGAAAGGAATCCAGTGCTGGAAGCGACATCCTGTGTAATATCTTTTCCATTCTCGAATTTAAGGCCATGTAAAATGTTGAAATGTAAAATTCAGTAAAGTATGTTTTCTTCTTTTATGTAGTTTATGCGGAAAGAAAGTAATCTTCGGTGATGCATTAATTTTTGTAAATGATACCATGTGTTTTTCCAAATGAACTTTATGAAAAAAAATCCAATAGGGCCCTGCAATTATAAATAAAATACTGAAAACTCCAAGAGTAATTGAAATTTTTCCTGGAATTTCGACGAACTGACTGAACTGTAGCCATTAATTAGAGTGATTCCCAACTGCTGAAGAATTTTGCTCACACAAATAAGTATTGCTAAATAGTTTGAGAGAACGCAAGAATTAATGAAGAATAAACTAATTCACTTGATGAACAACTTGGACGAATTTCCTTCTCTTAAGCCACTCAACCTCCTGCAACAAGATGTATATTATATTAAACGAAGGCTATAGATATACAAAGAAGATCTACCGTGTTAACTTGAGATCTACTGGGTATGCGGTATAAAGTGTTAGAAGTTACCGTATTTAAGATGTTCCCAGAATATCTTTACGCATCCATATGGGCTCTTTTTTGAAACTCTTCTTTAAAGGAGTACAATACCCTTTGAGTTCTCTTCCCCTCCATTCCGTTCAAAATAACTTATTTTCTTCCTCTCACTTCCTTTAAACCTGATACCCAACCATCTCTCTCATTCTTTAGCATCCATCTACCCCTCAAAATACACTACCAAACTGCCGGTCGCCTTCGTATTCCCTGCAATAAATTCTCCACCTCCCTATTCATGTAAAATATTTCTTTATTTCTCTTCCTCTCTATAACGTTTTCTTATTTCATCGTTCCATAATTCGAGAGCCTTCAATCATTGTTTATTATTTTTACTCGTAGTTTTTAAATCCATATATTGTAGGCATTCGTCAGTATAATTGCACAATGCACAAATTACACGAATTTATACCAAGTTAACGTAGACATCTGTATGTGGGGAGATAATGCTCCTTGATATGTGCGCGCACACCGATTAATGAAATGTGATTACGACATGCATGCGAATACACTACTAAACTAGAAGAATTATAATTAGAAAGCTTTAGAAAGCCATCGTTTATTCTAAAATCATAGGAGCAAAATTTCTGTGTAAAAAAACCAATGAAAGTACTCATAGAGAAGAGTTGTTTTTACATATTAGTGGCAGTGTAGGGACTCCTAAGGAAGAGGGGTTGAGCTCTATAAGAACGATACTAAATTTCTGAGTGGATTTGGGTTGTAGCCATGTATGGCATTAACCGGAGATGAGGACAAAAATGGGCAAAGTGAAACTAATGCGAGTTTACGAGTATCATGATTTGAATAAATACCGCAGTTATGGCTATAGTTTGATAATTGAGGGCAGGAATCACCTCGTACTAAGCCCAACGGTGACGAGTGAAAGTTACGCATAACGGTCAAGGGACGAGCTCATTTTCTTGTGTCGACTTTCGATTTCCTGGCACATTTGTTACCGAGTTTATAGCAAGGCTTGAGTAAAGGTGGATATGAAGAGGCACCACTTGGATATGAACTTGGGTTCGCTCGACCCACGCAAACTTATTTTCCATTATTTTAGTGTTGAAAATAGATGTGTACACCCATCAGCCCTCACACCCTGAGTTTTTTTAAAGTTATGCGTCCGAGTTTTATCGAATAAAGGATATTCGAGGACATTTTTATGCACATAAATTCTTTGAATTCTCCAATCTGTTTGCTGTTAACTCAGCGATTTTTCCTCTATGTACACACTACCTCGAGGTGAAATTGATTGAATCAGTAGCATTTCAAGCGCCGTTTGATGTAAAATTCTTTAACTTTTTATATTTTTGTATTGAGTTATTCCGTGTTTGGAGCCATTGCTTTTGAAAAAAAATGGCCAAATATGTTAACACCCAAGTATCTATTACGTGAAGACCGTCAAACAATTGATATACCTACGCTGTTCTTATGCATAAATTCTCAGGCATGATCTCATTCAACAGCGGAACTAACTGACACAATATGTTTAATGCGCAAGAAGGACAACAAGATTCAGTCTTGGGAGGCGATATGTGTCTCTTTTGATTTAAATGAATATTTACTTTAAACGTGTCATGGAATATTGTGTCATGTCGCCAGCGCAGCACCTGTACGCGACTTGGTTGCAAGAGCCTTCGCGCTGCTTTCGCATGCGGTAAGCGTCCTTGGTGTGGGATAGAAAAGGGGAGGGTTTCCTCTAGGGTTTCATTTTCAACCCTACCTATTTACACGCCTAGTCTCATAAGGAAGAGACACGCGATTACGAGAATATTTACTCCCATGATGCGCAGGCTAATATTTGACATTCAATGAAGTAAGAGTACGTAAATTGTGAATACAAATTTGAACATCAGCTCGAAAATTCTGGTTCAGCCTGTTACGTATATCGATTGCTTCATTGCTGAAAGAAGACTATGTATCGTATCTTTACTAGACAATCATTAAGAGCCATTAAAGAAATCGTATTTTTTTATATTTCACCGACATTTTCTAGTAATTAATATCAATATGGTAGGAAGTACGGGCTTCTAATTTTTTTCATGAACTAAATAAATATTGAAAAAGTAGCAAAAGCTAGCTCCGATTTGGATATACCTTTCGGGAAATTTTTTGGGTAAAAAACACCATATTTTAAATTCTTTTTATACTCACAGCTGGTAACACATGTTTAATTTAGTAATAGTACAGGGGTACACGGTTGGATTACTGACTGGAGGGTCCGGGTTTAATTCACGTGCACGCCTCTGGGCACCCGAGCTGTGTGATTTTTCGGGTACTAAAACTTCCTTGGAAATCATAGGTGTCACCCGAAAAGGATCTGGCCCCCCATCCCCTGATTGGATTGCGTGCAGAGTAGATGAACTAGATTTGTAAACTTAGTAGCGTATCCAAAATATTAGAGCAGCTAGGCTGGTAATCACTCACTGAGCGAAGGTTAAATTACAGATAGAAGCTCTTGCATAAATTGGAAGGTCTCTTTAGCTGTGATGTTGAAAATGTATCATCATTGCCATCGTACTACAGTAGGAGAGATCATGCTAATAAAATTAGAGAGATTAAGTGTAGAACAGATACATTTAAGATGTCATTTTTTCCTTGAAAGATAGAGAATCATAAAAACATTGTTCGACCGCGGGGGGGTCATGATCGGGTAAAATTATTATCTGCCATATACCCTGGTGATGGATTGCAGGGTATTTATTAATAAATGTGTGAATTCCACAGACCATTGAGCTTAATATTGGATGAACTTTACCATCACCAATCGACTTTCGGGTTGATAACTGTGTTTATGGTTGTTGGTTTATGCATGCACACTTATACAGGTGTATATATATATATATATATATATATATATATATATATATATATATATATATATATATATATTATATATTTATATATATATACACACACATACATATCGTAATTCGGTAAAGGAGAGAAGTTTGGAAAAAATATTTACTGAATGTACAAGTAAAATGCAGCTGATATTGCCTTGATTAAGGCCAAATTTTCAGATATAAGTCGACAAAGGCTAGATAAGGAGTGGATGATATTCAGGCAGGATTTCTATAGTGATTACGTGAGGATAGTAATCTGCTGAACATATACGCCGTATGTATAAGGAAGTAATATAAGATAAAATGATGAGATAAAGATAAGATTTGCCGACCCCGGTGGCGGCGGGGTAACGTCCTCGTCTGCCATTCCAAGGGTCGCGGGTTCGATTCCCGCCTGGGTGAGTTTCCCTCCATCTAGGGCTTGGGTGTTTGTAAATGTGTCCATTGTTATCGTTGTTAATAGTTCGATGTAAAGGCCAAAATGTGCTGTTTTCGGACTTACACTGAATAAATAAATAAAATAAATAAAAAATTTCCCGAGGCCAATTTTGACCCAGGCCTTAAAACTTCAGCTCTAAGTGGGGACTGTAGAACGATATGTTTAACTTCAACTTAGACGTAGCAAAGATAATTCAGTTAATCATCGATAGAAGGTATGAAAAAAAGTGCAGAAAACTACCTTGGTGATTATCAGTTAGGCTTTTTAAATGGGAGAGGAACATATGACGCCATTGCAGTGATGAAAATATTAGTAGAAAGGAACATTAAATTAGGATGGATTTGCATGCTTAGTGGGTTTTGAGAAAACGTTCGATCGTGTAGATTGGGAAAAGTTATTGGAGAGAATGCCGAATATGGGAGTGGACTTATCCGGAATATTCATGAATCAAACGGCACAGTTAAGGGTAGCAGAGGGAAAATCGGGATGGGCATTGATTGGCAGGAGAGTGTGCCAGGGTTACCATTTATTGCTGGTACTTTTCAAGATAGATGCTGAGGAGATGTTAAATAGTAGCATGGGAAGGCTTGAAATAGAGCTGGACGGCGAGATTATTAGGTCAGTTACGTTTTCAATTAACCGAAGAGTAATAAGTCAGAGATACAAGGAACTTTGGCCAAAAGTAATGAGATTGTCCTAAAGTAGGAAAGCTAAGTTAAATAATAAAGTAGGACGGAGTAATAAAAAAGAAGGTTGAGCAGTACATGTGTTTGGGCTGTATATTAGAGGATAAGGGTCATAGTAGATGGGACGTTAGGAGAAGAATTGCGTTAGCAAAAGAGGCATTTTGTAAGAAGAAGAGAATCGATGACGGACACACTGAGTAAAGACGTGAAGAAAAGATTAGTAATTAATGTTTTAATAGAGCTTAATCCTTTATGGATGTGAGACTTGGGCTTCGAGGCAAAAGGATGACCGAAGATTGGAGGATTGGACAGAGAGAAAGACAAACCCTGAGGTTTCAAATTGGGTGGGTGAAGAGTGGAAGTTACTGATAGAAATCCGAAAAGGGTAGAGAAAGTTGCTGGAGGAAGTATGGATGTAGTTGTATGTTGAAGGCCGAGATAGAAGAGAGAACCCTGAGAAAGAAAGTGGTGTTGAAAAAGGAAGAGATTGGAAGACAGTATTTTTTTGGGCAGCATGAAGCCCTACGCCTACTACAGCATTCCGATCCCCCATTACTATGTATTAGCTACTTCCTCCTGGCACGTTCCCAATCATTTCTTCTAATGGATCGTATAGGTTGTGTATTTCTTTCTTTCGGTGACTACTTGTGAGCATATAAATCTGAATATCCATTAAATGGGTCGGGTCTGCTTTTATCTCTACCAATAGAATGCCACCACCCTGCTCTTCTATTCTATACCCTATATTCACTGCCCTTCTCTCTAGTTCCCTCATCAGTACGACACTCGAAGTTGACTCTCCTCCCTCCACCGTGAATTAATCTGGAATTACCATTCCAGTAATTTCGGACTTTGCCGGTTGTTTTTAAAAGTGAAAGAGACGGGGCGGGGATAAGTTTGTGAGGTGCCAAGGGGAGTGGTGCTGCGAAGAAGAAAAAGACCGCATTATTCTAGGCAGGCTATTTTTCTCAAAATATTGCACGAATCGATCCTATCCATACACTCCTGGTATAAGTATATATCTTTTAATAAACCAATTCCTTATGAGTGTGCTACTACTATTTTCGTTAGTAGTTTTTCTTCTGATAGAAAGAAATAATTTATCAATTCTATTTTGTTTACTATATCTCTCCTGAGTGGGTCGCGGTAGTCCAGTGGGTAGAGCTCCTCCCAAGCTAAAGTGATTTTTCGGGTACCAGGTCTTCCTGGGAAACCATAACCGGCACAGGGAAAGGAACTGGCCCCCCTACCCTGATGTGTGAATTTTCGCACGCCGTATAGGGCTTAGTACTGGGTGCACTCTACCATCCCCTACTAAACCCACCTTCGGGTTGATTACTGTGTTTATAGTTTATATCTCTCCTGATTCTTCCAAAGATAGTGATCTTGTGGCGTAAATAGCAAAATAAGGACGAATGAATTAATGAAAAATCATACGTTCCCTAATGAATCGAAACAGTTTCCAAATAATTTCGTGAAAATAAATTCACTGCTAACCCCCCTTCCGTTTATGTGCAGACTAATGGAAAACTCCGTATTTTCGTGATAACAGAGGAAATTTTCGTCCAAAAATTCTTCTTGATGCGTTACATGTTTGCTGCTCCTAAAATTCAACCTGCACCTAAGTGGCTATTTGGATAGTGGAATTTCCACGAAGTAACCTCGTTAAAAGGCAGAGCCATCTTCCTTAGTCCCACCTCTACACCGAATAACAATCCGTCTTCCACCTCGTCACATGGCCGGCCTTCGACCAATTAACTGCCACTCCCGCCCCTTTTTAATGTCCACTGTCGCCGCAAAAATCCGCCGTCCTTCCCCGCCCCAGCCTCCCCCTCGTCCTCTAATCTCCTCCCTTTGCTCCGAGTCAGGAAGTCCCATGCTCCCTCTCTCCCTCGGACACGATTCCTCTCTCTCTCTCTCTCTCCCTCTCTCTCCCTTTCACCTCATCTCATTCCCCTGCCTCTCCCTTGGTCGGCCCTCATTCCCATGAGCTTAGGTCCCATCCGAGAAAATGAAGAGTTATTGTGCGTCCACTCTGCGGCCATATATATATTATATGTTTCATCCTATTTTCATTCTACCAAGTATTTATTTTACCTCCTGTGGACTTCCTCCACACAATTTGGTCTTTCATCACCATTTTCGTCACAACAAGACACTTCAAGTCTACGTTTTCGTTCGTATTTTAGGGAAATAAATATTTTTTTTTTCGATTTGTCACCATGACAAATTTTCACAAATCTAAAACGTTATCGTCGCTCATTTAGTCGATATGCAAATTAATCAAAGTAAAAGAGTGGAGAAATATTGTTTAAAGTCGGAGGAGATTTATCCAGCGTTGCATTAGGTATGTTGGAAGTTATGCAACAGACGGTGCCATATTTATAATTTTTAAGCACGACCCTCCAGAAATTTTTTTAATATTCTAAATTCCGAGCGTTGAAAATATTGCTTGATGGTAGAACCAATAACTTAACGTCGGTGGATGGTTCTGCCAAAGACAAGAGTTGCTCTGACAAGTAAAATGTTGCAATCTTTCATAGTGATTGTAGATTTATCATGAATGTATTGTTAGTTTAAATATTAACCAAACTGCGTGGAGGAGAACTTGCACAAACACCCACATGACGGCTATAAATTTAAACTAACATTAGTAATCTAAATCGTAATGATACTGGTACTAAAATAAATTTCCTAGCAAATGCATTCAAAGAATAAGGAGGAGAAATCCAAGGATAGAATCAAAAGAAATTTCCGAAAGAATCCTTATTCCCCTTTGTACTTCATCTCCACAATAGATCGTTGGCAACAATGCTTTTGTTAAATATTACAGACGTTTGGAAACTCTCTAGGAAAGTATCATTATTTCTCCTTTGTAAAAACAATTTCTTTCTTCCATTCAGAAAGGAATCCAGTCTAGCCGGACATCAACTAAAAACTAAATAACCTTACAAGAAAAATTCTCGGCTAAAAGACCTTTTTGGCGTCCAGCCAACTTCTGCTTTCCTTTACTATAACTCTCGTTTCATTTGTCGAGAGAGGGAGAGGTGTATTTTGGGCTCCCTTTATTATTCAAAGCCCCTCTGGCTTATATGAAGCCAGAGGGCCAACCCCCTCTCCGCTCACCCATCTTAATTGGAATCATTGAAGTGCGAATGAAATTTAGTTGTTTCAGTCCCTCCTTTGAGAAATTAAATAAGTGCTCTCATTTCATCTCTTCCCCTTAACTTTTATTTATCCCATCGTTTCTAAAGGTTTTGTTCCAACGACAAAAGCTACAGGCTTCTCTTTGAATCAAAGACTTGAGGGGAAGAGCAATTCCATTAAAAGTGAAATGAATTAGTAGTAAATTCACAAACGTGCCGATTGCTGGACGCACGTTCGTTTCACATGTGTGTACCAGGATAATAAAATGGCCAATCCCAGAATGATTGTTGATTGCAAGTCGCTAATATACCATCTATTTCTTTCGTTTGGGGTTATTATTTTTTCATCAAGAACAGTTAAATTTAGACAGCTAGAAGACAAATATCTTTGCATCATCATGGATTGAGTTAAATAGTTTCAAGTTGGCAAAAGTTCAATTACATCATCTCTAATTATCTCCAACCATACCGTAGAGACCTCTATGCCTTCAAAAAAAACGGCAGTATTTATGCTTTATTTTATTTTTTTTAATATAAAATATTTGATTGGCTTGCAATTTTATAGAATTGAATGTCACGAAGTCGATGGTTACTGCTCTTAAATTATAGCTGATTATGTTATATCGTTAACTTAATGTGCAAATTATATGTGGTGAAAGTTTCATCGATTTGATAGGTGACACACGACGAACGGTACGCTGCCTTGAATTCTTGCCAAATGATTCTTCAGCCTTGGCCTATATAATGCTAGGGAAGGTTTTTGGAGTATTTTCTTTCCTATAGCACAGCTATTATATGGTTTCGAATGTTTCAAGGGGGATGAGCAATCGATTTCGAAGTAAGAAGATCCTGGAGCTCCAATCATTGCTCCAGAAGCAAAAATTAACACCACTGCTGCCGCGGTGTGATGCCAAATAACGTTAAGGGCACTATCATAAACATTAAAGACTTCATTGGATATCACCCACACGTTGGTAACAGAAAAATTGCTCATGAGGCTTTTACTATATGTGCACAGTGGGTTCTGAGTTTGTTCATAGCCGAAAAACAGTACGCTCGTTTGCATGTCTGTTCGCAGTCGAGGTTGATGTTTCTCGAAGACGAGGACTTCCTTTAGAGGGTAATCGCTACAGGTGAAACTTGGCTACATCATGCACAGTAAACAGCGTGGAATTTCTGCGGCGAAGAAATTTTTCAACGGTACCATCACCAAAAAAGGTCAAAATGCTGGTTGGGAAAGTTATGATCATATCATTTTTCGCTTTTGAGAGAATTTTGCACCAGCTTATCGTACCAGTACTCATAGCTGTAAAAGGATCACACTACTTTGTGGCTGTACCAAAAACTCCCTAAGACCGTATTAATCACAGAATATCACATTTTGTAACAACAAGCTGCTGTACTCCCGAATGTAGAGCTGAATAATTTCACGAAAATAAATAGGAAGTCTATTCCTTATCCTACTTATGGTCCATCCCCGTGTGACGCTTTTCTGTTCCCCAACGGGAAGAAACACATTCGTGAAGAGTTTTTCAACTATAAAAAGGAGAAGTTGTCGTAAATCAGCTGCTGACGTGGTTTTCAAAAACTTATCAAAAAATGGCTTCCAGCAAGTCATCGAAGACTGGGGAAAATACGGGGCAAGTGCATTACATCCAATGGTGACTGCTTTGAGAAAGACCATCAAAATTTGGAGTATTAGTGAAGGTTTGGTGCTGAAAAATAATTATGATCGTTCCGTAATGAGTAAACTTCGAATATGCGATAGTGAAACGAAGAGACGCACTACCTGATTATCGAGATTATTAGCATTCGAACCGTTATTCAAGACAATTTAACATCTCAAATGCTATACAATTTCTGGTAAACGGAAAGTAATTGTTATGAAACTGCGCTTGTGAAAGCGGCATAAGTAAATTATTTTTATAACGTGCATATATGCAAATATTAGGAAGATTTTATATACCAGAAATTATATCACTTGAATTAATGAAGTTTTGAATAAACTTATACTATAGGGGGAAAATCCATTAAGCAAACAAATTTGAAGTCGGTTTTAGCATTAATACCGTTGACTTGGCTGATGATGGAGAGACACACTTGTTGAAGGTGTTTGGTACGCCTGACTGCCAATTAAAATATTTTTTTTCGCGAATTCCCTATGGTGTATTAATATTTGTTATATTCACTTTTGCAATATGATTCCCAAATTATAAATTTATTAAAAAATGATTTCCTCCAAACCCCTCCCAGCTGAGATAGGTCAGTATTTTAGGAAATATGATAAATATTAAAGGAGCAAAGATACAAGTCATTGAAGGTACGGACTCTTCTTCCGAAAAAATTCTTCTATAGGAATGCTCTTAGGTGCTAATCAATAATTAATTAAATTGGATGCTTTTTTGCTCGACTCGTCGTTCCAAAGGGGATATTCGTTTATTTTCAGGGACAGTTTTCTTAAACGCGTCCACATAAAATTCCTCGAACGGAAACTCTATTAGCCTTTAGGTATAAACCTCCTCCTAGCGACATGCCATTATCCCCAACCAAGGAGAAACAACCCTTAGCATTTTCAAAACAAAATTCTTCTCTCTCCTTAGTTTCAACTGTCAGTTCATGCACGCTTTATTCAAGTGCCATCTTCCACTCCCTACATCCAACCGATCCATAAACCCCTATCGATCTTTGAGGCTTACTTCTCTCGTATGGTCTGCTTTCCACTCAGCCAGAAAGATTCGCTCACTCTCCCTTTACTGCATATACGATTGGTATTGTTTATTTCGAATTTCTTTGTTTAAGGGTTTCTTAGACGGCACATATCTGAATAATAGTATTTGTGATGAGTCACACGAAAGTACAATTTGATTGTAGAGGATACAGGTCAACTGGAAGGCACGAGGTGATTCACAACTGCTCGTATTAAATTTATATTATAGCGAACTAATCGATTTTAAAGAGTCCCGACGGTTTTTTTAGTATCGCAATCTAAAAGAATACTCATACAAAATATAACCAATTGTTATCTCAGGCATTACGTACATCTTCTTTGAGAGAATACTACAACGATCATTCACTTAATTTTCCTGGGACCTTTACAAGATCATTATTGGGCATTTAACTTTTAGATATTTATGCACTTAACATGTTATAATATTAGTTTGAGTCATAATATTAGTTTGAGAGCCTATGATCGGTCTCACTTTGTGTACAGTGCTATAAAAATTAGGTACGATCGTTTTAGACAAGTATTCTTCTATAATAGCTCTACAGCTTTCTTCTGGCTATTAGAGCTTTCACAGGTAAATGTAAATAAGAAAAATGTACGCAAAGGTGACACTGTAGAATTATTTACCCGGAGAGGGCTAAGAAATCTGGAGAGTAGAAAAGTAGCGAATCGTAGTGTCATTGGCGGCGGAAAAAGTGTACATACCTGTATAGTAATCGGGCGATGAACCCAAATGATTAGACAAAAGTATTCTCTCATTGCTAATACTTCAATTACGCATCTATAATTTCGAATGCAATAGAACATAAATTAACTTAATTGTCTGTAAAACCTATTTAAAACTCTTTGAGAGTGACTTTGGAGCTTATATGGTCTTAGATTCTGTAAATACAATCACAGACCGTGCATCTACGTGAAGTCTCTCCTCTTCATATATATTTTATCTAGTCTGAAGGCAAGATGATTTTCTACAACAGTTCAAAGGAGACTTGAAATAAGAGTCTACGTATCGTGATTGGAGATGGAATATTGAAGACTGTGATAGAAGGGAAAATATTAGGCGAACGAGGGAGGGGAGGTATGTTGGACGGAGTTAAAATTTTATTACATCATCTAAATTATATCACTCATTTTACTATCTTATCCATTTATAGTACTAGTGAGCTACCAAAATTGCTCAAGCGGAAACCCAAATTAGTTATATTCAAACAACCCCTTCTCTCAGTGCACGATGTTTATCTCGAGAATAAGTCTGATTCCATTTTTCATTTTATCAAGTCAGGAATTTTAGTACGAGGCAATCATGACTAGGGAAAGGATGCATAAGTAGACAATAAAATATTGCGAGGCGGTAAAGTAATCCATTGTGACCGGGGAGAGTAGTGAAAATATTAATTCTACAGGAGAAATTTAATTAAGCAAAACATATCGACCCACTGTCGTATTATTTAACGTATCTGGTGCTAATTTAGTTCTTCATTCTGGAGTTAATTAAATGTTGGTTTATAATTATATTTTGTTCTCACTATTGTGAAAATCTAAGGCTGGAAAATAACGCTTTCAATATTAAAACGTGGATTGTTTTAAAAGTGTGATTTTTCAGAAAAATTAACATAACGCACAACCAATCTATGGCTCAAAACTCAATTAGACTTCCCCGGTTTGTCTTAAACTTTCAATTCCCTGTCCGAGATTATTATTTGTTCGAGTTTTCAATTAAGTCTCATCGTAGAATATACGAGTTTATTTGCTTTGTTCGTCGCAGAAAAATGAGCTCAATGCGTTTAAAGAAAAATAGTTGCCATAAAGTATCAGTCCAAGGCACTGACAGTGAAGTAATTTCAGAAAAATAATTATTTAATCATTTCTTGTGAACTCCATGATTCACTTTTGGTTTGTACTTCGTAATTCTTCATGAGTTGGATATTTATAAATCAATAAATTTGAAAATTAGTCTGATAAATAATATATCTAAATAATAAGCTATGGCTGCTCGACGTTTCCTCCATGAGTGTGTGTGTGCACGTTATGTTTACGTGTGTGTGTGTGTATATATAAAAAAAACACAGTAATCAACCCGACGGTCGGTTTAGTAGGTGATGGTAGAGATCACCCAGTACTAAGCCCTATACGGCGTATGAAATTCACACATCAGGGTAGGGGGGCCAGTTCCTTTCCATGTGCCGGTTATGGTTTCCCAGGAACACCTGGTACCCGATAAATCACATAGCTTGGGTGGAGCTGCAGGTGCAGCTGCGAGAGAGAGGCTTGCCCGGGAATTGAACCCGGGACCCTCCGGTCAGTAGTCCACTGCTCTACCCCCTGGACTACCGCGACCCATGTGTGTGTGTGTATATATATATATATATATATATATATATACAACAAGTAATTAAAATGTTAAATAACAGAATGACTGAAATTACTATTAATATGTGTTATTACCTACCAGCCATACGCAATTTTGTTCAATGGCTTTGCACTGCTAGATGAACTTGTTCAGTGATTCCTTAGCTAAATCAAGTTTTTGGAACGATTTCTCTGCGCCAATTACTCATGGGATTGGAAAATTTCTGCCATAATATTTTGCTCTTGTCATTAGAAAAAATTAAACTTGTAACATAAATATTAATTTTGCCTAATTATGGGGATGCTCAGTAAAAGATTTATTGATTGAAGAAAGATTATGCATGATTTGATAGGAGTTATCATTTGATGGGAGCACTATACCAGAGTTTGCAATGAACCATTAGCGTAATAGAACGATATTATATGCAAACATACCGTGTCTGCAGCGATATTCATATGCAAACATACGGTATTATTTATATTTATTTCACTGGAAACCCCTTTTGCGGGCCTATTTCATGGTGTTCCGACTATTTCACAATATTACTTGGGGATATTATGATAACGTTTTGGGTGGCGTTTTAGCAAAGCATTCGCCTTCTGCCCGAGTGATACCTTGTGACAATCCCATGAGAAATTAAAAGTAATGTGATATTCTGTAAGCTAAAACTGCATGTAAAACTGATTGGTGATACTGGGAAAGAAACTGTGGGCCGGAGATCACATCCCTAAGGGCTTAGTCTGATATTTGAGATCTATGTACGTTCAACTGTCCAACAAACCAAGTTGATTACTGCGAGGGGTGAATTTCATTTAAGGGTAGTATATTAGTATTAGTATATTAGTGTTATTATTATCCACTATCCTTGCAATACATGGGTAAATATTTAGGAACCCTTCATGTTATGTCATTGATGCACCATATCAAAAGGTTTTAACTTTCGCTTACTTATCTACGTATACTCATTAAAATTCGAGGTTGTGTAGATTTAGGAAGTGAATAAAAAACTAATGAAGTGTAGTTTTTGTAGGTTGGTTGTTAGGTAGGTTAAAGCATGTATATTAATAGACGTATTAAGGTGTAACGCCACAAGCAAGGAAATTTGTAGGGATATTTCAATTGGGAGAATACGCCTTTGAAGATATATGAAAATTCAATTATATTGGCTCAGAGAACTAGGTGTTAGAGGAAATTAATAAAATGATTTTTATTCGTTACAAAACCTTTTTCTCAAGTAGAATTAATGCCCTGATGCTTTGCGCTTCAAAAGGAAATCGTATATAACTTTAATTAAGCCCGGCAGTTACGTATGACTGTGAAGCGTGGACTTTAATTGCGTCAGATCCGCAGGATCTATGGACCTGAAATGGTAAATTAGATTTGGAAAGGCGGGAAGCCGTGATTTACTCAGTGACTAGAACATATTGCGCTTCATCTTGACTAGAAAAATCAGTGGGCGATAGGATGTACTGAGAATGCCGCGAACACGACCGCAAAGTTAGTGGAGGAATAAATTGAAGCGGCACGGAAGAGAAACAGATGCATAGGGCAATGGCTGAACCTTTGTCTTCGAAGAAAACGAGAAGTGGAGGGAGACCATAGACCTATGGAGAGGATGGAAGGACGGAACGGGCGGATCGTAAAATCTCATCCAGGGCTATGATAAATTGGAAGATCTCGTTTAATGGATGCTGATTATGTGGTATTATAAAGTCATGTTCATATGGTGTTGATTAAATGAAACAAACTAACTGATTTTATACTACCAACCATAATATTAGCACGTTAAGTTATTTTATAAGAAACACGACCGGATTGTGTTGCATCATAACGAAACCATGTTTGTGAAAAATAAAATTACTTGTGGAAATTGCGATGCCGTTTCACTTAGCTTCCGAATTATTGGCATTTATATTGTCATAAAAATTGTCAGAAAAGTTGCTACTTTGATTAATTTATAAAATTTCAAGATGATACAACAAATTACTTCCTCCAGTACTCAATTACAATTTTTTAACCGATCGGAATATTTGAGATTTATTAACCTTTCGTGCGGGAATGCATTTCGACCATACTTTTATTCTATTTCTATTTTTTTCAATTTCGCACAAAGTAAAAATGACAGAATCAACAACAATTAATTCACAACTAGGGTATTGAGAGATATTAAAGTTATCAACTTTAAGAAAGACAATACGTACCATTACACAAGAATTGAGCTTTACAAGAGCATGTACGAGTATATAAAGAACTGAAGCATCAAAATGCAGTTCCTTCGACTTAGCTTAACTCCTAAAAAGGTTTATGTCAAAGATATTGGAGTTTTTAATGTCATACGGGATTCAAATCTCCAGCAGATTGGCAGCTGAAAGGTAAGAAAAATGAAATATAATCATAAATTGACGATTCCAGCCAATATCTATCAGTTGTCCTTTTCAGTCTGCAAGAAAAATTCATCTGATTCTTTTTCAATCCTATTCGATGCATGACATGCTTCCTTTGTTCTTTTTTTGGTCACGCAACTCTATAACCAGAAAAAATGGGCAGCACGCAATATCAAAATACGAGGATTTTCTGGCCTTTCATTCGCAGCTTTCGGTGATCTCCGACTCTCACGATCGTATTTCCACGCAACTCCTAGAAGTGTTGTTTGAAGAGAACGAGTAGCTATCCGTTATAAATGATAACTATTATAAAATCACATTTTTCAGAAAAACGTTAATTAGTTGGTGCCGGAAAAAAAACGTACAATAACTGATGAGTCTTGAAGAATAGTCGCAAAGAAGAACAGACTTTGGCCTCCATTAATTTTACTAATTAATATCCTTTGTCGTAGTTACTTCCAATTTTTCTCTTTCCCAAATTACGTCCGGGAAAATAAGGGAATATTCATGTGTTCATTCACGCTTGTAATCATGAAATATATTTTCCTTTCTTTCCTTTATAAATAAAACCTTACTGCCTGCGGGTGCATCAAGCCTCATTTAAATGGTTTAGTTAGAAACATTTCAAACGCTAGGTTAAAAATGAAATATATTTGCTGCCTTAAGCATATTTTGGAATATTTATGTTTGAATTATATTGGCAGAAAGAATTTCATGCTAATATTTATTTGTTTTTTTAAGTCGAGCATAATATTTTATCGATCAATTTTTAACGAATGTTATTCCGTGAATAATGCCTTAGGTGGTGCACACGTAGACTGGAGACCAGAAATAGAGGCATGTTATCACGTGTCACCTGTAACATCCTAAGTTCCTTTAAAATTCTCCCAGCGCAATTTCCCCTTAGTCAGACCGTCGTTTCTGAAAAGTGGTCAATGAAGTCATCATATCTTCATCACTTCAGCCTTTTCATTAAATTCCTTTCTTCTTTTACTCTTCTGAGGTCTGTTTGTTATTTATCACATCCGTTCAATTTCTTTCTGGCCAGGGATTGGTTTCATTCATCTCAACAGTATAAGATAAATTAAGCCGCCAACAGAATTTGACCGATTCACATTTAAAAATATTGAAATGTTATTAATATATTTAAAATTAATCTGCTATGAGTTAAATACTAACATTTTAAATGAGTTATAATATATTTTCATTAATCTAGGATTGTTGGTGCATTATATACTTATACTTTTGTAATGCGTCGAAGAGGTGTTTGCTGCATTGCTATCTTGACCGTTCTTGGGAAGCAGTGAGTCAATAAAAAAATTTTCAATTACATGATGTTCCAGAGGCACAACTGTGATAACTCTTAATAGGCATAAATATTTTTCAAAATTAACAAAATAATTACTAGGTCGCTTATCGTTAATCTAATTGAAAATGTATGCATTCTTTACGCTTATCATATCGCATGGATATATATGTGTGTATTGTGTATATATGTATACTTATATTTATATATGCATATATATACACATATATATTTATTTATATATGTATGTGTGTATACATATATATATATATATATATATATATATATATATATATATATATATATATATATATATATGTTGCTTCCTCGTCGTTTCTTTTTTACAAATTTTTATCTTTTCAATTTTTTCTGATTACAGCCATTATTGATTACCCTCCCCCACTCGCTACTCACCCGTTTATGCTTGAGAGACGGGCTGATGGTAGTGCTGTTGGCAAAACCCTTGCGTTTCGAACTCCGTCGAGCGTCGTAACCGGGATGGATTTGAATAGCTCTCCTCCCCTCAAGTGGAGAGATGGGTAGGGAGACCGGGTTTCTAAAAGACTGTGAACCCGGGGAGGTGGTCTCGAGTATTTATACAACCCGCTCGCCCTTAGTTTGGAAAACCTGGTTCCCAACCGCGAGGTTCCTTAAGAGCTCTAAGGTCTCCATATATTTTTTTTCTGACAAACTACTCACACCAGAGTCTTGAAACAGCTGTTACTTCTCAGTATAGCCACCCTGTAGTCGAACACATTTTTTAGTGTCATCGCCATGATCCACTGCCGCCGATAACTCTTCTAAAGGAGTTCCTACTGCGCCTTGGAAAATTGTTGATTATCCTTCGCCGAGGTTTCTTGGGTCCATTGTCACACGACGTTCGGTTGTATATGAACTTCGTCACATCCACGAATGCACATTTTTCAAATCTATTACACCATAGCTGCATTTCACACTTAATTGAAGATGAATTTTGATGGACGTTAAACCACGTAAATGGAAAAAAACGGATCATTTAGGGATGTTCTTGTAAACCAAACGACGCGGTATTAAGATTTGAAAACCCTTCTCACCATAAAAGAGGCTGTACAAACCCTATGAATTGTACGGTGCATCAATTAATATCTCGTATTTATAAGGAGTGCCTGCATTTTTTAAGGCGAAAGACATGCGTGTATTTCTACCTACTCCCAGTCCCGAAAAAATTGAGAAATATTAGATCCTGGAGGCACCTAGTAGATTTAATAGATCAGGCGGCATTTAAAGTAGTGATCTCTTGGATAGCTCACAAATGAGAGAAATATGCACAAATTAAAATTTTTGGAGACCTTAATACTCCTCTTTGATATAATATTCTAAGGATCATACTAATGGCTAATTTTGATTGTTATTTTGATTCCTATGATTAGTAATTTTATCCTTCAGTTATGATTGTAGTGCCCGTAGGAATAGGTAATAATAATAAATATTAATGTCCACATGCCTTGGCCCTTCAGTAAATGTATTCCTCACAATTTCAACCATCATTTCTCATCGTCCAGCCTTCGACTTCATGTCGAAGCGCTACAATGGCTGCTCACTATGAGGATCAAGAAAAATCAATTCGACCTTTCCTATCACAAAGGTGAATCGTAAATGTTACAAATAGTTTCCCGTTTTGAAGAGTATCATTAATGCGACTATTGAAATGAAAAGTTATATCATAAACAGTATATGACTCCATTATAATTTACAACAATATTATACTTTGATGGGTACATATAAGTAAACAGATGAAGGATCTCAGGTTTTCCCGGCGTATGGTATTCAAGAAGTTCTCTCGGGTTTCCCACCTGGTCAGGTTGCAGTACACCGACGTTTCGAAGGCTGACTCTGCCATCGTCTTCAGGGTGAAGTATTGAGCATGAAAAAGGCCTGGTATTTATACACTCCGCCGGGGCTCAGGTGTGCCCTGATTGGCCGGAAGCATTAGTGTGCTCCGCTGCGGCCAATCGCGTGCGTTCCCTTGCATTCTTAATTTTCTTTAGCACTGGCTTCCATGTTTTACTGATTTGGAAGCCGTTGTCTCTGTTGAAAGTTTTGGTGTCTAGTCTGATTTCAACGGCTTCTTTCACCACGCGATCCCAATAGCCGTTGGCGTGGCATAGCCTCTTCGTGTCGGTAAAGTTAACTCTGTGGTCGTTATTGAGGCAATGTTCTGCGACCGCAGATTTCGCTGGGTATAATAATCTGATGCACCTCTCGTGTTCCTTCAGGCGTGTTTCTATGGTGCGGCCGGTCTCCCCAATGTATGCTTGGCCGCACTCGCAAGGAATCCGGTACACTCCTGAGGTCTTCAATCCCCGTTTGTCTTTCGCTGTGTCAAGGACTGATTGCAGCTTCCTTATTGGTTTGTGGATCGTTTCCACCTTGTATTTCCTTAATATCCTAGAGATTTTATTGGAAATCGTAGAGATAAACGGGATGCAGGCTCTCGCAACAGGTTTTTCTGCCTCTTCTCTCCGCCCTTCAGGATTCGTGTGTTCCTGCGACGAGAGGTGCATCAGATTATTATACCCAGCGAAATCTGCGGTCGCAGAACATTGCCTCAATAACGACCACAGAGTTAACTTTACCGACACGAAGAGGCTATGCCACGCCAACGGCTATTGGGATCGCGTGGTGAAAGAAGCCGTTGAAATTAGACTAGAACCCAAACTTTCAACAGAGACAACGGCTTCCAAATCAGTAAAACATGGAAGCCAGTGCTAAAGAAAATTAAGAATGCAAGGGAACGCACGCGATTGGCCGTAGCGGAGCACACTAACGCTTCCGGCCAATCAGGGCACACCTGAGCCCCGGCGGAGTGTATAAATACCAGGCCTTTTTCATGCTCAATACTTCACCCTGAAGACGATGGCAGAGTCAGCCTTCGAAACGTCGGTGTACTGCAACCTGACCCGGTGGGAAACCCGAGAGAACTTCTTGAAAAGTAAACAGATGTCTGCCTTAGCATAGTACATCCAAAAGCAAAACCTCACTATCTCATGTTTCATTAATAACTAGCCTGCTATCCTTTTACACTAATTTTAAAGCAGTATATGTTATACTTTTTAATATAGAAACTTTTTCAGATCCTTAATACCAGAATAATTAATTAGCACTTTTTGCTGAATAACTAAGAATTTTTAATAATTTTTTACTTTTAGAAAACATTACTACTCTACTTTTGTGCCGCGAAAGATCAGATATAAGATCCCCGTAAAACCTAATAAATGAAAGAATGTCGCCATTTAATAAATAAATCTGAGTTATAATATTTTTAATGATATATGTGGCTTGAGTATCCATTGTTCTGAGCATTTATATAATCTGATAATTTCCTTCAGGTATGTTTTGTTCTTATGGATTTTCAGTTATTTGATTAAAGAGATTTGGCAGTAACATGAAAAACTAAATAATTTTAATGAATTCCAAGGTATCAGGTTTATTACACGTAGCATGTTGTTGCTCATATAATTGTTTCAAATCCAATTGCATTTATCAGTAATACGATCACGTCACTAGCAAACCGAAGAATATCTGTTATTGGTCTAAACACTTTTCTTACGATATATATATTTCAGCGTTTGCAATTTCATTCGTGATAAATGTAAAGACATCCTCAGGATAAATAAGCAACGTCGCTTTGAGCATTAATAAATGAAATTAAATGAAAGACATGAATTCCAAAATTAGAACATAATACCTAATTTATATTTATATTCAATCATAGGTTTTAATACGATCAATCTGGAAGGCTTGAATAAAATGCCATAAATAGTCATTTGTGAGATTAAGAAAAAAAGAGGAAACCTATTTGGAACCCTTGACCTACGAACGTGATAATGTTCATGGGGTAGTTAGTAGTTTTTTATGGGGAGGTGACCGACAGCTGAGGTCATTTGCACTATTAGGGATGGACAGGAAAGGATTACGGGTGGAGAGAAACCCGGCTTCGGCATTAGCCCACTCTTAACGAAAGGCGCCAAGGGGTCCGTAGCTTAACGTCCCATCCGACGGACGGCGTACTCACTCAAAGTACCCTCCACAAAGCATCTTAAGTAGGAATCGGAATACCACTGAAAAATATCTGCCACCGCCGGGATTCGATCTGGGCCCTCTGGGTGGGAAGCCAGTGCGTTAGCCACCGAACTATCCTGAACCCCCAATGGTCATGGAGGGCAACTAGGTAAGAACCTCCTCCCTCTGGCAGCGTGCGAATCTGTGCGTCTCGAAAATATTTTCTGAGCAGAAAGTGATTCAGAGTGGATGAATACCATGAAGCAGGAACTTCCTAACGCCCTGATCAGGCTCGAACCCCCTTTATTCGAATTTGGCAGTGGTGCTCCTTTCGCCCTCTTCTCTATGCTCTCGCCTCTCTTCTCCCCAACAAATGCGCTCCTCATAGAGGCAGCAGCCCCTACGCCCTTTCTGCCCTCCGCACCTCCCCCCCCCCGAACAAAACCCCTCCAACCAGCCGACCCCCCCCCCTCCTCCAAAGCCGCATTCGGTGGGCAAGAGGGTGGGCTGCCGGGCAGCGACCATAAACGAGCTGCGGTCGCCTTTAGTCCCTTTCTCCCCGCACGTCCCGCGCTCTCCACCTTTCTCCCTCCACTCCCACCTGCCAACCCCCAAGTGCGACGCGCCGTCCATTCTCCCTCCCTCCGAAACGAACCCCATTTCAATCCGGTGGTATGAACACCACCGACACCACCACGAGCAAGCAGCGTCAGAAGCAGCCTTTTAGAAGTTATGTAATCTCTTGCAAAAGCGACTCGACTCAGCCTCGGCGCAGTCGCCCAGACCCCTTCTCCGCCCAACCCCGGCGCTTTACGGTCCGGTGAGGCACTAGTTTGGCACTTTAACCTCCCTCTCTCATCCTCTTTCACGCGCCTCCCTCCCTCCTCCGCCCACGCCTCTCCCACACCTCACCTCCCACGCATCTTCGACTGCCCTCGAGGGGGTGCTCGTATTATATGGTGGAGAGGGGAACGAAGGGTTGGCTGCGGTATTTACATTCAATTAACGGTCACTTCATGGGGAATATCAAGACAGAGGCATAGATTAGGAGCAGTTGGTCCAGGTTTTGAGATGGAGTAAAATTTTACTCTCTTTACTAATTATTTCGCCATGGGTACTCAATGGACCGAAGGAAACAAATCATGTGCTAATTCCACTGGATGAGAGGAAAATCTATAAGTAGTTAGCATAATCAACTGGTTTTTGAGGCGTAAGTACCTCGGTGGGGACATTGGTGTATTCTGTGTAAATAGATTGCCTTCTTGAGAACCGTTGATCATATCGCAGAACTTTTATGATTCTATCTATGTTTAGTGTACACGTAATCCATTACGTGAAATATGCCTATTGTCCTTATTAAACTTTAAACGGGTGACTTAAATGTGCATATTTCAATTCGTATTGGCCTAGACTTTATAAGGTCAATGAGATTTATTTTACTCGGATGAGAATTGTATTTCTGCATGTATACTGTTCATCATCTATCACTTCATTCGTCTGAATAATAGTTAACATTAATCTGCCTACGATTTCAGGCCTACTTACTACTCCGTGCGACCGCTTTGTTTACAAGCACATGAAAAAGACTATCTGTTTATCAATAAATGATAATTAATAAACCATAGTTCATTTGATGTTTAAGGGTAAATTAAAAATCTTTCATCATTCTACTTCTCAGTCTACTGACTTCTCTCTGGTCATGATAACGTTTTCCTAGAAATTGTTAATATTATTTTTTTAAATAAATATATAATGTGAATATTTGGGGTGAATATGAATGCTTAGCCTAAAAAATTTGTTACTATCGACTCATATATGTACGTATACATTCCATTTAGTATTTCAAGTTGAAGGATAATAAATTTGATGTGCATTTTAATTTTTCTCAGTTATCAAAATAGTTAATTGTTGATGGCAAACGCTCACCATATGGAATTATATTTCATGCCAAAAAATAAATAAATAAGATTGTTATGCAGTTTTGCATTATTCCAATTAAACGCCATTTTTCAACCATATAAGGCTCTTTGTATATTTTCCGTTAGTGTCCTCTGATTCTCAAAAGTGCATTAGAACACATTAATATATTCCGCGTGGTGTATTATTAAGCTCTTCCTTGAGTACCACTCAGAATTAACGTTGCATTTCTGAAAAGAATGCTTGGATGATTACAGAGGGCCATTAAATTTATACGATTGGAATTTCTCGAACGTCAATTCAAGCTCTAAAACTCATCAGTTGATATGAGGTGTTGCGTAATCATCCGCTGTAAAATATCATTACATTTTTATGCACATCCACAATTTTGGGTAATAATCCTGATCAGGAGATATTCGGCATTTGCAGTACGAATTTCGAGGATAATCCAAAACGCTTTTTAGGCTCTTGATGTTAATTTAATTAAATAAATATAGAAGAATATATTTTAGGAAAGGAAAACAAGAGACGAGTTTTACTGCCGCAATTTTTTTGAGATTTTAGGGTCATTATTTTGTCGATAAAACTATTTGGAGTGCAGGTAGTTAGCAGTGCAAAATAATCCAAAATCTCAAAATACCCTTATTGGTTCAATTTAATTACCGTTCCACACCCATTATTCTTCAAAATCTGAGGAATTTCACCAAAAACAAATTAGAGGACTTAATCATTGAGCTGTAAAATTCCTATCTCCAAAATCGGGAATTTGAAAATAATTCTCTTGAATTGGCCGTGATCATTCTAGAACTTTGGTCAAATTCTTTAAATATGAAGGAATTAAATGCTTTCAAAGCCACTTGTTGATATTTTTATGTATAAAACGTATTATCTCACAAATTTAATTTTGTATTTATTTTTATTAAATGAAGTTATAATACAAAATCATACAAATCTTATTTATTCGCAACACATCACAGTATCACTGATCAGACGAATGAAGGCAAAAGGAGTGAATTTCATCGGAAAGAATCCTTATGTCGTTTACCAATCATTGATCATATCTAATATATGTATTTTGGGCTAACATTGAACACCAGTACTACGCTATACCAATTTTAATTATTTTTGAAAAATTAATTTGATGGAAAAATTTACATAAAATTATGTCAAAGAAATAAAAATGAAGAGTGTCAGCTCTTTTTCCTAATCAAAGTTTTCCCCTTAAAAACAAACATTCGGGTTAATTACGAGGGTGTTTCGTATCTCTTTCAATTCTGTCTTCTTGATTTTTCTTTCTATTGATAATTTCGCGCTGATATGTGAGTAAGAAAGAAATTATAAGCTCCAAGAAAGATTTCCATGATGAGACCAAGTAACTTGAGCGAGTGGATTGATCGGAATAACACTGAATTATTAAAACAATCGGGATTCAAATTATGGCCATCAGTACGTAAATTCAGCATAACATCCACCAATCCGACACAATATACCGTTTTTTTGTTAATGTTATTTGTTTTATTGAATTTAAATGTAGTGAGCAATGTGAGGGCAAAAAGGAGAGGCACGTTTTCCCCCGGTGTATATGTAGAAAATTCAATCCTAAAGGTCAGAGGTCAATTGAAGACGAGATTTTGACCCCATAAAAATCATTCCCTTATAGCTTTTTCGTCTTCTCGTCTGAGGGCTGACTCCATAAAATGACCTTCATCTGGGATTATTCATTCAGAGGTTTCCGACCACTGTATTTCGACGGTGAAAAGAAGGAAATAATATTTCAGCCATGAAGACAGTTTCGTCAGTGGTATGAAAAAATGTTGTTCACGACATCGCCCACTTTTGCCCAGCAAAATGCATTCAAAGCTACAAGTACATTAGATTAAGACCATATATGACCAGCGAGGATATTAAACTACGAATTACCTTTCCGTCTTTCCAAAGCGCAGCTTTTGTCAGCAAATAAGACAATTTTTTCTTTGTAAACTTAAGATGTCTACGTTACGAGAAGGTTACGAAATGCCTACTCGTAAAGGATACTCTGCCACAAGCCACTTGATTTATTCCCTATCTCCGCATATGAAACATAAGCACAGTAATCAACCCGAAGGTTGGTTTGGTTGGTGATAGTAGAGTTCACCCAGTGCCAAGCCCAACGGCGTGTGAAATTCACACATTTCCGGTTATGGTTTCCCAGGAAGATCTGGTAGCCGAAAAATCACATAGCTTGGGTGAAGCGAGAGTGCCCAGAGAGCCTTACCCGAGAGTCGAACCAGGGTCATCCGAAGAAAGTATATTTTCAATGACAATACTCGGTAGTCTCTCAATTAACAAGAAAAAATATTACCTCATGAGATTTTATCGTACTTTTAGTGCCATATAATCTGCAGATTTTTTAAACAGAATACAGATTCCATTCATAGAAAAAAATCAGTTCGGTCGTGAAGTATATACCATATATTTTTATGGTAAACTTTGGAGAAAGTTGGGGGTTTTCACATCTTTCAAATTAGCCTTATGTGCCTCTCCGGCAGTTTCCAAATAAATTTACGAAAATTAACCGCGGCATCATATATCTGCTTTTATGAACCAACTGAAACATCCTTTATCAATACCTCTTCTGGAGGTCTAATAATATTAAAATCAATGGCCAAACTTGGAAAATGTTTTTGGAAAAGAAAGCTGTAGATTAATCTAAACATTTGTTAAATTTGTATTTGGCAAATTCGAAGAGCTTGCTTGAAATAGATTTGAAAAGGTTTGACCTTTGCGGAGATTGCCAATGAATACGAACAGCCTTGTTTCCAAAGAGATTCTACGGACTATTTCCAATTTGTCGAGGTTTCCATTCCACTCTCTGCGGCAAATTAAATGAGGAGCAATGAATCATGAGTCGGCGGAACAGTGATGAAAATTCCTTCCGTAACACTCCAGATGTGGCT
The DNA here is from genome assembly GCF_022747635.1 of Hetaerina americana. Classification (NCBI taxonomy): domain Eukaryota; kingdom Metazoa; phylum Arthropoda; class Insecta; order Odonata; family Calopterygidae; genus Hetaerina; species Hetaerina americana. Next base: position 42,908,513 of record NW_027286763.1, read on the forward strand.
AAAACATCTCTCTTGGAGCTAAGAAAATTTACTAAAAATTGTGATAAAATTACATCCGGTCAAACCCCCGCGAAAATTTTAGGCTTTGCTCATTTCGAATAATTTCCGTCCTACCATAGAAAGAGCCAGGAATCGTGGAACAACAAGACAGCTCTGGGATTAGACAGATAAATACATTCTTATTTATATACAATTACATGAAAGGGAAAAACATTAGGTTACATTGAATTCAATTGCTTTAAATTACATTGCATTACGTGGTGTTATAATTGATTTCATTACGTTAAATTAAATTATTTTGTATTGCATTACATTAAATTGCATTACATTACACGTTACATTTAATTAAATTTCATTTCACTATATTAAATTTCATGAAATTACATTTCATCACAATATACAGGTATTACATTACATGACATTCCGTCACATTCCATCGCATCACATTGCATCAAATCTCATTGCATTGCATAACATTGTATCATATTATGTTATATCGTACTATATAGTGGAAACGTCTTTCATGGCTGCCGACCAATAACTCAAATGAGCGATGCCAGTTAGAAATTTAGCAGGTTAAATTACCTTATCCAATGCTATTTTTGAAATCATATATTAGATTTCACTGAATGAAATTGTATACACTTATTTGAAAGCAGGATTTTTATGCAAGACAAATGTATTTTAAGTTTCTCTTTATGCAATTAGTTCTTCGAACAACTTTTCAGTTCTTACTTCAAGATTTTTATGATAGACTTGGTACGTTTTCTTCTGTCATAACTCTTGAGGCCGTGCTAAACCCAAGCCAGCTATTTGATATTACGATCCATGACCATGAGCACAACCTATTATTATCATATCAAATCTGGGCAGGTTTAGGGCAACCATGAAAATTATTTCATATTTGTGTTGAGTTGTATGTATTCATCACCCCGCCATTCCGTGAGGTATGAATACAAATTTCGAGAAGGATAATTTATTTTTCCGCCACACATACTTTCTCGTTCCCCTCTTACCGCTCATAATTTTTTCCTCTTTTTTCTAGATTTATGAATATTCAGATCCTCATTTACGTACATTATATCACTTTCAAAACTTAGCGGCTAATTTAAGTTATTCGCTGCTAAAATAGTCATCTACTAAGAAATAAAATATGAAATGGACTAGGAGGTTCTTTCGGATGACATCAACAGTATTAATACTCAATTTAATGCCGGCTCCGGGTTAAGGTTTTCGTCTGCCAGCCGAGAGGTCGTGGGTTGGATTCCCGCCAAGGTGGCTTTTCCTCTACCTAGGGCTTGGGTGTATTTAATTGTCAAATTGTTTTATCAATGTTCAAAGTCCAACGTAAGGGTTGAAGAGTTGTTTTCGGACAAATACAAAATAAATAAATCAATGAGTAGAGTATACAGCCAAATTAAATCAATGCGCAGCAATGCATATCTGCGAAAATAAATCCATTAGTCCCTAAATCTACATTGTCCGTTCCAAAAAATATTTAATCAATACGGGAAAAGAATTATTGAAGATCGAAGTGCAAATCACAAAGATTCTTCAAAATAGCACCCTCGTGCACCGACAATCGATGCGATCACCTCTGCCGGTCGCGGTACGATTCCCTGGAAGGTGTCGACGGGAACCTCGTTCAGGCCTTTTTGACGTTATCCAGTGTTCCAAAATGGTTTCTGGTCGTGCTCTTTTCTATTCTTAGGAACAAAAAGAAGCTGGCCGGAGCCACTTCGGTGCAGTAGGGTGACTGGGGCCGCTTTGTCAACTTGTGCTTGGCCAGGATCTCGGTCACGAGGAAGGTGGTGCGGGGGACCAGCTCGTTGTCGTGGTACAGTCTCCAGTTGGTAAAATTCTCCCTCCTGACACGTCGTACTCTTTTCCGCAGCCTTTTGATGGCTTTCACGTAAAACTTACTGCCCAATGTCTGTCCCTGAGGCTCAAACTCTTTGTGGTTAACGCATTTTGAGTCGAAAAATACGACGAAAAAAGGACTATTTATTTTTGGGGCAGACTCTGTTTATACTGGAATGGAAAATTATAAGGAAGAAGGGTGACCGAGTCCTTAGATTTCCAAAAACTTTTCTGAAAAACTACTTACACCAGAAAGATCAATCTTCTGTTTCATCTTTACACATCCTCCCAGTAGATTTACATTTACTTGTACGATGATTCCATAGCTGTCTTTAGCTTTTATTTGGATGCATTTTTCATAAAATTTCCTCCTCAAATTCTTCCTTTTTTCATTCTTAATTGTATAACCCAACTGATCTTCTAATTCCCCCTTCCTGATACCCATTGTTTGTTTGAAAAATTCAATCACTTGGAACTTTTCCAATAGTTTTCATTTTTCTAAATTATATGCCTTAGTCATATAACTTATTTCGTGTCTTATAACTCATCGACTTAGGCTTTGCAGTGGACATTGAGGCGCTGTCTACGGTGGCGGGTCGATTAAGTGAGACTCCCCCCCTCCCCTACGATATGATCGCCGTGGGCGATGAACTCCTGCGGGCTAAAGCCACCCCTGGGGAAGTGATCCGGCGACTACGCCGGGCAAAGAACAGGACACCCGCCCTGAACGAGATCCCATAATCCGCGGCGGGTTCCACAAATTTGGATGTTCAGCAAGGGGGAGAGAGGGCTGCAGAATTCTGATCTCCCTCAGCCCTACCATACTCAAAAAATTCACCGACATCCTTCGCGTCATGGCCTGGACCCTCCAAAGTCGTAGGTTGTCCTTTTCAATCTAGAAGGGCTTCGTTCCTGCGACGGAGGTCTGCATGAAGCACAACTTCGTGCTCCGGCTCTCCGTTAATCACGCGAGGGGAGCAGGCAGATGATAGCTGTCGCGTGGCTCGATCTGGCGGACGCGTTCCCCTCAATCCCGCATCCGCTTATTTTAAGGGTGCTGGCGGACTTGGTCATGCCCGAGGGGATGGTCGGGCTCTTCGTGGACCTCTACAGGGGTGTGATGACCAATCGGGACGGCCACGAACACCACAGATAAGATAGAGGTACGTACCCTCTCTCGCCGATCGTCTTTAATCTTGCCTTGTGGCTCGTGCTTCGTAGCGTTCTGGCGAAGGGACGATGACGGCGTTTTCCATTGGCCGGGCGTCAATCTGCGTGCTGGCGTTCACGGACAACCTGGCCCTCATCGCCAAGAGTGCGGGGACGCTGCTGCGGATTAAAATTTTAATCCGCGCAAGTGTGCCACGCTACACCTGGACTTAATCTCGCCGTCGCCCAGAGTGGGGTGCGACCTACCGTCCACTGCATCCAAGGGTTGTTAACTGCGTCCGTGCGCTTGAAGAGGAGGACGCATACTCGTATCTCTGTATACATTTTGTGAAACTATTTATTTTATTAAATGAAACAAGAAAAACACTCTGATATCCAAATATTTTGATTCTGCCATCTCTTGGCAAACTTGGTCGTGGCGTGGAGTGACCGTGGCTGTGAATAATACCGGGATTTTCAAGCCATGGGTTACATATTACAATGTGAAAATGCTTAGAGACTGAGTTTCCTCGCATAGTCCATAATAGTCGCATAGGTGGGTTTATTCTTTCATGTTTAACTATATGATCAATTTATTGCTTTCCATTATCCGACAATCGCACCTTTACATCACCATAATCCGGAGATCACCCTGTGTCTTCTGCCGTTCGGACACAGCGGTCCTGGGTTCAACTCCGGGTGGTTCTCCATGCTCTCCGTTTTATTTAGATAGGCTTACTAGACCAATCTGATTTGTCAGGTGTCAGAGTGGCCTGGAAAACTGCATAAAAAGTAAACTCTACACCATAGCCCTATTGTTTGGATTTCACTTGGCCTAGGGCTTAATGATTTGAGCTGATCTATCAATCCGATTAACCTCACATGTCCACACAAAATGACGAAGTAACATTTGCTGAATGGATTTTCGGATACGTTAGCCCTGAATTTCCAACCTCAAATCCGATATACTAGCCAGAATAATCAGTCAGCAGATGGAACAAAAATCTGGCGGAAACCTGTTGGAAATGTAGAATTCTCCTATTGGTACACTCAGTTTCATCTTGTCATATCCCTGAGAGTTTTGACCAACCCTTTGTAATACTTTTGGATTTGTTTCTTGGATAGAAGCTCATATCTAGTTTATAACAGCATACTATTATTAGCTCTAAGGGCTATTAGAAATGTAACTATCATTGGTAGCCCTTAAAGAATGACACGAAGTGGTATCCCTGATTGATACGAGTACTTCTTCTTGATGACTGTTCTCGCGGTGACTTTGATTTATCCAAATTGTTTTATCTCACTCCCTCGGAAGGTATTCTTGTTTTTTGTTCCCCTTGTTAAAAAATGTATTCTAGCCGGAATCACGCATATTGGACCCGAAGGCAATTATAGAACACTTTTTGCATCAGTTAAAACCTCATATGATGCTGAAAAAGGTGACAAAAATATTGTTTCCGGAAAAGCGAGATTCCTAGTTATGAAATGAAGAACCGACTTTATTTTTCCACTCTTTGTTATTTGGGTACTGCTAGTTTCAACGCTTAGGCGTCATCACCAGATACCTGATGATACATCATACATTGTGTTCTTCATTCCATGGACATGAACTTCCACAAAGTTGAGCCAGAAATCATCCAATGCATTCCTAGTCATGTAAAAAGACGACATATTTTTCTGAGGAAAAAATAGAATACAATAAATGTTTCATTCGGCTCAAATCAATCATTTAAATGATCAAACTTATGCGATGCTTCATGTTAAATACGAATATCCTCTTTCGACTGAGCCGCTGAGATCAGCTTATAGACTAGTTCACTCGACGGATAACCCGATCAATTGGAGTTTTTATCCCACTAGGAAATTCACCGCTTGACTTTTAACTCTTATAACGACCTCAAAGATTAACTTTTGATTGGGGAACAACATGAAATATATCTATTAATAAAATAGCTATCCGAAAAAAAAACAAAAATAGATACTGAAATGTATGAGTGAAACACGTTATCGTTTAGGAGCCTTGGCGTATCAAGCACAACAATTGTACAGAAGAAAATCACACAAATATTCTGCGTCAAAATATATTATATTCACTGTAACTGGGGATGAATCCACGATGCTATGCAATGATAGCTGAATACTTGAAACGATGAAAAGTGGAGGTTTAATGCCACAGTAGTACTACAGTAGTACGATGGTGATGAAGTTGGCGTCCTAATCTGATAATGAGTAAGTTTCACGATGGAAACCTATGGAATGAAATGTGAAAACATTGAAAACGAAGAGGAATACATAAGTGATAAATATAAATTAACTGCGTTGAGCGTGCGATCAAATTGTGAATAGGTTTATGGATGTGCGTGAAAATTGTGGAAATTGGGTCGCTGGAACCAATATTTCTTAAGATTTTTACCATGCCATGGCATTCCTTGATGTACCGCAGATAAGCAACCATGGTTTGTGACAGTCAATCGCGCCACCCTGTTCTCAGCCAACTTCATTCATTCTAGTTTATTGCGCTTAAGTCTTACATCTATTATATATTTTAATTTATTTATGACCATGATGTAGTTCTTCACCCGTATTCCTATAGGGCTATTGATAGTCAGCTGATTTGTCGGAATCCAAAAATTTGGTTATTTATTTTTCCACGTTACCCAATTACAGAAATTCAGGTGTCGCGGAGTGATCCCACGCCTTCAGAGTCGTTCTCAATACAACAAATGATTTAAACACTTCTAATTTGGCGATTGGGAACTCATTATTACGCAAATCATGGCACTACCACGAATCACTGAAGCTCTTCAAATAAATCTCAACAATATTAATGCGTGTTTTACGGGTGTAATTACTCCTGAATATATTATCAGAAATTAAGTAAAAATTGGAACCCCATCGTCCCTATAACTAACCCGTTCGGAGGTGTAGGTACGAGTATTGTTGACCACTAATAATGCTCGGGGAAATTAAGGTACAAGTTAAATCGCACCTCGCGTACGAGGGCAAACAAGCTCGGCAAACCTGTGGAGCTGCGGCAAAGAAGTCTGACTTTCACAAACGCAGAGAGGGAAAATATTCGAATGAAAAGTGAGGTGTTATTTTTGGCTAATATTGCTGGATCTCATCATGATCGAGCCCCGAGCATTTGGAAGCTAGTGTAGAGAGATAGAATTTCCGTGCTAACTAAAAAAAAGATGGAGCTGATCGAGTTGTTAACAAAAATTATTAACGACCAGAAAGTGCTACATAAATATTGTGAAAACTTCTGCGGAAGGCGCGAACATCATATGCGCGACCACTCGCTGCATAATAATAAATTGTGCTATTTTAACGCTGACCCCGAAGAAATAATTATTGCCCACATTATGGAGAGGTAAACGCTTCAATGAGGAGATAATGTAAACAAACTGTAGCATAAAACGATTTATGGAGCAATTTGTCCTCGCTCCATCTGTGTTCGCGGGAATAAAAAATAAAACCGTTAAAACCACTCGGGTGTAAAATATTGTCTAATGTATCAAGGGTTTATGATGAAAGGACATTCTTTCTCGGTGGTTGATCGCCTAACTCTTCTTTCCGTACCTTTACTTCGCGTCTATAGGATTTAGATATGCACACATATACATACGACTGCTTTTATGCCACTTTCTGTTCTATCGAGCATTAGGAGAGAGTTTGATAGACCTTACTTGATTCACATATTTAAAGAGGAAATGTGTCGTTCTCATTATTTTCCCGAAAGTATTCATTTCACGTTTAAAATATTGGTACTTACCTGTAGAAAAAGAAAGAAAAGTAGGGGTACTTCGATACTTGCAACAAGGTACAAATCGTACAACACCCTAGGGTACGAACGGTCTACACCTGAGTCAGCCTTACTATAGGCTGAATGAACCTGCCCGACGAAGGGCATTAGGGAGTGGATAAAGGATCGCGCCTTCCAATCAGCACTTAATTTTGATTTAACTACTAAATTCGAGCGAGGGAAAGTTTTCAGGCTCTTTTTTGAGGAAGTTATCCATCAAGGATGAAATGATGAATACTTATTAATTCAACTTAATAAGTTTTAACCAATTGGACATAGGTTTTGAGACTGTGTGTCGTCTTCAGGTTCCTTATGTAAATCATTCCAAATGTGAAGTTTCAAAAAAATTACAGTCCACTCACAACGTTCTGTTACAAGTGCTTATTTCCTTCAGTTCGCTGAGGAGGGCCATCTTGCGGTCGAAATACGTACGCATATTCGACGCACACCCTCATCTTTCCATGATTTTTGCTAGCCCTTGACGTTGCTCAATTTGAGTAATATTCTCCCAATATTTAGGCAATTTTTGAATATGTAAGTGAGTGATTTCTGGATGCCTCTAATTATGTCTGCTCTGTGTTTGTCCCTGGTGCGGAATCGATTCTTGTAAACATCCACGGATAGCATTTATGTGGTCATAACCCACTAGAGAAGGATATTCTGGTTGAGAAGTTGTGGTTGGTCACTGTCGTGGAATTCCTTCTCTCACAAACCATCACAGCAAATTTTAGTTTTCCCTTTTGGACGAGTGGTGTTAATTCATTACGGCCATGGGAGATTTTCTTTAGACTTGTTACAATTTTAATTGCAAGAAAAGTCAAGCTTATTGCACTACAATACTCACATGTGGCTACTTTTCCCTATTCTGGGGTATGAGCTACCCCAGGTCTGACGTAATCTCCCTACCAAATTTCTCCCTCATAAATGTTGTGAGTTAACCCATAAAATATCTTTCACCCAGGTTTGCCTAAACCATTTAGTAATTCTACGGGAATTTCATCTATCCCTACGTAATTTATTGATTTCAGTTCCCTCAATGCTCTTTCTTTCTCACAATCAAGTAGGCCTCAACCTTAGCTTTCTTATCCAAGTCATATTCTCTTGCTTGCCAAACGTCCTGGCCAAATATCGCTACCATATTAATACCCTATATATTCTTTCCATTTTTCTTGAATCTTGCCCGGGCAATTAATAATTTTCCTGCACTATCTTTTTTAGTGTGCCCAGGTTTTCACTTATCATTACCTGATAATGATTCCTCATCTGTTAACTCATCATATCCTCGCACTGCGTGCCCCACCACGATTCTTTCATCACATTAGTTCCCATCCCAGTTTATTATTCAACTCTTCGTACAGCCTTCTTCCTAATTCTGCTGTCCTATTTATCCATGCCTTACACCCTATACTAAAATGATACCTTCAATTCTGTATCCTACTTATCTTCCTTTATTTTGCCCAATATGCCTTTTCTTTTTTTATCCCTACCTCTCCTGTCTAACGTTCTTCCACACACACACACACACACACACACACACACACACACATATATATATATATATATATATATATATATATATATATATATATATATATATATATATATATATGTATATGTATATATATAAATGTATATAATTATATATATAATATAAATATAATATATTATATATATATAATATATTATATATGTATATATATATGAACACAAATAAATATCATCTCCTCCCAAAAATACACAAACCCAACATCCCCTGTCGTCCTATAGTTTCCAGTTACAATCCTCACACCGAAAGAATCTCCGCATTCCTTGACCATCAGCTACACCACTTGTACTCTCCTTGCCCTCCTTCACGAAAGACAAATACCACTTCTTCAACCGTCGAAACTCTTCCTCTATTCCCTCCACCCCCAACCTTCTTATGGCAACCATCGATGTCACCTCGCTTTAAACCTCTATTCCCCATGCATAAGACATCCTTCCTCCGGCACTGTCTTTCTCTACACCTCCTACCCCAGCGCCCCTCCACTGAATTTCTACTCAATCTTGCCATTTTCGTCCTGATAAAAAATGCATTCTCGTTTTAAAATTGTTTTTACCTACAGACCAAAGGCACAGCGATGGGAACGAGGATGACACCATCATACGCCAATCTTGTCATGGGCCATCTCGAAGAGACTTTCCTGTCACAGCAACCCTCCCAACCTCTTTTCTGGGTCCGCTACATAGACGATAATTTTATTCTCTGGACAAATGGCTCTGAGTCTCTTAATAATTTCTTATCAGCCTTAAATTCGTCTTTCACTGTTAAATTCACCTCTTCCATTCCAGACTACACCATCACCTTTCTTGACACAGACATCTCACTTCACAAAAACAAGTTCACCACTTCAGGACACATCAAAGCCACAAACCATCAGCAATACCTACACCACTCAAGCTGTCATCCTCAATACACCAAATGCTCGATTCCTAACTCTCTATCTATCCGAGGACACCGAATTTGCAACACCATAGCCACTCTAAACAAATACCTCCAAAATCTACACCTTGCAATCCACAAACGCGGTTACCCAGAAAAGTTACTACGAAATAAAATCCGCCACTCCAACAGACCACACACACCACATAAAAACAATCCCACATCTGACGCAGGACTCAATTTTTGTACCACTTATTTCCCCGGATCACAGAAACTGAAAACCTTCCTTAAAGAACTGTTTCCTATTTTACACGACAATGACGCGACCTCATCCTTACTACCCCAATGCCCATCCCTCGCGTGCAGACGACCCGCCAATCTCAAAAACCTTTTCAGATCCTCCAACCCTTTGGCGCCCCCCCCTGATGAATTTCCTCATATTTACCCTACTTGCAACTGCCCCCGATTTAGAACATGTCTACTTATCAGATCTGCTCCCCTCTCCCCACATCCTTTATTGCCCACTCACCTTACTCCCACGCTAATTGCCTCTCAAAAAACATTATTTATCGTTTGTCATGCAAACAATGCACTTCATTTTACATAGGCGAATGCATTACCCCCTTATCCATTCGAATCAACAATCACCGGTACTCCTGCAATTCTGCCTCACTCTCTTCTCTTCCTATCCCTTCACACCCAAAATCCCATAACCTTTCATTCGACCAGTGTTTTGCTCTTAGCATCCTAGAATCCCTACGCGATTCAGCCACAAATATAGAGGTGAGAACTCGAGAATCCGCGTATATAGTAGCTTTCCGATCTTTCAAAATTCCCACCCTTAACCCATCTTTAATTTCCCTGCACCTCCCCCCCCCCCCCAGACCCCTAACCGCTCTCCGAAAAATGTTCAGTCTTACTTGAAGAAGGCCTCGGAGAAGGCCGAAAGCTCAAATAATCTACAATGTGAGTGCCCTTCTAAGTGTTATCTATTTTATTTGTCTTCTATCGTGCCGTCCAAATATTATACTGCTCGTATGAGTATTTCTATATATATATATATATATATATATATATATATATATATATATATGAAATATTATTTTACTGTGGCTGAGGGGGTGCTGATTCACGACTATAGTCCTCGAAATTAACTGTATGGTTACTATAGCCTACGGCTATAAGTCCGCGGTTCTACTATCTTGGATCTGATGGCAGTAAAACATGCCAGTTCCAAATCCGTCGAAATATATTAAAAAGATTCGCTTTTCTTAGGTTGGCCATTCAAGGGAAAACGGAGTCGCTGTTAAAACCGGTCCTCTTTAATGAGATGGAGATTTTTTCGGGCCCTTCGTGTCAGTCACACGCGTTTGACGCCCAAGATTTCCACGCCAAGTGATTTCTTTAAAGCTTCAACGCGTTAACCAAGAAGCGCCTTCATTACGAATTCGGCGAGGGAGTCCCTTTACCCCGACGCGCCGACGGAAAGGGATTAGGAGGAATACGAAAGCGCCGCAGTCTGCGTGTTTGAGGGGAGCGCTCCTGTTTTCATGCCAGCAGTGGCTTCTACCTCTCTCACTCTTCTCCTGCAGAGCACTGATTAAGATTAAGCATTTTTAACTTCAATTCGATCGACATATGGAACTTTCACCTGTGAGCTTAAACCCTTTTCACCACATTTCATCGTTTACTTCCAATTCTTGTAATATTATAAATCATTGATCAATGATGGAAAAAAACCGCAGGCAGTTGAGTTATCACTGAGTTGAGTGTCACTATTTTCATCCCCAATCGAGAAGTGCGTGCATTCATGCTTTTCCTTCGGGTTGTTCTTCGTCTGTTATATCCTCGATCTTAAAGGATATTTCACTACAAAATTCAAAGCGGTTAAATGATAAATGTGGAACTAGATATCCTCGGATAAATGTTTGTTTCCGCCTACTACTGCTTTCAAGCCTTGAAGTCCTTAGTTCGTCGTCTGCTCCGATAAGAGAAAGGGCGAACCATTGATCCAAATCTCACTGAGACTAAAAATATCTGCCAAATTGTGATATTCTCCGCCGTTACTTTTATCGACCTGTTGAAGTGAATAACTGTTGAACACGAATGTCATGCAACAAGAGGTTGGAGACACTTCTTCAAAAGAAAAATACCTCCACAATTACGACAACAATCGCATTTTAAGATATCCCGACAGCAGATCCATTGCGACAGGAGGAGGGGCCTGGGAACAGAAGGCAACCAATGACGTCATTGGGCTTATATTTCATGCACATTCAACTTTGTCCTTTGCAGAGCGAAGCGGAGTAATGTGTACATAGACATTACCAGCTTCTGATTCCTCGCGTATTAAAACTCTCCACATAAGAATAAGGAGCATCCTGAATTAATTAGATGCACCCAAAGGAAGATATGAGACGAGAAGGGAAGTGGGATGAGGCTCTAGAAGGAAACTTAACAGTGATGAAACTACCGTATTAAAACATAGTAAACAGTGGTGAAACAAAGGAAGAGAACGAGGGAAAATAAAATGGGAAGGATGCACTCTCCAGGGATACAAATTACGCGAGTAATGGAGAATTAAAGAGGAAGAGAGACGAGCAGTTGGTGGGGGAAAATAAGGAAGGAGGGAACCCATACCGCGAGAGCCACATAGCGGTTTTCATTGTCTTTTATGAGTTCCCATATCATGGTAGCATATTATTGAAATCATTCTATGCGTTTGTTTAAATATGCTCTAATCTGATTGGCTTCTATGATTTTAAAAAATCAATGCATGTATGATGTATGATTGAAAAAAATATTAGTTTCCCGTAAGAAGTCTGTATGTTTCCTCTAGGGGATGATAGTCATTGTCACCCATGCTGGTGTTTAGTTGCACTTGTTGTTTAAAATTACCCAAAAACCATCTCTCACTTAAGTTTAGAATTCAGCTGAGGGATGGCGTTCAATGAACACGCTGAAAATTCAGATACTGGCGGATGCAGAGAATGTTTTATCAGATACAAAAATTCTGCTCTGCGTGGATTTTCGTCAAAAAAACAAGAAGCAAGTTTAAGGCAAACCAATTTCAAAATATAAGGCAGGTTTTTAAGCGCAATACATAACACATTTACATATCTAACACCGTTTTTATACCTGTGTAAAAGCAAGGATCATAAAAAAATGCAACATACCCAAATCTATGTGGAATTACAAAGTTTCTGTTTTCATTATACCCAAAGTGTCAAAATCATTCGCCTTGACCCAGATCCAGGTCGATTTTTAACCTCCGGAATTGTCGTATTTTAATGCAAATTAGTGGATGACTCCGTTAAAGTTACTGTGGCGGCATCACCCCCAGTTCTTTGAAATTTAGCAAGGATTATGTCACCGTGTTTCTGAATATTTAAACAGAGCTAATGGAAACGATTGTGCTAAGGAAGTGGAAACTCCAAATAATGATAGTTTTTTGTAGTTATATATGTGACAAAGGTATTCACATGGCCATATTGTTTTCTCTGCAAGCGAAATTGAATATTATGCAATTTTAATTCACTGCGTAGTTCTTTATGATGCAAAATTCAGCCTTTTTATTCATGGGATATCTGAAATTGAGAGATAATTGCGTTAGGAATGGATTCCGCCTGAGTAATTAAACTTTTCTCCCACTGAACGAGGATGAATAAGTTCAAATACTCTCCGAAGCCATAACGTAATAAGGAAGAATCCATATATTGTAAAACAATGGCGGCGGAATATTAAGGAAAGAGGGAGGGCAGATGCATTCTAATTAACCCGCACACTGAACACCCAATCTCCCTAATTAGTTGAGAAAAAGAGCAGGGCTTAAAGTTTCGGTGAATATCCATTAAAGTTTTCGACAGCTGTGATAGAAAATGTATGATATCCGACGCCATTACCACTCCCTATTAATTGCCCACCGAATTTAAATGAAAAAAAAATATCACGGCAGTTTGAGGCGTGCAAGACTGTCTTGGTGTATGGATTTTCTTTTTGGTCGAAGGGGAGTCAGATTTGTACCCTATGGACAAACTTTAAAAATCATATTACTGACGTAAATATTCTGAATGAGGTTGGTTCTGTACCTCAATGAGGATTTATAAATTGACATTGTTGTAATTAGTCACTAAGCGATCCTAAATGACGGTGGCTTACATCGAAGTAAATCTCGTGTTTCAAAAGAATTCTGAGCTTCAGAACTCTGACCTCTGCGCCACGCGTCCCCAGCCGCCCTCTCACCCGCCATAAACTATGGATGCGATTGCTTAATAAAGCCTTTTTCAGGACGAACAATCACCACGCTCCCCATATCCCTTGTTTCCTCGTGAAAATAACTCCTCTTCCGCTCTCTCTCTCTCTCTCTCTTTCTCTCTCTCTCACCCACCCGCGCAGTCACGCGCAAGGTTCTCTCCCATCCGACCTACACACCCAACCCCCCTTACCTGGACTCTCCCCTTTCAAATTCGCCCTTTCCCCTCCCCACGCCCCTCCCCTTCACATCTCACGAGCACGAGGGGCGAGGGGGTTGGCGCGGAGTGAGGGGGAGAACTACGCGACCTCATCCACTCGCCCCCTTCTTCCCCGTCCCCGCCCCCTCGCCCCCGCTTAGCCCCACCCCGCCCCGCACTCCGAGGGAGTGAGGAAGGGCGAGAGGGAGGTAGGTGTGCCCGGCGAGGAGGAGGCGGTGAGAGATGAGTTGAAGTGGTGACCCCGGAGCCGGGAGCGCCGGGGACCACGGAAGGGTGGGAGGACGCAGAAGAATGGAGGCGGAGGATGGGGTGCGAGGAGGGGAAGAATTGCAGAGGTCAAGGAGTATCTATGGTGAAGGAGGGAGAGGCGCAAGCGGATGGAGTGTGTGTGTTAGTGTGGAAGATTAAGGGGAGAGAACGGAAGGATTTTGTATCGGTACGGGGAGATGACGAGCCATCCGCAGGGGTCCTTGGATGTGCCGGCCCCCGCGATGGAGTTAGGTGCACCAGCTGCCAATGACCAACCGCTTCCTCCTTCTATCCCCTTCCCAGTCGAGGAATCAAAAGGCCGGGGCAACGGTTTCGCATCCGCGTGCGTACTACGCGATAATTCCACTCGATCTCTATCAAGGAATTGCAATAAGAAGTAGTTGCGGTCGATGGAAAGCAGGGAACTGATAAAGGGGCTACTAGAGTAGTAGCTACGCGACATTTCACTTCACCTCTTCAGGCAAGCATGCTTTCCGGAGATTGTTTGAGTTGCCTTCACTCGTGCTGCTCCCGAGGGAAGATTCATGTGTGCTTGAAATTGACACTGGCTGTGGGCTTTTATCGTACACATTAGAGCTGTCTGTGTTCGTAGAGCACAATAATCAGAATTGAGGAGAAGAGGAGTGGGTCACAGTACAAATTACCGGCTCCGGCGATGGATACGATGGGCTACATCGCGCACATCAGTGTGTTTATTTTTTTTTGGGAAGTATGATTTCATTATCAGCACTTTTACATTTTTATGCACCACAGCAATGTATTCGTCCAATATTCCCTTCGTTGAAGGCGCAAAAAAAAACCTTATTGTATCCAAGTCCCGGAAAATGGTCTGAAATGTCCCGACAATAATCAGCGTAGTTTACAGGGTGACTCAATTGATTTTGTAACTACTAACAATTAATTCTCCCTCTCTCTCTCCCTCTCTGTCTCTCTCTCTCGGCCTTCTGCATAATCCGTAATCCATAAATTCACAATTTCTCCAAATGAAGGCGTGAGCTTCTACTTTTGCGAGGAAAAATCTACAATTTCGAAACAAAAAGAAAGTTGGGAACATCTCTAAACTCTCCTTAAGATATCACGCAGAAGTAGTCCTAATGATGTTGAGTCGTGTAATTAATTTACTGAATAATGAAGGAAAAATACCTCGCCTGAATTTAGGAAAGAAATTATTTCAAATGCAAAGAATGTCGAGGGTTTTACAAGAAATTCCCAAACAATTGTATTCAAACGCACCCCGACGGCAACGACCAACCAGCTTACATTTAAATTTAGTTTTTCTTATGCTATATTACCCAAAAATTTCTATGGGAGTGAGGATGGCAAATATTTTCAAGAAAATTACGTGAAGGACTTAACCCTTCACAAGAATTTTTATCGCTTTCATTTCCCCCATAAATGTATTCCGACTCCAAATTTCAAATTCACTTGGTTGGACCAACCACAAGGTGAAATAAGATTAATGTGTTGTAACACTGAGAGTTTTAAGAATTCGCTATTTCCCCTGACAATCCAAAAATGAAATAACCCGAATTTAGCATTAATACGAGAATTACGTTAGCATTGCAAAGCGTTTCCTCTGACAAAATTGAATTCCTTGACTTCTTCTCACTCCTTTCTTTTATTAGATTTCCTTCTTCCCCTTCGTTCTCCTCAGTATTTGTTTTTCTCGTCTTTTGTAGCTTTCAATGGGAGAATATCACTAAACACACCATATATGCAACTAGCGTATTATGACACCATAAAGTATATGCTATGAAGGTACACCTGGCGTATTACTTGGGTAATAGGGTGGGGGAGGGCGAGACTATTATATCGCATGCATATTATTATACCTAACCAAAATCATACTTGGCCAATCCTGGAGCATGGACTCAAATATGCTACAAAACATTTTTCACAGGCCCTTAGGTTATTTATACACATATAAACACATAAAAGCACAGATATCCAATTCGACCTTTATATTTTCTTAGATAAACCATCAAACCAAATGCCTATACAACATTTTTTTCGATAACTTCTAGGGCAAAGATCCCGTGTTCTCTCGTTTTAAAGATTTGGCAATGGTCTTTCAGTATGATCGCCAAAAGCGTAAAATATTCAGAAAACAGTAGCGAACGCGATAAATTCCGTGGAAGACAATGTATCTCCATGAAATGGTTCAAAGAAGGGAGAGCAGCGATTTCACAAATTTCACTTCGAAAAAAACGGGAAGTACTTTTGTTCACGGACGAAAGCCATCCTATCTAAGGAAAATTCGTAGAATATTTTGATGATCAACACTATGATAAGGGATGATATTGGAGAGGAAGGAAAAAGGGAGAAAACATTCACTAAAAACCCCAAGTAACGTGCAAATTTATATAAATGGTGGAGGAAGACTTTATTCAAAACAAGAGCCAATTTCACCCATTTGAAATGGGTCTAGTAGGTAAAGCGTTCGCTTATTTAAGGGAGGGCCCGGGTTCTATTGACGGTTCTTCCAATCCATCTTCATTCACGTTGTATGAAATTTTCAGTACCAGGTATTCTTGGTCCGACATAGGGACAGGAATTGGGGCCGTCAACCCTTATTTGCAGTCGGGCCATAGGGCTTATTACAAGGTAACCTGTGCTCTAAACTATCAAAACTAACTTCCAGTTGGTTACACTTATTATGGTACATTCGCGCCCATCTGCGTCTATTCTTTTGATATCCTGCAAATCGCCAAAGAGGCGTATAATAGGGCATATTAGCTCACCGGCTATTTGAGGAAACTTAAATATATTCATGAACCTTCAAAGCCAGTAACGTAACAGTAAATTTAATTATTAATTATTAGTTTGAATGCCAGTGACTCATATTTTTTTCTGTTAACTGTACAAAAGGAGTGTGAAAAACAAATATATCGTGTCAGCTAGTTTGGCAGTCTGCTTTTCTAAACTTTTCGCCATTATGTTTTCACCTATGAATTAAATGCGGTCTCATATCTATCCTCCTACGAGTCAGAATTTGCTCGAATGAGTAACTGAATTCCCAATAGACTGACTTATGTGTAATATATATATATATATATATATATATCCCCACTGGCTCCCATTTTAAGTTTTTTAATAATCGTTTTACGCTTTTTGTTCATTCATTTCAATTGTTACAGGGGTTCGAGCGGATTTCCATTTTATTGCTTAATTTTTAAATTTAAGCTTTCTGCGCTGTGCCCAAATTCTCAAGGGGGCTATTGATTATGTAATGTGACTAATCTCAGCTAACACCTCTCGCTAAATTTTTGTTCAAATATTTCCTCACCTGGGTTATCCAAGTGATTGCTTCATTTAATACGTAAATGGTTACAACTGTATCTCGTTCCATTCGTAATTAGGGATTGTACAGTAGGAGCCCCGAAAGCTGAAATCGTTTTGCATTGTGTGCCCCAGTACAACGGTGCGTAAGTCAAAATCGATGGTATATGCCCGTGGAGAGATTTAAATCCATGCCTAATTTTAGTTGGCGCGAACCAACCCAAACCACAACCCAAAAAAATCCCTATCATAATAAGCATATGAAAATATCGATAGACTCATTTTTAAATATTTTATTAAAGCAGAAGGAAGCTCAAAAATGAGAATTAGCTCTTTTTTTCTTTCATTCGTTCAGAGAACATGATCAGATATATTTAATATTCATGTATATAAACATGCTGACTAATTTTACGGAAATTTCCATACTTTTACCTTTCATTTGCCGAGAGAACTTTTTTTGTAATATTTAACACTTATCTCTACAGTCTTCATTCGACTTACTGACCAATTTTCCAAATTCCACGTTCTCTTACCCTACGTTTCATTTGAAAGCGTTTATCAATCATCGGATTACTCACTCTAACCTCTTCAAAAGGTGTTTATAGCCTACCTATTTAAAATTGGTCCCCGTTCGATTAAATCTTTATCATGACTTTTTTTAGATGCGTAGAATAATATTTTAACGCTTTTTTCCGCGCATTTTATTTGGCCCAAGATTTTTTTTCGTTGCGAGACGTTGGTCATAATCCTTCTGTCCGAAAACGTAGCGAAGAATGTGGCCAAAAAAGGGTGGGGTGGAGTAAAGGGAACGAGACGGGAGCGGAGGAATGAGTTGTGGTTTGTGGGAAAAGCCAGGATGAACCAAAAGTGCGGGCATCCAAGTTTAAAAAAAAAAACCAACGGAGGAAGAGGAATAAAGTCCACCCACTTTCAGATGAAGGAGTTGTGTATTAAAGAAACCTTGAAGGGAGGGCGCCAGGGGAGTAACAAAGGAACAATGCTTAGCGTAGAAAAATGTATTTCTGCCTTTCGAGGGAAAGTTTTTATTTTTGCCGGCACGGAGCTGATGATTATATTTTTTATACGCCAGCGTGGAACTAAATACTTTTTTTCAAGTTTGCGTTGAAATATTATGGAGGAACCTGGGGAGGAGTTGGAGGATTGAGAGGAAAGTTGGAGGAAAGGAACGGATCGTGTTGGGGTAATGGGAGGGGGTGGCGAGGGGATTGAGACAAGGGTGAAGGCGTGGGAATAGGGAGGGGAGAAATGAAGAGTAGAAAGGGAAATTGAGGGGGCGGGGCAGGAAGGGTTGGAGGAAGTGGGCAGCAGCCCTTTGGAGGGAGTGGGGAGGGGTGGGGGCGGATTGAAGAAGAGTGGGAGGAGCGGGTGAAGGGAAGGGGGTTATGATTCAGATTTTTTTTCTCACGCTTAATGGAACCGTGGTCATCATTTTTTCACTCCTTTTCCGCATTCTGAAATATTCAGCGGAGGCAGTTGCCCTCCTCTCCCCCTCATCCCTTTCCCCCAAACCGTCCCGTTGAGGAGGAAATAGAAATTTAAAACCGATCCGGCGAGGACGGTTGAGGAAATAGGTACGGGGTGGAAAAGGAAGGAGGGGATCATGAAAGTAAAAATGGGGAAAAATTAACCAGGAGGAAAACATAAAGAAGCGACCTCAGAATGAGGAAGAGTAAAGGCCCGACATTGACCAAGAGATAAGAGAGAGATGGTTTGCGTGCGTGTGTGTGTTTGCACTGACTTTAATGTAGGTTTTGCGTACAAGAACTAATGTTTCAATCATTCAAGTAAGGATCAAAACGAAATCACCTTTTTCGTTCATTCGGAATGAAATCAATATAAATTACACCAATGACACCAATCTTTCGTACACTATAATTATTTTAAATCTGTATTCATACATTTATGACGGAGTAGTTTAGCCATGTACCGGAGGGCCACAGTTCAACTCCAGGTGATGACTCTGAAAAAATCCTAGCTTCAACCTAGTAGAGTGATTTCTGGGGTACCAGATCAATTTCCTGGGAAAGCGCAGGCGCCAAAGAAAAAGGGAACCCCGACCCTGATGAATGAATTTCATACTTCGTGGAGCTTGGGACCTCTACCCTCACAAATCAAGCAAGCCTTTATTTTAATCGCTGTGGTGGTTGGTCATAGACATATATAAAATTTACACGATATTAACAGCACAAATTTTAAAAATCTATGGGCAACCGATTTATCGCTTACGGAGACCAGAATCCAGTCGGTCTTGCTCTTACGTATCTGAAGCTGACACCCGTTAAAATCAATCCAACCCAGGGTTTATGAGGCATACTCCCCGCTCGGTGTCTGAGCCGCTATTACTAGACGCCACTGCTATTACTGAGGACATCAAGTTTCCTTAAAAGACAAATTTGCGTATTTTCTACATTGTTTGATCGCAGAACATTCCTTTATTTACACAAATAAAATCGGTTCATGAATGGAATGCACCCCTGATGTGACTTTTATAGTGCTCTTAAATTTTCCACCTGCAAAGGTGAGTCTACATACCTCGCAAAACTAGATGGAAGCAATGATAATCAAAGTATTATTCTGTGCACTTCCTGAAATTTATTCCATTTTTCTACATATTCACCCGGTGCATTCAAGCGTTTATCCCATCTCTTTGCAAGTCCTTGGTAGATGGCAGGAAATAGGCCTTTTGTTTGCTGTCACAGCCAGCGAGTAACATCTTGGACTACAGCGTCGTCATTTACGCAGCCCAAATAATTTTTTAGGGACCCGAGCAAATGAAAATCACTGGGGACTTAATTCGAGACTGCACAGTGGCTGTTCCAAGCGTTCCAAATGAAATCTTCGCAGCAACTCCTACGTCTGTCTTGCTGACGTTTGCGACTTATTTATTGACTTACCGTCGTATACGTACTTTCACGATGAATAAAATAGTCTTCAATAAAATAATTAATTTAGCCCAGGTAGTCATGTATTAGATATTCAGTCAAATTTAACAGTTAAAGCTACAGTGAGTTAAATTAAGACTAACTTTAACGATCAAAATCGTTTACATGACCGGAAATCTATCCAATATTAACGAACCACCAAAGCGCATATTAAATACAGGTCTCGATTCTTATTTATTTCGAGATAATTTCGACACCAGTGTAAAATGGTCAGGTTCCATGATTTGGAACATTAAAATAAATAGAAATAAATTAAGAAAGGCCTTATCGAAAAGCTACAAAGTTCTGGCATTTTAACATGATGTTGCAAATACTATCCCAGAGAAATATATGAACTACAAATAGTTCAGTGAAGTAGAATAAAATTAATAGCCCTGAAGTTTTATCGGAAAATCATAATTGAGTTAAGGTACAGGTATTTTGGTCAAAATTTACGAAGAAATCACGGTATTTAACTAGTTCTGTGCACTTATTTCGAGCAGTGTTGGAGTGCATCTGTTGAAGAATCGTTTAAACTTTAGGCATGGGACTGAATTATCTAATAATCTATGAAAAATGTTGGATTTCGCTCGATACCCTTGGTCCCACTCAAAAGATTCCAGTCTTGGCATCAGATGCTCCTAATAAACACCCTATCATTGGAAGCGGAAATTGAAGACCGGAAGGAACAGGTTATTGTAATGGATATTCTTCAATCGCAGCATACGTTTTCTCCACTTCCTCAGTATCAAGGTGTTCTTGCGATCAAATCAATATCTTCGTCAGTTTTTCAGCTACAAAATTTTTACAGGCTCATTTACAGCTTTTCATCTTACAATATGCCAGTAACAACTACAATTTTATAATTCTCGTGAAGTTCAAAAGGAATTGAGCAACAATGCCTTTTAACATTGGTTTAGTGCATCTTGATTGGATAGGAGCACATAATAAAATTATCCGAATGTCATCAACAAGCACTGCCCCCCCTGCCTTTCATGTTTTTGACAAAACTTTCAATACTTGACTTGCCCTCAGCTCAAACAAAGTCTCTATGGGAAAATTCTTTCTCAAAACAAACGGAGAATGAACATGGCGTTCTTTAAGTCTTTCTTACTGAGCCCTAAAAAGGATGGCTCACGTGCAAATGTTGTTGCAGACCCGAATTTAAAGTTAGAAGCAACGAAAACCGATTACTGATCTGCACCATTCTCGATTTAAAGTGAGACGTTCAAGACACACGTTTCAGGAACCAAAGGTATGCGGAAAATCCCTATGGATAACAGTGGACACTCAGGGTATACTTCAGTACTCATTTCTAAATTATAACTAGAAAGTAAAAGCTAAATTAGAAATTAAAACTAAAATTTCAGTTTCCGGTTTCCCTTCCACACCACGCTCTGTCAATTTCACAACAGCGGATGGGATCGTGGAAAATGCGACTGGTTTTGCAAGGGTTAAACATGTAAGCACGAAAAGAAGGTTTAGCTATTAGATGGAAAGGTTCAATGGGTTGTACCAGTCAATTAGGGGAAAAGGAAGGAGTGTGCCCTCCGAGAAATTCAGGAAAGAATTTTGAAAGAAAGGGTTTAAAGATACCGTGACCGCACAAAGACTCTCCTTTCTCGTGAACTGTTCATTAACCGATCCATCAATGCATAAGTTCGTGCGCTTCTTAACCTGCTGCATCCTTACGTTGTTCTCGGAATTTCACGTAGGTCGAGGAACTTCATCGCTGGGCGACCGAAGTGCATAGCAATGAAGGCTAAGTGGACGGCTAGTCACAAAGAAAAGTTGATTTTTTATGTGACACGTGCGTCGTTTAAGTTATATTGGGTGTATTTTGACCGCACAGAGAGACATCAATGCATCAATGCGATCAATGCGAAAGATAACTTAACTGAAACCACTGGTAATGTGCCCCTTACTAACAAAATAACTTCCCATTATTTTTCGTGTAATGTACACGATAACTTTGTCTTCATTGACAAATTTAATGATTTTTTCTTTTTAAAACGTTTTTACTGAACTCCTTTTTGTGGAAAACGGAATGACACACAAAAAATGAAAATAAGGGAAATCTGGATTTTTTCTGTCAATTAGCATTACAAGTTAATAAATCTCTACTGAGAATATTGAAAAATATTTCTCTTTCTAAATAGGGAAACGCAACCTCAAAAACGTTATGTCATACGCTTTGCCTTATAATTTATAACTGCAAAAAATGGACGAAATCAAACGTTCGGCGCTTAAAAAGTTTAACAATTAAAATTTTTAAATAGCTAATCGTTTAAAAGCTTTTATGGATATATTTAATATAACGTTATGTGTATTTGATTTAATGTGATTTATCTGTTTGCGCTGATTCTATCCTCAGATATATAGTGACAAGTAGGCCAGCACCGAATTTTTTTAAATTTTCTTTCTTACAAGGAAAAAATCTGCTCCAAAAAGTTCCAACGTATAATGCACTTGGCATTATAAGGTATTTACCGGTTGAGGTAGGCTTAAGGTAGGATGGACACAACCACCAAATAAATATTTTGTTTCTCCTTACAAAAAACAACCCAACATCCTACTCTACAACAAGCTCCTCTTCATCTATGTGTACTTCCTTCCTCCTTACATCTCGTATAACATCCCTATTCATCCGTACTCCTGCCCTTTCCTCCTTTGCCTAACATTATCCCCTCTATTACATTCTTCACATCTTACTGCCGATCAATACGTCCATTATCCATTTTACCTGCCTCCTTATGATTTTTTCCAACCCTCTTATCTCTCACCATACGTCTCTCTCCTCGCCCATCATGCCTAGTACTTCCTCATTTGTTTTAATTTTGGTACATTTCACCTTCTCCGTCCTTCTCCACACCTACATTTCAAAAGCATCCAATCTAATTCTGTCATCCTGCTTCAATGACCACGTTTCCGCGCCGTACATAGCTACGCTCCATATCAAAGTTTTTACGAGTTTTTCTTAACATCCTTACTCAACGTCCCTGTAATTAACTCCCTCCTCCTTAGCCTCTTTGCCTAGTGCAATTCTTCTCCTTACGTCCCTACTACTTTGGCCATTTTGGTCAAAAACACTTCCGAGATCCTAGCCCTCCAATCTATTCCTATTTTCCTCAATTGGTTTTCCCCAATTTACTCTATCAAACGTACGTATTATCGTAATCTACGATACAAGCAAATAAGTCCTGATTGTATTCTATATTCCTCTCGATTAGCGATCTCAATACTGCAATGGCATCACGCATGCCTCTTCCCTTTCTGAACCCAAACTGATCATCCCCTAAGTAATTAATTGCTCCGCTCTCCATCCTCTTGTTGATGATCCTAAGAACCACTTTAGCTGCGTGAGAAATCAAACTTATTGTACTATAGTCCTCACATGATGTAGCCTTTACTTTTTTTCTAATAAGAATAAACACTGATCCTATTTCACGATAACAATTCATTAATTAATATTTGATTGCTTACATGCTTTTATGGTTAACTGCTTAGTGACCTTCAGCGTCACTGTAGTGATATATTCATCATAATCACCGTTATGATTCTGGAGTTTATGAGACAGTTAACCAATTAAATTTGCCCCACCCATTCCTCATTTGGAATTGTTATATGGGATAATTAATTTTACTGAAGATAGGTGCAGTTTGCTTATGTGTTTCGTAATGATTTTGTCGCAATGGTGTTATTTGAATTCACGTATTGCTTTAGAGCTATTGTGTGCCTAAGCCTAACGGGACACAATTTCCTTTCGATAGGAGATTTTTTAGAATCATCTGAAAATACCCATTTTTGAATGGGCTTTTTGTAAGGAATCCAAATCTACCCTTGCGCTTGCTACAGGCACCTGCGCCTGTATACTGACGAAATTACCGGGAACGAGAGTGAGTTTTCCTATGGTAAATATGCATGAAAGGATTTTGGTTGTTTTGAAATATCACATTTTATAATATATAGTTTTATAATAGTTGTTGTTCGCAAAATTTTATACATGGTTTCATACATTATCTGTGGAATGAATCACGCCCGTAATGGAAGTGTAGAAAATATTACAGTGGAAGCAGGATGAAAATCTATCCATCTATTCTCTAGTTTCCAACACGAGTGAACATATAATCAAAGCGTTCTTATATTTAGTGGCGATGGGTTAAATTGCTAGTTTGACAGTGTTCTCCGTATTTTAAACCACTCGTTATAAATGCGCACGGCAGCTATAGTGCTAAATGATGAGTGGCGAGGGCGGATACCACCACGAGTCATGAAAATTAGACTTAACTGAGGAAGCGTTGAGAAAAAATCGGAGGGGGATGAGAGAAGGCATGAAGTGGATGGGGACAGGTCTGATGTGAGAGTGGAAGATGGATGGTCGACTAGGGATGGAGGAGTGTGGCCGGAGGGAGAGGAGGAAGATGCGGACCAAATGGGAGAGAGAGAGAGAGATAGCGGTAAGGGTGGGAAGGGGTGTTGGAGATAGAGGGCGGAGAAGACCGGAGAGGAATGAATGGAAGTGAAGGAAGGCGGTAAAATACGAAGTGTAACGAGAGAATTAGATTATAAAGGAAAGAAGGGGGAGTTGAGATGTGTTGAGGGTACGGTGGGAACAGTAGGGGCGTGAGGGAGGACGGGGGAAAAGGCCGGAGGGAGAATTAGTACAATGGAAGACGGAGCTTTGGTGGGGGATAAAAAAAAGTAACAGGAACTCAGGGAAGAGAAGTACGCGGAGGAAGGAAGTGTTTGGACGAAACATCTCGAAGTTAAATAAGATTTCCAGAAATAGGATTATGCCTCGACGGGAATTGGGGAGATTTTCCGTTATTCGTATATTTATTACTTTATTCACGGGAAATGGGAGGCTTAGTAGGCATTTTCATTCCCGGTCATCCTACTCCAAGCTCTCTCAGCAACTTGGTACCCTTCCTTCAATTCGAGGACGGAATAATATTTCAGAGATTAGGGAGCATGTTTTTTTTATGTGTAACTTGATATTGAGACTCCTGATGTTGACAAAACAAGGAAAGCTCGTCATTAAAAATCTATTACAGATCTATGTGAATAACAGGGGTACAGGGGTATATATATATATATATATATATATATATATATATATATATATACCCCTATGTATATATATATATATATATATATATATATATATATATATATATATATATATATATGAACTGTGCGTATAAAGGGAGTAATAGTAGGGTGAAACGGGACTCTCCAAATCCCCCTATGGATATAACAAACGTCGCCGACGGGGAGGATATGGAGAGAAGTGTTTTGCCGGTTTCCTTTAACAAAAGGGAAAGAGAGAGAGGTTGTGGAGGGAAAGAGAAGGTTTCTTCAGGAAGAAATGCCTTGGGTGATGCCATAAAAGGCGAGGATAAAGGATACGTTCGTTTTAAGGACGCCGTGGATGCGAGCGAGGGCGGGGCGCTTCGGGAATGAATGGGAGGGGAGGTGGATGGAATGAGTCCCTAGGGAGAATGGAGGCTGGAACTGGGGAAGGGGGCGCGGCCTGGGGGGGGGGAGGGAAGAGAGGCTTGCTGGGTGACGCCGGGTTGATTCAGAAGGGACCGGGAAGGGGCTAAAAGTGAATGGCTGCGTAAACCGATCGTGGTGGATGAGGGGAGAAAGAAGGGATAGCGGGAGTCCACGTGCTCCCTTGTGGGCCCGACTCCGGAGGCCCATTCAACGCCCCTCGCGGGTTGTGCTGGTGGCCGAGATGGCAAAAATTCCCTCCAACGGTGCGTCGTCTCCCAAATCGACCCCGCCTCCATGGCCTTGTAACAAAGGTGCGCGAGGTAAATCCGCACTTATTATGCGTTCGACCGTGCGTATTTTTACGGTTCCGTCTTCCCGGTCGTTTCAAAACTTCATTCTTCGCGGAACCTTGGCTTGGATCGTTAATGTGGCTCTGGCTTCCGAGTCACTTATTTCAGATACCTGCAAATGTCAATATAGCATTTCTGAAAAACGTTTTATTGGTTATGTTGACTGAAAAATGGACTTCTCGATCTATTTCGGTCTCTATTGACACCAAAAAGAGAAATATATACGAGTGACTCTATTAAACGATGACTCGTACATGTACGTTCACTAAAGTGAGAATACGCATTGCCGCAGACGTGACAACGGCACAAAACATATCAAAAAAGGGAATTCACAATTTTGTTTTTGGAATATTTCGGTGACGGAATCATCTTTATCACAGTTTTTAAGGAGAGCACTGGGCGAGAGGGGAGAAGGGAGTCGAGGGGTGAGTGTCAGGAGGGAGGGTCGACGGGATAGGAAAGGATTCCCATGGTGGGTAAGGTTGAAGTCCCGGTTTTAAGCATTGCAGTTTGTGGGTATTATTCTCTCTGTACATAAATATCCTCTATAACACTTGGTTTTTTCAATCAAGTATTATCTCACAAATAGTTTATGGAAGAGAGCCATTCGAGACTGGACAGAGTAAAGAAAACAAACTTTGCTCGTAGGACGCAAATGAATTCATCCGCGTAGGTCAGCAATAGAAAAAATTAGCATGTTTAACCGCGCTGGGTCTGGCAGATCCAAGTTGGAGTGAACACTCCAACACTCAAACTCAAACAAGCGTCTCCTGTATAGTATATTCTCGGCCGAAATTGGTCGTGCAATCAGGAGAAATTGGGAATCATGCATCTAGAAATGTCCCCGAGTCCATTAGTCCACAGCAATTTTTAACAAGAAATTCATCTGAAAACAGGCGACGCGTCAGTCATACCATACGTGACAAACCGAGGGGCAAGCTGGAGTTGTTGAAAATGTCCTATTGTTTTCCGGAAGAAGGATATCCTCAAAAATTGCTTGGGATGAAAAGAGCTCAGTTATAGCTCAGCTAGAAAGGACCTTTTCGCTTACGAACGGTGCCGTTGTGTTCATTAGGTTTCAGAGCTGAAATACAGCATTAAATGTCATCTACTCTGACGAGTGTTTCCAGTAAAAGAAACGTGGTAATATCATGGACCAGGGGAAATATATTTTGATTCTACCACTAGAGAGTATTTAATAATTATATTTATTTGTTGAAATAATTTTCCTTTTTCAAAGAATTAAATTGCATACTATAATGCCTGATATCCCACGCAGCTAAAGTTGTTCTTAAGATCATAAACAAAAGGATAGAGAGTAGGGCAAATGATTACTTAGGGGATGATCAGTTTGGGTTTAGGAAGTGGAGAGATACGCGTGATGCCATTGCAGTAATGAGATTATTAATCGAGAGGAATATAGAACACAACCAGGAGGTATTTGCCTGTTTCGTAGATTTCGAAAAAGCGTTTGATAGAGTGAATTGGGGAAAACTAATGGGCATATTGCAGAAAATAGGAATAGATTGGAGGGAAAGGAGGTTAATTCGCAACCTGTACATATCTCAGACTGCTCAGGTGTGAGTGGGAAAAGGGGAGTCCGGTTGGACAGTGTTAGGAAGAGGTGTAAGGCAGGGTTGCCCCTTATCACCGTTGCTGTTCAACCTGTATGCAGAGGAAATGATTAAATAGGCATGGGAAGAACTGGAGGTAGGAATGAAAGTGGTTGGGGAATTCGTAAAATCAGTTAGGTTTGCTGATGACCAAGCTTTTAGTTTGTCAGTCAGCCAAGGGGCTGCAAGCATTGCTTAGTGAATTGGAAATTCAGTGCGACAGGTATGGGATAAGAATCAATATTAATAAAACAAAGGTTATGCAATTTTCTAGAAAGAAAAAGGCTAAGCTTAACATTAGAATAGGAGGGCAAAAACTAGAGCAGGTAGAACAGTTTACGTATCTCGGTAGTGTTTTGGACCAACACGGTCAAAGTAGTAGGGACGTAAGGAGAAGAATTGCGCTAGGCAAAGAGGCTTTCACAAGGAGGAGGGAGTTGATCACGGGGACGTTGAGTAAGGATGTTAAGAAAAGACTCGTAAAAACTTTGATATGGAGCGTAGCTATGTACGGCGCGGAAACGTGGTCATTGAAGCAGGAGGATAGACGTAGACTGGAGGCTTTTAAAATGTGGGTTTGGAGAAGAATGAAGAAGATGAAATTGACAGAGAAGAAAACAAACGAGGAAGTACTTGGTATGGTGGGCGAAGAGAGGGGTTTGTTGGGAGCAATCCTATGGAAGCAGAAAAATTGGCTGAAGGGGGTATTGACCGGCAGCGAGATGTTGAAGACTGTAATTGAGGGGAGAATGTTAGGCAAACGAGGAAAGGGAAGGAACAGGATAGGGATGTTGGACGGGATGAAGGGAGGAAGAAAGTACTCAGAGCTGAAGAGGGACCTGATGTAAAGTAGGATGTTGTGTTTTGCTAGGGGTCACAAATTATTTAATTAGTAATTATGTCCATCCAAAAACCTACCTTAACCGGTAGATTACCTAATAATAATAACTATAATGCCTTAGAAGTATGCTTAACCAAAACAAATTGAAACTTATTGATGAACTTAATGAAAAATCTCTATCATGTAGGAAACGAAAATGTAAAGTTTACATACACAATATGTTAAGTTTTATTCAAATACTGGTCTGTTTACATATTATTCCAAACTATTCACATATACTAAAACGGTATTTAAGATGAATGATTTTAGCATAAAAATTATTACAAGAAGTATAAAGAATATATGACACGGTAAAATGAATTTACATGAATTATAATATAATTTTCATTAGTGTAGAAGTTTTGGTTCTCGGCTTGAGTACAGTCTTTTTTCAAACGCAAGGCTCTTATTTTATTTAAATATAAATCAAGTATCAGAACTGCTGAAATGCTATGCGTGCAAAGAGATCATTTAATGCACCAACAAAAATAAGAGGAAAATACATCAAAAAGGAGTACAAATGACCTAAATCACAAAGGAAAGCTATAATTTCAAGGATCTAATTTTCTTCCTAAGTCACTGGAGAGAGAATAAGTCAAGACATTTGCACAGAGCGTGATGTTGCCTCATCTTTCTTTACATGGGTGTCTACAAACTGAAATTGCTTTCCGAAAATGGAATATCAAAGTTCATGTCAGGTCTGCTGCAAACATTTGAAACTCTAAATTTATTTCTCACAGTCACGCATTACAATGTATGCGTTTACATTAACAATAATGTCCCTTTGTGGCGTTTCCAGCGTTCCTTTTCCAAATTTGGACTTCACTACAGTTAAATTGCTTCTTTACATCATTAATATTGATATTTACCGCTTGGATATCCAATTTCTACGATAGCAACATATTAAATTAATATTAAACTCATTCCAATATTCGCTTACTGTTTGCTAGATGTGGGAAGCAATAAGAGACTAATACTCTACCATTGAACTTATCAAATAATAAGACCTAATTGAAAATCACTGAAGTTCATACTTATCTGATATACAAAATCAAGGAACTTTGATATTTATTTTCATAGATAATTTTTCGGATGATGAGAGGTTATGATGTCAAGGCTAGGGTAAATGATATTCCCCAGTGCTCAAATGAAAACACTATATAGTAAAAAATATTACTAGTATTTTCATGCGTGAAGAGTTTTGTCACTTTGAAACACTTCCTTGGGAACTTTATAGAGTAGCACTTAATAACATTTGATTCCATGTCATTTTTATAACATCAGAAAACGTTCGCATTACCCTATATTTCTGCATTTCTAAGCAGTTATCAGGAGTTTTATTATTATTTTATGCTCCATTATTCCGCAAGCATACTAAATTCTTTCTTCATTTTACTCCCAAGGCGTCAGGAAACTGATGTAGTACGTTTAATACGATAAATCCCTCCACACAGTGCATACCACTGGCTAATATCACCAGAGTCGTTTCTACTTTGTGGTCTCGGTTTTTGTAGATAGAGAATCACTTTTATCAGAGAAAAATTCCTCAATGGCCTCAGGCTGCAGAAGCACATAAGGTTTGGCCAGATAGCTTAGTTCGACATTTGTAACCACCGTTGTTAGACTTCAAATACCTCTTGCGGCTCGTTAAATAACTCAAGCTGAGTTTTTGCAAGAATCACATGCAAGCGTTTTTTGTCGCTTGTGGTGACCAAAACAAGCTTCCTTTGCCTCGATAAAGATGCACATCTAACGTCATAAATTTATAGAGCTCAGGTGGTCTCCTTTTCCGAAACAAATGCTCGATTTTTTTAATTCAGCGCCAGACTACCGCGCGACCAATTCGGGATGATTTGTCGACATAACCTCCTTAATTGGTGCGCAATTAGTTCGTACCTTAAATACAATAATGTTTATGCTCTGATTTGTGGCCATGCTCTTCCAAGGTGCCCGGCGAACGTATTTCAAGTATTCAGTCATTATTCAGTCATAAAGCAGTACAAGATGAAAACATTTTTTAATATTTTAATTTTCCATTAAAGTCTTTGAGTTTTTCAAGATTTGATTCCATCGCAATAACTGAGTTATCAACTGGTAGATATTACGCATATATCGCATGAAAATCTCGTAGTAAAAATTTGAAAACTTTTTCAGTCAGAAATTGCAATCATATTTTTCTTCCATGTTTAAACTGCTTTGTTGTCGTTTTTTGGAAAGTTTTCAGTGACCAACGATAGTGGTGTGGGGATAGACCAGAAGTGGGATGGGGGATGGCAGAGGGTATCAAAGAGGAAATGGTAACTCACGGGGATGATCGCTAGGCGAAGAATCCCTCGACAATTGGTGCCTACAGGACCAGCTGGATATTGGTGGCGCTTTCACCGAGTTCAAGTGGCACGAGATGAAGGATGTTCACTGAGGAAGGGATGTAGTGTGCTGGAAGGTAAGCGTAGGCCGTGAGGGGCAAAATGTATTTAATGAAGGTAGAGAGAAGGAGAGAGGGATGAACGCCATCGCGATGGCAAGGCTACCTTCATTAGGCAAAGTATGATTGCCGAATGGCTGCACAACTGATCGCGGGGAAGTAATACCGAGGGGGAAAATCCCTGTTTAATCTTCCTCAATCCCTCCCCACCTCTTCATTCTAACTTCACTATCGTTGGCCATTGAATTCCCCCCCCCCCCGAAAAATGATATTCCCATTTGGAAAAATCAGAGGTCCTTTTTAACATTTTTCACTCGATTTTGTTTGCTTTTCAATCGCAGAGATTTTTATGTCCATAAGGGTTAATCGCTCTTAATGTCCTAATACAGATGTCATCCGGTTTGTAAAACTTAGCTCTAGCTATTGTTTAGCAATTATGTCAATATACTATATGTATTCCTTATCGTAAAAGAATAAAATGTGGCATAGACGAGAGCTAACAGTTTTATGCGGAATTTCATTCTGTGAGGAAGATATCCCTTTGATATCTACCTCATATACAGGTTAACCAGCTTTCGACATTTTGCGCTTTGCTGTCGCAATAGAATGTATGATAAACTGCTGCACGTAAAATTAATGGAGAGGATTCGGATCTCTTTATCCGTCAAACCCTTGCTCCAATTTCCCAAGGCACTCTGTACCCATTTCTTCAATAAAGAAGTGTTTTATTTGATACTATCTTCTCGCATTCTGTGATTCATTGCCGTTAATTTATGCGATTCTAGAAAAAACTATCTCCATTTTGGTCACCATTCCGTGATACCAGTCTTTCTAAATCGCAGAACATCTTGAATTATTAAATACTGGGAATATTATTTATTTTTCTTCCCCGAGGAGAATAAAATAAAACTTCCAATAGGATATGAGAAGAGAATTTTCCTGCAGCATTGCCGTTGCGGGGGGAATGGCAGCAAGGAATCTCGCCTCCACTGATCGCAGGCTTGTTACCTTCCACATTATGGGGTCTTTTTTTCGCGTCCTGTTACTACACCAAAGCTTGCAAATCAACAAGTTGCTTCAAACTTCCTGGCAACTGCTAATCGTTAGAGGTTCTAACACGAATATATGTTTACACTACTGTGAACCGAACACGTTTCATCTACGAGTAAAACTAGCACGCCCGACAAAATATCTATATAGTCCAAGTTTATCATAATATTAAGATGCTTCGATAATGATTTTGGAAGAGAAATAGCGTTTCCGTGGCGGAGTATCGATTTGAGCGTTTGAGGACTGTTACCATCATTTTACGTCATACTCACCTCTGACCTTTCATGACTAAATATGAGGAAAACGGACTGTTTTACATTTAGTTAGATTTTCGCTATCGAGTGCTCGGGATACGCAGTTGGGAAGCTGAAAAAGAATTATTTATTATACCTTAATTAACCCAAAAATAAGAATCCCCCTGGGATAGTGTATCTTTTAGGGAAGCTTAAGTTGGATTTGATAACTTAATTGATTATCGAGTAGAGAAGGGTCGAATCCTCAAAAACTGAAACGTAAGACATGAGTTTATGCTACCTTTGAATAAGTCGCTCAAAAGATCAGAGTGAACAGGCAAGGGATTTGTTGAGGGTAATATCATAATCAGTATTTCAATCGGAACTCTGGTTTACGGTAGCACTCCATTATTCTCTTTCTAATTCTTATTTTAAAACCTCATAGGTTTTGCGTCTGGCAACCTTCTTTATAAGAACTGCGTGTTTTTCCCCTGTCGCCTCTCCTTATACGTTTTCTTCTATCATGTTTCTAATAAAGCCTATGCTTTTTCTTTTCTTTGTAATGTTCCACCTTCTCTTTTCTTCGCCTCTTTTTCTGTGTGCTTCTTCATTTCTCTCTTTAGGCTTTCATTTTATTTTCAACGTCCAGGTCTTCAGGCTTCCAATTCTTCTCTGGTGTGATTTTCTAGTGGTTTAAGTCTCTGACCCATGAAGTACCATACTCCATACGAAAGCTTCAAGTATTTTAATTTTTCTAATCTCCAGATGTTTGAATGCAACGTTTATTTAGGGGTGTAACGATTATAATGTTAAATACCAATAAAATGTTCCCCAACATGCTGCCGATTCATAATCTAAATGGAATAAATATTTTCTTATTAAATCTTAATGGTAAAAACTGGCTATGAACGTCTGTTGTGCTTTTTATGTGAAACATATCCGGATCCGCAAGTTCAGAGAAGCAAGAGAAACGATTTTACATTCCATTTGAAGTTAAATTAGTCAAAATGGCCATATTGGTTCTTCCCGGATAGCTATTTTTTGAGTTTGATTCTATTCTTAACTGAAAGCGATAGCATATCGGATATAAGTTGTTTTCAATTTTATTTTTTTAAATCACTTCCATCAAATCCCCGCTGGTTGGCTGTTTCTAACTATCGACTATCGGTTGGCTCAATTTAACAATCAAATCATCCTTTAGGTCTCCATATCGCTTAGCGTTTTCATACATCGCCCCCTTAAAGAAATCTCTCGTTTTACGCGCGTAAAAGTTAAGATCCTATGAGACAGAACTTAGAGACAAATCACGGTTTCCGCTTTTGATACATACCTGTAGGTAATACTGTGTTTGAATTCTAATTTTCTTTCACCGTTATATTAAGAAATATTAAATAAAAGGTGATAACATAATTTAACATAATATTGAAAAGAAATTCTTAATATCCCCCTGGTAGATCAATTTTGATTTTACATGCGTAAAAGTGCTTAAAACATTGAGAGTTATTCCTGGAAATGTGGTAAAATAAGGCATTTTGACATTCAGGTCGGAAATTATTAAAATGTTTTGCTATTATGATGCTAGATTATTCAATCGTATTCCTTTGCATTTATTTACAGAATATGGATTAGGGTCAATAACGACGAAGCACCCTTCGTACTCTGTCTCCCTTGAATAACGCTGAAAAGAATAGCATATACTCTAGAACGTTTGGTCATGTGTTTAAAAGAATTTTTTTATTTAAATTAAAATGTCATCCCTCTGAGGAAAAATGACTAGACCTTATGAAAGTTGTTATGATGGATAGAAACTAAAAAAGGGAACAGCCGACAAAGAGAGGGAAATTGTAGAAGACAACAGCCGATGAAACGATGTAGGAATGAGGAAGTTGTGAAATAAGTTTGGACAGCTACTCAAAACCAATCATCGAATGAAGAGCGTATGATGATGATGAGTGCAAAAATAGATGCCGCCCAAGAGTTCTTTCCGCAAGAGTGAGCATCGGTCCCGTTCGAAAAGGACGCTGCGACTTAGAGAAAAGATGGGAATCTTCCCTGCAGAGGATCTCCGCAATGATAGTGAGAGGCGTACCTATTCGTGGCATCCTGATAGGTACGCCTAGATGAAATGAACCCCCAGCGCTCTTCCATTGTGCCAACTGATCCCAAATATTTAAGGTGTCACTCCACGAGGAAATTCAATCGTGACTGCACGAATCAGTGTGTCACCTTACTTCAAGTGTTAATGATGAGCGGTAGGTAAATTTTTAAACGTTCTCTAAAACTTATTTTGGATTAGTTCTGAGGCGCTGATGTTTGGCTCTGTGCGATTATTTCTGTTTTTTTCCGACAATTTAAAATATACCTGTATATAACGATATAATTTAAACAAAGACGACTATGTCTTACTATCGTGACCCTTTTACAACTCTTATATGATGGCACACAAAAGTTCAGTCTTTCGTGAGAACGACATGTATTTTTGCACAATTAATTAATAATTCTTCGAGCCTTCCACTAAATAAGGGTGTGTATAAAATCTTGTTTTGAATGTCGATTTTTATGAAGACTCAAGAAGACCCCGTTTTATCAGTGTCGTTTGATAGATTCATATATAAGACTGCGAATTGAGAAAAAATGTATCAAACAAGCGGGATATAACTGACATTTCAATGCAATCTCCCTATCAAACATGACAGTCAGCTATACCTCGCACTAAGGGGTCGACAATTTTTTATTCCGCATTTTCTACTGCAAATCTTTCTCTTCATAACATTTTCCCTGGTTAAAATTGTATCCTTCGAATGATCAACAAAATACTACCTTCAGGTAACCATGACGCTCGCCAGAAGTATCAAGCAAAATATAGCCATCACGCTAAAACAAGCATTTACCATGAAAACTGAAGAACCGACTTCAGGTTTTCGGTGATTCCAGACGTACCTGTAATAGAGACTGTCACCAACAGATTCAAGTATTCCTTCTTCACTCGCACGGTACACAATCACGACAAAATCGAACGCAAGCTCTCGAACGTATTTACTTAAGAACTTAATAATTTACTCAAGTATTGCATTATGTAAATAGGCATATATGTATAGGCTAATTATTCAAATCCATGTATGAACTCATAGTTGCGCATGCATGGCTGGTGTCCTATCACCCCCCGCCACACACCATTGCGGTAGCTAACAGGGTATAGAGTAGGAGTAGTCACCTTGATGGAATGTGAAAATGACGAGGGAGGTTTGAGAATCGGTCAAAAGCCACGTTCAGCCACTATTTAGGGATCCATCTTGAAGTATAATAAATAGGCCAGGAAGATAGCTGGCTATGCAGTTGGAATTATGTGAGATTTACTTTCGAATTCAAAAAGAACCCCTCACCTCGATATTAATGGCTTCAAATTTCAGAGACAGTATGAATGATTTCTTCAGGATTTCTCAGTCAGGTCGCCGCATGGGACGAGCGGGTCCCTTGCTCCTTTAATGCGTGAAATTTTTCATGTAAGACAGCCGCAATCGAGTGTGTAACGTGAGCTAATCGTATCTGACAAACGACGGAGGAAGACCGAAATTGGAATCTCCCTCTAAACTTCGACGTGAATTCCTGTAATTCACCTTTCCAGGCCCGTGAAAATTAATGGGGGAGAAATGTCCCCTCTTCCTCCTCTCCCTCTCCGCCCCCCTTCCCTACACTTGAGCCCTTTTGAAAATTTATGCCCAGTCCCTCCAAAGATATGATACGGATTTTATTGGCTTGCGCCGGACATTAATTCAAGGAGACCGCAACAGTTCCGAAGCGACTCCATTTCTCCCCCTCCCCAAAACACATTGCCTCCACTCAAAATTTCCTTCCTGCACCCTCTCTTTCCCCTCACGTACATGGGTGCTCACATGTGCTCAGTTTATTGGCTCCCATTCACCATGGCCTCATTTTCCTCGAGCTTTGGGAGAAAAAAATCTTAACGTGCCGTTCGCCGATATCTTTTAGAAATTAATGCGAATTTTAATATTATCCATTTTGTAAGCGTAAAACATGAGAAATGGGTGTCCCAATGCCCCGCAATGTCATCACTCCTTGAAAACGACGTAGTGTAGCGTAGAATTGTCAGATTTTTGAATGGCTGGACTAACAGTATTGCAAGTGCGATGGGGATTCTATGATTTGCGGGGATTCCGCTAGGTGAAGCAGCACACGGGGGAGTGCTTCCGCGATATGCTCGTATTACGATGCTATCTCCAAGCCATAGATACAAGCAATGGAATAGATTGTTACTTGGCGCTGTGGGAAGTGCTTGTCCGGGATTAGGACCACACAGATCCAAGTCAAGAAAATACAATCGTTCACTCTTTAGCAATTAATCTTTCTGATCTTGTTGTTTCCTCTGTCAAACTAAAATTCAGTTTCTCTGAAAACAACACATCTTATTTATTCTATGTTCTTTATTCATGTTCGACCGTAATAGTTTGAACACAGCTCAAAATAACCATATACTTAAATGAAACCTAAGTTAAGGATATTAATTGGTCAAATCTACCAATCCTCAAGTCGTTCAGTGCCATAAGTATACGATTCACAAACATGCCTTTTAAACAAAACCTGTATCTAGACTGAGATAGCCAAAATATGACTTAGTAGAATGGAAATATTGTGGACCATTATTAAAAAAGATACGGGAAATTGCATAGAATACATTACGCGTAGTAATGACATAAAAAGGAGTACCTCGCACGCATACGTGTACATCCGAATTGAGAACTGTAAGATTACAATTACCTTGCATCCTATTAGTCATTGTTGTTTCGCTGATAAATAATGCATTATTAAATTTTTCGGGCCATTTGAGGGTGGTTGGATATTATTAGGGGTTGGATCATAATATTGATTAAAACTTAATAATTAGTAACAACCCGAATTAAAGTAACAATATTTTTGTTAATGGTTGCGAAACCGCAGCGATTCAAGAATGTGTAAGTCAAGCTGTTTATTCAGAGTATTTTTAGGTTATTTCGCAAAGAGGTCCACATATTTCGAGTATTTTAAGATATTTCAATATTATATTACGAATAATCACTGAAAATATTGTAATAAACATAAGCAGTAAAACGCTAGAACAAAAGTTACTCGAGTTCTTTCCTTTTTTTACATTCTGGTGAAATCTAAGGATTCTGCTATTTAATCTGACCTTTGAAATACAGTAACTGACTCGGTGGCAAAATGGTAATGTAAATTGTGAGAACACCCTTCGCGTCCGCCCCAATCCAGGGGCGGTGACAAGATAATTACACAACCTTCAACGCAGCAAACTTTCATGCGGAGTGCCTGCCCTAGGGCAAATCTATATAACCGTGCCCTAGACTGTGCCTAGGGTCACCTAATTGTACATTTTGTAGCCTTCCCTCCCTCCGCCCTAATTCTGTGCCCTGGGTGGTTCCTGCAGTTTCCTTCGTGAGTTAGCGCCGCGGGCGACCTTCGACTTCGCCAGGATGGTGAGAGCCTTGATTGTGAGCGTTACCTCCTGCATGCAACGGGATGTTTAGAGATTTCGTGGTTTTATCAGTATTATGAGGAAAATACAAGCGGCTATTGCTAAAAGAGGCCAAGTGAAATATGAAGAACTGAACACGCATTCTGTTTAATGGAACAGAACTCTCAAAGTAGCGTGCTCGCAAAAGAGCAGGAAGTTTTTTTTGAAAGATTATTTCAATAAACGTTAATGATACTGATACGAAATTCATATAGGCTATCCTGTAGTTAAAAAAAGGATTGCGAAAGATATCTCACAAAAAGCTGCTATACTTGTCTATCTGTGTCCATTATCGGCTATGTTTTTCAATGAATGCTATAAGGAAATTGTAAAAAAGGCATGAGAAGAAATAGAGGAGACCAAAAAGAAAGTAGGTGGTGAATTCATAAGAATCAGTTAATATGTGTGGATTCTCAAGTTTTAGTGTCCAGTCAGCCAAGGAGTTACAATTATTGCTGAGCGCATTAAATAATTAGTAGCAGTAATTTAGGGCAGGAGACCGACAGCTAAGGTCATTTGCGCATTAGAAAATCCGTGGGATAGGTATTGGATGAGAATTAATGGAAACAAGACAAAAGTTAATACGCTTTCGTGAAAGAGGAAACTTAAATTAAACATCAAAATCATCATTAGTATTTGAATTCTAAGATCGGTTTACTGTATCCCTCCATTCTTCTCCATTCAGTATTGAACATTAAAATAGGAGGGTAAATACTAGAGCAGGCGGAAGTTTATTAATCTTGGCAGTGTTTTGGACCAAGATGGTCAAAGTAATAGGGATATAAGATGAAGGATTGCGTTTGGCAAATAAGCTTTCAACAGGAGGAGGGAATTGACGACAGTGACGTTGAGTGAGGATGTTAAAGAAATACTCATTAAAACTTTGAGCTGGAGCGTGGTTTTGCACGGCGCGCAGGAGTGGTCATTGAAGCAAGATGATGGACATAGATAGAAGGATTTTGAGAGGAGGGTGTGACGAAGGATGGAAAAGATAAAAATGGATGGAAAGGAAAACAGACGTACTAAGTATGGAGGCGAACTGGGATGAGTTTTGGCAGAAATCCAAATGAGGCAGATAAGGTGGATGCAAAACATTTTGATTGACGATGGAAAATTGAAGACAGATAGAGAGGGGCGGTTAGGCAAACAAGTACAGGGTAAGAATAGGATTGACATGTTGGGCAGTAAAGGGACGTAGAATGTATGCACAATTGTAAAAAACAGTTTATTGCAGGTCTTGTCTTGTTCGGCAGAAAAATACCATTGTTGAATACCCATCCAAAACCTACCTTAAACGGTACACTACCAATAATTAATTTAAAACATATGCATTAAATACATTTTATAATTGTATAAGGATTCGATTTCGAGAACTTCGACTCGGGCAAATATGTTACAAAGCAATTTACCTACGATCTCCCGATATAGTAACAAATTTAAGAGAGCTGAATTCACCCACTCACACCGACTAATGTGAAAACGACACCGTTGACATGAGAAATTCTGGTTTCCGAAATAGCTGATACGTCAGTATATAGTATATAAGCTATACCATGTATTTCATATATTACTGTAGGACGCGCAAAATTCCGAGATATTTGTCTAGCTATTTAATAGAGTCCATAGGAGCTTCATTGACTTTTCATAAGCTCACTAGGGACATTTTTTCAAAATAATATTTGTAATCAGGTAATTGGGAATAAAATCATGGAACAGATAAATTTCCAAAAAATCAAAAAAATATATATATGCATGTTTGTGTATGTATATATGTATATATTGTATATATATATATATATATATATATATATATATATAATGTATAACACTTAGCACTAGTGGACACAGACAAAAACACAGAAACACACAAAAAAAGAGACTCACTATTTTTCGAATTTTCGGTGGTCGTTGCCACCTTTATCAAGGAGGAGAGGGACAGAACTCTGGGCCTCTCCTCCTTGATAAAGGTGGCAACGACCACCGAAAATTCGAAAAATAGTGAGTCTCTTTTTTTGTGTGTTTCTGTGTTTTTGTCTGTGTCCACTAGTGCTAAGTGTTATACATTATTATTCACGTCCGTGAGTCTTTCAAAAAGTGTTATATATATATATATATATATATATATATATATATATATATATATATATATATATATTGCATGCACATTTCCTTAGCGTTATCATGGAGATAAATTCGTAACCATAAACAGTCAATGCATGAGAATACTTGGAATTTTCTGATGTGTACACGACCACGCAACTAATAGACCATAAACCCACACGTAAATGGAAAGGATGGAAATTTCTCGTTGGCGACGAGGATTAGCGGTTGATTTGTATAATATTGCTTTCTCACAGAACTTGGATTACCTGTGTCTAATGCAACGCTATCAAATCGGAAGTAATTATGAAGGGGTGAGTCTCGAGGATTAGATTCAAGGGAGACTGAATGCTTTGCCCTGCGAATCCAATCACGGGTGTTAACTCCTTTAAACTTCTATGTGCTCTTTCTACGAAACTATCTCATTGGTTGCCCTTTTCAATAGTCGTAGATTATCTAAGCACAGGGACAAACGCCGTCATTTTCCTTCTCGAGTACACTACATCTCCGAAATTCGAGTTGTTAGTGTAACAACAATCATGTTTTTAATCAAATCATTGTACTGTAGATACCTACTATTCAACAGTAATAAATGTCGAGCCTTCTTATCCGCTTCATTTTCCATAAAATTCCACCTGAATAATATAACGATAAGAGGGTATGCAACTCAGAGTAGGTAATTCGGGGGAGAAGATTAATATGCACTACGGAGATTTGCCTCAGTAACTTGATCATCTTGAATTTACATTTGCACAAATCATGTGAATCATGATGACCCTCACTTTTTACAGGGGTTAATTACCACCCATAAGCTCCACAGGAATTTTACCTTTTGCTACTTCACGATGACGTAGTAAATACTGTCGGCTACAAAAGTCGATCATTGCTTTAGTCGTTTTCGATGGAATTTTCCCGTTCACGCGACCCTCAAATGATGACAAGCTCAGTTAACACATTGCCAGTATTTCTTGTAATTGGATAAAATATGTAGAATGTTAATTGCGCTTCCGAAAGTTCTCGAGGGTGAGTGATAGTGTATTGTGCATAAGTACATCCTTATATTTCCGCATTAATTCATTCCGGTGAATTACTAGAAAAGTTAAGTTGATGAGGTTGAGAATATTTACTTCTGAGGAATTAAACCAAAGACTGGATTCTTTTGGTTCATTTTATTGGCCTGCCAATTGCTAATGTCTCAAAATAAGCCTTTTTTGACTCATTAAGGTGAAACTGATATTTTAAAAGTTTAAGATTGGAAAAAACTTTTCGGGGCTTTCCAGAGAAATTGATAGAGTTCAAATAAATTCAAAGCATCAAACCAATTTTGAAGACCAGTTTCCAAACGCTCAACCATAAATTCAAGCAAGTATTGAGGAATTGAAACATCGGAAATATATTGATTTGTGCCTTTAAGTTCCGAGCACAGTTGTATGGCATTCAAATATTTTAATGAAGATTGCAGTAATTACCCCTCTGATTCGAATCAGGGGGGTTATTCCATCATTAAGTGTGCTTTGAATTGACATAGCAAATGAAATTTGCTGCCTCCTTCATGCGATGCCATCATTGCCTTTTGGCTTCCAACCAATTCGAGATAAATTGGTCAGGAACTGAGCAAGCATATTCAACAATGTTCACAATCTTCGTCTTATCATCTCAAAACTTAAAGAAAGAACAATATTTAAGATTAATTTGATTTCAGCTCACCTAGTACAATTTTCAAACACCAAAATTACCATTTGCACATTGAGGGAATTATATGTTTTAAAGTTGAAAAATTTTCCTGGCATAGGCCTCAAAATTACAATGTGGGTTCAGTCAATAGCCCCAATCATTCCATGACCGAACCTATTTTTTAGAGTTTATTACATCTTTTCATTTCTTAATAATTTCAACAATGTTTGACAAGAGAATGCAAAGACATAGGAAAGTCTTTCTGAAAATATTTACTTCTGATAGCATTAACATTTAAAAGAGTTAAAATGGTCATTATAATTTCAATCTATCACAAATAATAGATTGTATTTCATTTCCCCTGAAATACAGGCTGTAATTGTAAGTACAAGAGACAATTTGAGTGAGAATTGAATCCCTAAAGCCTACATCACTGCCTTTGAGGAATACTGGAGTATAAGTTCATTTTCATGGCAGGGAAAAGTAATAATTAAAATATTGGTGACTTAGGCACATAATAATAAAAAATCAGCAAATTGAAGCTTAAAATAATGGCATGATAGATAGATAGATAGATAGATAGTTTTATTCGCCATAGAACAATACATAATTGTATGGGCTTCGTCAAAAATTCAATTACATCAATTGTATACAGGTTCTTAGGAATAATAATGTACATGACATATATGAGTATTAAAGATTTAAAAAAGTTGAATTTCCTACATTGGCTCTTTCTGTGTACTCTTGGACGCTATAAAAAACATTATTTAAAAATAAATAAATGAAAGGACTAACTTTGTAGTTCCACACGAAAACGATTTATTCACACGACCCAGGTTTCGAAGTAAAACTTCATCATCAGGTGAGCTCTCTACATTTGCAGCCCTTCTTATATATACAGCCAGGGCGGGGGTGGGGTGGAGATAATCAGGAAGGTTTGGGAGGGGTAAAGTCAGGATTGGTTTGCGTGCCGGAGGGGAGGGCAGTTTGGCGTCCCCTCCGCGATGTTGGTGGAATGTGGAGCGGGAGGGAGAAGTCTACATTGTAGAGCTCTCGTGAGTCAGCGGATTAGAGAGGGTTAGATGAAGGGGAGGGGGGGTGTCATCGGCCACCGTGAGGATTGGGACCAAGTTTCAACAAGAGTGCAAAAATTCGTTAAAATCATGTTCAATATTATTTAAGTGGCATGATGTAGAAAAGCTAACCCAAATGAATCCTTCAGCACCCCGGTTCTTTGGGTTACCCAAGATTCACAAACCGGGATTTCCGATTAGACCCGTGATTTCTAACGTAACAGCCCCCAACCACCTGTTAGCGAGAAGAGTAAACGACATATTTAGAGAGCATTCAAAATTTGAAGCAAAATACGGTGTGCGTAATTACATTGACTTCATCAACCGTGTTTCCAAAGTGACTATCCCCAACAAGTGCTTCCTAGTGTCCTTCGATGTATCCAACCTCTTCACCAGTGTGCCGCCTAAAGAAGCTATAGACATTGCAGAAACCAAACTTATCCAGAATTCTGTGCCTTACCCAGTTATCTGTGAACTAATCCAACTGCTACAGACATGTGCTTCGCAAAATTATTTTAAATTCAACGGAAAATATTTCAACCAGCCCAATGGCCTAGCTATGGGTTGCCCTCTATCACCGATTCTGGCCGACATTTACATGAACCATTTCGAAAAGAACTTGTTCTCCTCGTGTAACGAACTAACAAATAATGTGTTGTGTTGGTATCGATATGTGGACGATGTGTTTTGTGTGTGGAGAGGCTCCAAAAGGCAAATTCAGCTATTTCTTACACATTTAAATTCTTTGAACGAAAACCTAAAATTCACCTGTGAAGTATAAGAAAATAATACACTGAATTTTCTTGATTTAAAAATTTCAAAATTAAACAACCGGCTTGATTTCTCTATCTTTCGGAAAAACTCATACACAGATCAAGTTATCCATTTCAAGTCAAGATATTGCTTCTCGCAAAAACTCTCCGCCTTCCATTCAATGATACACCGGTTGGTGAACGTCCCAATGTCGCAAAACAACGTCAAAAAAGAACTTAACACGATTAAATTGATTGCAAGAAACAACGGCTACGATGAGGAGCTAGTAGAGAAACTATACCGCAAAAAACTTAATAAAATGGCATTGAAAGATATTTACAGTACTGAACCGCCACAGGACCCCGCAGCCAAGTGGCGCAGAATCCTTTATTTAGACGATTTTTCACAAAAAGTATGTCAGAAACTTCCAAAATGTAGAATTAAGATAGCCCATTATAACAAATCAAGCCTCAGGGGCCTGCTCTCCCACACAAAGGACAGAATCCCATATAAGGAAAAGAGTGGAGTATATAAGCTAAAGTGCGATTGCGGGGCAATATACGAGGGTCATCCGGAAAGTAGTACCCGTTCGTGCCGCATGAAGTGCTGACGACGCGAGTAGCCGCTGGACGAGGTCAGATAGCTTCAGTGGCTTGTCTGCCTTCTCTGAGCCAAGTTGCGTGACGCTAGCATTGCCTGTGTTGTTTCTGTGATTGTTTACAATGTTTAAAAAAATTGAGAACGCCGCCAGTTGTGAAGTGAGGGCAGTGATTAAATTCCTCAATGCAAGAAACGTTCGCCCATGTGATATTCATCGCCAATTAAAGGAGGTGTATGGAGACAATGTAATGGACGAGTCGTCTGTTCGGCGGTGGTGTCGCAACTTCAACATGGGGAGGGGGAACACACACGACGATGAGCGTTCGGGGAGACCGTCTGTCATTACAGACCAACTGGTGAGCTCAGTTGACGAATTCGTGAGGAACGATCGGCCATCCACCGTATAGCCCGGACTTGGCCCCTTCAGATTTTCATCTCTTTACAAAGCTTAAAGACTTTTTGGCAGGAAAAAGATTTGACAGCGATGAAGAACTTAAAGAAGGAGTGACCCTGTATCTCAATGAGCTGGCGGCGAAGGACTATGCAGCAGGAATACAGAAACTTGTCACACGTTATGACAAATGCCTTAATTTGCTTGGAGATTATGTTGAGAAGTAGTTTAAAGTATCCTCTTTCAAATAAAATTTTTTATGTTTGTTAATATTTACTTTTGTGTCTTTATTTCACGAACGGGTACTACTTTCCGGATGACCCTCGTACATCGGACAGACAGGGAGGAAATTCCAAGAACGAGTGAAGGAGCATCAAGCATGTGCAAGAAATAAAAAGATGAACTCTCAATTCGCAAAGCATTTGATTGATAATAACCATAAAAGTGATTTTGATTTCGAAATTTTACATGTTGAAAGCAAAGGCTATAGATT
This sequence comes from Hetaerina americana, assembly GCF_022747635.1. Classification (NCBI taxonomy): domain Eukaryota; kingdom Metazoa; phylum Arthropoda; class Insecta; order Odonata; family Calopterygidae; genus Hetaerina; species Hetaerina americana. Next base: position 42,953,373 of record NW_027286763.1, read on the forward strand.
AGACGCCTTAGAACATTTAGAAATTTTAAATAGTGTTTGTTTAAATGAAAATATTGTTAACGAATTTCTGTATGCCTCCCACTCTCCCCTCCTTAAAGTCCCAATCCTCACGGTGGCCGATGACACCCCCCCTCTCCTTCATCTAACCCTCTCTAATCCGCTGACTCACGAGAGCTCTACAATGTAGACTTCTCCCTCCCGCTCCACATTCCACCAACATCGTGGAGGGGACGCCAAACTGCCCTCCCCTCCGGCACGCAAACCAATCCTGACTTTACCCCTCCCAAACCTTCCTGATTATCTCCACCCCACCCCCGCCCTGGCTGTATATATAAGAAGGGCTGCAAATGTAGAGAGCTCACCTGATGATGAAGTTTTACTTCGAAACCTGGGTCGTGTGAATAAATCGTTTTCGTGTGGAACTACAAAGTTAGTCCTTTCATTTATTTATAATGAATCGGTTCCATAAAGTTACGCCAGAAACCATTAATTATTTAAAAAGAAATGTTTTAACATTTTTTTGAATTTATTTTCTTGGGGGAGTATTCGTTTTAACTCTTCAGGAAGCCGATTAAACAGTAGTCTTCCTGAAACTTCTGGGGTTTTTTTTAGTACTGCTACTCTGCAATGGCCATTATGAAGATTTTCCTTGCCCCTGGTGTCGTACTTGTGAACGTCCCTATTTCTGATCAGTGAAGGTGTTTTCGTGCAGGCATACAATATCACATTATACATATATATACTGGGAATGGTCATGATTTTGTGACATTTGAAATACTCCCTGCAGGATTTTCTTGCATTTAGTTTAAATATAACCCTTAACGCACGTTTTTGAAGTGTGAGTATTCTATTGATGTTTCCATGTGCTGAACTCCCCCAGCAGACAATGCCATATCGAGCTATGGACTCAAATATACCATGATATACTGGGATTAATACTTCTGTATTACAATAGTTGGCAAGATTTTTTAAAAGGAATAGGGCTGAACATAATTTTTTACTACATTTTTCCATTTGAAACCTCCAGCTTAACTTGTTGTCTATTTCTAAACCCAATAAAGTGGTATGTTCTAACTCAGAAATCAATTGGTTTTCTATTTCTACAGAAATATTTGACTGAAGGTCTCTATTACTAAATACCAAGTAAACTGTTTTTCTTGCATTTAGTTGTAAATTATTTACATGCAGCCATTGAGCGACTGAATTCGCCATAGCATACATGTCTATTTCTAATTGAGATGATTTAGTATGACCTGCTATTAGACTTATGTCATCTGCATAGAGCACCACGTTATTATTCTCTGGAGAGATTATAGCTTTTTCAATGTCGTTCACATACACCAGGAAAAGTAAAGGCCCTAATACAGAACCTTGTGGAACACCATATTTAATAGTTTTCATTTTTGATTTGTAGGTAGCACCATTTTTTCCGACAATTTCTACATACTGTTTCCTATTTTCCAAAAAAGATGTAAGCCAATGATGAGCTACTCCCCTGATACCATAATGTTCTAGTTTAGTTAAAAGAATGCTAGATTTTACAGAATCAAAGGCTTTTGATAGATCCATGTTAACCCCTATAACATGCTTTTTATCACTTAAAGCTTGGGCAATTTTAGTGACATAATCACTGCATGCAGTTTCTACACTTTTATTTTTTGTGAAGCCATGCTGTGACTGAGAAAGAACTTTATTTTTTATGAGGAATTTTAATAGTCTTTCTTCCATCAATTTTTCAAGTATTTTTGAAATACATGAAATTAGTGAGATTGGCCTGTAATTATTCAGTTGGTCTTTGGCTCCCTTTTTGTGTAGTGGAATAACTTTGGTTATTTTTAATTCTTCAGGAAATTGCCCAGTTAGAAACGATTCATTGGCTATATTGGTAATAGGTAAAGTGAAGGATTCTTGACAAAGTTTTATTAGATAATTTGATATGCCATCATGCCCACTGGATTTTTTGTTTTTTAGTTTCTTGATTACATTTCTGACTTCATTTTCTGTGGTGGGATTTAAGTAAATTGATTCACTAATGTACATTAATTTTTCTATGCTATCATTTAGAATGTTTTTCTGCGCTGTTGTTTCGCCAATGATATCTACGAAGAAATTATTGAATTCATTTGCCACATTTTGAGGATCTCTAATTTCTTTTCCATCAATTGTTATTGAGAAGCATTTATTTTTCGCGGGCTCTGATATTTTACTGGAATTTTCATTATTTACTACAGACCACAACGCTTTTGTTTGATTATGGCTAATACTCAAAGGGAGATTAGAGAGATATTTGCCATAGCTGAAATCTACAGTCTAAATTAAAAATGAAAAAATATGTTAGTACCAATACTGAGAAAATTAGTTTGGAAATAATTAAGAAAAAAATATCAATAGAAATATGCAATTCAGAAAGTATTGATAAGATGCCAGGCAATGATGCTCATATCATACAGTACTTTAAAAGAGCACCATGAAACAGGATTGTTAATTCCAACATTGTTAAATATCAATATAAAATGTCAAGCATGTATGAGAAGTATTTTTTTCAGATGTAAAAGTAGGTTTTATACATGTGTTCAAATTTAAATGAATGGAAATACAATTACAAATTTGAATCACATAATAATATTAACATTTGACATACAGAAATTAACCAGCATTGAGAGTTAATTAAGAAATAAAAATCCAATGGAAATATTGTAAACATTTTAATATAATGGTTAGGAATTCTATAACTAAATATATGTACATAAACACAGTCACTCAATCTTTAACAAAAATTTTAGAAAAAGTACGGAAAAAACCCTTTATAAAAAGTTGAACAGCAATAGACTGTCCTTAAGACAATGAATTTCTGATTTTAAGTTTATCTAGAAAACTGTTCATATAAAAATGAGGTAAAATATACATAAAAACTCCATTAAAGATCAATTCATATTTGAGATGGATTGCTCAAATATAAGAACTTTACACATTGAAATTCAGCTGGTATTCAGAAACCATGGTCGATAAATGGCACTTGTACTTACTTAATGACAATTTCATTAAACTGCCATTTTCCTAATTTTACAGAAGGCATACTGCTTGCTTTCACTACAAAATACAGTCTCAAATAGTTATTAAAGGCATCAAAATGTTAAAATAATTAACGAAAAGGGGGACATAGCATATACATTTCAGAAAATATGTAATATCAAATTCATTTCCATCGACAATAATCAAAAACAAAATAACAGGAATATAAAACCAATCCATACGTAAAGAAACATTTTTACACAATAAATATACAAAAATTTTGCATTTATAAGGAACATATTTTTACAAAAAACTCACTAACAGTTCATATTCATTGGAAATAAGTGAACCAGGACATACACCCCATAATAAAATAAGAAAATGTTTCAACTCAATTCAATAAATTGAACAAAATTCAACTCAAGGCAGTAATCCTCAACCAGGTAAGGCATAACAAAAATAGAATATGGCATTCTAACATAAAATTTATGTATAAAAATAAATAATATTAAGGTAATACCTCCAATAAAAATATTTATTAGTGGTGGTAAACCTTTTCTAGCTAGTATGCTTTGACATGGAACAAATGGTTCAGCATGCAACAATATTCTTCATCTTAGAGTAAAAACTTTTTTATGGGACTTGGGCATGGCAAATGTCACTTTGAAATAAATTTTAAGCTGTCTCATTAGCATATAAAAATATCACCCATACTTCAAAATGTCATGCAAGTATTTCATCCAAATTCTTTCATATAGTCATATTCCACATAAAAGCATTCTTATACTTTACTACTTCCAATGAAGAAATATAAATTTCACACTGCAGGAGTAGAACTGCAGAAAATAATTAAAAGATATGATCTGAATAAATAAATGCGACAAGAAAGAATTCAATGCCAATACATGAGACAGATAAAGAGAGACAAAAATCCAAAGAACTATACAGGTAAATATTAGCAGATATGAAACTGCATTAAAGATCTGCATTGCACTTCCTCCGATTTACAACTATCAAAGATGACAAAAAAAAATACATATAAATATTTGTCAACATGTTGTTGAACCTCTTCAAACAAGAGCCATAAAAGGTCACATTACTAATCTTTATATTAGATTCACTTTCTCCATTCTTTAAAATGATAATGCACCATCAAATATTGCTGTTAGTGGTATTTCACTGTTCTCACAACCGAATATCCCAGCACAGAGGATAATTAGAAACAAGACAAACTAGATAATTAAGAAGTACTTAGGCTTCAGCCACAGTTTGCTTATGCCTTACAAGCACCGAACACTTATGCACAGTCTTAATTTACATCAGCTAAAACATTAAAAGGAAGTAATAAATAACTTAATTCTTAATGGCATCCCTGAATAATAGGAAAATATATTTTACACACTGAAACTTTACAAAATCAATGATTCTATGATCCATTTTGCTGCGGATCAATAAAAACTTCTCCAATGGAAGTTACTTAAGAATGAAATGCATTCTCGTAGAATATTTTTTTGAAAAAAGTTAAGCCAATTGGAAGACAGAAATACACATGACACATTTAAAAATATTCAAGTAAACTCTATATCCAATTAAAATCTCAAATTAAATGCAGTTATTCTCATTACCTGTGGTAAGAGATGATATGGTTCAATTCCCATTGTAGCCAATGGAACCAATGGGAAACAAATGTTATAACTAGGGACATGCAAAATGTGGTTTTATTTTGTAGTAGAATGTTTTGCTTTTGCTAAAAGTGCCTTTTTTTAAAGTTAATTTTTCCGTAAACTGGCATTGCTTTTTCAACACCATATTTCATTTAAGTTAATAAAGTCTGATAGTGTGGGACCTTCTTTTGGCATTTCCAGGCATTCAAAGTCTTTCTCCCCAATCTTCCCCTTGCATTCCTTGGGATACCTTTGTTGCACCAGTCCTACTTCCCCATAATTATCTTTCATTTTCAAGCATAGCATTTATAAATTTTCCCAAAAACTTTATGAGATACAACTGAAGAAAGGATTTGAATGACAAAGACAAAATAATTATATTAACTACTAATAAATAGGTAATTATTATGAATGTCAACAAGCTCAGTTTAATGGATATTCCAAGCTGCTTCCAGGAATTTCCATCATGTTGAATGACTTGTTTCACCCCCAGTCCTGGAGGCATCTTTGGGTCAAAGTGATCTTCATTGCAATTAGGTTGTTATACGCATATAGAATTAGCTGGCTGGCCTGGAGCACTGTGATTTGCTGTGTCATGAGTTCAAAAAGCTCAAGAAATGGACTTCATTCACATAATTCAGAACACATAAAGTCAAGGAAGGAGACTTTGATGTAGCTTCTCTGTTCACAAATATACCCATTGATGACTCTATTTTATACTTTGATGAGTAGCATGATGACATGCTACTCATCAAAGAATGCACCTCGGAGGGAGGAACAGGTAAAGGAGCACCAAAGGGCTATGGAAAAGAAACAGTTCTGACTCTCGGCAATTGCTGAACATGTGTGGTCGGAACCACGACACAAAATGGAGCTTGGCCAAAAAAAAGTGCTAGTGAGGGAAAATCACTATTTCTCGAGACTCATAAGGGAAACGGTAGAAGTAATGATGAATCCAAAGAATTTTAACCATGAGGGTGGTAACACACATATTTTGACATGGAAAGGGTATTGCTACCTTACCAGCCAGCCAGCCAGCAATTCATATACATAGCAGCCAAATTGCAACAAAGATCACTTGACCTGAAGACACCTCCAGGACTAGGGACAAAACTGTTGTTCAATAAGCCATCCTATGCGATGGAAATCCCAGAAGCAGCATGGAACATCCATCAAACAGACATTGCAGAAGCCTTGAGATTAAACTCAGCTTAAATTAGGTGTGGAAAAATTCACAACTTAATGAAGTATTTCTTTAGGGATATACCCAGAAATGGAATGTCTTTTTTTTTTAACTTTGCACACATTGTGACCCAAGGATTTAGAAAAGATAAGAGTACACATCCAATCCTCCAGTATTACCAACAAAATCACTGGCATTTATATATTTTGCTAGTAGTTCAAAAAGCAATTTAAAAATGAATCATTACTCATTGTCTAACAAGTGACATCAATAAAAAGATCAAAAAGCAATTTGAAACTGAATTATTATATATGATTAAACAAACTACACGTATATTCAGAAGAAAACTAGAGCATTCTTAATGTATTACATGCTCCATGCAATAAATGCGCAAACTGGTGCTATCTGGTGGCCATGACATGGACTATAGACCCGCCCACTAGCAGCGCTAGTTACCTGAGACCCAATGAGCCATCTGTGCTTAGCAGATCATCGAGTGTATGGTGCCAGTTATGTTAGTTTCTGTTGTCCTTGTTTTCACTGTTTGTGGGAAATGGAAATGAACGAAATCACAGAGCAACAAATCAACATCAAGTTTTTTGGTGAAGTGCAGTAAAAGTTATCAAGAAATTACTGAAATGTTGACAGCTAATTAAGGTGATAATACTCTGAAGAAAACATCCATTTTCAAGTTAATTAAGCATTTTACAAATGGCCGACAAGACACCACAGATGATGCAAGGCCGGGACGACCTTCAACCACCTGTGTTGACGATAACATTGATCGTGTGCGGTCCCTTGTCCTTACCGATCGTCGAAAAATCATCTGAATGACAGCTGATGAACTGAATTTAGGAAAATCAACAGTTCACACCATTTTAACCGAATGCGATGGATGGATCCTTCAACATATTAATGCACCCGTACATTTGGTATTGATTGTTTGCCACTTTCTGGCAAAAAATTCAATCACTATCCTTGATCATCCTCCTTATTCACCAGATCTCACCCCCTGTAACTTTTTCTTATTCCCAAAATGGAAAAATGTGATGAGGGGACATCACTGAGAAGATGTGGACACAATAAAGCAAGAAACAACGAGAAAACTAAAAAGCCTAATTGCCGAGGACTTCCAAGGGTGCTTTAAACAGTGGAAAAGAAGATGGAATAAGTGCATAGCAACTAATGGAGAGTACTTTGAAGGGGACAAAATCGATGTAGACTAAATTTTGCAAAATTAAGTTTTTATGGCCTCAGTGTGCATATTTATTGGACAGAGTCGTATGTACACATATTTGCGAAATTTTTAAACACCTTCCCTACTTTGCAATGCCTGAAAATATTGAAATTTAAGCATTTTACCATCGAGTCAACAGAACTGCACAAGGAGCCTCCAAAAAAGGCTAAAACAGTACACATTGGGAGATTGTAGTTTTAAGACAAAAATGGCAAAAATTCACATTATTCAATACAAGAGTCATGAGACTTGTAAGAACTGTGCTACCACATTTACAAGTTTTGCATGTCCTTACTTATAATTTCCATAATAGACATTATTTTAAAAAAGGAGAAAAATTGTAATAATTGGCAGAAGAAAACCCATTCCTTTTTTCACTAACCAGTAACACTAAGCCCTAAGCGAAAGGCTATTTCCACCATATTCTGTGGAGCTGAATCAAAATAGCAGACATAGACTTCTTTTGGCTGAGGTGAAAAAAATAGACGCCTGCAAAGAAATAAATTAGATTTAAGCTTCAAAATACTGTATAACTGAAGAAGAATCATTATATGGCACTACATTTTTGGTGACAGTGCTGATCCAACTTTGGTTTTATGGTAATTTCAAGAGATGACTAACTGTTTATACTTTATGTTTATGTTACACTTGATTATAACTAATGTTATCACTAATAGCACATGAAAAATTTAGAATTTTCTCATGGAATCATTAATGAAATAGTCTGTCAACTCTCACCTATACACATTTCTCATCAAGCCTTAAAAATGTTTTCAATGGAAGAATAATTTTTAGGGTATGCATTTATTTCTCATATGGAAAAATCTTATTAAAAAACCTACATAGCTTCTTTTTAATTTCTGAACAATCATTCCTCTATCAAAAAGTCGAATTATCATCATTCCCTTGCCCATTTAAACACCTTTTAAGCCATACTTCCGACCAAAAACAACAGTTGACAATTTAAGTACTGTTGTCAGCTCCTTTAAAAAATTGTTTTACACTGTTAAGTTTGAATGTAACAATGAGGAAAGCCACTGACATTTAACCTTTGACTAAAGTTCGGTATGCATAAATGAGGTAGAAAATAATAAATTTTATCTTCAAAGATACTTTTTATTGTCAACTATTTAAAATGGTAGCATTAGCATTTAATATATTAATGCAAAGTTATCATTATATCAACTAATGTTGGTAAATAAAATTCTTCCATTATTTCTGGTGTGCATCTCCTAGTAATAATATTTGACTTAATAGAACAACTTTGCTTGGCATTACTAGAATGTCCATTATTCTACAGGCAATACACAGTTTGTTGCAAATCCCAGTGGAATTACTACAATTGTTTTTACTTGGCTGGCATCATTCAAATAAAAAGGAATACAGAATGATTCATAGGCAATATTAATCACATAGTTTCACTCACCCAACCACCCAGTATGCAAGGGAATTCGATGACTTCTTGAAGCTGTCGGATGAAGAAGGCACATCAGGGCACTCAAAAAGAACACCATGTTCTTTAACAGCAACTAAAGATTTATTAATCCAGGATGCTGAAGCATCTGGGCCCTTAACATCCTATACATAAATTTCACAGAAATTAAGCCACAAAATTTAATGTTAACACTTAAGAACACAAAAAGTATAACCAAAACAATGTTTATCATCATTTTAACTTCCCAAACTTGCCTATTCAAGAAATAGCTGAAAGAGGCAATGACACAGACTGTATTTTTTATTAAGTATATCTAGATATTTACTGTTACAGAGTGTTATTCGTTCATTACTTTAGATTCACACTAATTTATAAATTTGCGCAAAAATATTATGAATCAATTATAAATAATAATACCAGAAAAGTTCTGAAATATAATTACATTTTATGTTCATGTTAGAAAGTATATTAATCTTTCTCAATTGGCTGTACTTTTCAAATTTGATAATTAAGAGATAAGAATATAGAAATCACAATTGGTACCATAATTTTCGCTACTTTAAAAATATAAGATCCAATTCTTATCACATTTCTTAAATTAATTAAAGCAATATATGAGATTATCCTCATGTAACATTTCAACCTTGAGTTCTAACCATTAGTATATACAAGTACAAGGTCTCTTCCAAGGATACTTCAAAAAGACATAGTTTAAGTCACACAAATTAGTAAATTATACGAGTACCTTAAAGGCAATAGAATGCTGAAGAAGGTTGTGTATGTGCATGCAGCTACGACGGAAGTTTTCAATCACATACTGCATAGATGATGAGCAGTCACCAGTTGGAAAGTTAGGTGGACATACAAAAACTCCTTCTGATTCATCTACACTTAAGTAGAAAAGCAAAACATTCTTCTCTCCTGAAGTCAACCTTAAAGAGTACGGAAAACAACTTAGATTTCTACTTAAATAAAGTTCTAATATCGCACTCTATAATGTGCATGAACATTTACAATTCATGTTTTGGATACATCTTGCAATGCATGATGCATGCAAAAGGTGAATGCATCATGCATTTTAGGTAGTACTTTTGAGAAAATATTAAATGTCTGTATTGCTTACTACTCGCTAAAATCAGTGATATCATTGAAATTTGCAAAAAAGGCAACTATTATCTATATCTCGTGTGGGAAAAAATACTTCAGCATTTATTACTGCGAATTGGCTTGAATAGGTCAAAGTTATACCAGTATACCATATAGTTATAGTTATTGTCTATACCGTTAGACAATAAGATGAAGGCAAATTTTAGAGCATATTTTGGAGCGGCACCGCCCTAAAGAAACTCGGCTTCAAATAAACAGGAGGTGGAAAAACGTAATGCGATATTTACAGAGAGGTGTCATTTTCTTTTGGTGGCCCGATTTTGAATAGACCGCAAGTATTTGGGATCGTTGGGAGAAAGCATTCATAAAATAATTAGATCAATTTAAGAAAAAATGCGCCATACTACCTTGATCAAAAAGTTCCCGGAATAACCACCGTGTGCCGCTCCCATCGTTCCGATTTGAGTTCTGTTTTTTTTTGTTAAATTGGTACATCTGTTGTTGATATTCCCTTTAAATCTTAGTGTCATAACTTGACATTTGCAAAAGTTACGTAGCCAAGAGTACATCTATCTCTGTGTGTTGGCGATTTTTTACAATTTCAGAAATGGATTTAAATTTGCAACAACGAACTTGTATTAAATTTTGCGTAAAAAACGGATTTAGTGGCGCACGGACGTTGGAAATGTTGGAAAAGTGTTTCGGCAACGATTCTCTAAAAAAAACGGTCGTTTACCAGTGGCACGAGCGGTTCAGAAGCGGTCGTGAGTCAATCGAAGATGATGAACGCAGTGGCAGACCATCGACATCGAAAGTCGGTGAAAAAATTGATAAAGTAAAAGAAATGTTGGTCAATAACCGCAAATTAACCATCAGAGAAATAGCGGAGGACTTGAACATTGCCTATGGATCCGCCCAAGACATTGTGGTTAATGATTTGGGTTTCCGTCGTGTAGCATGCCAAAAGACCTCAATTTCATGCAAAAAAGAGACCGTGTTGACGTCGCAAAAGACATGATTTGCGAGGCTGAATCCGATCCCACATTCATCAAAAGGATCATTACTGGAGACGAGACGTGGGTTTATGAGTACGACACGCAATCCAGACATCAGGCAAGTGAATGGCGTTCACCAAATGAGCCGAGACCAAAAAAACCACGTCGTTTTCAGTCAAAAAAGAAGGCAATGCTGACGGTTTTCATGGATTACAACGGTGTAGTGCATCATGAATTTTTGCCAGAAGGCCAGACAGTAAACAAAGAGTATTATTTGGGCGTTATGAGACGTTTGCGTGAAGCAATTCGCCGAAAGAGACCAGAAATGTGGGCAGAAAACTCGTGGATTTTGCACCATGATAACGCACCGTCGCACAGTGCTATCATTATTCGTAATTTTTTGACGAAAAATGCAACAAATACCATCCAACAGTCACCGAATTCACCTGATTTGGCTCCTTTCTGTTCAATCGAGTTAAAAAACCATTACGGGGAACGCGTTTTAGCAGCCGAGAGGAAGTCATGGAAAAATCGCAGGAAGCACTGATGGACATACCGAAAACCGACCGTAACTTTTGCAAATGTCAAGTTATGACACTAAGATTTAAAGGGAATATCAACAACAGATGTACCAATTTAACAAAAAAAACAGAACTCAAATCGGAACGATGGGAGCGCCACACGGTGGTTATTCCGGGAACTTTTTGATCAAGGTAGTATTCATCAAAATTTGTTACAATAAGATGAGTGTGACAAGCCTTTTACAGGAATTAGGCTGGGAGCCACTTGAGATGCGAAGAGAACTTTTGAGACAGAATTTTACAAGGCGGTTCAATAGGTGCCCATGTTTGATGACAAAGGGTGTTCCTGAGGGAAGTTTATGTTATCATCGTGTACTGCCATCCATCGAACGACGGTGAAACAAATTTCAGACTGATTTAAAGGTTAGTTTGGATTTGGCAGTCATTCGAGTAAGACGTGTTTTGTGATTTTTGCTAAGATGGAAAAAGAGCAGTATCGTTCGGCAATTCGCTTTTTGTTTCTGGATGGGAAGAAATGCAAGGAGATAAAAGCAAAGTTGGATGCTGTTTATGGGGACACTTCGCCATATATGACCACAGTTAGATATTGGTTCAATGAATTTAAACGTGGGCAAACATCTGTTTTTGATGAGGAGTGACCAGGACGCCCGGCAGACGTGGTTTCCGAGGAAATCATTAAAAAAGTCCACACCATGATTCTTGCTGATCGACGAACGAAAGTGCGCGAAGTAGCAGAGACTGTGGGTGTGTCAATCAGAACGGCAATTAATGTTTTACATGATAAGTTGGCGATGAAAAAATTGTCGGCCCGATGGGTTCCGCAATTGTGATAACGCACCAGCACATTCATCCGGAGTTGTCGCCACGAAACTGCATGAACTACGTTATGAATTGCTGCCGCACCCCCTGTATTCACCCGATCTGGCTCCCTGCAACTTTTTCTTATTCCCTTACACGAAGAAATGGCTCCCGGGAAAAAATTTAGTTCAAACGAGGAAGTTATCGCCGAGACAAGTGTATTTTGGAGTTTGACAAATCCTATTCTTTGGACGGGTTAAAAAAATGGCTGGAACGTTGGGAAAAGTGTATCTTTCTTAAAGGGGACTATGTTGAAAAATAAAAAAAAATATTTTTGAAAAATGGTTTCTTCATTTCTAACACAGGTACTTATTGAACCGCCCTCTTACATACATCCCCTACATACCTCACTGTAATAAGTAGTTCCAGAAGAAAAAATTAAATTTTAGCAAACTCTTTCACTATACAATAATCCAAAACAATAAACTTTAAGATACTCACTTGACTGGATTCAAATCAGTGACACCATTCAACATACTGTTCTTTAAATCATCCAGATCAAATGATTGCCTACTCCTACTATGGCCCTAAATTAAGAATGAAATGTATGATATAGAACACATAAATAAACAAACAAATGCTACACATACATTAAACCTAAGTAATACTCTTTGTTTTATATCATTCAACGTTATGAGCAAATGTGTGGTATTATAATCACTATTCAACATTAAGTGCAACAATAAAAGTTCATAATAATTTGATGAGTTCAGAGATTAAGAGGGATTGTGAGTAATTCAGTTGCAAAAAAATCTCCTCACAAAATGATAATGCATAATATGCTCACCCTGTAAAGTTCCCAGTCAGAACATCCTGAGCTTTCATCATCATCTTCGCAATCTGACACCGAGGATCTTGAAGAAATTGATATTCCGAGTGGGGACGAAGCTGAAGGAAATACAGCAAGGGATGCACCAAGTGAAGCACCAAGGGATGAAGTGGAAGAGCTTTGCCGCATGCTGCCAACGCTCTCCCGTTGAGCCCTCCGTCCAACCACACTACTCGAAGGCATCCCACCAATCGAGGATGAGTCATCACTGCCAAAACCATAAGATATGGATCCCTCCTTACCAGTGCCTCCTGCACTGGTACCACCAATGCTGACCGAATCTTCTGAAGCTGTGGTGTCTCCACCAACACCACCAGAATTTCCACCACCTTCCAGGGATGCAAGAAATAATCCACTTGAAGACCTTGGACTTTATGACAGCGTTATATTCCAAATTTTGGAAATAACACTATTGCATTTTTAAGTACTCATTAGGGAGAGCAAATGGCACTTCACAGTACTATCATTTTAATAAGTCACTACTGAAATGTAAATGAGGCTCAGGAGTATTCATATGCTACAGGATGCACAACCAGTTTAGAACAATCAACCAGTACCTAGCTCAATATAAACATGTCTTCTTTTTTAGTGAACTGATGAAATAGCATTCAAAATTATTGATAACAAAATAAAAAGATAAATAGTCATGGGACACAAACTTAGCACGTATTTACAAGGATTATAACTTTGAAAAAATAGTTCATACTTTGAGGTGAAAGAAGTGCAGGACTGTCCCTCCTCTTCAAAATAGAAGTAACTTCTGCTCTTCTATTAGATGAGTGAGGTGAAGTGGTTGAATTACCTGAATGGACATATGGAATAAAAATAAGAGGGTTAGGAAAAACAAAGCAATGAGAAAATAAAAGATTGCATATCATACAGCATGAAATATTACTCTGCCCGCTCCATGGCAAACGGATCAAATTCAAATACGATTAAGCTAAAGGAATAAGTTACCCATTCTCTGAAGAAGTTCTCAATACATTAACAACAAGTAAAAGATATGAAATATATGCTAATATTTAAGCAAATTTAAACAAAAAGCCACTAACTATAAAGAATTAGTGTCAGTAAATGTTTTATATGAGGGTAGTTTCAAAGGTTTTCGGAATCACCGCCAGATGTCAGTGCTAGTGCAAGGAGTTTCCTGAGTAATGATAGGTAATCCTTTATTAGTACAGACATAACGCTTCAGTGCTCTAAGGAGGATCGGGATTGGTGTGGTGGCTATTGTATTGGCTTCCCACCCAGAGGGTGCGGGTTCAAATCCCGGCGGTGTTGAATATTTTTCAGAGGTATCTCGATCCTTACTTGAGGTGCTTTGTCTAGGGCACTTTGAGCGAGTACGCTGTCCGTCAGATGGGACGTTAACCTGGAGACCCCTTGATGCCTTTCGTAAAGAGAAGGCTAATGCCAACGCTGGGTTTCTCTCCACCCTTCATCCTTTCCTGTCCATCCCCTATGGCGCAAATGACCTCAGCTGACGGTCGCCTCCCCTAAATACTACTACTACTTCAGTGCTCTAAGAAGAGATCTGTGATGGGGACACCTCTCTGTTGTTGTTCCCATACAGTGATTTGTGAAGATGGAAAAAATTAATATTTGAGCAGTGATGAAATACTTCGTATAGAAAGGTACATATGAAAGCAGAGGAAATTCATGCAGGCTTCATGAACCTTATGGGGGACTCTGCTCCTTCAGGTTCAACTACTGCCTAGTTAACAAAGGTTTGTTCGAGACAGCTTAGATGACCATCTGCATAGTGGTTGGCCAAAATGTGCCACTACCCCAGAAATTATTGCAAATGTACATAAAATGGTCATGGAGGATCACCAACTGAAAGTGCGAGCAATCACTGGAGCTGTAGGGATGTCATCTGGTTGAGCTTATCAGATTTTAACAGCGGAATTAGATATAAGAGAATTATCTGCTAGATGGGTGATGGGACTCTTGATGCAGGATCACAAACACATCAGAATGGAAATTAACAAACAAGGTTTGATCCATTTAAAGAGCAACCAACAACATTTTCTGTACTGGTTTGTGACCAGAGATGAAACTTGGGTCTACTACTATACCCCAGAGACATTACAGCTCTCCAAGCAGTGGAAACATGCTGATTCGCCTCCACCAAAGAAAGC
Organism: Hetaerina americana; assembly: GCF_022747635.1. Lineage (NCBI taxonomy): Eukaryota > Metazoa > Arthropoda > Insecta > Odonata > Calopterygidae > Hetaerina > Hetaerina americana. The sequence goes on from NW_027286763.1 coordinate 42,968,376, forward strand.
AAAGGCAATTTGGTCGGCCGGAAAGATGATGCTTCAGTTTTCTGGGATGCTTAAGGGATTTTGCTGACAGATTATCTTCCCACTGGTCAAACATTTACTGGACAATACTATGTTAACCTCCGGGACCAACTACAGGAAAAGATACATGAATAAAGGCCAGGTTTGGCAAGGAAGGAAGTCATCTTTCATCAAGACAATGCACGCTCACACACAAGTGTTGTTGCCATGGCAAAAATACGTGAACTAAGATATGAATTTTTGCCCGTTTTATTCACCTGATTTGGCTCCATCAGATTTCCATCTCTTCCCTAAGCTCAAAATTTTCTTTGGTCGATGGAGATTCCCTTCAAACAAAGAACTAACAGCCAAAGTAGACTGGTATTTTGCAGGCTTGAAGGAGTCTAATTTTCAAGATGGCATCAAGATATTGGAACATCGCTGGACCAAGTGTATTAGTGTACAGGGAGACTATACTGAAAAATAAAAAAGTTTCACCGAGCTAAATTTTATTTCTATTCCATTTCTGAGAACTTTTAAAATTACCCTCGTACTTTGATACACGACCAAGTGCTTTAGTAGCTAGCTAAGCTAACGAGGTGTCTTCCTACACTGTGATCTTCTAGAGGCTTAAAGTATTTTTGAATGAAACTGAATGAACTGAATGGATGGATGAATTTTAAGGGATTTTAAGGGATTTTAATGGATCCCAGTCAAGGCAAATGATATTTACACTGAGGAATTCCTGAACTTTTATGCACATCGGTTGATGACTCTGTTAAAGTAACAATAATGGCATTTTCCACAGTTCTTTAAAGTTTTGTACTTTACAAAATAGACCCAAATATAAAGAAACCTATCAACTGTTCAATGTATTCATAGAATTAATTAATTTAGTTCTGAATTAGTCACATTCAACCAAAAATTGGGCATATTTTAACAAAACGTTCTCCATTGGTCACAGCTTTATATTACAGGGCAAACATCACTATTATGAAGCTTAAATTATCAACTGTAAATTATCAGTGATTAAGTTACAAATTCAAACAAAATTATTGTTACTGCCATGTGAACATAATTTTATTTAAAACATTTCCACTTAATTGAAAATATTAACCCATCAAACCATCAAAGGTAAGAAGGAAAAAGACTAAATAAAAATAGCAAAGGTCAAGGACTTGAAAAAGAACTATACAGAAGAAATTTGAAAAGAATGAGAAAGAAAATCAAAACAAAAATGTCATTACTATGTCATTATTATCAGAGCATAAAAGATACAAGATATAAAATGATGAATATGAAAGAAGAATAGTAGAAGAATCCACAAAGGAATTAATACTAAAGTACAGCAAAAGAAAATTAAACAACTCAGTAAGAATAACATTTAATATGACCCAGGAGATGATCAATGGTTAAGAAAACTGGACGAAGAATGTGAATACTTTGTATCATTGTTTCGCAACAAAAAATTACCTTATAAATACTGTAAGAATGAGAATTACTTTTCAATTACATTAACTTTTTAAATTTTAAATAGGTAAAGAGTGATAACAGAATTTCTATGATTAGAAATAGTACAATATATTACTTGAGTATAACTTAAACTAATAAGCTACAATAGGTGTCCAATGTAAAATAAGCATAAAAGTTAACAGCACAATCAGTAGAAAAACATATTAAAATAGTAAGCAACAGTCTTGAAATTCTTCAGTTTGAGCATAATATAAAAAGGTTGGAACATAAGAATTTATTTTTAAATAGAATCAGCCAATTTCCCCAAGTAGCTTGGGCACATATTTATGCCAACATTTGAAATCCACCCTGTTAGAGAAGTAATTTCCATTCTTGAAGGAGTTGGTTTAACGTAATTAAGACTATAAATGTAATGCAATTCTCACATATAAGAGAAACGATTAAAAAACATTGCCAATAATTATTTTTTCCAGCCACAATCCATATAATTAATATACAAAATGCACAATAGGCAAAAGTACAAGCAAATTCCATTTGACGTCTCCTCATCTCTTCCTCATTCAAGGGAAGACATATGATTTCCTCACTGTGTAGCTATATTCCTGGTAGCATTTTGATTTCAAATCTCCTAAGTAAATTTAAAAAACAGGTTCCATATGCAAAAAGTTTAATGCCCTATGTTTATGATTTTGGCATAATAACTATGGCATAGCCCACCATTATCTTACCTGAATTACAAGACTTGGGAGAAGTGGGCTCTGATGACCTACGAAAACTAAGGAATGATGCATCACCTTTACTTTTATTTCTCCCTCTAAAGCCTTTTCTCACCGAGAGATTTCTTAAGAGGGATTCAAGGCTGTCCACTCTTGGCAAGCCACCTGACATCAACCTATCAAAAGAATATAATGAGCTTAAGCATAAAAATTACCATGAGGGTAGAACATATTTGTTTTCCAAAATAATCACTCTTCAGATTATTTTTTAATCTTAATAGATCCTAAAATGCAACTCACCAACTATCACACACAGCTGGAATACCTATTTCATGAATGTGATTCAATGTAGTTTTTGCATGATCAACATAGTCTGGTTCAGGTGGAATGTTACCTTCTTCACTGTAAGATACAAATGAGAAATTTTGATTCAATAAAAGCTTAGGCTATTAACATGTCTAATCGTAACTTGTGGATTTGTGGATTATGGTTGATTCATTTTTTGATAACCAAGAATTGAAATTACGTCAACTCATGAAAAAATTTGCATTTAATACATGGAAAACCTTGAAATTAACAGCATCACTCACCTTCCTCTTTGCAGCTTCTACAGTCCATATCTCATATACCCAGGAGATTCTCACTGTGTTTACAGCTATGCAAGAACTCACGTCTAAAAGGCTATATTTTTCCAACAAATGTACGCCCAAAATCACTACATATAGCTTGGTTTAATCAGTTACATTTTTAACTTATCCCAAAATCTACCCAATAAAAAAATTATTTTTTTAAATAGTGCACTAATGGACCAGCACAGTTTAATAGTGACTGTGACTGTTTCATGGGACCATTATGATTTCTTTTAACAACAGCCTAATTAACCCACAAAATTAGCCATTGAACAACATGCACTTGAGTTAACATGTGTTCAGTACCCTAGTAATTTTCAGTAAGTTAAACAACTCAGAATCTTAAAAAGTGAGGCGTTTGAAGCATGCAATTCTGACCCAAATTGAGAAAAACATACAGATTTTTTCAGATGCCGCAACAGGTTTGTGGAGGGGGCTGTTCAAGTTTTAACAGTATTTCAAATTTATCTAAACAGAAATCTGTACAAGTTGATTCCACCATGCCAGCAGAAGTCATACATGTCTATGGAAAACTTCCATGCTGGGAGAGTAAAGGATTAAATACTTGAAAATTTTCACCTAACCAACCATGAAATTTCTAAAGAAGTACCCTAAGACACCTAAAAACGTTCGTGCTACATAATGCTGAGTAGGAATCTCCTGGTTCATCATATTTTTTTTAATTTTACACTGCATCTGTTTTAGTTGCATAGCTAGAGTTTGCTTGTCTCACCCAGAGAGGTCCCTAAGTTTTGCACCCTCCTCTCCCATGGAATGAATGGGCTAAGTCCATACTGATTTTATCAACCAATGTTTTCCAATCCAAACTCCTTCATTTTCACTGTATTCCCATAGTGCCCAGGGTAAAACAAGGATCTTTTATACTGGAACCATTACATAATTTCTCCTTATCACATTCATTCCTCTATCTTCTTAGGTTTGCCATTTATTACTTTTTCATGAAATACTTAGGTTTATCCTCTTTGCATAACCAGCTGATCCATATTATCTCTTGTACATCTCCAACTACACATCTGTGCAAATGGAGAATTGTTTAACCTCCCATTATGAGTTAATCCAAGGAATATTTTTATTGTGTACTAAGATTATTCTTTGCTTTGCATAGCTACATTACTTTTAATTAAATCTTAGTTTTTAATCACTTCCTCTCACCTTATAGAGCAGCCTCCCATTTCCAAGACCACAGCTAGCATTCCTTGATCCTGAGGATGATATTCAAGAAATGATACCATGAAACTAATTTAAATTTCCTACCCAATATGCATCTAATTATTACCACATAATTTCTTTAAGTGGGTCGCGGTAGTCCAGGAGGTAGAGCGTTGGGTCCCAAGTTCGATTCCCGGGCAAGTCTCTGGGCACCTGCAGCTTCACCCAAGCTATGTGATTTTTCGGGTACCGGGTCTTCCTGGGAAACCATAACCGGCACAGGGAAAGGAACTGGCCTCTCTACTCTGATGTGTGAATTTCACATGCCGTTGGGCTTAGTACGGGGAGAACTCTACCATGACCTACCAAACCGAACTTCAGGTTGATTACTGTGTTTGTGGTTTTTTTAATTTTTTTTAATTGGTATTGAAACAACAAGTTACATCATTTAAACTATAATTTTAAGACTTTCCTGAGGGAAGAGTAGAGTAAAATTGTTTATGAACTTAGATAATTAATGGCAGGTTTTTCAGATCCCATAGAACCTGCAGTTAATGGATTCTGAGTAATGATGTGGAACTATGTACACCCATGTATCAATATGGAAGAGAACAGATAGAAATATTTATTCCAATTTCAATATTTCCAGCCAGAACTGAGTTTTAAAAAATTTTACAGCCTGCAGTAACAAAGAAATATTTTAGAGAATATAAACATACATAAAACTGATGAAAAACAGTGATCAACCCGAAGGTTGGTTTGGTAGGTGATGTTCACCCAATACTAAGCCTGATGGCATGTGAAATTCACACATCAGAGTAGGGAGGCCAATTTTTTTCCCTGTGCCCATTATGGTTTCCCAGGAAGATCTGGTTCCTAAAAAATGACATAACTTGGGTAGAGCTGAGGGTGCCCAGAGGGGCATGCCTGGGAATTGAACCCAGGCCCTCTGGTCAGTACTCCAACACTCAACCCCAAGGCTACCACATCATTAAACATACATATACATAGTTACTCAAGAGAAAGATCTCAACTACCTAGATATATAAGACCCAAATATAATACTTTGATGATGAAGATCGGTTTCAGTTTTTTCAAAAAAGAGATTATATGAATTTGGCTGCACTCTATGCTTGATTGTGTTTTCAATGATTTATATTTCTCAAGTAAGGAGAGAATGTGAATTAAAAAATGAACGAAAAGAATTGCGAATGTAAGATAAATGAATTGAAAACAAAATGAAAATATAAAACTAACTGAAAAAGGAAAACAATATACAATCCATTGAGATTCCACACAGATGTTGGGCAGATTTTTAAAAAGATATTAAGTGCAGATTGATCAGTTTAATCCAATCACAAAATTCCCTCATTTTCCCAGATGCCGCTGTAAAAATTTCCTGCTTCAAAAACCATCACCAAACACATACAGGCAAAGTCAATCCATTTTACCAGATTAATTTTGCATTATATATGTTATAGCAGCAAAATTAGAGGATTTTTTTATGTTCCTTTTGTATTGTTTCATGATAATGACACACCTCACTCAAAGGTTATCCAAAAGGATTTTAACCAAAATATCACCTAAACCTGGAGCAGGCATCTCTCAGAAAGTTTAAACTACTTCCAAAGGTAGCTTCCATTCATCCACTATTGAAATAAACTAAAAAATAATGTTAAAATTAATATTTGCAACAAAAAACTGAAAATTTTAATGAAGATACAAATGTGTATCTCTATTAGATGTGATAATTACAAAGCACAATTATGCTTACAGATCACTCATGACCATTCTCTCTTAAAACTCATTATTTTTTTAAGCCATTGCTGCTCAAATCAAATAACAATTTTTTAAGGTCCTAATATCCCTTTTAAAGTTCTTGGCTTTCAAATTACATGATTTTTTTTTGTCACTGCAATTACACTGACCTTGTCCAAATTTTCTGTTTTTACTGTCACTAGACACACACTTTTAATGTTGTATCATCAAGAAAGCCAGAGATTCTTTGATAATCAGTGATCTCAACATTATATGTCTTTATATGACTGATTCACCCTACATGTATTCTTGGAAGGGTGTAGCAGAAAAGTTGAGGCAAGGGCAACATTAGGGTGATCTCTGATATGGCAACAATTAAGAAGAGGTGTCAAAGTCACCTAGTTAGCAGATCAGAAATCAGGAATTAGAACTAAACAGTAGAATCTTATACACTACCACCGTTTGTACCCTTCATTAATGTAAAATTGTATTCCTAACCAAAAAAATGAACATTATGTACTTACTTTTCCAACGACTAATAGGAACCATCTTCCCTCGGGCATGGGGTATGCACCTTGCTCTCCTTCCATGCTTGCCCTTAGCCCTCTGTTGCAGGAAGTTAAGTATATTTCTTTCCAAAAGACCAATGAACGAACCGGCTCTGTACGACAAAGATGTATAATACCAAGTTGGTTGAGGAAAGAATGTACACATGGGAGATCCTCAGTAGGAAGATGAGAAGCTATCAGAAAGCCCTGCAAGAAAAAAACAGGTTAATCACTTAAGACTCAAAATAAATTAACGGAACTTATTCAAAAAATAGATTCTTTTAATGGCCACAAGCCATCATTGTCACAAGAGTGAACCCTTAAAAAAGGTAGTTTTCTGATGATTCCTTATATCTACAACATATTAACTTTGCATGGACTTCTTTCTTGCTCTGTATTATTTGGTTCTTTAATTTTTCATACTTTATTAGCCGGTATGCAATCCCAAGAAAGGTTCTCAAAAAATGTGTGTGGATAAGCATTAACTTGAGGAACTTCAACTAGAACAAGTAGAATTGTTCACTTATTTCAAAGCATTTCTGAAAGGGGAAAAGTAGTCAGGATACTAAAAGAAGAATTTCATTATGTAAAGAGGGTTCAACAAAGAAACAGAAGCTGATAATGGATAACTTTAAGTGACGATGTAAAAAAAGACTAGTGAAAACTTTAATATACATCATAGTTTTGTATGCCTCAGAAACCTATAAGCATAGATTGGAGACCTTTGAAATTCGGGTATGGAGAAGAATGAAGAAAATTAAATTGACAGAATGGAAAGCAAATGGGATTCTAGGGATTAGAGAAGGGCGATGGCAGAAATTCAAAGAAGGTAGGACAAGTATATATAATAGCATATTAAGTATCAACTGAGGTGCTGAAAACTGTAATAGAAAAGAGATTACTGGGAAACAAGATAGGAGGAGGAAAATAATAGGCATTTGGGATGGAATAAAGGTAAGTAGAAAGTATGCAGAGCTAAAGAATGAGTTGTTGCAGTATGGGCTTTCGGGATATTTTATGTTGTTTTAGTCAGGGGTTATCAATACAGTAATGATTAATGCATGGATTAGTCAAATACCAATCCTAAGGCAGTAGACTGCGGCATATAATAAAAATGATAATTCCATCCAAAATTCTATTCTCTTCCTTCATCTCCTCTTCTTGGCCAGAATTCTCTGTTCTGTTACAGCTGCCAGCATCTCATTACCTCTAAGGATTTCCTCCTCCCACTTTTTCTTTATTTAAACTTCACCCAGCTGTTGCAGGATGGTGGCAGGTAGGATATCGGGTTGTGTTTTGTTAGAAGAGACAAGGGAATTAGTATTTGGTAGATTATCCATCTAAAACCATACCTGGTAGATTACCTATAATAAACCTCTTCACTTCTACTTCCATTTCTAAAGCCATATCATTTGTCCTCCTCCTTATCTAACTAATTTTCTTCCATTCTTTCCTGGGCCCATATCTCGAAAATCTTCAATCTATGTTCATTCCCATCTCTTAATGACCATTTTTTGAATTCACACAGCACTATGAACCATATTTAAGGTTTGACTATCTTTTATTGAAATTTTAACAAGGCTTCTTCCCTTAATTCCCACTTTGCAATAGCTTCTTTCACAATCACAATTCTTAAAGAATTGTAATAGAAGCCTAAATGGCCTCACTGATATAGAGATCTTTATAGACTACCTTTTGCCTGGTTCCTCCTACTTGATCTGCAGGCATGTGTGACCCTACCAAGCACAATTATCATTGATCCCACCATTAAAACTCTAGAGATCATTGGACTCCAGCCATTCCATTATGTCAAGGCTGCATTCCATAGGGATAGGACAATTACTACATTCATTATTACTGTACTAGATGAATTTGCAATATATTGGTAATATATCAATGCTTTATTTTACGATCTTGCATTAATTAAATGTCATACCTTATAATATAAGCAACTTCCAACAATATTAAAAAGCCTTTGGCATAGATGGTGCTCTTCATTCTGTAAAATAAATTTTAAGGTGAGATAGAATATTATTTTTGTCAACTTGTGAGTGATGGTGCATGTATATTAGTCACAACAGCTAATATCACTTACCAAGCATTGAAAATCAGCTGCCTCTAACTGATTTAAGGCATCATCGATTTGATTCTGTAAAACAAAATACAGACGAGCACTATTAAATTCTGCTTCAGAAATATCAGTGCACATGCAAGTATCACCTCATTTTCTGATGAAAAATCACCTTTATATTAAAACAAATATATTAAATTACATAACTTAATGGCTCCCTAACAATTTACAATAAATAATTTTTTAGTACATAGGATAGAAGAACAAAGCCAAAGCACATGACATCACCATAATAGATTAGGTTCATTTTGGCATTTGTTTTGGAGGAAAGTTTAAAACTTTTTACCTGGCCAACATGGTAGTTGGTGAGTACATATCTCTTTCTGGAAAACAGATAATCTCTGGGCAACTTAAAATGTTACTGTAGTTAATGGGGAAATGACCAGAGGTAGTTTATGTAAGGAGTGAGAAACTCCAACATATGGAGTACAAGGCCTTCAGGCTCCAAAAAGATACTTTTACTGTGATGTAAGGTTTTCCCTGGTTGAACCAGGGAAAACCTTTCTCTGAAAACCAATCTCTTTTCTAATCCTTTCATGATCCACATCTTCTCCATCCTCTTCCTCTACAACTTTACCCACCATCCACTGATGAAGTTCATTGTCACTACCTTTGGTTTTGTCCGTAACTTAAGCCTCCACAAATACTGCTAATTTTGAGTCAAAACTTTTGTTGCCATCATAAACAGAAGTACGAATAATTACAAAAAATGAAAACCCAAATGCCCCAAAACTTCAAACGGTAGCCTTAATTCCTGGGATGTGGCTTGGACCATTACCAACTGGACAAGAATTTGCATTCAAAGTATGAAGCAAAGTAAAATGACTTGAACAGGTTTTGGCCCTACTTCATATGCATTTATTTTTCTTTTACGTGAAAACAGAAAAGTGTAAAAAGACATCTGTTGTAATTTCATCTGGCTATATAGCTACTATGGAGATTCATTTCATCTCACAGTCACATTTCTTCAAAAAATCAAACTTTGATGATTATTATTATCTGAAGGAGTACAATATTAGTCTGAATATAAGGCAATGTTTTTTCTCCAATATTCACCTTTGAAAGTCATATTCACAATATAGTTGAGTATTTGTAAATTTAAAAACCTAAGTGTGTATAGTGAGGCTCTGCAAATGTTTCAGCATATCTATTAATAATTGCTACATAGTAATTGAAATGGGTAATCAGAATTTGAGGCTACATGGTGAAAATATTATGTAAAAACATCACGAGGAGAAATATGAAAATATATCAAGGTTAAACTGTAGAAACCTCATACAGAAAAGTCTTTAACATGTGTTATAGAACTGTCCTGTGGTCTTGGTAGCTCTTAGGACAGTGTTTTTGTGTTCATAATTTTGAAGCCTCAATCCTTTATTGACACAATATTGAATAAAAAGGCCAAAACAATACCAATATTTAAATAACTTAAGATAAATTTCACTTTTATAAGGCTTAAATATGCATTTTTAAATTAACATCAAATTTTGCATTTACACGTACGAGCATGTACACACACTTCCAGGCCAAATTATCAACACCATAAAAGTATTTACAATACAAAATAGGCATGCTTCTTGATGATTAAATATAACATTTACTTACATATTTAAACCAATAAGTATGAGTTACCTGAACATCATGTGGCAAGGAAAGCAAGTGGCTGGCTGACAGAATGTCTTCAAAAAGATGAGGTGAAGATAATTTAGCTTTTGATGCTAACTCTGTGCAAACATTGGATACTTTTGTATTGCTCCAAAATCCTCCAATGAGAACTCTTGTGAAAAACATGTCAAGAAGATGGTCCAGCCCAGGTTTGAGGCTTGAATCAGAAAATGCCCTGAAACAAATATTGAAAAAAAATTGAAATTCTGTTGCAACAGTCGCATTCATGAATAAAATAAATAATGTAGATAAGTTAATGAATATTACAAAAAGTGTCTATAAACTGAAGCATGTTTATTAATTGCTCTATCAACTTGAACCTTTTGATCCCTTTTCATAGTTGTTGTCTTATTGCTTTTTGAAGTAAATGTTGAATGGTCTTACTTAAATAATTTTCTTTTGTTTCAATCGCAAGAGCTATATAATCAATAGTTACGATTAACCTTGAACACTAATACTTCATATAGAAATATTGCATTGCTTATACAGTATAATGTTTGGAGATTCTGTTAAAAGATATTCATGCATAAAATTAGTGCCATAAAGCTCACTAAAATAATCATTTCATTTGTGAAAAAAATTATGAAAATGGATATTTACAATGTTTAAAATATGAGAAAAACAATGACGATGCTATTCAAAATAGATGAGATAGATATGGAGCCTTCATAAAATAAAAAAATAGGATGCATTTATGTCAGTTAAGAGCTGTTTTTTTACTTTAAATGACAAATATTTTTTTACGTGGTTTGATGCTTAAGTATAACTCCATTTGTAAATTCTTTAGGGTAACTTTTCCAGATCATTAATGTGATTAGGGAGGTTAAAATTCTCAAATTCATGTTCAGTTTCATAATCAGAGACAATATTAAGGGATTGAGATGGTGCGGGGACTAACATCCTGGCTTCCCACCCAGAGGGCCCAGGTTCAAATCCCGGTGGTATTGAATATTTTTCAGAGGTTTCTCGATCCCTACTTGAGGTGCTTTGTGGAGGGCACTTTGAGTGCGTACGCCGTCCTTCGGATGGGATGCTAAGCTGCAGACCCCTTGGTGCCTTTTGTAAAGAGTAGGCTAATGCTGATGCCGGGTTTCTCTCCACCCTTCATCCTTTAATGTCCATCCCCTATGGTGCAAATGACCTCGGCTGTCAGTCACCTCCCCTAAATACTACTACTACTCTACAATATCAATTTCTGAAGATACTTTAGGTAGCAAAAAAACATATTGTCAAGATGGATTTATTTTAAAAACATTAGTGGGGGGGTGAACAGAATTGAAGTACAGAATCGAACCCAGGCCTTTCAGTCAATGCCAGGCACCCCTTGTTGTTCCTACTGGACTACCACATCCCTGGATGAATGTATACCTCAGCTTAGCTTGTACTAAGCCCTATAGCATGTGAGATTTACATATTAAAAGTCACGGTGTCTACTGTTGCCTGTGTTACCTGCATCTCCAAGAGAATCCTGATAGCCAGAAAGTTATAGCTTGGACTGTTTAGAGGTATCACCTAGATTTGAATCTAGGATCCTCTCAAAAGGAACTGAACACTCACCCCACTGGATTCTTTGTTCACTTAACAAAAGGAAGAACAAAATATCAAACAAGCTGCCTACACCACCCATCACTAAGGGGGGACCCATAAATAACTGGGCACAATTTTTTTAAAATACAGAATTTATTTTTTCGAGTAATAAATGTTAGTCACCTTTGAAGTACTCTCCATCGATACTAATGCAGTAGTTCAAACATTTTTTCCACAGCATGAAACACATTTTGTACTCATCCTTTCCAATGCCTTGCAATGCCACCTTCAAATCTCTTTTAACCTCCGAAATGTCCGCAAAACATTTCCCTTTCAGCTCCCTTTCATCCAGGAGAACAAAAGGAAGTCTCAAGGTGCAAGATCCAATGAATACGGTCAGTGAGGGAACAGTATCATGTGGTTTTTCACCAAATAATTGAGCACAGAAATGGCTGAGTTGCAGCATTGTCAAGGTGGAAGAAGCAGTTCCCACTCTACCACAACTCGGGCCATTTCAACCAAACACTCCTGTGCGACTGCCTATAAACACTCAGGTACAAAACTTGGTTCACTATTTGATGCTCAGGGATGTACTCGAGGTGAACAATGCTACAAACATCAAAAAAACTGACCAACATTGTCTTCATGGCCAATTTAACTTGCCAGGCCTATTTCAGGCTAGGGGAGTTTCCTGCCTTCCACTGTGGCAACTGTTGCTTCATCTTGGTGTCATACCCATTACACCACGATTCGTCCCTGGGGATAATTTTGTTGAACAAGTTCTTGTCCACTTCCAAGTAGCAAGTCATGGCAAGCAGCAACACAAGCCACTTTTTCATAAGGAGTCAGGGGGGAGGGGGATGAACTTCACCGTGATTCCTCCCATTTGCAAATCTTCAGCTAAAATACATTGCACTGAGCTCCAAGAAAGACCAGATAGTTCAGCAAGTTCATCAATAGCATGCCTTCTATCCTCGCACATTTTTTCCATGTTTTCATCAGTTCTGGATATGGAAGGCCAGCCCAGGCATTGAATCTCTTTGATCGATATTTTGCCACGTTTGAATTATGAATAGCATTCATACACTTGAGTTCTTTTCAAGGCATGTTCCTTATTAGCTGTAGACAACATATTAACACATCCAATGCACTTCAACAGAAGAGAAAACAAAATTTCAACACCGCATGCTGTTCTCGAATATCAGCCACTTCAAAACATCAAAGAGGTAGAAGAACTGGTCACATAAAAACTGTCTCAGGGATTTGTTACACTCATCTTAAGCAATTGGCATACTGACTCAGGAGGGATTACTTAAAATCAATCTAGTGGAAGAGCCCAAACTATAAGAGCGACATGCACAGCGAATTCCAAGCAGTTATTTTTGGGTCCCCCTTCATATATACCTGTATACCAACATATAATTTATATATTAAGTCTATCATGAGTATTTGTACATTGCAATCAATACATTTTATTAAATGACAAGCATACCTGTTAAGGGTTTGGCAACTAAAACGTAAGGCACGTATCAGTTCTTCTGTCAGCAAGACAGTCTCAGGAATGGAACAACTGCAATTAACAGAATCAGCTACAGTCTCATTTTTTGCCACTTTTGTTGGTCATTAAAGTAAAATTAAAATCTTATACCTACCAATTATCGGGAGCAGCAACTAAAAGGACCTCCGGCCCATCTGAAGCATACACAACATGAGTTTTTTGCCCTTTAAGCAATATAGTTGAACTGCACAAATGAAAAAGAGATTTTGCTCATTAAATTAAAGAGAAAAAATATGCATCTTTATTAGTGACATGTAAAATGGAAAGAGCCCAAACCAGACTTTCTAGAGTGATGTCTCAATCAGTGCATAAACACTTTATTTCTGGGAAGCATCCAACATTTTTTATATCTTTTTTTCCCACAAAAACCTGTAATTCATTACCAGTTCCAAAATCCTAGTGAAAATCATGCTCCCATATGTCGCTCAGGTAACATGAATATGATAAAATGTTTCCAGAAACAAACAGAAGGGAATGATTAGCATGGATAGAAAATATACTGATTATTTTTAGTATTAGGCATAAATGAGGGAAGATTAACTTAGCAGATTCCATTAGAATTTTTATTTAGCACGACCATGGTTCAATGGCAAGGCATCATCACCCAATGCAGATCAAGACAGTGCGGTGGCTAGCGTACTGGCTTCCCACCCTGAGGGCCTGGGTTGCCAAGCAACAAAACCAAGGCCGTACAAAATAAAAATTATAGTGGAATCTGCAAAATTAGTCTTCCCTCGTTTACACCTACCATGAAAGACTTCCCCAAGTAACACCTGAGTCAGTGTCTTATATTTTTAGTATGCTTCTTTAAATAACACATTCTGAACTACCAACCCTAATGCTGATCTGATTAACATTGTTTGCTTTTAGCCATTCTAGTATAGAATTTAAAAAATTCCTACCAATGTACAAGAAATATTCCCCACTGAAATAGTGCCATCACAAGAACTAAATAATGTTGCAATAAGCAAATCTGTTAGTGCCTCACAATCTGTAAGAGGTAAAAGACAGTGTGCCCTTATAAAAAATACCATACTATCCATAACCTGAATAGAAAAAAAATGGCAATACCAAGTGAAGCCAATCACGTGTTACCTTACACAATATTGTAAAAAAGTTAAGGAAGCATTCTCAGTCTTGTAAGCAGGAGAATTTTCATCATATTCCAGTCACTTTCATGTGACACTGGTTACTCAATGCACATATTACTGGGATATTTTTCCTGACTGTATATCACCACACACTTCACATAACTACAACCAAAGTCTTGAACCTTACTGACATTACACAGCTTGCTAGTCAACCCACCAGCCATAAAAGAACTGCATATTTTTGGTACATTTTCTATTGCATAAACTTTGAATAATACAATTATGTGCCATTTTTATACATCTGAGAGCCTTTTACTCTTTTCTCAACTTAATTCAAAGCTTAGAAGAAAAAATACCCACCTGACAGGAGAAGACTGTGCTACTTGAGGAACCAGTTGGTTTAGAGTAAGAAAGGTGCCCCGCAAGGCAGCAAGAGCATTCGTTTGAGGATCTGGAGGGTAGCAATATATGACATCACTGAATTCATCTTCTTCGCCGCTTGTATTTATCTCTTGCCCTCTCTCCCTTGTGGGGAAGGTCAGGTACAGAAGGCCAACTGGTAGAGTCATCATAATGGACCGGATATCATCTGCTCCAGATCCAATAAGAGTTCGCACCAGCTTGGACTGCTCCAAAGGCTTGAGGCAAAGATAATTTTTTACTTATGAACTGGCATTCCACTAGTTAAGGTAGGTTTTGGATGGAACCTGCTTATATAAAGGTCAATGATACATTTACTTGTCTCCCCAAACAAAAGACAACCTGACATCCATCACTACAATAAGACCCTCCTCAATTCTACATGCTTCTTTCCTCCCTTCATTCCATCCACATGCCTATCTTATTTCTGTCCCTTCCTCACTTGTCTAACATTCTCCCCTTTATCACAGTCTTCAACATCCCATTGTCAATCAGAATACTCTCCATCCATCTTTCTTGCCTCCTTTGGATTTCTCCTAAAACTCCCCTCTCCTGCCCTACCATGTCTAGAACTCCCTCATTTGTGTTCCTTTCTGTTCATTTCATCTTTTCCATCCTTTCTCACACCCACATTTCAAAAGCCTACCATTGACACCTATCATCTTATGTCAATGAACATATTCCCCTATCGTTCAAAACCATCCTGCATATCAGAGCTTAGACAAGCTGTTTGTAAAGGCAACATGCATTCAATAAAAAATTTACAATACCAAGTATAACAATGAAGAATAATAAAACTCAAAGAAAGCAATAAAATATTTCACACTATTAAAACATATACTTGGTAATATACTCATATGTAATGATGAAGTCATAGCTTATGGCACCAACACAGGAGGACCATCTTGGAAGGTTGACTACAAGTGCTTGAATGGGTGAAGGGAGCTAGTTTGGGAAAATCCATAGTTGGACAAGGATTCTTCAATGGCTAACATGAGAATGCAGCATGGTCTCAAGTGGGTTAGGGGAACTGACGATCAGGAATATACAGCAGGGGCAAGAAAGCTCGACAAGATGAGTGAATTTCCACATGGTCCAGCAAGGGTTCCTTGAGTTGGCATTTGTGCCCATCACTTCCTCTTAACTACCCCACATCCCCTTCTAATACTTCCATGCCAACTTTCTTCACTCTCTCGTGAATTGAATCGCCTTAAACTATGAATTCATCCATACACTTAATTTATTTCTTCTAAGTTTTATTTTAATCACCAAGATTATATTTTGATACATACATTAATGCCTGATACCTTTATCTGACTTAAATACTCATGTAGTCGTATTTTAAAAATTATTATATTATGATTAAGAGTTGATGACTGCTTATTGATACAGAAAAACAATTTAAGATCCAAGGTCTTAATATATTCTTCTCCTTGAATGGATTACAATGTGCCCAAGGTTTTGGAAGCCAGTTGTAATATTAAATATGCTTCCATTTACCTTTTATGGCATAAATCTTTCTTTTGATCAAGAATGATTCAAGATCATATGAATGGAAGGCCATAAGTACTACTATTGACTCCATTCAAAATATTAAAAATTGTCTCAAGTGTGTCAAGATGAAAATGCAAGCTTTCCTTGATAACTGGTAGGATAACAATTTTTTCTGAAAACCCCTGCATTGGCTTCTATACTGGTGAAGTAGAAAATATGAATATTTTGATTATATATGTACTAGAGTGATGAGACAATAAATTTGGCTTTAAAACAGCCAATTTCACAGAACGATTAAACTTTTTATATTTTCATAATAATTTATTTTGGCACCACCAGTTTCTACACACAGGTACAAATCATCAGGTACATCATCAACTGGTACAAAATTTCATCATATGGCCAGGAAATATATACCAAATACCATTTGGATAATGAAAAAAGTTTTGTAATATACGCAGCTTTTTTCGATATTCCCTTGTCCTTGGCAAAATTACAAGCACAACTGTAGCCCCCTATGGCTTTCCCCTCTCCTTTTGTAGCTTCACCCATCCCGCATCAATCACTCCATTATCTACTATACTCCCAGAGCAATAAAAATTGTTATATATATATATATATATATATATATATATATATATATATATATATATATATATATATATATATATATATATATATATATATATATATATATATTATGAACCCTCTCACTTATCTCTCTCCCCTTTTCTTCTACACAATCCACACCTCCTCCCAACCCCTCCTCTTCTACACTTCTCGTCTTCTCCCTTCCCCCATCCCATTTCATCCTCTGTAACCCACCTCCCCCTCTAAGAAATAGTAAACATATTTCCCACCCATGATGTGAATTTTTTTCCCTCATGATGTTGCCTATGCTTTGAAACTTGGAGTATCAAAATAAATTTATTGTGAAAATATGAATTTTCACTTTCAGTTACCATGATTTTTCATAAAGTTGAGCCTGAGACCATTGAATTTAATAGCCAATTACTTTTTTACTAAGATTAAGATATTGGGGTAATTTGCTGTCAAAGAGGTAAATCAATGAGTAATTAATGTGAAGTGATCATTAAACGAGAGCCAAATAACAGTTTTTATCATGAAAAGATCAACAATCATTGATTCCACAAAGCAACAAATTAATTAATGTCCTATTTACCTTTGACTTCATCCCACGAGGTAAATCTGCTGTAACATCACAACCAGCAACCCTTTGCAGAGTGAGCTTTAACTAGTAAAAAAAAAAAAGATTTTCAAAGTTAAATTATATTGACAATAATTGTATATTCTATGAAAATATAGACTTGATAAGATGGATCTAAATTCAATCTGAGAATCTTAGAAAATATATGTATACCAATGTCCCACAAGTCAACAAAAACCAAGAACTTTTTGCAGTAAGTAAACTGAGTCTGAAGTGGACATTTTTATCACTGAAATACCAAGAATAATCTCTTAAACAAACTCCTTGATGAAAATGTGCTTGTGCACATTCTTCAAAGAGAACGAGAGAGGAAGATAGAACAAGAAGGGAAGAGTGAAGCCATGCTGTGATAGTTTATTCTCCTTTGCCCCAGAGCACCCATTCGGAGGGTAACAGTATTGTGATGATGGTCCATCAGATGTAAGTTTATCGCTGGATCTTCAGGAATACTTTAATAAAGGGGGCAGCCCTGTACACGTATTTATTCAAAGAAAGCTAGCTTATTTTGTTGAGTATTATTATTCTTGGAAAGCATTTTTAAATGAAAAGCAGTGGTAAAGTTGTTTAGTACATACTTTAATGTACGTGCTTTTTTCTAAGCATATTTACAAAATTGAAATGTACCTGTATTTTACCCTTTTCTTTGTGTTTGACAACTTCTACACCTATATGATATGTATGGTCAGTGGACAACAAAAATATTATTATTAATAGGCTGCAGCAGACCATTGAGTCCCAAGGTAAAAATTTCATCATCATGCTAGATGGTGATAACCCTAATTGGGAGGAGTACAATGGTTCCAACATAGTGAATACAGCTAAAAGAGCTCTATCACACTCAGTGATAACAAATATGGGTCAAACACAAACTAGCATGAGAAAAATTTTAAAGTAGAGTAAGACGTTTGTAGAAAAAGTAGTTCCGATTAAATTCGGATATTTCTTAAAACATAGAGTGAGTTTTCAAACAGTAGGAATCCTTAACTTTGATACATCTTAATAAGGCTGGTGTATATGTATCGGAGCTAAGGTATGGAATATCTATCACAGCCGAGGATTATTTTGCTGTCTTCTACCTTTGGTGAATAAATTTTGTTATTTTTATTCACAAGCAATAAGATGTTTTTTGTGTTATGTTTTTACCTTTTTATTTTCTCTTCCTTAGCTTTTACTTAATCACATTTCATTTTCTTGATTCTAATAAAAATCTACATCTCATTTTAAATAAATTATAACTTAACCTTTCATTATTTTAAAAGAAGATTTATGTGAATTAATTTGTGACAACTTTTCATTAAAAAAGCATGGTAGTTACCAATTTTGCGAATGAAATTAGTGGCTCTACACATATCTAGCCTTTTATGCACCTATGGTTGCATACATACGCTCCTAATTAATAATTATTTTCCTCACCGTGCATGAAGAAATTATACTGGAAAGGAAGCGATCAATGGTTTTGAACGTAACCTCAGTTCCATCAATTTTTCGCAGCCAATCCCCTGAAATACAAATATAACCTTTAATATACATGGAATTTTATTTATTATACATTTATATTATTATAAATTATTTATTATTATATGCATATTTATAATATATTTAAAACCCAGTTGTAACTTTGTTACTATTCTTTTGGTGAATTGTATAATTTATTTTTAAGTTTAGCTTTTGGGACTCTCAGCAATGCTTAAAGCTAACAACTGCATCTACCAAGTTAAAGATGGAGATTTATCCTCTACTGACATATTTATTGATATCCAAAGGCTGGAAATGTGGATACAGAGCATTTTGATTAGCAATGGACTACTGAAGACTGTGATACAGGGGAGGATATTAGGCAGTGAGGTAAGGATAGGAAACGGACATGCCAGTTGGGCGGAATGATAGGAGATAGGATGTATGCAGAATTAAAGAAGTATTATTTTAGGGTAGGGTGTCTGTATATCTTGCTACAGGAGGCTAAGAAGTATATGTGTCTTCAGTCTTTGTCCATCCAAAACCAACCTAAAATGGTTAGCTAGCACTCGTGAATACAAAAATGTGTAGTGTTAGGGTCCATCCAAAACTTACTCTAAAAAGGTACATTAATAATAATCAAGTCCCCTAAAATCATGTATTGAAAACAAACACTCACTGAGGGATAACCAAAAACCATTTATGGTAAATTAAGGTTATTTCAGGTTTTGGTGCAATATTTTATAGAGATTGGTGACTAAGAACAGCATTATTAAAAATTAATTTACTAAAGTGTGAAGTGGATCATGCCTCAACAATATAACAAGAAGTTAGGGCCTGATGACAAAATGCTGAAGAAATGCTACGATAAAGATGAGGATAGATTGGTTATCAATGGGGAAACTTGATGAGGTTCTCTTAGGTTTCCAGCGGGGAATAGTGATCAGCAGCCAACATTTTGATGGCTTACCTTGCCATCGTTCTCAGGGCTTCAATGGCAGAGTTAGCCAGTGGAACATAGGCAGTTGATTACTTTACTCTGCTGGAAAGCCGAGAGAACTTGATCCATACCATTGGCCAAAAAGCACCAGATATTTCAATAAGGAAATAATCGAGTTCAATGTGCCCTTTATTACCAAGAACAGATGGATAAGGACAGAAGAAGTGCTAAAGATTATGGCCAACATAAAATGCTTTCAGATGAGTCTTGGATTGGGATTATTTCTTCTTGCAGAATGGGGATTTCCCAACCAAGAAAGGATACATGGAAAATGGTCAATCCTTATTTAATAAATAAAGGAGAGTTGTAAAGAAGTTTCAGAACAGCGATAATCACACTGAAAAGAGCTGATTTAAATCAATTGATAAGAGACATTTTAGAGGCAACAGTCTGGTTTTCTATAAATACCAATGGGCATAGAACAGGAATATCTTACGACACTAACGATGAATACTTTTAAAATCTTGAAAGAAACATTTTTGATATCCCTGCCAGCAACATGATAAATTATGATGAAATTAAGGTGACAGATGATCCAGGTATGTCTTCAAAAACAAAAGTTTTCTCCACAGCAAGACATGTCTGCATTATGAACTTTATTCGAAAAACATTGCAATGCCAAAATTTTCAAAAAAATACTATACACCTCATCCACTTCAGTCCGGCTGATGGTAAGCCAACAACATGAGTTTTGGGCTATGACTACAGGGAGAAAGACATTTTCTTAAATACTTAAAACATATATTTTTTAGAAAAAATTAAGCAAAGCTTATATTACATTAGAATGTGTTGCAAACTGGTATATTAGAGAAAATTAACTTCATAATCACCTATTTTTATGCTCCTGTTTTTTATAGCTTCCCCATCAGGTACAAAACCAGCAACCATGATGCGTTCATCCACAAACACTGGCAGCTCGCCTTCAGTCTCACCAGTTGTAGTAGATGATGAGGAAAACACACCTGGTACAATACCTAACAATGTCTCACACAAAGTAGCCCGTCTGCCCAAGTTCCTTCTTCCAGGATCCACAAGTAAACCAACTTCTCTTGCTTCCCCCTCTTGTGAGTCACGAAATGTAACCTTGTTTCCACCTCCACTACTCTGAGCAGATCCCCTATTTGGCCACACATTACTGTTATGGCTACTACCCCTAGTACTAGCATTTCTAGCTGAATTTTCAGACCTAGAATTGGAAGCAGAATGCCATCCTTCCCTGAACCAGCCTTTCAACTTCTTATTCGCTCTTCTCTTGTATGAAATAAGTCCAACCAGCCTCCCTGTCCACGAATAATAAAGGAATTGGTAGAGCAATTTTGAAACGCTTACGAGATAAATAGCCAACAAATATAAATATGAAAATAACAAATAAAGTATGAATGATGAAAACACACTAAGACAGTAAAAATCAGGGGTATTACATTGAAAAATTAACCGCAAGCAATTTGGATGCAATGAAATTACATGCTGTCAAGAATTTGATTTTAAATTGACAAATCACCTCTGATTTTGCAAACAGCTCTAAAGGCGGGACGTAATAATGGAGGGGACTTTAGTAGCCGTTCCTCTCCATATACACTTGCATTGAGTTGATCGTGCCTTTAAAGAGTTTGGCGCTCCTATTGTTGTTTCCGGACTTTCTTTACAAAACTTTACACAGCCCTTTCATTTCAAAGGACTTAATGATGTGTCACTAACGGGACCACTATAGTAGGAGTGGAAAATAATGAGGTACATTTGTCTCGTCAACCGAGATGATTTTCTGTCAACTTATTGCGATAAACCTTTGCTTGAGGAAAACATGTCAGAACGTTCTGTAAATACCTGCAGGCGTTTTAGTTTTTGAAGAGGAGTGGCCTTTTTTAGTGATGTCTTCTGAAACCTTTAAGTTAGGGACCAATGGTACATTAGATTCCACGTAAAAAACATCACCTCTTGAGTCCACAGCCGTTTCCCACTCAATGTCTGACCTAATGAAAAGTTGATGGTGATTATAGTTAGACATTACATTCAATTAAATAATTAATATTTAACTAGATTTTGCCAATAGTTACTTATGCTCATCGTAGTCTGAATCTGTGCAAGAATACGAACTGCAACTCGATCCAGAACTGGAGTCATCCCACCAGTCATGATTACGTCCAGAAGAGTCTTCTTCGTCAGTTGTTGAGCCACCATCTCCACGGCATGGCTTATTACGAGAACCCAAATTTCGAGGCAAAAGAGCCTCGCTCTCACACAAGTCATCCATGACTCTACATACGAGATCTCACAAATTACAACTCAAAACTTAAAATACAGAATGTTTACATTTTATTTCACTACTGAAATGCTGCTTTATTTTTAAATTACACAAAGGTTCCATATTCAGACGGCCTAATCAATAAAAGTATTTTAATACAAAAAAATTCACATTTTGGTCTACGTGAAAGAACAACAAAATACCAAACACAAAACAAACTCTTGAAAACGAACGCGGTAACGCCTTCTATTTATTTTCACGATTTTGCATTCTACAGAAAGTTGATGCTCTTCTGTTCATGACATACAAGAAAAGGTAAAATGGAAGAAGTTGTGGTTGCTATCCCGGAAAAAGTAAGTTACTGTTAAAGGTGTTAAACTCGTCATTTCTTGCTAGAATTCATGTGAAAGTAAAGAGCTTTTTTTTAGAAATGTACATCATATTTAATATTTCCTCATGTGAGTGATGACTTGTTCCTTCTGTAACCTCAAAGCCTGACAATTTGAAATATTGAATTTTCAGGAAGAAAATAGCCCCGAAAGTCGTCCAAACGTTGGTTCGACTACAACCTCGAATGAAGAACTAGATTTAGAAGATTTGTACACCAAGTACAAAGTAAGTATAACATAATAAATTTATATGGTCGTACGCGTAGTTATGTACTAGTCATGGTTTGTTTTCATTTTTAGAAATTGCAGCGTCAATTGGAATTCTTGGCTGTTCAGGAAGAGTATATCAAAGATGAACAGAGGAACTTGAAAAAAGAGTATTTGCATGCCCAGGAAGAAGTTAAGCGTATTCAGAGTGTGCCACTAGTAATTGGTCAGTTCTTGGAAGCAGTAGACCAGAATACAGGAATAGTTGGAAGTACAACAGGTGAGAAATATCTTTTGCTATGAATTGGTTGGTGCTCACGGACGCAGTTTAGAGAAATAATAATTGTTATAATAGCTGAATCGAACCCAAGTTCATGGCATTGAATGCAAATAGTCACGCTTGTGTAAGAATGCCGCAGTTATAATCATCACTAAACGATACATGTAATTGAAATAGAAAACACTGGAACTTTTTGTACTGGCGGTTTAATGGGTGAGAATACTTCGTAAGAATATGACTCCGATGCCTGATCCTTATAAATTTGGGATAGGGCAAATTTAACCAAATGATTGACGAGGTAGAGGGCCACTTCTTTGATTTTTATGCCGTTCGCTATTGTTCGCCAATTCAGTTTTTTGTACTGAATTAACAATAAAATGCCTTGTTTTTTATTTCCCAACACTTCTCATTGCTTCCTTCCAAGAAGAGTAGTTTTATTGCTAACATTGTAGCTGTTCAAGCTACTTGTGAGTGCTTTATGTTGTATGCCTCTAGTTCAGTCGTGCTCGATTATTTGACTCGTAAATAATCATCATTGAACATATATCATTGGCCATGCTTTACTACAGCAATTGTGGAAAAATATTGCCGAGTTGCCGACAGTGAAACAAAAGTATTTTTTTGAAAATATTAAATATAGCCTCTTAGTTTCATTGCTGTAATGGCATAACGATGTCCTTCATATTATTTTTTGTCAAAAATGTGATCTGGGTAATATTTATCCAAAGTTAATATTACCTGTACATATTAGGTGTTAAAAAAAATGTTTTTTGCCTCTGGTCACCCCTATATTTATTTGGGAATAAGAGATGACATGACAGTCTTCATTAAGTAAACGACAAGGTATCACATAAGCCCTGTATCTCTCTGCAAATAAATACTAACCCATGTTAAATATAACATGGGTTATCTATCACTGCATTTTTTAGTTGTTTTTCAGTTTAAAATAATCAAAACCTGTAAATACTTCATTTTTCATTATAAATTTACTCCTAATTGCAATGACCAAAGAATTCACAACAGCTCTCAGTTGAATATGAAAGAGAAACAAATTAACATATTATTCTAATGAATCTGCATGTTACATTGAAATGTACTTACTAGTGTTTTAAATTTTAGTGAATACTGTTCAGATAATTGGGTGAGAAGTAAAGTTGCAGATCAAAATAGTAACAGAAACATCTCATATGAAGAAAGAATTGACATTGAGGGCGTCAGTCATGTTACAGTAAACTCCTGATTATCCGTGAGCAGTTGATCCATTTTTCAAATTATCTATGCTATTCTTTTCCTAGTACTTGGCGATCCTTAGTCAATATTCAGCCTTCGCTGGTCATTTGTTTTTTCCTGGCTATTTAATTGGTTTAACTCAGTAGGCTCAGTAGAATCCTCAGCTTTAGACAAGCTGTTTAAATTTTGGAGTGCTAAACCACCACTTCTTCCTTGGAGTTATCAAGGTAAGGGATTGCCCCTACCCCACCTTGTGTGAATTTTACATGCGATTGGGCTTCGTACACAGTGAGCTCTACCCTCACCTATCAAATTAACCATCAGATTGATTACTGTAGTTTTACATGATACACTTAGATTTAGAAGATATGGTTCTATACTTAATGTGGAGAATATCAGATTTTCTTCATCTGATGCATGTTGGGATCATCCCCAATTAGACACAATCATGTGCCGCATATGGTAACACACAGAGCGTGCATTTCTGTGGAGAGTATTCACATTTTGTTACTTAGGTGTTATTTCACAGTTTTTTGGGAAAAATAATTCAAGATGAAAGATTTAATATCAATGAAAGTTATTCATAAAATTAAATCCCATCCAATGTAAGTTTATTTTTCTAAGACAAATAAATACTCCAAATGTGGATTAACTTTCTATTCATATTATAGTCAACCTTTATGTCCTGGACAAGGCACCCTTTATCCTTTGTGTCATTACTCCAATGAAGTTATTTTTTTCTTTAAAAATAAGATAATTGGTTCTGGGAATCAGTTCAATCTCTCCATTCACCCTCCATTTCTCAACATCCACTCATTCCACCTCACTGAAATCATTTTACTTTCTCTCCATCCTTTCCACTTGTAGCACATCCTAAACAAATTGTTCCATCATGTGCTACACTGGAGATGTCACATCCAATTTTGCAAGTGTATGTACAGGGTTTATATTGACAGAAGGGCTGAACACAAATCAGTGTTATTTCAATCCATATATTGCTAGTATGCTCTACGGCACTATACCTCTAATGTATCTGATGGGGTTAGCGTTTTGCCATGGTGATTCAATTAAATTGCATATGCAGGTACTATTCTGCCTACCATATTTTTCTCTTAAATGGTACTATTACTTAGTGAGGTACTGGTGTTGTACCTTGCCAAATATCCCATCTCATGGCAATATTTTAATAATTAACCATTAGAAGATAATTTAACATTATTTTTTGTTTTTATGTAATTAGTTGTAGTAAACTTAGTTTTTTTTACCCTTGGAATTACTTTTTTATATCCCTGTATGCTCTTTTTAATTACAAGCTATTGTATTCAAATTTGTGGTAGCATTGTTTCTAATATTCTGTATAACCTTTTGAAAATGTTTTTAAAATGTAATGGAAATGTAAATCATCTTCCATTGATAAAAATGTGTCGATTATATGTTGCAAAGTTTCACCCTTCAAGATGATTTCCAATGTTATGTTTTTCAGGCTCCAATTACTATGTCAGGATTTTGTCAACAATTGATCGTGAACTTCTTAAAACCTCTGCAAGTGTTGCTCTTCACAAGCACAGTAATGCATTGGTGGATGTTCTTCCTCCAGAAGCTGACTCCTCAATTTCAATGCTGCAAGCAGGCAAGTTTTCTTACTGGACTTAAACATTATTTTATTTGTATACACTCTCAGGTGAGGTTATTCAGTCAGATAAAACATAAGCCCAAAACTGATCTTTGAATTCGACTTTTGGCATGATTTTTGTTTTCTCATGGAATAGAATTTCTTATGCCTGTGGTTCCATATGTTTTCAAACATTAGAATACAATTAACCCAACAGCTACTGTTAATTTTATAAATTGCTTACCTGTCCATAAGTTGCTCGACTTTCGCATTAGTATGTAATTCAGTGGCACATTATTCTTTGTTTTTGTATTTCATGAAATTTGTCTTATTTTATACAGATGAGAAGCCTGATGTGCAATACTCAGACATAGGAGGGATGGATATGCAAAAGCAAGAAATCAGGGAGGCAGTGGAGTTGCCACTAACTCATTTTGAGCTATATAAGCAAATTGGTATAGATCCCCCCCGTGGTGTGCTCATGTATGGTCCACCAGGCTGTGGGAAAACTATGTTGGCCAAAGCTGTGGCTCATCACACTACAGGTTGGTACAGTTCCACTCATATCCTTTTGTATGTGTTGTGTTGATTGTGTATTTAAGCCAACCGTTTAGAGAAAATTAAGGAAGGTGCATATAAGGGCTGTATTAAAGTGTGGGGAAGTGTACAGACTTCTCATTTTCGAACCTTCGTCTACATCCTGGAGACGGTTAATACTGATTTTATATTTTAATCCCTTGAGTAGCTTCAGGCATGATGTGGTGGAAGTCGAACATAATGAATAACAGATCGAAGCACTTTTCCACTTGATATTCACTGCCACTATCAAGTGGAAAAGTGCTTCAATCAGTTATTCATTTTAATCCCTTGTTAGATGTCGGGGGGTCGCGGTAGTCCAGGGGGTGGTACGTTGGACTGCTGACCAGAGGGCCCCAGGGTCGATTCCCGGGCAAGGCACTCTGGGCACCTGCAGCTCCACCCAAGCTAAAGTGATTTTTCGGGTACCAGGTCTTCCTGGGAAACCATAACCGGCACAGGGAAAGAAACTGGCCCTACCCTGATGTGTGAATTTTCACACGCCGTATAGGGCTTAGTACTGGGTGAACTCTGCCGTCACCTACCAAACCGACCTCTGGGTTGATTACTGTGTTTATGGTTTTATGGTTAGATGTCATGTGGAAGTTAAACTAATGTCCATTGGATATAACATTGCTTCATATTTGTCTCTTATCTACAGGTTAAATTACTGCAGTAAGGGAGGCTTATGGCAATCATATGGTCAGAATCTTAAATAAAAATATTTAGAAAATTTATTTGTTCAAACATTGCAGTGATGCCTGCCTATCCCCATGGCCTTTTTTTGCTTTCAATTCCCTTGATACCCTTTCTATCTCACAATCAACTATGCCTGGTCCTAAACTATCCGAATTTATATTTTATTCTATTTCTATGTTCAAACTTGCTAAAAGTCTAAATATCTAAATGTATGTCCCATGTGTATTCATTCCGTCTCACTCAAATCTTACCGGCTTCAATTAATAATTTTCCTGCCATACCTTAAATAGCGTGAGCAAATATATACTACTCTTGTATATAGTTCACTTCTTTCTTTGCCTTTGAGGCCTGAAGTGTAAGTTTATGGCTAATATTTATTTTGTCGTCTGTTTTTAAAAATGGTGTTTGTGTGTGTATACATTTATTGACACACCCATACATATATAGTTCCTGGAAGATGAAGTTTTAATTATTAAATGGGCTGACTATTAAATTTATTCTTCATTAAAAATTGTATGTTGTTCTTTCTAAATAGCATAGTAATAAGTTAAAATCTTTTAGTTTAAGAATATAAGACTAATTGAAAATTGGCAATGCAAGACAGTTGAATTATCAGTTTTATTTTATTTGTATCGGAGTAAGATCATTTGAAACTAAATTTTATTTCAACCGAATAATTGAAAAAACCCTAAAGGACCAAATAGAAAAATAATTCCTATTATTTTTGTTAAGATTTGTAACTTACCTCAGCTTCTTGTTCCAGGGCCTAAGGATGAAATTCAACTATTCACTTACTAAACAAAAACAATTAAAGATTCTCTATGTGATTTTCTTGCATTTTCCCTTAGTATGTTTCCCAAACATCCAGACCCTACTAACTTACTTTCTCTCCACGGAAAATGATAGATTCATTGCAAATCATTAAAATATTTTCACCAAAAACATTTTGAGCGACTTACACTTTCTTAACAATATTAATTTCTAATTTTCCCTGTACCTCTGAGCACAGTAACTAGCAATGATATTTCTCTTTATATATCTGGCATGACAACAATCCTTTTCATAAATTTATTGCATCCTCAATGTGTTTTCTAAAGGTCAAGATATAGCTATGTTATAAGGGCAGTCCAGTGAAAACTGAACACCCAGCAAAACACTACGTCCATGTGTAAGGTGGCAACACTGTTATTACATATCACTACTGACATTGCTGTGGTAGGAGAATTACGTGGTAACAACTCACAGGTGCACGCAGTTGTTGGGTTGGGTCCTTGTTGGTGTGCGGACTAGTCTAGTTTGTTCATCCGTTAGGTTTTCATTTGACTGCCCCTTATATTTTCTCACTAAAGAAATGGTAAATTAACTCCAAGCCTATGATATCCTTGGGGACCAGATAGTTCAGCATAGTCTCTTTTGTGTAGATTATTATTTTTAACTGCTACAATAATTCTTGGTACAGTATTCCAGCATATTATCATGAATAGCATCACTAAAAAGGAAATTAAATTCGCTAAAAAAATTGTTGAGAATATGTATTTTGAGTCTGTGATATTTCAAAACTTATTGCTAAAAGTAGCTATCTGTTAGGTGTACAAGTATGAAATGCAGATTTCAGGTAACCAATGGTGTGAAAATACAGTTTGTGGTATTAAGATTTGGTACTTATGCCATTTTTTTTAACCATCAACGAGTTTCAGATGCACACAATTAATAAATTGAAGAAGTGTTTGCATAGTGTTGTGTTGCTATGTCCAATATGTTGAAATTAATACCAAAGAAAGAGCATTTGCGGATAGCATTAATTTTTTGTTTTCATTTAAAGAAAACTGCTGCAAAATCATACTGATTACTTTGAGAAGATTATGGTGAACATGCTTTATCACAAGATGAGTGTAAACGATGTTTTCAACATTTCAAAAGTAGTGATTTCAATGTTGCAGACAAGGAGCAGGGAAAATTGCCAAAAAGGTACAATGAGGTGGAATTGCCAGCATTGTTGGATGAAGATGATTCATGAACACAAAAGCAACTCGCAGAGCAATTAAGTTGTGGTCAACAAGTTGTTTCCAATCACCTACAAGAGATGGGAAAGATTTAGAAGACCAGCAGATGGGTACCACATGAGTTGAACGATAGGCAGATGGAGTGGCACAAAAACAAATTTTTGCTCGTACGATTCAAAAGGAAGTCCTTTTTGCATTGTATCGTTACTAGGGATGAAAAGTGGATTTATTTTGAAAATCCCAAGTTCAAAAAATCATGGGTAAACCCAGCCGCACCATCCTTATCAACTGCAAGACCAAATCTCTTTTACAGAAAGATGATGCTCTGTTTAGTGGGACCAGAAGCATGTGATCTATTATGAGCTATTGAAACCAGGTGAAACAGTTAATACTGAATGCTACCAACAACAATTGTTGGATTTGAGCCGCTTGCTGCTTGAAAAAAACCAGAATACCAAAAGAGGCAACACACGGTAATTTTTCTTTATGGCAATTCTCCATCACATATGGCAAAACTGGTTCACTACACGTTGGATGCACTCAGCTAGGAAGTTCTACCCCAAGCATCTTTTTTACTAGACTTTGCTTCTTCCGATTACAACTTGTTTGCATCGATGGGTCGCACAGATCTTGAGAAGCGCTTTAGTTCGTATGAAGATGTGAAAAAAATGGCTTCATGAATGGTTGGTAGCAAAATAGAAAGATTTATACAGGCTTAGTACGCACAAATAAGCCAAAAATTGGGAAAATGTCTAACTAGCAATGGAGCATACTTTGAGTTAAGCTCTTTTTATCATTCTTCTGAAAAAAAAATTTTGGAAAAAATCTGCATTTCATACTTCTACACCTGGTATTAGAAATCATGATTTCAAGGTGCCATCTAAAAATAGTGAATGGTAGATTAAAAAGAGCCCACACTTTATAGCAGTCACCAAAGTGTATGCATACAAACAGCATAATGATAGTGGCAAAATTTTCATCATGAAATGTTTGCATTAACATCGCTCTATAACTAATGCTTTATGAGAGAATGGTCTTCAGAGAAAATATAGTGTAAATAATATTCCCTATCACTTCCAGTGTTATCGCACCTTCAACCTAAAATACTCTGTATGCCCACACATTCATACTAAAAGTTGCAATGTTAGGAAGAGTAAATATTCAGTAAAGTATTGTTTCATGTGTAAGCATCTTAATTGGTCTATTGAAACTTCATTACTCAATGTCTTCTTGTTACAGCGGCATTCATCAGAGTTGTAGGATCTGAATTTGTGCAAAAATATCTTGGTGAAGGCCCAAGAATGGTCCGTGATGTATTCCGATTGGCAAAAGAGAATGCTCCTGCAATTATATTTATTGATGAAATTGATGCTATTGCTACAAAAAGATTTGATGCTCAGACTGGTGCTGACAGGGAAGTTCAGCGGATCCTTTTGGAGTTGTTAAATCAGATGGATGGCTTTGATCAAACCACTAATGTCAAGGTTAGTGTTTAATGTGGTCAATAATATTTTGGCATCATGTAATTGATATAATTTCATATAAATGTGGCACCTATAATTATTGGAAAAATTATGTTTTGGTAATTTTGCTACATCACGCACTCATTTTGAGTACGATCATTAAAGTATTTTTGTGTTTTTGTGGTATTTAGGTTATTATGGCTACAAACCGTGCTGATACTTTGGACCCAGCTCTCCTTCGACCTGGTCGACTTGATAGGAAGATTGAATTCCCACTTCCTGACAGAAGACAGAAACGTCTCATTTTCTCTACCATTACCACGAAAATGAATTTGAGTGATGAAGTGGACCTTGAAGACTATGTGGCACGTCCAGACCGCATTTCAGGGGCTGATATCAATGCCATCTGTCAAGAGGTAAAAAGTGATCATCTTTCTTTTCGGTGTACAACCATAAACCTCCTGAATGATTTTGGGCTGCTTATTTTTAGTTTTGTTTTGAAAACTTGGAATATCCCATTGAATTTAATGGTCTTGGGCTCAACTTTGAGAAAATTCATGATCACTGAATGAGTAAACCTTGTATATTTTTACAATAAATTTATTTGTGTCATGTTAGTGTTCCAATTAATGTATTGTGAAAATGTGCATTGGTTACTCATTCAGTGAAATCTTCCACTGTTGTAAATGATTTCCTCTGATCACAAAAGTATTGCAATGCCTATATGTAATATTGCCTAGTCTTTGAAATGCAGGAATTTGGTGAGAATGATTAAATGCTCTTGATAGTGTAACAAATAACCAGGATTTGTGTACACTTTCTAGAAAATTGTTCATGAGCTCAATTGCATACATTACTAGTGACTTTGCATGCCTGCAGTTCAATTTCTAAGTGGGGACTGCAGGTGGGCTTAACTGTTAATTTCCCAGGCAGTTATTTTGAATAAAACTCCAATGAAGTTAGTCAATTCCTATCTAAAATTGGGTCAAGTGACATAGAAAGAACATTTTGAAAGATGGTGCGGTCTAAAATCTGTGCATCTTTTATCTAAATATTTCATAATCTGCTAATTGTTGGCAAAATGAAGAGGAGGCATATACTAGCTCCATTCCCTAGCATTGATTTTATTAGTTTTTCCCAATTAACTCAATGAAACACCTTTTCAAAATCTACAAAGCAGACAAATACATCCTCATTGTGTTCTATGTTACTCTCTGTTAGTGACCTCGTTACTGAAATGGTATGCATGCCTCTCCCCTTCCTGAACCAAAACTGACCATCCCATAATACCATTTATCCTGAGAACCACTTTAGCAAAACCAAACTTACTGTTCCAACGAAATCTTCCAGCCAAGTTGCCCCTCATGAATGCTATGAATTAGTCCAAAAAAGTCTTCTGCCCATGTTTCCTCCCTTCCTAAACCTTTATGTAGTTCTGCAGGAATGAGGTGTACCCCAATACCTGGTATGATTTCAATTCCCTTAATGCAATTCTATTGCCATGAAATATGCCTGGATCTAAGCTATCCTCATATAAGGCCAATTTTCTAGGTCTAAGATTGCTTGCCAAATGTTTTTGCTGTATAGCTCCTCAGTATAGTCTTTCCATTTCTCTTGGATCTTCTTTGGTTCAATTGATGATTTTCCTGACATCTTTGATCGTTTTCACAAATTTCTCCTGTTTCTTCCCGGCAGTGCTTTTGTCTTCCTGCCTAGTGCCCCAATTTCCTTGCTCCGAGTCTTCCGCCACATATCTTTTGCTTTCTTTGTTATGCTCCTCAGTTTATTATCCAGTTCTTTTTACTTCCTTTTATCTTATTATTATGTTACATTCTTCCATTCCATTTTCACATCTATCTCTTTAATCATCTCACCTGTAATCAATGGTTTGGTTGTCCTTTTATAATCTTTTCCTGTAGTTTCGTTTGTGGCCTTCAATATCCCTTTTTTGATATATTCTTATTTTTCTTCGATCAATGGATAAATTTTGGAAATAAATGAATTTTTCTTCTGCTAGGTGTATGCCTATCAAAATCATTGGAGGGTCAAATGAAATTTTTGGGCTTCTCAACATAGTTGTAATGCTTCATTATGAAAGTATTGCCCCATTGATCTGATAAATTTCAAAGGTCCTTTGGTCAGCAAGCCAGTTTAATGATTTTATCCATGGTTTATACAATGACCCCACTAAAATCAAGATCTAGTGTCAATTCAATATATTTCAGAGAAGTTTTATTTTTTGAAATCTAACTTTTTCTAAGGTTTCAATGGGTAACATGTCTGTGGTCTTATGTAAATCTACCATGATCAGATAATACCCATGTCCTCATGCACCTCTGGGGTGTAAGAAGAATTGGCTTAAAGGTCTCATTTTGGAAATAGAAGTACAAGTTGATGCCCAGACATGAGAGTTTGGAAAATGAAGGATGACGTCATAAAAATGAGATATTATCAAATTAATTTAATCTAAATGTCATTCCAGTGACTTTTGGATGTCAAATTTGCAACTTTGGTTTGTGAAGCCAAAATCGTTTGATAATACAGTGGTGAGTTTATCACACTCGACTAGAGAGACACCTGAAAATAGTAAATTTAATGCAAATACTTTTCAATATTTATATTTTTCATGAAATATGATGAATTCTAGCAATGTAAATTAGAAATTTTTATCCCGACGGGATTCACTGGAAAACTTTTAATCTTGACAGGGAAACTATTTTCACCTACTGTTCACTGCAATTAGCCCACTCGCTGGTTTAATTTTGCTCTTAAATTAATTCGCGATGTGATGCGGTAGGTGTCCACTTTGTTCTTGAAGATGCCCTCAATGTCAGATTCATAGTATCAAGGTTTATTAGCATTCTCTTTACTAGAGGAGTTTTTTATGTTACAATACCAGGTTCCAGATAGTTCCTAAATGTTGGATCACTAAATCCCAGAACTCTCTAATAATAATTATCTAGCATGCTAGGGGACTCTCTCATCTCCTAGTGTAGGCAATTTTCGTAAACATGTTTTATTGTCTGCCTGTGAACTTAAGCAGTTGTAGTCCCACAGGGTTGAATTAGCGAGTGTTTTCTGGGTGAAATTTTTGGCAATGGTTTATAAGTTTTGGTATCCATAAAACACAAATTATTGTTCATACCAGTTACATAATATTTTCCTTATGCTGATAAAATAAACTGCACAATGATAGAAATTAAAATTTTGTTAGTTTATCATTATTCAAATTTACATGTGCAGATAGAATATATCAGGTGGCACTCAAGTCCGAAGTATTCACAAAAGATAATAAATAAAATCAGTCAGTGAAAAAAGTACATTTAAATGAAACTTCCAAACACAAATCTCTAGCACAAAGCAAGAAAATCCCCATCTCATTAACATCAATCAATCAGCAAGAAAAAAATAAAAAATTAAGCTATTACATATAATTTTACACAATACATCAATCAAATAATTACATAAATTGATTACATCTTTTCTTATAAGTATTCACTCTGTTAGGAAAGGGCTCCAATAGTTTTGCAGGTAAGGTGTTCCAATCAACAATTGTTTTATTTAGAAAAGAAAATTTTTTTATTCGTTCTTTGTGCCTGGCATTTTACCTTGAATTTGTGATCATTTCTCCCTATAAAATTTGGATATCCTGCCTCTTTCCCTAGATCTGCCCAAGCGCTCTCCCCCTTTCCCCCTTCAGAGCGTGGAACATTCCACAAAATCGGCTTATTTTTCTTCTACTTTGTAAAGATTCTCAGCCCAGCATTTTTAACATTTCAGACACACTCTTCATCCTCCTATGCTTCCCCATTACATATCGGGCAGCCTTTCTTTGTACCTCTTCCAGTTTTTTGATATGTCCTCCTTCGTGTGGGTCCCATACAAGTGATGAGTATTCTAAAATTGGTCTTACCAGGGTCTTATGTGCCTTTTCCATCCTCCCCTCTCTTACAGTCTTCAGTATTCTATCACCAATCAAAATGCTCTGCATCCACCTTCCATTTTGAATCATTTATTAGAACAACGGTGGTTAAATGGGACTTGAATGTCTTTCCTGTTAATTATAACCGTACCAATATGAAAGGTTTGGGCAAACAAAATATTATTTTGACCTAACTGGCAGATAAAAATCTTAGCTAACTGCATTGAGCAGTTTTGAAAGCAAGAAATGGATGAATACGTTAGAGGGAAGGACGATTGGGAAATATACGAATATGATCCTTCCTTCCACTGAAGAAGGTGATTGTAACAACAAAAGTTATAATTAATCCATATGAGTGAGTGTGAGTTTGCTTTTTTGTACTAAATGTTTTTGTTATACTTCCATATGTATTTGGTGGCCTTCTGTGGAAAGTAAGGTTTTGGATAGGCACAAACTGCACACATACCTGCATTTTTAGCCTTGCATAACTGTGCAAAGCATGACACCTCACACTACAATCAACTGTTCTTTAATTTCATATGCATTTTATCGCCCTTCATTCCATCCGACATTCCACCTCTCGCCTGCCACACACAGGTTGCGGGTTCGATTCCTGCCTAAGTGGGCTTCCATCTACCTAGGGCAATGATGTTTGTGATTGTCTGCAATTTATGTGTAATTTTTAGGGGTCAGGTGCAAGAAGGGACTATATAATCCCAATCTCACAGAATAAAGACATTAAATATTTAAATATCCATATACTTTTCCTACCCTTACATAAATTGCAAAGCATCCTCCCCTCTCTCACAGTCTTCAGCATTCCATCACTTATCAAAATGCTCTGCCTTTTGACTGGTGATTCACTTTTCTTTTTCCATTCTCGCATTTGTAAAGTTTCGAAATTTACTCCCATCATCGTCTACTACCAATTTTCTGAACAATACACAACCATGCTCCATATCAAAGTTTTCACTAGTCTCATATAAAACTCCTAACTAAATGCCTCTTTCATTAATCTCCTCCTTATGAAGATTCCATGCTTAATACGTTTCTTTTTTTTTTATATGCCTCCTACTTTAGCAATCTTGGTCATAGATACTACCAAGTCATGTAAAATGTTCAGTGTGTCGTCGGGTTGTCATAATGTTTTAAATTGGCAGACGTAATCAAGGTGGCTTTAATAGTATGTGATGACAATGCAAGTATTGTGCAACCCTTTACAATTCATAGATGTTTGTTAACAAAAGATAACACATCTATATGTAGAAGATTATTAAATTACATCTTTACAACAAGATTCTCATCAGTTGTCTTACCCGTCTTGTAAATATTAATGTAAACAAAAGGCAAACAATGAAGAAAATAACTGAAGAATGTAGAGATATTGCTGCTGGAGAAGTGAAAGTTAAGTACCTGTGAGAATACTAACACAGGCAAAAACTTTAATTTATTTTTCAAAAAGCTGTTTTTAATGGTGTGGAATTCTTATGGCTCTTATTGTAATTCTAGGCAAAAGTATTTCTATTGGGTAAGAATTGCACACTATATATCAAAATTAATGCATTGTCAATACAAAAGCATTTAAAGCTTCAAGCTTTTAAAAGCTTCCTAATTAAAAGCTTTTAAAGCTTTAAAATTTCAAAAGCTTCCTAATTATAAAACTATGTAATTTAAAATTAACTTCAGCTTTGGTTGTAGTCATTTGTTATTGATTCGAGTATCCTGTGGTAGTTTTTAAAGTAATTTGATCTACTTTCTCTTTTTTCAACGGCCTGGGTTACTTCTAGGTCATTAGGCATTTTTTCAGCCAGGAAGCATTCTATATTGCTTTAACGCTGTGTAAGATATGATAAAATATGTCCTGAAAATAGTTGATGGATGATTTGGGACTATTTTCCCCAATGTCTGCAAGCTTATACAGTAGTAATAGTCATAATAAATTCATAGGTTTAATTATATCCTGCAATCATTGGTTTAAAATGAGGCACCATTCTTACATGAAATTTTATTGCTGCATTTGTTCAATGCTCAAGGTAGATCGTGAGTAATTTTAAAGAATCTATTCTTTTTCTATAAACTTCAAGAAATAGCAATGTCAATTCATTCATGCATTCATTACATGATGGGTTTTTGAGTGTGAAACAAAAGTATTAAGGTCACAATGCTGTTGCTATTAATATAAGCACGGTATATTTGTATACCATCTTTCTGAGGAAGAAAATTTATTAGGAAGTTAGAAAAAATTTACTGTTGAAAAATTGCATAGTTTTTGGGAATTACAACTTGTGACTGATGCTGGAGTCATTTTAATTCAAAGTTTTAATTACTTCCATTCCTTTCCAATTATGGAAGGTTCAAAATGGTTCATCTGGTACATCAGAAGAAGTCCCTGACAATACTTTTGCATGTAAAACAACAGGAAAAATACCATAAAGGATTGTTTACTTGAAAAATCAAACAGGAAAACCTAAACATTTATATTTAAGATGGTGGTGCAAGTGTGGTGTATATGTTGTTGTGTAAGGAAGAGGCATAATCAGAAAACATAATACATGATATTTTAATGTCAGCATTGAGGCATAGAAAAAATTTTGGACAAGCTGGAAAATCCACCAACCTACCTCGTACAAGATAAATAAAATGCCAACTTGAATGCCACTTAATAATCATAAGAAATGAGTTTGTGAGTGCAGCTGTCTTTATGTGAGATTGTTTTGGATTATTTTTTCTGAATTAAGGTTTATATTCTGTTAAAAGTGACTACAATTATGAGAAATGAGCGTGTTATGCTGGATGTCATTCCTCTCTGACTGATAAGTAAGACAACTTCAGAGTAAAAATTGCCACCACCTCATACGTGGGCAGGTATTAAGCCCTGGTTTTATAATGTCTGGTTAAATCCAATGTTTAGATAATGTGAACGTTAACTCTAAAATTACAGGCATCAAATTTTATGAAAAAATAAGATTACTCTTTAGAGAATTTGATGAACACTATCTATCAGTAATTCAGCAGTTAAACGGTTGGTTTTTAATTTAACCGGCAGCCGTAGAACTGAGTTTTGGCCTTAACAGGAGGCTAAAATTAACCTTTATTAACCTTTTAGTGCCATGGTCACCGTGAGCTATATTGATGAATTTTCCCAAAAATGTCTGTATTGCTCTAGGTAACTCATTTCCTGATGGTTATAAATGTAAATATAAATTGAATAATACTAATGTTATGATTTTTTGTTTGCCATTAATTAAGATTTATTAAATTTCTGCAGTTCATTACAAATAATCTTTTTACTGATATTTTTCATTAATTCTTCGTGTCTACTTAAGATAGTCTGGCAATTTTTGCACAGAATTAAGCAATTGCACATGGCATTCATTGGGTTAACAAGATATCAAAACCTGGCCTAGGTGTTTTGCATGTATGAACATTTTTTGGGATTTCCCTATGTCACAGAATGTCATGTTCAGGCACTCTGTGACCCAGGGTCAGAGTGCAGTTTTGTAAATCCAAGTACGCTTAGGCTTACACATAAATGAAAATTTGTGGAAAATGTTGCCGTTCATCTAGAAATGCCTGGTTAGATGATATATATGCCTATACAGTTAAGGATGTTGTAGTATGTGGATTTTCATTGTGACCTGGCACATAATAATAGAATAAAAAAATATGAAGTGTAAGACCTTAATTTGGTGAGTTGCTGTATTGTAAGTTGATTTTAAAACTCTATGTTCGTGATAAATTTTGAGTAACGTAGGTTATTTTCATTTTCAGGCTGGGATGCATGCTGTCAGGGAGAACCGCTACATAGTTCTTGCAAAAGACTTTGAAAAGGGTTATAAGAATAACATAAAGAAGGATGAATCTGAACATGAATTTTATAAGTAAGGGATATGAAAGATTAAAATTTTGTTTATTTTGATTCTGTTTGAACACCCCATGTAATACATACAGAATTGCTAATTAAATTGGTGAACTTGTAATAAGTATCTAATTTTTCCAGATCTTGTATGCTCATCTGGCATATTTACAGATGAACCATTTTCCATGTGATAAAAGTTATCATGTTCATGGTAAGAACATTCAGGACTTCTGTCAAAAACCACATCTAAAACATACTACGTTAAGCTGCTTGATTTAAGCCAAGCTTTTTTCCTTCTATGAACCGAATAAGTTTTCAATGGCTCCAATATGAATTTTATATCTTTAAACAAATCATTCAAAAATGTTTCTAAGTTTAATATTAGATTCATTTAATAATTAATATTCTCCATAAAATCCCTGTTTAAAGCAGTATTAAAATATTACAAAAACTCATATTTTCCAAGTATCTATTTGAATTTGTTGCGGCTATACTTTATCTCGGTTCTATTGCATTTTTAATAAAGGTAGATAATGATAGCATTGCCCTGGGATCGTGAAATCATTTCTGTGAAATTTTTAAAAAGATATTGTCAAATCAGCTTTTTATGAAAAAATAACTAATGATTTCAGGGTGCTATCTGGAAATTAGTGAATATTAGACCAGGAAAACCACATTTATGTAGCCATTCTTATCTCCTGAATTGCACAAAAGTGTATTAGTTTTTCTCAAAGGATTTTTGTTAAAATTGCAAGATGTTGTCAAAATGATCATCACCTGCATCTATGTTATTCATCATGATATTTTCTTATCCCATTTCTTCCCTTCCTCATATTGCAAATTTTATCTTTTCATCAACCTTAAGTGTATTGAGACCATCATTAAAAAGTTTGTCTTTTTCTACTTTGTTATCCTATTTTGCTAAATTCAAATTTTTGATTGTTCTAATTTCTTTAATCCCCTTGAATTTGATTTTTAAAAGTTCGTCTGTTAATTCTTTGACTCTTAATGAATTTTGACAATTCTAGGCTTTGATCCTGAATGTTTTGATTTCTTGGATAGCAGTGATAAGAGCTGTTTCATTTATTTGGAATATTTTGTCATTAATTTTTTTTTCTTTTTATTTTTTGCTGCCAAAGTTATCATAAATGCTTTTGCAGTGTAAAGATGTAGGAATTGCTTGTTAGATATTAAAACCGTAGACACATTAATCAACCCGAAGGTCGGTTTGGTAAGCGATGATAGAGTTCACCCAGTATTAAGCCCAACGGCGTGTGAAATTCACACATTAGGGTAGGGGGGCCAGTTCCTTTCCCTGTGCCGGTTATGGTTTCCCAGGAAGATCTGGTACCCAAAAAATCACATGGCTTGGGTGAAGCTGTTGGTGCCCAGAGAGGCTTGCCCAGGAATTGAACCCAGTCCAGTCTGGTCACTTGAACTCCGGTCAATAGTCTAATGCTCTACCCCTGGACTACTACGACCCACTGATAGATGTTGTTAGTTTTTTATTCTATTTTCAATCCTGGATGCCCAGCATTTAAACTACCTTTTAATGGAACCTTCTTGGCTTTCTTGTCGTAAATGTATATAAGCGTGTTGTTAAATGTCTGTAGTTAGTGAGTAAAAGTTGATTTAGTCAAATTTATACTAAGAAAATGAAATTACTTGTTAGCCCAAATCAGTCCCTGCAATTTCTCCACGTCCCTGTACCCTATAATCAAATCATACCCTGTAATTTCATAACTTTCATGCATGTCACTTCAAGAAGCCAACCCAGTTAAAAGGGCTTTCATTGAATAACCTCATCTTATTCACAAAGTAGTGCAAAAATCATTGTTCATTCTTAATTCAAGAAGGTTTACATTACATGCTGTTATTGTCAAAAATGTTCAAAATAGCATTGAATCACAATCCTTTAACTAGACATATTACTTGGATTTTTTGGCTTATGATGTTGGGGTGGTATCCACAAAAAGGGTGATGAGAAATAATTTTTCTTTTGTCTAGTATTTATTTTTAAGCGTGGAAGTTCACCCTGGTTTTTACCAAATTAAACATCATAAATCAGTACAATGGCTCTTCATACTCTGAAATGATCGAGGTAATTATATTTTCTGAACGAAGGCTGCATAATCAATGGTAATCAACACATTCACCATTATAATATTCACAAATTATTCCCTTTGGTAACTTGAATCAGTAATGGGGATTTTAAAAGGGTACTATTTGTAATTTGATGATGGCATTTCTTGAGCGGCTGTTGTGTGAAACTTTTACTGACAAAAAATGTCACTCAAATGTAATTTACTCCTCTTTTGTTGGGCATATTTTCACCATCATCCTTTTATTTGTAATTAACGCATTGATGCATCCCATACCTTGACTCTAAGAGCTAGATTCACGTATGTGGTCAATTTTCAATTGTGCGCTAGTCTATGTCAATGTAATGTGAAATGTGGTTCAAGTATGTGCAATCATCCATATAGAGGAGGAGTAAAACGTTTACTTCTCGATGCCCTGTGAAAGAGAGTACCAAGAGCAATAGGTGTATTGCCGGCTGTCATTCGGTCTTACCTTCCTCAATCACCCTTCTCAGCCGAAAATTACCTCGCCATTCATGTATCTTCCATATCATAATGAATCAGTTCATTTTTGTATCTGTTACGAATCCGAATCGATACTACAATGGTACGTACTGGCACTGAACCGGCCGGCTCTCTGGCGGTCGTTTCTCCACGGGCAACGAACATCTCGCCTCCCGTTCCTATAAGCCCCTTACCGCCCCGCTACCCCACCCCCCCAAATCCTTCCCCTCTCAGCCCACTCACCCCATACTCTCGCACCCTCAAATGCGATCGACAATGACGTCAATTCACCTACGTATTGGCGCGGCGCTCCACGGAGCTAACTGGCGGTCTCGCATCATCTTTCGAATAACACGGGTATTACGTGAGGGCAAATGCTTTTAAGTATGCCTATCTGGGGCTTCGTAGCTCTTTAAGGGAAACCCAACTTTCACACTTTATGACGCGTACGTGTATTACATCACGTTACTTGAGCGTTTGCTCCTCGAGGTAAACATACAGGCTCAAAATGCCTCTGATGCAACATCTGTATTTGTTGCAAGACCCTTACCTGAACAGTATCCCTGGCTCGGGTTATTCAGTAGTTCGACCTGTATCCGAGGGATAATTCAAGTTTTCAGAGGCGTCGACGTATTTTGGAAAATGGTGGCTCAATGTTTCGACTTTACTGGGATCCTTAAAAATGTGCATACGGATATTTTGAGGAATCCTGAAAAGCGAAAATGTAAGGGTCGTTCTATCTTTACCGGATATGTGTAGGACTATTTCACTTAACCTCGTAGTCCCATCACTAATGCTGAGCCTTGGAGATTCTAATTTCCTGCTGCAACTAATTATTGGTGAATTTATTTAGTTTCATTGACAAAAAAATATCTAGTCTATGTGTTTCAGAGATGAAATACGAAATTCGGCTGAAATTCATAAAAATATTCTTTTGTTGGACGAGACCATTCGGTACGGGTCCGAACGAATGTCTTAATTGAATCATATTTCAATTGAAACAGTCACGTCCCTTAGTTTTTTTTTCAACTTGATAAAACTTCAACGTAAGCAGCAGCCTTGGTGAGTGGAGTTCTAGAAATATTTTAAGCTAATAGGGAGAAATTATTTCTTCTTCACTTAACCAACAGAATACAACCTAATAGGTAATCCAAGTCTCGACCAAGCTAGTACGGCTTCACCTAATAATGTAATTGCCGTCGTCTCCTCGTGTTGTGGCCGGCGTGTGTGTCATTTCGTACTGGAAACGTTGGATGCTAGTTCTAAGAGCGCGGATATGTATGAGCCATCGAATAATAAGAAAAGAACTTAAGTCTCTACAGCTTTTCGCGCGAATTTCTCTGCAAGTGTTATTGGAATGAATCTCGAACATGAACTGGCATTATTATTGAGCGATAAGCAATGCAGCGAGCAGCCTATCGTGGGATAGTCTGTAAATAAGGATCGAATCGTGCGGAATAGGAAATGCTTTTGCAAATTAATTGACTGCTCTTTCATAAAGTACCTTTCCATAACGTTTGCAAATTATTTGGTTTGTACGTAACATTTTTTTCGGAATCGACGCATTCCTTCAGATGAGAAAACCGTAATCCTTGAAATTCTCGTATTTTAGTGCGCATAATATTCGCAAAATATTTAATAGCTTGCAATGTTGCATAGCACCTCTTTCTATCACATGTCGTAAGTAAGACACCCTGTGGACATGATAAAGTAGCATCAAGAGCACTTATCCTGTACTGTAGACGACGAAGTCATTTTTTTCTGTGAAAAAAATTCATTTATCGAAAAAATTTGTTACAAAACGTATTTTCCCGATTTGAAACTGCTTAGAAATGTCGGCGTCCTGTGCTGCTGTAGAAACAAGTTACGTATCATGTCCATAGGACCGCTGTCATGCCGCGATATTGAAGTGATTGTTTAAACCAGGAGAGGAATATCGACTCATTATTCTTTTAAAATATTCTCAGTATTCGCTCTTTTTGCCTTTTGTGAAGTGTGGCACTATCTTATTCATCTCAATTCTATTTTTCAGATCATTTTTTACTCCACATGTATCACAGAAAAGTGCTCAGTTTCTCAGGTATTTAATTGTTAAACAAGAAATTTGTTTTACAAGTAGTTTTTTCGGCTCCAATCGATCCAAAACTGAGTGTAATGACAGTCTCAGAAATCTGGTGTGGCAGCAGGTTTACTAGCCAAGGCTCGAATTCCGTCGCAGCGGCAGCTTGGAGTGAAGGATACTTCTTATAATTACTATACCTAAGGCTTTTTCCAAGTCGAAAAAATATACGAGAAACTAGTCACAATTACTGACGTGAATACAACATAGTGATTTCGAAAATCATTCACAGAATATTTTTCATTTACTGTTCTAATCCTTCTTCGACTTATCATCTTAAGTCATCGTGTCTTCTGAAGATGGAATATAAAAATTTGGAGGCTATTTCATTTTTATAAAATTTTGTCCTTAGGTATGCACATATGCGCCATTTAAAGTGATTTATTAAGAAAACGATATTTTATCCCCACGAAGAAGCAAGGCCCAATTAT
Organism: Hetaerina americana; assembly: GCF_022747635.1. Taxonomy (NCBI): domain Eukaryota; kingdom Metazoa; phylum Arthropoda; class Insecta; order Odonata; family Calopterygidae; genus Hetaerina; species Hetaerina americana. The sequence continues at coordinate 43,011,853 of NW_027286763.1, forward strand.
GAAGTAATTTCTTTTTATTGACATTTCCGTTGGTCTCCTGTAAAAACCAAATCATTTCTTAGTTAGCTCGAGTCGGGGAACCTCTTGGTCATTAATTCCTTGTGGTAGATTTAAACGCATGCCCTTGGTGGATTAATTCAGAACCACTCGCTATTGACGGGATCGAAGGCTACACACAAGATTGTTTATCGTCATCGCTTTAATCGCTGAGCTAGTTCCTCTTTATGGCTTGTTTGCACAGGCACTTGATAGAATCAACTAATGATAAAGGTAACAAAAAAACCGATTCACGTTCCAATGTTAGAACGTCCTCAATTACCGCGACCTACATGACAAAAGTCTTAATTAAGTGCGTCATCTGATAACTGGTCGGACCGTTCTTAATTCATCTAATATCCGGCCTCGGTCTGCAGACGTCTTGCTTCTGTCAACTCCCGCCTTGGCAATAAAGGATTTGGTTAAAATGTACCTACACTTGTGATCTTATCGATGGAAATTAAGCGTTTCTTAAAACATAAACTTGACAATAGTATTCACTGATTAACTGTCGCTTCTTCCTTCTGAATAACAATAGTATTTTTCTCTACAGTTGCCGATTTGAAACCCTTCTGTGACTCCCATACTTCTTTACATGTACGCATATACGTTTTTGTGTATGTAAACACAGTAATCAACCCGAAGGTCGGTTTAGTAGGTGATGGTAGAGTTCACCCAGTACTAAGCCCGACGGCGTGTGAAATTCACACATCAGGGTAGGGGGGCCAGTTCCTTTCCCTGTTTTGTGTATGTATATATATAAAATATATGTATATATGTATGTATGTGTATATATATGTGCGTATGTGTATATGTATATATATGTGTGTGTGTGGTATGTATATATAAAACCCAACACAGTAATCAATCCGAAGGTCGGTTTGGTAGGTGATGGTAGAGTTCGCCCAGTACTAAGCCCGACGGCGTGTGAAATTCACACATCAGGGTAGGGGGGCCAGTTCCTTTCCCTGTTTTGTGTATGTATATGTATATATATAAAATATATGTATATATATATGTATGTATGTGTATATATATGTGCGTATGTGTATATATATATGTGCGTATGTGTATATGTATATATATATGTGTGTGTGTGTGTGTGGTATGTATATATAAAACCCAACACAGTAATCAATCCGAAGGTCGGTTTGGTAGGTGATGGTAGAGTTCGCCCAGTACTAAGCCCGACGGCGTGTGAAATTCACACATCAGGGTAGGGGGGGCAGTTCCTTTCCCTGTGCCGGTTATGGTTTCCCCGGAAGACCTGGTACCTGAAAAATCGTATAGCTTGGTTGGAGCTGCAGGTGCCCAGAGACTTGCCCGGGAATCGAACCCAAGACCCTCCGGTCAGTAGTCAAACGCCATCATCGTCCAAACCATATATATATATATATATACTATATATATATATATATATATATATATATATATATACACACACACACACGATATATATATAACACTTTTTGAAAGTCTCACCTACGTGAATAATAATGAATAACACTTAGCACAAGTGGACACAGACAAAAACACAGAAACACACATAAAAAAGACTCACTATTTTTCGAATTTTCGGTGGTCGTGACCACCTTTATCAAGGAAGAGAGGGACAGAACTCTGAGTTCTTCCCTCTCTTCCTTGATAAAGGTGGTCACGACCACCGAAAATTCGAAAAATAGTGAGTCTTTTTTATGTGTGTTTCTGTGTTTTTGTCTGTGTCCACTTTTGCTAAGTGTTTATCTATATATATATATATATATATATATATATATATATATATATATATATATATATATATATATAATATATATACTATATATATATATACTATATATATATATATATAGTTTTAATCTTCGGAATACTTTTATCCCAATACCTAAAATGAACCGACTTCAATAGACGTGATATGGAAGATTTCGAGTAGTAATTGAAAAATTATTATTATTATTTATTCGAAAAACATTTTCCTGTAATTTGTTTAGCGGAGAACTATTGCTTGGTGTTGTCTATAATTATATTATAGACAACACCAAGCATTATATATATTATATAAAGGCAATCTAAAATAAATTACATATCCAGGTGTGATGTGGTGGAACATTCCCATGGTATCAGAAACGAAGACTGTTACAAATTGCCAACTAATAAAGATTTATTTCCAACTAGTTTCGATGCACTTCATCATTTTCAAGAAACTAGTCGGGAATAAATCTTTATTAGTTTGAAAATTGTAGTACTTTTCGTCTTTGTTATCATTGGCGATCTCTTCTCTCAGGTATTGTTTTCTTTTCACCTTTTGGTGAAGTTCACAAATGCATCAAAGTAACTTCTAAGTTAGAGAGCATTAATAATAACTTCAGCAAAAAATTAATCATATCTTTTCGCAACCACTTCGCAATTTTATTTCAATTCTACGGTGGACTAAAGGGTCCCGGGGCGAAAGAAGTTGTACCGGGAAGGAAGAGAAAGTCAAAGTTATTTGGTTATTCAGCGTAGAAATCTCTCAATAGGCATTTGAAAAAGGACTTATTGACCGTCTTATTTCTCTTAAGTGTTTAAATTGGCTGAGATAGGTCACATTTCCATGATTCAGCGGTACTGTGAGGGCAGTATTATAATGTAGGAACTTTTTCTGGGAAGAGATTTGTGTTCGATACAATTAGTTATGAAAAGATCTTAGATTCCCTCGCGGGAAAATTTACAGCATCGTGAGACTCCCACCCGGATGTCCGTTGTGATCAATATGAGACTTGTAAAAACTCATCCACCGCCTGAGCCTGCCTTTTTTAAGACAGGACTCGCGAAATGGGACGCTGCGAGAGATGAAATTACGAAAATCTCCGTTACGCGCGAAATACTTAAATTTAGCCCGGCCTATCGGTAAACTGATGCGGATGTCTTTGGTTCCAATACGCTGCAGTGCTGACGCAAACTCTCCGTCATTGCGTCCTCAGTTAAAATTAATCCAAGTCAGAAGGTTTAATTTTACGCACAGGTAGTTCGTGTTCTTTTATTCAGTCGGCAACATAGGCCTATATTCCTCGGAGGGTGGTTACCTTAGCCGTCAAAAATGCTAACCCAAACCGTGAAAGACTAGAAATAGATAGCGTGGGTAGAGAAGAGAGAGAGCTAGCTAGCTTTCCCCCTCTCAGTGGAAAAAAATCTTTTTAAGGGCCATCGGTGTTGAGCGCTATCTCCCGTGGGACATGCTGTGGGAACTTCGCGAGGAATTTCGGAATGAAAGCCGACTCTGGAAAATGGCGCGCTCTCTCGTGCGCAGATAATATGGGCTGAGTCTTTCCGTGTTGCGTCAAGCGAGACGAAAATATCGTGTGGTGAAGGATGCGGGGCGGGGGAGATTGGCGAAGGTTGGCGGTGGTGGATGGACGAAGGGTGTGGACGGAGAGGAGGCGGGGGTGGGAGGAAAGGGGCATGGGAGTGTGCGGAGATACAGAAGATGGGGACTGATTGATCGACGGGTCATTCTCATTGGACGGGTCCCCAAGAACCGGCGACTCATAATCTATCTTTGTCCATTCGTCGAACCCCCTCGAAGTACATCACGCCCTGCCGCGGGGGAAACTGGATAGAGAGTCGACGATGCCACCCTTACACGACCCCGCGAAATTATTGGCATGGGCGCTCTTGGCAGGGGGGAGCGGTCGAGGAATCCACCGCGGCCTAGCCCAAGGGCTTCCCGCCACGCTTCATTCGGTTATCCTGTGGAAAATAACGAAGTGGCGCCTTTTCACAGGTGGCCTCCCCGTCCCCCGCCGCGTTTGCAGTCAGATGTGGGTGGCGGACATTACCCTCTGCGCCCCACGCTAACGAGTGAATGCGCCAAAATTTTAAAGGGGCATTTTTAGACCTAAACCTTAATTTAGGTCTCTGAGTCATGCAGGATTTATAAGGACATGGAAAATTTAAATGACAGGATCTACTAAAATTAAAAGCATCCGCACGTGGAGAAAGGAAGGGGGAAAAATGTATTAATATGAGGTTATAGTTTACCCTATGTCGTCACCCACACATCACTCTGCCGAATGATTTCATGAGATGCCACTACGTCATCTCAGAGAATAATTTAAATAAGCAACACTTAATATGTTACCAAGTCATCGGGTAATATCAACTGACAGCAGCCATATCGTGGGCCGTCTCCTCGAACCGACAAGCCAGAATTGAATTACGTATTAGGATGGTTATAAGAAAAAAATATATTTCAATATCTCCGTTGTTGACCATACAAATTTGATTCCTTTGCTTTTGAGTTTTCAGAAATTCGATCGGAACAATACGCCTTAGTTTTCCGCTAACGTTTCTATTTATTTGTCAATCTGTTTCGGTGCTGAAAACAACAAAATAACGTGCCAAATATGAAATATCATCAATTCAACTTAACTCAGCGCACGTATGCAATAATCACAGTTATACCAAATTTATGTTTAAATTGAATGATATATATATATATATATATATATACATATATTACTATATATATATAATTATTATTATTATTATTAGGTAATCTACCGGTTAAGGTAGGTTTTTGGATGGACATAATTACTAATTAAATATTTTGTGACTACTAACAAAACACAACCCTAAATTCTACTCTACACCAGGTCCCTCTTCATCTCTGAGTACTTTCTTCCGCCCTTCATCCCGTCCAACATCCCTATCCTGTTCCTTCCCTTTCCTCTTTTGCCCAACATTCTACCCTCTATCACAGTCTTCAACATCCCACTGCCGGTCAATACCCCCTTCATCCACTTTTCCTGCCTCCACAGGATTTCTCCCAACAAACCCCTCTCTTCTCCCACCATACCAAGTACTTCCTCATTTGTTTTCTTCTCTGTCCATTTCACCTTCTCCATTCTTCTCCACACCCACATTTCAAAAGCCTCCAGTCTACGTCTATCCTCCTGCTTCAATGACCACGTTTCCGCACCGTACATAGCTACGCTCCATATCAAAGTTTTTACGAGTCTTTTCTTAACATCCTTACTCAAAGTCCCCGTCATCAACTCCCTCCTCCTTGTGAAAGCCTCTTTGCCTAGCGCAATTCTTCTCCTTACGTCCCTACTACTTTGACCGTGTTGGTCCAAAACACTACCGAGATACGTAAACTGCTCTACCTGCTCTAGTTTTTGCCCTCCTATTTTAATGTTAAGCTTGGCCTTTTTCTTTCTAGAAAATCGCATAACCTTTGTTTTCTTAATTTTGATTCTCATCCCATACCTGTCGCACTGAATTTCCAATTCACTCAGCAATGCTTGCAGCCCCTTGGCTGACTGACAAACTAAAGCTTGGTCATCAGCAAACCTAACTGATTTTACGAATTCCCCGCCCACTTTCATTCCTACCTCTAGTTCTTCCCATGCCTCTTTGATCATTTCCTCTGCATACAGGTTGAACAGCAACGGTGATAATGGGCAACCCTGCCTTACACCCCTTCCTAACACTGCCCATCCTGACTCCCCGTTTCTCACCCGCACCTGAGCAGTCTGAGACATGTACAGGTTGCGGATTAGCCTCCTTTCCCTCCAATCTATTCCTATTTTCTGCAGAATACTCATTAGTTTTTCCCAATTCACCCTATCAAACGCTTTTTCGAAATCTACGAAACAGGCAAATACCTCCTGGTTGTGTTCTATATTCCTCTCGATTAATAATCTCATTACTGCAATGGCATCACGCGTACCTCTCCCCTTCCTAAACCCAAACTGATCATCCCCTAAGTAATCATTTGCCCTACTCTCTATCCTTTTGTTTATGATCCTGAGAACAACTTTAGCTGCGTGGGATATCAAACTAATTGTCCTATAGTCCTCACATGACGTGGCCTTTACCTTTTTCGGAATCGGAACTAAAACTGCTCTCACAAAGTCTTCCGGCCAGATTCCCTCCTCATAAATACTACGGATCAGCCCATATAGCCTCTTCCTCCCACATTTTCCTAAGCATTTTAAAAGTTCCACGGGAATGTTATCTACCCCCACGGCCTTATTTAGTTTCATCTCCCTTAGTGTCCTTTCTATCTCATTGTCTAGTATGCCTGGACCTAAGCTGTCTTCCTCTACGTCATTTTCTTTTTCAATGTCTAACTGTGTTGGTCTGAGTTCTTTACTATACAGTTCTTCTATATACTCCTTCCATCTCTCTTGGATCTTTCCTGCGTCAACTATTACCTTACCCGCCTTATCTCTAACTATTAGCATAGCTCTTCCTTTCTTACTTCCCGATAACGATTTAACTTTGCTGTACAGCGCACCGATTTCACCCTTCCTCTGGAGACTTTCCATATCCTCGCACTGCGTCTTCCACCATGCGTCTTTTGCCTTATTTGTTGCCCGCCTCAATTTATTGTTCAATTCTTTGTACTTCATTTTGCCTAATTCTGTATTTATTTGTATATATATATATATATATATATATATATATATATATATATATATATACACATATATATATACATGCATATATATATATATACATATATATATATATATATATATATATATATATATATATATACATACACACACACACATATGTATATGTGTGTGTGCGTGTGTGTGTGTGTATACATACATCTAAGCAAAATAGTTTTATTACAAATAGATTCATAATTTTGGTTGTAAAAATATATTATACAAAAGTCTGATGTGGTTGCAATTTTGCTTGTGTAGTTTTTGCTTGTTTTACACATTTATTGCACATATTCAGTGTGAATGATAGTAAATATCCATGTTTGTGGAGAGCATATAAGAAGGGGTTTGATTGCTGTTTTGTTCTGTTTCTTTGTCTGAGTCTGATTTCTCCAAGTTTGAGGTAGTACGAGCGAAGTTTGCCAAAAATCTGGTTATTCTGAGTTTAGTTGATGTTGATGATAATTCGTTTTCGTTACGTTCCTCTGCGCGCTTTGATCCCCGGGGAAGATTCACAAATAAATCGAAAGGTTAGCAAACATTTTAGTCTTATTCTTTTCGACCAAAATCCTCAAAACTGAAAATCCGCGGAATAGCCTTTAATTTCTTGACGAAAATACACTGTGAATATCTATAGCTCCATTTAACCCGGAAAATGTGTGGCATGCAATAAATTTCATAATTCTAACCGGAACTCAATAGATATCCAACATGCCAATTGAATTCGTGTATTGGCTCCAAATTATTAAAATGCTCAAAAGGTTTTTGCAACTGAAAGAGAGATTTATATGTCATAATATAATTTAACAATGAAAAGTGACTGCTCTGTTGGGGTACCAATTACTCTTACTTTCCCGAATATTCGAATAAAACGTGAGATAAATTTAAACTGAATACCATAAAGACAAACATTTTGTTTGAAATAATGAAGTTCTTGACCTATAAAAACCAAAAATTCGTGCTTGAAAACTATTTAAGCTTCATAAATTCATTGATAACATATGTCGACAATATTTTTACTTCTTACATTCCTGCATAATCGCACGTTTATTTTGAATTAAAATGATTGTACGATGAGGGTACATATATTTGGACGATTAAATGTTGATTTATTATGGTTGGAGATTAAAAAGGGAACACCATATAATTTCTTGGATGCCGCTATAAAATATTCATTATAAAGTTATTGAATTATAAGTTTCAATTCATCAACTGTGCATTACGTTGGTTGGTAACAGTATATTAGCTTGTTGTTTGTAAATATTAACCTAGAATATAAATTTAGAGCCACTTTTCTGCGAGAATGTCAGTCGGGTTATGGTAAGAATGAATAAAAGTATGTGCAAACGTTGACTGAAAGTGATTCTTCATAAAATCTTTCGAATCATGACCGCCTGATGTATTTTATACGCTACGCATTACGAGTGACTAATATGTACTCGAGCCACGGAATAGTAAATAAAAGTAAGGTTAAGTATATCGAATTTAGGAGCAATATTATTAACAGATTTAAATAATATTAGTGAAGATCTCAATGAATGGGTATTTCGGTTGCTAAATAATATCCGCATATTGTTTAACTGTGTGTGAGAGTCGACGCAAACTGCACAGTGATTTTGTTATCCTGATGGGTATGCAAGTTTCTCATCACATTTTTGTTGTGTCAGTGATCACACCACCTGGTGGATGGATATCTTATTATTTTGCAGCTGTTACTTTCAAAAGTGTTCTCCCCCCCCCCCTCCCCCAACACGTATACTTTCGTCTGATTCAATCGAACAGATTTACTATATTATAAATAATTAGTGGTATGACGAGGCAATATAGATATTTTTTTAAATCTACGGTTCTAATAATGCGTGTAAGTTAAGTTCCAAGGATCAAATGTTACACAAGGCAATTGACCAGAAGGTGAAATTTTTACATGCAGAATGGATCTTACATTATGAACGAGATGCTCTCCAGACTATTATATAATCAGCAGGGCCTTAACCACTAATGAGAATATTAAAGGGTCTCTTTTCTTTATTTACTGGTGAAGGCTTCTCTTTTACTGCCTTATGCAGAACTGGCATTCAGAATTCTTTCCTGCATCACTATTTGACGTTAAGTGGAAACTGTTATAAACTTTCAATCTTCTGAGTGCATATAGCAGGAAGCTCAGTCTCTGCGGCCCTCTGTGCCTCTTTCCTCTTTTACCCTCTTCCCATAGCTCTCCCTCTGGATTAGAGCCTTTCGCCGAATGAAGTGACTCGGAAAAACTCGTCTCAAACGCTTCCTTTGCCCTCCTTCCACTTCCCTTCCACCCTCCTCCTCCCACTTGTGGAGGGACCGCTTTAATCACATCGTAGCGTCGCTGTGATCTCGTTATTCCGCAACGGGCGTGCTGTTGAACTCGCGAATGCGAGCGACACGACTGGGAAGGGAAATAACACGGAAGCAGCGTCCCTCGGCACGCACTCGTTCTCGAATCACGGTTGGAGGGGATGTGGGGAAAAAAATGAAGGGGAGGGGAGGTTGCTGGCGTAAAAGTGGGGTTTAGTGGGGCGGCGGGGAGGGTAGCGACACGAAAAAAAGCGAGGAGCGTGACTCGGACGGGAGACCACCCGCCATGTATGTAATGTGTGGCGGCGACGAAAAAATAAAGAAGAAACAAAATACGAGGAGTGGTTTGAGGGAGTCTCTGGATCCCATTTACAACTCAGCCGCGCGTGCTCTCGCGTCTGCTGTGCTCGAGCAAGGCGCATGAAATTACGTGACACCCCCCCCTCCCCCGGCCATTTTGGAGGGCGAAGGGTTGCCGCGGGTGGACGTATTACAGTGGGCTGGAAAGGAATCCGACGGAGAAGGGTAGAAAAAATAAATGACGAAGGAAGGATGCAGTGGGCGTGCTTCCCCCCCCCCCCACGTGATCGCCTGCTGATTCTTCTCCAGGTCGCATCGACGGCAAAATTGTTGCAAATGAAAGGATGCAGTGCGCTGCGGCTTTCAATCCAGCGGTGTTTTCCTGAATCCACTCCATTTCACGGTGATCACTTGCCGATTATGGAAGATCTATCAATAACGTGAAATTATCGATCCACTTCGTCTTGCCCTCATATCTTTTGGAAATGGATTAATCCTTTTATTTAATATTTTAAATCATCATCCCATAGCGTCCGCCTGTTTCCGCGCCTTGCTAAGTGCTTTCAGGAGAGGTTTGTGGACGTAAAAGGTCTGTCGCAAAAGTAGTAGGACTAAGTCCATTAAAAAAAATGTATTGACAGAATTAATACATTCACTCTAAAGTCTTGGAAGTAGCATCCTTGTGCGTCCACACAGCGCTGCCAACTAGTTTTCCATGCCTCGTATACCTTTCGGAATGCTACTAAGCTCCCTCATCTCGGCCTCTCGTAACGCTTCCACCGAGCCTAGGTGACGCCCTTTCAGCACGGATTTGAGGCGGGGGAAGAGGATGAAGTCCGATGGGGCATTGTATAAAAAATTTGGATCCTTACTTATATGGTCGAGAAGCTCTTGGCACATCCGCGTGGGAGTTTCCTTTTGTTCGTTCGGGAGCACTCGCGGCACCAACTTCGCACACACCTTTCTCATTCCCATGTTTTCGGTCACAAGTCGATGCACATCATCTTTAGGAATGCTATGTTCATCAGAAACCATACGAACAATTAATCTGCGATCCCTGTCCAACAAATCCTACACTTTTGCAAGATTTTCGTCACTTTTTGAGGTCGAAAGGGTCCTGAAAGTTCAACGTCTTCAAAATTTTCTCTACACCCTCGAAACAACTTGTGCCTCTCGATCTACCCATGGCGTTATCAACATAAGCTGTCTTGAGCATGCCATGAGTCTCCTCCCGGCTTTGCCCAGCTTCACGCGAAATATGATGGCGTAGCGCTGTTCCAATAGCCAGATCATGACGGAGCGTAACGAGGTCACGTTATTCCTGTAGAGGTTTCGCAAACGAAAGATTCGCATTCCGTAAAGGCTGGGAGCCAACTGCTACCGGGCCCCAGCTTTTCACGAGACTCCTCTCCTTCGAACCCAGCCAGAGAAACCGCCGCCCGTCCGTCCGTCTATCCGGGGAAAAATAAGTTCTACTACTTTTGGGACAGACCTTGTATCCTCGTCAGTGCGGGCCATTTCATTTAAAATTGTTACTTTTATGCATTTTCTACGTAATTTTTCGGCCAATTTATTAATTATTAAAGCGGCCTTGTTATATATAGATTTGATGATGATGGATAATGAAAAAATTCTTGTTGGCACGTGAAATGAATAAACTCTTATTTTGCTCTTTGGGTCCTTTTGTTTAGAGTCCTGAACCCTGCTACGATGTCCCTCCCATTCGCATCCACGTAAGGATGGCATGTCATGTTTGCTTTCGTCAAAGGTTAATTTATTCACCTTTGATGCTAGAGAACATTCAGTACCCATGATCTCCTTCGATAAAGACCTTCATTTTTCTCTTCTTTTCCACCCTGCTTTTCAGTATTCGTACGCCTAACTACCTCAAATCAATCTTCGTTCCCCGTGTGTCTTCCATCTCCTGGATTGACAGTGGACACTTCCATATTATCAACTCTAATTTTCCGTGTATGAAACGACATTGTTGAACACTCACATTTTATTTCGGTAATTACATCTTGACTAGTTTGGAGGTCTTTTAATTCCTTTTTGGTTTTTATTACTTCTCGTACAGTATGCATTCGGATCTAAAAACAATTCCTCCTAAAATCTTTCAATTTAGTCTTGATCATTCACTACTCATATCGTTCTCAAGTTTCTTGCCACTAAACGAATGTTAGTCGCGTTATTTTCTCTTTGCTTTTGATTATGTTTAGATCCAAATTATGTTTATATGCGGCTACGATGTATAACTTATATCCAGCAGTGAGAATTATGAATCTTTTCCTGTTCCTTTTCATGTCTCCATCTCTTCAAAGTCATGTTTGAATAAGTATGTCTAAACTAGAATCCTAAATATTTGAAATCGTTGTACTTCATAAATATGCATGTGGCTTATTATTGGTGTGAGTTCTTTGCCTCTCTTTCTCTTTTCAGTTAGATATATTTCATGATATCAATATTTATATTTAATTTTCTCTGGGCAGTTGTTGTATGCAGCGCAATAAAGCCTTGTTCTAATAGTAAATGATAATGGATCATTTCATGACACTATTACGGAACAGTCGAGCGGTGCAATTTCTTTACACAGGTGGACGGAAATTTATCCAACCGTAGGTCCTAAGTGACTATGGCATATGGTGGTGCGTTTATGTACTGGAAATACGAGTTAAAAGAAAAAAATATTTAAGGTGATAAGGTGCCGGGCTCAGGTTTATGCAAATTTTCATTGTCGCTTCTTGACTCATTCGTCCCATGAAAATTACGAAGCCTGTGAAATTAAAAGTGATAATAAGACTTAAAATTTTCATGATTTGTAGTGAGAATTTAATTTAGTTAATATGTTAGCTTTATGTGTAATGTATATGTGGTTGAAGTTCCATTGATAGTGCATAGTATTGGTTAGCGCCACCCATTGCAATTCGAAATATGTTTAGTCCGCCTACGCCTGCGTTTGGTGATGAGCAACGCTGTCCACCAAGTTCTTTCTTTTTAAATTGGGAAACAGAAAAAAAGCAAGTGGGGCTAAGTCATGACAGTTGAGAGGATAATAAACACACTAATTTACTTTGATTTTTGCGGTTTTGCGGATCCCACCGTATTTTACGAGCACGTGATATGTGCAATTTTTCTCTTGCCAATGTGTGGATGGTACCCAATGAAACTTCGATTATTTTATAATTGTGTTCTTAACGTCATTCTCTCCCAATGGCAGCAGCGGTGTACATTTTTACTTCGATCAGAGCGGTGACTGGAGCTGCGGGTTCGCCTTCCTTTGAAATTGATTGTCTCCCGTTTTTAAAGATTTTCAACCATCTTCTAGCGGTACTACTATATGGAAGAAAAGACTCATCATAAGCAGAGTCACGTGTCCATCTTTGCCTAACTAACTGACTAAGGCTAACTGAGATTATTTCAATTCGCAACAGCCGTTGCTCACACAATACTGGAGTAAATTGAATGAAACTTGTATCAAATATGCATAGTAAATTTTCTAATTATGTAATATAAAATCAAATATTTGCACAATATATTATGAGGGTAAAAAATGATGAGCATTCATCATTGAAAAGTCCTCTGGAAAGAAATAAGTAGTCAACAATTTCATTTTAACATTCATGAGGGTTTTAACTCATAAAGGATCTCTGCCTTCCTTATACGACATGCTCCCAATTTTTTGCAATATTTGATGAAATGAGCGGTAAATAAATGATGAGGATCTATGCTTTGTCTTTCGGGTACAATAAAAAGGGTATTCCATTGTCCGAAAAGTCGTCGTCTTACACCTCTCCCTTTCCTCTTCTTTGTTTTCATTACATTTTCATAACTCCTTTCACAGGCCGTAGTCGGTAAATATCCATTCTTTTTAGGGCGGAAATGTCGTCGTCCTTTGATAGTACTTCATTCAAATGTGTTCAGTGTCTTTCACGTACATTTCTCCCAGAGTCGCACCCAATCAGCTGTGGGGACGGGACGTGAAGGAGATAAGGGAGAGAGATACTCTCGTCTATTCCTGCTATTTCATTTTGAAGCGGGGCATGGAATTATTACCGGCAAAATTTCTGAGAAGCGATAACACCAATTTTCGGAATATTATGATAACTCCATTATCTATTATCATTCTTCAGGCGTATGAGAATTTAATGTTCAGGACTTCCTCCTCCCATAAATGCTAAAGAAATGAGAGCATAAAAGGTTTAAAAAAGTATGATATTCCAGGATAACCGGTACACCATAACGTGATATATTTCGACCATTATTACGAAAACAAATCACACGGAGCGTAGACGTTATTTTTATTTTTAATTCATTTCAATTAAAAAGTAAAATTTTCACACAGCATTTCATTTCTGTAGACCGCGGACACAGCTAATTCCATAAATGTGTCACATTTGAGGCAGGATTTATAATGGCGCGTATCGGGAGTATTCTCGTGAATAAACAAGAATATCCAAGCGTGGAGTCGCGGTCAGCAAAGTTAAAATATTACGTTGATTATTACTTAGTACTAAATTTAAAAATGTCTAACTTCCTCAATCCTATAGGTATTGTTATTGAATGTAAATAAAAATGCGCTTTAGTTCAAGAAATGCGAGATAAGACACGTACTGACATAATATTTTTATTTTATCCTTAAAGAATGCCGATTCTCTCAGCTTATATATTATCCCTAATTTTTCCTTCTCTGAAAAAGGCTTTCTAGAATTAACTGGATTGAATTACTGCCGGAAATATTTCTGAGAAGCGGTTACACAAATTTTCAGAATATTATGATAACTCAATTGTTTGTTGTCATTCTGAAGGGATATGAGAATTTAATGGGCAGGACCTGCGTAGAAACTCTTGGAACTTTGAGCTGTTTCCAAGAATAAAGTAAGGCTTGAATGGCAACAGTGGTGAAATGAGGTGCAAAACCTTATTAGGTGAAGCATTATTATGCAGGTGGAAGATAAAATCCTTTTGAAATCATAAACCTTTGGTGGCTATCAGAAATGCAATGAGAACAATGTGCCTGGTAATTTTCATGACCCCCACATTATTTTTAGATTTCGCGGGAGTCCCACTGGAAGAATGTACCTTTATTGCTGGAAGTGACGTTTACATCATATTATTGGTGAAATCTAGAGATGTAAAGTTGTCTAATGTAAATGGATAATGTTCGAAATTATTCCAGAGTCGGTTTAGTATTACTCACTTACATCTTCGATACCCGTCAGTTTGCGCTCAGGTGTACCACTTGACGTCCTTGTCCTGTTGTTCCGGGCGTGATACACAAAAAGGGCGTTGTCAGAAATTCAATTAGGGAGTCTCGCGACGGGATGGGGGCGGGGTGCCTCGCATTTGAATACTGACATTTGCAAATTCGGTCGCCCTTCCGATGTAAGCTCCCTTGTTCAGCAAGGCGCTCGCAAAATAGTGGGAGGGGGGATACTTTTCGTGTTCAGTTCTAGTTAATTTTTCTCTTTCGACTTCGGCGGGCGCTATTGTGTGCCAGTGCAGTAAACGATGGGCGAGCGATGAGAAACTTATCACTCCCCCACCGGACTACAGTGAACTCATTCATCTCCGACCCCTTAACACGCACGCGCGAGGCTCCCCTCGTATCCTCTCCGGTCTCCCCAAACTCACCCTCGCAGGTCTGAAGTGACCCTTGGGATGCTTCCTTGGTCCCTCCCCCTCCCTCACACCAACAGGAAAAAAAAATATCTTGCCGCCCAAAAAAAATTTGTTTACTTCTTTTTTAATTTTTTTCTCGAGAGGGGAACGAAAGAAATCGAGATTTCAAAAAAGAAAATCCTTTCACAGCATCTCTCTTCCACCTGGGAGATGGCACGGGAGGGCTCTTGCGAGGTGCCATGGCCCCCTGGTTCCGTCCCCAAGGGCCGTGGTTTCCCCACACCCCCCATCCGCTCCCAGGCCCCTGAAGGAATGAAGTCGGAATGGTTGGGAGGTGGCGGAGGGGAAAGAGGGAGGGTTTTGGGGAGTGGACGGGGGTGAAGAGAGGGAGAGCAAAGTTTTCCCTCCCGCCGCCGACGGTCGAAACCAACGCATCCATCACGCGCGCGGCTCCCCGTCCTACCGTGCCGGTCCGCCTACCTCCCCACACACATACACACACCTCCTCCCACGCCAACTCCTCCTCCTCCCTCCCAGTCCCCTCCAACCTCTTCCTCTCCTCCCGAAACCTCCCCCTCCGTCCACAGCATCTACAACTCACCCCACGCCCGCCATCGGTCCTCCCCATCACCCACCCCCCCCCCCCTATACCCCACCAACCCCGAAACCTCCCCGTCCGCGCTCCTTTTGCGTCATCGTATTTGCGTCAGAGACGCATCCCCAGAGCCCACCGCGCGTGCGCCGGCCCGTGCTCGAAAATAAATCAAAAGGAAAGTATATCCGTAGTGAGTGCCATCCACGCACACACACGAGCACAAACGCACGGATGCACACACGCTAATTTTATCTCTCACTCACTCGCCCTCACTCTCTTGCTCTTTTTAAGCCCTCTCTTACCATTAGGGACTTAGAGAACTGGGAGGGGGGGGTTGTTGTGGGGGGGGGTTTCCAGCGAGCGGTAGAATAGGTATGGGAAAAGACGAGGGTGAAGGTAGGAAGATTAAGTGAGGAGAATAGGTGGAGAGTTGAAGGTATAAGACAGGGGTGTAGGGGCGTTGTTCTATTCTTTTGTTATTTCTTTTCCTTCGTGCAAAGACGGGGAAGTAGCGGTGGGGAGCTATGGTTCGAGTCGTGAGCGAGCGGGGTACACAGGGGGAGGGGGGGAGAGCGTGACGTAGGGAGGGGGGAAGCGCTCAGCGGAGAGGGGGAGGGAGGGTTGAGCGAGGTAGGGGAGAGAGAGGGGAGAGTGAGAAGGTTGGTCGGAGTAGGGAGGGACCAGACGCCGAAGGCTGGGATCAGTCGATGTGTGGCAAGCGAGGTCAGAGAAATGCAAGCTCGTGGAGGGAAGCGACCGTGTCTCCCAGTGTGTACTCTAGTGCGTGGCGGTCGACGCGCGTGTTTTGTCGGCGCTCGCGAGGGCGGCCTCTGAGTGGGCAAGGCCTGAACACCGGTGCGGGGAAGTTGTTGGCTCAAGCAGTAAGAAAACAGTACGGTTAGTGAGGAAGAGGCGTGCCGCGATCGTTTTATCACCCGTCAAATTCTTTTCCTCGGGGGAAGGCACGCTCATCCGTCACGAGACGTGGCCGGTAAGGGGTGTTCTCCCGTGCTTTTCCTTCGTCGTCTCCTCCCCACGATCTTTTCCCTTACCCGAAGATCCCATTGGTCCCCACGAGCTCTTCCCACAGGAGACCGTCGGGCGGGAGTGTGCCAGTGACTTGTTGTTGTTGTTGTGGCGGCCGCTCCCCCTCTCCGGCGATGGCGTGGGGAAGGCCCTGAGCGTTCGCGAGGCTGACCTCCTGGGTTGCGTCCCCGGGGCCGAAGGACTCGATGGGCCGCTTCGCGTCGATGGTTTGATGGGAGATCGAGAGGGCCCGGTCTGGATCGAGAGTGAAGTTTTCCGAAGAGAATGGTCATGGCGGAAAGACAGAGAGCGCCCATCAGGGTCGGGTTCTACGACATCGAGCGGACGATCGGCAAGGGTAACTTCGCGGTGGTGAAGCTCGCCAGACACCGTATCACCAAGACGGAGGTGAGTCCCGCGAGCGATTGTTTTGTTGTTCTCTCTCTCTCTCTCGAAGGCGTGGCGTGGGGGGTGGGGGTAGGGTGGCGTTCCCTGCCTCGTGAATGTAGGGGTGGGCACGGTCGTGCGGGCGAGGGAGATGGGTAGGCGGGGTTCGCGTCGTTTAACCACCATTCCGTCTCTCTTTTTTCACCTGAATGCTTCATTCCGTTAGATACTCCGTCGGACGTTGGATATGAGTATTGCCTCGAACCCAGGCATCCCATCCGGTCCCCCACACGACTTCGAATATGGGGGCACGTTTACTGCCTACTTCCTCCCCACCCGCCGTCCCCATCCTTCTTTCCAGAAAAATCCCCGGCGTCTTCTGTTTATCTCCCCCTGCCTTTAAAATGGAGAAAGGGATAACATACTTCTTCCCCGGGGTTTTTTCCTCGTGTTTTTTTCTTCTTCTTTGGAGGCTGTGAGAAGCACGGCGCGCGGCATGTTTATTTTTGCTGAATGGCAAGGCTGTTAACGAGCACGCACTGAATTAAGCCGTAGTGTGCCGCGCGCATGCCTGCTGCTAGCTTCTCGTCGTGTGTGGAGTGAGGGGGAGGGAGTAGAGCGGGATAGGTTTATTTTTTTATTTCCTGCAAAAATGTATTTCCAGGGTGTTTTCCGGCGGCGAGAGGGTCTCGCGGATGTGGGCATTCGAACGGGGTTGTTTAAGACCGGCAGCGTCCCGCTACCCCCCCCCCCCCTCGATGTGTTGTTCTGTTTATTTCCTTTCGGCACTCTGGACTGCTCAAGAAATTTCCTGAATCCAGGGTTAAGATCAAGACGTCCTCGCCAGCGTAGTTGCACGCGACAGCAAGTCGATGGAAATTCTGATGCAAACGTTCCTTTATAATTTGTTTGTCTTTTACATGTGCAACGACAAGAAAATTTAGTGTAGTCTGACGTCTTGCTTTTGTTGTTACGCCCATACTCCCGGCTACGCCATTGTAATTAGTCGAATTTTCAGTCGGCGGATGAACATTCTTGAAAGATGTTTGTTTTGAACATTGTTTTCTCACGTTTATACGTTCGTATGAGTAGTTTTTGAAGTGTTTTACTTCATTGCTTCCCATCTACCCCTTGGGTATGTCTCAGGGCGCCACGTGGATAAAATTTTTATATTGCTCTTTGTATTCTTAAGGTTTCGAATTCTTTATATTTAAAATGATTTCCTCGCATAATTCCTGATGACCCGCAGGTTGTTGGTTAAAATTAATAAAGTAACACCAGTGCTCTCGGTTAAATTGAATTCTACGTTGAAATGGAGGCATCCGTTGCAATATAATAATTTTTTGGGGGGCAGTGGTATTATTCGTAAAGCATTCGGGGTAGTGACTTGAAAGGAAAGTACAATGTTAACGTATCTCCAAGGTGAGGTATTGACCCAGCGAATGGTTGCATCACTCCAAAGTTGATTCCTTGGGGATTCTCCCGGCTCGTGGTTTTCTCCCCATCTCGTGCTCTGCCGACGCAGACCTCCGGCCGTGCGAGTGTTTGTGATTTCATTGATGCGCCCACGATGCGGTTGCGTGGAATCCCATTGGCGGGCGACACTACTGCGGCAAGTGAATCATCTGTCAACCGGATTCAAGTGGGCGGGTCAATGGACAGGGGAGACCGGCTCTAGCCTGGGCAACCAGCTAAGGGAATGTAGCAGTGGAAAATATTGCGTGAGTTAGCGAAGATTATTAGATTTTAATTGCGGGATGCAGCAAGCTGACGAGATCCAAAACACAGTGCTGAAAACAAATTTTGGTATAACGAATATATTAGCGAATTCATGCTCGTCGTTTCCTATAATTGTTCGACGGATTTTGTTCCACCGCATACCATGAATGAACCAATTGTAAGCCCGGAGAAAAAATCATTATAACTCTTATCTCACGCAGATTTCTATCTAGCTCTTGGTATTTTTAGAAAAAATGTAGTAATAAGGAAACCCTTAATTGTTCGTTTTAGTCTTCGTCATGAGATTGTTCAATTATTCCTGAGCTGATTTCCCAAATAGTGCTGCTCAACCTTTGCTGGTTGTATTGGTTTTCAGTTGTTTATATAATGTATAACCCTCACGCATGATAAAAGGACTGCTCTCGTTGCGGGATTCAAGAAAATATAATATACTAACTAATATAACTTATAAAGCGCTCGTGAAATGTATTATTTAATTGAGTTTCCGCCGATTTCAAACGATTCTCGTTTTAATTCTCTCCGCCTAAATTCGAAGTGGTGATGGATGCATTGGTTTGGATTGACCGATCGGGAAGATTCTCGAGGATCGTCCAGTTCGTATCTCTGCATGTGAGCACGCCAGTGAGGGATGTCGCCTGCAATTCGATAAAGGAAGTTCGCTTCTGCCTTTTAAACTCCAGGAATGCCGCCGGCTGCGCTAGAACAAGGGGTCGGCAACCTTATGGGACGAGTGCCACAGTGCGGACGCCGGAGGTTTTCCAAGTACCTCGTTCGATCACTGGAGAAGAGCGTAGCTCAATGATGGACGAAAAGTCGACAGTAATGCAATAGGTGAATTTCGAACGCAAGAGAATCGCTAAATTCATCAGAATGATTAAATGTTAATGTATGGGAATAGAAATCTATTTCTATTGATAATAGATAGAATATTCAAATTAATTTCATGTGCATATGAACTTAATTTGAATATATTACTCTTTTACTTGCTCTTTGGAACCTAGAGAATCTGTGTTGGCGAATACCGGGCCATAAGACATTTTTCCTTGCTTTTTGCATTTTGTGAACCAAACATGCTGTTTGCCACTTGAGGGTGACCAACATAACCTTTTAGTGGTTGAGTATTTCTATCAAAGAACTCATAAATTAATATTTATGATATTTCATCCAATAAAAACAGGGAAAATAAATTTGAGAACTAAATTCATTATTAATCCAATGTTCATAACTTACCCAGTGTTTTACATTGTTACTATCAACATGATTATTTGTAACACCTTTTTCGATCCCAATTAGGAAATTATTATATGCAGTTTAATGCGAGTTTTGTTCTGAATGTTGGTTTCTGACCAGATTCATGCCAGAGATTCTAATTAGCCCATTTCCTTTCTTTGCATAATGAGTCTAAATTGTCTCCTTCGAAAATTACGTTGATGTCAAATTACTATATATCATTCAGTTTCTCCCACATATTTTCATTCCGTTTTTTTTAGCCTACACTCAACGTAAATTAAAAATGAATCATTTTGAATTTTTTTTATCACACTACTCTACAACCCTTTTAAGAATCTCTGTTAAAAATACCCTTGTGGAATTCGCGTGAGTGCCTCTTTTTCATGTTTTTTTTTTCAATCTTTGAGCAGTTGTTTTTCATTTTTTTAAAAATATATTTTGTGTCGCTGTTCCACATTACTCTCTTCGTCACGCAATTCGGATGCTTTGTCTCCTTGAAGTCGTGCAGGCACACAATGGACTCGGGAGTTAGGTGGTTTTCGTCTTGCCTTTTTTGTCTCGTTGTGGGTGGTGCCCCGCGTCAACCGGGCCACGATAGGCCGGCAAACACGTTGATCGTTCACTGTGTGTGTTCCGTACAGATACTGAAACTTATTTTAACGGTGACCATATGTTTTGGAATAATCAGTTATTGAATAAACTATAAGCGATTGAGTAGTGACGCTATCATAGGATTGTATCAGTATCTACAAACACAGCGATATACATGCACGACTAATTTGCAAACATCCTGTTTCTATAATGTCATAAAAATGGACGAGAATACAACTTGTGCTTAGTTTTATAAAAAAATGTAATTGTGCTAAAATATAATTAGTTTTACGTTTTCAGATCAGAATTAAAGGAGT
This sequence comes from Hetaerina americana, assembly GCF_022747635.1. Taxonomy (NCBI): domain Eukaryota; kingdom Metazoa; phylum Arthropoda; class Insecta; order Odonata; family Calopterygidae; genus Hetaerina; species Hetaerina americana. Next base: position 43,032,456 of record NW_027286763.1, read on the forward strand.
TCCGAACTTGACGAATTGCTACACTTCAATTAGTGTATGTAACTCGTTGAAAAATGGTAAGTGGAAGGTTGTACATTCTTTGGAATCGCACAGAATCTAAATTAATACTTGTGAAAGTGTATAACTGTGACACGGATAATTGAAATGTAATTAGTCAAACCAGCTTATGTGAAAAAATGTCTGACTAAACCTTTGTTTTTTAAGTATTGTATGCAAATTTTTTACGGCTTGTCAGAGCATGCTTCCAACCATTGAAGAGTAACTTTTTGATTACATATAACGTTCACGTTTTCAGTGTCCACTTCATGCGTGACGCACGGTCTAGTCGAAGTTGGAGAATGCAAAAATGGAGAATGATGCCAAAGAGTGTCTCTCTTATGAATTGTCACGCCGCGACTTGTGCAAGACTTCGTCTCCGCTCTTGAAGGCGTCCGTGTCAAAGTGGCATTAGAAGGAAAGTTGCGAAATCTGAAGGATGTACCCTGCAGTGGACAGGAAGGGATTGGAACGGAGCGGTATGGGAGGATAATCGATCAGATAATGTGCTTAACTGACAAACTAGAGTCACGAATTTTCCTGGAAAATAATGAGCGGTATATTCAAAGTGTGCAGATGAATAATCGCTCAATAAAGGTTTGATAATAATTGGTAATTGAAATTGAAAAGTGTTAGTTGATTCGGATTAATAATGGGGGCATATCTTTAAAACGGTAAAAACTCGTATTTGTGTAAGTGGTAAAATAATATTAAACAGGGACACAAAATTGTGTCGTGTAGATATTGCAAGGCTCTTTTATTACCGATTCTGCATTTTTCTAGGACAAAACGCGTAATTTTAGTCGTTCAGTGATGGGGGATGAATCGGGCAAGACTCAACAGTATCCTCGACAAGGACAGTAGAGGGAGGCCGGTAACAACCGCAGCAATTACACCGGAGCACGAGCTCATTGCATTGCGATGAAGCTTCTACTTTCGTTTATTGTAGTTCGTTTGGCGTATTTGGATAGTTGCATAACAAGAAAGCTGATGTGACGCTGAAAATTTGAGCTATTGGCACAAAGTTTTTAGAAGAAAAATTCAATATCTAAATTAAAGGAAACTTAACTCCTATAGCATTATTTAGTTCGATAAAGTGGTCATCTACGGGGATGAATGATGCTTTATAATGGAAAAGATCACGGGGAAGACATCTCTCAAGAAGTACCGGTCCTGATCATGTCATCGTGATGAATATTCTGAAAAAAAGTTGACTTCTAATTTTTCCATGAAGTCGTTGAACGAAAATATTCTTGTCAAGTGAAGATGATGACATTATCAATTGCATTAATACTTGGGAGTACAAAATTCCAACATAAGTTTAAGAATAAGTCCATAATTATCACGGGATATTATTTGGAGAATTGGTTTGCAGCAACTCTCCAAACTGTCCTGTTCCCTACGAATCTCTTCATTACCTCATAGCTTCTCTCACCTCCATTTTGCATTACTTTCTTCTCATAGTTCATCCAAGGAGTTGTTTATAATAATAATGATAATAATGATCACTGATTACACCCAGCATTTCTACGTAAAGCTTATGGCTTGTGGTATTTAGTGGTTTTCAATTTCATATCTTCATTTCTTGCATGTTGAGATTATAATCTTCAAGATATCTCTCGAAAAGTTTTAATTCTAGCTGCTTCCACTGAAGAAGTAACACTGGTTTTCGGAAACAAGTGGAAATATCGTTTTCTCGATCTTGGTGCGAAAGCTTCCTGAAGAAAATCTCCGTTATCTGAATTTTCAAGCCGCTTTTGTTAGTAGAAGTTCAATTTGAGGTTAAATGTTACGCCGATCTTCTGGCCCAGAGAATGATAACTTCGAAATCGCCCTTGGCAAATAGGCTTGTCAGTTTTGGGCAGAAGAATATATGTGATACATGAATTGTTCCCTCGAGTAAATAGTAGAATATTACAAAAATACTCTGTAGTTGCATTCAACGTACCATTTGAACAAATTTTCATAGCTGTGAGCATTCGTAACCGACAACTCTTTGTCGGTTTTCGAAATATTGGTGCGGAACTTCAAATGTCTACTCCATTGTGTGGCCTTAATTACGTAAACACATACATACCGTAGCAGCCTACTTTAATCTCCAACTCCTTACACTCAACCAAGCAATCAGGTATATGTTGCAAAGTGTGGGTGCAAGAAATGTCAGTACCTTAGATAGATTGAATAGAGTTCCAATTACGGTGGCGTGTTGTGTGATTGTACTTTATTACGGAATGATAAGTGGCAGGTGGCACACGCTTAGCATTGGTTTGCATCAGCTTCTCAAACTATCCTGTTCCCTCTCATTCTCTTCATCCCCTCATAGCTCCTATCTCTGTGCGCCGCACATCGCTGCCATTTGATGGCGCCGGTGCGCCACAAACTTACCGGAAACTTGATTACAAAACATTTATGTTTCCTAACCAATTTTCCCTTGTTGCTCGTTTAGTTATCGTGATATGTGGAATGTATATTTAAGGATATACTAGTTCGCGTTAGTCGAGGCTTATAAATACAGCAGTGTGTAGTGTCTGGGTCCATCACACACCTAATGGCTTGTTGGATCAGTCAACGTGATAGCAATGGCGTTTATGAGTGAGGTAGAGAATTTTCTGACGGGCCATTCATCTCAACATCGATTCATCTCCCGAGACTGGGAATACCCGGTGAAAGAAATGTATTCCAACTCCGCATACCGTTATAGATTTTTTTTTAATTGTTGGTCTCCATTCCTCTGCTCCGATGTTCAAACCGTCATCACTGTTCTCGTTGTCCTCTCACTCGCGTGACTGCCTCAGCTCGGTGAATTAATGGCTTTAATCACACCCGAAGGAGCGATGAAATATATCTTTCTTCGCCTTGGGATTCCCACGATTCTTGCACGTGGTGGGAAACATTTCTTCCTCAATTGTTTGCTCTTCTTGTGAAAAGGCCACCAGTTCCATATGAGAATGTACATACTTTTCACGAGACCACATTTGTCGCGCGATAAGATTTCAGCAATCGTCACCAGTCGTGGTGTCTCCCAAGGCGGTTGAATTATGTAGATAAGAGAGTCGCCGCCGGCTTCTGCCTGTGCGGAATGCGGAATCAAAAGTTGACCTCCTCCCTGAGAAGGAAATCAGTTTCGGTAGATATTGCGTTTTCCCCCTTCAGTCCATCAATCCCTAATAGTACGAATTCCTACGGTAGTCATCTCTGACCTACACGCTGAATAAAAGAGAGATTCCCTAATGGGGATCATTGGAAAATGTTTCCAGCATTATGAATCATAATCTCTGAATTTTACACTAATATTTAGGTAGTTGGACTAGATTTCATGGTAATACTGCTGATATTCTCAACACAAATGAAACTTGTTCGTTATTTTAATCTTCAAGTACTCCTCAAAGCTGTTGTAACGATCGAAAATTTTAAGGATAATAAAAAGACTTGCAGCTACTTGGTACCAATAGCTCCTGCACCACGTGACGAAATGTTTGGGGTACCCGTGCACGAAACAATGTCTATATTAATGACTGGGTATTTAGTATATTGTTATCATTTTGAATTCGCCATTCGGAATTCTAGAGAGCTATCATGATATGCGTGTTCCTGAAATACGAACATAGCTAGATTTCTTTACGCTGATACGTATGCTGCCTGTGAGCGAAGTTTTTTTATGCATTGTACGTGAATGGAAAACTAATTCAGGCAACCCTCCCCCTTGCGGCACAATAATTTCTGAATTTCATATCTTAAATTTAATCACCTTTTCCGATAAATGCCCACCCACCGTCCCCGTGACTACAAGCGTTGTTTAATAAGCCGTGGTGTCGTTTTGACCATATTTTTTTACGCTTTTTCATTAACCGATACAAATAATATATATTTTCATTTCATATTTATTAAGATTACATCTTCGTAACATTGTCCATGAGTAGAATATAGCCCGTGTTTCCTCCAAATTATCCCATTATATTGTCCGTCTAAAATAACAGTTCGTTGTAACTAGAGAACCGCTTGAATATAATTTTGAGTTCGACTTCGTGTGCGAGCTCACCAAGTGTTATTTTCCAACAACATTTTTTAATCACGACGCCGGACTTCCCAATACTCTTCAAAACCTCATCGGTATATGATTGGGTGCGACCCCAGAATTACCGTACCGATTATATTGTAGCGTTTTATCTATTTTTTGTTTCAATATCCAACGAAAAAATTCCCTCGATAATAATGGTAGGTCATTTGGTGACAGCACTGTTATACCTAATTATCGTGTAGGCAAAACGAAGTCGGTAGGAATAAAAGGGGAATAAAAGCACGTAAACACCATTTTTTTACCGACGTAGCACTTATCTCCGGATTCCTCGAACGCACGTATTTCTAATGGTCAAATGGGAATAACATCAGAAAGGAAGTGAGTGTATATTCTTATCTCCCTTGGAACGCATACACTTCGTCCGGTCTTCCTGCGTAACAAGTGCGCTTTCGTTCACGTGTCCGACGGTCAATGACATTTTTCTCAGCAGATTCCTCAGTGATCATGCATTGGTGGATGGACGCCGAGAGTCATGTCATCAATAGGTTTTTTTGCGTCATAACTCTTGTGGTGTAAGTAAAAATACCGATAAATTTCCCAACATAAATTATTATGTACATTAGTTTCATATAAAATTTAGTTTTGAGTCATTGCGGTAGGTTATTTCGTGTATTATTTTAGAATTCCGTCTCGAGGAATTGTTTGATATAATTTACTTAATTACAGTTAAAGTCATAATTCATATTTTGGAACCATACCTATGAATTTCTGTAAAAAAACCTCTTTTTCATCGACTGAGTTCTTTCTGTACATTTGTTTCCTCCTCCTCGGTCACTGAACTACCCGAAGGAGACGTCTACTCTTCCTGTAGGTTCTTTAAAATTGGATTGGCGTATTGACCTTATCTATTGTTATTACCCAGAAAAATCAGGAGCAGGAGCATTCACGATTACTCTTTAGACACTTTCCCCATGGAAAATTTATGTTTGATGCCGTTTGAAGATGAAGACCTAGAGGTATTGGCAATCCCATCCTTCCTCTATAAATGTGCAATGTTTTTCACGAAGATAGAAAATGACTGAGTGGTGATATCCCCGAAGATTTCTTAGTACTTAGATTTGCTCTTTGGTCGTATTGCAGAACTCTGTGTGACGTGGAATTCAGTCGGTAACGGATTCGGTCGTGAACTTTGACTTTTCCCACTTCCTCATAAGGGCTCGCGCGAGGTCAAAAAAATGAAACAATTTTATTCCGACGTTACCTACTGAGACGGAAGAGTACATTTTGAAAATCCTCCGAATTTTTTTTTTTTAACGTTATCTCTACCTCATGATTGACTCTCGAAAGCTCCTCTCCCTATATCCTCATAACTTCGCCACAGAATCCCTTCTGGTGTCGTGCAGAGGAGCTCCCTCACGGCTCGAACTTTTGCTTTGACTCTCGGCCGTATACGTATTTTTGCTTTTTCGTTTTTAATCTTTGCGGGAGGGAATCAATGTTAAGGGAATGAGGGAAGCAGGGGAGGGGTGTGTATCATGTGGTGTTCATGCTCGGGGTCGCCCTTTTACAAGGAGAAGGTGGGCAGAAAGAGAGAGAGAGAGAGAGGATTTGGAAAAGTGAGAGAAATCGATAGGGCGGAGGCGATTCCATTCATTTTCATCTCCTCTGATGCGGAGGGGTCCATCATCACTCCTATTGACTCTCGCAGCGTCCATAAATTACGTCACGAACTTCGGGAGGCATAGTGTTTACTTTTAAACAGGTTTAGGTCATTTTCACCTCGATTGCATTACTGCTAGGGGTTAATACGCTTTATCTCTTGGTTAATTGATTTTTGGTTTGTATACTGGAAGTATTTTTAGGGATAGAAAATGTACTTATTTGTCAGGATAATCCCTCTACTACTGGTATCTGTCTCTTCTCCACGACTTCGGCATTCATTAATATTACATTGACTAATATGACTAGGTTTTTTACCATTATCAGTCTTTCTTGTACTGCTATGGTCCTGGTGTAGATGCAAGCCATGCCACACACCTTTTCGACAGCTGGCAAGGTATCACGTGGATGTAGATTCCCCATTCAGTTTTGAAAATGTTGCTTTGAGCTTTTTCTTTGTTTGCTAAATTTAATGTTCTGTGAACGGACGACGTGGAAATTTCTAGAAGGGAATCACGAAACTCTCGAGTGAGCATGGAGCGCATTTCAAAATTTCGCTAAAAAGAAAGGACTTTCTGTAAATTGTGAAAGCCGCAAGGGAGCAAAGCGACGTACTTTACTGTATATGGGGAGGGGTCAGCATTATAGCACGACGGATTGCGACGGTTGGGCGAGAGGTGGCTGAAAATGTTCAAAAACAGCGTGGCATGGGAGATGCCTGCCTCTCGGGTGACCGAGATGTATTTCACCGCTCCCCAGCCGCGGAGCAACGTTGTGCTTGAAATGCCTGTCTTTCCCGCTACTTTGACCTCCGGGGGATGGATGGGATTGAGTTTTCACAATCGGTTGGAGAGCTGTTCTTTTTCTTTGTGAATTACTGCCGTATCGATGCATGAACCTCAGGGGACATAGACCTTGCAGTATCGGAAGTAGGGAAGGATTTCCGAGACGGACGTATGAAAATTCCGATCGGATTCGGCGCTGCATTGTTTTTACCCCCAACCGACGCAAGGAATAATTTCCACACAATAGTGCTTGAGAAGTAAGGTGGGAAACCCAGCGTTAATAGCCGTCCTTCATTAGCTAAAGGTAACCTCTATCAAGGTTAATCGCGTCTTTATTTCCTTTCATTCCCATTTGAAGGACTCGGTTAAAACACTTACTTAAAGCACTTTTTCGCGCTGGTAATAGGAATAGCATAGGAAGTTCGACCCAAAGAAAGAATTCCGGGGTAGAATTAGGTGTGTACTAAAACGGCTCGTCGGATTCCAAGGGCAGTTTTTAAAATTATTTTTTAAGCCTATAGGAGGCTTTGATATTTGCTGCTATTTCTTCCCACTGTTTCAAAACTACGAGTATATTTTCCCTTTATTGTTATTTCATTGACTTCTGAGAGTTTTGCATGTCCTCATTGTGTCCTAGTTGAAATTTACTTTCAACGTTAATATTTAGAAGGTGGAATGAAGCATGCACCTATAGCTAGTGTCGATGCCTTCAAGCATTCCGGAAAACTCATTCTTTTTATAGCTCCCTGAAACTGAAACATCTGCGGAGTTCTTAACCAGGCATACATGTTTTTTATTACAATACATATCCTTTTTCCAAAGGGTATGTGTTGTAATGAAATAAAAAAATACTATGTAATTTTCCTAACTACATTTAATACGAGGGCGGTTCAATAAGTACCCGTGTTAGAAATGAAGAAACCATTTTTTCAAAAATATTTTTTTTTCAACATAGTCCCCTTTTAGAAAGATGCACTTCTCCCAACGTTCCCGCCATTTTTTCAACCCCTCCAAAAAATAGGATTTGTCGAACTCTCCAAAATACGCCTCTGTCTCGGCGATAACTTCCTCGTTTGAACTAAATTTTTTCCCGCGAGCCATTTCTTCGTGTAAGGGAATAAGAAAAAGTCGCAGGGAGCCAGATCGGGTGAATACGGGGAGTGCGGCAGCAATTCATAACGTAGTTCATGCAGTTTGACGGCGACAACTCCGGATGAATGTGCTAGTGCGTTATCACAATCGCGGCACCCATCGGGCCGACAATTTTTTCATCGCCAACTTATCATGTAAAACATTAATTGCCGTTCCGGTCGACACACTCACGGTCTCTGCTACTTCGCGCACTTTCGTTCGTCGATCAGCGAGAATCATGGCGTGGACTTTTTGAATGATTTCCTCGGTAACCACGTCTGCCGGGCGTCCTGGTCGCTCCTCATCAAAAACAGATGTTCGCCCACGTTTAAATTCGTTGAACCAATATCTAACTGTGGTCATATATGGCGAAGTGTCCCCATAAACAGCATCTAACTTTGCTTTTATCTCCTCTTTCTTCTTTTTCATTTCTTCACATCCAAAAACAAAAAGCGAATTACCGAATTACTGCTCCTTTTCCAAATTAGCGAAAATCACGAAACAGGTCTTACTCGGATGGCTACCAAATCCAAACTAACCTTTAAATCAGTCTGAAATTTGTTTCGCCGTCGTTTGATAGATGGCAGCACACGGTGATAACATAAACCTCCCTCAGGAACGCCCTTTGTTGTCAAACACGGGTACCTATTGAACCACCCTCGTGTACCCCAACCGGTTTCAACGCTTCCGCATCATTATCAAGAAGTCTACGAATGAATGTGAGCGGCGAATATCTTACTTATGCGCTGAAAGGAAGAGGGGGATTTGGTTGGGTGAGAAAAACATGATGGAAAAGAGGGGAGGGGGAAGAATGACACAATTCAGGAAGTGGAAGGGAGAATTCCCGTAGATAATGTCCATATCGGGTGGAATCAAGGACAAGGTTTAGGAGAAGTGGTTGGGGAGTTGGTGTGACAATTACCAAAAACAAATGACTGAGTTATTGGGACAACCTCACTTAACAGTTTAGTAACGCACATTTTAGGGAAGGTTAAATTGTCAAAATCCAACGAAGCTCTTTTGTCGCAAGTATGTACAACGTGGGAAATTAAAATTAGAATAGTACAGTGTCATCGATCTAGTGTTTGGCGCACATTGAGTTGATTTCTAGGTTTCGCCAAGATTGTAAATATTCTGTAATGCTTACTGCAAATTTTCATTCCGTTTGGACGAAATAGAACAATTAAAATTACGTGTTTTGCATCATAACGCAAAAGACCCAGCCTTTATCAGTCTCATCAAAACAATCTTTGGAATTAAAAAGCAATTTACCAATCGACACAAGGTATTAAACAAAATGTTACCTTCTCTTTAGGAGTGAGACTATTAATTTTATAAGGAATTAGATTCAAAAAGGGCATCTTAGTCCACTATGAAAGGGACGGGGAAATAGGAGAGAGGGTGGTGGATGATATCATGTTCAGTTTTCATCATCGTTGTCCCAATAACTGGCCAATTAGTGCCTCTCCATTAACCATTGCGGGACGCTATGAGTTTAATTGCACTCAACACCTTACAATACACCGCATTGGATAGGGGAATAGAGATAACGCTATAGTATTGAGTACATGTAGGATTGATTCTCAAAACATTTAACATTCATTCTAGACTATTCGGGAGTCGCAAGAGAGTTGTTGACGACAACTTCGATTTTATCGACTGCAATACGTTGTCAGTCCTTTGTCAAAAACGCGTGGAGGAAATTGACTTTTTTTTAAATAAGCATTGCCCATTCAGAAATGTCGAGTTTCTTTTATCGGTGGCGTATGCATTGTCTTGCCCGGTCCTCTACTCAGCTCGCGAAAATATATTTACGTGAATCGATCCCCCGCAGGGAGTAGGGATGGGTAAAGACTGGTGAGTCATCGGTCAAGAAACTGCTGAAGCTGCTTTCCCCCGAAAATGAGAAACCGTGTCGAATACCATAGTCCTCATTTGAATTTCCAAGGGGTCATATTTCCGTAAGTTATTCGGGGAATCAAATATTGCTGGGTCGTCAAATATAAGCAGGGAGAATGTTACAGTTTACGTTTTACCTGACTTAACTTTTAAATCATATAGATCTTTTTTCATACAAGTTTTGGATTTATATTGGTACACGTTATTTACCATAGTTAGTGACTTATATATATATATATATATATATATATATATATATATATATATACATATATATATATATATATATATATATATATATTTACTGTCAGTGTTTTGGCCACCGAAATATATCAAACTTAAGTATTTTTACTATGCATGGTGGGTCACTGCATTGTCACGATAACGTTATTTATATATATATATATATATATATATATATATATATATATATATATATATATTTGGACGGCACAATAGAACACAAATAAAATAGTAACACTTAAAAGGACATTCACATTGTAAATTGTTTAAGCTTCTGTCTGTTAACTGTCTACTTGAATAACACCTCGGAGAAGGCCGGAAGCTTAAAAATTTACAATTTGACTGTCCTTTTAAGTGTTACTATTTTATTTGTGTTCTATTGTGCCTCCCAAATATTATACTGCTCGAGTGAGTGTTTCTATATCATCGACATATATATATATATTTATTTATTTATATAGGTTGGGTGATTTAATGCTAAAAGCTCCATTACTGTTGGAGGAAATTATTAGTGCAAGCGTGCAAAAGGATGAGAGAGGGGTAGAAGACGGATGCTGGGAAATACAGGGTTCGTCCGGAAAATAAGTGTACTGAGCTCAGGAAAAAAAAATTTATTACACTTTTACGTATCTTAAGCTAATATTCCTCAAAATAGGACCCTTGTGAGTCGATACACTTGTTCCAGCGGCGTTCCCATTCCTGGAACGCTCCCGCGAAGGCATCATCGGGAACCTCTCGAAGACTCGTCGTCGACCTCTTCTCTGCCCTCCACGAACATCTTGTGCCACCGAAAGATCATGTTTCTGGACATGGCTGACTCCCCGTAAGCCTGGTTAATCATACCGACAGTTTCGGTAGACGATTTCCCAAGCTTTACCGCAAATTTGATGGAATAACGCTGCTCCAAAAACTTCGGCATCGCGTTCCGTGACGTGGGTCGAGCGTGGAGGTTCGCGTTAACAGAGCTCCTCACTACACCACAGCTCAGAGCCGACTGCCTTTTTCAGCGTCGCTTGCCAACATACCCCCCTCCAATCGCAGCCCGTCAGGTCGCAGCCCGGTGCTGGGCGCGCCTGGAGCGGCGCGCCCAGCCCAGGAGTCAGTACACTTATTTTCCGGACGAACCCTGTACATGAATTGGAGAGGAGGTTAACAAAATGACCTTCATGATAGCAAATATGACACACAATTGGAGAGGCGAAAGAGTTTTCAAATACACGAGTCGGAGGAGGAAGCAATTGTCGCCAAGGGCTGGAAGAACAGTTGCATAAAAATATTAGGGGCGAACCTACGAACATGGCACCAGTTGGAGCGAATAATAGTCGTGGTACCAACAGCTACTTTTCCAAAAAAAATATAAATTGACTAATAATCAAAGGATGATTCACGCATTTTAGTGGATGGTATTGATCTTTTCATAAAATAATTGGTAACGTTGCGGAATGAGAGAAGTTATATTTTATAAAGTTCAAATCAATTTAGTTGGCAATTGTCAACTTGATTTATGCTAATATAAAAAGATCGAATCGCCTTGCCATTTTCTTGCTAACACTTTCTATTTTGGAATGTATGGTATGTGGTATTTTGATACCCAATAACCAATAGTTCACGATATTTGCTGCGGTAGACGTTTCTTGTCCAGATTTTTACGCATGAAACCAGTTTAACTTCAATCCAACCAGTCCAGCCAATTATGAATCTTGTTTGTACAATCTTGTCTCTCATGCGATTCTCTTGCCGAGTAATGGACAATGCCCTTGAGAAAAGGCCTTGTCTATTAGATTTAATTGCTCATTTTTATGTAGTCGAACTTGATCGATGCTGTATTATTATACATCACGGGATGTGTTTTGTTTTTTCCTAGAACGTCACCATGCTGCTTAAATTTAATATAACAGCATGAATTTATAAACTAGCAATCTAATCAATTGCTACTATTTTGCGTGATCAATTGAAAAACTTAAACGTATGCTTCTTTCGTTATTTTACCCCCCTTTTCCTGGCCTGGTTGGTTCTATGTCTTTCCCTACACAGTTTTTGTCATTGTTGCAAACATTTTTAGAATTTAGCTTGCGTTCTGTTATATTTTTATAAGCTTTACATGTGTCGGGTTGTTTCAATATTTCAACGTACATATTTACGTATTCTGTGAGTTATTTCTATTGAAGCATGTTAAGTTTCTAATGTTTACACGTTCACATGAGGAATTCATCTTCATGTCATTAGAAGTGTCCCAATTTTAATTGTCATGTGGTTACTTTGTATAACTTGATTTCTTTTTTTCTAAAGTCGTGCATTATTGCGTGTCGGTGAATCTCTTTTTTGTTCGTGGATTTTCGTTTTCACTTTATTCTTTGTCATATCCTCACCTTCAGTTGTAATTTGAATCGAATGCTACTCATTTATTTGTATCCCATTCCTGTGTAACTACCAAATCAAATACCTCTCATTGTTCCAAAAATTATTTAGAGTTTAAAATGTGAGATTGGAGAAAAATTGTCCACCGCATTATAAAACGAGTAAACGTTTTAAACTGAAGAATGTGTTTTCATGGGTATTATCATTATTTAATAGGTTTGTATATTATAAATTTTATTCTTCTACGATTCCAGCTGTTGAATCCGCGCAAGATAGTATCAAATGACAAAATCAGTGATCTTTCAAAGTGGAAAAGTTAATGTATGGGTGAAGTGGAAAGGTAGATTTGAGCGCTCAGTTTTTTAAATTCATGCGGTTCACGGCAGGACAACGGATTCTGGAACTCACCACTCTAGCCTTTTGAGCAAAAAATAACTGTGGGGGGATTTTTTTAGAAGTCCCACTAAAAGGTTTATATTGTGCACGGCAATGGTGGCGTGAAATAAAAAGGAAAAACAAAGAGATTAATGTGCATAATTAAATACTGCGGAGATGGCTTAGAATGGAATGATAATTCGACTGAAGCGACCCGAATTTTGGATAGTTCATGGAAGCTTCGAGAGAATTTTCTTTCTCGTCGTCCATTTGGCGAATATCGAGTGACGAGAAATGGTAGGTGGTAATGGACGACAGACCAAAGGGTGCAGATACAATGGAGTGGCAGGAATTGATCGAGAAAGTGGGTCCGGGCAAGTGCTAGGTAATCCCTAGCGCGAATAATGAAATGCGATATTTTCATGAGCCGTTGTGGGCTCAAGGTGTGTGGGGCCCGCTTGCGAGAGAGTGAGCAACTTGATTCACATGCGCAGAGCCCATCGGCGTCGGAACACTTTCCACGTGGACAACCGGATGCCGAGCGGGCAGTGGACTGAACGGCAGAGAATCGGGGACGTCCCTCTCCCGCAAAGCCTTGCGTTTTTCGGGCAAGGACTTCCATAGCTACCACCTCGAGGTTACAGTTTCTCTAAATGTAAATCGACGGAGTTGCACAAAATCATCACACGCGCCATAGTAGTTATGAGTGTTTTACTCGCTCAGTATTTTCAATTAAGGTGTGTATTAGGTGTGTCTGGAAACTAGCCAGACATGCAATATTGATTAAAATAGTCTACCTTGAACAATAAGGCCTTAGTACCCTTCTAAGTATTCCCTTAGGGACCCCACACACTTACCATGTCTCTATATGTTCATCAGCTGCATTGTCGCATTCTCCTTTACTTCATTAACCGACTGTTGGGAAGACTGGGCTTTTGTTTCAGGGTCATAGCCGTGGACCCATGACTCATCTCCAATTTAGAACTTTTTGAGGAAACCAGGGTCATCGTTTGCGGCTTGGAGCAAGTCCCCTGCAATCGTATCACGAAATTCTTGCCGTGGACGTGATAAAAGGGAATGTGAGGATGCAGCTGACGACCATTCCGAAAAAGTGCTACGCACATTGTTTTTGAAAGTGAAAGAGCAGCTGGGATAAGTGCGTGAGGTACCAAGGGTAGTACTTCGAAGGAGATTAAGGTCCTATTGTTCTAGGTAGGCTATTTTTCTCAAAATATTGCATGGCTGAATCCTTTCCAAACAGACCTCGTATTTTCCTCGCAAGGTTATGCTCGCATGATATTACGAAACGAAGAACCGTATTAGCGATTAATGCAAGCTCCACTAACCTGGTTAATTGCAATATTGAGGATTCCCTATGCATTCATATGGGGAGTGAGGTAGGAAGGAATGGTGGGAAAGGAAAGGAGGTTGACGTCATAGTCGCTATGCTTCTGAGCTAAAGGCACCTAAGGTCAAGGTTGTATGCTAGAGAATGTGTACTTAATTGCAAGTGAATCATTCGCGCGACGTACGAGCCGGGAAATCGAGCGCCAGCCATTACCGGAGAAAACCGGAGAACCAGAGCAGGAAAATAGCCGAGGGAGCTCTGAAGAGCAATAACACCTCACCCCTTAATTTATCGGCCCACCCTTAAGCATACTGAAAATGGGACCTGTCAATTGCACCATTAACTAAGTTAAATGCGGAGTTTTTCTATTACTGCTTCCCACTTGTCATCACCAATGTCGTAATGGTGCCTTGAGTAGACTGTGATATTAGTATTAGTCAAGTGTGGTCGTGAATGCAACCTGAAAACATTGGAGCAATGAAATGCGTCACGAGATCCAAACCAGAGTCTGAACCCTGTAAGCAACCGATTAGGCTAAGCTTTAGAAATTGAAGAAGTAGGTAAGAAACTAGCAAAGGATTGAAACAAGAGGAGAGATTAAATGAATATCAAAGGTGAGTAATTGCGGACTCTTGCAGAATCGCTAAGCCGATGGAGGGTGCAATTGATAATATCACAGTATTTAGAATAATCCGTACAGCAAATCATGTCCGTTTTATGAGCCATCCTTTTTTTCGAGCTAAGGCATACGAGTATTCTTTCAGCTAGAATTCCTCGTTTATTTGTCTCTTGAAACATAAAACTTTATGAAAATGTTCGATTCTTCATTGCATTAATTGAATTATTCTGGATATGTTCCTCGTTGAATTCAAAATGAACCTAAATGCTCTCACCTCTTTTTGCATTGCTCTGGCTCAACACCATGCTTGTTACGGAAAGGTTCTCCAGTGCCATGAATCCAACTATTGACGCACTTTTGTACGCAATGAGGCGGAATATGAACCTGAATAATTACCTACAGTACTTATTAGGCATACCATGACTTAAAGGATGTGAATTTATTGAATAATGGTTATAATAAGAAAAGGCGTTGACATCCATCGGTACACTGCTGTTCGGCGGAATACCGAAAACAAAGGAAATCTACTCTGGAAAATTTCGAGTCCATTTAGAGAAGTTATAAAGATTGAGTGAAAGTGCAGAAAAGGCAATGGAGGGAAAGTTTTGTGTTATTTCGGGATGCAGCATTAAGTGAGAAAATCGCGTTGTAATAAAGAGAAAATAAGTGCTAGCCTTTATTTACTAATATAACTTTAAGAAAAATCTGTACTTCCGAGATTCACACGGTAATGGATTATTATTCCGTATTCATTTTTTAATTAGGATTAATTTGTCTTGAGGAAAATAATAATAGTTGACTCAAACAAAGAACGATTTAATTGAAGAATTGGTAGATATGCGCATGGATCAACGGCTTTTTGCCCATTTTCGTGATGCCTCAGCAACCCTTGTCACAAGCCTTCACATAACTTGTTACAAGAAAATTACGCAAATGGAAACTCTATCGATTTAGGGAAGAAAAGCTGACGTGTTCATTCTCTACAATCTTCCCATCAATATAGTTTGCCGTAGCAGGGATCAAGTCTTTGCTCGTGAAAAAACTTTTATTCCCTTTGACCAAAGTGCGGAAGATCCTTTCACCTTTCCGCTAGGGAATGAGAGGTCGTGATCACGATCCTAATGTTGGTTGATCCCTTTTTTTTGAGGGATCAACCGATTCGCATAACTATATGAGCAGATACGGCTGAAAACCTGTACACGAGCATCAATAACCAAGTGCCATAAAATATATGTAAATGTAAAAATTTATGCATCCCATTCGCCTTGGGGTGGTCGAAGTGTTTTTTGGGAAGGTTAGGAGTGACAAAGAGTGCGGCGGTGTTGGGGAAAACTGTTGAATACATTGCCGGGAAGGTGACTAACAAAGACGTCGCCTTCGCCATGCATTAAATTCGAAGGTGGGGAATGTCCGCCGCGCCGCGACACAGAGGCCGGCTGCATGGTTTCGAGGATATTGGTCGCCATCCGAACACTCTTTTCTGTCCTCGCATTCGGTAACTTCGGGCCGGGGGGACGGAAGTAACCTTTGATGTGTTGCCACTCATGTGAATGCCTCATGTTCACAACTTATCAATATAAACCCTTTCAAAACGGATTTTTTTATCAATTGAGGCGGCTCACTCCAGAGATATAATGCACTATTGAGGGAAATTGTGTTATTTTTAGAAAGGGAAGGATTTTAGGGAGCGGTCGGGAAAAAACCCCACATGAACAAAAACTTCCCATGATGCCGCACTTTTAGTGGTCTCTATGCGACTTCGTAGGTACCGTAAAACATGGCAACATTTTGTGATGCGCGAATGAACGGATTCAAGGTTACTATTTTCGAATAAAAAGATAGCCTCATCCTCCTCATTCTCCTTCTTAGTGTGGTAGTAAAAGGTTTTCTTGTCCCGGTTTGAGATACCCGAATCGGCGGGCCTTTGTGTGGACAACTTCAGGCTGTCTACTAATACCCATACAGAAACCGAAAGAGTATAACAGTATTAAACATTCTGATTCCGGTACTTTGTGGGTGAGCTTACAGGATAGGTGAAGTCGGCTCGCTGTCTAGAATTCTTAAAGGTTTGTTTTAAATAGATTAGTTATTATATACTCGTTTCCTATCGCCTCTTGGATTCCTCTCGGACCTCTGGGAGAAAACCTCGTTTCTAATGATAACACAAGCTTGGGAACCACCATGTGATTCCTCATAGTTGCGCCTTATGCATAGCAGATAAGATACAATTGCAGAGCTAAGAAACGCTGGTACTTTTCCCTGTCAGCTCCCCTCTTTTTTGGTTGACATATTTAAAATATTATGTCGTTATAGAGTGTTTAGCTCATTCAAGGCGGCAAGATTCCTTATCAGTGAATCTATTTTCCTTTAGCCCTGCACGATGGCCATAGATTTACGGATTACTTAGATTTTTCATTTTATAGGCTCAATATTTCGCCATCATCCTCAATAAACATTTGCGAATGAGTGTATCGACCGTTATTTATTTCCAAAATTATGAAAGGGCTCCTTTAATGGTGTTTGCCGATTTAATGGTCACAGTTTGTTTGCCAATGTTGATAAAAGATTATTAGAAGATCGTTGAATGATAGAGCGAATAAAATATTTTGAAAAGATAATATTTTACCATCTTATGGGGAAAAATTTAATGTGTATCTGAGTTATTTTCCGCTTATTTTCTTATGGTTCATCGGTGTGATCGTCCAGATTTTTAATATAGAACGTAACTTATTTTTGTCCCGTAAATATGAATTCCTTGCGGCAATATTAACACCTTTAGTGTGATTTCTATATGTATATATATATATATATATATATACATATGTATGTGTGTGTGTGTGTGTGTGTAGTTAAATGTATGGATAACCACTTCAATGTGGACGGAGAGAGGCTCCCTTTTTTAGAGAAAGCGATTATAGTCGACTTTTAACCTTGTCCGGGTGAGTAATGTCTGGCTATCTTTCGCATGGGGGAATTATTTTGCGATACAATAATATTGGCGCATGATAATGTTTCTTCCATGGTGTTGATGCACGGATTTGCGGAGAGCCATCCAATTTAAGGAAATAAATCTCCGGTTGAATTTTAATGAACGATCGAAAGCTTTTAGAACTTAAGAACTTGGCAATGTTTTAAAGGGAGCAATTCCGTTTCTAAGCTTAACTGCATCTTGCTGCACATGAAATATCTTATAGCATTTAGAAATACTGATGGCAAGTCCATTCGGTCCAAGGAAGTATTGCTTTGTCTGTCTGTATAAGGATTTCATTAATCAGATTGCATCGGTCACGGTTTTACTGATATATGCATAAAAATTCTTCAGGTGGCGTCATATGCCCAAGGATAAAACAGTGCGAATTTTATGTGATTATTTTGAGCATTCTCGCCTGTAAAGACCTTACCATACACCTCGGCCGTGGGTGTGGTTTCCAATCGTGATAATCTGACACCAGGGAGTGTGTGATGAATCCAGAAAATAGGCTTACCCAGGACCGAAAATGATCACCTCGGAAGGTAAAAAAGAAAGCGTGTCTCTATTTTGATTCGAGAGTTACCAATTTGTCTTTCGTTTATTTGTGAAAAACGTGTGTTGAGTTATTATTTGTCACTTTTTGCTCGGAAAGAGATTTCTGCTTGTGGAAGAACGTCTTTATCAATCTTTGTGACAGATACGATACGTCTAGCATTCACTCGATTTCGGCGAGATGCTATCTCTGAAGATTTATTAACTAATACCATGCCGAAATCGATGGTTTTTGACCGTGAGGTCTTTCCCGTCCAATTCGTTCCTTATCACCTACCCGGTAAGCGAGCATAACTATCGATAACCTGAAAACATCCACTACTCATAATTTCCCCTCACATTACTCTCTTTTTTTGCGATTAGTTTGTTGAATTTCACGTGTGGCACCTTACTCTTCCCTGTTGATGATACATCCTGTATCTATCGAATCTTTTATTGAGGTAACCCGACGAGCTTTCCTGGATCCAAGCTGTTTTTCCAATGCCTGCCAAAATCGCATTTCGCAAAATCCTCGTTTGGCCGCGCGCTTAATTGGGTGTGGTGTTAGTCGATAGGGTCGGATGCCAAGGGACTTAATGGATATTCAAAGTGGCTTACATTCGTATCACATTTGAAACTTTTTTCTATAGAGAGATGGTGGTACCGCCTTATCAGAAACATTATGCCAAGGCTACCGCAGATTTTTCGTGGTCACGAGCGGCCATTAACACCTGATAGGAATAAGTCTAGCTTTCCCCGCACAAACCCTAGAAGTCGCCGTGAAAAGGCTATTGACTACAATTTGGTCGGGTGCATGTCTTTTTGCCATAGACTCATCTATAAATTCAATGTTAGTGATATGAAATGAATAAGAGTCGCCTTTTTGAAATATTATCGAATAGATCTTTACTTATACTTACCTTACATATTATATTCCCTGCATTGTTGTGTTTTTATATTTAAACAAAGCACAGGAGTTAGCATAAAGCGAGGGATATGAGTAACATGCTTGGATAACCGTGGCTTCGGCTGCTATTTGAAATAACTTTCAATGCGAACTCCAGCCGGTTCTGTAGCGTATCGTTGATTTTGCGGATATGCTTAGCGGCTTTTGGAAACAGAATTGAAGCGTGTGTGGTAATATTTGATCCCTACTGGTTTCTTATTTAATGGTCGGAATAATTTTTCGATTTTATCGCAACCATTGAGACAAGCGTGCGGCAATTAATTACCGCACATAGCCCGTCAGTCAAGGTATTACGTGTATGCTAACAACACCTTCGCTGCTTTCGTTCAGTGGAGACTTACGACGACCTTGAGTCTCTCCTCCCTCATTATACTACGTGATCATTTCCTTTTCCTCAGCGTTTGATCCACCCTTAGGATAAATGCATACACCTATAGAAATATAACCCAAGAATATCGACACTGCTGAGATGCATTAATGGCCTGAAAAAATCAAGATTCTCCTAAATTTATCAACTCATACCTAAGCGTGATTACATTAAAGCGTAAAAAATAACTACATAAATACGTTGGATATAAATTTTAGATAAGGAACCTAGACATATTTGGGAAAAAGTTTACTTACTTAGAATTAGATTTGTTTATAAATGTTAGGTATTACGTACGAAATCGATGAAAATAGTTGTGAAGGGTCAAACGATGCTAGCTGATAGTTTGAATCATGATTCATAGTAGTAGTATTTAGGGGAGGCGAACGACCGCTGAGGTCATTTGCGCCATAGGGGATGGACAGGAAAGGATGAAGGGTGGAGAGAAACCCGACGTCGGCAGGAGCCTACTCTTTACGAAAGGCGCCAAAGGGTCCGCAGCTTAACGTCCCATCCGACGGACGGCGTACTCACTCAAGTGCCCTCGACAAAGCACCTCAAGTAGGGATCGGGATACCACTGAAAAATATTCAATACCACCGGGATTTGATCCCAGGACCTCTGAGTGGGAAGCCAGTACGATAGCCACCGCACCAATCTCGATCCCCTCATGATTCGTTGACGCTCTTTCGTAGTTATTATTATTTAATGCTCACTCACAACTTGAAAGTCGACTTCTTGGAAAATCATGGACTGATAGCATGTTGCCTGCCTGACTA
Organism: Hetaerina americana; assembly: GCF_022747635.1. Classification (NCBI taxonomy): domain Eukaryota; kingdom Metazoa; phylum Arthropoda; class Insecta; order Odonata; family Calopterygidae; genus Hetaerina; species Hetaerina americana. The sequence continues at coordinate 43,052,542 of NW_027286763.1, forward strand.
AGTGATTCTATATCCTGGAGTAATGGACTTTTGGGTTGACCATTCGGATAATGCTGCGGAAATGAACCTGGTTAAAGCCCTTATGCGTGCCAAGCTGTGCCATTGTTACTGTTCTTACACCGTACGGGATCAAACAATCCAATTGCATTAAATAGTGATATAGATAAAGTACCATTCCATCCATATTTCACATGAAAGAACCAGATAGGATTTGTTGTACTTTTCTTTAGCTTAACTATGTAGTCCTTAATTAACCCTTATTTATTATGAGATCCTGACGATTTTACTCCAGCCAACTTCCTGGTTAAAACAGTACACCCTCAACCAGAGTGATATTTCCTATTTGCGTACGCAGTCATACGAAGTATACCTAATAAATTTAGAAGGAATGATTACACTAGTAATATCTATTGTAATTCTAATTGTTGCAATTATATCCGTCAATAGGAATGCCTACCATGGGCGAATAATTTTCACAATTTTGAATCAAGTTTAATTCTCCTGCCGTTATCCAACCGCCCTTCGAGTTGTTTGCTTTGATGTATTTTTATGTATCCATTTATGGATATAAATGAGACATTATCCCGTCCTAGTCTTTCATTCGAAAGTATGCATATTAATTAAGCTATTACCATTAATTAATGGGAGCTTGTAAAATTGTCCACAATCATGAAAATGATTCCAAGCTTATATCATTTGATCTATCCAAGCGATTTTTAAGTGACACTTCAAGTAATTTAACAACAGTGTAAAGACATGTAAAACTTTCTCGCTGGAACTTTTAATCATCATTATTATTAATTAGCAGTGTCCCAGTAAATGAAAGCCCATCCACATAGGCCGTGACTATTCGGTAGCTCAAATGATTGCCCCGTTCTTCTTGTTTGGCTAACCGCAATGGCAAAACATGGTGTTTCGCTTTCCAATTACCACGGTATTAATAGACCTGAATAACTTACTGGCTCCGAGCATTCATGCAAGAAGCGAAAGCTACATGGTTCAATTCTCAGCCCATTGATTTTTTCCTGAGGAAATCCTTGATGATAATTTTATCAACAATTACGTTTGAACAACAGACTTTCCCCCATTGGAATTTATTTCATGCCCCTCTGTACCCGTGTTGCACGGTTTGTTATCCCGATAAAAATTGTCTCCCGTTTGCGGACTGCATCGCGAGTGGTCGTGAGCCTCTCCGCCCTGTACGAGGTTCGGACTCGTGCGCTCACAGCCGTCCACCCACCCTCGCTGGATTTCACTGCAGTCCTCGGGCGTGAATAGGTTGTTGATCCACGCCAAAACAACTCCGAGGAAAACTCAGCGGGGAGCTCTAGCGTTGGAAAACACTTCAGATGGCTTTCACCAGAGCGCGCCCGTCCGATTCACAGCACTCTTTCAAGTAACCCAGAGCGATTTTGAAATCCGACCTAGTCGTAGAAGAAGCATGTCTTTCGTACTTATGTAGTTTCGTAACGCGTTTGGGCCTTTGAATTCGTAAGACGTGGATATCCGAAGACTCTTTCGAGCTCACCGTCGTAAATATACTGTACCATTTACGCTGGTTACTGACATGCGGCCTTATTTCTGTACGTGGGTAATTCCCTCGCCCTTGATTTTTTGGAATAGCATGATATCCAACGTTGGTAAATTTTCAAGCATTATTTTCCTCTCGATTTAGAAGTCACAGTGCCATTATTACAATTACCCATGCTACATTGTCACTTCGGATTCGTAAACTTCGTAAACTCAAAACTGTGTGGCAAATCAGAGTGTCTTACATATGTAATTACGAACAATGGTAGCTCCGTTTTTTTGCTTACCCTGGCAACCTCAAGAATTTGAAGGATAGCACTCGCGGCAATCAAACATTATTATCGAGTAACCATTCCCGAACGAAATAGGATATTCGGATTTTGCGATAGGCACGCAAGAAGTTCTCTAACAGAGTTTTGGATGTAAGAAGACAATAATACTTTTAGCGTGAACGTTCAGCTTCATTTATCATCGGATTTAAATAATGCCATAATTAATTTTGGTAATTATTACAAGCGTTACACGTCGGCGAGAGATTATTATCAGCGCCGCGAGAGTACTCATAGCTGCCCACGTACCATCCTCCCTTTCCTGCGTCAGAGGCTGGAGGGAGCATCAGGTTTTAAGGTGCTCGCTCCACGGACGATCGCTGAGGGAAGATGCTGTGAGGAGTGGGGAGGAGAGCGAGTTGGGGCGGCGGTTTGGGAAGGGCAAACGACGACGTTCGGGCTAGCACGTCCGAGTGAGTGCGTTGTTCCGTTGCCTCCCGGCCGGTCTCGGGGCGAGTGGGATGAGGTGGCGTGCCGGCGGCGTCGAGAGTGGAGTGCCAATCAGTGACACACTTTCTCCGCACGTGCGTTCAATATCTAAGGTGAACATGGAAGATATTTTCGTATGAGGCGGTGTAGGGCAGCGGCACGCATCGGGAGGGGAGGGGTGCCACTCTCGTGCCCATCACCCTGAATATGCGCATGCACCAATGAGCTGGGAGGAAGCTTGAACGTTGAACTTAAAAAGGATTTCGGGGCCGATGGGTAGTTTGTGGCAGCGAACTTAGTGGCACTCATAACATCGTCGGCACGTCGTATATAGACTCACTTGGCTCACAGAGGAGAGGAGCTATCTTCCTTTGGCAATTCTCTTCCTTAAGAACATGCCAAATACCACTGAGATCTTCTAGGTATTGAAATTATTGAAATACGATCATCCCGCCTGTATTAACAGTAAAAAACTGTATGCCTCGAGTGTGTACATGTGAAAATAGTTGAGTCTTGATATTCTTGGTAAACTTTGATAATAATGCATCATTCCAAAGAAACTGCGGGAGATGCCGCAACAGTAACTTTTAACGGAGTCATCCGCTAATGTGCACTTCAATGCAACAATTTCAGAGTGTACAAATCATTCGCCTTGACTGGGATTCGAACCCAGATCCCTCAATATCCGGTCGAGTGCTTTAGCAACTTAAGCTACCGAGGCGTCCTCTTTAAAAATTTCTGAGTTTAAGAGAAATTTCAAAGAGTTTAATTCAAAATTTCAGAGTTTAAGAGGACGCCTCGGTAGCTTAAGTGCCTAAAGCACTCGACCGGATATTGAGGGTTCGAATCCCAGTCAAGGCGAATAATTTTTACACTCTGTAATTGTTGCATTATAATGCATCATGTTGAAAGCATGGCATATTAAATAAAAGTGTTAAAATGACTTGTTTTATTTATTTATTATCATGTAGAAAAAACTTTTGACGATTTGTATTTTATTTCATGGCGCGGTATTAAATATGGATTAATATCGGCATGTGAACTCTTGAGTGCCACTTCTTCGCCACTGGTATGAAATATAAAAATCTTTGCAACATCATGTCCTCGATCATTGGGAAAAGTAGAGTGACAAGAGTGTCGATAGAACGCCAATATAACTTCGAAGAAATCCAAGTGGAGTGGAACCGTGCCGCGTGAAGCATTTGGTATAAGCGTACCAGGATAGGAAAGAGACCTGATTCGACCGATTGCTAAACGGATCTAAAAAAACACTTAAACAGGAATTACTTCGATCTATTTTACGTAGATACGGAAGTATCTCAATACCGTCTGAGGAAGAGAGCCAGCCCCCTCGAAAGGATTACATCACATTTACAGTGATGACATTTAAATTTTGCTGCATCACTGACATTCGAGGATAAAAGCGATGCACAAACTCTAAACTTGTAATAAGAGCTCCTAAAAATAATTTTTCTTCGACTGTATAATATTGCTACGCTTGTTTGGCAATATATTGAAACAAAGACTGTAGATGCAACAATTTCAGAGTGTAAAAATCATTCGCCTTGACTGGGACCAGTCAAGGCGAATGATTTTTACACTCTGAAATTGTTGCATTGAAATGCACATTAGCGGATGACTCCGTTAAAAGTTACTGTTGCGGCATCTCCCGCAGTTTCTTTGAAATTTGTCAAAGACTGTAGAATTTTTTGTTTCAAAGAATGAACGGATGGTAAAAGGATTTCGACCCGCGAAAAATGAAATTAGGGAATATATCATTTACTTGGGCTTCTTTTTATGGGTCTCTATTCCGCGGCATAGGGTGAAATAGTCTTCCCATCTGATAAACCATTGCCTTCAGCACTAGAGCCAATAAATGTTACGTCCATCTTAGTAATCACAGCTGGAATGAAAGTCGTTTACAATGAAATATTCTGAAACTTCCGAGCTTTCCTTCTCCAATTCGTATGAATCATACGGCTTGAATTACTGAAAGTATGTAAATGCGATATGTTGTAAATCAAAAGTTATCGGTTGAGTGCTGATGGATTTCCCTCCCTGAGTTAATTGCAGCTGCACCGATGAACTCATCCGAGGTAAACGCGTGAAAAGATCCGCCGCAATTTGCGAAAATTTGGGTCTCCCCCGAATGGGGAGTGCTGTGAAGTCTCGGCTTGTTCCATCAAGACTGCTGTCGGAAGCCCCGACCTTCTTTCTTCCTCTGGACTCTTTTTTTCCTCTTATTTTGTTTTAGCCCCCGGGGGGAGGGTTCCTTGGACTCACGAAGCGAGAATGTACCGTTCGAGGTTCTGTTTTCACGGTGCGATAAAAGAAAACCGCAACCTCTCTCGTTCGCTCTCACTTTCGCATCCTTTGAGAGGTCGCGCGTGCACAGTCCCTCCCTCATGCGGCAGTTCCATCCTTGAAACAAAATATGGTACAATCGGAGACGTGGTGAATCGGCGAGGTTGTGTTTGGAGGATATTCAGGACCCTGAGTATTTTTAGCTCGATAATATTTCGACTCTCCCATAGTCATCTGCGAGGCGGTTTTATGCCGACCGAAGTTATTGAAAATGGCCAAATTCGCTCGCATTCAGTCGCTTTGTAGCTCGGAATAGAGATAGACATGTGTGAAAGTTTTTACGGGGAACTGTTTCATCGGCTTATCTGATTGTTATCATCAGTAGAAAAATATTCGAGTGCTTAGGCACGAATTTCTATCGTTCGATTGAAGGACGAGTACTTTTGTCTAGTGAAGGGATCTCTTTTACTTTATCCTGGTGTTCCAATATGCCGATGTGATTTGGGTCAGTAATAATTACCTCTTCGGTTTCACAAGTTAATTCACTTCTCTGTACTTTTTAAAAAAGTCTTAGCCTCGCCTATTCTTTTCGTGATTCAAGAGGTTCCTATCCCAATCTCCTCTCGTCGCAATTTTTTTTGGAAATCTAGCTGACTTTTTCTGAGTTTGTTTTTCCCATTTTATGATTTTTTTTTTCAATATAATTCAAGTATTTGACCCTGAAAAATAGAGTAGAGCCTAGTATATAAAATTTAAACAATTGTCATTCGTTTTTAAAATTAAACACTTTTAATTTTTTACTATCAATTTATAGCATTTAACAATATTTGATGGGGAGAGAAAACGGCTTAAATTTTATGCTATGATGCTTTTCAATAGGTAAACGTTAAGGAAACATTTTCATTGTTTACTAATTGCCAGATTTAATATCTTTACCGTCTAAATAACAACGAATTTCTAAAGCTTTTTGGTTACCGAGCATTATCACAGTGGCGTAGAAGTATACACTTAGAAATTTGTCATTCCTAACTGTAGCTACGAGTATTAAAATCCGGTATGATTCATGAAAATGATTTATCTGTCATTTACGGATAGAATTTTACGTATCAGCAGAGGTAAATAATTCGATCTCATTTTGTGAATAACGTACAAGTATATTCACCTAAATTAAAATTATAGGTGGAGGATATATCCTCGTATTCTATTTTTTAATTTTAATTCTGTTTTGGCACTTAAATGTAACGACACGAACACGAAATTTATTCACATCCAACAGGCTATACTTTTTCTCATTACCTGAGCATTTTTTTGCGTTTATCAATTGGTAACATTATAGTGTATAGAATTATTCTATACTAGTGATTCTGTAGTTTTCCTCGTGAATTTTACATCACTAGTGATTTACATCATCCAGTAACATTAGCAGCTGACAAATTCAAATAAGTTAAGTAATTGCAGTCGCTTTACAGTAAACAGCTTGAAGTTCCATGACCTTTTTGCAGGGCACCGTGCATTAAGTTTTCTTTGAGCGTATTTGAACGGATAATAATAAATGACGAATGCGGTGTTACTTAGATAATCTAATTTAACCACCTTAATTCCTAAATTCCCATTTAAAAACGGATATGTTTTAGATGTCGGTCTGTTCCGAGAACGAAAGAAAAAGAGAACATTGAGACCAACATTAACCATTTTACGATACAATAGCGTCGTAAAATCGTTAATATCTTGCCAGACATTGTAGTAAATAGTTATTTTAGTAATTATGAAATACTTAGAGAAGCAGTATAGGTTTTATAGATTTTATTTCCTCTTCGTTTTAGTCTAGTTGCGGTAATCACCTATGCTGACGTCAATCGCTCGATTTTGAAGGTGTCTGTAATTTTTTTTTCTTTTTTCTTTACGTAGTTGACGTTAATTTTATCTTATTATATCTACTAGAAATATTTATTTAGGGGTAGCAATGTTTTTCTTTGTTTGATTTATCTTTGCACGACTTTACTCTTTGGTCCTTCCTCCGCGAATTGCTATAGGTATTCCTTTTCATCGTTTAATATGGTATATTTTTTATAAATGCCGGTGTTCTATGTATTGTGCCTACCTGATGTGGATGTACAACTTGCCGGTGGCGTGCAGGGTACCATGCAGATCCAAATTCTCATCAATTTTTCCAGATAGAAATGGTGGAAACATTTGTTATGTACCCATTTCCGTTTTTAGGTCACTTGTTAGCGCTCATCGCGAAGAGTTTTCTCTCACTGGTGATATTAAGTTCCATGACTGTCACTCTACTTTTGGTTTAAGGACTGATTGAATCAGGTCCTGAAGGTGATTATGGTTGTTGTGCTTCATTTACATCTACATAATACCCCGCAAGCCGCCGCAAGGGCGTGTGGCGGGGGGTGTTAGGTCACCAACCGTAAAAAAAAGACAATACCACATGCAAAACAACAACATGGAAAATTACACCCACAGCGGGGCACACACTCATGCAAAAATCCCTTCATCCAACACTCATGCAAACACATATACCGCAAACCAAAGAACAACTGCACCCCAGGATGCTGTGTGAATATATTTTATGATACCCCGGCGGCGGTTGTTAGTCAGCCCTTAATTTATAAATATGCACTTGTACATTAATATAAGAATATTTTTGCACATTCATGAACTCATGTACACTTACACACACACACACACACACACACACACACACACACACACACACACACACACACACACATATATATATATATATATATATATATATATATATATATATATATATATATATATATATATATATATGTACATGTCTATCCATCAAATAGTTTAACTGCTTACAAAATTTGTTTTTTTTTCTTTCGATCTCATTTGTTTTTTTTTCAATAAAAATCCTGAGCTTTCGGATTTTACGTGTTTGAGAAATTAATTGGGTGGCTGGAATTAGAATGAAATTTCAAGTTTCTATCACTCCTTTCAACTGGAAAATTATACGATCGTCGAAAGAATTTTAAAAAGGTGAACACGTCTAACGGGTGCGTAGGCACACATCCACCCGCGAGTCACGTTCATTCGGTGGGATCGGACTGTTTGCCGCTCGAGGGCGATTGATCAAAGATCCCGCTCCATACGAATCCAGGGGCGGAAACCTGTGCATAACCCATTTTCATTTGTCAATGACGGAGACGTGTTTGTTTTCTCCAGAGCAAACCACGTCCGACCGTCACCCTCCTGCCCCCGCTTTGCACTTCGCGTTTACATTGTACATAATTTCACGTTGTTCTCCCCAATCCCACCGTCCTCTTGCCCACCCAATTTTTTTCCTTTTTTTTTAAATGAGTCAATTTCGCAACCTCCGCGGCCCTATCCCCCTCCCCCCACCATGTTCACTTCAGCTTATCTCCGTCCTCCTTCCAGCGCTGTGACCTCGAAATGCAGCGCTGGGACCTCGAGAGTGGCATGTCTCTCCTCCCTGCCCGTTCTTCTCCCCCCCCTCCGCTACCTCTACCCCGCATGAGTGTCAAGACGTGACGGCGGGAATATAGTAAGTAGGTAGTGGTAACAGTCAGTATAAGTGGGCGTATTAGAAGCGGAGATGGTGGCACTTAGATGGACGAGAAGTATTATCAGTGCCGGTTATCACTCCTAAGATTTGTTTTACACAGCTTTACAACTCTCTCCCATCTGCTAAAATCTTCATGCCTGTTTACTTGTATTTATCTCTACTTGTCTTCGTGCCTTCATGTCCACATATCTTCATGTTCACATGTTTTCATGTCCATGCGTCTTCATGTCCACTTGTATTCATGTCTACTCGTCTTCATGTCTACATGTCTAAGTGTATACATGTCTTCGTATTTACATATCTTCATGTCTACGTGTACGAACAGAAAGCGTCGGAAGTTCTTGGTTGGAAGACGCTGGAAACACGGTTACTGATAGGTGCGACTCAAAATTTTAGATAAGTATAAAACATTTGAGTTTAACTCTGACTAGGAAAGAATAATCCTAGCGCTGCATTACATTGGTAGGGGAGACCACTCCGGGTGACAAACCACCCTCTGCTCGCCCTCGAAGGGACTGGCCGGGGGGGGGGGGGGAAGATGATTGGCGAAGAAACTATTTAATAAGTTTTTACTAAATTACCCTTCTTGTGCTGAAATATTTATATTTACCATACATCCAAACATACCCTTCACGCCGTTTTGTTTCGGTGTAGACAAAACCAAAAAAGCTTCATTGAAAACCTTTCAGAAAAACTACTCCATTTTGCTAATTTCTTCCACGTCACCACTTGATTTGCCTCTTTTGCATAGCACGCTCTTCCCCACGCCCTTGACGCGGCTTGCAGAGTAAGATGTAGATGAGGGTAGATTATCTTTAGTGGCAGTAGTTTTAGGGGAGGCGACCGACAGCTGAGGTCGTTTGCGCCATTAGGGATGGACAGGAAAGGATGAAGGGTGGAGACAAACCCGGCGTCGGCATTAGCCTACTCTTAACGAAAGGTGCCTAGGGGTCCGTAGATGAATGTCCCATCCAAGAGACGGCGTACTCACTCAAAGGGCCCTCCGCTCAGCATCTCAAGTAGGATAGGGATACCACTGAAAATATATGCCGCCGCCACTGGGATATGAGCCAGGGCCCTCTGGTTGGGAAGCCAGAACGTTAGCCATCGCACCATCCCGATTCCGTTGGATTATCTTTTTTCTCCTTTTGATATCAGTCATTTTATGCTCTATTTGTGACATCTGGAGTCGTCCTCTGTTGTTTTATCAGTTTACTTTTCCCCCTAATGCTGTCATCATCAGGCTCTCGTTTGTCTCAATATGTGTCCAATTATGTCATCCCTTATTCTTTTCTGATTTCCTCGGGCATTATCCTTATCCTATTCCATGGAGGAATTAGTATAACGATCATTATCGATCTGTCTACCTGATCTCCATCATCCTACCGAAGCTCCACCTTTCCAATGCTTCCAGTTTTTTTTCTTTACTGCTATGAATGCCTCACTGGTAACTACCGTAGCGTGTTCCGGATAAAATTTTCAATTCAAAGGTCTCTATTTCTTGAATGCTTTATTTTCCTGGGCAAATATATTAATTGCATCAACTATCCCTCGTTATGGGATCTTCTTCCCAATTACAAAACGCTTTCAATTCCTAGTTTACATATTAGTGCTGCATTCTGCTTAGACTAATTCAGACGACGAATCGGACTAGTCATGGCATAAGAAAACCGATCATACCACATAATATCAGAGAGCACTGCATACTTTTCCGCAGCTGTGAGAAATGAACAATTGTCAATGTATAGGAAGAGTGAATGGTTATTTCGAAGAGTGAGTGAAGGCTATGAAGGCCTATGAAGAACACTAACAAGATGAAGAGGAAAAGTAATTGAGCACATCTTAAGGAACGATACTAAACTGAAGGCTGTAATAGAGGGGAATAGAAGGTAAACATAGAGGCAATACATTGAGGGAAACTTTCCAAATTAACATTAACGTATTTTAGGGATACGAGACGATGAGTTGACTCAAGGCTTCAGCGCAAGGAAATATGAAGAAGAAGCTACATTGACTGTTAACATTTTAGCTGCTCGTGGAGAGCTGCCACAAACCAAGCTATGGCCTACCCTGGAAACTTTCCCGAGGGAATGTGGCAGGGGGTGTTAGCTCACCAGCCATCAGAGTTATAATTAATTTATGAGTCTGAAATTATAATCTCTGCCGTAGTGGCCTCGAATTTTGTGAAGAAAAATGATTCCCGATAGCGATCTGGTCTGCTGTCGTATTCACTTAACTTATCAATCCTCGGATTGATAGCCCGTGATGATGACGACGGTGTTTTACCAAAGATCCCTCATTCCTCTTGACGAGTGCCGTTCCCCCTTCGCCCAGTTCATCAACCCCCTCCACCCCAATCATCCGCTCCATCCCCGTTGCCTGTCGCCTCCTCCCGCACACTTCAACGAAACCCATCCCACTCCCACGTCTCCGCCACCCCCATTTCCTCGCCCTCTCTCATCGCCGTCCCACTTCATTGTCTTCCGCAGCGCCTCCTCCCCCAACGATACAGCGGTATGAATATTTATAGGTGCTCGTTTCGGACGCAGTTTCAGCCTTCTTTACCTACGTGGGAATCCAGTCTGGTGGCCCTTCGTAATTATGATCGCGCGAAATTTCCATACAAGCCCCTCACATATTTACCCTTCATTAAACCTTCTTTTCGATTTGAATTTCCCAGTGCTATCGAGAGAGCTTCGGTCTAAATATTCCGTAGCACTTAATTCATCCAAGACCGGTCACTTAAAGAATATCAGAATGTTTAAGAATATTAAACAGATTGTAATTGTGTTGGAATATTGCCGTGCCCAGCTTTAATTCCCGTAGTCCGCCGGTGAAGAGGAGTTATCTAGTGTTTGAGGCGTGGTCCGGTGGGTGTTAATAGCATGCGCGATGAATTAATCATTAGCACTTTTCCGCGAATTGTATTTCAAAGAATTAGTCGCGTTCGTCCTAAGGCGTTCATTAAATGGCAATAGCTGGAGACTATTACCCCTATGTTTGATGGTACTACATCTCCGTGTAAACAATAATATATATAAGTCCGGATGAATGAATTACGAGATTTCGTTTGGTCTGATCATCTCCTCCGATTCTATGTTCCTTGAATCCATGACTGAAGGTATCCTAGCACTCCTCCACCCGCTGGCTCATGGATTGAGTTACTTGGAGGTGGTTCCCGTGGCCTCCACGAGATGAACTTTCTCATCGTTCATCTTCATCTATACAATATTCCACTAGCCACTGCAAGGGCGTGTGGCGGGGGCTGTTAGGGAACCAGCCTCATCTATATCTACATTTATATCTACGCTCTAGTACTCCACCATCCCCCACGAGGGCGTGTGGCGAGGTGTGTTAGGAAACCATTGATTCATGCGCAAATATGAGTTCATATATTCAAGTACATATCAATATACACCTCCTCATGTGCATAAACACGCGAGAACATGCACACAGTTATTCTTCTACCCGTTTAGATAATGTATTTGCGTCAATCAATGGGTGTGTTTGGCTAAATCATTGAATTTTACTTTTCCAATAAAACTTTTAGGTGATTGTGTCGGTTTTGTTTTGATACAGAGTGTAAGAGTGCAGGCCGAAGGAAGAACGAGTACTTCAAGCTATCATTGGTCATGTCTATCGCTCTAATTTTATCCCGGTAGTTAAACCTACCTATATAATATGGAGTCATAATAATACCCTGGGTGGCACGCGGGTGAGATGCGGATTGTTATACCCGAGGTGCAGAAAACTTGTTATACACGTTTTGACCCAGGTGCTCTCCGGAAGTGGGCTTGAAATCGAAACCTGGTCTTACAAACGTTACGCATACCTTGAGTGTGCGTACCAGTCCAGTTACTTTTGTTACGTTCGCCGCTCCGTCGGCTCCCTCTCGCCTCTTCCAACGCCGCATGCCATCTGGTTCCAGACGGTCCCGGCGGACCGACCGGCTCCCCGAGCCCTTTCTCCCCTTCCCTCCCCTTTCGTCCTTCATCCTCGCCAGGCCCCGCCGACATGCTTGCTGTGGACCTCCTTGACCTCGAAAACTCTGATTCGAAATGGCATGGCGGCTAGGGGGTCGGAGGGGAGGAGGGCGGTGGAATAAGGGACAAGTTTTTTATACTTAGGTTCAAGAAAAAGATTCACGGCAAACCAATACAGTGAGGATGGTGGCGAGAGAGAGGGGCGGTTCAGTTAGCTTGACTTACGGTGCGAAGCTCTATCCGAAGTCGTGAATCCCTCCATTATTTCGTTCAAATTTATGTGGAGCGGGGCGAGGGGGGGGTGGAAGAATCCACTCTGTAGTCCGCCCTACTACCCTGTTGATTGACACCGGCGGGGAAGGTGCCCTTTGCCCCCCCCCTCGAAATAAGGGGACCGTGGTTCTTCACAAAAAACCGGCGGCGCACGGTACGTGGTCCTCCTGATGTTTTTCCGAACATTAAATCCACCGATCTACGCGATCGCGTTGCCTTCCGTCCGATTTATGACCATAGAAATGTGACGCGGAAGAAATATCGCCGTTACAACATACCTGTAGCTGTGTATGATCAGAGTGACGAAATAAGAAGTGATAAGTGAAAGTGGTTGGCTGTAGAAATAATTACTCCCCGTGGACTGTGAATGCTTGGTGCAAGTGCACCTGCAACAACACTACGTCGGTGGATAGGGTATACAAAATATATATATATATATATATATATATATATATATATATATATATATATATATATATATATATATATATATATATATATATATATATATATATATTTATATATATATGCTTTCGTAGACGTAACACGGAAGTGCCGAATAGTACAATACACAGTAACACAATATAGAAACAAAAAAAGAAGAACACTCACCCGTTATTTCTTGATATTTCGACGGAAACAATCCGTCTTCATCTGAAGATATAGAAGTAACTTACTTAGTTACTTCTATATCTTCAGATGAAGACAGATTGTTTCCGTCGAAATATCAAGAAATAACGTGTGAGTGTTCTTCTTTTTTTGTGTTTCTATATTGTGTGTTACTGTGTATTGTACTATATATATAATATATGTATATATATATATATATATATATATATACACAAATAGTGGGTCGCAGTAGTCCAGTGGGTAGAGCATTGGACTGCTGACCAGAGGGTCCCCGGTTCGATTCCCGGGCAAGGCACTCTGGGCACCTGCAGCTCCACCCAAGCTAAAGTGATTTTTCGGGTACAAGGTCTTCCTGGGAAACCATAACCGGTACAGGGAAAGGAACTGGCCCCCCTACCCTGATTTGTGAATTTTCACACGCCGTATAGGGCTTAGTACTGGGTGGTGTCTATCATCACCTACTAAACCGACCTTCGGGTTGATTTCTGTTGTATTTACATATTATATGTGTATATATATAAAATTGTATTGTATGAGGTTGTGTATTACTGGCCCAATAGGTTCCAGGTTAGGGTCCAATATCCGTTCGATATAATTCCCTTCATAACCTTAGCATTATTGTTGGCAGCGATTGGTTGTGTCCAAGGAAAATAATTCATTGGTAATATCTAAATGAGTTCTGGTTTCCACCAAGGATTGTCGGGAAAAAAACTTATCACGACCGCCTTCGTCGCTGTTCTGTTGAATCAGTCACTGAGAAATATCGATTCATACATTCGATGACATCAGGCTAAACCTTCTGAAATCGTCTCTTGAGTAATTAGAAAAGCTTTACTGATTTTCTAATTCCCTATCGACTCATTAAGAGTGACTATCTGGAAGCTCATTGGTAGCGCGTTCTAGCCGGTTTCGGGTGGTGTCTCTAAATACCGCCTGTTGAACCCCGGATGTGTTTTTCTGGATGCCAAATATTTCCACGACAACTACAGCGATGTGGCCGCCTCTCCGCTGTACCCAAATCTTTGAATTACCCATGCCATTGTGAGTCGCACCTACTAAGCGGACTCTACCCTCGCCTCTCGGGCCAATTTTCTGGTCGATGACTGTGGTCATTTATTGAAATAGTAATGAGTATATTTGATGGGCATCTACTTTTAAATGCAACTTATATAACACCTTTCGAACAGTACAATATTGCGTCGTATCAAACGAAAGCAGTGGTAAGTATGCCATGGAACGAGCTGAATATGGTTTTGTGTAGCTTTGAACTTAACGTAAAACTAGGGCTTCGCACGAGGTAATCCCCGCCAATCAAATTAACCTTCGCGTTAGAGGCTGAGACTGTTGGCTTGAACTTTAACGTGATGATGGTCACCAACGCTGTCAATAAATGATGGCGTCAGAATAAATAAAATTGTATTGACCATGGATGTCACCCTTTCCTTTACTGTCACGGTGATGAGCAATTTGAATACCTACGCTCACCTGGGTCTTGGCCTCGCTCTACATTACTGGTTCTCCCTGCTTCTTAAATATGCCATTCAGCATCGTCGCCAACTCAAAGCCCTTGGGCATTTCTTTATTCAGGACTAAAACTTTAACCTCTCTCTTCGAGTGTATCATGGTTGGATATTTACCTTCCAATTTCCTATCAAATTGTTTTATTTCCTTTTTGCTCTTTGGGCGTAGCCGGCGAGATCGAAGCAAGGTTGGAACTCCAGATCTTAGGATTAGAAAGCCGGCGCAGAAACCATCTGACCCACCCGATCTTCTGATATGCGATGACGATTCCTCTGCCGAGAATTTAGTTAATTTACGAGTGAGTTTGCCGCTCGAGTATGCAATGAATTTTCATTTATCTTCACTGATGTCTTCCATCTCTTCATTTAACCATTTTCCGGGATTGAGTTGAGGACACCAGGCTGTGTTGAGATCGAGAAAATTATTATGGCCCCTCATATTATGGGCAGATTAGACCATAGTAAACCAGGTTAAAGTATGGGTAACGGACTTCACCAATGACAAATTCAACTCTTTCCTTTCTCTCGCTATACACACTCATATCCATGGCACTGCTGATACAAGGGAGGTCATTACGTATGTTGTAGTATATACTTGTCATCGATAGCTTAGAAAATATGGATCGCGATAGTCCAGGGGTAGATCGTTGGACTGCTGACTGAAGGGCCCGGGTTCGATTCCCGGGAAAGTCTCTGGGCGCCTGCTCCGCCCAAGCTATGTGATTTTTCGGGTACCAGGTCTTGGGAAACCATAACCGGCACAGGGAAAGGAGCTGCCCCCCCTACCCTGATGTGTGAATTTCACACGCCGTCGGGCTTACTACTGGGTGAACTCCACCATCACCCACCAAACCGACCTTCGGGTTGATTACTGTGTTTATGATTATATGTGTGTGTGTATGTATGTATATGTATATATATATATATATAAACACAGTATATATACTCTATATAACACAGTATATATATATATATATATATATATATATAAACACAGTATATATACTCTGTGTTTATGTTTATATATATATATATATATATATATATATATATATATATATATATACATATACAACATATGCATATGCATTCCGGTATCTTTGCAGAATTAATACCTGGGTTCGTTTAGTATTTCCCTAGAAAATTCCAAAGTATCGTAGTATCTGTAAAGGTTTTCTTTTATTGAGCCTCATCTCTCACTAGACTGCTGTTCAAGTTTCAGGTACGTATATCCAACTTACATCCAACTCCTGATTTCATTTTAATTTGCGCAAATTTCATAAAAGCAAATCTTGATGAGAAAAAAAATTACATAAGCTCACCGTGATTACTGGAGGAAGTACATAGAAGTTACCGCTGTGGTACTCCATTGAATTATCTGGAGAAAGCTTTTTTATCGAATATCACTCATTAAAGTCCATTATGATATCACTTTCATTATCAACTCCTCAAAGACTTCCACGACGGAGTCCAAGGGAAAAAAACGACCACCCGATCGTTTTGATCTGCCATATAAATATACAATCACCCGAAAGTCAAGTCACCCGAAGAGCGTTTGGTGGGAAACGTTTGGACACAATCCGTTAAAAGGGATGCAGTTCGGGAGTTAAGCGTTAACTTATGGGGATAGCGTGATTGATTGTGGATTTAATTACATTAGGTTTGTATAATGTCATTAACCGTTCGAATATGAATTTGACCAGAAAATAACTTTTAGTCATCGCATATGCATACTACTGTGTGGGAAGAATAGAATTCTCATTAATAGAGTACCCAAAGCCCCGCTTGATAAATGGTGAATACTTACGATGACTGTTTGGAAAGGATCCAGCCTTACAATATTTTGAGAAAAATAGCCTGCCGAGAACAATGAGACCTCAGCCCCCTTCGAAGTACTCACTTTGGGGCCTCACTCACTTATCCCTAGTAACTCTTTCACTTTTCAAAACAATCGGTGAAGTCCTTTCTCGGAATGGTCATCAGCTGCCAAGTCAAATTCTCTTATATCTTGTCAACGTCAAGAATTTCGTGCTGCATTTGCAGGGGACTTAACTCCAAGCCACAAGTGATGACCCAGGTTTACTAAAAAAGGTCATCATTGGTAATGAGGCATGGGTCTACGGCTATGATCCTGAAACAAAACATTTACAATTAATTAATACTCGGGGTCTCGCCCACCAGCGTAATGCAGAGCTGTCAAGGGTATTCTTCCTGTTACGTCGGCGATAAAGTCGAGTGATTAGTGATTTCAATAAGTTGAAGTCGCTCCTGGTATCTCAATGTTCTCCAATATCCCTCATTCAAGGCCTTCCAGTTACGAAGTGACACTGTCTACGTGTATTCTTTCTATATCGATTCTTCACGAAGCGAGCAGCTTTTCTTTGTCTCCTCTTTGAATCCGTAATTAAGTTTTTCTGCGAAGGATCCCTAAACACTCTACGAGTATTCAAGGTGAGTTTAGCCAGCTCGGAATAACGCTTCTCCTTAAAACCATTATGCAATCGAGTCGGTTTCTTTAGCTGTGACCGTTATATCTCTCAACGGTTTCACTTTCCTTTCGAAGTCTATGTCCATTTTACCAATGTAATAGGATTGTATGTATAAGTATTTTATTTTAAATGTTTTATCGCTAAAATATTCGCGGGTGTTTGTGAAAATGTCGTCTCATCTTTCCCTGTAATTCTTGCTCTAGCGTATTTTCAGACGGTTCATGCTGTAGTTCCGATCATGTAAGTATCTTGCCAAATATGGATTTCCATCTCTCTTCACTCCTTAAAGACACGCAGAAATTTACATCAAATGAGGTGCCCTCAATGTTTCTAACATTGGCATGCGTGGTTCTTTCACTCGGATCGTCAATTGAAACGCCTTAAGAATATAATTATCTATAAATTCCACGAGTGGAAAGTGCTCAGCGGGGCGCAGCGCAGTCGTTTTTCTCTCGACGGACGTGCAGGAACTAATTAATTTGTTAGCCCAAGTAAATGCGACTTGAATTTGTTTTTTGAGTTTTCGTGTCGCTAAATGTCCGCCGCGGCGTCATAACGTTTCCCTTCATGGTGATTAAATTGAGAATCGCCCGCTTTCGCTCATCCTCCCGGCGGGTCGCACCTCATTAGCGCCCCCTCGCCAATTGCCGTCGGTGCCTGGACAGCGGTCGCCCTGGTGACCAGCCTCCGGTTTGTTTTTCTTAAGCACATAGTTTTAATTTATTCGTGCCTGAGTTTTAATTGGAGGGTCGTGGTTGGAGGCTATTATTTATCCGAGAGAAATGAGTCGCTGATAATTGCTTTTTGCGAGTTATGTCTCCGTGTATGGCTAATCTCGAGTCTTCGGTTTGAAGCAAGAGTGTTTAAGCCCGCGAGTGGTCAAAAGTAGCGGGATCGGTAATAGTTTAAATTAGCGAAGCTCGAGTCTTTAATATTTCCCTTCCAGCCCATCAAATGTTTTGGAATTCATAATCGGAGCCCTCTCACGAATTCATTCATGTTAATGTGTTTTTCGAGCATCCCGATTCCGACACCATTCACACCGCGATCCGTTTGACAACATCTCGTCTCCATTTCAGTTTGCGATGAGTACAAAAACAAGCAATGAGCATTACTTTGCAGAGAGACGATGAGTAAATTTGAATAATTCTTACATCATTAAATACAAGATCATATATTTCTACTTGCCCAATTCATAAAGGTCCAATTCTACGGCATATCAGAGAGCACTATTTGCGACACACAGAATGAATGGAATAAAATTGCTTCAATTTCGAAAAACATATTTTATTTACCTTTCCCCTTTTTTTAGCATATTGTGGCACATTTTTTTAAAATAAAATTAACAGAGTATACATTTTAAGTTATTACTCGAAGTTATTTATCCATTGTGGACGATTTCATCGTATAGTAATACTTACCTGAATGCATAATTTAAACTTTATTTTTTAACCTAATTTGATGGCTACTCTCCTCTAAATAAATTAATTAAAATTATAAATAGAATTATTTTGCTATACCTTGTTACTATCCTCTTTGTGGTCACCCGGGCTGATGCTGAACAAAAGATAAGCGATATGAATAAAAGAGCCCCCCATCAGCTGAGAGCAACCGTCCTCAAGGAAATGAGCAAGTAAAGGAGTGAGCTTTGAGCCGTTGGATGCGTGAGTGCCTCTCTGAGTGCCATGGCATCTGTGCAAGAGGTCGACTTGGGTCACCGGGGTAGTCACAAGACAAAAAAACTACTCGACCGATGGTCGGCTACACAAATAGATTTTGCGATGGCTGACTGTCTCCCGAGGTAAGTGACGGGTCCGAAGTCAATGTTACAGCTCTCGATTTTTCGTCACGTGGACCAAGATAAGCGAACGCAATGTGTTTTCACGAAGGAATACTTAATGCAAGGAACGAGACGATGAGAATAATATCCGCATTCTCGTCCGAGTGCATCTAATGTTTTCAAATTGCAGTTTCCCTTGTTGTTTATTACTGTAGAATAACAATGATTAGGAATTCTAACATTTATAGGACGATTGCAGCTCCACCCAAGTATGTAATTTTTCGGCAACCAGATATTCCTGGGAAGCCATAACCGGCACAGGGAAAGGAACTGGCCCTCCTACCCTGATGTGTGAATATCACACGCCGTTGGGTTTAGTACTGGGTGAACTCTATTATCACCAACCAAACCGAACTTCGGGTTGATTACTGTGTTTATGGTTTATATATATATATATATATATATATATATATATATATATATATATATATATATATATATATGCAAGTCGAAAGATCCGGTTTATTTTTCACATTGAATGCTTTCCGCGATTGGTTATTTTTAGTTTGATGACTCTTTTCTATTCGAATTTCGACTAAAGCTTAACTAAGTTTTTATAAAATATTCCAGTCCTAAAATATTATGGCTTTCATTGTTTTTGCCTGATATCTGCGCTTAAATTATGATTCGTCTTCCAGGTGAATGTTTGTTTATGTAATGGGAAGGCTTGACTAACAACAGTTTGTGAAGTAGTGTTCATTAGATTTAAAATCCGATCAAAGAGGTCGTACGTGAAGTTAAACCGTTTACTGATTCGGATGGATTGCCTTTGACACCATTATTCATTTGACTTTCCTTAGCTGGGAATTTGACCCCAGATCTTCGAGATCATCGGCGAGAGAGACCATCAGACTGACAACCAGGTCGATATATCTTATGGTTTTTTAGAGTATCAAATTTTTGTGCGTAGGGGATGTAATCTTCGGAGGAATGTTTAGGAATCGTGGCTACGTCTTAATGAAAATCATGACCTTATTCATTAAAACCCTGGTCGCTGAATCGAATCAAAATAATTTTTAAGATGGATATAATCCCATACACAGGAGCCAAAATTATACTGAAGACTATTTTCCGTGACTTAACTCCATTGAAAATAGAATTTAGTCATATCAGGCTCACATATTCACCAATGCGTATAGCGAATTTCGGTAGAATTGGTATTTATTACTCCGATTGTGGCTGGCTAAATATGTACATTCAATAGTTTTCATTTTAATATTTTGCTTTTGTAAAAGGTGAATTTTCAATCGAGTTCTTAATTATTATTCTCAATTTTCCCGTTATAAGAGTGCTCTCATCCCTCATCCCCATCCCTCTCAGTTCGGAAAGATGAGTTACGGTGTGTTAGAACCCGACAGCATTACCTACTTCGTATTGCACCGTTCGGCACACTTATCGTCCGAGCACCAGCGTCGGTATCTTCTCATTGGTATCCTTAGGCAACTGAGCGGATTATAATGCTCTTTTGAGTCAAACCGCCGGTAGAGTGGACCCTTGCGTAACCGTGACGATTGAACGATACTCGGACTCGAAACCTAGCACGCTTATATGGCGCTGGCGATTTTGATTACATCTCTACCTTATGCTAATTTTCGTCCATTCCGTGTTTCCAACGATAAACGAAACCTGGTCGTGGATGTCATGAATTGAATCGCTTCGTTTCCTACGTCTACGTCACGTCTCGTGCCCATTTTAGCGGAAATTTGAATTTTTTTTTGTTTTCATTTCCCCTTATCGACTGGCCGATATTTTGCGGAGAGAAAAGTACGGCCGTCATTGGTTGTCCTGTTTCGTCACAACCCTCGTGCTTCTGCAATGTTTGGAGCGATGGTTTTACGTCACGATGAGGAGCTTCGGTGCCGAAATCGTGTCGGGGTAGTCGAGAGGATTCAGTCAGGCGGTCATGCAGTGGGATTCTGTTCATTACTTCCGACAATCTATTCCGCCGGGCGTTTTCGGTTATCACGTCGAGAGTGATCGAGATGAAAATGAGTTCCCTCATAACCTATAATAATTGCTCATGCGCCAAAATTTCTCGATCTGCGTATCTCCTCAATCAATCTAATTATTTAGGATTGCATAATACTTCCTGTCCCCTCCCCGGACTACAACCTTGACGTGGTGGAAGGGCTTGTGCGTTCCGATGACCCCTAGAGCTGTGCTGGCGGGAGTAATAATTATTGCTCCTGGTAGGGTCACCCATGCCAGATAGGTCGAAGGTTAGGAGCCAGACGAAAGGTAGTCCACGCAGCGTCTGTTCCTCAGTGAGGCGGCTGCAATGGCGTCTGACCCCAGTGGGGCAGCCAGTAAGTGATGGTGTCACGTTAAAAACACTATTGAGGAAGGCAACGGGAAACCACCTCAATTATCATTCCCTAGAAAAATATGATGGACAATAGAGATATTTTGAGTCCTGGCAACCACGGGGCTCGGCCCAATCAGCCGTGTGTCGTGCCCGGCAGCGGGGGAGGCAAGGCTTCCGCGGTCGTCATCCCACGAAACCCTTGCAAGGGAAAACCAGCAGCAGCAGGACCGAAGACGCAGGAGAAGAAGACGAAATTAGTTAGAATAGGAACGTGGAATGTTAGGACAATGATGAGGACAGGAAAATTGGAGAATGTTAAGCGAGAGATGGAAAGGGGAAATATAGATATTTTAGGTCTATGCGAGGTGAGATGGAAAGATAGTAGGGATTACTGGAGTGATAAGTATAGAATAATATACAGCGGCGGGGACGAGAGCCAACGAGGGGTTGCCATTGTATTAAATGAAGAGGTAGGGAGAAGCGTAGTCAACATAGAGCAGGTAACGGATAGAATACTACTAGTGGAGATAAAAGCAGAACCGACGAACTTAGTTATTATTCAGGTATACATGCCACCGAGCAACCATAAGGAAGAAGAGGTCGATAGGATATACGATCAGTTAGAGGACATGATCGCGTGTGTTCCTGCAGGGAAACATTTGATAGTGATGGGGGATTGGAATGCGACGGTAGGCGAAGGAAGAGATGGTGATGAGGTGGGGGACTACGGTTTAGGCACGAGGAATGACCGCGGGGAGAAAGCAGTTGAGTTCTGCAGAAGACAGGGGTTAGTCATCACCAACACTTGGTTTAGACACCACAAAAGACGCAGGTATACATGAAAATGCCAGGTGACTCAGGAAGATATCAGCTAGATTATATCCTGGTTAGACACAGGTTTAGGAATAGTGTGATAAATTCCCACAGCTTCCCCGGAGCGTACGTTTCAAAAAGATAAGGCAGGGGCGGCGAGTTAGAAAATGGAATGTAGAAGCGTTAAATGGGTTGAAAAGGAAGGAATACAAACAGGCGGTAGAGAAAATCATGGAGGATGGTAAAGGGCTTAGTACTATCGAAGAAAAATGGGAAATGATCAAGAAGGGGTTGTCTACAGCCGCAAAAGACATTATTGGAACCGTTAACGCTAAAAGGACTAGGAAACCATGGATCACGGATGAGATGATTACAAAGATGGATGAGCGGAGAAAATGGAAGAATATAAATACAGAATTAGGCAAAATGAAGTACAAAGAATTGAACAATAAATTGAGGCGGGCAACGAATAAAGCAAAAGAAGCATGGTGGAAGACGCAGTGCGAGGATATGGAAAGTCTGCAGAGGAAGGGTGAAATCGGTGCGCTGTACAGCAAAGTTAAATCGTTATCGGGAAGTAAGAAAGGAAGAGCTATGCTAACAGTTAGAGATAAGGCGGGTAAGGTAATAGTTGACGTAGGAAAGATCCAAGAGAGATGGAAGGAGTACATAGAAGAACTGTATGGTAAAGAACTCAGACCAACAAAGTTAGACATTGAAAAAGAAAATGACGTAGAGGAGGACAGCTTAGGTCCAGGCATACTAGACCATGAGATAGAAAGGACACTAAGGGAGATGAAACTAAATAAGGCCGTGGGGGTAGATAACATTCCCGTGGAACTTTTAAAATGCTTAGGAAAATGTGGGAGGAAGAGGCTATATGGGCTGATCCGTAGTATTTATGAGGAGGGAATCTGGCTGGAAGACTTTGTGAGATCAGTTTTAGTTCCTATTCCGAAAAAGGTAAAGGCCACGTCATGTGAGGACTATAGGACAATTAGTTTGATATCCCACGCAGCTAAAGTTGTTCTCAGGATCATAAACAAAAGGATAGAGAGTAGGGCAAATGATTACTTAGGGGATGATCAGTTTGGGTTTAGGAAGGGGAGAGGTACGCGTGATGCCATTGCAGTAATGAGATTATTAATCGAGAGGAATATAGAACACAACCAGGAGGTATTTGCCTGTTTCGTAGATTTCGAAAAAGCGTTTGGTGGGGTGAATTGGGAAAAACTAATGAGTATTCTGCAGAAAATAGGAATAGATTGGAGGGAAAGGAGGCTAATCCGCAACCTGTACATGTCTCAGACTGCTCAGGTGCGGGTGAGAAACGGGGAGTCAGGATGGGCAGTGTTAGGAAGGGGTGTAAGGCAGGGTTGCCCATTATCACCGTTGCTGTTCAACCTGTATGCAGAGGAAATGATCAAAGAGGCATGGGAAGAACTAGAGGTAGGAATGAAAGTGGGCGGGGAATTCGTAAAATCAGTTAGGTTTGCTGATGACCAAGCTTTAGTTTGTCAGTCAGCCAAGGGGCTGCAAGCATTGCTGAGTGAATTGGAAATTCAGTGCGACAGGTATGGGATGAGAATCAAAATTAAGAAAACAAAGGTTATGCGATTTTCTAGAAAGAAAAAGGCCAAGCTTAACATTAAAATAGGAGGGCAAAAACTAGAGCAGGTAGAGCAGTTTACGTATCTCGGTAGTGTTTTGGACCAACACGGTCAAAGTAGTAGGGACGTAAGGAGAAGAATTGCGCTAGGCAAAGAGGCTTTCACAAGGAGGAGGGAGTTGATGACGGGGACTTTGAGTAAGGATGTTAAGAAAAGACTCGTAAAAACTTTGATATGGAGCGTAGCTATGTACGGTGCGGAAACGTGGTCATTGAAGCAGGAGGATAGACGTAGACTGGAGGCTTTTGAAATGTGGGTGTGGAGAAGAATGGAGAAGGTGAAATGGACAGAGAAGAAAACAAATGAGGAAGTACTTGGTATGGTGGGAGAAGAGAGGGGTTTGTTGGGAGAAATCCTGTGGAGGCAGGAAAAGTGGATGAAGGGGGTATTGACCGGCAGTGGGATGTTGAAGACTGTGATAGAGGGTAGAATGTTGGGCAAAAGAGGAAAGGGAAGGAACAGGATAGGGATGTTGGACGGGATGAAGGGAGGAAGAAAGTACTCAGAGATGAAGAGGGACCTGATGTAGAGTAGGATGATGGATTTTGTGTTTTGTTAGGAGTAATAAAATATTTGTTTGGTAGTTGTGTCCATCCAAAAACCTACCTTAACCGGTAGATTACCTTAAAAAAAAAATACTTCCTGTATGCATCGTACAAACACCTCTGTAATTGACTCCCACATTAATTAGAAATTATAACAACCTTGAGGAGGTTGCCTATACTCAACTTATGCTTCTCCCGAAACATCTGAATTCCTAGCTCAATGGAGAACCTCAGCAGACCTGGATAGGTTGCTGAGGTTGGGGAGAGATTTGTTGGGAGAAATCCTAAGGAAGCATGACAAATAGATGAAGGGCGCATTGATCGGCAGTGGGATGTTGAAGACTATAATACGTACAGGGGGAGAATGTTGGGCAAACGAGGAAATGGCAGGAACTTGATAGGAATGTTGGACGGGATTAAGCGAGGAAGGAAGTACACATAGATGAAGGGGGACTTATATAGAATAAGTTGCTGGATTGTGTTTTGTTAGGAGTCACAACATAATTACTTCGTAGTTTTATCCATCCAAAACCTACCTTAACCGGTAGATTACTTAATAATAGTATGTGAAGATATACCGTAAACCATAAACACAGTAATCAACCCGAAGGTCGGTTTAGTAGGAGTTGGTAGTTCACCCAGTACTAAGCCCGACGGCGTGTGAAATTCACACATCAGGGTAAAGGGGCCAGTTCCTTTCCCTGTGCTGGTTATGGTTTCCCAGGAAGATTTGGTACCCGAAAAATTACATAGCTTGGGTGGAGCTGCAGGTGCCCAGAGTGCCTTGCCCGGGAATCGAACCCGGGACCCTCCGGTCAGCAGTCCAACGCTCTACCCCCTGGACTACCGCGACCCATTTATATATATATATATATATATATATATATATATATATATATATATATATATATATACATATAAATGTGTGGTTGTGTATTAAAATGCAATTATGTACTAATGGGCATATTGCCTTATGCCCCAACACCTCCCTCCACACGCCCTCGGTGCGGATCTGTGGGATACTTGGTAGATGCAGAGGAATGTATAGGTGTCTCGAGAAAGTGATATTTTGAACCTTTATCAGTTTTATGGTGCAATGTGATATCATTCGTTACATATCCTTAAAAATTTCAATAGAAGAGAATTTATATCTCTCACGGTTTCTTTTTGCCATTTACGAATTTATCGCGCGTGATGATTTTTTTTCTTGTGGCCCACCATCGCGGAAATTCTGGAAGAATCCTGGAACGATATTTTTCCCAGCGCTCACCCCAGAAAACCCCGAATTCACCGAACTCTCTCCAGCAGGCACGGATCCGGTATATAGGTTGACCAGAAAACACGGCGATTAAATAAGCGAGAAGGCGGGAAAGACAGGCGACAAGGGTTCTTGGGGAAAAGAAAAACCTTTACCTTCCTCGTATATTTGCATCCACACAATCTCCCGTAAGGGCTTGGGACAGAGGGTGTTGTGGCGGCAGTAATGAGAAGGGAGAGGATGGTGTGTGCAAAGCGATGGGAACAGTCCTAGGCGTGAGTCCGTTGAAATATTTCCTTTGCTATTTTCTTCTCTAAATTCTTCCATATACATTGCGGTTCACTAAACCTTCAAATATAGCTGATGTCGAAATAATGGTCCCTGCTATCTGTTTTGCAATTACGAGTGGAAAACGGATCCTTTCGCGTAACTCCTCGACAATTCATCTCACTGATTTGGTCATTATTGTCCGACATGCCATTGTAATGTACGGATTTGATTATTTCCTCCATGTCGAAAGTGTAATCACTCGCCTGATACATTTGTAATGAGTGTAATGGGAGAGATGAATCTTCGAGTCCCTAAAGACTCCCTTCCCGCATTACGTAATCACTTTGTGACGGCTGACTTTCTCTGCTTTATTCCATTCTAAAAAATCAATGTTTTTTTCGCGTATCTCAAATTCCTGAGACATGTTGGGTGTGAGTTGTAATTGACAAAGAATAATGTTTCCTTCAGTTCTCGTGGACATTTCCCTACAATGAATTCACATTGCTTGAGACAGGCAACGCTTGCATTTTCTATTTGATTTATGCCAGTGAGATCCGATTTATTTTATTGACATCAAAGTATTTTACACGTCAGAAATTAACTTCTGACTCCGCGCTTTCTTTTTTTAGTACTTCTTTATCTCTGTCCTCTGCCATTAATTAATGAATTCTCACAAATGAGTACATACAGTGTACTCTTACACCAATAATCCATCTGCATCTTCTGAACATAAAGCATAAAGTCGCAACGTAACCATTTCTGGAGAAATCTTAAGAAATATTTCTATACCCGGCCTACTAATAATGGATACGCTTTGTGGTTAAAAATATCAATGTTTTTCGAGTCTTATATTTCGAAAGTTTTTTCTTCAGATTTTTAGTTTTAATCGGGTACATGTCGTAATTCGACTCAATGCGTTAATAGTTTTATTTTGGAGGATATACTCTTTTGGCAAGGAGCCCTCGGTACAGAGTGCAACTCAAATACATGCTCCCACGTTATAAATTCAGCGGCATCAACCCGATGGGCAAGATTTAAAGGGTAATTTAGGATGAGCGTTCAGGAACCCAGCGGAGGGTGGGTGGGTAATTACCGCCCCTCCCCCGTTCAATCCACCCATGGCGTGTACTCCCGGGTTCGTAATTCCCAGTCCGGCCGGTTGCGTCACAGGGTGGGCAAATGGAATTATTTTGGGTGAGCCAGTGACCCCCACCATCGGGAGACGCTCGGGGGAATCCCAACATCCCCATCCACCGTTAGCATGGTTGTCCCCGTTCCTCCTCTCTACCGGGGAGCACCCCTCAACCCCCCCCCCCCCCACACTTCCCGCCCGTCCCCGTGCCCGTCCGCCCCCGCCCCAGCACTGATATCCCACTGCCCCCGCGCGCACAACATCGATGCGACCGAAATCACGTCGTCGAGAAACGGAGGGCGGGAGAGGGGAGAAGAGAGGGGGTACGCACACGCGTCTTTCACTCACTTTTTCATCATCCTCTCCTCTCCCCTCCCCCTCCTCCTGTCCCTCATTTTCCATCCCATTTCCTATCCTCTACTCTCCTCTTAATCTCTTCTCCCCACCAGCCGCACTCTCGTCGATCCGGGACGCGATCGCACGCGGAACCCGATCCCTTCGTGCCCATCGCGATTATCTCCCTTTGCGCGCACACAGACGCGCCACGCACACGCACGCACGCATAAGGAGCAGTACGTGTGTGTGTATATGGTTCGGTTTAAGGTGGGGGCGATAAGGACGGGAGTGTTAGGGGTGTGTGGAGAGAGGAGAACAAATTGAGGGTTGTGCCTCAAGCTCGGGGGTGAGCCTCGCGTGGGTGGCTAAGTGCGGGAAGGGGGTTGGAGGAATCGGTAGGGGTGGGGGATGGGACTAAGGTTTGCTGGGTGTCCTAGGGGAGGGGGTGAGGAGGGGTTTGGGTGGGTGGGAGGCGAGAGGAGGGGGGTATAAAGGCAGTGACGCAAGTGGACAGAACCCCCTCCCTTTTCATCCATCCCTCCACCACCTCAAACAAATCCATACTTGAACACGAGACCATCTCGTGCACGGTAGTTGGGGGGACGGAGGGTTGAAAGTTGGGGGATGGGGTAGGCACGGGGGTGGCGGAGGGAGGGTGGGGGAAGGAGACAGATAGGGGAAGCAGGGAGACGACGACGAAGGGGAGAAGAGTTTTGGTCACGCCAAGATTGGAAGGAAGAGAGAGGGCTCTGCTCTTGCTCCACCCCTCCCCCACCCTCTTTCCCGCTACCATCCCTCCTCCTCCTCCATCCCACCCTCCCCAGGACACCCCCCCCTTACACCCTCCCCCTTCTCCTACTTACCCAGTCTCGCCTGTATCAAATATATTTTCGAGAACGTTCGTGACGTCAGGAGTTATCGATATCTGGTTGCCGTGACGTGATATCACACTGTGGGCAAAAGAAAGACATCAAAAATTTACTCGGGGGTTTTTAAGGTGTCTCTCTCCCGCGATGGGGCGTAACTGTTGGCAGTTAATTTTTCACTCTCCCTCTCTCTTTCCATCTCGCTCTTCCCTCACACTCGTGATACTCTGGCGTAATCGCAGTGCTTTGTCGGAATGGGAGATTGAGGGATTTGTACTAAGCTCTTGCTACGGAATTCTTTGAACGTCGAGGGATTACTGGAAGACGGTGATCTCCACATTAATCCCTCTCTCATAAAATGATGCGTATAAGAGTAATCAGTCAAGAAAGTGCGGCCACGTGCGCTGCTCACGTCACGCTGTGATTTCTTTCCCTCATAAAGGGTGAGGTAATCTGTAATGAAAAAATCTCTCCTTTATCACAAAGGATATTCAACTCTCAGGGAGTATCTTTCAGATTATATCAGTTTATAAGGTGTAATCATTAATGTGAATAAACATAAACATTTGACAATTAAGTTTTGGTCGTCCAATGGTGTGACCTGGAGTCTTGAAAGCAGGTTGAACTTCAGATGACCACAAGCATCACAGATCTATGCTGACCCAGTCAAGTTGGACCCGTGGCATTTAGTAGTTCAGGGAGTACATCTAAGCTCATGGCCACACGTAAACCTAACAGTGGGATCTCCCTGGACTCGCGAGTACGACTGTAAAGCTCACTTAAAGATCACGAGGCGTAGCCGCTATATATATATATATATATATATATATATATATATATATATATATATATATATATATATATATATATATATATTATTTTTACTCTTGTGATCCGTTCGATTCCGCCTTCCCCACCTCTATTGTGTTCGTCCTTTATGTGTGTTCCTATCCCTTTACCTTATATCTGTTTCTGTATATATGAGTATATATATATATATATATATACACATACATATATACATGTATATAAAAAATATGTAAACCATAAAAAAGTATATATATACTTTATATATATATATATATATGTATAGATGATTTCGTCGACCAAACACGGATGTGCCAGTAAATAAGGTCATTACTTCTCTCTCTTCCGATGAAGACGGAGCAGAATTCCGTCGAAATGATCAAGAAATAACGTTTGAGTGATCTTTTTTTGTGTTTCTATATTGTTTGTTGCTGTCTAATTTACTATATATATATATATATATATATATATATATATATATATATACATATATATAGTATGCAGTTATTCTTGCATACTTTCAGATTTCAAAATTTTCACAAGAATGACAGACACGGGTTAAGATTTTTTTTCGCTGCCACAGAAAAATTAATTTTTCGTCGTAATCACCTCGTCTTATCAAATACAGTGCATTGCAGCAAGTAGAATTGAATACATTTATCTTGCCGCATATGGACGCATAAGAGTTATATCTATCACAGTCCAGTCTTCATTGTAATAGAAACAAGGAGGGTTCCGATAAGAAAATATGTCAATGAAAGCAATGAAATGAAACTTGTGTCCAAGCTAGTTAAAATTGAAAAATAATAACACTCTATCAGAGAATCTTAAAAGAATCTTTTAGCAACCATTTAAACCTGTCAACGAAAAGTTCTTGGAAAGGGTGTACCTTAAAAAAAAAACTGCCCATGCTCCGTGGGATTCGAAATCAAAAATCTTTCGTATTTTCCGACACCGTTGGTCGAACAATATGACTAATATTTGCGTAATCATTTTGCGCGTTTTAATTTGATATATTAAATCATTTTTCCATCCATGTAAAATCCGAAGCTAGGCTTCCGAAAGGTTATTAAGCTGCCATTGAAGATTAAGTATTCTGAAAAAACCACAAATCAACGAGCCATTTGATTTCGTTCAACCTTAACCGCTACATGTATCATTACCCTAGGGGCAGTCAAATGAAAATGGAGCACCCGCCATAGAACAGTCCGCTAAAAGCTAGAACCTAATTTCTTACGCATCGATACTGTCATTGCTGTGGTAGAAGAGCTGCATAGTGACAAGTCATTGGCGCATCCTTGATGGTGCGCGCAGTGTGGCTGTTTTATCGAGTGTTCGGCTTTCATTTGACTGTCCCTAATACTGTAATAAATCTGTATTTACATTTTTCAATTGTAAAATATAGCAGATCAGTAAGCCAAAAAAGTTTCAATCAGTTTTGTTTGGTTGCCAGGGACGTTTATAATTAGCAATAATTGTAAATAATCATTATTTGACAAATACTCTCTTAACCTCAGAGCGGGAGCTGTTCCAGCGTAGCAATCGATGAATTGATTCGATTTTAATGATTAATTTATGGCCAGCTAATTTTCGCCTGATTGCGTTATCAGACTAAATGATTTGTGCTGGCAAACAGAATCTCATGAAAGAATTGGAACATGCCTTGCGCCAGTTTGCGAGGGAATGGGGAAATATCTTTGAATTTTAATAGTTTCATCCGACCTCGAAGAATTCATTTTTATTCGGCAGTTTTAATAATAAGGCTGACACAAGCAAAAATATTTTTCTTCCTTTCCAAAAATACTTTCGGCGCGCGCAAAAGTGCGCCACCAATTTCGCATTGATTGCACGAGAAATCATACGCTCTTGACCGCAAAATTTATATGGCGACGAGGTTTTTTTCCTTGTAAAATCATGCTCGCAGTCTCGTGAAAATTAACTAACTTCTACAGAGGAAAAGTCTCTCGAATATTCGAAACGTCTGGAAGTCGGCGGTCGTTCGCATTGGGGTGCGAGCCCGGTCTCACGTAGCGCGGGCTCGTTTCTCGCGCGTTCGAACCTCCTGGTCAACGGAGTGGGATATTTGTTCACGACACACATGCGCATCTCTCCAACGTTTCGTCTTCCTTCCTGCATCATTCCGTCGTAATCTCGGTTCTCGCTCGCGGAGGAGATATTGTGGGGGAAGATTTCTCTGGGGGGTGGGGGTGGGGGCGCTGCACCTATTCAGTACCCTCCTCCGCGCCCTGACTTCCAGGAAATTACGTCAGTTCAATTCCACCTAGCTCGACGAAGATTTCCCCCCCCCCCATCCACCTCACGTCCCTAACGGAGCTGGCTGGCATTAATTGCACGCTGAACTTCACCGAGACGTGCCGAAAGTCATGTGCGCTTCACTGCCCCCTAAGATTTCTCCCATCCTCTTCTCGAGCCCTCCTCCCTTTTTTTTCCTTTGAAATCATCCCAGCACCCGCGATGACCTCGTCCGAATAAATTTGGGTTACTTTCGCAACGCAGAAATGACTTTCAAGCTGATGCAATTGTCCGCAATGAAACACAATGGTGGATTTCCGCTGTGATTCTTATTCTCGAGGAACAATGATATGCCAATGCATTGTTGTCCTAAGGGTTATTATCTGAAGTCATAGGATGTAAGCAAAATTTTCGTATTAAGTCGCGAAATCCAGGAAGTTTCTGGGTGAAGTGAGCGTTGCAATCCTAGTGACCTACCGTACAAAAGAGCGCTACGTCTCGTGCCCGCATTTAATTTATCTACCTCGGCCGTTCGTATTCTCGGACGTTAGCGTATGTGATTCATCTTCCTCCGTACAAGCATGGCGAAGGATTCTTTGGCAAAGGGTACCCGACCCCTCTGAGATTGTGTGTGAGGTGTACCTCCAGGGACGAGGGGAAGGTTCCTCGGGAGAAACTTTTAAGTGATGAAAAGTTCATTTTAAGGCGTCGTTTGATGTGGCGCAGTCCATAAGTGACTTGCGCAATGGAAACATCTGTTGACAAGTCTGTCATTTCTGAGTTGGAAAGTAAATTAGAAAAACTTATTAGCATCCGGTACGGAAACCTGGTTTTTATCAATTTTAATACGGTGTAATGTAATTAGAGGACAAGGGGAGCGGACCGTCTTGACGGTCCCCTGAAATATAACATGGCCCTGAATACAATTCAGGACGGTATTTTAGGTTTACCTTTGATATTTTGATTTATAGTTATATTATTTTTAGTTTTCCGTGCGAAACAAATGTTTTATTTGACATAGCAGCTCAGTCTGCAATGATTCAACATAAAAATTTCACTTTCGCATTACCTGGAAAAAGTTTACCCTCCCCATGCTATCTATCCGATTCTGTTAAATGCTAAAATCTACGGTTTTGACTAAATAGCTATTTTCTATAAAAATAAGCTTAGAATGGAAACTTTTTTCACCTTCTGAGTTCCTTTAAAACATGTTCAGAGTGAACATTTTTTCGTGCTCCCTGTTGCACCGTGAAGTGCAGCATCACGTTTTCTCTCCTGCTCACCAACTCTTATCCCTCTTCCACAGGTGGCGATAAAAATCATCGATAAATCGCAGCTAGATGCCGTCAACCTGCAGAAGGTGTATCGTGAGGTGGACATAATGAAGCAGCTAGATCATCCGCACATAATCAAGTTATATCAGGTAACATAAAAAATTTGGTGAAAATTTAAGTGGTTACTGCTAAAAGGAAACAATTGTTATTATGGAAAACGAAAAAAGCCAAGACTGTAACCTTAATTGGCGCTAGGTTTGTTTAATTAATCAAGTTTACGGTCTTGGCTTTCTCATTTTCGTTTGTTTTGCGAACGTAAGTATGTTCATTTTAAGTTTACAATTTTTATTACTTTAATTGATTGCGGAATATTATTGGCATATTCATGATTCCACCCTTGCTGAGACTTTAATGAGGATCATTCGAGATGTTGTAGTACGTTTTATCGCAATCCTGCCTAGACTAAATTTATTTTGAATTGCATATCATAATGAGTGTTTTGATTTTAAACATCTGGAAGCTAATTGGCTCATAAAGGCTCCGAAAATGTTATGATCTCGGCATTTTCTTCTCTTTCTCAACATATATACAGCCAAGAAACTACGAGAGATGATGCAACAGTAACTTTTTATGTAGTCATCCGCTAATATGCATTTTAATGCAACAATTTCAGTGTAAAAATCATTCGCCTTGACCGGGATTCTCGAACCAGGATCCCTCGATGTCCGGCCGAGTCCTTTAGCCAGTTAAACTATCGAGGCGTCCTCTTATACTCTGAAATTTTGGGGTTTTTTTAGGCTACTGAAGTCTACTAATGCCTGTGACATTTTATGTACGGTATTTCGTCGCAACATCTTGTTCCTTTGAAACTACCAAAATTTCAAAGTTTAAGAAGGCGCCTCGATAGCTTAACTGGCTAAATCACTCGGCCGGACATGGAGGCATCCGGGTTCCAATCCCGGTCAAGGCGAATGACTTTTACTCACCGAAATTGTTCCATCTATATATAGCCCCTTAATCCTGAAATATACTTGCTTCTACATCATGCCTGCAAACCACCACAACGGTGGGGGATGGTAGGGAATGTTATGTCATCAGCTAATAGAGAAATTATTGATCGATGTGCCGTAAATTACGTGTTCTATCGTCCTGGTATTGAATAGCGTGAGGGAAAACTGTTTTCTTATAGCGAACGGATATCATGTCAATCGCATTAACGAGTCACTCATCTCCTACGAATTTAATGAGGTGAAAGAACCATTCTGTCTGCGTCAGCCTTAAACTCTAATGATTGCACTTTTCTAAAAGTTACCTCGGTAAACTTATTAAAGAGGTCACGATCTTTCACACTTGGGTATCAAAATGCATTATTATATATGCCTGATACATCAAAGGAAACAATTAAAGCACGTGCAGAATAAAATTCATACCGAAATATCTCATAGCGGAGAAAAAAACTATCATGAAGATTTGACGGTCTAATTAATGTAAACTCTTGCGAGAAATGGGTTTCCCGCACAAGATTTGAGCCTATTTGGGAGGAGCTTTGTTAATTCTTACGACAGTATATCTCTGGCACACGACTATGTATTTAATAGTCGTGAGGTACTAGACGTGAGATCCTCGTCTCATTATTTAAAGAGCCCCTCCGAGAGCTTTTGTTTATTACAAATGGCTCGAAATTACGTCATTTTCCTCTGGCTGTACACGTTTATATTAACGAATTTGAGTTCCCGCAAGTCCTTTTTTAGCGTCCCTCTCTTCCCAAGATACTCACGGGAGCCCTGCAAGGAATAACCTGATATGTGTTAAACCCGTTGTATAGCTGTTAATTGTGTACGCACGAGTGGAAACCTCTCCTCTCTCTCCTGAGGTTCACGTCGGTGTGACTGGGCATTCATAGCCGGACGAAATTATCCATGTTCCCTGAATTCCGTGCAGGTGGTGTTTCATGTCGTTGAGTCGCAATCATCAAGGATTAATTTGATTCAGATGCCCTTAAGAAAACGGATTTAGGTCTCTGTTGCCAATCGGGCAGGGAGTAGATCTTCCCTCCCATTGAAAGTACATACCTACATGACAACCCGCAAGACACTGGAAGAGCGTGTGACCGGGTATGTTAGGACACCTGCTCTTTTATGTATAGATATACACTTGCTCATTAATATGAATACATGCGTGTGTGTATATATATATATATATATATATATATATATATATATATATATATATATATATATATATTCTTTTATTTCATTTTATTTAAAAAAATCGTTTCATCGAAACAAACAAACTGGGAATATTTTCCCTTCTTCGAGTGAATCTTTGAAATTTCGCTTTTAAAAATAAAAATGTGGGAGTGGTAATGTCTAATTTATAATCGTTCGAGAGAAGAAGGAGGATTTGAATCTGTCACTGGTAGGTGTCTCTCTTCTGTGTTATACTGGTAGTCCATTCCGCGTATGTAATGTGGGTTCACGACGATTCTCTAGATATCACACTTAAACTCGGTCTGAGTCTTACGCTGCATGCCATTACGAGGACGAATGGCAGGGGATGATATGTCAACATCATTAGGGTAAATTAGCCGATCATCAGAGCATCCAGACCCGTCCTCGGATTGCGCGACAGGATGCTGAGCGATTGAATTCCCTTGGCTGAGCCGCATACGTACTCGCCGCTCTCCTTTGAGCTTGGCGTCATGGAGATCATTCGCGCCGAGGCCGGGCATTGCTGCTTTCGGACGGAAGGAGCACTCCTTGTGGTGATCGATGCACCGATTTCCCACGCCCGCTCTCCTATACTTTCTGAGATTCTCGAATCAGGTGCGTCCATGTATATTCATGCGGCCGAAACGATTGCACTCATCATTTATTCGTCACCGGAGTTAATTTTGGGTATCTGGAGCGTGACGGAACCACCAGTGTACTTCCCGTTCCAGCTTTAAAGCGAAGGGACATGAATTCAGTGCACTCAGGTAATTTCACGGCGGATGTATCACGTATTTTTCCCCTACCACTGTTAATTTTAGAGTACAGAGCGAATTCTCCTCTAGTTTCGGACGTCATTAGCGACTACCGAAGGAGTCTCTCTGTGACCTCTCTTACGAGGAGTTTTGCGGGTGAGTGCATCGTCTTGATGCAGGGGGTGCTCCACAAGAGGTTCACTCGAAAGAAAAACATCTTCAAATATAAAGAAGAGGATGAAAACTTGGAGAGAAAATCGCGTATTCTATTAGAGTTGGTGTATTGCAGTTTTTTCTCTCTGAAGTCGTAATTACGTTCCGGAGGTTCTTAACGTCCGATTAATAACAGCAGTCATTATCCAACCTCAATCTCCGCTTCACTGTGCCGAGGAATATTTTTTGTCGTGGTAGGGTTGACCTACGAGAGAGACTATTGCTTTGTTACGCTGTTCCCTTGAGAGGTTCCGTTCGTTTTTAAATTTATTTTTTTTTAAACCCCCTCCCAACGGCTGAAAACTGGAATGCTCCATTACAAGAGACAAACCGTGCCTGCCGTCAGCAAGCAGTCATCCGTCGAATACCGCCTCTCCCCCCACCACTCCCTCCTTGTTGGCTCCTCAGGCATTTCTCCATCCCCCGCACACCGATCCCTCTTTTGTTTCCTCGCTACGTCGTTCGTCGCGGGCATCGGCCTACTCTCTCGTACGACTCTCATCACATCTCTCTCGCTCCCCCCCCCCCCTTCCCACAACCCCCAACCACCCCCTCACTCGACTCTCGTTCGTCGTCGTCGCTCCCGAGGACCCCTAAAAACTTCCCCTTTCCTCCCCCGAACCCCTCCTTTCCTCTCCTCCCGCCCGCTATCCTTCCCTCCCCCCGGTGGGGCGACGGCCAGACACGGCACTGCCTTCGATTTTCAGCCCGGGGTTCCCTCCTTCTCTCTCTGCACCCCCCCCCTTTTCCCGCTGCAGCAAGAGGGGCGTGTGCACCCCCTGTGGAACGGGAGCAGGCGTGCGGGGGTCGGCTCCGACGGCGGTGGTTCCGCGACATCTTCCACCGCGCTCTCTGCAGTCTCCCACCCTCTCTCTTCCCCGCAGACACGTCCTCCTCCTTCCCCCGCTGCCCCCGTCCTCCGCCCCAACCTCCCTGCCATCATCTGCCTCCTTCCGCCGATGCCGGCCGACTTCCGTGACGCGTAGGGCTGGTTGTTGGAGTATGAGGGGGGAGGGTGTAAAGGGTGTAGGAGGGAACGACCTCCACCAACTCTCCCCGTCGCCCCGCAGGATTCTGCACCAGGAGGGGCTTGGGAAACACCCGTTTCCCCGTCGCTACCCGGGGACTAGTTATTTTCTTCCGAATCGCCTTTTCTTTCAGCTGCT
Source organism: Hetaerina americana (assembly GCF_022747635.1). Lineage (NCBI taxonomy): Eukaryota > Metazoa > Arthropoda > Insecta > Odonata > Calopterygidae > Hetaerina > Hetaerina americana. Next base: position 43,089,310 of record NW_027286763.1, read on the forward strand.
ACTTACGGGAGTTATGTAACGTCACATTCCACGTCGGTCTTCAATCCTAGGAGTTAACTACATCGGCTCTTTCGGCTGCCGTCTCCTCCGTTAGTTTCTTCCTTCCTTTAAATTTCCTATTCGATACTTTTTCTTGCAATTCGTCCTTGCGGGGGTCTTCCTAGAACTTCTCTCTTCTGAGGTGAATTTTTTCACAAGTCACTGAGTCCATGCATTTCATTTCCATCACTCTTCCTCAACACTGCATTTACATTACTGCTAATCTCCCTCCTCCACTGGGACTCTGTGGTTTGTAAATAATATACTAATTCATCATTACCATGGCTCTAGTAAATCAAGCCATTTGTTTAATAAAATACCTGTATGTGCTGAAATGTTCATTGCCGTTCTCGTTAACTGTGCATATTCAGACGAAACAATTTCGTAAAAACAAAATTGGTTTGTCAAAACGGAATGATTCGCTCTTACCACAAAAAATAAAACGTGTGAAATATTGGAAAAACGTAGGTGGTGAGAATGGCTGATACAAAAATACTTGCTTTGCAACTCGATAGCGGTCTCGGAAAGAATATCCGAAACTACAAACTGATTTACGAGTACTTGCCATTCTGGACCACAATGATTGATGGAAAATCGAGGCATTATTTTCCCCTTCATAAATGTATGTTTGTGGATTAAGAGTGTCATTTGGCGTGATGGGGTAATTCTAATAATAATAAAACCTATGTGGCATAAGTTTACACTATATCTTAAATAATAAGATAAGATTGATCAGGTTTTATTATTTTCTGATTGATCCTTTCAGGCGTAACTTTGTGGAATTGCTCCATGATGAATAATGTCAAAATAATAAAACTTTGTTATTCTATATTATATGCGGAATACCCAAGTTCTATTTTGGCATTTTTAATTATTTCTATGCCTTTTCCTTTTATTTTAAATTTAAACTTATGACTGCCACTTTTCCTCTCATATTCTCTCATTTTTTTTGTCATTTCTATCTTTATAAATACCCCTCTCTATTATCCCATGTTACAACCAATATTTTTCTTCTTAATCTTTTACTGTCCCCAAAATTAATTCAAGGTCTGAAAGAAAATATTTTTTTACGCGAGAATAAAATGTTCTTTTCCTTTTAATTCATTAAATTCGTAAAAATGTATTAATTAGTTTTTATAATTCTACGGAATACATCAATATTATGATCCTTCATCATTGAATACTACTTGAAGCAGCTCAAATTCCTTCCTTTTGTTTATTCTGAAATATACCTGTACCATATCTTATTATTTGTGTGTCATTGCAATGGTGTGCAAACTAGATAGTAACTTATGAAATGGTTTTGTTCAATTGAAATGAGTAATCAAGCTCATTGTCGCTTTAGTACACAATTTAAACGTCCGTTTGAGACTTCGAACTTCACGTTCTACTGCTCTTGTGTCATATGACAGGAACGTGGAGATAAAGATAGAAGATCAAAAAGGAAGTTGAACTTTGGATAAAAACTTCGACTTTGCATTTCTTCTTAAGTGTATCGTCCTGTATCGACAAAGTTTGGCGCATAAATTGGAGCCCATGCAACACACAGATGTCTTTGGGTCTTATTTCCTTTCCAAAGTCTAATACAACTTTTTTATGACCAAATATTCGAAGGGCAAGCTTCAGAAAGTCGGTTTCTCTGCTGCTTTCCGTAATGTTTCACATCAACGTGACTGAGATCGATTAATTCCTTCAGATTTCTCTTGGTCAAGCTCAGTGCGAAAGAACATCCGCTGACCTATTTTGAAATATAATATTCGCTCTAATGTTTTATGATAGACAGCATAAAATTATGGGTTCCTATATGACTTTCCTTCCTTATTATTTTCGCTATCAATTTCCTCAGCTATTAAGCCAGCTATGCTAAGACAGATGGGCTACATTGCACTCTCCTGCATCACGAATATTTAACATCGCCGTCTGTTTATTTCCCCTGCACTCTCATTCATAGCTACTCTTTGCAAGCTCGGTGTATTATCTGTGGGCATAAAAATTCTATGAAATTCATATATACAGTTGGTTTGCGAAAAAATTGTCGATTATAAATGAAATTAGTGAAGTGATAAGCACCAAGTGGTCGTCTTAGAGTGAAAAGTGGTGAAGTCAGAAATCACATTAGCGGGAATGTGGATATTCCCGCAGAGAGGCGAAGCCAAATAATATTACAAACACTACAATTCCTTTAAATTTCCAAACTTTCCACTTGCCAAAGACATTGTAAAGTAGGAATCCCAGTTTTGTTGACGGAATAAACTAAAGAATCCAGGTGTTGGCAAATGAGCTAGAATTTGTGTTGAACTTAACGAAATCGCTGCCACTTTATTTGATAAAACTTATAATTTAGCGCTCTGCTCGTATGTCCAAAGTATTTCTGATGAGACGGCGGGGGTCATACTTCACACGCCTCCCTTTCACCGATCCCTACCGATCGCCTTGCTGTGGAACAGAAACGAATAGATCACTAGTGCGCAGACCGCCCCGCGGATGTGTGCGCATTGTCCTTATCTGGGGGTGGCGAGTGCGGCTCGCGGACTGATGCGAGAGGGGTGTGTCATCGTGCATTTCAAGGTTCGCTTCCACCCTCCAAACCCCCAGTTCCCCCCTTGCCCTATCCGCCACGCTCGGGGCGATGCGAGAGGACAAAAAATAGAGGCAGGAGGTGGAGATATTCTCGGTTTGATCCTAAATTTAAGAGCAAACTATGAATCACTGCGTGTGTCTATAAATATGAACCGCATCGAATGTGAAGGTTGATTTCGTTCAGCTTCCCTTGGCACGTAAAGCCCTTTAAGTCGACGACGTTTAGCACTCATCGAAATTTCACCTTTTTTTTCTCTATCGTTCGCCCCTCAAATTTCGGATCCCGTGTATTTACGTGAATCGTTCGCCCTATGACGTCTGCTCGCCCTCTCCTTTCACCGGAGACGTCCCACTGTTGGCTAGACAACCATATCTCCTTTTTCGTGTTACGGAGTGACTTTTTTTCCAACTCCTCTGAGCCACTTCTTTGTGTGTCATTCCTTTTCATTCATGTGGTAGTGATTAATTATTCTAATACATCCATCTGGTAGTGATGGACTCATTGTGGTATCAGATACAGCTTTTCCTGTTAATATTCTAGCCTAATCAATTACTTAGGGAGAAATACAGGGAAGCCTCGATTTTCATGAGCAGTCGGTTAATCGAGTATCTCAATAACTTAATATTTGCAAAATACTGCAAGAGAACATACAATTACCAATGTCTCCAAAGTGAAGTCTGCCCTTCCTGTATGTAGTAGGTATTTTTAACAAACATTACTTCATATTCGCTAACGCATTGGTTCAGAAAAAAAATTGTTAAAGTGACCAATTTATCAGTGAAAATTCATTTGTTTCGTCTAAGGTGGATTTTCAAATATTTTTCATTGAAATATAAAATAAATAAAAATGTTATGTGCAAGGAAGACGTCGTTTGTCAAGAAATCATTGCTTAAAATTTCACAAACTTTTAGCTTTCTTATTTTTAACAATTAACCAATCGAATATGCTCTTGGTATTTCATCTCTGGAATAGGATCATACTTGTATTACTTCTCTGTCCCAGTTGGATTTATAGTCAAAGCGTTGCTGTATAAATCAAATTAAGTATAATCTCGATAAAAATGTATACGCTCAAAATCTTCGCCCTTGATTTTTCCCATTAGAAGTTATATTTTATTTAATACATTGTTATTAAATTGGTGATCAATGATACACGTATTTTAATTTTTTACTTTAACGGAGTCATAATTTAGTGTGCACTAAAATTCAAGATTTTTATAATATATAAAACGTTCCGCTCAAGACTAATTTTCTTTACAGTGTAAAATTCCTGACTTCTGATGCAAACTAGCGGATGAACACGTCTACGTAATCTTTCTCAGCCTCTACCGCAGTCTGTGGCACAGTATGCACGACTGCGATTACTTGTGACAATGTTTGCACAGTATTTTGCCGTAACATCTTGTTTCTTTAAAGACCCTAGAAATCCGCGGTGTAAGAGGACGCCTCTGCAGTTTAATTGATCAAATCACTCGGCCGGAGATCGAGGGATCCGGGTTGGCATCCCATTCTAGGCGAGTGATTTTTACGTGGTGAAATATCTGCAATTTTTCAACAGATACTAGTGGCAATTAATCTTTCTTACCTTTGGATTTCACTCCTTTTAACTACTTTCAGTCCCAGACTTGTCCTCTGTTGCTCGTAATTTCGTAATATCCGTGGGGATCGAGATGGTGCGGGGGCTAACGTACTGGCTTCCCACCCTGAGGGCGCGGGTTCAAATCCCGGCGGTGTTAAATATTTTTCAGAGGTATCTCGATCCCTACTTGAGGTGCTTCGTGGAGGGTACTTTGAGTGAGTACGCCGTCCGTCGGATGGGACGTTAAGCCGCGGACCCCTTGGCGCCTTTCGTAAAGAGTAGGCTAATGCCGACGCCGGGTTTCTCTCCACCCTTCATACTTTCCTGTCCTTCCCCTATGGCGCAAATGACCTTAGCTGTCGGTCGCCTCCCCTCAAAACTACTACTACGTAATGTCCGAAGTCTATCATGATGGTCTTAGTTTTTTGTGATTTAATCAACCTAGACTAAAACTATTACTGGAAGTAAGAAATATTTTTGCTACCTGTCGATTTCAGCGAAGTATTATTCAAGATAAAAGTTTAACCTTTTCTATTTGTTTCAACAAAGGTATGCTGTTTTGGTGAGTGATTTTCCATAATGTATATTTCCATGATGATACTTCTTCACCCCTTAGTTGCTAAGTGATTGCCTATTTTTAAAGGCTCTAAGAAGAATGCATTTATTAAAAAGTATCATTTACTCTAAGACTAGGATTGCATCAATGAGTAGGTTAGAAATGGACAGGTTAACATTGAGATCTGATAATATTGCATCCCAGAGTCGTTAATTGATGTAGTAAATCTCATGCATTTAACATTAATGTTTACATGAAGATTTAACTTAATTTATCGTAATGAAAATGTCTTGAAGACGGTTTGGAAAATTTATAAATCCTCCTTTTTAAATATTTGATGTGAATATTTTGGCGGAGGGTATTAATTAATTAGCGTTTGGTGATTCTCGTTTGTTTTCTCGGGAAAGGATTTTCAAAGAGTATTTAATAGGCTAATAACCTAACGCAATTTAGCCGTAGAATCGTGAAACTCCCTTGCGCCTGGGCACATCCGTAACCATTTATCCTGTTAGTAACGTTATTCGTGGAGTGAACTTGAAACATACGTTGTTTTTAAGAGTTTAGTAAACTTGTATGTCCGTTTAGAAAATCCTAATTTCCGGTATTAAATGCGTTCACTGGTCAATTGGTAAATCAATCTGCATCAACAATGCAGTCGTTTTTCCGTTCTCAGGAACTGGGTTTGGTTTCAAATTCTCATGTGCTCCGTAAAATGTCAATTTCATTCCGCGTTCATTTGTCCGAAAAAAATGAGATTCCACTTTTCCACTTTTCCGTTCGTCAGCTCACGATTTGCATGGAGTGTGCGCGACGCTTGCAGCTGAAGATGATAGGGAAAGTTTGACGAAGCGTAATAATTCCGCTTCGCCAAACATACTGCGGCCATTATTCTCCGCATACGTCATCATAATCGATAGGGACAGTTACGTAGGAATTTGAGCAATTTGAGTGAAGCCTATGACGCACCACGGGATGAATCAAAGAGGGCGTTCTCGGGGACCGACTCCGCGAAACATCTCTCAAACACGAGATTGTCCCAATTTTAATTGAAATTGCTTAATCGAAGGAAGAAACATCCCTCTGGAGCATAAAGGAGTACGCTTCTCTAATGGATATTTTTTTCTATGGTCATGATCTATGCTGCTGGATCTAATTGACCCGGAGAAAGTTTAATAGCCTGAAAGTTTTGCCTTTTTTTATATTTCGCCGTATTGATTGCTACTGAATCTGTGCCAAAAATTATGCCCATAGTCCTCTGCCATTCCTAATGCTTTCCATCATCTCTCGTGAACTGGGAAATATATAATTTATTTCGCTCTGGTTTGCATAATTTTAATCCAAATGACGTTAAGATTTCGCGGTATCCAAAAGAACACCTCCCCATCGTGAATACTTCGTGCAAAGCGGACAAAAAATATATTCCGTTTTTTTGTTTTAGTTATCATCAATCTGCACGCGTCTGTATTGTCATTGAACTCTTTATAATTAATAATCATCTCTCGGCGTACTGATTCAATGACGCTTTAGTCAGTAAGCCTGTCCGTTAACATCTCTTACGTTATTCACGCACTTCCTACCAGCACCTCTTAGCTTCGGTCATGCTCTTTTGTCATTTCTTCTACACAGTAATGAAACAGCTCAGGGAATATTAGAGAAACGTACTCGTATCTTCTATTTAACGAAATGGAACAGCAAACGCGGCCTTGTTTCTCCCGAGAAAGGATTTTCAAACAGTATTTGATAGGCGTTGTCCTGATTCCTTACTTACCTTAATTGATTGTGGACTGCCCAACTTTTCGACCAACACTAATTAATGTCCTCCTACTTTTATGTGTAATTAACTTTCCAACTTATTGAGAGTCTCATTTATTTAGCTTTTCAATTATTTTTTTATTTTTCCATTTAATTTGTTTTCTGTCTTTCGTTTAACAATGGATGCAGCCCCTTCCCTCAATGTTTAAGGGTTTATTATTCGTAAATCTGAATTAATAAGTTCCCGTTCTACTTTCTTATCTGCCCTTAACCCTTCTCATTTCACTTTTAAGGCGATGAAAAAGTTGCTTGCGCACAAGAGATCCTTTCACACACCCTCATCTATCATTCTTCGATGCATGCTTCTTTTGAACCGCCAGATTTAATTAGAGGCTTCGAATAAAACACCTATCACTTCTCTCTACAGTTGAGTTCTATAAAAATTGTTTTCTTTATTACTTTGTTTATTCTGTTTCTTCTGAAGTCTCAAAATACACCGAAACAAGGAAAAAATCATGCTCTAAATTCCTTTCTTTCTATTGTTAATATGGTGTCACGCATTCTCGCCCCCATCTCAAACCTTTAAGGAAACGAAATATTCTTCTGTGATGTTCTCAAGTAAATTTGATGATGAGCTTCGATGCAAATTTTTGTTTCTTGCAGATAAACATTTGTGATCATTTTACTGGCTTTTGCATACTTTTGCTTTGTCTTTATTTAGGATTAGGAAGGTTGGACTGACGATGTCAACTGACTTAATTCCTTTCTCATTAATGCGAAGACGTATCCAAGAGAAAATATACTATATTCTTCCTTCTTACATTTCAGTAACTTTTCGGAGATGCTATGCATTCCATCTACATTCCTCGCCTTTGTTTCCCATACAGATGTCTCTAATTCACTACCTTATATTCATAATCCCATTATATCCTCCTCTGTATCATTTTCATTTTTTTTATCTATTTGTTCTGGCCTAATTTCGTGTTAAAATTTCTTCCGTATGTTCTCTACTTTTGCAAAAACATTTTTTTTCTTAAATGTTTGAGTACTTTTCGCGAATAACTATACGTTGAATTTGCCTTGTTCGCATTTATTTCCCGTACTGCTTTCTTCATGACACAATCAAATATTCATGCGCCCATGCTTTTGTCTTCCATATCACACTATCTGCCCTTATCTCTGTGTTCTGACCTAATTTATTTATCACCAATGTCTTCCGTGTGTTCTGATTTCAATTCAAATTACTAATGAAATCAAAACTTTCACTGCAGAAGTTAAAAGTATGTTAGGTATTAACTCAATTTAATACTAATTAAACTCCGATGAGCATGAAATGGTTTTAGAATAACCTAAATGTATTACAACTAGATTACTTTGCGGGAGATAGTGAAAAAACATACTTAAAGTTGCGGCGCAACGAATTCCGGGTCCTATTAATAAATCATTAAGTGGATTTAACGAATTTTTCCATTATCTGCATGATAAATGTCTTCCTCAAAATAAAATCTAAAACATTTTCCACGGTTAGGTTAACCTAGTTGTCAGAAACGGCTCAAAATCTGCCTTGTGCTGTCGATCGTATGCAATCATTCCAATTTCTATATTATAATAACAATTTGTAGTGATTATGTATGAGCCACGAAACATTCATATCAAGTGAAGGGTCTAAAACTATCAAATAATAATACTTGCTGATATTATTTTGATTTAATACAAATACTGCAATTTAAAAAGAAAGCTTTTCCCACTTTTGGGCATTATAATTATGGGAAAATTCCATTCGTGGCGATCAACTAGTGACATACCATTAATACCCTCTCTCTCTTTATATATATAAATATAAATATATATATATATATATATATATATATATATATATATATATATATATATATATATATATATATGGGTCGCGGTAGTCCAGTGGGTAGAGCGTTGGCCCGGGTTCGATTCCTGGGCAAGGCAATCTGGGCACCTCCAGCTACACCCAAACTATGTGATTTTTCAGGTACCAGATCTTCCTGGGAAACCATAACCGGCAGAGGGAAAGGAACTTCTCCCCCCTACCTTGAAGTGTAATGTCACACGCCGTCGGGCTTAGTACTGGGTGAACTCTACCGTCACCTACCAAACCGTCCTTCGGGTTGATTACTGTGTTTATGGTTTTATACATACTTTTTCTTGTGCAAAAAATAGAATTCATTATTCGTACAAAATAATGACGCTATAGATATGAAGTAGACTAATATCTTCGTTAACGTTGAGCGATTATGCTTATCTTCGTATTTACAAAATTGACTTAGATGGCAATCACGTTACACAAAAATGTAAAGAAAAACTGATTTAGTTCTATGCAAAGCTTTTTTTAATGTGATTAAAATAGAATAGCATCGTCGTTCTTCGCATATGTCTTTTTATTATCTTAATGCTAAATATTTGTACATTTTTATGGCTAAAAAACAAAGAACCTTGTAGCCGAAACTTCTCCTTTTGAGATAATAAACAAAAGAGTGTGATCTGCGAACCACAATGAAGACTAATAGCTTTGCGATTCATGGTCAACCGCGAAACTAAACGTATCTGTTTTGTGAGTAAAATAAAATCCTTATTGGGGCAATTCAGATCGAGGACGAACAACGTGAAGAGGTAGAAGAACATGTGAGGGGATAAACCAGTCCAAGGTCATCCTCGTTTTAAGAACCAACGCATGCGCGTCATGTACTCTATCGGGTTGGGTCATAATAACTCAGACGCATGCTTCTCGGAATGAAACTTGGTGGTAAACAAAAGAGAGCAAAAATTATATATATTGGTGCAGATATCACTACTGCAGTGCATAGAAGTATAATGATTATTTTCTCTTGAATTCCCAACTTAACAGTTCTCTGAAAACCACATCCTTGAAGTACCTCGAGTTAAATTTCAAATGGCTGCCCTTTGAAGAAAAACATCGGCTTTTATAGATTCACTTATTGAAAGAAGGAAGTCGGGACTAAGTGGAAGTTCCCAATTGGAATCCTCGCGTTTTAAATATTCACGTGCTAAATCATAGTAAAACACCAGATCTTTCATAGTAAAACAGTTGGTAGCCTTCCTGTACAACGTAAAAGTAAAAGTAGTGGAAGTCTAAAGTAAAAAAAATTGGTGGAAAGATACACTTGTTTTTTTTAATTCAGTGATTATGGAGTTCCACAATGTTTAGTCTGAAAACATCGAATACATATATATATATTCGATATACGTATTATATATATATATATATATATATATATATATATATATATTAGTATATACATATACGAGGGTCATCCGGAAAGTAGTACCCGTTCGTGAAATAAAGACACAAAAGTAAATATTAACAAACATAAAAAATTTTATTTGAAAGAGGATACTTTAAACTACTTCCCAACATAATCTCCAAGCAAATTAAGGCATTTGTCATAACGTGTGACAAGTTTCTGTATTCCTGCTGCATAGTCCTTCGCCGCCAGCTCATTGAGATACGCGAGGGACCCATCTTGCACAAATTTTTGCATAATGCAGATGGTGTTTAACAATTTCATGAACAATTGTTCGAGAAACATTGGGAAAATGCTCACAGATGTCATCAATTGTGACGCGCCGATCGTTCCTCACGAATTCGTCAACTGAGCTCACCAGTTGGTCTGTAATGACAGACGGTCTCTCCGAACGCTCGTCGTCGTGTGTGTTCCCCCTCCCCATGTTGAAGTTGCGACACCACCGCCGAACAGACGACTCGTCCATTACATTGTCTCCATACACCTCCTTTAATTGGCGATGAATATCACATGGGCGAACGTTTCTTGCATTGAGGAATTTAATCACTGCCCTCACTTCACAACTGGCGGCGTTCTCAATTTTTTTAAACATTGTAAACAATCACAGAAACAACACAGGCAATGCTAGCGTCACGCAACTTGGCTCAGAGAAGGCAGACAAGCCACTGAAGCTATCTGACCTCGTCCAGCGGCTACTCGCGTCGTCAGCACTTCATGCGGCACGAACGGGTACTACTTTCCGGATGACCCTCGTATATATATATGTATACAGAAACAGATATAAGGAAAAGGGATAGGAACACATTTAAAGGACGAACACAACAAAGGTGGGGAAGGCGGAATCGAACGGATCACAAGAGTAAAAATATTTCCTTGACCGGGACTCGAACCTCGGATCTTTCCACTTGCCGGGCGGATGCTCTTAACCACTTGAGCTATCGAGGAAACGTAATTTACCCTGAGATCCGTGGGTCTAATATGTCGCCAAGCGCCCCGATTCTTTAGCCAAGAGATGGCGTCAGGGGGCTGTTTCACCCACCAAAGGAGAAATACACCACACACAAGAGGAAAAGACAGTGGTATAGAATTCATACAACATCATACAGGAAAGGAACAGTGCGTTTCGTGGCACGCATAGCCAGAAGAAAGAGATGAGCCACATTGGCCAAATATACATTCAAACACGGTTAAGAGCATCCGCCCGGCAAGTGGAAAGATCCGAGGTTCGAGTCCCGGTCAAGGAAATATTTTTACTCTTGTGATCCGTTCGATTCCGCCTTCCCCACCTTTGTTGTGTTCGTCCTTTATATGTGTTCCTATCCCTTTTCCTTATATCTGTTTCTGTATATATGAGTATTTATTCGCCGTTTGGCGGTATTTCGTGTTTGAATGTATATATATATATATATATATATATATATATTTATATATATATATATATAGCCTATATAACTTCAAGAAAGCATGCCAATTTATTATGCAGTTGGTAGTAGGAACAAAAAACAGGATAAAGTTGGGTAGATACTAATATTATATTAATTATTCAACACTCATAAATATACGCTGGAGAGAGTTCGGACCTTTCCCAATTTTCGCTGTTGTCGTGATCACAATCAGGTAATGTATATTTTATGCCTCTTGAGAATACCTTCGGTGGTTTGAGGAAAACCTGGAACAGGTAAAATCTTAATAGTTGACGTTTTAACCCAAAAAAGTATAAATCCCCATCCGATTTGCCACCCTGAAAGCGTTTTTCAATTGAAACTCTGCTGAGGTTTGAAAAAAAATTCTCCAGTACTATCTTTGTCACAGTAACTGAATGCTTGGAACATAACGTCTTGCGACGCAGAAGGTCAGTGCTTCAGGCTTCAAGCTCTCTAGATTATACTTATTCTAGCATACAATTATTATACTCGGAACATGTTATCAAACTTAAAAAAAATGTTATTTCGTGCAATAGAGTGCATAATTTAATCGAAATAATGCCTATCATCCCCGTATACTTTGTATTTTTTCATCGTGGTCTACATCATTACCATGGGTCTAGATTTTCACAACGGTGTACCTACTTCCATAGGTCGTCTATTGCAAGGACTATCACACCCTGTTTTACGAGGTCACATGGTATACTTTGGGAAGGAACACATTTTTTATGATCTTTACCGATGATGCGCTTTGAACAAAGATCGTGTAAGTCCTCCAATCGCTTCACTTTATCAGACTATTCCGTTGAACCTAGCCTTTTCTTCTGCGCGTATTCGTTTTCGTGCGCATCCTGTCCAAGCTCTTCGCCCAAATTCCACCTCCCGGTGGTGTCTGAATAGGGTCACTTGGGCCTCGGTGATGACTCGTCATCAAGTACGTCGTACTATTGCGCGTAATCATAGAGCAAACCCTGAATAATGTTCATTATAACCTATTCATATTGCTACGAAATTAATTTAGGTGCACAGTAAATTTGCAGACCAGGTAAATGGTTCGGGAAGAACGCCCAAAAAAAAGTAAATTAAGTAATATTTTTACGATTCAGATAATCGCGAAGCTACTCTTATGCAGCTACGCCATATGTCGTTGAAAATCGTTGTCATAATTTGGATCTAATGACTTATATAAACTATTTTCTCCAGTTGAGAATATTAGCCATTGAGAGTTTATAAACACTGAACTGTTTGAACCAAAAGGGATTTTTAGTTTCCATCTCTACTCACGCCGAATCAAATTTCGTTCATGAATATAATATATATATATATATATATATATATATATATATATATATATATATATATATATATATATATATTTTACTCACTGCTTTATTTTTGTGACTGGTGCTCCTTGAACTTATAAAATACTGAACAAATATTATTTAACCTGATGTGTTTACGACTTATCGTAAATTTTGCTGAATTACCTCAGTTTTATGGGACCGTAAATGAATTTGACGGCCTCGCCTTCCACCTAAACGTCAATTTCGTCTATTTCATGATTTTTCATTGCTGGAGTAAGTTGCAAGGAGGGTAGATACGGCTATTTCTTTTTTCCGTCAGGTGTAAAGCATCCCTTGAAGCATGGGAGATATTTGAACTGGGGCGATACCAATGATAAATCTTCATAATATTTTTATCAGTGCAACTTTTGGCATTTAAACACATAAACGGTTTTATTCGTTTAACATTTCACCCGAAACTAGCTTGGCAATCAGGGTGAAACATGAGGGAAGTGCATGATATTCCTTTCTTAAAGTTGCATAGAAACTCCCGCGAAGACGTGCCCAGCCCTTAGAAATTTCTCATATCACAGAGTTCGTATTCTCCATTCCGATTTCATGGATGTATCCCAAAATATAAAAATGTCCAAATAGTTCCATTGACGTAATCGCCTTCTTTGGCTACATTCACTCGTTGCCATAGCACACCGAAGTCATTTTTCTAGATCTCGAAACTCAAGGGAGAGGCGGAATATTGAAAGGAACCCAATAGGAGTCTTTACAGGTTTTTTTGAAGAAAGCAGTTTCCAACGAAACAAAAACGAACCCCGAATAAATATGCGGTAATTTCTTCAGTTTACCAGAGCGAACTTTTATGAATTTATTTCAAAATAAAACGAGATTAAGAATATTGACCACAAAGCAACATTTATTGATAATTTTTACATGATAATAAATGACAATTGTTCGCTAAATAATTTACGTAATTTAGCTTTCTTGGGAATAAAAGGAGAGGTTGATTTGATGAATGGAATTCTATCCACACATATAGCATTCGATTTAAACTGCATATTGTAACTGCTTAATCAATCACTTCGGGTTACATACGAGGATAGAAACGACTCTTGAGTCGTCAAATCGCTGTTCATTGCCTTCAATGAAAACCTAGTTCTATATTTAAAAACTAGGGGCTTCAAAGAATACTACCTTGATCAAAAAGTTCCCGGAATAACCACCGTGTGGCGCTCCCATCGTTCCGATTTGAGTTCTGTTTTTTTGTTAAATTGGTACATCTGTTGTTGATATTCCCTTTAAATCTTAGTGTCATAACTTGACATTTGCAAAAGTTACGTAGCCAAGAGTACATCTATCTCTGTGTGTGTTGGCGATTTTTTACAATTGCAGAAATGGATTTAAATTTGCAACAACGAACCTGTATTAAATTTTGCGTAAAAAACGGATTTAGTGGCGCACGGAGGACGTTCTGGGCACGATACGCTGCTTACGCAAGAGGAAAGCCCCGGGAAATGACGATATACCCAATATCGTCATCCGGGAACTTCCGAATGCAGCGGTGGCGTACCTGACCAGCATCTACAACGGCTGCGTCAGGATTTCCTATTTCCCGACCACTTGGAAGAGAGCGAGGATCATATGTCTCCCGAAGACGTCGAGGACGGAGGTGGGACCCGGAGACTTCCGGCCCATTTCTCTACTCGACGGATTCGGGAAGATGTACGAGAGACTTCTGCTGGAGCCGATAGTAGGTTTCGTCCGAGAGGCTGACATCCTCCCGGATGAGCAGTTCGGCTTCCGCGAGCGGCATTCCACGGTCCATCAGCTGGTGAGAACCACGGACTTCATCACGGACGCCTTCAACAGGAAGATGTCGGTGGCAGGCGCATTTTTCGACGTCAGCAAGGCGTTTGACCGCGTCTGGCACCAGGCACTGCTGTTGAAGATGCGGAGACTCCACTTCCCGACGTGGATCATCGAGGTGATCCGCTCCTACCTAAGAGACAGGACCTTCGTCGTTTCCTGGTCTGACTCGTTCTCTGGGGTGCACCGGATCTCCGCTGGTGTCCCCCAGGGTTCGGTTCTCGGGCCAGTATTATTCAACATCTTCTCCCATGACATTCCCAGGAGTCATGGGAGGCACGAGGTCCTGTCACTATACGCGGACGACGCGGCGCTCCTGTGCAGCTCCCGGCGAATATCTTTCGCCGTGGAGAGGCTGCAGATCGTCGTCGACGAGCTACTTTCGTGGTATCGTCGCTGGCGGTTTGCAGTCAATTCCGGGAAAACGAAGGCAATCGTCTTCCATCGCGGCAGAGGAGCGCCGACAGAAGAGGAGCTGTCGGTGAATGGAGTCACCCTTCCGTGGGAATCCGAGGTTCTCTACCTCGGAGTGCTGATGGACCGGAAACTCCTTTGGAACGCCCAAGCGCGACGTGTCCGAGGGAAGGCCTTCGCGGCGCTTAACCGGCTTCGGCCGATTATTCGTCCGGGGGTCCTGAGCTCGGAAACGAAGCGTCGACTGTACCGAGCGTGCGTGTTGCCTGTCATCACGTACGCAGCGCCGGTATGGTCAGGAGTGCCGAAGTCTACCCTCGCTCTCATCCAAGTGGTGCAGAACTCTGCGCTACGGTGCATCTTGGGATGCGGGCGCTACGCCCGCGTGGAAGAGATGCACCAGGACGGGAACATGGAACCTCTGAACGTCCTTCTTCCGGAGCTGTCTCGAAGATTCTTCGAGAGGGCTGCGGATTCAGACGTCGCCACCATCCGACGCCTCGGAGAGATCCAGGTTTCAACGTGGGACCGCTATAAGCGCCCCATTGCGAGCATGGATCGCCAAGATGCCCTCCCAGCGAAGAAGAGGCCCAGGCTTCAGTAGCAGGGATCGCCAGAACGCCGTGACAACGCAGAAGACGACGCCCTGCCTTAGAAGCCTAGGCGGCTGGAAAGGCAACACAGTGGAGCCCCGACCGGAGTAACGGGGGTCCGTCCACGAGAATTGGCACGGACGTTGGAAATGTTGGAAAAGTGTTTCGGCAACGATTCTCTAAAAAAAACGGTCGTTTACCAGTGGCACGAGCGGTTCAGAAGTGGTCGTGAGTCAATCGAAGATGATGAACGCAGTGGCAGACCATCGACATCGAAAGTCGGTGAAAAAATTGATAAAGTAAAAGAAATGTTGGTCAATAACCGCAAATTAACCATCAGAGAAATAGCGGAGGACTTGAACATTGCCTATGGATCCGCCCAAGACATTGTGGTTAATGATTTGGGTTTCCGTCGTGTAGCAGCAAAGTTGGTGCCAAAAGACCTCAATTTCATGCAAAAAAGAGACCGTGTTGACGTCGCAAAAGACATGATTTGCGAGGCTGAATCCGATCCCACATTCATCAAAAGGATCATTACTGGAGACGAGACGTGGGTTTATGAGTACGACACGCAATCCAGACATCAGGCAAGTGAATGGCGTTCACCAAATGAGCCGAGACCAAAAAAACCACGTCGTTTTCAGTCAAAAAAGAAGGCAATGCTGACGGTTTTCATGGATTACAACGGTGTAGTGCATCATGAATTTTTGCCAGAAGGCCAGACAGTAAACAAAGAGTATTATTTGGGCGTTATGAGACGTTTGCGTGAAGCAATTCGCCGAAAGAGACCAGAAATGTGGGCAGAAAACTCGTGGATTTTGCACCATGATAACGCACCGTCGCACAGTGCTATCATTATTCGTAATTTTTTGACGAAAAATGCAACAAATACCATCCAACAGCCACCGAATTCACCTGATTTGGCTCCCTGTGACTTCTTTCTGTTCAATCGAGTTAAAAAACCATTACGGGGAACGCGTTTTAGCAGCCGAGAGGAAGTAATGGAAAAATCGCAGGAAGCACTGATGGACATACCGAAAACCGAATATAAAAAATGTTTCGAGGATTGGATCAAGCGCTGGCATAAGTGTGTTGCAGTCGATGGGGATTACTTTGAAGGGGACAATATAGATTTTGATGAATAAACTTGTATTTTTAATTTTCTGAATAAATTCCGGGAAATTTTTGATCAAGGTAGTATGTATTTAGTTCTTTTGGTTGAAATTGCACGCAATCCTTGTGGCTTTCCGTTCGATATTCCTATAGCTACATGGATTACAAAATGTTTTCGAAAAACCTTTTGATTACGACTTGTCTGAAAACAAACGTGGATTTTTTTCATCGTACCATCAAGCAGGTGTCATATCCGCGCGCTTTAAATAACAGTTTTGGAATGTGGTAGTAGTATTTAAGGGAGGCGACCGACTGCTGAGGTTGTTTGCGCCATAGGGGATGGACAGGAAAGGATGAAGGATGGAGAGAAACCTGGCGTCTGCATTAGCCTACTCTTAACGAAAGGCGCCAAGGGGTCCGCAGCTTAAAGTCCCATCCGACGGACGTCGTACTCACTCAAAGTGCCCTCCACAAAGCACCTCAAGCAGGGATCGAGATACCTCTGAAACATAGTACACACCGCCGGGATTTGAACCCGGGCCCTCAGGGTGGGAAGCCAGTACGATAGCCACCGCACCAATCCCGATCTTATTTGGAATGTGACCCGAACTTATTTAGTATCACATGATTTGCCCCGTGTTTTAATTGGTGGTTTCATAATTTTTCTTAGACCTGAACGTAATGTTGGAGCGGAGCGGTTGATCGTGCAGGAACTAGCCTGAGTACGTAGTTTGGTTAATTCACTGAATTTCTGCGACTGAAACTTAAAAATATGTGTTTCTGGTTACAACTCAATCTTTTACGCGATGCTGCGAAATGGGCTGATTACTCCACGCTAATCGCGTGAATTTCGCCACCTTAGGGAATGGCACCGGGTAAGATCCTACCAGGATTTAAGAATTGGCGTAGTTGGATTTTCAATGAGCTCTGACGAATAGATTTTTTATCGCTCCACAAAATCGTACAAGAGTGTGTTCAGAGCCTTGTCTTCTTCATCGCGTTTCAATCATTCCATCTCCATCATTCTGGCGAGCAAATTATATGCTCTCTGATTTACATATTTGCGTTTATATTGAAACGTTCACTTTTTAACTTAACACCGGATCGGTCGACTTAGTCTATTATGTTTTGGTGGTAAATTTGTTTTTAAGGATTTCTGACTGCTTGATGCCTGTGACGTAAAGTTTTCTCTCTATAAAAGTCCACAAAGGTACCGAAACTGATAATTTTTATTTACGCTTTTCACTCCAAACGCCGCCACCTGCACCCTCACCGCCGTTGTTGATCTTACCTCTGAATTGCCCTTTACATTGCGCATTTTCGTCTCCTCCGGCGAACGAGGTGCAAGTGAGATATCAAGAAGTCATTAAGTCTACCACCTCGGGTACAAAGTAATGTAGAAATGTTAGAAGAAGTTAGTGTGACGCCAGTTCCTGAGGAGCTCTTGGAAAGGTACATTTTATAAGGTTATAAGAAAATTGCCAAATAATTTAACCGGTCATTTAGTATATATGTATTTGGTATTTTTGGTTGTTTCGTAGCGCATGCCGAACACGGTCACTGTTATCCTTCCGTTCATCATTATACAGTAAGTTCTCCCCTGCAATTAACGTTCTCTTTATCAGTTCTCCCCGCAGCGAGGACGGAGCTCTGACGTCTATTTTCCGATCCCAAGTCCCCATGCGAGACAGTCATCCCGCAACCTCGTGCCATCTTCCCGCGGCGGAATTTTTAGTCTTGTCGAAGCCTATTTTGTTCACAAGTTGTTACAATATTCACGTCCTAAGCTTCGTGAAAGTCCACCCTTTCGGCGGATGTGTGCCCTCTTCTGCAAATATATATCCCATAAGGTCACTTCCAAGGTCGTCTACAAGGTCAGCGTTGCGTATTTTCAGACACAAGACGTCATCCTGGGAATTTCCTCTGCTACCAAGTCGAAGAAACATCTGCCACGTGCCGTGCTCGGGCGAAAGGGAAATATATTAATATGATGAAGCGCGGAAATATAAACTCGCTTTTTTTTCAAGATTTCGAACTCAGTTCCTTTGCCTTGCCTGAAAGACGGCATACTCACCGATGCTATGTTTACAGACCCGCGACCGTAGATTTCCGCTGTAAATCCTCTCCGGTTCTTTGCGATTAAATTATTTTTGCGACGATCGCGATCTCTTTCCATCCGCTGTGAAACCTTTAATGCGGGAGTGTGTTGCGTGGAATGTTTCGCTTTAGACGACTTAATGTCTGCACACCGTCCATGAGAGTTTTGTGACTTGTAAAATCACTTAAAGCGCGAGACTTTGCTTTGCAAAATTTGGTGAATGGGTTATTTATTACTTATCGCTACTGTTTCAGCGAATCTAAGTTCGGTGAACATCATCAAGATTTGTCAAGTGCCTTTGCAAATGGCGATTATATTAGTGTTGCGGCTCGGATAAAGCTGGAAATTTAGTATTACGTAGGTTACTGTTCAAGACAAGATTTAAACGTTCTAAAGAATATGTAAGATAATTGTTACACGACTTAAAAGATGTATTCAGAAGTAATATATGTATCAGTAGTTTGAATGATAGCGGCAAAAAAATTAGGAGCCAATAATAGGACAAAAAGTATCTCTGTTTAGAACTAACCATGTCAAATATCTTTCAGGGTTCTCGTATTAGTGGGTTAATAGGTATATTACAAGAGTAACACAATATAAAGAATTTGAGTTTCACAGAAAATATGCTTATTCTTCCACTAGTTTAACTACACTACAGCATTTACAGGAATAATGTTACAATGTTAGTGACGTGAAGTACTAGTTAAAGAATAATTTTTTTTTCTGTGTAACGCAAAGTCTATATATTGTATTACTTCCCTATCATCATTAATAAATGAGTTTTCTTTCACTTAGACTCGGTCTCAACTATTTCTCGTGTATTACAAGCTAATTTTTGGTTGAATAAACTAACTCTTTAGAAAAATCAGTCTGAAACTTAAGTTCATAGCTTAATCTATAGGCATGCTTAATGTAACAACGCATTCCCTTCAATTGCACATAATTTCCTTGCCCTCTCCTCGCTTTCATCCTTCACTGAATGGGATCACTTCATTCCTTATCATTTCTAAGAGTCTGGTGTCCTAAAAACCTTCGCCATGCTCCCGGACGGTGGGTTGCAGATCATTAATTCGTTAAACAGCGTGATGCTCTTTTGGTGAGCGTTATCGTGAACACGATTGGTGAAATTATTTGCTGTGATACCAAAAAGATACAACCGTTACGTCGTCTTGTTGCGAGGTATTAAATGAAAATATGAATATCTTTAGAAATGTCAGATATAAATTATCATAAAGGCACTCTACGAGCCGCCTGCAAGATCTAGACTCCCGTCATCCTCTATTACCCTGACGTCAGCTGTATATGGGAGCAGGTGCCAAGGTGCCATTGGAGCGGGACATCAACCTGTTGTGAAAATACGCCAGGGCATTGTACCATAAATTATATAAAACGAACGTATTGGTGTTCGGAGCATTAATTTTCTTTTATCTTAATGCCATGGTTTGATATGGTTCTCGTAATTGAATTATTTCGTAGAAGCACTTCTTAATATCCACCGCGTCCTTCTTTTTGGATTTGAACATCTCATAAATAGTTAAATAATTTAGTTTTACCCTGAAAGAAGGTAATTTTAACGTATTTTTAGTTCTAACAAATTCAATTCTGCATAAAAGATAAAAATTAAATCGGAGACTTTCCTATTTCATCTGTATGATCAAAAATTAATCGTCATTTTAATCGCGCCCTTCCATTGTGTAATGAAATACATTTTTTGATCATCTACATCCTTCATGAAACACTCTTTTTCTTTGATAACTTACGAGGAGCCACCTGTGAACGCTTTGCCATTTTAAAGAACAATTGGGTGAGAGATACAAAGAGGTCAGCCTTAGGGTAGTCTCTTAATTATCACTGTCATGCCATTATCACGTCGTTATCCTGCTGTCATGAACTTCTGTTAATTTTGTATTAAAGTGTTTATCACGTGAGGGAAAGTTCCAAGAGAATTGTATCAAAGGAGTCTTAACTTTCAATGGTTGTTGATACGTTGTCTGATTTTCTTTGCACTTAAGGTGCTAATATGAGACATCATACGAGGGATATGGGAAGTATGTATATCAAATATTAGTGCTTCTCTCGATTTGATGATGAGTTTTTACACTTCATATTTTACCATTAGGCCTAACTTCCAAATTAAAGGGCATGTTGGCACTTGTTAATGACTCAGTGCTTCGAAACTTGGGTAGTGAAATTAATGAGGCGAGTGGAAACTTTAAGCGTTGACTGTATGATGTATTGCATCGAAGGAGGAACCACTTCGGCTAGACTAACGCCACAAGTCGTCTCGCACAGCAAATATTTACGAATTTTGAGAGATGGATTACGTATGAGATAATCGTTGGAAAACATATGCCGATGAAAGTTCTTGAAAATTTCTGATTTCTCTAGCGTTAGAGTGAAAGATATGAAATCGGTTATAGCAGACGTGGAAATGAATAAAAATGAAGACATCAAGGGGTTATCAGCCAGATTATACCGAGATGCGTCAAACAAATGCTAGGATACATGCTGGCCGATGACGAAATTTTCAGTACCAGAGAATCAGAGCATAATATTAAATTGTCTTCGATGATTTGCGTGACATTTTACGCAAATTTGGCAGCCTCTCTGATGGGTTGAGTAGGCCTGCGTGGGCATGAGTTGACCCATTCTTCCAGTTATCGAACTTCAGATCAATCAGAGAATCCTAGTCCTCCCTGTGTCTACGTATGTTCGTGCCATTATGCTAGTCACTACCATGCTTCAGATTTTCTAACAAGTCCTTAAGTTTAATCACGCGAATGTTGGGATATGGTCTTCAAACATATCCACACCTGATTCGAATAGGGATCCAAATTGTTTTATCAGTCAAAATTCGTTATACCAGTATCATCCAAAATAAAATCAGTTTTATTGAATACCAAATGATCAAACTCTGGATTGAATTCAAGGTGAAATAAAAACTTTTCGAATCAGCGTATATTATTTCGTACGTTAATTAACCAAAATATCGCTTTTAGATGCAATTTCGATAAAAACCTATCCCACAAAAGTTGAACTTTTCTTTATGTATTAAGAGTAGGTACCGCTTATCGAACATCTATTTCAAACACCATGAACGGCGTAACCAGCTGATTTCTTAAATGAACTTTGCCGAGTATGTTTCATTATGGATTCCTTGTCGCGAAACCACCCATCTCGACAATGGCGATCCACGCGGGATATGCGTTGAATCTAACGCGTGTTTTGCGACAGCGAAATGCATCGGCGTGAGCGGTTGGCGTTCGGCGCGGAGAACACCGATTGATGGATTGCCTCCTAAACAAGTCGCGGCGCTCCGTCTCCATCGAGAGGATGCTAAACCCCCCCCCCCAAAACCAACCCACCCACCCACTTTTGCCGTCACCCTCACCCTCGCCTGTCACGAGTGCCCCTCTTCCGAGAAGGAACACTTCTCTTGAAACGCAGGAAACGGTAGATATGGCGGGATCGTAAATCAGGAATCATAACCTTGAGGGCCAGAAATTATTTTCTGGCTCTCTGTTTTCCGCTCGCAGTTTCGTGGTAATTAATCGTCTCTCGCGGTCGTTGGTCCACATCTGTGGTCGCGGTTGCGTTGCCAAACCTTTTCGTTTTGTTTATTCTTCTTCTGCTGTTGAAGGGGCCGCCTCCTAGCCCCGAGACGTCCGCGAGTTTCACAAAATCTTTCTACATTTCTTTCAATGTATTTATAATGTAAATTGTACTTCTATATGTATGTGTATATATATATACTACCTTGATCAAAAAGTTCCCGGAATAACCACCGTGTGGCGCTCCCATCGTTCCGATTTGAGTTCTGTTTTTTTTGTTAAATTGGTACATCTGTTGTTGATATTCCCTTTAAATCTTAGTGTCATAACTTGACATTTGCAAAAGTTACGGTTTGTTTTCGGTATGTCCATCAGTGCTTCCTGCGATTTTCCCATTACTTCCTCTCGGCTGCTAAAACGCGTTCCCCGTAATGGTTTTTTAACTCGATTGAACAGAAAGAAGTCACAGGGAGCCAAATCAGGTGAATTCGGTGGCTGTTGGATGGTATTTGTTGCATTTTTCGTCAAAAAATTACGAATAATGATAGCACTGTGCGACGGTGCGTTATCATGGTGCAAAATCCACGAGTTTTCTGCCCACATTTCTGGTCTCTTTCGGCGAATTGCTTCACGCAAACGTCTCATAACGCCCAAATAATACTCTTTGTTTACTGTCTGGCCTTCTGGCAAAAATTCGCATTCGATGCACTACACCGTTGTAATCCATGAAAACCGTCAGCATTGCCTTCTTTTTTGACTGAAAACGACGTGGTTTTTTTGGTCTCGGCTCATTTGGTGAACGCCATTCACTTGCCTGATGTCTGGATTGCGTGTCGTACTCATAAACCCACGTCTCGTCTCCAGTAATGATCCTTTTGATGAATGTGGGATCGGATTCAGCCTCGCAAATCATGTCTTTTGCGACGTCAACACGGTCTCTTTTTTGCATGAAATTGAGGTCTTTTGGCACCAACTTTGCTGCTACACGACGGAAACCCAAATCATTACCCACAATGTCTTGGGCGGATCCATAGGCAATGTTCAAGTCCTCCGCTATTTCTCTGATGGTTAATTTGCGGTTATTGACCAACATTTCGTTTACTTTATCAATTTTTTCACCGACTTTCGATGTCGATGGTCTGCCACTGCGTTCATCATCTTCGATTGACTCACGACCACTTCTGAACCGCTCGTGCCACTGGTAAACGACCGTTTTTTTTAGAGAATCGTTGCCGAAACACTTTTCCAACATTTCCAACGTCCGTGCGCCACTAAATCCGTTTTTTACGCAAAATTTAATACAAGTTCGTTGTTGCAAATTTAAATCCATTTCTGCAATTGTAAAAAATCGCCAACACACACAGAGATAGATGTACTCTTGGCTACGTAACTTTTGCAAATGTCAAGTTATGACACTAAGATTTAAAGGGAATATCAACAACAGATGTACCAATTTAACAAAAAAACAGAACTCAAATCGGAACGATGGGAGCGCCACACGGTGGTAATTCCGGGAACTTTTTGATCAAGGTAGTATATATATATATATATATATATATATATATATGTGTGGGTCGCGGTGGTCCAGGAGTAGAGCGTTGGACTACTGACTGGAGGGCCCGGGTTCGATTCCCGGGTATGCCTCTCTGGTACCTGCAGCTCCACCCAAGCTATGTGATTTTTCGGGTACCAGACTTTCCTGGAAAACCATAACCGGCAGAGGGAAAAGAACTGGCCCCCTTACCCTAATGTACGCCGTCGGGTGATCTCTACCGTCATCTACCAAACCGACCTTTTGGTCGATTACTGTGTTTATGTTTATTTACATATATATATTTTATATATATATATATATTATATATATATACATATATATATATATACAAACACATCTTTATACATATGTACATGTGTATTTATTTATTTTCTGTTCCTCACCTCCAGGTCATGGAGACGAAGAACATGATATACATTGTCTCGGAGTACGCCAGCCAAGGGGAGATATTTGGTAAGTAATAATTTATTGAGCGTCTCTTACCCGTCCCCGCCTTCCCAGTCGACGAGGCGATAAACTGATCGAGTTACCGGCTCGGGTTTCTCATGTGGTGCCTCGCTCCTTTAGTTTAAGGGCGTTTTGGATGTATTCCCTTCATACTTTAGTCCTTTCTTCCAAGAACTCTTTGGGATGTAACACATTTGGCACTCTTCCACTACCCATGCCACGGTTTTTGGAATTCTGGTGGACCGCCGGATGGTTGGGATGTTTTATAAGGTGGGGCTGGAGTTGAGAAAGCTGAGTTGGAAACTGGAGAGGGGATATCGGCCCCCAAGGTCTGGGGTCGACCCTGAGTTTGGGAATAGCTTCCCTTCCCATCTGTATACCTGAGTATTTAGGGAGGATGCGACTTAATGCGAAATTTTGTGTCGTGTCGCGTACACTTCAATATTTTCTTCCCAGGGATTAAACGCTTGGTATGAAGCACCTGAAGGGTCGTGACTAAGAAATATATCTTTTCCGTATTTGACTGCATGATGCCCTAACTTTATAAATTTGAATTTCCTGCCTGAAAGTTGGTGTTTGTACAGGATTTCATTTTCTGGATATTAGAATTAGGGACGCGATTATTTGCAGGAATTTTTGATTTTCAGTATTATGGCTAAATTTGATTAAATATCGCTTCAAATTGCGCTTTACTGGTTTTTCACTGCATTCAGATGAAATTAAATTTGCTCAGGGATAAGATATTAGGTCGCAGTACCTACCTAAATAAAATTATATTTTGTGCGGGTATTTTAAGATTGACTAGATGCCTATGTATGTAGTGCAGAAAATTTAGCGTTATTATTCTGCTGGCAAATTGCATGTTTCTTTATGGTGCGAAGTCGACCAAATTATTCCAACTTTTATTTGTTCACACGGGGAGTTGGGATGCAATGGTTGATGGTGTAACTTGACGGAAATCCTTCATGATGCGTAGGAAATTAAACACTCTGTGGTTCCACAAAATATAACTTTTATGCAATGCGGTTTCGATACAGCGTATCTGACCACCACATGATGATACGCTGCATCTAAACCGGTGGCAGTGAAATTATATTTTGTGGAATTGCAGATAATTTCATTTCCTACGCATGGGGAGTTGGGAGTTTATCTCTGGCAATTTGTACAGTTCTTGTGCCATTCATTCGGTTATTATAGTCCTTCCATTCTAGCCTCAATACACATTATTTATTTTCCATTGGTACCTTTTTTCATTTCTTATGGTGTCCTTTAATAATGTTACTGCTCTCCATCAAACTATTTTAATTTCTGTTGCATTAAGAAGGTTTCTAGTCCTTACCCTGCTAGATTCGGTCTCTGCGCTGTATGTCATCATAGATATTTTACCGATATTCTTGTTTCAGCTTTCGTTCATATGTTTATTCCTCCATTTTTGGTCGTTTAGGCATCATTTTCTTCTATTTACTTTAATGATTAAATTATTTGCGAAACTACTTTTCTAGGGTCCCGTGATTCGACTGTGTGATACCGAGGTCATTCAAGTTCATTATCTAGTCTATAATGAATATTATAGACTAGATAATGAACCTTTATTATTCGATTTCCACCACATCACGCCTGAGGCTACTCATTTTGATCTAGTCTATAATTCTTCTATCTCTAACTTATATCTAATGGGATTTAATGCCCTAACTAAACCTATTTTCATTTACTCTGGATAGATGATCGAGATTAATTGTTTTGCTGTCTAGTTATATTGGCGTAGCATTATTTGTAGATCATCTTCGTCCTGGTGTATCGATGCAAACTCATCTGTGTAGCGCAAAATATTTCGTTTTTTCCCCCTCCCGTCTAATACCTTATTTTATTTTTATTTTTTAGATGTTTCATCCATTCATTTTGTTTTTAAATTTTCCTTTCGGCTGCTTTCTTCCGCTATTTCTTCATTTTTCCGCCTTGGCATCGCTCGCATACCTGTTTGAAGACCGTATATGTTTTTAAAGTAATGTTCTCAGCTCTTTTAGCGTTTCCTTAGCGAAGGGTTCGAATAACAGGGATTCTAAAGGACTCAGTGGGGATGGCCTCATTCGAAAGAGTGCTTAAGTGTGTGGGTGTTGGCCCGACTTAAGTAACGCTATAAAATATGGGCTGTTAGCTCTTATAAGAATAAGATGACCACTTATCCTGATCGTTGGAGCCAGACCATCATTTCGTTGGCGCTTCCGTATTATCACGGCGCTTTAAAGAGTCTGGTGATCGCTCATGGGCGATAAAGTAACGGAAGTGATCGTCGAATGCTTCATCAATCTATGCACATGTTCTGTCTGCCCGTTGTGTATGCGAATGGCATTCCCGTCTCTTGCATTACCCTGTTGGGTGAATCCTTCCATTTTCAAGATTTAATACAGGATTGGCATGAGACCAAAATCGCTTTCGTCGCATTTTTAGTGCACGAATTGCTACCCTGCATTCATCTTCTTAACCTCTGCCTGAGATTTTGAATCCGCTGAAGTGCGTTTTAGTGTACGTACTCGTAGAAGATGTCGCTGCAATTCTTGGCTGTAGCTTTGACCCTGCTTTACGACTCCGGCGTGAGAATCGGATGCTGTGTGTCGGATGAACTGTGAGGGATAGTATCCGGGTCTATCCCTACCATCAAGACGAACTTGTACTTCTGTTATCTACTACCGTGGAGCTGCATTTGGTTTCACTTAGTTAATAGCTTCCTGATTTGAAGAAATTTCTCATTTCTACTCTTGTAACCGTGCGCGCATGCGCTCTTAAACTAATTGGGACTTCCCTTTGCGTTTAATTCTCCTTCATGCGATTCTCTGACAATTTAAAAAAATTTAACTTCATCATTTCAATTCGTCTTCGCCGTAGATTGAAACTACCCTAATTCCCTTTCGTTATCTGATAGAAAATATTTCCTACCACCCTTAACTAATTAAATCCCTTAAAATTATGTTTGCGATCTCACACCGAAAGCGAAGAAGGTCCTTGGAACATTTTAAATCTCATTGTATTCCTCATTGTTATTTGATTATCTATAGAAGCAGAAGCTGTGTTTACTTATGACTGTTAAATGGTTATTGAATCACGAAATGCCAGGAAGAGAAGCACCATCAGTGAGAGTTCTCCAGTATATTGTACTTTCCTGTTTCAAATATTCTGTTGATGAGTATGGTATCAGAAATGTAAGCAATAACTTGTTTTGTTTCGTAGGAAATCCACCGCGTTAACCATCGCATGACGTAAATTTCGTCGTACATTGTTATCTTCAGTTGCTAGTCACGTAACCGTATCGAAGCCTAGGCAACGGAATGAATATTTTGCGAATTACTAAGTAATATTTCCTTTCATAGAACTGAATCAATATTGTTTCACAACTTTTAGTCAGACTATTAATCTGCGAGGAAAAAATATTTATCCACTGTGAATAATAATTTATAGTTCAAATCAGCGTTTTATGATATTTCTCAGCTGAAATAATATGCAGATTAATTTCTGATTTAGACATTTTAGAGGTAGAATTCTATTTTCAATCACCACTACTGATTAAGAAATTTTGAAAGTACAGGTGCCTGTTATTCATGATGCGTCATTTCCAATAATATTTGTATAGTTAAATTGATGGTTTTAAGCAGCCCGTCCATCCTTGAATTACGAGTAATTTATCATAGGATAAAGAGTTGAAAACAACTGCTGAGTTATCTTCGGCTAAGATCATCTCGAGGCAAAAATTGTATTGAATAAAATGATAATTCAAGTTTCCAACGTTAAGCACGAGAAATATTAACTGGGAGTCTGACGGAAGAGAAATCCTTTACACTTAGCGAGAGAAATCTAATATAAGATGTTTTGCGTCAGAATGGAGTCAAGGCCTTATCACGCCAAATGGTGACGTTGGCATATGTGACGGAATCATACTGATGTCTAAGGGAAGGTACGAGCCACCCGCCAAAGCTATCTGTTCACTAGTGTAACCCAGATTCTAAGGACCAACACTCATTATTTATTCAATTATTATTATTTCTCTTCAATGAAGAGATCACCGTGAAAGTAATTTTTTAGGTGGTCTTAAATCATTATCGACTATCGATTTGACCTCTGCAATTTAGTGACTTTCACTTCAGCGTGCGTATTCACGGTTGGCTCGGTCCATGGTTGGCACGGTGGCTTAGTGAAATCTTAATGTCCTTGATGTTATAAATCGTCACTTTTAGACCACCGTATTCTTTATAGATTCAAATTACTTCGAACAGTCAGTATGGATATGTTATTAACCGACCTTTCTTTTCGGCTATGAAATTAATATCATCTTGAAATCTCCGTGAAATATACCGAGTTAACTGCACTAAATAGTTGTTGGTTTCATATCATTCCTCAAACGCCTCAAATTAGAGTGCTTCTTTTATGGAGGTGGCTAGACTGGTAGGTAGTGGGTACACCTCTCAACCGCTTATTGGCGGTTAGTAGAGCGAATCGCGACGCTGGCGTCTTGTTTGGATCTTATTTTTTTGCCCTCTGCTTCGTCTTTGAATGCCCAAGACCTGAGACGTAATTGCCACCGGTTTTGCCTTCCTCGCTCCTTCATAACTTTCGGTCCATCGTACGCTTCGACGGTTGACCGTTCGTGAGGGACAGCGGTGCTGGCGATGGATTAAGGGAATAGGAGCAGTTTTACGTTTCATTACGTGCGAGCAACTCACGGGGGAGCGACAGGAAGGGGTAAGAGGTTAAGGAGTGTCACAAGGGTGAGGTGGCGACCGACCAACCGACGTTTTCTCGCGTGGCGAAACTGCTGCGTGGACGTCACGTCACCAGGATGAATTCTTGGCCATTAGCATGCGCCGGCTGCATCCGTTAGCAAACCATCGGGAGGGCTCTGCGCGTCACGAGGTTGTGTCGCCTTCCGCCCTCCTCGTGACTCTTGCACAAATTCAGTGATTCCTACTTGCAGTGCAGCCGGCTTTTCATTTACTCATGCTCTTCCACGAGCGTACATGGAGTTTATTTTTTTACTTCTTAATTGTAAATAACTTGATTATTTACCATTGGCCATCCAAGTAAGTTGGGGTGTGGGAGGGTGTGCGAGGAAAAAGAGGAGCAGGTGTGTATGTGTGTGTGTGTTGGGGGGATGGGGTGTGAGTTGGAAGGGTAATGAACGAAGAGGGCCGCCTCATTAAAGGCAGCGATCTTATTTATATCAGTGAGAGTGGCGCCATATCGATGGGGAAGTTTTGATTTTCTGAAGACAATTAGACATTTGTCCTCTGGTAAAGTTCTGTTGTCGATTCTTTATTGAAAGCTTGCATGGTGTTGGATGTTGGGCACAAAATGGCGGCAGCTTATTATGGTTAAATGCTCTACACTTAACTAATGAACTCAACTGAAAGTTAAAGTCGACGGCTGACGCCTTAATCATCACGTATTAAAATTTCGCTCTTACCATAACCCTGATTTCATATGATTAGAATAAAATGTTTTTTTTTCAAAATTCTCGGGCTCTTATCCCGTGTGCATTAAAAAGAATCAAAGTGATCCAATATTTTTTTTGGTTTTGGTTTATTTCTCTCATTACTACTTACTTATTCATTTCTCATCCCTAGAATTTACTCAAGTTTCAGTTTAAAGTATTTTTGCACTGAGCAAGTTTTAATTTGCTCTTGGTACCTGTATATATGATTAGAGACTGTCGTCTCAACTTGTCCCCTGTTCCATTTTGTCGCCTTACCGAAGGAATAATTATTTTACTGTTTGTCTGTTGTGGTTAATAATTATTACAAGCATGGCTTCCTCAAACACTTCATGGCTCGATCTAAAATGGATTCTCTTTTTGGGTACTCTTTGGTTGAATGTCGTTCCTTCCGACTAATAGCGGCGTTTGGAAATTAGTGTGTCATTTTACCGTCGGACTACTCGTGTGTTATTAAAACAATTTGTTTTTTCCAATATCTCGATAGTCTTGGCTTGTATCTTAACGAATAGATAGTCTCGTGGGCAGTATTAAATCATGGTCCTCAGATTGAGGTATTCCTTTATTTTAAGCGGCTGAGTGGATACTACTGTAGCCCTCTTCTGAACCCTTTTATTTGCTTAGGCACTTGAAACAAATCCTTTATTACCTAAATAGAAGTGCTAGTTTCTCGACATGATATTTACGTCCATTCGAAGCATATTCACGAGCAGTGGCTCCTCTCGATTTGGATTATCTTAATGTGAGAATCACGTGATAACCGCCCTGCGCATGGATACTGTGTTGAGCGATAATGGATTTTGTACAATTACGTTAATGAATTTGTGAAATTGCGAAATCTCCCGATGGACTGTCCCAAGTGTTACATCACATAGTTGATGGGAGGGAGTGGGGCACGGTAAATGAACTGGCTAAAATTGAGCGTGACTTCGTGTGGAAAAGAGATGATGGATTCCATACGAACGCACGGCAGGTATACAAAAGTAAGTTACTCCCAAATTAAGGGGTGCGGAGTGACCGAACGTACATTAGCATCTCAATGTTTGAAATAAATTTCATTTAATCTTGGATCATCCAAATGGGCTGATATGTCCTTCTTCCCCATTACTACGATATCTATTTTGGATAGGCACGACTACCAAATAAATATCTCCAAGCAAAACACAAAACAGCATTCAACAATACAACAAGCCCCTCTTCATCTCCGCATACTTCCTTCCTCCCTTCATTTCGTCAAACATACCAATCCTATTCCTCCCCTTCTTCGTTTGCCTAACATTATCCCCTCTATTACATTCTTCAACGCATTCCTTTGAAGAAAGGTTGAAGGGTGTATTGAACTACCGGACAATACACCCTTCATCCATTTTTCCTGCCTCCTTATGATTTCTCCCAATAATCCCCTCTCCTCGCCCACCATACCACGTACTTCCTCATTTATTTTCCTTTCCGTCCATTTCACCTTCTCCATCCTTCTCCACACCCACTTTTCAAAAGCCTCCAATGAACGCCTATCATCCTGCATTATTGACCATGTTACCGCGCCGTAAATAACTACGCTCCATATCAAAGCTTTAAGAGCCTTTTCTTCACACCCTTACTCAACGTTCCTGTCATCAATTCCCTCCTCCTTGTAAAAGCATCTTTTCCCAACGCAATTCTTCTCCATTTGTTCCAACAACTTTGACTATTTTGGTCCAAAACACTTCAGAGACACGTAAACTAGTCCCCCTACTTTGGTTTTTTCCCTCCTATTTTAATGCTAAGCTTATCCTTTGTTTTATTTATATTGATTCTCATCCCGTACCTATCGCACTGAATTTCCAATTCACTCAGCAACGATTGTAGCCTCTTGGCTGACTGACAAACTAGAGCTTGGTCATCAGCAAACCTAACTGATTTAACGGATTCCCCTCCAACTTTCATTCCTACCTCCAGTTCTTCCCATGCCTCTTTAATCTTTTCCTCTGCAGACAGGTTGTACAGCAACGGTGATAATGGGCAACCCTGCCTTACACCTCTTCCTAACACTGCCCATCCGGACTCGCCGTTCCCCACTCGCATAAGCGGATTCCCCGCGGACTTCCATTCCTAGTTCCAGTTCTTCCCATTCCTCTGTAATCATTTCCTCCACATACACGTTGAATATACTAGTGTCAATGGACAACCCTAATTTTTCCCAATTCACTCTATGAAACGCCTTTTCAAAATCTACGAAACAGGAAAATACATCCTTATGGTATTTTACAGGGTTCGTCCGGAAAATAAGTGTACTGAGCTCAGGAAAAAAAATTTATTACACTTTTACATATCTTAAGCTAATATTCCTCAAAATAGGACCCTTGTGAGTCGATACACTTGTTCCAGCGGCGTTCCCATTCCTGGAACGCTCCCGCAAATGCATCATCGGGAACCTCTCGAAGACTCGTCGTCGACCTCTTCTCTGCCCTCCACGAACATCTTGTGCCACCGAAAGATCATGTTTCTGGACATGGCTGACTCCCCGTAAGCCTGGTTAATCATACCGACAGTTTCGGTAGACGATTTCCCAAGCTTTACCGCAAATTTGATGGAATAACGCTGCTTCGGCATCGCGTTCCGTGACGTGGGTCGAGCGTGGAGGTTCGCGTTTACAGAGCTCCTCACTACACCACAGCTCAGAGCCGACTGCCTTTTTCAGCGTCGCTTGCCAACATACCCCCCTCCAATCGCAGCCCGTCAGAGCGGTGCTGGGCGCGCCTGGAGCGGCGGGAAAAAATCAGTACACTTATTTTCCGGACGAACCCTGTATGTTCCTCTCTATTATTGACCTCTTAGTCTCTTTACCAGTGACGTTGAAAATGTATTATTTCTCCCATCGTAGTGCGGTAGGAGAGATTATGTCAATAAAATTAGAGAGATTAAGTGTAGAACTGATAGATTTTAGATTTCATTTTTCCACGAACGATGAGGGATTAGAATATTATTAACCGACCGCGCTAGGTTCATATTCGGGTCAAAACTAGTCTGATGCGCATTCACCCCCTGCCATATACCCTAGCGGTGGCTTGCAGGGTACTTGAATATCCATCTACGTAGCTAAAATATCTTTATTCAATATTATCTTGCTGAATCTCCTCTCCTTCGCTTTATATGTATTACTCCAGTAATCCCCGCTATCCTTCCATCTCGTACAGACCTCAAACATCTATATTTCCTCTATCCATCTCTCGTCTTATACGCTATAACTTTCCAGCCCTCAATATTTTTCTAACATTAAAAGTTCCTATTCTAACTAATTTGATCCTCTTCTGCGTCTTCTGTCTTGCTATTGTCAGTTTTGCTTTGTCAGGATTTCGTGAGATGAAGACCGCGGAAGCGTTACCTCTTCCGCTACCGGGGAGACACATGGTCGATTATGCCGAGTCCCGTTGTTGCTGGGACTAATTTTCTTTATAATTTCCATCATAAAAATCATGGGGTTAGTAATAGAATTGGTTTCCCGTTGCCTTCCTCAATATTGGTTTTTACGTGACACCATTGCTCAATGGCCGCCCCACTGGGGTCAGACGCCTTTGCAGGCGCATCACTGAGGAATAGGCGCTGCGCCAAGTACCTTTCGTCTGGTTCCCAACCTACGACCTATCTGGCATGGGGGACCCTACCAGGAGCAATTGTCATTACCCCTGCCAGTACAGCTCTAGGGGTCATAGGAACGCACAAACCCTTCCACCACGCCATGGTTTTAGTCCATGGGAGGGCATTTTCCATTATTTGTATAAAATAACAATTTTATTTCATTATTTTAGATATGACCAAAATATTACAGCTGAATACTAAGCATCGTGACTGCACCGTTTGAAAATCTAGCTGCGAGAAATTCGGCCATGCTTTGGTGCAAAAGATTTCGTTTACATCACGACAACGCACCAGCTCACAGCTCCGAAGTTTTTGCCGCAAAATTAATTTAATTACATTCCATCTCGTTCCCCATACCCTCAGTTCTCCAGATTTGGCTCCCTCTGGACTGCTACCGATCCTCAATATGAATAAATGGCTGGCTGGAAGGAGATTTGATTCAAAGAAGAGGTTGATTGAGGAAACCAATTAGTATTTTGCTGAGTTGCCACAATCGCATGACTCGGAAGGGGTCAACGAACTGGATCAGCTTTGGGCGAAACAAATGAGCTTAAAAGGAAACTACGTTGAAAAAATGGTAGTGCTTTATCCCGAAATAATGAGTAGTTTTCATTTTCGGATCGACTTTTCAAACCACCCTCGTACGTGACCATCTGCCTAGCTTTCAGAGCAAGTAACATGCAATGCTGCCATACCAAACTCCGGTGGGTTTTGCACTCGAGCGGTTTCACGTGGGCGAAGTCACGTCTGCTAACTCCAATGAAGAAATGTCCGACCTTTCTGGAAGAAAATTTCTCGGCGATAAGCTATGGGAAAGAAAGCACGTGAGGATGTATTCTTTCGCCGCTCGCTCTTGCCAGGTTGTTGTCGACGTCACGCCCAACTGGCGCGATAGCGAGTCCGGAAACGCAATATTTGTTCCTTGCACTCACCCAAAATTTTCAAAAACAATGGAATCAAATGGCCACCATTAAAATCAGCTGCGTGAAAATATTTGGGGCATGGTCGACGGCGAAATTTTTCTTATCTTTATACAGGATTGTACCGTTTTGTTGGAAATTTCTTGATTTTCTTGAATTAAAACTTTCCTCGAAGGCACGGGTTTTTTTAAG
This sequence comes from Hetaerina americana, assembly GCF_022747635.1. NCBI lineage: Eukaryota > Metazoa > Arthropoda > Insecta > Odonata > Calopterygidae > Hetaerina > Hetaerina americana. The sequence continues at coordinate 43,123,681 of NW_027286763.1, forward strand.
AATTATTTTTCACGCGGCACTCCGTAGTTTTGCTATGAGAAATATACGAAGATGGGGAAACCCACTGAATGGAGAATATTCGGAAAACACCTTTGAATTCTATTGTTTGCTTTCATTAGCAATAAAAAGCTTCCAAGAAAATTATACAGGGCCGGTTGCGTGTGTTCCTCTGTGTTTTTTTTAAATATGATAGTCTTTCCATAGAATTGCCGCTGCAATGACGTAGAGAAAAGTTCAAAGTAATGAAATGCTTGCAAACGTGTTACTAGACAGTGTATGTACGTTCACGTACTTTAATATAAATCTCATTTTATCTCGGGTCAACCGGATGAGGTAATATACCTCTCTTCCCTAATCAATGTTACTATGATAAGTATTAGATTAATTATAGACCTCGTCATTTTAAGAAAATAATTTTTATCTCAAAATGCAATTCAGTTTCAAGAAGAGATGTCCTATATAATTTTTACAATCACGTACTGACTTTAATATTCAATTTTTTATATTTATGTGCCTTCTTTGGTGGTATTCGTTTGCATGTGAAAGTATACCTTATTTTCATTCAAAATCCCGAATGTCAATTTATGTACATCATTATATTTATTATATCCCTGATAGAGAGTTATATACGAGAATAGAGTCTGTGTGTGTGTGTGTGTTTGTTTGCCTTGTGGATTTCGAAAAGACATTCCACGTGGTAAATTGGGTTGAGTTAATGAATATATTGCAGAATAAAAGAGTAAATTAGAAAAATAGGAGACGTATCTAAAAATAGAGACGTAAAATAGCGAACTGCACATATCTCAGAATGCTCATGGGTAAATGGTGGGTAGAGAGTCAGGATGGGCGGTGTTAGGCAGGGGGCGGGGGGTGAGGTAGGGGCTTCCACTATCACCTTTAGAAATTATAAGGAGTAAATAATGAAACAGGCTTGGAGACAGCTGCAAATAGGAATAGAGGTATATGAGGCAGTGGGAAGGCAAAAATAAACTTTTAAATATGTAAATTGTAAGCCATTAAAAGAGCTGTCCACCTATTTAGGGTAATGGTTTGAGCAAAGATTATCAACGTAGCAGCGATATTAGAAAAATAATTGCGTTTGACAAAGAATCTTTTACAAAGAGTTTTTTTATGTTAGCATTTGATGACATGGGCCTTGAGTCAGTAATTAAAGAAAAGATTAGTAAAAACTCTGGTTTGGAGAGTAATTATGAACGGCGTGAAAACTTGTTCTCTAAGGTAAGAGGATAAGTGTAGATATGGAGGCTACTTTGGTTAGGGTGTGGAAATGAGTGTAAAAAGTGTAAAATGAACGGTAATAATAACAAATGAGGTAGTGCATGGTATGGTAGTCCTAGGGAGGGTATGATTAGGAGACATTCAAACGGAGCAATAAAAGTGGGCACGGGGCATTTTGATCGGTGATGGAGCATCGATGACTATGATAGATGGGAGAGAAGTAGACGAACGAGGTCAGTGGAGGAAGTAACTAGGCATGTTGAACGGAAATAAGGGAGCCAGAACATATGCAGGACCGAATAAGGGTTTTTGGTATTGTGCTGTGTCACGTTGTGTCGTGTTAGTTGAGAATTAGAAATGTAACAGTGGATAGTTAGTGTGTTCAGCCAAAATCTACCTAAAACGGTATCTATCAACTGCTACTCTCAAAAATGTTTACAATAATTAAAATACGTATATTATTGCAGAGGTGGCTCACAAATACGGCCGAATAAAACTGGAGTATAGACCGTTTTCGTGGTAACCTGAAGCATCTATACACATCAACCAACATTTAGTATCTTGGAATAACAATTTGCACAACCTGGCGTAGAAATCTTTTGTTTCCCGGGTATAAACATTTGCATTAGCTTCAGAAGTTACTCCAGTACCTAAAGTAATGGTCGCGCCAATAATTTTGTGATGATGGTGAATTCTACTTAAGATTTTGTGAGGCGAATGCGAGGTCGCTACTCAGGCTTTTCATGCGAAGCCCCAGGTTCGAATCCAGGATGATTTTTCATTAATGCTCAGCTCAGGACGTGGGTATTGCTTAGAGTGGACTAACAGCGCTTTAAATGGGCATTAACTATATGCCCCTGCAGGCATTTCGATAAGAAATTAACTCCGTCACTTAGTAGCACTCCACCTATCCTCCGATCCCTGATGGAATCCACCTACTTTTCGTTGACGAAGGATTCCTCTCCACACCCACATCCCTTAACTTCTTAATTTATGCTCATAAATTCTGCCAAAATACCAGATTTCATATCCATACAGGGATACGCTCCACCTTACATTTTTAGTAATATATTTTCTTAAATCTTCACTTGAACTACTTGTCATCAATTTTCTCCCTTCCTTAATGCTTTTTCCCTAGCGAAATTCGACTCCTAATAGTTTTCCCACTACAACGCTTAATATTTTCACTACAATATATCCTCGGTACACTCCACCTCCAGTTTATTGTCTCCTAATATTATGTCTAACATTAGCTATCCTATTCTCGATAATGTCATGGTTTCCCTTTTTTGTAATTAATCCGCGTCCCACATTCTTTGCGCCTCTCCTGTGAAATACTCAGCAATGATTGAAATCCCTTGGGCGCCTGACCCACTACAAGCGCGCCTCCAAAATATGACAAATTGAATTTCCTTCCCTTTATCCTCCCATTCGCGTGTGAGGAAGGTGGAGTCGCTCCTATTGAGTGCGGTTTAAGCGCTCGCGTTTCCCCCCCAGCGGCAAAGTGGAGGGGAGGAGGGTGTAATCATGACGCGCGAGGTGACCTTGACGTAATCACATGCGACCGTAGTTTCGTCTTTTGATTGCGGGAGAGAACCTTCATTTTTATTAAAGGGAAAGGTTAGTGTTCTAGAAGGAGGAGAGCAACCCGAACTTTTTTTTCTCTCAAAAAAAATAAACTTAATCTTCACCGCCGCAAGGATTTTAACTTTCCTGTGGGAACTCGTCTCTGCTCCAAACACACTCGGTTTCCTTCCGACATGCATCGGTCGTTGAGGAGGAATTCGACCCCAAAGGAACGAGCTCGCTTAGTTTTCCTGAAACAAAATATTTCATCATGTGGTAGCAGGAGTTGGTACCGATGGAAAGAAGACAAGGTAGTTCTCGGTTCCTAAGTACCGATACAAAAGTAAATATATAATTATTTTATGGTTATTTTTCACATGTTGGTGAGGATGGATGGTGTCCTACCTAATCAGGTAGGACAATATCCATAGGTGTGAAGGATGGGAATAGTCTTGAGCTGAAAGTCGCCAAATGTGATATCTATCGACGAAAAAATAGTAACAGTAGTTTTGTTATAATGGCGCAATTCATGTGAAATGTAAGATCGTCACTGTTACCTTGGTCAAAAAAACTAGGGACCGATACTTCTGGACCAGAAGCCAGGTCACGAATCCTAGATATCGATATACCTAGAGTCGTTAGCCTCGGGAAACGGACATATGTTCGTTTCCTGAGGCCCTGTAGGTCCTGATACCTAAGGAATAATCCTAGTTATTTCCCGGTGACTAGAGCTAGATTCTGAAGGATGAGTGAAAAATCTCTTTGCGCCATACGTCATCAATTATGTCTTCTATTTTATGGAGATAGTCCCCGCTATCTCTCTGACCGCCCATAGTCCCACCCTGGCTTCGAGACAGTGACCCCACTATTTCATCCTTTCATCCCCTTTTTTCGGAAATTTCCGCACATCTGCTTTCCATATTTTTCATTAGTAATCATCGTGGTGCGTTAAGTATGACCGATACGCACGCAAAAAATCGATAAAAATATTTAGTGGCGGTATTGTTCACTTTTTTAACTGAACGAAAATGTTCTCACATCGGTACTGTATGGGGAAACAATTGGGAAGCTTAATTCACCGTAATGTCCATGGTTCCACTTTTTGTTCGATCAGCATTAAGCCGTTCCACTATTCACCGGAGTCCTCGCAAATGTCGTGTAAAAAGAGATTGCACGTAATTTCGTAACCAAATCCCAACTGTGGAATTAATACCTTTATTTCGAAGATTATTTTTACCTGTTGGCTTGTGATAGCTGCAATCAGCATGGCGCGATAAGAGTTTTGAGGGCAAGGGCCGAATGAATTTTGTCAGAATTATTTTCATTCGAACAAAGGCTCCCTTCACAGGGTTCTCGAATATTTCTCCGTCAAAACAATTCTCTGTACTGAATGAAACGCCTGGCATTGGAAAAATTCTGCGTTTCCCTCCGCGGCTCAAATTTATGGTTTCCTATAGGCGACATTCGGAAAACAGAAGAAAGGATGACTTGATTTTGGACTATTTGAATAAGTATGCCTTGATATTACGAGTACCTTGGTGTTAGTACATCGTGAAGTTACCACAACATACAATTTATCTTGGCGACACCAATTTCGTAAAATTTGATGGAACCCTTTAAAAAAAACGTATTTTTGGTGGAGGTTATTTGAAGCTTAGGTAAAGTTGTATTTTTACACTTTCCGGACCTTAAATTGAGTATATCTTATGTGTATAGGATACGGGCGAGATGAGTCCCTATTGTGAAAAGTTTCGAGAGTTCAAAGTCTGGCTTAGCAACAATCACTGGGGAAACGATCAAACCGTGGAAAAAACTTCAATAATAAATTAAAACAGGTTTGTTCCTATCCGAAGTTGTATTCTTTACCCGGTTTATTTTGTTTCAGAATAAACTTCCGAAGGAGGTTCTTCCGTTTTCACAAGTATTTTCCAGTTTCACCAAACTTAGTGAATAGATAGTTGAAATTATTGTCTGCCGAATGGCATTTCTTATCCTTAATTTTTAATATTTTTAATTCAAAATAATATGTAGCTGTTCTTGGAATAAACTGTTAAAAATAAATAGTTCGCCAAAAAAGTGCCGTCTACCATCCTTACGGAGATCATGGTAACATTTTCAAGGTGTGATCAAAAAAAGAAAGGACTGATTTTATAACTTGTTTGTTTCGACGGATACAGCTTTATCGAGCTTGTCGCTAACGTTCACTTCCTGGGCTATCTCCCTTACAGTTAAACGGCGATTTGCCCGCACCAAATCGTTCACCAAATTGACATGGTTGGGCTCTGTCGAAGTGGAAGGCCGCCTAGTAAGGAAAGAAGTTGGCGAATCTTCTGTACGAGCGAAACGACTGTACCCCTCAAAACACTGGCTTCAACTTATAGCTTCATTAAAAAAGGCTTGCTGAATAATTTCAAATATCTCCGTAGCATTTTTGCCAAGTTTGAAAAAAATTTCACGCACACACGCTGTTCCTCTAGCTCCTTCATTGCTGTCGTTGCACGCGGCGACGAATAGGTTAAGACCCGTACCGCTGCTGCTGCGTAACGACTCGATGTAAACAAACGCAACACCTCTCGTTTTCGTCGTCAGATGTGTCGCTAGATGGCGCACTTTGTCTCGTTTCTATCCGTTGAACGGCTTGCGCAGAATTAAATCAGTCTTTTTTTGATAACATCATGAGAATTGAAAATCTGTCAAATTCGTAGCTCATCGATGAACAAGTAATTTATAAAATATGACGAAATTTGTCTTATTTTTTTAAATATTTGGTAATTTTAACCCTAGTGACGATGTTGTCGATGCATGAACTGGCAACCTTGTTTGAATCTCGCAGAGACCAAATCAGCTTATCGCAATGTAAAGTAATAGTTAATTTGTTGGGGCAGTGTGTGAAATTGATTAGGTAGAAATTTTGGATCGGTAAGTTTTCACTTAGAGACGTTTACGCAAACAAAAACTGTACGTATGTCGTTATCACGATGAAGTTATTGAATTTACAAACTACATTGGCAAGTTCACATTTGATGATTGCGATACTGCTCAGATTTTTTCACAAAATTTGTATGTTTCTTAATAAAGCACTGATTTTTTGTCATCGAAAATATTTTAAAAAGGAATAAAATATCTTATTTAAACATTTTTGCACATAATAATATTTAAGGTGAATACTTATATTGGATTTTATTCCATGTGTCAACTGTGCTGTGACTGGCATTCCCACTACTTACATGTTACAAAAAAATGATTCTTGTTTTAAGTCAATACAGCGAATGAAATCGAATATGCATTTGCGGTTAATATCATTTGCATACAGTGGAATAAAGAAACATATTTTAATATGTATCATTGTGATACGAATATGTTAGTATTTTAAGGCAAACCAGCGCACATGGTTACGTACGGACCATATTAATAGAATCAGGCATGGCTTTGCGGAAGTAATGAATATCAACATTTACGAATGTAACTATAAAGTTGGCACAAATTGTATTGGTCATTAAAACACACCCCCTCCAACCCTTTCTTCCTCCACCTCCTTTCCATTGGTTTACATAACCTGCCCATGCGTGTATTGCACGTGATTATACAGCAGGGTAATGACACGCGTTGCGACGTGTTTATAACCGAAAAGAACTTTTGAAAACTACAAACTTATCATTTTGATTATTACTATTTTTCCGGTCGGTCTACAAATTAAAAATGTAAAGATATGCTAAAAATAACCGTTTCGAGGACTCCTTTCTTCTGATATTATGATAAATAAGAAGATAATGCTATTCACGAAACCTTTTCTCGAAAAGTCCCTTATTCGCTCTAATAATTTTTGCCTCTAATCCATTTTATTAATACTTTTCCAACTTTAAGGTCTCTATAAAATAGTTGCATAAAAGTAAAGTATGATAAGTAATACATTACAGGGTTATTCAAATTAATGAATCCTCCAGAGCTATAATTTTCATTCCAAATAATGTTGTATTCATGATTTTAAGTTGGTATTCTACTAGTAAGCTATATTGAATATTTTCCAAGTCACGAAAAATGTTCCTTCCAGCCATTAGAAGGAACATTTTTTCACTTCACGAGAAACGTTTTTTCTAATGCCTAGAAGGGACATTTTTCGTGGCGTGGAAAATATATTAGCAAAAAAGGAAAAGGGCATTGGTAAAAAATTTCTGTCTGAGAAAGTTTGAGAAAGACGAGTCCTAGACTGGCGCACTGCTTTCTCAAAATTAACCTGCAAATTATATTTCATTTCCTCTACGAAATTTTTTAGGGGTGGACAAACCCCATTCAATTAATTACTTTTTATTGAATAAATGGTGCGATCAACTATGTATCGCTAGCCTTTTCCATAGCCCTGATATTCTAGGCTTCACTATGAAATAGAAAGGTCCTTATACCGAGATACCCTGTTTTCACCATGGCGCTCTATGTTGCTCTCTATCCTCCAGGGAGAACATAAGACTGCATTGGATGGCTCCTCGATATTTATTGATTAGATAAAATGTGACAGCTTGTACCCATTTATATAGTGCTTCATTTAAACGTAGATAAAAATAATACCTACAGCCTGTGATCACTCCAAGTTATTTGAATACTTCCAACAGCCTATCGATTTTATGTTCGTGGGGCGACAAAGTATCATTTGTAAGTAAAATATCCAAGTAGTTATAAATCATGGGAGCTTTCACTTATCAAGTCACCCTTGGGATTGAATCATTCATTTTACTTCATTTATTTTTATTTTTGATCCAAAGTGTAAGGCATCTGTAGTAAGTAGCTCCTTTCAGGTGAAATTCTATGGAATATAAACTTATGTTATCCTACGTATATTAAAACACAGATGTTCACATTTTCCCAACCTTTCCCTCCCCATGTTCACGTTTTTCTTATCTTGGGTGGAAGCAGGTTACAAACAGCCAGGTACAGGGTACAGGAGAGCAGAGTACAGGTTAAACATGGTGAGCATGACTACTGATTCAATTCTGATTTCAAGATTCATTAGGTTCACGTAGTGTAGTATTCATCGATGGGTTCAGCTTGTTAGAGGCAGATGTAATGCCAGGCGAGCCAAAGGGAAGTAGGCCTTACGTAATTTTAATCTTCACTCGAATAAACCCATTATAGCATGGCGTACGATGCACGTCGTGCATAGGCCACATCGCCAGACTCATTGCACATCTACACGTGCATTTGCTCACTAAAGTGTGCAGATGTAGGTATTTTTACCTGCATGAGCAAATACGTAAATTTTTGTATAATCTGTTTTTTATGCATAAAAGACTATTGCCCCAACACGCCCTTGCGGCGGTTTATGTGTTGTGTAGATGAAGATGAATTTTATCGTACTTAGCCATATTGATCGGAGCGGTACGAATAACTATGTATGGCTAACCACTTCCGTAGCCCTCATATTCGAGACTTAATTATGGGGTAGGGAGATCCTGGTACCAAGATAACATGCTTCCACCATGGCGCTCTGTGCTATTCTCCACCCAACGGGGAAAACATGAGACTGGATTAGATGGCTCCTCGATAATTATCGATTAGATTAAATGTGACAGCTTGTAGTCATTTATATAGTGCCTCATTTAAACGTAGATAATACCTATAGTCTGTAATCACTTCAAATTATTTGACTACTTCCAACAGCCTATTGAGCTCATGTCGCGTTTGATAAAACGGAGTGAGTTTCACGTTCTAACTGTCCCACTGAGACCTCTCTCTTCGTTGGAGTTAAAATGGCCCTGGAAGGTTAAATTAGTATTGAGCTGCAGTATATATGGTTACAGCAGTAATTATCACCGGAAGTCAAACATATGACCGTTTTGTCATCGTCTTGGGGCAGTGACGCTATGACAACGCAGAGTTAAATTTGAAAAAAATCAATCCTCTTATGACTCTTCCTTAGCGTGAGTTTAATTAAAATAGCATTTTGCACAGCCCTTAAAATACTCATCAATCAAGTTGAAACTTGGAAAATTAAAATTCAATCTTTAATTTTGTTTGTAAAAACTGAATTCTTCTATAGGGGTTCCAGGAGTAGCAAACTAATTCAAGGACCTTGTTGATCGCCTTGATACGAATCATGCAGGTAGCTCATGCGGAATTCCACTTTTAATCATTCCATCTCGGATTCAGGATGACAATAATGGGCTAAATTATTCGACGCTTGATAAGCTCAAACCAAATCCTAATGTAAATATTAATGCCTTAAAACCTGAATTAAAATATCGGTTGGCAATAATTCTTGATTCAGGTTAATGATGTCCTTTAAAATCATTCTGGAATACCACAAAGCGCTAGTTTAGTACAGCTTAAGAGTTCGCCCCTTTTCTCATTCCTCGAAAGTTTGTGTATTCAATTATATATTTCCGAATTACACAGTATGTCGATCCTTAATCAATCCTACTCATCGTCTATAGCACTTAGTGGAAGAAGGTTACAGAGGGTTGGATTATGTTTTCCATAGCAAGGGAACGCCATGGAGAAAAGCATTCTTATTTTCAAATAATAAGGTATCAGAAGTTCAATTAATCTAGCGTGGTAAGCGTGGCAACTGCGCAAATATCGAAGGCGTTGGCGGCGACAGCGGCGTCGAAAGGCGTCGGTGTGAGGAGGTGGGAGAGTGACGTCTATCTATGACGTCATTTGAGAGGGAGAGAAATAAAGGAGGTGGAGGGAGGGGAAGGGTGGTCAAGTTACCGGGCCTGAGTCAGCCGTCTCGGCACGTGGAACGGGAAAGCGTGTAAATGGGTGGCGGTGAGTGGTCAAGGGATTGGGCAGGGTAATAGGGTGCCGGCGGACTGTTGGAGGAAAGGTCAAGGGATTGGATTGCGATGGGGGGAGGGGAATGCATTCATTAATATAATTTTTCTCGCGTCAAATCTCCATGACGCGACTGCCACTACGGCGGAACTCGTGTCCCCGAGGAAGCGTTCGTGAAGCCTTCGCTCGAGGGTCCTACCGAGAGTGGAGTGATTCCCGTGTCGTAGCGAGACCCCTAAAAGTCATGTACTCGTTATCTTTAATGGGCATTCAAGGCCATTCCAGCGGGATATAAGCATCACGCTGTTTACTTTAACCCCACAGATAGAAAACTTTTGATGTACCTTTAATTTCGGTCACGGAAAAATATTTACAGGATCTTTAAATTCAAACGGCAAATGCTTGCAAAAAAACTGTAATCTATTCAAATATATTTTTCTCTCTTTCTGACGTGTTAATAATTTTCATCACTACGCCGGGAAATTATTGATTAAATGGATTCCCATCCTCGAACTATAAATTTTCATTCTCGCCCTATGCACGATCAAGATGAAATGATTTTTTTTAAACCTTTATTTAGTTCAAATGAAGTCGAATTATTTTCTTGCACTTCGTCATTTTGTTATAGCCACGTAACGATGGAAATCAACCCGAAGGTCGGTTCGATAGGTGAAGGTTGAGCTCGCCTAGCACTAAACCCAGCGGCATGTGAAATTCACTGAACAGAGTAGGGGGGATAGGTTCCTTCCCAATGCCGCCTATGGTTTCCCAGGAAGTTCTGATATCCGAAAATAACACGGCTTGAGTGAAGCGTATGGTTCCCAGAAGCGTCCTCAGGAATCAAACCCGGCCCCACCAGTCAGTGGCCTGATCGTCTACCCAGTGGACTGCCGCGTCCCCTCAATGTAGTAATAGAGAACTTGTTTTTCTCTCTCTTCCTTTTTACAAACTATGGTAAACAAATTCATAATGCCCCACAAGAGAGGGCACTATCTAAACACCCCATGCCATAGGCTCTGATGGTGATTCGCTGGAAATTGTACAGAAAATCTCATCTTGATTAGAAATATATCAATGATGTGATGAAAGTGATTTCATTCGCGATCCGACTTCTGGATTCACTGCTGAATGTGAATGAATTTTGATTGATGAGTGTAAGAAATTTTATCTTTGAATCAATAATTAATACAAGTAAATATAGACATTCGTAAATAACCTTACTTTCCCTCGACATAAAGGAAAACATGTGTGAAAACCCATCATGCTTAAAATATTAGTAAGCTTTATTATTCATCTGTAAGAAAAAATTTTGATAAAATTAGGCGAGCCGAGAAATGTATACTCCCTAAACATCAGAAGCCGTTTTAAAGACTTTTAGTAAAGTGGGAATAGCAATTAGTTGATCACCTTTCGAAGAAGTCCGTGAGCCTCATTAGTGAATCCAAACAGGATAGACATAAAAGAACGGATAAGAAACAAAAACTAGGTATTTTAAAAAATACTTAATGTACCCATCCGGTGTTTGTATGAGTGTGCTTTGTAGTTAGAACTTCTGGAAGGTCCGACGTAACAACTTCAAGTTTTACATTTTGTACAGATTTTATTGTGATGTCTTGATGCTCCTGATTGTATTCGGCGTAATGCTACATTCTGCATCCCGCAGTAAGCTAAGTGGAAGTACTTATTTATTTTAGGAATGGGTCATGGAATATTCAGAGGCAACCGTATCTCCTGCGACCCACTCCTGCGATGTAAGTTTATCAGCGTAGACATTTACGTATTCATCTCGACTTCATTTACCCTGCCTTTTGTACTCCATTGTGAAATCTATATTTATAGCTATGAATCGTCATTCACGCAAAGATGCGGGGTGGATCAGTGTTGACACTCAGTGCCCTCGTCTTAAACAAAAATGTGCGATTTCTCGGGTACCAGATCTCTCTGAGCAACGGCAGTTTGCCAGAGTGAAAGAAACTAAACCCGTCTCCCCCACAGCCTCCACAACCAAGCCTTGACGCGGGAATTTCACGTGCCGTGCGTCCATAGGACAAGGCGAGCTCTACCTTACCAACCTTCACCTATCAAAGTCTACCTCCTTTCGGCTAGATCAGTTTTTTTTATCCCTCACACACACACACACACACACACACTAGGCAGGATCGCGAAGTAATCGCAGGGCGAGGTTAAGCGCTCACGTGGCTGGGGTGTGGGAAGAGCGGGAGGGCTGGCGGGTGCAGGCGGGCGGAGGCAGGATTGATTGTGGGAAAATGCCAAAGGTGCACGTGGGCTGCCGAGTGGCTCCGGGCGTGGGCGGCAGGGGGATGGGGTTTACGTTGTGGTTTTTCGAGGAAATGAGGAGAGCGGACGTTTCGACGATAACGGAGAGCGTTTCTTTCTCTCTCTCTTCGACGCGTCCGTGGCATTTCAACGCGCCCGAAGGAAAAGCACATCCCCCCCCCCTCCTTTGCACCCTGCTCCCGCCTCACGTCGACATTGGCACGACGGATGGTCAGTGCGCGTGAAAAACTCGGAATCGCCCGGGCCTGAACTCCTAATTGTTTTTCCATCAAGTGTCAGTCCCGTTGTATTCGACTGCCGCGTGGTCAAGTGATCTTCTTCAATGATGAAATATCCTTAATTCAAGGAGATGTTTTTGAAAGACTGCTCCTGCTCCCGACTCTAGCTGGTAGGCAAGAGCGTAGGTCATATATTGGGAAAAATAAAGTAGAATCCAGCGCTTTTTGTCACTTCAGTTCAGGTAATGCCTCTCAAATCCCCAAAAAAATTGAACAAACAAACACTTGCGTTAAAACAACATATAACCCACGTAAATTTAATAAAATTGGTGCCTCTACATACATAACAGATAGCAATGCAAGTGAATGTAATTCTTTTGTCTCTGTTCACCACGAATCGTCTCAAAACAGTTTTGTTAGCGTACATAAAACCGAAAAACAAGAAGTTATTAGCCATATTAAGATTATAACATTAAACTGCCGTAGCATTAGAAACAAAATATCGGATATTGAACATATGTTTGTCAGTACAAACGCAGACATAGTTGTTGGAACGGAAAGTTGGCTCACGGGAGATATAGCAAACAATGAGGTTTTTCCTAACGGTTTCACAATTTACAGAAGGGACAGACCAAATAGGTTGGGTGGGGGAGTATTTATTGCAGTGAAGTCACATCTTAGTAGCCAACGATATGAATGCGACGTAGATGACATAGAAAGCGTTTGGTGCAACATTAAGGACTACAACGGCAGAAGCCTATACGTGTGTTCATTTTATAGACCCCCAGATTCTAACACAGATGTCCTATACAAGCTCGACGAACAAATATCCACTATCAGCAGCAGACAAAGCAACAGTATTACTATAATCGCTGGTGACACAAATCTACCGTCAATTGACTGGGACAACTACTGCCTAGGAAAATCTGCCAAAAACAGAGATTCATGCCAAGAACTCCTTCATATATTCACAAAACACTCCTTAGAACAAATTGTTAAATCACCAACACGGGGCCAAAGCATACTAGACATCTTTGCGACTTCTATGCCCGAAATCATTGCTAACATTGAAATAATAGACGGAATCAGTGACCATAAGGCTATTCTTGTGGAGTTAAAATCTAAGTTCGTCAAAATAAACAAAGAAAAGCGTAAAATATACCTATACAACAAGGCAAATTTTAACGGACTAAGGGGATCGAGATGGTGCGGGGGCTAACGTACTGGCTTCCCACCCTGAGGGCGCGGGTTCAAATCCCGGCGGTGTTGAATATTTTTCAGAGGTATCTCGATCCCTACTTGAGGTGCTTTGTGGAGGGCACTTTGAGGGAGTACGCCGTCCGTCGGATGGGACGTTAAACTGCGGACCCCTTGGCGCCTTTCGTAAAGAGTAGGCTAATGCCGACGCCGGGTTTCTCTCTACCCTTCATCCTTTCCTGTCCATCCCCTATGGCGCAAATGACCTTAGCTGTCGGTCGCCTCCCCTCAAAACTACTACTACTTAACGGACTAAGAGAATATTTAAACATAAAAATACCAGAATACAAGACAAAAACACTGACAACAAATACAGAGAACACTTGGAATTATTTCTTAAATATTTTACGCGAAGGAATGAAGACGTACATCCCGTCCAAACTCAAATGCGACAGTAAGGAACCTAGATGGTACAACGGGGAAGTCAGATCGGCAATAAGAAGGCAAAGAAAGCTACAGTCAAATTTCAAAAAGAGTTTAAAAAGTGACGATATAATTTATATGAATACAACCAAACAGCTACTAAAAGATTGTCGTAGTAAGACGAAAAGTATTATGCGCACAGCACTACACTCTTTTAAATCTAAAATGCTAAGCGAATATCTTGAGGAAAATCCAAAGTCATTCTGGTCCTATGTTAGGGAAATACAGGGTAAACGTCCCACTGTTCACTCTTTGAAGACGGAAAATGGAGAAATCATTACAGATAGCGTGAAAAAGGCAAATATTTTAAACCATTTTTTCCAGAGCGTCTACAACAAAAACACAAACGCACCAAACGATCCTCCACACCCACCCGGGGAACACATGAGCGATCTTACACTGACCAAGCAGGGAATAGTACATCTGCTCCGTAGTATCAAAGCACACAAGGCACCTGGTCCGGAAGAAATACCTGCTAGAATATTAAAGGAATTAGCTGACGACATTGCCCCGTTTTTACATATTGTTTTTCTAAAATCGATAGAAGAAGGCTCAGTGCCTCGCGACTGGAAGCTAGCCCATATAACTCCCATCTATAAAGGCGGCGATAGGGATAAACCAACCAATTACCGACCCATTTCTTTAACATCGATCTCTTGTAAAATATTGGAACACATTATTGTCACTAACATTATGAGATTTCTTGATAGTAGGAAAATACTAATCCACAACCAGCACGAATTTAGGAAAAGCAGATCTTGCGAAACACAACTTGGTCTCTTCATTCACGATATACTTAGATCGGGAGAAAACCACACCCAAGTCGATGCAGTATTCCTGGATTTCAAAAAAGCCTTCGACAAAGTCCCACACAATAAATTGTTACATAAACTTAAATACTATGGGATCAATGAGAAAATAATTAATTGGATTAGAGACTTCTTGTCAAACCGCAAACAAATAGTAGTCATAGATGGGTTGTGCTCAACGGAGAGAGATGTAACTTCGGGCGTCCCCCAGGGAAGTGTAATAGGGCCTCTTCTGTTCTTAATATACATAAATGACTTAAGCACACACGTTAGTAGCTATCTAAGGTTATTTGCTGACGACACGGTGATATACAGGGAAATAAGGAGCCAACTAGATCGCGAGCTACTCTCTAGAGACTTAGACAATATCTCGGAATAGTGCAATAAATGGGGATTAACACTTAATATAGATAAATGTGCAGTTTTGAAATTTTGGAATAAAGGAAGCGAGGAACAGGATATAAACTACAAAATAGAGGGTTCAGTATTGACTACGGCAAATCAAGTTAAATATTTGGGGGTTGTTCTAACACCACGCCTTTCATGGGGAGCACATATCAGGACAATATGCGGATCAGCTTTAAAGAAACTTGGCTTCATAAAACGGGTGGTAGGGAAATGTAATGAAAAGTTAAAGAGAGGTGTTATTTTGCTCTAGTTAGACCTCATTTGGAATATGCCGCAAGTATTTGGGATCCGTGGGAGAAAATTTGGCAAAAAGAATTAGATAAAGTCCAGAGAAAATCCGCTAGATTCGTTAAAAATTGTTATGATAAAAACACAAGTGTGACAGGTCTCTTAGGGGATTTAGGCTGGGAACCACTTGAAGTGCGGAGAGAACAAGCGAGGCTTAGACTTTTAGAAAGGTTCAGAACAAACGAGTCTAACTATGGCACTGAAGGAATTATAATGGCCCCACACTACTTAGGTAGATCAGACCACAAAGATAAACTAAGGGAGATAGATTCCAAGACAGATAGGTACAAATACTCATTCTTTCCCCGAACAATCAGAAATCATAATATCAAGAAACCGAAGTCACTTTAGAAATATTAAAAACGTTGAATTTACAAGTCGGAACAAAATTAAACACTATAGAGATGTTAGGTATACTTTCAGGTGCATGTGTATGTTAGTTGGTAGTTTGAGTGTTTGCATGTGTGTGGAGTGTAAGTGTTCATGCATGTTTTTTTTTATATATGATTTTGTCGTTATTGCATGCGGTTTTTTATTCTTTTTCTTTTCTAAATTACGGGTGGTGTCCTAGCACCCCCCGCCACACACCCTTGCGGCGGCTTGCGGGGTATTAAGTAGATGTAGATGTAGAATCGTTATTTTGATCGGCTAGGTGCCCATCCATGGGTGGAAGGAACTGCCCCCCTTGATGTGTGAATTTCGCACGCCGTCAGGCTTAGAACTGCGTGAACTCTACCGTCACCTACCAAACCGACCTTCGGGTTGATTACTGTGTTTATGGTTTATATATATATATATATATATATATATATATATATACATTTATATATATATATATATGATTTCGTCGAAGAAACACGGAAGTGTTGAATAACAAACTTGGACAGCAACAAACAATATACGAGCACATAAAAAGATCACGCACACGTTATTTCTTGATCATTTCGACGGAATTCAACTCCATCTTCATCGGAATAGATAGAAGTAATGGCATTCATATGACTCCTATCTCTTCCGATGAAGACGGAGCTGAATTCTGTCGAAATGATCAAGAAATAACGTGTGAGTGATCTTTTTATGTGTTCGTATATTGTTTGTGGCTATCCAAGTTTGTTATATATAGTATATGCACATTATATTAAAATAGAGACATTCTCACATTGCTTGACGTTTTGACAGAACCTACCGTCTTCTTCAGCAGATTACATGGTACTCGTGTTTTGAAACTTCAAGCAATGCGTGCGTCCTCTTTTTTGTGTTCATTGTTCATTGCTAGTCTTTCTATAGTTCATTTTTTTCAGTCTCGCCGCTGCCTACCGCTGGACCTTAAAGCCGATGTGAGTGGGGAAAGGGGTTGGGGGAGAGGATGAGGAAAGCAAGGGAATGGGGAAGAATGCCTATCGCCCCTCGTATTAAAAAGAATAAAGGAGGAGTAATTAGGCGGTGTTGGGTAAAGCGATTGGAAAATGGAAAGGGGGAGGTGAAAAGGTATTGTGAGTCACATGCATGGCACTCTTTTTTTATTTATTGACGATGAAAGTAAGCATTGTAAACCTCTCCGAACGGTGATATAAAAGGAGGGAAATTACCGGGAAGTGTTTTTTTTATATTATTCGCAACGATATCACAGATTGAAGCCTGATTTCTTTAGTGATACTAGTAGTTCGTCACCTTGGAACACGGGTTGAGGCATAGAACGAGATCAAGTGACCACGTCGATGGTCTCCGAGTTGACCGAAATATCGGAATACGCGTAGGAGTGGTAATCCAAAAGCCAATTAAAGGCTTTCGGATCTTTCATCAATAATCGGACATTTCATCTTTTAAACGTCTAAATAGCGGCATGGCCACGGATAGTGTCGCTGCACCCACCCCTCCCCATATCGGACCCTCTACCTATTTTCCCCCGGCGATGGTCACTTTGTTGATAGGATTAAATGTTGATATTTCCTGTCTTCTAATATAAGTTATTAGCTTCGTTGGGAATGCAAACTGTTTGGAAGAGATATTTGGTACAACTATTTCGTTTTCTTGTTTTTCAGAGTAAAACTAGTTCCCCGAACTTGAAAATCTCCGCCGAGTGTATTAGCTGCGCTGTTTTTATCTTAAAAATATTTGCAAATTAGACCCAAATTTCATCGTTTGCAGGGACTAGATGAAAGTGTAAATCGGGTTGTGAAAGTAAATATCATTACTCATCGAGTGTCACAAGTTTCAAAGACTCGAGTACCGTTGTATAGGATGACTCCAGACTGGTATTTTTAACAAACGAGCATACAGATGAACGATTCCATTTCAATTATATTTTATTTCAATTGACATTCTTCAAACGGGTGCTCATTTTTTATTTTGAAAATTCAAATATAGGATTCGCCGACGTCCATTTTGGATTGAGATCAATAACCTGTGAGACACATTTTTCTCAGTTTTTCGGACCTTTCTTTTACCGCTAGTAAGCAAAAGGTCATTAGCAGTATATCAATCAACCCGAAAGTTTGTTTTTATACGTGAGGGTTGATACCATCCTAAAACTAAGTAAGTCTTACGGCGAGTAAAATTCACTCATCAACACGGTAGAAGGGGCAACTTTTTTTTCCTAGCGCTTTCTCGAAATGGTCTAGTGCCCAGAAAACTGCGCCACTTGAATTTAATACAAGTTTTTATAAAAGATGGACAAGAGAATTGAACCCAAGACCTCTCGGTCAGTAGCTGTATGGTAGGATACTGCCCCTTCTTATTTTGTGAAAGGGCGCATTTAATATCAAGTTGCCAAAATTAGCATGCAAATTTCCCAAACGCTTAAAATATAATTATGTAAATTATTTAGGAAATAGGCTGTAAACCTGTTTAACTTTATGTAAGTTCGGCGAAGATGTTTTCCATTATCCCATTTCTCAAATTTCGGCACAAATTAACGGACGCGGGGGAGACCTTGTGGTGGAGGCAGGTAGTGAATAATCTTTTCAAAGTTAGCTCTGCAATGAAACTTCTCTAAGTAAATGAGTACAGGTTGATGCGCTCTCGCCTATCCCTGGTGAACAGTAGCCACTGGCAAATTGGATAATACTTAAATGATGACTGAAGTTTTTCGTGCAGTAGTTCCTCCAGAAGTTCTGGAACACGTCAAAGGTAAAACCGAGGTTTGTTCGTTAACGGTTAAAGTTTTCCTCAAGGAAAAATAAGTGGGAGAATTAGGCTTATTTCGACATAAATATTTTTTGTACCCCTCAGTCATATTTACAATGAAATCATTAAAGGAAAGATAGTTAGAGCATTTTATTTCTATTAAATTTTTCATTCTTTTAAAATATTTAAATAAAAACATTGAAACACAGTTACGTAGAATCCATTATTAAACTGTAATAATATAGTTTTGTAATAACCCGTTTTCGAGTGGTAGTAGTTATTAGAGGAGGCGACTGACAGATGTGGTCCTTTGTGATATGAGGGATAGGTTGGGGGTACTTCGATCGAGGTTAGTTTTTCAAGGGATTTGGGGAAGGTGGAGAGTAACCTGAAGTCGGTATTAGTCTACTATTACCTATAGGCGCCAAGGGGTCCACAGTTTAACGCCCCTTCCGACGGACGACCTTGAAGTGCTCTCTGTATGGTACCAATCAGGATAACACTAATAAATTTTACCTCCACATCCTGAATTTGAACCCTGACCCTCTAGGTGAGAAGCCAGCACACTAACCACTGCACCAATCCCATCATCCTTGCTTTAGAGTACAGGAATAGAACCTATTTCTTTTGATTACCGTCCATGGAGTTATCGTTCATTACAAAATACTTTTGAAATGAATGATAACTTGTTACCAGAGCAAA
The DNA here is from genome assembly GCF_022747635.1 of Hetaerina americana. Lineage (NCBI taxonomy): Eukaryota > Metazoa > Arthropoda > Insecta > Odonata > Calopterygidae > Hetaerina > Hetaerina americana. Next base: position 43,142,783 of record NW_027286763.1, read on the forward strand.
ATTGTAGTTAATCAGTTTGAGGTTTATTGTCTCATTAACCTATATCTCATTGCGTGATACTATATAGTATCACGCAATAGATAGTATATACGAGTATTTGTAATGATGAATTCTTTTGATCCTGAGCTGTATTTTAAATGCAATGCAATCAACCCGTTTTTATACATTTTAACTCAACCATATGCACATCTTCTGATCCAGTATGCTTGGTGCGGTGGTCTTTGCTTAACTTATAAAATACTTAATGTTTGTAGTGTGAAGGAAAGATTTTTTTTTAAGTTTTGAAAGATCTTAACACAGACTCTTCAAAAATGGAGTCAATCATTAAACACTGACGTGTTTGACGATGTACTCCATCTCATATACTCAAGCGTTTTGTAGGCTGATGTACATTTTCTCGAAGACCCATAGATATCGCCTGTTGTGAAGTAAAATTTATTTCCCACTAAAAATTATGGAAATAGGGGTACAATCCAACAACTTTTAAGATGTAGACTGAATTGTGAAAAAAGAGATGAAGAAACATAAGGTCTCTGTTGTTTGCCTGAGAATTCTAATCCCTACAAAGACAATTATAATATCTCTTGGTGATATGCAATTCAAATGTAAAAGAGTTGCTTCATTACCAACTGATTTTACCGATTGCAGTGAAGAGTGATCGTGATGAAACGATGCTTACATTTAGTCTGTCATGTTGCGAACACGTAGATGAGAAAAAGGGATTACTTTAGTATCGGAAAATGTTTAATTAGAAAGTGGAAACATGTTAAAATCATGTTCAACTCCGTTCGAGGAACATGCATGGTCCCAGAAGAAAGTGTTATGATACCAAAAACTTCGTAAAATTATAAGTCAACTTTTTCCAAATTGGAATACGAATGTTCATTTTTTTAAATCAATGATGAATTTTGTATTTTTGAATTTTAAAAATAAAAGCACTATTTTTTAGGTCTCGCAAGTGAAATTGAAGAATTTTCGTACCTGTCCCGGGTTTCGTTTCGTGTCTGCCTCTACGTGAATTCAGAACTAAGTGCTTCTCGGAGTTTGCTGTTTTCTGCATAGTGCTTTATTTTGCATAGCAATTATTCTCAGGTACCCATTTTGTCTAAGCCCGTGTTCACTCTTGTGAGCGAGCACCAGCCGATTTTGAGTCCGATGAACCTGGGTCGAAGAGGCTCGACCCCTGTATAGTGGACCACACCGCTAAACATCTGAGATGTGAGGTGGCATTCCGTCCTGGATAAATGGTGGGCCAACACCCCTGCTTCCGCTTCCCCGTCAAAGTGAGCATGGTTATTTTTTAATTTTCGTTTTCGCCATTTAAACGGAGTCACCGTTAATCCGAGAAGGTGACACATCAAATTTCGTTCACACATCAGTGCTCACAAGAGATAGCACCGAGTCCCACGCAACTCCCAATCTTGAATTTCAATCCTGCATCCCCTTATCGCCGCCCGCGGATTTTCAATGTAATTTGTTAATCTTAGTTGTAGCTTAAAGTTTATTGAAATTTTTTCCTGCTCGAAGTATTGCTTATAATCTGATAACCTGAGTAAGATTCATAATATGCCGTTTAAGTATCTGTGTTGTAGTTTAAGGCGTGTAATTTTAGACAGAAAGTCCAGTAGGAAGGTTGTGGTTCTTAATACTTTCAATCAGACAGCCATAGGCCAGGTATTACATGGCTGAGTTACCCAAACCGTAAGACGTCCAGCCTCGGGAAGATGGACGAAATAAATTGAGATTTGGATTTATTATTAGTTTTACCTGGACTGAATGGGACATTCGCCATCTTCCCCTAGCCCGGAACTCCATAGTAAACGTCATGTGAGAAAAATTACTGAAGGAATTACAAGTGGAAAAACTCACACGAGCGGCACAATAATGGGCTGACACAATATAACACAAATAGAATAGAATAGCAACATTTAAAAGGACACTCACAGGGTAGAGTCTCACTTGAAGAAGGCCTCTGATAGGGCCGAAAGCTCGAACAATTTACCGTGTGAGTGTCCTTTTAAATGTTGCTATTTTATTCTATTCGTGTTTATTGTGTCAGCCCATTATATATATATATATATATATATATATATATATATATATATATATATATATATATTCCGGGGTCCAAGCGAAGCATCAAAGTTTAGGGCTGTGAGGTGTGAGTCTTTTATCGTCAAAATTACCAAATATCGATTTTTCGATTTAAATTTGACGATTTCATGCACAATAACAGCGCATCATTATATTCATAATTTCTGTAAAACTTGGCATATATATCGCATCATCATCAGCTTAATAGTATTTTATCTCGAAAGCTGATACTGGAAGTTTTAGAAAGTCAACGTACGATGTATCACATTTCTCAGAAGATCGACATCTCAATGCAATTATCGCGATGAACACCGCCATGTATATGACACGGTCTGGGTCAAAGGCTAGGGATTACCTTTGGACATACCTTACACAATTTAGTTTCTCCGTTGGTCCTGCGCGTTTCCGTCCCGTGTGAAAGTCTCTGCCAAGCAAGCATCGACCCTTAGGGAAGGGGAAGCGAAGGAAGGGTGGCGGTTGGAGGAAATCAGCTCGCCATTCTCCACCAGGCGTGGAGGATACATAGAGCGTTGAGAGCCGAGGGGGCGAGAAGTGAGTGGATGGGAGGACTGGTGGTGGAAGTCCTATTTGAAAGGAGAAGAGGTTGTCGTACAATCGCCAACTCAGCAATCTTCAGGCTGACTTCAGCGTTCTATCCTCCCTTGGGTTGCCCCTTTTCCCCCTGTGATTGTTTCTTTGCAACCTCTCTGTAAAATATCCAAAATTTTCAAATCTCAAAGATACTCGTACAAATAGTGGAATTGTCTTTCCTGATCCTAAATAGTCGTTCGCAGTCTGGTATGATTCCTGTGCTATCTTTGAAGTTTTAATTGTATTCACATCTTAGAAACTCAAAAGAGTCGCACCTCTTGTTTTTAATTAACTTGTACATATGCGAATGCTGAATTGGGAATCTGCTGAATTTAAGATTAATTTGATGCTATCATCGGAATATCCTTTAAAGAAAACATTTTTTATGTAAATCTTTAATTAGCATTAATTTTATTCCTTGGCAGCATTTAATTTTCCCTCTTTTATATAACTAGAGAAGGAAGCTAAAAGTATTATGTTCATGTCAACAACCAGAAACCAACTATAGATAGCGAAAGTTTTACCAGCACTAGTTTATCACTCTTCGATTATAATAATTATCCTTGGAAGATTAAATGAAGGTAATCAGTTCCCGAGGAAAATATAAGTAAAAATGGTATATTTTTCGGGTTTAAAATGAGTCAACTGCAGCATTCAACCCGAAAATTGGTTGTTAGGTGAGGGTAGAGCTGACCTAGTATTAAGTCCTTCACGGTGTGTGGCATTCATACATCTGGATAAGGAGGCCAATTCCTTTCCTTTTGCCTCCCGAAATTTGCTACTAAAAAAATACACGCAGCTCGGGTGAAGCCGAGGGTACCCAGAGGCATCACTCGGAATCAAACCCGCGGCCCTTCAGTGAGTAGCTCAGCGCTCAACCCACTGGATCACGGCACCCCTTTCAAAAACTAGATTGTTTTACAGTATTAAATGAATATTATGCCAGTGAAGAAAGTTCCCGAGTCATTTTTTTCGGAATTACGTGTTAGCTGAAGTCAAAGTCTGTGGTCAAATATCCTTGTCGTGAATATTTGGAAACATTTGAAATCCTAATTGAAAATGTGTTACTTCTGTATTTAGCTAGCTAGCTTAGATACCCCCTTTTAAAAATACCAAAAAGTGAATGAAGTAGGTCGTAGCTATTTTGTAGTATGAGTCATAGAGGAGGAATAATCAGTGGGTATTGACCATTTGAGAGTGCCTGATTGGGGAAATGTGTGTGTGTTTGAATATACTATATATATATATAATATATATATATATATATATTCAAACACTAAAACCCGTCATATGGCGAACAAATATTCCTTCACCTGGAAATAGATACAAAGAAAAGGGATAGAAACACTTATAAAAGACGAACACCGGAGAGGTGGGAAAGGCAGAATCGAGCTGATCACAAGTGTAAAAATATTTCCTGCGTTCGTCTGTTTCTGTGTTCCTACCCCTTTTCCTTCTATTTATTTCCATGTGAATGAATTATAAATAAATATATACATATATATATATATATACATATATATATATATATATATATATATATATATATATATATATATCTAATATGTATTGCTTATACAGTCTCCTGGATTATGTTGACCAAAGACAAAGATAGAAGAGATTCCTTTCACTTGGGATTTTATGGGACGTCCCGCTATCGACGATTCTGAAGACAAAAGGTGAAATACTTCAAACCGCCTACTGTTCCCCATTTTTTAAATGCAATCAAAACTTATTTTAGTCAAATGTACGTTTTTTACCATTTGCTACAATGCCGCGTCTAAAGATCAAGGGAATAGAATATTTTCTTTTTCGTAAAGTAATGATGGAAATATGTACTTAATAGTGAAAAAATTTATACCTTTTGGGCTTCGGGAGAGGATCAGCACAAAGTGAGTGAATAATATCGGGAGAAATAGATGAAGGGAGGGCGAGGTTTTTCGAGTGGGCTTGAAGCCGTGACACGTGTTGTAGCAAGAAAGGGAGGCTTCGTAGTCTGGCTTTCCATACAACTATAAATAGTCTTTTTGACGTCGGTGGGTTTGAGACCGTGTTGCCCATTTAGTGATGTTTGTCGCCAGATTAATGGGGACTTATTTTCTTCTGGAAAGAATTTTTGCCATATGCGTAGAATTATTATCTTTATTTAATGGGATTAAGAATTTCCAACGATATTTGTGATATCGAAAGCTTCAAATTGTTTGCGGTACCTCGTCCTGGAATATATATTTAGCGTCAAGGGATATAATTAATTTTATCTCACCTTTAGTCCCTTTTAAATCTTTAAGAATTTTACTTGGTGATAACATTCTCTGATAGTAATTCAAGTCGCCTAAGCAAATATCTGTAACCAAACAGCCCGATGAGTCCGTTGGATATAATCCTCTTGGCCGGCCTCGAAGTTTGAGATGTCAAATCCAGTCTCTGATATTAAATGTGTTTGCACAAAATATTTCTTTAGGTTTGAATTTCCGCTGCGAAAAGACCTCAGTAGTTGGAGAACTACGCTACTTGAAGCTGATCCTGATATCCTTAGTGAGACTGGAGGATAAATCCCCGTGATATCGTCATGAAATAACCATTTGGTTGGGTAGTAATTCTGGCCATTAAACAAAATCTGAAGACAAATAAAGGTTTGGAAAATGTGGTGTGATACGTGAATATAGCTACAACTGTCGCTTTCACCGTGACTATTAGCTCGTATGCTGCCGACAGGAAACATTGTCAGAAGCGCTACAAACCATTTTGAGGTGTATATGGAGCCCCATATTAACGGTCGACATTAAACATTTTTATGATCAAACGGAAAGATATGAGTACCCGTCAAAATGTGAATTACGTATTTTATTGCATTTTTACTCGTATGGAGGTATTTACTCAACCTTTCTCTTATCGATCATCGATATTTATTTCAGTTTTTATACGATGTTCTGTTAAGTTGTCGCATCCGAAATATTAAAGTGTCCATCATATTTTCCCAAACCGTCAAAAAATCTACGCCGGACGGTTAGGGATACAAATCATTTTTGGACCCTGCTAATTCTTCCCGAAGTCACGTATTGTACGAGATATGAACCATGTTTGAGAAAATCTCTTTTTGATACTTAAAACGGTTTTTTTTAGAGCGGTAAACTAATCAAGAATGTGTAGTAATAATTAGTGGACTGCAGTGCTTCTCTTATTGAATATATCGCTGAGAATAAATCGCCATAACGTTTTCAAAGGAAATCATAATTATTTCTGGGATAAACTTCCAAAATGTTTTAGTCAACTTAAGTATTAATGCTAATTAAATTGTGATAAAGTTCACCTAGAAGTAATTACTTCTCGTTTACTTATGATCCAATGACCATGTTCGATGCCGGATAATTTAACGTTTTGATGCCTTAAGAAGATTCAATCGTGACAGTTCGAGTCAATATGTCACCTTATTTTTTATTTTAATGACGACCGATGAAATTAGTGAAACGTCCATTTTTGCTATTTCGTAAAAAGGTATGATATTGCTATACAGTTTTATGCGCTCTAAAATTCTTATTTATTTATTAAACGTTCTCTAAAACTTATTTTGGACTTTTTCTAGGTCGTCCATTATTTAAACAATGCAATGTTGGCTGTTTTTTCCAGTAAATTAATTAATATTATTTGAACCAAAGTAAGTAGGTACTCTTATGTTAACATTTTTATAACATATAATAACGCGCACGCTATCAGTTTGTCGTGAGAACGATATGTGTTTCTGTACCATTAATCCATAATTCTTCAGGTGTGAGTTCTCCACTGCCATATGGTTCATAAAATCTTGGATTTTCGATTCTAATATATATGAAAATCAACATGCTAGGACTCTGTTTTCTCATGTTGATTTGATTGAGAGCACTTGGAACTACAAATTTAGAAAATGTTACCAAAGTAGTATATATTTGACATATCGATGCAACCTCCACAAGGGGTGGGTAATTACTTAGTAAAACCCAAGCTCCTTGATTTTCTAGGTCTCGTAACTTTATGGAAAGCCTCAGGCGGCATTGGATAAATAACTAGCGTCCCCTACTTTAGAAGTATTGATTTCACCCGCTTTTGGGGCCAGTAAGCCAAAAACTTTCCCGTCACTGACATTTACATGTACATCCACATGGTATCCTGTCAATCCACTGGATGGTGTTTGGCAGGGGGTGCATCCACCCCGGGAATGCACAGCACGTGAAAAGTTCTCTTTCGTGTACGGTCGTGTACCTTGCATCAAGGGCCGGTAGTTATAAATAATTTCTATTATTTCACGTGATGAAATGAATGACGTGTCAAATTCGTGAATGAAGGAACCATCAACCATTATTAGTTTGGGTAAGCAAACAAAAAAAATAGAATTTGAAATCACTAAAAGTTTTTCTAGTTTATTAAGCAAGAATAAAAGGAAATGTCGAAACCCTCAAAAACAGTAGATAGGTGTTAGTGTAGGCAATCCTCTAAGAGCCACAAAAGAAAAGAAAGTGACAATTGTCGTATTAAGCCGACATTCTCATTGACGACTGTTGTCTTTGGCCTTTTAATTTAAATTCAAAAGAGTTTTAAATTCGCCTGTCAACTCGCTCTTTAGTCATACTAATACTGGACAGGCATAGACATCGAATTATATAGGTTTCATGGTTAGAGTTCGCCAACCTTCGCATTAGCGAACAAGGTCCATCAACTCCAACGTTAGACGACGCTCCTTTTGGAATTATGGCGAAATATTATTCGCATACTTATAACCTTGGGAAGTGGAAAATTTGACCCTCCCGTCGCATATCAAGTCCGACCGGCTGTTATAGAAAGCGCCCCAGTCCCTATGATCTAGAGTGCCCTGCGTAAACCCTGTGTCTCAGTAGACTGATTGCTCAACTGAGTGAACCGTCACGCAATCACGCAGGCTACAAGTCGTGCACGCCGTGATCCCACTCGCACCTTCGCACTCCTATAGAGTCGTCTGATTGCGGAGAGACAGGGATTCGTACCGCCGTCCTCCAAACCCCTACATCCTCTCCACCCACCCTCCGACGTCACGAGAGTTAGAGAGGGAAGCAGGAACGTCACGTGTTCGTCTTGGTGCACGACGGTGTCTCGGGGGAGGTTAAGAATTCACACTCCAAACCCCCACCCCCTCCCTCAATAACTCCCACCGGAACCCCCTGCCACCGGAAAATAAAGACCTTTCAGAGTCCTTCCCCCCACGGACGCCCAACGGATCGCAATCCCTACCACGCCACTCACCCATTTCCCCCCCCCTTCTTCCCACTTCCTCCCATCCACCCCCGCAGCCCGCCCACAATGGGCTGTGCGAGTGGCGAGGCTCACGGGAGAGAGAGATGGGAGGGAGGGGCGGCGGAATGGGCGATGGGGAGAACAAAGGGGGAATGAATCCGCGGACCGGAGCGTGCGGAGGGTCAGGGGAAAAAGGGAGAGGGTTGTTTTGTGTGGGAGGAGAGGGTTGTATGACGTCGGAGGAGAGAAGGTGGGAGTTGTAGGGTCGAGCGAGGTGAGGGGGGGGGAGTGCTGTTTGTGGGGGAGGAGAAAGGAGAGCAGGGGGAGACGGGAGGGGGTCGAAAGACGTACGCAAGGTGGTGCGAGGAGAGGGGCAGGGAGGGAATGGTGAAGGGTGTTGAAGGAGAAGAAAAGAGGAGAAGAAAATGGGTTCGGCTCGGCAGAAGGGAATGGATGGATGGGGAAGGGGTTGAAGGGTTTAGGCTTATGACGGCAGGGGTAAGGATTCTGACGGCATAGAAGTGGCGGCCTAGGGATGTTTCTGCGGGAATGGCGCGACGGGTGACGTGGGTGGGGTCAGGAGGATCGAGGAGGGGAAGTAGTGGAGGGTGGGTGAGGGAGAGGAGGGGTGGAGCGTGGAGAACGCTCCAGAATTTCCGAATGACGTCATGTGAAGTCGGAAAAGGGGTCTTTTGGCTGGGTGGAGGGCGTAAGGTGGGGGGGGGTTAGAGGGGGAGAGGTAGGCAGCGCCAGGGTGGTGGTGGGCGCGCGAGGCAAGTAACCCCTTCCTCCCTCACCACCCTCCGCCTCACTCGTTGGGTTGAGAGAGGGCGAGGTTGGAGGGAAAGGGTAGGGTGAAGAGAGTGGCCTGGGATTTGATTTTATGACGTCAGTGGGCGATACAGTGGAAGGGGTGGATCTTGTGTGTGTGTGTGTGTGTGTGTGTGTGTGTGTGTATTACGATTTCGTCGGGAGGCAGCGGGAGTTTTAGGTTAGGCTACCTAGGAAGGGATTCCATAGGGTTTAATATAATGGCATTTGCCCTTTCCTTTCTTTTTTTTATTTTCGCCCTTTATGTAACGGTGACGTAGGTAAATTCTGAAAGAGTCCATGTCGTACTCCCAAAAAAAAGGTCCATGAGGAATCATTATCTAATGAAACCCTTTGCTGCACGTGAGCTTGGTACCTCTTCTAACCCTTGGAATTGTGTTTTTTTTCAAATCCTAAGTACCAAAATGTGCCGTGTTTTTTTTCACAAGTAGTGATCAGCATTCCGATCAAAGCGCTAACAGAACGAAGCCTTGATCTCCTTGGTAAAACCCACCCATAAAAACAACATATTAGGAGACAGAGGTCGGTAGCCTATGGCTCACGACAATTTCTTTCTGTCACTTGGACTGTAGTTCCTACGATCATAACACTGTTTTTGTAATCATGATGGGCTATTTAAAATTCATGAAAAATGTCACGCATTATAATTACACCAAGTGGTTTTGACACCACATTTAATATATATGAGTATGTAGAAATTTACAACTGTTTTGTTCTATAGAGGGGAGTAGGTGTGAGATTATATATATATATATATATATATATATATATATATATATATATATATATATATATAATAGTGTGTGTTTATGCATAAACATATGAAGTACTTCACCATTAAGAGCACTCACCCTCGTGTTTTTGTGCTATCTTGTCTCAGGATGAGTCAAGATAATCAATATAATTAAGTCAAGTAATTTCCTCTTTTTCCTGAAAGGCCCCTTTCTTCACACAATCTTGGAAGTACCTCTTCATTTGTTACTCTGCCTATCCATTTTATTTTCATAATTATTCTATGCCTCACAACCAAGTCTCGCATAAAAGTAGACTCCTTATACAAGTTGATATTGTCGTTAATTTTAAAAAATTTATTTTGACACCTCCAGTTTCACACCTGAGCGATCTTTTATTGCCATGATATTTTTTAATTGTGAGCAATAGTTATGATTTGGAACTTAAGGCCATCTGGTAATATGGTCAATCCTAAATAAAACGTTCTATTTAGGCGGCCATGAACTCCTGAAACTCAAATTATGAAGCAATATTTGACAGTAATGATTTACTTCAACTTCGCAATGTTAAACTTTATCGTTTAACTCGCCCTATTAGTTTGAAATATTTCATTTGCGAAACTTCTTTCGCAACATTACACCGCACGGAGCCTTTGTGTTCGTTACTGAACTTACTTTTGGGCTTCATCTCCGTTTAGCCGTTCTCACTTTTTTAAAAGATTTTAACTTTGATTTTACTGATATTTTCCTGTGTTGCATTTCTTTTCCATTTTTTGTAACAAAACAGTTCGAGCATAAAAATAAAAGTTTTCATGTCTACTGATAAACATTCTCTATCTCTAGGTTTTTGTTAGTCTATTTTAGTCCCCGTGGTTCTTTCTTTTGATAAAATATTTTTCTCTCGCGAAATTATTTTGCCTTAATTTTCCCGCACTACGTACCCCTTACTGCTCCAGTGTGACCAGCTAATCAGGGCGAACAATAACTCTAGCTCTAACCTCCGCATGTAGGCGCCCACGACCTATTCCCTTTATAGTAATTAGTTTTTCTACGCCAAGTTTCTCTGGACATTGAGGTAATTCCATATTCATGTCGAAAATACGAATTCAAAGATTTCAGAGGACAATTACTTTCTTAGTCTCCCTATGGGAGTTTACGCCATTGTCGCGACTACTAATACATACTATATGTTTTAATTTGTTTTTTATGAATTTTGCTCTTCTTTTTGGTATTATCTGAGGCTAATACTAGTAACTTAACGCTCAGGTTTATTCTAAGTTACGCATCTCCTAATTTTTATTCTGAAAGGTGCCCTGGCTGCGCTTTTAAATAAACGGTGTCGCAAGAATGCATTTTAGTTATTGCGTATTCCTGCACCGCTACGATTAGCTGTGGTATTATATTTCTAAAAGTGAACCCGACTGAATTCTTGACCACCACTATATATAGCTCATTTGTCTTGGAATGGAATATACAAGTGCAACTTTCGATATTAGAAATTAATTAGGTCACTTTAGTATATTATGAATTTTGCGTAAGAGCGTAGACAAAAGTCGTAATCCTGACTTGAATACATAACTGAGGAACAAGGAAGACACGGCAGTGGGAACCCGGTTTAACTTGGTCGGACTAAGCGTCCGAACAGTTGAATGGGGTTGCGATTTTCCGAGTCCAAGTTCGATTCCTTAAAGCAGCAAACATTTGAAATTGTATTCCACTCTCCACTTGCATTTTGTTAAGAGAATAAAAAAGGTGTCTCAGGATATCATTCTGAACCATGGATCCAAGTGGAGTTTTTCTTGAAAGTTAGCTCTAATTTCGACGAGAGACCTGTGATTTTAAAGTACAGATTAGTTAAAATGATACTGAATCCGGGTTTATAACCAATATTAGTTCATTTTATCCTTACTATGATTTCCCTACTGTCCGTATTGGGAAAATTGATGCGGATTTTAAATCTTATCCTCATAACTATGCTGTGACTGCTGAAAATTCCATGAATCATCCATTTCAAAATTGACTATTTTTTTCTGATCTGGAACCCCAATTTTTGTTGGTTGGAGAAAGCGAATAATTTACTGATTATCGTTGTGACTATCGCGCAATTCTCTTCTCGGTTGAAGGAAATTTTTGAAAAAGGTTTAAAATTATTAATCGCATCGTCCATCCTCTTGAATGTTACATGTTTGTTGATTAATTTACGGAGAATACACATGCAGGATATGTAATATCCACTGTATGAAATTGCTGTTATTTCTGTTTGACCATTCTAATCGTACCTTATTCAGATCTTACAAACAAGTAAAACCAAAAATTCTTTATGCTGTAAGTATAGAATAAAATAGTATGAATTACCCTAAGAAATAATAACTATGCTAGACCCCTTGTTTCCTTCCTTAGAGCCATTTTTTGGGTCATTCTTATCATTTAGGCAGCACATAAAAGCGTAAAATTCTTCACGAATTCCTTATTTAAAATACGCATATTGGATAATATAATGACCATTCGTTTTGAGTTTTAGTTCGACATAATGGTGATGAAGATATCAGTTCTCTACTTCATTGAATTAGGAACCATCAGATGTTTAACACGGTCACTATTTCAGCGCTCTTTAATTAAAAAGATATTTACATGCTTGATAAATTACTGGCCTCAAAATTTACGTAGTAATTGTTTTCTTCTGATTAAATTCTATTCTTTCAAAGTCAATTGTTTTGGGGGTGTCATTTGTTGAACTTTTCCGTGATGTTGCTGGCTGGATTGTGGAGCATATCTAATTGATATCCTTCGGCCTCTTTTAAATGTCTAAACCTTCTCAAGACGTCACTTACTCTTGAAAGCGATGCGAGCTCCCTATGACTGCCGAGTAGTCATTTCACCATATCGTATTCATTGAGCATCAATTTCCATTTGCATAAGCGAAGCGTTTATAGAATTTATTTTTTTAAAAACGCCAGCCAAAATGTTTGAAAACAGACTTACAGAAAAGTGACATCAATTGTCAAAATATAGTCAACAAATTGGCCACATGCATGGCCGACAAAATTCGATGCGGGAGAAACTCAGAATCTAGGTCTATAATGAATCATCCTTCATCCTCTCCGGGTTTAAAAAGTTCAACGCTTGTGATATTTAATAAAATTGAGGTACAGAGGAAAGAAAACTAATCCATAAATAGATTAGTTGGGTTCATATTTTTTAAATGCAACTATTTAGTATGCAACTTTTTCAAGACGAAGTATCTAATGCCTCAGTTTTTATATCATTTCTTTATTTTTACAAATTGACAATTATTGAAATTGTTTTGAACGGAACGAATTTGTGCATTTAATTTAACATGCTATATATTTTAGAATACTTTAAACTTCAATCACTCCAATAGTTGGCATTTTCTCGACACCATGAATTCAAACTAAAGTAAATGGGCCCACATTTATTTGGTTTCTTGCCTAATACCTGGTTTTATTCTGCCTCGAACTTTCAGATCAATAATCTTCGTACCGAAAGCCCAACCTTTCTCGGAAGTCCTCTAAAACTTGAGTAGTCAGCACTCTTTGAGGCTTATGAAAAGATATATTGACTTGAACTACGTTTATTCATTGAAAAACTGTTGCTAGCCGGGCGAGATTTAGTAACAATTGGTCGTCTTAAACTGTGAAATATATATTTTCAGGATTTGCTTATGGTCATTTCTACTGTGTGTTATTCTAAAAGTTACTTCTAAAAATGTCCATACTTTTGTATATCTCTTATTATATACCTGAATCGTTTTAGGTCCTTCGTCACAATAGGTTATCAGTTTGATTATTGGTTTGGAGCTGCCCTCCAACGCAGTCCTTCTACTTACACATCTTACACTCGTTCATTCTTTTCCTATTTTATTCTAAATCCGTTCCATGACGTCCTCAATTATATCCTCTTCATAATTTATTTTCGACTCCTGTATTTGTTCTTCGATACCGCTCCTCTACGATCTTTGATAAAATGTTTTGTCTTAGGTCGCCCTCAATTAATTTTCGCCTTATTCTAGCAAATTTCTACCATATGCGTTTGTCTTAACCTACTCTTCATCATTTTCGTCCCTTCTACTCCTCTCCGCTGCAATTGTTCACGTTGTTCAGCCTTGAAAATGGGCTTAATCAAACAATTTCTTTATATTAAGGTCATTACATTTTCCGTGCTTCGTAATTTCTTGCATCAAGTCTCCTTCTATTGGGCTCTAATGTTTACACTCTCCCTCTTGTTTCTTGCATCGCCAATGTTCCTGCTCGCTAATTATAAAAAAATTCTTTCGTTTGTTCGAGTGTGTTTTTCATTGGATTTTTTTCGAAATCTGTCTTCTTTACTTTGGCTAGAGTCCAGTATCTTCAAGAACAATGCCTTCATTCAAAACAAAACCGTTGATATCAAAACTTTTATGCCGTGTAGGCTGTTGTAATTGCGTTGCATTTCTTTACGCCAGGCGCCTGGCGCCATTGCCCGCAGGGCTTGAGGTGAACGTCAAAAGGGTTTTACCTCCCGCACCCAACGACTCCGCCCGTGGTCAACGCCTTCACCACCGCCGCGCCGCGTGGGTGGGATGGGTGGGCGGTGGTCTTGCCCCCCCCCTTCCTCTCATACGCCTCCCGAGGCGGCTCCCTTTCGCGCACATCGCTGCCAACAGGGAAGGTGGGTGGGGAATGGCGAGCGCGGTTTGTCGGTCGCGTTCCCTGAGTGGAGAGAGGAAGGGAAAAATAAAACCTCGGCGTGGGTCCCCCAAATGTCGAGAGGCAGTTGACGTTGGACCCCCGCTCGAGGAGCGAGCAAGCGATGCTCCTCCCCACCCCACCTCACCCTCCTAGGGAACACCCGATAATTTCTGCGGTGGAAAAATTATTTATGATCCCCTCTCTCTTCTTCTTCTTCTTACCCCATATTCTCTCATCCTCCCTGCCCTCCCCATCCACGCCCGTGTGCTCTCCTTCGCCGTCAAGAGGCGGTCGCCCACCGCATTTATATTAATAAACCTTTCTGAAATTCCTTGCAGATTACATCGCTCGCTACGGCCGGATGTCGGAGGGTGCTGCCCGACACAAATTTTGGCAAATCCTCTCGGCCGTCGAATATTGCCACAACCGCCGAGTGGTCCACAGGGATTTGAAGGTACGTGATGGTCGGAAGAGGATGTGTGGGGGGTTGATGGTTGGGATCGGGGTTTGGTGGGTTAAAGAGTTCTAGTTGGGTTTAATCTGAGTATGGGCACATTGAAAGGAAGTTATAATTGGGAACCGTAAGGGAGTCCACAAAAATACATTCCACTACATATTTAAATATTGTTACGAGAAGTAAGGTAGTCCAAGGGATATTGATAGACACTTGAATAAATGTGACTCTAATCATGAAAAGAGCAAGTAGGGCTAAAGCTTTTACGAAAATTCAGGACACCTCAACTACCTCTGATACTGAATTGAAAAGCCACGCGAAAGAATATCCGGATAAAATAAGAAAAATAGGCCAGTGCACCTATAGATTTGAATGAGTAATTATTCCTCCGGCGTAAAACTCATTATTAGGCTAAACCAAAGACCAATATCGAACAATTTTTGTAGAAAAACCTCATCTTCTGCGAAAATGTATAATTTTATTAACAATTCACTACAAATATCCATAGTAATGTCTTTTACTTGAGTGGAAAGTAGATTTTGATTCGTCGGGAAAGGTTAAGTATGGACTATGTCGTTTATAGAGACTATAGGTTGTTCGTTTATTTGTTAACGAATATATCGCTGATATGTACTGTGAAAGCCCGAGATTTTGTGTTAGCCTGAGGAAAATGTATGAAATCCTTTATATATTAAAGATCTGGGAAGATTGACCTTACGAGTAATGTTCGTGCACACTCGTCATCCGTTGTGTATTCGCTCGATTCGTAATATATTTTTACTATGAAGTATAAATACGAAAAATTATATAAATTCTCGATAACTTATAATTAGTATCAAATAAAAAAGTTCCGAATTAGTTTATCCAAATAAAAGAAGCATTTGGGGACGATGGAATGCCATCAGCTATATTTAATGATGTCTCCTCTTGTCTGTTGAGTTAATCACTTTCTTTCCTCCTGCCAACGTGATGTTTTATTAGTGCTCCCAGGTTTCATTAAGTGCTCTCATGAGGCGTAAACTACTCAAAGTATGTGTTTTCAGGTTTAGATATACCTTTGAATAAAAATCCATCCAAACTTTCCAATTATTCATCTTAAACTTAGGTGGATTGAAATGCTTGAAAACCACACATCATATTGGATGACGAAAGCGTCACCTCGTATGGCTGAGATTCTGGCCTCGGTCTCACGTTTAGGGCGGTTATTTTATTTTAGTTAACAATAGTGATATATTCTAATTTCAAAATCATTTAATAGTCCCGTGGAGAGAGATTTTTGATTTTATTCACGGTTTATTTCTGGCGGGACACACGTAATTGCCGGTGTGGTATTCCCCCAGGCTGCCGACTTCCCCGAGATTCCCCGCACGCCAGCGCTTGCCTGACTCGTGGATACTGATTTATCGCACCGCACTCCTAATCCTCTCGGCGTCGATATTAAATGCTCCACTCTATCAGCGTTGATATTGCCACGATTCCCGATCCCTAAGCCATTTGATTTGTTGACGGCTTTGACGTGTGGAGGCAGTTGATCCCAAAATGAGACCCTCCTGGTGCCCCAATCATCAATTCGTGATTGGTTGCTGTCGGTGAAACAAAAAATGGACGGACGGAATGGAAAATATTTTTAACTCAAGGTTACTCGTTGAAACCGATCTGCGAAGAACAGTTTCCAAGTATTTGACTTTCGAAAGAGATCACGAATTTTTTTAATTTCATTAGAACCTGGAAATAAACGAGATTTTTATCTGATGAAATTTTTCTCATTTAAAAAGCTAATTGGTGATATTTTTGGTGATAAATATAGGGAGCATATTCATTTATTTTATTGATTCTTCCCTCCCGCATGACTCCTTACTCGATTATTTTACCAAACACTATCATATAATGTTTTCTAGCCAGAAGTCGTGCGCTCACGAATATTTTTATTGTCTGTCATTAGATGAGTTTTCACCTTTATGCTCTTTGTATACACGTCGATTCACTTCTTATAATAAGGCTACCTCAATCATGCAGGCGACCACGGGAAATTGCGACTGTCAAAGTAAATGTACTGACGTAACAATTGTTGCAATACGATTATAGACTGCCATCACACAGCGGGCCGAAACACGTACTTATTCAATGATTTTTAGAATACTTATTTTCTCAATTTTGTTTATTTTTAAAAATTTCTCTCAATAAAATTATCATTTCATTTCGTATAACATGTTTACATGCCCTGGAGATGGTTATTGTAGGCTCTTATAATGTGACTCACTGGCTCGAAACGCAGTAGTGGTAAATGTACCTGTTGTGGGTCCTGGATACTAAGTACGCAGATTTCAGGTAACATCTGTAGTGTAATAAGCGGAACTACTTGTGGCTAAAAAGCAGCTGCATTCATCAGGAAAAAAATGGTGTAAGGTTCCTCTCCAGTCTGCAGTTCGTCTCTTCAAGGAAGCCAAGCCTTTTAAAAGCCTGCTGGATGAGGAACATATCTCAACATTTGTCATTGCTACAAATTAAAGCACGGTTGTCACACACAGGATTTAACACTTGGGTATAATGACTCCAAACATCTTTCTTCAATGTGACCGGAATTGAGTTTTTTCATCGAAGCTTTTACGAGCCATAACAACAATATCAAGCGTTAAGGTATGGGCGTCTAAAATTATTTCGATGCCTAATCTAATATACGTGCCTTTTAGCCATATTCGCCGGGAGCAGCACTCACTGCTCGAAAAAGTTAACGGAAATAGTGGATAATATGATGAATAATCGAAAAGTTGAAGAATTTTCGAAGCCAAAACAAACCAAACAAACCAAAACAAAACAATTGCCTGAGCATCTTCTGTCCAATAACTAGCAAAATAAGTCGTGAATGTCGAGTGTAAAGGAACTCTCACCCGGGAAAAGAACAAGTTCCAACCAGGGTGAGTTGAAATGAGTTATTACTCATCTTAAGGATCCCTATGCACGGAGTAGTCACTGTGCTGCGAAAACAGATAATAAAACTAATTCATTAGTTCTGTATACCTTGGATAATTATGCGTGAAACCCCTCAATGAAGCGTAATGGGGTGTGTAAAATCCTTTTCAAAGGAAAAAACGGCTCGTGCGAGATACCTCAACACAGGTTGTCGACCCATGGACGGACGTATGTAAAAAAAAAATTTCAAAGCGGACGTCACCGACCTGGCGGCAATTGCAAAATTTTGGTGCCCTCCGTCTAAGTGTGTTAATTGTGAACTGTTTGTCTCCCGTCGCGTCGAGAGATTCTCGCCTCTCCGTTCTCCCTCCCCTTCCCCATCCACCCACTCATCCTTCTCCATTCTGTCTCCCCGATGGGCGATGCTCTCGTACAGACGAGGGAGGGAATGCGTCGAAGCAGGTCTCGGGAGATAATCGCAAAGCCGTGGAAAGCTAGGGATGCATACTGCCCGCGACCGGGAAGGGGGAGGATTCGGCCGGGAGGAGGAGACGAAGAGGAGAACTCTCCTGAGGAACACAGTTAACCGCCCCCGCGGCTCTCCCTCCCTCTCCCTCCACGGTTCTGCACATACACCTCACACCACGCCCCAAAAACCCTCCTCTCACCCCCACCCCCGTACACCGTTCCCCACTCCCCGGGAGCTTTTGACGGAGAGGAACCCCGAGCGCGCTGACGTAATAATGCGGGACGAGGGTAGGCGTTGCGAGAGTCGGCGGGGTGGGGGGTCGGAGCTTGAGGAGGGGTGAAATAAAAGCCCGTGGTGGATGCAGGGGTCTTGTGACTTGGGGGGGGGGTGTTGTTGAGAGGGATTTGGAGGAAAGGTGGTGCGAGGAAAGGAACTACGAGAAAATGCTTCCGATGCGTGGGTGTTCGGATAGACAGAAAGAAATAAAGAAATATTTGAAGGAGGGGGATTGGGAGAAAGGGGAGAAGGAAGGTTTTAATAGCGGGGAGGGAAGATTCGGGGATGGAATCGACTTTGCTTGTGGAGCGTGGATAGGGAGGAGCCGTTTTAATAATAGAAGATTCCATGCCATTCGACTTCTCCGGCTCGAGTACGTCTTTCGTGTTTCATTAACATTCCCACGTTTTCTCGTGTATTAGAAAAAAAAGGGATGTTGAGTAAAAATTAACGAACCTAATTGTGTCCCGAGTGCGGACCGATGGAATCGTATCACTGGGTTGGAAAGAAAGCAAATAAGAAGCACTCAATTTCGGCGAGAATTGGTTCGGGAGCGACCTATTTCCCCCATTCAAACCCAACTATTCAAAGCGGCCTGCGGCTATATGCCTAGTTGCTGGAGACGGGATTTATTCTCCTTTCGTCTAACCTAACCTTTTAATGGAATTCGAAACATTCCATTGAGGTTCACCTCACTTTTTTCTACGCGGTCATTGTGTAGCACGAATTAGTTGAAATCAAGCTGATTGTCCCATCATAGTTTCGACTGGACATTATTCAAGAGAGCATTTATCCTCAAGGATGCAATTCTGCCTCAGAATTCATTATTTCTCTCTTGGAAACACCGTTGCTTAGAAATTAGAAACATTCTCAGCCATCGAAAGGTGAGTCTACATCCGCATTACGATCAAAGGAAAAATCGGAGGTTGAATTATTTTTGTGGGGTAAATTGGTAGGGCTAATAAACGAGTATAAATTCCTTTAAACGCCTTTTCAGTTATTAGTGAAGTAAATATTCCAATTGCAAAGTACAAGGTAGCGCAAGAAACGAGTTTCATGTAGTGTAGGATTTATTTCACTTACAGTTTAGTGGTAGAAATACTTGTAAAGATTAAACATTTCTGTAATTGTTCAATGCAGCCTTTTGAAAGAAATCTTTAGATCTCAATATGCATCCGGATTCATATCAACAGACATTCAAACCTAAGAGTGGATTATTATACATTCTCATAATTTTCATACTCGTTAATGTTTCCTTAAACGTAGAATCCGATTAAACTCATTTTTTTAACAATTGACTCCATGTATACGAGAATGGTATACAAAAGAAGATTATAGTTCCTCTCGATAAAATCCTCCATGTTTTCGATTGAATATTCAGGATTTTCAAATATTTATAACATCCATGGTTTTTCTGTTGTGGTTTGACTTGTCCGTGCGTAACTCATAGTTCAGCTAATACGAAAATATCTATTGTCTGTGGCCGTTTATGGTTTAAGAAGACCTCTCCGAATTTTCTGCTGAACCTTACGGAATCAATTATTTTAAAGTAGGTAACTCATGTCACAACGTCGTCTTTGATAACTATTTTGAGAAAAATCAGTGTGAACAGGGTAAATTTTTATGGTAGGATCGTAAGTCAAGTCTTCTGCGTTCACTATTTCAACTGCCACCCTTAAATAGGGGTATTAATTCATCTCAGATCTTGGTTCCTTTTTATTTTTTTCTATAGGGTCCCCCACCTCAGTTCTTTCATTCCTTTTATGGGCATTCATCTTTAGATGATTGCCCTGAATTATAAAAACCAGCATTCAAGAACACGTTGAAGCCCAGATTTGCACCTCATCTGCATGAATCATCATTTTGAGTCAGTTGAGCATTCGATAAGGATATATTAAGTACGCTTTTATTTTACGCTTAAATCACGTGCGAAAATGTGATGAAGTTGAAAATCGGCTTATATTTATTTTTTTAATAAACCTTTTAAAATTAGTATAGCTATGCCATTTGAATTCATGCATAAAAATATTGTATTTAAAAAAATATACGCTCTTAAACCATAAACACAGTAATCAACCCGAAGGTCGGTTTGGTAGGTGATGGTAAAGTACACCCAGACTAAGCCCGACGCCGTGTGAAATTCACAAATTAGGGTAGGGGGGCCAGTTCCTTTCCCTGTGCCGTTTATGGTTTCCCAGAAAGATCTGATACCCGAAAAATCGCATGGCTTGGGTGCCCAGAGTGCCTTGCCCGGGAATTGAACCCGGGACCCTCCGGTCAGTAGTCCAAAGCTCTACCCACTGGAATACCGCGACCCATATAAAAATATATATATATATACACACACATTCAAACACAAAATCCCGCCATGCGGCGAACAAATGTCCTAAATCTTCGGTGGTCAAGCCACCTCTCTCAAAGGAGAGAAGGAAGGAAATCCTTCCTTGAAAAAATTCTCACAATGTGTTTTCTGATTAAGACTGCCTTGTAAACATTGAACTCACCTCCTCCTTCCCTACACCGCGAGTCAAATAAATGACAAAAAAATGAGAAATTTGATCATGAATCACAGTCAAATGTAATATTTTTTCCTTCAACTCTTAATATTCTCCAGGATATTTTTTAAATAATCCCGATCCCACCGTTCCCCGGCCTCTAGCCCCCAGAGTATGCGAGAGGGGAGAAGTGAAATGGGGGGAGGGTTTGCTCGGTTTCCAGTGCTGTGGGGTGTGTGAAGAATTGGATGAAGGCAGGGGGAGAGGGAGGCGGAGTGAGGTGGAATGAGAAAAAAAGAAAATGGAGCATGAAGGCGGCTTTTGTTTCCCTTCCACTTTCGAGACTCCCTCACCTACGCGTCGTACAACGGGATGAACGGTTTTGGTTTGACGTCATCGAAGAGGAAGGCTTTGACTTGCGAAGGAAAATATTGAATTTAGGGGTTGGTGAGGAAAAGGTTGGAGGATGGGTGACGGGAAGGAGGGAGGACGGTTTGTGTTTTTCGACCGGGAGGGCGTCGGGATTGGTAGGGGTGGGTGGAGGGGGAAGGAGATTGGCCGTATTCGGAACGGAGGGAGAGAGAGGTGACGAGAGGAGTGAGAGGGGCGGAGAGGGAGAGTATGGGACGGGAAAGAGAGGAGGGGGTCTTGGGAGAGGAAATCGCGTGCCGGAGAGGTCAGGGATGGTTGCGGAATATGAGATTATGAGGGGCGGCGGCGTCGGCGGCGGGGCGTGTGGGAGGAGGGCAAGGGCGCTTCTTGACGCCGGGGGCGGAAGGAGGGAGAGGATACGGGTTTGATGGGGAAACGGCGCTGCTGGGTCTAGCGGGAGGGGTCCAGGTTGGTGCGGCGAAATTGGGGGGTGTTGGCCAGGTGGCCCGGGACGTGTAGAGGGAGAACTGTGCGTGGGGAAGGGGCGTAGTGTGGGGGGGGGGGTTTAGAGGGAGAGAGGGGACGGACGGGAGAGAATGGCGTGGGTTGGGACGTAGGGTGGATGGGCTGAGGGACGGAAAGCGAGAGAAAGCACGGTTGGCGGGCGGGGGGGAGGGCCTGAAAGTGAAGGGGGTGGGGGTGGTATTCCGGGAGGAGTTCTTGAGGGCCGGCTTCTTTTCTTTTTCGGGGTTCCTGGGCGTTGGGGGTGAAGTTTTAGTGGTCTATATCAGTCGGAATCGAGACCGCCTAGTACACGCCATTGGCACGCGAGCCTCGGGAGCGGTAAAAGGTCACCGCCATCACATATAACAGCTGCGGTGGGGCATACCACCCCCGTGAACTTTCTCCGCGGTCAAGGGTATAAGTGTGAGCGCATAAGCATAGTCCAGATGCAAACTGCTCCCTTGGTGGCCGCAAATATGTGGAGAATGGCTCGGCGATGGGAAGAGGTAAGTGGGGAAAAGAGGGGGAGAAAGGCAGGAAAGAGGAGAGGTAGGAATCACTGAGGATAAGACAAGAGAAAGGGTAAAGGAATATAACTGCTGACCACCGAAGTAAAGTGCGCCGAATAAGATGCGAAATTGTGCCTCGAGATACTTGAGTGATTAGTTTTTCGAAAGAGCCCAATTATCGAAACTCCAATGTGCTGTGTTCTAAATTATAAATGAAAAGTTTCTTATGAGCACATTAACTTTATTGTATGCTTCTTATTTGTCAGTCTACTGTTCGTACAGGTTTGGATAAACAAAAACCTGATACCCCTACCTGTCTTAGACTCGCCCTAATGACAATCTGAACCTATACAGCAAATAAATCTTCAATATCGCATATACAAGGATTGCATAAAAAGCATTGGTAACAATTTTATCCTGACGTGTGCGTGAAGTGCTGAATTCGGATCGTCGGTTAAGTGTGAGCATGATTGCAGATCGTATAGGCATTAATAAAATGAGAGTACACACCATTATCGCTGAAAATTTGGGGATGCCAAAGATCTGGGCGAAACTCGTCCCGAAGGTCTTGACGGACGACCAAGAGCAGAGTGGAGTATCTGCTTGCAATTGCATGGATTATCTGCTTATACCTTCTGCAATGGCATCGCGACGATTCCCCAATCCCCTTACAGTCCCAACTTGCCACCAACAGACTATTTCATATTCTTGCAAGTGAAATCCTCCCTCAAAGGACAACACCATGGGACCCTTAGTGTCGTCAAAGAAGCTAGCACGCGTACCTCTAAGGGCCATCCGGAATGCGCCTACCAGGGAGCCTTCGAGTCGTTGAAAAGCTGCAAGCAAAAGTGTGTCGACTCTCAAAGGATGTACATTGAAGAATTTTGAGGCATTATAGCAATATCTGAAATAAATCTATTTTTCCAAAACTTTTCCAGATATTTTTTATACAAACCATGTATGATGTGTGTCCCTCCCTTGATTCCGTCTAGCATGCCTATTTTTTTCCTCGCTTTCCTTACGTTCTCCCCAGTCTTCAACATTCTATCACCAATCGAAATTCTCTTCACCCACGTTTCCTTCTTCCTTTAGATTTCTCTCAACAATCCCGTTTCCTCCCCCGCCCCATCTGGAACCTTCAAGTTTGTTCTTGCGTCCATTTCACTTTCATTATTCTTCTCCATACATACATCTCAAAAGCCTTCAATCTACACATCTTGCTATAACGACTCTATTTCCGCACCGCACAAAACCACGCTCCTAATCAAATTTAAACGAGTCTTTTCTAAACATCCTTACTTTAATAAACGACCCTGTCATCAATTCCCTCCTCCTTGTGAAAGCTTACTCTTTGTCTATTGTTATGCACAAGTATATACCAAGTTCATATTATGATCAACCATTTATCCTGCAGAACTCTATTGCTTTTTCCTCGCAGTCATTCCTTGTTCCTAAACCGTTGTGCCCTACCTCACTCTCATCTCCCCTTCGCCCACCATCACGTTTCAAACCTCTATTACCATCAAATATTTTCTTCTACAGATACACCCAATTATATCCTCTAATTGACCGTATACCCTATCTATTTCTTCCTCCAAATAGCTACTTGTTTGTATGTACACCCTAATGGTGACATAGTTCGTAGGTTCAGCTTTTATTTCTATTTATTAAATCCTATTACTTACCTGCTCCATGTTAACTATATTTCTACCTGCCTTTTTGTTCAAAGCTACTGCCACACCTCGTTGATTCCTTTCCCCTCTGCTGCAAATCATTCTATAACTATCGCTCCGGTAAACTCCAATATCTTTCCATTCCTGATCGGCCCAAAAATATCTATATTTGCTCTCTCTATTACCCGCTTTATATTTTATAAATTCCCTGTTCTCAGCTCCTAGTTCTTAATTTAATTGGTTCGGTCCTCTTCTTCGTCTTCTTTGCTGCTCCGATCGATTCTACTTTGCAAGAACTTCGTTGGATGACGACCGCGGAAGCCTTGCCCCTCCCACTGCCGGAAACAACACGAGACGCAGTGTGCCGAGTGTTGTAGTTGCCAGTACTTGTTTCTAGACTTGTTTCCATCGTAATTCCTTAGGATAAATAATCAAGTTAATTTCCCGATGTCTTCCTTGATAGTGTTTTTAACGTGATAACATCACTCAAATGCCCACCCCCCTGGGATTTGACATCTCTTCAGCCGATTCTCTGAGGGATAGATTCTGGGCGGGCTACCTTTCGTCTCGCTCCTACCCTTCGACCTATCTGGCATGGGTGACCGTACAAGGACCAGTTATCATTGCTCCCTTCAATACAGCTCTAGTGATCATTAGAGCGCAATAGCCCTTCCACTCC
Organism: Hetaerina americana; assembly: GCF_022747635.1. Classification (NCBI taxonomy): domain Eukaryota; kingdom Metazoa; phylum Arthropoda; class Insecta; order Odonata; family Calopterygidae; genus Hetaerina; species Hetaerina americana. The sequence goes on from NW_027286763.1 coordinate 43,167,300, forward strand.
ACCAAGAGTGTATTCCACGGGCAGTGTCCATGACAAAATAGAGGAAGAGGTTTCAGCAAGATATACTGTTGCTGATTCTCTCCCGCCTCGATATTTACGCAGTATCTCTTGAGCAAATCGGCGTGGCGTCTTAGCAGTCTAACTATGGTCTTCAATAAGAATTCCCCTGGATCATCTAGGGCAGGTTGTCCGAATGACTAAAGAGTGAAACTGGAAACCGTATTGTTTTCTTGGCCATTTTTCGCCGCTATCGGGATGTCTATTAACTTTTAGATCTCTACATTTAGAGTGATTAGGCGGTCATAGTTTTCAAACTTTCCCAGCATATCCTTTGGCTCGGGAGGGTCAAATTTTATGGTCGAAATACGACAACGATGAGCGTCGTTTTACTGGGTATGTATGCAAATCGAAAGGTTCCAAAATAAACACCTTGTGATCTACTCGTATTTACCATTGTAACGAGTCAATTTCAAGTCCCCTCGTTATAGTCGTGAAATAAATATTGAAAAAATCTAAATAGCATTTCTATTTAATTGTAAACATTATCCAGGGCTGCAATATGGTAATCGTCATATGTAGATCTTACAGGGTTCGTACAATAGGTATCGGGACTGGTTCCTGACCACCATTAGGCATTTCTCCTGCATCGATACACTTAGTTCGGCACGTCTGCTACTCGTCAAAAGCCCGCTGGAAGTCGGTTACCGGAATACTGTTGAGAGCCTTTGTCGTCGCCGCTTGAACCGTCTCGATGGAGTCGAACCGATATCCTTTGAGCTCCTTTTGAGCTATCCTTTGAGGTAATAACGCTGTCGATAAAATCTTCATCTCCCTGGACGCAGTCCAAAACTTCTTGCGAAATTTCCACCCGCGACAGTTTTTGTTCCTCGCTCAAGACTTTCGGCACCAGCTTCGCGCACACTTACCTCATCGCGAGATCCTATGTTACAATGGTGTGGACGGTTCCGACTGAAAGGAGGCCAGTCTCCTCACTGATAAGGGAGATGGTTAAACGCCTGTCAGAAACGCCTGTATACTACTTGAGGCTGTTGACGCAAAGCGAATTGATGTTGAGTAGTTCTTTTTTATCGGCGAAATCCCTTAGAGATGAAGAAATAAAGTCGAGCTATGTCATGTTAATCGTTTAAATTTAATGTATTTCCGACCTCTTATGGTAGGTATTTATTTTAGTACTACCTGAATATCTATTGATAAATCCGATAAATCCAGTTCCATGTTTTAAAGGAAATATACTCAAATTTATTATGTAAATTTGAATTTAAAATATCAGCCACCAGTGTGCATTTTTAAACACCGTGGACATCGCGGACAAGTTAGTGAATATCATTATAAAATAACGAAAATCGAGATTCTTCTCTAACCTGTCCTTGAACTTTGCCACAACATTTGGCTCTTGTTCATATTATTGCGATAAATACAAACTTTTCCTAAAAAAGTGGTCTCAACGACATGGATGACTAGTTAAACCCAACCCTTAACTTATTTGTATTCATAGTTGAAAAATAATTTTTCGAAGGAGTTAGAGCAATAAAGATTTTATTTATTTATTTTTATTTTAGAATTACGTTGCAATTAGGCGATTTTCCTGGTGGCAACGGTCAAGTTTGGTCAAAGATAACTCTTACAACGAAAATTACATACATACACGCACTATAAAAACAGATAAGAGACAAAATATTCTTACATGCAATGACACTTCCACATCACATACAAACAAACTTCCACATCACTTACAAAATGCCGTCCACATCACATACAAACAATATTTTAATAACTACAATGAATAATGAATAAGAAATACTTGGTTTTTCCACACAAACTTTATTTTTACGACCGGGTTTCGACGAGGATCGTCATCATCACCTGATGATGACGATCCTCGTCGAAACCCGGTCGTAAAAATAAAGTTTGTGTGGAAAAACCAAGTATTTCTTATTCATTATGAATCGTTTCCACAAAGTGACGGCGGATACTATACAGTACAACTACAATGAAGTTTATTACCCAGTGGCTGCTTTACATTTATACTTAAAACTTCTAAAATTGGATGGAAAGGGCTCAAACAAACCTCCAGGCAGCTGGTTCCAATCAATTTTAGTTCTATTTAAAAAAGGACTATTGTTTTCGTATTCACTATGTTGATTTATGTTTATATTAAGTAAATAAAAACTTTCCCAGTCACTGCGAGGAGTAATTCCTAGGAAGTAATGAGTCTGCCAGTATTTGGAATTGGAGGCGGTCGCTGCTTAGGACAAGTCGTCCGTTTTTGCGAGTTTTTGTTTTTGATAAGGTTTTATTGTATTTTTCCTTATCTAGTACGTTTGGCGAGTCACTTCGATGTAAGAAATACTCCCGAAATTTCTAAGTGGGTATATTTGGCAGCCGCAAGGGTCTTTGTGCATCGCAAACCCGGGTGGGAGGGTATTTGGGTCTTGCTTCGCGTTTGCATCATCCATATCGCTTCAATCCCTCAAACATCTTAACCACCACTAAATAGTTAAGCCTGAAGTATTCAAAATTACGATTCATTGAGTAAATAAATCTATTCTTAATTATGTATGTAAAAATAGGTTAGAGTCATAAAATATTTCTTATGAATTCCCTTTGGAGCGCTTTACTTTCCAAGTTTAATGCAATTTCCATTATTTTTCTCATTTCCTAACCAATTTTTCATCTTTGAACATTCAGTTTTCACGTTATGACCCTCGGTTATAATGGAAATCGCTTTTAATTGTTTAGACCTCCTGCTGGCGTTTTCGCATAAACTGGCGAATTTATCCGGCCCAGAATTCCCTAAAAGATGTTTGCTGAGGTGCGGAGATATTGTAGTGATTAAGACTCATTCTTATGACCCTGGGGCAGTTGCAAGGTAATAGAGGCGGTTAACGGAATTGTGGATTCAGAAGGGTCCAAGCGGGTTGGAGGAGTCTAGTATATTCACCTGATCAGGAAAACCAATGAGGAAAACCACCGTAACCTGGTAATCGAAGCCCGTTAACTTAATGGGAGAAAAAGGGTATCCCGAGTTGGATGTACTTTGGGGCACGGCAACATATCAGTACCTGTAATTTTGTCCTCGTTCGGCCGAAAAATTTTGAGTGTTGATATAAAAAAAAACATTTGGCGCAGGCAGGGACAGGGCTTTTGGTTTTTGTGAGATCCCGTGCTTCTTGAACTTAATTGTCACTGTAAAAAGCACATGACAAGTTCATATCTTTCGTTTGTAGAAGCGGCGATAGAAGCGCGCTCAGCGTACGAGGAAGATTTTAACTTACTCTTAAGTTGTTTTGTGCCATCGAAAAATCAAACACCTACCAAATGCATGCGTCATTTTTCTGTGCTATGTTTCAATATCACCCCATATATATATATATATATATATATATATATATATATATATATATATATATATATATACACACACACACACAATCATGCATATATAGACGCGCAGATGTGTCGAAGGGGGACTGCTGAAAAGAGGCGGTAGGGGGAAAGGGTCCTCCAGGTCATTATTGGAAAAGTCCTCCGGACTCAGGTTAAGACGCTCGACCTCCTCCTTCCGGAAGGGAGTCTTAATCATCGCAAATGACCGAAAGGAATCAATCCTCTTAGCCTTCTCTTCAGCTGCTCTCACACCTTTCGGGGCCTCTTCCTGGGCCCGTCAGGGCGTTCCTCCGAGGGGACGGGGGAACTTTGGAAAGTGTTTTGTCCCGCACGTGTCACATTCCCGCCACGACGGCCCCTAAAACTACCGTTCAGAGGACCATGGGGCCACATGTACAGCAGGGAGTGCATTGGAGGGAGGAATGGGAAAATTTTGGGGAATAATATAGTGGTCTCGTGGGTGGGAAACCTTCGCAACGTGGGTGGGATAGTCGGGAATCGACTAACCTCTGAGAGTGAGAGAAAGGGGATTGGGAAACGAGGATTGTTGGCGGTTTAGGATGACGAGAAGGTTTTTTTGTCTTCGTAGGGCGTGAGTGTGTTGGAGAGGGGTTTAGGTCGGCGGAGGCAGGGTGGGGGTTGGAGGGAGTCAGGTCGGGTTGGTGGCTATGACGATACTCTCGTCGGAGAGAGTTGGAGAATGGATCGATATAGCTTTTCTACCTACCTCTACCTCTCGCTCCCTTCCTCCTTCTGTTTATCTCTCTATTTCCATTCCCTCCTCCAATAAGCCTCTCTCTCCTTATGGTGGCGAACACTGCGAGATGCAATGGAGGGGATGACGACGAATGGTGAGAGAGAGAGAGAGACGAATAAGACACCCTGGGGCAGGGAGCGATTGTTGACATTTCTCGCTGCCATTATATTTCCCTCGACTATCCCGCGTGGTGAGGGTTGACGGGTGGCAGGAGGACGTTCAAATTACACTTCGGCAGAGCGTGACTCGCTAGCTGTAGAGCAGCCTCAGTTCCCTCCCCCTTTGCGAAAAAATGCCCCGCCTACCCTTTCCGCGCGCCATTTACTTGAAACAATGGACGGCTGTTGTGCGTCTCCCTCCTCCCCTTCTAGTTGTGGAACGCACCTCGGGCTTTCTCACCTGACGGTTTGCTTTTTTAAGTGTGTTTTCATATGGTTTTGTGTATCTATTTATACATCTCGTATATAAATAATTATATATATATATATAATTCATATAGCTTTTGGGAAAAGAAATATAAAAGTCTATAAAAGACAAGCATAGGATTGGAAGGGTGGAGATTCCAAGAAGAAAAAAGTTTCCTTGATGGGGAATTAAACCACGAGCCTTGGACTTTCTGGCTCACTTTGCAGAATAAGCCCTTTGCGACCTTTTATATCTGCTTTTCAGTGTAGGGGACAGTTTCTTTCCCTATGACACCTGTGGTTTCTAAGAAAGATCTGGCAAACGAAAATCTACAGTTTAGGTCTAACTGAGGGTACTCAGAGCCGTTCAGAGTAACCCAGACCATCCGGTCCGTGGGCAAGCATTATAACCAAGTTAACAATATGACGCTTATATGTATGCTAAAATAGATAGCAGTATATATGTTCAGAAATATAATTAAAACAAAAACCAGGTTCTATATACCTAGAATATTATTAGTTGTAGTAAAAGCTGTATCAACGAACTTGGCCATTGTTCATATTTACATGCCACCAAGAATATCATTTGGATAAAGAAGTCGACAGGTTACAATCAATTTGGGGAAATGCGGGTGCTCCTGGAAGGAAATATACCATAATTTTGGGGGATTGGATTGCGACAGTAGGTGATAAGAAGATGGCAGTAAGGTAGAGCATTACGATTGTAATCCTCAGAGAGACCTCTGATTAGTTGCTCAATGCTCTACCCACTATCCTACCATATCACTGATACCTATCGTATTATTGGCAGTCTACCGATTAAGGTAGGTTTTTGATGGACACAAGCTCCCAAATAATTCTTCCGTCCCTCCCAACAAAACACTACCCGGCTTCAACTCTACGACAAGCCTTTCCTCATCTCCTTACACTTGTCCGACCGCGCTAGGGAGGAAAAGTCTATCTCGTCAAAATAAGTCTGGTGTGTAATCACCCTCTGCCACTCACCCTGGTGGTGGCTTTGCAGAGTACTAAAGAAATAACTAAAAACTAATTACTTTAACAATTTTGGTCGAAAATACTTCTGACTTACGTAAACTGTTCCACATGCTCTAGTTTTTGCCCTCCTATTTAATATTTAACTTACCCTTCCTATTTCTCAAAAGGCGTGGCTGGTTGGTGGCTATGACGATAATCTTTGTTTTGTTTACATTTATTCCCACCCCATACCTATTACACTGGCTTTCCAGTGCACTCAGCAATGTTTGGGAACCCCTAACTGTCTGGCTAACTAAAGTTTGATCATCAGAAAACCTAAGTGATTTTATGAATTCCCTGCCGACTTCCATTCCTACCTCCAGTTCTTCCCGTGCCTCTTTAATCATTTCCTCCAGGTTAAACAGCAACGGTGATAATGGGAAACCCAGCGTTACACCTCTGCCTAACACTGCCCATCCGGACTTCCCGTTTCCCACTCGCACCTGAGCAGTCTGAGACATTTACAGGTTGCGGATTAGTCCCCTGTCCCTACAATCTATTCCCATTTTCTGCAATTTACTCACTAGTTTTCCCAATTCACTCTATTCAGCGCCTTTTCGAAATCTACGAAACAGACAAATACGTCCTGATTGTATTCTATATTCCTATCTATTGGTGATCTCATTACTGCAATGGCATCATGCGTGCATCTCCCTTTCCTTAACTGATCATCTTTAAGTAATCATTTGCCCTGCTCTTCATCCTTTTGTTGATGATCCTAAGAACTACTTTAGCTGCGTGCGAAATTAAACGTTTTGTCCTGTAGTCCTCACATGATATAACCTATACCTTTTCGGAATAGGAACTAACACTAATCTCGCAGTCTTCCAGTCGAATTTCTCTTCATTAATGCCACGAATTAGTCCATAAAAACTCTTTCTGCCACATTTTACTAAAACTTTTAATTATTTCCGCAGGAATATTGTCTACCCTCACGGTCTTATTTGATTTCAATTCTCTTAGTGCCCTTTCTATGTCATCATTGAGTAAGCCTGAGCCTAAGCCATCTTCATCCATGTCATATTCTCTCAATAACTTATCCTCTTTTTAGTAAGTAATCAAAGAAAATATCCGATTACTATACCACAAGGTCATGAGTTCAGCTCCCACTCCAGGTTTCCTCCTTCGTGTGTCGTTCAATAAACCCTTAGGAGAAAATAAAAAACTAGTAGTTTTAATTGGATGTTTTATGTTCAACATAGTCTCCTTTTAGGGTGAAACTCTCCCCAGCGGTGATCCAACTATTTTAAGCCGTCCAAAAAGTAGAATTTCGGAAGGTCCTCCAAATAGGCATATGTATTGGCAATGAGATACTCGTTCGACATGAATCATTTTCCCCCGAGCTATTTTTTCAAGATACGAAGTACAAAAGATGCAATGGGGGCCATATATGGTGTATTTGATAATAATTCGAACTTTAATTCCATAATTTTAGCCATCAAAACTGCGCAGGTGTGCACCCATGCATCATCTTGATGGAAAAGAATTTTTTTCTTTGCCAAATGAGGATATTTTTTTCTTTATTTCTCCGGTCATCCGGTGCATTAACGACGCTCCATGTATCGTTTGTCCTTTTTGCAATTAATCATGATGGATGATTCCGCTTGGATCTCAAAAAACCGTGGCCATAATATTGTCGCCCTATTTCACCATCTTCGCCTTCTTCGTAGCCGGGTCGCCTTTAAAATCCAACTGTTTCGACTATTATTTTGTCTCTGGAATGTATTTTTGTATCCATGTTTCGCCCACAGTTATGAATCATTGTAGCAACTCTTTAAGATTGCAACGGAAAGTGCCAAACCAGCCTCCGAATCAAGCACACAATTGCGTTTATTCTCCACTGAGAGCAAACGCGGAACCCACCTTGGCAACATTTTTTCACGCTCAATTTTTCGTGAAAATTTAAACACACTGTCCCTTTTGATATCGTACTGGCTTCCCATCTAGAAGGCCCGGGTTCAAATCCCGGTGGTGTTGAATATTTTTCAGAGGTATCTCGATCCCTGCTTGAGGTGCTTTGTGGAGGGCACTTTGAGTGAGTACGCCGTCCGTCGGATGGGACGTTAAGCTGCGGACCCCTTGGCGCCTTTCGTAAAGAGCAGGCTAATGCCGACGCCGGGTTTCTCTCTACCCTTCATCCTTTCCTATCCATCCCTAATGGCTCAAATGACCTCAGCTGTCGGTCGCCTCCCCTAAACACTACTGCTACTCGGAAGGTCCTTAAGAGTGCGCGTGCAAGCTTCTTTGACGGCACTTAGGTAGTGTCCTTTGAGGGAGAATTAATTTCACTTTCGGGAAAATAAAATAGCCTGTAGGTGCCGAGTCGATACTGTTAGAGGGTTGGGGAATCGTCGCAATGTCGGTTTTTGTCAGGTAGTTGGTTATCTTGAAGCAGGTGTGGCTGGGTACATTTTCGTGATGCACTTTCCAATTTCCGGCGATGGCTGGCCTCACCCGCTTGACCCTTCTCTTCAAACGTTTTAGCGCTTCTCGGTAAAAAGCAGCATTCACTGTCTGCCCCTCAAGTAAAAATTTGTTGGGGACCAACCCCTTTGAGTCAAAGAAAACGATGAGCATGGCTTTCTCTCTGGATTTGCTCATTCGAGCCTTTTTTGGACGAGGTGATTCCGCAGTGTGCCATCCGAAACTTTACTGCTTTATTTCCGGGTCGTATTCGAATATCCAACTTTGGTCTCCCGTGATTACGTTGTCCAAAAGGTCGGAGTCTTCTTCCACGCTTTGCAGCGGTCGGTCCCTAACACTACTACTACGTTTTCGTCGGTTGTTGACGTCGACGGCCATTTAGCGTGGGGCTCGTCCTCCACACTCTCTCGGCCATCTTTGAAGAGCATGTGTTACTTAAAAACTTCCTTTTATAAAGAAAAAAGGTTTACGATAACAAAAAAAATCTTTCATCCCTGAACACGGTAAATCATGCCCAATGGCTCCGTACCCGATTTCCCCAGTGCAATACAAAATTTGATGGCGTAACGCTGTTCAGTCGTTCGCTGCATTTTGCGATTGCACCGAGTCACTCGTCAGGGGTCCACTAACAGCACGATCTAGCCTGAGCGAACGCTCGTAGGCGATTGACGCATATGTTGAAGGTCAGATCCCCCACCACCCAGCCATCGTGGCGCGAGCGCTCTGCGACGTACAGTCACGTCGGGTAATATTGTTCTCGATATTTTTTATGCAGGCCGTGTATCGTGTCAATCATTTCGGAGGAAGTCTTTTCCACTGGAAATGCCTGACGATGCTCATCATTTGTGCATGTACGGCCATGTTTAAATTCATTTACCCAATTGTAAACAGTCGCAAACTCAGAAGCACTTGTCCCATGAATTTCATCCAATTCCATTTTTTACTCTTTCGGTGTTAAACGTTAGTAGAAGTGTTTAATCATTGTCCGAAAATTCTTTTTTTTTCATTTTTTAAAAAGCAAAAGTTGATGCTTCAATCAACTATGTACTACTCTTGGATTTTCTGAAGAATTATTGAACGGCCATATTACCGTACGGACGAGCGTATTTGCATTCCATTGCACTCCAGATTACCTTATTATGTTGATATAATAATGTGTACCTTCATATTTCTCATGCTGTTGGTGACACACATTTCATCAGTCTTTATTATGCTTCATTAGTTATAATAAAATATTGCATTAAATATGGATATAACCTGATGCTTATTACCTTTAAATATCTAACTAGAATTCTATCATGCTAGAATTCCAACTCTTAACAATTTTTTAAATTATTTCAACATAATATCATATGTGTATCAAGCCACATATGCTTTTTTGCAAATATTTAATATTATATTGATGCTGTAGAGAGTCAACAGTGTATCTGTAAGAAGCCTGTATTGTGATTCATGCCTTTATAAGTCTTACTTAGTACCATCCTAATATGTATCATAAAATTGAAAATTTCACCAATATCTATTGATAATCAATCATATAGACAGAATTATTGAGAAAATGTATCCACTTCTTAGCAAATTTATCAAATCATCTTATGCTCTCCATGGCTTTCTCAAAATTATGCACTATTTAATAAATTTGGGTTAGTGAGCTTATTACCCAAATCACAACTTTTTTATTCAGGCAGAAAATCTTCTTTTGGATGCAAATATGAACATCAAAATTGCAGACTTTGGATTCAGCAACTATTTTAATCCTGGAGAACAGCTGGCTACCTGGTGTGGTTCACCTCCTTATGCTGCCCCTGAAGTTTTTCAGGGCAAGAAATATACAGGACCAGAAATAGACATATGGGTGAGTGTAAACTAATAGTTAAAATGGTGTACACTTTATATATTGCAATGTCTAACTATTTTTACTTGTAAATGTTAACTATATACGAGGCTAGTGATATATTGATGTCTGAGTTACAGATGCTAATTAGATGTTTATAATGATCATATACCATAATGTTATTGAAAAAAATAATATATATACTCGTATAAGGTCAGTCACGAGCAGGGCAATGATATACAAAAACACTTAGAAATACAAAATAAAGAATCACTGGTTTTTTAATATTTCGATGGCCCAACCACCTTTCTCCATTGAAGTAAGAAAACTGAGGATGTGGGTGATGGACAGAATGGGCATAGGGAGGGCAGGTGAAGGAAAGTGTGAAGGAAGAGGAAAGGGTTTGGGGGTGGCCGGAAGGGGTAGGGGTCAACGGGGAGGAAAAGGGTTTACTCCATAGTGGACAAGCTCAGGATTCAAACGGGCACTAAGCAGCCAGATGCATGCTGACTTGAAGGTTTTAAGTTTCACAGGTGTGTCTGAGGGGAGAAGGGGGACCGTAATAGACACGTTGAAACAGTCATTTAATGAAACATTATGGTGGGAGGCATGTTTAGGCACTGGTAGAGAGGCTTAAAATTCGCAATATAGAATGTGGAAGAAGATTTACATGAGGTGCAGGAAATGTTGTTTATTAAGTTGATATGTTAAGGGGTCTGGCACACTGCTCAACGTAGAAGGAGGGACAGAGTTTTCAATTAAGTGTATGGATTATATTGTGGGATGTACATGAGGGATGACCATGGGATGGGAGAGAATTGGTCATTTGATAGGGGAGGCGAGGAGTGGTGAAGAAAGGATATTTTACATTTTGGTCAATTGCAGGGCACTGGGGTGTATTTGTGGATGGCAGAGGATTTAGATGAAAGTTTGGTGGATTTTAATATGTCCGATAAAGTAGTGGGTTGTTTTAAGTAACCAAGGGACATTTGTGTAATAAATTTGCCATTGGTTTTTGGTCTGGCTAGAAATCGAAGAGGTATTTTAGAATATGTCTGAGGGACTTTATACATATATACAGCCCCTCAGACATATAATATATATAACACTTTTTGAAAGTCTCACGGACATAAATAATAATATATAAAATTTAGCACTAGTGGACACAGACAAAAACACAGAAACACACAAAAAAGAGACTTGCTAAGTTTCGAATTTTCGGTGGTCGCAGCCACCTTCATTAAGGAAATATATAAAAGAAGGGAAAATCTTTGTTAACAATTATAGATAAGTCAGGAAAAATATGAGTTGAATCAGAAAAGATCCAAGAGAGATGGAAGATATATATAGAAGAACTGTATAGTAAAGAACTTAGGTCAACAAGGTTAGATATAGGAATAGAATATGATGTAAATGTTATATTTTAAAGATTTCTCTATTGAGGTATTTGCTTACCTAATCAAAAGCCTTCTATACAAAAATAAAAAAATTAACACCTAAATAAACCGGAAACAAATATATATTTAATGATCACACAAGATATTAACAATAAAACTACCAGCATTATTCAATATAAAGCCCCAACTCGAAACTATTTGACTCATCTCATGCATTAATTAATTCATTCTCACGTGGTAAAAATGACTCAACTCTTGAAGGAAGGTGTTAAAATATGCTTTTGAATACTGTGAAGGGTCCTTTACCTATTTCTAGTGCTTAACAAAAATGACTGTAGAAGCTTAATACTTGAAGTGTCTTAACAAATTCTCATTTGAAGGGTTTATAATAAAAGGTGGTTTGCTGTTGTCTGTGGTCCTCTCCCATAGCAAAGAGCCCAATATAAAGACCTCAATGTAAATTATTATTGGGCAACACATGTTCATGATGTTTCAGAGGGTTTCCATGTGATCATTAAGATAATTTGCGAGTGCATCAATAAATCTAGTCCAACAGGCATGTGTTTTCTTCTGACTACTCTGTTTTTCTTATTAAATGGTGAGCATGATATGTGTAGAGCTTCATTCATTATAATTATTAGAGATGTGAACAGCGGCAGAAACTTGCATGGAAGCAACTCAGAAGAAGATACACTTAAAAAGGTTTCTTCCCTGTGAATACTAAATTTTGTTAACACTGATATTGCAACTTATTTATTCCTTTTAAAAATTCATTATTACTTTTAAAATTCCAATTTTAAATTATCAGATTTTTATTAATTAAAAATTATATAGGCCAGGTGGATGCAATTGGATCACTTTTTACCCATAATTAGAGATACATTATTATTCATTCAAGTGTGCAACAATCCACCTAACTTTACCAATGATTATGCATCTGATAGCAAAATAGTGTAATTATATGGATATTATTTATATAATAAACTTACTTTCCATTGGTGAAATCCAATTTTATCACTTACCTGTGATTATTTTTGGATATCTGTAGAGTCTAGGTGTCGTCCTGTATGTGCTGGTATGCGGGGCCCTCCCTTTTGATGGCTCTACTCTTCACTCACTGAGGGATCGTGTTTTATCTGGACGGTTTCGCATTCCATATTTCATGAGCTCTGGTGAATATCATCTTCTTATTTTTATCATTTGAATTTATCTGTGCCAAGGTTTCTTAACAAGTTCTTATGCTAAACATTACATTCAAAGTCGGTGATGTGCACTCAGTGAATGTTTTTCATGCTGATGATGGTGGTTGACCAATGTAACCAGATACATTCCATCAGTCAAAAAGAGAACTTTTCTTTAGCAAAATAATTATTTTGCACTCTTACCTCACTCTTGCATGTATAATTTCCAGATTTCTCGTTCAAGCATAATTGTCATTGAATTGTTTCCCTCCCTTTTATCATCCCTATGACCAGTTCCTCACCAAATTTTTCAGCACCACTCTCTCTTTCATCAAATATGAATTTAAATCATGATATTGTTATGCAATCCCTAAATTACCCTTTGTGAGCAAAACCCAAGGATTTCAATGTTAAGCTGTTGGATTTGAGTGTAATGTGGAGATTCAAAGGTAGTCTGTTGGATTTCAGGTTTCTTGTTGAATGTTTTTATTTTATTCATCAGGGCATTCAGTTGATCGATCGAGGTAAAACAAACAGTTTTATGACAAAAAAAATCCCAGTAAAGTTTTTGGACAGTAAATTCAAAAATTCTTTAGAGTAAAGTAAATTTTTTACAATATATTCATCAGTATTTCAATGGAAAATTCTAAAGTTTTTTTCAGTAAATTGAGTAGTTTTTTTAAGCAGTAAATTCAACAGTCCCAACTCACTCTTAATTTTTTTTCTCACTGGGTATGATTTCAGTCACCCAAACTTTGGGAATATTATTATATTACTTACTGAATTGAATAAAGTTGCCTTAATCACCATTGCAAAATTAATCTGTAGAGTAGAAACTTATAATATCAAATTTACTCAACATTTATTTTTTTTACAGATTGTGAAGCCCTCATTAGGAAGATGTTGGTCCTTGAGCCTAGTAAGAGATTTTCTATAGAGCAGGTGAAACGGCACAGATGGATGGTAGCAGAAGGCCCCCCTAGATTACTGCCATGTACCTCTTCTTCCTCAATAGCATCACCCAACTCTTTCACTTCGCATCCAGAACCAAATGAACAAATACTACGTTTAATGCAAAGCCTTGGAATAGATGCTTCAAAAACTCGAGAGGTAACTTTGTTTTTTCGGAAAGATGACACTCACTGTTCAAGGGGTAATATCAGGTCAATAATAATAAATGATTAAAAATAATGCCGATTGACAATAATTTTCCATTAAATGACTAAGTACCATACTTATTAATAAAGTATGATTGTTTTACAGTAAATAATTGTCTAATAAAATAATTGGTCATTAAAATTCTTAATATTGAATGAAGAGGTAGGAAGAAGCATAGGCAATATAGAACAAGTAATCAATAGATTATTACTAGTTGAGATAAAAGCAACACCTACGAACTTGGTCATTGCTCAGATATACAAGCCAGCGGGCAATCATAAGGAGAAAGTAGTCGATAGGATATACCATCAGTTAGAGGGCATAATTGTGTGTGTTCCTGCAGGGAAACATTTGATAAAGATGAGGGTTTGGAATGTGATGGTAGGCGAAGGAAGAGATGGTGATGAGGTGGGGACTACAGGTTAGGGATGAAGAATGACCGCAGGGAGAAAGAAATTGAATTCAGCAGCAGGCAGGGGTTAGTCATTAGCAATACTTGGCTTAGAAACCATAAAAGGCATAGGTACACATGGAAAGTGCCAGGTGACACGGAAAGGTATTAGTTATATTATATTATAGCAAGGCAGAGGTATAGAAACAGTGTGATCAATTCGCACAGCTTCCCCAGAGCGGATGCGCACTCTGTCCATCATTTGGTTGTTATGAAGTGTAGCATCCGTCTCAAAAAGATAAGGCAGGGGTGGCAGGTTAGGAAATGGAATATAGAGGCATTAAATGGATTGACAAGGAAGGAGTATCTGCAGGCTGTACAGAAAATCATGGATGCAAAGAGCTGAGAAATATTGAGGAAAAATGGGAGTACATAAAAAAAGGGATATCAAAAGCCATAAATTGAACTATAAGAACCGTTAATGGGAAAAAGACAAGGAAACCATGGATCACGGATGAGATGAGTAGAAAGATAGATGAGAGAAGAAAATGGAAGAATGTAAACACAGATCTAGGCAGAAGGAAGTGCAAAGAGTTAAATCATAAATTAAGACGGGCAACAAATTAAGCATAAGAAGCATGGTGGAAGATGCAGTGCGAGGATATGGAATGTTTGCAGAGGAAGGGTGAAACTAGTGCGCTCTACTCGTACAGCAAGGTTAAATCACTATCAGGAAGTAAGAAGGGAAGATCTGCTAACAGTTAGAGATAAGTTGGGTAAGATAATATATGAAACAGAAAAGATCCAAGAGAGATGGAAGGAATATATAGAAGAACTGTATGGTAAAAAAATTAGGCCAACAAGGTTATGCATAGAAAGAGAACAATGTAAAAGAAGATAGCATAGGTTCAGGAATACTCGACGATGAGATAGAAAGGGCATTAAGGGAGATTAAATCAAATAAGGCCATGGGGGTAGACGATATTCCTGCAGAACTACTCAAACGTTTAGGAAAATGTGGGAGGAAGGGTCTATATGGACTGATTTGTAGTATCTATGTGGAAGGAATCTGGCCGGAAGACTTTGTGAGATCAGTGTTAGTTCCTATTCCGAAAAAGGAAAGGGATACATCGTGTGAGGACTACTGAACAATAAGTTTGGTTTCTCAACCAGTTAAAGTTGTTTTCAGGATCCAAGGATGGATAGCAAGGCAAATGATTACTTAGGGGATGTTCAGTTTGGGTTGAGGAAGGGGAGGCACGCGCGATGCCATTGAAGTAATAAGATCACTAATCGAGAGGAATATAGGATACAATCAGGACATATTAGCCTGATTCATAGATTTTGAAAATGCATTTTATAGAGTGAATTAGGAAAAACTAATGAGTATATTGCAGAAAATAACAATAAATCTGATTTCCCATGCAGCTAAAGTGGTTTTCAGGATCATCAACAAAAGGATGGAGAGCAAGACAAATGATGACTCAGTGGGGGATCAGTTTGAGTTCAGTAAGTGGAGAGGCACGCGCCATGCCATTGAAGTAATGAGATCACTAATCGAGAAAAATATAGGATGCAATCAGGACCTATTTGTCTGTTTTGTAGATTTCAAAAAGGCATTTGATAGAGTGAAGTGGGGAATTAGGAGTATATTGCAGAAAATAGGAATGGTTTGGAGGGACAGGTGGCTAATCTTCAACCTTTACATGTCTCAGACTGCTCAGGTGCAAGAGGGGAATAGAGAGTCTGGATGGGTAGTTTTAGGAAGAGGCGTAAGCCAGGTTTGTCCATTGCCACCAGTGCTGTTCAACATATATGTGGACATGATTACGGAGGAATGGGAAGAACTGGAGATAAGAATGAAAGTCCGTGGGGAATCCGTTAAATCAGTTAGGTTTGCTGATGACCAAGCTCAAGTTTGTCAGTCAGACAAGGGGTTGCAAGCATTGCTGAGTGAATTGAAAACTCAGTGCAATAGATATGTGATGAGAATCAATATTAATAAATCAAAAGGTATGCAATATTCTAGAAAGAAAAAGACTAAGGTAAAAATTAAAATAGGAGGGCAACAACTAGAGCAAGTAAAACAGTTTACATGCCTTGGAAGTGTTTTGGGCCAACAAGGTCAGAGTAGTAGGGATGTAAGGATAAAAATTGCGCTGGGCAAAGAGGCTTTCACAAGGAGGGAGTTGATGACGGGGACGTTGAGTAAGGATGTTAAGAAAAGACTTGTAAAAACTTTGATATGGAGCGTAGCTATGTACGGCACGGAAACGTGGTCATTGAAGCAGGAGGATAGACGTGGACTGGAGGCTTTTGAAATGTGGGTGTGGAGAAGAATGGAGAAGGTGAAATGGACAGAGAAGAAAAAAAATGAGGAAGTACTTGGTATGGTGGGCGAAGAGAGGGGTTTGTTGGGAGCAATCCTATGGAGGCAGGAAAAGTGGATGAAGGGGGTACTGACCGGCAGCGGGATGTTGAAGACTAATTGAGGGGAGAATGTTAGGCAAACGAGGAAAGGGAAGGAACAGGGTAGGGATGTTGGACGGGATGAAGGGAAAAAGCAAGCACACGGAGATGAGGAGGGACTTGATATAAAGTAGGGTGCTGGATTGTGTCTTGTTAGGAGTTACAAAATATTTATTTGATAGTTTTGTCCATCCAAAACTTACCTTAACCGGTAGATTATTAAATAGTAATATGGTCTCCAGAGTTATCAATTGAAAGTGAGAAACTTAATAAAAACATAAATTTTTTTAGTAAACTTAAGTAATTCTGGCAATTTGCAGTAAAATTCATAGTTAGTTAATTAAACACCATTGAGATGATAGAGGTTATCCCAGAAAAGGGAGATATTTATGAGAGATGTTCCCCATGGCCACATTTTTAAGGAAGGGAGAGAAAAGAGAGTTAAGGGAGATGAAAGATTAGCAAAAAAATTAATCAATGCATAATAATAATTATGAAGAAACACTACCTTTCTAAACAATAATAATTAAGTTCTTAAGAATGAAATAAGTGAGATTTGTATTCATTATTAGCCTAATGCATCGAGGTAAGTTATTTATATCTTATTATTCCAGTTCTGCATCAAAAATGTAATTTTTTGCCTCTTTTTGATTTCTTTTGAACAGTATTAAAAAATATTAATATTCTTTGGCAATTATTCAGATCCATGCAGCTCTTAGCCTCTAAAATAGGTAAACTTATGGCATAAATATTCTTTTGGTTGCAAAAGACGTGTTTTGTGTCATGCCTGCATGCATGTCATACATGTCTTAAGAAAAAGATCCATGTCATAATATTGTGTTTTATCAAATTATCCTTTCAGTTTGAAACTGCATTTAAAATATTAAACTAGATTATGAATAGATTAGATTAACAAATACTATAATGATACTATGCCATGTATCTTAACCCTGTGTGATTAAAGGATGTTAGCCACCCATGATGATGAAGTGCCCATGAGCTGAGTTTATAAGTTACATCATACCTCTTATACTAGCTACAGTGCTTCTTAGAAAATATGGTTTTCACTTACCATACCAGTACCAGCTATTGCATTAAAGAACAAAAATAAATAATGACCGCAATATCCTCCAATCTCAGGGCTAAAAATGTTTAAACCCTGCAAAAAGTAATACAACATAGCATGATCCAAATAGAAGACCAATGTTTTATTATGATGAAAATGGCACCCTTCATGCCTTACTTCCTGCCAACCCAGAAAATGAAATTAATAATTAGGCATTATTTAAGCAAAGGAGATTATTCACTCATTAAATGTAAATAGGTGTGCAGATTTTGGATGAATTTGAATAATGATTGCCATTGAACAGTGTTTACGGATAAGACATTTTGATTTCCAAATAAGTTATTTTATCAAGTGTGAATATCAAATGTGTCAGCTAGCATAAAATATATTTGGCATATAACTTTTTAGGCCATTAATTTAAGTACAAAATGGAAGTATGAAACAGAATGTCTAGTGATTCTGATGGTATTTTATTGAAATATTTATCTTAACCAGCAACTCTTGTGTGTAATCCTTTTAGTTTCAAGATGTTCTTTTTGAAAGTTATAACATTAAAAAGTAGCTAACCATATGCCTTTTTCTGGTGAATTATGGTAATGTGTAATCTACTATTTTCTCATTACTTTTTGAATGTAAAAATATTTATACATATATATTTCATTTCTATAGTTCTTCTCATGCTTCACAACATTCTTTTCAGTCTCTTCAGTGTGGTAGTTATGATCACCATGCAGCCATATACTTCTTGCTCCTTGAGAGATTACGGCAGCACAGGACCAGTTTTAACATTCATAGTGGAATGGGTGGGCCAAGTGTTGCAGCTGGCAACTTCCAGCATCACCAACCTCAAACATCACTTGATACTCATCGCCGTCGTCCCAGTACAATAGCTGAGCAAGCAATTGTTAGGAAGCCGATTCCTTCGTCTCAACAGACTCCTCCTCTAAGTGGTGTGCCAATGGGAACAGCATTACCTGATACGAATGGCAGTGATAGCCGGTTAAATGCCAACATTGAGTATCAGCCATTCAGTTCAGATTTGGGTTCTTCATCATCCAAAGGTTCTATTGCACCCTCCCTGCAGCCGTCCTTCATGAGAAGAGCAGGTCCACCCACAAGTCTACCAGCATCAGTTGGAGATGATGCATCACATGGACAGATAACTGGTGTCGATACACCTTCAAACATACCACCTTTGTCTTCAATGGATGCTAATGTAACTGGGGAACTGATGAGTTTTGGTTTTCATGGACAAGGTGATGGTGGTGATGAAGGTCTCCCAAATTTTTCTCACAGTACCAGATCACAAAAGGTGCCTGTCATTGGGACATGTTCTCAAACAAGTCGCATGGCTACAGATATTCTTCCCTCAGCCCCCTCAGAACACATAGTCTGCTCCAGTTCTTCTAATCCTTCTACAGCTGTCAACACTGCCAGTACATCTAGACAGTCAAGTATCCCTCCTGCTTTGCAATATTCTTCAAGTGCTCATAGTTCTACCGATGAAGGTGTAGAAACTGACATGGATGACTCAAATGCTTCAGATTCTGGTAGTGTGAGTGGTGGTGTAAGTGTTGGGTATGGAGGGCGAAGACCTGTTCATAAGCGGCACTCTTATGCAAGTAGCAGTTGTTCTTCATCATCTGGTGTAGGAGGAGTGAGTGGGGTTGGTGTAGGTAGAGGTTTAAGTCATCATTTAAGCTCTGATTCCTCATCAAGAACTTCTCGATCCCCAATGGGGAGTGTTGTGAGTGCCTTCTCTACTTTTGAGAGTCTTGACTCTCAGCTCTTGGACTCACCAGAACTTGCCTCAAGTCTACCATCTTGTGCTACTCCTCCTCCTGTGACAACAGCATCCATTCCAAGTAGTACAGGGGTAGGGTGTGTTCCCATTGGTAGACCAGTTTCTGCCTCTACTACTACTAATGCTATCAATCCTGAACACACTGCAGTAGTTACAAGCACCAGTGCAATTCATTCTTGTATACCTCATCATAGTTCTGGGAAGCCAATCTTGGTTCGTCACAATCCTCTCCTTGCAAACCGAAATGCAACAAGATCACCAGTTGATTTTAGGGAAGGAAGACGTGCTTCTGATGGACTTGTAGCTCAAGGTGGAAGTAATGGAGGAGTTGGTGGAGGGCCTGGAGGATGTGTTGCGTTTAGCCAAAGGTTGCATGAAGCAGGAAGGGCTCGTGGTCAAGTTGAGCTACACTTAGTTAGGCAGGAACATAGAGCTTTACGTAGCCGCTACCAGACATGTGTTCCAGTAGAAGAGAGAACTAGACGTCAGAGTCAGCATACCCGTTATCAGAGAGAGCATTCTGAAGCTGTGAATCCTGTAGATAGACCTCCTTTGCCTAAAAGAATCAGTCTACCCGAGAACTTTGCATTCACTGGAGCCACTGGTCCACCCTCAAATTGGCCTCCTCGAGGTGTGATTGGTGGTAATGTTGAATCTGATGCTAGTGGTAATGTTGGAGGAGCTACTGGGATCAGTCCTGTTCCATGTACATTAGCTAGTGGATCAGGTGTTTCCCTCCTAGGGGGTAAACCTTTGGCATTACAGCAGCAATTGATGCAGCATCGACTTCTACAGCAGAAACGTCAAATATTGCAGAAGCAAGGAGCTTTTCAACAGGGAAGTACAACATTTAATAGCATAGGAGGTAGTGGAAATGCGGTTCTTGCTGGTGGAGTGGTGGATTCAACTGCAGCTAATAGTGGATTAATTTTAAATCGACGCCATATGGTGAGACAGGCATCTTATAAGTTGGCACAGCAGACTCAAATCCTTCCTCCTTTGCCTGTGGATGCAAATGCCACTTCACAGGCTGGCATCACACCCTCAGCACATTCAGATCTATCTTTTCATGCAATAGCAGAGGACAGACTTGGATCAGGGACAGAACAGATATCTGCAGCTGAGATGTGTTTCCTAGCAGGAAGTGGACCATCCTCAGAACAGTGGCAATCTCTTCCTAGTACACTAGCAGCATGTCAGATAAGTGACGGATCTTCAAGGAGTGAAGAAGGTGCTGCTGGTGGAAAAATTATCATAGGCAATACTGTTGAAGTGGACCAACAGCACTTGTGGGGAACAATGAACTTGTGTGAAGGAATGGTGGCAACTTCAGGAAATTCATGTAACAACACTTGGCAAGGAGGTTTTGGACCTGCGTGGAATCAGGTACACCAGTGAAATTTATTTTCATTGGAATTTAAAATGGGAGATGCATGTAGGTGCTCATAGTTTTCTACTTTAGTTTGATGTCAAGCAGTGTCATTTTTATTTAATCCTTTCAACACCTACGGTAAATGTACTCTAAAATGCTTATGTAGATGAAGTAGTCCAAATGTCACCTAATCAAACCCTTGCTGTCCAACTTTTTTAGTGTAATTAATAAAGTAATTTAAGTAAATTGCTATAGAGGCACTTATTATTTTTATGTTTTATTAATAGAAAATGAATGTCATATAGTATCACTAGTAAAAAGTAACAGCAAAACTATTTATATTGGCAGAAAACTTCAAAGCTTTAATTAGAGGCATGAAATATGTTTAATGTGTGCTTTGCACCTATAAATGATTAAGTGGTGTGCAGTAATTAACAATCACTGAAAGTCTCCTCAGTATAATACATACATATTTGCTTATAACACCTCTTACTTATTTTATGTACTAATAAATGGGTGTTTGCATTCTTTGAAAAAATTGCTATAAACTGTCAATAATCACAACAGAGTAGAAAATACGATGAAAACTAAAAAACATATATGTCCCAAATGTTGGAGGAGGTACAGTTTAAACAGAAGCTATATTTCATTCCAAGGGATCATCATTGGCCTACCTGAATATGTATATTTTTATATATCTCCTCGGGAAAATAGAATATATTACAAAAGAAGTTACACAAATTTACCCTTTCTTTAGATCCATAGTTTGTGTTATATCTATGGGAGAAGTAATTTATGAATAAATATGCATTCCTAAACTAGCATAAAATGGAATTCAATTCTATTTATTAAAAATGATATTTTTGCTTGATTATTACAGAATGAAAAAAAGATTGCTTTTGCAATCAATATTTTTAAAATGTAGAAAATAAGTTTGAATATACTGTAAGGACTGTTCAGCATCAAATAAAAATACAATAAATATTATAATGCATATTACTGGATTTTGGGAGCAGTTGTGCGTAGAGTTTCTTCTACATTCTCATGGAGCTAAATTTTTACATTTCAACTAATTACTTCATTTTTAGCAAAAAAAAACAATATTTCAACTTAAGTGCTGCTCTTCATGATTTTCTTGGACTAACTCATCACTTCAGTTAGTGCAGAGCCGGGTAGAGATGGACTTGGTCAGTAAAATATCGACTAATGGCTATTCCATTATTACCCAATCATGACACACATCCTTTATAAGATGCACTCCTATTTTCATGCCGATTCATGTTTATGCCCAAAAATAGTATGCCGAACTACTTGCATTAAAGGTACATAGACATACTAGCTTTTATCAATCCTGTAATTAACAGACTTTATTTAAGGAATAAGCACATTTCATGCTTCAAGGTCAGACATGATGGTAAATAGACTAGGGAAGTAAAATTTAAAAGTTAACCCAGTCAAATTAAATGTAATGTATTTTTAACTGATGTAAGCTAAAATTTGGAGCAGATTATCATTAATTTCAGTCAAGTAAGTTGAATTAAAGTCAACTCTTAAGCTAATTCTCAAGTAAATTTAACAAAAATACTTTTACTTTTGTGGAAACTTACATAAAAATTGTCCATTTCTCTTAGAGAGTGTGAACCTTTATATAAACTGGTAAACACTTTCATTTCTCTGAATAAGGTAGGAGTATCTTGTTGAAGTATGCTCATTCTCTCTCCTTTAACCTCACATTAATATATATGTATTAGTAGTAGTAGTAAAAAGTAGGATAGGTTTTTGATTGACCCTGGGGCAAAACACTAACGTACTACTGTCCTTACATGAAAAAATATATTTAGGCCTCATAAAGTACTCATTCTTTAGTTCTGCATACTTTTTAACACCCTTGATTCAATCTAAAATGCCCATATTTCTACTCCCTCTATCTCACTTTACCAGCATTATACCTTCTAGTACTATCTTAAGCATCCAATTAATGATAAACTTTATTTGTCCAGCAGACATAGTGTACAGTATTGAGAATACATAGCAGATGGAGAGGACACATCAATCGGAAAATGGGCTCTAATCAACCAGATATGCAAATAGATTCTTCTTGAGTAGTGAAATCCTTGACTTTTTTTAAATGGTTAGGTAAATTGTTAAACATTTTTCACATTGGTCTATTCACTACCATAGACAGGCTAGATGATTTCACATGTTTCACTTTACATCTCCTGGTATTGTGACAGTGAAAACTATTATTCATTGTAAAGTCAGTCTTGTTTTTCATAGCATTAGTCGCTGCATGATATAATTATACAAAAGGTACAGTTGATATTTTTAATATACATTTAATTAGTATAAACAGTTAATATAGTTAGTAAAGTATTTAAATTTATTCTTAGAGTTTCCAGCACCCACTTGCCCTGCATCCTTCAAATTTTTCCAAAGAGCCACCTCTTACCATACCTTTTGTAGAATTTTATCATTTATTTTCCTTTCTATCAATTTTATTTTTTCTCCAAATTCACATCTCAAAGGTCTCCTATCTACAAGTATGCTCACTTCCTCAATGGACAAGTTTCTAAACTAAGTAAAAATATACTCCATATTAACAAATTCCAAAGAAACTATACTATAAACTGTCTGAGGTATAAACAGCCTGAGTGTTTATAGTTGGCTTTAACCTCATGGACTGTGGTGCATCGCGCACAATTACGAATGCCTGTGACACTGTATGTACGGTATTTCATCACAACATCTTGTTCCTTTAACAGCCCCCAAAATTTCAGAGTTAAAGAGGATGCCTCAATAGCTTAATTGGCATAAGCACTCGATCAGACATTGAGGGATCAAGGTTCAAATCCCACTCAAGGCGAATCATTTTTACACTCTGAAATTATTGCATTGGACTCCATATTAACGTTTGCATTAGTCTTATTTATATATTTGCTTAAGGTGCCTGTCAACAACTCCTGCCTCTTTGTAAATACTTCTTTACCTAAAGCAGTTCTTTCAATTTCTCCATCACTCTGCCCACCCTCATGCAAAAAATTTCCCATATACCTCCTGTAGTTCATATACCCCAATGTTTAATGTTTATTTTAGCCTTCATATTTCTTGATAATCTCATTACTTTCACTTTCTCAAGTTTAATTCTCACCCCATACCTATCGCTGATTCTTCAATGCGCTACAATTGCAATGATTCTAATCCTTTGGCTGACTGGCTAACTAACGCTTGATCATCTAGAAATATAGCTGATTTGAAGTGTTCTCCGCTTGCTTTCACCCACACTTCCCATGCCTATCTTACCATTACCTCTAAATATATATTGAAAAGAGCATATATCGCTATCTTACTCCCCTGCCTATTAATAGCTATCCCAACATTCTAGTCATTATCCGCCGGAGGATAAGGAGGAACTTTTAAACTCACTCATTTAAATACAACCTAAAATTACTTCTTTGGAGGATCAGCTTTCATTTGATGGATTAACTTATAACATTTTGAGTTTTTTCTTATAAAATAAATGCGTTATATTAAAAAGTTAAAGTAAATTAAAAAAGGAAAAGTGGAAGAAACGTAACTGTTTGACTTAACATATTAACAATTAATACATTACTACTCAAGTTTGACTGTAAAGTATTGACTTTTAAATACTCTCATCAAAATGAGTCAAGCAACATCATCATTGTTTTCAGAAAAGAATTGGTCTGAAAGTAGGGGAATTATATTGTTGAAGCCATGAAAAAATGGATCATAGGATAATGGAAAATCCATTTGTGTCCTCCACTTCCCCTCCTCATCACTATCCAGAGAGATAGAGAAGCAGCTTGTCATCCTTAAAAAACAGCTGACACCTGCTGTCCTCTGATTAGACAAATCACATGGGGGCTCTTTTTCAATAGGGATTTTAAGATGAATTTTGGAATGGCTTATGAACATCAAACATTGCCTATAATGGACCACATGTTCTTCCTTCCTGACCTACACATTCTTCCTTTCCTGCATCTGGAGGCCATTCGCTGATATGTCTATGATTTAGTTTGTCAGCTGATAACTGCCACTCTTATCTCTTTTAGTTATCAAATCTACTTTACCCTAGATGATTTGAACTCATTAACGAGTTATGCTTAAATACTCAAAGCCTAACAATTAGTGCATTGAAGCAAAGCAAAAATAGCTGTGAAAACTGAAAACATTACTGACAAACAAAACAAAACTGAAGCCTATGCTTCTGCAGAAGTTTTTAATTCCCTATGAGCTTTCCATTCCTTGTCAGTGGATCCCCACTAAAAAATATGCTATGTTGAATGTAATCTAGTCACCAAAAGTGTTTGAGAAAGAGGTAATTGAAAAAATATTCCATTACTCAATATCATATATTTTTGCAAGGTTTGTGAGTCATAGAACTATGCCATATCTTTTAATTTCAATGTTGGCATAATTTAGCTAATATATTTTTATTTATTTATTTAAAACATTATTCACATACAGCAGTAGTGCCAATTTACAGTGAAAAACATAACAAAAACATGAAAGAGGACAAAATACAATAACAGGATAACAATACACAATCCGAACATAGACAGGGGAAATATTTAATTTGCTGACAGGTGGGATAAAGTTTGGGTGGTGAAATCGTTACATAATAAATAAAAAGGATCGACAGTATAAGAGAGTGAAATTAGAAGGGAGGAGAGGCAAAATAAAGGTGAGTACTTTGTAAGAGAACTCCTAGGAATAGACAGATGGAGTAGGGAGTGGGTGCAGGTGGATTGAGTTGGTATCCTGAGTGTATACTAGATATATGCTAGAACATAAGGATCATCCTGTGACAGTGGACCATAACTGTTCAGAGAATATAATGAGCATTATTTTTAACAGAGTGAGATCAAAAAAATGAGATTTCATTCTAGAAAGCATGCAGTTTTTACATAATTTTCATTCATTATAAATATTTCTAAGCAAAATACATGAAAATGTAAGGTATCCACTGGATAAAAATACATAAAAATATCAATTATTATTATATATTTGTTATGAAGTATAGTACACAATCTATCTGTAAAAGTTCTGCTGGAAAAAGTGAGTATGGAAATTTACAGGTTTCTGTAAAACTGTATCTCCAATTCTATTGTATTCTCAAAATCCTTTGGTTAAACTACAGAAGTAAAACCAAAATGTCAAAATAATTGCCTTTCAAACTACTTTTTTTCTTCTGAGTTCTGATCTTCGAACAGCACCATTGCACACACCTTTCTCGGGTCTAAATCTTCTGTAAGAATGTGATGCACTGAGGTTTTTGGACTGTTTGAATATTCTGACACTCAGGCATTGTTCTGAATTGAACATGTCCCTCACTTTTGGCACATTTTCATTTCACTGTGTTGTTGACGGATGTCCAAGACATTCCTCATCATCAACCTCCTCTCCACTCTCCCAGAACATCTTGTGCCAGCAGGAAAACATTCCTCGGGAAATGGTTATGGTCTCCGAACCAGATTTTCTGAGCTTAACACAATATGTTATCGTGTATTATTGCTCTATGAAACGTGACATTATGAATTCGTCCAGTATAGTGGCAATCTGCATACTGTAACAGCCAGGAGGTTACCGGCATGGGTCAAATTTCTTTCTCAAGACCTCTCCCCACCTTTCCAGCCACAAATACTCTCTCTCCAGCCATCTGCATCAGTAGGAAAAAATCATCTACTTACCATTTGAGACGGACTCTGCACATGAAAAAAGAACATTTACAGAGATATTTTATGTTTTGGCTGTCAGGCCACTACTGTATGAGGAAACTATTGTTGAAGTCGGGGGTAAGTAAGTTTGATTTGGATGTGCCTTAAGATATATTAAAAGATAAACTGGGCCTAATAACCCAGGGGGTGAATTAATCAAGCTGACAAGATTAGATTCCCCATGTATGTCTCCAGCATGAAGGCCCTGCATACTTCTAGCAATTCAAAGTTATGAAATTCTGAGTAACCGAACTAGGAATCTGCTGTCAACACAGGGAATGAAATTGGCTCCCAACCCTGTATGGGTCCTTTAGGGCCTAGTGTCAGGTGAGCTCTTCTCATAACTATCAAAATTAAGGTGGCAAGCTCTGGTAGCTGTCTCTATCATTCCTGCCTGTCTTAAAATCACAGATCTAAAATAGCTTTTAGTGGAAAGTTTTGTTATTTAGTTTGTGCAGATGTAGAGTTTTGAGAAAGATACAATGGAGCGCATTGGGTTCTACCCTGGCCCATCACTGCCTTACATGGACACCTATGGCTGTTAATCAATATCAATTAATAAACAAAGCATATTAGTGAATAAGAGATGTTTGGTCATTAAAAAAATATAATCATTAGAAAAAGCTTTTATCGATGGTCTTAGTTTTTACAAATCCACTTCAATTTTCCACATAATCGCCATTCTCTTCTAAGTGCTTTTTTGCTACACCTGCTTTAATCCCTCAGCATAGGAGTTTGTCACCTCGGAATTGAGCCACGTAATAATGGTGGTTTTGAGCTCCTTGTTGTTTTCAAACTGTTGTCCACCAAGACACTGTTTCAAGTACAAGACAAGGGAGTAGTTGCTGAGTGTAAGGTGTAGGGTGGGTAATCAATCTTGTTAATTGGGGTCCAAAAACACTAGTCCATTCAACTTGTCCATTGTGTTGGTTGGTATATATTTTTGGTACCCACATTGCACACAGTTGGTGATATCCAAGATTTTTGCAACAATCATGTACATAGTGGTGCATCCAACCAGAATAAATTCATCAGCCAGAGCTTAATTGTCAATCAACGATCAGATTTCTCAGCCCACTTTTTGAACAATTTCATTGGTCTGGACACTGGTCCTGCGACTCCACTCTTCATTGTACACATTTGTGCGGCCATTTTTGAAGTTTCAACACCATTTTCTAACCTTTCCTTCACTCATTACTGCAGGTACATCAACTAGGAACTACTCCCGATGAATTTGGTCAGCTCATGTTCCAATTATACACAAAACTCGAATCACGGCACAGACTTTGCCACTAGTGGGAGCAACAATTTTCGCATATATTGTTATCTGCATTCATCCACAAGCAAAAAACTACTGAATCAAAACAATACTTTCATGGCTTCAAAAATAATTAATAAATGGCACGCATATTTATAACTTTGTTCTGACCTGCTAATATTAAAGTATAAGAAAATGGCTCTTACTTTTTAAATATGCCTCATACTCAGCTCAACATACAATTAGAATACTGGTAGATAGATAAGTTGCCTAATTCATGATGGGAAAGTGAAAAACTTTACAGCAAATATAATGGAAAAAGAAATACCATCAGCAAAATGCACAATAAAAGATATGGAAAGCCCATCACCTAGTATATCTTATGTCTTACTACATGATGTGGAATAATACTGTTATTTCAAGTACTATGAGTCATTACATGCTAATGAACTTTTAAACTGCCAGTTTTTTTACACTACCACAATTTTTAAACACTGCTTTTCATCATTTTCTGCTAACAATCTCTGAAATGTATGAGTTTTCTCAAGGGAAGATCTCTAGAAATATAAAAAAATGATTATTAAATCCCATTTGAGTCCGACAATGGATAGCAAATCAAAAATTGCTTACATATTTGCCCTAAAATTCATAGGTAGTGCGCTGTATTAAACCCAATCACTGCAAACTGTATTTAGAAGATTATCTTAAATTACAAAGTGTAGAAAACATCCTGCTTGCCTTTGGATTTCTAAAACAAATGGGTTATCTTAACATTTCAGTGAAAACTAACCCAGTTTGGATTTCATGCTCATTTATGTAGGTAAATGGCTAATAAATATTGCATGCCGCTGCAGTGTAGGTATATACCTAATACACATACCATAGCATGCACAATATTTAGTAGAAAATGTAAACTTAATGTACTACATATTTTTTTATAGAAAACATGTTTATCAGTCAATATTGACATAACTGAATGACAGTAAATTATATGCTTTACATATAACCTCTAATTTTTACCATGTGCAGTTTGTTCTCAGTGGCCATTACATTCAATATATATGACTTCAGCTGCAACAATTTTAATCTACTAGTGTTTTATCTTCCGGACTATATGATTCTCAGTAAAATACAATGTGTTTAACTTAGTTTGCCTGTCGAATGACATTGGTAAATTTTTCTAGTTATTAGTGATTACTACCATTACAATCAATTTTTGTGGCCACAGAATTACATGTTTTTATGCAATGTGATAAAATCTCAGATGCAAATTCAATCTTTAATTTTCTATGTGGTCCTGATTCTTCAACTATATTTCAGCTCTCAGTGCCATTCACTCCTGGGAACACCAATTGGCAACCAATGTGCCATGCTCCTCCCATGCAACCAGTTTGTGAAAGTCCTTTATTGGAGCTTACTGAACAAATGGAATCCATGTGAATTTAATGACAATTTTCCCCTTGGTATGTGATGGGTAATATACTAAACAAATTGAAAGTAGCAATTGTGTCCACTTTTTAAAAACAACCATTTTATAAGGAATTTATACAGAAAATTTGTAGGAAATATGGTGCTAAGTAGAGGTTGAAATGTTTTCTAACTAAATTTTTTACATAGATGTCATTGTATTGTAGAATTGGCAGAATTTTAGATATTGCCTTGCAAAATTTCTAATATATTTAGGTAGAAATTTGTATACACCAAATGTGCTGTTGAAATTTTGATAAGAATCAACTGACTCCAAGATATGTTTCAATTTCTTGTCCTAACACCCCAGTGACTGATAACCGCAATAATTCAAATGTGGCAAAGGTTGCAAAATAGCTACACCATCAAATTTTATCGCTAAAATAATATTAAAGGCTTATTTAAATTTCTAATGGCAACTACTAGATGTGATTTGTTTCCGTTGAAATATAATTTGCTTAAAGGATAATATTAAGATACACAAACAATTTTATCAGAAAATATGTTCAAGAAAGGGATGTGCATGATGAATAATAGTAGCAGATAGTGATGCAAGTATATATGTTTGGAGTAAATCTAGGACTTTGGAAATAGATTATTTGCTGAGGTGGGTTGGTGCTGAAGGCAGATTTATATGAAGTGTGGTTGAAATTTGGAAAAATTGATTGCTTTGACACCCAGGGTGGGTGCTATATTACTTTGTGCAACCTCTTGTGTTACATCCCTATGGTATGCACACACCACTATAAAAATTTCAGTCGGCACTACAAAGGCCTCTACTTAAAATATGTAGCTATTTAGGAACTAAAAATAAATAGGTAATACCTATGTTGAGGTACCAGTGTATTCAATTTCTTAAATTGGAGCCAAAGTAAGAATAGTTACTAAAAAGCTGTACACTGTTGATTATAGGAATCCTCTGTGATTTTTTTCAGAAGATTAGAAAGGTTTTTTTTATTATTAGAAATTAAATTCTAGGATTCACCTGTGAAGCTGAATTAAACATGAGCTTGACACCATATATCGAGTATTCCTTAGTTCTCTAACTGAAATACAACCAATATCACCTATGCATTGAGAAACACATGTTGGTGCTCTTAAGTCCACTCAAAAGAGTTCCTTTCCTTTGATCTTTTTCTGCTCAGATTGCACTTTTATGAATATTTTTTTAATGCATGAACAGCAAAGTTCACATAATTGAATTGGCCTTATTAAAATATGTGGCCAAAGGGAAAATGTTAAAGAAACTCAACAAAAATTTAACTTCCCATACATATTTAAAATTTTTGAAGGAAAGTGCCATTAGAGTAAGTTACAGACTTCTACAGTGAGGTGTATAGTCTAAGTGAATAGCCATTCATGAAATTGTTGGATGCATGAAATGGCAAAAGTAAGCACAATAAATTAATTTCATGCAAAATGGCATCATTCAAGGAAGTGGAGAGATGATATATTTGTCGGCCTAAAGTCATTCTTTCCTCAATATGCCGCCCAAAAACATCCCATACTTTCAAGCAGGAAAAATTATTATCTCATTGAATAAACCAACCAACATTTTATCAAATTAATTTGGATGCAGGCAAATAAATGAAGGATAGGTTGCATTGAAAAAAATTTCCCTAAAGAGTGATCCAGAACAGGTCAACAATTATTTGAAATTAATCCTGCTTAGGAGAGTGGAGGAGCAAATATTACCTGCCAATGTGCTTCGCAAGAATGTGAAAAATCTCCACCACAAAAACAACCAATGCGAATCAATTTTCCTTACCATTTCATTGAAATGGTATATGTTGTGAAATTTTTTCCGATGACATATATTTATTTAAATTACCCTGACAATTAACACAGGGTTTGAAACCCTTTTATGCGATATATCTTTTTGAAACTTCTGGGCTAGATGGCAATATGCATAGTAGCTATCCATAAGTACGACCTCTGATAAATGCCATTGGAACCTGCAAATGTTTGTTATGGACCCAGATCTAGCATTTTTGTAAGCGTGGTCTACTATTAAGGTATTTATCCATGTGGCATTTGGAGGAAAGTTGGAATATTTCTCAACCCAAACATGAAAACCTGCCCTCCTTCAGCTCGATTTTGATAGTCAAAGTGTGACTTGTATGAAAAAATTTTATTTTACAGTTCAAAAACAGTTAGTCAATCATTTCTATTAAATGAATTGTGATAAAAATCATATCTTATGATTAGGTTAGTAGTGGATTCTGTTAAAGAAGATCAAGAAGAAAGAAGTAAATTGTGGCTTCTTTTTGTATTAATTTTAATAGAGGCACATTTTATGTGCAAATTTTTTGTACAATATATCTACATGATGTGGGGAAGCTTCCATGAAATAATAAACTGTTAAAAGAATGAGTTATCATTATTGAATGTCGAATCATAGAAACCTTGAAGGGTTTTATAATATTTTGAATTTTATATCACCATGTAGAGGTAATCATATCTTCATCACTATTGCAGATCATCTGAGTTAAAAGACAAAACATTCCATTCATTTTTCACTATCAGTATTTTCTAATTATTTAATTATTTAACACTGTGATTGATAATATGTGCTGACTTTTCATTCACATGGAGCAGCTATGTATCCTCTGTGCATGAGAAATAATAAATAAAACCAGTTTCACATGCATTTCTTGGCATAATCCTTTATATTCCTGCAGTCATTTACTACCTAAAAATGGTGTTTGTCTATTTTATGAGTGTATACACAACTTATATAAAACCATTAAATATTATTTGGTAAAAAAACCTATGGTAAAGACTTCATCTACAGTAATCCTTTATTTAGACAAGTAGTGTGACCTGCTCTGGCAAGGATGCTAACCATAGTTCTTATGCAGTTCATCACATGCATAATGATGCCTACAGTCTCCAAAATGTCACAGGTAAATTTACTGGCATATGAAATCCATGATGCTGCATAGTGAATAGGTGCAAACAATAAAGAACAGAAACAAAAAAGGATATTTCTTTATAGATTTGATGATTTTTGTGTTTGCTCAATTGCTAATTCAGTTTTTCTTGAACTAATTATATTTTATTATATAATATTATTATATTATATATTTTATTTATTATAAATATTATATATTTATTTTCTAGGGTATTAGGCTATTTTTCTATCTTTCCAAGACTACATAGCATAGCAATATATATTCTGTAATATCAACCTTATTGAAGCATCAATTGAGGATCGATTCATCAGCTGTTATTTCCTGCCATTGATTACATAGCCTATGTATCAGTTATTAAATTAATGTGTTTGCCCTTAATTAACCTAGAGAGCATCTTACCTCATTTGTAGGAGTTGCGATTTCATAGTCACACTTCACATTACTTTGCTAACTCAAGTACATTTTTTCTTTCCATAATTTCATGTTGCAAATGATCATATTTCATGATAGTGGTTCTTAAGAAATTCTCAGTAGATTTACAAGCACAATGCAGTATCTAGCATATGAAGATCTCGCCGACATTCATAGCAGGTATGGGCCTAAGAATATCTCTGTGCATATATGAGAAAACAATCGCTGACTTAAATTTCAATTATCCCAATATGATGATATTCTAAACTAGCACTGATTTATTTAGCACCGAGAAATGATTGACATTGGACACCAAACTATGCATCTTGATATCTCATCATCAAGGCTCATTATGTTTTTTATTCACACTTGAATCCTGTGAAAATAATTAAGTACTACAAGTAGTGAAAAAATATAATATACCAGGAATATAGATTGAGATTTGATATTA
The DNA here is from genome assembly GCF_022747635.1 of Hetaerina americana. Classification (NCBI taxonomy): domain Eukaryota; kingdom Metazoa; phylum Arthropoda; class Insecta; order Odonata; family Calopterygidae; genus Hetaerina; species Hetaerina americana. The sequence continues at coordinate 43,200,237 of NW_027286763.1, forward strand.
ATGGCATTCTACCATTTAAATAATGTAGGTTTTGGGTTGACAAAGACCAAGCAATGGTGCATTTCTTTACGAACCATAACAAAACACAACCTGACATCCTAAATTACAACTTCTTCAATTCTGTACAATTCATTTTACCCATCTAGCATGCCTATCCCCTTCTTATCCCTTCCTTGTTTTCCGACCATTCTCCCCTTTATCACAATAAATATTCAATTAAGACTTGGGCGCTAATGAATGATATAATTTCGTAGAATTCAGCAAGTTTTTTAACAACTTGATATGAGCATTAACATTAGTAAATTTCACTATCACAAGCTAATTTTCTAACAACAATCATGCGAATCAAACTTAATTTACAATGCCCACTTTTTAAACGCTTATATATGTTACCAGACTATTTCTTTATTTACTGACTTCATGCTATTGCCAATAGTTCAGTTTGAAAACGGTTTGGTTTGTGAAATAAAGATAAAGGAATTGTCAAATGATACTATTTCATTTACCTTGAGTAAATATTGCACTTACAGCTTTCTACAGTAATCACATGTTGATGTACAGACATATACATTGTTTCACACACTATGTTCACATTACACTCACTGAAGAAGGTTTTTGAAAAGTCAAAGTCCTGCTAAGAACTGGGACTGTTCTCAAAATATATCACTTCCTGTTTTCCTCGCCTGTGCCACTGCTTCTTCTGGGGTGAGGGACTCTTCAGGAGACGGCGTCAATGGATTCCCTTGATCATCTAATTTCTCATGTTTATAATCCTCCATTATTTTCGGGCTATATACAGCTTCAAACAAGTCTTGAGCAGTGAATTCCGTCTGATATACTTCCGGGGCTCTATATGATACGTATGGTTTGAGCTAAAATATAATATTTTGAAATTTAGCATAAGACATTACAATACGATAACAATTAATCAAAAGTAATCAAGTAACGCATACATTGCATAGGTATGTATCCATTCAGTAAACTAAAATGAACAAAAATTGGTACGAGTATTGAAGTTTCTCCGAAGTTATTTGCCAAAAGAAAGAAGGTAGTGGAAAAATATACAATTCCTTGAGCTGTAAAAGCTTTACACAAATATGCTTCAGTGGCACATCAATAATATATATTACCTGAAAGCCATTCAAATCAGGAACTATGAGCTCCGGGACCATTTCTGGGACAACAACAAAGGCCTGCCCGTTGTGGTAGCCAATCTCCCTCACCCCCCGGGCTGAAACATAATTTTCAATCCAATAATAATTTTATGTTTAATATTAATTAGTAAATTGGTTTTCCGACAACAAAATTTACTTACTGTAAATTGGCATTGTGCGTAGACTATCGTCGGCTTGTTCCGCTTTGTACACCCTGGTACCTCTTTTATTGTAGAGTAAAAATTTTCTAAAATTCCTTTTCCCATAACAAGTAACCGAAGTTGAAATACCCCGAGTAAAACAACTTAGGACTGGGTTAGCAAGAGAATTCATTTAAATGGACCCTACCAAATGATTCAACGCTTGAAAGTTATTAATAAGTCTCAACGTCTATATACCATACACGCAAGGAAACGATTAAGTTGAAACCGAACCTGTCTTCAACACTTTCGGTCATAAACCATGTTCCATGTTTACCCATTAGCACGAAGAAATTTCATTATTCATTTCCACGATTTTAACACACTCACGTATTTCACGTTTGCCGCCAGATGGCAACTCTCGAATTCACCTTTGTTCCGTGTTGCCAGATTACCTAAAGAATGTGTGCGATCTTAAAAATAAGACTTCAAAAGTTTTCTGCTAATAATCCTTCATGTATTGTATGCAGATAACAATTTGCTTTCGGGCACAAAAACTTTCGTGACAAAAATTTTTATTAATTGAATTGAATTCAGTCCCTATGTCCGTATTGCCAAAATTCAACACAATTATTAGAAGAAATATGACATCGATGTTATGTTTACTATATGTCCAGGATAAGTGAGATCAGCTGATATGGACATTAGATAAAGGTCCCATTTTAGTCATGTCAGGTACATAATTTAGGCGTATAAGTCAAGTAGAATGTGTATGCATTGACTTATAGTTGATACAATGGTGGAGGAATTGAAAGAATCTGCGGTGGGAAAGATGGATTTCTCCCTGTACGATGCTCTGAAAGATGTATGCAGCAACAACTCTGAGTTTTTTAGGACTGATGATAGTGAATACGGGCAACGACTACATGGGGCATTCATAGGCATTATAGATCATGTGGAAACAGTCATTCCCTTGGTTAGTGACGTCTCACGAGTAGCTGCCGAATATGATTTTGACTCTTCAACTCCAGGAAATGGATACAAAAGTTTTGTGACCGTTGTAGACATGTGTGTTGCTCATTCGCTTAAGTTGGCCCAGTGGATTAGCTATAACCGAGATTCATATATTTTTCGAAAAGGCCATTACATGAGGTAAGTCTATGCAGTTGTCGTTAACTTCATTAATTTGAAAGGTGTATGTACGTACATTTCCTGATGAATATGTTTAATTTCAAGGGAAGTGGAGGCCTGTAGTCATGTTTTAGCATCTTTGGGGACATGCTTGCAGCATTTAAAAACTTTAATATCATGGAGTGCAGAAGGAAGCCTCTTCCCAATTGAAAGCCATTCCCCAAAAGAACTTCTAACTCAAGCAGAAAACATAAATCAATACTGTTTTTATGGAAGATGCCTCGGGTTCCAGGTAATCCAGATTTTCGCTGTACATGTGCAGTTTACGCTATAATATTATATATCAGCGAGTAATATATTTATATCAAAATAACTCGAGTGTATTTAAGTCGTGAGTTGTAGATCACAAGGAGCTATAAGAGAACGATGAGAATTGAGTGCTAGGAGAAGAGGAATAATGAGGTTAAACAATAACAATGGAGTGAAAACTTCGTGTTGTTTCTAGTCCCAATTTATTCTATATAAACGTAGTATGTAATAATGATACTGGTAGATATTTTAATATGGCGCATTAATAATATCATAAGCTTTGAATAATAATAATAACAAAACTTTATTCATTTTGAAAAATCGTACAACCATATTAAATGTCGTCAATATAAATATTATTTAATATTTGAACATTCTTTATTAAATGCGATGAAGATTATCACAAAAGAGTTCATTAATGAGTAAAGAGGGTGAGCAAGTAACCAGGTATATATCCTATTCTTGAAACTCTGGATACCGTCAGATTTCAAATGAGTAGGCAGATAGTTATACAGTCGTATGTTCATATTATGAAATGTGCTGTAAGTTGATGATAATCTACAATAAGTAGTATTTAGATTTGATTTACCTCTTGTGGAGTAGTTATGGATATTATGTTAGTGGATATAGTTATGGATAGATCTTAATTGGCAAGTTTCTATATTGACTTTCATAAGAATAAGAGCCTTAAAGATATATAAACTAAATACAGTCATGATTCCGTGCCTAATAAAAATAGGTTTGCAGGAATCATGTGGTGGTATATTAGCTAGAGAGCGAATAGCTCTCTTTTGCTGTAGCAAAATTTGTTTAACATGTGGGAAATGACCCTATAACTCAACACCATAATTCAAATGACATTGAAAGAAGGCATGGTAAAGTGTAAAACGATACTCATTGGAAATGAGAAGGTCGAGCTTTCTTAACATATAAACAGCTTTACTTAGTTTATTACAGGCCTGACTGATGTGAGTCTCCCAGTTAATTTTTGTATGAATATAAATTCCTAATATTTTAGCAGTTTCAACATCAGTCATTTTTTATTTAAGACTCCACACAGTATGCTGAGTTTTTTTAGTATTTAAATGTAAATGATTAGCATCAAACAATTCCTTATGTTCGTTCGAACCCGGTATTGGCGCCGGATTTTTCCTATATAAGACGGGACAACAAGCTTCTTTTCATCCTTGACCTGAGGACGCCAGCAGGATAGCTGGCGAAACTGTTGTACATTTAAACGACATATGCGGACGCAGCCCGAAAAATGTGGAAATCACCCAAACAATTCCTTAGCCTGTCTCTGTGTAGCGCTAGATCATACCTTTGCATTTTCTAGATGTTGACATTTTTCCACAAAAGTAGTGTCATCAGCATATAAAACAGATGTAGGTTTCATGTAACAGGGCAAATCATTAATCATGATGATGAAAAGTATTGGGCCAAGTACAGAGCCCTGTGGTACACCACATTTTACTTTATAATAATAATAATAATTTTATTTCCCCAATTGACAAGTACATAACATGGTACAGAATATCATACAATTATGTAATCGTATAGGGTACGTCAAGAAGTACAGTAACTGGATTACTAGCCAGAGAAAAGAAAAATAAAATAAAATTACACCTACGCACATAGTTAAGGATTTACACAATACAAAATTCAGAATTACCCAGAATTGAATTAGTCGTTCACACTGTAAAAACATTTTTCATTTAAATACATAAATAGCTTATTTTTAAAAATAGAGAGTGATTTCTCATTTTTTAAACTAATGGGAAGCCTGTTGAATATTTGGATGCACAGAGAACGAGGTCCCTTGGACATCATTGTCATGCTAGCAGTCACTACACACAGATGATTTCTTTAAGAGCTGTAGATTGACAGCCATCAAGTTCAACCAATTGGTGGCGATCATCCAAATATGACTTCATTAGTTTCAGTGCAAGTCCCTTAATACCATAATATTCTAGCTTTGTTAGTAATATTGAATGATTAACACAGTCAAAAGCCTTACTAAGATCACATAGTGTCACAGAGACTGACTCCTTCTCTTCAAATGCATTAATGATATAATTAACTATGGACTCTACTGCCAAAATTGTAGATTTCCCAGATCGAAAGCCATACTGTGATTTGGAAAAGAGATTATTTTACTCAAAAAAATTACAAATTTGATCTTTCATTGTAGCTTAAAAAATTTTACCAAAAACTGGGACTATGGAAATGGGACGATAGTTAGCTAGATCATCTTTATCACCTTTCTTATAGACAGGTAATGTTTTGGAATATTTTAGAGCTGCTGGAAAATCTCCTGTATCAAAACATAAGTTGACTAACATAGCTAATGGTTCTGCAATGAACACAATAATGTCCTTTATTAGGGAAGACCATAAATATCCTTGCAGTAAGATTTTTTAAATTTTTTAACTGTTGATATAATATCAAATGGAGTAACAAAATTCCATTTGAAATTTAGATTATTCGGAGGAAGATTTTGCAGCAAACTGCCAATATTGGCAGCATCAATGTTTCAAGAGAACAAATTGTTTTCAACAGCTTTTAAGAAAAAATGATTTACAGCATCTGGGGTGAAAGGAAGATTTTCTTTTCCATTACCATGACCAACTTCTTCATTGATTACTCTCCATGCTGCCTTTTGTTTATTTTTGCATTCAATATAAAATCCTTATAAGCTTTACTTTTTGCACACCTAACTGAATTATAATAATTTCTTTTGTATTTCAAGTAAGCCTCTTTGTCATTCAGGCTTCCACTGGTTTTGTAAGAGTGATAGTAACTAAGTAAATCATTTCTAAGAGCTAATAATTCCCCAGTATACCAGAGATTATTTTTAATTTTAGTGGGCATAGATTTTAGTATTTTTTTAGGAAAGCATTGCCCAAAATGTCTAGGAAATTACCAAAAAAATTTGAAAAACACATTTGCTCTCCAGAGTCTGTGCAAATAATATGCCAATTGATAGAAGATAGAAGCAGTTGGAAACTCTCTAAACCTTCTCTTGTCACGGGCCTCATGATAATGGTTTTACCTCTATTTGAGAATATATTTTGGGTTATTTGAGTATTTAAAGTGAAGCTTATACCTTGATGGTCAGATAGGAGATAGTCAATGACACTTATACTGTACAGTTCAGGAGCATAATTGGTAATTACATTATCTAGGCAGGCAGACAATCAAGTAGGTTGTTTGTTCGCCCAGTATAAATTATATGAAAGCATAAGATTTTCAAGAACCTGACAATCGCTAGTTTTTAGTGTTATGTCAATGTTAACATCTCCACAAATTATACGAGGGTCATCCGGAAAGTAGTACCCGTTCGTGAAATAAAGACACAAAAGTAAATATTAACAAACATAAAAAATTTTATTTGAAAGAGGATACTTTAAACTACTTCTCAACATAATCTCCAAGCAAATTAAGGCATTTGTCATAACGTGTGACAAGTTTCTGTATTCCTGCTGCATAGTCCTTCGCCGCCAGCTCATTGAGATACGCGAGGGACCCATCTTGCACAAATTTTTGCATAATGCAGATGGTGTTTAACAATTTCATGAACAATTGTTCGAGAAACATTGGGAAAATGCTCACAGATGTCATCAATTGTGACGCGCCGATCGTTCCTCACGAATTCGTCAACTGAGCTCACCAGTTGGTCTGTAATGACAGACGGTCTCCCCGAACGCTCATCGTCGTGTGTGTTCCCCCTCCCCATGTTGAAGTTGCGACACCACCGCCGAACAGACGACTCGTCCATTACATTGTCTCCATACACCTCCTTTAATTGGCGATGAATATCACATGGGCGAACGTTTCTTGCATTGAGGAATTTAATCACTGCCCTGCCCTCACTTCACAACTGGCGGCGTTCTCAATTTTTTTAAACATTGTAAACAATCACAGAAACAACACAGGCAATGCTAGCGTCACGCAACTTGGCTCAGAGAAGGCAGACAAGCCACTGAAGCTATCTGACCTCGTCCAGCGGCTACTCACGTCGTCAGCACTTCATGCGGCACGAACGGGTACTACTTTCCGGATGACCCTCGTAATATTGGCGTTCAGAGTCAAGAATAGGGATAGCACTAGTTCCAGTTGACTGCAGAAAAGTTCAACTAAACCATTAGGTGAGCGATACACAGAAGCAATGATCAGATTAAGGTGAAAGACAGACCAACAGAATGAAATTCTATCGGTACTTCTAAGGAAAAGGAGCCACCTCCCGAAGGTATAGCTTTAATTCCAAAGGGTGGTTGATGGAAAATAATGCTTAACTTCAGTTTGTGATCATTATTTACCCTAAAAGTCCACATATTTATTTTTCGAGCTAATGCCACCTCCTAAAAAAGTTCTTGAGCTTCATCTCAATTGCCAAACTTATCAAGAATTACAGGGCGCTAATTTTCTAAATGACTGTGCGAAAACTGACTTTAATACCAAATTACTTTGGTTCCCTTGGAGCAGCATTTTTTTGCAGAACAGTTTTCCGGTAGTAATGTTTATCCCAACTCATTCAGGTTTGAGGAATACACTCTACCTGAAGCAAAGGGAAGACATTTAGTGCATTTGGCAATATGCTTCATTACTACCTGACCAGAGGTATGTGTTGATGGTAGAGAATGGAGGTGGACTTCAATCTCTGTGGTGCTGGTACCCACTAACCTCAGCTCTCAAGACCCCTGTGGTAACTTGAGGATTTTCCTTGTAGCATAAAAAGAATTTCAAGATCTCATTTTTGCATGGGAACGTTGAATCAAAAATAACAATATCCTTTAATGAGTATAGGTCAGAGCAAACTGAGGTCAATTGCAATTATTATTATTAGGTAATCTACCGGTTAAGGTAGGTTTTTGGATGGACGTAATTACTAATTAAATAATTTGTGGCCCCTAGCAAAACACAACATCCCACTCTACATCAGGTCCCTCTTCATCTCTGAGTACTTTCTTCCTCCCTTCATCCCGTCCAACATCCCTATCCTGTTCCTTCCCTTTCCTCTTTTGCCCAACATTCTACCCTCTATCACAGTCTTCAAATTCCCACTGCCGGTCAGCACCCCCTTCATCTACTTTTCCTGCCTCCATAGGATTGCTCCCAACAAACCCCTCTCTTCGCCCACCATTCCAAGTACATCCTCCTTTGTTTTCTTCTCTATCCATTTCACCTTCTCCATTCTTCTCCACACCCACATTTCAAAAGCCTCCAATCTACATCTATCCTCCTGCTTCAATGACCACGTTTCCGCGCCGTACATAGCTACGCTCCATATCAAAGTTTTTACGAGTCTTTTCTTAACATCCTTACTCAACGTCCCCGTCATCAACTCCCTCCTCCTTGTGAAAGCCTATTTGCCTAGCGCAATTCTTCTCCTTACGTCCCTACTACTTTGACTGTGTTGGTCCAAAACACTACCGAGATACGTAAACTGTTCTACCTGCTCTAGTTTTTGCCCTCCTATTTTAATGTTAAACTTAGCCTTTTTCTTTCTAGAAAATCGCATAACCTTTGTTTTATTAATATTGATTCTCATCCCATACCTATCGCACTGAATTTCCAATTCACTAAGCAATGCTTGCAGCCCCTTGGCTGACTGACAAACTAAAGCTTGGTCATCAGCAAACCTAACTGATTTTACGAATTCCCCGCCCACCTTCATTCCTACCTCCAGTTCTTCCCATACCTCTTTAATCATTTCCTCTGCATACAGGTTGAACAGCAACGGTGATAATGGGCTACCCTGCCTTACATCTTTTCCTAACACTGCCCAACCGGGCTCCCCGTTCCCCACTCGTACCTGAGCAGTCTGAGACATATACAGGTTGCAGATTAGCCTCCTTTCCCTCCAATCTATTCCTATTTTCTGCAATATACTCATTAGTTTTTCCCAGTTCACTCTATCAAAAGCTTTTTCGAAATCTACGAAACAGGCAAATACCTCCTGGTTGTGTTCTATATTCCTCTCGATTAATAATCTCATTACTGCAATGGCATCACGCATACCTCTCCCCTTCCTAAACCCAAACTGATCATCCCCTAAGTAAATATTTGCCCTACTCTCTATCCTATTGCTTATGATCCTGAGAACAACTTTAGCTGCGTGGGATATCAAACTAATTGTCCTGTAGTCCTCACGTGACGTGGCCTTTACCTTTTTCGGAATAGGAACTAAAACTGATCTCACAAAGTCTTCTGGCCAGATTCCTTCCTCATAAATACTACGGATCAGCCCATATCGCCTCTTCCTCCCACATTTTCCTGAGCATTTTAAAAGTTCAGCGGGAATGTTATCCACCCCCACGGCCTTATTTATTTTCATCTCCCTTAATGCCCTTTCTATCTCATTGTCTAGTATGCCTGGACCTAAGCTATTTTCCTCTACGTCATATTCTTTTTCAATGTCTAACTTTGTTGGTCTAAGCTCTTTACTATACAGTTCTTCTATATATTCCTTTCACCTCTCCTGGATCTTTCCTGTGTCAACTATTACCTTACCCGCCTTATCTCGAACTGTTAGCTTAGATCTCCCTTTCTTACTTCCCGATAACGATTTAACTTTGCTGTACAGCGCACCGATTTCTCCCTTCCTCTGCAGACTTTCCATATCCTCGCACTGCATCTTCCACAATGCTTCTTTTGCTTTATTTGTTGCCCGCCTCAATTTATTGTTTAATTCTTTGTACTTCATTTTGCCTAATTCTATATTTACATTCTTCCATTTTCGCCACTCATCCATCTTTGTAATCATCTCATCCATGATCCATGGTTTCCTAGTCCTTTTAGCGTTAACAATTTAAATAGTGTCTTTTGTGGCTTTAGACAACCCTTTCTTGATACTTTCCCATTTTTCTTCGATAGTACTTAGCTCTTTACCATCCTCCATGATTTCCTCTACCGCCTGTTTGTATTCCTTCCTTTTGAAACCATTTAATGCTTCTACATTCCATTTTCTAACTCGCCGCCCCTGCCTTATCTTTTTGAAACGGACGCTACATTTCATAACCACTAAATTGTGGTCAGAGTCTGCATCCGCTCCCGGGAAGCTGTGCGAATTTATCACACTGTTCCTAAACCTGTGTCTAACCAGGATATAATCTAGCTGCATTTGCAATAATAGGACTCAATTTGGTCCCTACAATATGACGAGCAGATACTGGTCATTCATATTTATTTTGCCGAAGTGAACACCTAACTTCATTTCAGATGTTTGTCTGAAATGGATTTTAAGGAGATAGAAGATTTTCACAACTCCTTTAGCACCCATTTTCTCACTCCAGATCTTCCTTTGATCTATTTTGACCAAAATTCTCCATTTCATAATTTGCATTTTCTTTCATCAGTTGATATGACCATCTGTAAAAACTTCTTGCTTAAATCTTATGCTAAAAAAGACTTAGAAATTTCCATGTAACACTGTAGCATTATAATCTATTAGTTTTTATCTCATAGGTGAAAACACCTCAAGGTAAATATTGTCTTAAAATATAATATCCTTGGTATTTTGTGGAAATAAACTTATTTTTCATTGTAAATATATCTTAAATTATGAAAGTAGCCTCCACAGTTCCCCAAGGCAGTGCGATCAGCTTCTCCTTAATGATCATATTTGTATAAGAGTGACTTAATGAATGTGCTTTATTCTGAAAGGCACCATTAGATTTCTCTTTAATATTTGCATAAAAAACCATAAACATAGCAATCTGCCCAGACCATTTTAATTTTCTGAAGTAATCTGGTATATAGTGTTGTTCTAATGTTTTTGGGTGCCAGCTGACTGCTTTTTATTCTAACAGGCGTGATGTGGAAGATTTAGTCATGATATTCATATATCATTAGATAGTTACTTACCACAGATATTTTTAACATTATCAAAAGCATAAAACAGGGTGCCTGTATACATATTTTGATTACCAAGTCACTAGTGGATAACCAATAGAACAGTTTGGTTTTGAATGATGAAATTTTGAGGCTATATGCCATAGCTGGTACATAGTTTATTAAATAATATGATGGCTATAAATTTCACTGAATCTTGAGTTTAGCCAAACAAGAAGATGATATATTTAGCTTAGGTCTTTTAATTGTTTCATAATTATTTGCATTTGGCATTCTGAAGAGATTATTAACATTTTCTTTTGCATCAGAAAAGATAATAGGAACCAGGCATAAAATATGCTCCTTCTAGGGGTACCTTTAATAAATATCCCATGCATTTTCTGATAGATAAATGCTATTATAGTGTGGAAGAGTTTCTGGAGTTTTTGGAACTCTGAAACCGTTGATTGTTTGTTCTGTGACTTGTCCTATATTTTACTTAAGTTCTGGGATCAATAAATATTATAATTATTAATGCAAATATTCAGGCTGTTAGCTGTCATAATACAAATGGCCAAGTACTGTGGCTTGATGTAATCTCTAGAATATGTGTAACAAATTATTCTGACTGGTTTCTTTTGTGGAAGAAGTTTAGATTTTATGCAAGCATTAACAAGGAATGCCCTGGGTAGTAATGTTTTTAATTCCTGAATACAAATAAGACTCAAGATAATTTAACACATTTGTAATAATATTTGCAATTAACTCAGGTATGCATTCTCATATAAATACTTTTTAGGTACTTGAAAATGTTAACTGATAAAATATTTTTCTCTTTAGTTCTGCACTTCTATGAGAAAGGTATTAAAGTTCATCAGTGTTGCGATGGCTTCATACAGTGAGATATATTATGGAGAAGGAGGGTTTATATCTAAGGCATCAAATTCTATATGGACAGGTGATTTTTCTTATTTTTGTCCTGATGCATAAAATTCCAATATTAATGTTAGCATTTGAGTGTATTGAAGTGTTTTAATTTTTAGGAGGAAAGTATTTAATTGATCCTGAATTGAGATCCAGAAGAATTGTTAACATATCTCAACATGCCCCTGTTGATTTTTGCAAATCATTTTGGCTTTTAGCGGAAACAGGTACGTTTATTGAACAGAATGTATTATATTTGTGTGTAAACATAATTTTGATAATGAAAATTGATCACTTTTCATTCCAGAAATTTTTACTAGACTTCCAGCAATAGTATCTCCTACTGTATCGGTAAATCATGTAATTGAAATTCCTCCCGAGTCACTGGAGTTGGACAAAATTGATGGCTCTGGTCGGGTCCAAATACCACTGCCAAGTTCACATATAGGTCCTGCTCCTGTTCACTGCAGATTAATATCTGCAGTGCGTCGTCAAGGCATGGTGAGATTGATGTTTTAATGCTACTTGGACTCCACTCCAATGTTCTTCTAGGTGGATAGATAAGCCATTGTTCCTTGCTACACAATGGTCATTAGATCATTAAAAGGGAGAGTTCATCTCATATCAAGTTCAGTGCTTTATATCGAGGGAAATGATTATAATACCATCAACTATTACATTTTCTTCTGAAATTTGAGGTGACTGTTCCAATAACTTGCACAGAAATAACATGCTTAGGCGACCAGGACTAGGAAGTGCACGTAAAGGCACCAAAAAGGCATCATGTTTATCCTGTATTAAATGAATGTGAGCACGTTTCATAAATATTGAAAAGGAAATGGAGTATTTTTGATGCCTCATGAAATTTTGGGTATCAGTTCTATTCATCCATTGACAGACCAGATGGGTCATTTTGACCTGTTTTGTACCCCAAGATGAATCAGTAACTCTCATTCAAAGGTACTGTGATGTCACTGTATGTAAATTATTTCATGTATAGATAATAACATCGACATTTAATATTGATAAAATGGAAATTTTATTACCATCAATGTATAGATGTTTGTACCTTTTGAAGAAAATACATAATGGTGGTTTACAGGATTCAAAATTAAGAGTTGAGTAATCTGTTATCTCAGAATGGTTTGCTACCCGTTCCTTAAATAATGAGCTGTAAAAGTGTTGGCAAAGTCCTATATATTTGCCATTCAACCCTCTTTAATGTTATTGTAACCAACATTTTTTGTTTCCACCTCTTTCTCAGGGTTACACATTATTATTTATGAGAATGTATTTATTCATTCACGAGGTAGATAAGTATGACCCCATTTGCCAGGATATGTTATAATATGTAATGAACCATCTTGCTTCCAGATAGCTGAAGGGATGATTAAAAAGGATTCGGAGAGCACATTGCCTCCGCCATCCAAAGGTTTGATAATACATTGTCATGGTGGTGGATTTGTTGCCCAGAGTTCTCGCTCTCATGAATCTTACTTACGAGATTGGGCCGTGAGGTTGGATATTCCAATCCTTTCTATTGACTACTCTCTCTCACCTGAAGCTCCTTTCCCACGAGCCTTAGAAGAAGTTTTGTATGCCTATTGCTGGGGACTTAGTAATGCTTCACTGCTTGGTTCTACTGGAGAACGTGTGGTTTTAGTTGGTGAGCTCTTTGTTTAACTACATTTTTTAAGGGAAGTTGATATTCAGGTGTAAGATAGAATCCATCTTGCTCTCTTATAAGATATAAGCTATTTTCTTCTTATATATTTTGAATTAGTGCATTTGAGTTAAATGCATTTTGACATTATTTGCTGTTTAACCCTTTGCACTCGAGTGCTTTTTTTGTTGATTGCCTTAGTCTACTCGGGATTCAATTTTTTAAATACCCCAAATTTACTAAGCGTGGCACTAGAATGAAAAACTGGAGTTTTTTTTCATACAAACTTATTTATTTGGAATTTTTTTACAGAATTATTGATAAATTTATTGATAAACCATAATTTAAACTATAATTTTTTATAGTATGATATTTTTGGAAGAATTCACCAAACATGAAGACCTGGTTTACATTCACATGTCTCACAGATAAATATCGTATCTCTTCTTCCACCTTTGATTTTGTGGTTAGAGCAAACCGCACAATCTTTATGTTTTTTGTTTGGGTGAGGTGTAATTATATGGAGTTTTCCATCTAAACATTGCTCTATGTTTGTGGATAGTAATCAAACCCTGGAAGTTAGTGTACCATCTCGGAATTCTCCAACGAGATCGTGTACTAGTTCCCTAACAAATTTCACATGCGAGATGGTTTTTTCATTTTTTCTTTGTTGGCATTATGTATACTATATATATATGAATTTACAACACTGACCTCAAGCCCCCAGAAAAACAATTTACGCCACCATTTTCAAGTTGTCCTCATGAAACAGTACTTGCTTGTGTAATGATCCACTATATTAACTCCCCCGATAAACTTTATATAGTTTGTCACAACCTTGGGTTAAAAAACTCTTTCATTCCAACCACCACGAACTCTCCTTTCCACGGACTCAGTCTCTGCAGTGTCCAAAATACTGAGCATTGCGACAATCCTCTTGTCTTTCCATGCAAGGAGCATTACATTTTCATCCCTGTAAGCCACTATCTCTCCTTTCTTTAGCTTTGGATGCTTGATCACAGGTGGATTATCTTTCCTATTGGACATTATTGTCCCTGTCAAGTGTTTTTTTTCCTTGAGGAATCCCTTGCAAGATTGACACTAGTGTAATACCTGTTAGTGAGGAAATGATAGCCTTGAGAACCAGATACTGAGTTCTTCAATCTTTCATGCAGTTCTAGAACTATTCTGTTAGTAAAAGGGAGATCAGGTCTCACCAATGTTTCAGTTGTTATTCCTCCATAATAAGGGACAAATGAATGTACGTAACCAAATTAGGAATCTGAAAGGACTTATAGACGAATACCCCATTTTGTTGGCTTTTTAGGATTATATGTGATGAAGTGTATCTTTCCCTTGAAACCAATAACAGCCTCATCAACAGAAATCTCCCTTCCAGGGCAGAATCTCTCCCTAAATTTCATTTTGCGGTATGACAAGAAGCAATTTTCCTTCTCTGTTCTTTTTCTCAAATCTTTACTTGACCTTTGATCGTTTTTCAAGTGTAACATCCAAAATATTTGCAAGAACCTTTCTCTTTTGAAAACAGCTCGAAAAAATGGTATATGAGACTCAAAATCCATGGACCAATAACTCTGTAAGTTAGAGTGATTCAATACACCCATATTTTGTATTACGCCGAGAAAAGCCTTCATTTCCACCATTGTCACATCTTTCCAATTATTCCAAGTGGATCACTGTGATCGTTCTTTCTGGCTAATTTTATGCCAAGCATACTTGTTAGTTTCTTCCGTTATATTTTGTATCAATGTGTCTGTAAAAAACAACTGAAAAAACTCTATTGGTGTGGCGCATCCAGAAGGAACTTGAGGTCCAACACGTAACTGACCAGTGGAGAAGGGGATGCTGCTAGGCTCTGGTCATTCACAGATACAGCATTCCACTTTTCTTTTTCTGGTTTTCCACTATAAACACTACTTTCACTGGGCCTTATGCCCGAATGCACAATGCTATCACCTATATCTCCATCACTATCACTTATATAAACAATTGTGCGTCTTCGTTTTGTCGGTATGATTTCAACATCACTGTCAGTACATTCACCCTGATCTTTGGGTGAAGCAAGGGACGTTTTCTTTTCCACAGTTCCACTTGGACCAGCGACTGGTTCATCATCTCCAAACCCATACTCAGATAACTCACTTTTGTCCCTATTATATTTGTCAATGAGTTTGTCAGTTTCGATGTAAAATTCATCACTGCTGCTTTCTAATTCTTTGGAATACTTATCCATGGTGAGGAGGGTGAGGAGGTGAAATTCGTTTGGAATGAGCAAATACTAGCTGGCAAACCATTCGTCCAACTAAAGGGAAAGCATCTGTTGTAAGAGAACCCGGGTCATCACGGAAAACATCTGTGTTATGCTTCTAGAAACTAAGCAAACCTCTGAGACTAAGATTAGGAAGGTTCCTTACCATGAGAGGATGATGCAACCTCATAAAAACTTGATAAAGGAAAAGTGCTAGGGTTTGAGTTACTATGAATCAATGACTCATGTGTTGGACCCTCCTCAAGCAATGATGATGCAACCTCAAAAAAGCATGACTCAAGGAAAAGGGCTAAGGTTTGTGTTTTACTATGAATATAATAGATCATGTCTTGGACCTTCCTACTCAAAGATTCCTGACTATGCAATAGATAGGAAGAGAGCAGGCAGAACATTTGATGAGACAGCGGACACTAGGAAGAAAAGGAAATGAAAGAATCCAAACTAGAAAGCAATGAACTATGGAACAGCTGACTGAGGTAACTTACATTCTGGTGATCTTTTTTCAGACACAGGTCATCTCTCAAAGGCATTGCTTTACATTTAGCTGACTTCCAAGTAATGAAGGGCAAACAATGCAAATGAAAAAGAACTTACAACACAGTAAATAGATAACAACAAACATCTGCGTAGCTGGTAACATGCCTTGGAGATGGCATTAATGTCAACAACGACATAATGGGTCGATACTATTCATTTATAAAACAAGCCAGGCTATTAATTAAGCTTTACTTTACTTGTCCTTTCATGCAGATGATTACAGGAAAAGTTATTGGAAAAATAGACAAAAATCCCAATTCCCCTTGTGGTGAAACTCCGTGTCAAGTGTGGCTTGACATACTAGCTGCTGCCGTTGCTAACTGTGTCAAGTCACACTCGACATCCGAGTGCAGAAGGTTAAGAAGTTACCTAATCATATAGGTAGGATACCTTAGAGAGATACTAACTAGGGTCAAGGTTTTCAAACTCAACATTTCCCAGAAATATACATGCTTAGGTATAATTTTTTGTCGCTTATAGGCTCCTTTGGTAAAGTCTACACAATGATTACATTATAATTTTATATTGTGAGTGTAATTATAATATGTTTATAATTTAATAACATTTGTTTGATTTTGACTCCTATGTGCCAATTTCTGTATTTTATTTAATGCATTCACACCCTATATTTATGCCAGAAATTACTTGAATTTTCATTCGTCCTGATCTTCTGTTGTAGTGCCTTCTTGATAAATTAATAGTCCATAGGAAGCCAATTTTTGAAGCCTACACCCAATTTCCAAGAGCATATATTCACATCTCTTCTTAACCTACTTCATCATTAGGAGAGACCATGTAAAAAAAATTACTAACAGGGTCTCTTAATATGGGTTGTGGTAGTCCAGGGGTAGAACATTGGACTGCTGACTGGAGGGCCTGTTTCTTTGATTCCCGGGCAAGCCTCTCTGGACACCTGCAGCTCCATCCAAGCTATGTGATTTTTTGGGTACCAGATCTTCCTGGAAAACAATAACCGGCACAGGGAAAGCAACTGCCCCCTTACCCTGATGTGTGAATTTCACATACTGTCGGGCATAGTACTGGGTGAACTCTACCATTACCTACCAAACAGACCTTCGGGTTGATTACTGTGCTTATGGTTTTTAATGGTCCCTTAATAGGTACATTTGGAAGCCTATCTGTTCTTATCTCTAAAGGGTTTCAAAAGGCTGGTCACTTGACCTCATGACAGTTTTAGTTTTTTGCTCTTCTTCTGTCGGTGATTATAACCACCGGGGGGGCTCTCAAAACCCACGAACATAAATTATCAAAAATATCAGCCTTCACCTCCCCTTCTGCAAGAGGCTGCTGATTCTGCTTCCACTTCCCTCCAAGAGGCAGACTTCCAAAGCATAGTGACTTTAGAACTCCCTTTCATCAGCGTAGACCTCTGTCTGAGAGAAAAAGTTGGGAAGTGAATATAATGCTTTTTGTGTACTAATGAGTTATTTATTCTTACTGTTAAATGCTTAATTTTGAAGTGATGTGCTTAGAAAATGTTCTAGAAATTATTCATAACCATGCATCCAGGTTTTCTGTTCTTGATATTTTATGATAACCATAATACAATGCTTAATTTTTTTCTGTTAAATGCATATGGCAGACAGGAAAGTTTTCATTTAAGTAATCCTAAGTTGAGTAAACAAATATTTTGCACAATAATTCTTAAGTTTGACGGAAATCAGTAATAATAAAGCTTCATTCACCACTACTAATTTCAGTGTATGGAAGTCCACTAGTTTTTCACCTATGCCACTCTCAATCCAATTTCCAGTAAGACATTTTTTTCCTATGCCTCTGCTCTAAATATTGAGAATACTTATGATATTTAGATACTTATACTTAATAAATATATTTACTTAAAATATACTTATAAATAATTGTATACAACAGGGAAAAGAGAAGATGAATATTAGTTGGTGATTGTCCTACAAGAAGTTGACATTTTACATGTTCTTTTGATCTATTATGGAAGACCACTGCTAATTATTTATGTATTTGCATAAAATTTGTATGAAAAGAATTGTTCACTATTTGTAATTTGAATTGCTTCATAAAATTTTCACACAAAATTTATTTTGATTCTTTTTCATATGCAGGTGATTCTGCTGGGGCAAATTTAAATTTAGGTGTTGCAATGAAATGCCAGGAACTTGGGATTAGATCACCTGATGGATTATTCCTGGCTTATGTACCAGTGCTTGTCGCGTTTGTTCCATCCCCTTCTAGGTTCCTATGTCTCATGGATCCTCTACTTCCATTTGGTTTTATGATGCAATGCCTGAAAGGTACATGAGAAGTTTTTTATCTTAAGTATCCATTCCACATATTCTTTACTGCTTGATACACATATGCAGTTATTGGCCATCTCTGAAATCAATTCAAGAAGTCAATAACAGGTTCTTTTCATGAATTGGTTATTAATGTATCATTCATATGCATCTTAATCATTTACCAAAGTGATCATTGTTTCTTGAAATTTGGTCATGCCAACTCTTCTACCCTATTCCGTAATTTGATGCTGCCTAATGTGCATACTTGTAATTTTATTTCAGCCTATGCTGGACAGAATGGTGAACCATCAGATATATCTGAAGACTTGATGAAAAAGAGCTCTGATGCAAATAGCATGGAAGGCAAGTCCCCAGGATTGGAAATTAATAGGGAGAGTCCCTCCTCTGCAAGTGACTTGGAATCATTTGAAGAGGTCTCAGCTAGTGATCTTACTGATTCACAACCACAAGCCGAGGCTAGAAGTTTCCAAGGCCAACTCTTAGATAAATTGGGCTCTTCAGATACCCTTACTACAGTCTCCTTAGCTTCCCCTCAGCCCCCAATGGATAAACCCAATCCAAATGGCTGTGCTGCTCAATTCTTTGAACAGTATGTCTTAGACTCAGACATTAATTTAGAAGGTGAGGAAGTGCCTGTTCTAAGAGAGGCTGGAAGTAAGATTTTGAAGCCTGGCTCATTAGGTATGAACAGAGGGGCTTATTTTATTTTTGCTAGTAGAGGTGAATCAGTCAGAGTAGTAATTTTTTTTTAACTTTAATTATTCCAAACTCAATTGCATGCTTATATTTAATACATTTAATCCATGCACTTTCTTAATAGTAGTGGTCATGTTTGTGATAGAAGTTTTACAAAGTCATTTTATATGGCATTCAGGAAAATCCTTGACATAATAATATGATGCCTGTCAAAAATGTATCCAACCTTGTTTTTTTACTGAGCACAATAGTGATGCTTAGATGTCACCGCTGGGCTTAGTGGAAGGAGATATCTAATTGTTTTTGCTTGAATTTTTTCTTTGCCTTTGAGTGAGCCAGTTGCTGCCTGCTGACATCTAAATGAGGTACTCTCATGTGTGATCATTGTTTTTCGATTTCTCTCAAAAGTGACTCAAGTGGCTCGGAATGCTTCCATTGCAATGACGGTGGTTTTGTTCGGGCTTGTATCTGTGCACCAATGACTCATCTCCAGTTATCGCAGTGTTCAGAACCTTGGGATCAGTGTTGGTAGTGTCCAGGAGGTCCTGTGCTCAACTTGCTCAGTTATTTGGAGAGTAATCAAAAAGCAGTGAACACTTATAACAGCACCTCACTTAGCAGCCAGTAGGGAGTGAGTGACTGGTACACTCGAAGGCAGAGAATAAATTCAAACATGAACATTAAGCTGTCTCCTTCCACTGTGTACACTGGTGTTGCCCTAGCATCACTACTCTGCATAGGAATTCAAAGTCAAATACATTTTTGACAGGCCTCATAACCTTTTATCAGGGTGGACACAATAGTGAGGTAAATGGGAAATATTGGGGAATATTCATTGATAAGTAATACCAGGGTGCCCTCACTCTTCTGTGAAAATATTGAATTTTCCATGAATTCTAAGCATGTGAATTTGTAGTAATTTGACCCCTTGGTTATTTTCTCTAAATTTGAGAGAGCTCAGAAATCAGTTTATCACATTTGATGATTTGGACCCACTTTGGAGGGAACTGTTGTTTTTTAAAAAAATACACACATACCCTGATGCCTTTAAGCTTGTAGGATGAATAATAGCAAGCCAATTGAAATATCTGTAAGTCTCATAAACAACATATTTAACATATTTAATGTGAGGAAAGTACAGTATAAACATTTGTGGAGCTACAACTGGATATATGTGAATTTTGAATCATTTATCAA
The DNA here is from genome assembly GCF_022747635.1 of Hetaerina americana. Taxonomy (NCBI): domain Eukaryota; kingdom Metazoa; phylum Arthropoda; class Insecta; order Odonata; family Calopterygidae; genus Hetaerina; species Hetaerina americana. The sequence continues at coordinate 43,220,405 of NW_027286763.1, forward strand.
GTGGCTACCTTGAATAATGATTGGAAATCAAGCAAGTATTGAGTTCTTATAGTATTTCACCCTCAATAATTGGTCAAAACTCACATATGCCGATGAAAATGTAAATATCTAATCTGGGGCACGTTCATGCACGCTCTCTGTACCATCATACTGATCACTGGCATGAATAATGGATTTTTTTCTCTTACATTTGCAACCAAATTTCACTGTAAAGAGCATATATCTAAGTTATAATGGCCCAACCAGAAACAAGCATGATGCACATGAATTGATTCTAAAACTGAGAATGACCTTGGACTGGAATTATCCCCTCACATCTTTTACATCTTCCTATTGTTCTTCCTCAATTGATATTGCCATAATAGGGAGTTTATTTTACTCACAGATGGTTTCAGTTTGTAGTTGAACATAAATCACAAAGCTCTTACTCTTTCTTGTGGTGTGAGATTACACATATTCATTTTTTTAATGACAAAAAGAAATATTCAGCCCCAATATTCAACAAGTATGTGCCAAGAATGTCTATTTGATTCCATTTGCGCTTCATTAACCTTATTACTGCAGCTCATTGACCTAATGGTTGAAGAATTAAAAATCTCAGTAACTTATTAGGTTAGGTACCGTTTATGGAGCAGTGCAATGAATTAGAACATTCTCTCAGGAGATGATACAGATTCAGATCATAATGTAATAAGAAGTAATGCTAAATTCAACTAGATAAAGTGGGATAGATGGTTTAGGAAATGGAATATAGAAGCATTAACTGGAACTGGTGATAAACAAGAAAAATAAATGGAAGAATGTAAAAATAGTTAGGATGATGCAGAATAAAGAGTTAAATAATGAACAGAGGAAGGAAACAGTTAAAGAAGCATGTTAGAAGATGCTGAGAAGGTCATTGAAGAGAGATGATCTATACGAATTGGAGGCTTTTGAAATGTGGGCATGGAGAAGGATAGAACAGGTTGAGTGGACAGAATGTAAAACAATCGAGGAAGTGGTAAGGGAGGAGAAGGGATTGTTGGGAGAAAGCCAAAGGAGGTTGGAAATATGGATGGAAAACATTTTGATTGGTTGTCTTATCATATATACCCCCTTTTTCATAAATGTTTTTAAGAATAATTGTCTTTATTGCTCATGAATTTCCATAATGATATAATGTACTAATTTAATGGTAATATATGGCTTTAAAAATAAAACCAGGGGAACATTTTATCTAGGTTCCGCCTTTTCATCACCAATTTTAAATTCCAGAAATTCATCTCTGGAGCTAAATGAACAGCCGCTTGAAGTCATAGCCTAGTTATTAATTTGACATTTCTTGAATGATTTTAAAACTCACAATTCACAAAATTCCATGAAATTTTGACTTATTCACAGACATGCAAAATGCTAGACCTCATCCTTCTTCCTGAAGGTGTCTTTTCAAAATCGGTAGATTGCATCTGACTGTGCCATTTCTCCCTCATTCGTTCTTTAAGTGGCTTATTTGTACTAAAATCTAAAGGTTGAAGCTGGCTATTTAGGCCTCCTGGAATTACAGCTATTTGAATCTTCAGTTAGTTGATTTCATTTTTTACTGCTTCTGTTCGCTGGCTCTGAAACTGATTCCATATTGGCTAGGTCTGTTTCTGAACACCTGGAATGAATCTGGAGCACCGTGATCTTGTAAAATCGGCGATGTCTATGTTAGTAGCAATCGCTCTGGAATTGTCATTTTTGTGGAAACAGAAAATCCACATCTTCTGTGGTATATAAAATAAAGTTTTTAGTTATTCCTTTAGTTCTGGCTATTTTGCAATTTCATGTCATAGGTTGTGTTTGCTATGCACAACTTTTTGTAGTTTCTCTTCCTGTCTTATCATCTTTTCAATCAGCGGTGATCCAAAATTCCTCTCTGCTGCTATTTCCATGTTCTTTGTTGTATGTAATCACTCTTAGCCTGAATGCGTAATTAGCAGAATCTTCTTGTTTTTTAGCCATACTATGCGATGAAATTCCAACATAAATATAACTTTGATGATTCGTAATGTTCCAATATTTGAAAATGTATTAAAATGCTGCTGTTTTTATGTTTATTTTGGTGCGTGAATACTATGGTAGTGCAATTGGCTATTGGCGATCCAGGAATGGCCATTCTATCTACTTCTTAACCCCTGAAAGGTTGAATGATAAACTGAACTTTAAGAATCCAAAATAGCCAATGGAGCTTTATCAAAACTCATACAGTTGAAAAAAAAATGCAGAAATATTATCTGCACGTGTGCCATAAGAGCTTAGCTTGAGGTAGGGAGTCTTTTTGAAGAAATCTTTCCATAATTTTCTTCTGTTCTGTAAAAATGACAAGTTGTGTGATATGTGTTTTGTTTCACTCTGAAAGAGTATTCAAGTACAAGGGGTGGAACCCAAAAATAGCCAGGCACCATTTTTACAAAAATAGAAAATTTATTTTTTCTTGTACTAAATATTAGTTGCCTTTGAAGTACTCTCCATTAGCATTACTGCACTGATTCAAGGGTTTTGCCCACTGCGCAAAACACCTTTTTTACTCGTCTTTTCCAATGCCTTGCTGCCTTTGGTTCTCTTTTTACCTTCAGAATGTCTGCAAAATGTTTCCCTTTCAACTCCCTTATCATCCTAGCAAACAAAAGAAAATCTCTTGGTGCGAGACAGTGAGTAGGGTAGAAATGGTCATATGCCTTCTAGAAGGTGGCACCCAGAATGCTGCTAAGCTCCCTTGTCACGACCTGTTGTAATACTTCCACCAAGCTGTGGTGACATCCTTCCAGCATGAATTTGAGGCGGAGGAAGAGGAAGAAGTCTGATGGGGCATTGCCTAAAAAATTTGGATCCTCACGCTCATGGTTGAGAAGCTCTTGGCAGATCCAAATGCAAGTTTCCTTTTGTTCGTCCGAGAGGACTTGCTGCACCAACTTGGTACACACCTTTCTCATGCACATGTTTTTGGTCACAAATCAATGTCCTTCACTTTTTGGGAAGCCAAGGTCATCGGAAACCAGGCAAACACTTAATCTGCGATCCCTGTCCAACAAAGCCCTCGCTCTTGCAAGATTTTTGTCACTTTTTGAGGTTGATGGGGTCCTGAACGTTCAGCATCTTCAATATCTTCTCTACCACCCCGGAACAACTTTTGCCACTCAAAAACACCCGACAGAATGTAATGAGCTCACACAGAGGTTTCGCAAATGAGTGATCCACAATTTGATAAGGCTGGGAGTCAACTGCCACCAGCCTTTCCTGGAACTCCCCTCCCTTGAACGCAGCCAGAGAAACTGCCGCCCGTCCATCCATCTATCCGGGAAAAAATAAGTCTTACTACTGTTGGGAAGGACCTTGTAACTTGAGATTTACAACTATGGTTCCAATAGTCCTCAATTTGTTAGTTTACTGTTGAAAAGTATGAACTTACTATTAAAAAATTAATTTAATTTTTTGCAAATAAAAAAAATTTGAAGTTCAGCAGTTACTGTTAAATTTCAACAAAAACAATTTTTCATTGGGCTCTCACTGGCATTGTATCTTTATAACATTATTGATGTTGATAACGGACAACTTAAAGAGGAAAATGGTGATAGGTAATTTAAATGAATTAATGAGTGAATAAATCTTAATTTTTCCATTTCTACTATATCTTGCCAGTCAATTGCTTGCTTTACATTCAAAGTTTAAACAGGTATGGGGAGTTATAACAATCTATCAAAATTCATCAAAATGCTGCTTTTGGTAGATGTTAGTTAATGGGCTGGGGTAACTTTAGTAAACATCTGTAATACATCATGTGGACTCTTAAAATTGTGTGTTGTGTTTGTTATGGCTGATGGTTACTGTAAATTTGTACAGTTTGTTCCCCTTTTAGTTCTGTGTGTGAGGAGATTTCAGGTCAGGCATTCCAGTATGGTAGCAAAAGAATGGTAAGGATCATGCTGTGTGCACTAAGTGCAAGGGTAATTTGAAAAGTTCTTGGAATGGAGTAGAAATAAATAACTTACCTCAGTGAATTTTTTTATATTTTTCAATGTAGTCTTCCTGTACACTACTGCACTTGGTCCAGTGATGTTCCAATGTCTTGATCCCATCTCAAAAATTAGATTTCTTCAGGCCTTCCAAATACCTGTCTACATCGGCTGTTGGTTCTTTAGTTTGAAGAGAATCACCATCCACCCATAAAACTTTTGAGCATGGGGAAGAGATGGAAATCTGATGGAGGCAAGTAAGGCAGGTGCGGCAGCAATTGGTATCTTAGCTCATTTATTTTTGTCATGGCAACAACACTTATGTGTGGGCATGCATTGTCTTGATGAAAGATGACTTTCTTCCTTGGCAAGCCTGGCCTTTTTTCGTGTATCTTGTGCTGTAGTTGGTCCAGGAGGTTAGTGTAGTATTGTATAGTAATTGTTTGATCAGTGGGAAGATAATCTATCTGCAGAATCCCATTCATATCCCAGAAGACTGAAGCCATCACCTTTCCGGCCGACCTTCTTGCCTTTTCTTTCCTTGATGTTAGTTAATCAACATGTTTCCACTGCTTTGACTGCTGTTTTATCTGTGGAATATAGTAGTGGGTTCAAGTTTCATCTGTGGTCATAAACCGGTGCAGTAAATCTTATTGGTCACTCTTAAAATGGGTGAAAAATTGTTCATAAATTTTCATTCTTATGAGTTTTGTGATCAAGAGTCACGGCCTAGCAGATAATTTTCTTCCTCTCCAATTCCACTATTAAAATGTGATATGCCAATGCAGATGACATCCCTACAGATTTAGCAATTTCTTGCACTTTCAGTTGGTGATCCTCCATGTCCATTTATTGCACTTTTGCAATAATTTCTGGTGTAGTCGCACATTTTGGCTGACCATTACGTGGTCAGGTCAGCCTGAAAGTCAGTATGAATTTCCTTCACTTTCTTACCTTTCTTTAGGAAGTATATATTTAGTCACTGCTTGAATCTCAATGTTTTCCATCTTCAAAAATACTACATGGGACCAACAACAGAGAGGCATCTGTACTATAGGTCTCTTCCCAGAGCACTGACGCATTAGGTGCTCAATCATAATGGATTACCTATTACTATGAAGGAAACTCGTTGCACTAGTGCTGACATCTGGTGGTGATTCTGAGAACCTTTCAAATTACCCTTGTATAACAATTTTCATGCCATCTTCTCTGCTCCATTGAGAATGTCCCCAATGTTGGCCTTGCAAAAATAGTCTCAGAATAAGGCTTTAATTGAAGAAATGGGTCCTCAATGAACATGAGAATTTGAAGTTGTAAGCAGCTCTCATCATTGTAGCTATCAAATACTAATTGTTACATTTCTCATTCAATTACATCATCTACTCTGTTCATGATATTAAAAAAAAGCAACATTTTTTGTTGAACTTTAAAATTTTTCATGGTTGGCTAGATTTTTGGTGCTGCTGAGAACTACGTACTTATTTTTGCACATTAATGTGCCTCTCACTGACTAAGGTTGACCTTTAATCGAAAAATTGCATGTGGTGTAATTCTTACATTTATACTTTCATACACTAATGTTTAAACTAGTTCGTTTCTTTTATCCATCCAAGTCCTGTATTAATTGTTATTCTCTTGGCTCATATTTATTTGTTATATGATACTCTTTGCCATTGGTTACTACAGTGAAGTGAATTTTGCTTATACTAAAATTATGCAAGTTTAATTATTTATTTTAGCTTTCTTCCATTTGGATGTGGTGAATGTTTATTTCATTCATTTCTCACTACAGCTTGAGGATCATTATATTTCTTAACTAATATTATATGGCCAATTTATGCATTTGTTGCAATGTAGTGGTTCCAAATATTATCAATGAGGTACCCATAAAGTGCATGAAGAGATTTTATCATTTTGGTTCAAATTGTTTTCATGTTAACTGGGAGACTTTAAAGAAAATGGTTAACTTCTGTGATGATAGGTGATTATATTATCTCAAGAAAGTAATAATGAGTGTGCATTTTTTAATGTTACTTCTTTAGTGTAATGCAGTGTACTTGTTGTAGGATCCCAAGTACATTTATAAATGATATTGCATATCCTTATGCAAACAGGAGGTGCTTTTGGTCTATTTATGAAAAGCATTTTCCTTGGATTAAGTGGATTAGAAGAAGGAAGAAGTCAGGGTTTTTGAATTGAATGGAAATTGATGTAAAGTCTGAAGGGCTAGAGAAGGAAATAAGGTAGGGCGCACAAAGTTTTAAGCTGGAGGAAGTTCACTCTAGTATATAATAATTGCCATGAGGATCATATTTTTCCAAAGAAACTGCGGGAGATGCCGCAACAGTAACTTTTAATGGAGCATCCGCTAATGTGCATTTCAATGCAATGATTTCAGAGTGTAAAAATTATTCGCCTTGACCGGGATTCAAACCCGGATCCCTCAATGTCCAGTCGAGTGCTTTAGCCAGTTAAGCTAGTGTGGCGTCCTCTTAAACTCAGAAATTTTGGGGGCTTTAAAGGAACAAGATGTTGTGACGAAATACCGTACATAAATGTCTCAGGCATTCATAGTCATACACGATGCGCCACGGTCCACGAGGTTAAAGCCAACTTTTAAACACTTAGGCTGTTTATACCGTGACAAATTCCAAAGAAACCGCGGGAGATGCCACAACAGTAACTTTTAACGGAGCATCCGCTAATGTGCATTTCAATGCAACGATTTCAGAGTTTAAAAATCATTTTCCTTGACCGACGCCTCGATAGCTTTACTGGCTAAAGCACTTGACTGGACATTGAGGGATCCGGGTTCGAATCCCAGTCAAGGCAAATGATTTTTACACTCTGAAATCATTGCATTGACAGGACCATCTTTCTTTATTAGCTTACCTTTACTCAAATTATGATGATGATGGTTGTGATATAATGGATAGCCAAACCCCTCCATCTCTCCTCATCTCTTCAAATTATAATGGACCAAATCTACACTGTGATGGACTTCACATTAATGGGCTGTGCTCATTCACTTATAAATAGACTAAATATTTTGTCATTTTTTTACTGTGACTGTTATTTGCATTCATATTTAAACATCCAAATTCTGAAGATAAGGATAAATTGAATTCACAGCTAATCTACTTGACTATATTATTTCATTGATTTGCATAAGTTTCACAAGTAAATGAAGATATGATGAAATTAAATTGATTTAAATTTAGTTATTTGGTATTTGCAAATTTGTTATGTGCACAGTTGTAAAAGTTAATGTCAACATGTCTCTCACCTCCCTTTACATGGTCCGTATAAGGTATTTTTATACATAAAATGTATGCTATGCATACTTAATGTCTAGAATATGCTTTCTTCTTTTCAAACCTCTTAACATTTATGATGGCCTGATACCTGTTTCCATTTTAATGTAACTCCTGACATTTTTTGTTCTAAAAAATACATAAATTCATTTAAAATGCAGCTTCAATTTAAAACTGCCCATCAAAAAATGAAATATGTCGCCACAGGAATCTCCTGTTTTATGAGATCTCATTTTGCATGGGTACACCTCATGCAATACAAGATCATGAATTTGAAATTATAGCAATTAAAAGGTTAAAATAACACAGGTAAAACACATTATCACGGAAGTTATTCCAACTTCTTAAGTGCTAATAAGAGTTACTGGCCAAAATTCTCAAGCTGTATGTGATTATTTGCTGCAAAATGTGACTAGCATGATGTGGTATGCCAAGCTATTCGGCAAAGGAACACCATGTTTTTGTAAATTATATATTGCACTGATTTGGCTAGAGATTTTATCCAAAGTCATAATTTATTGGGAAAATTCATGTTTACGTTGAAGCATTTCTTGAAACCCTATTATTTCTCATGAGTAACAGTAAATGTGACCTTCATATGTGCCTTGAAAAGTCAGTCATGTTGTATTGAGAATGAAACAGGTGATAGAGTCACAGCAAGTGAAATATTATTTTTAAAGAGCCATCAATATATATGAATTATAGATAAGTGTAAATGAGTTCTTTTAAGTTTTTAGGTAATAACTGCTCTCCAACCAGTACCTAGAACCTGTTAGAAATAATAGTCTCAAATTAGAAAACAAAAAAATATTTTTTTAATTTGGCATTTCAATGCCAACATTGTAGTCTTCTCCTTTATTGTTATAATATCAAAGTAACGCTTGTACTATGGTATAAATTCTTTCATGACTTTCAAAGTAGCCATCCCTGTCTAATTACGAAAAATAACTCTGAGACATTATACCTCAATTTTTTCCATGATAATTTAACTACCTGTATCAGTTTATTTCCCATCCTTTAATTCTATCCTGCAATAGAATTACTGTAAAAATGTAAAGTATTATGGATGCATAGTTATGATCAGCATTTTAATCCAGGTACTTCAAGCCCAACTGATGAACATGTGCTTTTTGAAATACCTCAAGATGTTGTCGGTGAGGTGAACTTCCCCAAAAAATTGACCAATGCTGCCAGCAGAATGGTGGGGTCACTGACAGGAGGTTTTATGGGCTTAGGGTCACAAACTTCATCAAAGGTGGTCAAAAGAAGAAATTCTGATGAGTGAGTTTGTTTTGCATGTTAATATCAATTTTCCTTTGTATTGTGATGCAAATGTGTACATCCAGCAGTGTGGGAGGAATGAGAAAACTTGCATAGAAACCAAAAAATATTACATGTTAACAATTAAAATTTAAATGTTTTTCTCTTCAAATCACCGTATGTACATGTTGATTCATTGGAATATATGTTCTATAGTTTGTCTTCTGTCTTATCCCAGAATCTTTGTAGAAAATATGGAGGTGAGTTTTCTAGTGAGCAGAATATTTGCCCCCCATTGTTAATACTGAGAGAGGTCTCATGAAAAAAATGGGATAGAGTAGGGTGTGCACTTAGGTGTGAGATTATGTTTTGAGCGCATCATTTGTGTTTCACAAGCCCTGCCATGGGAGTGATTCATTATCATGGGTTATCAACCTAAGGATCAGTTTGAAGTGGCTCTCTAAAATGTCCTTGAGATTGGCAAATGAGTGATTTTCTTTTCATAATTTATTATTTTTATTTTAGTTCACATTTTATCATGAGTGGTTGGTCATTGCCAAGGGAAGAAATTCCCTGTAAACTCAGTTTAATTGAGACTCAAAACACGAGAAAGGTAGTTTTTCTTCATAATTATTATTATGCATTTATTAATTTTTTTTGCTAATCTTTCATTTCCCTTAACTCTCTTGTCTCTCCCTTCCTAAAAAATGTGGCCACAGGGAACATCTCTCATAAATATCTTCCTTTTCTGGGATAACTTCTATCATCCCAATGGTGTTTAATTTACTAACTATGAATCATCCAGCAAATTGCCAGAATTACTTAAGCTTACTGAAAACATTAACGTTTTTTATCAAATTTCTCACTTTCAATTGATAATTCTGGAGACCATATTATTATTTAATAATCTACCGGTTGAAGTAGGTTTTGGATGGACAAAACTACCTAATAAATTGTTTGTGACTCCTAGCAAAACAATCCAGCAGCCTACTCTACATCAGGTCCCTCATCATCTCCGTGTACTTGCTTTTTACCTTCATCCCGTCCAGCATACCTATCCTGTTCCTACCCTTTTCTCATTTACCTAACATTCTCCCCTCTATTACAGTCTTCAGCTTCTCACTGCTGATCAATACGCACTTCATCCATTTTTCCTGGCTCCCAACAAACTTAGGATTTCTCCCAACAAACCCCTTTCCTTGCCCACCATACTTTACTTCATCATTTGTTTTCCTTTCGGTACATTCCACCTTCTCCTTTTCTTCTCCACACCCACATTTCAAAAGCCTCCAGTCTACTTCTATCATCCTGCTTCAGTGACCACATTTCCGCACCATACATAACTATGCTCCATATCAAAGTTTTAGCTAGTCTTCTCTAGTTCTTTCATCCTTACTCAATGTCCCTGAGCAGTCTGAGACATGTACAGGCTGCGAATTAGCCTCCTGTCCCTCCAATCTAATCCTATTTCCTGCGATATACTTATTAGTTTTTCCCAATTCATTCGATTGCCTTTTCGAAATTCATGAAACAGGCAAATGCATCCTGATTGTATCATATATTCCTCTCAGTTAGAGATTTCATTACTTCAATGGCATCGCCCGTTCCTTCCCTTCCTCAACCCAAACTGAACATCTCCTAAGTAATCATTTGCCTTGCTATCCATCCTTTTGTTGATGATCCTGAAAACAACTTAAGCTGCATGAGAACTCAAACTTATCGTTCTGTAGTCCTCACAGGATGTATCCCTTAACTTTTTCAGAATAGGAACTAACACTGATCTCACAAAGTCTTCCGGCCAGATTCCGTTCACATAGATACTACGAATCAGTCCATATAGACCCTTCCACCCACATTTTCCTAAACCTTTGAGTAGTTCTGCAGGAATGTTGTCTACCTCCATGGCCTTATTTGATTTCATCTCCCTTAATACCTTTTCCATCTCATCGTCGGGTATGCCTGGACCTAAGCTATCTTCCTCTACGTCATGTTCCTTTTCTATGTCTAACTTCGTTGGTCTAAGTTTTTTACTATATAGTTCTTCTATATATTCCTTCCATCTCTCTTGGATCTTTTTTGTTTTAAATATTATCTTACCAGACCTCTTCTTCTTCAATTGTTAAGACAGATCTTCCCTTTTACAGATTCCCAATAGTGATCTAATCTTGTCATCTAGCACACCAATTTCACCCTTCCTCTGCAAACATTCCATATCCTCGCACTTTGTCCTCCACCATGTTTCTTTTGCTTTATTTCTTGCGGGTATCAATTTATTATTTAATTCTTTGCACTTCCTTTTGCCTAGATCTGTGTTTACATTCATCCAATTTCTTCTCATCCATCCATGCAATCATCTCATCCATGATCCATGGTTTCCTTGTCCTTTTCCCATTAACGGTGCATATAATAGTTTCATTTGCGGCTTTCGATATTCCTTTCTTGATGCATTCCCATTTTTCTTTGATAGTGCACATATATTTACCATCGCCCATGATTTTCTCTACAGCCTGCTGATACTGCTTCCTTGTCAATCCATTTAATGCTTCCACATTCAATTTCCTAACCCGCCGTCTTATCTTTTTGGAACAGATGCTACACTTCATAACAACTACTCGTAAATTGCGGTCAGAGTCTGGATCCGCTTCCGGGAAGCTGTGCGGATTTATCACACTGCTCCTAAACCTGTGCCTAACCAGAATATAATCTAACTGAAACCATTCTGAGTCATCTGGCATTTTCCATGTATACCTGAGTCTTTTGTGGTGTCTAAACCAAGTGTTGGTGATGACTAACCCCTATCTTCTACTGAACTTAATTCCTTTCTCCCTGCGATCATTCCTCGTACCTAAACCGTAGTCCCCGACCTCATCACCATCTTTTTCTTCGCCTAGTGTCACATTCCAATCCTCCATCAATATCAAATGTTTCCATTCAGGAACAACACATGCGATTATGTCCTCTTAACTGATCATATAGCAGTGACCATATTACTTATTCTAATTTTGAATAGTAATGCTTTCTGTATGAACTAAGATACCTGAGAATGTATATTTTTCAATAATGTGCTAAAAAATGCATGCTTTGACTAGGGACATCGTCAAAAGTTTTTGATTATTTTAGGTAAAGTCAGTAGGCAAGAATGCAGCCGAATTCCATTGAGTCTATGAATTTGAGGTTCAAATATAATATTTTCAACAGTCATCAAATTATGGCTCTGCTGGCTGCCTATGGATTGCTTCTTGGCAGCAGCTGCAGGAGTGTAATTCTGTCATACCTACCATGAAAATCATATTTTAAATACCATAATATCTCTCAAGTGAGAGGGAGTTGTCCGTTATTGTAGATGTTTTGATGATGAAAGATGGGACCGATTTTTTTACATGACTTGTAAATAATGTTATATTAATGAGGGAGGAGATTGTGATAGTTGGTTATGAGAGAACAATGCAGTGGCATGTAAGCAATGTTTAAAACTGGTTATATAACCTTAGACGCTCAAAGTTCCAATGTGTCAGCTCTAGTTTCAAACTAGTTAACAAATTATTCAATGAAAATTAAGTATTAATCTCTGTTAAATTGTTTACAATATGTTTGTTCGTTAATTCTTTCCAAATGGGAATCCTTTTTATAAATTATATATTTTACATCAACAAAAGTAATTGCATCTTTTTCCATCTGTCACTGGCAGCTAAATGCCATGAGTCATCACGCCAGCTTTTTTTTTCTACACGTCTGTAGGTTTCACAATATAGATAACATTTTCTCTTTCATTCTTATTCCATTGTTTCTTATGAATTTCCAGTGAAGCACTTCTTCCACAATGATGTCGATCGTAGTCTGATACTTTATGTGAGATGAAATGCTAGCTGAAATTTTCCATTCTTTTTTTTCCATAAAAAATAGAAAAACAAAAAGTATTAAAACCTTGATGCAATATTTACCTAACAAGAAGCATCATCGATAGGGGGGCAAATTCTGGATGATGTGCGATTCTGTGTCTAGTTATTACCTTGCGTTCTTCACAATCAGAGTTGTCAAGTGTAAATCAGACAAAGCTGAAATACAGTAGCATGGATGAGGATATACTGTGGTAATGAAACTTTTGCACAGAGGGAGTTATTTTCAGAAGGGTTATCATGTGTTTGTTGAAAATTTCTCTGTGTATTCCACTTGTTCAAAAACTTGACTCTCTTGGAACCTATGAGGGTAGGCTGAAAACTAATGCACACATGCTTGTAGACCACAAACAAAATGGCCTTCAGAAGCACTCCTGGTGGCATGTGGCAGTAAAATTCCCCCTCAACACTCATGTGCAGGTTTGAGGTTGTTGCATTTATCCAGTGTATTTTGAGAAGTGGAAGTATGGAGACGTCTTCTAGTGCTATGTCAACGGGAGTGAAACAGCAAGCTGTTATCAACGGCTGCTTTCACCTCATCACCCGAGGCATTATGATTACACTTGAGGTGTCTCTTGAGTTGAGGCAAAAAATAAAAATCGCAAGGTGCAAGATAGGGGAATAAGGAGGGTTGTTGCTCGCAGTATTCCAATCAATGCTGTTTGTTCTTGTCTATGAGACAGCGTAGTACCCATCGTGCGCAGATTTTATGGTATCCCAATTGTATAATAATGAAGCCTATATGTTTCTTGAATATTTCAATATGGTTTGTGGTATGCTTTTGAGTGATTCGCCTGTCATTTTGAATCAAATATTTGACGAGTTTGCAATGTTTATCGTCTGCTGTGTGTTTCATCAACAATTATGGCTTTTCCAGGCTCGCAACCATAAAATTTTGCTACCCATCAATTTACAGTAGACCAATCAACAGCATCGTCACCATAAACAGCCTTTAAACGGCGATGAATCTCAGTAGGAGTCACTTTTTCTGCAGTTAAAAATTCGATAACAGTACTTGCATTGAAATGTTCTCCTTACTGATAGTCACAGGTAATAATGACTCAAACAAAATCTAATGAGTCACTTCAAGTAGTGCTTTATCTTGGTATCACATTCGAACTACTTGTAGATATCTCAGTGTTGAACCAATGCTAAAGTTGTAATTTTAATTTCTATGATATCAATATCTATTCCTATCTCTCTGTCCTTATGAAAACTAAGTTCATTTAGCAAGACTGATCTTTGACTATTAGAACCCATTTTTATTGATTTAAGTGTTGAGTAGTCTCTTTTGGTGTGTTTGACTGACAAACCAGTTTGGCAAAGATTCATGGTGGCCAATTAAAAAGTAAAAACAATGTGAGATGAATAACATGCTTTTTTATATATTGTACACTTTGATTCCAAGTTCAGGAAATTCTTTCTGCAGGTCTAAAACATTGAAGAAATCAATTATGTTATCAGCTCTTGACAATTACATTCAACGCAGTCCTTCAGATGAATTCCAATTTGAAGTACCAAAGGATCCTTACTTATCACCATACTGGGCAAGCGATGAGGTTTTACGCAAATTGCCACCTGTCAGCATTCTGGTATGCCATAGAAACTCAATCACAATTGATATAAATTATATTTGAGTACGTATTATGCACTTGAACCTTTTATTATTTTCATTTAGTCCCTGCAATTCGATCCTTGCTTGGATGATTGTGTCATGTTTGCTAAGAAGCTGAAGGGAATTGGAAATGAAGTTCATCTGGATATTCTTGACGGTTTGCCTCATGGATTCCTTAATTTTTCCCTGGTTAGTACAGTGATTGGTATAACATATTATTTCTTTACTGTTTAAACAGAAGTGTTTTGATATTCATTCATAAATGCTCTTACATATATGGAAATATTTATGCCAATGTAAGAAGATAAGTTTTCATTTATATTCATATAAGCTTAAACAAGTTAATTTAAGTGCGCATACATAAGTTACTAGCTGATATGTCTGTAGAAATTCAGCAAAATATTATAATAAATGGGGTTAATTTTCATAATTAGAAATAATTGATATTTATTCAACTACTATTTGAAAACTGATAAACTCATGTAGTGGGACAAAATTTGTTATTGTGAATGCCAAATATCAAGTAATAAAGGAATTCAATAATTTTTTTGTTTAATTCATCTCCTGCTTGACGTATGTAGATATTTTGGTTATTACATGCAATTTTACATAGATTCTCCCTACCTCCAGTGTGCATCACTCGACTCTGTTAATTAATTCTAGTTCAATCTCTGACACCTGCTATATTTGTTCCTTTGTAGCTTTTCACAACTATGTACATTTCTTAAATTGGGTTTTTTTTATTTCACTATCAATGAAATTTCTTTTACAATGTAATTTCAAATGTCCCTATTGTTTTTCACCTTAACCTAATAATTGTTTCTATTTCTACATTCTATTTTAAGGTCAGCAAGGAAGCACATGAGGGGTCAATGCTATGCATCAAACGAATATCAGGATTGCTTGGTACTGGTAATGAGGCAACCATGTAAATTATCTATCAAATATGCATAAGAGAGAGTAATATGGAATGAACAATTATGTAAAGGACCTCCAATCCTCCTCAGGCTTATGTATTTCACCCAGATTGAAATCACTTACAAAATAGCAGTTCTAACAATAACAGTTTGTGATCTTCCGTTAGATCTGTTCAGAATTTGAACTTAATTTGTGAAACTTGTGTTAAGGATTTTGGTCTACCTATGCAGGGAACCAGTGCATTGTTTGTGCAGATGCTGTGTGAGATTTATGATTTTGTCGAGTTATTGAGATGTTTTATTGATATCTGGCCTATATATTATTTATTACTCTTAGAATTGCATGATATGTTGGTATTAAATACAGAAACCTCTTGATTATCCATGTTCAGAGAATCCGGTTTGCGGATCACCTATTGTACTCTCTTCTCAGCCCTTCAAAATTTTAATACAATTACAACTGTGAAGACAATTAAAATGCTTTGAAACTTCAATCTTTCCCATTATCATTTCACTAGCCCTGAGAATTCTATATGCTACCTTAAGGCAAACAATAACTAGTTTTGCTCTGCAGCAAAAAAGTCATTAACTATCTGCATTGCATTATTTTAATTGGTATCATATGATGAATGTGTATCAGCGATCCTGTTTTTAAAATTCTTCTTTTGCTAGGAATTTATTTTTTCCGTGGCTACATGATAGGTTTAGCTCTCTAAAGAAATTACCTCTGGCTATCCATTCAATGGTAGCTCTATGCTCTTGTAAATCCATTATATTACTCTTATAAAGTGGCTGATAATGGAAAAAATGTACTTTCCATGGCTAAAAATAATCAAATTAATCACGCAAAATGAAAAAGGAGAGTTTCTGTGTATAAGAGAGTTTCTATATATATATATATATATATATATATATATATATATATATATTATATCTCTCTCATGACCATATTTTCCATGCATTTCAGTTATCCTTATTTTTTCAATTATCCTTGCTTTATTATGCATTCATTAGCATGGATAATCGAGAGTTTACTGTAGTTTTCATAAGTTTTTGAATAAGCATAGTTTTCTACTGTATCTAAATATTTGAGATGCACCAAATGTGTTCTGACCTCAATAATGACTTCAAGAATGAGTTATTAATTATAAAATATGAAGAAGTGTCATGGAAATTTTAATAAGTTGGGGTATATTTATAACAAAATATGAATAATGGTTTCAAAATTGTAGCATGAAATGTAGCAATTTTAAGATGCTACCATTGATCCGACATCATGTTTCTTGATCGTTTCTTCACATCAAACTGCTGTTAGCTATTTAACAAGGGATTACTAATATATGTATATTGTTATATATAGCATATATGTATATTGCTTCTCTTTAAGTTGAAATGTACTGAAATCTTCTGATTTCACTAGCAATCAATAAGGAAGGAAAGAACCAATTGAAAATGTCCACAAAGAAGGGATGCCACCAGCCCAGCATTCAGAGCAATACTGGTTGGAGCCTGCTCTTCTTGTCATTGTCCATACCATCATAAACATAAATATTTGTGATATATAGTACTTACTAAAAAGAGATGCATCGATATAGTGTTTCCAATTTGTCATATCACTCCTTCAAAGGTAGCTGATTTTAGTATTTTTGTTTAAAATGCTTACATACAAAGGAAAAGTGGCGGCTTATAGGTGTCACCTTTGGTAGAGCTGGGCAATACCTTAAGTATCCTATTATAATCAAATGTATATTATTTTTGTATATTTATTTATTATGACACTTTCGGTGTTAAAGGTACGAATACTTAAACCTCAAAGTGAAAAGCTGACAACCAGGGGAATTTGAGTCACTGGATTAGTAATGCATGTCTTGTGCTCTTATACTACTAGAATTATATGGCAGGTAAAGTTTTGCTGGGGTTTTTCTTTGACTCTCTGGAAAACAGATACCCAGAAATGAATATGCTTATGACTCATGATCTTCACTCCTTCATGACTGTCACACAGCTTTGTTTTAATGACTCATATGGAGTTGCATTCATTCTGGATTGACGAGAAGAATATTGTATTGCTATCTTACTTGGGAACGTATTAGTAGGAGACCTCAAAGGTTACAAAGAATTCAGCAGCAAAAAGGATGTAATATAAATTCAAATTTGTCACTCCACTATGTCAATGACACCATTAGTTTATGATGATAGAGCAATTAAATTTTCAAAATACCCTTAAGAATATGTTTTGCTGTTCCACATTATATTCTGGCAAACTGCAGGCATTCTGCAGCTTAGAACCACTCTTGCCCTGTGCCTTCATTCTTGTAATAGTATATTTGTACCTCATCTGTGTTTTCCAAAATATGTTACTTAAGCTGAAATTAAATTGAAAATACTTCACCTTTCCGCATAAAACACTTTTATTATGGCCTAGGTTTCGCTATGGTATACGTCATCAAAAGACCTGATGATGTTATACCATAACGAAACCTAGGTCGTAATAAAAGTGTTTTATGTGGAAAAGCAAAGTATTTTAAATTTAATTTCAAAATGAAGAATTTCCACCAAGTGATGCCAGAAACTGTTTCATTTGTTGCTTAAGTATTAATATGTAGGCAAGAATTAAGCTTTGCTGATTTCCTAATTTTTTTCCTGCACAAAGTATGCAATTCAGTCTTATCATTTCATTTTGTATTGTGTTAGAATTTCTATAAAATAGAGTAGATAATTAGATGTGCAGTGTTAGGTTTTCATCGAACTCAAAGATATTTCAGCAACCCATGAAAAACTTTGGGGTTGAAAGATCAGTGATGGCCCCTTAAAGGTTTTTCAAAATGGAAAAATTATTTTTGAGGGTGTATTTCCCTATTTTTCAATTTCTTTTGTTGTGCTACCTTACCCTACTCCTATATGCTTCACTTTACTGAGGACCTATGCTCACTATTACTAGAATTGCCAAGCTAATAGTATTCCTAATGTGCTTTTCAGAGCCCGAGTGCTTTTATATTCCGAAAGACTTATTGTCTTAATCTTTTACACTGTACACATTTCCTGAAACTTTACCAACAAAAATTTGGCAAAGAAAAGGAATCAGTATATTTTCTGTATTAAATCCACCCTACCAGTTATGGTTAATATATAGGTGGTACTTAATATTATGATGTTTTTTCTGTTTTATATATGATAACAGTTAAAGGAAATCAAAAATCAATCATGTTCTTCCTTTGCTTCTTAATTTCACTGTTTTCTTGTCGCCATCATTTTGAAGATTTCAACATTTTTGAACATAAATACACCGTTTCAAGACATTATTGCCGTTTAGCACTCCACTTGGGTTGCTAATTATTTGGTTCACTATTCACAGTAATATGCAGCTTCTCAAGTACCAGTCCTTAGAAAGCTCCTGATCAGTATTTCTTTACATTGTCTGCAATTCCATGATTTCATTTGGATCACATGCCTTTCTACCACCCTAAGCCATGCCGCCTCCCTTCCTTCTGCAACCTTCCATCTGAAAACCATGGAGTCCTCTCGGCCTATCTCACCTGACATCGTATCGCTCTTAGGCTGATTTGGTCAATTGTGCTATCTAGCAATGCAGCCTGATTTCTTGTGTGACCTTCATCATATAACCATCTCCCTCCACATGCCTTCTGGAGAATTTTCATTGGGACAGGAGCTGGCAGTTACATTCAGTCTACATGAAGCCCCAGACTGTGTCTACATGATAAGAATATACTTTGGCTGGAGAGACCGGGGAAACTGCATCTTAAGTGTTGAGAATATTTATTTGCTTTCACCGTATGACTGATTTGAAATTTTGCTTCACCTAACAAGAGATATTTCTCGTGAAAAAACACGGGAGTATTGCAGCTCCACAGCTCTTATGGACAAGCTTACACTACAAAGGAATATAAAAAATTTTAAGGAATCTCTTTACTTTCCTTAATACTATTTTACTTATTTCGGTGATATTTTATCTCGCCAAGAATGGTGGTTTGATCATTGAGTCACAAAAACCCAGTTGTAATACATCCCTCAACATAAAACTTAGAGGAGATTCAGTCATAAATTTTGGCAATAATTTCTGTAATCTATGTAAGTAATTGGTAAAAGATTCAATGTCAAGATGTTGGTATGTTATATCAGTTAAGCATAAATAATTAACGCATTTGCATATTCATTGATTCATCCTTTTACACAGTTAAAGTAGTTATTTTTTAAATTAAATGTATCTATGTATTTTTGCATATTAGGTAGCTAATATTAATAGCTGAACTAGTCGCATCCTTATGGGCAACCACAAACACTATTCAGTATTAATAGCAAGATAGCCAGTTTCAACTTAACATATTTCCATTTTCTTGTAAAAATAAATCTTTTGTCACAAGCCAAAATATCGAGTATGAGTTTTATAAGTGATGCGCATGATGAAACTCTTGTACAGTAACTGTAACATTTTTGTATGCCAACAGTTATTTTTTAATCCATATTTTACTTCTCTGTCTTCACTGCTGGTCACTTGATAGTCCATAACCATGCTTTATTCAGAGCACCGTTTCGTAACAATACAAATCATTAAAGGGAACCATATCAATATTAGAGGTTTAAGAGACATTCAGCCTTTGATTAAAGTAATTAACTTAAATATTCAAACAAAATTGAATATTTAGCAGAGGCCAGTTAAAATAAATTAATGTTATATTGTTGTTTACAGCTTCTATCGTACATTGAATGCCAAAATGAATGTTGTAGTTATATCTTTGGATTTTGAATGGCATCATCATCTGTATTGCTTCATGACATAGAGTGCAATCTGAAATATTATGTAAAGAGATTGTTGTAAGTTGGTGGTTTAATCTTTGTTGTTAATTGTTTAATCTTTATATAGTGGTATAATTTTTATTATTGAAAGAGTTGGGACCTAATCCATTTGAAAAAGTAAGTTCTTGAATAAGATTTCTGATTATAAAGGCTTACTTTAAAGGAGGAAGCATTGAGTTAGGTGCATCAGATATCAAAAGTCAGAATAATCACAATACCTTGAAGGTAAGGTATCATGTTTGTTTTCAAGTGATCTAACCAGCTACATGTTGCCACTAAAAGATTTCAACAAATCAAATTTAATAAGAAAAAGCCAATTTTTTTCTTGGGAAGGAGGATAGCCCATTTCATGCTAAACCACATGTTGCTAAAGCTTAATCATTGGTGATATTGTGACTGGGCAATCTTTGCCAGTTGTAATTTTCAATGACACCTGAAAGTCATTGATTATGTTTTTGATTATTATTTTTTTATGCATATAATATGAATTTGTATTATATATTTTTATTTTTTATGCATATAATATAAGTTTAATATGTCGCAGAGAATACTGAACCTTTTTTAATTCATAGTGAAAACAGCAATAGAAAAAATGCCAATTATTAGATGATATATCTGATGGGTGGATCATCTGTTGGTCCCAATGAAAGGCATTCCCTCTCCTATTCTCTATTTCTGATTCTTGCCAGTGCCATTGGGTAGTCATTGTCAGTGGGTAGGGATATTTAGTCCATTGGATTTTTTTTCCTGCCATACTGAAGTAATTTAGTCAGATTATAATTGTACTATTACGTAGTGAGTCTTATGAAACATTGCTCCATATGTATGACTGGAGTTGTACGGTTCTTTAACCGAAGATCTTAATTTCATTTCTTTTCCAAAGGTTTGAAAAAATTTGTTGGTACCTGATTCAGTTGTAAAAGTTGACTGAATTTCCATGACATAATCCTAAGTTGGTCCAGAAAATTAAGGATAGAATCCATTTGTGCTCAAATTTTTCAGTAAGGGATCAGAAAGACCTTGTTATGTTTGCTCTTTGGGATGTAAGACGGTCATGGTCAGGATTGGTTGCTGGGACTGGGGCTGCTGTAAATCCTTCAAGTGGACCTTATGCCACTGAATGTGAAAGTCAGTGCACTCTGTTCTCCTGAACTACTCAATTCTCCATATGTCTGCTTCTGTAAGAGAGATAGTAGGAGCTGGTAATTATTGTCAGAAGACTTGCACACCAAAACCTATAATTGTCCTGTAATTTTGTTCCAATTGATATATCTGTAAGTCTTGATGAATGAGTGCAATACTATACAATTAATAATTTACCAACTTGCATCACAAGTCAAGGAAAAAGAATTGATATGTTATCCATAAAAACAAAAATTTTTGTGTCTACAATTTTATTGTTCTCTCAATATTACATGCATTTAAGCTTTCACTGTTGATTTTTCTACATAATTATTAGGTATGGAAATTGCAGGTTATCAGCTAGCAGTGATTTTGTTAATCTTAAAAACTTAATGAACAACAAATAGAATGAATGATTGGACTGAGGAAATGGTGAAGGAAAAACTAAATATGCATTTTGGCAAAGGATATCAGACATAATATGCTCGTGCAAGTATGGCCATAGAAGCCCAGAACTTAGATGCAATTGTAATGGATGATCCATCGTTTTCATTTATTTGCCTGTCCATTCCCCTCAATCACTTTGAATATTTGGTGCTATATTGTGTAGCTAAATGAAATGCAAAAATATTTCAATATTTTTCCGCAACATTGAAATGGAATATCTAATAGACATGAATTTATTGATGGACTACTGAATATCATTGCCCATAATCATTCTGCTTTTTGTTATTTGCTAAAAAAATTTGGATGTTTGTTGATTTCTAATGTATAAGTTTTACCATGTCAGAAGCTGGTGAAAATCGCATAATTCTTAACTAAAGTTCAAGTAACTCTTAATGAATAAACATACCTAATGTGGTATGTTTTATGTATCATAATTTCATGTTCATATTATCTCAGTTATTTGTGCCATTTAATGTGTAAAGAATAAGAGGCTTAGAGATTTATTAGCTTGTTTTAATGGAAAATACTTACAGGGTCAATTTCATTCTAACATTAAGTGCATATGCAATTTATTTCCTGGTTATATGCTCAATTTAAAATTTTGAATATTCTCTGTTTTAATAGATAAATAGTTATTAGTGCACCTTATGTAGCCATGTATTATCATGTTTACCCAAGTCTCTTATAGTGTCCTTTTATTGTATACAAGTTATAGTGTCTGCCATTGGCCAAGAGCACCTCAATTTCTCCAAAAGGACTTGACTTCCAATTTCAGCAAGTTTAAAATAGTAGTTTCCAAGAATGTAATACCCATGAATTTTAAGAATGTTTGGTCAAATTTTGTAGATGGCTATTTTTAACCCAGGTTAAACACACCTTTACCCATGGAAGTTTTAAAACTGAATATTATTCCTGTTGATAGAACTACTCATAAGGTATATTTCAGTATATAAACAGTGCTTATTTTAGTTATATTTTAAATTATCTTGTGTTGGGCTCTTATGATATTATCTAATAGCTCTCTGATTTTATGGTATGAATTACAGAGCTCTTTATTTAAGTTTATTTTCTCAGATACATCAAGAATGTTAGTCGTTGCCCATGATAAAATGTTAAACTGTTTGTCGTAAGTTGTTGAATAACGCTTCAAATGTTAATTTTTTATTAATGGCAGAGTTAAAATAAAATATTTATATAAGGTGTTTTTTTTTTACTTTTCAATTTTGACTCTAAATTTTAAGCTATAGGAACTGTACGTATGCATGGGATTCACAGGAGAAATTTCCTTGTACGTTTAACTGTCTTTTACTTGTAGGTCCCAGTTATTCCTTTTTTATCTTTATGGCCTTGCCTTTTTACAAGAGGGTCAGCTCACTCCTCCAAATTGGTTCCTCCCGCACTCATTAGGGCTTGCATTCCACCATTGTGAGATATGACTACTCTTGCCAACTGTTTGCCGCATTCACAAGGCAAACATTACATGATTTTAATTTCAATCAATAGTTATATGCCATTTAACGTCCAACCAATCAGATAATGGCTATGAAAATAAATATCTTATGAATTTTTAAAACTGTTAGAAATTTTTAAATTGATTTCTAGAAATTAAAAGTCCATAAGTGAGTCCTCAAAATGTTTTTGTACTATGATGGACACCCCTTGATATGAGGAAAGAAAGGATAACCAGGGGATTTATAGGGTATTACCAGGAGATTTATAGGGTATTACCAGGGGATTTATAGGGTATTTAACCTGCTTTTTTCCTATACCCGCAGAAGAGAGGGACATACCCAATCACCTTTCTTCCTCACAGAAATGAAAGAAAAGGCTTCAGATTGCTGTAGCTGAAGGGTTAATAGATAAGTACTCTATGCTATTATTATTGGTCAACTACTAGTTGAGGTTTTGGATCTTTTGATGGTTCAAGTTGATAGAAGGTTGACAAAAGAAAAACAAATTCTTTCAATCAATGCGATTGGTTTTCAATCAAACCCAAAATCCCCTGTCGTGGTATAGTTTCCAGTTTCAACTCTCCTACCGGAAGAATCTGCAATCCTTGACCACCACCTACAACGTCTTGTACTCTCCTCACCCTCCATGAAAGACACCAAGGTATCAATTCCTCCACCTTTTAAATTCTGTCTCCATTCCCCTCACCTCCCACCTGCTTATGGCCACCATCAACTTTACTTCCCATTATACCTCTATTCCCCATGCTGAAGGCTTATCCTATCTCCGGCATTATCTTTCTCTATGCTCCCTACCCCAGTGCCCCTCGACTGAATTTCTCCTTAATCTTGCCGCTTTTGTCCTGACTAAAAATGCATTCTCGTTCCAATATTGTTTTTACTTAAAGACCACAGCAATGGGAACGAGGATGGCACCATCATATGCCAATCTCTTCATGGGCCATCTCGAAGAGACTTTCTTGTCACAGCAATCCTTTTAACCTCTTTTCTGGGTTACTACATAGACAAGATTTTTATTCTCTGGACACAAGGCTCTTAGTCTCTCAATAATTTCTTATCAGCCTTAAATTCCTCTTTCACTGTTAAATTCACGTTTTCCATTTCAGATTCCATCATCACCTTTCTTGACAGATATCTCACTTCACAATAACAAATTCACCACTTCAGTACACATCAAAGCCACTAACCATCAGCAATACCTACACCACTCAAGCTGTCATCCTCAACGCACCAAACGCTCGATTCCCAACTGTCTCTCTATCGGAGGACACTGACTTTGTAACACTATAGCCCCTCTCAAAAAATACCTCCACAATCTGCACCTTGCACTCCACAAACTATGTAACCCAGTAAAGCTCGTACAAAATAAAATCCACTGCTCCACCCGACCACACACACCACATAAAAACAAGCCCACATCTGATGCAGGACTCAACCTTTGCACCACCTATTTCCCCGAATCACACAGACTGAAAACCTTCCTTAAAGAACTGTTTCCTATTTTAAATGACCTCATCCAAACTACCCCAATGCCCATCTCTCGCATACAGCCAATCTCGAAATACTTCGGAGATCCACCAACCCTTAGGTGCCCCCCTGACAAAATTTCCTCATATTTCCCCTACTTGCAACCACCCCCGATGTAAAACATGTCTACTTATTAGATCTGCTCCCCACATCCCCTTATTGCCCCCTCACCACGTTCCCACGCTAATTGCCTTTCAAATAACATTATTTATCTTTTGTCATGCAAACAATGCTCTTCATTTTACATAGGTGAATGCATTACTCCCATATCCATTAGAATGAACAATCACCAGTACTCCTGCAATTCTGCCTCTCTCTCTTCCCTTCCTATCCCTTCAAACGCAAATTCCCACAACCTTTCATTCGACCAGTGTTTTGCCCTTACCATGCTAGAATCCCTACCCGATTCAGCCACCAATATAGATGTGAGATCTTGAGAATCCATGTATTTACTAGCTTTCTGATCTTTCAAAATTCCCACCATTAACCGCCATCTTTCATTCCCGTCTCAGCATTCCTTGCACCTTCCCCTTTTCACCCCCCCCCCTCCAGACCCCTAACTTCTCTCCAAAATTTTTTAGTCTTACTTGAAGAAGGCCGAAAGCTCAAACAATCTACAATGTGATTGTCCTTTTAAGTGTTATCTATGTTATTTGTGTTCTATTGTGCCATCCAAATATATATATTTATATATATATGTATAAAAAACCATGAACATAGTAATCAACCCGAAGGTCGGTTAGGTAGGTGATGGTAGAGTACACCCAGTACTAAGGCCG
Organism: Hetaerina americana; assembly: GCF_022747635.1. NCBI lineage: Eukaryota > Metazoa > Arthropoda > Insecta > Odonata > Calopterygidae > Hetaerina > Hetaerina americana. The sequence goes on from NW_027286763.1 coordinate 43,245,540, forward strand.
ACGGCATGTGAAATTCACACATCAGAGTAGAGGGGCCAGATCCTTTCCCTGTGCTAGTTATGGTTTCCCAGGAAGATATGGTACCCGAAAAATCACATAGCTGCAGGTGCCCAGAGTTCCTTGCCCGGGAATCAAACCCGGGCCCCTCCGGTCAGCAGTCCAATGCTCTACCCCCTTGACTACCTCTATATATATATGCATATACATACACATGTATAAACTCATATATATATATATACACACACAAACACATTTATGTCATCATCATCAATATTTCAATCCTAAGTTTCAATCGCAGCTCTGTGCAAGGTGGGTGCCGCATTTGCAAGATGCTGATCAAAAGCAAATGCGCAAATGATTATTACAGCAATGTATGGACCGATTAAAGAGGGAACCGACCGATTTTGTGCAGCGATTTGCCACCATAGATGAGACATGGGCCCACCACTACACGCCACAAACAAAACAGCAGCCAAAGTAGTGGGTGTATGCCGGAGGTTCAGGGCCAGAGAAAGAGAAGTCAATCGCATCTGCCAGAAAGGTCATGGCCACTAGGTTTCGGGATGCGAAAGGGATCCTGTTAGTTAATTACCTTCAAAAAGGCAGAATAATTATAGGCAAATATTATTCCAACCTTATTGACCAGCTGGATGCCAAAATTTACAAGAAGAGGCCTGGCTTGAAGAAGAAAAAAAATCATCTTTCACCAGGACAACACGCTGTCACCTGCTCACAAAGGTGCGATGGCAATGGGAAAACTATGGCATTTAGGATACAATTTGCTTGGCCATCCCTGCTATTCTCCCGAGTTAACACCCTCAGACTTCCATCTGTTCCCAAACTTGAAGAAATTTGTTTCTGAGAAGCACTTCCAATCCAATGAAGAATTTGAAAGGGCCGTAGATATTTTCATGTTCCTCCAGACTCTCAATTCTGGGGAGGAATACTGATGTTGGAGAAATGCTAGACAAAGTGTGTTGAAGTCAAGAAAGTTGATGTAGATGTAGAAAAATAAAAATAGTTTTTAAACTGAAAATCGCAGTCTTTCATTTTCATGCCGTGAACTTTTCACCTAACTCTTGTACCAGTTCCAGTACATGATCACTGTCACTTGAATTCCATTTGTATCCCTGAATTTAAAAAATATATAATGAAAATAAAAAATAAGTCCAGGAACACTTTTTTATACACTTCTCCACTGTCTCACTTGTGAAAAGGATGTCACTTCTAGCATAAGTACCATAAAAAGAAGTCAAATTTTAAAAATTCCCAGCAACTGCATGAGAATCTGTGACATTAACTTTCAGCGGAGTCATCCACTAAATTTGCATTACAATGCAACAATTTCTAATGATTTTTATACTCTGAAATTGTTACATTGTAAGTAAAATTTAATTGGGAAAACATTTTAATTCTTGTATTTTTCTGCTCAAGGAAATACATTCATTATTTGATGATAACAAGTGCGATGATATTTTTATGAAAAAAATGGAAATTACCTTGCATAGTAAATCAACTAAGTGCTCTCCTAATTCCTCCTTTGAGATATTTGCATCAAATTATATAGGTAGTTACATTTTACAACAAAAATAATAAACCCTTGCATATTTTATTCTCAAATTCATATTCTTACTCAATAATTACCCAATGTTGACTTTTACTCTGCCAATAGCACTTCTGGGCCTGATTTCATTGGTCACCTTCCTCAGTCTAAATATTTCTGAAAAGTTGTAGTTTCAAAAAACATACCATCCTCAGCATCATGTACTTCAACTGCAACAGGCACTGCTTTGTCATAATAGAGTTTATGTCTATTATTCTCTTCATGTTCACTAGAGTGAATCCTTAAAGTCTCATCCTTGACTGTTTTTCTGATTACATCAAAGAATTCTTTAAGACTTGGTCGTTCATCAAGGTCAATAACAAAACAGCGATTAAATTGTACAAGAGCTTGAGCACATGTACAAAATTTCACACCTCCTGATTCATTGAGTAAGTCAACATCATTATTGTACGAGTAATATTCTCTGAGACTTTCATTTGACTTATTTATTTCATGATTAATCCTTTCCTCAAAAATTTTTTCAATGTTATCAGAACCTTGAAGATCCCATTCTCTTTTAAAATCTGCTTCATCAAAATGTTCACCAAGACAGGAACTTCTGTCAGCCTTTTCATTCTGGTATCTTCTTTTCATTTTGCTTTTTTTATAAATAAGAATAAACTCCAAGTAACTGACAAAAATGTTCTCTGATGAGCAACCTCTGTTGTGTGCAAACCTCTCTGTTTGGGCCACCAAATCAGGAATTTCTTCTGTTTCGTTACCTTTACTTTGGTCAGAATCACAATACCTGCATAAAACATGACTAAGTTCTCTTAAAAGTGATTCATTTAGTTCAAAATTTACATTTTTGTCAATTTCAATAGAGTTCTTGTGAATTGCTGAAAGAGATGTTTTCATAACATTTAAGATTTCTTCACTTAACCTGGTGATGTTCTCAAAATGTTTACCTGGTATTTTGAAGAAATTTCTGCCAGCTTTGTAATTAATAGGATAGTCAACACCAGCCTTGGTGTCAAAGAATATTTTTCCCTTTGTTATCAAATGTCCTTGCTGGTTGAACTTTATGCCTTAATCAAACTTCTGTTGTCCCTTCAATACTAATCTCAATAATTCATCTTTTGATCCTACGTTGCAGATGCCTTTAATTAGTCTGGCATTTCCTTCCATTGTTCCTTAATCTGCCTTGGTTTCCTTCATCAATTTATTGAAAGCTTTCATCCTTCTTTTGCTCAAATCACTGGAAAAATCATTCTTTCCCATTTGCATCCTTTTACTTTTATTGGGTCAGCACTGAAATTTAAATACAATTTCTTGTACTTCTCCCTAGGTCCAACTGGAAGCAAAAGGTAATGTCATTTTTGGACCCTGCGAAGATGCTAATTGCTGGCTAGCATCGGCTGCCATTTGATGCAATTTCCTGTATCATTGGCTACATGAATTGGCATCAGGAGCTATTCCATAAAAGATTTCGGGATGTTATTTGAGTGTGGGGCTGCAGAGGGCTATTATGAGCTAGAGTCACTCTGTCAGGCGGAGTTCACTCCACCTGCTATTATAATGAGTGAGGGGGCAAAGTTGCACCACCTGTCACTGTGTTTACTGTAGGGGTTGGAGTTTTATCAGTAACTGGAACCTTTGTATACAGTGGAACCTCGTAATACGAGCATGATCCGTTCCACATCCTTTGTTGACACTCATTTAGTAAATCATTTTTTCCATATAATGTAATGTAAAATACGATAATGCATGTTCAATGACAAAAAAAATAAATTTTGTGCAAGGATTATTCAAAGAAAATTATAAAGACATAATTCAGAATCGTAGTTCACATTCACCTTTTCTTCTTTCAGAGAATGAAACCACCGGGAATGTGAATTCAATATGTAGAAAACAAAAAATAATTGAAACTATTAGTTAATTATTTATTATACATTCATAACTCATTTTTACAATAAACCTGTCGAGAGACATTTGTTTTCACAGACTTCAATTTTTAAAAAAATGCAACATAGCATTATCATTAGTTATATTTTTGGCATGCACAGCAAGTCGCATTAGGGTGATGCTTCTCAATATATGATGCAATACAGAATTATAATCTTCCTCTATCACGGAATGAACCAACCTGGAATACAAATTAGATTTGAAGGAAAAAACGAATAAAAATCATTAGTTTATTTTATGATAAATACCTAATCCTTAATTTTTTATGATAATACCTAAACTAGAAAACTATCGAGATACATTTGCTTTTGCCGACTCTTCAAACTGTTGCGCAATAAAGCACAGGTAACAATCGTCGTATTGGGATATGCTTCTTAATTTACAATGCAACAGTTTTCTATACTTTCAGCATTTCTCTTATTTTGCTAGATGATTGTTGCTTTGCCGTTTCCTCCTCAGACAAACCCATCTCCACAACTTCCGGTGAAACACAATGCAACTACATAAACTCCCTTCGGTAGTCAGCTCCTGGCTGTTCTCCTCCACAAGCTTATCGATATCATTGTTATTCACCTCCAGTCCCAGGAACTTGGCCAAAGACAAAATCTTGTTGAGTACAGTCCCTATATCTGCAGTCTCAAATCCCTTTAAGTCAATTTCGTTAATGCATGCCGGCCAAAGCTCCTTCCAAGCAGAAGTGAGAGTTCCTTCCCTTCCCATGCCATCAATCATCTAAAGGTAGTCAACAATGATGAAATGATATTCACAATACTCTCTCAGATTGAGATTGATACTTTCGCTCACCTCATTACAATGCTCGAAAAGTGCTTTAGTTTAGAGGTTCTCAAAGTTAGCAATAACCTGCCAGCCAATAGGCTGGAGTGGTGTTGGGAGGAAGAAACTAAATCATAATGACTGTAAATTCTTCAAGGCTTCCCTTAAATACTTCTTTTTTCATCCATTGATGTTCCTGTTGTTTTCTAAGTGAGGTCAGCAAAAATCACTTTCCCCTTCTCAAAAATCATGTACTTGTTCATAGCGTCACCTTGCAATTGTTTTTCGTTTATCCATGTGAGAAGGAACCTTTCAACATCGTTCAGAATACATAACCGTTGCTTAGATATTCTTGTCACCCCCGCTGAAGCATCTATCCCCTTAATCATTTCATTGTTCTGGAGGAAAATAAAACTCGTGGATGCCGATTGATTGTATGTGCGTGATAGATCAGCTATGCTGAAATCTTGTTCTTGCTTTTGAATGATTTCACTTTTCATTTTTACAGTTATTTTTATTCTCATTTGACTGTCTTCTTGTGGTTTTTTTTCTTTGGGGACAATATTAAAACTATTCATAAAATATTATTCAACTGTGCACGAAAAGCCACAAATTACACACAACACAAGTTTACACAAATGTGCGTTCACTAGCAACACAGGCTAGTGGAACTGGGTCTAAACACAGATGTAAACAGCCCGTGCAAACACTTGGGAATCGCCCTCTCCTTGTCACTTGTTATGTGAAATGTTGCTCACTAAGCGAGTTATCCTTGGGTAGAACATTTTTGATCCTTATGCAAATTAATCGCTATCCGAATTGGTCGCTAAGCGAGGTTACACTGTATATGAAAATGATTGTGTTCATAATATCAAAAAATATTAGCCAGCAGTAAATATCTGTTCAATTAGCAGACAAAATGATACATAGGAACTTTTAAAGAAATAGCTATATAGTATACATATTTATTAGCCCTCCCCGGACTACAACCTTGACGTGGTGGAAGGGCTTGCGCGTTCCGATGACCCCTAGAGCTGTGATGGCTGGAGTAATTATAATTGCTCCTGGTAGGGTCACCCATGCCAGATAGGTCGAAGGTTAGGAGCCAGACGAAAGGTAGTCCACGCAGCGTCTGTTCCTCAGTGAGGCGGCTGCAAAAGCGTCTGACCCCAGGGGGGCGGCCAGTAAGTGATGGTGTCACATTAAAACACTATTGAGGAAGGCAACGGGAAACCACCTCAATTATCATTCCCAAGATTAACATGATGGACTATACAGAGATTTTGAGTCCTGGCAACTATGGGGCTCGGCCCAATCGGCCGTGTGTCGTGCCCGGCAGCGGGGGAGGCAAGGCTTCCGCGGTCGTCATCCCACGAAACCCTTGCAGGGGAAAACCAGCAGCAGCAGGACAGAAGACGCAGGAGAAGAAGACCAAATTAGTTAAAATAGGAACGTGGGATGCTAGGACAATGATGAGGACAGGGAAATTGGAGAATGTTAAGCGAGAGATGGAAAGGGGAAAAATAAATATTTTAGGTCTATGCGAGGTGAGAGGGAAAGATAGTAGGGATTACTGGAGTGATAAGTATAGAATAATATACAGCGGCGGGGACAAGAGCCAACGAGGGGTTGCCATAGTATTAAACGAAGAGGTAGGAAGAAGCGTAGTCAACATAGAGCAGGTAACGGATAGAATACTACTAGTAGAGATAAAAGCAGAACCGACGAACTTGGTTATTATTCAGGTATACATGCCACCGAGCAACCATAAGGAAGAAGAGGTCGATAGGATATACGATCAGTTAGAGGACATAATCGCGTGGGTTCCTGCAGGGAAAAATTTGATAGTGATGGGGGATTGGAATGCGACGGTAGGCGAAGGAAGAGATGGTGACGAGGTCGGGGACTACGGTTTAGGCACGAGGAATGACCGCGGGGAGAAAGCAGTTGAGTTCTGCAGGAGATAGGGGCTAGTCATCACCAACACTTGGTTCAGACACCACAAAAGACGCAGGTATACATGGAAAATGCCAGGTGACTCAGGAAGATATCAGCTAGATTATATCCTGGTTAGACACAGGTTAAGGAACAGTGTGATAAATTCACACAGCTTCCCGGGAGCAGATGTGGACTCTGACCACAATTTAGTTGATATGAAATTTAGCGTCCGTTTCAACAAGATAAGGCAGGGGCGGCAAGTTAGAAAATGGAATGTAGAAGCATTAAATGGTTTCAAAAGGAAGGAATACAAACAGGCGATAGAGGAAATAATGGAGGATGATAAAGAGCTAAGTACTATCAAAGAAAAATGGGAAAGTTTCAAGAAAGGGTTGTCTAAAGCCGCAAAAGACACTATTGGAACCGTTAACGCTAAAAGGACTAGGAAACCATGGATCATGGATGAGATGATTACAAAGATGGATGAGCGGCGAAAATGGAAGAATGTAAATACAGAATTAGGCAAAATGAAGTACAAAGAATTAAACAATAAATTGAGGCGGGCAACAAATAAAGCAAAAGAACCATGGTGGAAGACGCAGTGCGAGGATATGGAAAGTCTGCAGAGGAAGGGAGAAATCGGTGCGCTGTACAGCAAAGTTAAATCGTTATCGGGAAGTAAGAAAGGGAGATCTAAGCTAACAGTTAGATATTCATACTAAAAAGAAAGACTTGTACTTTTCCGCAGATTTTATTATACGGTACAACGCGTTTCACCGACTTGCGGCATCATCAGGTACAAATTTGCAAAACAGACAGAGCAAGAATATATACCCTCAGGATAGAGTGGGGGCGGGGAGGGTTAGAAGGATTTGAGAGAGGTGGGGGCTCGCAGGTGCGTTGATGGATTGTTTTGACCATTTCCAGGCTAGTTTTTCTGAGAGGAGTGGGGAGGGGTATGGGAACAATTGCTCATTACAAAGTGTCCGCCTTATCTCTCACTAACAGTTAGAGATAAGGCGGGTAAGGTAATAGTTGACACAGGAAAGATCCAAGAGAGATGGAAGGAGTATATAGAAGAACTGTATAGTAAAGAACTCAGACCAACAAAGCTAGACATTGAAAAAGAAAATGACGTAGAGGAAGAAAGCTTAGGTCCAGGCATACTAGACAATGAGATAGAAAGGGCATTAAGGGAGATGAAACTAAATAAGGCCGTGGGGGTGGATAACATTCCCGTGGAACTTTTAAAATGCTTAGGAAAATGTGGGAGGAAGAGGCTATATGGGCTGATCCGTAGTATTTATGAGGAAGGAATCTGACCGGAAGACTTTGTGAGATCAGTTTTAGTTCCTATTCCGAAAAAGGTGAAGGCCACGTCATGTGAGGACTACAGGACAATTAGTTTGATATCCCACGCAGCTAAAGTTGTTCTCAGGATCATAAGCAATAGGATAGAGAGTAGGGCAAATATTTACTTAGGGGATGATCAGTTTGGGATTAGGAAGGGGAGAGGTACGCGTGATGACATTGCAGTAATGAGATTATTAATCGAGAGGAATATAGAACACAACCAGGAGGTATTTGCCTGTTTCATAGATTTCGAAAAAGCATTTGATAGAGTGTATTGGGAAAAACTAATGAGTATATTGCAGAAAATAGAAATAGATTGGAGGGAAAGGAGGCTAATCCGCAACCTGTACATGTCTCAGACTGCTCAGGTACGAGTGGGGAACGGGGTGTCCGGTTGGGCAGTGTTAGGAAGAGGTGTAATGCAGGGTTGCCCATTATCACCGTTGCTGTTCAACCTGTATGCAGAGGAAATGATTAAAGAGGCATGGGGAGAACTGGAGGAAGGAATGAAAGTGGGCAGGGAATTCGTAAAATCAGCTAGGTTTGCTGATGACCAAGCTTTAGTTTGTCAGTAAGCCAAGGGGCTGCAAGCATTGTTTAGTAAATTGGAAATTCAGGGCGACAGGTATGGGATGAGAATCAATATTAATAAAGCAAAGGTTATGCGATTTTCTAGAAAGAAAAAGGCTAAGCTGAACATTAAAATAGGAGGGCAAAAACTAGAGCAGGTAGAACAGTTTACGTATCTCGGTAGTGTTTTGGACCAACACGGTCAAAGTAGTAAGGACGTAAGGAGAAGAATTGCACTAGGCAAAGACGCTTTCACAAGGAGGAGGGAGTTAATGACGGGGACGTTGAGTAAGGATGTTAAGAAAAGACTCATACCTTTGATATGGAGCGTAGCTATGTACGGTGCGGAAATGTGGTCATTGAAGCAGGAGGATAGACGTAGACTGGAGGCTTTTGAAATGTGGGTGTGGAGAAGAATGGAGAAGGTGAAATGGACAAAGAAGAAAACAAATGAGGAAGTACTTGGTATGGTGGGCGAAGAGAGGGGTTTGTTGGGAGCAATCCTATGGAGGCAGGAAAAGTGGATGAAAGGGGGATTGACCGGCAGCAGGATGTTGAAGACTGTTATTGAGGGGAGAATGTTAGGCAAACGAGGAAAGGGAAGGAATAGGATAGGGATGTTGGACGGGATGAAGGGAGGAAGAAAGTACTTAGAGCTTAAGAGGGACCTGATGTAAAGTAGGATGTTGTGTTTTGCTATGGGTCACAAAGTATTTAATTAGTAATTATGTTTATCTAAAAACCTACCTTAACCGGTAGATTACCTAATAATAATAATATTTATTAGGTAAAAATGATTAATGTGACAATGAATACCAAATTAAAAGGTGTAAAATTGTTTACCAGAAGCGGTGGAGAAGAGAATAAAATGTATTGACTTCTTTGGCATGACAAGATAGACAAATATTCATCAGATCAAAGAACCAAATAAGGTAAACTGACTACAATCTTGCAGCATCATTTGTCACTTATATGGTTCATCAAATTATTTTCACCTAAGAGAATTCCTCTAGAGAAAATGACGCGTTATTGAAGCTTCTCTACAGGCATGGTCTGCTGATGTCCATGAATCAATGAATAAAACAACAAAAAGATGGTTCATGATAAGATTATTACACACATAGTAGTAGTTTTGAGGGGAGGCGACCGACAGCTAAGGTCATTTGCGCCATAGGGGAAGGACAGGAAAGGATGAAGGGTGGAGAGAAACCCGGCGTCGGCATTAGCCTACTCTACGAAAGGCGTCAAGGGGTCCGCGGCTTAACGTCCCATCCGACGGACGGCGTACTCACTCAAAGTGCCCTCCACAAAGCACCTCAAGTAGGGATCGAGATACCTCTGAAAAATATTCAACACCGCCGGGATTTGAACCCGCGCCCTCAGGGTGGGAAGCCAGTACGTTAGCCCCCGCACCATCTCGATCCCCTTATTACACACATTTAGCCTTTATGATTCATTCATCTATCCATCGCAAAACTTCGTGTCAATGTCATAAGATGATGGTAAAAGTAACAGTAAATTTTTTATCAATGCTGAAAGCATACATCATGGCTTTTATGTTTTATCGAAGGGAGAGACAGGGTTTTGAACACATTTTTTGATAGATTTTGAATAAACAGGTTTGATAAGAAAGGAAATACCTAATGCCGCACTCAAATTTGAGGAATATATAGGATCCTACACGATGGTGTCAATGATTGATCATTACTACAGTTTGTTTATTTTTCAAAGTTTATTTTATTTATAAAAAAGTCAGAAAATGTTACAAAAGAGATATAAAAAAATTAAATAAGTAAAACAGTAGAGAGTACAATAAGTTAAGACCCAAAAACATTAGATATATACAGGCTGAATACAGAAATATGACAGCATTTAGTACACAGAGGCTGCACACAGATCTTTTGAATAACATGAGGTAGATCTCTTGGAATAATGCCAAAAATAATATAACACAAATTGATTTTAATAGAATGCAGACTGTAGTAAACAGTGAAAATAAGAAATGAAGAGGAAAATGGACTGAGGACAAATGTACATATATCAAGAAAATTGTCGAAGAGAAACACTGAAAAAGCTCGCTCCCTAACCTGGAGGATATTCATAAAGAGAACTAACCTTTGAGAAAGAAAATTGTAGAACTATTAATAAATGAAGAGGAATTTGCATTGAGGTTGAATGAATTGCATAAGAAAGAAATACATACAGAACAATTGTCTTTAAGAATAGTAAACAGGACAATTAAGAAATGATATCCTGGAAGAAGAGCAAAGAGTTCCAGAAGAAGAAATCAAACAAATCTTAAGTATAATAGACTTTGATCAAGCCCTCGAGGAGCTAAAGCGCATTAAAGCACTGGGGCCAGATCTAAAATGGGTGACAATAGACAAAAAAGCACTTCATATCAAAAGCAGGCTGTCAGCATGAGGCATCACAGTTGATAGCATGTAGGATACACAAATACATTTTGGGGGTTTAGCATAGATATTAGGCTATATTGTGGGAAATTCAATGTAAATTTTTGTAATTGGAATGTTATACCATTTACTTCTCCATTACTGTGTAATCAAAAATCATATCACTCACTTCAAGGGCATCCACTGTCAGTGCAGTTAAAATCATTAATAACCATAATAATAATACTTGATTGTTTTGATAAATGAAACAATGATATTTAATGTTGTCAATATATATATTGCTTAATAGTCAAACATCAGTTCTTCAATGTGATGAAGATTGCCACAAAAGAATTCTTCAAATAAGTAAAGTGGGTTAGCAAGTAACCAGATACCCTATTCTTGAAATTTGGGATACAGTCTGATTTCAACAGAGTATGCAGACAGTTATACTGTTGAATGTTCACGTTATGAAATGAGTTGTAAATTTAGGATAGTCTACAATAAGTAGTATTTAGTTTCTCTTTATCCCTTATGGTGTAGTAATGGATTTGAGATCTTAATTAGTAAGTTTCTAGATTAACTTTCACATGAATCAGAGCCTTAAAGATATATCAACTAAATACAGGCATGATTCCATAGCTCCAGGCTCTCCAGGATTCCAGGCTCTCTTTTGTAGTAGCAAGATTCGTTTAACAAGTGGGGAATGACCCCAGAACTAAACACCATAATTCAAATGACATTGAAAGAAGGCAAGGTAAAGAGTTAAATGATACTCATCTGAAATGAAAAAGTTGAGTCTTCCTAATATATAAACAGCTTTTATCCATTTATGATGTATCTGTCTGACGTGGATCTCCCAGTTGTTTTGTATTAATATAAATTCCTAGTTAGCTAATTTCAGTTATTTTTGATTAAAGACTACATACAATAAGCTGTGGGTTGCAGTAGACGAAGGGTAGAGCATCTGACTACTGACTGGAGGGCCCAGGTTCGAATCCTGGGCAAGCCTCTCTGGGCACCTGCAGCTCCACCCAAGTGTCATTGTCATAAAAAAAGAATTAATTTCATATTACAGGGCAAATCATTAATTATGATGATGAAAAGTACTGGGCCAAGCACTTAGTCCTGTGGGACACCAAATTTTACTTTAAGAGCTGCAGATCGACAGCCATCAAGTTCAACCAATTGCTGGCAATCATCTAAATATGACCTCATTAGTTTGTGAAATAGCCTTAACATCATAATATTTTAGCTTTGATAGTAATATTGAATGAATGACACAGTTGAAAGCTTAACTAAGATCATGTTGGAAAATCTGCCTCAAGGCAAAAGTTGAGCAACAAAGCCAATGGTTCCGCAATGAACACAATTATGTCCTTGATTAGGGAATTAGACAAACCATAGAAATCTTTACTGTTGCATTTTAAAAATTTTTTTACAGTTGATATAATATTAAATGGAGTAACAAAAATTCCATTTAAAATTTGCATTATTCAGAGAAAGATTCTGCAGCCTATTGCTAATTTGGCAGCATCATTTTTTTCTGTTTTAACATGACCAACTTCTTCATTCATTACCATCCAAGCTGCCTTTTTTTACTTTCTGAATTGAAAAAACTCCTTATTCGCTGAATTTTTGCATGCCGAATTGAGTTATATTAATCTCTGTTGTATTTCCAGCAAGCCTGTGTTTCATGCAGGCTTCCACTGGTTTTGTAAGAGCGGTAATAATTAATTGGGTAAATCATTTCCAAGAGCTAATAAACCCTCAGTAAACCAGAGATAATTTTCAGTTTTAGAGAGCTAACAGTTCAGTATTTTTATAGGAAAGCAATATTCAAAAATGTCTACGATATTACCTAAAAAGCTTGGAAAACTGAGTTGCTCATCAAGATGACTTTAGCCTCCCCGGTGTAGATAGGGGCAGCAATAGCATCAAAACTCGGACCGGTGACCGCGATTCTTGTAATTCATTATTATAATACTGCAGAGAAACTCTTTCCGTAAAGCAATACGCATACCCATCAGTACAAAAAACATAATATACCTATTTCTCACGAACACAGCAAAGCGCATTATTAGCGAAGCTAATGACGACAGCTTGAGTGACCATACCCGTGGAAAGACCAGCCGTTCCCGTACAAAAAATAGAGTAATAATAATACTTTATTCATTTTAAAAATGGTACAACCATATTAAATGTCGTCAATATAAGTATTATTTAACATATAAACATACTTTCTTAACCCTATTCTTGAAACTCTGGATACCATCTGATTTCAACTGAGTAGGCAGATAGTTATACAGTCGTATGTTCATATTGTGAAATGTGTTGTAAGTTGATGACAATCTACAATAAGTAGTATTTAGATTCGATTTACCTCTTGTGGAATAGTTATGGAGGTTGGATCTTAATTGGTAAGTTTCTAGATTAACTTTCACATGAATCAGAGCCTTAAAGATATACAAACAAAATACAGTCATGATTCTATACCTAATAAAAAAAGGTTTGCAGGAATCACGTGGTGGTATATTAGCAAGAGAGCGAATAGCTCTCTTTTGCAGTAGCAAAATTTGTTTAACATGAGGGGAATGACCCCATAACTCAACACCATAATTCAAATGACACTGAAAGAAGGCATGGTAAAGTGTTAAACGATACTCATTTGAAATGATAAAGTTGAGCTTTCTTAACATATAAACAGCTTTACTAAGTTTATTACAGGTCTGACTGATGTGAGTCTCCCAATTAAGTTTTGTATCAATATAAATTCCTAGTATTTTAGCAGTTTCAATATCAGTTATTTTTTATTTAAGACTGCAAACAATATGCTGAGTTTTGTTAGTATTTAATTGTAAATGATTAACATCAAACCATTCCTTAGCCTGTTTTTGGGTAGCGCTAGATTGTAACTTTGCATCTTCTAGATGTTGACACTTTTGCTCAAAAGTAGTGTCATCAGCATATAAAACAGATCTAGGTTTCATATTACAGGGCAAATCATTAATCATGATAATGAAAAGTACTGGGCCAAGCACAGAGCCCTGTGGTACACCACAGTTTACTTTAAGAGCTGCAGACCGACAGCCATCAAGCTCAACCAATTGGTGGCGATCATCCAAATATGACTTCATTAGTTTCAGTGCAACTCCCTTAATACCATAATATTCTAGCTTTGTTAGTCATATTGAATGATTAACACAGTCGAAGGCCTTACTAAGATCACATAGTGTCACTGAGACTGATTCCTTTTCTTCAAATGCATTAATGACATAATTAACTATGGACTCTACTGCCAAGTATAAAACCAAAACGAAAAAAATTATAATCACCAGAAGCCAGACTTTGAAAATTTTGCCAATCAAGTAAACTTGTCACTACTCGAGTTCAAAACGCGGTTAGGTCATGCCACTGTGGAAGAAACTGGTTACTGTTTGTAACAAGACCTTTTATGCCTTCAACTATCGTAAACATCGTAAAATCAATGATGGCGTACTGCGAATTTGTCATCCGCAGCGCCAATGTTTTCTTTGACAGCTGGCATTTCATTTAGCTATCGTGTTTGTTATTTCGACGAATGAATTATGAGGCGTTTTTACGCTGGCTGAAGCTGCGTTTAATTTAACGAGGCATGTTGTATGGTAGTTGATTCTTTTAACTTCATGTGAGCCGTTTTCCTATAGAATCGGTGGTATCTGTCATCAAGAAGTTTGTGGCAATTTAAAAATGCAAGGGTACTTATGGCTACAACATTGAACAGAAACTCATAATTTTTTAAAGTTTTGTGATTTGAAATCTTACTGTCCACATGAAAGTCAATAAACTTTATTCGTCACACATCAGACACCCTTGCATATAATTAGACTTATTTCCTTGTTTAAGTTTTGACTGTAAGGGCTCTCGTTAGATTATTTTTACGGTTTAAATAGACGCATTTGTTATTTCGGTTTCGTCGCAGTTGTTGTAATAGGAATGTGAAACGAATGAGACTGAAGTTTGGTTGGTGATATAATTACATTCTGCCAATCGTGTCAATTATCTGCCAGTCGTGTCGGTAGTTTGGAGATATATTTATTACTCGTTGGTATTGGAATCATCCACGCTTTAAAATGTCTCATGTTCAATATTTGGATGAGCTGATTCGTGAGTACTTGCTGTACAGAGGATTCAGCGGTACCCTCAAAGTATTTGACTCAGAATTAAAAGTGGACAAGGACAAAGGATTCCGTGTGAGTTTTAAAGTTGTACGTGGCTACGTTTCTTTAAATCCTGAGAGCGTGATATCACAAAATAATACTTATTATTTTTAGGTTGATAGAATATTGGACCAACTAATGCAGTATATTTACTCGTACGACCTAAATTCCTTAAGAGAACTTTGGGGACATTTAGATCAAAGAATGTTTTCGAAGTTGGATCAGCACTTTTGCCCTGGTAACAGTATTTCCTGCAAAATATTGAAATATTTGTGTACTCTACTAGATAAAAATATCACTAAAAACATTGACTGTTTCAGCCGTTAGAAAACTTGAAAATGCAGTGCTTAAAATGTACCTGGTGAATGCAGTACTCAATGGAAAACAAGAAAAATTAACCGAATTTTTTTCCAAAATGACTTCGGAATTACTTACTCAGGCTGAGTGGAAAGATTGGTTCAGTAAGTATTTTGTGTTGTGTACATGCATTTTGTGGCTCAATTTTTCCAGTCGTCTTCGTAAATGCTTCTGACAGTTAATATCTTAAAGTAGCGCCTTGTATGCCGCGTTTTTGCCCCGTGACTTGTAAGCCATAAAATTAAAAAGGGCCAAATCTCCTCCCTCCTATTGTCTAATGTTAGATAAGTTTCATACTCACATGTCGGGCACTTTTGTATGAACGGCTTTTATGCCCTGCGAGTACATGATGAACAAAGAAAGGTTTATGTCTTATTGATAGAATTGGTGAGGGCCCAGATCAGAGTCCTGTTTTAGGCCATCGCTCCTTTGCAAATCTTGTTTAACGTGTACAAATTACAGATACCATTTTAATAGGTGTGCTCTTTTTACGCAAGAAGCCCAAAATTTACCAACAGGCATTATTATCAGTTACTTTCCGTTGTCATATTTCATATTAGGCATTTCGATTCTTGTCTTTATAAGATGGAAACAAGTCACTTTTGTAGCGAATGAGTTCACGTATAATTTTAAAATATAAATTACCTGCATTTTCATTCGTCACCAATGCAGTGAAACCGTTGCATCGAACAAATATGTGTGGATTTATTTGTTTGGACCTTCGATTTGGCAGTGCACGCCTTGGACCTGAATTTTGCACCTTTCCGCCTTAGAAAATAATTCGAATAGATATCCTGGAAAGTCTTCCACTGTTTTAATTATTTCATTTTATTTCCGTGTAGAAAAAGTTTTAAAAATTCTCTTTTCTTCAATCTTAAAGTGGCAGAATTAATCATGTTGTAAATAAAAACATATAAAGTGAAAATCTGAGTATCATTCATGAAAGAATTTTATGTTATTTCAATGAAAGATGAGGTGTGCTAATAATAGATTGAAAAAAATATTTTTAAACAGTGCATCCTTACCACACGTAGCATGCCTTAGCATTTCAGTCCACCTAGCAAATGTTGATGACAATGAGCCATTAGCTCATTCCCATATGAGCATTAGTCTCTGAGCTTTGGTAAGCACTTGCTCAATCTGGCCATTATACTTATGACAAAGCGACACAGAAGGATCTTGAAAACTGGCTTAAACATTTTATGGAGGCATTTCAGGTTTTTCGCAAAGTATTCTGAGGGAGGTTTATAAATGAAGTACTGTGAATAACTGAAGCATTTTGAGGAGGCCAGAATGTTGTTTGGTGTAGATCCCAGGTCTAGTTGACCTTCCACATCAACAGATGAACATGTTAATAGAATTTTTGCTGTAATTTTTGAAAATTGTTGGCGAATCTAATGAGCAAGTAGGAATGCACGGAGGATCATGATATCAAATTTTAGCTGACATTTTTCAGGTGCATTGCTTTGTTGCAAAACGTTTTTTCCATGCTTGTCGATTTATTCTTTTAGTTGCTAATCTGATGAACAATTTGGGCATGTTTACATTCCTCTGTAAAAAGCTTGAAGACTGATATTTTACAGAGAAATGGCAATTTGTTGTCAAAATCATTTCTAAATGGATAACAGCTGCAGCATGCTCTATGTACAAGTAGGTGTGTTGTTAACAAGGTTCAGTCCTTTAATGAATTGATCTTGTGTTACTGGCTGGATCTAATGTATTTTGGTCGAAAACATTTTCCATAACAGGTCTCAAGGATTCTTTTTTAGTGATTACCATACATGCCTATTACATTAGGCATCTCTTGGCTTTTGTAAATGCCAAGCTTTACATTCATGCACTAACACCCTCTGATGGGAATGAAAAGTGATCTATTCAAAAATGTTAATTGAACTGAATAAAACCAGCTTTGTTTTCCGACTCAGATGTATGAGTCAATTTGTGCTTGCTGATTTGTTTTAATATGTTAGTAAATTAAAATAATAAAATTTTGACTGCTTTGATAAGGTAATTATAGCTAACCTCACTAAGTATATTTAATTATATATTTCCAGTGCTTCCCTTCATAAAAAATCCAGAAGAAAATCCAGCATTTACAGTACATTTCACCCGGCAGTGGCAGGATACAATGCTTGCTTCTCTTCACAATTTCCTGTCCATCATATTTCAGGTGTGTACGCAGTAATCTACAAATAATGCACATTATTCTAATCATTTTGCCGAAGGGCCCCATATATTCTATATCTATTAAACCATAAATGCTGTAATCAACCTGAAGGTTGGTGTGGTAGGTGATGGTAGAGTTCACCCAGTACTAAGCCCAGTAATGCTATACTTGACAGATACCACTACTTGTATGTTAAAGGATTTTTATTTTCATTTGTATTTTTTTTAATAAATTTGCTTTTAAACAAAAGTTTCATTTGTCCAAATTTAAGTGTCGCCCCCTTTATATATATCGATGATGTAGAAGCACTCACGAGAGGAATATAACATTTGGGCGGCTCAATAGAACACAAAATAAAATAGATAACACGTAAAAGGAGACATTTTTGAAAGTTTGATCTTTCGGCCTTCTTTAGGTCAGACTGGAAGAGCTCGACGTGTAATATGGAGTCTTGGGGGAGGAGGCGTAGGGTATGCTGGGAAGGGAATTAAAGATGGTGGTTAAGGGTGGGAATTGTAAAAGGTTGGTAAGCTAGTATATTTGCGGATTCGTGAGTTCTCACCTCTATTGGTGGCTGAATCAGGTAGAGATTCTAGGATGGTTAGGGAGAAACACTGGTCAAAAGAAAGACTGTGGGAATTTGTGTGTGAAGGGATAGTAAGAGAAGAGAGTGAGGTATAATTGCAGGAGTAGCGGTGATTGTTCATTCAAATGGACAAGGGGGTAATGCATTCGCCTATGTAAAATGAAGTGAATCGTTTGCATTACAAAAGTTAGATAATGTTTTTTGAGAGGCAATTAGAGTGGGAATGAGATGAGGGGGCAATGAGGGGATATGGGGTGAGGGTAGCTGATCTGATAAGAGGACATGTTTTACATCAAGTGCGGTTGCAAGTAGGGGAAGGATGAGGAAATTTGTAAGAGGGCACCAAAGGGTTGGTGGATCCTCAGAAGGTTTCTTAGATTGGCGGTCGTTTGTATGCGAGAGAGGGGCATAGGGGCAGTAAGGATGATGTAGCATCATTATCGTGTAAAATTGGAAACATTTCTTTAAGGAAGGTGTTCAGTGTGTGGGATCAAGGAAAATAGGTGGTTAAAAGGTTGAGTCCTGCTTCAGATGAGTGGTTGATTTCTGATGGTGTGTGAGGTCGGGTGGATTTTATTTTGTTGCAAATCCAGTGCCCGTGGATAGAGAGAGATTTGGGAATCGAAAGCGTTTGGTGTTGGAAGGGTGACAGCTGGTTAAGTGTAGGTATTGTTGATGGTTAGTGGCTTTAATATGTATTGAAGTGGTAAATTTGTTACTGTGAAGTGAGATGTCTGTGTCAAGAAAGGTGATGGTGGAGTCTGAAATGTAAGAATTGGATTTAACTGTGAAAGAAGAATTTAAGTCCGATGAGAAATTATTGAGAGACTCAAAGCCATGTGTCCAGAGAATAAAAATGTCGTGTATGTAGCGGACCCAGAAAAGAAGTTGGAGGGGTTGCTGAGAAAGGAAAGTCTCTTCTAGGTGGCCCATGAAGAGATTGGGGTATGATGGCGCCATCCTCGTTCCCATTGCTGTGACTTTGCTTTGTGAATGAAAACAGTTTTGGAATGAAAATGCATATTTTGTTTGGATGAAAGTGGCTAGATTGAGGTTTAATTTGACTGAAGGGCACTGGGGTGAGGGGCATAGAAAAAGATACTGACGGAGATAGGATAAGCCTTCAGCATGGGGAATAGAGGTATAATGGGTGGTAACATCGATGGTGGCCATAAGTAGGTGGAAGGTGGGGGGAATGGAGACAGAATTTAAAAGGAGGAGGAATTGATACGTGTCTTTCATGGAGGGCGAGGAGAGTACAAGAGGTTGTAGGTGGTGGTCAAGGAATGCGGAGATTCTTTTGTTGGGAGAGTTGAAACTGGAAACTATAGGGCGACAGGGGATTTTAGATTTGTGTATTTTTGGGAGGAGATAAAACTGGGGTGCGAGTAGGGATATGTCTTGGGTGGTGAGGCCTTCTTCTGGTTCAAATTGGAGGTGGAAAGACCGAATTTCTGTTTGGGAATTAAAACAGTTTTGTAATAAAAATGCATATTTTGTTTAAATGAGGCTGTACAAGCTGTAAAGACAAGCATCGCATTGGTCGACCAAATGAGGTGATGACTTTGACATGACGTTGACATGTTCAGAAACGGTGAAGAAAATCCACATAGTGATACTGGATGATCGTCAACAAAAAGTGCGCGAGCTAGCAGACATATTAGGCATTTCAAAAAGTGTGGTACATCACATATCAACTGAAAATTTGGACGTGAGAAAGCTGTGTGCAAGATGGGTGTCGCATTTGCTCACACTCGAGCAAAACCAGTCGTGAAGATGTTTCAATTGAGTGTTTAGCAAAGGTTCACAGCAACAAAGCATAATTTTTGTGCTGTTTCATAACCATGGATGAAACATGGGTCCATTACTTTACACCCAAGACAGAAGATTCACGAATTGCAGCAATTGTAGAGAAGGCTCAGGCGCTGATTTCAGAGGACCCGGGGCAATTACTGAGGAAATTGGCATCAGAATTGAATGTTAGCGAGGGAACAATGCATCGGATGGCAGAGGAGGACCTGTGATACAAGTTGCACACAATAAAGGTGCGAAACATGCTGTCTGAGGCTGCCAGAGCAAAGCGGATTGCTTGCTGCAACCTGTTATTGTGTTCTCTAAGAAATAAAGCTGTGGGGCGAATCAGATTGATCTGGTGTACCAGCTCATACAAGTCATTTAGACCGAAACTGGCTCTTAGATAACGTTGACATGTTCTGGTCAAAGGAGTTCTGATCTCCGAATAGCTCGGACTTGAATCCCCTCAACTATTATGTTTGGAGCGTAGTGGAAAGAGTTACCAGTAAGACAAGGCACCCTAATGTCGCGTCTCTAAGCACCGCTATCGTAGCAGCATTCACAAATATGGACAGAGCTGTTTTGAAGAGTGTGTGTGATCAATTCAGGACAAGATTGGAGGCGGTCGTTGCAGCTGAAGGGGGTTACATTGAGTAATGTTACTCTTGACAGATACCACTACTTGTATGTAAAAGGATTTTCATTTTCATTTGTATTTTTTTAAATAAATTTGGTTTTAAACAAAGATTTCATTTTCCAAATTTAAGGGCCCTACCCTGTATTTATATGCACATATAAAAATATGAGTTACTTTACATTCAAGGTAGATTTGGTGTAAAAATGGAAAACAATAGGTTCAAAAATAGGAAAATGAAAATCTTATTTTTTGAAATTTGCTAAGCCCCCACATCTTGTAATATTACTAATCCAAGATAGCACCAATGTGACCTAGTGATCTGAATCATTTATTTCCTCACCCATTTAGTGCATGCCACAGCCAACTCTTGCAAGTTTTGGTGAAGATGCAGCAACCATTAAGTGTTTGCAGGAAGAAAATGAAGTTTTGAGGACACGTTTAGCTCTCCTTCTTGAAGGAGGACAGAGCTCCCTTTCTGGTGCTAATCATCCACATCTGGCTGTGAGGTCACGGCCAGTATCTGTGGCTGATGTTATCACCCCTGAAGTACCAGCTTCTCAAGAGCTCATGGATGATTTCTATGTGATTGCTCAGTAAGTGTATTTTGAAAAAAATAGCGAATGCTTGCTGATATATTCAATAAATTTAGAACATGTGGATGATTTATATGCCTATTGATGCGGTTCGGTAGTAATGGAAGCATCATAAAAATATGTTACAAAATTAGATCTGCTGCGCCCTGAGGGATACCCAGAGTTCCCCCAATAGTTCATTGTACCAAGGGGTGAAATATCTGGCACTCCCTGTATGAATTAGTTGGTATATGGGCCATTCATAACTATTTTATTGAGTCCATTTTGGTTGCTAAACCATCCCAGGTTGCAATGTGTTCGATAGTGAAATACCTGCATAGAAATGATAACATTCCCAATTAAGAGTAACATTATGAAGCTATCTTGACTTCCATAGCATTTGTTCGAGTCGCATGAAATGGGATAAGATGTCTAGGTCCTTTTTTAGAAAATCGCTTTATTTAATGCAAACAATGCTCCATTATATTTTTAAACGAATGTTGCTTGTACAGTTTTTATTCCACTTCTAGTCCCCCTTTGAAATACACGGGTAAGGTAAAAAGTTATGGGCATGACAAAAGAAATACTGCGATTTTCAGTTAAAAAATGATTTTATTTTTCTACAGCTACATCAACTCCCTTGACTTCAACACACTTTGTCTAGCATTTCTCCAACATCAGTATTCCTCCCCAGAATTGAGAGTCTGGAGGAACATGAAAATATCTATGGCCCTTTCAAATTCTTCATTGGATTGGAAGTGCTTCTCAGAAACAAATTTCTTCAAGTTTGGGAACAGATGGAAGTCTGAGGGTGTTAACTCGGGAGAATAGCAGGGATGGCCAAGCAAATTGTATCCTAAATGCCATAGTTTTCCCATTGCCATCGCACCTTTGTGAGCAGGTGACAGCGTGTTGTCCTGGTGAAAGATGATTTTTTTTCTTCTTCAAGCCAGGCCTCTTCTTGTAAATTTTGGCATCCAGCTGGTCAATAAGGTTGGAATAATATTTGCCTATAATTATTCTGCCTTTTTGAAGGTAATTAACTAACAGGATTCCTTTTGCATACAAAACACACCGGCCATGACCTTTCTGGCAGATGCGATCGACTTCACTTTCTTTGGTGCTGAACCACCGACATACACCCATAGATGAGACATGAGCCCATGTCTCATCTATGGTGACAAATCGCTGCACAAAATCGGTCGGTTCCCTCTTTAATCGGTCCAAACTTTGCTACAAAAATTGTTTGTGCTAATGCTTTTGATCGGCATTCAGCGAATGCAGCATCCACCTTGCACAGAGCTTTTGCATCCCTAGTTCGTTGTGAAAGATGTTTCACACTCTTTCTTCCGATATCCCCACAGCCTTAGCTATCTAACTCACCTTCACTCGCCTATCATCCAACATTTTATCATGCACCTTTTTGATGGTTTCTGGTGTGGTTGCGGTTTTTGGCCATCCTTCAGGTAGGTCATCTTTGAGGGATGTGTGACTACATTTAAATTCAGCTGCCCACTTTTTAATGGTTGATATCGAAGGAGCATACTTTGGTCTACTTCAGATGAATTTCCTTAGGGGTTAATTTTAAAGTGAAGCAAAGAATTTTATGACCGCACATAATTCAAGTTTTTCCATTTTAACGAAAAATGTCTACTGCAACAATATGTGTAAACGAACTACTTGAGAGAACAAGTTGAAACTTGTCTTAGGAACTGATGACACGTGCACCTAGGTGGGAATCATAAATTTTCATTGATTAGAATGCCATCTTTCTGTCAGCCCGATAACATTTCATCTTACCGTCGTAGTATATTTCTAGGAGCCTGTTACTCAAAGCTACAAGTTTTTTCCAAGTCCTCTGAAGGTGTTCTTAAACTTAAAACAGTTAAACTTCAAAAATCAAATGCTGTGTAATATATGCAAGTAATGAATGTTGTTGATTTATTTTCATCAGTGTCTGCAAACTACCTGGACTTATAAACTAACTTTTAGTTTTGAGAAATTGTCCCCATATGGGCTAAAATAAGAATATCTATGAGTCAATGCATAAAAACTAAGGAATAGTACATGTGTTATTAATTTTAATATCCTCTTTGTGTTCTTGACGGTGAGAAATTAAGAAAGGTTGTTAAGTATGCATGGGCCCCTCAGTTAGTCCTTAAAAAATCAAAGAGATGATGCTTGTTGTATTAGAAAAAGTTTGCTTTTAAAAACCTTCTTCTCTCACTAAATTGCTGTTGAAGTTTCAGCTGCATCTGGACTTGATTTCAAATTCATAGTCGATTGAAAGCAACACTCTAATGCTTATTTATGAAAATGGAAAAAATGAGTTTCTTGTGGTGATTTAACACTTCTATTTAAAAGGCTTAAAACTGAAAGAGATAAAAAACCGAGTTTGATAAAGTTCATGGCATATCTGCTCCTGTGTTTGTGACTTTGTATTTCATTCCAAGAAACTGCAGCAGATGCCCGAACGGTAAATTTTAATGGAGTTTTCTGCTGATATGCATTTCAATGCAACAATTACAAAGTATAAAAATCGTTCGCCTTGACTGGGATCCAAACCTGGATCCCTCAATGTCCGGCTGAGTGCTCCAGCCAGTTAAGCTAGTGTGGCATCCTCTTAAACTCTGAAATTTAGCGGGGTTTAAAGGAACAAGATGTTGTGATGAAATACTGTACGTACAATGTCACTGGCATTCGTAGTCGTGTGCGGCGTGCCGCGGTCCACAAGGTTAAAGCCAATCAATCCTGGTCAAGGCGAATGATTTTTACACTCTGAAATTGTTGCATTTATACATGATGCTTAGTTTCAGTTATTATTTTGATATTATTGAAATTTGTATTAAAAGCAACCATTTTCTATACCTTAACAACATTCTCTTACTCTTCAAGGTTGAATTCATGTAGACTCTTGAGTTTATATTTATTTATATATCGACTTCGTTGGGCGATGTTGAGACTTATAGTTCCTTCTACCACCTAACCTTTACATGAAAGACATAACATGGAAGACAGTTGCATACAGCCAAGCATTAGATGGGAGAAAATCCACCTATATGGTAATCGAACCCGCGACCTCTGGGTTGGAAGGCAAGGACGTTACCCCGCCGCCACTGGGGCCGAGTTTATAGGGAGAGGTACAATGTATTTATGTATTAGCAAAGGGGCAACATCCTTGCCATCCGAATGAATATCAAGTTTTGTGGCCATGTGAGATTAAACCAAATGTGCCAAATTGTATAAATTTAGGAGTTGTTTTGGAATATTTTAGGAAGTATTTTCAAAAAAATTTTAAAACTCTGTTGCTTAGTACTGACTCAAGTAGTGATTTTATTAAAATTTGTAATTAAGGCAACCATTTTCTCTGCGTAATGCTGGAAAAAATCCTTAATAGTAAGTATTTTTCCGGCAAATACGGTTGAGCTTTCAGGTCAAAGTTATACTGGAACACATCTGGTCCATAAGATGCAGGCCTATTTTAGAGCATATTTTGAAGTTAAAAAAGTACATCTTAAGGGCTGGGAAATGCAGTATACATTATATATTTTTATGAGATATTTAAAATTAACTGTAACTTCATGTGAAAACACCAGAATCAGAAAAAAAGAAAAAAAAAGTTTTTGTAACCAGTATCGTTGAACCCAACCTAACCTCCAACTTCTGAAAATGAAATAATTAGTTTGGTTTTGAGTCTTTACTAAAAAGAAATTTGAAGATATTTTCATGTTGTGTTAATCTTCCATGTCAAAGCATAATTTTAGTAGTAATAACAGCTAATTTTATTCAGGCTCATCAATTGTAAAGATGATGAAAAAGTTAACTTGAAACTTAAGTCTCTTAATATAAGGTGCTACTGTAAATATTTATGTGGACTAATGTAACCTGGTTGGTTTCATTTGATTCAAGACTACCAGTAATTTCAATTTAAACTTGTCATGAAATATGGGAACATTTTTTATGAGCCAAATTTTGTTTATGACTAGTAATCTTTAATAAAGTTTCGTATTAATTTAAACTCAACCAAGAGTTTCATTAATTTTTTCCATAACTTGATAACTTGGTTTGAAGTTGTGAAATGAATGTTGTCATTAAGACACTGAAATAAGGTGTGATGTCAAGTTGACTTAGCTTTAACTTTTGCAACCCAAATATCCTTATCATATTTAAAATTTTATTTTTGTCACTTTCAAATGATTTTTGTTTGTAACAGAGAGGCTCCTGCAGCTTCTGAAAGCCAAACAAAGACACTGAAGAGTCTTATTCGTAATATTGGAAGTAACATTGGAGGAGGCTTGCCCACTTCTCCCATTTTGGGACGAAAGTCAATACAGCATACTTCACCCCAACAGTTGCAACATTCTGGTTGGTAACATTGTTTTCAGTCATTTCTGTGCATGAATTAAAATGTCCTGTATTTACTAATTAGCTCTTTCTTGTTATTAATTTTTTGTAAAAGATTTTGGTTATCTGATATTAGGATGTGTTCTCCAAACTACTGCTTAAATTGGTTTTTCTTGTTCTTAATGGAGTGGAATTTTCCCATTTTTGCAATTAAATATGTTGTCACAAAAGTATGAGTAACTGGGTGACCTGCAACTTTAAAGATGAAAAAATGCATTGTTTTTAGGAAATGAGAAAGGGTTTCTAAGAATGAAATGGAATTTTATTGCCTATTTATGAATTATATGAAATTTGATCAAAAATGTTTATTTGAAAATTTGTGCAATCCCAGTCTGTTTAAAGAGGTGTCCTCTAAATGAAGAGGGGGTAAATGGTTCACTCCAGGACCTTCAGGTTTCCATACCATGGCATTTTTTCCAGGTTTCAGGGTCAATAATTGTACAAATAATGTTTTCTGTGTTGTGACATTGCTATTTATTGTTAAAATCGGTTGTTGTGTCATCATTTTGAAGAGTACTGGGGAAAATTGTTCCACAAAAGGTTTTGTAATCTTATTACTTATTTTTGTGCTCTCTCATTCTTTCAATCATCTGGAAATTTTTTCAGCCACCCGCATGTAGAACTCTTTGACTATTCTCCAGTGTTATATTTGTAATATGTACATAAATTACTTATTGTTATCACTAATGACCAACATTTGAGGCTATGACTTCGGATAAAATGTTGGAAATTGATCACGTAAGTGTTGAACATAGACTTACGAAGTTCATCGCATTTTATGTAAATCTGAAAACATTAGTATTATTTTTAATGCACTTTGAGTTTTGTTGTTCCTTTTTTATTTCTGTAATGAACTGTGACATTCTTAGTAGGTGGCATTTCTCAAATGAGCATTCAAATATGTCAATAGGACAACTTTAAGTTTGATTGTAAATTGACTAATTTTGTGAAATGACAAAATTCTAGCCCTTAGCTTCAAACAGCATTGGGTATATAATACTTCTGTTGCTGTGTTTTTGACTTGATTAAATTGAAATATTTTGTCAAAATTAAGATAAGGTATCACCACTAGGATTATGCTTACCCTTTACAGAATACTGTGAATAAAAAAATTCCAAAATAATGTAGCAACACTCATATTCAAGTGGTGTATGTTTTGATCATGATGTCAATAACTAATTTCAGATGTTTTAAGGGATTAGCATTGTGATATTCCCATAAATATTTGGCAGGTTTTGCTGGCAAAATTCAAAGTTTTTTGGTAAAAAGTTTAAAGCCCTTAACAGATAAAAATAGTTCTCCTTCATGAAGACTAAAAATTGTCTACAGGGTACACAATTGCTCTTGCACAGACACCAAAGCCTTGGGAAGAGTAGGTTGGAACTAAGAGCAACTTTGATATTTAAATAGCAGTGGTTCTTGTACTGTTAAGTGATTTATTTTTAATTCTGTTATTATATATTGGGTTAGATTAAGCATAAAATATAGAAATCAATTTTGCTCATATTTGCATTGAAACACAAGGTGAGCTTGAATGACAGAGTACATTATCTACTTGAACTGTAAGAAATAATAATCAAAAGTAAATTATATAAATGGTACTAAGCAGGGGTAAGCTATAACAAATGTGGTGGTATTTTGTGCAGAATATCATATTGTATTTATTTTGTATCGAAATTGGAATTTGTAGGAAAGGAAAGGATACATTTTTTGCCCCAATCACGGATACTAAAATTGTATGATCGCAGAGTAAAAGTTCAAAGCATATATTGAAATATTTTGAAATTTCATGAAGGATGACTGAAATTTATGAAACAGTATAAAATATCTTGTTTTCTTTTCAGAATTAAGTTTTGCATGCAGTCAGTTAGATTAATATTGGTATGCCACTGGTTAAGGTAGGTTCCATGTACTTCTATCCACCCTTCATTCAATCCAATGTGCCTATGCTATTTTCTTCCCCTTCCTCACTTGTCTAACATTCTCCCTTCTATAACAGTCTTCAAATTCGAATTCCCAAATTGCTTGGAACCCATCTTTCCTACCTCCTTGGGGTTTTTCCTAATAAACTTCTCTCCGTCCCCACCATGCCTAATAAGAGAGTGAACATTTCTCGGCCTGATGATGAAAATGACAATTTGCATTTTCAAAAAAATTTATTTTTCAACATAAACATCTTTAATATTAATTTACCTGGTTTGTCTGGATGCCATATTTTGAGAAAAATAGCCTGCCTAGAACAATAAGTCCAGAGTCCCCTACAAAGTATTCCCCTTGGAACCTCACTTACTTATCGCAGCATCTCTTCCACTTTTCGAAACAATCAGCGAGCTCTTTTTTGGAATGGTCATCAGCTGCTTTGTCATATTCTCCTTTATCTCTTCAACCAATCTTTGGGATTGGGCTTTTATTCCAGGGTCATAGCCATAAACCTATGACTTATCTCCAGTTCTGACCTTTTTTAGAAAACCTGGGTCTTTTTTGTGGCTTAGACCAAGTCCCCTGCAACTGCGGCATCAAATTCTTGACATTGACGTGAAATTCTGAATGTAGCAGGCTATAGCAAGAATTGGCAGTCATGTAAACATATATTCATTTTGGTTGGTATTCAAGATAAATCTGTGTTATGAATTAAATGTTAATTAGTCTTGACATCCAAAGGTGCTGGTCATTCTGAAATAATAAACTGTTTATCATGTATCATTGTGAACAATGTAAAACAGTTCCAAAGTAACTAAACAACATATTTATTGAAGAAAGCTTGATGTATTTCCTAATTTTAACTCAAAGGTTGCATGAAGTTGGTTCATTGGCATGGTAATTGCTTGTTATTTTATTTCAGTAATAAACAATATAAATATTTTAAGAGTAAACACGCTGCAATAATATTCCCAATTGTAAGTTTAATAAAAAAATGTGCTTGGCCTCCCCTAAGGGCTTGTGTTCCTCTTTTTATCTGTTACTCTGTAATTAACTAATATGCATTGTTTTAGCCCTTATTTGTCTTTACCACCCTTCGAATATAATATTCAAGTCAGCATTGAATATGTGGTAGCTACTCAAACATCATTTGAGGTAGATGTATTATAATGGAATTCTGCTTTTATCATTACTGTGTTACTGGTGTATGATTAATAATTAATGTCCTCCAAGAATATATATATATTAAATATATTGTTCACATATTTTGTCGATAAATTTTCTCAAGTAAAATATGAAATAGTTTTTAAGTAATTATAAATCTTGACAAAATTGTTAAATAATATTTATGACATTCCCTTGTACAGTGTTATGATTAAAGGTATGAACTCACAAAATTATGAATCTTTTATTGTAATTGCCTTAAATTAAAACAGACTTTATACTATTTTCATTGCATGGGAGTTGTATTGAAACTATAGGAAAATTGTGCTTGAGTTATTATGGAGAGCAATTTGTAAAATCCATTTAGTGTAGTTTGCGGCTTACTTGTCTGTCGCAACCCTTTTCTTTATTCCAAACATAAAATTTTAAGGATGCATTTATATTTGAAGGAAAACAATATTAGGTAATAATCATACAGAGCTGTGATAAAAAATGTGAACTTGCAATCCAATCATATTATTACTGGTTAGTGATTTGAATTTTCAGACTGCATTAAAGGCATTATACAAGTAGACATGTAATGGTGGAACCTACTGATTAGAGGACTCAGCCGCTGAAATCAGTGTCTCTGAGCACTCCCAACTTGACCCAAACTGTTTTGCATTTTTTGGTGTGAGAGCTTTTAGGGAAACTGCAGATAGTGCAGTAAAAAGTGTTCTCTCATTCTTCATATGTATGAATTCTGAATGTCATAAATGACTCAGTGTGCGATTGAGCTCTAACTTGATGTGTTAAACCAACCTTCATATTCACGACTGCCATTGTGGTATCCTTGGTTTTAAGTTGTAGTGATTGATTGATTTCTATTTCCATTGACAGTTTTTACTGATAAGTTTGTATCTAATTAATGAAACACATAAGTTTTAATACATCTTCCTTCCTCATACCTCTTCCATTTTGAAGTTTTGTAACTTTCCATTCTTCAACACTTTTCAAACGTTTAATGTCTTTATTTGAACAGTGTGGTCCTCTTTTGTGTTTTCATTTCCATTGCTGTGGGCTCTGCTTGTAAGGATTTCATGTAATAATGACTTTGGAGTTCTTGTCACTAACAAGTTATCTGACATGGGTGTCCTTACCAAGACAATTCATCATTGTCCCTGCCAGTAGAGCTCCTGGAAGCACCCATACCCTTTTAGTTCATCAAAGTTTCATGAGGAGGAAATCCATGCATGAGGTGTGGCAATTAAATAACTGGAACTGGACTGATGCTACAAAACATTTTATTGATCATCGATTACATTAGAAGGTTTATGGCCTTCGTTGTTCACTCATTGCTGATGCAAAGATGCGAGAGTCTGCTTCAGTCAGCTTTTTGTGAACTGCCATCACTTTTGATTTCACCACCTCCATACTGTCAAATCTTGTCCCCTTAAGCTCTGGTTTGACCTTAGGAAATAAAAAAAAGTCACAGAGGACCAGATCGGGCCAGTATGGTGGGTGGTCCAACACGGTGATATTTTGCCAAGAATGCCTTCATAGACTAGGCAGAATGACTGGTGCATTGTCTTGGTAAAGTATCTAGGAATCGGTTTTCTACAAATTAGGCCTTTGTCTCTTCACTTGTTCACGGAAGACAGTCAGAACCTAGACGTAATAATGTTGATTGACAATCTGACCTTTGGGGGTACTGTAAACATGGACGATTGTCAAAAAAAACTGTCTTAATGGCTTTGAATTTTGATTTTCTCATTTTTACTTTTTGCCATGGTGAGTTTGGGCTTTTTCAATGCAACAATTGACACTTTGTTTGAGGATCATAGGTAAAAAACCACAAGTAATCACTCTGTCCAACAATTCTGGATCATTATCAATGTTTAAAATTGTCTGCACAAATGTTCATTCTTGATTCCTTTTGATCCAGAGTGAGAAGTTTAGGCACCCTTTTATGTGTAAACTTTGTGCATGTTAAATGATCCATGAATAAATGATCCATAAATCTGATGGACCCTTTATTTGTTAATTCCTGAGATTTCAACAAGAGCTCGGCCACTAAGGTGATGATTTTTGCTGATCAATTAACCAATTTTCTGGATGTCCATTTTTGATATTTAAGATATAAGGGCGTAGACCATCTTTGGGGATTTCACGTCCCTCCTTATGCCTTTTAGGCTGAAGGAGAGTCGTGAAACCTCTCAAAAACTTGTGTGTGCAATAACAATTCACTTCTGTACACTTTCTATAACATGGCACGAACTTCTGTTGCAGTTTTCCCCAATTTCACAAGAAACTTGAGGTTAACTCGTTACTCCACGTTGCATTTTTTCGACATGCTTTTTCAATGCTATGGTAATGACTCGAATGGGTGATTGTTATGGTGGTGAGGCTGAGCGACGTACAACTGTGCCCATCGAGTTCAGAGCGGGGGAAGATCAACATGCAGATACTTGTTCAAAACTACTGTGACATGCTCACTTTTTACCGTTATCAGCACTGCAGGCTGGTTTTTTAGGATTACCAAGTGCATATCAAAATAAGTTGACATATTTTAATTGCTCATTCCATTTTTCCTGCCCTTCCCTGTACTTGGCATGTTTTCCTTACCATCTATTTTGATTTTTGCTTTTGTCTCCATAAATAAATCTCAAAAGATTTCCAATCTATGGTGCTCTTCATTCATCAAAGAATATGTTTCTCAACTGGGAAATGTTATGCTTTATAGTTAAATCTTGACTACTTTCCTCCTTAAATGTGTGCCCAAGGTTCTGTTGATGAATTCTTTCCTTTTGGTAAATGCTGCAGTTGCTACAATATCTTCTAACAGCCTGAAATACTGCCATAGGTATCATTTACCCACCTCCAAGTTTCCTGCTGTCTAATCATATAGCTTAGATCATCTAATCATTTTCTTTCCAATTGCCTTTTATTGTACCAGCAATTTGTCCGCCAATAAGTTCAAACCCTTTCTGATGACTAAGATAAGCTTCATCTTTCACTCAAGGGATGTTTATACGAGGTCTGTCCAATAAATACGTGAACTGAACTGAAGCCATAAAAACTTTATTTTGCAAACTTTGGCCTTCATTGATTTTATTCCTTTCCAAGTACTCTCCATTCTTTGCTATGCATTTATGCCATCTTCTTTTCCACTGTTTGAAGCACCCTTGGAAGTCCTTGGCAGTTAGGCTTTTTAGTTGTCTAGTAGTTTCTTGCTTTATTGTGTCCACATATTCCCAGTGATGTCCCCTGATCACATGTTTGCATTTTGAGAAAAGCAAAAAATTTCAGGGGACAAGATCTGTCGAATAAGGTGGATGATCAAGGATGGTGATTGAATTTTTTGGCAGAAACTTGTGAACAATCAAAGCTGAATGTGCAGGTGCATTGTCATGGTGAAGGATCCATCGATCATTTTTGGTTAAAATAGTGTGCACTGTTGATTTTTCTAAATTCAGTTCATCAGCTATCATTCGGAAAGTTTTTCGACAATCGGTAAGGACAAGGGACTGCACATGATCAATTGTGGTCAACACAGGTGATTGAAGGTCATCCCGGCCTTGCATCTTCCTTGATTATGCAAGGCCGGGATGTCGGCCTTCTTTGAAATGCTTAATCCACTTGAAAACAGATTTTTTCTTCAGAGCATTATCACTGTAAACAGCTGTCAACATTTCAGTAATTTCTTGATAACTTTTACTGCACTTCACCAAAAACTTGATGCTAATTTGTTGCTCCATGATATTGTCATTTTCCATTTTCGACCAACAGTAAAAACAAGAGCAACAGAAACTAACAGAACTGGCACCATGCACAGAGATCGACGATCTGCCAAGCACAGATGGCTCATTGGGTCTCAGGCAACCAGCGCCACTAGTGGGTGGGGCTATAGACCACGTCATGGCTGCCAGATTGCAACAGTTCATGTATTTATTGGCCAGACCTCGTATAGTCAGATTAATAGATGATCAAAATTTCCAGATAAATTATTCAAAAGTTAGCCACCATTTCCTGCATTAAGCCTGGGATAAGAACAATTGCATTTTGAGTCTTCACCCGAATATTATTTTTAAGTTAGGGGTTAGCTAATACTGAAATCTAATTACTGCTATAGTAATAATGATATCTAATTCTGATCAAATGAGAAGAATGTAAAATTCACAGTGAATACTAAAATTTTGATTCTGTAATGCTTTCAGGTTTTTTTGTATGAACAATTGTGCCATTGTTACTCTTGTCAAGTTTATAGGTGACAATAAATAGATGGATGGGTTTTGGAAGATGCCAGAAAATCTACCTGCAGCAGACTTTAAGATATACCATGGTACTACATAACCATGATGGATCAGTAGGTGGGAGCAACGAGTGAAACAAGATTCTGTTCTATTGGCTTAATTCATTTGGAGAAAAATCATTAGTTCTGGCCCAAATCCTAAATTGAATGCAATACAAGAAAACATACCAGTTATACATAAAATAGATATTTTAAAAAATCATGAAAATGAGTTTTAATGATCGACTTAAAATCATTCATCCTATGAATAAATGATCAATGTGAACTAAATGTTAAATAAAGCCTTTGAAATATTAGGATGAGATTATATTTATACAAACTGCATTTGGAAAGTTTCTAGGGAACCCTAGATTCTGATGAAGCCCAAAATGGAGGGGAAGAAGGTCAGATTTTGGGAAAGAAATTATCATCCTCATCTACTTTGTGCATTGATTTTTAACAACATTTAAAATGTTATATAAAGTGATTCCATAATCTTGAAATACTTTTCTTTTCCAGCCAAAGCCAGGTAATGCTGCTAATACTTAAATATTTTCCAAATTTAACATTTTTTTCTTTAATATGAATAAAAGAGCAATCAGAAACATTCAAAATAATATATGTTTTCTGAAGATTTCTGTAGTCAGTGACATTAAATCTGCAGTAATGTGCCAACCAAAGCTTGAAATTCATTGTTCAACTGAAATATTTAGTCTTAAAAAAGAGAAGCATCTAATCCATGTTTTCAAATGACCTGTGAAGTAAAAGCTGTAGAATAATTTATGTGCACTAACTGACCCTTGGAGTAATGGAATGAATTTCCTGCTTGTGTAAATGCCCTAAAATAAATTACTTGAGATAAGATCTGATGGTATTTTTTTAAGATATTTGTCTAAATAAACTCAAAATTTTGTATGAAATTTCCATTTTAGAAGATGACCTAGTGTTTTGATATTTCCGTTAGTAATTTATGCTGAAAGAAGTGCCCCTTTTATTACAAATTTATCGAATTAGTTAGGATTTCCATTTTATTGAAGATATTTCTGTATTTTAGTTTAATTTTTTTTTGGTAGATTGTGGTATTCAGATTTATGCAACTTATAAATTCATTTAACTTAGAGATGAACATATTTTACTGAGCAGAAATGACATGTTATTCTCATATGAGAAATGTTTAAAAAAATATGATTAAAAGAATAATCAGTTTGGTTTGATTTGACCAAGTCTCCATTTCACTAATGCTTACAATTAAATCACAGCAGCTAGTGCTATGAAGGACACTGCTTAAACTTTGATTTTTACGTCAATGGTGAATGGAAAGTGGTTGCCATATAAAGATTGCCCTGTTGTGAATGATGAATGTATAAATTAGTTTTTAATATTGTTTTTGACAAAAACTGGTTGTCAAAACATTTTTTAGGCATGTTAAAATAGTTATGAAAAAGGAGCAGTCGCTCAAAGAAATTATATACGTCCAATATCAGTGGTGTTCACATAACCTTTGTGACTGTGTGCAAACATTGAATGAGCTGATCCTACTAGGGCCATTCTATAATGTGTGCTGAGACTTCATTCGCATAATATATTGTGAACATTTTAATGCTCTGCTTTTTGTAAACTTGATGTTTAAAACATATATATGTGTATATATATATATATATATATATATATATATATATATATATATATATATATATATATATTATATTCATGCATACATTACAAGTTTCACTGATTTAACTCTAGTAGCACATCAGTAGCAGGTATTTCAAATTGAAAGGTGTTCAGTTCACTTATGGCAATGAAGGAGCAAATGCATTATGTTGCATTGAATTTTGCTTTAACTTGAAAAATTCATCAACTGATATGTAATCCTATAGGAGACTTATGAAGAGTGTATTCTTCCTTATAGCATAGCTAGAGGATGGGTTGAAAATGTTCTAGGAGTAGGGACAATCAATTACAAGGAAGGCAAATTCAGAGCAGTCACTCACTAAGGGAAGTACTTGTTAACACTCTGTTGGAATTGTAAGATAAATAACATCAAGAGCACTATCAAAAATATTGAAAATTTTGTTGTGTCCTGCCCATGCATTGGAAACAGTAAAATTGCACTCAAGACAAGTTAGTGTGCATATAAGTTTCACAAAACCCATGGCAAAATCATGAGTACCTTCCAAAATTTGATCTAAATTGTGTTCTTAATCATCCCTATCGTCAAGACCCAACCTCCTGTGATTTTTTTGTTGCTCAATGTGAGGAAACACCTTCATAGAAGGTTTTTATCCATCACAAAAAGGGGTAGGTGAAATGAATATGCATCCATTTTCTACGGAAACCACTGGACTGGAGTCAAATCAATGAAACTTGTACAATATATATGTTACTCATCAAGCTAACAATTTAACATAAAATTAAATTTCTGCACAATAAATTTAACAAATAAAAATTTTATGATCACACTTGACTGGACAGCCCTTTTAGTTCATCCGACATGATTTAAAAACTTTAATAAAAACACTTTAAATGTGTCCTGTTTTTTGCGTTATTTCAAGAAGGCACTTGACTTAATGGTGAATAATTAATCTTATAGACACCCTATGATTGAAAAATTGCTTTTATGCCATAATGTGTGGCGATTAAATTCTTTAGTAGAATCAAGTTTTTGTGAAAGAAGGCATGCTTCATACCTCTGTTGTGGAGATAAGTTTTATCCATAGTCATTTTTGTTCAGGATAGGAAAAATGTTAAGAATATTTGATGCAAAATATTTTCTGTAATGGAAAATATAAATAATTTGAAAATAATTTTTAGTGGGTAATATGTGTCTTTCATTCCTCCCCATACAGCTGGCTCAAAATTATCAGATTTACCACTTTAACTTTTTTCATGTCATAGGTACCCGTAAACTTTCCTCATCTATCAGCCTTGAAGAGAAAAGGGGGAAAACACGGGCACAGCTGACTGGAAGTCTGAGTGTGAGTTCTGCTAGTTCCATGCAAGGGTGAGAATTGTTATGGAATGTCATTGATGTTTACAGTATTGCAAGCAATGTGGTTCAGAAATTTTTTACCATAGCATGTGGCAATTTTTAAGTATTATAATAGTATTTAAATAGGTGGAATATTTACTTGTTTGTCAACTATAGACTTAATTTATGAATTAAACATCTCTAGCAGAACTCTGTTATTATCATTATCAGAGAGGTAAGTCAAGCCAAGGTACATAAACATACTTGCATACATATGGCTTTGAGCTTAGTGTGCGCCCACTAAAATGCTTTTAAACTTTCAAAAATTGGGAACGCTCCTTATGAGAAGCCAGAAGTAATGAAGCAGCACAAAATACATTAAAGACAATTAATTTGCTGAAGCATGGCAAACTTGTGATCAATGCATTAAAGATGGGTCATGACCAAAAACCACCATTAAGGATATCAAAGTGAAAATATTGTAAATTAGTAATCATAAAAGGTAAATAATTCTGTTCTCTATGAAGGGTTCAAAATAATGGTAATTTGTATTTCATCTCAAGTTTTTTCAAAAGGTTCCCAATATTTAGAAAGTTATCCTCAGAGCAGTTCGCAGGAAAGTTTTGTATCTGTCTTCAATTTTAAGAAAAAAATCAATTCAGGAGTTTGCTTAAATTTAGTGAAATACATGATTATAGTTGTGCGAAAAAAAGTTTTTATGTCCTAAATTTATGTTTTCCACATTTATAAGAATAATAGTTTTATGTTTGGGTAAAAATTAGACATTTATAAAATTTGAAATGACCATTGTAAGTTTACTAGGGTTTGTTTGTTCTTATACTATTTGTTCCAACTTTTATTGCATTTTCAAAAATCAATTATATGATAGTGACATTATCTGTTATTACATTCTAATCATAAAGCTTCATTTCTGGGAAAGAATATCACTGCAGGTTTCATTGTCCAAAATATTTAAATGTTACATTGAAGGGTAACTCAAAACAAATTGATATGGCAAGAGCAGCATTTTCCCTCGATGCATTGAGGTGACAATTGCAAAATATAGTAATTGTCACTTGATTATGATCAAAGGAAGTGGAACAGAAACATCAGTGATCTTATTATCATTATATACTGAAGTAGCTGTGTAGCCATTCTTCTTGCACCATAAATATAAGGCTGCATTTTTTTTAAAGTGCATTTGCTACCTTTTAATTAGTGAATAATTTGCAACAACTTGACTGCTACAGAAGACACCAAAAATTATGCATTCAGCATGGAAAGTTGGCATTTATGCCAGTAAATTACTGACAAATATATGCTTTTTCTTAATATTTTTAAAAGGTGTTGACATTTTAATCGCCAATCAGTACGGTGCTATGATTAGTGTTTTAGGGTATGCATAAAAGCTACTGTGCATAAGTGTAAAGACATGTTGGAATTTGCCGCTAGAAGGGTGACTGAGTATGCATGAAAAACAAAAGTTACAAATTGCCAAAGATGTATGATTTTTTTGACTTATGAATTTTGAATGCATGATGGTGATATTATTTCATAAGAGAAGAAAGCACTTTTCCTACACATTGTGGTTCTTGTAGTTAACATTCACGTAGCCAGTTCTGCACACCTGGCTCGCAGGCTGACAGGTGCTACTGCAACGTATGATGTATGCATTATGCTTGTGTGCCACTTGTTCTTTTTTTTCTGAGATCCTTTTTCCTCCTTCATGTCTTCTTACAGTCCTACTTTAGTCAAGGGTGTGAGGATAGCTGACTTAGGGGAACAATAATGATAGTAGTAGTGTGTAAGCCTTGTTATCTTCACCTTCCCTATTTACCCTTCACTCAGCTGTTGGATTTTCACATGAAACTGAATAAAAAGATAAGAGGATCATTTAAAAAAATGTTAATGTACAAACCTATCTCTCTTCCATTCATGAATCACTATTTTGGCAATTCTGCAGCAAACTGCTTTATCAAATAACAGTCAAAGGACCAGCCCTCCCTGGTGTAAGTGGGAGTCACATGACTTGTATTTACTTTGTTAGGCATGATAGCTACCATTTCAATTATAGGCCTTACGCTGCAGCATCTCGTGTGATTTTGCTGACTATAGGTAATGATAGCGCAAACTATCAAAATTATGTAAAATGTCTGACATAATCATAATGTGTATTTTTTCTGGAGTTCATCAATTATACTGGCACACATTATTCTTTAGTTACTGCAAAACATAATTATTTGTATTATGTCTTCATGTGCGAGAAAAATGGTAGTGGGAGCACTCACAACCTGCAAATTCCTCATCTTCAGCCTGGGAGTCAGTGAGTCAGTCAGCCCTGGTTCCTCCTGAGCTGTCTGCCCATCCATCACATTTGTTCCAAGTGTTTTTTTGTTTCTATGTTAATGTTTGTGCGGTCCAGTTCCTCAAATGCCACTCCTTAGATATAATTGATCCATATTGCAATATGTGTTTACATCTGTATTATCAAAAAGTTAGCTCATTGCTGTCGACTCTTTTGTACATGATCTGTGCAGCTATAAAGTCATTGCCCTCTTGGAGATTTTGCAAAATGTTAGTGTTTCGGATGGTGAGCTTTCACTCCAAACATCTAACCAATTATTAAGATGTTACCAGTAGGGAAAGCATAGTGTGGTGTCCTTTTAGTCCTGGATATTCATCTTCTAACAAAACATCACAGCAATTTGGAGTAATGCACTGAGATAATTTTGGTTGAATTAATAATCCCCTTCAACTCAACTTGTATCGGAAGAAAATTGTTTGTCGGTGCTTTTATCATCTTCCATCAAGTGAAAAATCTTTAATTAAGAAGTGCTCTGTTTCTGTATCGCTGGCTCATGCTTAAGGTGAAGTTTTTCTGCTAGTTAATTTTAATTTAAATATAATAACTGGTCCTTCTCTTTATTCTCCCAATGTTTCACCAACTTTGAGGAGTTTTTCGTTGGGCATTTTATTAATGAGTTGGCTTTCACGGTCACATGAATAAATTTTATTTTGTGGAAAAGATTGCCAATTTTTAATTAATTGGGTACCCACTGTAATATTCGGGATAGATATTTGGAAATTTCGTCTTCATTCATATTGAACAGGCAGAAACATGTTGTAATTGATGGGTTTCACTCCTCTGTTGGCCCTGTTACTTCTGGTGTTCCTCAAGGGAATGTCCTTGGTCCTTTCCTATTTACATTATATATTGATGACTTAGTGAAAACAGTTACTGATGCAGCATGCAAAATTCTCCTCTACACAAACTGCATAATTTGCTAACAAGTTGATTCCATTGGTGGCATCGCTAGATTGCAGAAAGCCCTCGTGTACTTGCTCAGTGGTCTGATACTTGGTGCCTGAAATAAATCTTGCCAAAACAAATATTTTCTCTTTCTTTCTCTGTAAATCACTTCATGTATAGGATTATTGAATTCATAATCAGGCAATTCCAAAGGCCAAATCTCAAAAAAATCTAGTTGTCACCTTTGGCGTGAAATTTCTCCTGCATGAACAGATCAAAAGTATTTCCTCTAAAGTTATGTGCCTGGTGGGTTTTATTTATTGATATGGTGAATTCTCTTACTTGCCTGCTCTGTGTACTTTTTTCTTGGCCTATGTTTATTCTGCCCTTGAATAATGTAACCAAGTTTGGGCCACTGCTCTACCTACTTCTCTAAAATTACGTCAGTGCCCCTTGAATTTTCTTTCTCTATATCAACATTTACACTTCTGTAGCTTATCTCTAGGTTATATCGGGTCCTCTCTTGGAATTTTCTCCCTTACTGATAACCGTGCTATGTATGATAAAAATTTTATCATATTAATCATCAATGATAGGTCAACTGAACTTCTTTCCCTTTTCCTTCTTCAAGTGCCTTTGTGTTCGACACATAGGACCTCTTTCATTTTTTCACCCATCACCTCTCAAGCACAAAATGCTCATCAATCTTTAGACTTCCATCAACCTTAAATTCAATGATAAAACGCCTCCATGTCTTTGACCCATTCTAATCTCTTCATGCCTTACTCTTTTTACCCTCTAATTGTCTTTGGAACTGTTCCTCTTTACTTCTCATTTTGTCTCCTTCATTTATGTATTTGTCGCCCTGTTATTTGTTATCATTAAATTTTTAGTGATATAATTTATTTTTCTTTGTTATTTGTCCAATATAATTGGCGTGATGCTGTTTTTGGACCAAATAAATACAGTGGAACCTCATACAAGAAACATAATTCATTCTGCAATCTTTCTCATGGAGTGAAACAATTTTTTGCATTAAATTAATGTAGAATAGGATAATTAGTGTAATGCAAAAAAAGTAATTTAATTTTTTAATTATAAATAAATTTACCCAGCCATTAACCCTCAGAATCTATGAAGTTCTCTGCTGCCTTTGACCCAAGAGCTAGCTGTTTCACAATATCTCACAATGGCATAGATGCCATTTCTTATTGTAAAGCTCTCAAATCACGCATGGCTCCCTGAAATACTTCTTCACCAATTGATGTTCCTGACATCTTCTAATAAGGTCAACGAAAATCACCTTCCCCTTATCACAAATGATATTTTTGTTTACAGTGTTACATTGAAATTGCTTTTCCTTTATCCATATGAGAAGCATCCTTTCAACATCATTGAGAATATGAGCTTGTTATGTAGGTACTCTGGTCACTCTATTTGAAATGTCTATCTCCATAATTTTATCCATGTGCTTGAAGAAAATGCAAATTGTTGATGTTGACTGATTGTTGATGTGTGTATTAGATCAGCCATGCTCACACTTTGTTCCTGACTTTACTTTTCATTTCTACTTTTATTTTTATTCTTTAATTGGCTTTGGTCTTACGAATTTTTCTTCAGGGTTATTTTTAAAACTATGCACAAAATATTATTAAAATTTCTGCCAAAGAATCACTTGTGATATGTACCTGAACACAATTTTGGAAAATTTGTTATCACTAGTGACACTAAGATGCTAGTGGAACAAGTGTTAAACACAAACTAAAGTAGCAGATGTGCAATCATTTCGGAAATTCCTCTCACATTATCACTTGTTAATCGAGTCATTTTTGGGACCAACAATATTGCTCACAATGTAAATCACTCACTATGCAAGGCTCTCATTAAGCAAGATTCTCCTGTAAGTTAATTGCCAAATTTTCATGTTTATGGTCAATGTAATGTTAGTGTTCAATTGTAAATTAAGCAATGGACTCCTTACCGGGCACATCTGAAAGTAAGTTAACTGATGTGAATGCACTGTTGAGTTAAGACCAGGATTGTTATTATCGATACTACCCTGCCCTACTAATGTGTGGCATTCATCATTAGGAATTTGATACATGTAGGAAACCTGCCAACAAATGTTATCATGAATATATCTCACTCATAACTTGAGTACCACCTGCATTCCCTTTTGACCCACACTTTCATGCCTTCTTATCATTCCACTGCAGTTACTGCTATTAACATTCTTTGACGCATCTTATATTAATTCTTATTATCATTTGATCAGTCAAATAATATATTCTGATTACTGTTTCGGAAATATTTTGTTTATTTTCTACTCTTCCTCTGCCTCTTAAAGAATTGGACTGCCAAAATAATGATAATAATATCAAGGTCCACCACATTTGTCACCATGTAGGCCTTTCATTATCAATAAACAGAATAACAGTATTTACTCTAGTAATTCGGCTAATATTTCACCAATCATTGATAGTCAGTTAATATTTTTCTTTTCTTCCTTGATACTTCTATCATTAGATCTTAGAACTCAGCAAGGAATCACTTTCTTGATGCTTCCACTAGAAATATCAGTATTGTGGCATTGCATTAGCACAAATGTTCAGAGAATTGATTTGATTCAATTTATAGGCATCAGTGAATAAAATAAGTGAAATAATGCTCTCTTTTCAGAAATATCTGCCTTATTTTGTGCAGAGTGGCTAACAAAGTAAATATTGCAGTGACAACTTTTGAATTGGACTACGCACAACCATTTGACTGGGTATCATTTTCTTCTATTATCATCACAAGAGGTGTAGAGTGATTCCTAATCCTTTCAAACTAACAATTTGAGTGCTGTATGTGTGAAAAAAACCAACTAAGAGTACATATTAAAGTACAGCAAGCATGTATCAAAATTTTGAGGCTTATAGCTAACAATGTGCATAAAGAAACTGCTGAAATGCTGAAACAAAATATGCTCTTCAGACAACCCAGGAGTATAAAATAAAAAAATTATGCATCAGAAAAATTAATAATAGTGTAGTTTAGATGTAAATTAGGGTGAATCATCTGCTTATGGTGATCATTATTGGAAACCATAATGAAAATAAACAAAATCATAAGCCTAGTATTCTTACCACAAGTGCCATGGGTTTGAAAGGAAGATTTTTAAGGATTGAGACCCCCTACAAATATGTGAGACTGTAAACTGGAAATGATGAAATAAATTGAAACAAGTTGTTTTAATAAATAATTAGTGGGAATTTGCAAATGTGTTTTCATCACTCTGGGAAAATTATTGCAATTTAATGTTTGGCTGCACATCTTGTATTTGCATCTTGTAATGCGCATGTATTGTGAATTTTCATCCTCCTATTCAATCATGACCATATATCAATCAAATATTTTCCCTTGAAGTTAATATATATAATATAGACAAAAACTGAACTATAATTTGATAAAGGATTTTAAATGCACATGAACTTAACTATTCAAATGTTTCCTGTACAAATTAAATTAACCTTCCAATTGTTATCCCCTCTCCAGCAGGTTGAATAATTGAGTTTTCAAAAAATCCCAAATTTGTTATTAAAAGCAGAGTACTCATGCTGTATTATTAATATGATGTAATGACAAATGAATTACATTATTTAATATTTTTTCATATGTTTTATTAATATTTCAGCATCATTGCTCAAACCATTTTCAGAAAATAATAATTGTTTTTAGAATGACGCTAATATTTCATAAGTATAATGTAATTTCCAATGAAAATAGAGCATCTTCAAGCATGAATATCTTTTTAAATGATAAGTTACATAATTTAAATTTCATACCTTTGGAAAGAGGGCAACTGAAGCTACAGTATAATTTGGAAATAAATATTAATTATGTTTTTGGATATGTAGTTGAAAATAACCCTGAAACAATAGAATTTTGGCTGTTGAAATATTTGCCTTCAGGTTTATGCAGCTAATTCAGTTAATTTTACACTTACTGGGACCTATTATGACTACAGTGGAATTCCCAGTTGGTATTTTTGAGGCCATATGAAGTCCTTGAAAAAGTGGTTCCAATTAACAGAAAAATCTTTCTGTGGAAGGGACTCTGGTAGCCTTTACAAATATTGCCCAATATTTAACCCTGGGATGCTTGGGGAAGCTTCCTGGTAATGCATACAATGCACATAAGCAACTGGGATAATTTAACTCTGCCCCAAGAGTTTGTGTAGGTTATTTGTTCACATTGCTTTACTCATTGTTTCATCTTAGTTAAGATTATGACATTTCAGCTGTGTCAGACATTAATGAACAAAATATATAATGTTGAGCATATGCCTACTATTTTGAATTTCCATTATATTATAACCAGGGCACTGACTGGAAGTAGGTTGTTGGGATCAGAGCAAAACCAATCCGGTTCACTGAAGAGGACTTCAGCGGCTGGTGAGCCTAAATCATTAGAGAATGCTTCTCTAAAGTCAACACCAGTGTTGCAAGGAATGATGAAACGTGAACCGCCACTTGAGACAGAAAGAAGAGAAAGAGCTGTGTCTAGTGGTAGAGCTCAACATTCCCTTGCCCATGAAAGCCCATCATCGGAAATGAAAGTGGGAAGTGCAGAAATAATCTGTGGACAGGAAAGTTGCTCCTATTTAACTTTGGATCAGGTAAGGAACTTACATATATGGAAAGAAATGCTATTTACGAATTCTGCTATCGATAATATTTTCTTAAAAATCCTTCATTTTTTCTTTTGTGTACTGAAAACAGTTACATTTAAAAAGTTTACACTTGAAATCACAGGAAAAAATAAACATCCACCATCTGAACAGTTAAAGTCAAAAAGTGTTTAATTTCTGCTGTCCACTCGGAAAACATAGAGGCACTTTCTCTGAACCTCCCCATTCCCCTGAAGATTTTAATTTCTAATATTTCTAAGCTAAGCCCCCACCATGAAAGGAATGGTGACTGAGTGTTCCCTCCCAACTCCCTATTGTTCATATGGGTTGTCAGATGGCTTTCTAATGAGATTTCCATGGAATGTTATAAAATATATAATTGAGCATCTCCCAGCAGAGTAGCCCTTCAATGGTTTTAAACATGAAGGAATAGCCGGTATTAAAGTTATTTAAAAGCAATAATAATAAATATGGGAACATCAATGTTCCAAATGTGTCATATACAGTTGAACCTCATACAATAAGCATAATTCATTCCGTGATCTTTCAAGTAAAGCAAAACAGTCATTTAGTGAAACAATTTTTTGCATATAAATTAATGTAAAATACGTTAATGCATACCATCTCAAAAAATATAAATCATGTACAAGGTTTGTTCAAAGAAAATTATGTATACATTGTTTAGAATTAAGGAGCATCTTAATCTTTTCTTACATTGTGGAATAAGGTAATCAAGAATGCAAACTCAATTTGTAAAAAAAATCTAAACAAATAGTTAATTTTTATAATGTACCTAATACCTTTTTACTATAAAGCTGTCTAGAGACTGTGCACGAGGCGCCACTGTCCCCGAGGTTAAAGCCAACTTTAAACACTTATGGTGTTAATACTTTGACAAATTCCAAAGAAACTGCGGGAGATGCCGCAACAGTAACTTTTAACGGAGTCATCAGCTAATGTGCATTTCAATGCAACAATTTCCTTTAAATTCCTCCAAATTCCTTTAAAATCCCCCAAATTTCAGAGTTTAAGAGGACGCCTCGGTAGCTCAAGTGGCTAAAGCACTCGACCGGATATTGAGGGATCTGGGTTCGAGTCCCATTCAAGGCGAATGATTTTTACACTCTGAAATTGTTGCATTGAAATGCACATTAGCGGATGACTCCGTTAAAAGTTACTGTTGCGGCATCTCCCGCAGTTTCTTTGGAATTTGTCAAAGTATTAACACCATAAGTGTTTAAATTTGGCTTTAACCTCGTGGACA
Source organism: Hetaerina americana (assembly GCF_022747635.1). NCBI lineage: Eukaryota > Metazoa > Arthropoda > Insecta > Odonata > Calopterygidae > Hetaerina > Hetaerina americana. The sequence goes on from NW_027286763.1 coordinate 43,290,303, forward strand.
GTGGCGCCTCGCGCACGACTACGAATGCATGTGACATTGTATGTACGGTATTTCGTCACAACATCTAGTTCCTTTAAAAGCCCCCAAATTTCAGAGTTTGAGGGGACGCCTCGGTAGCTTAAGTGGCTAAAGCACTCGACCGGATATTGAGGGATCTGGGTTCGAGTCCCAGTCAAGGCGAATGATTTTTACACTCTGAAATCGTTGCACTGTCTAGAGACATTTGTTTTTGCCAATGCTTCAAAATTTTATAAAAATGCGGCTCTGCATTATCATTGAATACATTTGTAGAGCACATAGCCCTTTTTTTTTGGGTGAATGCTTCATGCACATGGTAAGATGTAACAATTACTCATGCTTTCCCATGGCCTTCACATCAAATTTAGCCTGCTGTTTGGGACTATATTTCTTGAAGTCTCATAGAGTTTTCGAATAGTGAACAAGTAGGGGTTTAATTTTCAAATTGTCACTTGTATTGGCACAAAATAGCTGCGTGAGGCTGCCTTTCTTTCGCTTGCGGCCGGGAAATGAATTCTCTTCTACTTTTAGGTGTAGAAATATAAATTTGCTTTGGTATCTTCTTCCAGAAGAGACCTGTCTCATAACAATTAAAAACCTTTTTGGGCCGATAACCCTCAATCTACAAGCTTTCTGAAGTCACCGATGAAGTTCTCAGCTGCCTTTGACTCAAGGCTTACTGCTTCACCATACCTCACAGTGGCGTGGATGCCAGTTCTTCTTGACGAAAATCACTTTTGCCTTTTCACAAATGATTTTCTCGTTAATAGTATGTCACATGGCAATTGTTTTTTGTTTAACCATATAAGAACCAACCTTACAATGTCATTGAGAATATGTAACCAGTGTGTAGATATTCATGTCACTCTCTTAGAAGCGTCTATCCCATTAATCTTGTCCTTGTTCTTGAAGAAAATGCAAATTATTGATGTTGACGTATTGTATGTGCATGCTGGATCAGCCATGCTCACATCTTTTGCCCACTTCTCAATGATTTTACTTTTCATTTCTACTGTTATTAAACTTAGCGCAAAAAAATCACAAATGTCTGGACATAAGTTTGGAAAAATGTGTGATCACCAGTGACACTAAGGTACAGAATGAATGAATGATTAGCACCAGTCGAAGCAGCAGGTGGGCAATCATTCCAGGAATTCCTCTCATCTTATTACTCACTAAGCAAAAAGTTGCTGGCTAAGGAAGTCATATTTTGTCAAAATATTTTTGCTCATTATACAAATTATGCGAGGTGTTCATGAATTGAGGGTCCACTCTATATGCATGCATTTTAAAATTTATTGCCAAAATGTGAATGAATAATTAAAATAAATAGCTACATTCTAATGAGTAAAGATATTTGCCTTACAAATCAATATTTCAATGATCATTGTTTGGTCTCAGATCTGGGCTCAATATTGCAAAATCAATAGTCATAATTGGCGTCTTGAGTCTGAAATTTTGTTGGTACAAGGTAATGGAGAATTTTTCCATTTAGCCTATGAGTACTCTTTCAGTGGTAAGGGTAGTGAATTGCCATGTAGTTACAATAGTCTTCAAAATATTGAACAAACTCAATATTTTGATTTAAGGACTATACAGTCACCATCTCATTCAGAAAGCAGACTAACTGGTGCACATTTTCTATATGTTTATTAAAATTCAGGATTTAGTGTTAAGGTTTTGAACATTTTTTGATCTTTCTGAAAATGTTCTCCTGGTGTAAGAGTAAGTTCTTGTATTGTTACATGAATAATTGCAATCGTTTTTTCTGCAGGAAAAATATTTGGAACATAAGTCATCAGTCACTCAGTGTAAATTTAATATGTCTGGTACCACCATTGCTAGTTCTGACATGGATGGAGTGATAAAAGTGTGGTCTCTCCCTCCTTCTCCAAAGTAAGTTATTCTTCCTAAATTAATAGCAGCTGACCATGCAAGTTTAGTTAATGCATGTGAAATGGTCAGTTTTTAATAAATGGTTCAATTATGTGTAAGAGCTCATCATAATTAATTTATTTCATTCCATAATTTTTATATCATAAACACAAAAAATTGAAAGATTTCTCAATTTCCTAAAACTCTGGTATTTAACATTGATAGCATTAAGCATATGTTCTAAATTTCTTAGAGAATCTATTCTCTTTTGTGCAAATGCTGTAATTTGGTATATGTATTTCATTTTTTAATAGCTATAACATTGTTGACAACTTATTAGTCTCCATTCCAGAAATTTTTAATTAGTCCTGTAGTTGTTTTATTTATCACAGTTTTTTTCATTTTTAGCATTTAAAACTTTGTAAGCCACGTACAAATGTTATAAGAGGAAACCACAATGCTAATAGACATTCTGACCCTATTTATTTGAACACTGTAAGTGAAGGGGACTATTTTCTTGAGTTTTTTACTTAATTTTCTATATTGCATTGCGATAATTATAGAAATATTTTTGTGTACACCATATTATTAATATATTTAATTACATGATGACTGCCTTCAACCCATAAACGTGGTAAAGGGAGGATCTATTTTTAAATTACATGGCAATATAATGAAAAAGACAACAAATTAAACTACTTTTGAAAATTATATTGGTACACATCTCAGGGATAATGTCCCATCTCAAGCCTTTTTGCCAACATATTTTTTAAATTCTCTTCCTCTCAACTTTCAGTAATTAAGCATTAAAAATAATGAAGCAATATTCCTTTTGACAAATTCTTGTCCTTTAGGAATGTCACCTCAAACAAATCAGCATTAAGGACTTAGGGTAGATTCACTATTTGTGATTTTTTCTATTGTTTACTTCAGTTCAAATTTACTAGAATAATGGAAAGAAAAATGGCAGCTTTGTTAATTCCACTTATTGTTTTAATCTTATGACATCGGTTTCAATGCATAGTGTCACCGTCAGGTACTTTTTTGAGCTTTACCTTTTGTCCATGGGGCAACGGTATGAAAGTGGAAGAAGGCATTTTGATATTCACAATTCCAATTAATGGTATAGCCATCCTTGAAAGGGGGGAATGAGGTGGTGGGAGGAAATACAGAAATGACAGAGGAAACTTTTTTAAGAGGAAAATGTAAAGACTGAATAGGAGAGTTTTATATGTTTTTCCAATTAATGTGATGTGCAAAACCTTTTTCCTCTGAAAACCCTACCCCCTGCCTACTCCTGTCTACTCCCAAAATCCCTTCTTTCACTGCTGATCAGCAGTGGGATGTTAAAGACTGTAGTAGAGGGGAGAATGTTAAGCAAGCGAGGAAAGGAAGGAACAGGATAGGGATGTTGGACGGGATGAAGGGAGGAAGGAAGTATTCAGAGATGAAGAGGGACCTGATGTAGAGTAGGATGCTGGATTTTGTGTTTTGTTAGGAGTAATAAAATATTGATTTGGTAGTTGTGTCCATCCAAAAACCTACCTTAACCAGTAGATTACCTAGATAAATAAAATTTTCATCCCCTTTCCCTTACCTTCTGCAATTCGCAATAATGAACACCTCTTCACAGCTTCTAAATGTGTAGCATGGGCAGCATTTTCTGCAAAGCATCTCTGTTTAGTGGTGTGATGCCTTAAGAATTCACGTAAGACTGAGAAATATTCCTAATGACATACACATGTATGTTCAGAGAAAACCCAGTCATAGCAGAAACTTGAATTTCATCTAAAACCTTTTTTCTTCCTACACTAATATTGAAATATGACCATCTATCCTTCATTTTTTACTTGTAATTTACCATATTTTTGTGTTCTTGTCATTCTATTCAAATTTGCCGCGAAACAAACTGACATCTGACCCGGTCACTTTTCCTTGGCTGACTGTCGTAAACTACTTTCCAAATACATATTTAAAAGGACTGATGGCCCAATGTATAAATCCAACATGGCCCCCTTAACCCTGAGTAAGGAGGTTTTTAATTTGAAATCTGTGCAGATAATAATGCAATAATGCAATGTAACATCAACAAAATGTCTTTATTTTCATCAATACCAGACATTTAACTCATTTTAGAATTCATCAATATCTGCGGTGAAAATATGCCTTTACACACCAGTTCTCTCATTCAGTCACTCTTTCAAAAAGCTTCCAGTCTATTTTGAGTGAGTTAACGTAAAAATATATTGTAGTGATGATAGTAAAAATGGTTCAAAAAGTTTTTCTCCTGCCAGAACTGCTCCTGTAAATGACTCTTAGAGAGCTAATTAGGCCGTATGAAAAAGAACCAAAACATGTTAGAAGTCAGCAAAAGAAATATACTATATGTTCTAATGAGTAAAGTGGCCACCTCTTTCCAACTTACCATCACTTTCCATTCATTATTCATCCTTATAATACTCTAATGCATACAGTTGAATGAAAATTTTCATTCTCTTTTGTTCGTATATATGTGTTATTTTCATGTTTTTTGTCAATTTTAGGACCATTGCAACCATCACATCGAAGACCAGTGTCATATCTTTAGAATGGGTGAATAAGACAGAGCGGTATCTACTATATGGTACGCGCTCTGGTATTATAAGGCTGTATGACACTAGAGAGAAGAAAAATGTTTGGGAGCTTGGCTCAGAGGCCACAAGTTCTTTGAGGGATACTAGGTAAGTAATTTTTACTTTTAAGGGGAATATGGTATATCTCTAAAAAAATATCCGTAAACCCTCACTAATCTGGACTACACAGGGCAAGGGGTTATCCAGATTAGGTGAAATCTGAATTTTGTGGGGTTTTTGGCACACAAAATCCCATGAAACATTTTCCCTCTCTAATCTTGTGTACAGGTGATCAATGATGACTTCTAATGCTGCCATATGATGCATTATAGCCCCAAAGTGTAAGAAGAGCCCATGCTGATACGAAATAACTTTCTTTAAATAAAATATACAGGCATTGCTAATTTTCTCCAAAAATGAAGTCGCTCCTAAGCATCCTCGAAAAAACAATAATAATGCATGCTCAATGGAATTATCTTATTTGTAAAATCTGTATACATAATTAAGATAACAAATCTATCAAGTTTTTATTTATATGAAAGAATGCTTAACCTCTGAAGAAAGATATGTGCTTTCTTTTGTAAATTTCAGTTTTAATCATGCAATTTATTATTCACTGGTTGAAGGCATTAAAATTCTAATAGATTTTAATGTAGCTTCTACGGATGAGTCTAGTTAACCTTGTACACAGGTGCTAAATGATGAATATCCCTGCAAGAGCATTTGTTTGAATTTTTCATGATGCATTATTTCTATGACATGAATGGAGGTTTTCACATGTTGATCATAATTATGAAAAAAGGTCTTGCATTTCTTTCTTAGAAATTCCAAGGGCATCGATTAGGTATTTCCTAATTTAGGGAATGAAATAATTATGGAGTCAGTCCATTGTGATAATACTGATGACCTATGATTTTATCGAAATATTTAAAGCTACGTAGGTCGATCAATAACTCCTTAGAAAATACAAGAGAATGCTCTCAGAGTATTGGAAAAGATTTTCATCGGTGACCCTCATCTCTCATTAGACTGCTGTTAAAGTTTCAGCTCTTTGGCTCACTTCGACTTGTGTTGTCGTGACGATTCACCTTCAGTACGCTGAAGAGGGCTACTTTGTGGCTGAAATACGTGTATTCCCCCCCCCACATTTTACACTATATAAACTTCGGATTGCCCTTACCCTTTCTCACTTCGACTGGTTTTGTCTTGACGATTCACCTTCAGTACGCTGAAGAGCTACTTTGTGGTCAAAATACGCGTATTTGTATGCACCTTATCCTTTTCCTTGTTACCTTTTACCCTATCCTTGACTTGTGGCGTTAGCCAATTAATCTTACAGGCCGGAAAATTTTCATCCCCCCCTCGTAGTTTATAAATTTGGGATGTGAAAGTATATATAAAAACAAATATTGTTTCTTTAGGTATTGAAAATAAATAAGTCTTACAGATGATCAAATGATATACCTTGTAACTCTTGCTATGTGATTAATGTTAGCATATATAGAACGTTAAGCAAGCAACAATTTCCTTAAGGTATTTACCATGTTGTTTTTATTCTGGTTCAAGAGTTTCATTTTCAGTTGTTTTGGCAAGCTGATATAAATCCCTTTTTTTCTTGCTAAGGTTGACTATTTCACTTGTTAGCCAGGTCTGCTTTTCGTTACATTTATATGTGACTTCTCATTTCTTAACTGGAAAATTTGTTTCAAAGTAAAAGTAGAATTTGTCAAAAAAAATGAACCCATTTTGTCATCATAAGGATTTTTAGTATAAACCTCATCCTAAGATTAATTTTTTAAATCAAAACTTAGAAACTGGAGTTGGTCCTGAAGAAAGGTTCTCTTAGAAACATAATATGAGTTACAGTTTTTATATTTCTTGACTCTAATATCAAGCAAAACCCTTCTGTGTTCTGAGAAGCTAGAGTCCATGGTATAAATATAATAAATATCTAAGTTTTTCATGACCTGATCTATTGATTTTCTGCTGGTAATTGTTACCCTAGTTTCTTCAGTTACTATTGCATGAACGTTAAAGAAGTCCATAATAGATTGAATTTTTTTGACTTTTTCACAGCATAAATCTAAGAAATTTACATTGAAGTCTCCATACAACACAATGTGACTGGTAGTGTGATAAATGTTCTCCATTTAAATTTTTAAATTCTTTATAAAAGTGTCAAAATTTTCATCGGGGGATGTGCAGACAGACAAGAGCCAATTTATGCTTTGGTATTTGACCGATTGAAAATTCAAAATCTTTTTCAATTACAGTATTGCTGGAAAAATTAGCAGATTTGAATCGGTAGATGAATGTCAATTCTCAATTTAGTTTGACTATTAAATTATTCTATTTACGTGGTCTCCCATGGTAATTTATGCACTTCATGATAGCTACTTTGGTACCAAGTCTTGTGGCACTTGAATTGTCTTGTATTTTTAATTTTACTTCGTGGTAATTTTTTCAGCATGATTCAATGATATTTTAATATGATAATTTGATTGCTTATGGATTGACAATTTTTGATGCTTTTATTTTAGAATTGTGGACATCTGCTGTAGTCCTACTGAATCATCATTTGTATGCTCTTCAGTGCCAGATGGTTCACAAGGGAAGCTGATGCTCTATGATATTAAAACGAGAAAACTTGAGGTAAGATATGATTTCTAGTGAATTTTTCTACTTATAACAAGTCAATTGAGAATTGAGTGCCCAGTCATTCTGTTGTTAACTCTCACTCTAGCTAAACATGCACTTCCAAAGAAACTGCGGGAGATGCCGCAACATCCCGGTCAAGGTGACTGATTTTTACACTTTGAAATTGTTGCATAGAAGATGCACCTCTACACTATGGTGAAAGCTTAATACTGATTAATCAAGTACAATGCCCCCTTGCTAACCTATTTTAATTGGTAAACTAAAAATTGATAAGCTAAGTAAAAGATAAGGTATAATTAAATTTGAGGAGATTCTTTATCATGTCAAATTACTGAGTTAAATTCCTCTCATATAAATGAGGTTATTAATTGAACAAGGTTAATACTACTACTGGTGATGCTGTAGTCCAGAAGTAGAGCATTGGACTACCGACTGGAGAGCCTGGGTTAGATTCCCAAGCACACCTCTCTCAGCTTCACTCGAGCTGTGTAATTTTTCAAGTACCAGAAATTTCTTGGGAATGATAGGTGGCATAGGGAAAGACTACCTCCCCCCCATCCTGATGTGTGGATTTCACTTGCCAGTAGACGTATAAATGGACAAACTATCCCCTCATATATCAAACGGACCTGCTTTGCTTAGCCAGAAGAAGGAGTTAAGCCGCAGTGACCAAATACACATTCAAACACGAAAACCTGTCATAAGGTGAATTATGGCAAAATATCCTCCTTCTGGCCATGTGTGGCACAAAATTCACTCTTCCTACTCTTTATGACGTTGTATGATTGCTTTCCCTACTATACCTCTTCTTCTTGTGTCCTTGTCCATTTCTCTTTTGGTCAGTGAAGCAGGTCCCAAATGCCATCTCCTGGCCAAAGAATTGGGGCACTTGGTTGCATAAACCCCCCCGCAGATTTCAGTCTTAATTCCATTTCCTCGATAGCTCAAGTGGTTAGATCATCAGCCTGGCAAGTTGAAAGATCCATGGTTCAAGTTCCAGTCAAGGAAATATTTTTGCACTTGTGGTCTGCTCAATTCTGCCTTCCCCACCTCTCCTGTGTTTGTCTATTATGTGCATTCCTAAACCTTCAAGGAAGAATCGAGCAGATCACAAGTGCAAAAATATTTCCTTGACCAGGACTTGAACACCGGATCTTTTTACTTGCCAGGCAGATGGTCTAACCACTTGAGCTATCGAGGAAACGTAATTTACACTGAGATCTGTGGGTCTTATATGTCACCAAGTGCCCCGATTCTTTGGCCAAGAGATGGCATCAGGGGGCTGTTTCACCTACCAAAGGAGAAATAGACAACAGACAAGAGGAAAGGACAGTGGGTAAGCAAGCATACAACATCATAAGGGATAGATACAACAACATCACAAGACAACATCAAGACCCACAGATCTGAGCGTAAATTACGTTTCCTCGATAGCTCAAGTGGTTAGAGCATCCGCCCTGCAAGTGGAAAGATCCAGTGTTCTAGTCCCGGTCAAGGAAATATTTTTGTGCTTGTGATCTGCTCGACTCAGCCTTCCCCACCTTTCCTGTGTTCGTCCTTTCTATGTGCCTCCAAGCATGGAGAGAAGAATAGGAAATTTTATAAAAATCTTATTTATGAAATGCCAGGCTAAATTTATGAAGTTTTTTTGTAACATGTATTATTATGTATTCTCTTTTCAGAGGGTCTTACCTCTCCAATCAGCTTCACCTTCATCTCCTGTCTTTCCTGTCGCTGTTACATGCTCAGCATTCAATCACAATGGACAGCTTCTAGTTGCTGGATGCAATGATGGATATGTTCGAGTATTTGACTTGCGAAGAAGTGACTGCATTGACTCTTGGTGTGCACACAAGTCAGATGTTTTATCAATTCAGCTATCAAATCACTACACTTTTTGCTATACTTTGGGTAGAGATGGCAAGGTATGTATATTTTAAAAGAACAAGAATGTGCTTGAATTGTGTTGTTCTAAAATTGGTGAATTTGATAATGAAAAATAATAGTATATAGGAGTCTGCAATTAGATGCAGCCTAATGGCGGAAAAAAAAATCTGAATTTGCCTTCGATGAATGCCAAACTTTTTGTGCAAAATATTGGGAACCCCTAATTATTTCACTTAATTTTTAACTAAAAATAAGAAACTTTTGATTCCTGTTACATATTAATTTTTTAATGCATTCCCTATAAAATACTGCAATTTTATGGGGTAGCAATTTTGAACCATCTGTTCATTTTGATTTTGAATGTAATTATCAATATAGGATCAGCAATAGCAGCAATTAACCCTTCATCTTGATTAATAAAAAACCGTAAGATGTTATCACTGAAAATCAAGCATTCATACGTGTGGCTTCCCACTGAATATTTAGTGTATAACATATTTAAGAGGAAAATAATTATGCATCAGATTAGTCTGGTTGGTAGTGAAGTAGCCTACCGATCAAAAGACTACAGATTCAAATTTCTTATTGGATATATACCATCCTGGATGTTTCTGGGCCCACATCCTAAAAACCTATGATTACAATATATTTGTTTATCCAGCAGACACTGTGTACAGGATTGAGAATCCATGGCAGATGTATAGGACACATCAATGAGCTATAGATCACATCATTCCCAATTAGAAATACGAATACAGTTATGACAGGAAACTAATATACACTTAATGGTTACATTAATATTCATTTACGCTATAATAACACTCATAAACCAGATATGCAGAAAGCTTCTTCTTGAATTGTGAAATTTTTGTATAATTTTTTAAATGGTTATGTTTGTTAAACAACTCTGTGCTCTTTGATATTGGTCCTTTTGTTACCATAGAAAGGTTTGTTGCATTCACATGCATATCTTTACATCTTCTCGTATTGTGACAGTGATAACTATTATTCATTGTAAAGGTAGGCTCTGTAGTTTTTCTGAGCGTAAGTCACTGCATGATTAATGATAATCTATTGAGAGGGCACTAGACCTCATGGGATAAAAATAAAAGTATGTAACTATTGCCTTCCAGTTAAATGTAAAAATAGCTTTACTTGCCATTGTTTAGCATTTGACATAAAATCGAATTGAATTTTGATATTTTAAAAAAATGAAAGTATTTTACAGAAATATTAACATTCCCTTGATAGCTCAATTGCCTCATTTTTCATGAGGGAAAGGCATTAAAGATATTTATTGACACTTCTGGGTTATTTCTGGCGTATAGGTTTAGAAAGGGTCTTGTTTTGCTGATGAACCAGCTATCCTCATTTATTTAAAAGAGATTGTTTTTAGTTGAAGACTAACCATATGCCAAAATTCCGATCCTTGTTATGTTAATGAAGGTGATATGAGGGTAATCCCAGAAGTACCCGACCCAACAACGAAGAGACAAAAGTTTTAGAAAAAAATGTATTTATTTTTCAACATTATCTCCTTTCAGCTCGATGCACTTTTCCTATCAATGTTCAATAAGTTCGATAACCTTTTATAGTAAGAACTGTCTTGCTCCTCAATATAGCCAATAACTGCCGACATCATTTCTTCACGGTTGGAAAATCTTTGACCACTGAGCCATTTTTTCAAGTTTGCGAACAGAAAATAATCCAAGGGAGCTAAATCTGGCAAAGAGGGTGCATGAGGTAGCAATTCAAACTTTAATTTATGAATATTGGCCATTGCAATAATGGATTTGTGAGCTGGTGCATTGTCTTGATGAAACAACACTTTCTTCTAAGCCAAATGCGGCTGCTTTTGCTTGATTTCTTCACTCAAACGTTGCAATAAGTTCGCATAATACTCGCCATTGATAGTTTTTCCTTTTTCAAGATAGTCAATCCCATGTGCATCTCAAAAAACTGATGCCATGACCTTGGCAGCAGATGAAATGGTCTTTGCCTTCTTTGGAGCTTGTTGGTTCTCCCTTTTGAATCCATTGTTTTGATTGTTCTTTTGTCTCAGGTGTGCATTAATGGACCCATCCATGGTTATGAAATGGCACAAAAACTCCACTTTGTTGCTGTGAAACTTTGCTAAACACTCAATTGAAACATCTTCACGACCCTGGTTTTCCGTGAGTGTGAGCATTCGCAACACCCATCTTGCACACATCTTTCTCATGTCCAAATTTTCAGTTAATATGCAATGTACCGCACTTTTTGAAATTCCTTCTATGTCTGCTAGCTCGCGCACTTTCAGTTGACAATCATCCAGTATCACTTTGTGGATTTTCTTCACCGTTTCTGGAGTTGTCACCTCATTTGGTTGACCAATGTGATGCTTGTCTTGACAGCTCATACGGCCTTGTTTAAACTGTGCCACCCAATATTTGACTGTTGTAAACGAAGGAGCAAACTCACCCAGAGTAGAATCCAGTTGAGTTTTTAGGTTTGGCTGAGGCCTTTCAAATAAAAGTAGACCAAACACTTAATAATTGGAAACTTTATCTTATTTCTTTTGAAAATAAGAAATCTTATTAATATTTTTCAGATTGATCACAATCATAGACCCAAGAAATCAGGGCAATAATTTGAGAAAGTAAGCTGGGTCCTCACTAAATGATATTAATTCATTCCATTGGAATGATTTGGCTCAGTTCCATGGGAATTGAACCAAATTGAACCTGAGCTTATGCATCAAAATTTTGTAAAAAAGTGACTCAGCATTATCATTAACTAAATTTATGGTGCACATAGCCACTATCTTATTAGGATGATGCTTCACATGCATGGTACAATGCTACAGTTCCCCATGAGCTCCACATCACATCTCTTTGGGACTTTGCACTTCTTGAGGGCTCATGGAGTTTCTGAATGGTAGACAAGGAGGGATTTAATGTTCAAATTAAGGCTTGAATTGGCACAAAATAGCAGCGTGAGGCAACCCTTCATTTGGTTGCAGCCAGGCAGTGCATTCTCTTCTACTGCTACCTATAGAAATATAGGTTTGCTTCAGTATCTTCTTCCAGGAGAGGCCTGTCTCATCACAATTAAAACCTTTTTGGACTGATAACCCTCAGAATCTACAAGCTTCTTGAAGTCGTTGATGAAGTTTTTAGCTGCCTTCGACTCAGAGCTTGCTGCTTTACAATGCCTCACAATGGTGTGGATGCTAGATCTTCTCGTAAACTTCTTGAATCACATACAGTTCCCCTCAAATACTTTTCAGTCGTTGATGGTCTTGGCATCTTCTCAACTAGGACAGGGGAAATCAATTTTGCCTTCTCACAAATGATATTCTTGTTAATAGCCTGTCACATTGCAATTGCTTTTTGTTTAACATATGAGAAGAAACCTTTCAACATCATTAAGAGTATGCAACCATTGCGTAGATATTCAATTCACTCTTTTTGAAGCATCTATCCCTTTAATCTTTTCCTTGTTCTTGAAGAAAATGCAAATTGTTGATGTTGACCGATTGTTTGTGAGTGCTAGATCAGCCACTCTTGCCTTGTTCCTGCTTCTCAGTGATTTTACTTTTACATTTCTGCTGTTGTTAAACTTTGCCCATAAAAATCACAAATGAGATGTCTGAACACTAGTTTAGAAAATGTGTGCTCACTAGCGACAGTAGAATGCAAGCGCAATTAGTGCTAAATGCAAAATGAAGCTGCAGGTGCAAAATCATTCCAGGAATTCCTTTCTCCTCATCACTCGTTATGCGAAAAGTTGCTTGTTAAGCGAGTCATTTTTGGTGAAATATTGTTTGTTGGTAATGCAAATTACTTACTATGTGTGGTGCATGCTAAGCAAGGATCCACTGAATAATCAACCATACATTATCAGAAGTTTTCAAAAGTAGATTATTAGTTAAATAAAATAAGGATAGCTTCAAAATTAGGGGATTATACTTTGTTGATATAGTTACTGCTGCTGTAAAGTTTGAAGATAATGGGATCTGGGACATTTACCTTTGCTCTTTGTTAATTTGAATTGTCCTCACGTGTAGTGAGAGAATTTGGTAATGTGCTCTGCTGCCCCTTTCAAGTCAGGAGTGAGGGGCTATGTGCTCTGCCCTGTCCACTTGCAGTTAGAAGGTTGTTTTCTGTGCAAATAGGCTCTAAAGGTATATAGTTTCATGTGTCATAGTAGTTACATTGCAGTGTTCTCCTTGGATAAGTACCTTTTGAAAAACATAACGTTTTCCTGGTATACTCCTAATGTAGTTTATAGGAATCTTATGGTTACCCAATACATTTGATTAGTTTTCACATTATTCAATTAAAATAAATATTTCTTCTTTCTGCCATCATGGTTTTTCCACTTTTAAGAAAAATCTTTGTTCTTTCAGTTTTGTCAGCGGAGCCTTAACCAACCTGGCCATCAAATATGGGAAGCATCTTTGGTTGATCCAAATGTTGTGCCATTTGTTAATACTGGAGCAACTCCATTGAGTAATGGTCGCTTATTCACCTTTGATCCATCTGGTTCACATATGTTATTATGTGGTCTGTCTGGTGGCATAGTTTATCAGGTAACTTTCATAATGTTTCAATTTGGTCTTACCAAGTGTCTACTGCATGAATATTTAGTCAAAATTTGCAAATTTTACATTAGCAAACATTTCAGCTAAATGCCAGTCAGTTTATTGATTGAAGACTTCTTTTTAATTCTTCAAAAATGATCTATTTTGAGACTTTGGTATATTCTTTAAATTATGTAATATAAGATTAAAATATGAGTGACAAATTGTCTGGTTGGAATGGAATATTCCTGCAGAATTAGTCAAGGGTTTAGGAAAAACTGGAAAAGGTTTTCAAGTGCTATTTCATAGCATTGATAAGAAAGTAGGTTGGCTCATTGCGTTGATTCACATCACAGAAACCACAATCAGCTGTGTGTGAAAACCTTAAGACCATATGTATAATTTTGCAAGGATAGCATTAAGAATCATTATTAAGAGGATGCAATGCAGGAAAAAGAACTAGTTAAATTTAGTGACAGGAAGATTGTTATGAGTTTAGCTAGGGCAGGAAAATCCATGATTTCATTGAAGTAGATTGAATTTAAATAATGAGGAATATAAAAGAATATATGAATGAATAAAATTATTTTGTTTGCTTTTTTATCAAAAAGTTGATTAAGGTAAGGGAAACAAATGTGGCAGAGAATAGGTTTTTAGTTGTGATCGTGAAGGTTACCCATTGCCGGTGGGTATTTAAGCTGTATGTAAATTTTTATTTTCTTTCCAGATTCCTTCAGCAATTTCCCAGTCAGGAAATATGTCTGCAGTAATAACACCCAAAAAGCAACTTGAACTTGGTGGTCATCGTATGCCAGTAGTTGCTTTAGATTGGTCGGGAGCAAATGACTGCACAGCCTGTGTCACAGCATCATGTGACGGTCACATTCGTATATCCACTCTACTTTTGACTCAGTGACAGTCCTCCAATCCATCAACTTCGCATGACTCGTTCAAGATTCCCAGTCAAGTTCCTCCTGGTCATCCTTCGAGCCCTCCATGTGGTATGCCCCACATGTCGCTCTGTGTCTGTATGTAAATAATGGACATCACAATCAGCATTTTTGCATGGTTCCTGAAGCATCTATGTCAATAATATCACAGTATCGCAATGTCTTTGTACTCAAATAACCAACGTCTCCTAGAAGGTCAGCATGCAGTTGAATTTAGGGTAATCAATTTGAATTTTTTGGTGATCACATAATTAAACATGCATCTGTATGAAATTATCATTGAGATAACTGCCTTGTGGATATCATTTAGGTGTTCAAATTATATTATGAGAAACAAATTTGCACTTTTCACAGATTTATTGTTACCTACAACGCGTTTCAGTTCATTGAACCATCTTCAGGTACAAGATCTTGTACCTGGAGATGATTCAATGTTTGTCTTGTACCTGAAAATGGTTCAATGAACTGAAACGCATTGTATGTTACAATAAATCTGTGGTCAGGTACAAATTCGTTTCTCATAATGACGAACTTCCACTGCATCTCGCCTGAATCCTTTGAATATGTTCAAATTATAGTTTTAATTTGTGATCCCTGTAATTTAAATTTTATATTGAGTGTAAAGTGTACATATTAATGATAAGTAAATAAAATAGGATGATTGAAAAGTTCATTATATTCTTTAAAATTAACTATTTTATTATTTGTAAGACACTTGGCTATAATATGCAATAAAAATTGAGCTTAGAACTAGAAATTTATGTGCATGAAATCTGGTAATAATTAAGGAAGCTTGAGAGATAACGTAGATGCTCCTCCAGAAAAGCTTGGGATGTGTGTGTGGATTCCTGAAAGTAATTTTATGAGAATCATCTGTTTCCCCAATGCCAGAATGACTGCATCTCATATCTACAGGCTGTTCCACATGTATTTCATAAAATTAACTTAATGAAGAAAGTGTGAATCATCAGCCGCATTACTTAGCCAGAAGTGATATGGAACATATTAGAAAATTATGAGAAAAACAAATTTGCACTTTTACACAGGTTTATTGGTAACTTACAATATGTTTCGGTCCACAGAACCATCTGCAGGTACAAGGTACCTTACTCATGTACCTGGAGATGGTTCCATGAACCAACATGTGTTGTACATTACCAATAATTTTGTGGAAAAGTGCAAATTTGTTTTTCTCATAATTATGAACTACTACATCTCACCTGAATCTGTTGAATTTATGTATAAGAAAATAATTGTAGAAGCGGTAAATGTTTATTTAATGATTCTATTGAACATTATGGGAAGGAAACAGAAAAGGTAACAACTTTACTGGGAAAAATGGCCAATATTTGTTGTATCTATGTAAAGATTTAGTGGAAAAACTGTAAGTATGAATTTCACTATCAGATTCGACCCAGAAGATGAAAATATTGTGTTCCAATTAAATTTTGAGTATTCATTCTCATCTGTCACACTATAAACTAAATCCAACCTTGCTTCAAATTTGCATTCCAGCAAAATCTCAAATAATGAGAATTAAGTTCACACATGTATTGGTTTTCATTTATTTACATTAATATTTTGCATAAGAGGTTTCACTGAACAACTGACCTTGTAAAAGACCACCCCATTGAGTTAATGTGTTTGCATTGACATGGAATATCTGTAAAAGTCATAGAGCATTGTAGAGTAGGAAAAAATAAAGGAATTTCATAAAATCACCTATTTAGTAATAGACCACGGCCGTCTAAATATGGGAAATTATATTTAACACTTATTTTTTCTGAAAGCATAAATATTTAGTTAGTTTTTGTTTGAATATAGTTGACCCATCAGCGATGATTACCTTACTTCACACAAAATTATTGTTTTAATTTAGAATTAGTCTAAAATATGTGTTTTTTCTATGAGTATATTTCTTATCAGGGGTGTATCATCTATTTCAAATCAGCAGTCAGATTTTTTTGTGCTTTTTAGAAAATTACTCTTCTCATTGGTGACGTGTGCCATAACCGCCATGGACAACTTGAAGGTTGGTTTTGGTAATCAAGGTTGGTGATCAGCCCAAATGAAACCATAAAGGTAAAATATGTGTTTTTTCTATTAGTATATTTCTTATCAGGGGTGTATCATCTATTTCAAATCAGCAGTCAGATTTTTTTGTGCTTTTTAGAAAATTACTCTTCTCATTGGTGACGTGTGCCATAACCGCCATGGACAACTTGAAGGTTGGTTTTAGTAATCAAGGTTGGTGATCAGCCCAAATGAAACCATAAAGGTATGAGAAATCCACACATTCAGTGGGATAAGGGTGCAATTTCTTTCCTTATGCTATCCATATGCAATGTCCCACAAAGTTCTAGCAACCAGAAAAACTAGGCCACTTGAATTTTTAATGGATTTTGCCTGAAGGACCTGAATCAGTGCTGGGATTTGAAGGCAGTACCACAGCAATTGGTTACCCAAAAATCTAACGAGTAGGTCACTAAAATGCCACATAATATAATGAGAGGGGGGACCCAAAAGTAATGGGAATTGGGCTGTGGTGGGGAGCAAGAGTGGGGAAAGTCTTTGTTCAGCCGGTCGCACGTCGGGCTCATGCCACCTGCGTCAGTATGCACAGCGCCGTCGCTGTGACTGGATCGGTCCGTCCGTGAGAGCAGTTTCAGTGAAACAACTTTTCTCATTTCGGCAAAAAACGTGATGGCGGGTTATCAAGAGCAACGCACTGCAGTGAAATTTTGTTTCCTGTTGGGGAAATCAGCTGCGGAAACTATTGTAATGCTCAAGACTGCTTATGGGGAAGCTGCCCTAAGCAAAACCAGAGTCTACGAGTGGTTTACACGTTTTAAAAATGGTGAAAAGTCAATTAAAGACCAACCCCGTTCAGGCCGCCCTTCAACATCAAGAACTGACGAAATTGTTGACAAAATCAATGCCCTCATTCATGAAGACCATCGCAGAATCATTGACCAACTCTGTGAGATGTCTGGAGTGTCATGGATTCCAATTCAGAGGATTCTATCTGAAGATTTGCATATGAAAAAGGTTGCAGCTAAATTTGTCCCTCGCCAGCTCATACCGCCCTCTCCGTGATGCAGTTTTTGACAAAAAACGGCATGGCATCGATTGTCCACCCCCCCTACTCACCGGATTTAGCTCCCTGTGACTTCTTTTTGTTCCCCAGACTCAAAAGGGACATAGAAGGAAAGCGTTTTGACTCTGTGGAGGAGGTGAAACAAAAATCGCTAGAAGGCCTAAAGGACATCCCAATAAATGAATTTCAGAAATGTTTCGAACAATGGAAGCATCGTTTGGAGAAGTGCATTGTGGTCAATGGGGAATACTTTGAAGGTGAACAAAATTTCATGTAAATATATTGAGAACTAAAGAATCTCTAACAACATTCCTGTTATTTTTGGGTCCCCCCTCGTAAACCATTATATTTGCACAGTTTTATTGGGTCAATTATTTTCAAAAGAGAAAAAGTTGACAATTCCTCAATAATTGGTTTTTACCCAAAAATGTAACCCTTCAGGCACAAATAACATATTGTGTCCATTAAATGGACTTAAGACAAAGAGATGTGTGACTTTATGAATGTTTTTTTTTCAGCATAATGCAAACTCAAAAACTGATAAATTGTTAATTACAATTTTTTGCAGTATTTGTAAGTATGGGACTTGCCAAGCTTGGAAAATTTCATCATACAGATAAATTTGTAGAATTTTCCTTTTCTGAAATGAAAGTTAACAATTAATTCACCTTATGTTTGGTTGTCATTTTATCTCTGTCTGATTGCATGCCCTCTGCCTCTTATGAATTTTATGTTTGCATTTTAAGGCTGCAGGCACAATGTACCCATGCATTCTTGAGTATGAAACTCAAGTGTGGGACCATTGTGGTAAGCACCCTGATTTCATCATGACTGCTGACTCCCAACTGAGGACTTTGTCTGTGAGATGAGGGTGAAATATAAGCAAGAGACCATTGGGTGATGCACTATTATACATACTCACTCGCAATGGCTTTTTTCAAAGGCAAGAGTGAAATAAGTGAGTGAACTTGGGACCTGGTCAACTCACATCTGTAAACGTGAGGGACAATTTAGATAGAGCAGAAATAGAAGATCCTCCTTCTCAGTGAAAACAATAATAGTGATATCACAAGCCAGCTTTAATCTTTTTAAGTCAGCTGTGTTACCTGATTGGAGGCAGTTTAGATGTGGGAGTGGGAAGAGTGGAGGAAATAGAATAAATGGAAAAGAACACCAGTGATGAATTTCTAGACCTGGTAGGGGAAAATGGATGGCCTTTGGAAAAATTTGGAGGATGGACAAATGGATGCAGGTGATATTGAGAAGCAATGGAATTCTAAGAACTGTGGAAAATGCCGCTACAGTAACTTTTAACAGACTCATCTGCCAAGATGTATAAAAATTCCTGCATTTTAATGCGTCTTGGTGGATGACTCCATTAAAAGTTACTGTCACAGCATCTCCCTCAGTTATTTGAGTTTGCCTTAGGTTTGTGTTTAGAACATTGGATTTGACCCCTTGGACTGTGGCGCTGTGCAGAAGATTTTATGCACATAGGTTTACCATCATTTTTATAACTAAAGTTATGCATCTCTAAAAAATTATGCTGCAAAGCAATCACACTTCTTTGTGACTAGATTTTTAGGAAACAAGTGTAATTTTCTCATGCTCAATGTATGTATTTGATACTAATATTCCATAACAACCTCTCACCCTAGCACTAATTTGGCTGAAATTTTGCTCTTAAGGGGCTGAAAATGATAATGAAAATGAGTTTTCCTATACAATGGGAATCATTCAGTCTCGCCATGGAAATATGCTTTGAAAAAATTCTGTAATTTTGACAGTAGTCTCTCAAAATAACGGTATCTTGCTAGAACTTTACCTTCAGGGATAATGAATCAATATTACGATTGTTGGATGTTAGGGTTGTTATATTAGGATTTTTTAATATGTTAGATATCATATTTTGAAGAAATGGAAAAATAATATAACTTGAAGGAACCTAGGTTTTAAGACTGTGACAGAAAGTAAAAAAGAATGAACTCTGCAATTTGTGTATTTAAAAATTGCAGTACACAGTTGGAACAACCTTTCTCACAATTTGGAATTAATCTGGTGATAAAGGTGGAGAAGTGTACTGAGGTAAGATGGTTAGACTTCCTTCTATAAGCATTAACTACATCTATTCAGCATTGTCAAAATTATTTTCCATACTTATCCATCTAAACATGTGGCACTGAAGATGGAGCAATCTAATCCTGGAATCACAATTGATGGCTCTTTGAATGAAAGAAATGCGATTACAATCAAAAGCTAGCAATGAAATACTCGACCTCTTGTATATCTCTTCAAGGAGAAAAATAATCACATCCTGTCATTGAAATTACCTTCGGTCGAAAATTTGCAAACATTTCGATTATTATGATGAAGTTGGGCATGCAAATAAAGATGACATAACGTCTGTATATCATACACTTGCAATCATAATTAATGAAACCATCTATCCAAGTACTTGTCCACTACCGGGCTACTACATCCGTTCGTGGCCATTTTGAGCTTAATCTCCAGTGGTCTTTTAACAGGTTTCAATGTACTTAGTTGTTCTCATTGCGCAGATTTTCAAATTTGAGCGGCACATTTTTTCTAAGCGATATTATATTTCTGTAACCGACCGATAGGGAAAACTCATGGGTCCTTTTGGTGCCGGATATTATAAAATTGTTTGTGAAATGTGTCCGAAATCGTCGCAAAAAGTGTATTGCAAATGAGAGTGAATATAAAGAGAAGACAATAATAATATAGTGCACTCCACGGAGTGATGTTTCTTACTAAAAATTTGAATTTATTGTGCCGCATGTATGTGCGTAAAGAATGTTTAGCAAGGCATTTTCCTTCGCACGCATTACGAACACCGAAAATATGCGCTACGTATTTTCAAAATCGTGGAAAGAAAGACGAAGCAAACATATCTTCCCTATTCATACCTGTCCCAGTGAAGCCAAACCCCGATGACATTAATGTTGGTGCCGAGCTTACCGGCAGTGTGGACAAGGGTGACCTTTTGAAAATTTTGAATAAATTTTATCAGAAGAAGGAGCTTAAGTTATTGGCGATGGAGAATGGGCTCGATAGTAAGTGGACATATTTGAGGTATATTTCATTTTTTAATCAGACTAATGCTACGCAGTAGTGACTACATATATCCAAGAATACTAATCATTGCATTATTTGAATTTGGTCTTTGTGGAACACGTATTTTTTCATTTTAGATTACTTGCTTCATCAAGCATTTGTAAGTTTTCGCCGATTTTGCCTAGAGGCAGTGACTCTACCTGCAGATTTACATGTCGTAGTGAGTGATATTCTTCAGGGAGCTGGGCATGTGGATGATGTGTTTCCTTATTTTCTGCGACATGCCCGACAAATATTCCCTCACTTGGAATGCATGGATGACTTGAAAAAAATTAGTGACCTGAGGACTCCTGCAAATTGGTAGGGCATACTGTTGATAAATATCACTCGTCAAAGCATTTCGTCACCTGAAAGCAATATTTTGAAGTAAAACCCATGTAAAACTTCTCTTGTCACCAAAGAGAATTATTATTTACTCAAAAGAGTTATTGACATTTTATTTATCAGGTATCCTTCAGCCCGATCCATTACGAGAAAAATTATTTTTCATGCTGGACCAACTAACAGTGGGAAGACTTATCACGCGTTGGAAAGATTCATTGCAGCAAAATCTGGTGTCTACTGTGGCCCTTTAAAGTTGCTTGCCACAGAAGTTTTCCATAAGTGCGTTGATAGGGTATGTTAAAAACTGTTTTATTTCATTCCAAATCTTAATCGTTTTAGCATTTCGTTTTGCTGTAATAAAATAGCCATGTTCTATTGTGCTTGTCTCTAATATTGTTTTACATACTGCATCAAAATAATCTTTTTATAAAATTTGTTCAATGTTACCGACTCAAATTCTGCCCTACCCAAGCTGAAATATCTTTATTAATCAATATGGTGGAATGTTCTTCCAAATTCTTCTAAAGAGCAGCTAGAATACATAGATTCTAATTGATTCCTACATGATGATGCAAGAGTGAAAGGGCATTAAAGGTTTTTTTTTGAAAGGTCCCCGAGTTGGCAATCCCCCATTTATTTTATCACTTTTCTGGTGAGCATAAGAAGGTAATATTAGAAATACTATTAAGGAGTGAACTGGCAAAGTTTCTCGTAAAACAATATTTTTACTCTTGACTGATAATTGTGGGGATGACAATTATAGCTAATTTTGTAGCCTGTCCGCTGTTTCCCCTTCTGCCTGAATTTTGTGTTCTGTTAATTATAAAAATATACTCAATATCTTAAATTTATTAATAAGAGTGCTTTTTACTTACATTTAGATGATCACTATGATGGAAGACATGCTCTTTAAGAGAGACCAGGTGTACTCTTTGCACAGTTTTAGTATTTGTCAATTTAAGAAATTAAAATTTTTTTAATTAAAAAGGAAAAAATTATTTCTTTAGTTAAGAACTGGTTCATCAACATTTATAGTATCATATTAAAATACAAAACACATGATTTTGCATGCCAGAATTCCATGAAGCTCTATTATATGGTTTATTATTCGTTGTGTTTGGTACTCGTAACTCTGTAAAAAAAAGTTATCTGAGAAGTATTTGAATCCTCTCCAAGAGAGAGTAGATAGTTTTTTTACATAAGGTGACCACAATAGCATATTTTTACTTTAATCTAGAGAATTATTCAATATTATCAATGCTTTCTTTCTAGGGATATCATAAGTGATTGGTATCATGAGTCCCAGCATTATTGATGCAAAATTTTATGTAGAAGACTTAAAATTAAATTTTGTATAAAATATTTAATTCTACTTTTTTCTTTGGTAAGGAGCCAACCATAGTTTAGTGGAAATCAAAGAAAATTTTCCTGAGTGTAAAATACTATGCAGCAATTTTTTCAATTAAAATTTAAGCTATTTATTGTACTCTATTCAATAAGTTAAACATTAGGAAAAAATTTGCAGTCTTAGATTTTGTTCACCTTTCTAAATATCTCAATATCTTCTACATAGGTTAAACAGAATGAGTCATGTTTCTGGGGGTAATTCATGGTAAAAATAGGTAAACTCTGTGTAATGCCCACTATTTCAGATTTACACCCTTCAAATATAACATTTTTAGTGTGACACTTCTTTCCGGATACTCAGAGTATTATTAAAATTTGTGGCCATTAAGTTTATTTAATTTGTCTTTAAATTTAAAGATTGTTTTTATGCAACCCTTAATTCTTCCTTATCCAATGATAACAAAATCTCTTACATCCTTGGTTCTTATTTGGTGTATTCATCTTTATTTAGTCCAGTACATGCCCTTCAGTCTGCTATGTGAAACTTTTCCTTTGATTTTCCTCCTTTATGTTCTTAATAAACAATGTTTCAAGGTATGTCCAACTCATTGTTTTTATTTACTGTGCACTGTTTCACATGGCATTTTCATCTCCTTCTTTAGATGTTTTTCCTCATTTAAATTTCCATTTGATCTCGAGTATTCACCCTTAGCCATCACATTTCAAAAGTATCTATTCTTTTGTTGTTTCATTTTCCAATGATTAATATCTCTGAGTGCCACAATCCACACAAATGCTCTCTCAGTTCCTAATGTGTGTGAGCATTATTGGAGTATATGGGTGCCTACAGTTTGTAAGCAGGGTTAATAAAAGTTAAGTAGGTAATCTGTATAGGATTGTCATGAATCAGAAAAGCATATAGTGTGTTATCAAACAATCATCTGGTTAAAGATTTTACTCCTCTTTGCACAAAATATGTCAGTTGGCTTCGCAATGTAGCGGGAGAAAGGTACAATGCCGGTATTAAAAAGCTGCTTACAAGGATGCAAAAAGTGATTGATCGTCAAGGCGACTATGTTGAAAAATTGCTAAATGCTCAACCTTTCCAATGATGTACGCAAAGTTGAGAATAAATTTGATTTCTCATGAAAAAAAAATATGGGACCTTACTTTTCGAATCGCCCTGGTATATTTGATTATGATTGAGGAAAATGATTAATTATTGTCATATCACTACTTGTTGTAATCTTTGCAAACATTTGATAAGAAACAATTTCACTATGAAGTGTTTAGCTTGTGCTGTTGATTGTGACTCATGAATACATTTCATCCATCTTTGGTTCCATGCATAATTGAACTTGAGTATTAGTATGTTGAACAGAGTTTGTTGAATTGTAAGCACTATGCAGGCTAGAAATTCCCATACAATTCTGTATACTTAGAACACGTCTAACTAAGAGGTAAATACCTAAAATCCTTTAACCTGTCATTCGCTGTTAAGCTTGCTCTAAACCATGTAAATGTAGATTTTCTTCTTTGTGGTTAAATATCAATGATCCTATCAAAAGACAATTGCATATGTGAAAATGACCTGGTTGGGTTACTGAAATGTATTATGTTGAGAAATGCATTATCTAGACCTTAATTGTTGTTTTGTCTTAATTTTTTCCTATTCAGGGGACTCATTGTGATTTAGTGACTGGTGAAGAGAGGCGCTATGCTAGAGATGACAATGAACCTTCAAACCATGTATCATGTACAGTAGAAATGACTAATGTTAATATGCCATGTAAGTATGCTTAGTCCTTTAGTATCCTGGATAAATATCCTTGATTTCAGTCAAGTTAAACGCATAAAAAAGTTTGTGAATCCGAAGTAGTGTCTGTAAACCAAAAACTTTTAATTTTGGGAAGATTAAAATTTTACTGCAAGCAAAGAAAACTGTACACTTAATGTCAGTGCTGGATTGAAGAATAACTATTGATGGCTTTCAGAGACAGTGATGTACTCATAAAATATGTATCTCAACCCTCAGTTAAATTATTTTTTTCATGAAACTTAACATACCTAATTGTAAAAATGAAAAAATGTGCTGGAAAGAATGGTATTAAAAGGTACTTTATACTTCATCATACGGTTTTGAATGAAACCAAAATTCTCTTGCTCTCAAGTGATGAAAGTAATATTCAATTAAAAGCCATAATTTCCAAGGATAATTAGAACTGTTGATTAATCCGTAAAAAAATTCAAACTTGTAAGCACTTTGATGCACATGTTTATGTATATTTAGGACTACTGAAAGTAAATATTAGGTATGAGGGTAAAAAGAAACTTAACACTTCCACAATAAACAACACGCACTTCCCCAATAATTTGGTAAAGATTCTTTTTTCGCTCAAAATGAAGGAATTCCACAAATTTAAACCTGAAACTGTCATTTTTTAACAAAATATTAGGTGTTCGAAGATGGATATGAATTGAATGAAAATGGATTTTGGAGGTGGTATCTGCATATAAGTAAGGTCAATAAGTTTCAGTATAACACCCTGTCCAATAAATATGTGAACTGTGGCCATAAAAACTTTATTTTGCAAAATTTAGTCTACATCGATTTTGTCCCCTTCAAAGTACTCTCCATTCATTGCTATGCACATATTTTAGTTGTCTGGTAGTTTCTTGCTTTATTGTGTCCACATCTTCCCAGTGATGTCCCTGATCACATGGTTGCATTTTGAGAATAGCAAAAAATAACAGGGGACGAGATCTGGTGAATAAGGAGGATGATCAAGGATGGTGATTGCATTTTTTGGCAGAAACTTGCGAACAATCAATGCTGAATGTGCAGGTGCATTGTCATGGTGAAGGATCCACCCATCATGTTTGGTTAAAATAGTTTGCAGTGTTGATTTTCCTAAATTCAGTTCATCAGCTGTCATTCGGACAGTATTGCGACGATCGGTAAGGACAAGAGACTGCACACAATCAATGTTGTCAACACAGTTGGTTGAAGGTCGTCCCAGCCTTGCATCATCCATGGCATCTTGTCAGCCATCTTTAAAATACCTAATCCTCTTGAAAACAGATGTTTTCTTTTGAGAATTATCACCGTAAACAGCTGTCAACATATCAGTTTTCTCTTGATAACTTTTACCGCACTTCACCAAAAAACTTGATGTTGATTCGTTGCTGCGTGATTTCGTGTACTGTGTATAGTCTTCCTTCTTTGGGATGATTTTATTTCTTTTTAAGTGGCCTCTATATCTTTCAATTTGACCTTTGAGCATGTATTGTAAGAGACATTCCCTATCCTATTGTTTTTGTCCTATCCATTTTCTTTTTTGGTCCTGTATGTGTATCAGCAGTTGTCTTTCTTCTTGGACTCTGCTTAAAACCTCTTCACCTTTAACTTATTCAGTCATTGATGTTTTGCCATTTTCTCCAAATCCAAGTGTCAGAATTCCTTTATCATTATTTCTCTTTTCCATTATGTTTCTGTTTCTCATCCATACAGCAAAGCACTCACAACAAAGCAATTTGCCAAACTATTTTTATATATTATAACTCCTTGTTACTGGAAAACATTCTGCCAATTTTCTATATGCTTTCTTTGCCATTACGGGTGTTGTTCTTCAAGATAAAGAATTAAAAGTATTTACAAATATTTTTTCAATTATGTGCATTCAATTTCTTAAGGGTAGTGATGATGATGAATAGAACAAACCAACATTTCCCTACTTCTTCATCCATTTTATGTTCCTGGGGTAAAAGTTATAATTTTGTGGTGCAAGTGAACAAACTTTCATTATGAAATAAAAACATTGCTAAGCTACATTATTTCTGCAATTCCTTATTTATATAGTTTCCGTTTCATTCAAAGTTCCATCACAGGAACCATGCAATTTACCTGTATATTTCATTTTTGGTCTGGCAGTTCATGTAACTTTACCTTATTACATCAATGGAAAGTATAATTTTTGCTTTGGCCTTTTTATGACTGACTGTATTACATAATATTTCCTTAAGTCATTAAGGGTTTGAAGGAGAACCCTTAATGACTTGGAGTATTATTTAATATAGTCAGTCAGTCATTCATGCATCATATAAAAATGCAAGTTGGATGAGTATCTTGTCATTTTTGTTCTTTAGAGGATCATTTAACATTTCCGTTCTTCCATTTTGGAAGTTTGAATAATGAGGTCAGAGTGGTATCCATTAATTTGAATCGTTGTTAGTAAAGGCAAGTTTCTCAGCTGTAACAGAGTCCATGCTGTCCATGGAGAAATTTCAAACGAACAGCATCATGTATCAATAATTTTGCCACGGTTAAACAGGCTTAAAAGATTTTGTTATAATTAAACAAGTTATTGTAATTTCATGTTAAAGAAATAAAATTTTATGATCATTTTGTTGATGTTTGTATCTTTTTAAAAATATTCATATCAGTGGTCCATGGGATATAAAATTGTGAGTTTAGTAGTTCATGAAATTTGAATGGTTAGCGGCCACGGTGGTTTAATAAAAATATTAGTAATATTTATTCATCCTGCGTTGAAACGGAGAACCTTTAAAGAATGGGATAAGTCAACAAATATGCACATGGATAGACACATAATTTGTACAATACAGAATAAAGTCACTGCAGTCAAGTATTTTTTTAAGTTACTCCCTAATAGAGTAATACAAAATACTCAGTAGGAGCTTTTTCAAGTTGCTATTCAGGGATGTGATACAGGTAATGTCTTTTATGGACTGAGGAATTTTATTTAAAGGCCTAATTGCCCATCTCTTTGAATTCAGTGGCAGTCTTTCAAGTTAAATGGAAAAAGATGTGAGGCATTTTCTTTCTGGAATAGGATTTGGATGACTGATACTGTCTGTTTGTGGTGATGGTGCAAGTTGAAAATTAGATACTGGCCAGTGTCGGTCTTTTTCTGATATATAGTCGACGGGTCTCTCAGAACTGCAGTCTGATCCAAGCAACAGGACCCAAAGACACATCACAAAACTCACCATTATTTTTGCATCTCATGGGAAGAAAGACCACCATTACTGGAATCTGCACCTAATTTCATGCTGGTATGGACTGCCCCAAATTCTTAAGTAGGGGGTTGTTATCATATTTCATTCATTCAAATTAAATTAATTCACTTATACAAAGGGGCTCACAGATATGCTATTTTTAAATGTCAGCTTGCTGAAATCAGATTATCATTGACTCCCAGGGAAGGCTTGATGAGTTCAGGTGTAGTATATTTTGAATCTCAGAAATGGCAGTAAATTAGTAAGGATAAAAATATTTTAAAAGCTAATGCAAATATGCCTAAAAAATAGTTAATATTATTAGCATAGTACATTTCAATAAGGATGCCACCAATGTATGGAACCATAAGGTGACACTGATAAAATCTAGAACTTCTGGTACAATCTATTAGTTTCCTCTGATTTTTTTATTTTTAATCTTTTTACAGAGTATAGTTGGTTCGGAGTCATCCTCTGTACCCTTATGTGTCTTATTTGACAATTGTCTCCAACGTATGTGTGCCACTAAAAGACTTAATTGGATGGCATAGTCAAGTAATGAATTTTGTTTGAAATTTTGCTAACCCACTCTCCATTTTCCCAAGAGTATTTAGCTCCTCTCCATAGACACTATCACTTTAACTATTCCTTCATCAACACCTTTCACATCTTAATTAACCATAATTCACCACAGTGTATCTCTTTCATTACACTGCAGAAAGCTCTTCACTTCCAGTCTACTTCTCATGTCAAATATAATTCCAAAACATCCACCTGCATTTCTTAAGATCTAATGTAAATAATCTCTCATTAGTTTCTCAAAAAATCTCCTTCAGATCTCATTGCACTTATCTTTAAAATATCTAAGCAATATTTATATTGGCAATCATATTGTTGTTTGGCACTCTTTGCTGTTATGCTTTCCCATGCAGTTCCCCTTCAGAGATATAAGTGAGTGGCTAGCTTAATTCTGGAATATTTTATTGAGTGGGTTTCATCATGTCTCATAATAAATAAGTGCAAGAGAAAAAAAATGATGAGCTGGTGGTTATTTTGACCATCATTGAACTCTGTTCTTAGTTACATATTATGTTCTCAAGGAGCAGCAATTGATGCATATGACAGTAAAATCAGGTAGCCATCTTCATCTTTCAAGTTTCCATGTTACTTTTAGATGAAGTTGCTGTGATTGACGAAATCCAAATGTTGAGGGATGGAGGCAGGGGATGGGCTTGGACCAGAGCTTTGCTTGGTGTTGTAGCTGAAGAGGTGCATTTATGTGGTGAAGAAGGTGCTATTCCACTGGTGGAATCACTTATGCTCACAACTGGGGAAGATGTTCAGGTGAGGCTAATGTTTGCCATGATTTGCCATCCACTTCTTTCTAAAATCCCAATTATTTGGTCAGAGTTTGGTGAGATGCAGTAGAACAGCAATTTACATGTTTAAAAATAGGGCGAAAACTCAATCAAGGTAGAATCCAGTAAAGTTAGTCATGGTTGTTTTGTTTAGCGCATGAAATACTTGTCACAAATTCTAGTGCTGGCAAGTTTTTATTTTCTTAATTCATCGGCATTTGACGCAGTAATTTGCATTTCTTTAGTCATGTTGTTGAGAGTATTAATTTCCTTTGGCACAATCTTAAATTGATTTATATGATTGTTCGTGGTAGTCCAGAGGTAGAGCATTGGACTACTGACTGGAAGGCCCGGGTTTGATTCCTGGGCACCCTAAGCTTCACCCAAGCTATGTGAGATTTTAGGTACCAGATCTTCCATGGAAACCATAGCTGGCACAGGGAAAGGAACTGGCCCCCTACCCTGATGTATGAATTTTGCATGCTGTCGGGCTTAGTACTGGGTGAACTCTACCGTCGCCTACCAAACTGACCTTTGGGTAGAGTACTGTGTTTATGGTTTTTTTAATACATTATTCATGAGTAAGTTCCCATAAATTTTTGGCAGTCCCATTTTATTTCTCTAGTAATATGTCAGCTATCTCTACCATGCCATGTATTTTGACTGACTGAATGATAAATTATTATTAATATGTAAGTTAGTGATGACATTCTGGTCCATTAAAGGGTTCTCTCTTGAAATAAAATTGTAAAACTCCGCAACTTTTTAATGTTGAAATATTTAAGTTTACAATTTCATATATTTACTTCGATATATTTAGTCAAGCTAATAATTTTTTTGCTCTTCTTAATTATTGATAAGGTTTACAGATACAAACGACTTACTGAGCTGGAAATAGAAAATAAAGCATTGTGTACATTGGATGATGTTCGACCTGGTGACTGCATAGTGTGCTTCAGTAAAGCTGATGTGTATTCTGTTTCACGTCGGATAGAGAGTTTGGGTCGTGAGGTGGCTGTCATCTATGGTGGCCTTCCACCTGGAACAAAACTTGCACAAGCAAGAAAATTCAATGATCCTGCTGATCCTTGTAAAGTCATGGTGGCAACAGATGCTATTGGAATGGGATTGAATTTGTAAGTAGTATACACTGTTCTTGGTGGAAATTGCCTCTTATAACATTCTTTACTTTAAACTTAGTGATAACTGTAATGTTGCATAGTGCAACATTTCCTGTTGAGAAAGTTCCGAGTACAGAGTATAAAATTTTGCATTTTGGTTCAGTTTTGTTTTTATCCCTTGGTTAATAACACTCTTTCTGTTTTTGATCTTGATTTCATGTGTGCCTTTGCAGAAGTATTAGAAGGGTCATATTTTATTCTTTGATGAAGCCATATGTGAATGAAAAAGGAGAAAAAGAAATGGATGTTTTATCAGTTTCACAAGCTTTGCAAATAGCTGGTCGAGCAGGACGTTATGGAACCCAATTTGAGAAGGTATGGTACAAAATGAAGTAGTGAACACTATTATTTTATTGAAAATTTTAATATGGATTCAATTGAGTATATGATTATGAGGGAATAACTTAAATAATACTTGAGTCAAATTAATCTAAAACTTCCCTGATGAATGTTTCATGCTGCTCCTGGGAATTACTGTCGCTTAGGTTGGCTTGCTGGACAACAGTTTTGCCCCAGTACTGGAGGCATCTTCATGTCCCAGTGATCGTTGTTGCAATGTGGCCAGTAAATGCTGGCTGGCATTGAGTGCTTTAATTTGCTGTTCCTTGGTGGTAAGGTGGAAATACTCTTTACATATCAAAGCCAGGGTGTAACCGTCCTCACATTTGAAAGTAATAGGATTTTTCATTATTTCTACAGCTTCTCTTCTGAAATAGTATTTTTTCCTTGCCAGCACTTCTGTTTGGTTGAACTCAATTGTGTGTCCTGGTTCCGACTATGAATGTTTGGCAATTACAGTGAGTTGAAACTGTTTCTTTTCTTTGGCTTTTTTGGGCGCCTTAAAATTACATCTTGTAGAAATAATGGAAAATCATAATACTTTCAACGGTAAGGACGACTACACCCTGACTTTGACGTGAAAAAGAGTATTTCCACCTTACCGCCAAGGAACAGCCAATCAAGAGCGCTCTGGACCAGTCAGCGTCTCCTATATATAGCAGCCAAATTGCAACAAAGATCACTTCGACCAGAAGATATGTACGTCCAAGACTAGGGGCAAAACTTATGCAATGATAATTCCTGGAAGCAGCCTGGAGCATTCAATACTTGGGTCTTTCAATAATTACTAAGAAAATAAAAGAGATGAGACTATAACAAATGGTTTTGCTTTTAGTAAGTGTCATCTCTCACTAGACTGCTGTTAAAGTTTCAGCGGTTTCCATCATGTGGTTTCATTTTAATATTCAATTAAAGCAACAGACTTTTGTTTATTTAGAAAAATGGAAAAATATGAGTATCATGTAGTGATTAAACACATCTATTTAAAAGGCTTAATATCAAAAGAGGTCAAAGCCGAGTTAAAATGAAGTTCATGGCTCATCTGATCCTATGTTTATGGCTGTATACAATTGTGTGAGTGAGTTAACACATGGCCATACATCCACAAGTAATGAACATCGTTTGGGACGTCCAGTGAAAGGGGCTTCTTCTGAAATGATTGGCAAAATCCATGATATGTTTTGAGTATGAATACACTACTACACTACAAATATAAAGAAATAGTCAAAACAGTGGGTTTCTTCAGGGGATCCAACTCTGAAGAAGGTGAAGATGATGAAATCAGCCTACAAGGTGATGGCCATGGTTTTTTTGGGATAAATGTGGAATTATCGATATCAATTACTTGCAAAAGGGGCAAAAGATAAGTGGAGACAATTATGCACTGCAATTGCACCAGTTGAGTGAATAAATCAATAAAAAATTGCACATTTGGCAAAGAAAAAATTTTCTTCCATCCAGATGATGAAAGGATGCACACCTGAAAAATTTCAATGGCAAAAATAATGGAATTTAAGTTTGAATTTTTACAACGCCCAGCATATTTACCAGGTTTGGCCCCCATTGACTTATTTTTATTTTCAAAGTTGAAGAAATGGCTCAGTGGTAAATAATTTTTATGTCAAACAAGGAGGTCATTACCAATGCCTACTTCGAGAACCTTTTGAAATCCTACCTTTTGGATGGCTTAAAAAAGTTGGAGAAATGCTGGGAAAAGTGTATTGAGTTAAAAGGAGAATATGTTGAAAAAAATCTCCCCGAGGTAATTTTTCCTAAGGACTTATTGAATGATCCATGTACACTAATTTTTTGGTCACCATGCTGGACCCTCCCCTATCAACTTTCAAGTTAGTAGCAATGGCATCATTACTATAATTTACGGAATACAGTAGGAGCCCTCTCTTGTGATATCTGCCACTCTCTGTAGCATAATGAGGCCTAAGTATGATAAAAAGTCCTGTGGTTTACTTAAATTCACTCATTCGTAACTCTAAATACAGTAAAACTTTAAATTCATGGACCCCAATGTTGCATAATCCATGAATTGACATATTTTATTTGTTCAGACAGCCCTCAACTAAAGAAATACAATTAAACTTCAAATTTATTTTCCTAAACTCAGAATCAACATTGAGTCTTGCCGCCCCATGGAGATATTGTGCTGATTATTATTGTATTTTGCCCTGGCTCCATTCATAATTTTAATGTTTACATTATATTTATATTGGTTTTTTGAAATTATTTGTTTTGCCAATAAATTGGTTTCTGAAGTGTGTATTAGCTTTTAATGTTCATCTGACTAGCAATCTTCCATGGGAGTAATATGCACTGCACTACTTGTTACGCTTTTGTTTTTGTTCGAAATTATATTAATCACTTGGAGTAACTTACAACTATTGATTGGCCATAGTTATGTCTTTTCTCACTTTAAAAAGTTTGATCAAGGAATAAAAGCATTGAGACAAGCGGAAACTATGAGAAATAAATGCATGCGATTATTGGAAAACTTCTTAAATAAGAAGTCTTTCTTTAAATTTTCTAATGTTTGGCCTTTTTTTTGAATTTATTAAGCCAAATTATATAATAAAATTGTTGTTGTATTATTTATTTTTTATAATCTTGCTGGATATTTCATTTGTGCAACATGGAAGTACACCTTCATCTCTCCAAATCTCAATTTTACATAAACCATATTTACTATTTACATATTTACTTATTTGTTCCTGGTCCCATCAAAAATGTAAATATGATGTTTCACTGTAATTTGATGCACCAAGTTCAAGTTACTTGATACAATTAAATAGACAACTTAGTGTTTATGTATTATAAATATGTAATCATAAAAATGTTTTGCTGAAAATTGTTTGTCTTGTAGGGGATTATGTATGCTCCATGGATAAACCCTACTCCTGCTGGATTTAATCCTGGACCTATATTGTATGATTCTGTTTCTTTTGTTGTCACTTTTTGGTCTATTTTGACCTCAATTCATCAGAGCAGTGAAAATTCAAGACTTAATTATCTACGTTCATGGGGTTGTTGTTTTTAAGTTAGTATTATTAAGAAGTAACCAAGATATATGGATAAAATTTATTCTACGTGTTGATTGATCCTATGAGCACAGTGTTGTAAATTGCTACTATTAATGTTGCTTTGTTTATTTTCAAGAAGCTGTTTTTCAAGAC
Source organism: Hetaerina americana (assembly GCF_022747635.1). Classification (NCBI taxonomy): domain Eukaryota; kingdom Metazoa; phylum Arthropoda; class Insecta; order Odonata; family Calopterygidae; genus Hetaerina; species Hetaerina americana. The sequence goes on from NW_027286763.1 coordinate 43,323,852, forward strand.
TCTTATTATGGCAAAGATAGGGGATTGTAGTGTAATTGAGTTTATTAATTTTAAAAGTTACAGTGCCCGGCAAATCCTTGATGGAATTATGGCTGTTTATGGAAATGATTGCCCATCATACATATTTATATAGCTCAGTTGTGAGTTGGAAAAGGAGTTTCGTGGCCGAATGTCCCTCACAGATGATTAAAGAAGTGGAGGACCATCATTTATAGGCTATACTACCATAGTAAAGAAAGTAGAAAACTTTTTCAATTTGAGCAAAGAGCAACCATCCAAATGATCATGGATGAAACTGATCTTAATTACGACAGTGTGTGGAAAATTATTAACAAAGAACTGCTCATGTGAAAGGTATCAGGATACTGGGTTTAACAACTACTGGCATCATTTCAGAAGTAAACACGGTATACCTATAATCGCAGCCATGCCCCATCCAGCAATCAAAGCAATGTGGCTCTGGAATTTTGCCACATCCACCCTAATATCCCTTTCTCACCTCTAGTGACATTTTCATGTTCCCAGATCTCATGAAACCAATGTAGGCTTGTAGAGTTGATATCACAAATGACGTCATTATAGAGGTGGAACAATGGTTTTTCACACAATCTGCTGAGTTCTACAAGAAAATCTAAGAAATGTGTTTCTCTAGATGGTGAAGATTCAGAGGAGTCATAAGAACAAACAATCAAATTTAAGTTTGTCTCGATTATTTTTTTAGCAATAGTTAAGAGTTTACCATCCCCTCTGATATACTCCAAAACTTTTGTCTTTATTTCTTAATGCTATCTAGTGATAATGCTGATAAGGGTGAGCCACTTGAATATTAATTAGTATTTTTGCATTTCACATTTTAACATTTCTAGGGGTGTGTTACCACTTTTAAACCTGATGATCTCCCAACTCTCAAGAACTTGCTTGCTCAAACTCCTGATGCTATTAACAAAGCAGGTCTTCATCCCACTGCTGACCAGATTGAGCTGTATGCGTACCATCTTCCAAATTCAACTCTTTCTAATCTAATGGTAAGAGTTATTTATTTTATTTATTAATTATTTCATATCTTTATTTTACAATGGTAAAATATAAGATATGTCATACAAAAACTAGAAATGCATACATATATTTTTAGAAATGGTTTTAATTAAATTATGTTGATGAAAAAGCTTAAAGCTTCAGCTCTTAAAAGCAACTCTTGATTAAAAAAGATTTAAACCTGGATTTAAACCTGTTATGAGTTGGTTTCTTTATGCCTGCTGGTAAATGATTATAAATTTTAATGCCAGCATGAAGGGGTCTTTTTTGAAAGAAGGTGGAATGCTGTATTACAGGCACCTTCTTTCTTTGTCTCGAGGCATAAATGGATTCTCTATATTTTTTTTTAATAGGCACATTTTTTCTCAAACATGCACACATGCTCAATATATGTACAAATATTTCACAGGTAAGATTTCAAGATTTATAAAATGAGGTGTACATGATTCTCTTTTTGAAATTTTGGCCATATATTTAATGATTCTTTTTTGCTTGATGAATACTTGTTCACATCTGTAGCAGAGCCCCAAGAGTTCCATAGCACACTCGAGATTGGAAGTAACCAAAGTAGGCTGTTATCAAAACTACTTGATGTACAACATTTCCTAGGTTTCTTAGGGCATAGGAAATTCTGGAAAGTTGCCAGCATCAGTGTTTAACCTTTCATCAATTATTAAACCTAAAAAAGTTGATACTGCTAACTTTCTTCGGAATCTTTGATTTAAAGGTTCATTTCAGGGGTTTCTTTTTTTTTTAATTGTATATAGCTTATTTGTTCAAAATTTATTGTGAGCTCATTTTTTGTGAACCAGTCTTGTAAGAGTGCTAGGGAATTGTTAACATAAAACTCTAGCAGGGAGTTCTTATTATATTGTTAATGTGGGTGCCAAGGTCCTAGATTAAATGGTGAGGAGGAAGTCAGGAAATTCATTGAAAGTAAACAGTATAAGTGATTTAGTTAGTAGTTTGATCAATATTTAAAAAATTATCATTTATCTATTGATCTAAGTAGTGTGTTGTGTGTGCCAAAGTTTTATGGAATAACAAATAAAGTAGAAATATGTAGCTTCAAATCACATATTGTAATATGTTTATCTGCAGGGGTGCAAAATCACTACTAAGATGAAATTTTTGGCCGAAAATCTACTAATATTATGTCTTTTATGTAAAAGGGAACTCGTTATATTTCAGTGAAGGCTTCATTTTTCAATTTCATGCTTCATGTATCAAGGTTCAATGTTACGGTTTAAAGTTTGATTGCTATTGTTTAAAAGCCTTAATGGTGATCTTAAAATGGAGGCTCCCACAGCTTCTTTTATGTAATGCATTTCACATTTTATGAATAAGCTGTGGCTCTTTAGAAAATACTTCGTGTTTTACTTCTCTTACTGGCTGCATCATGATCTCGTAATTATGCTCCTAATAAAAGAGGCAATAAATATATGAGTATTTAAAAAAAGTCACAGCTAATCAAGAGAATGTGTAATGCCTTGATGATTTTGGAGTTATAGATTTAAAGAATGCATTTATTTAAAACAATTCCAACAGTGACCATGCTTTGAATTAGTAGGTACATAATAGTAAAAATACTTAATTGTTGATGGAAGTAGTATAATTATTAACTTTTGCGATGCAAAGTTGAGGTTAAATTGCACTTAGTTTATAAAAATTAACTAAACTTGGAAGTGTATGTGATGTGCTTCAATATTTTATTTGTTTTTGTAATATTATTAATATGCTTTGGTGTTATTTAATTAGTTGAATATATGCTTAAAATATACACTATTCATCTAAGTAAAATATTGTTCAATTACTTGACTAGGATATATTTACTACCCTTTGCACTGTGGATGACTCTCTCTACTTCATGTGCAATACTGAGGACTTCAAGTTTTTGGCTGATATGATACAGCATGTTCCTTTGCCTTTAAGAGCACGCTATGTCTTCTGCTGTGCTCCCATCAATAAGAGGATGCCTTTTGTGTGCTCTATGTTCCTTAAGGTAAGTGCTGATGGCAGTGTTGCATTTTCAAGTTCTAATAAAATTGTGGTCTCATATATTTTTAGTTATTCTATCATTCATACGTTTCTTTTATTTTTTATTCTTTCCATTTTTCTTTTACTTATGACTTTTATGATTTATTTTCGAGTAACTAATAAATAAATAATTTGGGAATTGGAAAATGGAATGAAAACCTAAATATATGAGTAAATGTTAGCGGTGAAATAAACAAGGCACACCATCGGCCTTGATATTGGGTGAACTCAACCATATTCTACCAAACCAACTTTCTGGTTGTTTACTGTTTTATGTCAACTAATTTATGATTTCAAATACAGCCATTTAAAAGAAATGGGAATATTTAGTAATCTTAGCAATATTTTATTGATCAATTCTGGAACATATAAATTTTAACATGTAATTTATTATTCTTCATAGTAGCTCATGAAGTTACTTCAATAAGTATGCTTATCATTTTAGTTTGCGAGACAGTATAGCAGAAATGATGCATTGACATTTGATTGGCTCTGCAGACACATAGGTTGGCCATTTGCAATGCCTCGCACAATAATTGATCTTGTTCATCTTGAAGCTGTTTTTGATGTCCTTGACCTCTACTTGTGGTTCAGGTAAGTTGAGAAAAAATAAATGTTAAGAGTCCAATGATTAATGAGGTAATATTCTTAAGAGCATTTTATACTTTGGTGTGTAAAATAATAAATTAAATGCATGAATGATGATGAAACTCCAAGCAAAAAAACTGATCTGACTTGCTCAGCATTTGGTAAGTCAAGTTGGCACTATTTTGTAAGTGTAATCATATTAACTTGCGAATATGGAAGAAGACAATAAAACTTTATAAAGCAATAACTTTTATGTATGAAATTTATTTCATCTGCAATGTCTATATATGGTCGAAACCCTTACTTGTATTAAATAATATTGTTAAAATTCCTTAAACTTTTAGAAAGCTTAATTTTGTGTAAATTTATTGCTGTGTGCATACTTGTATCTGTATATGTCAAAACGTTGTTCCTAATGCTAAATATATTAGTTCTCTGTTACGAGTATGTACCATTATGTGAGAGCAATATATTATTTTAGAGCAATAAAAAATTGTTTATTATTATTATTATGTGAGTTAAACCATAATGATAATGTTCTTTGTAATTTTTGAATTAGTTCATGTTCTTGTCTTTTTCTGTTTGTAAAAAGGGTTATTCCGCTTATTAATAAGAAGTAAATAATATCAATATGCATTATTGATGACAGTTTTTATGTCGCAATCACTTAGTTCTCATTTTATGTTACAGACGGTTATGTAGAGATTTTAAAGTTTTAAGTTCAAAATTTGTTTGTAATTAACCTGAACTGTAATGCTTTTATATTCAGTACCTAAATTCTTTCCCTCCCACCTGATCTCTTTTCAAAATACTCTTCATATGATAATTTATGAGGCATGGTAGTTTGTATAGCCCAGGGCCTACTGACCAGAAAACCTGGGTTTAATTTTGGGTGATGCTTCTTGGCACCCAAGCTGAGGAATTTTTTGTGTTCCACTTCCTGGGAGACTAGAGACAGCATGAGAAAAGGAGCTAATCCCCCCTTACCCAGATGTGTGAATTTTGCACACCATTGGGCTAAATACAAGATGAGCCTCTCTCTGCGTGCACCTGTAAAGACAAAGCTTCTGACTGATTACTGTTGTTGGTGACCATTTGTGCCGAATCCTGTTTAACCTGTTATTCTCTGATAAAGTATGGCATCTGGTGACTGAGAGGGATGGTTCATAAATGATTAATGTTATGCACAATGATAAGTCATATTGATCATTTAAAATCATTGAAACAGATCTCTGACATATAACCAACATTTTTCCTTTCAGCTACCGTTTTGTTGACCTATTCCCAGATGTTCAGCTTGTAAGAGACATGCAGAGTGAATTGGATAAAATAATTCAAGAGGGTGTACTGCAGCTTACTCGGTTACTTCGAAATTCTGAAAGCAGCGGCTCTGGAGTTCCCATTTTAGGAGTCAGTGGTACTGATGATGCACGCATCCCTCTGACCCCTCCAGGGTCTGATGAGGATGACTTCATAATGAGGCAGAAGAGACAAAGTTACTACAGGGGTGAGTGTGATGCTTACATTTCCATTGAATTCTGCATCTCATAATGTGAAATAGACCTGAATAAATGCTGGAATTCAGTGACCATAAAGGAAGATAATGTGAAAATTTTGAAATTAAGCTGTTCTGTGTGGCTTTTCTGATCCTCCTTAAGGCAGCATTTAAATTTTCAACCTCTGCATGGTGTGTGTGGTATGGAATTTTCTTTTCACTATTGTTTACATGTAGGAAATATGTGATTAAAGAAAAGAAATGTGGTGTACTAGTTGGTGAGTAGTGACAACATTTTAATGAAGATAATGTGTATTCTTAAATTTAATTAGTGAGAATTGGATCATTTCGTGTTCTGGCTCAAGTAAATTCATTCAGTTTTGCCATAAATTACTTTGGATGAAAATACTCATCTTTTATAATTTTCAAGAAATTAATGTTTCAATGTAGAATATGCTCAGTCATGCATATATGTTTGTGAAATTTTTGTGACTAAATTTTCATGCTCTTAATATTTATTAAGGACATGATATCTCATATTGTATTCAAGTCACCATTATGATTTTTTTTCAAGGAGAAAAAGAAGTAAATGAGATGGGAGAACGTTCCAAGAAGGGTTCCATGAAGGTGGGAAAAGGTCGTCTAACAGAGAGACTTTTAGCTCAAGGACTTCTCACGCCAAATATGCTTCAGGAATTGCAAAAGGAGTGGAATGAGGTAATTCTGAATGTTGTAAATGTGATAGCAATGAATTTTTAACTGGTGTGCTTGGAAAGCTATAATGGCATGATGAACTCAACATTTTCTAAACCTTGGAGTTATGTCTTTTTTCAAAGGAGCTTTATTCAAGTTGAGGGTACCTTGCCAAAATGGCCAGAGTCCCCAACAGAATATGCTGAGCAAATCAAGTTCTGAATGGAATGGTTCTCAAGAAATTGCGGATTACATTACCACCTTATATGTAAAATTATAGTTGTTGCATAGATCATGCTTCATCATACTCCATAGAAATTAATAAATTACAAAGAGTAGTCAAACGAAGAAATATTGCCCAGGGAACAAGGGTCCACCTTTCTGGTGTCATGGAGCACCTTTCCTCTAGTGTCTACTCCCAGATCAGGGACTTTTGGAATTTGGGATCCTGCAACAGTAACTTTTAAAGGAGTCATCTGCTAATATGCATTTAAATTCAGAAATTTCTAAGTGTAAAAATTATTTGCCTTGATTAATCCCAGTTAAGGCAAATGATTTTTACACTTTGAAATTTCTGCATTTTAATGCATCTTAGCGGTCAACTCATTTCAAAGTTACTTTTGCAGCCACTTCTGAGGTTCTTTGAATTCCCAAAAATGAAGCCAGAGAGTTACAATTAATTATATACATGTAGTAGACAATAAATTTCACTAACCTTACCAATCTGATATTATGTATTTACTTTAAAAATGCTATTGTATCATGTTTAATCCCATTTAAGTCATTATATAAAATTCGTAGATTTCTCCAAAAAATAATACTATTTTTCTGTTGGTCAAGTACATGACATAGAACATTTTCAGTATGACGAGGAAAAGGAGCAAAAAAAATAATAATAATACACAAGAAACATTACTTCACTGTATCACACAAAGGAAAAAAGTTCTAATTACTATTTATCATCTCAGAATTCCTCTATAATGTTTCTCATTAGAATGAGAATTCCTCTATAACCCTTGAGGAGTGATGACTTCTTAAGTTCAATTTTAAAAACAGTCACAGTTTACTTATTTTTTATGGTGGTAGCGGTTTGTTATAAATAAGTGACACTACGTGATGTGGGACTTTCTTAGAAACTATGAGTGGTTGATTTTTTAGGTGCACATTTTCCCTTCCATGTCTCAAGTGATCATGCATGTTAGAATTTGGTAAAAACAAACTTTGATTCTTTTTTTACAAGTAAAGAGCAATGAAAGATGTACATGCAAGGCAGAGTCATTTATTTCAGTTCCTTAAATAGTGGGTTTCCTGGGGTCCTGATGTAGGTATTCACAATTGCTTTTGCAGACCTTTTTTTGCATGGAAAATGCCTTAATTGCAGCATATAATGCCTGCATTGCTGCATTAATATCCCCCAAGTTAACTATTAGGAGAACTGAATACCTGTCAGTAAAGTGTACAGTATTACATTATGATTTCAATATATATTATCTGAAAAATTAAAGTGGTATTGCCTTCTTTTTTTCAGACTGACTCAGATTCTCATAATCAAGGAGGAAAAAGGTCTAAAAGGAAAAAGAAGAAGTGAAAATTAGAAGTGATATATTTGCAATTTAAGGTTGCGGATACCTTATTCTTTCATAATGAATTTGGAGCAGTGGAGATTGATTTTCCAGCTCAAAATAGTGTATCATACTCATTTATACATCAGGTTAATGCTGGTTGCCTCATCTCATAGAGCATTAAAAGTCATTTTGTTTTACTGTGGTTTCTTTCATTTTCATTCAGGGTATAAATTGCAGTGCATACATTTATTCTTCACTAGACTCTAATCAAAATTCAGTAATCTCTAATGCCATTAATTGCTATATTAGAAACCCCAGTGGTGTGTGTATATACGGAAAAAAGCTACCTTTTTTTGGGGTTTGTGGTCCATTGATATTTATGTAGTCTTTTCATCGTTATAATTTAATTTTTTTAATTTTCATATATTCTTTACTCCATTTCATTAGTGCATGCACTGTAATGAAAAGTCCCTGTAAATTAAATTAGAGTTGTGTGATTCCTTTGTCAATGGTGGCATTTAAGGTAAGTTTTCCATGTTTGTCTAAAAGTCATCGTTGCTGTAAGTTTGAATTAGCTCATGATACATGCAAGGTGCAATTTTCTTTTGGACTGTTAACTGTTGTGGAGGGATGCGGTCTATAGTTAGTCAATATTTCTGCCAATACATTTAAATAATACATGCTTAATGGGCAAGCCAGGACACCTGGGTCCTGACAATAGAATTAATAAGATATGGCTACCTAATTGGCATCCAGCACTGAGGTATTTTGTAGAGACAGTACAGATCGAAAATTGGCATTTTAAAGGAAACAGGTGAGATCTGATATTAACTTGGAAAATGTTCAAGGAAAGAAGTTTTACTGCTTTCTGATATAAATAGCATGCCTTTAATATTAGTTTTCCTTTGCTCTTAATGCAACTCATGTCTAGAACTTCTTAAAATAATCAATTCTGACCTTCCCGGTGAATTCTGTAAATAAAGTTTTCCCTACCAGATGACATTATTCGCTGAAACCTTTTTAATGGTCATCTGGTGTGAATTCTTTCTATAGTCTTGGATTATGATGTAGATATCAGTGCTATAAACATTGGCTAACGACAATTCTACCCGGTGGAAAACCAAAGGAAATCGACAAGTGCTTTTGTGATTTTCAGGACAATCTAATTTATCCCATGCTATTGGCTTACATGAGGAGAAGTACTGTGCATGGTTTTCCAACCCAAGATATCGTAGTCTCATAGTTCTTTTTTTCGATGATAATGTTTTACTGAAATTCTTGATTGAAAAATAATGCGACTTTAATTTGAGCTGCATTAAGTTTCTCTGGGCCATCCAGTGTATTTTTACTGGTATAATTTTCATCACAGACTTAAAAAGTTTCTATTGATTTCAATTTGATAAAAATTTTGAGGAAAATATCAAATTCCCAGAAACTATTAAAATTCCATATTTATATAATATGATCTATTGTTTTAACATTCTTTGTTTTCGTGAAATATTTGATTTTATCAGCAAAGGCATTCAAGAAAACGGTGAAATAGTATCTTGTTGAAAATGGTAATGATTTGTTGTGATCTCATGGAAGCAATTACCATAGGTACCTTTGAAATCCCATGCGATCACTGCTATATTAATTTAAGTTGGTGTAATATGAAACAAAGGAATAAGCTAAAGGCTGGATTTTTCAATATTACACAGCAAGAGGTTTCTAGATAACAAGCATTGAAGTTCATCGAGAATTGTTTGAATAAGCTTTGACAGAGAATACATTAAATGTATATAAATGAAAAAAATGGTTCGGGTGAATGTTGTGTAGATTATTTTGTTTCGGTTGAATCTGATAAACTGAATTGGAAAATGGGCTCATATAAAATGTGAATTCAAACGCCTCGGAAGCGAAACTGAATTGACTATCCCAATAAAAGCCAGGAATTAACCGTTAAACTACAGCGCACTTATTGCTACAAGTTTTCAACGACCACAGATGGCACCCGTGTAGTTAATGCGAGGAAAATTGACTAGAATTTACTGGCTTGTTAAATGTTGATGGTAGGCACCCCAACATGTAACATGATGAGATTAAGACAAATGAATATGACTGAAGAGCATATTGCTTGGAAAAACATCTCCTTTTTGTAGCATGACTTAGTAATGAAAAATTACCATTTATAAAGAATTTCAAAACATTGAAGATGGATCAAAGTACATGTAAACAAGAAAGGTATAATACTGATATTCCAAAATATTTCAGCAAATTTGTTGGTGATAGATTTACTGTAAAGATACCCAAGTGTTTATAATACAATGCCAATTTATCTGCATGATTAAAGACCAATGGTTAGGGTGTAAAAAAATTAAATTATCTTTCAAAGGTAAGGCTCATTGACCACAATATAAATGTATTTAAAAAAATTATTTGTCAATGTCAAATTCAGTACTTTTATTAGCATAAAAACCTGATATGATGACCAATGCTAGGAAAAGTAATTTCAGTTTATTTTACAATTCATTAGTTATAACACTGTCTTGCTAATTGGTAAATTTTTGCACTTTTCTGTGTGATCAAATTCCATTTGCCAATCGGAACGGTATGCGAAATGAAATAGAAATTTTCATTCTCTTGAAAAATCTGTCATCAAGCTCCTGACAAAATAGTACAATGAAGACAGCCAGATGATTTAGCCTTTTAGAATAATACTTCTATTTGCATGTTTATTTCACATCAATAACTTTTCAGTTTAGTTAGCCCAAGCGGTAAGTTGTCTTTTATAGCGAAAGGAAAACTTTTTGAGACAATATCTCCTAAGCTAGATTATTTTTTTTCTCAAAATCTTTTGTAAATCCAAAGCACTTCCTCCTCTATCTGCAGGCCCACGCTTACCCCATGCTCATTGCCTTGTTTAGGATCCTACAATTCATCACCAGAGTCATCCTTTCACAGCAAAAATCAGAAAGTACTAAGCAATATCTCCTAAAATTGTACATTTTTCCTTAAATTTTGGCATGGAGACTAATCACAACTTACTCTATCTGCAGGCATTCATTTACCCCATGCTCATTACCTAGTTTAGGATCTAGGGCCCACCAACTGCGACTACGACGTGACATTGAACTTGGCCAATGTTAAAGGGGTGTCTCAGTGGATTATCCAAGAATTTAAAAATATCTCCTAAACTAGAATATTTTTTCTTAAAATTTGGCATGAACACTAATCCCAACTTCCTCTATCTGCAGACATTACCTTACTCCATGCTCGTTGCCTATTTTACAATCCAGGGCCCACTATCATCACCAGAGTCGTCCTTTCACACCAAAAATCAGAAAGTACTTAACAATATATCCTAAACTATAACATTTTTTTTACAATATGGCCAAGTGTTTGTGGAGATTTGTGATAAACAATCGGAGTGTTAGTTTATGAGTTTAGTTTCATCAGCAAATTCACGATAGGATCTGAATGAGGGCACATTTACCAATGAGGTATTCACAGCAGCCATACATGGGTTTTAAGACAATATTTAAAAAAAAAAAGCTCATGGAACTGATCTTGGTACATTTTAAATGTTTAACTTTCCTGACCTGTCTCCTAGTTACCTCGTCAACCAAGGTTACTGAACCGCATTGCAGACCATAATGAATAATTATATCGCCAATACTTCTTGTGCCTCATAATAATTTTATTGTTATTTCAAGTAGTAATACCCATTAATTCCTATTTCTATCATAAATAGGATTTAAAATAGTAGAAAATAATGGTTCCAGATTATTCAATTTTGGTTGTGTCATGTTAAAACAAAGGTGCCTCAACCCTCCCTCCCCTTCTTCTACGACCCTCCATCCAACCCACCCACCCCGTTATGCACAAGGTGCCATGTCCTCCTGTAATAAACTCAAAAAAACTAAGGAAATATTCAGGTTCATACTACCTAACATAAAAAACCATAAACACAGTAATCAACCCGAAGGTCGGTTTGGTAGGTGATGGTAGAGTTCACCCAGTACTAAGCCCGACGGCGTGTGAAATTCACACATCACGGTAGGGGGGCCGGTTCCTTTCCCTGTGCCGGTTATGGCTTTCCCAGAAAGATCTGGTACCCGAAAAATCACAGCTTGGGTGGAGCTGAAGGTGCCCAGAGTGCCTGGCCGGGGCCCGGGAATTGAACCCGGGTCCTCCGATCAGCAGCCCAACGCTCTACCCCCTGGACTACCGCGACCCACCGGGGAAAAGTAATTGCCAACACATTTATTACGAATTTCCTGATGAAATTTTCCTTACAGCAATTAATCGCCAATTTAATCGGAACTAGTAAATTATTTTCCGGGTCGTAAGACATTAGCATCATCATTGGGCTCATTTACATGTGTGTCATGGCATGTATTTGTATAGTCGTGGGCTAACAATGAGACCCAAGTCTGGATTCACACGATGGCTCGTTTAATGACGCGCGCGCATTCCTGGAGGGGCACGCGATGGCATTTGTCGGCTGGTGTTCTTGGAGGCAGCTCTACGTACACTCGGCACTCAAGCTTACGCCGAGGAAGGGAGAGGTTAACTGCATGACTCCAGTGCGAAGCCCTGCGAAGATACACGAAATGCGTACTTTCGGAATTGAAATGGGCTAACAATTCCCTCCGCCTCCATTTCCAACGTCCCAATTCGATTTCACTATCTCTTTTGCGAAGTCTCCCACCCAATAAACCCCCCTTACTTGTCGACGGGCATTAGTTCTCGCCAGTTTGCTACGAGAGCCGGGATGAGCCGGACGATTGAAGCAGATGGACTCATCGCTATCCCGGAGTTAGTGGAACCCGCGAGGGCATATCGTCGAGCTACTCAGGGAAGACTAAGCGGTCTAAATCACGGACAGATTTACCTCTGTATACCTTTGGTGAGTGGCGGTTTCATACAAGCCCACGTGCAAACATACTGTGGTAAATTGTTAGGCTTCTTCATAAACGTGTTCAGTGTATCAATTTTCTAATTTTTAGGTTTCGATTATCTACATCCTACAGCTACTTTAAAAAATTGACTGTTGGTACGTATGTAGTCAGCCTACAAAAATTATTTTGAAATGTGCTTTCTCTAGCTGGTATCCGTATATACTTGCACTGAAGTACGCGGTAAATCCGATCTTAAGTTTGGCTCAATTGTCGTTGGTTATTATCCTGGGGATGTATTGGTGATGGTCCCGTAATTGTCATCCCTGGAGATCGGGATGGTGTGGTGGGTAACTTACTGGCTTCCCACCCAGAGGGTCCTAGTTTGAATCCTAGAGGTGAAAGGTATTTCTCAGTGGTGTCTCGATTCCTACGATGAAGGTGCTATGTGGAGAGCACTTTGAGTGAGTTTACCATCTCTTGTTTGGGGCGTTAAACTGCGGACGCCTTTCGTCAAGTGGACTACTGCCGGCGTTAGTTTTCTTTCCACCCTTCCTCCTTTCTCATCCACCCTTAATGGCGCTAATTAACTCAGCTTTCGGCCACCTCCCCTAAAATTACAAATATTGTCGATCCTCGGCAATACTGAAGTTGCAATCACGGCCGCGGTGGCTTCCAATTCTTGTGTGCACACACATTGAAATTTCGAATTGCGTCGTCCAATTCTTCGTCATTGTAGACGCTCCAAAATTTACAATCTAACACAACGGTGGCACCCTAATTATATCGCGCTCGCCATCCAAGGTCAGAGGCTGTGCGCTCCAATCTAGTCTGGTTTGCGAGCGACTGGAATGTATATTTCCCAGGAATCCTTATGAGGAAAACAAAGAACCGTCTCAGTGCGTTGAAGAAGTTGAACTAAGTTTTGTTTATTAAAACGAGTTAACCATATGTTTTACCTTTTATTGAGAATAATTTTACCTAATTAAAAAATCATCCCACAATTAAAGCTTACTTGTTAAATATGGTACCAATTTCTAGTGGTGGCAAAAGATTTTGAGACCACTTCTTAAATCTGTAGTATCTGCAATATCAAGTGAGTGTATGTAGATTTTGTTGTATTAATATATTTGGTAATTTGCCTGTTTTTTGATACCCAAGGTTCAATTTCAGATTCTAAATAGCTTTTTTTTTAGAGTAGAGTAGCCCATGTTGAAAGCATTAAATCTTCGGAAAAACAATGCAAAAATTAACCAAAGAAGCCCAATTTGTAATCATCCCAATATCGTAGGATTGTTGATATCTTATTATTCATGGAAAAAGTAATTTTTCAAATTGCATTTTTAAATTATCATAATCTTATGATGTAAATGTAGTATACAATTATTTCTTCTGGGAGGTGTGATAGCCAAGGGGTAATATGATTTAGTTTAACTCAGAAGGGCCAGGTCTGTCTGATTCCTGGTCACTGGAAAATTCCCAGTTTCATCGTAATTCTATTATTTTTCGGGTGCTCAACATTGAAACCACAGGCAGCCCAAGGAAATGAACCGCCTCATCTCCATTCCTTCATTTTGGCACGATGCCCTTATTTGTCAAAAACCTTTGCAACTGGTTGTGGGGTATTGTCAAACTTTTTAATTGCACATACCTTAGGTCTTTGTGAGGTGAACTGCACCCTCATATTTGTAAAAATCAATCTTTGTGCTGATGACTGTGGTTACTCTTGTTTAATCATTAGGTTAGTTTGATTTTCAAATTGTTTTCAAATTTGACTAAGTATCATGGATTTGGGTCAAACCATAGTACATGCCAAGGTTATGCTGACTGTGATGTTATTTTCATTTAGATTATCCAATCACATTAATAAACTCGTGGGTTGGATTTGATATATCTCCCCTTGTAATAAGCTGAATTGTGTGACATTTGCTAATCAACAGGGTAATAATGGGGGCCAGTGCCTTTTCTTGTGCCACTTTGTGGTTTCCTAGGAAGATCTGGTACCTGAAAAATCCCATAGCATAGATGCAGGGTAGAGGCATTACTCTGAATCAAATCCAGGCAGGGATCGAGATGGTGTAGGGGCTAACGTCCTGGCTTCCCACCCTGAAGGCACGGGTTCAAATTCCGGCGGTGTTGAATATTTTTCAGAGGTATCTCGATCCCTACTTGAGGTGCTTTGTGGAGGGCACTTTGAGTGAGTACGCCGTCCGTCGGATGGGACGTTAAACTGCGGACCCCTTGGTGCCTTTCGTAAAGAGTATGCCAGGTTTCTCTCCACCCTTCATCCTTTCCTGTCCATCCCCTATGGTGCAAATGACCTCAGCTGTCGGTCACCTCCCCTAAAAACTACTACTGCAAATCCAGGCTCCCAGGGCAGTAAGCCAACACATCACCCATTGGACTACCACACCCCTTGCGTAGTTTGTGTAATATATTTTTGAATGAGTTAAGTTAAACCAAATTAAAATAATTTCAGTAAAATCATAATTAGCTTTAATTCCTCACTGTAATTTAAGAAAGGATTTATACCCCCAGTAAATGTTATTTCAAGAACTAGATCAATTTCTCTAGGAGGTAACTAGACCATTATGAAAGCTAATGAAAATTTAAACTACTTCAAATAATGTGAAAGTGTCAAGTTAAAGTTGCTCTTATCATTCTCTCATCTTTTCTTTGTATTGAAAAACTATTTCAATAATAATCACCTTTTGCTAGATGGATTAATTATTTTTATGTGAATTTTTGCCTAGTTCCTTCTTATAAAATTCATTTTGACAAGATGACAATAAAAAATTAAATCACTGAAGGTTACTCAACTAATTAAAGTTTTAACTCTTTCATTTTAGGTGAAAATATCAGTCTCAGTATACAGGAAGAAGATTATTAAGTAATTGTAATGATAACTGCAATAAATTTTAATTTTTGGAATCAGTCCCGATACTGATTGTACAGACCCTGTATTTATGTACTAGTTTTGCAAAAAGACAGGTCCTTGCATTTAATTGTGCAACATTGCAAGAGGATATTGATTTTGATCTCGGCAAGAAATAATTATTTATACATTCAATACCAAGGTTTTTAGGTCTACATGTTTAATTACATGGTGCATGGAAGATTGATGTTAATAATCTGTGTTCTGAACTACACACTTTGATGTACACTATTTGGTTTCTGCATAAGTCTCTAAAGGTATTAAAACTTGGATATCATTCTCCTTTTTTCTCCCGGGGAATCATATGGAATTGTGTTCTGGGGATCATCGGTATGCATGTGGTCCAAAGTTGTCTTCAACCATATAGGCCCTTATTTAAAAAAAATTTAATTTTCTTACCATTCCTTCCATGTAATATATGTTTGCCATGTCTTTTTTTATCATAAATAATATCAATATCTTTCATGCAAATAGCAAAATTCACTCATATTTAACTAAAAATCCTAACATTCACATAAGTTATCATAAATCGGCAATTTCATATAAAATCCCAATAGTAATGGGTGTAATAATTTGTAACTCAATACCTAACTCATTGAAAATGAGTGATAAATTATGTTGTTTGTAATTGGAACTCGGGAAATTCATCCTGATATAGTATTATTCTTCATTGAATAAATTTTTATGCAACAAATAATTGTAATGCTTGTAATTCAAATTTGGGGTCCTCCATCCATGTTGGTTGTCTTTTGGTGATGACAGTTTCGCTGGGCATCCTGCCTGCGTTTTCAGGTCGAAGGTATTTCATGTCCAAGACAAAGAAATATCAACATGGACGATGGATATCCATTAAACAATGCATGGGAAGGACTATCCAATCAGAGTGCAGTACTTGACTACCAGCCTCGTATAAGCGGACAAGAAAGCATCAAAAAATACCTTTGACCTGAAGACGCAGGCAGAATGGCCAGCGAACCTGTCATCATCAAAAGATAACCAACGAAGATGGAGAACCCGGAAATGCAAAGAAAGGCAATTCAAAGCCGTATAAAGCATTGCGTGAAGTAACTGTAATGCATAGTTTTTATTGCCTACTTTCATATGTAGACTCTTTTTTTAAGCATGTTCACAGTGCCGAAATGTATTTTGTAAATTTCTTTGTTTGAAGACTCGCATACATACAACTGTATGGTCTGTGGACAATAAAAATATTATTTGGGCATTCATTCCTTTAGTTACTGTATGTGAAATTTCTTTGTTTCATTCTTTTCTGTTTTTTAGGTGATTTGTGATTTCACCAAATGGTTAATAAATTTCTCCCATAAATGATGTCCTTTGGTGATGGAGACATTCTGGTCTTGATGTTTACTAGATAATTTCCATTAGGTCACTTCTGTCAAAGCTCTGGTGTTAAATGGGTGTCAGGTTTTCCACTGCACAAGCTAAGTATCAACTCTTTCCCTTTATTCTGCCATTTAATCTAAAATGCCTTTAAATTTCCTGATAAGCATTATTTTCTTAAATTAATTGACAGTGGTGCGAAATGACCTTGATTGTTGATGCACCTGCCAAGCATAAAAATAACTTACATTCTTCTACCTCACATACCCAGCATTGTCCCTTCTATCACACGCATTGCATTTTTATTTCCGGTCAATATGCCCTGCAATAATTCCAACTTTTTCAAATCATTCCCAAAAAACTTCTCCCCAATCATGCTGCAAACTTAGTGTTTTAATTTTATTCCCATTTGATTTTTTTTCATCTCCGTACCATTTCATTAGCTTCTGATATGATTATCCTCTGGCATTAGAAACTGTTTTAAGTGATGATATAACAACACAATTTGTTTAAATAAGTGCTACTTTCCTCTGCTATAGGATATTAAGCAAGGCAGGTGTTATGATTGATAACTGGCAAGACATTTCCTTGTTTACCCTCACTGTTTACCCACCTCTCCTGCCTTGGACTCACCCAACACACTCGTATACTATCATTCCGTACTTATTATCACATCCCATTCATCTTCATTCCTTAATTCATATTTGGTTAACTTTTGGAATATATAGCTCACATGAGCAGGTGAGGAGCATGGAAGGGGAGGCTGAGCAATGGTTGGAGCTCCCTTGGAAAAACTATGAATCCATGATTAAGTCTATAATAACATGTTGTGAACTTATTAGCCCAGGTTATTTTCCATTAAATAAACATATTTGATACATTAAATATACCTTATTACATTCTCCATTGTACCTAGTCTCTCTTTTCTCGAAAGGAAAGAGATTCCATTGTAATTTTAATTTAGTCTTAAAATTTCCACCTTCATATGACAATATTTAAATATATTTTGAAATCTTTGAAATATGAATGCTTTTAGAAATTCATTTCATCAACATGCACGAACATATGAATGCATTTGAAATTAAAATATCTTGAATGGTATTTATGACTGAATATCTGAAGTTATTCATTTCAGCAAGGCATTCTTAACCATGTTTTATCACATTATTATTATTATTATTATTACTTTTTATTTGCCCAGAGATCACAATACAAAAATACCAGGTGGGTGAACCACATATATCCATTTAAAGGTTTTCTACCTATTAGTTTTAGATGAATAAAATGTTGAAATCGAGTGATGTAGCAACAGTTATTTATCAAATAATTCTCATTAAATTTTCATGGATGAATTAAATCAGTTTCACTAAAATACCAATGCATGAAATTCTTTTCCATGTTAATTACAGCTTAGTATATATGATAATCCACAGTGGTCATATGTTTAGATTTCAAAGGAAATTTCCCAGATTTTTTAAATTTTGAAAGGGGTGCCAATTTTTTAATCTTAAACCAGTAAATATTTCTATTGCCCTTTTGAACACCCAAGTATTTATATTGTAGTTTAAAACATCCTAAAAGTAGTTTAAAAACCACCTTAACTTAAAATTTATAATTGTATTTAAAATGTTTTCCCTCAGGTCTTCCATTGGATGATAATACTAGGTGAGAAGAGAAGCATCCAAGGGATTCACGGTTGATCAGCAAGCTTTCTCATCGAAGGAAATAGGGAACGAAGGTGTACATTTCCTTGCTGGTGCCAAGTTGGACAGTGCCGTCAGAATCTAAAGAAGTGCACTTCATGTGGGCGTCAGCCTTAAATGAGGCCTCTGAATAGACCGCAACTCCTCCACAGCTAACTTTGCGGATAGTGGCTATGAGGGTATTTCAGTAAAATGTTTTGGTTAGCAAAGGATGTTTCGAATACTGATGAACTTTCTATTGCAGATGTATCTCAACAAATGTATTTATGAGTAATAAAGATGAAATAAACAAAAATGAATGTTGTCTAATTTTTAAATATTTATCTTTGTGTAACTTTAGAATGACTAACTTTGCCTTAATATGCTGCTTAAGAATTAAAGGAAAATATAGGAATTCATCTAAAAAAACTTTTTTTCTGAGGCTAACGCCTTATAAAAGCTTTGATTTGAATTGTTACAAAGAATACAGAGAACTGTAAAAAAATATTCTATTATCTCCCAAAAATAATGGCAGTCTGAATATACTTACACACTCTGCCATACTCACACTTGGCAATGCGGGTTGTTTATTTCGTTATGAATTTAAACAGAATTATAAGTAGATAATTTAACTTGAATGAAGTGTCGGCATTTCCTGCAATTATCGATTCGAAACAATTTTTTAATTAATTATGAGCATGAAATAGTTACGTAGTAGCTTTCCTCTATGTAATAAAATGTTTATTAAATGTGGCATATGTAAAATGTGAAAAGATGCCTCAATCCCTGCGTTGGTAGCCTAAAATGTCAAAATATTCTAACAATTCTGAACAATTGTTCTTTGGTTTTTAATGTGTCATTTGTGATTACAAAAAAACATATGAGCTACATTTGCTCGCACCGGGTCAAAAATGACGTCATGCACCCAACTGAACGAAGTCCGATAGTAAGAGTTAATTGGTCTATCACATGCTTAAAAGTATGCTATCGAATGTACATTTCCAAGAACCGGCTCACGCTTCAAAAAAGAGTAGCTCCATCGACGGCCGACCGCTCACGAGCCGTCTCGGCCGAAGGTGAGGCGCAAAGCCTCCCCGAGGAAATATATTCAAGTCCCGAGTCACCCAGCGAAAAATATTCTAAGTCCAGAGCCCCTCGCCAGACGAGAGAGCCGTCGAGGCAGGTAGATGCCTTGGATTCGCAAGGTGAGGGAGCCTCGCTGAGTTCGAGTGAATTTTGAGAAAAAATCGGCAAAGTCCATAGTTTTGCAGAACATAAACTCGTTTTGAACCTTCAAATTATAAGAAACCCGCTAGCCTGAGGGATAAGGGGCGGATAGTTGAGGCAAGACTCTAGTGAATGTTGCTTCGGTTCGCTTTTGCAGCCGAAATTTTTTTTTTTGCAAAATATTTTCGATTCACTAATATGCAAATAATTGTCACCAGGGCTTTTGACAGTAGGTTCAGGACGCCGCGGGAGATCAGGAAAACAATTAAATATTGAATATTATTGCGAGGAGGGCTGCCATTTTTTCCGGCGCCCCGCCGCCCGGCCTGAAAAAATGGCAGCCCTCCTCGCAATAATATTCAATATTTAATTGTTTTCCTGATCCCCCGCGGCGTCCTGAACCTACCATCAAAATCTCTGGTGACAATTTACTGAAAATTAGTGAACAAAAAATTAATTAACGGATTGGTAAAGAATTCAGCCAACAGATGGCGCATGCCTTCACTAGTTGAATTTTCCTCAAATACCAGTACATCCTAATACATCTTTTTGCCACTAGAGACAGCAACGCGTAATTTCGTATTTCAATTTTTACTTGGTCATTCAAAAGGCATTTTCAATCCGAATTTGGCTTTGGGGGATTCGTTCGACCTTGGTGCACGATTACTTTCAATTATAACGCACCCTTCCGATAACTTCCAGCACATTCTTATACTATTTGCTGAAACTTCATAATTTATTTAAATATTAGCGAGGTAATATTTAAAACTTAGGTAAGTAAGGCTCAAATTAAAATTGGGTCGGCCACCACAGTCGCTTGCAATATGTCATAGTTCATATTCGGTAATTCGCGTAATTTTTCATTTTAATGAAATCTGCCAGTGGTGATACATAGAAGAGTTATGTTGGATCCTAAAAACTATAATATTATTAGATGATAGATTTTCCGCATTAAATGGTGCAGTCGATTTATGCAATTCTATCCAAATCACTGGTTGCCCCTACCACTTATTCTTCTTTACAGCAATCATAGTAGCTGACAATTACGCATAGGAATCATTAATGCAAGAATATGTTCAACACAATCCTTTATTAATACAAAAGTGTCAACTAAATAAGTCCAATTTTTTTCTTGAACAATGCAGCAAACCAAACTCCTTGGGTTTTACAAAACCCATGTCCCTGATATTTCAGGGATAATATTACCGCATCTCCAATAAAGTTTCTTCGGCTCTCATCCAAATTCAAATTAAGTACATTTAAGAATGAACCCAAAATCTTTTGTCTGCATGGAAAGTTTTAATAATTTACTCTCACCATGATGTGGAAAAACCATTGCGTATGTTTTCACTTGTACGAGAAAACTAACTTTACAAACTACTGTCCATAATTCACTTGGTATGTCATATTCTTAAATAATTTATATTTACCCATCAATGGGATTCATATTAAAAACCTGATTAAAATTCATTTGCTTAGTTTCACTGGCATTAGGAATACAGATAGCAATGAATTTGACAACTGCATATTATAAGCCCACTAACTAGGAAGTACAGTGAATCGTGGGAGAGGAAGGGGATTGTTCTGAATAATCCTGCAGGAAAGGTGGATGCAGGCTTCTTTGATTAGCAATGGGGTGCTGAAAATTATAGTAGAGAAGAAAATGTTAGGCGAGGAAGGGGGAGTAATACCGGAGGCTTATTAAACAATGGAATAAGGAGGTGTGCATCAATTGAAGAGGGGCTATTGCATTGCTTGATGTTGGGTTGTTAAGTCAGGCGAGGCAAGCAAGTTGTCGTACTGTTTGGTAGCCACATCATTAACCTACCTTTACCAGTAAATTCATATAATTATTTTTGGACCCATTTCTAATAATAAGAATTTGTAGTAATGATATAAAAATAAAATGCCTAGGAATTTAAAATAAAAAGATAATATAATCAAATAGCAGGCTCAATTTCTATGGAACCAGACATCAAAACAAGGATTATGAATCTGGTAACTGTCGATCTAAACCATTTATAAGCAGTAATTTAATGTGACAGATTCACCTGCCAATTAAAGAACTAGATAATATCTTACATCACTGGAAGGATTTTAATCTTAATTTATTGGGCATTGTTTTGGGAACTTCTTTTCCAAAACAAATACTACTCAAAGGAGTGGGTAATGGTAGACTTCTTCAAAATGTTATCTATGCTCTTCATATTTCAATGCACCTCTCCATTCAGATTCAATTAGGCAAGTTGATTAAGAATTTGAAACTTGAAAAGAAAAAAGAGGAGAGAAAAAGCCTTTGGAAGGATTGGAGAGCATTAACCTTTATTCTGGGGAACTGTTTATAGGAAGAAACATTTGAAATAAAGACCAAATGAAATAAACCATCTACATATGAGAGTGATTAAGGCTCTCTGGATTTCATGGTTCTTAAAGGACTACTTCGAAGGGCCAGGCAATAACTGATTCTTCACTATGGTTGCTTTATTGCAATAAACTCATTGGTGTTTAACATTTCCACAATAAATGTTTGAATTGAGGAAATGTTTCTTTTTACCCTCATAATGAAGGGATTCCACAAAGTTAAACTTGAAACTTATATTTATCATTGGTGCTTGTTTGCTGTTTTCCAAGCTTGAATAATTTAACACAATAATGCCCTTTAATTTAATTAGCAGAAATTCTCATTTTCAACCACCAGCACCCACCTACCTTTCTGTCGATTTGGTCCATTGGTTGCAGCTGGTTTCTTGCAGTTAAAAATTGAATGGCTGCCTGTTTAATATTTTTTTAAACATTTCATTACACCACAAATAAATAGGATAAGTCTTTATTTACATGTTCCATGCTACAGATTGAAGTACATCAAATAGGGATAAATCTATTAATTATAAAAACAAAAGAACAATCAATCCACCTCCTGGAAAAACCACTAAATACTTTGATGGAAGGCACCAATGGGATATAAACCAAAACAAATCACAGTAATTAACTTTAAGTTCTGTTTGGTTAGTGATGAGTTCACTCAATACTTAGCCCAATGGGGTGGTTAATTCACACATCAGGGAAGGGGGGTACCAGTTCTAGTTTCCCAGGAAGATCTGGTACCCATACAGTACAGCTTGGGTGGGGCTGAGGGTGCCTTAAAGGCATGACTTCGAATCGAACCCAGGTTCTACAGTCAGCAATCCAGCTCTACTCTAGAACTACCACATCTCCCAATGATAGACTCATTTGATTTCTTCCTTTACCATCATAGCAGGTCAAATTTTTGATGCTTAACACTAATGCTGGAAGAATTATAAAAATGTGCATATATGAAAACTGTTTCATTCTAAATTCTTCATAGACCATTACTGACAGATTGATTACATTAGCGATTCGTCAGTTACCCAGATTTTCCTGGGAAACCAGAGCAGGCTGTGATTGGAACTAGCCCTATCATGTTAGTCTGTTGTGTGAATTTCTCACATGGTACAGATAACATTTATTAATTAGATAATATTATTAAACCAGCCTTCAAGTAGAATTGCATTGTTTTGATTTCAGATCAATGAGGCAGTTTCTCACACAAAGTAGAAATTATAGAGTTAGACAGGAAAGAATCACTTCTCATCCCCTCCAGGCCCACTCTTATTCATTTCATTATTATCCATTATCATTTTTGGATATAATTTTAGAATCACTCATTTGTACTCTAGACCAATTGGCATGGACATGGCAATAGGTGAACAGATGAAACTTAACATTGCTTCAGTTACCATTTTTGCCATTCATCAGGTAGCAAAAATCTACCATTTCGATAGCATTTATATTCTTCTGAATGTATCGCATGAGGAAGCAGCCCAAGGTTTACATGAAATAATCTGTGATATCCCTTGGCTGAAGCTGTTGTCAACATACTGCTAGTTTTACGTCAATGGTACAATCCCCTAGTGTGTTACTAAGGAAACAATTTATATTTTGCGATAATTTCTGCCCGAAATTTTTACTTTAATTTTACGTTAATTTTATGCAAGTAAAATTGACAAACTCTATCGGCTATCTTTTTTAGTTAGGAATGAATTTATGTAAAAATTGTAAAAATATTAATAGTAAAATACGCGAGCAGATTAAAGCCAGATAGGCCCACACGAAGGCTTCGAAAACTAAAATTTTATAGGTTTTATTCTGTTATTACCGGTAAGAAACCAAGAAAAATTAAGATCTTAAACTTTGATACCTTCATTTATTAGTCCAGCCGATTCAGCATGGTGCTTATACCCCGCACCCTTACCTTTTTATTCCTCAGCCGTTCTTTCTGCATCACCGATTCTCTACACTAGATGTGGTTTCTCTTTCTTCCAGACGGACAACCGCATTCCATTTTATCATACACCGCCCGAATGTCAATCGAGTTTGAACCCTGCAAATTAACTGTGGGAAGCATATTGGCCCAGCCATTACCATTGTATATGTTTGATATTATAAAATAAAAGCTTCGTCAAGCGATGAATATCCAAGAGTTACTCTGGCGAACAGGTTTTACGATTCGGATGTAGTTCGTGGTTGTGACAGGATTCAACATTTTTCAGGGGGAGTACGTAAGCGCAGTTGCATGCCTGCGATATTTAACATTTCTGCTGAACTTTTTTAATGTATTTCTGTGCTTTTTATTTCTTAAAAAGGCAGTATTTTGTCATATGCTTGAGTTGAGACATTCTAGGACAGGACTATGCAGTAAATAATAATAAGGAAAGGTGGTGAAGGAGTCGATCAACTTCCCTTTTTTTATTGCGGAAGCAAATACAAAAAAAATAACACAGAAAAATAGCATGATATGTTGAGGGGGTTCCTGCTCTCGCTTAATCCCCCTTTTGTGTTCAGATATAATTAACATCAATTACGCAATATGAGAAAAAGAAATATCAAACAAGATGACACAGTAGCATTAAATTACAGAAGTAATGCACAACCCAAATTTAGTACACTTGGAGGTAATAATTATTATAAGAAATGATAACACTTCAGTTTACAGAGTCGTACAAGATTTTTTTTTCCTGATCGTACACGAGGCAAAATAGTACACGTTAACTTGAAATAGCAATTACATACAATTTTATTTACACAATAAACGAGCAATACAATTACTAGTTTTATCAAGCTTTTAATTTACCAACTTCAAATGTCGCTACAATTATCAAATTTCATTGCACCATTTTAAATAATTGGTCGTTGTTATGTTTAAGGCAAAATAGCACAATCTCGCGCATCTTGGTTTTCTTACAAGTCATACTGTGCCAAATTTCATGTCTGGGTTTTTCATACTGTAGGCACTCTATGCTTAGCGGTGTCTTCTGTTAGGCAGGTACTACATAGATTACCTCAATAGAATAGGAAAATCAAGGACTAGTGTCCAAAATTTCCATACCCTGATAGGAGTTGCGTCGCTTTCTTAGTTAGCTTGAACAGGTTTTGATTTATTTCCAGGTCTTGTGTGTGAAGTAGTAAGTGTTCATGCATTGAGTAAGCGTCCTGGAGCAAGGCATTAATCGCCGATTAATACTGCAGTTAAAAAAAATGTTTATTTAACAGATGTCGAGTCCCGCTAATATTTAAAATGTACAGTGTTTTGTAGAGGCAATATCTCTACAAAAACATGAAGCTGCAAATATCCAAGTGCTTTCAACAATAATATAAGGGCAATTTCGGAATTTTGAACTTTCAATTACGAAATTTGACACTTACGACTCGTTAGTACTGTTCAAGATCTATGGAGCCTCGTGCTGACTGAGGGTAAGAAGTCCTTCACGAACAGTCTTATACCACAATTCGGTGGTTACACGATTGAAAGAATCTTACGATCCACAACGTTGCAAAATATTCCATTTTCGTAACGTAATCTTGTCGAGAGTTCCCTTTTCTGAGGGAAGTAGTTTCATGCAGACTCACCCGATTTGTGGCGGTGGTAACGTTGAAGTAGAGTTGGAATGATTGGCAATAGGAAGGAGAAGTACATTCATATTAGCAGAAGTTAACTGGCCACTATTTTCATTTGGGGTAACGGGAGTGTACTGTTCCAACATTTTTCCAGGCAAGGATGGAAATTTAATATGGTACTTATAATGGGGAGAATGCGTTCTTCAACTATGATGCAGAGTTACCATTATCCTGTTTACATCGTTTTAATTCAATTTTATTCATTTTGTTCAACTCCGAGAGGGTTAAGCAGCTAGTTAGTTCATATAAGGGCGTACCTTGCGTCTGTTCCGCGGAACCCCGTTCGCAGCTCTTCACATAGTCATTTGATAACTGGAGACATGATGGATACTAAGTGTCTTAGGCTTTCTCTCGCCGTTTTAGAGGGAAACTCCTAATAGCTCAGCGCCAAAGGCCTGCTTCTATTCATTTTTTCTTTTGTAAAACACGATTTTCCCGGATTGTGAAAAAGCCTGTCCTCGAACCCTAGACTGAAAACAGTACAACTGCAATGGCAATTGGTAGGTATAGGCGGCCCCAATTCCCATATGCTCTCTAGAAATAAATATTCTCTTGTGTGAATGTTTCCACAGAAAACTTCATTCTCTGCAGTCTTAGTTTACCCCACTAAGGACAAGGACTTTCGTAGAGCAGGTAGCGATATATTCTCTGCAACGTCAGCTGTTGTGATAGGCTACACATTTAGGCAGATTGATTACAAGCGATCAC
Source organism: Hetaerina americana (assembly GCF_022747635.1). Classification (NCBI taxonomy): domain Eukaryota; kingdom Metazoa; phylum Arthropoda; class Insecta; order Odonata; family Calopterygidae; genus Hetaerina; species Hetaerina americana. The sequence goes on from NW_027286763.1 coordinate 43,350,014, forward strand.
TATTTAATTCCACTAGAGCATTTTTAGAGTAATGCAATGAAAACTGATGAATTTGTGAGTAGAATGAATCTTGTCTGCGTTTTTCATCTTACAAGTCATTTAAAATTTGAATGAGCTCATCCAGGTGTTTAACTGAGCAGGTTTAGAGTAATGACTGCGTATGTTGACATCACGGGTCCCTCCTACGCGAGCCTTTGACAATAGTACTTCCGGAACTAATTTTTGCATGCCAAGGAAAAAAGCGAGCAACAATGAGGAAGTTGACTAGGAACTTTAATACACATTGCTAGAATTTGCTTGCTTCTCACTAATGGTGCATTTGTTCTCAAATATACTACGAAGGAAACCGAAAGTACATTTTGCGGTAGCCTTTGGCTGCAATTGCTACTATCAGTGCCCTTCCTGCGATCAAAATCAAATTTTAAAAAACTTTATCTGCAAGATTCTGTTCGAAGGCTAATTCATTAATGCTCTGAGTACTTGCGTAAGTTTCATGCCTTGGAAGAAAAAATAATGCAGACAATTTATCAATAGTGATAGTAACCCAAATTCTACGTAACGCGGTCATTAAATTTATACCAGGAATGGGAATTATAATTTCCATTTTCCTTTTCGAGCTGTCGGGGGGTAAACGGCAACAATGTTGAACCGCTTGGTGCTACAACTTTATTATGTTGATCGTCCGGGAGCTGTTATAATGGCAAAATATTGTGTTGTCTAACTAAGGAGGAAGTATTCCGTACTCTAGTCAAGCAATTAATTCTTCGCTTCACACCTGACGCCATGCAACAAAAACTTGCAACCAATTAGGAGGGCTCTAGTCTGCTTGTAATGCAGAAGGTGTTTAGTTTTAATACTTATGTAATATTCCGGCCTGAAGGTTATCGCTTGCAAAAAGATAGTAAGGAATTCATTCACTGCAGTATCAACTTGAGGTAGTACGTATGCGTGCAACGCGCAAACATGCAAGTTACCTTTATGTAATTTATTTGGATATTGAATGTTATACAGCCATGATAATAAACAATGAATTAACCTCAAAAATTATATCCCGCAGCACTGATTATATTAATTTCTTCGTCCTACTGGCATGCAATGCGAGAGGAGCTTGTGGCTCCTAATAACCATCCCCATGAAAAATGGAGGAAGATTGTGTCTCTTGCATACTCCCGTTGGTCGTTCTTTAGCCAGCCTTCGGCAATAAAACTTTCCCATCGAAAAAAGTCATTGGTTAAAGGGTAAGGAGGGCGAAGGGCCTCACGTGAGGAAACATTGCTTGCTTGTTGTCTGCGTCTAAAACTAGTCGCAAATATTGAACCAGCGGAGCCACCAAGTTCCTCTTCCGATGGTAACAGGTATTCAGTTCAATTATTGCCGATTCGTCTCCATGGATATGCAGAGAATGCACAGTAAAGCACAAATGACATAAGAAACTTAGTGGCGAAAAAAGGAAAGAAAATTTAATTCAGCTCTCCGGTTAATGGAAAAGCAGAGTCAATAATCCTGGGTAGAATTTATGGACGAGGGCTTTTAGGAAGAGAGGAAAACCGGTACAATAGCAATCCTAGGGTTGGTAATCAGGAGGAGTTTCTCAATTCTACACCGAGGAGTACAGCTGCATGTCAAAAAAATACAGCGACCATGCCCGAAAGAAAATATTCATCACGCGTGTGAAGGCAATTTCAAATTCTCATAGCCAGAATAATGACTGATCTATTTATTCATGTGTACATAGCCGCCAGGGTGTGGGGCAGAGAGTGAATACACACCAGAATAATTTTACCCCAACCCTACCGGGGTCTAACATAATATATGAAAGAAGCGACGGCGGCAATAAGGATTGCTTTTTAGTTAACAATTTTAAGGAAATGAACTGGGATAGCGTAATTGTTGAGGTGAATATGGTCACCATCAATACACTGTAGAGGATTTTAGTCCCTTTAAGGTTTAAAGTCTCACGATGTTGACTTGTTCGAGCAAAAGAACGCTTTCGCACTACGTGAAAACAGGTGGAATAAATGACCAGCATTGTTTTTTGGGAATGCATTATGTTATAGGTCCGAAGGTTGAAGTAATCTTTTTCTAACTTCTTTGCTTTTTTGCGGTAAAACTAACACGGATGCCTGGAATTCTATGGAAACGGCGGTGGGAACTTCTCCAAGGTTTCGGTTTGCATCTGAACAGGCGCAAAAAAGTTTTGAAGTAAGCGTATTCGGCACTGCAGACCGAGTTACCGGGAGTTTTATGTTTCGATCAATAGGTGTGACATTGCGAGTAACGTTATCTATGTGAACCGGTCCCCACATATTTAACTCTCGATGGCACAATGAGAAATCTTCACACTAAACCAAAAATTTAGGTTCAGCGATATATTTGATAAGTTTTATTTGCATGTCAAACCAAAATGAGAAAAAGTCCTAGCGAAGGGGAAGCATACGGTTGCCAGTTATGGTATGCTGCGATTAAGTGGATAACAAAGGCGCGTCACTTTACGTAGAGGTCCCATGGCGATGGAGACTGGTTACGCAATCTCTTACACGCAGGAAAACAAAATGGTTTAATTGTTCCCACCATTCAATTCGAATTTTAACAGAAATGACCGCAATGTCAATTGAAAAAAGGAAAAGAATGAGGGAATAGATGAAGAGAGTAATAAGGAGAGAGAAAGATTGCACGAGTTTCCTTTTGCTGACCCAAAGAGGTATCGCGCACAGCTCGTTGGAACCCATTTTCCGGCATTCGTCAAAAGGTGAGAACGAAGGCCGTTGGCCGGTCCATCACGTCCCTCCTGCAGGAACTGCAGATAGGCACGTCCTACTGATGCCATGTTACAGCGGTCCATTAAAACAGGAAGCCGCTGCCTTCAGAAAAAGCAAGTGGAAGGAACGTGAAGAAGGATGATTGATAATGGAACAGGAGGAAAGAGAGCGATGGGATGATGCAATATAACAAAATATTAAGCACAACCCACATGTACATAATACTTTCTTATATAACTACAATTCTAGAATTAATTTCATCTCAATGAAATATTTCGTACCTGCATATTACTATGTTACAAGGATAAGTGTGCCTGACAAAGTGTACACCATCTCTAAGTTAATGTCATTCCCCAGTCATTTTAAATGTCCTGCCTAATTCGATCGCTAAGAGTCACTTTAATTCACCCCCCCATTTCTCTAAAAGCATTGTTTGCGTCCCTTAAGCCCCATCGGGGGCCCTACCGCGGGGAAGGAGGCCTTGTCTCGCGCTAAGGGGGCGCCTACACACTGAACCTGGAACGGAAGGGGGGAGGGAGAGGAGACGAGTCCTTACCTTTGTGACATCTGCAAGGTCCAACGGCGGCAAATCTCTCTCCATCGACGATCCCTCGGTGCGCGCACACACCACACACACACAAGCACTTTTCGCCAAAAAAAAAGAAGCACCATAATGACCATGCACCACACATCACTGACACTAACAACATCGCCATTTCCTCTTGACAACAATCGCTGGGGTCATCGTGGTGGATGCCACCTCCCTCACAGGAACAGCTTGGCTCCGTGTGAATAGATGTGATGATTGCGTGGTCTATGTATTGTGTTATTAAATGCCTTTTATTTGGGATGGTGATGTCTGTGGCACATAGAGGAAGTTTATAAGAATGTGTAAACGAGAGATCTAAGATTGACGAGGAGGAAGCTCAGTTCACACAAAAACAGACTACTCTTAGTTCGTCCAGGATGATCCGCTGATAAAAATTTATGCAATCTCCCATTTCAATTCCACGGAATGAGGAAAAAAGTGCCCTTAATAATTGCGAAGACTAACTCGACATGTAGAATAACTTCCACTCATGCAGCATGGAAATTTACCGATGAAAATACAGTTGTCCATTGAATAAGATGGAACTGCAGGTCACTTCGTGTTAGACCGTGTGAATTCTCTTGACAACGAGAACAAAATACAAGGCAAAGATTGAGTGCGTGGCATTCGCGTCTCGAGGATAGCGACGCAAATGGTGATTGGCGGATGAAAGACGTACCAGTAAATCAAGGAGAATGGAATTTTGCCTACTTCCATAGTGATATGGAGTAAGAGTTAGCCGCTGAATTTAGGGAGAAACAACATCAATCACGTCCCATTGGGAAATAAGCAGAATTTCTTAATTTTGATGAGAAATTACAGCCAACAATGCTGCAATTGAATTCTACATGAAGAAATAACAGAAGGTGGCTCAATATAGTGCAGCTATGAGGCGAACTGTTGAAATTATACAGATTCCATTATTATCTTAAGTTTGGTAAAATTCGAGCAGCTTTATGGAAGCTTTGAAGTGAAGAGGAGTGGTATGGAGCACATAAGTCATTATGAAGCATTCTGAAAAGGACAATGATTTTTCAAAGATTGGAGAAAATGCAATTATGGAAGGAATTAAGAGAGACTAGAAAGATACGCAAGACAAGGTAGTTGCACCATGAGTTCAAGATAAAAGGAAATTTTGAACACTGCTTCAGTTTCAATGACTTGCTATAACCTTTTAGACGACCATAAAACAAGAAATCCCGTTTAATTATCAAGGGGAAAATTAGTTTGCTGCGAACTGGAAGGGTAATGATTTTTCGAAGGAAATGAAATGCTTCAATATTTTGCAACATTTTCCGGGCATCTGATTCTGGCTGCCTTTTCATGCTGTTACAGCAAACTGTTTAAGGGACGGTACGTGGTTCGTCCACATTCGGCCGAAGCCTAAATACATTTTTGTACTTCATTCAGAAGATGAGAAGAACCGACCGCAGTCGGTATTTTAGAAGCACAGATATGTGGCGAGTTCGAAAAACTGAACATTTTGGAAGTCACCCGCGAATAGCACCAGTTAAAACATCTCAGGAGATTGTGATAATTTGGGTATGAGCAGAGCAAGGCATGCGTACTGAGCTACACAGGCTGAGCAATTAATTTTGCTAGCTTGTTGGAAGACGAAGATGTCTCCTAAAAGGTGTGTAGAATTAACGGCCGCTCCCTATTTCCGTACATTTGCCATTCCATTATGAAAAAAGAGGTGTTACAGGTGAAGGAGTGGTGGAGAGGGGGTGTTGGCGCAGTTCGGGGGGGGGGGGGAGATGTCCATCATCGGATAAAGACGCAAATACTGCAAACTGATCAGAAGTGAGAAGTTCCAGGCAGCAAAAGGACCAGCTGCAACCCTACCACACTTTTCGATGAAGCAATTTGATGACAAACAGCCACAGGCTGCGAAGTGATTTGAGGAGACGTTTACGAGATTCCTCCACGATAGGACTTCCAGAAATAAGCCGAGAATGAATTTTCTTTCGGAATACTCTGGAATAAATCTCCCAAAATGAAACTCACTTGCGATTATTCTGCGGAAATTATCCTTTTGTGAATTATTTTGATCAAAGTTTTAAAAAATGAAAGAAAAATTAGGGATGACTGAACAACCGACATGAGTGACAACGGAAAATATTGAAAATAAATGAAAAATTTAAGCCGGCAGATTTAAGAAGAAATGCGACTAAATTTTCAAGGTACCGTGTTTATACAATAATGGAATTCCACTGGAGGATAATATCGTCAACAAATCGACGATAACAACTGGTTAACTGGGTTAGGTATTCATTAACTTGAAGAGCTTATGCAGTTAACCTAAAAAATTCGCAAGAAATAAACCGCTGCCCAGTTGGAGAAACTGAGAAAAATCAGCTGTAGGGCAGACTGGCTGGGCGAATGGGAGCATTATTTACGTGAAGACATTGAGAGTAAATGATTGTTGGCGACCGATTTCAGATCTCCAGTTTTATCATGATAATGAGATTCCACGCCAGGTTTGTGCAGCAATTATTACAGATGCAGAAGGTATAGATGCAATGGTGACAACTCTGAAGAAGAATGTATGCTGCTGCAATGACAAATTCGCGTCACTTCTAACTGCTCAGATTCCAAAAATATGCATGGCATGAGAAGTGCATCGACCGAAGGGATATATTTGTTGGCAAAATACGAAGAACGATCAGAATATTCCAACTCCCAAGGAATCTTCGTACCATGTCAAACTGCCAAAAAGTTGGGCTGGGACCGAGTCAAAGGAAACCAGAGTGAAAAGTAATCCTTACCCGAGAGAAAATGCAATTGAGAGAGTCTCTGAAAACTCGTGGAAAGAGGCAGCAGCAGAAGCATTTTTCAGAAAACCTACTGGCAGCAACAGGAATAGAGTGACGGAAGAAGATTGAAAGTAATGGAATCAATACGGTGGCATCTTAACTGTATGATGACAAGCACCCCTGGAATGTAGGAATCTACGAGGCTTTAGATCAGCACCAAAAAAACAAAATTGTACACCCGAAAAAAATATGCCTGCATGAGTCTCGCCAAACGAAGTAAATATAAATGTGAAAACTTCAACTAAAACGTGAAAGGGAAAAATGAAATAGTAGAAATAGTGATTGCGTCCAGAAGTAAAATTGCTCCGTTAGAGGCAATGCAGGGCCCAAGGGAATTAGCATGAAATATTCAATAGCAATGCTTACAGGAACTGCAACCGAAGAATAGGAACTGGCATACCGAATATCCCACTTAAATAACTTAATGGTGGGCGTAGCGAATTGATAAAAATTGACGAGGACACTGCTTAGCGAAGGCCAAGTTTGAAGACTTCAGGCACAGGAAAATAGTGAGTCACCGGGAAGATTCTTTCATTGCGGTGCTCATGCGGTTCAAGCGTATGCATAATAGTTCGACCCATCAATCGACGGCCGCAGCGTGCAGGGAGTCAGACCCGTCAGCTGGGAAGGAGAATCACTCGAGAACAGGGAATTTTGAAGGACGTTGGGACGAATCAAGCAAAATGCGTCAGGAGCGAACTGGGGAAATGTTTAATATTGAGCGACGCTTCCACTGCCAAATATGAATAGATGTTTAAAGGATAATCAGCAGATGATATCATTGAAAATCTTTTTTTTAGCGCGTAGGCAATTCAGATGAGAATAAATACAAGAGGAATGGGAACACCGGAAGAATCCTGCGCAATGTTGGAGCCATGAGGTGGTAATCGGTTAACTGGCTTCTATAATACTCGTTTGAAAAAATACGAGCAGCACTATTGAAAACAGAGTGTTATGGTGTAAAATAGAAGCATTTTGATGATTCCCCAGCGAAGTCTTCTTTTGAAAATACGGGGAAAATTAAATGAAAAGAACTAGAGACTGGAAACGTGGCTCAAGTGAGTCAATTCAGGGAGAGCTGAAAGAAAATGCTTGCAATGGCTTCGGATGTATTGACAAGATATTGCTTCTTCGACGACCTTAAGTCATTATGTTCAATAAGGAGAATACTAGAATGTCGCAAGCTGGTGCATAAATTATTTCTTGAAGGAAAGTATGTTATTTTCGACGACATTTCTCCTTATAACAAGTATAGAGTTTTATGCGGCTCTAGCAAACAGCAAGCCAGAAGACTGATTATACGCCTTTTTCTTTATGAGATCTGGAGAAATGAATTACAGGCGACATTGAAGACTGACAACTATGAGGAAGGTTTAGGATATCACATTACGAATCTCTAAGGAAGACAAAGTTTACGGTACGCGGGTACAACCAAGGAAGAATACCCGCGGAAGATTGAAAAAAGAATGAAGGCAATTCATTTGCCAATCTTTTCGTTAACCTTTAATAAATTCTGCGTGGCACGTGGAATAATTATGAAGAGAGTTAAATGCTAAAAGGTAACATAAGAAGTCTTCAGCAGAAGCACGCGAAAAAATCCGTTCAGATGCTTTCATAAGTACATCAATCAACTGAGTAGAGCACAAAATGTGTTCAGTGTAATGTAGTGAATTTAACTAGATCTTAGTTTTGGAAAATTTACAATGAAGTCTCCAAATGGATGTCAAGAAAGTATCCACTTTCATTATCCAAGCTATCTCATTAGAAAAAAAAGTGATTTCGGGGGATGAGGAGTGAGGGATCGCAGCTCGGACGAGAGAAGAGATCTCAAAAAAAATGGGAAAGGAAAAAGTACACATCATATATGAAATAATTCAAGCCACGGACGAAATACAACCCACTCCACTCATCAAGGATGTAATGTTTGAACTAAAACCTGCCGAGATGTTTGGTAGAGAAAAAATTACGCTAAACTGAAATATTTGGTTCACCAAGCAACAAATTTTCAAAGTTAAAAAAGAATAATTGCAAATTTCGCCTAGCTAAACCAGATTACATGCAGACCTGGATCCCGGAAGAAGGTATGGTAATTATCCGAAAAGAGAAAAGCCTGGAACGTCTGAAAGTAATACCAATGGAAAAATTCCACAAAATATGATTCCGTCAGGATTAATATTAGAAAATTATCAGGAGAATGAACTATTATTGAATTTTATAGAGATTAAAATGGAAAATTCGAAGTAATTCAACCGGTGCATTTCCAATCATTTGGAAAAAAAATTGAAAATGAATTAAGACGCAGCCGACGACATGGAGAACAAAGGTGTCCATTTTTTACGGGTTCGTAAAATTATAAGATAACACTGGAGAAATTGATTTTGAGATTTGATTTTGAGAAATTTAGTTAGAATGGTCACGTAGAAAACCCGGTTAACCGGATTAAGTATGTTGCAACTTGTGAAATCACCTCGTTAAGCGGTGCAGCAAAATATATCTTAGGCCAAATATGAATTTTCAATGAACAACCAACTGCAAGGAACGCTGACGGAAAAGAAATTATTTACATGAAGACAACTTATGAGAAAGGTTAAAAATTTTCCTTTGCCGAAATTTGCAGCGTCTGAAATCAAAGGAATAAATCCTGCAATGATCAAGAAAAAGATTTGCGAAAAATAAGGGGCACATTGTCTCAGCGTGTCAAGTTGGTAACTTATTGCAACTACTTGAGAGTATTATCATTATGTCCAACTGCCTAAAAGACAGTCAAGAGACTTAGTCCGAGGAAGTCTCAGGGAAATCGGATGCCTGGAAGGAAGTAACAGTCGAGGCTGTCTGTTGAAAAACTATGCTGAAGAGTAACAGGAGTACGAGTGGAACAAATACAATTTGCATTAAATATTTATCATACGGTAGGTTCTCACAGTTATAACTAAAGGGAAACAGAGTCAAGAGAAAATATAGAATTCCGATGAGTTAGACCTGCAGGAATTATACCCTCAAGACGCAACCTTCTGTTGAAGGACTTCACAAAGGTTGAAAATATTCAATCTGAGAGATGGCGATAAGGTATGAAAAGATAATATTGCTAACATTGCGAAGAAACAATTTTACCTTTACGATAAGGTCATGCGATGCCCCATAGCAGTTACAGAGGACAATATAACCAGAAGGTTAGGAAATTCAATGCCAAAAACAACACTATCATCGTCAGGGGTAGCGACAGAAAAATTGATTTGACTTTTTTGCGAAGGCGATAAGTGATGACAGCCATTCGCATACTAAGTATGGTAATTATTTCGGATCCCATTATGTTTTCTCGGAAGTTCGGGCCACACCGTTTCTCGATAAAATAACCAAGATTTGCCCGCTAGGGAAAGAGTGATTTACCGGAGGAAAAATTAAAGTGACTCATCACAAGAGTTTTGTTTGCAGATGACAATACCAGAAATTGACTATCATTTGTTCTTTTTCGAAGACTAAAAAATACACTTATGAATAAGCGACATTGAATGTACTTCACGGCACAATGTAGAAAGAAAAAACCCCCTCAGACTAAATCATTTCCGTGAGCATTTTCCGTCATCAAATTTTGAGCATCACCGGGTCAAGTTGGTCTTCCAGCGTTGCACCTCGGCAAGAGCGAACGAGGCGGGCATCGGCTGGGAAGGGACGGACGATAGGATTACGCGAGGGAAGACTCGGGGGTGGGGAAGAACGATCGAGAGGAATGAGGCGAGCTCTATACGAGAGAGTATGACGGGGGAGAGGAAGGCGTCCGGACTCACACCGCGACAACCATAGCGAACTGCTAGAGTTATTGAAAGGTACGATTATCTTGACGTAATGATACATTTGGCACAAGTCATGTCCCGTCATAATGCTATTCCGATATGAAGGAGTGAATTATGAATTTGGGGAAGGAAATAAGCGAAAAAGAGTGAAATTATATGATGACCATGCGGGAGAATTAAGACAACTTCTGAATTAATGCAACACTGGCCCTTTAAGCGAACCGGCGCTGAATAACCGATAGAAAAATATGGCACTAATTCACACGTAATAGGGAGGCAAATTGGTGGCTAATCTGATGAGAATTTAGCATCCAAGAAAGGTTTGACAATGGATATGAAGGCATCATTAACTGCTTCATACGCGACGACAGATTATATTTCGGACGGAACACTGCGTCCAGCCCAATGCATGGGTCGACTAGACTCGAGCGAGTGGCAGAGGGTGTAAGCGAATATGCGAGTGGGTCAAATTGTGAAGGAATCCGGCATACGAAGGGCACGTTCGGAGGCGATCAGGCGCCTCAACTTAAGAATCCTTGACTAAACGAAGTACCCGCAACTAGGGCACAGAGTGGATGAAGTGGCAATCTGGTTATCCTGGACACAGAACGCAATTCAAATTCAGTATGCGTACATACTGAATGATTTTACATTAACGAGGGCATTTTTGGCGGAATCGATAGGAATTACGTAAACTTTAAACAAGAAATTTGCAATTGAAAGAAGACATCAAAACCACTGGTCGTATGGAAAGAAGCAATTTAGACGAGCACTACACTTGCAACAAAGGAATGATTTCCACACTTACGAAAGAAAAAACCCTAGGCAGTGACGAATGTGAAATATGGTGATAGTGTGCTAGTGATTTGTTACCCCTGAAAAAAAAAAACAAATCCTATTTTAAATAACGAAATGCAGATTTTTTAAATATTCCACCATTTTCAATTGGCTTAGTTAAATCATGACATTAGTTCCAACCGACAACGAAATTTTTCGAAGAGTTCTTACGAGGAGACGTTTAACGCGGCATGCAATTACGTAAAGTTAGCTCGAAAAATGTATTCAGTTGAAGCAAAGATATAGTCATGGTACATAGAAACCATTAGTTTTCTTTAAACTCCAAATAAAAAAGTTTTTTACCGCCGGAAAGCGTTCACGTGGTTGGACGAGCATCGCTTTATTCAAAATCTATTGATAATCTTAATTCAGGAATAAAATACAGGTAAATGAATGACTTACATCTTCCTCGATGGTTGAAGGCCCCTCTTCTTGCTTGGATGCGATGCACAAGACGACCCTGGACTTCAAATCTTGCGAACTGACAAGGACGACTTCCTGCACCGACCAACATTAAGGGACGAAAGAACGATGTGGCGACCCGCTCGCCTTTAAATAGGAAAGAGGTAGGAAAAGAGGGAGGGTGGGAGGGGATGGAGGAGAAGGGAGGGCCAGTGAAAAACTAATGGGGTGAGTGGTTTGCGAGGGAGAACATTTGGGGGAGGAGAGCCACACATGGAAGGAGGAGGAGGGTGGGTAACCGAACGCAAAGAGGGCAAGAGGCGAAGTAAGGATGAGGGAGGAGGAAGGAGGCACTCATGAGGAGAATCAACCAAATGCACCGAAGTTAGTGGAGAGTCGGCCGTTTGCACTGATGGTAGGAATGACCAGGAGGGAGGGGGGTGAAGGCATTGGCTGGTGATTGCTCCGAAATCACCATCACGAGAGTCGAATGGGCGCCGCAGAGGAAGAGAACGACCCCTCGCGCACTCCCTATGACCCATCCCACAGGCCAGATCACGGCCTCCCAGTCACCCCACGAGGGCACGGCTTGCGGTGACTCCGAACTCGCCGCCGGTTCGAGTACCCTCGGCCCGTTCCATTTTCGACGCGGCCAACATTCCTAATATCCTTCATTAGTTTCAGATCGTTCCTTATAAGGCCATTGTATGGATTCTGCGTAATAGATGACACTTAGAAGCTCTTTCAAAATGCGCAAGCTTACAGGAAATCCGACAAGCTAATTTGAACTACAACAATACAAGTGAGAAATAATGCCTGAAGTAAGAATTCAAAGAATTCGGAAGTTTTTTGCTCGTCTTTCAATAAGGAACAGCTAGGGGGAGAGGGTGTGCGGGAGGGGGTGAAAGAAAAAGGAGGGCGAGAAAATGAAAAGGGGGGAAGTTTGGTTGGGAGAAGGGCGAAGGTAGTAGAACCTAGGAGTGGGTTGGATGGGAGGTGACTGTGGACGAGGTTGGGGGGAGGGGACAGGGATGAGAGCTCATATGGGGAACTGTAATATCCCAAAGCAAGGAAATCAGCGGAGAGTCGGCCGGCCGGGGTCCGAGCGGCTTGGGAAGGAAGAAGTGTTTTGTGAAGGAGGTGATAGCGGAATCCGATCAAGAAGAATCACATCGAAATGTCCTTGTAGAGGGTCTAATCGGCACCGTGAAAGAACACAGAACGACGCGTAGTGCACTCCCTCCTTCCAGCCCTTGCTACAAGCCAGGACACGGCCCCCCCTTCGCTCCATTAGGGTACTGCTTGCGGTCACTCCGTTCTCGCCACGTGTTGGAATTTCCGCCAACCCCCCCACCCCCCGCCAGATCAAATTTCGAGGCGGCCAATGTTTCCAAAAATCTTTATTAGTTTCAGATTGTTCCTTATAATGCATACGAATGGATTTTGAATTAAGATGAGGAATTTCAAGCTCTTAAGAAATACTCGGGACACACCATCACTGGAAATCCGATAAACTAATTCTGACCCCCAACAGACCAAGTTGGACTCACTTGATTCCCTCCAGGTAACTTGGGAGTTGGAAAAGCGAGCTTGGCGGACATCAGCTGGGAAGGGGAAGGGTTCGGAAGGGGAGATTCGGACGGGGAGGGATGGGCGATACGAAAATGCGGTGGAAGATTCGGGGATGTACGGGGGTACGATTGGGACATATATCCACGACATTATTCCTAGAATAAACATTATTCCCACCCAATGGAGAGCTATTAAACTGATTAGCGCGTTGAAATCGATTATGGGCGATGATGAATTAAAAAAAGGCATGCGCAAACTGCCAGTTGGAAGATAATCTTCAGGTGAAGCACGCGAAAGAGAAATAATAAGGATATTCCAAAGATTTAGATGATAGAGCTGAATTGGATAATTCACGGTTTAAATTAGGTCGACGGATGATCAAACTTTTGTTAGCCAATAATCCAAGAAGTTCCAACCATTACTATGTAGTTTTTAGGGGATGCAACCGACAGCCAAGGTCATTTGCGCCATAGGGGAAGGACAGGAAAGGATGAAGGGTGGAGAGAAACCCGGCGTCGGCATTAGCCTACCCTTTACGAAAGGCGCTAAGGGATCCGCAGTTCAAAGTCCCATCCGACAGACGGCGTACTCACTCAAAGTGCCCTCCACAAAGCACCTCAAGTAGGGATCGAGATACCTCTGAAAAATGTTCAACACCGCCGGGATTTGAACCCTCAGGGTGGGAAGCCAGTACGTTAGCCCCCGCACCATCTCGATCCCCCCCCCATTACTATGTATGTATGTAATATGTATACATATATTTTTCAATTCAAGCTCTAAAATATATTTATGTTAATATTACCTATTTAAAGAATACTATCCATTCATAGGATTCATATTGGTGATTAAATTTGCAGGAATAGTTTGATAATGACTTATGGTCCAATAGTGCACACGAGTTGGAGTAATAACGTGTCCCATATTTTAAATGCTTCGCTAATGAGGCCTGCAATATGGCATGATCAACAGTACATATTTGCATACACATGAGTTGTCTTTAATGACTTATATTATCAATTTTAGGGGGTAACATCAATAAGTTGGCATACATGTACATACATAATTGACTCGAAGGGATTTGAACAGCCAATAAACGTCTCAAATCATAACAATGGTTTCAATTCACAAGGCACACACACACAAGGAGTGTCTATGTAAGATAAGTTAACCAGTCGCTAAAACAATTAAGCATTGCCCAACTAACGCTTTGAATTGCAGGAACAATTCACATCACTCTAGAGCTGACAGTCATTACAATTTTTTTTATTTGAGCATAAGTTGCAACACACTGTCATAGAAAAATATATACGTTTATGATTCGTTTCATGGGTGAATGCAATAGACACGATTCATAACTCCATTCCAATTGAATTTATTTTACAAAAAATGCCCATTCAAAATAAATTAGAGCTCATGATGTATGGTTGATTTCTTCATCTTGATTTCCTGATCGGAAGCTGCAAACCATTCGCGATAGGCATGTACAGGATCAATCATCAAGTGTTTGTGGAAAGATACTGGATGCTGTGGTTTCAGGCATTTTGTGGGAAAGTCTAGGGGTCTGGCCTGGAAGAAAAAAAGGAAAATTTTGTTACTTTTAATTACCCAGGACAGGGAGACAGATAAAAAAACTGGGAACATCTCAAAAAAGGAATACATAAAGCTGAAAACTGAAGTAGGATTACTAAATTACTAAAAACTAGTTACTAGATTACTAAAATGACTAAAAACAGGATTACTAAATAGGAAAATAACAATGACACTATGAATTACAGATGAAATCATTAGAAAGATGTTCAAGAGAAATAAATGAAATAATGTAAACATAGAATCAGGAAAAAGGAAGTACGAACCTCATGTACCTCGTAAATATACTGAGGTAGGAATCTAATGTGAGCCAAGAAACATGATGGAAACTCATCGTGTGGATATGGAGGGTTTGCGGAGGATGGGGTGATATGGGTGCACGGACAGGTGAAAGAACTTTGAGTGAATAGAATGGAAAAATCCAAGCACAATCAATTATAAGTCAGGGAAATTATTTAGCCAGGAAAGATTCAAGATAGATGGATAGAATACTTTAGAGGATGTATATGGTAAGGAATGTCAGCAAGACTGTGGGGATGGATAATATCCCCACAGAATCACACTAGGATCTAGGAAAACATGGCAAGGAAATTTTTTTAGATTTACCATATTAAAGGAGTTTGTAATTTTCCACAGGCTTTCTTTAAGATACAACACTTTTCACAGACTTGCAGAATTATCAGATACAAATTTCGTTCACATGAAGATTTCAAGTAGTAGTAGTATTTCGGGGCGGTGACCGACAGCTGTGGTCATTTGTGCCATAAGGGATGGACAGGAAAGGATGAAGGGTGGAGAGAAACCCGGCGTCGGCATTAGCCTACTCTAAGATTTCAATATATACCCTTAGGCCAGTGGAGAGGGCGGGTGCCTACAAAGGAGGGAGAGGGAGGGTGGGAAGTTGAAATTGGGGGTCAGGGTTATCCAGGTAAGGGAAGGAAAAGACAATGATACCATGGTTATGACGTGGCATTGGTTTGGGTCAGGGGCATGGGAGAGGCAGGGGCAAACGGGTACGTTGAACCGTTGGACTAGTTTTCCTTCTAGGTCTGTTTCCATACGCTGCCACACACACTAATGGAGGGGTGCAAGGTACCAGGCACATGTACTTATTAGTTGCAAAAACTATTACCAATTAAAACCTATAATACAGAATCCGTTCAATAAGTATCGGGACTGGTCCTAAAAATCAAAATTTATTGCAGCTACCATTACAATTACTTAATAATATTCAAAATACATTCCTCCTGCATCGATACACTTAGTTCGGTGCGTCTGCCACTCGTCAAAAGCCCGCTGGAAGTCGGTTTCCGGAATACTGTTGAGAGCCTTTGTCGTCGCCGCTTGAACCGCCTCGATGGAGCCGAACCGATATCATTTGAGCTCCCTTTTTATTCGCGGAAACAAGTAGAAATCAGGTGGAGCCAGATCGGGGCTGTAGAAGGGGTGAGGCAACGTTACCACGCCGAATTTCGTCAGCAGCTGCCGCACAACAATCGCACCGTGGCACGGCGCGTTGTCATGATGAAGTTTCATATATTTTTCATTTTATAAAAGAGTTAATAGTGCCACACACTCATTGCCGTCATGAAGGTCCCATTGAAATAACTTTCGATTAAAAGAGTAATTTCGTATATGTAAGGCATCAAGAGAGAATTTCTGTAGTGTATCCAATAAAAAATTCGTCAATTTGTCCAACAGCTAAAGGGCAAATGAAAGAACTAATTGATTGGCAAAGATCCGGAGATTCTGCCAAAAATTGAACAGCATATAAATTGAACGTAATCGGGACTGTCACATTTGTCGTGTTACATATTTAAGGAAGTGGACAGACTAGACGCGAGGGCTCACCTTCATTAAAGGGATTTACGCCTGGAAGGAAATCTCACCATAGGAGGCACCTGCTGCCCTGGGCACTCTCTTTCCGCTGCCTGCTAAAACTCCCTGAAAAAGTCTTCAAGGTGTGCATCCTTTCCTTCATTTTCCAGTCTTTTCTTTCGTTCACCAATCTCCTTGGCAACACATGTAACATGGCACAACTCCTCCTCTCCTCGGTCTCCGCCCTCATCTGGAATTAGGTATGGCTCCCTCCTTAGTTCCCCCATGCTCTTCCATCGTCTTGGCCTTCCATTCTCTGCACCTCCTCCCGCCCCCACCCTCTCCTTGACATCCCGTTCGAGGGACACCACACCCTCCGACTTAACTCAAATTGGCCCACGGAGAGCTAGCCCACGACTACTTAGCGGCCGGTGATGCTATGGATTTTTCAGTCATTCCATCGTACACATTTTTGCACGAAGTAACTTATTAATCTCCTAAACCATTGCATTTATCTCAATACATTGGGCATAATATACTCAGTAATACTCCCTGTAATTACCACCAATTGCAACGCCAATATTAATTACGAAGTATATGATATACGACCCTAGAAAGATAACTAAACTAAAGATAGCCCAAGCGGTAAGTCGTCTTTTAGAGCGAAAGGAAAATCTTTTGAGACAATATCTCCTAAACTAGAACATTTTTTTTCTCAAACTTTTGCGTATCCAAAGCACTTCTTCCTGTGTCTGCAGGCCAACGCTTACCCTATGCTCATTGCCTAGTTTAGGATCCAGTGCCTACTATTCGTTACCAGAGTCGTCCTTTCACACCAAAAATCAGAAAGTACTAAAGAATATCTCCTGAACTAGAACATTTTTTTTCTCACAATTTGGCATTAACACTAATCTCAACTCACTTAATCACTCTATCTGCAGGCATTCGCTTACCCAATGGTCCCTGCCTAGTTTACGATCCAGGGTCCACTATCGTCACCAGATTGGCCCTTCACACCAAAAATCAGAAAGTATTTAACAATATCTCCTAAGCTAGAGCATTTTTTTCTTGTATTTTGGCATAAACAATAATCACAACTTACTCTATCTGCAGACATTCGCTTAACCCATGCTCATTGCCTAGTTTACGATCCTCAGCCTTAAATCACTGTCTTTTTATGTTCCGTTTATTTCATATTGAGTCAAACAAGTGGGTAATGTAGAAGCTTTGAAGTTTAAATTTAGTGATACTGGAGTTATATCAAAGGATTTTATTTCTCTTTTCTTCCACTATTCTTCTTTTTCGAGTATTAGCCTCAGTAGGAGGTCATCAGATTAGATATAATATTCTCTAGAAAATTCTTACATTCAGCCTGCTGATTCCCATTTTTCTTCCATAGTACTTAGCTCTTTACCATCATCCATGATTTCCTCTACAGCCTGTTGGTACTCCTTCTTTTTCAATCCATTAAATACTTCTACATTCCATTTTCTGACCCGCCGCCCCTGCCTTATCTTTTTGAAACGGACGCTACATTTCATAACAACTAAATTGTGGTCAGAGTCCGCATCCGCTCCCGGGAAGCTGTGCGAATTTATCACGCTGTTCCTAAATCTTTGTTTAGCCACAATATAATCTAACTGATACCTTTCAGAGTAACGCAGCATTTTCCATGTATACTTACGTCTTTTGTGGTGTCTAAACTAAGTGTTGGTGATGACTATTCCCTGTCTCATGCAGAAATCAATTGCTTTCTCCCCGCGGTCATACCTCGTGCGTAAACCGTAATAGCCTACCTCACAACCATCTTTTACTTCGCCTACTGTTGAATCCTAATCCCTCATCACTATAAAATGCTTCCCTCTAGTGGAGCCTTCCACTATAAAATGCTTTCTTCCTTCCAACATCCGCGATTATATCCTTTAACTGATCGCATACCCTATCGACTTCATCCTCCTTATGATTGCTTGGTGACATGTATACCTAACCAATGGCAGAGTTCATCGGTTCTGCTTTTAATTTACCTGGGTAAAATTCTATCCGTTGCTTGCTCTTTGTTGACTACGATCCTTTCCACCTTTTTATTCAATATTATGGCAACCCCTCGTCGGCTCTCGTCTCCTCCGCTGTAAATTACTCCATAATTATTACTCCAGTAATCCCCGCTATCCTTCCATCTCAACTCGCAAGTGCGTAGTCATAAATCACAGAAATGTCTCTGTTAACTACCTTGGTATTACACTCGCTCAAGACCTATCCTGCGTGAAACACATACGGGGACTATTTGGATAACCTAACAAAAAAATAGGATTTATTAGAAGAGTTCTAGGTAAATGCGATGAAAAGATCAAAGATAAACCTTATCTTGACTGGTTCGACCTCATTTAGGATATGCTGCAAGTATATGGGATCCTCACGAAGTTGGATTAATTGCCAAATTGGATCGCGTGCGGCGTAGAGGAGCTAGATGTGTAAAACATAGTAACAAGATATGTAAAACATAATACACTTAGTAGCGTATCCAAAATATTAGAGCAGCTAGGCTGGAAATCACTCACAGAGCGAAGGTTAAATTATAGATTAAATCTCTTGTATGAATTGGAAGGACGTATCTTTAGCAATGATGTTGAAAATGTATTATTACCCCCATGATACCACGTTAGGCAACATAATGTCAATAAAATTAGAGAGATAAAGTGTAGAATACATTTAAGATGTAATTTTCTCCACGCACGACAAGGGATCAGAATAACATTGTCTGACCGCAGTGCCATTTCTTCGTCAATACTAGCATTCAGGTTTACGTAATCCTTGCTCCCAGACTGAAAAGTATGCGCCGACAACCTTCGAGATGGCCGGGCGATTTTTGGTAAAAAATCACGACTTTAATGATAAAAAAAATATTTCCTCCTCCGCAGAATAAATTTAGTCCTCCTCGATAAATTAAAAGGTGATAAACCCGTAGGGCTATTCGAGAGGTGGTAACCTTAGGACTATAAAACAGATTTAATGAAATAAAATATTTTGAGTAAATTAATATAATAAGATAATTACCAAATGCCATCAATCATCTCTTGTTAAGAAACCAGTAATGTCATCGAGAAAGTAAAGATTTTACATTTAGATATTGTCGCAAGTATGCGACATGGTACTCCTTTCCTGGCTCCTCCGAATGCCCCAAGCGATCAACGACACAATGCTGCAAGTATGCAGCATGGTATTCCTTCCCTGGCTCCTCCAAAACTCCCACGTGACCAAAGACAATGATTCAAGAGTATTCCTCCCCCGGCTCCTAAATTGGGTACAAAAGCCCTGGCCGCGGGGCGAACCGAAAATGAGTAGCAATATTCTGACCTCAACTCGCCCGCTTTTGATACGACAAGTCGTGTCACGCCGAACTACGGTCGATCCGAATTTTGATTGACAAGCCATAATGAAATATATTAATTGTTTCCATATATTCTTGTCGGTGGACAATGGGCATGTGAGAGCACAATGGTATCTATGCTCTCACATTCAGACCAGTATGCTCTCACTTGTACTTGTATAATACACTTGTACTAACTGTTAATTCCGATTTTGATTGAATTGTATTCGACAAAATACGATTTTTTTCATTCCGTTCTTCGAATCATGCATTGGAATGTACAGAAACGCTATGCTCGGTTTTTGAAGCGACGATTTTGGAGGACGAAGTGAAAGAATTTCGGAAAAAAAAGGCCCCACTTCCAATCTTCTTTCAAAATATATTGACGTGACGAATGCTAATTGACTGGTAGTGGTTAGGCCCCGCGCACCCGTTTCCACGAAATCCAGGTCCGAAGAGAAATATAACTCCCTGGTCCATACCGGATTTTCAAAACTGGGGGTAGGGAACCAAACCCCCCCCCCCCCACCCGGATCCCCTTCTCTCACTTGCGGGTCTCCAGGCGCGGCTAACACCCAGGTGGATTGCAGGCCGGATTGTATGGCCGTGTCTCCCCGCCTTTTTACTCGCATCTTACGGCAGGAAGGGATACTGCGGGAGAATTCTCGCATGGGGGTAGGGGGATTGAGACCAACCAAAGACATGATAGAGTCACCGCGAAAGAGGAATTGAATGCTACCAAAGGATGTCCCAGTGCACTACACATTCCGTCGGATGGGACGCAGTTGACTCATCGCACTTCCGAGGCGGGATTGGCAATGCTGCTTCACCTGTGCCTCAACCCTCCCCCCCTCCCTCCCCCCTCACTCCCTCTCCCTCCTCCCTCCCTGCCCGACCCGCCATTTACCCACCCACCCCTTTATGTAGAAGGTACCATGCCCTTATGAAATAAACTAAAAGAAAACTTAGGAAATATTCAGGCTCACACTACCTACTGAGGAATATTAAATGCCAACACATTTATTTTACCAATTTCCTGATGAAATATTCCTTACAGCGATTTATCGCCAATTTAATTGGGACTTACAAATTATTTTCCGGGTCGCAAGGCATGAGCATTATCATTGGGCTCATTTACTTACATGTGTGTTACGTATATATATTTGTATAGTCATGGACTAACAATGAGACCCAAGTCTGGATTCACTGTCTGGCCACACGATGGCTCGTTTAATGACACGCGCGCATTCCTGGAGGGGCACGCAATGGCATTTGTCGGCTGGTGTTCTTGGAGGCAGCTCTGCGTTAACTCGGCACTCAAGCTTTCGTCGAGGAAGGGAGCGGTCAACTGCATGACTCCAGTTCCCTCCAGTGCAAAGCCCTGCGAAGATACGCGAAATGTGTACTTTCGGAATTGAAATGGGCTAACAATTCCCTCCGCCTCCTTTCCCAACGTCCCAATTCGATTTCACTATCTCTTGTGCGAAGTCTCCCACCCAATAAACCCCCCTTACCTTCCTTCCTTTCCGCCAAAGTCTCCCCACCCTTACTTGTCGACGGGCATTAGTTCTCCCCAGTTTGCTTCGAGAGCCGGGATGAGCCAGCCGATCGAAGCAGATGGACTCGTCGCTATCCCGGAGTTAGTGGAACCCGCGAGGGCATATCGTCGAGCTACTCGGGAGAAGACTAAGCGGTCGAAATCACGGACAGCTCTACCTCAATATATCCTTGGTGAGTGGCGATTTCATACAAGCCCACGTGCAAAAATGCAGTGGTAGATATTTAGGCTTCTTCATACACGTGTCCAGTGTATCAAATTTCTGATTTTTAGGTTTCGATTATCCTGATCCTAGAGCCACTTTCCAAAATTGACTGTTGCATGTTGGTACGTACGAGATGTAGTCAGCCTACAAAAATTATTTGGAGATGTGGTATCTCCAGCTGGTATCCGTATATACGGTATACGCCGAAATCCTTGGGCCAAATTTAAGTATAGTAGCCGCAACTCACTCCGTTTGGAAGGGCAGCCTACTAACTTGGGACTCTGCTTGAAACATTCTCAGTCGCTGCGTTTGCTATGGTCGAATGCACCTGCGCTCATTGAAGTCACTCCCACCCCTCCACTAATTTCCCCTCCCACATGCGAAGCCATCTGATAGGTCAACTTGAAAGGACCTCCACCCCAATAAACTTATCCCCCACTCCCCCTTCACTCATTCCACCATTCCAACGCACTCATCGGCCAGGTCATCTAGGCTCGGCGAGTTTTACCCCCTCATTCATTATTGTCTCCCCTTCTCTCGTTCTAACCCTCCCCCCTCACATCCCCCCTCACATCCCCTCTCATTCCCATAGAAAATAGAATAGTCCTCTCCCATTACACTAGCTCGCTCTCCGCCACTTCCCGTGCCAGCATCTTACAGCTTTTCATTTTCTGCATTCCTCCATCTCGCCTATTTGCCTTCATTGCTTTCTTCTGTTCCTGGCAGCCATCCTTCCCTCTAGTGGGGGGTGAGCGGAGCTCTCTGCGGCTGCGGAGGGAAGACAAGGAGTGTGAATGTCTGAGTGAGGGAAGTTTGAGCTGCTCCAGTGGGTCAATGGAATTACTGGGCGCTTCCGCGTATTCCAGGTGTGCTTGAATGAGTGTCACAAACTCTCACCGTCGATTTATATCTCAGTAATCGATCCGAAGGAATTTTTTGAAAGATGACCATGATTGAACACCTCGTGATGAACTCTCATATCCCATGTGAACTTTAGAATCTAGTGAATGGGAATATTCAAATCATATTTCTGTCCTAAAATATCATTTAACTCAATTTATGTGTATCACATAATAATCCTATTTTAATTTCAGATTGGTCCAAATGTGTCAACCAGGATTTCATTCCAGGGACCAATTAACAGTATGTAAAATTTCGGTTTTCTAAACTACCACGTTGCATCATTGTATTAGGAATATTAATGTAATAGGTATATCAAATGTTTGGGGTAGATAAGTTTCTCATGCCTATCTCTTTTCATGTACTTCAGTTAAAATTTGTTCTAAATGAAGATAATTACTCATAATCGAGTGATTTAAAACTGCTGCCATGTAATTATGAGCTGGTAAAATTGGCAACTTATGCCAATCATTACATAATATCAAATTTTTTTGGATGTTTATGCATTCTTAGTTACTAGCCAAATAACAAAACTTCAACAAATGAGATCAGGTTGGTGCCGCAGCTAGTGTATTGGCTTCCCATGCTGAAGGCATGGGTTTGAATCACAGCGGTGGCATAACTTTTCTAAGATATCCTGATCCCTACTTGAGCATTAAATTGTGTGACCCCCTTGGCATCTTTCCCTTATAGAGGAGACTAATGCTGATAATGGTGTCCTCTCCCCACCACCATTCCCAGGTTTATATCCTAGACTAGTTATTCAAGCACAAATGAGAAGATTCATGAACTTCTACCTCCAATATTGGTCATGGAGATCAGCCTACTCTGTGATCCTTAAGTTTGCTTTTATTCAAATGATCAACGAGATTTTAAATGAAATATGTTGGATATTTCTATCAGGTTAGAGACGTATCACATCCAGTGTCCCTATCTTTGCAAGTTATGCAGCTTCTTTTTCACCAGAACTGTCAGCCAAAATGTATGTGCTGAGTGGAATGGTACAAACATGGCTTGCGCCATGATTCATACCATTCCACTATCCTTTTATTACTATGCATAAAGTAATTTCACATTATTATGCCATCTTCAGGTAAATGTTAGCACATGTGAACAATGGTGCCAGCTACTACAGGAAAGCAATTATGGATTCTCTCACAAAATATAACTGGGAGAAGTGCAGTCCTTCATTTTACTTATCAGACTAAAGTATTTGGTTGTCATTATTGGGATATATTTTGTGGAAATAATTTGAATGAACAATTCATAGACTGAGATCAAACAAAATTTAATGAATTTTCATAATGTTGCATTTCATAGTAAGTGAAAATGTTACTGACAATGTAATCAGCACGTAGTTTCTAAAATTAAAAAGTTTTAAAGGTAAATTACTTCCATATAGGTATTGAATAATTTAGAGAGAGAAATTCAAAACTCTGGAATCATTCCAATCATATTAATCTGCATTCAAAAATCTTATATTTATACTTATTTTAGTCTTATTTTTATCATGACCAATTTCACCATCTACCATCCAGTTTTGATTCCATGTAGAGAAATATTTTAAAGTAATGATAGTTCAACCACACATATCCACAAATATGGAGATTTTGTTGCCTTGACCCCCAAACTGTCAATGTGGTTGAACGGTACTTTTTTAATCATAAATTCCACCTGTTGCCACCTCTCTTCCATATTTGTACTTTTCTAAATGTGAACATCGTATCTAGAAATAATATTGATGTACCTCAACTCTAACCCCAGGCCTAGAATGGACTCCACTTTGGAAGAAACTGTTTTTTGATGTCTGCAACATCTCCCACTCATCATCAGCAGGACTTGGGTGATATCATGTGTGTGCTCTCAACTGAAAGAAGCCCTGCTCTGATGTATGCTTGACCTCATGAGGCCTCCTGAGGCAGAAGAGGGGATGGAGAAGAGAGCAAGATTCACACTGTAAGTATTGACGTGAGCTATTAATATCTTTATATAGATTATCACTTCTGTGAAAATTTGGAGATATTTGACTTCAAGATCTTTGCTGTGCTTCTACAAGTAGTAGTGTGCGTTATTGTTATAGTTAGCTGCATTTCCCAAGGCAAATTGGACTATTTGTTTTTCAATAAATTGAAAACAGTTCATTTTATTATCCAAATTTTGATCAATTTTTCTTTTTTTCTTTCTCAAATGAATCTTTTAATCGAAGAAAAAATCTTCCATATCAATCTCATATTTTCCTTTAAATGGTTAGATGCAATTCACCTAATGTGCTCTGTGAAATGAAGTTTTCTTTGAACCTTGGCATAAATTTAAGTTAGAGCACAGCTGTGGTACTGTCTTTATACTTATGTACTTTGTGAGCATGTATTAAATTCAATGGCCGTCATGAACCCATAGTGATGATGTGAAGACGGTTTCTCTGGTTTTCCTTAGTTTTAGCCATTAGAATTTTCACTCCCATGAGTTGGTAGGCATCTTCTGTTGAAACTCTTAGCTTATTTGAATGATTTCTGTGGCTTCTATGATGAGTTCAAGTTAGGATCAGCTTTCAAGGGCCATTAATTTTGCCTCTCCAAATTACATGTTGAGCAAAGGACATTCTGCACATTTTATGCAATCACCAGCAAAGAGAATTGCTTGTTTTTTCCTTGTCTCGATTATGTTATCTTAAGTGAGAGATGAGTTATGTATGAATGGACAATGTAAGACTTGCCGGATTTTAATAAAGGAGGTAGGTATCTCAATACTCTATGCAACTTGCTTATTTTTGATTACCTTGTTTTGCTCAGTCATATTGTCCAAGGAAGTCCTCTTCCTTTCAAATCTTTGCTTTTTTCTCGGTACTTGCCTATTTTTTATCACTTGGCAAATGCCTCCTGGGATATTTTTAATTATTGAATTCTTTGGATTAATTGCAAAACAGCTTTCAGACCAGGCAGATCAAAGCAGTGGAAAACCCAGGACTATTAATTCATCATTGCCCAGTCATTGCCTAACCCTCCGTTACTGCAATTAACACATTTAATCCTGCTGTTACCTATTTTCTTATCTCAGTATCGGCCCCAGTCCCCTCTCTCCACATCTTCCTTGCAAATCTTTGTTTTTATCTCTGTATATGCCTATTTTTCATTACCTTGTTTTGCTCAGTCATATTGTCCAAGGAAGTCAGTTCACCTGCTGCAGAATCTCACTGAAAGGTAATCTGTAATGAACAAGATGTTTTGTCTTTCATGTGATCTTTCTGGAACTTGAATGACTACATTGAAAGCAATGATTAATAATAGCTTACTTCTTTTTAAATTTCACTGTCATTAACAAACTACACTCTGTGACCTTATGCAGACTTGCCTGGAGTGAAAATTATTACTTTATCTGAGTTGAGAGAAATATTCAATCTTACTTACCCAAATGGATCATTGAGATACAAATCCTGTCTATGGACCTTAATACTCAGGTTCTCATGGACCCATGGATTGTGACCCCAGACGGGGCTTTCAAGGGATTGCTAGCTGAAATACACGACAAATGATAATGGTTTTTAAGCAATTTGGATTTCAATCAGCATCATGGTATGAATAATATTATAATTTTAAAGATTTGATAAAACCCATGAAGACAAGTTACTTCTTAAATGGGAAAGTTCACCCATTTTCATTGCACTGCTCTACAACTGCTCTGGTTTAGGCAGATGGTTACAAACTTTTAATCATTCGGTCAAAGAGGAAAAGTTGCAGAGAGTATTGAGCTACCTCCTCTATTAAATTCCTTGGTTTAAATAATATTAAAATGCAAAAGATTAGATAAAAGCCATTAAGACAACCCCAATGGAAAATTTTCTATTAATTCTAAGAGGGGAAAGAGTTCTATTACTTTCAACAATACATCCCGTGGATATATCCTCCAAAAGTGTTCTTAAATGTTTTAGCACTGAAGTGTTTAATCTGAATAACTTAGCAACTGAGGGGCATGACCAAAGTTATTTTGATATAAGGTTGAATGGAGAAGGCAGAAGGGAAGGTGGAAGACTGGTCACGGGACTTAGGAGGGACCAAATGGGATGCAGTTGGCATAGCACCTTCTCTATCCCTGGTTATTTTTCTCCATTCCTTCAATATCTCCCTTCTATTAAATTTCCTGTCCTTTCTAAGCCCATCATCACCGCAATTCATCATGAGAACATAGGTGATAGACTGTGGGTTGGTGCTGTTTGGTGTCCCATAAATTGGATTACTGCAAGGAATATGATCATGATATATTGTGACAATAACTCTTTGACAGAAAAGTTTTGACTTTAAATTTCTAATATCCTTGCAGGAAATCCTGAAAATAATTTCTCTGGACAACTTTGTTCCCCTGAATACTTGTAATTTTCCACTAGGTAGGCCGTTAAATAAAAATTTCAATTAAAAAATTAACTGGTTGACCTACGTTGGCAAGAGGGTATTTGATCGCAAATAATTTTGGTTACTACAGAGTTCAACTTCAACAAGGTCTGATTTTGGAATTAATCGCCATTGTGGCTTTGTAATAGTCATGTCATGGTTATGACTTGTACTACAGCTGCTTCTGTATCCTGATTGTTGCAGTATAAGGGTGGTAAAAGCAAGCAATTGTAGTGGTCGCATGTGGCCAGTACTTGTGGCAATGATGGTGAATTTTTGAAGGAAGTGGGTCCTACTATTGATTAAATAAATCAAAATATATAATGATATTGTTTATAACTTGATAGCCACTGTTGAAAGTGCTCAACTAAATTTAATTTCAACCTTCTTGAGAACATGCATTTCATGAAAGTTCAAAAGTTATAATTAAAACTACTTCACTTGAATGATCTTGTAAACATTCAATGAATTCAAAAAACTAATTAAAGAAGAGTTACATGAAAAGTGAAAATTTTGATCAAACATTCAGGGGCCAAGTAGAACATGAGATTAACCAAGATTCAGGCATACATGGTGAAACCCTTCTTGTTCAGTGACAACAGCTTCAGCCAAGGGATATCATAGATTATTTCATATGAACCTTGGGATGCTTCCTCATGTGGTAGAGTTTTGCTACCTGATGAATGGCAAATATGGTAACTGTGGCAATGTTAAGTTCCATCTGTTAATCTTAGTGCCATGTCCAACCAATTTGGTCCCAAGTACGAATGAGGAGAGATTCTCAAATGCATATTTGAAAAAAATAGAAAATAGTGAAAAGAAATGAAGGGTGGGCCTGTAGGGGATGAGAAGTGATGCTTTCCTGTCTGACTCGATAATTTCTACTTTCTGTGTGAGAAACTGCCTCCTTGATCTGAAATCAAAACAATGCAATTCTACTTGAAGGCTGGATTAATAATAGAGATCTAATCAATAACTATTATATGTACCATGTGTGAAATTCACACAAGAGTATAACAAGATAGGTCTAGTTCCAATCCCAGAGCCTGCTCTGGTTTCCCAGGGAGATATGGTTAATTGACAAATCGCACATGCAATCAATCTGTCCATGACAATCTATGAAAAATTTAGAATGATAGTGTTTTCAAATATGCACATTAATTATGCTTTATTTTTTTAAGTCCTCATAAAAGGTATTGTTTACAGAAACCAATTTAGTCAGCTTAAAAATTGCTTCCAACATTAGTGTTAAGGGTCAAAAATTAGACCTGCTATGGTGGTAAAGGAAGAAGTCACATAGACCTATCATTGGGAGACGTGGGAGTCCTGGAGTAGTGCTGGACGGCTGACTGTAGAGCCCAGGTTCGATTCGAAGTCATGCCTTTAAGGCACCCTCAGCCCCACCCAAGCTGTATTGTATGGGTACCAGATCTTCCTGGGAAACTAGAACTGGTAACCCCCTTCCCTGATGTGTGAATTAACCACCCCATTGGGCTAAGTATTGAGTGAACTCATCACTAACCAAACAGAACTTAAAGTTAATTACTGTGATTTGTTTTGGTTTATATCCCATTGGTGCCTTCCATCAAAGTATTTAGTGGTTTTTCCAGGAGGTGGATTGATTGTTCTTTTGTTTTTATAATTAATAGATTTATCCCTATTTGATGTACTTCAATCTGTAGCATGGAACATGTAAATAAAGACTTATCCTATTTATTTGTGGTGTAATGAAATGTTTAAAAAAATATTAAACAGGCAGCCATTCAATTTTTAACTGCAAGAAACCAGCTGCAACCAATGGACCAAATCGACAGAAAGGTAGGTGGGTGCTGGTGGTTGAAAATGAGAATTTCTGCTAATTAAATTAAAGGGCATTATTGTGTTAAATTATTCAAGCTTGGAAAACAGCAAACAAGCACCAATGATAAATATAAGTTTCAGGTTTAACTTTGTGGAATCCCTTCATTATGAGGGTAAAAAGAAACATTTCCTCAATTCAAACATTTATTGTGGAAATGTTAAACACCAATGAGTTTATTGCAATAAAGCAACCATAGTGAAGAATCTGTTATTGCCTGGCCCTTCGAAGTAGTCCTTTAAGAACCATGAAATCCAGAGAGCCTTAATCACTCTCATATGTAGATGGTTTATTTCATTTGGTCTTTATTTCAAATGTTTCTTCCTATAAACAGTTCCCCAGAATAAAGGTTAATGCTCTCCAATCCTTCCAAAGGCTTTTTCTCTCCTCTTTTTTCTTTTCAAGTTTCAAATTCTTAATCAACTTGCCTAATTGAATCTGAATGGAGAGGTGCATTGAAATATGAGGAGCATAGATAACATTTTGAAGAAGTCTACCATTACCCACTCCTTTGAGTAGTATTTGTTTTGGAAAAGAAGTTCCCAAAACAATGCCCAATAAATTAAGATTAAAATCCTTCCAGTGATGTAAGATATTATCTAGTTCTGTAATTGGCAGGTGAATCTATCACATAAAATTACTGCTTATAAATGGTTTAGATCGACAGTTACCAGATTCATAATCCTTGTTTTGATGTCTGGTTCCATAGAAAATGAGCCTGCTTTTTGATTATATTATCTTTTATTTTAGATTCCTAGGCATTTTATTTTTATATCATTACTACAAATTCGTCTTATTTGAAATGGGTCCAAAAATAATTATATTAATTTACTGGTAAAGGTAGGTTAATGATGTGGCTACCAAACAGTACGACAACTTCCTTGCCTCGCCTGACTTAACAACCCAACATCAAGCAATGCAATAGCCCCTCTTCAATTGATGCACACCTCCTTATTCCATTGTTTAATAAGCCTACGGTATTACTCCCCCTTCCTCGCCTAACATTCTCTTCTCTACTATAATTTTCAGCACCCCATTGCTAATCAAAGAAGCCTGCATCCACCTTTCCTGCAGGATTATTCAGAACAATCCCCTTCCTCTCCCACGATTCACTGTACTTCCTAGTTAGTGGGCTTATAATATGCAGTTGTCAAATTCATTGCTATCTATATTCCTAATGCCAGTGAAACTAAGCAAATGAATTTTAATCAGGTTTTTAATATGAATCCCATTGATGGGTAAATATAAATTATTTAAGAATATGACATACCAAGTGAATTATGGACAGCAGTTTGTAAAGTTAGTTTTCTCGTATAAGTGAAAACATACGCAATGGTTTTTCCACATCATGGTGAGAGTAAATTATTAAAACTTTCCATGCAGACAAAAGATTTTGGGTTCATTCTTAAATGTACTTAATTTGAATTTGGATGAGAGCCGAAGAAACTTTATTGGAGATGCGGTAATATTATCCCTGAAATATCAGGGACATGGGTTTTGTAAAACCCAAGGAGTATGGTTTGCTGCATTGTTCAAGAAAAAATTGGACTTATTTAGTTGACATATTTGTATTATCTAATTTTGAAATAAAGGATTGTGTTGAACATATTCTTGCATTAATGATTCCTATGCGTAATTGTCAGCTACTATGATTGCTGTAAAGAAGAATAAGTGGTAGGGGCAACCAGTGATTTGGATAGAATTGCATAAATCGACTGCACCATTTAATGCGGAAAATCTATCATCTAATAATATTATAGTTTTTAGGATCCAACATAACTCTTCTATGTATCACCACTGGCAGATTTCATTAAAATGAAAAATTACGCGAATTACCGAATATGAACTATGACATATTGCAAGCGACTGTGGTGGCCGACCCAATTTTAATTTGAGCCTTACTTACCTAAGTTTTAAATATTACCTCGCTAATATTTAAATAAATTATGAAGTTTCAGCAAATAGTATAAGAATGTGCTGGAAGTTATCGGAAGGGTGCGTTATAATTGAAAGTAATCGTGCACCAAGGTCGAGCGAATCCCCCAAAGCCAAATTCGGATTGAAAATGCCTTTTGAATGACCAAGTAAAAATTGAAATACGAAATTACGCGTTGCTGTCTCTAGTGGCAAAAAGATGTATTAGGATGTACTGGTATTTGAGGAAAATTCAACTAGTGAAGGCATGCGCCATCTGTTGGCTGAATTCTTTACCAATCCGTTAATTAATTTTTTGTTCACTAATTTTCAGTAAATTGTCACCAGATATTTTGATGGTAGGTTCAGGACGCCGCGGGGGATCAGGAAAACAATTAAATATTGAATATTATTGCGAGGAGGGCTGCCATTTTTTCAGGCCGGGCGGCGGGGCGCCGGAAAAAATGGCAGCCCTCCTCGCAATAATATTCAATATTTAATTGTTTTCCTGATCTCCCGCGGCGTCCTGAACCTACTGTCAAAAGCCCTGGTGACAATTATTTGCATATTAGTGAATCGAAAATATTTTGCAAAAAAAAAAATTTCGGCTGCAAAAGCGAACCGAAGCAACATTCACTAGAGTCTTGCCTCAACTATCCGCCCCTTATCCCTCAGGCTAGCGGGTTTCTTATAATTTGAAGGTTCAAAACGAGTTTATGTTCTGCAAAACTATGGACTTTGCCGATTTTTTCTCAAAATTCACTCGAACTCAGCGAGGCTCCCTCACCTTGCGAATCCAAGGCATCTACCTGCCTCGACGGCTCTCTCGTCTGGCGAGGGGCTCTGGACTTAGAATATTTTTCGCTGGGTGACTCGGGACTTGAA
The DNA here is from genome assembly GCF_022747635.1 of Hetaerina americana. Lineage (NCBI taxonomy): Eukaryota > Metazoa > Arthropoda > Insecta > Odonata > Calopterygidae > Hetaerina > Hetaerina americana. The sequence goes on from NW_027286763.1 coordinate 43,381,254, forward strand.
TATATTTTCTCGGGGAGGCTTTGCGCCTCACCTTCGGCCGAGACGGCTCGTGAGCGGTCGGCCGTCGATGGAGCTACTCTTTTTTGAAGCGTGAGCCGGTTCTTGGAAATGTACATTCGATACCATCCTTTTAAGCATGTGATAGATTACCAACGCAGGGATTGAGGCATCTTTTCACATTTTACATATGCCACATATAATAAACATTTTATTACATAGAGGAAAGCTACTACGTAACTATTTCATGCTCATAATTAATTGAAATAATGTCTCTTTCGCGGTTTTTAGGCTTCTAAACAATCAATACGATAACAATTTGTTTCGAATCGATAATTGCAGGAAATGCCGACACTTCATTCAAGTTAAATTATCTACTTACAATTCTGTTTAAATTCATAACGAATTAAACAACCCGCATTGCCAAGTGTGAGTATGGCAGAGGGTGTAAGTATATTCAGACTGCCATTATTTTTGGGAGATAATAGAATATTTTTTTACAGTTCTCTGTATTCTTTGTAACAATTCAAATCAAAGCTTTTATAAGGCGTTAGCCTCAGAAAAAAAGTTTTTTTAGATGAATTCCTATATTTTCCTTTAATTCTTAAGCAGCATATTAAGGCAAAGTTAGTCATTCTAAAGTTACACAAAGATAAATATTTAAAAATTAGACAACATTCATTTTTGTTTATTTCATCTTTATTACTCATAAATACATTTGTTGAGATACATCTGCAATAGAAAGTTCATCAGTATTCGAAACATCCTTTGCCAACCAAAACATTTTACTGAAATACCCTCATAGCCACTATCCGCAAAGTTAGCTGTGGAGGAGTTGCGGTCTATTCAGAGGCCTCATTTAAGGCTGACGCCCACATGAAGTGCACTTCTTTAGATTCTGACGGCACTGTCCAACTTGGCACCAGCAAGGAAATGTACACCTTCGTTCCCTATTTCCTTCGATGAGAAAGCTTGCTGATCAACCGTGAATCCCATGGATGCTTCTCTTCTCACCTAGTATTATCATCCAATGGAAGACCTGAGGGAAAACATTTTAAATACGATTATAAATTTTAAGTTAAGGTGGTTTTTAAACTACTTTTAGGATGTTTTAAGCGAAAATATAAATACTTGGGTGTTCAAAAGGGCAATAGAAATATTTACTGGTTTAAGATTAAAAAATTGGCACCCCTTTAAAAATTTAAAAAATCTGGGAAATTTCCTTTGAAATCCAAACATATGACCACTGTGGATTATCATATATACTAAGCTGTAATTAACATGGAAAAGAATTTCATACAATGGTATTTTAGTGAAAAGGATGCAATTCATCCATGAAAATTTAATGAATATTATTTGATTAGCAACTGTTGCTACATCACTCGATTTCAACATTTTATTCATTGGTCTAAAACTAATGGGTAGAAAACCTTTAAATGGATATATGTGATAAAATACTGTTAAGAATGCCTTGCTGAAATGAATAACTTAAGATAATCAGTCAAAAATACCATGCAAGATATTTTAATTTTAAATGCATAAATATGAGCGAGCATGTTGATGAAATCAATTTCTAGAAGCATTCATATTTCAAAGATTTCATAATATATTTAAATATTTTAATAGAACCAGAACAAATTTAAGTTATAAGATTTACCCATTTATTCTCCTCTCGGCAGCAGGTGGATATTTTTTTCTGGTAATTTTTCAGCAATAGGCCTAAGATGAAATGGCCAGAGAAGCTTGACATATTGCAGCCTCGGAGTGACCTCATCTGAGGCGTATCTGCAAAGAAAGCAATTTCAAAATATATTTTTTTAAGACTGACAAGATTAAAGAATTGGTGGCTAATTTCACCGAGCTCCAACGCGCTGGGGCGGTTCCTTTGGTTTCCTTTCAAGGATTCATGGGAAATGCATTGCAGTCGCTCGCAAACCAGACTCTAGATTGGAGCGCACAGCCTCTGTGCTTGGATGGCAAGCTCGATACTAATTAGGTTGCCACCGTCGCGTACGAAGGAATGAACTACAAAATGCAGGTTGAATTTGTAATCACTTAACTCGCAATCGAATCTGCAGTCCCTCCCCATTTGGAATTACACGACAAGAACGTATTCAAATTATAAATTGTGAAGAGTCTACTAAAGAGAAGAATTGGACGTCTTATCAAAATTTCAATTTGTGTGCACACAAGAATTGAAAGTTACCGCGGCCATGATTGCAACCTCAGTATTGCCGAGGATCGACAATATTTGTAATTTTAGGGGAGGTGCCCGGAAGCCAAGGTCATTAGCGCCATTACGGGTGGATGAGAGAGGAGAAAGGGTAGAGAGAAACCTGACGTCGCCAGTAGTCCACTTAACGAAAAGCGCCTAGGGGTCCGCAGTTTAACGCCCCGTACAACGGATGGTATACTCACGCAAAGTGCTCTACACAAAGCATCTTCAGGGATCGAGACGCCAATGAAAAATACCTGCCGCCTCTAGGATTCAAACTAGGACCCTCTGGGTGGGAAGCCAGTACGTTACCCCACACACCATCCCGATCTCTAGGGATGACAATGACGGGACGATCACAAATACATCCCCAGGACAATAACCTACAACAAATGAGCCAAGCTGAAGATCGGATTTACCGCGTACTTCAACCCTTTGCTACGCGTATATATGTATATACGGCTGCTAGCAATAGAAAGTATATTTAGTAATAATTTTTGTAGGCTGACTACATCTCGTACGTCCCAACATGCAACCGTCAATTTTGGAAAGTGGCCCTGGGATCGGGATAATCGAAACCAGACAATTAGAAATTTGATACACTGGACACGTTTATGAAGAAGCCTAATAATTTACCACTGTATGTTTGCACGTGGGCTTGTATGAAACCGCCACTCACCAATGATATACCGATGTAGAACGTGATTTAGACAGCTTAGTCTTCTCCAGAGTAGCTCGACGATATGCCCTCGCGGGTTCCACTAACTCCGGGATAGCGATGAGTCCATCTGCTACGATCGGCTGGCTCATCCCGGCTCTCGAAGCAAACTGGGAAGAACTAATGCCCGTCGGCAAGTAAGGGGGGGAGACTTTGGGGGAAAGGCGGGGAGGTAAGGGGGGTTTATTGGGTGGGAGACTTCGCACAAGAGATAGTGAAATCGAATTGGGACGACGGAAAAGTAGGCGGAGGGAATGGTTAGCCCATTTCAATTCCGAAAGTACGCATTTCGCGTATCTTCGCAGGGCTTTGCACTGGAGCGAACTGGAGTCCTGCAGTTTACCGCTCCCTTCCTCGGCGTAATCTTGAGTTGAGTGCCGAGTGTACGTAGAGCTGCCTCCCAGGCCACCAGCCGACAATGCCATTGCGTGCCCCTCCAGGAATGCGCGCGCGTTATTAAACGAGTCATCGTGTAGCTAGACAATGAATCTAGTCTTCGGGTCTCATTGATAGTCCATGACTATACAAATACATGCCGTGACACACATGTAAGTAAATGAGCCCAATGATGATGCTAATGCCTTGCGACCCGGATAATAATTTGCAAGTTCCAATTAAATTGGCGATAAATTGCTTTAAGGAAAATTTCATCAGGAACTCGGAAAAATGAATGCGTTGGCAACTACTATTCCTCAGTAGGTAGTATGAACCTGAATATTTCCTCAGTTTTCATTGAGTTTTTTACATTAGGGCATGGCACCTTGTGCATAACGGGGTGCGTGGGTTTGATGTAGTGTCGGGGGAGAGGGGGGGGGGAGGGTTGAGGCACAGGTGAAGCAGCATTGCCTACCCCGCCTCGGAAGTGCGATGAGTCAACTGCGTCCCATCCGACGGACAGTGCAGTGCACTGGGATATCCTTGGGTAACATTCAATTTATCTTCCGCAGTGACTCTATCATCTCTTTGGTTGTCTCAATCCCCCTACCCTCATGCGAGAATTCTCCCGCAGTATCCCTGCCTCGCGTAAGATGCGAGTAAAAAGGCGGGGAGATATACCCGGAAATTAACCCCTAATAAGAAAGGGATACTTCCAAACACACTCATGGATATACTGTCTGCGTAAGGCCATACCAATCCGTTCTACAATCCACATGGGTGTTTGCCGCGCCTGGAGACCAGCAAATAAGAGAATGGGATCCCGGAGGCTTAGCGCTCTGGTTCCCAACCCAGTTTTGGAAATCCGGTATGGACCAGGGAGTTATATTTCTCTTTGGACCTGGGTTTCTGTGGAAACGGGTGTCCGGGGCCTAACCACTACCAGTCAATTGGCATTCGTCACGTTAATATATTTTGAAAGAAGGTTGGAAGTGGGACCTCTTTTTTCCGAAATTCTTTCACTGGGTCCTCCAAAGCCATCGCTTCAAAAACCGAGCATAACGTTTCTGAACATTCCAATTTTTGATTCGAAGAGCGAAGTGAAAAAAATTGTACTTTTCCCATTAAAATGCAATCAATATTGGCCAGTAAATTACCGAAGTTGAAAATACAATGTCACATAATATAATCACGTGGGAGGTGGTTCATAGAATTAAAAATAATCCACATCATGCTGCCACTCCAAGGAGAACATTTAATCATGACGAATAGAAAATCAAAAGAAATGACAATAGTTATTGATGGTCGGTATCAAACAGCATTAGGGAATAATAATCTTTGGATGTACCATTTCTATATTAAAATTCACCAATTGGAGAGTAAGATTACTACAAGCTGCGCTTAAATGCGACGTATCTAGACATGGGTGTTTACATGCAGGAAGATTAGATGGTGCCCTTTGCTTAGGGTGGTAATGAAATTATGGGGGGGAAATGAAAAGGCGAAAAACGCGATGATGAAAGCGTAATAAGAGCACTTAAAATAATGCGCTTTCTCGCATTTTCAGCCTATTGTACATCCTGTAATCATGGGAACAAGAGGATTTAGAAGATTTGGGAGGTGGGGATGTTGGTGAAGTGGTAGTGGTACTTTGGGGGGGGGTGAGTTTTTGGGTGAGATGGGGTGTAATTTGGGGGATGATTTGGGAGGTAATTGGGGTAAAACTGTCCGAAAGATAGCTGATCAACTGAAATTAGGAAAATTAACAGTGCAAACTATTTTAACCGAACATTTGGGTTGAAAAAAATGTGTGCAAAAATTGTGCACATTCAGCATTGATTGTTGGCCAGTTTCTGAAAAAAATGTCAATTGCCATCCTTAATCATCTTCCTTATGTGCCAGATCTCACCCCCCGCGATGTTTTCCTATTCCCATAACACAAAAATGTGATGAGGGGGACATAACTGAGAAGTTTTGCTCACAATAAAGCAAGAAATGACAAGAAAACTAAAAAGCCTAACTGCCGAGGTCTTTCAATGGTGCTTTAAACCGTGGAGAAGAAGATGGCATAGATGCCTAGCAAAGAATGGAGAGTACTTTGAAAGGGATAAAATCGATGTAGAATAAATATTGCAAAATAAAGCTATATTAGCCTCAGTTCACGTATTTATTGGACTGACCTCTTACATGATATTTGTACATACATGTCACAGGTAAGATTGCAAGATTTATAAAATTAGGTCTAGATGATTCTTTTTTTGGAATTTTAACCATATATATATATATATATAATAACTCTTTTCTATGGTAAATACATTGTTAACACCCATAGCAGAGCCCTGAAAGATAATTTCATAACACACTTGAGATTGGAAATTGCCAAAGTATGAGGCTGTTTTTAAAACAGCTTGATCTACTACCTTTCCTAGGTTTCTTAGGGCATAGAAAATTCTGGAAAGTTGCCTGCATAAGTGCCTAATATATTCATTCCAGTTTATGCTTTCATCAATTATCAAAGTAAAAAAGTTGGTTTTATGTATAAAAAATTAGCATGCCCTTTTTGACATAAATATATGTGACACCATTTTTAAAAACAGAACATCAATAATAGTCAGCTAACTTATATCGAATTATTTGAGTGGAAATAATTTCTTCCTCTCTGCACCAATGTTAACTTATGCACAACACCGATCTAGTTCAACCAGTTTTCAAGTGTAAGGTTTTATTCCAAATACTTTGGATATTTTAGTGGAGTACAGAAATGAAATGATCACATTTAGAATGAGGGCTCTCTGGAATTATGTGAGTCAGAGTTTAATTAGCATTGGGAACACTCACATTTTTGTTGGGAATGGTCGGCTTGGTTGTTTTGGAAGAAAGGGACGTACATTCTACTGGTCCGAAAGGTTTCGATTTGATAGCCTTGGACTGCGGTAACATCATAGTTTTAGATGGTACAGGAACATATTGGGGCATGGGTGAATTTATACCCATTTACAGTTCTTCCCATGCCTCTTTAATCATTTCCTCCACACATACGTTGAACAGTACTGGTGATAATGGACAACCCTGCCTTACACCTATTCTTAATGCTGCCCATCCAGACTCTCCATTCCCCTCTTGCACCTGAGCCGTCTGAGATATGTACAGGTTGCAGATTAGCCTTTTGTACCTCCAATCTATTCCTATTTATATACTCATTAGTTTTTCCCAATTCATACTATCAAATGCTTTTTCAAAATCTATGAAACATATAAATACATCCTGATTGTATTCAATATTCTTCTAGATTAGTGATCTCACTACTGAAACGGCATCACACGTACCTCTCCCCTTCCTGAACCCAAACTGATCATCCCCTAAGTAATCATTTTCCCTACTTTCCATCCTTTCGTTGATGATCCTGAGGACTACTTTCGTGCGTTCGTTCTTAGCTGCGTGGGATATCAGACTTATTGTCCTGTAGTCCTCGCATGATGTAACCTTTATTTTTTTTGGAATAAGAACCAAAAATGATCTAGCTAAGCCTTCTGGCCAGATTCCTTCCTCATAGATGCTACGAATCAGTCCATATTGACTCTTCCTTCCACATTTTCTTTAACATTTCAGTAGTTCCACAGGAATGTTGTCCGCCTCAACGGCCTTATTTGATTTAATCTCCCTTAAAGCCCTTTCTATCTCATCATCCAGCATGCCTGGACCAAGCTATCTTCCTCTACAATATGGTCTCTCTCCATGTCTAACCTTACTGGCTTAAGTTCTTTACCATAGAATTGTTGTATGTATTCTTTCTATCCCTCTTGTACCTTTTCTGTTTCAACTATTATCTAACTCCACTTATCCCTAACTGTTAGCACAGACCTACCCTTCTTACTTCCTGATACTGATTTAACCTTGCTGTATAGCGCCCCAATTTCACCCTTCCTCTGCAAACTTTCAATATCCTCGTACTGCATTTTCTACCTTGCTTCTTTTGCCTTTTTTGTTGCCCATCTCAATTTATGAAATATTTAACTCTTTGTACTTCATTTGGCCTAACTCTGTGTTTACATTCTTCCATTTTCTTCTCTCATCCATCTTTGTAATCATCTCAGCCATGATCCATGGTTTCCTTGTCCTTTTCCCATTAATGGTTCCTATAGTTTCAATTGCGGCTTTCAATATCCCTTTTTTGATATACATATTCTCATTTTTCTTCGATAGTACTCAGCTCCTTACCCTCGGCCATGATTTTTTCTATAGCCTGCTGATACTCCTTTCTTTTCAATCCATTTAATGATTCTGCATTCCATTTCCTAACCTACCACCCATGTCTTATCTTTTTGAAACAGACACTTCACTTCATAACAACTAAATTGTGGTCAGAGTCCGCATCCACTCCCGGGAAGCTTTGCGCATTTATCACACTTCCTAAACCTGTGCCTAACCAGAATATAATCTAACTGATACCTTTCTGAGTCACCTGGCATTTTCCATGTATACCTGCGCCTTCTGTGGTGTCTAAACCAAGTGTTGGTGATGACTAACCCCTGTCTACTACAGAACTCAATTGCTTTCTCCCCGGGATCATTCCTCGTGCCTAAACCGTAGTCCCCCACCTCATCACCATATCTCCCTTTGCCTATCATCGCATTCCAATCCCTCATCACTATCAAATGTTTCCCTGTAGGAACATATGGTATTATGCCCTCTAATTGATCATAACGTATATCCTATAAACTTCTTCCTTATGATTGATTCGTGGCATGCATGCCTGAACAATGACCAGGGTTCATCAGTTCTACTTTTACCTTTACTAGTGATGTTTTATCCGTTGCTTGCTCTATGTAGAATGCACTTCTTCCTACCTTTTCATGCAATATTATGGCAACAATTTGCTAGATCTTGTCCCCTACTTACTCTATAACTATCACTCCAGTAACCCCAGCTATCCTACAATGTCACCTCACATATACTAAAAATATCTATGTATATATCCTCTTTCCATCTCTCGCTATATATTCTATAATTTTCCTGTCCTCAACATTGTCCTAAGATTCCTAGTTCCTATTCTAACTAATTACGCCTTCTTCTTTTGAGCTGTTGCTGTTGAAATTGCTTTGCAAGTGTTTCATGAGATGATGACTGCATAAGCCTTACTTCTTAAGCTGCGGGGCATGACATGGCCGATAGGGCTGAGTCCTGTGGTTGCCAGGACTGATATTCCCTATACTGTCTTCCATAAAAGTCTTGGGAATGATAATTGAAGTGGTTTCCCATTGCCTTCCTCAATAGTGTTTTTAACATGACACTCAATGGCCATCCCAATGGGGTCAGATGCCTTTGCAGCTGCCTCACTAAGGAACAGATGCTGTGTGGACTACCTTTCATCTGGCTCCTAACCTTTGACCTATCTTGCATGGGTGACCCTACCAAGAGCAATTGTCATTAGTCCTGCCAGCAGAGCTCTAGGGGTTATTGGAACACACAAGCCCTTCCACCTTCAAGGTTGTAGTCCATGGGAGGGATACTATGTGATGGGGGAAGTAAAATGCTTTAATGGATAGATGAAATGAGTGTGACCATGAAACTATTCATTAATTTTACCTGTGAGGGGAATTCTTAGTAGCTGATTTCTCTATCTCTTGCTTACTGTCTATCGTTGAATTTAGAGGACTTGGGTTCACTTTCACCTGGCAGTCAAAGAATGCCTGGCATCACCATTTCATCTTATCGAAGAGGTGTGCTTTGGAGTGAGAAGAAGACTGTAACTGGATGCTCCCCTGTTATCAGCTGATTGGCAAAATGAGTTCCCTGATTTGACATATATCTACTTGAGAAAGGTAACTCAATTTCTGTGCTTTCATTTTGTTGAAACTGTTCAGAACTTAGATTAAGCATTTAGATATGTGAATTACAATTTTTGGCAAGGGTGACCACTACTTCTGAGTGTAATACATGTCATGCTTGCTGCAGGTTATGGGATCGAGTTCTGCCCATGAATTATCATGCTAATATCATTTCTTTCCTAGAATTTCATTGATTGCAAACATTATTCACTGAACCAATGGTTCAGTAACTGATTTTCTGTTTGTACTTGTCTAACTTATGGATCTTTAGCATCATTCCACTCTGGTTTTATCAAAGGGAGATTCAAATTGGCTTGGGGAGAAAGTACATACAATCTGTCAGCCTTAGAAGTGATATCTCCCTAGATTGAATATTGTACCAATAATATTAAATTTCATAGACAGGTGTAATTCGTTTTACATCATGCAAACATCAGGAATTTTGAAATTTGAAACATATTTGGCACCATCAAACAGCTATGAACTCGATTCATATTGGAAGGAAAGCATAATACCATGACATCACATATTCAATTTCCATAAGTTGTGAAGTTGACGACATACTGAATGATTGCATGGCCCTGACTGGCAAAAACTATGCTTCACATGGGATTCTAAATCAAAAGGGAATAGTATGAAGTGTATATATGTAAAAAAGAGTGTTTTGACAAGCCCTAACTTTTCTTGTACTTACCTAGTCTTAATTTTACTAAAAGGTTGCCTTGTTTGCTTTCCTTTTACATATGAAATACAAGATTTTTTGTCTCCCCCAACAAAAGAATGGCCTGTAGCCATCCCATTTTACAGCAATCTCATACAATATCTGCTCAAGTAACCTAATCTTTGGTGCCATTATTCATGGCTATCCTTCGTAGATGCCATGTTGGCTGTCCCTGTCATACCATCAAACCTGTAAATTCCTCTGATCTCTGTTGCCTTTAAGATTATATTACCTTGAATTTTACAGTCACTGCAGTGATAAATCTGACAACCTGATTTGTTGAAAACAACAATCATATCCTTTTTGGCCATAACGCTAACAGATAAGAAGTTGCTAGATGAATTGGGGACATAAACAACATTCTTAATCAGTCTTTCACCATCTTTATGATTTCCTCTAATCTTAACATCACCAACACCATTACTACCCAGGTTTTCACCATTTGCGCACAGCATTACTTTGCTCATACACTCATCATACTGTAGTTCTCCAGCCAATCCATGCAATTGATCATTTGATTGCTTGTACCAGAATCAACATACCAACTACCAGCGTGCATATTAGCTTACAATGCGGTAAACAACGACCAAACTGTTCCTTTGGAATTAGTTTTAGACTCTTTCCTTGGACAGTCTTTAGCCTTATCACACATTTCACCGCACTCAAAACACTTGAAACTGCACTAATATTGACTCTTCTTGATCTTATCGCGACTTGTTGTGCAAGGTGCTTTGTTGCCTTTAGTACTAGACAAGAATGCTGCATCTCTGGAATGTGGTTTGTCCTCAGACGACCGCTTGACATCCTCCTGTAGCGGTTTCCCTTTCACAAAGTCACTGGTCATCTGTTCACCACAACTCTCCAATGCCATTACCATCAGGTCATAATCTAATGGAAGACCACTCAGCATGTTGACCCCAACAAATTTGTCATCTATGGGAGCACTAATATCAGCTAACTATTGTGATATTGTCATTATCAGGGATCAAGATGGTGAGGGGACTAACATCCTGGCTTCCCACCCAGAGGGCCCAGGTTCAAATCCCGGTGGTGTTGTATATTTTTCAGAGGTATCTCGATCCCTACTTGAGGTGCTTTGTGGAGGGCACTTTGTGAGAGTCGGATGGGAAGTTAAGCTGCGGACCCCTTGGCGCCTTTCGTTAAGAGTAGGCTAATACCGACGCCGGGTTTCTCTCCACCCTTCATCCTTTCCTATCCATCCCCTATGGCGCAAATGACCTCAGCAGTCGGTCGCCTCGCCTAAATACTACTACTACTTGTCATTATCTCTGTTTCATAGGATTCCATGCTCTCAAGTGGTCCAATTTCACCGTGAACAGTCTTCTCAGTAATTCAAGCTGTCTGGTAAGCCCCTTGTCCTCATAAGCTGCTTAAAGGGTATCCCAAGCTTCCTTAGAAGTTTTTGATGACCATACATGAATCAAGCAGTGTGGCATGATAATGAGGCAAATTTTTGCTCTTGCCCTCTGGTCTTTCTTGCTCTTGGGAACACTCGATAACTGATCACAATCCCACATATCTCCGTGTACCAAGTAGAGTTCTATCAGAAATGTCCAGTTATTATAATTACTGGTACCTTGAAGCTTTTCAATAACAGGCAGAGAGCCTGAACTCTCTACACTCGAAGACATGACCCTAGTTGTGCTTAAACATCAAAGTTTACTGAGTTTCACTTACCTGGGCCCATGACCTATTACTTATGAAGGATGAGAAGGATAATGTTTGGAGCTGATAATGACATGTTTATTTAGTAAAGCCTCATGACTGGAAGTGCTGGCGAACAGGCTCTGCTACCACTACCTGTTCGCCACCACATTTGGTCATGAGGCTTTACTAAATAAACGTGCTATTATCAGATCTAAGCATTATCCTTCTCATCCTTCATAATTTGTTATACACAACATATAATTTATATATATCTAATGTAACATTTCATGTAACCTCTGGCAAAGCAAATCAAAACTTGAACTTCAATGCTTGGTATTTTACATTGAGAAACCTCTTATTGTGTTAAATTAAAAAATCCAAGCATTAGGTTTGCCCTGGGTTTTACATTGCATAAGGTAGTTACCTACTTAAATTAATATTAATACACCAGTGATCACATGGGCTTTGATGGGTATCTATGGAAATTGTGCCTATGAGATCACACCAAACCTCTTTTTCATTTTCAACAAGATACTATTTTACCATTTTATTGAATGTCTTTGATAATGAATTATCAGAATTACAAAGAATGTTAAAGCAATATATCATTTACTTAAGATATAGAATTTATAAGTCAATAAAATACAACTTACAATTATGGTTTTAAGTATTTGATGGTAAAGTAATCATTTTCCAAGATTTGTTGGCTATATTCCTACAATCTTTCAATTAAACATCTTAAATTCATTAAGATCTTAATTTTTAACCTCGAGTTTGTATTTAATGTTAATTAATAAAAAATGATGTTATTTAATGAGAATGGTATTGAATTACCAATCAAACGCAATTTTGATTTTTTTAAATACCTCTGTACTGTGCCAGAGCTAATTGTTCTACAAATCAATACATTTGAGTATTTTGTTCACTATTCGTCATCTATTAAATGTAGGTGGACAAAAATAGATTTTTAGAAATATTTGACTTAGCGTGACAAAATATGTACGTGTTTTTTAAGAGAGTGGGATTTTTCCGAGTATTTCCAGACTATTTCCGAGTATTTGGCCGACTGTGGACCGCGTTCTTCCAAATCAGCATATTTCAGTTTCAAATATTAATATTTCCCCAATACCGCTCTATTTTCAATTCACAAAAAGTTGCTCTTTTGGACAAAAGGGGGAAAAATGGTGATTGGTACACCTGTGTTAGCCAGCTATGATTCCTGTCTATGACCTTCATGTCGTTGGCTGAAAGCCATGGGACCTGATGAGGATGGTATAATGGAATTTGCAATTGGGAATGGTTAAACCACGTCAGCTGGAAGAGAAAATCGACTTTCCGTGATCAATGATTATAGTCGTGATCGAGTGAAAATTTGGCGCTTCTTTTCAGTGAAGACCTAATTTGAAAGACCTCTCGACCTTTCGTTTGACGGAGGGAGGGCTCCTCAATGTTACCTATTACCTGGAACGTGGTCCATAAAGAATGCTCAGTAGGCTGAAAGCCCTCCATAATACAGGGGAACCTCGCTTAACGAGCACCTCGCATAGCGAGTAATTCGCATAACAAGTAAAATAATTGGTCCCGAAAACGACTCGATTAGGGAGTAACGAGGGGAGGGGAATTGCTGAATTCATTGCGTTCCTGCTGCTGCCGTTTGTCTCCAACACCGCTCCGCTAGCATCTTAGCGTCGCCAGTGGTCACACATTTTTCCAAACTTGTGTTCCAGCATATTATTAGTTATTTTTTGTGCGCAAAGATTTATAATATTTTGTGCATAGTTTAAAAATTAACCCCGGAGAAAAATCCGAAGGAAGAAAGCCACAAGAGAATAAAAATGAAAAAATAACAGTAGAAATGAAAAGTAAATTATAGAAAATCAGGAACAAGTTGGTGAGCATGGCTTATCCAGTATGCAGATCAATAACCAGTCGAAATCAACGATTGGCCTTTTCTTCAAGAACACAGACAGGAGGACTAAATAGATAGATACTGAAAAATAGAGCGACAAGATTATCTACGCAACGGTTACGTATTCTCAACGACGTTGAAAGGTTGATTCTCATATGCATAAAAGAAAAGTAATTGCAATGCGACACCATCAACGAAAATATACCAGGTGTACAAGTAAGAAATGCGGATTTAAATAAAATCGGAAGAATGATAAAAAGATCTTTATTCAAATCATGCTCCAAGTCTGTAAAAATCTTTCCCTTTTGCCGGCAATCATTCATCGACCCATTGTTTCACATATTTTTGGCGGCTTTCCGTGCTCCTTGTCTGCAACATCGAAGTCACAACTTTTGAAACGCCTAAACCATCGTTCACTCGCTGGTACGCATCTTGTAATGGAGCATATTCACCGTAAGCTTCTTGTAGTAATCGCTAAGATTCAGCAGCAGTTTTCTTCAAATGAAAACACAACATTAATGCTGTCCGTGAATGGTCTACATTTAGTCATATTGAACACAGCAACAAAACTATGTGCAAACACTTTCTCAATTTATCACTCGTACGCGTCTGACACTTGTTGATGGCACAACAAAATGGTGTTTCAAATATTTATTTATACCACAAACTGCATTGGTGCACTATCTATCGTTTGAAATCCATATTTCATACTTATACACCTGGTAATTTGTGAGAAGGGGATAGTGATTTTCGCCGACCTCTTTAATGATATGTCAGGATCATCAACGATCGAACAAGTATTTGAGGGGAGCCGTGCGTGGTTCTAGAAGTTAACGAGAAGAATCATCATCCACGGTGTTGGGAGGCATATTGAAGCAGCATCCTTTGAGCCAAAGGCAGCAAAGAACTTCATCGGTAACTTCAAGAAGCTCGTAGATTCTTAGGGTTATTTGCCAAAACATGTTTTTAATTATGACGAGACGGTCTCTTCGGTAAGAAGATGTCGAAGCGAACCTATATTTGTGCACATAAAAGTAGAAGAGTATGCATTGCCCGGCCACAAGTCAATTAAAGGCCGTCTCACGCTTCCATTTTGCCCCAATGCGAGCGGCGGCTTGCAAATCAAACCCCTACTTGTTTACCATTCAGAAACTTCCCCAGACCTTCAAGGAGTTTTAATTCTTAAACAGCAGGCTAAATGAGATGCGGAAGTCACGGGAAACTTTTGCATCGTAGCATGCGTACGAGGCAGCGCTCTAATAAGGCCGTGGTGATGCGCGCAATAAATATATTCAAAGCTCATTCTGAGTCGTATTTTTCACCAAACTTTGAAGCGTCGGTGGAAACAAATATCTCCAGACAACTTTGAAGTAAAAAGGAAATAGGTATCTATCATAAATAATTAACAATTTATTCAGATTCTTTTTTTCTTTTACCAATCGAGTTCGCATTCCCAGTTGCTCTACTCCGCGATGGAAGAAAATGAGAACGCGATCCTTGATTCTAAACAATGTATATTACATATCATTTTCTTTGAATAAACGTTGAACATAATTTATTTTGTTTTCAAAATATCACGCATACTTGTATTTTACATTGATTTATATGCAAAAAGTTGTTTCACTAAACGAGTGTTTCGCTTTACGAGAAAGTTCGCGGAATGCTCGTATTATGAGATTCCACTGTAATTCCGATATCGGAATCCCAGAATCCTGAGGGAAGTGACAGAACAGTTTCAGGTATTGTAAAACACGATAACAGAGTAACCTCAGGATGGTACAACGGACACTTTATTTGTTGCACTTGATTTATTTCCTGATTACACTCCCAACACCTAGATGTGTTTAGACGACGTTACTAGGTTGAGTAGCTACTTTCCTGCGCCCTCGGAAAGATTTTTATTTTCAATAGGAAATTTAATTTTCTTACTGATTACTTTGAATTCTTTATGCAAACATATTTTTTCCAATATAATCTGAAAGTTCAATTGTGCTTTTGTTTTCCTCGAATTGTGTACTTCACCAAATTCATAAGATGTAAGAAGAATATTAACCGACGGTTTTGACGGGACTAACTCAATGGAATTTCTAAAGGTGGATCAAAAACCCTTGTTTTGCCCAAAGTCCTCCTTACGGCTTTCAAAGCGATGAATGCGGATAATTTTACAGAAAAATTCACATAATTTTAAACTATAAGCTTTCAATAGTTCTTAACAAAAAGTATTGTTTTGTCTCCCTTCCGCTAGTCACCTTGGTCCCTGAAGCAAGACTCGAATTGAATAATAGAAGCACAAATAGACACGTAAATGTAATTTCCGTCGAGCCATTGAGTATTTTTGAATATTTCAGTCAAATACGTCTTTTTTCCAATAATTTGAACAATTGTTAATATAACTGAGCGCATTTAAACTTTTAGCATTTGCTGGCGTGATTCACTCAAGCGTCGTCAGACTGCTGCAAACGGATTTTACTAGTTGGGGTAGGAAGTGGTAAAAAACACAAGGTATTTTGTAAAAAAATTAGTCAAAAGATGAAATAGGCTCGATGAAATAGGCTCGCAAAAGGCCCTACCACAGTGGCAACTTCGCCTTTCTGAGTTGTCGCGGCCATGGCAAGCGATACTGCTACAACCGTGAGCGGTGAAAACTCTGAAGCGATGAGGTGTGATACAGAGTTGCTGATCGAGATGCGGGGGACTAGGTTATTAGACTCCGAGGGAGGCGGCCCTGGCGTTAGACGCTGCGGTTGGTTACTTCCTTTTTGTAAGGGGAGCGGTCGAGGTGAGATCATGACTGGTGAGAAGTTTGGGATGTATGGCTGGAGGAGTGCGAAATAAATATGGCCGTGAGGAAGAAATGGGGGGAGTGAGGGAGGGCCGGGAGTGTTGGGGAATGGGGGACGCGTGTCTCGGAATTCAAACGCGTGACAACGAAAGCACGGACCATGTCACACAGTAACCACTTCCCGCCCTACCCTCCCTCCGCGCCTAACCCTCCCCCAAAGCCTCCTACCCCATCCCACGAAGGTCACCTCCCCCGTTCGACACGCAACATTTCAGTTTCCCCCGTGTATCCAGGGCACCCCAATACTCCGGAGGGAGTGAATACGGGAAAGGGAAGGAGTGTTGGACTGCCGTGTGATCTCTCTCTCTCTCTCTTTTAAAGTCTCCATTTGCGAAGGAGAGCGTTGGGCCGGGAACATGGTTAGGAAGGGAGATCGCATTTATGATGGGTCTGGAGAATGTCTTGGTTTTTGTTTTTCACTTACGAATCATGTTTCGGGTTTGCGACCGTGGTTATCACAAATATGGTCAATATGATGGTGCCACATTATACATCTTGGCAGTTGACGTTACTTGTAGAATATTTTACATTATGACTAGCGGTAATTAACCTTAAGGCTGGTTTCGATAGCGTGAGTACAGGATCCACGCGTCTGGAAAACCTGGAGATATCCTGGAAAATTAGAAAAATATCCTGGAATGTTTGTACGATAACGATGGATCGTGTTATTTATCTGAATGCTAGGTGTCACTAACAGCACTATCATACGAATAGTGTGTTTCCCTCCTATAGTTCCCAATCTGTGAGTTGAATAACCCGCTGATAACGTTCGTAGTCAATCTCGAACAAAACCCTGGAGGCGTTTTGAGTCGTGGTAATTATTAAGGTCTTCTGATATGCATTTAGTGGTACTGCTGTGTTTAGCCTTGATTTGCGTACTTGAAAATTTTAATTCATAAGTTTTCATCTCTCTGCAATTAAGGTCGTTGACTTTTGTCCCTGTTAGTTTTTAAGAATCATGTAGAACTTGAAATCAAAAGTCATTTTCCACGCGCATTGATTTTGGCTTCTTTGTTGCAAAACTTACCTCATGTTTTTTCATCGTTCCTTATTATATAAAGAAACTCTTCTCAGTTTCAATAAAGTGCCATGCTTCATTTGACGATGATATTCATTCTCAGTGGAATATAGATGTGACCTAACCTATATTATAAATATCGGAGAAAAACAACCTGGAAAAATTCCAAATTTTGATCTGGAAACTCCCGAGAAAGTTCCCCATAATTATACGTGGCCATCCTGGGGTGCATTTCAATCGAAAGCAACCATTTGGCTGAGCGAAATATTTCACAAACTCAGAGTATGCAAATCCTTTCCCAGTAACACAAGCGGTTTTCCTCAAAGCTTCGGTAACCAGGGCATTCCTTAAAGCTGTGGATGGAATCCAGCACCGCTATGATTTCAAGTGTACACGATTGACCGATGGAATCAATGGGAACCTGCTGGACCTGGAATCAATCTGAAATCCTTGACCCTTCAGATAACTCTACCGAACTCGCCACTCTTGAGGTACCACGAGTACCTATGATTGTTTTTAAGATTTGAGCTCGTATGATCATAATTGGAAAACTAAAATTGTTTGTGTGTCACTGGTGTAGCATGAGATAATCCTCACTGACTTCGTTCGGATGAAAATTATCACTCCCCAAGGGACTGCTAGAAAGGTTGTAGCACTCCTGAGTCAAGCATTGCTTTGGAATCCCTGGATACCTCTCCTCCCGTCGAAGCAGGTTGTGTAGCCCAAAGCAATAGTCACGCTGCCTCACTTGAAGTAGGTTGTTGCCGCCCTAGGTCTCAAAACTGCATCAAAAAGCGAAATATACTTGGAGTTGTTTTCAGTAAATGTTCTTTTATTGCTGCTCCCCTGAGCCTTCAAACTCTGAAGGCAGTGGTGCTATTGACTCACCCTCAGAAGCTCTCCTCATCGCCCCAAATATTTTCGTCTACATGGTTCCCTGAAATCCGCCACTGAAGTGTGTGGCAAAGGGTGATTGGACACCAGGCATGTAAAGTCAAAGTTATGTACAGCTTTAATGTAAGCAATAAATAAATATGTTCAATAAGTCGAGTATAGGAATCAATGTGAACAACAACTACATGCACTAAGGTATTTAATCGTAAAATATTTCTCTACGCAAGCGAGACGTTCTGCAAGTAGGAAAATTAATAAAATGAAGGACAGATAAAATATTGACGATATACGTACTCAGCTACTTAGAATGATATTTTGTCTAGCACAGTGTTTTGCAGTTATTATGATTCTTAATCGTTCGCGGGAAAAATGGTATCTTAAATCTCTTTGTTCTATAGTTGATCTCCCTAATATTATTTAATGATCCTTCCCTCTCCATTTTTTACATAATTTAAAAAGGCCCAGTAAGGAATGAAACTATATGCAGATGTCAAATTTTAAACATTTTCCTGAAGAAGTTCGATCGTCATCATACGAGAGAGTGTACGTTTTATGAATTCACCATTTCCTCATTATAAATAAAAGGCATTTTTCCGTTAAGAATTCTAAATAACATCAGTAATTTTTAAACCATTCAAAATATAATTTTCCTGTAAATTGTGCGATTTGAAAATAAGTGGATGAAATAATTCAAGATAAATAATAGATTTAAGTCATGATTGGACTTCATTTTTCAAGTAATAAAGGTGAAAGCATGTAAAATGTGAATTATAAATGCATAGAATTCCGGAATTACGCCAGCTCTTGTAGCGAGTCAGCTAAGGTTATTTTTTCAGTAGAGATAGGTGGGCAATTGTCTAGAGGTAGACCGTTCGAGCAATCTGGGAAGGGCGAAGAAAAACCGAGAATCCGCATAGGCATACGAGGCTCATACTTTTTAACGATAAGCACCAAGGATTCCACAATTTAATATTCTATCCGACGCACTCCACTTTAAGTGCTCTCATTTGGCGTTTCACGGTAAATCCGACTTTAACTAATCTCGTCAACCAAACACTGCACTTTGATCAACTGTATAACAGAAATTTTAATTGCAACTTAAGCGGCCAACCGGAAAACGGAAGCGGAAAACCAACTAAACCATTGTCACCTACCTCAATCTAATCTCTCCCTTCGCCCACCACCACGTTCCAAATCTACAGGTGTATCACATGTTTCCTTCCTGGGACACGCAGTAATTTCCTCTAATTGTTGAATACCCTGCCTATTTCTTTCTCCTCATGACTATTCATAATAGATATAGTTTTAGGGGAGGCGACAGACAGCTAAGGTCATTTGCGCCATTAGGGATGGATGGGAAAGGAAGGGTGGAGAGAAACCCGGTGTCGGCATTAGCCTAATCTTGTCGAAAGGCGGCAAGGGGTCCGCAGTTTAGCGTCTCATCCGACGGACGTCGTACTCACTCAAAGTGCTCTCCACAAAGTACTTCAAGTACTATCGGGATACCACTGAAAAAGGTCTACCGTCTTCAAGAGTCGAACCCGGGCCATCTCAGAGGGAATCCTGTACGTCAGCCATCGCACCATCCCGATCCCTTTCATGACTGCTTATTGGCATGGCTCTTACATCAGGATTACCACTAGATTGACCCTGTATGTTCTAATTTGTACGAATAATATTCTGTCATTCACCTGTTCCGCGTTCATTACCCGAATTTCTCGAGTTTCCTATTCACTACAAGGCTATCGCATGTTGACTCTCCGCCCCTCCGACACATATTACTCTGTAATTATCGCTCTAGTAATCCCCACTATCTTTACATCTCATCTCGAAATATGTCTATATTTCATCTCTCCATCTTTCGCTTGATATATCCTACTTCTCTTGCCTCAGTATCGTCCCAACATTCCAAGTTCCTATGTTCACGGGTGTGTATCTCTTCCGTCTCTGCCTTTCTTAGGTCATTCGCTTGGTTGTAGGTTTTCGTGAGGTGGAGACCGGGGAGGAAATGCCGTCTCCGCTGCCGGGCATATGATACTCGGCCCCGTGGGTCGAGTCCCGTAGTTGCGTGGGCTCATTTTTATATAAGATACCATAATCATTTCGTGGGATATATATGTAACTGAGGTGGGTTCCCGTTGTCTTCTTCATTAGCGTTTTTAACGTGACACTGCCACTTAAATGGCTAACCCAGTGGGGTCAGAAGCCTTTGCATCTGCCTCACTGAGGACCAGACTGCACCTTTCATCTAGCTTCTACCCTTAGCATATGCGAACCTACCAGGAGCAATTATCATTAGTCGTAGTCAATGGGGTAAATGAGGTAATATACGCAGCATAAAAATGTCTAGATTTAAACATGAGGAAGTAAAAATATGAGGTAAAAAAATGATTTTGTGTATTTTAATTAAACGTAATAGAACATAAATGTAAAAAAATATTGAAAACATTCATTTTAATCGCCGACTGATATTCTGATAAGTGATCAACGGGCTCCATCCTTTCCGCAAAAAAGAATTTTGGAAGGACAGCCCTTCACACGACATCCCAACGCATATTGTCCTCTCATCTGAATTTTTAATTCATTGTTTTCACAGTAATGGGATCGCTTTTGGAGCTGCAGTGGATATTAATTTTCGAACGTTTCACTCGTCGCATTTTAGTCATTCTGAGAACGTTTTGAAGCGACTCTTTTCTAGATCAGCGTGATTCCGAGCTCCAAATCAGATTCTGAGGGATTTGGTTTATTTTTATGCTAAAATTAGAAAATAAAGGATACTCATCAGCGCTTTTGCACCTCTTTCCCTACCACGTTACTCTTCTCCACCTCTTAGCATACGAGGGCGGTTCAATAAGTACCCGTGTTTGACGACAAAGGGCGTTCCTGAGGGAAGTTTATGTTATCATCGTGTGCTGCCATCTATCAAACGACGGCAAAACAAATTTTAGACTGATTTAAAAGTTAATTTGGATTTGGCAGCCATTCGAGTAAAACGTGTTTCGTGATTTTCGCTAAGATGGAAAAAGAGCAGTATCGTTCCGTAATTCGCTTTTTGATTTTGGATGGGAAGAAATGCGAGGAGATAAAAGCAAAGTTGGATGCTGTTTATGGGGACACTTCGCCATCTATGACCACAGTTAGATATTGTTTCAACGAATTTAAACGTGGACGAACATCTGTTTTTGATGAGGAGCGACCAGGACGCCCGGCAGACGTGGTTACCGAGGAAATCATTCAAAAGGTCCACGCCATGATTCTCGCTGATCGACGAACGAAAGTGCGCGAAGTAGCAGAGGCCGTGGGTGTGTTGACCGGAACGACAATTAATATTTTACATGATAAATTGGCGATGAAATATTGCGACCCGATGGGTGCCGCGATTGCTCACGGTGGACAACAAGCTGATCCGGAGTTGTCTCCGCCAAACTGCATGAACTACGTTATGAAATGCTACTGCACCCCCCGTATTCACCCAATCTGGCTACCTGCGACTTTTTCTTATTCTCAAACATGAAGATATGGCTCGCGCGAAAAAAAATAGCTCAAACGAGGAAGTTATCGCCGAGACAGAGGCGTTTTTGGAGAGCTCGACAAATCCTATTTTTTGGAGGGGTTAAAAATATGGCCGGAACGTTGGGAGATGTGTATCCTTCTAAAAGAGGACTATACTGAAAAAAAAAATGTTTTTCAAAAAATGGTTTCTTCATTTCTAACACGGGTACTTATTGAACCGCCCTCGTATTACTCGTTTACCCTTCCTCTTAAAGTTATGATTCTCCCGTCAATGACGCTCTTTTACTTACCAGTGTGCGTCAGTGTTGAACAAACCACTTTTTCGTGTGGACGGTGTCACTTTCACTTCCTCTCCCATCAAAGTTTGCACTTCTTCACTTGTCCCCCTCTGTCCAACTCACTTTCTCAAACCTCCGTGAAACCTACATTTCCATGGCCTCCAACGCAGGTCCGGAGTGCAAACGTTCCAATGTCATTCAGCGAGACCTTTCTTATTAATATTTTTACAAAATAATATAATATCATTTAAAGTACGAGTCAATTTATGCCTTACGGAGTTGGTTTATTGTAAATAATATAATTGAAAATTCACCAGGTCCTGTTTAAAACAACAGGCGTTGACGGCCTCTTATAATGCCTGTCTACAAATTAAGGGCCCCAAAATAAATTTTTACGTCATCAATAAAATAATAATTTTCATTGATTCCAAGTTTTTTTATAATTATCTGTCTCAAGTATTATGCTAGTATTTTATTATGTATTATTAATTTTATTTTTGAAAATATTATATGCTTTTTTGCCTTCTGTCGTAGATCCACTTTTTGAGGAATTTATTTAGTTCATTTTCACCCATTGCATTTGCTAATGAACGCTGGAGAGATAACTGTCGTGCTCCCCTCCCCTTTAATGACCTAATCAGTTTTATGAAGAATAAAACCCCGATCTCTGGTCATTACCATCTCGTGAACGCTTCATCTGGAAACGCAATTCACTGGAATCATCTATCTTTCTATATTTTCTCTTTATCTTGCAACGCTAAAAGATTTCTAAAGTCTTACTAGTTAATCGTAAATGAACTAATATCAAATCAGAAAAAACGCATTCCATTTAATTAATATACATGTATGTAATATATATTCCTCATAATTTTGAGCATTTATTCTTATCTATGATAAGACACATTAACTATTCAAATATTATAGGAAATAGCCTTCCTTTTTACTCCTGGATTATTAGATATTAGCGTGTTCAACTGCTTTAAGTCTAACCAATTGAAAGTACAACATAAGTACCGTTTCGGTTCTCCAAAAAGCGATATGTTACGAGGAATTGAGTTACAAAAATAGAGGGAGCGAAAATCCCGTGTATGTAATTACAAATGAATGAGCTCTTACTGTTTAACTTTAAATTAGAAGTGGGAAACCTCCAATAGGCATCAGTATATTTAAAAAACCTATCGACGATGTCCCACTTTTACTATATTCGTATTTGTAGTTACAACTAGACGGGAAGTGAACGGAAATCCACTCAAGTTCCGTTCGTATATATAAAATTGCGATCGCTATCGTAAACTATACGATAGCGATCATTAGTACTACAGGGTCGCAACCAAAAGTGGTAGGACTGATTTTCTCTGGCGCGAACGGAGCGGTGGAGGGGGTCTGCCTGGCAGGGTAAGGTGGAGGGGGCTCTTAGCAATAGACCAACACCAACCTCAGTCGCTTGCGGGCTGTCGTTGAGTGAGGACACCGTTTTTAGTGAAGCAAGTTTTTTGTCCGCGTCGAAAAACAAAATGAATCTGAATTTAGAGCAACGTTATTCCGTGAAGTTTTGTGCGAAACTCGGGAAGACGGCAACTGAGACCCTCGATATGATCAAGCAGGCTTATGAGGACACTGCCTTAAGCCGTTCCACAGTATTTGAGTGGCACAAGTTGTTTAAAGAGGGTAGGGAGCTCGTTGAAGACGACCATCGCTCCGGACGGCCGTCGACGGCAAGAACCGACACGAATGTGGACAGAGTGAGGACACTGCTGAACACAGACCGATTGTCTTAACAATCAGAACTCTTTCCATTTTGCGGATCTCATGAGGATGACCAGCTTGGATGGCAAAAGAGATCCCTTGAAATCTGGATCAAGCAAGCACCCTGGCACGCCTGGTGGGGGCCGCTTCATTCAAGGATGGATGCACTCCATTCCGGCCCGAATAGCCTGGAGTTAGATCGAACGATTTGTGAGAGTTCCAAGGGTTTAATTCCTCCGTAGCCCGGTTCGAGACCGATGTATTGGCACGGCGGATGTTTCCTCCGGAGACCTCTTTGAGAGAGAGTCCCGGTGAAATGTGTCCTACCAGCGAGCCAAGGAATTTAGGAAGGCAAGAGGGGGGGGGGAGGAGGTACGAGGAGCGTGGGGATAGGTGCACTTCGTTTGAATCTGTGGCTGGATTGACGTGGATTAACCGTGCAGCGCACGGTGGGAGAAGGGGTGCGAGCGGTAGAGCGCACGGCGTCCGGCAATTGATATTCCCAACAATCCGCACGCAAAGTGCCTTGGGGGAAGCGAATAATGGGTGGAATGTGACGTGCCGTGGAAATCGTCGTATTTTCCCGTCGGAGGAACGCGACGATCTCGGATCTGTGCCTTGCAGAGTAGTTAAAGTTCGCCACCCATGAACCTGCCCATGGGTGCCGCACTTGTAGCCGAGGCCGGGAGGAAGCATGCCAAGTGTTACGCCGAAAGTAATACCTTTTTACGATCTTCGCGCCCTCGTCCAAGTATTCTATTCTACCCCGTGGGTTTCAACACTTGCACGTGCATGCCTTCATCCCACTTATGGATCAGTTTTAGTCGAGGTTTGGATGATTCTGAAGATGACAGTCTCATGTTCGACCTTTACTGTATATACTCCGTAATAGATGAGCGATATTCCACCCTATTTTTCCTGTGCTATGGAATGAATAGATACCTTTCCATCGTCATCTCTTCCTCTAGGTGTCCGAAATCCTACGAAGTGCCGCATCCAGGTTCTTCTGGACCCCTCTCTCTCACTGGAGAAAACTCATTATATCGTAAAAAAATCCTGCCCTAAATCTCATCTCAGAGCAAACGTATGCGGAAAAAAATTGACCACAGTGAGTAATATGTGTGAAAGAAAACACTGGCAGTTGATGAAGGAGAGCCACTGGCAGTTGGTGCTATCAGATCGAAAACTTAAAAGGAGAGTATAAAATAAAAAAAGGAGAGTAAAAATCAAGTATATCAGTGTACATTGGAACCGTTGCGGATCTATTACGGACAATTTCCATTTGCAGTTATTGAATGAAATGATATCCATTACCGTCGAATTCAATTTATAACATTTTTTTCTGCTACGCCAAAACCGGCGTGGTAATGAGGTGCAATATATTTTTTGAAAAATATACGCCTCTTGCCTCTAAATTTGTGGATCGAAAAGACCCGTCGTAAAAGACAAGTAGTAAGGCATTACATCTGGAAACAAATAGCTTGTGCCTGCAGGTATTTTGCAAGTACGACCTCGATTTTTCCTTGCATCTTTCAGATACGTCAATTTTACCTAGCACTCCTTCTAATCCTCTGAAACCATGGAAATTATTTTTTCACGAGCACTTCTTCACAATTAACAGAGAGTTTAGCACCTAAAACTGGGAAATTGATTTTGAGTATTGACCTATTTGACCACTAGGCACTCTAGGTTCGAGAGGCCTTTGGCGTTGAAGAGCAAGTTCTATATTCCATCAGAAATAGTTATTAGGAAAAACTTTCCTCAGAAAAATCATACGATATAGTATAGTAAAATTATGTGGCATCCGATATTCAATAGCGAAGTATAGTATTATACTTTATAAATTACTAGGGTTGAAACTTTGAGTCAGTTTAATGATAGTATGAAATGGTAAAATAAGAAAAGAATTTGCCTATGTATAGTACCCAAAATGGAATATGGACTATATCAATATTTATTTCTACAATTTAATTTCAAGGTTGAAGTTTCGAAGTTCACGCATCTACATTCTTTGGTTAAAAATATTTTCAGTTTCAATACGATTGGCAAGGAAAAAAAATTGGGGATTTCTCCCTGGACTATCACTATAAGAACAAACTCGTTGATTTTATACAATTTAAGCCATATTATAATATGTGAGTTGAAAAAATTTACAGCCAGCATTGACCTAAGGCTGAGATTTCGTCAGGTATGGCTTACCTCTGAGGGAGATGAACAGCGTTGAAATAAAACTTATTAAGAAGAAAAAAGAATTCATTTACCTTCTTTTTTAGGCTGTTGTTTCGCAGAAATATATGGTGCCATGAAAAGGATAGAGTCGACGTATAGATCTCTATACAAAAGGGCATCATCCGTATCAAACAAGTAACTCTGCGGGAGCTCTAGGTAATTAACGCTCTCACTGCTTTAAGCCTCCACCTTGTCCCTTGTAAACCAACGATAAAAAATATTTATTTAATTTTACATGCATATATTATCTTTACGCGGAAGTGATTCCTCGAACTTCGAAATCTCGCTACGCGATAGAAAGCATTCCGATAAAGTTTTTAGTTACTATTCATCAGGACTTATATTTGCGATAATTTTCAACTCCCTAGAAATCCATTAAACTGATTTACTGAGCCATTTGACCAAATGGAGACAAAAGAAAGAATGGCCAAAAAGTCAGTAGAAATTTTCGTAAAAAAGCAGGCCAACATCAATCAAATACTGAAACTATTTCTCTCCCTCTGTTTGATCGGATGCGAAATATTTGTGGCGTTCATCAAGAACCACTCTTTCTTTGAACGCCAACAATTCTATAATTTTCTCTGTGGACGAAGAAACTCATACTATTTGCGATAAGAACGAAAAATTAGAAAGAGCATTAAGGTGAATCCTCTTACTGACCGCGTCCGAAAGTATTCCGTCATTACTAATCGTAGCGATGAGTCGTTGAAAACCGCGAAATATCTTGAGCCAGATGCCTCATGGGGGAGAATCGAGTAAGACTAGACCGCAGTATGTCGGGAACCTGACGCAAAAACTGAAAGATGAGTTTCTCTCAAAGGTTTTAACGGTATCGAAGATGATCCTCTTCTTCGTCTCATGAGCGAAGTAAAAACTCACTGACCTTGATTACTGGGCAATGGTCTCTGACAAACAAGGGGTAGCTCCGTAGATTTTTATGAGAGAAAACAAAGTGGCGCCGTGGAAGGTCACTCAAGCTTTTTTTCATCACTCTAAATCAGACCACAGATCAATTGCATCCGTTTACATCAATATGTCACTCATAAAGCTATCTTAAAGTTGAATTTTTTCCAATCGTAATTCAAAGTGAAGAAATGATCGTCCATAAATGTTGTCCTCGAATCACACTTTATCAGTTGTGAATAAGACTTCATATGAAAGTAGAATAAGAAACCGTGTAATGATGAATCTACCAAACTCGATTTTCTTTATTTTTACTGATTTATCGATTAAGAATTGGTAGTAATAATTGATCATTTCAAGTTTATTTATTCATTTACACATTTTTGTTTTCATTGCCCACGTTAAGCAACATATCTCGTTTCCTTAAGACTTCGTATTTTATGGGTTTGATCTTGGAAGGTATTCTTCCTCTGGCTTGATGTAGCAAACAACTGCTGACCTCTCCATGTATTTAACATTCCTAATTTGAATAAAAGTTAATTCATGCTAATTGTTCGCACCCTATGCACAGCACAGATCTATATCGTCTCGTTTATCAAAACCGAGACTTATTTAAATTAATGGATTCCCTCGGATTAGCAATGGGAACGGGTTGTTAGAGTAGGAAGGTCCACTGAAAAAAGCAAGGGAAGGTAACGCGATTGAATACCGCATTTTGACGCCTGTCACTGGAGCTCATTGCGAATCCTTGCATCTTAATTTATCATGTCATGGCATATGAGGTTTTTCATAATATGATTACATATCCAAGAATCTTATTCACTCCCGCAGGGTCATCATTTAACGACAAGAGCCGGGAATTTGACGAGAACGATTATTTCCCCGGAGGCCGACCAAGCATCATCCTACTTAATGGGTAATTATTTTCTTATGAGAAAATTACGGAGATACGGGCGAGCTCGTATTGAAATCGAGTGAGCTAATTAATGCTTCTTATTTTATAGCATTTCCGTAGCACTGGCGGCCGAGGTCATTAGGTATAATAACTTTAACATTAACAAAAACATTGGATGAAATCTTGTTAAAGGTAATTCATTGTTTTTTTATTTTATTAAGGGAGTCCATTAAACTTCCTTTGGAAGCTACAGATGCATTTCCATCCTATGATAACCCAATTATCACAAACGAACGCTTTCCCCATAAATAAACAGGGACTCGAAATAATTTATCGACACTTTCCTTCATCTAGGTTATCAAATTATTGAATAATTTGTGTAGAGTTTATTTAAGATTTGTCATCTGAATATTATTTACGAGTATCGTAGCGAAATGCTCATAGTTTAAATGGTTCTAGTATCTCAGACGTGCAAATTATTGATGTCGAAATAATTTCTTATGTGTAAAACCCAGGTGAACGATTTTTATAATTCCCAGCCATCACCTCTCTGAATTTACAGATTTTTAGAAACACTGGATCCCCACAAAAGTATCCGACTTTTCCACCCGTATATCTCTTGGAATACTCGGTTTCTTGAGAAATGCCAAACTTTTTTTTTTAAACCAATAATCCACGTGAATGTTTTCTCATACGTCCTAAATATTTGGATAGTTACATATAGCATAAGCCTATTTATTATGTAGGTTTTATTATATCCTTGGTCGTTGGCAAAGCGCACGAAAAGGTAGCCAAGAGAACTCGTGCTTTGCGAATGTGCTGGCGTAAAATAAGCTCACTGAGAGGCTGGCGTGATAAAAATCATTTACCTAGGGAAACAGGCAGAACCACAACGGGCCTACGCAATTGTTAATGAAACAAAACAGGGCACAAAGGCTTCAGCGTAATCGTAATAGGAATATTTATCTATGCAAAATAGTTGAGAGCACTTTTTAGGAAATGAGAACAAGTCGTGGGATCGACACGTTGCGACGGCTAGCGTACTGGCTTCCCACCCTGAGGGCCCAGGTTCGACTCTTGGAGACGGCAGACCTTTTTCAGTGGTATCTCGATAGTACTTGAAGTACTTTGTGGAGAGTACATTGAGTGAGTACGCCGTCCGTCGCATGGGACGCTAAACTGCGGACCCCTTGGCGCCTTTTGTTAAGAGTAGGCTAATGCCGGCGCCGGGTTTCCCTCCACCCTTCATCCTTTTTCGTCCATCCGTAATGGCGCAAATGACCACAGCTTTCGGTCGCCTCTTATTGAACTACTACTTAGAATAAGACTATTTTAGATTAATTTTCTTTCGAACGAAGTGTGGGTTCTCAAGGAATATAAATAGGCGTGATGCGAACTTCAATTGAATTATTTACAAGTGCCTACGTATATTTTTCATATTTTACTACTCGGTTCATCTCCCGCAGAAAAAATTTATCCATGATTCAATTTTTTCACATTGCTTCATTTTTCACGTCATTTCAAGGAAAGTTGCAAGATAAAGGGAAGAGTCTATAGTGATAAAAGTTAAATTTCACCAGAGAGACTCGATTTTGTAAGCCTGTGACATTTTAATCCAGTCCTTTTGAAGGTGAGTGGAACTGTTTAATCTTTTAATTTCTGCACTCACTAGTCTATGATTTTAAAATTGTAAATTTCATCATATTGTTTGGACAAAATTGAGCAGGAATTGAAGAAATGAGTACTCAAAATGAGCGAATTCGGGGAAAAGGAAAGGATTGGTGAACCGGGGCTCTAATTATGAGTTCAGATGGAAAACAAAGTCGTAACTAATGAATTAGGCATTGCCCAAGGTTGAAAAACTAACTTTAGAGGAGGGAAAATAGGGTAGCTGAGTTTTTGAGGCGCCGATTCGTAGGACCCAAAGTTAAGCCTGAAGCTATAATGTTTACACACTAAGTTACTTAAAAAAGCACTACAATAGTTGAAAAATGGATAGCATATTTGCTCGAAAAAGAAAGCAAGCGTAAGCAACTTTAAGTGCAATAGCAAACCGTAATATTGAAACAAAATCAGTCACAGTCGTCGTTAATATCAGCTAGAAATCCAACAAATGCCAAAATTGATATCATGAAGAATGAGGATACCTGTGAATAAATACCATATAGATGTGTGTGTATGTATATAGTATGTATAAAATGTGTCATATATAAATAAATAAATATCAATGTGTGTGTGTGGGTCGTGGTAGCGTAGAACGTTGGACTACTGACCGGGGGGCCCGGGTTCCATTCTCGGGTTAACCTCTCCGGGAACCTGCAGCTCCACCCAAGCTATGTGATTTTTCGGCTCCCTGATCTTCCTGGGAAACCGTAAACGCCACGGGGAGAGGAACTGTCCCCCGTACCCTGATGTGTGTATTTCACACGCCGTCGGGCTTAGTACTGGGTGAACTCTATCCACCTCTCCTGTATATAAATAAATAAATAAATAAATATATATATATATATATATATATATATATATATATATATATATATATATATTTCCACACACACATACATATACACCGGAGAGGTGGGGAAGGCGGAATCGAGCAGATCACAAGCGCAAAATATTTCCTGGACTGGGACTTGAACACCGGATCTTTCGACTTGCCGGGCCGATAAACAATGGATATACATTCCTATTAAATTATTTGCTTCCACTGAGGCGTTGAGGACAGTTTTAAATTACGTTACTATTTTTATGCTTCTCAAGCCCTCTGTTAGGACATTCTCCAGACCGCTAGGTATTCTCATGGAACGGAGGAAGGCACATGGAGAAGTATTAGAAGAGGCGGAAGAGAAATTTCGTGGTGTTGGACAGGCTCAAAAATATGGGAAAGACTAGACGACGGCAGGGAGGCGCACAAGCTGCGGAGGCTTACAGGACCCTGATCGAACTTCTCAATTATTATACTTATCGACTTTGGCCCACTAATTGTCTCAAGCTTTGGAAAATTGTTATTTAGCTTCTTAAATTTGGAAAGGTTATTATTAAAGCATTTTTGATGCGTTTGTTTTTTTAGGAAGAAGTGTAAATGGATAATGAATAAGGAGTGCGATTGAATGTTTACGAATAACTAAAGACTATTCATGTTCCTAGAAGCACACAAGTGTTTACCAATCACTCATTTTTTGCTACGGCGCAGAAATCGTCATTCACCTGGAAACATACCCCCTAAGTCAGAACGATCGATCTAAAAATAGTTATCTTCAGGAAACAAATAATTATGTTGGAGCTCTGAAAGAAAGAGGCTTGAGAAATAGTAGTCTGAACTGCGGGGAAGAAGGAAAAGTGAGGATACCCTGCCTTTCCCAAACGACTTAAATTTCCTAGTATTACCCGGTTCGTCGGATCAAATGAATATGCAGTAAATAATTAGCGATTTAATTCTCGTCAATGTTGACTCAACCTTATAAGTATTCTTGTGCGATGAATTTTCTGGTTTTAGGTAAAATAAAGTGGGTGGGTAGTGCGAATTAAATATATTTTTGAGTAAAACAAACCAAACTCTCGATTAAGTTCTAGGGTCTGGTGAAGATTGTGATTCGAGAATTATTTGTAGAGCCAACTCTACAGCGGTGATAATGTTAATTTAAAACGCTAAGATAGTAGGGGAATAGAAACCTTTCACGGAAATTTTCCACTGCCATCGCTTAAGGGGAAGAGAAGTTTGGAGATGGCGCTTGTGAAGGTTGTATCAAAAGGAAATGCCATGGAAGAAGAGTATAGGTACTTTTTTGGCAACGGGTAGGAGAATAGAAATTATAGCTACCTGAGGGAGGAAATATTCAGGACAAAGGGTGTTTCTATTGTTTCGTAAATCGCTACAGGTCCCGATAGGAACCCATAAGCTTTTAGGAACCTCCAAATATACTTGGTAACGGTAGTTTATCGTAAGGACTGCAATTTGATGGACATAGGGAAAATTATCAGAAATCGAATTATTCTTGTGAAAGCGTGATGTACCGTTAGTCAAATATCGGATTGGAACCCTCCCCGAGTGTTGGTTTAATGACGGTTTTTATATTTAAGATGCGGTATTGGCTCCTGGGTCTGACTGCATAGCGGTGTATCGACACAATTCCCATAAGTGCCATAACATATATTTTTTTCGTATAGTTTAAGTCGGATACCAGCCATTTTATCGAGCTTATTTTGGTTGAAGAGTAGGTATCCCCGATCAACTGCAATTTCTAGCCAATAACTCGCTTACTTGATAGTCTATTTATTGAGCATGTGATAAGAGGAATGTTTTCAATATGGTTGGCAATCGATACACGACACTGAAAAATATACATGATAATTGAGAGTATACCTTTGTTGTTTACATCTACGGTCTGATTTTCATGATAGTAAATAATATTCTTGGTAACAAGTTACCGGATCAATATTTAGTTTTAAGAATAACCATATGCCATGTGCGTACTCGCACTTGGAAAAACTGTTACATCGTTAGCAAGATTTGATGATATCATCCTTCGTGCCAAAAGTTTTAAGAAACCCTTTTAATCTCATATATGTCTTTTTAAGAAAGAGTCATTTCCTCTGCACTATGTAATAAAAGCTCTTGGAACACGCGATCTACGCTTGAAATCTGTGAGGAAGGAAATATGACCTTTTTTCCAAAGCATTCCATCGAGGTCAAATGAACATCTCGAAAAGGCATGCTTAGCATTTTCAAAATGCCGCTCATATCTAAGCAAGTCTACTTCCTAAACATGATGAAGGGTACTTTCTTAGAGGTCGAAATTATCGAAATGTATACAAGTTAACAAGACACTTGTGAAATGATAAATCAATGCAACACTTGCCATAACTTATCAGATGACAAAATAGATATATTTCGAAACTACTGTATTTGACGAGGTAAATTTTTCTGCCCGCTATGCTGGAGCAGAGTCATAGTTTTTATCCGATAATTCAAGTCAGGATGTATAAAATTACCGGATAATCCAGATCCTAATATCCAGGATTTCGGATATAACCGTATCTTCCTTTCATCCAAAATCCATAAGTTTCGGTGCATAGGAAAAGTAATGCGATCCACATGGACTTGACAATGATCTGACATATTGAAATTTGGACAAAATATTATCATTTTCCTATTTAGAATGAAACAATAAGGCCTGAGCTAATTTCAACTACGTTCGACTGGTAGTATCAGTGTCTTTGGGGACTGCTTTATTCCTACATCGATTAAGAGATGGAACAAGGTCATGATGCGCTTTACCACAAAATAACACATACGTATCTAAAGAAGCACGCTAACCATTTGCCCGATCCTCGATCACCCCTTATGCAAAGGGGTCGAGGGAGAAAGTTAATTTCTCGTAGACCTTAAAATTCAAGAAGAGGAAAATGGAGGCTATCTAAGTGACCAGGAATGCAGGACTTTGATTAGCGTGAGCGTCAGAGAAAGAGAGCGAAGGAGTTTTAGGAGACCTGCGAGAAAGGAAACCAGTAGAGAGTGTGTCGTGACGAATCTGAAAAGAGGTTATGTTTAGATTTACTCTCAAGCATTTATGATGATAGAGATATGAATCCAGCCATAACGATTTAAATAGTGATTTTCAATTCGTGAATCACAGTCATCGGCGCACGCATGACTGTATCAAATAAGAAAATTACCCAGAATATTTTTATAAAATTTTAAAAAAGCATCAATTAATTTTCCAATAACGTTATAATTAATCCGATGATAACATTAGAAGTAATAGTGCGCATCGTCGAGGGAACGGTTCAAGTGTGCTCAAGGACACGAAATTATTTCATCAGTCGCCACACGCAACATTTAAGTTCGATATCGTAGATTGACTGGGAAATTTCCTTTCAGTGGAATTTATGGCATTTTGGTACTTCGTATGATAATTTATCTCCCCTTCTTGTAAACATAAGAAGAATAATTGTTTCAAAAAAGCATTTATGAATAAGTTTCGACCAAAATATTCTGTGAAATTCTTCAATTTCCAAGGTAACGTGAACGGAAAAGAATTGCCCGTCGAATTATAAAAAGCATACACTTTCTGCGCATATTTTGAAACTGCACATTTACTTATTTTGACTTAACCTTGAAATACATTTAATAGGTGCTATAGCTTATTCCTATGCACGAGCCTCGCATAGCCTGATAGTAGTTTTCTAACATTAAAATCCTTACTAGCGCTCCTTTTGACCATCATAACAACTCTTTTTCCTTTCTTATTGAATCATTTTAGTAAATAAGATGCCGATTTTTTTCCGAATGCATAAGGTAGTCGAATATTTTATTATAATTAAATAGTCCTTATAGTTACATACGGAAACTTGATGAATGATATGAACATAAACTTTATGCGGAGGAAGAATTATACGGACATATATGGAGGTACTATGAAACACTATGAAAAAGGACAAAAGCCAAAAAACAATTGGCTGTCATGTGATATTTTCCCCGAATTAAGTTGGAACCGGAACCTATTACAGAGAAAAGGTTTTTTTAATTGCTAAATTGTAGCATGTATTTGATCAAGATATTAATACATTATTATGTTAAATAATTTACTATTTCTGACTGACTTAGAAGTTAACGTAAGTAACAGATGTCGGAAGGTGCTATGCTATCAGATCAATGAATCTGTCTTGAACTGTACCATACTTACAAGTACTGTACATGACATACAAGAACAATTAGTAAGTCATTTCCTTTTTGTCGTAAAAGAGTATTCATTCCCATATATTTTTAAATTATGTTTGCGTAGCAAGAGTAAAATGGCGTGAAGACATGTCCTTGTGCCCTTGTCGCTAGTGATTTCCTAGTTTTTACTTGTTTCACACTTTGTGTTCATATTGTTGGACAGCGTGTTGAATCCCAGTTGATCTAAGCCACTAGAAAATATATACAGTATTATAATAAATATTTATGAGTCAAATAGATTTTTAAATTTACGCGTAGGTTGTTTCATTGAAATATGATTATAATCTTCTTTGAGATGAAAGTAAGATTGGACATCGGTTGCGGCAAAATTCATGCATTCAATTACAATATTAAGCTCTTTTTTCAGCCATACAGTGATATATCCAATAGGAGTGTAAAATGTCCATAATAATGTCAACGGGTTTATAGCGATTTCACTTTGATTTGAATTGAGTTATATTTCACACTGAGAAAAAATGGCTTGTCGAAGTTGAAACCCGTGACTTTTTTTTCAAGAAATTTCCTGAATAGTTTAAGTTGAAGAGTTTTTCACATGGATTATGTCCCAAATGTTTAGCTACACTGAAACCATAGAATCGCTTCTTCATTTAACCAAGAAATCATAAAATGGTATTGTACACAAACGGACGAAAATTAAGACAGTAAATTTAAATTTATTTATTTCACATTTTTCCGAAAAACAGCCCTTTTGGCCTCTATATATAATTATATATTATATAATGTAATGATATATATATAAACATACCATATATATATATATATACATTGTTGAAAATTCCGATGTAGAGGTGAGGATGTAAGTCCGATATATATATATATATATATATATATATATATATATATATATATATATATATACAGGGTTCGTCCTGAAAATAAGTGTACTGATTTTTTCCCGCCGCTCCAGGCGCGCCCAGCACCGCTCTGACGGGCTGCGATTGGAGGGGGGTATGTTGGCAAGCGACGCTGAAAAAGGCAGTCGGCTCTGAGCTGTGGTGTAGTGAGGAGCTCTGTTAACGCGAACCTCCACGCTTGACCCACGTCACGGAACGCGATGCCGAAGTTTTTGGAGCAGCGTTATTCCATCAAATTTGCGGTAAAGCTTGGGAAATCGTCTACCGAAACTGTCGGTATGATTAACCAGGCTTACGGGGAGTCAGCCATGTCCAGAGACATGATCTTTCGGTGGCACAAGATGTTCGTGGAGGGCAGAGAAGAGGTCGACGACGAACCACGGCCTGGACGCCCATCAACGACACTCACCGGTGAAAATGTGCGAAAAGTTCGCGATGTACTGAACTCTGATCGTCGTCTTAGTGTTCGGATGATAGCAGAGCAGTGTAATGTGCCAAAAACAATAGTGCACGAGATTATTAGGGAGCAATTACAGATGCGAAAAATTTGTGCAAAGTTGGTGCCGAAAGTGCTCAGTGATGATCAAAGACTCAATCGTTTGGAAATCGCGACACAACTTGCGGATCACTGCAAAAATGATCCACATTTTTTAGAGAACTGTTCTGTTCCCGAAGATAAAGAGGAGTTTGAAAGGAACGCGATACGGGACTTTGGACGCTGTCAAAGAGGCCGTGACGACGTGTCTTCGAGAGGTTCCCGATGATCCTTCGCGGGACCGTTCCAGGAATGGGAACGCCGCTGGAACAAGTGTATCGACTCACAAGGGTCCTATTTTGAGGAATATTAGCTTAAGATATGTAAAAGTGTAATACATTTTTTTTCCTGAGCTCAGTACACTTATTTTCCGGACGAACCCTGTATATATAATATATGTATATATATATATATATATATATATATATATATATATATATATATATATATATACCTATCTCTAGCGGATCGAGATGGTGCGGGGGCTAACGTACTGGCTTCCCACCCTGAGGGCGCGGGTTCAAATCCCGGCGGTGGAGAGGTATCTCGATCCCTACTTGAGGTGCTTTGTGGAGGGCACTTTGAGTGAGTGCGCCGTCCGTCGGATGGGACGTGAAACTGCGAACCCCTTGGCGACTTTCGTAAAGAGTAGGCTAATGCCGACGCCGGGTTTCTCTCCACCCTTCATCCTTTCCTGTCCATCCCCTACGGCGCAAATGACCTTAGCTGTCGGTCGCCTCCCCTCAAAATTACTACAATTACATATCTCTAAAATCAATAACTAGAAAAAATTAAAAACACCCAAGCCCTAGCAGGGGAAAAACCCACCTAGCTGGGAACCGAACCGATGACCTGTGGGTTGGCAGGCGATGACGTTACCCCGCCGCCACCGGGGCCGGCAAATGAGGAAAGTGAAATAAATTTTCTAAAAAAAAGAGAGCTTCTCAATCTAGAGCATGAAGTCTAAGTGTGTTTGGGAGACAAAGCAAAAGATGACCCCGAGATGAAAGATTAAGCGTGTTGGAAATTGACTAGTGTCCTACTCTAGCGTGTCGAGGATGATGACTAGTTGGCACAAAACCCTAAAAAGAAATTCCGCTGCTAAGCGGGGCAAAGACCCAGGCCTGAAGTGTTTTACGTAATCTTTCTTGTTTGTGAGACGTCTCTCCGGAATATTTACTATTGATTTGCCCTTTATTTTCTTCGGTAGACGCAAGCTAGAGATTATTTTGACCATTTTCTGAAATTAGTTTCGAAAATCTTCAAATTTCGGCCTGTGCCCCATCTTTGTCGCTACCTTGGTTAGTTTTCGATAAGACGAACAATTATTCTTCGGTGGAGGCAAGCCTGGGATTATTTTGACTGCTTTTGGGGTTTAGTTTTCGATGAAAGGAAAGAAAGAGAGTGACTCCTGTTACAGATGACATTTTTCCTCATCATAGATTCAAGTACAGCATAAAATTAGAAGCATTACAAATAATGGTATTTGTTAAGATGTTTACAACTTCACCTAATTTTGCAAATTAAAATTTATTCAGAAATCATTATCGATCGCATTTCCCCTGAAAATCTACCGTCGTTGTCATGGCTAGGCAAATGTAATTATTGTTTGATTACGAAAAGAACTGAAAAAAGTTTACCCAAGATTTTTATGAAATATTTTTCTGCGATTTTCTTCTTCTTAAAAGTGTAGGCTATTTTAATTTAGAAAAGTTTATGGTTTTTTTCTCTTTTAACAAAAGAGATAATCTCTATTTTCATTCCACACAACATAGGAAATCCTGTTTAAGCTAATTTGGGTTAAACAACATGGCATTCGGAGCAGTATTACAGGACATTCAAAGCACATTGTCCATTATTCAAACCCGCTGCTTTTGCTTAGCCTGTGATTACCACTAAATCCTCCAGCGGAAAATATATTATTTAAATAAGTCTTTATGAGTGAGAAAAAAAGGAAGAATTCCTGGACAGTTTCGCATGTGATGATCGCGTAATAATCTTGAGATAACATTTGGATACTTCTCTCAGTACTGTCTCTTCAATATGTATGCCTTTTAAATTGACAATGGGAAGATAAAATGGAAGAAATTTGCCATTTATGCAGGAAGACTGGCATTGGAAGAGGCAAATGAGATATAGTAAAGCAGACTAGCTATGGGGGAGAAAATTTTCTACAGGATGAAACAACAACGAGCGGCTATACAGGTGTAAGTACCAGTGTAGGCGTAAGGAAGCAGTTCATTCAAACTTATGCGAGGAGTGTACTTTTCCACAGTCGTGACAGACGGACAAAA
This sequence comes from Hetaerina americana, assembly GCF_022747635.1. Taxonomy (NCBI): domain Eukaryota; kingdom Metazoa; phylum Arthropoda; class Insecta; order Odonata; family Calopterygidae; genus Hetaerina; species Hetaerina americana. Next base: position 43,419,428 of record NW_027286763.1, read on the forward strand.
GGGAAAGCAGGGAAAAGAATACTGAAAGCGATGGAAATATTCTGCTGAAAAATAGAGAAACAAGAGAAGCAGTACTTCGAAGGGTGGATGGAGTCTGAGGACGAAGTGGAACAATAGGGAAAGAAGAATAGGGACATACTGAAAATAAGACTGCAGACATCCAGATGCATACTATATCGATGATGAAGACCACAGCTGAAGAAAAAACATTAGAGGAGAATCACAGGAGGAGGCCAAGGGTAAATTATGAAGAGCAGGCGATAGGAAAATTCGGCAAGACGAACTATAGAGAATTGAAAAGATACACAGAGCACCTCGGAAAGCTTCTGCAAACCAATAGTCGGTTTAATAACCCAGAGCGATCTTTTACATGTGCAATTTTACAAGTATCATCTCTCACTCTCTAAGCTCGTCGTACAATTGCTGAGGAAGAGAATAAAACATTAATGTGGATATTTGCGGCACGAATCTTTTTTCAACGCGAAGAGGACTTACTGTTAAGAGCTCCAACCCGTTAGAAATAGAGATTCCTGCCGGCAGTGTACATCGAAACCCATGGAAAAATAACCTTATGCGACAAGGATTACTATTGGCGGCAGGTATTTTATGGGCACACTTTTAATGCAATGTTTGAGTCACCTTATTGTATATTTTCAACCCACGCTCCTATGATGGAGAAGATGGGACCACTGACCTCGATTCTACGGGCGCATGGGAAGGGGGAGGGGTACGTTGTGTACGAATGACGGGTGGGTAGGTAGGAAAGAGTCAAGAGGGAGGCGGAGAGACGCCGGAAGGCGAGGAGGGTGGAAATATGATTGGGGACTGCGGGCATATTGAGAGTGGGAGGAGAGGATGAGACGGGACTTTGAAGAAAGGAAGTATGGTGGGTGCAGTTTGAGGCGTGTGTAAGTGTGGAGGTGGGAGGGGGGGGAGGGAGCGAGAAAGTCAGGTGGTCTCAGATACGAAGAAAATCGCTCGCAACTGCGAGCATTTTGCGAGTAAAAAAGAGCTTAAACTGTAAACGCAGTTTTTTTGGGAGGATTGGAAAAATTTTCATTTGAATCAAGCTGAAACGTTCGAGTGTTGTTGATTTGAATCGTCTGTTTGATTGTAGTTTGGCAAAGAATGGATTTGAGTGACTTAGGAAATCCTTGACATTTAACATTACTTATAGTAGAGAAAAACTCACTGAAGAAAAGTCACTGGGGATATTGCGTTCGGAGGATAGGCGAGTGATGGGAGCGACGGATTCCTAGGAAGTTTCTAGTAGGAATGGTTTAATTTTCCTTCGTAGTCCGTATGTGCTAATCAATCAGACGGATTCTTTAACTGCGCTAACTCTGCTGCATTCAAAGTGATGTATGTATCATAGGTTTTTTACGATACTAAATCTTAAGTTTGATCTGGATATTTAATTTAAATTCTGGAATTTGGGTTTTCAGAAGAAAGTGCACTCGGTCTCTCCTCCCACATCCTTCCGAAGCAGGACGGATTGGATTATTATGGATGGAGTTGGTGGTCAGTGTACTGGTTTCTCACTCTGTGGGTTCGAGTTCGAATTCTGGATGTGGCAGAATATTTCTATGGTACCCCGATCCCTGCAAGGGATGCCATAAGAGCACTTCAAGTATAGTACGCTGTCCATCGGATGGGGCGTTAAATTGTGGATCCTTGTTCGGATCCACGGTGTTGGCGCCGTTCATTAATAATGCAGCTGGCAAATGCCGACGCTGGATTTCTCTCCACCGATTTCCTGAGTATCCTACCACCTCCATCCATGTTGAAAATGTATTATTTACCCCATCGCATTAGGGTAGGAGAGTTCATGTCAATAAAATTAGAGAGATCAAGTGTAGAAAAGATAGATTTAAGATGCTATTTTTTCCACGAACGATAAGGGATCAGAATAACATTGTTCGACCGCGGTAGGGTCATATTCGGGTAAAAATTAGTCTGGTGTGTATTCACTCCCTGCCACACACCCTAGCATTGGCTTGCAGGGTACTAAAAAATAAATAAAATCCATCCCTAATGGTGCGCATGACCTCGGCTATCGGTCGCGCCCCCTCGTAACCACACCTCAACATCCCTCGAGAGACGACCCTGAATGGACGAATGTTAGAGAGAGGAAGAATAACAATTGAAATTATTCAGTGGTTTGGGATAAAGAGTCTCTCCTCTGCCACTTAACCTCGTAAATGAGAGGAAGGGGTGGGCACGGAGAACTAATTCTTTTCCCGACGCAATGGAGTAGGGAAAGGAAGCGAGAACGAGAAGAAAGTGAGGCGCGGAAGAAGAGCGTGCCCGTGGGTGGGAGGGTCGCCGCCTCCCCCCACACACCCACTGTGACTGTCCACCGAAGGAGGAGGATTGGGCTAAGGGGGCGGGCAACGACTCCTTTCCACCGCCCCCCGCCCTCTCCGCCACGCTCAAACGGGGGTGGCGCATCGGCATTTGCCGGGAATTGACCGAGGGGGAAGGGAGAGAAGAAAAAAAGGAGATCGTGGGATTAGGGGGAGCGGGGACAGAAAAAACGTGCAATAAAAAGGTACGAGGGAGGAGTGGGGCGGGGGGACGGGCTTAGGCGTGGGAAAGGAAGAGTGGGGGCGATCGCGGCACGGCGATAACGCACGCGTGTTCTCGAGGGGGAGCCCCGTCCCGCCGCGAGGAAGAGGAAAAACCGCGGGAGGGGGGGGTGTTTAAAGGAACCCCCGAAATTAATACGGGCGCTCGTGCACGCCTATATAATCTACGCATGTGGGAACCTCGGGGTGCGAGGAAAAAAATGAGGGCAGAAAAACAATTTCCGGGATTTATTATAATTTTTTTTTAAAACCGTCGGTTGCGGTAGGAGTTGGTTTCGGCATTATTTTTTTAGCGCAGTCCTCAGGGTCCGCCTTTGTTACCGGTCCTACTCTCCCGTTGAAGCTGGGACGCAGCGATTATTTCTTCCGAAATTAGGGAAACATTTAAGGGAGAGTCACGGTGAGGTGCTTGTCGGCTTGATTCGATGCACAATGACGTGGGTGTCTTTTCTCAGAATTTCGAACAGATTTTCGCTGCTGGCGTCTTTTAAAATCAGCACGCTCTTGAAGGATATGACACACGGAAAATGAATAATAAGATAATAGCGAAGCAATGTAATTATTTAAATTGCGCAAGAAATTGAGGCAATAAGGAACTCACACACGAATTGAAATTTGTTGCCATATCTGCTGAGATGAAATATTTTCCCTAAATTATTATTACTACGGATGGAAAAAGTATATTCGGCGGAATGGTACACGAACGAACAAGTACTCGGGTTGGCAGGGAATAAGAGAGGATTGTTGGGAGAAATCCAAATGCGGCAGGAAAGGTGAATGAAGAGCATTTTGATAGGGGAATGAATATTACAGTCTGTGATAGTGTGGAGGACTTTACGCAGGCCAGAAAGGGCAGGAAAAGTAAAGACATATCAGACGGAGTAAGATTAGGAAAGAAGTAACCTGAATAGAAGAAGGGTATATTGTAGTATGATGTCAGGCCGTCTTTTCGGCGAGGCTAAGAAATGGAGGGGTGTTTATGGAAAAGTTTATGTCCATCCAAAACTATGTTAAACGGTAACCACAATTATCCACCAATTTTTCAATAGATGAGGGTAGAGCGTTCGTAATACATTCAGGGTGTGGCGGCATTTGAGTGACAAATGCTATGCAAATCAGCAAGTAATGCCACCTAATTTCCATTTACTATGCCCGACAGCGTGTGAACTTCACACATTAGGGTAGGGAGGCTAGTGCCGCGTCGCTTGTGGTTTCCCAGGAAGTTCTGGTTCCTCAAAAATCACATAGCTTGAGTGAATTTCAGGGATCCCGAAATGCCTCAACTGGAATCGAACCTGGGCCCTCCGATCAGTAGCCCAGCACTCTACCCAATGGATAATCATGTTCCCTATCAAATGGTAGATTACCAGATAATAATAATATTGCTAAAATTACATGGGTTTTAGTTTTACTTCGCTATCATAGAATATATAAACATATATATAAATATATATATATATACAATTATATATTTATATATAATAGTTAACAAAAAATTAGGATTTATTAGAAGAGTACTCGGTAAATGTGATGAAAAGGTCAAAGAGAAATGTTACGCATATGTCGTTGGTTATGCCTCATTTAGAATATGCTGCAAGTCAATGGGATCCTCACGAAGTTGGATTAATTGTCGAATTGAATCTCGAGCAGCGTAGCGCAGCTAGATTTGTAAAACGTTGCTGTGATAAACTTAGTAGCGTATCCAAAATATTAGAGCAGCTAGGCTGGGAATCCCTCACGGAGCGAAGTTTAAATTACAGATGGAAGCTCTTGCATAAATTAGAAAGAGGTATCTTTAGCAGTGATATTGAACATGTATTATTACCCCTATCGTACTTCGGTAGACGAGATCATGTTAGTAAAATTAGAGAGCTCAAGTGTAGAACAGATAGATTTAAGATGCCATTTTTTCCACGAACGATAAGGGATCAGAATAATATTGCCCGACCGCAGTGCCATTTCTTCGTCAATACTAGCATTCAGGTGTACGTAATTCTTGCTCCCAGGCTGCTAAGTATGCGCCGACAGTCTTCGAGATGGCTGGGTGCGACCGCGGAAGGGTCATATTCGGGTCATAATTAGTCTGGTGTATATTCACCCCTTGCCACACACCCTAGCAGTAGCTTGCACGGTGCTAAAAATACATCTTTAATTGAAATATTTGACAATATGTAAACGTATGACACCAAATTTTCTTCCGGTTAAGCTTGTTTAGAAATGACCGCGGAAAAAATAAAAATAGATTTACAAATATCTAAGAAAACTGAAAGGGTATTTAAGAATTTATTTTCTTTGTGGAACAGTTTTTGCGGCGTGATAAATTTTTAAGATAACTTGAACGCTAAACTTAAAATTCTTATTTCGCTTATTAATCATTAATTTCGAATCTTCAGCCTTAGTAAAAGAAAGTTTGTAAATCAGTATGTTTTAAAATTACTCATAAATTGCAGGGTGCATATAAGTTATTAATGGACTTGGAATGAAACCTTATCATTTATTTCTAAAATAAAGTTGATGAATCGATAAATCGTAATACGTGTATGGCCAATGTGGTAAAAATCATGTACTGCGGCATTTACCTCGTGCACGAAACACATCCACGATTGTAATCTTTGTACATGGTAGCACTGTTTCCAAAGATTAGGTGATTTAAAGATCCATATTACTGTGGCAGAACTGATAAAACTTATCAAATTCATGAGTTTGTCGTTTTTACCGAATGTTTCGTTTTTCGTAAAATTTTAGTACGAATTTTGAAATAAATAGTTTTTGTACTATTATGTTGAAATGAAAAAATAAAGAAAAGTTGGCCTCATTCTGTAGAATCACCGAATAGACGAAAATTCATGAATGCAAACCAAAAAATAGTCCCTTTCCCTACGCCATAGAAATTCTTTACATTTTCCACCAGAAATAGGTATCTTTAGCGAGGATCGCGAATAACCCTCACAGAAGCCACACCACCCTGACCCGTCCCTGATTCTAAAACACAGGAAACAATTCTTATCACCACCGGTGTTCTACTTAGCGGATCTAGACTTTGACGGTGGAATTTCCACGTGCGGTCCTCAGAGGAAAACAATGCCGTTGATTGCCAGCACGCTTGGTGCTTAATGTGACTGCTATTGAGCGAGGATACTCCCATGCACTTCATTCTCCCTCTCGCCCCCCTTCACTCTTTACCTCTGCCTCCGTTCCCCTCCCCTCACTCCCTCGCACCGCAAGTTCAAGGGCGCTGCTGTGTTCTGACCTTCTTACGTGACCCTGTTTTTTTTCCCGCCACCGAGCATGGTGAGGGAGAGGGGCTCTTGCCAGGGTGTGGCGGCATCGGAGAGGTGTTGGTATCTTTGGGCGGAGGAGTTAGGAGGAGGAGGAGTAGGGCGCGGGGGACGGGAGGCTGGGAAAGAGGGGACGGGGGGACCACCCGCCGGATCCTTTAAAGCAGTATAAAAGTCGAAGGCGTCCGAGTGGGAAGGAGACAGTTCGCACTTGAGCACTTGAGGGATAGGAAGGTGGAATAAATAGGGATATCACTTCAAGAAAAAGAAAAAAAAGAAGGCAACCGCCGCACATCTCTGTTGCATTCCGCGAGAACATGTTGGGGCACGACAGATCCGCGGCGCCGGCTCTGCTGGCCGCGCTGCTGTTCCTCGTGGCGACTAGTGGGTTCGCTTTCCCGGATCGCTCCGCCGCGGTCGAGGACGCGCTCAACGGAATCGTCTCGGTCGTCGACGGAGCCATCAACGCTAGCATCGGCCGCTCCCTCTCCACGGACTCCCGCGAGTTCTTCGGTGACTCTTACCTCGACGGGGCGCGGGAGCAGTGCGCCAGGGCCTCGGGAGCCGCCGACTCCTTTTTCCCCTGCGTCAAATTCCGCGCCCTGAGGTTCGTGCACCGCCTCGCGTCCCCCGACGATGAGTCGGCCGCCTCGAGGATAGTCCTCTCGGACTCGGTGCACCTGGTGCGGTCGGCGCAGTCCTCTCGGGAGCGGATCTTCCCCTCGGGAGCAACGGAGGACGACCAGAGGGGCGACTCGTACGAGTTGGAGCGCCTGGCGCGCTTCGGCATGAGGGAAATGGAGAGGTTCGCCAACTCGCACGCAGTGGCTTTCAGGGTGGGAGGAGACGGGCAGGGTTCGGCGAGGCTCATCGATGAGGACGCGCCGGAGAAGGGAGACCTCTTCGAAGGTGAGGATGACACTCATAGGTGCATTTTGATATCTCTATTCGGGCATGTGTCGGTGGTTCAGTTATCCTTGGTTGCGATCCCACCAAAATTTTCCCCAGGCCACTGGTGGATTCGAGGGACAATAGGAATCATTCCCACCCCCGCTTGCGGAATATATTTTACTTGAATGAAGTTCAATGTTAAAATTATTTATTTGCCCGGCACTAGTTATTTATTCGCCCTGTCCCCCGAGCATAAAACTAAACTCTGTAGGGTGCTCTACATGCTCTAAATTTGTACGATTAGTTTCAATTTTAAAATTTTTGTAGAAAAAACAGTAGTCATGAAAATAGTTTTGGTTCATGTCAAATTTAGTTTGTTTATTACAGCGCCACTCGAATAACTGTCCTCGATTTTCCGACTTGTTTGCTCTCTGTCATTACGGTATGGGACATACAAGATCGTTATCACTAATTCCCCTTTAGCAGCTGTCAGTTACGAATGCGATTGACGAATCGACCCTGGTCGAGGTGTATGAATGCATACCGCCGGCGAAGTCCTTGGTTCGAATTCTGCCTCAGGCATCAGTGTTTTGTATTATCGTGAAATCGGTTTTTATGGAGATCAGTTTAATTTGAAAAATAACCTCATTCCTCGTAGCATGTTGAAAATTCGATTACTTATCCCGTAGAAAATTAGTACATTTTGGGGAAAGTAGACATTGGCTAAACGTATACACGCGCCCTCGCCTGACATTCGCGAGGTAGTTGGGGTTTTTGGTGCTCAGATGAGAGGCTCCTTCATTACCAAAAAATCACCTTCATTTGAAAGATAGAGAAACGAGAGCCGTTAACTCATTTTTAATGCTAATTATGTAAAAATTGGAAGGGACATTTTTTGTCGCTGAAAATATATTTATTAGATTAAGTTTTTGTTTATTTAGGTGCAGTAAAATAGTGATGGGCAGTTATAAGATTATTTGCGGCTGCTGAAAGACTATGAGTTCACGAAAAACGGGAATATATTCCCTAAGGAAAGGAAAACAAATCTTTTCCATACTGGGGGAAAATTATTCAGAGAGCTATAGCTTGGGAAGGTTTCGTTAGGGCTCTCGATCTTCTCTCATCATAACTCATTACTGTTTGAAAGGTTAATACGAAACGCTACCTCAACTTTGCTTTCAATCGGAAGTGTCCTCTCAGGCCGATTAAAGTCCGATCTCTGGCGTAAATTTACTTGAAACAATTATGTACGTCTTGTCTAGTAATTAAAGGGAAAATCAAGTAGGAAATTACGGAAAGGGACAGTAATGCAATATTTTATTTATATTACCAAAGTCGGATAAGAATTTTGTTGCTAAAATTCCATTCCCAAATTGTTCGACGAAACATATGTAATATGAAGTAATTACCAGTTAACTTTATTGGAAAATTGTTGCCAATTCAACACATGCTGTTGCTGTTTTTTTTATTTACTTTTATTTTCATCAATTTAGGGATGTTAATAGCATATTTTCGCCCTAAATCCTAATTTTGAAACTTTAAATGTGAATTTTACGTTGCATTGTATGAATAAGGTTAAGTTGTAATTTCCTACCTCAATTAATTACCAAGCAAATCTGAAGGTACAATATTTCCATGCATAGATGAAATTTCTTAAAAGAAAATTTACGCATTGACGTCGATGTAGGATATTAGAATGTGCTTACACCAAACTGATAATACTCACTTTAGGTATAACAGCGCAAGTTTAAATTTTCTGAATGACAAGGGTTTTCATTATCAACCCTCACCCTAGTGAGCCTGACGATACACGCTGCCTAATGTAACTCGTAATAACAAAAATTATTCTCTTTGTGCTATTAATTTACTTGGACTTATCATTCAAATATAAAATTGTCATGTTTAACCTTGCATACGAATGGCACTTATAATTATTTTTTTCTTACAGAGGCTCGGGGCAAGAAGAAGAAGCTAGCTCTGCTGGTGCCTTTGTTGATGCTGGTCAAGTTTATTAAGCTCAAGGCCTTGTTGATTCCGATCTTGTTCAGTGTACTCATCATTAAGAAGATCCTAATACTATTCGCTGTATTCTTTCCAACGATCCTTGGATTCCTAAGGTTCTGCAAACCTCAGCAGCAGCACGGTTATGAATATAGCAGCCCAACTATGGATTACGGTTCGACTGGCTATGGTGGAGCGTCCTATGGCAAAGAGAACCATTACTCCAGAAGGAGTACGGCGGGATGGGACCCACAGTCCCAAGCCTACAGAGCTTACGCCCCTTCCAAAGCAAATTGATGGTACTTAGCAGAGGGCAAAGAAAGTGTTGAAACTTTCTCGAGATACTCATCATATCTATTCATCATAGTAATCACTTGGGCAAAAATACATTTGAACGGGTGAACTATTTAATTTATTCACTTTCGTATACATAACGTTTTCATCAATATTTAACGCATTTTAACTTATTTAAACATGAAGAATTGTAGAGTTCCAGTTGTTTATATGTTTAATTCGGAACTTGTGTTGTTTTTTGTTTACTTGCTACCATTATGTTGTTTACGAACAGCAGAAAGACTATTTCTCTAATGACCCAAAATCCTTCGCTGACGATTTCCTACCCTTATACTGACAAAATATCAGATTCGACATTGTGACGATGACGATTTTTGAAAAACGACTGATTTACATCTTTATTTCCCTTTTGACTAAAGATAGATTATTTCTTCTTTAACTAAAGTGGTTACTCCACAGACTGATACTGAAATGAAGACCGCTACTAATGGAACGACTGACGACTCTGCTATCCAAGCAAACTTTCTCTCAAAATCGTGGTGCGGAAGAAAGATAATTCCGCTTGGCGCGTTAAAAGAGTCGTGGCATCGAGCGCCTCTTTTCGGCTGGCTCCTTGCACGTTCACTTCGATTCCGTCCACGTCTCCTTACTCGAAATGACGGCCGCCAGGGGTGGTGGCGTGGGGCCACCCCGGGGAGGTGACCGCCGTCGCCGGGCTGCCACTACTCGTGACACCATTGTCGCACGCGTGACAACATCCCCCTTCTCTAACAATCCGATGACCTGGCTCAGACTGCACTTTTTAAACCCATTTCGCGGTACTAACGGTAGAAGCGTTCCAAAATGCCGAAGACTAAACGCTGACCGTGACGTTCGCGAGTCCGACATGCATTTAGGGAGGAGCTCTCTTTGAATTGGTGCTTCCACCAAAACAAATGACCCAACTGAAAAAAATAACCCATGATAAATTATAGGGACATAAAAGTCCTTCATTATTTTCATTCTCTACTCAGGATAACCATGTACAAGGATTGCTGCTGTTATTACTTGATGCTTAATGCTGGTCTTTGTTATATGCTCAAGTAATTAATTTCAATAATAGCAAGTGTATTTATGATAATAAATGTATTTATGAATTTATTAAGAAATGTCTTTATTATTCATCTGTTTACCTTGCGGAAATCGCAAACCTGTAAAATTATAGGATTGGAACTATTTATTGAATCGTCGACTACTTAACCCTGAAATGCCATAACCGTAATTTCTCATGCCTTAAATTATTTTTACCACTGCAGAATGAGTTTCCAAAAATTATGTTAAATTTTCCCATCATGATCAAACATAAACTAATTTTATATACAGGGCGCGGCAGCACAGACTGCCTATTTGGCGGTAAGTCTCAATCCAAATTTGCAAATTATGCTGCCGCACCCTGTATTAATGTCAAATGCGTAAAAATGTCATATGGAAAGCACTATGCTTACTGTTGATTGGTTTCGCATTATGTACTCAATGCTAGGTGTCCCTATATAACATATCTAATGAGGATAATGAGGCATTTTATGTGCACAAAATAGAGAATGTTCTATTAGAAATTAAAAGGCTAAAAGTTCATTTTTCATCCTAATGCATACTTAAAGCGGCACTCTTGTATATATGATGGTTGCAGCCACCGAAAACTTTCAAAATTTTAAAATTATTTGCATTTCATATCCACTGATATGAGCAACAGACTAAATATATTTAAGCAATCGGTAGATTGTGCAAATTTTACGTTAATAGCGCTGAGAGTTGGTGCTTTTAGCTGTAGTTGCAGAAAAATGAAAAACTTAGGTGGTTGTGAAACTAAAGGCTACAAGGCTAATAAACAGTATTATCTATCATGATCAACCTTCACAGTGCAGGACGAGGTTTGAGACTTGAACCTTTTGTGTAAAGTATTAAGTACAGAAGGATAGGACACTGTGACAGAAATTATCAAATTTAATTTCCTGGCTTAAAATCCAGTCAGCCTATTATGGAAGTACATACCCCAGGAGGGACGAGGGATATGCATGGTTTTATGATTCCTTCTTAGTTATGCATCGTCAATTCAGTTCGTTTCTATCGGATACTATATACTGCTTAAAATAAGTAAATATCTAATTGTACATCACTATTCCCTCCATACTAGTGGTGCCACACTTAAAAATATAACTACAGTGATGATAACTCATCCATTAAATAAGTTATCCTTACTTGTCACGATAAATTGGAATTTTTTTGTTGCTGGCAAAATTAATCATAACTAGCGTAGTAACCATCAACAGCATTCGTTATCCAATGATCTGAACAGCATAAATTGTACGAAGAATGATATCAGTATTATTAGATGATGACATCCCTTTTTTCTAGCTATTTACTATGGTAATTCAGTCATCGGTTTCCTCTTCTCATAACTAGGTCAATGGACAGAAGATGAATGTCGTTGCTTGCATAGCTTATAAATGTTAATTATGGAATATTTATTTTCTTAACCATGGCCCCCCACTCCGCTTACTATACTAAGCGATCATTTTACCTACACATATATTAATTGTGTGTATTGCACTGACAATTGAAGTTGTCCGCTAGTGAAAAAGAAAAAAAAATCAGTCGATGACGAAAAATATATTGAAAGAATCACGTAATTTCATACATCCCGGGGACGCCTCAGGGAACCCTGGGTTCCTGGAAAATCACCCTAACTGTATTATTTTTCAGGAACCAGAACTGCCTGGGAAACCATAGGCGGCACAGGGAAAGGATCTGATCCCTCCTACCCTTATATGTGAATTTTGCATTGGGTGAACCTTGCCATCACCTATCAAGCCGACCTTAGGGTTGATGACTGTGTTCACCCTGAACTGATATATATATGTACGTCAGCAAGTTTTAGGTACAAATTTGATGCAGAAGCTTCATTGTAGAAAACTGCGTAGGTATCTCCAAATTTGAAATTTAAATTCTGAAAAATTCTGAAGTTGAACCGAGGAAATATAGCAAAATAACATACAGAAAATTACTAATATCGATGGGTCGTTCGTTACCAAAATGCAAAATTCTGATTTTTATAACTACTAATTTTCTTGTGATTCGGGGTAATGTGCATTCAATGCAATGGTGTCCAAAAATTCTAATCGCGTGAGCACACTCGCACAAGGGAAACCATTAGGGGAACATTTCAAAAACCTTAAAAGTGAACGTCGAAACGCGCATTTCCATTGCCACTCCCAAATAAATTTTTTCATCTGTGAAAATGATTTATGAAATGGTTTTGAGATTTTTTTAAATATCACAAAGTTATTATTTATAACTTTGCTCAGTTAATCATTAACTTCCTGATGCTCCTGCAAACAGGCTCTTCAGATTTATATTTTGGTGAGGTGTGCTGAATGACATGAAATGATTTTTAAGAAAATGCATTAACTTTTAATTTTATTTACGTAACTTCTTTCAAGCGCAATACAAATTTATTTTTAAAAAGTGTATTGATTAAATAGTAAATGGTTGTTTTCTCTGAAAATTTTTATGATAAATTCTTATTTTGTGTTAGATAATAATTTTACTGAGGGAATTGAAAAAAAAGATTTTTATGGAAATATATTTTTTACCTAAATTTAGGGCAATGGTATCAGGCTTTGTTTGGAAAAATTTCTTCATACGTGAATTTTGAAGGAACTTTGACCGCAAAATTTTTAAAATACGATAATCATTGCGGCACATTGCGGTTTTGTGAAATGCCGTGTGACGTTGGATAATTTCTTAAAAAACAAATAAATTTACGTCAAGAAGTGAATGATTTCATGGTTAGGAAATAAACAGACTCACTCACTGTACGAATTAAAACGAAGATAGTCTGAAAGATTAATTTGGCAATAATTAGTTTACCGACATGGAACATGACGCCAAGGCAGTACCACTCCGTGAACTTGACAAGAATAGCAAAGGTAATACTCTACTGGAAATCCATGTTACCGAATTTTGCTTGAAAAGGCATTAAAGTTATCCTTTAATGCGATTTTTTTTCGTTTCATTCCTCGAATTTTTAACCTTATCACATAACCACATACTTGCCGAGAAATATGCAGACTATGAAGACATAATCTCCATTCATACTTCAGTCCAGATTTTGGAGCGCTAATAATGGCTTCGGAAAGTGAACTCGTTATTACAACACGGATCTGGAATTTCAACTTTGGATTGCCGGTGCTGACCGTGGCCTCCAATGATGTTCTTTCTCGACCACCGCCACCCACGTGCTAAACGAAATATCTCGAACTCCGAGTGCGATGTCCGGAGTCAACATGAACGTGGAGGGAGTCGCTTTCTCCGCAAGGTGAACAGGATACATTTCTATGCATTTTCGCCCACACGCGTAAATTTGTGTGTCGCTTTTCTCAGATGTGTGTCATTCTTACTTACCGACTCTCTTTTTTTCTCGATCCAGTCGACAGGTAATCAAATTATTAAATATATGCACACACAAGTATAAGTATGATAATTACGACTGTTTACTTTTCTGACGGCTGACATTGTGATAAATAATGTCATGTATTCAGAATAAAAAATAGGGCGGCTAATTAATAAGCTAAACGTTGTACTAAACTTTTCTAATTTGATAATACTATTTTTATATGGCTATTAGATATGGTGATAGTGGCTATTTATCGTTGAAAGATCCGAAATTGGAGTATACACCGGCTACATCGAGAATTAATGTAAATTTTACTGCATTTCGAATGGTCAACTCTTAATATTTATCCCTTCTATGCATCGTCGTGCGTTGAAAAAACTAAAGATGCCAGGAACTTGGGAAAATTTGCCAAGTTATTGAAATATTGTCGTCGTGACCTTCAGATGATGGCAAGAGGAAAACATTGGCGCACTATGAGAACTCCTTCTCTGATATTTCTCCATGGCTTTCTCTGCAACCCGCGTAGCTGGGCTTTCATTCTTATCCGGTGGTGGGTTAGCCAAAAAATCGTTGACCAACAAAGGAGCTACTGCATAGGATTCTTGATTGAGATCGCCTTCTCCTTCAATTTCACCGACAGTTTTTGTTTTTCTCGTACTTGGGTCGTCATTTTTAAATATGAATTATTTTCCATCTCCTGTCAGATGGGATACAATAAAAGTCACATAAAAAAAGCAGCTTCATCTTCTATTACCAAACTTTTCGCTCTATTAATTCCGGGCGAAAAAAAAGTTGTGCCGTCAAATATCTCACGTCTTATTCTTATACGCCTGGATCGGTTTTTTCTGCTGAAACGCAGCAACAACGGACTCAATTTAACTCAGCATACCTCAACCGGGAATTCCCATAACACACAGGCTCGTCAGATAGGAATGCGACTCCCCTGAAACTTCCTTCCACTCGATTATAATCCTTTACTCATTGATGCAGCCTACGATAAGTGTCCTAAACCAAGTTTTTAGCATACATTTTTTAGTGTTTATCTTTTAATTTTTACTCACCCATGGTCGCTATTGATGTTTTCACTGGGAACGGCTGTTTTGGTGTCTATCAATGTGAAGGGAAAGGACAATTGCCGTTCGGGGTGTTAAAAGGAAAAAGCGTTAGTGGGCATTGATATATGGAGTAAATCCTAACTTTCGTTTAGTACGAAAACACCCTACAGACCTAATATTCCAATCCCACCATATCCAATTCTCACTCTCCCTTCTCCACCCCCCGTTTAGTGCACATGCTATCATTATAGGGAGCATCGCGATCATTGCGCTGTGTTGAACCATGGTTGGTTTTATAAACCTCGGTGAAAATTAAGCGGATGTTTTTCACTTCACCGTCGTCGCGAAAATTGAATTCATCAAACAATTACTGCCTGAAACACTTTCCTGAGTTTGACTCGTTTGACAAAGAAAGACACTTGAATACGGGCGTTCGAAGTAGAGCGGAGCTTTGCTCCAAGAGTCCATCCTGGTCGCCGATGTGTTTTGATATTTCCGGAGCGTAGCGGAGTGAGCCGTCAACAACAATCCCAGGTATGTAACGACGGCACGGTCGGTTAGAGATGCCGGAGCAGCGGGGCCTGGAGGTAAGGAATACGCAGTGTTTTCACGAGTCCCTCGCCACTCCACGGCCATGCGGACGCGGGCGACGGATCAATCGGCCACCGTGCGAAACAACGCCCACTGCCCTCCCCTCTCACATTGCCCACTCCCGAGAAACCCGTCGTACCGTGGAATAAGATTATTTCTTTTCTATGCGCAAAGGATAACGGAACAGTCAAAAATCAGACGAAACGCTCTTAGGAGAGTCCCGCGACCCAAATACCTCTAGAGGCGTCTGATTAGTGAAACGAAAAAACATACATGTACGAAGGAAGCTCTAAACGCTTTCGGGAATCCGTTCTCCCCTGCTCCGGAGTAGGTTCTTCCGCCTTCCATAAACGGAGGGATACGTCACACTCACCTTGCTCTCTCCCACGTATCTATCCCCCACCCTTTCCCATTCTCCACATTGTGCGTTTCCCACCCAATTTCCATCCGCCCACGCATCCCGCTGTTCCGAACCCACAAGCCTGCCTGCCGGCGTCCCAGAAAACCACCAGGGCCTCCCCTCCACCACCGCTTCCTCCCGCGAATTTATCCCCCTTTTCCCTCTCCCCCTTCTCCATCGCTCTTCACACTTTCATGGTCCTCCTCTTTCCCCCACGTTACGATTGAATTCTTGAGGAGGATTTCGTCGGCAAAAAAAAGACTCGTTATTCAATCTCTCAAAATGGATAAGGTTCTCCGAGGGCGTCGCGGTGCGTTTTTCGATTTATAGCGGTTCCAGTGGGGGGAGACGCGTTTTCGCCTCTAATGGCGCCCAATTTGACCAAGAGAACTGTGCCATCAATGTCGTATTTCATCACAAAATCTAGGAAAATCGGACCATCCCCATTTTAAAAATCTGGATTGCGTGAAATAAACGATATAGTTTGATGATTTATTTTCTTAGCCCAGGTGGGACTTTTTTTTAAGTCGCTTCTCCCTCCGACACAGTTCCAAAAACATGGGAAAAATTAAACGATATTTACGGGCATCACTTTGCTGCGTATGTAGTCCACGGTCCCTTGGAACGTTCATCAGGTATTACTACAGAGGTGGGATAAAAAAAAGGATTTATCATCGTATACAATCGAATTGTCTTTCTTCGACGGATTCCCAGCCGTTTTTATTGCCTCAAAAATATCCAATGATTCAATCTTTTATTTAGGTTGATTTTGCTTAGCAGGAGTCGCGAATGATTCAAGAGGAATACTTAGCAAACGGCTACCATATAACTAAAAGTGGACTACGGGTTAGAGCAGGCTTTCGATGGACTCCGGCACTACTTGACGAGATCCCTGAGAGAGCTGACAGTGAAACATTAAAACAGTATTAAATACGAATTTGCAATAGTACGGAATTAATGCAAGCCATCTTCCGGCCAAGCAGGCATGCAAAATTTCAATATTCGTCCAACTATAAACGTTTACAACGATCCGGTGGGACCCTAAAACGTGGTTTTTAAGTATGACATCACCCCCAGTGCTTCAAATATTTCTAGTGATTAATTTTTATTTTATCATTTCACAGCAAAATGGCAAGTTTTGTATTTGTTAAAAAAATCAACTTACATGATTTCCGAGGAGAAACACGTTTTGAACTCCTTTGTACGCGTTTTGACCGACTTTTCCAATTATGTCCCATGCGGTAGATTGGGATTTTTTAAGGGAAATAATTCTAAAATATTAATTTGATCAACGCGAATTTGTGTTTAAAATGTTTTGCTTAAAATAGTAGCATTGTTCAAATTTAAATCAATCCACAGGAACATGACAAGCTTCGAAATGGGGCTTTCCTGTCTGAGGGCCTTTCTCTTATCGAGTTTTCCGAGTAAAGATACGAATATAGAATGGGTTCATTAAAAAAATTCGAGAAACAGCGTTTTCTCGCCACTCATGTGTCGTACGTAAATTCGTCCTGAAACTAATACTACATGAAATTTATTGTTCCGTAGCTTTTTATTAGGGGAGGCAACAGGCTGATGAGGTCATTTGTTCCTCCATAGTATGGGATCCATATGAGGTGGGACATATTAAAAAGATAGAAAAAGTTCAAAGAAAGGCAGCAAGATATGTACTCGGAAGGTACAAAAGAACAGATACTGTCACAGAAATGTTAGATATACTGAACTGGGAGAGTTTGAAAAATAGAAGAAAAAGGAGTAGGTTAGGCGCGATGTATAGAATTGTTAAAATGGACGAAACGTGGGAAGATTAATGGCAAGGGATAGAAAAGCCTAACTTTAAGGGAAAAAACGACCATAATTTCAAAATAAAAATAAGGACGCAAAAAACAAGTGACAAAAAATACTCTTGTTTAAATAGAACTATAATTGATTGGAACCAGCTGCCTGGAGGTTTGTTTGAGCCCTTTCCATCCAATTTTAGAAGTTTTAAGTTGAAATGTAAAGCAGCCACTGGGTAATAAACTTCATTGTAGTTATTAAAATATTGTTTGTATGTGATGTGGACGGCATTTTGTATGTGATGTGGAAGTTTGTTTGTATGTGATGTGGAAGTGTCATTATGTAAAAATATTTTGTCTCTTATCTGTTTTTATGTGTTCGTATGTAATTTTCGTAGTAAGAGTTATCTTTGACCTAACTTGACCGTTGCCACTAGGAAATTCGCCTAATTGCAACGTAATTGTGTAAATAAATAATAAATAATAAAATAATAAAAATAATTTGCATTTTGTTCCCTTCAAACGAACATGTCTTCTTTATGACATTAGTGATTTGTGCGGAATAAAGTTTTGTATAAGATAAATCTCCCGCCAACCTTTTTTCCAATAAACATTTTCCTGGAAAAATGTAATTCCTGGGAATTGCAACCATATTGAAACACTTGTTTAAAAACGCCACGCGTATTCTAATTAGCATAACATTACGATGATAAAAAACAACGTAAACTGGCAACATGAAGAATTTCTCCCGAATTTTCCGTTGAAATTTTTTAAAGGCAATCTATTTTCCCTTTTATCTAAATTTCAGAACTTTTACAGAAATTTCAAGACTTAGAAATCGAAATATATTATTTATATTAAATGTTTTATTGAAAAACTAAAGAAATATCGGTCAGTCTCAATCGCCAAATTGGACTGGAAATCGCTCCCTGATAATCACAACGTGTATCAAGAGGACCGTGCGGTTAATAGCAAATCAATCCTATCCCTATTTCTCCAGGGGATAGCGATAAGATTATACACCGGCCGTTTTAATCTATTCCCCTGTCGAACTCATCTCCTCTGAGCACTTCGTCTCCCTCGTTCTAAAACTTTCTTTTTTCTCTTCCGTCTCCCAGCCGCCCACGGCTCGTGTTCTCGTCCCCGGCCCACGCCTTCCCTCCATTCCTCTGTCTATGCCGGACGGGCAAACCGCGAAGGGATCTGGGGCGCCCTCGAAAGCCGCCGTGCACCGCCGATTTGGACGTCCTAATGCTATTGCCAGCATCGTTGACGCCCCGACGACAAACGGCGTCCTGCCGCCGAGGATGGATCTTTATTAATATTGCGCAACTTATGCTCCGTCCGTTTAGGTGAGTCGGAGTGAGACTGATACTATTTCTAATGTAGTCTCGCAAAGTGACTGATTGTGTACTTGTGAATCTCCCTAAACTCTATAAGTTAAGTCATCTCCTTGTGTGCCAATTCCGTGGATGATCCATTGAAATGACAATTTTCTATTGAAAACTTCAAAAATGAGAACTTATAATTGTTATAGTTATAATGATACTCACTGTTTCTCACATACAATACTTCTAATCTGCCTTTAGTTCCTTTGTCGGCAATATTTTTTTTAAAGGTAATCTACAGTAGAAGGTAGGTTTTGGGTGGACACAGACTAAATACCACTAAAAGTTTCAAAGCTTCGCCCAAAATGACAACCTGACACCTTATATTGCAGCAAGCCCAGCTTCAAATCTATATGCTTATATAGGGTAAACATAGAGGGTAATATAATAATAATAATTTTCTAAAAAATATTTGAGAACGCAAAAGTATAATTTTCATTAGTAAATATAAAAAAAAGAACAGGCGAAATAGCGACAAAGTGGCGATATCATCTCTTATGAAAGCAAACAACAACTTGCGAGCATTTGACAACTTTCCACGACTTTTGATGCAACACTTTAAGGTCAGCGCCATGTGAAATTCATAAAACTTGACGAAAACAAACCGTTGAAAACAATTTTACAAGGAAGAAAAAGGTCAGCTTATTCCGAGAAAGCAGGTAGATCATAAAGGCTTTAAAGGAGGTAAAGTTAAACTGTAAGGATTTGGAAAAAAATTTAATCCATCTGAGAAGAGAAGTGAGCGGAGATTCCTAACCAATCGTTGCGTTGTTATAACGGATTTTTAGAGCGGATTCTGGCGCGAAAAAAATAACATAAATCAACTGTTTGTCGGTACCCTGGAAGAAATATCATATACGATTCCAAATGCTTCTATTTATGTAATTCAAATTAATTAAACAAATTACTTGAGTTAGTTTACTAGTTGAGCAATGCCACGCTCTCCCTAGCTTTTCCCACAAACCTCATTCTTTGCTTGGACTTTCCTCATTTTATTGTACTCTATCTTCACTGTCATTTAATTTGAGTATATGTTGGTGTATTCTTAATTTATGTATGTATGTGTGCGTAATTATGTATGTATGTTTATGTGTGTATGTGTATATGTATATGTATGTGTTTATATATATATATATATATATATATATATATATATATATATATATATATATATATATATATATATATATACTTTTTTATTTTCGATGTGCAAATCTGTACTAAATGAATTGATGTCTGTCTATATATATTTATGTGTACATATGAATGTAACTATAAGTTTAATACCCAATATAATATGTATACGGTGATGGGTTAAATGGAAGAAGGGACCATTTGGTCTCAATTTCGCCCAAATAAAGACCTCTATCAATCTATCTATCTATAAACATCGACGGCCTCTTTGCGTGCGAGAAAACAGAGCGCCAGCCACGGCTAGCGGGGCGTGGGTCGACAACCGGCGGAGTTGGAAGTTTGTAAATAAGTGGGCGTACGAGTGGAATAAATGCAGAACCAAGGACAGGAGTGAGAGAGAAAGAGAAAGGTTGGTGAGGTCAGTTAGGTTTCGTGGGAATATCATACTCCTTTCGTATCAAGAGTATCATGGAGGGAGGCGACCTTCAACAGACTTGGATCTTCTCTTGGAGCAATATTCCACTTCTGGCATGACTTGAAGAGTGAAAAGTTTAATCGATTAAAGCTTCAGTTCATTTTAACTTTTTTACCAACGTGCAAAGATTTTGTATTTTTTCCTTACGTAATACATGGTTTATAGAAAAATTATCGGAAAAAATATCAATTTCAGATATCGCTACATTGCTTCAAAATTATTCAAATTACATCCCTTGAGAGTCGAAACACTTCTGCCAGCGATTTTTTGACGACTCGAAGGTTCTCTCGTAGGTGGATTCCGGAAGGTCCTTAAGGGTACGTATACAAGCTTCTTTGATGGCACTTAGAGTCATGTTGATGTCCTTTGAGGGAGGATTTCACTTTTGGAAGTACGAAATATTCTGCTGGTGCCAAGTCGGGACTGTAAAAGGGTTGGGGAATCGTCACGATGGCGTTTCGGAAGGTATTTGTAAGCAGACACTCAATTCTGCTATTGGTCGTCCGTCAAGACCTTAGGGACGAGTTTAGCGCAGATATTTCGCATCGCCAATTTTTCAGTAATAATGGTGTGTGCTGTCATCTTATCAATGCCAATACGATCAGTGATCATGCGCACACTTAACTGACGGTCTGAATTTACCACTTCACGAACATGTCAGGAAAAAATTATAACCGATAGTTTTTATACAAACCTTGTACACAATCACAAAATAATTTAACTACCTTGCTTATTTTTTACCATTATTATCAAATGGAATAGTTGGAAACTTCCTCAAAGTGTATCTTGACTTCAGACGAGATGGTATTCAACTACTCGTTTTAAATAAAATATTTATAAATCAGGAAAAAACTTATATATTACGTTTAAACGGTCAAATATACTGCTAAAACAAGTGATCTAGAAATAATTTTTAACTTATTGAAACAAATCGGGACAAATTAATCGTTAATAATGATCAATAGTGAACGCAATTCCGAATCTTAACCCATAAAATTCAGCCGGTCAAAGCGAATGATATTTACATTCTGAAATTGTTACATTGTAATGCACACTTAGCGGATGACTACGTTGGAAGTTACTATTGCGGCATTCGCTGCAGTTTCTCAGAATAAAATAAGTAAATTCTATGAGATCAAATGTCGTTAAGAACAAACGTACAATGATTGCTTCTTTTAACAATTACTGCATAAATCATGAAACCAAGTTGGGGTAAATAAGATCTCACTAATTCCAAGAAACTTCGGATGCAACCATTTCACAGTTTTACACTCTGAAATTGTTGCATCAAGATCTTACTGGTTTTTTCATTGTGTGAATGATGCTTTGCAATCGATAGCTTTTGGGAAAATATTTTCCATCTCTATCCAGGATATTTCACCTCTGCGGTGGGCTGCTCGAAAAACCTTCAACTTAATCTCTGTTTCTAAATAATTAGCCAAGTGTTACAAACATAACGGTTTGAATATGAAAATGATGGCTCGCTGTTTATGTCGTGGGTGTAGTTTTCTACCAGAGATTAGCAATAGACGACCAACATAAATGAGATGGAATTATTGAACTATCAATCTATGAGCATTTCTGCATGACAAGGGACTCTTTTATGTGCCTAGAGACCTCGAAGGGGTACAAGTAGACCAACGGGATGCTGGCCCTGGACCCTTTTAATTTATCCTCGAATGGTGTCTTTAAGCGGAGAAGGATAATTGCAGCCGGATAATAGGATCCAGCAACACTTAGAACGTGACATTCCGGCCTTTGACTGGCAAAAAACGAATACCGACCATCGCTCCAGGCACACCTGTATCTGGAATCACGAAGAGAGATTATCTCTTAAATATTCTCCAAGCCCAGCGGTATCAGAAATAGAAGTCGTGGAGTTTCTCGTCACCCCGGCTCTTTCGGCCTTCCTTCCTGCTCTTGCATTTCGTAATATTCCAAGGTCTGGGTTGGGTGGATTGATGGGAGAAAGGGAGGAAAGGGAAGAGATGAAGGGGAAAAAAGGTGTCATACCTCGCAGGAGGAAAACCTCAGGATCCCACCCATGGCTGAGCATCAGGGGAGGGTAGGGAGGAAGTAGGAGGAAGGAGTAAGGGGTGATGTAGGGATGTAGCGGTGGCGTCGACCGTCGAGGTGCCCGCCGTCGAGGAGGGCAATGGAGCGGCGAGCCGGAGGAGGCGATTTGACGTGAGAAAGGGGACGGCGTGTGGCCTTCGGGCCGAGAGACGCACTTCCGATTCGATTCCTACGCGCCCGGGGTTTTTTACTTCTGTGCCCGCGGTGCGAAATGGGCACCGCGGGCGCGCTCTAGTTTATCGGACGCAAAAAAATAAAAGAATGATTTCTTCTCTCTTTCCTGTACGAAACCGCCTCTGGGGAGAGAGGAAAAAGTTTTTGGTCATTCCTTTCGGCTGATAAATTTGGTTGAGAACACTATTTCTCACTTCGCTTTGGCCTGGATGTTGACGTCCGGCTCGTCACGTCTCTATCAAGCCGAAGCTGTCGCCGAGGAAGGGAAACCAAACCAAGGAGCGCCGATATTCCATGCGTCCATGTCCACGAGGAAAATTCTTCCTGTAATGGAATCTTTCTTTCCACACTTTCTGCTGCTGGCGAGAGGTTACGGCAATAGATTGAGAACCCTCTTCTTAGAGTCACCAGTGTATTTACCAGTCTTCTAAAAGCAGTCGTATTTCGGCATATGTAAAACAGTACCTCTCCTAGATTGTTCCTTAAGCTTTCTAATATATTCCACGGACCTGAATGAAATTTTTAAAAATTACCTTGATCCGAGCATTGTCTTTATGAACTAGTTCTGGGGCGCTAATATTTTAGGCTAATTGATCTCGACTGTTTTTTCCGTAAACAATACATATGATTTAAGCAGTAGGTGTTGTCATGCTAACGCAATAATGTAATAATGTAATAATGTAATCATGGTATCAGTTTTTCCTGAGGACGACTTGTAAATACTACACCGTTATTTCATAACTCTTCTGGTGGAAGCTCACCACTGTCAAAAAAGCATGCATGAAATCTATTTGTTTTCAATTTCTATGAAAACTAGCACGATAACTCTACTTTATCATCTTCATTTGAGAGGGCACTTAGTAATATCAAATGAGGAAGTTTTATCAAAATGACATGTACTTGACGTCTCTTTGGCACGAAGGCTCGGGAAAATATCAGATTTATCGACGCGGTAGTCAAGGGCAAAATCTGATGGTTCTTACGGGACTCCGCAAAACATGTGCTAAGCCCTAAAACCCATAGATCACGTGAAAATTTCATTTCGTTTCCATGCCGGTCTTATAGCATGTAGGAGAATTCAAAAAGATTCCTCACTGTTGCCCTTGTTTGGGTATTTGCATTTTTAATTTGGCGTGATATCTATCTGTATTCCTTCAATATATATTACGTAGGTACAACATACATGCATTTGCTCACCAGAAGATTGATACCAGCTGTAAAGTCAACGCTCTTAGAAATCTGTGTTACTCATGCAGACGAGAATAAATGAGAAAAATATGACTTGTTTGA
The DNA here is from genome assembly GCF_022747635.1 of Hetaerina americana. Lineage (NCBI taxonomy): Eukaryota > Metazoa > Arthropoda > Insecta > Odonata > Calopterygidae > Hetaerina > Hetaerina americana. The sequence continues at coordinate 43,443,276 of NW_027286763.1, forward strand.
CACAAAATTTTCTCCATAATCATTTAATCCTCATTTCAAGGAGAATCAGTATCAGCGTATGACACTTTATCAACTATGTACCAGGTAACACGAATTAAGCTCCTAACCAGTGGAGAGTATACTGAATCACCAATGTTTCCACGGTCATAAGCCATAAACAACGCATCACTCATTTCCAAGACAATATTGCTATTACTTCCTGATAGCTGTAGCAACTGCAGTGTCTTTAATTGAGTTTTGTCTCCTAATTTTAATGTCCGGGATAACTACTATATATCCAGGCCGGAATTTTTTTCATAATTATGGAAAAAAGTGAGCTTTCTTTGATTTGGGACGATCTTTATAAATGTACAACCCCACTTTCAAAGCGCGACGATCCTTTTATCGTCATGGCACATCTACTTAGCTTCTGCATATATTTCGTTCGCCATGTACGCTGTTTGCTTGTAAATAAGGGACAATCAATTGCAAGGTAAAACCTGAACTTAAGTTAATTTCTGGAGTCTTCGTATTATTAAAATATTCGTAAAATACTCGTAAAATATTCTGTCAAATTCCGAGAGATTCAATTATTTTTGAATAAATATTTTATTATAAATAGAATGTCAAGTAAACATATCCGTATTTTATCTAAAAAGTCGAGCGTAGTTCTTAATCTAGTCAGTTTTCATCTATTAATATTTCCGGATCCAGTGATTGTATAGGTTTATATCATCATCATCAGAATTTCAATCCTAAGATTGATTTACTGCAGCCCTCCATTCTCCCCTATTTAGTGTTAATTCCCTCACCCTCTGATAGGTTCCCTGTTTTACGTCCTTCATAATTTGCCCTATGTACTTGTCAAGGCTGCAGTCCATGGGAGGGGTTTATATTATAGATGATGCATTTTTACAGATGTTCCATAAAGAATGAAATATTTTTGTCATTATATGTTTGACGAAATTTCCTTGCATGGAGCCCGTAAAGAAAATTTTCTGATAAACTTCTCTCCGCATCAATAATTCAGATTTTTTTTGACAAAAACTTATGTTTTCGTAACCTTAAGGCTTAAACTAAGCCAACTAATAGATACTTTAGAAAAAGCAAACGAAATTTAATTTCCAAAAACTTTAGATAAAACCGTGTAATAAAAGACACTGTAGACGAGCATTGTGTCTAAAGTATTGAAAATTAATGTTACATGATATTGGGACGGTTTGACCGGTTAAAAATGATGAGACACTAAAATGACTTTAATATAATGTTCCTTAGTGTGAATAGATTTCGTTTAAGTCTTGACCCATGCTCTTACTTTGAATGAGAATGTTAACTACCAGTAACTCATATTCACGAGTATCATAAAAACAGAAATGGGAATGAAAAGTGGAGATTTCAAATTATCCATTTGTGAGCAATTAAAAAAATTGAAGAAAAACAAGTAATTAAGAAAAGAAAATGATCATTCATTTTGCTGCCTGGGTACTTCTACTTGAGCATGATACCTGTGTCGTATCCGGTTATACCGATAGTGGAAATTGTGTGAAATAACAAAGTGAGCTTTTAATCAAATAAAATTAAATCCTGGATGAACCTAAGGAAAGTTGTCATGAAGTTTCTCCAACACCACAACCAATTTGGTTTCTTCCTCACTCTTTTATACCTAAATTTTCAGAAGACATTCGAAAATGATAAGTAGCAAGAGAGAATTGGAAATGCCATAGCTTTAAGCCAAAGAAAGTGAAAAACCTCAGAATCTACGGAAATGCCTCAATGGAGTTAATCTAATAATCCCATTTAATTCCCCCGGGGAATCGATCTACCGAGCATCCTAACTTTAAAAAAAATGATCATCGCAAATAGAATGCGGATGACTGATTCGCTGCAAATAATATACTATTGATAACTCGTAGCAGTAGTTTTGAGGGGAGGCGGCCGACAGCTGAGGTCATTTGCGCCACCACGGATGGACAGAAAAGGATGAAGGTTGGACAGAAACCCGGCGTCGGCGTTAGCCTACTCTCAACGAACGGCGCCAAGGGGTCCGCAGCTTAACGTCCCATCCGACGGACTCACTCAAAGTGCCCTTCACAAAGCACCTCAAGTGGGGATCGTGATACCACCGAAAAATATCTGTCGCCACCGGGATTCAAACCCGGGCCCTCCGGGTGGGAAGCAAGTACGTTGGCCACCGTACCATCCCGATCCCCATTGATAACTCTCGAGAAAATTGTTGACGGAGAGTGTTGGATACAATAGCTAGATTTTCGAACATTTTTTGATCCTGAAAATTTTTGTTAAGATGGTTCGTATCCTTTTTCTTTTGAAGCGGAGATATCCCGGGTGCCTTGACATTCCAATGACACTGGCTTTAACACATTATTCGTAAAAATTTGGTCTGAAAATGGAGTGGACGCCTAAATTCAGGCGATTAAATTGTACAGAGCACACGTAGATTCAGCGGCCTCATATTTAAATTATAGCGGTGTAATCTGTTTGTGACGCGGCAAAAGAAACGGGCGGACTAGTCCCTTTGGGTTATGAATATTTCAGATCAAACCTAGCACATCTTGGTCCTGTGAATTCGCGAAACGAACACGCGTTTATTTGCATGCTTAGTTCCCTCATAGTCACCATATTATCCGTGACTTTACCTGACACAGAGGTCACTGCGTTTCGAAGACTCGTTTTGCCTATAAAGTTCACGAAGTTGCAGTACGAAATACGATTTTAACCAATCGGAGGGAGTAGCCGAGTTTTAATACAATGCGATAATTCTATATTTTAAATTTAAACGCAAAATCTATTGTTCTTACAAGTTATGCCAGTAACAACCTGTTACCTCAATCAAGAGAATATATTGATGGGTGATTATAATATACTAGCAATATATATAAATAAATAATATATTTACCTTGATTTGTGTCATGGGCCCAGGAAGCTAACATTCGCTACCGTGCTCCTTTCCTCAGGAGAGTTGGCCACCAACTGATTGCAATGGTGCGGAAATTAAAGAAACAGTGTGATATGGATCGGGTAAGAATTAATGACTAGAAAATGAGTTACTCAGGTCCCCAGGGAATAGGAAGGTTAACTTTAACATTCAATTTTCATAGGGAAAAAATGGTACAGGTAGATAGTCCAATTTACAAGAAATAGACAAAGTCATTAAGGCATTCAAAGAACACTTCCGTAAGGTAGAGTAGATGTTACAAAGAGGCGTGAGATAATTCCACGGATAATAAATAAAATTCTGAAGAAAATATTTGTGAAAATTTTGAAATTCGGCGTATTTTTATGTGCCACGAATATATGGTTATTGAAAGCACAAAGAAAATAAACGAATATTGGATGCTTTTGATACGTGGGTATGGGGACATAGAAAAAAATAAGTACAAGGGAAAGAAATTAAAATTAATCAAGAAGTAAAAGGCATCATAGATAAGATCAGAAATTTTGGAAGAAATTAGATGAAGGCAGGAAATGTGGATACAGTAGATGTTGACTGTTGAAGAAGTGTTGAAGACCGAGATATGGTGGGATAGGGAGGAAAGAGATGTTACAGATGGAATGATAGAATATGATACGAGATGCGCTTATGCTGCCTGAGGCAGCGAAATGAAAAGACTAGTACATAGGTATGTCAGACAGAATGAAGGAGGGTAGCATAAAGTATGTAGGCCGGAAGAATTGGATATAATAATATGTGATTTTAAGGTATTTAATGCTTTAAAAGTCTGGATTTAGAAGCGTAGCAGCGCTTAGTTACAGTCACTTAGACCTTCAAAGAACCCATCTTGACAAGCAAGCCTTTGCCTAATGGCAATAATTTTGATTTCATGATTACATAAAACCAAATAATCTTCCAAAATATTATTACTTAACTTTTAAACAATAACATCAATTGAAGTACTTAACCAACTCACAATTGTAATTAATTAGCCGGATAAATTACTAGATGAAATTTTGGATAAATGTCAATATATGCGTCTCTCTTTTCAATTATATAGATGCAGGAATAGGAAAAAAATCAAATGTAGAAGTTCAAGTGGCAGCGTATCATATAAATTTCACTTTCAATTAAAAGAAAATAATTTTTACACCGCTGGAGAATAAATTCCATCGCCGTTTCCTGTTTGTTTAAAGTGATGTTAATGTAATGACATATTTTAGCGTATAAGTAACATCACTCTTCTTTAATTCTTTCTCTAGAATATGAGTTGCCTCATTTAAGGAGTTATGCACAAAGAGGACAGCCTAGTTTTAAAAAAATGAACTCAGAAACGTCCGCACGCTATTCGCGCTTTCCGGAGACATGCTCAAAATATTCTGGCGTAACGAAAACACTTGTCAAGTGGTCAAAGGATGGTGTGCATGTATTTTTTTCTGAAGTGAAAATATGCATTCTAAAGAATTATTCTTCGGCTTAAAGCGTGTGTTATATTAAATTATTACATCGGTAGACGTCGAAAACATTTCCGATGAAAATTCAAGCACGTACCTAAAAAATTACGAATGCATAGCATTTCAATAGCATCTCTCGTTATTACAAGGGTCACCAATGTTCAAATATAATTCTCAAAATTCGCGCATTTCATTTGCAACAGAGTTGTGCTCATCTAAAACAAATGGTTGCTTGTCGTGTTATTCGTTAAATTAAAAGCGTCGGTGCACTTGGAAGGAGGGCACTAAATCTCCAACTTCCAGGGCGGGACCCGTCCGCCCTGTGTTCAATTTGCATGAGTCAACCAAAATTTGGGCGACTTCCGCGATGTCGCCATCGTGACGAGACCCTTCCTGCAGGAAAACTTCCGAATCATCCACGGTGACTTATGCTAAGCAGTTGATCAAACATAATTCACACCCATTTGTTGTTGTCATGCGCTGAATATTCATTCAAGGGCGTCTCTGATTGTGATGAATAAGCTTGTTCCATACTAACTTATGCCATCGGCCACGTTTCCAGAATATCTTTATTATCATCAGTGGCAAATAATACTATCACATATTGACTAAATTAAGCTCCATTCTCAAAATGTCACCAATGTACCCCTGAAATACATACTTTAACTTTCAACTTTTTAATTTATTGCTATTTATGTATAATTTGCATTTGTAGTATGATCTCCATCATTTATGATACACAAAATATTAAGATAAAAAATACAATTACAGCCAATCTTTATCATATATTATAGTGAAATGATCTTCATAACATACAATAGTGGTATAAATTAAAAATTTATAAATGGAATACTCTCTCTGGTCCTGCTAAGCCAGTCAGTTCTGGCTTGACAGCAGGTGCCACATAAACAAAAATGATTGCTTATAGTGTGGGAATTATAAATCTAAATATATTGTATCACGTTTCGTTCCAAGCCCTAACCTATTCTGCGTAATAGCCAGTCTTTTACGCTCCCTTTCACAGCATTTACTGACTATAATATTCTTAAATCTTTAGGTATTTCATTAAAAATTAGAGATACAGTAAACTCCAATTTTCTTCTACCTTGATTTGTATGAAATATTTTGCTATATACTTAATATTGTCCCTTAATAAAAATTCCTTTTTATTTAAATGAGGTCTTTTATATTTGTCATAAAAATAGATTCCTATTAAGATGGCATATCTATACAGCCTGTCTACAGGCATGATTCCTAATTTTTGAAAGGTATATTTCTTCCATCTAGAATATAGTATTTGTATTTTTTGATCTAGCCTCAGACATTTTCTCTAGGATTTTTCGCTGTTTATTTTTTAGAATATTAATTTTTGTGGAACCTGTGGATCCCCAGGCGGTTATACCATATCTTAAAATACTCTCAATCAGTGCAAAATACACTATTTTGATGACATTCAAACTTAAAAAACTAGTAATGTAGTGAATTTGACGATAGGTATAATTTAATTTGTTATTTATTTTTTAACTATGTTCACTAAAGTTAATATTTTGATCAATGATTACCCCCAAGTAATTATATTTATTTATTTGTTCCAGCATGGGGCAATTACAGTTATTGGTGGGGTAATGTAGGCAGTCATGTGAATGGATTCGTAATTGAATATCTATGATGTCAGAGGTGTTGTGTTTCAGAAACTTGTTTTTGGATTTTTTTCTCATTGATAACGAGATTATTATCATGTACCCATTTACTGATATTATTCAAATCAAGTCATGCCTTGAATAGCTGCTTTTAGTTCCCTATACTTCGATATGAGTACTGCATCATCAGCATACAATATCAGTTCGCAGAAATTTAAACCGATTTAATAAGGGTAGTTTAGAATGTTTCAGAGGTATTTACTGCCGATATTTTGTGATACAAGAAGAAAATATTCGGGAAAACCTGTAATGAGGCTAATGCACAAAATGAAAGTACCTACCTACTAAGAAAAGGTTCGTTTTTCACTCTGGAGTATGATTCAAGAATAATTGTACTTTTCCAAAAATGTTGTTTCCCACCCACCAAGGTTTCGTTTGCACATCATTGTTAAGTTATTCCATATCGAAAATGAAGTTCAGACCAAGTTCGATGGTTATTAAAAGCTGATAATGGTTCATATTTCCGAAATTACTTAATTATTAGTGAATTTGCCTGCGGGGTTAAATTTTTAACCTGCTTCGTCCAACCCTCTAAATTCAAAGGCCGTGGGAAATAATAACATGAGGCTGGATATTTTCAGCGGGAAACTTGGGAAAATTATTGGCAAATCGAATGCGTGCTTATCAGGATCCCAATGGATACAAAAATTGCAAATGATTCTTAGAATGCAAAATATGATCTGTTTGACAGAGGACTAATTAGTTTATGTCGGCTAAATCACTTGTTTCTCTATAATATTTTCCTGCTCTCTCTCAGCCCCACCTCCGTGCTCTTTGCCAATCACCTTAAAATTTCCCAGGAGGAATTCCTCTTCTTCCTCCGTCCGTACCATTCTATAGCGTGTTCGTTCGTCTTCTTCTATATTCTGGTTACTTTTTCCATTCCTTTTCAAACCCATTACTCAATAGACTCCATCTAGTACGTTATTTTTTCTGAACTATTAAAATCCCCTCTTTATGTTCAAATATTGAATAAACCTTTTCTTCCCACTTTTCAAAAGACTCATAACTATAGTTCCTCCCGACTAACACAATTTTTCTCCCATCTACTGTCCATTTTCGTAAAAAAATAGCGCCCAAACAGAAATTATTGAACCTGTTGTCGCTAATATCGCCTTACTGTAATGATTAATTTTTCCGTGTAATGTATCTAAATGATATCATTTTGATCCTTTACAGTTGTTTCAAAATCACAATTATTATCTAAAATGGAGAGGTTGATGGAATCATGTTTTTGGATGAGATGATGTTACTACGTAAAGGAATGTGTATCGTGATTAATTAAACGTCATTAAAATTTGATGATCAATAAGCGGGTTCGACTTTCATGGGTTTTCAACAATTCTTCGCAAATTGAACATACCGTGGAGACCTTAACTCTCGGCGAGTAGAGTAGTAGCTCAATGAAAAAGCTTGAAGTTTTTTTTTTAATATCAGTCGACATACCCCTTCTGGGCTTTTATATTTCCGGTGCTTCCAACAAAACTTCTGTATTATCGACATAGCTTCTCCCATTATGTGAAGAGGTATGCCAGCGGAATATAATTTGATTTTTGAGTTCTTATGATGTCGAGAGTTCGGATGGGTAAGGAATACACGTCTGAGTCACATGTACTAGACGCAATATTGAAATCATGCCCTCTCGCAACACGTGATATATTTTACATGAGCCATGCAATGATGGAAATCGATGACCTATTTGGGAAATCACCCATATCATTTCGATTTAAATCACTCCTCTTACTTCTCCAACTCTAAAGATCGACACCGCACATTGCTAGTCTTGCCTCCCAAAAAACTTCTCGTGTTTATTTGAAGTTTTCCCTCTCATGGACTACAACCTTAACGTGGTGGAAGGGCTTGTGCGTCCCGATGACCCCTAGAACTGCGCTGGAGGGAGCAATGATAATTGCTCCTGGTAGTGTCACCCATGCCAGATAGGTCGAAGGTTAGGAGCTAGACAAAATGTAGTCCACGCAGCGTCTATTCCTCAGTGAGGCGGCTGCAAAGGCGTCTGACCCCAGTGGGGCGGCCATTGAGTGATGGTGACACGTTAAAAACACTATTGAGGAAAGCAACGGGAAACCACCTCAATTATCATTCCCAAGATAAACATGATGGACACTACAGAGAATACGAGCCCAGGCGGGACTCGGCCCAATCAACTGCGGGACTCGGCCCAATCGGCCGTGTGTCGTGCCCGGCAGCGGGAGAGGCAAGGCTTCCACGGTCGTCATCTCCCGAAACCCTTGCAAAGGTAAAACCGACAGCAGCAGGACAGAAGACGCAGAAGAAGAAGACCAAATTAGTTAGAATAGGAACTTGAAATGTTGAGGACAGGAAAAATAGAGAATATAAATCGAGCGATGGAAAGAGGAAATAGATATTTTAGGTCTGTGCGAGGTGAAAAGGAAGGATGGCGGGGATTACTGAAGTGATTTTATAGAGAAATAAACAACAGAAGATAGAAAAATAGATAGATAGATAGAGGTCTGAGACGAAAGCCAGCGAGGGGTTGCCACATTATTGAATAAAAAGGTAAGGCAGCCTCACCCTCTGATAGTTGATACTCTTAAAAAATATTCTCGCCGATTTTATGAACATTTTTCGATCGTGGGAACGTAATCCTCTTTTTTTCAATGGATGATCGTAGGGTAGAGTAAAGGGGATCCACTAAAGACTTGACATTGGCGTCTAGCCGCAGTTTACGAACTTGTACAGTTATGCATGCACGATCCTCGCGAGGCAAATGGCCCTCCACCCACGCTCACCGAAAATTCCCCGCCCCCAGAGGAAAGACTCCCTAACCCAGTTACCCCAACCTCCCGCTACTCCTGCCGCCCCTTGTCGGAGAGAGAGCGTGTGTGTGTGTTGTGCGGCGTGGAGGGAGGGGAGGAAGGACATGTGTGTCGTGCGTTCATTATCCAGGTCCCGATAACACGCAGGCACGCGAGCGGAATGGTACGCCTCTTCCCGGTTCGAATGAGAACCATAGTATACGTATTTTTTTAAGTGGAACGCACAGGGGAACCACGGCGGGCGAGAGGAACCCTCGCCTCGAGCGAAATGAAGTCGCTTGGGTTGGTTGTCGTCCGTCGGCAGCAGCGCGCGGTTTTCCCCGCAGGTGGTAAGGAACTGCAGGAGGGGCCCCATTCTTTCTCTTCCGTTTCCCGCCTCACGGTTGGGGCGGCAATGGCCCAAAGTAGTGCGGGACCATTAAAAATGAGAGTGCCACCGGCTGTATGAGATTGTCGAGAGACTTGGAAAGCCTAAAACACGGAAGGAACAATAACAATTCACCTCACGACCTTTCAGTAAGAGAGTAGTCGGTCCACAGGAAGGTCAGTCGTTTTCAGTTATGAGGCTCGGGATAGGGAGAGGGATAAGGGGGGGGGGTGGAGGCATTCACCTTATTCACCTTTGGGGAAGAGCGTGTCCCTTTGAGTTCGACGGTGGGACAATGCCGCGGGGATGTCTGCATCCGCTTGGGAAAAAAGTCTAATGAAATACGCGCGTGCTTAATTTTGAAGAATTTTGTATCGTCGATGGCCGGACTGTCAAGTTGCGAAGCACGACACGCGTGATTTACCAACGAATGTTGTTCCTGGATGGATTAGGAGAAGTACACAGTTGTTTGCTTTAAGATTCGACTTAATATTATTTAAGCTGCACAAAAGTTATTTGCCATCATACGGCAGTTGAGAAAAGTCCCAACGTGTGTTGTTTAAGTAACACTTTTATTTCCCTGTAAATCGTACCATGGATGAAAAATAGCAACAATGGATTTTTATATTTGATGAAATTTTTGGGGGTTATATTTTATTCAGATTAAAAAAGGCGTCTTATGTCATAATAATAATTTTAACATCAAACTGGAAAGCTCCATTCCTATTACAAATATTCATGTTAATTATGTCATGTTATCATATATAAGAACTTTGACAATCTGTCGATGATCTATTGAACTCACTTCCTCACCTATTGGAAGTTCTTAATTGGGAGTTAAATTTTGCGAAAATTTTTGTGCGAAAACTGTAAAAAGTGATAATAGCTTAGGGAAACGCAAAAGTAAAGGTAATACAATACATTTGACATAGTATTTCATTTGAGGAGAGATTCAGTTATATCTGGTGGGCAAACGAAATACATACGATATAATGTATTCTTTTAATATCGGGAACAGATGTTCACTTTCTGCAGTTGTGGTTTACAAAAAAACGAGAAAAATATAACCCAAATAATGCCTAACCGCCCGAGTAACGCTTGTTAGCATTTTATTTTTCCATGTCGGCACTGTTATTTAAAAAAATGCTAGCGCCATCTTCAAGATTTTGAGGAAATCTAAATGGAATCCAGGAACTAAGTCAAACTTATTCCTTTGTTTATGTGCCTTTTCTCATAAATCTGCTGTTTCCGCGATAGCTGTCTTAATTCCTCACGAAATGTTCCCAAAATTACGTAGAGATCTCTGCCAACTGATAGCCCGGAAACGAGCGAGGAGCATTCCTATAGGTTGAAGAATAAAAGCCAGACTTGGGCCTTAAGTGAGTCGCGGTGCAATCCAAAAATGCCAAGGATATCTAAATTATTAAATTACAAAAATTGAATTGAAAATTGGGAATTTCAGAATAAATTGTTATCAAGGTACGCACTCTTGAGGCTGTTCCCTTTCAGATTAGGCGAAATCAGCAAGCTTCTGTGAGGCTATTTGGGGACATTTTTTCAATATTTGTTATCTGATTGTCATCCTAACTACATATTTGAAATCGGTTGTCTTTCAAATTCCATAAATAAATGAAATCTATCATTGACTAATAAAATAATCTAATGTGAGTCAGATTGAGGTTTAATGATTTTCTACTCCAACAAAAGTGTCAATTATTTTGTTCAGTGCATTATTTTTCTACGACAGCCAATGTATTATAGCGGTCTAAGTTACCGCCACGCTGAAGAGATACAGTAAAACATCTGCTGTGGGTACGTCATTCGGGCACGCTTGCGCGTGAAAATATTCAAATGAGATGCCGTGATGTTCACACAAATTGGCACAGGAATCTTCGGATTGTAGTCACTGCAAAAAGCGGCACCTTAACGGAGCCGTAGTATACAGGGTGATTCCGAAATAAATGGAACTATTTTTTAAAGTAATTTATTGAACAGATTTGCACAAGAACTTAAAAGTCTTCAAAGTACTGTCCTTGGGTCACTCTACATTTTTTCCAGCGACTCTGCCATGACTGATATGCACCCTGGAAGGCGCCTTCGGGGACTTCTCGCAAGTCTTCGTCACGGCTGATTGGATCTCTTCTATCGATGAAAAACGGGTTCCTTTCGGGGCTGCCTTAATTCGAGGGAACAAATAGAAGTCTTCTGGGGAGACGTCAGGACTATAGGCGGGGGTGGGGCAGCGTTGGCACCTGGTGTTTGGCCAGGAACTCGCGGACTCTTGGCGCGTTGTCGTGATGGAGTTGCCAGGTGGCGGGAATGTCTTTTCTTGTCCTGATGACCCTTTTTCGGAGTCTTTCCAGTCCATCCACATAGTAGGCAGCGTTAACAGTCTCTATTGAGGAACAAACTCCTTATGGGCCAGTCCTTTACTCTCGAAAAAGACACTGAGCATTTTTTTCACTATTGATTAGCTCATTCTTGCCTTTTTGGGCTTGGGGTATTGGTCGGTGTATCACTCAGGGATTTGGCGTTTTGTTTCTGGGTTGTATTCAAACACCCAGGTATCATAACCAGTGATGACGTTGTCCAAATAATCAGGTTCGTTTTCAATACGTTGAAAATGTTCACTTGAAATTTCCGCTCGGTTGGTCTTTTGGTCATCTGGCAACACCTTGTGCACGAGCTTGGCGCACACTTTCCTCATCGCTAAATCTCCAATAAAAATGCGAAACACAACAGAAGACGACAAGTTCAGGTCATTGGCAACCATCTTGATACTCAATTGATGGTCAGAATTCAACAATTGTCGAACACGAGCCACATTTTTGTCGGTTTTGCAAGTTGACGGCCGCCCAGAGCGTTGCTCGTCGTGAGCCTCTTTCCGGCCCTCTTTAAAGGCCTTAAACCACTTCAAAACTTGTGAGCAGAGCCCCCGTAAGCCTTACGAATCATTTTCTTAGTCTCCATTTTTCCAGTGACACGGTCGGCGCGCAGAGGTTTACAATAACTGACGTCCTGCCGCTCCCATAGCTTGGAGAGAGCACTGAGACCGGTTTTACTAGAATGCTTAGCGTCCCCCCACCTACTTTAGGTGATTCTATTCCAATTGGACTAGGAGGAGCGGCGCGAAAAATTCAATCGCATTACTTTTGGAACGTGCATTGTATGTCTTACCGAATACCGGTCAACCGAACATTGAATTCCCATTAAATGGAACTGAACATTTTCTGTAAATACCAGGCCGAATTACTCCTCCGGGCCCGATGAAATACCCGGTCGTATATTTAATAATCTAGCTTCGTAAAATGCGCCTTGGGTAGACATCACATTTAAGAAAACGCTGGTAGATCACAAGGTTCCTACAGATTGAAAACGGCTAACTTAACTCCAATATTTCAAAATGGAGAAGGGAAGGAACCGAGAAGTTAAGCACCTATTGCCCTCGCATCCACAGCGGGGAAGGTTATGGAGCATACAATTGTTAGTTCTGTCGTGAGACACCTCCATTTTGACCACCATTTTGAATGCTAGGACAGAAAGAGTAGTCACAGATGGAGTTAGCTCAAATGCAGTAGAAGTTACTTCAGGTGTTAACCAAAGTAGTGTTATCGAGCCTCTTTTTTCCGCTACTTTACGTTAACGACATTGACTCCATAGTTACTAGTAAGAATTGTTTATTTTCCGACGATGCAGTGGTTTCCAGTGATATCCGTAATCCTAAAGACACAGCAGTTTCATCATATGAACTTAATGCTACACGACATCAGTGCGACACTTGGAAATTAGATTTAAACTTTAAAAATAGCGCTGAGTTGATATTTTTTAAAGAGAGCGATTCCCTCCTGAACTCCTACTGCTACGGGGACACCGAAATGGAATGTGTAGACCCAATTAAATACTTGCTTTTACAAGAACTCAAGAACTCTCCCGGGTGAATCACATACGGGGAACTTGTGGACCAGCTAACATAAAATTAGGATTTATTAGAAGATTACAGCGTAAATGTGATGAAAAGTTCAAACAGAAATATTATCTTTTGCTAGTTAGGCCACATTTACTGCTAGTACATGAGATCCTCACGAAGTGGGATAGATTGCCGAATTGGTCCGCGTGTATTAGATGAGGCAGAGTAGATTTGGGAAAGGTTGTTATGATACCTTTACTAGCGTTTCCAAAATATCACAGGACCTAGGCTGGGAATCACTCATTCTCTTGCATTAATTGAAAGGACGTATTTTTAGCAGTGATGTTGAAACTGCATCATTACCCCAATCGTACTACGGTACGAGATCTCATGCCCATATGATTATAGAGATTAAGTTTAGAACAGATAGATTTACACAAGATGTCATTTTTTGCACAAAGTCTCAGGGATCTGAATAAAATTTTCCAACCGCGGTAAAGTAATTTTTATTAAAAAATTAGTTTAATGTGTACCATGCACTCCCTGTCACACACCCTAGCGGTGGATTGCAGGGTAGGAAATAAAATTTAAAAAAATATATGATACTGTGGATACAATTTTTTTGCAATCAACTACTGACGGCAATTCGATCGTAACTGTTAGAACTGGTTATTCCGAAAAATTGTCATAAATAATAATGCGCACCAAAGTTGTGTATTAGAATCTCGTTAATTTGCCCCCCCCCCAATGATATTATCTTAGTCTTTTTTGAGTTATGGCAGCGTTGTATAATACGAGGGTCATCCGGAAAGTAGTACCCGTTCGTGCCGCATGAAGTGCTGACGACGCGAGTAGCCGCTGGACGAGGTCAGATAGCTTCAGTGGCTTGTCTGCCTTCTCTGAGCCAAGTTGCGTGACGCTAGCATTGCCTGTGTTGTTTCTGTGATTGTTTACAATGTTTAAAAAAATTGAGAACGCCGCCAGTTGTGAAGTGAGGGCAGTGATTAAATTCCTCAATGCAAGAAACGTTCGCCCATGTGATATTCATCGCCAATTAAAGGAGGTGTATGGAGACAATGTAATGGACGAGTCGTCTGTTCGGCGGTGGTGTCGCAACTTCAACATGGGGAGGGGGAACACACACGACGATGAGCGTTCGGGGAGACCGTCTGTCATTACAGACCAACTGGTGAGCTCAGTTGACGAATTCGTGAGGAACGATCGGCGCGTCACAATTGATGACATCTGTGAGCATTTTCCCAATGTTTCTCGAACAATTGTTCATGAAATTGTTAAACACCATCTGCATTATGCAAAAATTTGTGCAAGATGGGTCCCTCGCGTATCTCAATGAGCTGGCGGCGAAGGACTATGCAGCAGGAATACAGAAACTTGTCACACGATATGACAAATGCCTTAATTTGCTTGGAGATTATGTTGAGAAGTAGTTTAAAGTATCCTCTTTCAAATAAAATTTTTTATGTTTGTTAATATTTACTTTTGTGTCTTTATTTCACGAACGGGTACTACTTTCCGGATGACCCTCGTATCTATCTTTTGATATTATTTTTTCTCGGACTTGAATGAATAGTTCTCTTTCTTGAACACTTGTAAGTGTTGTTTTCCTTAAGGAGTCCCAAGCTGACCCAACATGAATGAACCGATTGTCCGTCCTTGAACCCTGGAGTTTTTTCATTCCTAAAGAATATGAGAGCAAAAAGGAGAATATTTCACAAAACTAAAAAATATGGCGGCGAATGAGGATTTAAGGTTGTGGTTTATTGTTCATTTTCGGGTGTACTTGTTGAAATGAACTCCGAGGGTGATATATCCTTTTTTGCCCTAGCAACATTACGCGTGTAAAGGGTTCTTGTGTGGAAGGCATGAATGAAAACATCGGAGATTTACCAAAAATAAGTGTAAATAATCGGTCATCAAAACTTTTCGTTGGATGAAGTGCCATCTTTGTACTTTGATGGAACCCTGGGAGAAAGAACGATGCGCCACATTTCGTTGGAAGGCTGCTATAAATTATGAAAACCTACTTTGTGATTTCATTGGGGCTTCATCATTCTGAAAAAAAACCCACGACATTCATTTTGTTTAAATTTATTCTAACGCCATGCCTATAACTCTGACTTTTCATTGCATTCAGTATTGCTTCCAATCACTTGGCTGACTGACAAACTAAAGTTTGATCATCAGCAAACCTAACATATTTTATGAATTACCCAGCGACTTTAATCCCCATCTCCAATTCTTCCCATTCCTCTTTTGCCAATTCCCTCACATTTAATTGGAATAGGACGGGTAATAATGAACACCCTTTTCTTACTCTTCTTAACACCACCAATCCAGACTCTGGAGTCGAACTTCAAACTTGAGATGTCTGGCTCAAGTATTGGTTGCGATTAAGTTTTCTAACGCTCCAATCTAATCATTTTTCCTACAATTCATAAAACATTCTACAAACCTTTTTGTGTCAATCGCCTTTTCGAAATCTAGGAACAGACAAATACATACTCATTATATTCTATATTCCTTTCCATCCTTAGACCTTATTAATATACCTTAATAATGATGATCCCGGGTGCCTACTTAATGAAACCAAATTGATCATCTCCTCAGTTGATGTAAAAGGAATTCATAATTTTCCAAAGACTTTATATTACGGTACAATTTATAAGGACACATTTAATATGGACATCCAACAGTTCCAGAGAAGACTCAAAGTATGAAGAATTTCTCCAAAGTAATCATTTTCCCTCTTCAGAACCAACCCCCTTGATACTGAGAACCAATTAAGCTGCAGGAAAAATCAAACTTATAGTTCTTTACTCGTCACATTAGGATGATTTTTCATTTTTCGGAATAGAAACTAATAATGAGCCAAGGAAGCATACCGGGTAAAATGCTACGAATAATTCCGTGAAAACACTTCTTTCCACATTTTTCTAAACCTTTAGGTAGTTCTGCGAGAATGATTTCCTCCCCCATTGCCTTATTTGATTTCAATACTCTTTTTTATAAGAGTGGTGCTTCAATTAACTTCCTTGGAGCAAAATAGAGATTTTCAATTTGACGTTTAGTCTGTAAATGTATTCTTTGTAACTGTATTATTTTCCAATTAAATAGTGTACCTTTTTACAATCATTGACTAAAAATCAGTTAAATATCTAAAAAAATTAACCCGAACGCTGAACATTATCAGAGACAACAAATTACGTAACAGCATCAATTCCTTTTCTTTTGGGACCGATGACTATCCCAGAAATATCAAAACATTCTTACAATTGATCTATATGGAGAAATAGATATTAATTATTTGAACTTTGTCATAAGACAGAATTTAGTAAAATGTCCAATGTTGGAAATTAAACAAGCCAGTAATAACAAATGATGTTGCATAGCAACGGTAACAATGTCCGTTGTTATTTGTTTTCTACGGCATTTTAAGAGTGCAGAAGAGTATTTATATTCCCGAAAAATAGTGTACTTGAGAAGTTACATCTATTGCGGCGTAAAAAATATTTATTGTACTTGAGCAATAGTAAAGAAGAAGAACGTCTGCCTATTGAAAAAGGCCTCAAGTCGTCAAAAGGAGTCTCTATAATGGTATGTTACTATTTGATGTACCCATGCCCCGCAACCCGTTTGGTCGTCCAGTCATGCAACCCTGGGAAGATGGCTTGAACCTCTTGGCACTCACAGGGGACTAAGGCATGTCCTCTCCTTAGGACATAGGTTGTAGAATCGATGGCACCCAGATCCAGGCTCATGTACCGACTTACCGAAGTACAATTTTCAAAATATTTAATTTTCACAAAATACGTTTCCTAATTTTGCTGCGCGTCGGTCAGTGGTCATTCAAAAGTAATTTTTACCTAATTTCTTTTGGCTTTTATGCAGTGACCTTTCGTTTTTTGCTAAAGTCATAAGGTTTTATGTTTCGCTGTGCTCGGTGCTAGTGCTATGTAGTGTGTCGCAGCATCTCCTGACGGGTAAAAAATTTCCCCCTCCCATGTTTTTACTGTACCAGCTCAGGAAAAACTAAGATAGATGAGTGCGCATCCCTTTCTAAGTGGGTCAGTAGGAAACATGCAAGACAATTCAATAATTTTGTGACCACATAATGGAAACGGTTGATATTTTCCTTTTAGAATACAATTATGTACTTCAAATTACTTTACTGCATAAACTGTTGCAAGCATTTCAGTTTAAAAACCGTGGATTTTATTATTTTCTTTTGATTTTTATATCGTGATTTTCGTTTTATGTTAAAGTCAAACTGTTTTGTATATCTGAGCTCAGTTTAGTGCTATGTTGTGTGGTAAAACGTCTCCCTACGGTCAGAGAGGTTTCCACTCATGTTTTAACAGCATTTGTCCAAGACGAAATAAAATAGGGGAGCGTGCATTCTTTTCTGCGCGGATTAGTAGGCTAAATACAGGTGGTATCAGTTATTATTTTATGCCTCAAAAATTGAAGTGTTTGATATTTATAAGTTAGAATAGTAATTCATTTTCGAAACGACTCCATTTACCCTAACTTATGCAATATCACGTCCGCATCGTCGTAAGAGGGAATATATTCCTTTACCTAACCGGTATCTGTTGACTTCGTATACCATTAATGCGGCACTACCGACTCTTAAAAATTAAGGCCACGGTTACCAAAAGCGCCTCTTAAAATAATAATGCGAGCGAAAATATTTTATGTGTGAAATTGTGAAAAAAACCTCCCCAGCATTCCTCCCCCACCTTACCATCCAAACCCAATGCATTGACGATATACAGGTATATGTATATCAAGGTAAACTTCTTGCAATCAGTGCAGATGATTCTGCAGCGTCACGAAACTAGTCGACAGCAATTAATTCTTTCCTGTGGAAACGCAATGCCTTTGATCCTTTCCTCCTGCTGTACAAAGGGAAAAGTACTTCATAGTTAGTATTTTTCCGAAGTCGAAGAGTTACCGCCAGTCTATTAGACGCAAGATGATTTAGAGCAAATGTTGCATAAAAATTGGGCGTCTCGTGGGCCGGGAAATACGGTAAGAATTAAGGGCCTATTGCTTATGAGTCCATCGCAAATGATAAGGAACGCGTCAATATGCTTAGGCAGGCGCCATGGTGCGCGCGATGATATCGCCCATGTATCAAAAGCGGTTGAACCGTAATAAATTTACTTTGAAAATGAACAAAGTTTACCCATTCAGCGTACATTAAATTTGACAAAGTTGGGACTGAAACATTTGAATTTAGACTAAAGAAATTTCGACGTAAATAGACAGCACTAAGCTTTTTGTTTTAAACAAGTCCATAATAATCATTCAATTTCTAAAGGTCAATATTTGAATTCCTTCTTGTCTTTCTTTTTAATATATCAGCGTTTTATTTGCTGACATATTTTCACTTGTCTACTTCAGTTGTAAATTGGGGGTCATGTGTACCCTAACCTTTCTCAGTTTTTCCCTTGACTGAAATTATCAATTTTTTTGCAATAAAGATTTCGATATGCTGGGTTTGTTATTTTGGTCACCATTAATTCTTTCCAGAAAGCCTTACGGCGGCTGCTGACGGCATGCCTTTTCCGTCCAACCTGCTTGGGCGGAGATGGAGAGGTTGAGGAAGGATTTGATAGAGTTAATGAAAATGACGGTATGATGGGCCGGCAGCGAATGCAGCAGAACCATACTCAGCAGCATTCGCAGGACAAAAACCAGTGCCTGTTATCACTCCAGGGACCACATTCGCCAAAGAAAATTGTAAATAAAAGTATAAGATAACCTATGCAACTATTTCCTTGTGTAAAAATCATTCTCCAAGCCGGGATTCCGGCCGAGTACTTACGTATCTAAAAAGAAAAAAACTTTCCTCACCATAGGGCTTTAGACTCGGAAAGTCTACTCTGCAAGTTGTTCAATGTGTGCCTCGGAAGATAGGCTGCACTTATCTTTCTTATTGTTTGACCTCTCCTAAAAATTTAAAGTGGTAGACCACCAAATGCTTATTCAAAAACTAGTATTAAGGCATCCAGGGCTCTAAACTAAAATTTAGGATCTCTAATTCAAAAAACCTAAAAAAATGATGGAAGTAAATGGCTTTCAGTCAAAACTTTTGGGAGTATAAAATGGTGAGCCCCAGGGATCTATACATATATAAGGTGGTCTGTTATTTCTGCGGATGATGAATGGCTTATCAAGTACCATGCCTGCTGATTGTACCCTTTGTGAATGATTGATGATTGATTGTATACGGTAAATACCCTACTTTTAAAGAGAAATGTAAAAATCCTGTACATGCACACGAAGAACTGAAAAGAGTGCAACAAAAAGCTAGGGACTGGTTCTCAGCTAATAAACTATTTTTAAAATTTGAAAAAACTTAATATTTTCAATGTGACCTTTGAAGTGCTGGTAAAGCTCAAAGCTGTGTTCAGCTCCCAGATTTTTTGTTGACTCTAATCGTTACACGAGTATTCATGTTATAGCCATAAGCAAAACTTCCAAATAATTTCTTTCATCAAATAAGCTTGCGTAATCATTCCAAAGAAACCTACCTGATACAGCAGAACAGACTAGCTGTGATAGGTTGAAAAACCTAATTGAGAATTAGTTGATTTCATACCCCTTGTATTTTCCACATTAAATATCAGAATTGGAGCTTTCAGGAGTGAAATAATAATACATATGTATCTCTTCACCGCAGTAATGATTTAAGACAATATGTTTATCTTTTGACCACATCTTTAGTGGCAAGTGCTGCTCTTCGATGAGTAAAAGATCTTTCTTATTATTACAGCCACTTCCAAACTTAACCAGGCTAAATTATTGTCTAAATCTACACCTAACTTACTGCTGTCTTTGGGGGATGCAGAAACAAGAGCGCTTCCGGCTGTTACAGGAAAAGCTGACCAAGAATACAATAAAATTGGTCAGTAACTACAAAACCTTCTGGGTTCAAATGTTTGATAGGATATTCAGACTAATGATCCAGTTCTATCTGTTCTTATTCGTTCGCAGGTTTTCGCGGCGATGAGTAGGTGATTTCCACATATTTTGGGCTGCGTCGACGTAGGTTGATTAAATTCTAAACAGTTTCGCCAGCTATCCTGCTGGAGTCCTAAGGTCAAAGATGGAAAAAAAGCTTGTTGTCCCGTATAATACCGGGAGAATCCGGTGCCAATACCGGGTAATTTCTTCGGCCAATAAGGGAACGTCCTCATATTTGCGCGGAATATTTCTTTTCCACCGACTGTGTGGTAGATACCCACCCTCTCTGTTAAAGTTTTCTGGCCTCTTTTACGATTTTAATGGCCTCTTTAATTATCATCGGGAAGTATTTTTCTTCTTTCGCTACTATTTTAGCGTCGTCGAACAGAATAGTGTCCGGGTTAACCCAAGGCGTTCTCAGCGATGGCCGATGCTCTAAACTGTTTGGTCTTGGTCCAAGCCCTGGTCCTGGTCCGAACTTTTTGGTTGGGCCCTAGACCAAACAGTTTACAGCATCGACTATCGCTGAGAACGCCTGGAGTGAACCCGGGCTCTCTATTCTGTTCGACGACGCTAAAATAATAGCGAAAGAAGGAAAATACTTCCCGAAGGTAACTAGAGAGGCCATTGAAATCGTAGAAAGGCCATAAAACTTTAACAGAGAGGATGGATATCCACTCCACAGTGCGTGGAAAAGAATTATTCCGCGCAAATATGCGGACGTTCCCTTATTGACCAAGGAAATTTCCCGGTATTGTCGCCGGATTAAAGTTTTCTGGCCTCTTTTACGATTTTAATGGCCTCTTTAATTATCATCGGGAAGTATTTTTCTTCTTTCGCTACTATTTTAGCGTCGTCGAACAGAATAGTGTCCGGGTTAACCCAAGGCGTTCTCAGCGATGGCCGATGCTCTAAACTGTTTGGTCTTGGTCCAAGCCCTGGTCCTGGTCCGAACTTTTTGGTTGGGCCCTAGACCAAACAGTTTACAGCATCGACTATCGCTGAGAACGCCTGGAGTGAACCCGGGCTCTCTATTCTGTTCGACGACGCTAAAATAATAGCGAAAGAAGGAAAATACTTCCCGAAGGTAACTAGAGAGGCCATTGAAATCGTAGAAAGGCCATAAAACTTTAACAGAGAGGATGGATATCCACTCCACAGTGCGTGGAAAAGAATTATTCCGCGCAAATATGCGGACGTTCCCTTATTGACCAAGGAAATTTCCCGGTATTGTCGCCGGATTAAAGTTTTCTGGCCTCGTTTACGATTTTAATGGCCTCTTTAATTATCATCGGGAAGTATTTTTCTTCTTTCGCTACTATTTTAGCGTCGTCGAACAGAATAGTGTCCGGGGTAACCCAAGGCGTTCTCAGCGATGGCCGATGCTCTAAACTGTTTGGTCTTGGTCCAAGCCCTGGTCCTGGTCCGAACTTTTTGGTTGGGCCCTAGACCAAACAGTTTACAGCATCGACTATCGCTGAGAACGCCTGGAGTGAACCCGGGCTCTCTATTCTGTTCGACGACGCTAAAATAATAGCGAAAGAAGGAAAATACTTCCCGAAGGTAACTAGAGAGGCCATTGAAATCGTAGAAAGGCCATAAAACTTTAACAGAGAGGATGGATATCCACTCCACAGTGCGTGGAAAAGAATTATTCCGCGCAAATATGCGGACGTTCCCTTATTGACCAAGGAAATTTCCCGGTATTGTCGCCGGATTTTCCCTATACAAGACGAGACAACGAGCTTATTCCCATCCTTGACCTGAGGAGACCAGCAGGATAGCTGGCGAAACTGCTGTGAATTCAAACGACAGACGAGGACGCAGCCCGAAAAACGTTAAAATCACATATCTGTTCTTATTTTTTCACCGCAAAACTTTATAATTTCTGTCATTACCATATGTTAATTTTAAACCCTAATCTGGGGGAACTTGGTAGTTCAGGAGTAGAGCATTGGACTACTGCCCAGAGGATCTGGGTTTAATTGTCGTGCATGGCTCTAGCCACCATCATCTTTATCACATCTATATGATTTTTCAGGTAGCAAATCATTTTGCGAACACAATGCGATACAGAGAATGGAACCAAGCCAGTTTTGTGAATTTCAAATAGCATTGCTCTTGGTATTGTTCGATTTCTAGCTTCACCTATCCAACAAACTTTCTGAGACATAAAATGATTATGGTTGCTCTTTACATTCTTCTGATGATCACTTTACTGACGTTTTGATGAAAAAATTGGATATAGTTGGTCATTTAATAAGGGTCAAAATCAAGAATCAGAAGTCTTTGGTTTCAGGTGTAAACGCCACAGTATCTGGCAATGAGAGCTTCATGGTCAATAGAAGAAAGGTGTCATCCGAAGGGGACCTGCCTTCAGTGGTATGGAGTTTTTCCAAGCCTCTCAAAAAAGATCGTAGAAGATGCCACATTGGGAGAGCGTTTTATTTCACCAGTTTTTTAAATAACAAATCAGAATGTGCTAATGGACTCGATGAACATATTCAGGTATTTTTTAATTGCCAAAATAATGAATTTCAAAGCATTGATGCAATCTTGTTCAATGAACTCACATTCTAGAGATTTTGATGGTCACAGGTCTTTCACTTGCTTATGTCATTTCATTCAAAGGCCTTTAATTTCACTTAAAATAGTTAAACAATCATCTAGAAATGAAAAATTGAGGAAAATATTTTTTTTAACTTTTTTTGCATGGGTGCAGGAATTCCAAATAATCCAATTGAAGTCAAATAAATTCATTAGTTTTCTCTCAAGTCTGCTTTCTTTGGGACAGCTTTTCCATACTTTGGTCTTCCGTTGAACAGTACTTAGTTAATTAAATAGAATATGTTTTTAGCATGTTTGAATATGCTCTCTTGTAATACCAAAAAATGCAGTTAAAAACTTGATTTTACAAACTGTTTTAGGAGAAATCTGTTTCAATTTTATTAACTCACTGATTGTACCCCGCCTTCTAGCACCTCGCTATCCTCCCATCAGACACTGCTAGATTGGGGGGGTAATGCCATCTATGGCCATGTCTCCATGTCTACTTTCACAATTATGAAAAAATTACTACATTACATAATAATGTGTTCATTCCTTGGTCTCCTATTATTAAGTTCACAGCATTTCATTCCAAATGTATATTGGGACTTGGGTGGAATGGTTGTGCACATTTTAAATGCCTTTCAATAAAAAGTAACGTGTCTTACTGCTACGAGAGCCATTAGTATTTTATTTATTAGACTTGTATATTGGATGCTTCTGTTTTTTTATACAGGCAATTTTTAAATTTCCCTATATTTCCTTAAATAGGTCAATAAGAACATTCCGAGCAAAGAAGATTCCATGCCGTTACTTTATGAAACATTGAGTGAAAATCCTGCCTCAAATGTTTCAAGTGAGAATGATGATAAAGCAGATTTGATAGGTAAGAAAGCAAAACTACTTCCAATCTCTCTCTAGGTCTTAAGCCCAGAGAGCAAAAGCTTTACAGTAGTTATTAGAGGAAGCCTGGTAAATTAGATGAATGGACTGGGAATTTAAGGAAACAGTATGAATAAAGCTGTAATATGGATATTTTTTTTTGCTGCTGCATAATGTAATTTTTTGCATTTTATGCTTTTTTCCATATTTAATTAAAAATAAGATCAATTTCTCAAAGTCATAATCATTGAAAAGGATATTTTAAACAAAAATATGGTATTCTTTCAATAAAAGTCATAGTGATATGGGCATGCAAAACATACTGACTCAATATTTTTTTTTTAAGTTAATCTACCGGTTAAGGTAGGTTTTTGGATGGACACAACTACCAAAAAATATTTTATTACTCCTAACAAAACACAAAATCCATCATCCTACTCTATATCAGGTCCCTCTTCATCTCTGAGTACTTTCTTCCTCCCTTCATTCCGTCCAATATCCCTATTCTATTCCTTCCCTTTCCTCTTTTGCCCAACATTGTACCCTCTATCACAGTCTTCAACATCCCACTGCCGGTCAACACCCCCTTCATCCACTTTTCCTGCCTCCATAGGATTGCTCCCAACAAACCCCTCTCTTCGCCCACCATACCAAGTACTTCCTCATTTGTTTTCTTCTATGTCCATTTCACCTTATCCATTCTTCTCCACACCCACATTTCAAAAGCCTCCAGTCTACGTCTATCCTCCTGCTTCAATGACCACGTTTCCACGCTCCACATCAAAGTTTTTACGAGTCTTTTCTTAACATCCCTACTCAACGTCCCCGTCATTAACTCCCTCCTCCTTGTGAAAGCCTCTTTGCCTAGCGCAATACTTCTCCTTACGTCCTTACTACTTTGACCGTGTTGGTCCAAAACACTACTGAGATACGTAAACTGTTCTACCTGCTCTAGTTTTTGCCCTCCTATTTTAATGTTAAGCTTGGCCTTTTTCTTTCTAGAAAATCGCAAAACCTTTGTTTCATTAATATTGATTCTCATCCCATACCTGTCGCACTGAATTTCCAATTCACTCAGCAATGCTTGCAGCCCCTTGGCTGACTGGTAAACTAAACCTTGGTCATCAGCAAACCTAACTGATTTTACGGATTCCCCGCCCACTTTCATTCCTACCTCGAGTTCTTCCCATGCCTCTTTGATCATTTCCTCTGCATACAGGTTGAACAGCAACGGTGATAATGGGCAACCCTGCCTTAAACCCCTTCCTAACACTGCCCATCCTGACTCCCCGTTTTCCACCCGCACCCGAGCAGTCTGAGACATGTACATGTTGAGGATTAGCCTCCTTTCCCTCCAATCTATTCCTATCTTCTGCAATATACTGACTCAATATATCAGAATGAAAATTTTATCAATATTTTTTATATAATTATACATTTCAGTTAAGTTAAACATAAAACCCAGCCATAATGTTAAATAAGTTTTGTGAAGAGTACTGTGATATTGTAAATATTATAACGTGAGAAGGAATTGAAAAAAGCACCATATCAACTATGGATCAATCCTAGATGCAAACATTTACCCTTCCCTGAAGTAGTCACAATTTACATCTTCTTATCATATGCTTCTAGTTCAAACATTTTGGACACCTGTGGTATATTGGTGAATTGAAAATTCTCATTTATAATAATCTTTTTGAAAATCATTGACTTATGCTGATTTGATATCCTTCTGTTCCAGATTATCCTTCACTTGCATCACTTAAAGATTTGCACAACAAAGAAGTGTGGATTTGAGAGAATATTACAAGCCTGACTCAGAGGAGAAAAGTGGCTAGTTCTAAGTTCTATTGATCCAGCTGAAATTCTAAATTCCTCTCCATAATATTTTTCTATCTTGTCTAAATTTCTATCAATGACTTTGATTCCCTTTTTTACGTGAACTTTCTAAATTATTTTTGATGATGTCAGACCATAAATGATCCCGATGTATGATTTCATATATGGATAATTAAATTAACTTTCTTGGGTATTTTGTGCATTTTTTTAATAAAAATTTGGAAACCAAAATAAAAACAATGAAACCTATTCAATTCTTTTAATATAATTCATATTCTGTCTCAGATGCCTATTTTTCCAAGTCCCTTTGCTTTTTCAAAAAGCAATAAATAAAGACATGATACTGTTTATCATAATCATACTTACAGCCTTAATTGGTTTAAGTGGACGGTCCCCATTACTTGGTAAGTAATGGGGACATGGCCAAGGGAATAGTAAGCAAGCATAATGCTCAAATTCAAAGGGAGTTTCTCTTAATTTGACTTTAATTCTCAAGTATAAACATCCGGTGTTTCAAGTCATTGATACAGATGTCATTTCCTTTATCCAAAATATGCAGTAAGATGGGGTGGACTTCATTTTCTGCCTTCTTGCAGTAAGATTTGTGCATAAATTAGTGGATGGATGTAAATAGTATTTTATGTTGTTTTCATGAAATCATTGCAGTACAAGGGACCAGATTCTTTGTAACTTTTTAGAATACGTATTCTTGTGTTGTAATTGATTTCATCTTTGACTTTTTAAAGAAACAAAAACAGTGAAGCCTGATAAAGCAGCCCAAATTTAAAAAAATAAAAGGAGAAAATAATGCAATGCTTTGAAATTAATATATAAAAAATAAAACTTGGAGAAATCTTATCTTGCCTTAAACTTTTTAATTTCAACAACTCAAAATTTATTAATGGTATTTGATGTTTAAATGTAAATACTTTTGTACCATCTCTACTTTTCATTAAAATTTCCCTCATTTTCAATAGCGCTAGAAGTGTTTATAAATATATTTTTTTTAAGCAATATACTAGTTATGTTAGGTTTTAGATAGACACAGCTAACACATGAATATCTTGTCTTTCCTAACATATCATCATGGAATGCAGTAGTAGAATCTAATTATTTCTTATAAAACTATCTTGCTTGTTCTTTTAATGGCATAATAAACCTTTTTGCAAAGTATTTCTCAGCTGTTTATGTGAAACATAATAGTACTCCTCTGCACAATTTTCATACTTTCACTTCTATTTCTATCTCATTTATAACAATCTCAGTGGAGGAGATCAAATATAAACTATGTTAACTTTACCTCCAAAAGGATTGTGGTCCTGATGAAATACCAGCCATACTTCTGAGTATGTGCCTCATTCCATTACTTTATCCTTTGTATATACTCTATAATAAATCCCTCACTACCGGAATTTTTCCTAGTGCACATAAGTCTACATATATATTACCAATACATAAACAGGGTAACAGAAGTAAAATATCTAACTATTGTCTAATTGCCAAACTCTCAATAATAGCAAGAATCATAGAGTCATTGTTTGTAGATAAGCTAACTACAATCTTTAATAGTATCATTATCCCTGAGCAGCATGGTTTCACTAAAAAACTTCTTTAAAACTCACTACTCTTTTGGTTTTTCAAAAGTATTTTATGGAAGGTATGAAAAAAAGCTTGCAAACAGATGTAATGTATCCTGACTCCATTGAGTTTTTTGATAATGTTATTCATGAAATGATTTTGATACTTTTATTCATTCTTAGAAAGTGAGATTCAGTGGGAATGAGTGGTACCTTACTTCACTGGATGGAAAGTTACTTGACAAAAAGACAAATTGAAGTAAAAATTAATGCATGTAAAAGTAAATATTTCTATCCATCATCAGGCATTTTCCAAGGATCATATCTGATTCCCGGATAGGAAATGACCTCCCTGCCCTGATACAGACAGGGTATGAAATAAACTATTTCTCAATTAGGTTTTTGAACCTATGACAGCTAGTGTGTTCTGCTGTATGAGGAAGGTTAGAATGATTATGCAAGCTAATCTGAAGAAAGAAATTCTTTGGAAGTTTTTGTTGATAGCAGTAACATGACTACTCCTGTAATGATTAGAGTGAACAAAATATCTGGGAGCTAGAAAGAGCTTTAAGTTTTACAAGCACTTCAAAGGTCACATTAAAAATATTGTGTTTTTTCTTATTCTAAAATTGTTTATTAGCCCAGAACCAGACCCCAGCTTTTTGTTGCACTCTCTTCAGTTCTTCATGTGCATGTCCAGGATTTTTATACATCTGTAATTTAATTCGATGCCAAGGTCTAGGGCAGGAAATTAAGTAGTACATGAAGATGTGTTTAACAAACATTTGCACATGACCTGGCTGCAAGGAGAAGTATTAGGAAATCGATTCAATTTGGATGCCTATTAAAATAATTTTTCTCAAATTTTCAGCAAGACCACGTTGATTCTTCACTTCCCTCCCTCCCACCTATCGCCAAAAAGTGTGGTCGACACTTATGTTTCCAAATAGAATGCATATTCAGACTATGAAGGTAAATTTGAACAATTTAACCATCTATGCTGAACAATTTGCACCCCAAACTTTGAAGGTTCTACATTTATAATCCCAGTTTTCCAAGTTTTTCCTGGGATTTTGCACCCAGGCAGCATACCCCACTATGCCCTTGGGGAGAATGGTGCTGCCCCATAGAGGGAAAAATAGGAATTATGAGAAATATAAGATGCATACAATTTTGCACTACCTGGGCAACTCGTCTCTGAATTGTGTTCAATACTAATATCAGTCACCTCTTGGATGGTTTCTAAATGCCGAGAGCAATCCATTATGAGATGTACTTAATGAGAAGTGTTGTATTTCTTACTAGTGCAAAAGAAAGAATCAAAATAATATCAGTTTCAATGGGATAGGATTTATAGTTTCTATTCACTGTACCATTTTCTGGAGGCTGATACAGGTATTGGCCCCCAATATAGAAGTAAGAACTCGTGAATCTGCATATAGTACATATTAGCATTCCAATCTTTTGAAAATTCCCTGGCTCAATCATCAACCCTAGATCCTTACTGCTTACCTCCTCCCTTCCCAGGATGTCCTGAGCTTCCCCTACCCCAGCCCTCACATTCCCTTTGCCAACACCTTTAAGTCTAATATTTACTCTAGTTGATCTATTATAATTTCCCTGCATTTTGATTGGACTAATAGAAAAAAAAATGAAAAATGTTTGGTCACTAAGTAGCACAGAAATGAAAAGCATTTGGAAAGGCTACTTCCTAGGATCTGTACATATTAATCTTGACAGATATTTCCATTTTTGTGAAAAACTCATCCCTTTCTCAATTTTAGCTTGAAATTTTCCTGATTCCATGAGTTGATACTTACTTAATCCTAAAGTAAAATTGACATAAGAGCAGAAATCAAATAAATCATTGTCTCTCTGAAATTTCTTTGATTTACATACTAAAAGGTGTTAAGGTAGTACAGGTCAATACATGTATGCAGATGTTAGGGTAAAAGCATTCATATGTTTTTTGTTGTGAAATTATCTGCTTTTGAATAAGAATTATTCTTTTTTGTGTAATAATAAGCAGTGTCTGTAAATGATGAAATATAAATGAGTAACTACATTCAAAGATCCATCCACTTGTCACTCACAAAAAAGGCTGTTTATTCATATTCTAGTTGAGAAATTCATTAACAGAAAGGAATATGATACTTCCTTTGCATGGAAGACCTTACTTTACAGGAGTAAGTATTAGGATAAACCATATATTTGCTGGGGTCGTAATTG
The DNA here is from genome assembly GCF_022747635.1 of Hetaerina americana. Lineage (NCBI taxonomy): Eukaryota > Metazoa > Arthropoda > Insecta > Odonata > Calopterygidae > Hetaerina > Hetaerina americana. The sequence goes on from NW_027286763.1 coordinate 43,472,498, forward strand.
ATGTGGAGAGGATGAGGTGCTGTATTCTAAGAACCAGAGAGAATATGGCTTACAGAAGGCAACAGAACTCACCGATAAATCATTTGCAGGAGAATGTTCCCCAGGGTTTCTCCGCAGATGTAGAATGCTATCACCAACTCCCTTGGTCATTCATATTTTTTTTTTAATTTACCCTATTCCTCCCTAATTCTGGAGAGCCAACAGGATTTCTTGCTCAAACCTAAGGAGGGTTGAAGTGCAATTATGTACTACATAGAGGTCAGATGTAATCGATTACAATGATGCAGATGAACTTGTATCATTGGCTTTCGTGCCACCATCTATTAATTAGGTCCTTAGCCTAAAGTAGTAGTACACTTGCTACCTCTACGTCTCCCTGAAGAGCGTAACCCAATTTGTCCCTTGTGGAAAAGATGGCCTCCTTCTTTCCTAAAGGACCAATTACAAGAGAATGACAATTTGAAGTTGGTGCCTTTTATATTGTATTTGTTGTTTGCCATAAGTGTCCTTATCTGCCAGTGATGAGATCTGCTTATCACTGGGAAGGTACATGAAGGAACTCTCTTTTGTGGAGGTTATTATTGTGAACCTATTTTTGTTAAATATTTTAAATAAAACTGTGTATTCCTGGATTGTAAATAAATGATATTAGTATTCTGCGTGCTACTTATTTCAGTAAATAAAATAAATTGTATCTCAATGGCTGTGATGTGTAACACATATCACACTGGTCTTCGTCATGACTTTTTTTGCAAGGAAAACTGCCTGTAATTTTTAATTTTGGATTATATGCTAATGTCAAGTTGGTGAGCATGATGGAGTATTCTCATGAAGGAATTGGACATTATGGGATTCTCTAGGAAAGTGAGACAATGTTTGAAGAATGGTGTTTAAAGGCGATAATGCCCATTGCGCGGATATGATCACTATTAAATAAGGTTAGAAATAATACTAACTTGTATAAATCTTGATAGATTATTTCTTGATTTCTATTGCATGTACAAATATTATAGATGAAACTCACGAAAAAAATCTTTTAGTTTAAGGTGAAGTAATGGATGATTATTTTTTTCGAATAAATACCATTTTTAGAATAAGTGAGTAGGATTGAAACTAAAAAATATTTGATTATGCTGCTTGAATTGCCAAGTTCAATTTCACTGCGCACTTAAGCATACCTTGAAATAATTTACAGGATGTAGTAGTTGGATGACGAAAGAAATTATCGACCTAAATAGCATCCAAAACGGACATCTCTCCAGTCTTTAGTGCCTATTGGATTTAATATTCAGAAGAAAATGAACCAAGATGAATTTCTGTAGATGAAGATTTAGGTTTAAATGCAAGGCATTGAACACTGGGTCAAGTAAAAGGAGTAATCTAATGTTACCAATTAGAGCCCGGTGACTCAATGACTTACTTAAAGCTCACTGGAATAATTTTATCTAAACCTACCTTAAGTGTTGCACATGCATTAACCTTTACTGTTCTTAAAAAAGAATTTTTTTACTATTTGAAGCAAAACCTTTAATATGGTGACAGTGGTCCATCTATCATTCTAATAATTCCCACTTTCTCTCCATCTCAACTCTCACAGGCCAGAAATGTCTATTTATTATTTCCCATCCCTGTCTCTCACTTTTCCAACTTCCCTTTCCTCAGCAATTAAGGTTCCAAAGTTCTTATTTCCATGGTGGGTATTCTATTCTGAATGTTCTATTCTGTTGCTATGTGCTCGACTTTTAATTTACAATCTCCTAAAATCAGTGGAAGGGAATGCATAAGTGACCAGTGCATTTTACGTTTTAAAGAAAGGCTTTGACAAAGTCTCGCACAAAAACTGATATATTAACAAAACTTTTATAGTACCTGGGAAAGTGAAAAACTGGAACAGTATAGTAATCTTACAGTAAACTATTCAAATTATACTAGTTCCTTATAAAAGAAAGAACACACGTAGCAACTACATATAGTAGATGGAAAAGGTCTCCTCACCAAACACTCAGAATTAAATATATGACCGCTAAATTTTGACAAATAAGGACTATTAATTTATACTGAAACATTACTTTGCATTTTAATCTCATTTTGAATACAATTTTTTTCGTGGTAAATTTCTCTACGCTCAAGAATAAAAACTTGCTGTAGATTTTTAAAATTTTGAATCCAACATTGGGGATTGTAATACAAAAGGTCCTTCACGCACACTTAAGGATTATTCTTATATATTTATTTAATTTAAAAACACCATTCGTGAGACACTGTTAATAAACGCTAATACCCCCATTTCAGTTGTTTTATTCGATCACTGAAAGTCGGAAAATAACTATTTAATATTAATTTCAAGTTTCACGCATAGTTATTACTTCTAATCTTTAATATACAGAGCTTAAATACACATTTTTCATATGAAGTTTATTTTTCATATGAAGTAGGAGCAACCAAATGAAAACTTGCAGAATATGGTAGATTTAAAACAGACACTACCTTACGACTGAAAAATGGTATGTACAGTGGAGAGAAAGAACTAATGTAGCAAAGGTTAACTATTTCACTTCGTGTTGATTAAGTTATTAATTAGCTCCTCAAGAGAGATTTTCATAATCTCTTCCTTCTCCACGACTTGAATCATTAAAGAGGAGGTTCCACTATTGGAAGTTGTTGACTGGATATAGTTCTTGACTCTCTTTACTCGTAGAACATACAAAGTCGTTCATTAGAGGCGGATGTGATCCTCAAAGAGAGTAAACATTTTGATAGAGTTTCCAAAAGGTCATCGGAACCTTCTCTAAGTATTCAGAAGAACTTGAATTACTGTCATCTTGAAGAAATTCTCTTACCTGATGAAGGTTCTTTTTCAACAAGTCAACAATTAGGAAAGTCAGATAATTATTCAATACCCATATGTTTCAACTATACTTTTCACGAGATAACTTTTCCTTTTCGAAGGGCACTCTTACATAATAACCTGATTCTCTGAGAATCGACGATAGATCTTATCCATCCAATAACTTTCATGAAATGCTCTCTGATTGGGCTGTAGAATCAAGTAATTAATAATGTAATACAATAAAGGCATCTCCGCAATAATACAGAAAAAAGCGGTTTCAACTGAGCGTTGCAGATCGTTTGAAATATTTGGGTGTCATCGGTTCATCTGATTGGATCATTGAATAAGACATTTTTTTAATACATACGGTGCTACCTTATGAGCTAAACTTCGCCGAATGTCCACTTGAAGGATGTAGCAATGGACAAAGAAATCCTTGTAAAATATAGGGAAGGAAAGAAAGAAATAGGAATGCCATTCCCCGTCACAAAGGCTACACGTGGAATATGTCGTGAGCATTTCGGACCCATCCCAAGGAAACATAATTCGAGAATCGAACGCAGAGAAAGGTATCCGCTTTGTCAAACCATTGCAGCGGAAGAACGCAAAAGTCTTTAAATGTATTTCGTATGCTGAAATAGAATCCCTGGATATCTGAAGACTCAACTGAAATAATCAACGTTCCAATCATTCGAAGGTTTCAACCTCCCTATTTCAGTTCAACGCCGAGGAAATAATTTATGTCCACTTAAAAACGGTAGATTGGAAAAGTTGATAGTGTCAAAAATAGTGAATCGAGGATTCGTTTTCTTCTAGTAACATTCACGAACAAAATATAGGGAGTGATAAACAAGCAAAGTATTTCTATTTTCAGACTTATTTCACCATGGCTACTTTCCTGATAGCCTGTCGGTTCCGGTTAGCTTGTAGGGTACCATGAATTTATGTATATCTTACATATCATTGTCCGATCCACATTTTCACTGAATAACTGAGCTTCTGGACTGCAATGCTGAAAGCTCGCTGAAAAGCACATCGCATTTTTCTATTGGCAAACTGCAGAACGTTGGAAATTTGTCAACAAATTATTATCACAAAACATAATTCACAGCTCGCAAGTGTGCGTCTGAGTACTTAAAAGTTGCATGAGTAGGCATGTGTGCTGCCTTCCATTTTGTGTAATTATTCGATGCATTGAAAACGTCAAAGATTTTTTAGGCTGCGTTCGATTTTTCTTTGATTCTTGATAACTAACTGTCATAACTTTTAAAAAGGTAAGTTTGACTTGCACAAATGAAATTTATAAACTCAATCCACTCTCCAGATACTGCAATCGCAATACGCATAAACGAATACCGTTTTACTACAGAGGAGAACTGCTTTATGGCGCAATTATGGCTATACGGCCAAAAAGTAGGCCAAAGAATGTGGAAAAACTCCACGCCCGTAATATACGATTCACCAGAAGGTGGTTTCGTACCAACAATCACACATCCCTCGATTGTTTACGGGAATTTCAATTCCTTGCCTAAGCGAGAAGCATGATCTCGGACGTTGTACCATCCTCACGGGAGAGGGGAAGACACGGTCAGGGTACGCGGACTTAAGGGGGATATAGCAGGGAATTTAATGCCTCCTGGAACTACCCGCTGACAATCTATAAGAAAATAATTGTAGTTTGCAAAACAATCGCTGGTAGTATCAGCACGCGAATGCCTTCGGTCGAAAAAAACAGCGAAAGAGTCTGGGAATTTCGGTCGCTGAGCAAACGTCTTCGGCGAAATAAAGGAATGAAGAACTCTTAACAGAAGAAATACGAGTAAACCGGTAATTGGCATCCAATATAGGAAGCGTGTGGGAAATGAGTAGGAGATGGAAATTGAGTAAATTGACCGTCCTCTTTTCTTGCTCCTGGCAAGGAGAGGGAACGGTTGATGCTGATGTTTACGAACAATGCTGAGAAGGAGTATTGGCCACTAAAAGGCACAGCCTGACTTATTGTGGTGTTTCCTCGGCAAGGAATTAACTTTCTCATTAACAACAATAGGACAGTTGAGTAGGAGTGCCTACTCGATTTTGTGAGAATACTTTAATACGGCCATGGAAAGTTTCTTTATATTTCTCTAAATTTTATAAGAAATATTCAACTACGCCATGCTCGAATACTCAACCCTTGCCAACAATTCATCAACATACAAATCCAGCCAACTACGCTCACTAATCTTTCAAGGGAATAACTACTTGGTGACGAAGACTTGCATGCCTGGGCGATGTCCTGGGCTACTACGTACGTAACCATTATTATCGGGTTACTCCCATTTGGTACAGTAAATAGAAAATATAAATGGAAAAACTCAGAAGCAATCCTTTACCCCCTTTTTAATATTATGTTTTCCATTCTCTACTTTTCTGCATGACAATTTCTTCAAGCAATCCTTCAGGGTGTGTGGAAGGGTGTGATTCCACACCAGGCATGCAACATCAAAATTAAATTCTGCTTAATCATTACTAACCGATAAACATGTGAAATAGTTCAAATATTGGAGATCTTGTTGACTACAGATCAAACACTACCGTTTCACATTTTTAAATACTTCTCTACGCGTGATAGACGTTTACTGTCGTTGATTAAGGAATGACTGAACCGAAAAAAAACATTAACTTAAGCAACCTCTCCAAAATCTGCAACAAACTTGAAGACATTCCGCGGAAAAACCTAACGTTCCGTATTTCATACGATCCATGAACCAATGAGATCAATTATTTATTACCAACTCGACGCCCATTACCTTCCCAATGCTGTCCCAATTTTAGCGATTATTATTCGAGCATTTGGTATTCAAAACAGAATGTCATTACTTAATGCAGTCATTTTACTATTCTGAACAAGACACAACTGCTTCAGAAACGTTACTACAGGCAATGGCACCGAAGAAATGGATCACTTCTGTCAGATCTTATCTATTTAATCTTAGTTATAACCTGTCCACTACCCATTACGGAACCGCTTTATAATGATTGTTTACGGAAACACTTTGGCCCGATATTCACTTAATCTTATAAAAATATGTATTTTTTTCACTGGTGAAGAAATAATACGATTATTATGCGACTTTAATGAGATTCATCTGAGAGCACAGTTAACACCTTAGTTAACTGACTACCCTTTTACATGTTCCACTGAACCGGATTACATGGTCTTATCAACACATTGTTCGTTTCTCATACTTTACGGAGAATTGAGAGAAAAAGGATTGATTAATACCAAGGAGGACTATGCACCTATTCTAAAAGTTTTCGCTTAAACGACGGTCTGAATTCAGCACTTCACGCACACTTCAGGAAAAATATTGTATCGATACCTTTTATATAAACTTTGTATTTACTAAATAACTGGATCCAATTTGACGATGCATCTATATTCCAATGGAAATATAAATCTCAAACGAACAAAGACCTTTCGTCTAACAAATATATCAAATTGTGGTCTGCCTGCAACTTTTATAGAAGTTGCTACAGCGGTGACGTTTATTCTTTTGTCCTGTGATTTGCTCTTACCGTAATAGTATCAAGAAACAGGATTAAATATCGCCGAATTACTTATTCGATATTCTCTATTTTGATTAGTGCATCTGAATCTTTGCAAAGCAGAATAAAATCTTTTAAAATATGCAAAACGAAAAATGGCATTGACCCCGCTGTCTCTACTCTTGGTTAGCTTGGCCACATATTCAACGAATATGATTCATCGAGAAGAAGTCGTAAATATGGATATCGCCTTATTATTCGAGCCTAAATTCTCTATTTCCCATCGAGAAGAAGTCGTAAATATGGATATAGCCTTAGTATTCGAGCCTAAATCCTCTATTTTCGTATTCCCGATGGAGTAGGGGTTCGAAAGAGAACTGCGCCATCTGGTCATATGCGGATCGCCCTGCATTTGGGAAGGCATACGTTGCAATCGCAACCAGTCTCATCACCACTCACTTAAAGGGTAAACTTCGTAAATATCATATATTCCCCCAACACGAATTGAGGAATCCTCGACAAAATGAAGCAGAAATTTAAAAGGATAACCCATTGACCAAACGGTGAGGGATACAAATGAAATGTCAGATACAGTTTCCTTTTTTTCTAATTCTAATTTTTCAAATTTTTTTTCAAATTTCTAATTCTAAATTCCTCTCCATAATATTTTTCTATCTTGTCTAAATTTCTATCAATGACTTTGATTCCCTTTTTTATGTGAACTTTCTAAATTATTTTTGATGATGTCAGACCATAAATGATCCCGATGTATGATTTCATTTATGGATAATTAAATTAACTTTCTTGGGTATTTTGTGCATTTTTTTACAAAAATTTGGAATCCAAAATAAAACAATGAAACCTATTCTATTCTTTTAATATTAATCATATTCTGTCTCAGATGCCTATTTTTCCAGGTCCCTTTGCTATTTCATAAAGCAATAAATAAAGACATGATACTGTTTATCATAATCATACTTACAGCCTTGGACTGTGGACTGTCCCCATTACTTGGTAAGTAATGAAGTAAAAGTATTGCTGAGAACATCAAGCTCGTATAATTTTCTACACAGTTACTTTCCTGTCTTCCCTTTAAACTGTCCTGAAACCCATATATCTCTCCTTTCCTTATATGTCTTGAACATAATGTGAGTAGTGAATGAAATAGCTGATAATTTATTCTAGTGGATGTTTATTGCCAGGGAACCGACAAATGGAGGCCTTAATATTTTGAAGGTGAACTTGTATACATTACAAAATCAGCCCACTTCCAAACACATTGGGACTACTTTTAATAAAGCAGTAAATTTCGGTCAGGGGAATAGTAAGCAAGCATAACTGCTCAAATTCAAAGAAGGTTTGTGTTAATTTGACTGTAATTGCTGAAATATAAACATCCAGTGTTTCAAGACATTGATACAGATGTCATTTCCTTTATCTAAAATACGCAGTAAGAATGGTTAGACCTCATTTTCTGCCTTCTTGCTGTAAGATTTGCGCATAATGATGGATGTAAATAGTATTTTATTTTGTTTTCATGAAATCATTGCAGTACAAGGGACCAGATTCTTTGTAACTTTTTAGAATACGTATTCTTGTGTTGTAATTGATTTCATATTTGACTTTTTAAAGAAACAAAAACAGTAAAGCCTGAAAAAAGCAGCCCAAATTTAAAAAAAATACGACGAGAAAATAATGCATTCCTTTGAAATTAAGATATAAAAGATAAAACTTGGAAAAATCTTATCTTGCCTAAAACTTTTTAATTTCAACAACTCAAAATTTATTAATGGTATTTGATGTTTACATGCAAATACTTTTGTACCATCTCTACTTTTCATTAAAATTTCCCTCATTTTCAATAGCGCTAGAAATGTTTATAAATATATTTTTTTAAAGCAATATACTAGTTATGTTAGGTTTTAGATGGACACAGCTAACACATGAATATCTTGTCTTTCCTAACATACCATCATGGAATGCAGTAGTAGAATCTAATTATTTCTTATAAAACTCTCTTGCTTGTTCCTTTAATGGCATAATAAACCTTTTTGCAAAGTATTTCTCAGCTGTTTATGTAAAACATAATAGTACTCCTCTGCAAAATTTTCATACTTTCACTTCACAAATTATTTTATATTGATTGGCCATCATGTTTGACTTTGCTCCAATCATTTTAGTAGACATATTCCGTCCATTACGTGAAACGTTCCATGAAGAGTGCGCACGTAATGATGGTAGCTCATATTTTTAAGTACAAAAGCCATATAAACATCTAGTACAAAGGATGGCATTGAGTTTAGTTTAACCCTTAAAATTACCAGCTGTATATGCCATGTAGAAAAGAAAAGTATATCTACGATACACGGTTTTTACTTAAAGTATCGGGAATATTTTCGGCAGAATAGATTTATTTCAGATTGCCATAATGCCTCTAAATTCTTCAAAGGACATCCTTTGAGTGCTGACAGCGGCATTTCTCGACTCTAATGCTCCCTGGTTAGCAGATTCCGAAAGGTCCTTAAGGGTAAGCATGCAAGCTTCTTTGACGACAGTAGGTTCCTTATAGATAGGTAGTGGTAGGGAGCATATAATTTATGGAATAGGAAATACTCTGCTAGTGCCAGCTGGGGACTGGAAGGGGGATGGATAATCGTCGCGTCGCGTTGTAGGTCTTCACAAGCAGACACTAGACTCTGCTTCCGGTCGACAGTCGAGACCTTCGGACGAGTTTCGCAAAGATCTTTCGCATCGCCAAAATTTCAGTGATAATGGTGTGATGTGCCATCTTATCATGCCAATACGATCTGCGCCCATGCGTACACTTAAACTGCGGGCTGAATTCAGCGCTTAATGCATACTTTAGGAAAACGATTTTATCGATGCCTTTTATATAAACATTGTATTTATTAAATAACTGGATCCAACTTGAGGATATATGTATATTCCAATGGAAACTTAAAACTCAGACGAATAAAGACCTTTGGTATAAAAAATATCTCAAATGCGGTCTGCCTTCACTTTTTATGGCATGTGCTATAGCGGTGACATTCATTCTTTTGTCCTGTGATGTGCTCTTATCGTAATAGTATCAAGAAACAGGATTAAATATTACCAAATGACTTATTCGATATTCTTACTTTTGATTAGTGCATCTGAATCTTAGCAAACCAGAATAACATCTTTTACAACATGCAAAACGAAAAATGGCATTGACCCCGCTGTCTCTACTCTTGGTTAGCTTGTCCTCATATTCCACGAATATGTATCATCGAGAAGAAGTCGTAAATATGGATATCGCCTTAGTATTCGAGCCTAAGTTCTCTATTTCCGTATCCTTGATGGAGTAGGGGTTCGAAAGAGATCTGCGCCATCTGGTCATATGCGGATACCCCTGCATTTGGGAAGGCATACGTCGGTCGCAATCGCAAACTAGTCTCATCACCACTCACTTAAAGTGTATACTTCGTAAATATCGAATTATCCCCCAACACGAATTGAGGAACCCTCGACAAAACGAAGCAGGATTTTAAAAGGATAACCCATTGATCAAATAGTGAGGGATACAAATGAAATGTCATTAATAGTTTCCTTTTTAGAATTCTTCTACTGCCTTAAGACACTTTTAATTTTCATGTTATTGATACTAATATTATCTCTAAATGTTTTATCAATGTTATTTTTTCCTACAATTTCCGATGCTATTGCCGCCTTCACTGCATATTTCATCATATTTTTTACCCGCTATTTTTTCTCACTGCAATGTAATTTATGAAATCCAATGTAATTAATACTGAACGACAGAGGCTTGCTCGTAAACTAGGGCTGACTGTTAAATTTACAGCCCATATTATCTGGCAATTCCGATAAGTGCAATAATAAGCCAACATCTTCTAGGTCAATAATAAAAGACGAAATGGAAACAAATATGGAATGTCAGTTTGTTGTTATGTGGTAGAGTGTGAACTTTTGCAACAAAATTTAATGGTAATAAATTTATCATCAAATTTCTTAGGTACCAATAGTATCACCATAATTACGACCACGTATGAATGATTATCTTAGTTATTTTTATACATTCTATTTCATTGTCTTTTACAAAAATTATCACCAAGCTAAATCGCTTTCCCGAAACAGTATACGATATGCTAACCTCACTTCACCAAAATCTTTAGGGATTGAAAAGATAAAAAACAGAGTCACTACTATAAATAAAATGTCTTTGACTTTCGTAAAACTTCTTTGCCTTCGGCCATAATAGACACCACACGATTTCCTATTTTAACAAAAACAAATAAAACGATTCCCTTGAGTGATTTCCTATCATGCTCTTCAATGTGCTTTCAATAGCCGAACACAAAGTAATACAAAGTTTATTTAAGTTAAACAATATTTCTCAGCGCAAGAGTCCAACAATGGCCTTATTTAATTTAAAAACACCATTCGTGAGACACTCTTAATAAACGCTAATACCCCCACTTCAGTAATTTTATTCGGTCAATGAAAGTCGGAAAAGAACTATTTAATATTAATTTCAAGTTTCACGCATAGTTATTACTTCTAATCTTATATATACAGAATTTAAATACACATTATTCATATGAAATTAACTTTTCATATGAAGTAGGAGCAAACAATTGGAAACGTGCAGAATATGGTAGATTGAAAATATGTTAACAAAATAAACAAATGATGTTGCGTCACAATGTCAACAACGTCCATTGTTATTTGTTTGCTACGGCATTTCATGAGTGCAAAAAGAGTATTTCTGCTCCCGAAAAATAGTGTAATATAGAAGTTACATCTATTACTGCGTAAAAAATAGTTATTGTATTTGAGCAAGAGTAAAGAAGAAGAACCTCAGCCTATTGAGAAAAGGCCCCAAGTCGTCCAAAGCAGTCTCTATAATGGTATGTTACTGTATGATATACCGCGGCCCCGCAACCCGTTTGGTCGTCTTAACATGCAACCCTGGTAAGAGGGGTTGATCATCCTGGTACTCACAGGGGACTAAGGCAGGTCCACTCTTTAAGACATAGGTTGTAGAATGGCTGACACCCAGATCCAGGTTCATGTACCACCTAACACAAGTACAATTTTCAGAAGATTTAATTTTCACAAAATACGTTTCCTTATTTTGCTCCGCGTCTGTCAGTGGTCATTACAAAGTAAATTTTACTTCTCCTCTTTTGGCTTATATGCAGTGACCTTTTTTTTTGCTAAAGTCATAAGATTTTATGTTTCGCTGTGCTCAGTGCCATGTAGTGTGTCGCAGCATCTTCTGAGTGGTAAAACATTTTCCGCTCCCAATTTTACTGTACCAGATAAGGAAAAACTAAGTTATATGAGTTCGCATCCCTTTCTAAGTGGTTCAATATGAAACATGCTAGAGCATTCAATATTTTTGTACCCCCTAATGGATACGGTTGATATTTTCCTTTTAGAATACGAATATGTACTATAAAATTATTTTATTGCATAAACTGAACCAAGCATTTCCGTTAGTAAACCGGAGATTTTACTTTTTTCTTTTGGATTTTTAGTCGTGACTTTTCGTTTCATGTTAAAGTGAAACTGATTTGTATCTCTGAGCTCAGTTTAGTGCTATGTTGTGTGATTAAACATTTCCTCAAGGTCCGAAAGGTTTTCACCCATGTTTTAACAGCGTTTGGCCAGGGCGAAATAAAATAGGGGAGCGTGCATTCTTTTCTGCGCGGATAAGAAGACTAAATAGAGGTGGTATCAATAATTATTTTATGCCTCAAAATTTGAAGTGTTTGATATTTATAAGTTATAAGTGTAGTTCATTTTCGAAATGACCCGATTTCCTTAACTTATGCAATCTCACGTCCGCATCGTCGTAAGAGGGAATATATTCCTTTACCCAACCGGTATCTGTTGACTTCGTATACCATTAATGCGGCACTAACGACTCTTAAAAATGAAGGTCACGGTCTCCTGCAGCGCCTTATAGAATAATAATGCAAGCGAAAGTATTTTATGTGTGAAAATGTGAAAAAAACACTGGATATTTTTTCTGGATTGGGAGACCTCCCATCTCTGTCTACATAATGCGTTATTCTATGTCCTATAAATTACATTCTGTGGAATGTAATTAAATGGAATACATTTCATCCTGTGGAAACGCAATGTCTTTGATCCTTTCCACCGGCATAAGAAAGGGTAAAGTACTTTATAGTTAGTATTATCCCACCACACGGCTGTCCTCGAAGTTGGACCGCGAGTCCATTAAACGCAGGCTGATTTAGAGCAAATGTTGCGTAAAAATTGTGCGTCTCGTGGGCTGGGAAATACGGTAAGAATTAAGAACCTATTGCTTATGAGTCTATCGGAAACGATAAGGTACGCCTCAATATGCTTAGGAAGTCGCCATGATGTGCTCGATGATATCGCCCATGTATCGAAAGCGGTTGAATCGTAATAAATTTATTTCGAAAATGAACAATGTTTACTCATTCAGCGTACATCAAATTTGACAAAGTGGGGCCCGAAACATTCGAATTTAGACTAAAGCAATTTCGACGTCAATAGACAGCACTTAGCTTATTGTTTTAAACAAGTCTATAATAATCATTGAATATCCAAATTTAATTATTCGTAATCCTTGTTGTCTTTCTTTCAGCCTTAAGGCGGCTGGTTACGGCATGCCTTTCCCGTCCAACCTGCTTGGGCGGAGATGGACATGCCGAGGAAGGATCTGATAGAGTGGATGCAAATGACGCTATAATGGGCAAGAAGCTGATAAATCAATTCCATCCTCAGCAGCATTCGCGGAAAACAAACCACGGCCTGTTATCTCCCCAGGACTGCCATCAGCAGCCGCTGTAAGGCTTTCTAGAAAGGATTAATGTTGACAAAAAGAACAAACCCAGCACAATGGAATCTTTATTGCAAAAAAATGTACAATATCAGTCAAGGGAAAAACTGCCAAATACTTTTTTTCAATCTACCATATTCTGCACACTTACATTTGTTTCTCCTACTTCATATGAAAAATGTGTATTGTGAAATTGTACTGTATACTGTATCTGTATTGTAAATTTGTACTTGGGTTGGTTGGCACATGAGCCTGGATCTGGGTGCCATCCATTCTACAACCTATGTCCTAATGAGTGGACATGCCTTAGCACCCTGTGAGTGCCAAGAGGTTCATGTCCTCTTCCCAGGGTTGAATGACAATACGACCAAACGGGGTGCGGGGCCTGGGTATATCAAATAATAACATACCATTATAGAGACTCCTTTTGACGACTTGAGGCCTTTTTCAATAGGCAGACGTTCTTCTTCTTTACTATTGCTCAAGTACAATAAATATTTTTTACGCCGCAATAGATGTAACTTCTCAATTGCACTATTTTTCGGGAGCTAAAAAACTTTTCTGCACTCATGAAATGCCGTAGCAAACAAATATCAATGGACATTGTTAACATTGTGATGCGACATCATTTGTTTATATTGTTAACATATTTTCAATCCACCATATTCTGTACATACAATTTTTCAGTCGTTAGATAGTGTCTTTTTTAAATCTACCATATTCTGCACGTTTTCATTTGGTTGCTCCTACTTCATATGAAAAATGTGTATTTAAATTCTGTATATTTAAGATAAGAAGTAATAACTATGAGTGAAACTTGAAATTAATATTAAATAGTTCTTTTCCAACTTTCAGTGACTGAATAAAATTAATGAAGTAGGGGTATTAGCTTTTATTATGAGTGTCTCACAAATGCTGTTTTTAAATTAAATTAATGTAATAAGGCCATTGTTGGACTCTTGCACGGAGAACTATTGTAAAACATAAGTAAAAATTATAAAAAAGGCTGAGACTCTGCTTAACCTTTTTATTTTGAAGAACTTCGATTATTTTGGGTGAACACAAATAACAGGTGTCTTTGATTTTTATTTTTGGATTATAAGCTAATGTCAAGTTGGTAAACATGATAGAGTTTTCTAATGAAGGAATTGGACATCATGGGCATTTCCAGGAAAGTTAGACAACGTTTGAAGAATGGTGTTCAAAGGTGAAAATGTCCATTAGGGTTAGGAATAATACTAACTAGTAAGAATCTTCATAGGTTATTTCTGGATTTCTATTGGATGCACAAATATTCAGATAATACTCGTGAAAAACATCTTCTAGTTTAAGGTGAAGCAATGGATATTTATTTTATTTTGGAATAATATGCAACATAAGGATAATTGAGTAGGATTAAAACCTAAAAATATTAGGTTATTCCGCTTGAATTGTCAAGTTCAATCCCCCTGCGCACTTAAGTATACCTTGAAATAATTGACAGGACACTTTGATGCAAAATCTGGTTGTGCTTATGAATAGGCTATGATTGGAAGCACCATTTCAAGAAAGCAAGCATAATATTCAAATTGAAAGTTAGTTTGTGTTAATTTGACTGTAATATTTCAAATATAAACATCCGGTATTTCAAGACATTGAGACAGATGTCATCTCGTTTATCCAAATACTTAGTTAGATGGGGAAGACTTTATTTTCTGCATTCTTGCAGTAAGCTTTGCACATAAATCAGCGGATGGATGTAAATAGTATTTTTTGTTGTTTTCATGAAATCATTGCTGTACAAGGGACCAAATTGTTTGAAACTTTGTGGAATACGAATTCCCGTGTTATAAGTGATTTAATCTTTGACTATTTTAAGAAACAAAAACTGTAAAGTCTGATAAATCAGGCCAAATTTACAAAAAATACGAAGGGATTGAAATTCTTTGAAATTAAGATATGAAAAATAAAACTTGCAAATACCTTGGCTTACTTAAAAGTTTTTAATTTCAACAACTCAAAATTTATTTATGTTTAAATGTCAACACTTTTGTACCATCTCTACTTTTCCATTACAATTTCCCTCATTTTCAATTGCCCTGGAACTGTTTATTAATATAGTTTTTTAAAGCAATATACTAGTCATGTTAGGTTTTGGATGGACACAGCTAACACATGAATATCTTGTCTCTCCTAAAATATCATCATGGAATCCAGTTGTTTAATCTAATTATTTCTTATAAAACAAGTAGTTTTCCTAGGTGGTTTAGCTATGAACTGAAATATTAAATGATAGAAGAAATTACAGCACAAATTATACAAACTAACTGGATTGCAACTTGATTATGCTAAATTTTCACTGTAAAGGCAAACTGTGCTAAATTGAAAAAGAATTGTTACAACAGATACATAAAACAACTCAAGTCAGCTAACCATCATAATTGAAAACATTTTTTGAATCATGTCAGCAGTGAGGAAGATACCGACAGACTACCCAATGTAATGCTTTTTAATGATTTTCCTGCTTGTTCTTATAATGGCATAACAAACCTTTTTGCAAAGTATTTCTCAGCATTTTATTTAAAACATAATAGTAATCCTCTGCACAATTTCCATACTTGCACTTCTATTTCTATCCTCATCGATAACAATCTCAGTGGAAGACATCAAATATAAACTATGTCAACTTTACCTCCAAAAGGATTGTGGTCCTGATGAAATCCCAACCGTACTTCTGAGCATGTGTCTCATGCCATTACTTTATCCTTTGTATATACTGTTTAATATATCCCTCACTACTGGAATATTTCCTAGTGCACTTAAATCTACATATATAGTACCAATACATAAGCAGGGTAACAGAAGTAATATATCTAACTATTGTCTAATTGCCAAGCTCTCAATAATCGTAAGAATCTTAGAATCATTGTTTGTAGATAAGCTAACTCCTATCTTTAATATTATCATAATCCCATCTAATTCCTAGAAAGGAAATGTCCTCCCTATCCTGATGTGTAAATTTCACATGCCATCGGGCATAGCATTGGGTGCACTCCCATCATCTACCAAACCTGGTAAATGGATAGTTTTTTGTGGTTCAAGAATTAAGCTGTAATAGATTTGGTACCAAGGTCTAGGGCAGGAAATTAAGTAGTGCATGAACATGTGTTTATCAAACATTTTCACATGGCCTGGCTGCAAGGAGAAGTATTAGGAAATCGATTCAAGTCGGATGCCTATTAAAATAATTTTTCTCAAATTTTCAGCATGACCAGGTTGATTATTCACTTCTCTTCCTCCCACCTATCGCTAAGTAGTGAGGTGTACACTTCTGTTTCCAAAAGGAATGTATTATCGTGACTATGAAGGTAAATTTGAACAATCTAACCCAATATGCTGCACAAGTTGCACCCCAAACTTTGAAGGTTCAACATTTATAATCCCAGTTTTCCAAGTTTTGCGTGGGATTTTGCACCCAAGCAGCATTCCCCACTATGCCCGAGAGGAGAATGGTGCTGCCCCATAGAGGGAAGTATGGTATTATGAGAAATTGTTGAGATCCACAATTTTTCACTACCTGGGCAACTCTTCTCTGAATTGTGTTCAATACTAATATCAGTCACGTCCAACCAGGTACAATTTATAAGGACACATTTAATATGGACATCCAACAGTTACAGAGAAGACTCAAAGTATGAAGAATTTCTCCTAAGTAATCATTTTCCCTCTTCAGAACCAACCCCCTTGATACTGAGAACCAATTAAGCTGCAGGAAAAAATCAAACTTATAGTTCTTTACTCGTCACATTAGGATGATTTTTCATTTTTCGGAATAGAAACTAATAATGAGCCAAGGAAGCATACCGGGTAAAATGCTACGAATAATTCCGTGAAAACACTTCTTCCCACATTTTTCTAAACCTTTAGGTAGTTCTGCGAGAATGATTTCCTCCCCCATTGCCTTATTTGATTTAAATACTCTTTTTTATAAGAGTGGTGCATCAATTAACTTCCTTGGAGCAAAATAGAGATTTTCAATTTGACGTTTAGTCTGTAAATGTATTCTTTGTAACTGTATTATTTTCCAATTAAATAGTGTACCTTTTTACAATCATTGACTAAAAATCAGTTAAATATCTAAAAAAAAATTAACCCGAACGCTGAACATTATCAGAGACAACAAATTACGTAACAGCATCAATTCCTTTTCTTTTGGGACCGATGACTATCCCAGAAATATCAAAACATTCTTACAATTGATCTATATGGAGAAATAGATATTTATTATTTGAACTTTGTCATAAGACAGAATTTAGTAAAATGTCCAATGTTGGAAATTAAACAAGCCAGTAATAACAAATGATGTTGCATAGCAACGGTATCAACGTCCGTTGTTATTTGTTTTCTACGGCATTTAACGAGTGCAGAAGAGTATTTATATTCCCGAAAAATAGTGTAATTGAGAAGTTACATCTATTGCGGCGTAAAAAATATTTATTGTATTTGAGCAATAGTAAAGAAGAAGAACGTCTGCCTATTGAAAAAGGCCTCAAGTCGTCAAAAGGAGTCTCTATAATGGTATGTTACTATTTGATGTACCCATGCCCCGCAACCCGTTTGGTCGTCCAGTCATGCAACCCTGGGAAGATGGCTTGAACCTCTTGGCATTCACAGGGGACTAAGGCATGTCCTCTCCTTAGGACATAGGTTGTAGAATCGATGGCACCCAGATCCAGGCTCATGTACCGACTTACCGAAGTACAATTTTCAGAAGATTTAATTTTCACAAAATACGTTTCCTAATTTTGCTGCGCGTCGGTCAGTGGTCATTCAAAAGTAATTTTTACCTAATTTCTTTTTGCTTTTATGCAGTGACCTTTCGTTTTTTGCTAAAGTCATAAGGTTTTATGTTTCGCTGTGCTCGGTGCTAGTGCTATGTAGTGTGTCGCAGCATCTCCTGACGGGTAAAAAATTTTCCCCTCCCATGTTTTTACTGTACCAGCTCAGGAAAAACTAAGATAGATGGGTGCGCATCCCTTTCTAAGTGGGTCAGTAGGAAACATGCAAGACAATTCAATAATTTTGTGACCACATAATGGAAACGGTTGATATTTTCCTTTTAGAATACAATTATGTACTTCAAATTACTTTACTGCATAAACTGTTGCAAGCATTTCAGTTTAAAAACCGTGGATTTTATTATTTTCTTTTGATTTTTATATCGTGACTTTTCGTTTTATGTTAAAGTCAAACTGTTTTGTATATCTGAGCTCAGTTTAGTGCTATGTTGTGTGGTAAAACGTCTCCCTACGGTCAGAGGGGTTTCCACTCATGTTTTAACAGCATTTGTCCAAGACGAAATAAAATAGGGGAGCGTGCATTCTTTTCTGCGCGGATTAGTAGGCTAAATACAGGTGGTATCAGTTATTATTTTATGCCTCAAAAATTGAAGTGTTTGATATTTATAAGTTAGAATAGTAATTCATTTTCGAAACGACTCCGTTTACCCTAACTTATGCAATATCACGTCCGCATCGTCGTAAGAGGGAATATATTCCTTTACCTAACCGGTATCTGTTGACTTCGTATACCATTAATGCGGCACTACCGACTCTTAAAAATTAAGGCCACGGTTACCAAAAGCGCCTCTTAAAATAATAATGCGAACGAAAGTGTTTTATGTATGAAAATGTGAAAAAAACACTGGGTATTCTTTCTGGATTGGGAGACCTCCAATCTCTGTCTACATAATGTTTTGTTCTATGTCCTATAAATTACATTCGTTTTCATAATATTTGTCAAATGAGTCTTAGTTTTCACAATCGGTATCCAAAGCCTAAGTTTGGTTTACTGCAGCCGCCCACCCTTCTCTCATAAGTTTTATTTCCTTATCCCCCGATAGCTTTCCTGAATAGCGTCCTCCCTAAATGCATTATGTCATTGTATCTTGGCGTTGCTCGATATCCATAGCAAGATATTAAGGTGAAGGTGTAAAATAAGTATTTCACCTCCTCTAGGTCGCCCTTTCAATTTTCTCGGACTTAACGTTGTGAATATTCATCTTAAAGGGATAAGACAAACTTTGTAAATTCACCAAAATGTATCAATGCGATATTACCGGTTTCGTCACACATTGGACATCTTCAGGTACCCTCTCGCCGCTCACATCCATACCCATACCGTTTACCTTATCTCCAGTATTCCTACCCCACTTTCCCCCCCAAACCCAACGCATTTACGATATACAGGTATACTATATGTACATCAGGGTAAACTTCTTGTAATAATTGCAGATGATTCTACAGTGTTGCGAAACTAGTCGACAACAATTAATTCTTTCCTGTGGAAACGCAATGCCTTTTATCCTTTCCTCCTGCTTTACAAAGGGATAAGTACTTCATAGTTAGTATTTTTCCGAATTCGAAGAGTTACCGCCAGTCTATTAGACGCAAGATGATTTAGAGAAAATGTTGCATAAAAATTGGGCGTCTCGTGGGCCGGGAAATACGGTAAGAATTAAGGGCCTATTGCTTATGAGTCCATCGCAAATGATAAGGAACGCGTCAATATGCTTAGGCAGGCGCCATGGTGCGCGCGATGATATCGCCCATGTATCGAAAGCGGTTGAACCGTAATAAATTTACTTTGAAAATGAACAAAGTTTACTCATCCAGCGTACATTAAATTTGACAAAGTTGGGACTGAAACATTTGAATTTAGACTAAAGAAATTTCGACGTAAAAAGACAGCACTAAGCTCTTTGTTTTAAACAAGTCCATAATAATTATTCAATTTCCAAAGGTCAATATTTGAATTCCATCTTGTCTTTCTTTTTAATATATCAGCGTTTTATTTGCTGACATATTTTCACTTGTCTACTTCAGTTGTAAATTGGGGGTCATGTGTACCCTAGCCTTTCTCAGTTTTTCCCTTGACTGAAATGATGAATTTTTTTGCAGCAAAGATTTCGATATGCTGGGTGTGTTATTTTGGTCACCATTAATTCATTCTAGAAAGCCTTACGGCGGCTGCTGACGGCATGCCTTTTCCGTCCAACCTGCTTGGGCGGAGATGGAGAGGTTGAGGAAGGATTTGATAGAGTTAATGAAAATGACGGTATGATGGGCCGGCAGCGAATACAGCAGGACCATACTCAGCAGCATTCGCAGGACAAAAACCAGTGCCTGTTATCACTCCAGGGACCACATTCGCCAAAGAAAATTGTAAATAAAAGTATAAGATAACCTATGCAACTATTTCCTTGTGTAAAAATCATTCTCCCAGCCGGGATTCCGGCCGAGTACTTACGTATCTAAAAAGAAAAAAACTTTCCTCACCATAGGGCTTTAGACTTGGAAAGTCTACTCTGCAAGTTGTTCAATGTGTGCCTCGGAAGATAGGCTGCACTTATCTTTCTTATTGTTTGACCTCTCCTAAAAATTTAAAGTGGTAGACCACCAAATGCTTATTCAAAAACTAGTATTAAGGCATCCAGGGCTCTAAACTAAAATTTAGGATCTCTAATTCAAAAAACCTAAAAAAATGATGGAAGTAAATGGCTTTCAGTCAAAACTTTTGGGAGTATAAAATGGTGAGCCCCAGGGATCTATACATATATAAGGTGGTCTGTTATTTCTGCGGATGATGAATGGCTTATCAAGTACCATGCCTGCTGATTGTACCCTTTGTGAATGATTGATGATTGATTGTATACGGTAAATACCCTACTTTTAAAGAGAAATGTAAAAATCCTGTACATGCACACGAAGAACTGAAAAGAGTGCAACAAAAAGCTAGGGACTGGTTCTCAGCTAATAAACTATTTTTAAAATTTGAAAAAACTTAATATTTTCAATGTGACCTTTGAAGTGCTGGTAAAGCTCAAAGCTGTGTTCAGCTCCCAGATTTTTTGTTGACTCTAATCGTTACACGAGTATTCATGTTATAGCCATAAGCAAAACTTCCAAATAATTTCTTTCATCAAATAAGCTTGCGTAATCATTCCAAAGAAACCTACCTGATACAGCAGAACAGACTAGCTGTGATAGGTTGAAAAACCTAATTGAGAATTAGTTGATTTCATACCCCTTGTATTTTCCACATTAAATATCAGAATTGGAGCTTTCAGGAGTGAAATAATAATACATATGTATCTCTTCACCGCAGTAATGATTTAAGACAATATGTTTATCTTTTGACCACATCTTTAGCGGAAAGTGCTGCTCTTCGATGAGTAAAAGGTCTTTCTTATTGTTACAGCCACTTCCAAACTTAACCAGGCTAAATTATTGTCTAAATCTACACCTAACTTACTCCTGTCTTGGGTGGATGCAAAAACAAGAGCGCTTCCGGCTGCTACAGGAAAAGCTGACCAAGAATACATTAAAGTAGGTTAGTAACTACAATAAATTTTGGGTTCGAATGTTGGATAGGATATTCAGACAAATGATCCAGTTATATCTCTTTTTATTCGTTCGCAGGTTTCCGCGACGGTGAGTAGGTGATTTCCACATATTTTGGGCTGCGTTCGCGTAGGTTGATTAAATTCTCAACAGTTTCGCCAGCTATCCTGCTGGCGTCCTAAGGTCAAGTATGGAAAGAAGCTTGTTGTTCCGTATTAAACCGGGAAAATCCGGCGCCAATACCGGGTAATTTCTTCGGCCAACAAGGGAACGTCCTCATATATGCGCGGAATATTTCTTTTCCACCGACTGTGGAGTAGATACCCACCCTCTCTGTTAAAGTTTTCTGGCCTTTTTTACGATTTCAATGGCCTCTCTTATTATCATCGGGAAGTATTTTTCTTCTTTCGCTACTACTTTAGCGTCGTCGAACAGAATAGTGTCCGGGTTCACTCCAGGCGTGCTCAGCGATGGCCGTTGCTTGGTCTTGGTCCAAACCCTGGCAGCTAAAATAGTAGCGAAAGAAGAAAAATACTTCCCCAAGATAATTAGAGAGGCCATTGAAATCGTTAAAAGGCCAGAAAACTTTAACAGAGAGGATAGATATCCACTCCACATGGCGTGGAAAAGAATTATACCGCGCAAATATGAGGAAGTTCCCTAATTGGCCGAAGAAATTTTCCGGTAATGGCGCCGGATTTTCCCTATACAAGACGGAACAACGAGCTTCTTTCCATCCTTGACCTGAGGAGACCAGCAGGATAGCTGGCGAAACTGTTGTGAATTCAAACGACTTACGAGGACGCAGCCCGAAAAATGTTGAAATCACATATCTGTTCTTATTTTTTCACCGCAAAACTTTCTAATTTCTGCCATTACCATATATTAATTTTAAACCCTAATCTGATGGAACTTGGTAGTTCAGGAGTAGAGCATTGGACTACTGACCAGAGGATCTGGGTTTAATTCTCGAGCATGAATCTAGCCACCATCATCTTGACTATATCTATGTGATTTTTCTGGTAGCTGATCATTCTGCGAACCAAAGGCGATATAGGAAAAGGAACCAACCCAAATTTGAAAATTTCAACTACTATTGGGTTTGATATTGTTCGATTTCTACCTTCACCTATCCAACCAACTTTCTGGTTGATAACAATGATTGTGGTTGCTTTTTACATGCTCCTGATGATGTCTTTACTGACGTTTTGATGAAAGGAATATATTACTTGAAATAAAGATTTCTTAATATGTATAATTTAAAGATCTTAAAATTGGATATAGTAGGTCATTTAATGAGGGTCAAAATCAAGAATAAAATGTCATTGGTTTCAGGTGTAAACGCCACAGTATCTGGCAATGAGAGCTTCATGGTCAAAAGAAGAAAGGTGTCATCAGAAGGGGACCTGCCCTCAGTAGTATGGAGTTTTTCCAAGCCTCTCACAAATGATCGTGGAAGATGCCACACTGGGAGAGTGTTTTATTTTACCCATTTTGCAGATAACAAAACAGAATATGCTAATGGACTCTATGAACATATTCAGGTAATTACCCATTGCCATTTAATGAATTTCAAAGCATTGATGCAATCTTCTTTAATGACCTATCGTTCTAGAGATTTTGATGCTAATAAGTCTATCACTTGCTTATGTCATTTCATTCAAAGAAATTTCATTTCACTTAAAAATAGTTAAGCATATCATCCAGAAATAAAATAAAGAGGATAATATATTTTTATACTATTTTTCCATGGTTCCAGGAATTCCAAATAATCCAATTTAAGTCAAATGAACTCATTAGTTTTCTCCAAAGTCTGTTTTCTTTGGGAAGGCTTTTCCATACTTTGGTCTTCCATTGAAGAGTACTTAGTTTATTAAATAGAATATGTTTTGAGCATATTTCAATATGCTCTCTGGTAATACTAAATAATGCAGTTAAAAACTGGATTTTACGAACTGTTTTAGTTGAAATCTGTTTCAATTTTATCAACTCACTTAATATACCCCACCTTCTAGCACCTCACTATCCTCTCAACAGACACTGCAAGATTGTGGGTAATGCCATCTCTGGCCATGTCTCCATGTCTACTTTCTTAATTATGTAAAAAAATTACTACATTAGGTATTAATGTGCTCATTCCTTGGTCACTTATTATTAATTTCACAGCATTTCATTCCAAACATATAATGGGACTTGGGTTTAATGATTGTGCACATTTTAACTGCCTTTCTTTAAAAAGTAACGTGTCTTACTGCTAAGAGAGCCATTAGTATTTTATTAAATAGACTTGTATATTGGATGCTTCTGTTTTTTTTTGCAGCCAAATTTTAAATTTGCCTATATTTCCTTATATAGGTCAATAAGAAGATTCCAAGCAAAGAAGGTTCCATGCCGTTACATTATGAAACATTGAGTGAAAATTCTGCCTCAAATGCTTTAAGTGAGAATGATGATAAAACAGATTTGATAGGTAAGAAAGCAAAAATACTTGGAATCTCTCTCTAGTTTTAAAGCCTAGAGAGCAAAAGCTTTACAGTATATAATAGAACAAGCCTGGTAAATTAAATGAATGGACTGGGAAATTAAACAAAGAATGTTAATAAAGCTGTAAAATGGATATTTTTTTTGCTGTTGCATTATGTCATTTTTTTAAAATTATCCTTTTTTCCATATTAAGATAAAAATAAGATCAATTTCTTTAAGTCATAATTATTGAAATGGATATTTACAACAAAAATTTGGTATTCTTTCAATAAAAGTCATATGGATATGCACATGCAAAACATACTGACTCAATATATCAGTTTGAAAATTTTATCAAACTTTTTGATATATTCATACATTTCAGTTAAGTTAAACATAAAATCATACCATGATGTTCAATAAGTTTTGCAGAGTTCAAAGATGATTGCTTCGTAACTGATCATTTGAATTTCACAAACAGAAGGGATTTAGCAAAAAAATTTGATTTTTTACAGTATAGGCTTATCTGAATATTGTTATGTAGATAGTATGTCAACTGGAATACTTGGGCTTTTATTGGAAGCACCGTTTCCGACCATTGGTGCAGGATGTATTCATTGGATGGATAGCACTTTTAAACATGTATATGGATTTTATTCCCATTTTTATGAATTTTAGGGTTCTATTTTCAGAACTTGATTACAACATATGTTTCTGGTACACCTGCAATGCCATAGTGAGAAGAGAGAGCAAATAGGTAGAATGGTTTATACCATGAATAATCGGAAAAAGAAATGGCACAGCTATCAAAAGTGGTTTGGTTCTCATTCAATATTTGAAAGCCAACACTACATTTAGTCCCTTTTCAATATATAATATTTCCTTCCTCCACTCTATGGTACATTTAAACTGTCTAATTTTAAATAAGTGTAGAACTTGCAATGGAGTTTTTCTTGATGGATTAATAATTTTAAGAAAGAGAAATGTGATATTGTAGATATTATAACGTGATGATGAATTGATAAAAGTACCATATCAACCATGGATCAAGTCTAGTTGCAAACATTTACCCTTCCCTGAAGTAGTCACAATTTACCTATTCCTATCATGGGCTTCTAGTGCATATATTTTGGAAGCTAGATTGAAAATTCTCATTTATAATAATCTTTTTTAAAATCATTGACTTATGCTGATTTGATATCCTTCTGTTCCAGATTTTCCTTCACTTGCATCACTTAAAGATTTGCACAACAAAGAAGTATGGATTTGAGAGAACAATAAAAGCCTGACTCAGAAGAGAACTGTGGCTAATTTTAAACTTTATTGATCCAGCTGAAATTGTAAATTCCTCTTAAAAATAATTTTCTATCTTGTCTAAACTTCTATCAATCACTTTTATTCCCCTTGATATGTAAAATATTTTAATATTTTGGATGATGTCAGACCAAAAATGTTCCAGATGTATGGTTCTACTTATGGATAGTTAAATTAACTTTCTTGGGTATTTGGTGAGTTTATGTTGTATTACAATTTGGAAACCAAAATAAAAACAATGAAACCTATCCAATGGCATTTATATCAATTTTATCCTGTCTGAGATGCCTATTGCTCCAGATCCCTTTTTCTATGTAAAAAAGCAATTAATTAAGATATGATACTGTTCATTATAATCATACTTACTGCCGATATGGGTTTATGGGGATTGTACGCGTTACACCGTAAGTATTAAAGTAAGAATGTGGCTGACAACATCATACTCATATATTTCTCTGCACAGATAATGTCGTCTCTTTCGTTTAAACTGTCCTCAAACCTATATAGCCATCCTCTCCTATATGTCTTGACCATTGTGTGAGTAGTGCATGAAATAGCTGATTATTTATTCTGGTGGGAGTTTATTGGCAGGGAACCAACAAATTGAGGCCTTAATATTTTGCAGGAGAACTCGTCTCCATTACAATAACCAGCCCACTTCCTAACACATTGGGACTACTTTTAATAAAGCAGTAAAAGTCAGCCAGGGGAATAGTCAGCTAGCATACAGTAATACTAAAATTCAAAGGTAATTTGTGTTAATTTGACTGTAATTCTTCAAATATAAACATCCGGTGTTTCAAGACATTAAGACAGATGTCATCTCCTTTATCCCAAATACACAGATGGCGAAGATTCCATTTTCTGCCTTCTTGCAGTAAGCTTTGCGCATAAATTAGTGGATGGATGTGAATAGTATGTTTTTTTTTTGTTTTCATGAAATCATTGCTGTACAAGGGACCAAATTGTTTGGAACTTTGTAGAATACGTATTGTTGTGTAATAAATGATTTAATCTTTGACTTTTTTAAGAAAAAAAAGGTAAAGCCTAACAAACCAGCCCAAATTTTAAAAAAATACAAAGGGAAAATAATGCAATCCTTTGAAATTAAGATATAAAAAATAAAACTTGGAAATACCTTGGCTTACTTAAAGGTTTTTCATTTCAACGACTCAAAATTTATTAATCGTATTTGATGTTTAAATGTAAACACTTTTGTACCATCTCTACTTTTCCATTAAAATTTCCCTCATTTTCAACAGCCCTGGAACTGTTTATACATATATTTTTTAAAGCAAAATACAAGTTATGTTAGGTTTTGGATGGATACAGCTATCACATGAATATCTTGTCTCCCCCAACATAACATCATGGAATCCAGTTGTTTAATCTAATTATTTCTTATAAAACTGATAGTTTTCCTCGGTGGTTTAGCTTTGAACAGAAAAATTAATATTAGAAGAAATTACAGCACAAATTGTATAAGCTAACTGGATTGCAATATGATTATGCTAAATTTTCACAGTAAAGGCAAAATGTGCTAAATTGTTAAGGAATTGTTACAACAGATACATAAAGCAACTTGAGTCAGCTATCCAACATAATTCAAAACATTTTTGGAATCATGTCAGCAGTGAGGAAGATACCGACAGGCTACCCAATGTAATGCTTTTTAATGATTTTCCGGCTTGTTCTTATAATGGCATAACAAACCTTTTTGCAAAGTATTTCTCAGCATTTTATTTAAAACATAAAAGTACTCCTCTGCACGATTTTCATACTTGCATCTCTATTTCTATCTCCTCTATAACAATCTCAGTAGAAGAGATCAAATATAAACTATGTCAACTTTACCTCCGAAAGGATTGTGGTCCTGATGACATCCCAGCCGTACTTCTGAGTATGCTTCTCATGCCATTACTTTATCCTTTGTATATACTGTTTAATAAATCCCTCATTATGGGAATTTTTCCAAGTGCACTTAAATCAACATTTATAGTACCACTACATAAGCAGGGCAACAGAAATAGCATATCTAACTATCGTCCAATTGCCAAGCTCTCAATAATAGTAAGAGTCATAGAAACATCATTTGTAGATAAGCTAACTCCAATCTTTAAGAGTATAATTATCCCTGAGCAGCATGGTTTTACTAAAGAAATCTCAACACTCACTATTCTTTTGGTTTTTCAAAAGCAACTTATTGAAGGTATGAAAAAAAGCTCACAAACAGATGTCATGTAAACTGACTTCAATGAGTATTTTGATACTGTTATTCATGAGCTTCTTCTTAGAAAGTGAGATGCACTGGGAATGAGTGGTACCTTACTTGACTGGATGGAAAGTTACTTGACCAACAGAGAAGTTGTAGTAAAAATTAATGCATCTAAAAGTATATGTTTCAATCCATGAAGAGGCATTCCCCCAGGATCCCATACCATTCCCGGGAAGTAAATGGCCTCTCTCTCCTAATGTGTGAATTTCACATACCATGAGGCATAGCATTGGGTGCACTTCTATTATTTACCAAACCTGTTATATGGATAGTTTTATGGTTCAAGTAATTAATCTGCAATTTAATTTGGTACCAAGGTCTATGGCAGGAAATTAAGTAGTGCATGAACATGTGTTAAACAAACATTTGCACATGGCCTGGCTGCAACGAGAAGTATTAGGAAATCGATTCAGTTCGGATGAATATTAAAATATTTTTCTCAAATTTTCAGCAAGACCAGGTTGATTCTTCACTTACCTCCCTCCCACCTATCGCTAAGTAGATTGGTTGGCACTTCCGTTTCTAAATACAATGTATATTTGAGACTATGTAGGTAAATTTGAGCAGTCTAACCATCTATGCTGCACAATTTGCACCCTAAACCTTGAAGGTTCAACATTAATAATCCCAGTTTTCCAAGTTTTGCGTGGGATTTTGCACCCAGGCAGCATTCCCCACTATGCCCGAGGGGAGAATGGTGCTGCCCCATAGAAGGAAAAAAAGGAATTATGAGAAATTGAAGATATCCACAATTTTGCACTACCTGGGCAACTTTCCTCTGAATTTTGTTCAATACTAATACCAGTCCCCTCTGGGATGAATTCTAAATATTCAGAGCAATCCATTATGAGATGTAGTTACTGAGAAATGGCATATTTCTTACTAGTGCAAAAGGAAGAATCGATATGATTTGAGATTCCATGGGATAGAATTTATAGTTTCTATACACTGTAGCATTTTATGGAGGCTGGTACGGGTATTCGCCGCCAATATAGAGGTAAGAACTGGTGAATCTGCATACATATTAGCATTCCAATCTTTTGGAATTCCCTGGCTCAATCATCACCACTAGATCCTTACTGCTTACCTCCTCCCTCCCAAGCATGTCCTTAGCTTCCCCTACCCCAGCCCTCACATTCCCGCCACCCAAACCTTATTATAATTTGCTCTGCATTTTAATTGGACTAAATGAAAAAAAATGAAAGATGTTTGGTCACTTAGTAACACAGAACTGATAAGCATTGGGGCAGACTACTTCCTAGGATGTGTACATTATAATCTTGACAGATATTTCCTTTTTTTGTGAAAAACTCATCCCTATCCCCATTTTAGCTTGAAATTTTTCTCATTCCATGAGTTGACACGTATTTAATATTATGCAAAAATTGACTTAAGATCAGATATACTTACAGTATATCAAAGTCTTCCTGAAATTTCTTTGATTTACATACTAGAAGTTGTTATGGTAATACAGGTGAATACTCTTTTTCAGGTGTTAAGGTAAAATCATTTTTATGTTTTTTATTATGAAATTAACTGTTTTAAAGAAGATTTATTCTGTTGCGTGTAATAATAAGCAGTGTCTGTGAATGATGAAATATAAAGAAATTGCTACACTCACAGATCTACTTGTCACTCACAAAAAAGGCTTTTTATTTATTTGCTCAATAGCTAGCTGAGAAATTCATTAAAAGAATCTACAAAAGGAATATGATCCTTCCTTTGCATGGAAGACCTTACTTTGCAGGAATAAGTATTAGGATAAACCATACATTTGCTGGGGTCGTAATTGATGTGGAGGAGATGAGGTGCTGTATAATAAGAACAGGTGAGAATAGAGAATATGGCTTACAGAAGGCAACAGAACTCACCGATATATCAGTGGGAGGAGACTGTTCCCTGGGGTTTCTCCGCAGATGTGGAATGCTATTACCAACTCCTCTGGTTGTTCACAATTTTTTTTTAGATTTTCCTATTCCTCCCTTATTCCGAAGAGCCAACAGGGTTTCTTGCTCTCCTAAGTAGGGTTGCAGTGCAACTACGTACTACATAGAGGTCAGATGTAATCCATTCAAATGATGAGGATGTACTTATATCATTGGCTTTGCTGCCACCA
This sequence comes from Hetaerina americana, assembly GCF_022747635.1. Lineage (NCBI taxonomy): Eukaryota > Metazoa > Arthropoda > Insecta > Odonata > Calopterygidae > Hetaerina > Hetaerina americana. Next base: position 43,502,243 of record NW_027286763.1, read on the forward strand.
TCTGTTAATTAGGTCATTAGCTCAAAGTAGTAGTACACTTGTTACCTCTTCCTCTCCCTGAAGAACTTATCCCAATTTTCATATGTTTCCTTATCCGCCAGTGATGAGATCTGCTCATCACTGGGAAGGTACATGATGGAGCTCTCTCTTATGGAGGTAATTATGGTGTACCTATTTTTGCAAAATGTCTTGAATAAATCTTTGTATTCCTGGATGGTTAATAAATTATATTATTATTCTGTGTGCTAGTTATTTCAGTAAATAAAATAAATTGTATATTATTACCTGTGATATGTTTCATGTCAAATGGTCTTCTTGATGCCTTTTTTGCAAGGAAAACTGCCTGTGATTTTTAATTTTGGATTAAAAGCTCATGTCAAGTTGGTAAACATGATAGAGTATCCTCATGAAGGATTAGGACATTATGGGATTCTCCTGGAAAGTGAGACAATGTTTGAAGAATGGTGTTCAAAGATGATAATGTCCGTTGCTCGGAGATGATCACTGTTAAATAAGGTTAGGAATAAAACCAACTTGTATGAATCTTGATAGATTATTTCTTGATATCTATTGCATGCGCAAATATTGTAGATGAAACTCACGAGAAAAATCTTTTAGTTTAAGGTGAAGCAATGGATGATTATTTTTTTGGAATAACTTTCAAATCAAGGATAAGTGAGTAGGATTGAAACATAAAAATATTTGATTATTCTGCTTGAATTGTTCCCATGTTCAATCCCTCTGCGCACATAAGTATACCTTGAAATAATTAAAAGGACATTTTGATGCAAAATCTGGTTGTGCAAAAAGGAGCTTATGTAGTTGGATGACGTAAATGATCCAAGATGCACTTCTGTAGAAGAAGATTTAAGTTTAAATGCAAGGTATTGAACACTGGGTCAAGTGAAATGGAGTTATCTATTGTAAGAAATAGGGACCTGGTGACTCAATGAGTAACTAGAAGCTCACTATTTGAAGCAAAACCTTTAATATGGTGACTATGGTCTCTCTATCATTCTAATAATTCCCACTTCCTTTCCATCTCAACTGGCACAGGCCTGACATGTCTATTTAGCATTTCCCATCCCCATCGCTCAATTTTCCAACTTCCATTTCCTCAGCAATTAAGGTTCCAAAGTTCTTATTTCCATGGTGGTGATCCTATTCTGAATGTTCTATTCTGTTGCTATCCGCTCGACTATTAATTTACAATATCCTAAAATCACTGGAAGGGAATGCATAAGTGACTAGTGTATTTTTTGATTTAAAGAAAGGCTTTGACAAAGTCCCGCACAAAAACTGGTGTATTTACAAAACTTTTATAGTACCTGGGAAAGTGAAAAACTGGTACAGTACAGTAATCTTACAGTAAACTATTCAAATTATACTAGTTCCATTAAAAAGAAAGAACACATGTGGCAACTACATAGATCGAAAAGGTCTCGTCACCAACCACTCAGAAATAAATATATGACGGCTTAATTTTGACAAATAAGGACTCTTAATTTATACTGCAACATTACTTTGCATCATCATAACCTCATTTTGGATACAATTTTTTTTGTAGTAAATTTCTCTATGCTCAAGGCAAACAACTTACAGTAGATTTTTAAAATGTTGAATCCACGGTTATAACATTGGGGATTGTAATGCAGAAGGCACTTCACGCACACTTTAGGATTATTCTATTTATTTAATTAAAAAACGCCATTCGTGAGACACTGTTTATAAACGCTAATACCCCCATTTCAGTAGTTTTATTCGATCACTGAAAGTCGGAAAATAACTATTTAATATTAATTGCAAGTTTCAAGTATAGTTATTACTTCTAATCTTAAATATACAGGATTTACATAAACATTTTTCATATGAAGTTCAGTTTTCATATAAAGTGGGAGCAACCAAATGAAAACGTGCAGAATATGCTAGATTTAAAAAATACACTATCTAACGACTAAAAAACTTGTATGTACAGTGGAGAGAAAGAACTAATGTAGCAAAGGTTAAATTTTTCACTTCGTTTTGATTAAGTTATTAATTAGCTCCTCAAGAGAGATTTTCATGATCTCTTCCTGCTCCACGACTGGAATAATTAAAGAGGGGATCCGACTATTGGAAGTTGTTGACCGGATATACTAGTTGACCGGATATACTATATATAGTAGTTCTTCACTCTCTCTACTCGTAGAACATACAAAGTCGTTTTCTAAGAGGCAGATGTGATCCTCAAAGGGAGTTAACATTTTGATAGAGTTTCCAAAAGGTCTTCGGTACCTTCTGTAAGTATTCAACAGAACTTGAATTACTGTCATCTTGAAGAAATTATCAAACCTGATGAAGGTACTTTTTCAACAAGTCAACAATTAGGAAAGTCAGATATATATTCAATACTCATATGTTTCAGTTTTATAATTCACGAGACGACTTTTCCTTTTCGAAGGGCACTCTTACATAATAACCTGATTCTCTGAGAATCGACGATAGATCTTATTCATCCAATAACTTTTATGAAATACTCTCTGATTGGGCTGTAGAATAAAGTAATAAATAATGTAATGCAGTAAAAGGCATCTTAATAATAATACAGAAAAACATAGTTTCAAATGAGCGTTGCAGATCGTTTGAAATATTAGGGTGCCATCGTTTCATCTGATTGGATCATTAGGGAAGACATGCAATACATACGGTGCTACCTGATTGGCTACACTTCGCCGAATGTCCACCTGAAGGATGTAGCAATGGACAAAGGATTCGTTGTAAAATATAGCAAGGGAAAGAAAGAAATAGGAATACCATTCTCCGTCATAAAGGCTCCACATGGACTATGTCGTGAGCATTTCAGACCCATCCCAAGGATACATAATTCGAGAATCGAACGCAGAGAAAGGTATCCGCTTTGTCAAACCATTGCAGCGGAAGAACGCAAAAGTCTTTAAAATGTATTTCGTATGCTGAAATAGAATCCCTGGATATCTGAAGACTCAACTGATATAATCAACGTTCCATTCATTCGAAGGTTTCAACCTCCCTATTTCAGTTCAACGCCGAGGAAATACTTTATGTCCACTCGAAACTGGTAGATTGGAAAAGTTGATAGTGTCGAAAATAGTGAATCGAGGATTCGTTTTCTTTCTGTAACATTCACGGACAAAATACAAGGAGTCATAAACAAGCAAAGTATTTCTATTATCAGACTTATTTCACCATGGCTACTTTCCTGATAGCCCCTGAGATACACATACGGCGGCTTGCGAAACACTGCGTAGATCTCAATTTGCATACGTGCATGAATGATTGTGTTGATTAAAATATCAGCATAAATGATTCCATTCATCAATCTATCAAAACAAACTTTCAGAGATCAGCAAAGATGAAGGTCAGAGGTACTCACCAGGTATTGGATGGAAAGCTACTCGGCTCCACAGCATTGGATGAAGTTCACAACTGCGACCAGCGGGACTTTTAAATCAGCTAGTTTGAATGCTGCTTCTCGTCCTGAAATAGACATGGAGGAACATCAATAAGCGTGAAATTAAGGACTACATTGCTGTTGATTTCAAATGTTACCTATTGCGTGGTACTAATGTAATTTGAACGGATTGATTCATTTATAATCGGGATTTTATCCGCATATAATGCTTATAACAGCACAACAATTTTGCTGCCGTTCTTGTCGGCTTTATTACGTGAAGAAGGTAACTGGAACCCCGGCGAAGCTGTTGTATTTTTATAAACATTATAGGCAAATGAAATCCCAAAAATATAATGAATTCACGCTATTTCCACTTCTGCGGAAGCCTTTAACAAAAAAATTAGGAACAATTAGAAAAGTATTAGAGAAATGTGACCAAAAACTTAAAGAGCAATTATATCTTTATCAGGTTAGGCCTCATTTACAGTATGCTGATAGTACTTGTGAATGGCTTCTCCATGAAGTTGGATTGATTTGCCGAATTCGATCGCGCATAGAATAGAGGAGCTAGATTTGTTAAACGTTGTCATGACAAACTGAGTAGCTTATCAAAATCATTAGAGGTTCTTGGTCGGGAATCACTCACGAAGCGAAGGATGAATTGCAGGTTAAATCTCATGCATAAATTGGAAGGAGGCTCTTTAGCGATGATGCTGCAAATGAACAATTAGCCTTATCGTACTACGGTATAAGAGAGCTCGTGTAAATAAAGTTAATTTTTTTATTTTAGCAAACTGAATGGCACCGCTAGGGTCTGTGGCAGGGACTGAATGCACACCAGACTAATTAAAACCCGAATATGACCCTACCATGGTCGGACAATGCTATTCTGTCACAATTATCGTGATTAAATGTAGAGCAGATAGATTTGAGATGTCATTTTTCCCAGGAACTTAAACGGCTCAGAATAACGTTGCCCGACCGCCCTAGGGGTATTTTGTGTCTAAAGTAGTCTGGTGTGTGATCACCCCCTGTAGCACACCTTAGCGTTAGCTTGTAGGGTACCATGCAATTATGTATATCTTAAATATCATTGTCCGCTCCACATTTTCACTAAATAACCGAGCTTCTGGACTGCAATGTTGCAAGCCAGCTGAAAAGCACATCGCACTTTTCTATTGGCAAACTGCATAACGTTGCAAATGTGTCAACAAATTATTAACATAAAACGTAATTCACAGCTCGCAAAAGTGCGTCTGAATACTTAAAATTTGCATGCGGGGGCATGTGCACTGCCTTCCATTTTATGTAATTTTTCGATGCATTGAAAATGTCAAAGTTTTTTTAGGCTACGTTTGATTTTTCTTCGATTCTTGATAAATAACAGTCATAATTTTGAAAGCGGTAAGTTTGACGTGCACATATGACATTTATAAACTCAATCTACTTTCCAGATACTGCAACCGCAATAAAAATAAAGGAATACCGTTTTACTACATAGGCGAACTGCTTTATGGCGCTTTTATGGCTATACGGTAAAAAAGTAGGACAAAGAATGTGGAAAAACTCCACGCCCGTAATATACAATTCACAAGAAAGTAGTTACGTACAAACAATCACACATCCCGCGATTGTTTATGGGAATATCAATACTTTGTCTGGGCGAGATGCATGGTTTCGGACGATGTACCATCCTCTCGGGACAGGGAAAGACACGGTCAGAGTACGCGGACATAAGGGGGGTATTGCAGGGAATTTAATGCCTCCTGGAACTACCCGCTGACAATCTATAAGGAAAAATTTTTAACTTGCATAAAAAATCGCTGGTAGTATCAGAACGCGAATGCCTTCGGTCGAAAAAAACAGCGAATAAGTCTGGTACTGATGCGGGTATTTCGGTCGCTGAGCAAACCTCTTCGGCGAACTGAAGGAATGAAGAAATCTTAACAGAAGAAATACGAGTAAACCGGTAATTGGCATCCGATATAGGAAGCGGGGGGGAAATGAGTAGGAGATGGAAATTGAGTAAATTGACCGCCCTCTTTCCTTGCTCCTGACGTTTGAATCTGATGTTTACGAACAATGCTGAGAAGGAGTATTGGCCATTAAAAGGCACAGCCTGACTTACAGTGGATACTCCTTGGCAAGAAATTAACTTTCTCATTAACAACTACAGGAAAGGTTACTGGGAGTTCCTACTCGATTTGGTGAGAATACTTTAATACGGCCGTGGAAAGTTTCTGTATATTTCTCTAAATTTTATAAGAAATATTCAACTACGCCATACTCGAATAATCAAACCTTGCCATCAATCCATCAATATACAAATCCAACCAACTACGCTCACTAATCTTTCAAGGGAATAACTACTTGGTGGCGAAGGCTTGCATGCCTGGGCGATGTTTTGAGCTACTACGTACGTAACAATAGTTATCGGGTTACTCCCTTTTGGGCCAGTAAATAGTAAATATAAATGAAAAAACTCAGAAGCAACCCTTTCACCCTTTTTAATATTATGTTTTCCATTCTCTACTTTTCTACGTGGCAATTTCTTCCAGCAATCCTTCAGGGTGTGTGGAAGGGAGTGATTCCACACCAGGCATGCAACATCAAAATTAAATTCTGCTTAATCATTAGCTACCGATAAACGTGTGAAATATTTCAAATAATGGAGATCTTGCTGACTACAGATCAAACACTATGCATCAAATTTTTAAATACTTCTCTACGCGTGAGAGTCGTTTACTGTCGTCGATTAACTCACCTGAAATGCACCGTAAAAACAGCCCTCTAGCATCATGTTTGAAAGCAATATATTTTACGTACTTTCGCATTTGGTAGACATTTTACTTATTTCTCGGTATGGATGCTTACGCCGTTATTACACATGTAATGTGTACCCCACTTACATTATACGTCGCGGAAGCGAACTTAAACCTTTACCAGTAAGCATAACTTCTCCTATATACTGGTGTCCGAACTAAATTTTGTGCGCGACCGCTCTTCTATCTAACAAGTAGAAGGGTTTCCACCAAACAAAACACGTGCAAGTAGAGACCCAGAGGCAAGGCCGTAAACGTCAAAAATTGAGGGCCGGTGAGAATTGGGGAAGGTGGCAGTGTTAAAAGCGTGGGTAACCCAAAAAAAGAACCGTCTCAAAGTGGTCCTTGCAGAAGCAGTACTAAAAAAACTTTTTCGCAGAATGGGGGGGGGGGGGGGGGAAGAGGACTGACTGACTCCAAAACTTTTAGAATCAAATTTTATGAAACGACTCGTAAAAGCACAACAACCTGCATCGCTTTCTTCGTTGTTTGGAAAGACTCATGTCTCAAATATCTGCACTCTTCTCCTTCAAAGAACCATCACGACGGGCTCCGACGTTAATTAAAGCAGCCTCTCCAAAATCTGCAACATACTTGAAGACATTCTGCGGAGAATCTAACGTATCGTATTTCATACGATCCATCACCAAATGAGATCAATCATTTATTACCAACTCGACCCCGATTACCTTCCCAATGCTGTCCCAATTGTAGCGATTATTATTCGCGCAGTTGGTATTCAAAGCAGAATGTTATTACTTAATGCAACCATTTTACTATTCTAAATAAGACACAACTGCTTCAGAAACGTTACTACAGGCAATGACACCGAAGAAATGGATCCCTTCTGTCAGACCTTATCTATTTAATCTTAGATAAAACCTGTCCACTACTCATTACGGAACCGCTTTATAATGATTATTTAGGGAAACACTTGGGCCCAATATTCATTGAATCTTGTAAAAATTTGTATTTTTATCACTGGGGAAGAAATAATACGATTATTACGCGACTTTACTGAGATTCATCTGAGAGCACAGTAACACCTTAGATAACTGACTACTCTTTTACATGTTCCACTGAACTGGATTACATGGTCTTATCAACACATTGATTGATGACGGAGGATTGAGAGAAAAAGGATTGATTAATGCCAAGGTGAACACAGCACCTATTCTAAAAGTTTTTAGTGTCAAAATCAATATCATCACCTTAAAAAAATGGTAAATAATAACACCCTTCTAATTTCAAGAGAAGGAAATATTCTGCTAATGCCAACTCGGGACTGCAAGGGGGTTGGGTAATCGTCGCCTCGCGTTGTAGGTCTTCAAAAGCAGACACAAGACTCTGCTTTGGGTCGCCCGTCGCGACCTTCGGACGAGTTTGGCAAAGATCTTTCGCATCGCCAAAATTTCAGTGATAATGTGGTGATGTGCCATCTTATCATGCCAATACGATCTGCGCCCATGCGCACACTTAAACTGCGGGCTGATTTCAGCGCTTAACGCATACTTTAGGAAAACAATTTTATCGATGCCTTTTATGTAAACTTTGTATTTATAAAATAACTGGATCCAACTTGACGATATATCTATATTCCAATGGAAACTTAAATCCCAAACGAACAAAGACCTTTCGTCTAACAAATATCTCAAATTGTGGCCTGCCTGCACTTTTAATGGCACGTGCTATAGCGGTGACGTTAATTCTTTTGTCCTGTGATGTGCTCTTACCGTAATAGTATCAAGAAAAAGGATTAAAAATTGCCGAATTCCGTGTTCGATATCCCTGCTTTTGATTAATGCATCTGAATCTTTGCAATGCAGAATAAAATCTTTTACAACATGCAAAACGAAAAATGGCATTGACCCCGCTGTCTCTACTCTTGGTTAGCTTGGCCACATATTCAACGAATATGATTCATCGAGAAGAAGTCGTAAATATGGATATCGCCTTATTATTCGAGCCTAAATTCTCTATTTCCCATCGAGAAGAAATCGTAAATATGGATAACGCCTTAGTATTCGAGCCTACATTCTCTATTTCCGTATCCCTGATGCAGTAGGGGTTCGAGAGAGAACTGCCCCATCTGGTCATATGCGGATACCCCTGCATTTTGGATGGCATACGTCCGTCGCAATCGCAACCAGTCTCATCACCACTCACTTAAAGGGTAAACTTCCTAAATATCATATATACCCCCAACACGAATTGAGACCCCAAATACAAATTAAATGTCAGATATTAATTTCTTTTTAAAATTCTTATCCTGTCTTAAGACACTTACTTAAGACACTCACTTAATGTTTAATCCATTTTATTTCATATGGTCACCTGCAGCTACCGATGTTAATACCGCCTTAAGTGCACATTTTATCATATTTTTTACCCGTCATTTTTTCTCACTGCAATGTAATTAATGAAATCCAATGTAATTAATACTGAACGACACAGCTTTGCTCGTAAATTAGGGCACACTTAAATTTACAGCCCATATTCCCTGGTGATTCCGATAAGTATAATAATAAATCAACATCTTCTAGGTTAATTATATAAGACGACATGGACACAATTTGAGGATTGATATTGAAGCAAATATGGAACTTCAGTTTGTTGTTGTGCGGTAGAGTGTGAACTTTTGCAACAAAATTTAATGATAATATATTTATCATCAAATTTCTTAGGCCCAAATAGTATGAACATAATTACGACCACATACGAACGATTATCTTAGTTATTTTTATACATTCCATTTCATTGTGTTTCACACATATCATCATCAAGCTAAATCGCTTTCCCGAAACAGTATAAGATATGCTAACCCCATTTCACCAAAATCCTTAGGGATTGAAAAGTAAAAACAGAGTCACTACTTTAATTAAACGTCTTTGACATTCGTAATACATTATTGCAGTCGGCCATAATGGACACAACTCGATTTACCAGTTTATCAAATGCAAAATATAACGATTCTCTTGAGTGATTTTCTAAAATGCTCTTAAATGTGTATTTCAACATCCGAGAACGAACTAAATGATTTATCGTAAAAGAAAATGGTAGTATCTACCCAAATAATCGAAATTCCTAAAAATAAAAAGGTTAAGCAGAGTCTCGCCCTTTTTTAATATTTTTATTTATGATCTAAAATATTTCTCAGCTAAATAGTCCAACAACGGCCTTATTATTTTTATTTAATTTAAAAACACCATTCGTGAGACACTATTAATAAATGCTAAAACCCAGATACAGAATTTAAATACAATATTTTCATATGAAGTTCATTTTTCATATGAATTACTGGCGAACAAATGGAAACCTGCAGAATACGGTAGGTTGAATATGTTAACAATATAAACAAATGATATTGCGTAGCAACGGTATCAACGTCCGTTGTTATTTGTATACTACGGCATTTTGCGAGTGCAGAAAAGTGTTTTAGCTCCCGAAAAATAGTGTAATTGAGAAGTTATATCTATTGCGGCGTAAAAAATATTTATTGTACTTGAGCAATAGTAAAGAAGAAGAACGTCTGCCTATTGAAAAAGGCCTCAAGTCGTCAAAAGGAGTCTCTATAATGGTATGTTATTATTTGATATACCCAGGCCCCGCAACCCGTTTGGTCGTATTGTCATGCCACCCTGGGAAGAGGACTTGGACCCCTTGGTACTCAGGGGGACTAAGGCATGTCCGCTCCTTATGACATAGGTTGTAGAATGGATAACACCCAGATCTAGGCTCATGTGCCAACTAACCCAAGTACAATTTTCAAAATATTTAATTTTCACAAAATACGTTTACTTATTTTGCTGCGCGTCGGTCAGTGGTCATTCAAAAGTAATTTTTACCTAATTTCTTTTGGCTTTTATGCAGTGGCCTTTCGTTTTTTGCTAAAGTCATAAGATTTTATGTTTCGCCGTGCTTAGTGGTAGTGCTATGTAGTGTGTCGAAGCATCTCCTGACGGGTAAAAAATTTTCCGCTCTCGTTTTTTACTGTACCAGCTCAGGAAAAACTAAGATAGATGAGTGCGCATCCCTTTCTAAGTGGTTCAGTAGGAAATATGCAAGAGAATTTAATAATTTTGTGACCACATAATGGAAACGGTTGATATTTTCCTTTAAGAATACGAATATGGACTTCAAATAACTTTATTGCATAAACTGGTTCAAGCTTTTCGGTTTAAAAACCGTAGATTTTAGTTTTTTCTTTTAGTTCTCGTTTTATGTTAAAGTCAAACTGTTTTGTATTTTTGAGCTCAGTTTTGTGCTATGTTGTGTGATAAAACATTTCCCTATGGTCAGAAGGTTTCTACTCATGTTTTAACAGCATTTGTCCAGGACGAAGTAAAATAGGGGAGCGTGCATTCTTTTCTACGCGGATAAGAAGACTAAATACAGGTGGTATCAATTATTATTTTATGCCTCGAAATTTGAAGTGTTTGATATTTATAAGTTACATTGGTAATTCATTTTCGAAACGACTCGATTTACCCTAACTTATGCAATCTCACGTCCGCATCGTCGTAAGAGGGAATATATCCCTTTTATCTAACCGGTATGTGTTAACTTGGTATACAATTAATGCGGGACTATCGACTCTTTAAAATTAAGGCCACGGTTACCAAAAGCGCCTCTTGATATAATAATGCGAGCGAAAGTATTTTATGTGTGAAATTGTGAAAAAAACCTCCCGAGCATTCCTCCCCCACTTTACCCTCCAAACCCAATGCATTGACGATATACAGGTATATGTATATCAAGGTAAACTTCTTGTAATCAGTGCAGATGATTCTGCAGCGTTACGAAACTAGTCGACAAGAATTAATTCTTTCCTTTGGAAACGCAATGCCTTTGATCCTTTCCTTCTGCTGTACAAAGGGAAAAGTACTTCATAGTTAGTATTTTTCCAATACATAGGATTGGGCGATCAGGTTGAAGTGTTACCGCCAATCCATAAGACGCAGGCTGATTTAGAGCAAATGTTGCATAAAAATTGGGCGTCTCGTGGGCCGGGAAATACGGTAAGAATTAAGGGCCTATTGCTTATGAGTCCATCGCAAATGATAAGGAACGCGTCAATATGCTTAGGCAGGCGCCATGGTGCGCGCGATGATATCGCTCATGTATCAAAAGCGGTTGAACCGTAATAAATTTACTTTGAAAATGAACAAAGTTTACTCATCCAGCGTACATTAAATTTGACAAAGTTGGGACTGAAACATTTGAATTTAGACTAAAGAAATTTCGACGTAAAAAGACAGCACTAAGCTTTTTGTTTTAAACAAGTCCATAATAATTATTCAATTTCCAAAGGTCAATATTTGAATTCCATCTTGTCTTTCTTTTTAATATATCAGCGTTTTATTTGCTGACATATTTTCACTTGTCTACTTCAGTTGTAAATTGGGGGTCATGTGTACCCTAGCCTTTCTCAGTTTTTCCCTTGACTGAAATGATGAATTTTTTTGCAGCAAAGATTTCGATATGCTGGGTGTGTTATTTTGGTCACCATTAATTCATTCTAGAAAGCCTTACGGCGGCTGCTGACGGCATGCCTTTTCCGTCCAACCTGCTTGGGCGGAGATGGAGAGGTTGAGGAAGGATTTGATAGAGTTAATGAAAATGACGGTATGATGGGCCGGCAGCGAATACAGCAGGACCATACTCAGCAGCATTCGCAAGACAAAAACCAGTGCCTGTTATCACTCCAGGGACCACATTCGCCAAAGAAAATTGTAAATAAAAGTATAAGATAACCTATGCAACTATTTCCTTGTGTAAAAATCATTCTCCAAGCCGGGATTCCGGCCGAGTACTTACGTATCTAAAAAGAAAAAAACTTTCCTCACCATAGGGCTTTAGACTCGGAAAGTCTACTCTGCAAGTTGTTCAATGTGTGGCTCGGAAGATAGGCTGCACTTATCTTTCTTATTGTTTGACCTCTCCTAAAAATTTAAAGGTGTAGACCACCAAATGCTTATTCAAAAACTAGTATTAAGGCAACCAGGGCTCTAAACTAAAATTAAGGACCTCATATTCAAAAAATTCTAAAAACATGATGGAAGTAAATGACTCTCAGTAAAAACCGTTGGGAGTATAAAATGGTGAGCCCCAGGGGTCTATACTTATATAAGGTGGTCTGTTATTTCTGCGGATGATGATTGACTTACCAAGTACCATGTCTGCTGACTGTATCCTTCGTGAATGATTGATGCCTGATTGTATATGGTAAATACCCTACTTTTAAAGAGAAATGTAAAAATCCTGTACATGCACATGAAGAACTGAAAAGAGTGCAACAAAAAGCTGGGGACTGGTTCTCAGCTAATAAACTATTTTTAAATTTTGAAAAACAAAATATTTTTAATGTGACCTGTGAAGTGCTGGTAAAGCTCAAAGCTCTGTTTAGCTCCCAGATATTTGGTTCACTCTAATCATTACAGGAGTAGTCAAGTTACTGCCATCAACAAAAACTTCCAAAGAATTTCTTTTATCAAATAAGCTTGCGTAATAATTCCATAGAAACCTTCCTCATACAGCAGAACAGACTAGCTGTGATAGGTTGAAAAACCTAATTGAGCATTAATTCATTTCATACCCCTTGTATTTTCCAAATTAAAAATTATAATTGGATCTCTCAGGAGTGAAATTTTAATATATATGTATCTCTTCACCGCAGTAATGATTTTATGGTATAATATGTTTATCTTTTGACCACATCTTTAGCGGCAAGTGCTGCTCTTCGATGAGTAAAAGATCTTTCTTATTGTTACAGCCACTTCCAAACTTAACCAGGCTAAATTATTGTCTAAATCTACACCTAACTTACTGCTGTCTTTGGGGGATGCAGAAACAAGAGCACTTCGGGCTGCTACAGGAAAAGCTGACCAAGAATACTATAAAGTTGGTGAGTAACGATAATAATAATTGGGTTCAAATGCTGGAAAGGATATTCAGACAAATGATCCAGTTATATCTCTTTTTATTCGTTCGCAGGTTTCCGCGACGATGAGTAGGTGATTTCTACATATTTTGGGCTGCGTCCACGTAGGTTGATTAAATTCTTAACAGTTTCGCCGGCTATCCTGCTGGCGTCCTAAGGTCAAAGATAGAAAGAAGCTTGTTGTCCCGTATTGTACCGGGAGAATCCGGTGCCAATACCGGGAAATTTCCTCTGTCGTTAAGGGAACGTCCTCATATTTGTGCGGAATATTTATTTTCCACCGACTGTGTAGTAGATACCCACCCTCTCTGTTAAAGTTTTCTGGCCTTTTTTACGATTTCAAAGGCATCTCTTATTATCATCGGGAAGTATTTTTCTTCTTTCGCTACTACTTTAGCGTAGTCGAACAGAATAGAGTGTCCGGTTTCACCCAAGGCGTGCTCAGCAGTGGCCGATGCTCTAAACTGTTTGGTCTTGGTCCAAGCCCTGGTCCTGGTCCAAACTTTTTGATTGGGTCCAAGACCAAACAATTTACAGCATCGACTATCGCTGAGCACGCCTGGAGTGAACCCGGGCACTCTATTCTGTTTGACGACGCTAAAGTAATAGTGAAAGAAGAAAAACACTTCCCGAAGATAATTAGAGAGGCCATTGAAATCGAAAAAAAAGGCCAGAAAACTTTAACAGAGAGGATGGATATCCACTCCACAGTGCGTGGAAAAGAATTATTCCGTGCAAATATGAGGACGTACCTGATTGACCGAGGAAATTTCCCGGTATTTGCGCCGGATTTTCCCCATACAAGACGGGACCTCAAGCTTCATTCAATCATTGACCTGAGGAGACGAGCAGGATAGCTGGCGAAACTGTTGTCAATTTAACGACATACGAGGACGCAGCCCGAAAAAATTTAAAATCACATATCTGTTCTTATTTTTTCACCGCAAAACTTTCTAATTTCTGTCATTACCATATGTTATTTTAAACCCTAATCTGAGGGAACTTGGTCGTTCAGGAGTAGAGCATTGGACTACTGCCCAGAGGATCTGGGTTTAATTGTCGTGCATGGCTCTAGCCACCATCATCTTTATTACATCTATATGATTTTTCTGGTAGCAAATCATTTTGCGAAAACAATGCGATTCAGAGAATGGAACCAAGCCAGTTTTGTGAATTTCAAATAGTATTGCGCTTGGTATTGTTCGATTTCTACCTTCACCTATCCAACCAACTTTCTGATACATAAAATGATTATGGTTGCTCTTTACATGCTCCTGATGATCACTTTACTGACGTTTTGATGAAAAGAAAAAATTACTTAAAATAAAGATTTCTTAATATATATAATTTAATGATCTTAAAATTGGATATAGTTGGTCAATTAATGAGGGTCAAAATCAAGAATCAGATGTCATTGGTTTCAGGTGTAAACGCCACAGTATCTGGCAATGAGAGCTTCATGGTCAATAGAAGAAAGGTGTCATCCGAAGGGGACCTGCCTGCAGTGGTATGGAGTTTTTCCGAGCCTCTCACAAAAGATCGTAGAAGATGCCACATTGGGAGAGTGTTTTACTTCACCAGTTTTTTAAATAACAAATCAGAATATGCTAATGGACTCGATGAACATATTCAGGTAATTTTTAATTGCCAAAATAATGAATTTCAAAGCGTTGATGAAATCTTGTTCATTGAACTCACATTCTAGAGATTCTGATGCTCACAGGTCTTTCACTTGCTTATGTCATTTCAATCAAAGGCCTTTAATTTCACTTAAAATAGTTAAGCAATCATCTAGAAATGAAAAATTGAGGAAAGTATTTTTTTTTACTTTTTTTGCATGGCTGCAGGAATTTCAAATAATCCAATTGAAGTCAAATAAATTCATTAGTTTTCTCTCAAGTCTGCTTTCTTTGGGACAGCTTTTCCATACTTTGGACTTCCATTGAACAGTACTTAGTTTATTAAATAGAATATGTTTTGAGCATGTTTTAATATGCTCTCTTGCAATACCAAAAAATGCAGTTAAAAACTTGATTTTACAAACTGTTTTAGGAGAAATCTGTTTCAATTTTATCAACTCACTGATTATACCCCGCCTTCTAGCACCTCACTATCCTCCCAACAGACACTGCTAGATTGGGGGGGTAATGCCATTTATGGCCATGTCTCCATGTCTACTTTCATAATTATGAAAAAATTACTACATTACATATTAATGTGATCATTCCTTGGTTTCCTATTATTAAGTTCACAGCATTTCATTCCAAATGTATATTGAGACTTGGGTGCAATGGTTGCGCACATTTTAAATGCCTTTCTGTAAAAAGTAACGTGTCTTACTGCTACGAGAGCCATTAGTATTTTATTAATTAGACTTGTATATTGGGTGCTTCTGTTTTTTTATACAGCCAGATTTTAAATGTCCGTATATTTCCTTAAATAGGTCAATAAGAAGATACGGAGCAAAGAAGATTCCATGCCATTACTTTATGAAACATTGAGTGAAAATCCTGCCTCAAATGTTTCAAGTGAGAATGATGATGAAGCAGATTTGATAGGTAAGAAAGCAAAACTACTTCCAATCTCTCTCTAGGTCTTAAGCCCAGAGAGCAAAAGCTTTACAGTAGTTATTAGAGCAAGCCTGGTAAATTAGATGAATGGACTGGGAATTTAAGGAAGAAGTATGAATAAAGCTGTAATATGGATGCTTTGTTTTTGCTGCTGCATAATGTAATTTTTTGCAAATTATTCTTTTTTCCATATTTAATTAAAAATAAGATCAATTTCTCAAAGTCATAATCATTGAAAAGGATATTTTAAACAAAAATTTGGTATTCTTTCAATAAAAGTCATAGTGATATGCGCTTGCAAAATATACTGACTCAATATATCTGAATGATAATTTTATCAATATTTTTGATATAATGATACATTTCAGTTAAGTTAAACATAAAACCAAGCCATAATGTTAAATAAGTTTTGTGAAGAGTACTGTGATATTGTAAATATTATAACGTGAGAAGGAATTGAAAAAAGCACCATATCAACTATGGATCAATCCTAGATGCAAACATTTACCCTTCCCTGAAGTAGTTACAATTTACATCTTCTTATCATATGCTTCTAGTTCAAACATTTTGGACACCTGAGGTATATTGGTGAATTGAAAATTCTCATTTATAATAATCTTTTTGAAAATCATTGACTTATGCTGATTTGATATCCTTCTGTTCCAGATTTTCCTTCACTTGCATCACTAAAAGATTTGCACAACAAAGAAGTGTGGATTTGAGAGAATAATACAAGCCTGACTCAGAGGAGAAAAGTGGCTAATTCTAAGTTCTATTGATCCAGCTGAAATTCAAAATTCCTCTCAATAATATTTTTCTATCTTGTCTTAATTTCTATCAATGACTTTGATTCCCTTTTTTACGTGAACTTTCTAAATTATTTTTGATGATGGCAGACCATAAATGATCCCGATGTATGATTTCATTTATGGATAATTAAATTAACTTTCTTGGGTATTTTGTGCATTTTTTTACAAAAATTTGGAATCCAAAATAAAACAATGAAACCTATTCTATTCTTTTAATATTAATCATATTCTGTCTCAGATGCCTATTTTTCCAGGTCCCTTTGCTATTTCATAAAGCAATAAATAAAGACATGATACTGTTTATCATAATCATACTTACAGCCTTGGACTGTGGACTGTCCCCATTACTTGGTAAGTAATGAAGTAAAAATATGGCTGACAACATCAAGCTGCTATGTTTTTCTGCACAGCTACTGTCCTGTCTTCCCTTTAAACTGTCCTGAAACCCATATATCCCTCCTTTCCTTATATGTCTTAAATAATGTGAGTAGTGAATGAAATAGCTGATAATTTATTCTCGTGGATGTTTATTGGCAGGGAACCGACAAATGGAGGCCTTAATATTTTGAAAGTGAACTTGTATACATTACAAAAACCAACCTACTTCCAAACACATTGGGACTACTTTTAATAAAGCAGTAAATTACGGCCAGGGGAATAGTAAGCATGCATAATGCTCAAATTCAAAGGCAGTTTGTGTTAATTTGACTGTATTTGCTCAAATATAAACATCCAGTGTTTCAAGACATTGATAGAGATGTCATTTCCTTTATCCAAAATACGCAGTAAGTTGGGGACGACTTCATTTTCTGCCTTCTTGCTGTAAGATTTGCACATAAATTAGTGGATGGATGTAAATAGTATTTTATATTGTTTTCATGAAATCATTGCAGTACAAGGGACCAGATTCTTTGTAACTTTTTAGAATACGTATTCTTGTGTTGTAATTGATTTCATCTTTGACTTTTTAAAGAAACAAAAACAGTAAAGCCTGATAAAGCAGCCCAAATTTAAAAAAAATACAAGGAGAAAATAATGTATTCCTTTGAAATTAAGATATAAAAATTAAAACTTGGAAAAATCTTATCTTGCCTTAAACTTTTTTAATTTCAACAACTCAAAATTTATTAATGGTATTTGATGTTTAAATGTAAATACTTTTGTACCATCTCTACTTTTCATTAAAATTTCCCTCATTTTCAATAGCGCTAGAAGTGTTTATAAATGTATTTTTTTTAAGCAATATACTAGTTATGTTAGGTTTTAGATAGACACAGCTAACACATGAATATCTTGTCTTTCCTAACATATCATCATGGAATGCAGTAGTTGAATCTAATTATTTCTTATAAAACTAACTTGCTTGTTCTTTTAATGGCATAATAAACCTTTTTGCAAAGTATTTCTCAGCTGTTTATGTAAAACATAATAGTACTCCTCTGGACGATTTCCATACTTTCACTTCTATTTCTATCTCATTTATAACAATCTCAGTGCAAGAGATCAAATATAAACTATGTTAACTTTACCTCCAAAAGGATTGTGGTCCTGATGAAATACCAGCCCTACTTTTGAGTATGTGTCGCATTCCATTACGTTATCCTTTGTATATACTCTATAATAAATTCCTCACTACCGGAATTTTTCCTAGTGCACATAAGTCTACATATATATTACCAATACATAAACAGGGTAACAGAAGTAAAATAGTATCTAACTATTGTCTAATTGCCAAACTCTCAATAATAGAGAGAATCATAGAGTCATTGTTTGTAGATAAGCTAACTACAATCTTTAATAGTATCATTATCCCTGAGCAGCATGGTTTCACTAAAGGAGGCTTAAAACTCACTACTCTTTTGGTTTTTCAAAAGTATTTTATGGAAGATATGAAAAAAAGGTTACAAACAGATGTAATATATCCTGACTTCAATGAGTTTTTTGATACTGTTATTCATGAAATGATTTTGAAACTGTTATTCATTCTTAGAAAGTGAGATTCACTGGGAATCAGTGGTACCTTACTTCCCTGGATGGAAAGTCACTTGAAAAAAAGGCAAATTGAAGTAAAAATTAATGCATGTAAAAGTAAAAATTTCTATCCATCATCAGGCATTTTCCAAGGATCACATCTGATTCCCGGATAGGAAATGACCTCCCTGCCCTGATACAGACAGGGTATGAAATAAACTATTTCTCAATTAGGTTTTTGAACCTATGACAGCTAGTGTGTTCTGCTGTATGAGGAAGGTTAGAATGATTATGCAAGCTAATCTGAAGAAAGAATTCTTTGGATGTTTTTGTTGATAGCAGTAACATGACTACTCCTGTAATGATTAGAGTGAACAAAATATCTGGGAGCTAGAAAGAGCTTTAAGTTTTACCAGCACTTCAAAGGTCACATTGAAAATATTGTGTTTTTTCTTATTCTAAAATTGTTTATTAGCTCAGAACCAGACCCCAGCTTTTTGTTGCACTCTCTTCAGTTCTTCATGTGCATGTCCAGGATTTTTATACATCTGTAATTTAATTCGATGCCAAGGTCAAGGGCAGGAAATTAAGTAGTGCATGAAGATGTGTTAAACAAACATTTGCACATGAACTGGCTGCAAGGAGAAGTATTAGGAAATCGATTCAATTTGGATGCCTTATAAAATAATTTTTCTCACATTTTCAGGAAGACCACGTTGATTCTTCACTGCCATCCCTCCCACATATGACCAAAAAGTGTAGTCGACACTTCTGTTTCCAAATAGAATGCATATTCAGACTATGAAGGTAAATTTGAACAATTTAACCATCTATGCTGAACAATTTGCACCCCAAACTTTGAAGGTTCTACCTTTATAATCCCAGTTTTCCAAGTTTTGCCTGGGATTTTGCACCCAGGCAGTATACCCCACTTTGCCCTAGGGTAGAATGGTGCTGCCCCATAGAGGGATAAATAGGAATTATGAGAAATATAAGATATATACAATTTTGCACTACCTGGGCAACTCGTCTCTGAATTGTGTTCAATACTAATATCAGTCACCTCTTGGATGATTTCTAAATGCCGAGAGCAATCCATTATGGGATGAACTTAATGAGAAGTGTTGTATTTCTTACTAGTGCAAAAGGAAGAATCCAAATAATATATGTTTCAATGGGGTAGGATTTATAGTTTCTATTCACTGTAACCATTTTCTGGAGGCTGATACAAGTATTGGCCGCCAATATAGAGGTAAGAACTCGTGAATCTGCATACATATTAGCATTCCAATCTTTTGAAATTCCCTGGCTCAATCATCAACCCTAGATCCTTACTGCTTACCTCCTCCCTTCCCAGGATGTCCTGAGCTTCCCCTACCCCAGCCTTCACATTCCCTTTGCCAACACCTTTAAGTCTAATATTTACTCTAGTTGATCTATTATAATTTGCCCTGCATTTTGATTGGACTACTAGAAAAAAAAATGAAAAATGTTTGGTCACTAAGTAGCACAGAAATGAAAAGCATTTGGAGACTACTTCCTAGGATCTGTACATATTAATCTTGAAAGATATTTCCATTTTTGTCAAAAACTCATCCCTTACTCAATTTAAGCTTGACATTTTCCTGATTCCTTGAGTTGATACTTACTTAATCCTTAAGTAAAATTGACATAAGTGCAGAAATCAAATAAATCATTGTCTCTCTGAAATTTCTTTGATTTACATACTAAAAGGTGTTAAGGTAGTGCAGGTCAATACATGTATGCAGGTGTTAGGGTAAAAGCATTCATTTGTTTTTTGTTGTGAAATTATCTGCTTATGAATAAGATTTATTCTTTTTTGTTTAATAATAAGCAGTGTCTGTAAATGATGAAATATAAATGAGTAACTACATTCAAAGATCCACTTGTCACTCACAAAAAAGGCAGTTTATTAATATTCTAGTTGAGAAATTCATTAACAGAGAGGAATATGGACTATCCTTTGCATGGAAAACCTTACTTTACAGGAGTAAGTATTAGGATAAACCATATATTTGCTGGGGTCGTAATTGATGTGGAGAGGATGAGATGCTGTATAATAGAACAAGTGAGAATATGTCTTACATAAGGAAACAGAACTCACCGATAAATCATTTTCAGGAGAATGTTCCCCAGGGTGTCTCCGCAGATGTAGAAAGCTATCACCAATTTCTCAGGTCATTCATATTTTTTATTTTTTATTTACCCTATTCCTCCCTTATTCTGGAGAGCCAACAGGGTTTCTTGCTCTTACCTAAGAAGGGTTGTAGTGCAATTATGTACTACATAGAGGTCAGATGTAATCAATTACAATGATGCAGATGAACTTGTATCATTGGCTTTCCTGCCACCATCTGTTAATTAGGTCCTTAGCCCAAAGTAGTAGTACACTTGTTACCTCTACCTCTCCCTGAAGAACGTAACCCAATTTGTCCCTTGTGGAAAAAATGGCCACCTACTTTCCTAAAGGACCAATTACAAGAGAATAAGAATTTGAAGTTTGTGTCTTTCATAATGTATTTGTTGTTTGCCATAAGTGTCCTTAACTGCCAGTGATGAGATCTGCTTATCACTGGGAAGGTACATGAAGGAACTCTCTTTTGTGGAGGTTATTATTGTGAACCTATTTTTGTTAAATATTTTAAATAAATCTTTGTATTCCTGGATTGTAAATAAATGATATTAGTATTCTGCGTGCTACTTATTTCAGTAAATAAAATAAATTGTATCTAAATGCCTGTGATGTGTTTCACATCACACTGGTCTTCGTCATGCTTTTTTTTTTTAGAAAACTTTTTTAATTTAATTTTTAATTTTGGATTATAAGCTAATGTCAAGTTGGTGAGCATGATGGAGTGTTCTCATGAAGGAATTGGACATTATGGGATTCTGTAGGAAAGTGAGTCAATGTTTGAAGAATGGTGTTTAAAGGCGATAATGCCCGTTGCGCAGATATGATCACTGTTAAATAAGGTTAGAAATAATACTAACTTGTATAAATCTTGATAGATAATTTCTTGATTTCTGTTGCATGCACAAATATTATTGATGAAACTCACGAAAAAAATCTTTTAGTTTAAGGTGAAGCAAAGGTTGATTATTTTTTTGGAATAATTTTCAATTTCAGGAGTGGGATTGAACCTAAAAAATATTTGATTATGCTGCTTGAATCGCCAAGTTCCATCCCACTGCGCCCTTAAGCATACCTATAAAAAATTTACAGGATGTAGTAGTTGGATGACGATGGAAATGAACTTTTATAGTACCTGGGAAAGTGAAAAACTGGAACAGATAGTAATCTTACAGTAAACTATTCAAATTATGCTAGTTCCTTATAAAAGAAATAACATATGTTGCAACTACATAGATCGAAAAGGTCTCGTCACCAAACACTCAGAATTAAATACATGACCGCCTAATTTTGACGAATAAGGACTATTAATTTATACTGAAACATTACTTTGCATTATAAACTCATTTTGAAAACAATTTTTTTGTGGTAAATTTCTCTACGCTCAAGAATAAAAACTTACTGCAGATTTTTAAAATTTTGAATCCACGGATATAACATTGGGGATTGTAATACAAAATGTCCTTCACGCACACTTTAGAATTATTCTCATATATTTATTTAATTTAAAAACACCATTCGTGAGACACTGTTAATAAACGCTAATACCCCCATTTCAGTGGTTTCATTCGATCACTGAAAGTCGGAAGATAACTATTTAATATTAATTTCAAGTTTCACGCATAGTTATTACTTCTAATCTTTAATATACAGAGCTTAAATACACATTTTTCATATGAAGTTTATTTTTCATATGATGTAGGAGCAACCAAATGAAAACTTGCAGAATATGGTAGATTTAAAACAGACACTACCTTACGACTGAAAAATGGTATGTACAGTGGAGAGAAAGAACTAATGTAGCAAAGGTTAACTATTTCACTTCGTGTTGATTAAGTTATTAATTAGCTCCTCAAGAGAGATTTTCATAATCTCTTCCTGCTCCAAGACTTGAATCATTAAATAGGAGATTCCACTATTGGAAGTTGTTGACTGGATATAGTTCTTGACTCTCTTTACACGTAGAACATACAAAGTCGTTCATTAGAGGCGGATGTGATCCTCAAAGAGAGTAAACATTTTGATAGAGTTTCCAAAAGGTCATCGGAACCTTCTGTAAGTATTCAGAAGAACCTGAATTACTGTCATCTTGAAGAAATTCTCTTACCTGAGGAAGGTACTTTTTCCATTATTCAACAATTAGGAAAGTCAGATAATTATTCAATACCCATATGTTTTAACTCTACTATTCACGAGATAACTTTTCCTTTTCTAAGAGCGCTCTTACATAATAACCTGATACCTTGAGAATAGACGATAAATCTTATCCATCCAATAACTTTCTTGAAATGCTCTCTGATTGGGCTGTAGAATCAAGTAATTAATAATGTTATACAATAAAGGCATCTCCGCAATAATACAGAAAAAAGTGGTTTCAAATGAGCGTTGCAGGTCGCTTGAAATATTTGGGTGTCATCGGTTCATCTGATTGGATGATTGAATAAGACTTTTTTTTAATACACACGGTGCTACCTTATGAGCTAAACTTCGCCGAATGTCCACTTGAAGGAGGTAGCAATGGACAAAGAAATCCTTGTAAAATATAGGGAAGGAAAGAAAGAAATAGGAATGCCATTCCCCGTCGCAAAGGCTACACGTGGATTATGTCGTGAGCATTTCGGACCCATCACAAGGAAACATAATACGAGAATCGAACGCAGAGAAAGGCATCCGCTTTTTCAAACCTTTTCATAGGAAGGACATAAAAGTCTTTAAAATGTATTTCTTATGCTGAAATGGAATCCCTGGATATCCGAAGACTCAACTGAAATAATCAACGTTCCAATCATCCGAAGGTTTCTACCTCCCTATTTCAGTTCAAAGCCGAGGAAATAATTTATGTCCACTTAAAAACGGTAGATTGGAGAATTTGATAGTGTCAAAAATAGTGAATCGAGGATTCGTTTTCTTCTAGTAACATTCACGAACAAAATATAGGAAGTGATAAACAAGCAAAGTATTTCTATTATCAGACTTATTTCACCATGGCTACTTTCCTGATAGCCTGTCGGTTCCGGTTAGCTTGTAGGGTACCATGAATTTATGTATATCTTACATATCATTGTCCGCTGCACATTTTCACTGAATAACTGAGCTTCTTGACTGCAATGCTGAAAGCTCGCTGAAAAGCACATCGCACTTTTCTATTGGCAAACTGCCGAACGTTGCAAATGTTCAACAAATTATTAACATAAAACATAATTCACAGCTCGCAAGTGTGCGTCTGAGTACTTAAAATTTGCATGAGTAGGCATGTGTGCTGCCTTCCATTTTGTGTAGTTATTCGATGCATTGAAAATGTCAAAGGTTTTTTAGGCAACGTTCGATTTTTCTTTTATTCTTGATAGCTAACTGTCATAACTTTTAAAGAGGTAAGTTTGACTTGCACAAATGAAATTTATAAACTCAATCCACTCTCCAGATACTGCAATCGCAATACGCATAAAGGAATACCGTTTCACTACAGAGGCGAACTGCTTTATGGCGCAATTATGGCTATACGGCCGAAAAGTAGGCCAAAGAATGTGGAAAAACTCCACGCCCGTAATATACGATTCACCAGAAAGTGGTTTCGTACCAACAATCACACATCCCGCGATTGTTTACGGGAATTTCAATTCCTTGCCTAGGCGAGAAGCATGATCTCGGACGTTGTACCATCCTCACGGGAGAGGGGAAGACACGGTCAGGGTACGCGGACTTAAGGGGGACATTGCAGGGAATTTAATGCCTCCTGGAACTACCCGCTGACAATCTATAAGAAAATAATTGTAGTTTGCAAAACAATCGCTGGTAGTATCAGCACGCGAATGCCTACGGTCGAAAAAAACAGCAAAAAAGTCTGGGAATTTCGGTCGCTGAGCAAACCTCTTCGGCGAATAAAGGAATGAAGAACTCTTAACAGAAGAAATACGAGTAAACTGATAATTGGCATCAAATATAGGAAGCGTTTGGGAAATGAGTAGGAGATGGAAATTGAGTAAATTGACCGTCCTCTTTTCTTGCTCCTGGCAAGGAGAGGGAACGGTTGATGCTGATGTTTACGAACAATGCTGAGAAGGAGTATTGGCCACTAAAAGGCACAGCCTGACTTATTGTGGTTACTCCTCGGCAAGGAATTAACTTTCTCATTAAAAAAAAATAGGACAGTTGACAGTTACTCAACCCTTGCCAACAATCCATCAACATACAAATCCAGCCAACTACGCTCACTAATCTTTCAAGGGAAAAACTACTTGTTGACGAAGACTTGCATGCCTGGGCGATGTCCTGGGCTACTACGTACGTAACCATTGTTATCGGGTTACTCCCATTTGGTACAGTAAATAGAAAATATAAATGGAAAAACTCAGAAGCAATCCTTTACCCCCTTTTTAATATTATGTTTTCCATTCTCTACTTTTCTGCATGACAATTTCTTCAAGCAATCCTTCAGGGTGTGTGGAAGGGTGTGATTCCACACCAGGCATGCAACATCAAAATTAAATTCTGCTTAATCATTACTAACCGAAAAACATGTGAAATAGTTCAAATATTGGAGATCTTGTTGACTACAGATCAAACACTACCGTTTCACATTTTTAAATACTTCTCTACGCGTGATAGACGTTTACTGTCGTTGATTAAGGAATGACTCAACCGAAAAAAAACATTAACTTAAGCAACCTCTCCAAAATCTGCAACAAACTTGAAGTCATTCCGCGGAAAAACCTAACGTTCCGTATTTCATACGATCCATGAACCAATAAGATCAATTATATATTACCAACTCGACGCCCATTACCTTCCCAATGCTGTCCCAATTTTAGCGATTATTATTCGAGCATTTGGTATTCAAAACAGAATGTCATTACTTACTGCAGTCATTTTACTATTCTGAACAAGACACAACTGCTTCAGAAACGTTACTACAGGCAATGGCACCGAAGAAATGGATCACTTCTGTCAGATCTTATCTATTTAATCTTAGTTATAACCTGTCCACTACCCATTACGGAACCGCTTTATAATGATTGTTTACGGAAAAACTTTGGCCCGATATTCACTTAATCTTATAAAAATATGTATTTTTATCACTGGTGAAGAAATAATACGATTATTATGCGACATTACTGAGATTCATCTGAGAGCACAGTAACACCTTAGTTAACTGACTACCCTTTTACATGTTCCACTGAACCGGATTACATGGTCTTATCAACACATTGTTCGTTTCTCATACTTTACGGAGAATTGAGAGAAAAAGGATTGATTGATACCAAGGAGGACTATGCACCTATTCTAAAAGTTTTCGCTTAAACGACGGTCTGAATTCAGCACTTCACGCACACTTCAGGAAAAATATTTTATCGATGCCTTTTATATAAACTTTGTATTTACTAAATAACTGGATCCAATTTGACGATGCCTCTATATTCCAATGGAAACTTAAATCTAAGACGAACAAAGACCTTTGGTCTAACAAATATCTCAAATTGTGGCCTGCCTGCACTTTTCATGGCACGTGCTATAGCGGTGACGTTAATTCTTTTGTCCTGTGATGTGCTCTTACCGTAATAGTATCAAGAAAAAGGATTAAATATTGCCGAATTCCGTGTTCGATATCCCTGCTTTTGATTAATGCATCTGAATCTTTGCAAAGCAGAATAAAATCTTTTACAACATGCAAAACGAAAAATGGCATTGACCCCGCTGTCTCTACTCTTGGTTACCTTGGCCACATATTCAACGAATATGATTCATCGAGAAGAAGTCGTAAATATGGATATCGCCTTAATATTCGAGCCTAAATTCTCTATTTCCCATCGAGAAGAAGTCGTAAATATGGATATAGCCTTAGTATTCGAGCCTAAATTCTCTATTTTCATATTCCCGATGAAGTAGGGGTTCGAAAGAGAACTGCGTCATCTGGTCATATGCGTATCGCCCTGCATTTGGGAAGGCATACGTCGGTCGCAATCGCAACTAGTCTCATCACCACTCACTTAAATTGTATACTTCGTAAATATCGAATTATCCCCCAACACGAATTGAAGAACCCTCGACAAAACGAAGCAGGATTTTAAAAGGATAACCCATTGATCAAATGGTGAGGGATACAAATGAAATGTCATTAATAGTTTCCTTTTTAGAATTCTTCTACTGCCCTAAGACACTTTTAATTTTCATGTTATTGATACTAATATTATCTCTAAATGTTTTATCAATGTTATTTTTTCCTACAATTTCCGATGCTATTGCCGCCTTCACTGCATATTTCATCATATTTTTTACCCGTCATTTTTTCTCACTGCAATCTAATTCACGAAATCCAATGCAATTAATACTGAACGAAAAAGCGTTGCTCGTAAACTAGGGCTGAATGTTAAATTTACAGCCCATATTCCCTGAAGATTCCGATAAGTGCAATAATAAGTCAATATCTTCTAGGTTTATTATATAAGACGAAATGGAGACAAATTGTGGATTGATGTTGAAGCAAATATGGAATGTCAGTTTGTTGCTGTGCGGTAAAGTGTGAACTTTTGCAACAAAGTTTAATGATGATAAATATATCATCAAATTTCTTAGGCACAAATAGTATGAACATAATTACGACCACGTAAGAACAATTATCTAATTTATTTTTATACAGTCCATTTCATTGTGTTTTACAAATAGCATCACCAAGCTAAATCGCTTTCCCGAAACAGTATACGATATGCTAACCCAATTTCACCAAAATCTTTAGGGATTGAAAAGAAAAAAAAAACAGAGTCATCACTTAAATTAAAAGTCTTTGACATTCGTAATTATTAATTGCAGTCGGCCATAACAGACACCACTCGAATTACTAGTTTAACAAATAGAAAGAATAAGGATTCTCTTGAGTGATTTTCTAACGTGCTCTTCAATATTTTTTTCAGAAGTCGAGAACGAGCTAAATGATTTATCGTAAAAGAAAATGGTAGTATCACCCCAAACAATCGAAATTCTTAAAATTAAAAAGATTAAGCAGACTCTTGCCCTTTTTTAAAATTTTTATATATGTTTTACAATAGTTCTCAGCACAATGGCCCAACAATGGTCTTATTCTATTTATGAAATTTAAAAACATCATTCGAGTGACACTGTTCATGATCGCTAATACCCCAACTTCAGTAATTTTATTCGGTCACTGAAAGTCAGAAAAGAACTATTTAATATTAATTTCAAGTTTCACGTATAGTTATTACTTCTAATCTTTAATATACCGTATTTAAATACGCATTTTTCATATGAAGTTGGAGCAAACAAATGGAAACGTGCAGAATATGGTAGATTGAAAATATGTCAACAATACAAACAAATGATGTTTCGTAGCAACGGTATCAACGTCCGTTGTTATTAATATGCTACGCCATTTTACGAGTGCAGAACAGTATTTATATTCCCGAAAAATAGTGTAATTGACAAGTTACATCTACTGCTGCATAATAAACATTTATTGCATTTGAGCAGGAGTAAAGAAGAAGACCCTCAGCATATTGAAAAAACGCACCAAGTCGTCCGAAGCAGTCGCTATAATGGTATGTTAGTGGTCATTCAAAAGTAAATTTTACTTCTTCTTTTTTTGGCTTTTTTGCAGTGACCTGTCGTTTTTTACTAAAGTCATAACATTTTAACTTTCGCTGTGCTCAATGCTAGTGCTATGTAGTGTGTCGCAGCATCTCCTGACGGGTAAAATATTTTCCGCTCCCAATTTTTGCTGTACCAGCTCATGAAAAACTAAGATAGATGAGTGCGCATCCCTTTCTAAGTGGTTCAGTGAGACATGCAAGAGAATTCAATTATTTTGTGAACTTATAATGGAAACGATTGATATTTTCCTTTTAGAATGCGAATTTGTACCTAAAAATACTTCATTGCATAAACTGTTGCAAGCATTTTAATTACTAAACAGTAAATTTTAATTTTTTTCTTTTGATTTTTATATCCTCTTAAAATAAGAATGCGAGGGAAAGTGTTTTATGTGTGAAATTGTGAAAAAAAACTTCCCATTATTCCTCCCCAACTTTCCCCCCCAAACCCAACGAATTGACGATATACAGGTATATGTATATCAAGGTAAACTTCTTGTAATCAGTGCAGATGATTCTACAGCGTTGCGAAACTAGTCGACAACAATTAATTTTTTCCTGTGGAAAGCAAAGCCTTTTATCCTTTCCTCCTGCTTTACGAGTACTTCATAGTTACTATTTTTCCACCACACCGATTTGCGCGATCAGGTCCAAGTGTTACCGCTAATTCATAAGACCCAGGCTGATTTAGAGCATATCTTGGAGTAAACATTGGGCGTCTCGTGGGCCGGAAAATACGGTAAGAATTAGGGGCCTATTGCTTATGAGTCCATCGGAAATGATAAGGAACGCGTCAATAGGCTTAGGCAGGTGCAATGGTGCGCGCGATGATATCGTCCATGTATCGAAAGCGGTTGAGCCGTAATAAATTTATTTCGGAAATGAACAAAGTTTACTCATTCAGCGAACATAACATTTGACAAAGTGAGGACTTAAAGATTTGAATTTAGACTAAAGCAATTTTGACGTATATAGACGGCACTAAGCTTTTTGCTTTAAACAACTGCATAATAATCATTCAATTTCCAAAGGTGAATATTCGAATTCCTTCTTGTCTTTCTTTCTAACACATCAGCGTTTTATTTGCTGACATATTTTCACTTGTCTACTTCAGTTGTAAATTGGGGGTCATGTGTACCCTAACCTTTCTCAGTTTTTCCCTTGACTGAAATTATGAATTTTTTTGCAGTAAAGATTTCGATATGCTGGGTTTGTTATTTTTGTCACCATTAATGCATTCTAGAAAGCCTTACGGCGGCTGCTGATGGCATGCGTTTCCCGTCCAATCTGCTTGGGTGGAGATGAACATGTGGAGGAAGGACCTAATGAGGTGGATGCAAATGACGCTATGATGGGCAAAAATCTGAAAGAGCAAGACCATCCTTGGCAGCATTCATGGAAATCGAACCACGGCCTGTTTCCTCCCCAGGACTTACGACCAAATTCACCGCAGAAAATTGTAAATAAAAGTATAAGATAACCTATTTCCTTGTGTAAAAATCATTCGCCAAGCTAATTTCCGGCCGAATACTTACGTATCTAGAAATAAAACACATTTCTTTCAATATGGCATCAGACTTGGAAAGTCTACTGAGCAAGTTGTTCAATGTGTTCTTCGGAAGATAGGCTGCACTTATCTCTCTTAATTTTTGATCTCTCCTTAAATTTTAAAGGTGTAGACAACCAAATGCTTATTCAAAAACTAGAATTACGGTATCCAGGGCTCTAAACTAAAATTGAGGACATCATATTTAAAAAATTCTAAAAAAATAATGGAAGTAAATGGCTTTCAGTCAAAACTGTTGGGAGTAAAAAATGGGGAGCCCCAGGGGTATATACATATATTAGGTGGTCTGTTATTTTAAAAAAAAAGGTGGTTTGGTTTGAAAAACCTAATTGAGAATTAGTTGATTTCATACCCCATGTATTTTCCATATTAAATATCAGAATTGGAGCTCTCAGGAGTGAAATAATAATATATATGTATCTCTTCACCGCAGTAATGATTTTATGGTACAATATGTTTATCTTTTGACCACATCTTAAGCGGCAAGTGCTGCTATTCGATGAGTAAAAGATCTTTCTTATTGTTACAGCCACTTCCAAACTTAACCAGGCTAAATTATTGTCAAAATCTACACCTAACTTACTGCTGTCTGTGGGGGATGCAGAAACAAGAGCGCTTCCGGCTGTTACAGGAAAAGCTGACCAAGAATACAATAAAATTGGTCAGTAACTACAAAACTTTTTGGGTTCAAATGTTTGATAGGATATTCAGACAAATTATCCAGTTATATCTGTTCTTATTCGTTCGCAGGTTTTCGCGGCGATGAGTAGGTGATTTCCACATATTTTGGGCTGCGTCCGCGCATGTTGATTAAATTCTAAACAGTTTCGCCAGCTATCCTGCTGACGTCCTAAGGTCAAAGATAGAAAGAAGCTTGTTGTCCCGTATTATACCGGGAGAATCCGGTGCCAATACCGGGTAATTTCTTCGGCCAATAAGGAAACGTCCTCATATTTGCGCGGAATATTTCTTTTCCACCGACTGGGTGGTAGATACCCACCCTCTCTGTTAAAGTTTTCTGGCCTTTTTTACGATTTCAATGGCCTCTCTAATTATCATCGGGAAGTATTTTTCCTCTTTCGCTACTATTTTAACGTCGTCGAACAGAATAGAGTGTCCGGGTTAACCCAAGGCGTTCTCAGCGATGGCCGATGCTCTAAACTGTTTGGTCTTGGTCCAAGTCCTGGTCCTGGTCCGAACTCTTTGGTTGGGCCCAAGACCAAACAGTTTACAGCATCGACTATCGCTGGGAACGCCTGGAGTGAACCCGGGCTCTCTATTCTGTTCGACGACGCTAAAATAATAGCGAAAGAAGAAAAATACTTCCCGAAGGTAACTAGAGAGGCCATTGAAATCGTAAAAAGGCCATAAAACTTTAACAGAGAGGATGGATATCCACTCCACAGTGCGTGGAAAAGAATTATTCCGCACAAATATGCGGGCATTCCCTTATCGACCAAGGAAATTTCCCGGTATTGGCGCCGGATTTTCCCTATACAAGACGGGACCACAAGCTTCATTCAATCATTGGCCTGAGGAGACCAGCAGGATAGCAAGCGAAACTGCTGTGAATTCAAACGACATACGATGACGAAGCCCGAAAAATGTTAAAATCACATATCTGTTCTTATTTTTTCACCGCAAAACTTTCTAATTTCTGTCATATGTTAATTTTAAACCCTAATCTGGGGGAACTTGGTAGTTCAGGAGTAGAGCATTGGACTACTGCCCAGAGGATCTGGGTTTAATTGTCGTGCATGGCTCTAGCCACCATCATCTTTATTACATCTATATGATTTTTCAGGTAGCAAATCATTTTGCGAACAAAATGCGATACAGAGAAAGGAACCAAGCCAGTTTTGTGAATTTCAAATAGCATTGCGCTTAATATGGTTCGATTTCTACCTTCACCTATCCAACAAACTTTCTGATACATAAAATGATTATGGTTGCTCTTTACATTCTTCTGATGATCACTTTACTGACGTTTTGATGAAAAGAAAAAATTACTTAAAATAGAGATTTCTTAATATATATAATTTAATGATCTTAAAATTGGATATAGTTGGTCATTTAATGAGGGTCAAAATCAAGAATCAGAAGTCATTGGTTCCAGGTGTAAACGCCACAGTCTCTGGCAATGAGAGCTTCATGGTCAATAGAAGAAAGGTGTCATCCGAAGGGGACCTGCCTGCAGTGGTATGGAGTTTTTCCAAGCCTCTCACAAAAGATCGTCGAAGATGCCACATTGGGAGAGTGTTTTATTTCACCAGTTTTTTAAATAACAAATCAGAATATGCTAATGGACTCGATGAACATATTCAGGTAATTTTTAATTGCCAAAATAATGAATTTCAAAGCATTGATGCAATCTTGTTCAATGAACTCACATTCTAGAGATTTTGATGCTCACAGGTCTTTCACTTACGCATGTCATTTCACTCAAAGGCCTTTAATTTCTCTTAAAATAGTTAAGCAATCATCTAGAAATGAAAAATTGAGGAAAATATTTTTTTTAACTTTTTCTGCATGGGTGCAGGAATTCCAAATAATCCAATTGAAGTCAAATAAATTCATTAGTTTTCTTTCAAGTCTGCTTTCTATGGGACAGCTTTTCCATACTTTGGTCTTCCGTTGAACAGTACTTAGTTGATTAAATAGAATATGTTTTAGCATGTTTTAATTTGCTCTCTTGCAATACCAAAAAATGCAGTAAAAACCTGATTTTACAAACTGTTTTAGGAGAAATCTGTTTCAATTTTATCAACTCACTGATTATACCCCTTCTAGCACCTCACTATCCTCCCAACAGACACTGCTAGATTGGGGGGGGGTAATGCCATTTATGGCCGTGTCTCCATGTCTACTTTCATTATTATGAAAAAATTACTACATTACATATTAATGTGATCATTCCTTGGTCTCCTATTATTTAGTTCACAGCATTTCATTCCAAATGTATATTGGGACTTGGGTGCAATGGTTGTGCACATTTTAAATGCCTTTCTGTAAAAAGTAACGTGTCCTACTGCTACGAGAGCCATTAGTATTTTATTAATTAGACTTGTATATTGGGTGCTTCTGTTTTTTTATACAGCCAGATTTTAAATTTCCCTATATTTCCTTAAATAGGTCAATAAGAAGATTCCGAGCAAAGAAGATTCCATGCCATTACTTTATGAAACATTGAGTGAAAATCCTGCCTCAAATGTTTCAAGTGAGAATGATGATGAAGCAGATTTGATAGGTAAGAAAGCAAAACTACTTCCAATCTCTCTCTAGGTCTTAAGCCCAGAGAGCAAAAGCTTTACAGTAGTTATTAGAGCAAGCCTGGTAAATTAGATGAATGGACTGGGAATTTAAGGAAACAGTATGAATAAAGCTGTAATATGGATGTTTATTTTTTGCTGCTGCATAATGTAATTTTTAGCAAATTATTCTCATTTCAATATTTAATTAAAAATAAAATCAATTTCTCAGTCATAATCATTGAAGAGTATATTTTAAACAAAAATTTGGTATTCTTTCAATAAAAGTTATAGTGATATGGGCATGCAAAACATCCTGACTCAATTTTTTTTTTAAAGTTAATCTACCGGTTAAGGTAGGTTTTTGGATGGACTCCTGCTTCAATGACCACGTTTCCGCACCGTGCATAGCTCCGCTCCATATCAAAGTTTTTACGAGTCTTTTCTTAAAATCCTTACTATAAGTCCCTGTCATCAACTCCCTCCTCCTTGTGAAAGCCTCTTTTCCTAGCGCAATTCTTCTCCTTACGTCCGTACTACTTTGACCGTGTTGGTCCAAAACACTACTGAGATACGTAAACTGTTCTACCTGCTCTAGTTTTTGCCCTCCTATTTTAATGTTAAGCTTGGCCTTTTTCATTCTAGAAAATCGAAACCCTTTGTTTTATTAATATTGATTTTCATCCCATACCTGTCGCACTAAATTTTCAATTCACTCAGCAATGCTTGCAGCCCCTTGGCTGACTGGTAAACTAAAGCTTGGTCATCAGGATACCTAACTGATTTTACTAATTCCCAGCCCACTTTCATTCCTACCTCGAGTTCTTCCCATGCCTCTTTGATCATTTCCTCTGCATACAGGTTGAACAGCAACGGTGATAATGGGCAACCCTGCCTTAAACCCCTTCCTAACACTGCCCATCCTGACTCCCCGTTTCCCACCCGCACCCGAGCAGTCTGAGACATTTATAGGTGTCGGATTAGCCTCCTTTCCCTCCAATCTATTCCTATCTTATGCAAAATAATGACTCAATATATCAGAATGAAAATTTTTTCAATATTTTTGATATAATTATACATTTTAGTTAAGTTAAACATAAAACCAGTCCATAATGTTAAATAAGTTTTGTGAAGAGTACTGTGATATTGTAAATATTATAACGTGAGAAGGAATTGAAAAAAGCACCATATCAACTATTGATCAATCCTAGATGCAAACATTTACCCTTCCCTGAAGTAGTCACAATTGACCTCTTCTTACCATAAGTATGCTTCTAGTTCAAGCATATTGGACACCTGAGGTATATTGGTGAATTGAATATTCTCATTTATAATAATCTTTTTGAAAATCATTGACTTATGCTGATTTGATATCCTTCTGTTCCAGATTTTCCTTCACTTGCATCACTTAAACATTTGCACAACAAAGAAGTGTGGATTTGAGAGAATAATACAAGCCTGACTCAGAGGAGAAAAGTGGCTAATTCTAAGTTCTATTGATCCAGCTGAAATTCAAAATTCCTTTCCATAATATTTTTCTATCTTGTCTAAATTTCTATCAATGACTTTGATTCCCTTTTTTGCGTGAACTTTCTAAATTATTTTTGATGATATCAGACCATAAATGATTCCGATGTATGAATTCATTTATGGATAATTAAATTAACTTTCTTGGGTATTTTGTGCATTTTTTTTATAAAAATTTGGAATCCAAAATAAAACAATGAAACCTATTCTATTCTTGTAATATTAATCATATTCTGTGTCAGATGCCTATTTTTCCAGGTCCCTTTGCTATTTCATAAAGCAATAAATAAAGACATGATACTGTTTATCATAATCATACTTACAGCCTTGGACTGTGGACTGTCCCCATTACTTGGTAAGTAATGTAGTAAAAATATTGCTGACAACATCAAGCTCCTATAATTTTCTACACAGCTACTTTCCTGTCTTCCCTTTAAACTGTCCTGAAACCCATATATCTCTCCTTTCCTTATATGTCTTGAACATAATGTGAGTAGTAAATGAAATAGCTGATCATTTATTCTAGTGGATGTTTATTGGCAGGGAACCGACAAATGGAGGCCTTAATATTTTGAAAGTGAACTTGTATACATTACAAAATCAGCCCACTTCCAAACACATTGGGACTACTTTTAATAAAGCAGTAAATTTCGGTCAGGGGAATAGTAAGCAAGCATAACTGCTCAAATTCAAAGGGAGTTTGTGTTAATTTGACTGAAATTGCTGAAATATAAACATCCAGTGTTTCAAGACATTGATAGAGATGTCATTTCCTTTATCTAAAATACGCAGTTAGAATGGTCAGACCTCATTTTCTGCCTTCTTGCTGTAAGATTTGCGCATAAATTAGTGGATGGATGTAAATAGTATTTCATTTTGTTTTCATGAAATCATTGCAGTACAAGGGACCAGATTCTTTGTAACTTTTTAGAATACGTATTCTTGTGTTGTAATTGATTTCATCTTTGACTTTTTAAAGAAACAAAAACAGTAAAGCCTGAAAAAAGCAGCCCAAATTTAAAAAAAATACGACGAGAAAATAATGCATTCCTTTGAAATTAAGATATAAAAGATTAAACTTGGAAAAATCTTATCTTGCCTAAAACTTTTTAATTTCAACAACTCAAAATTTATTAATGGTATTTGATGTTTACATGTAAATACTTTTGCACCATCTCTACTTTTCATTAAAATTTCCCTCATTTTCAATAGTGCTAGAAATGTTTATAAAAAAATTTTTTTTAAAGCAATATACTAGTTATGTTAGGTTTTAGATGGACACAGCTAACACATGAATATCTTGTCTTTCCTAACATACCATCATGGAATGCAGTAGTAGAATCTAATTATTTCTTATAAAACTCCCTTGCTTGTTCCTTTAATGGCATAATAAAACTTTTTGCAAAGTATTTCTCAGCTGTTTATGTAAAACATAATAATACTCCTCGCCACAATTTTCATACTTTCACTTCACAAATTATTTTGTATTGATTGGCCATCATGTTGGACTTTGCTCCAATCATTTTAGTAGACATATTCCGTCCATTACGTGAAACGTTCCATGAAGAGTGCGCACGTAATGATGGTAGCTCATATTTTTAAGTACAAAAGCCATATAAACATCTAGTACAACGGATGGCATTGAGTTTAGTTTAACCCTTAAAATTACCAGCTGTATATGCCATGTAGAAAAGAAAAGTTTATCTACGATACACGGTTTTTACTTAAAGTATCGGGAATATTTTCGGCAAAATAGATTTATTTCAGATTGCCATAATGCCTCTAAATTCTTCAAATGACATCCTTTGAGTGCTGACAGCGGCATTTCTCGACTCTAATGCTCCCTGGTTAGCAGATTCCGAAAGGTCCTTAAGGGTAAGCATGCAAGCTTCTTTGACGACAGTAGGTTCCTTATAGATAGGTAGTGGTAGGGAGCATATAATTAATGGAATAGGAAATACTCTGCTAGTGCCAGCTGGGGACTGGAAGGGGGATGGATAATCGTCGCGTCGCGTTGTAGGTCTTCACAAGCAGACACTAGACTCTGCTTCCGGTCGACAGTCGAGACCTTCGGACGAGTTTCGCAAAGATCTTTCGCGTCGCCAAAATTTCAGTGATAATGGTGTGATGTGCCATCTTATCATGCCAATACGATCTGCGCCCATGCGTACACTTAAACTGCGGGCTGAATTCAGCGCTTAATGCATACTTTAGGAAAACGATTTTATCGATGCCTTTTATATAAACATTGTATTTATTAAATAACTGGATCCAACTTGAGGATATATGTATATTCCAATGGAAACTTAAAACTCAGACGAATAAAGACCTTTGGTATAAAAAATATCTCAAATGCGGTCTGCCTTCACTTTATATGGCATGTGCTATAGCGGTGACATTCATTCTTTTGTCCTGTGATGTGCTCTTATCGTAATAGTATCAAGAAACAGGATTAAATATTACCAAATGACTTATTCGATATTCTTACTTTTGATTAGTGCATCTGAATCTTTGCAAACCAGAATAACATCTTTTACAACATGCAAAACGAAAAATGGCATTGACCCCGCTGTCTCTACTCTTGGTTAGCTTGTCCTCATATTCCACGAATATGTATCATCGAGAAGAAGTCGTAAATATGGATATCGCCTTAGTATTCGAGCCTAAGTTCTCTATTTCCGTATCCTTGATGGAGTAGGGGTTCGAAAGAGATCTGCGCCATCTGGTCATATGCGGATACCCCTGCATTTGGGAAGGCATGCGTCGGTCGCAATCGCAACTAGTCTCATCACCACTCACTTAAAGTGTATGCTTCGTAAATATCGAATTATCCCCCAACACGAATTGAGGAACCCTCGACAAAACGAAGCAGGATTTTAAAAGGATAACCCATTGATCAAATAGTGAGGGATACAAATGAAATGTCATTAATAGTTTCCTTTTTAGAATTCTTCTACTGCCTTAAGACACTTTTAATTTTCATGTTATTGATACTAATATTATCTCTAAATGTTTTATCAATGTTATTTTTTCCTACAATTTCCGATGCTATTGCCGCCTTCACTGCATATTTCATCATATTTTTTACCCGCTATTTTTTCTCACTGCAATGTAATTTATGAAATCCAATGTAATTAATACTGAACGACAGAGGCTTGCTCGTAAACTAGGGCTGACTGTTAAATTTACAGCCCATATTATCTGGCAATTCCGATAAGTGCAATAATAAGCCAACATCTTCTAGGTCAATAATAAAAGACGAAATGGAAACAAATATGGAATGTCAGTTTGTTGTTATGTGGTAGAGTGTGAACTTTTGCAACAAAATTTAATGGTAATAAATTTATCATCAAATTTCTTAGGTACCAATAGTATCACCATAATTACGACCACGTATGAATGATTATCTTAGTTATTTTTATACATTCTATTTCATTGTCTTTTACAAAAATTATCACCAAGCTAAATCGCTTTCCCGAAACAGTATACGATATGCTAACCTCACTTCACCAAAATCTTTAGGGATTGAAAAGATAAAAAACAGAGTCACTACTATAAATAAAATGTCTTTGACTTTCGTAAAACTTCTTTGCCTTCGGCCATAATAGACACCACACGATTTCCTATTTTAACAAAAACAAATAAAACGATTCCCTTGAGTGATTTCCTATCATGCTCTTCAATGTGCTTTCAATAGCCGAACACAAAGTAATACAAAGTTTATTTAAGTTAAACAATATTTCTCAGCGCAAGAGTCCAACAATGGCCTTATTTAATTTAAAAACACCATTCGTGAGACACTCTTAATAAACGCTAATACCCCCACTTCAGTAATTTTATTCGGTCAATGAAAGTCGGAAAAGAACTATTTAATATTAATTTCAAGTTTCACGCATAGTTATTACTTCTAATCTTATATATACAGAATTTAAATACACATTATTCATATGAAATTAACTTTTCATATGAAGTAGGAGCAAACAATTGGAAACGTGCAGAATATGGTAGATTGAAAATATGTTAACAATATAAACAAATGATGTTGCGTCACAATGTCATTGTTATTTGTTTGCTACGGCATTTCATGAGTGCAAAAAGAGTATTTCTGCTCCCGAAAAATAGTGTAATATAGAAGTTACATCTATTACTGCGTAAAAAATAGTTATTGTATTTGAGCAAGAGTAAAGAAGAAGAACCTCAGCCTATTGAGAAAAGGCCCCAAGTCGTCCAAAGCAGTCTCTATAATGGTATAATGGTATGTATAATGGTATGATATACCCAGGCCCCGCAACCCCTTTGGTCGTCTTAACATGCAACCCTGGTAAGAGGGGTTGATCATCCTGGTACTCACAGGGGACTAAGGCAGGTTTACTCTTTAAGACATAGGTTGTAGAATGGCTGACACCCAGATCCAGGTTCATGTACCACCTAACACAAGTACAATTTTTAGAAGATTTAATTTTCACAAAATACGTTTCCTTATTTTGCTCCGCGTCTGTCAGTGGTCATTCAAGAGTAAATTTTACTTCTCTTTTGGCTTATATGCAGTGGCCTTTCGTTTTTTGCTAAAGTCATAAGATTTTATGTTTCGCTGTGCTCAGTGCTAGTGCCATGTAGTGTGTCGCAGCATCTCCTGAGGGGTAAAACTTATTCCGCTCCCATTTTTACTGTACCAGATAAGGAAAAACTAAGATATATGAGTTCGCATCCCTTTCTAGGTGGTTCAATATGAAACATGCTAGAGCATTCAATATTTCTGTACCCCCTAATGGATACGGTTGATATTTTCCTTTTAGAAAACGAATATGTACTATAAAATTATTTTATTGCATAAACTGAACCAAGCATTTCCGTTAGTAAACCGGAGATTTTACTTTTTTCTTTTGGATTTTTAGTCGTGACTTTTCGTTTCATGTTAAAGTGAAACTGATTTGTATATCTGAGCTCAGTTTAGTGCTATGTTGTGTGATTAAACATTTCCTCAAGGTCCGAAAGGTTTTCACCCATGTTTTAACAGCATTTGGCCAGGGCGAAATAAAATAGGGGAGCGTGCATTCTTTTCTGCGCGGATAAGAAGACTAAATAGAGGTGGTATCAATAATTATTTTATGCCTCAAAATTTGAAGTGTTTGATATTTATAAGTTATAAGTGTAGTTCATTTTCGAAATGACCCGATTTCCTTAACTTATGCAATCTCACGTCCGCATCGTCGTAAGAGGGAATATATTCCTTTACCCAACCGGTATCTGTTGACTTCGTATACCATTAATGCGGCACTAACGACTCTTAAAAATGAAGGTCACGGTCTCCTGCAGCGCCTTATAGAATAATAATGCAAGCGAAAGTATTTTATGTGTGAAAATGTGAAAAAAACACTGGATATTTTTTCTGGATTGGGAGACCTCCCATCTCTGTCTACATAATGCGTTATTCTATGTCCTATAAATTACATTCTGTGGAATGTAATTAAATGGAATACATTTCATCCTGTAGAAACGCAATGTCTTTGAACCTTTCCACCGGCATAAGAAAGGGTAAAGTACTTTATAGTTAGTATTATCCCACCACACGGCTGTCCTCGAAGTTGGACCGCGAGTCCATTAAACGCAGGCTGATTTAGAGCAAATGTTGCGTAAAAATTGTGCGTCTCGTGGGCTGGGAAATACGGTAAGAATTAAGAACCTATTGCTTATGAGTCTATCGGAAACGATAAGGTACGCCTCAATATGCTTAGGAAGTCGCCATGATGTGCTCGATGATATCGCCCATGTATCGAAAGCGGTTGAACCGTAATAAATGTATTTCGAAAATGAACAATGTTTACTCATTCAGCGTACATCAAATTTGACAAAGTGGGCCCCGAAACATTCGAATTTAGACTAAAGATATTTCGACGTCAATAGACAGCACTTAGCTTATTGTTTTAAACAAGTCTATAATAATCATTGAATATCCAAATTTAATTATTGGTAATCCTTGTTGTCTTTCTTTCAGCCTTACGGCGGCTTGTTACGGCATGCCTTTCCCGTCCAACCTGCTTGGGCGGAGATGGACATGCCGAGGAAGGACCTGATAGAGTGGATGCAAATGACGCTATAATGGGCAAGAAGCTGATAAATCAATTCCATCCTCAGCAGCATTCGCGGAAAACAAACCACGGCGTGTTTCCTCCCCAGGACTTACGACCACACTCACCGCAGAAAATTGTAAATAAAAGAATAAGATAACCTATGCAACTATTTCCTTGGATATAAATAATTCGCCAAGCCGCGATTCCGGCCCAATACTTACGTATCGAGAGAGAAAACACTTTCCTCACACTAGGTCTTTAGATCTGGAAAGTCTACTGAGCAAGTTGTTCAATGTGTGTTCCCCAAGATGGGCTCCACATATCTCTCTTATTGTTTCACCTCTCTTCAAATTCTAAAGGTGTAGACAACCAAATGCTTAACCAAAAATTAGTATTAAGGCATCACGGACTCTAAACTAACATTCAGGACCTCGTATTCAAAAAAACCTAAAAAAATCATCGAAGCAAACGGCTTTCAGTAAAAACTGTTGGGAGTATAAAATAGTGAACCCCAGGGGTACATATATATGGTGGTCTGTTATATCTGCGGATGATGAATGACGTATCAAGTACCATGCCTCCTGATTGTATCCGTTGTTTATGATTGATGACTGATTGTACATGGTAAAGACCCTACTTTTAAAGAGAAATGTAAAAATCCTAGACATGCACACGAAGAACTGAAAAGAGTGCAACAAAAATCTGGGGACTGGTTTTCAGTTGAGAAACTATTTTTAGAATGTGAAAAAACTCAATATTTTCAATGTGACCTTTGAAGTGCTGGTCAAGATCAAAGCTCTCTCTAGCTTCCAGATTTTTTGTTGAATCTAATCATTACATATTCGCCGCAGTAATGAATTTATGTTATAATATGTTTTTCTTTTGACGACATCTTTAGTGGAAAGTGCTGCTCTTCGATGAATAAAAGATCTTTCTTATTGTTACAGCCACTTCCAAACTTAACCAGGATAAATTATTGTCTAAATCAACACCTAACTTACTGCTGTCTTTGGGGGAAGTAGGAAGAAGAGCGCTTCCGGCTGCTGCAGAAAAGCTGACCAAGAATACATGAAAATGGGTAAGTAACTACAATAATTTTTGTGTTTAAATGCTTGATAGGATATTCGGACAAATGATCCAGTTATATCTGTTCTTATTCGTTCGCAGGTTTCCGCGGCAATGAGTAGGTGATTTCCATATTTTTCGGCTGCGTCCGCGTATATCGTTTAAATTCACAACAGTTTCGCCATCTATCCTGCTGGCGTCCTCAGGTCGTTAGTAAGTTAAATTTAGTAAGGTGAATGCAGTCCTAAGTCCTGGGGAGATAACAGGCCGTGGTTTGTCTGCCACGACAGCTGCTGAAGATGGTCTTGCTTTATCAGCTTCTGGCCCGTCATAACGTCATTTTCATCCACTCTATCAGGTCCTTCCTCGACATGTCCATCTCCGCCCAAGCAGGTTGTACGGGAAAGGAATGCCATCAGCAGCCGCTGTAAGGCTTTCTAGAAAGGATTAATGTTGACAAAAAGAACAAACCCAGCACATTGGAATCTTTATTGCAAAAAAATGTACAATATCAGTCAAGGGAAAAACTGCCAAATACTTTTTTTCAATCTACCATATTCTGCACACTTACATTTGTTTCTCCTACTTCATATGAAAAATGTGTATTGTGAAATTGTACTGTATATTGTATCTGTATTATAAAATTGTACTTGGGTTAGTTGGCACATGAGCCTGGATCTGGGTGCCATCCATTCTACAACCTATGTCCTA
Organism: Hetaerina americana; assembly: GCF_022747635.1. Classification (NCBI taxonomy): domain Eukaryota; kingdom Metazoa; phylum Arthropoda; class Insecta; order Odonata; family Calopterygidae; genus Hetaerina; species Hetaerina americana. The sequence goes on from NW_027286763.1 coordinate 43,544,706, forward strand.
ATGAGCGGACATGCCTTAGCACCCTGTGAGTGCCAAGAGGTTCATGTCCTCTTCCCAGGGTTGAATGACAATACGACCAAACGGGGTGCGGGGCCTGGGTATATCAAATAATAACATACCATTATAGAGACTCCTTTTGACGACTTGAGGCCTTTTTCAATAGGCAGACGTTCTTCTTCTTTACTATTGCTCAAGTACAATAAATATTTTTTACGCCGCAATAGATGTAACTTCTCAATTGCACTATTTTTCGGGAGCTAAAAAACTTTTCTGCACTCATGAAATGCCGTAGCAAACAAATATCAATGGACATTGTTAACATTGTGATGCGACATCATTTGTTTATATTGTTAACATATTTTCAATCCACCATATTCTGTACATACAATTTTTCAGTCGTTAGATAGTGTCTTTTTTAAATCTACCATATTCTGCACGTTTTCATTTGGTTGCTCCTACTTCATATGAAAAATGTGTATTTAAATTCTGTATATTTAAGATAAGAAGTAATAACTATGAGTGAAACTTGAAATTAATATTAAATAGTTCTTTTCCAACTTTCAGTGACTGAATAAAATTAATGAAGTAGGGGTATTAGCTTTTATTATGAGTGTCTCACAAATGCTGTTTTTAAATTAAATTAATGTAATAAGGCCATTGTTGGACTCTTGCACGGAGAACTATTGTAAAACATAAGTAAAAATTATAAAAAAGGCTGAGACTCTGCTTAACCTTTTTATTTTGAAGAACTTCGATTATTTTGGGTGAACACAAATCACAGGTGTCTTTGATTTTTATTTTTGGATTATAAGCTAATGTCAAGTTGGTAAACATGATAGAGTTTTCTAATGAAGGAATTGGACATCATGGGCATTTCCAGGAAAGTTAGACAACGTTTGAAGAATGGTGTTCAAAGGTGAAAATGTCCATTAGGGTTAGGAATAATACTAACTAGTAAGAATCTTCATAGGTTATTTCTGGATTTCTATTGGATGCACAAATATTCAGATAATACTCGTGAAAAACATCTTCTAGTTTAAGGTGAAGCAATGGATATTTATTTTATTTTGGAATAATATGCAACATAAGGATAATTGAGTAGGATTAAAACCTAAAAATATTAGGTTATTCCGCTTGAATTGTCAAGTTCAATCCCCCTGCGCACTTAAGTATACCTTGAAATAATTGACAGGACACTTTGATGCAAAATCTGGTTGTGCTTATGAATAGGCTATGATTGGAAGCACCATTTCAAGAAAGCAAGCATAATATTCAAATTGAAAGTTAGTTTGTGTTAATTTGACTGTAATATTTCAAATATAAACATCCGGTATTTCAAGACATTGAGACAGATGTCATCTCGTTTATCCAAATACTTAGTTAGATGGGGAAGACTTTATTTTCTGCATTCTTGCAGTAAGCTTTGCACATAAATTAGCGGATGGATGTAAATAGTATTTTTTGTTGTTTTCATGAAATCATTGCTGTACAAGGGACCAAATCGTTTGAAACTTTGTAGAATACGAATTCCCGTGTTATAAGTGATTTAATCTTTGACTATTTTAAGAAACAAAAACTGTAAAGTCTGATAAATCAGGCCAAATTTACAAAAAATACAAAGGGATTGAAATTCTTTGAAATTAAGATACGAAAAACAAAACTTGCAAATACCGTGGCTTACTTAAAAGTTTTTGATTTCAACAACTCGAAATTTATCTATGGTAATTGATGTTTAAATGTCAACACTTTTGTACCATCTTTACTTTTCCATTACAATTTCCCTCATTTTCAATAGCCCTGGAACTGTTTATAAATATAGTTTTTAAAGCAATATACTAGTCATGTTAGGTTTTGGATGGACACAGCTAACACATGAATATCTTGTCTCTCCTAAAATATCATCATGGAATCCAGTTGTTGAATCTAATTATTTCTTATAAAACAAGTAGTTTTCCTAGGTGGTTTAGCTATGAACTGAAATATTAAATGATAGAAGAAATTACAGCACAAATTATACAAACTAACTGGATTGCAACTTGATTATGCTAAATTTTCACTGTAAAGGCAAACTGTGCTAAATTGAAAAAGAATTGTTACAACAGATACATAAAACAACTCAAGTCAGCTAACCATCATAATTGAAAACATTTTTTTAATCATGTCAGCAGTGAGGAAGATACCGACAGACTACTCAATGTAATGCTTTTTAATGATTTTCCTGCTTGTTCTTATAATGGCATAACAAACCTTTTTGCAAAGTATTTCTCAGCATTTTATTTAAAACATAATAGTAATCCTCTGCACAATTTCCATACTTGCACTTCTATTTCTATCCTCATCGATAACAATCTCAGTGGAAGACATCAAATATAAACTATGTCAACTTTACCTCCAAAAGGATTGTGGTCCTGATGAAATCCCAACCGTATTTCTGAGTAAGTGTCTCATGCCATTACTTTATCCTTTGTATATACTGTTTAATATATCCCTCACTACTGGAATTTTTCTTAGTGCACATAAATCTACATATATAGTACCAATACATAATCAGGGTAACAGAAGTAATATATCTAACTATTATCTAATTGCCAAGCTCTCAATAATCGCAAGAATCTTAGAATCATTGTTTGTAGATAAGCTAACTCCTATCTTTAATATTATTATAATCCCATATAATTCCCAGAAAGGAAATGTCCTCCCTATCCTGATGTGTAAATTTCACATGCCATCGGGCATAGCATTGGGTGCACTCCCATCATCTACCAAACCTGGTAAATGGATAGTTTTTTGTGGTTCAAGAATTAAGCTGTAATAGATTTGGTACCAAGGTCTAGGGCAGGAAATTAAGTAGTCATGAACATGTGTTTATCAAACATTTTCACATGACCTGACTGCAAGGAGAAGTATTAGGAAATCGATTCAAGTCGGATGCCTATTAAAACTATTTTTCTCAAATTTTCAGCATGACCAGGTTGATTATTCACTTCTCTTCCTCCCACCTATCGCTAAGTAGTGAGGTGTACACTTCTGTTTCCAAAGGAATGTATTATCGTGAGTATGAAGGTAAATTTGAACAATCTAACCCAATATGCTGCACAAGTTGCACCCCAAACTTTGAAGGTTCAACATAAATAATCCCAGTTTTCCAAGTTTTGCGTGGGATTCTGCACCCAGGCAGCATTCCCCACTATGCCCGAGGGGAGAATGGTGCTGCCCCATAGAGGGAAGTATGGTATTATGAGAAATTGTAGAGATCCACAATTTTTCACTACCTGGGCAACTTATCCCTGTACTTTGTTCAATACTTATATCAGTCACCTCTGGGATGATTTCTAAATGGTCAGAGCAATCCAATATGAGATGTAGTTAAAGAGAAATGGCGTACTTCTTACTAGCGTAAAAGGAAGAATCATAATAATTTGAGTTTCCATTGGGTAGAATTTATAGTTTCTATACACTGTATTCGCATTCCCTCCAACCAAACCTTCAAGTCTAATGTTTACTCTAGTTGATCTATTATTTTTGCCCTTCATTTAATTGTACTTATTGAAAAAATAATGAAAAAAAAAGGTTTCGTCACTAAGTAGCATTGAACTGAATAGCATTTGGAAAGACTACTTCCTCAAATCTGTACAGATTTATCTTGACAGAAATTTCCATTTTTGTAAAAAACTCATCCGTATCTCAATTTAACTTAAAATTTTCCTGATTCCATGAGTTAAGACTAACTTAATCTTGAGGTAAAATTGACTTATGAGCAGATATACATGTATTATATTCTCCCTGAAATTTCCTTGATTTACATACTGAAAGGTGTTAAGGTAATACAGGTCAATACTCTTTTGAAGGTGTTAAGGTAAAACCATTCATATGTTTTTTTTGTGAAATTAACTGTTTTTAAGAGGGTTTATTCTTTTGTGTGTAAAAATAAGCAGTGTCTGTAAATGATGATATATAAATAGGTAACTATATCCACAGAATCTCTTGTCACTCACAAAAAAGGTTTTTATTTATTTGCTCAATATCTAGCTGAGAATTTCATTAACAGAATCTACAAAAGGAATATGATCCTTCCTGTGCATGGAGGACCTTGTTTTACACGAGTAAGTATTAGGATAAACCATATATTTACTGGGGTCATAATTGATGTGGAGGGGATGAGGTGCTCTATTCTAAGAACCATAGAGAATATGGCTTACAGAAGGCAACAGAACTCACCGATAAATCAGTGGGAGGAGAATGTTCCCCAAAGTTCTCCACAGATGTGGAATGCTATTACCAACTTCACTGGTCATTCACAATTTATTTTTAGATTTTCCTATTCCTCCCTTATTCTGAAGAGCAAACAGGATTTCTTGCTCTCACCTAAGTAGGGTTGCAGAGCAACTGCCTATTACATAGAGGTCAGATGAAATCCATTTAACTAATGAAGATGAACGTGTATCATTGGCTTTGCTGCCACCATCTATTAATTAGGTCTTTAGTCCAAAGTAGAAGTACACTTGCTACCTCTTCCTCTCCCAGAAGAACCTAACCCAATTTGTCCCTTGTGGAAAAGATGGCCTCTTCCTTTCCTGAAGGACCAATGACGTGACAATTAGAATTTGAAGTTTGTGTCTTTGATATTGTATTTTTTGATTGCCTCAGTTTCCTTTTCTGCACATTCATCAGCTGATCACTGGGAAGGTACATGATGGAATTCTCTCTTATGGAGGTAATTATTGTGAACTTGTTTTTGCAAAATGTCCTAAATAAATCTTTGTATTCCTGGATGGTAATTAAGTGATATATTTCTATTCAGTGCGCTAGTTATTTCAGTAAATAAAATAAATTGTATCTTAATACCTGTGACGTGTGTCACATCACACTGGTCTTCCTCATGACTTTTTTTGCAAGGAAAACTTCCTGTGATTTTTAATTTTTGATTGCATGCTAATATCAAATTTGTAAGCATGATGGAGTATTCTCATGAAGGAATTGCACATTATAAGATTCTCGAGGAAAGTGAGACAATGTTTGAAGAATGGTGTTTAAAGATAAATATGTCCATTACGGTTAGAAATAATCCTAACTGGTATGAATCTTGACACATTATTTCTCAATTTCTCTTGCATGCACAAATATTGCAGATGAAATTTCTGAAAAACATCTTCTAGTTTAAGGTGAAGCAAAGGATGATTTTTTTTTTGGAATAATTTTTGATTTAAGGATAAGGAATATTTGATTATTCTGCTTGAATTGCCAAGTTCAATCCCCCTGCGCACTTAAGTATACCTTGAAATAATTAAAAGGACACTTTGATGCAAAATCTGGTTGTGCAAAAGGGAGCTTATGTAGTTAAATGAGGAAAAGAATTATCGACCTAAATAGCATCCAAAACAGACATCACTCCAGTCTTGAGTGCCTATTGGATTTTATATTCAGAAGAAAATGACCCAAGATGCGTTTCTGTAGATGAAGATTAAAGTTAAAATGCAAGGCATTGAACACTGGGTCAAGTAAATGGAGTAATCTATAGTTGCAAATAGGAGCATGGTGTTTCAATTAGTCGCTAAAAGCTCATTGGAATAATTTTATCTAAACCTACCCAAAGTGTTGCACATGGATTAACCTTTATGTTCTTTAATAGGAATTTGGAAAAATAATTTCCATTTCACTATTTGAAGCAAAACCTTTAATATGGTGACTATGGTCTCTCTATTATTCTAATAATTCCCACTTCCTTTCTATCTCAACTCGCATAGGCCTGACATGTCTATTAAGCAATTCCCATCCCCGTCTCTCATTTTTCCAACTTCCCTTTCCTCAGAAATTAAGGTTGCAAAGTTCTAATTTCCATGGTGGTGATACTATTCTGAATGTTCTATTCTGTTGCTATCCGCTCGGCTTTTAAATTACAATATCCTATTATCAAGGGAAGGGGATCGAGATGGTGCGGGGGCTAACGTATTGACTTCCAACCCAAAGGGCGCGGGTTCAATTCCCGGTGGTGTTGAATATTTTTCAGAGGTATCTCGATCCCTACTTGAGATGCTTTGTGGAGGGAACTTTGAGTGAGTACGCCGTCCGTTTGATGGGACGTTAAATTGAGGACCCCTTGGCGCCTTTCGTAAAGAGTAGGCTAATGCGACGCGGGGTTTTTCTCCACCCTATATCCTTTCTTGTTCATCCCCTATGGCGATCATGACCTCAGCAGTCGGTCACCTCCCCTAAACACTACTATGGGAATGCATAAGTGACCAGTGCAATTTTAGATTTTAAGAAAGGCTTTGACAAAGTCTCGCACAAAAAGTGATACATTTACAAAACTTTTATAGTGCCTGGGAAAGTGAAAAACTGGTACAGTACAGTAATCTTACAGTTAACTATTCAAATTATACTAGTTCCATATAAAAGAAAGAACACACGTAGCAACTACATAGATCGAAAAGGTCTCGTCACTCACCACTCAGAAATAAATATATGACCCCTTAATTTTGACAAATATTTACTATTAATTAAAACTGAAAAATTACTTTGCATTATAATCTAATTTTGAGTACCATTATTTTCGTAGTAAATTTCTCTATGCTAAAGGCAAAAATCCTAGCTTAGGTCCTCAAGAGAGATTTTCATAATCTCTTTCCGCTCCACGACTGGAATCATTAAAGACGGGAATCGACTATTGGAAGTTGTTGACTGGATATAGTTCTTGACACTCTTTACACATAGAACATACAAAGTCGTTCATTAGAGGCAGATGTGATCCTCAAAGAGAGTTAACATTTTGATAGAGTTTCCAAAAGGTCATAGGAACCTTCTGTAAGTATTCAACAGAACTTGAATGACTGTCATCTTGAAGAAATTATCTTACCTGATGAAGGTTCTTTTTCAACAAGTCAACAATTAGGAAAGTCAGATATTTATTCAATAGCCATATGTTTTAACTCTACTATTCACGAGATAACTTTTCCTTTTCGAAGAGCACTCTTACATAATAACCTGATTCTCTGAGAATCGACGATAGATCTTATCCACCCAATAACTTTCATGAAATGCTCTCTGATTGGGCTGTAAAATCAAGTAATAAATAACGTAATGCAGTAAAAGGCATCTCCGCAATAATACAGAAAGCAATAGCTTCAAATGAGCGTTGCAGATCGTTTGAAATATTTGGGTGCCATCGTTTCATCTGATTGGATCATTGAATAAGACATATTTGTAATACATACGGTGCTACCTGATGGGCTAAACTTCGCCGAATGTCCACCTGATGTATGTAGCAATGGACAAAGGATTCGTTGTAAAATATAGCAAAGGAGAGAAAGAAAGAAAGAAGTAGGAATACCATTCTTCGTCATAAAGGCTCCACATGGACTATGTCGTGAGCATTTCAGACCCATCCCAAGGATACATAATTCGAGAATCGAACGCAGAGAAAGGTATCCGCTTGGTCAAACCATTGCAGCGGAAGAACGCAAAAGTCTTTAAAATGTATTTCTTATGCTGAAATGGAATCCCTGGATATCTGAATAATCAACTGATATAATCAACGTTACAATCATTCGAAGCTTTCAACCTCCCTATTTCAGTTCAACGCCGAGGAAATAATTTATGTCCACTTGAAACCGGTAGATTGGAAAAGTTGATAGTGTCGAAAATAGTGAATCGAGGATTCGTTTTCTTCTAGTAACATTCACGAAAAAAATACAAGGAGTCATAAACAAGCAAAGTATTTCTATTTTCAGACTTATTTCACCATGGCTACTTTCCTGATAGCCCCTGAGATACACATACGGCGGCTTGCGAAACACTGCGTAGATCTCAATTTGCATACGTGCATGAATGATTGTGTTGATTAAAATATCAGCATAAATGATTCCATTCATCAATCTATCAAAACAAACTTTCAGAGATCAGCAAAGATGAAGGTCAGAGGTACTCACCAGGTATTGGATGGGAAGCTACTCGGCTCCACAGCATTGGATGAAGTTCACAACTGCGACCAGCGGGACTTTTAAATCAGCTAGTTTGAATGCTGCTTCTCGTCCTGAAATAGACATGGAGGAACATCAATAAGCGTGAAATTAAGGACTACATTGCTGTTGATTTCAATTGTTACCTATTGCGTGGTACTAATGTAATTTGAACGGATTGATTCATTTATAATCGGGATTTTATCCGCATATAATGCTTATAACAGCACAACAATTTTGCTGCCGTTCTTGTCGGCTTTATTACGTGAAGAAGGTAACTGGAACCCCGGCGAAGCTGTTGTATTTTTATAAACATTATAGGCAAATGAAATCCCAAAAATATAATGAATTCACGCTATTTCCACTTCTGCGGAAGCCTTTAACAACAAATTAGGAATAATTAGAAAAGTATCAGTGAAATGTGACCAAAAGCTTAAAGAGCAATTATATCTTTAGCAGGTTAGGCCTCATTTTCAGTACGCTGATAGTACTTGTGCATGGAATGATCTCCAAGAAGTTGGATTCATTGCCGAATTCGATCTCGAATAGCATAGAGGAGCTAGATTTGTTAAACGTTGTTATGACAAACTGAGTAGCTTATCAAAATCATTAGAGGTTCTAGGTCGGGAATCACTCACGAAGCGAAGGATGAATTGCAGGTTAAATCTCATGCATAAATTTGAAGGAGCCTCTTTAGCGATGATGCTGCAAATGAACAATTAGCCTTATCGTACTACGGTATAAGAGAGCTCGTGTAAATAAAGTTAATTTTTTTTATTTTAGCAAACTGCATGGCACCGCTAGGGTCTGTGGCAGGGACTGAATGCACACCAGACTAATTAAAACCCGAATATGACCCTACCATGGTCGGACAATGCTATTCTGTCACAATTATCGTGATTAAATGTAGAGCAGATAGATTTGAGATGTCATTTTTCCCAGGAACTTAAACGGCTCAGAATAACGTTGCCCGACCGCCCTAGTGGTATTTTGTGTCTAAAGTAGTCTGGTGTGTGATAACCCCCTGTAGCACACCTTAGCGTTAGCTTGTAGGGTACGATGCATTTATTTATATCTTACATAATCTATATAAATAAAAAAATAAATGAATACCGTTTTACTACATAGGCGAACTGCTTTATGGCGCTTTTATGGCTATACGGTAAAAAAGTAGGACAAAGAATGTCGAAAAACTCCACGCCCGTAATATACGATTCACCAGAAAGTAGTTACGTACAAACAATCACACATCCCGCGATTGTTTACGGGAATATCAATACCTTGTCTGGGCGAGATGCATGGTTTCGGACGATGTACCATCCTCTCGGGACAGGGAAAGACACGGTCAGAGTACGCGGACATAAGGGGGGTACTGCAGGGAATTTAATGCCTCCTGCGACTACCCGCTGACAATCTATAAGGAAAAATTTTTAACTTGCATAAAAAATCGCTGGTAGTATCAGAACGCGAATGCTTTCGGTCGAAAAAAACAGCGAGTAAGTCTGGTACTGATGCGGGTATTTCGGTCGCTGAGCAAACCTCTTCGGCGAACTGAAGGAATGAAGAACTCTTAACAGAAGAAATACGAGTAAACCGATAATTGGCATCCGATATAGGAAGCGGGGGGGAAATGAGTAGGAGATGGAAATTGAGTAAATTGACCGTCCTCTTTCCTTGTTTCTGACGTTTGAATCTGATGTTTACGAACAATGCTGAGAAGGAGTATTGGCCATTAAAAGGCACAGCCTGACATACAGTGGTTACTCCTTGGGAAGAAATTAACTTTCTCATTAACAACTATAGGAAAGGTTACTGGGAGTTCCTACTCGATTTGATGAGAATACTTTAATACGGCCATGGAAAGTTTCTGTATATTTCTCTAAATTTCATAATAAATATTCAACTACGCCATACTCGAATAATCAACCCTTGCCATCAATCCATCAATATACAAATCCAACCAACTACGCTCAACTAATCTTTCAAGGGAATAACTACTTGGTGGCGAAGGCTTGCATGCCTGGGCGATGTTATGGGCTACTACGTACGTAACAATAGTTATCGGGTTACTCCCTTTTGGGCCAGTAAATAGTAAATATAAATGAAAAAACTCAGAAGCAACCCTTTCACCCTTTTTAATATTATGTTTTCCATTCTCTACTTTTCTCCGTGGCAATTACTTCCAGCAATCCTTCAGGGTGTGTGGAAGGGAGTGATTCCACATCAGGCATGCAACATAAAAATTAAATTCTGCTTAATCATTAGCTACCGATAAACGTGTGAAATATTTCAAATAATGGAGATCTTGCTGACTACAGATCAAACACTTTGCATCAAATTTTTAAATACTTCCTTACGCGTGAGAGTCGTTTACTGTCGTCGATTAACTCAACTGAAATGCACCGGAAAAACAGCCCTCTAGCATCATGTTTGAAAACAATATATTTTACGTACTTTCGCATTTGGTAGACATTTTACTTATTTCTCGGTATGGATGCTTACGCCGTTATTACACATGTAATGTGTACCCCACTTACATTATACGTCGCGGAAGCGAACTTAAACCTTTACCAGTAAGCATACCTTCTCATATATACTGGTGTCCGAACTAAATTTTGTGCGCGACCGCTCTTCTATCTAACAAGTAGAAGGGTTTCCACCAAACAAAACACGTGCAGGTAGAGACCCAGAGGCAAGGCCGAAAACGTCAAGAAGTGAGGGCCGGTGAGAATTGGGGAAGGTGGCAGTGTTAAAAGCGTGGGTAACCCAAAAAAAGAACCGTCTCAAAGTGGTCCTTGCAGAAGCAGTACTAAAAAAACTGTTTTTCGCAGAATGGGGGGGGGGGGGGAAGATGACTGACTGACTCCGCAACTTTTAGAATCAAATTTTATGAAACGACACGTAAAAGCACAACAACCTGCATCGCTTTCTTCGTTGTTTGGAAAGACTCATGTCTCAAATATCTGCACTCTTCTCCTTCAAAGAACCATCACGACGGGCTCCGACGTTAATTAAAGCAGCCTCTCCAAAATCTGCAACATACTTGAAGACATTCTGCGGAGAATCTAACGTATCGTATTTCATACGATCCATCACCAAATGAGATCAATCATTTATTACCAACTCGACCCCGATTACCTTCCCAATGCTGTCCCAATTGTAGCGATTATTATTCGCGCAGTTGGTATTCAAAGCAGAATGTTATTACTTAATGCAACCATTTTACTATTCTAAATAAGACACAACTGCTTCAGAAACGTTACTACAGGCAATGACACCGAAGAAATGGATCCCTTCTGTCAGACCTTATCTATTTAATCTTAGATAAAACCTGTCCACTACTCATTACGAAACCGCTTTATAATGATTATTTAGGGAAACACTTGGGCCCAATATTCATTGAATCTTGTAAAAATTTGTATTTTTATCACTGGGGAAGAAATAATACGATTATTACGCGACTTTACTGAGATTCATCTGAGAGCACAGTAACACCTTAGATAACTGACTACTCTTTTACATGTTCCACTGAACTGGATTACATGGTCTTATCAACACATTGATTGATGACGGAGGATTGAGAGAAAAAGGATTGATTAATGCCAAGGTGAACACAGCACCTATTCTAAAAGTTTTTAGTGTCAAAATCAATATCATCACCTTAAAAAAATGGTAAATAATAACACCCTTCTAATTTCAAGAGAAGGAAATATTCTGCTAATGCCAACTCGGGACTGCAAGGGGGTTGGGTAATCGTCGCCTCGCGTTGTAGGTCTTCAAAAGCAGACACAAGACTCTGCTTTGGGTCGCCCGTCGCGACCTTCGGACGAGTTTGGCAAAGATCTTTCGCATCGCCATAATTTCCGTGATAATGGTGTGATGTGCCATCTTATCATGCCAAAACGATCTGCACCCATGCGCACACTTAAACTGCGGGCTGAATTCAGCGCTTAACGCATACTTTAGGAAAACAATTTTATCGATGCCTTTTATGTAAACTTTGTATTTATAAAATAACTGGATCCAACTTGACGATATATCTATATTCCAATGGAAACTTAAATCTAAGACGATCAAAGACCTTTGGTCTAACAAATATCTCAAATTGTGGCCTGCCTGCACTTTTAATGGCACGTGCTATAGCGGTGACGTTAATTCTTTTGTCCTGTGATGTGCTCTTACCATAATAGTATCAAGAAAAAGGATTAAATATTGCCGAATTCCGTGTTCGATATCCCTGATTTTGATTAATGCATCTGAATCTTTGCAATGCAGAATAAAATCTTTTACAACATGCAAAACGAAAAATGGCATTGACACCGCTGTCTCTCTACTCTTGGTTAGCTTGGCCACATATTCAACGAATATGATTCATCGAGAAGAAGTCGTAAATATGGATATCGCCTTATTATTCGAGCCTAAATTCTCTATTTCCCATCGAGAAGAAATCGTAAATATGGATAACGCCTTAGTATTCGAGCCTACATTCTCTATTTCCGTATCCCTGATGCAGTAGGGGTTCGAGAGAGAACTGCCCCATCTGGTCATATGCGGATACCCCTGCATTTTGGATGGCATACGTCCGTCGCAATCGCAACCAGTCTCATCACCACTCACTTAAAGGGTAAACTTCCTAAATATTATATATACCCCCAACACGAATTGAGACCCCAAATACAAATTAAATGTCAGATATTAATTTCTTTTTAAAATTCTTATCCTGTCTTAAGACACTTACTTAAGACACTCACTTAATGTTTAATCCATTTTATTTCATATGGTCACCTGCAGCTACCGATGTTAATACCGCCTTAAGTGCACATTTTATCATATTTTTTACCCGTCATTTTTTCTCACTGCAATGTAATTAATGAAATCCAATGTAATTAATACTGAACGACACAGCTTTGCTCGTAAATTAGGGCACACTTAAATTTACAGCCCATATTCCCTGGTGATTCCGATAAGTATAATAATAAATCAACATCTTCTAGGTTAATTATATAAGACGACATGGACACAATTTGAGGATTGATATTGAAGCAAATATGGAACTTCAGTTTGTTGTTGTGCGGTAGAGTGTGAACTTTTGCAACAAAATTTAATGATAATATATTTATCATCAAATTTCTTAGGCCCAAATAGTATGAACATAATTACGACCACATACGAACGATTATCTTAGTTATTTTTATACATTCCATTTCATTGTGTTTCACACATATCATCATCAAGCTAAATCGCTTTCCCGAAACAGTATAAGATATGCTAACCCCATTTCACCAAAATCCTTAGGGATTGAAAAGTAAAAACAGAGTCACTACTTTAATTAAACGTCTTTGACATTCGTAATACATTATTGCAGTCGGCCATAATGGACACAACTCGATTTACCAGTTTATCAAATGCAAAATATAACGATTCTCTTGAGTGATTTTCTAAAATGCTCTTAAATGTGTATTTCAACATCCGAGAACGAACTAAATGATTTATCGTAAAAGAAAATGGTAGTATCTACCCAAATAATCGAAATTCCTAAAAATAAAAAGGTTAAGCAGAGTCTCGCCCTTTTTTAATATTTTTATTTATGATCTAAAATATTTCTCAGCTAAATAGTCCAACAACGGCCTTATTATTTTTATTTAATTTAAAAACACCATTCGTGAGACACTATTAATAAATGCTAAAACCCAGATACAGAATTTAAATACAATATTTTCATATGAAGTTCATTTTTCATATGAATTACTGGCGAACAAATGGAAACCTGCAGAATACGGTAGGTTGAATATGTTAACAATATAAACAAATGATGTTGCGTAGCAACGGTATCAACGTCCGTTGTTATTTGTATACTACGGCATTTTGCGAGTGCAGAAAAGTGTTTTAGCTCCCGAAAAATATTGTAATTGAGAAGTTACATCTATTGCGGCGTAAAAAATATTTATTGTACTTGAGCAATAGTAAAGAAGAAGAACGTCTGCCTATTGAAAAAGGCCTCAAGTCGTCAAAAGGAGTCTCTATAATGGTATGTTATTATTTGATATACCCAGGCCCCGCAACCCGTTTGGTCGTATTGTCATGCCACCCTGGGAAGAGGACATGAACCTCTTGGCACTCACAGGGTGCTAAGGCATGTCCGCTCATTAGGACATAGGTTGTAGAATGGATGGCACCCAGATCCAGGCTCATGTGCCAACTAACCCAAGTACAATTTTCAAAATATTTAATTTTCACAAAATACGTTTACTTATTTTGCTGCGCGTCGGTCAGTGGTCATTCAAAAGTAATTTTTACCTAATTTCTTTTGGCTTTTATGCAGTGGCCTTTCGTTTTTTGCTAAAGTCATAAGATTTTATGTTTCGCCGTGCTTAGTGGTAGTGTTATGTAGTGTGTCGAAGCATCTCCTGACGGGTAAAAAATTTTCCGCTCCCGTTTTTTACTGTACCACCTCAGGAAAAACTAAGATAGATGAGTGCGCATCCCTTTCTAAGTGGTTCAGTAGGAAATATGCAAGAGAATTTAATAATTTTGTGACCACATGATGGAAACGGTTGATATTTTCCTTTAAGAATACGAATATGGACTTCAAATAACTTTATTGCATAAACTGGTTCAAGCTTTTCGGTTTAAAAACCGTAGATTTTAGTTTTTTCTTTTTTTCTTTTAGTTCTCGTTTTATGTTAAAGTCAAACTGTTTTGTATTTTTGAGCTCAGTTTTGTGCTATGTTGTGTGATAAAACATTTCCCTATGGTCAGAAAGGTTTCCACTCATGTTTTAACAGCATTTGTCCAGGACGAAGTAAAATAGGGGAGCGTGCATTCTTTTCTACGCGGATAAGAAGACTAAATACAGGTGGTATCAATTATTATTTTATGCCTCGAAATTTGAAGTGTTTGATATTTATAAGTTACATTGGTAATTCATTTTCGAAACGACTCGATTTACCCTAACTTATGCAATCTCACGTCCGCATCGTCGTAAGAGGGAATATATCCCTTTTATCTAACCGGTATGTGTTAACTTGGTATACAATTAATGCGGAACTATCGACTCTTTAAAATTAAGGCCACGGTTACCAAAAGCGCCTCTTAAAATAATAATGCGAGCGAAAGTATTTTATGTGTGAAATTGTGAAAAAAACTTCCCCAGCATTCCTCCCCCACTTTACCATCCAAACCCAATGCATTGACGATATACAGGTATATGTATATCAAGGTAAACTTCTTGTAATCAGTGCAGATGATTCTGCAGCTTTACGAAACTAGTCGACAACAATTAATTCTTTCCTTTGGAAACGCAATGCCTTTGATCCTTTCCTCCTGCTGTACAAAGGGAAAAGTACTTCATAGTTAGTATTTTTCCAATACATAGGATTGGGCGATCAGGTTGAAGTGTTACCGCCAATCCATAAGACGCAGGCTGATTTAGAGCAAATGTTGCATAAAAATTGGGCGTCTCGTGGGCCGGGAAATACGGTAAGAATTAAGGGCCTATTGCTTATGAGTCCATCGCAAATGATAAGGAACGCGTCAATATGCTTAGGCAGGCGCCATGGTGCGCGCGATGATATCGCCCATGTATGAAAAGCCGTTGAACCGTAATAAATTTACTTTGAAAATGAACAAAGTTTACTCATCCAGCGTACATTAAACTTGACAAAGTTGGGACTGAAACATTTTAATTTAGACTAAAGAAATTTCGACGTAAAAAGACAGCACTAAGCTTTTTGTTTTAAACAAGTCCATAATAATTATTCAATTTCCAAAGGTCAATATTTGAATTCCATCTTGTCTTTCTTTTTAATATATCAGCGTTTTATTTGCTGACATATTTTCACTTGTCTACTTCAGTTGTAAATTGGGGGTCATGTGTACCCTAGCCTTTCTCAGTTTTTCCCTTGACTGAAATGATGAATTTTTTTGCAGCAAAGATTTCGATATGCTGGGTGTGTTATTTTGGTCACCATTAATTCATTCTAGAAAGCCTTACGGCGGCTGCTGACGGCATGCCTTTTCCGTCCAACCTGCTTGGGCGGAGATGGAGAGGTTGAGGAAGGATTTGATAGAGTTAATGAAAATGACGGTATGATGGGCCGGCAGCGAATACAGCAGGACCATACTCAGCAGCATTCGCAAGACAAAAACCAGTGCCTGTTATCACTCCAGGGACCACATTCGCCAAAGAAAATTGTAAATAAAAGTATAAGATAACCTATGCAACTATTTCCTTGTGTAAAAATCATACTCCAAGCCGAGATTCCGGCCGAGTACTTCCGTATCTAGAAAGAAAACACTTTCCTCACAATAGGGCTTTAGACTTGGAAAGTCTACTGAGCAAGTTGTTCAATGTGTGCTTCGGAAGATAGGCTGCACTTATCTTTCTTATTGTTTGACCTCTCCCCAAATTTTAAAGGTGTAGACCACCAAATGCTTATTCAAAAACTAGTATTAAGGCAACCAGGGCTCTAAACTAAAATTAAGGACCTCATATTAAAAAAATTCTAAAAACATGATGGAAGTAAATGACTCTCAGTAAAAACCGTTGGGAGTATAAAATGGTGAGCCCCAGGGGTCTATACTTATATAAGGTGGTCTGTTATTTCTGCGGATGATGATTGACTTACCAAGTACCATGTCTGCTGACTGTATCCTTCGTGAATGATTGATGCCTGATTGTATATGGTAAATACCCTACTTTTAAAGAGAAATGTAAAAATCCTGTACATGCACATGAAGAACTGAAAAGAGTGCAACAAAAAGCTGGGGACTGGTTCTCAGCTAATAAACTATTTTTAAATTTTGAAAAAACAAAATATTTTTAATGTGACCTGTGAAGTGCTGGTAAAGCTCAAAGCTCTGTTTAGCTCCCAGATATTTGGTTCACTCTAATCATTACAGGAGTAGTCAAGTTACTGCCATCAACAAAAACTTCCAAAGAATTTCTTTCATCAAATAAGCTTGCGTAATAATTCCATAGAAACCTTCCTCATACAGCAGAACAGACTAGCTGTGATAGGTTGAAAAACCTAATTGAGCATTAATTCATTTCATACCCCTTGTATTTTCCAAATTAAAAATTATAATTGGATCTCTCAGGAGTGAAATTTTAATATATATGTATCTCTTCACCGCAGTAATGATTTTATGGTATAATATGTTTATCTTTTGACCACATCTTTAGCGGCAAGTGCTGCTCTTCGATGAGTAAAAGATCTTTCTTATTGTTACAGCCACTTCCAAACTTAACCAGGCTAAATTATTGTCTAAATCTACACCTAACTTACTGCTGTCTTTGGGGGATGCAGAAACAAGAGCACTTCGGGCTGCTACAGGAAAAGCTGACCAAGAATACTATAAAGTTGGTGAGTAACGATAATAATAATTGGGTTCAAATGCTGGAAAGGATATTCAGACATATGATCCAGTTATATCTCTTTTTATTCGTTCGCAGGTTTCCGCGACGATGAGTAGGTGATTTCTACATATTTTGGGCTGCGTCCACGTAGGTTGATTAAATTCTTAACAGTTTCGCCAGCTATCCTGCTGGCGTCCTAAGGTCAAGGATGGAATCAGGCTCGTTGTCCCGTATAGTACCGGGAGAATCCGGTGCCAATACCGGGAAATTTCCTCTGTCGTTAAGGGAACGTCCTCATATTTGTGCGGAATATTTATTTTCCACCGACTGTGTAGTAGATACCCACCCTCTCTGTTAAAGTTTTCTGGCCTTTTTTACGATTTCAAAGGCATCTCTTATTATCATCGGGAAGTATTTTTCTTCTTTCGCTACTACTTTAGCGTCGTCGAACAGAATAGAGTGTCCGGGTTCACCTAAGGCGTGCTCAGCGGTGGCCGATGCTCTAAACTGTTTGGTCTTTGTCCAAGCCCTGGTCCTGGCCCAAACTTTTTGATTGGGTCCAAGACCAAACAATTTACAGCATCGACTATCGCTGAGCACGCCTGGAGTGAACCCGGGAACTCTACTCTTTTTGACGACGCTAAAGTAATAGTGAAAGAAGAAAAACACTTCCCGAAGATAATTAGAGAGGCCATTGAAATCGAAAAAAAAGGCCAGAAAACTTTAACAGAGAGGATGGATATCCACTCCACAGTGCGTGGAAAAGAATTATTCCGTGCAAATATGAGGACGTACCTGATTGACCGAGGAAATTTCCCGGTATTGGCGCCGGATTTTCCCCATACAAGACGGGACCACAAGCTTCATTCAATCATTGACCTGAGGAGACGAGCAGTATAGCTGGCGTAACTGTTGTCAATTTAACGACATACGAGGACGCAGCCCGAAAAAAATTTAAAATCACATATCTGTTCTTATTTTTTCACCGCAAAACTTTCTAATTTCTGTCATTACCATATGTTATTTTAAACCCTAATCTGAGGGAACTTGGTCGTTCAGGAGTAGAGCATTGGACTACTGCCCAGAGGATCTGGGTTTAATTGTCGTGCATGGCTCTAGCCACCATCATCTTTATTACATCTACGAGGGTCATCCGGAAAGTAGTACCCGTTCGTGCCGCATGAAGTGCTGACGACGCGAATAGCCGCTGGACGAGGTCACATAGCTTCAGTGGCTTGTCTGCCTTCTCTGAGCCAAGTTGCGTGACGCTAGCATTGCCTGTGTTGTTTCTGTGATTGTTTACAATGTTTAAAAAAATTGAGAACGCCGCCAGTTGTGAAGTGAGGGCAGTGATTAAATTCCTCAATGCAAGAAACGTTCGCCCATGTGATATTCATCGCCAATTAAAGGAGGTGTATGGAGACAATGTAATGGACGAGTCGTCTGTTCGGCGGTGGTGTCGCAACTTCAACATGGGGAGGGGGAACACACACGACGATGAGCGTTCGGAGAGACCGTCTGTCATTACAGACCAACTGGTGAGCTCAGTTGACGAATTCGTGAGGAACGATCGGCGCGTCACAATTGATGACATCTGTGAGCGTTTTCCCAATGTTTCTCGAACAATTGTTCATGAAATTGTTAAACACCATCTGCATTATGCAAAAATTTGTGCAAGATGGGTCCCTCGCGTATCTCAATGAGCTGGCGGCGAAGGACTATGCAGCAGGAATACAGAAACTTGTCACACGTTATGACAAATGCCTTAATTTGCTTGGAGATTATGTTGAGAAGTAGTTTAAAGTATCCTCTTTCAAATAAAATTTTTTATGTTTGTTAATATTTACTTTTGTGTCTTTATTTCACGAACGGGTACTACTTTCCGGATGACCCTCGTATATGATTTTTCTGGTAGCAAATCATTTTGCGAAAACAATGCGATTCAGAGAATGGAACCAAGCCAGTTTTGTGAATTTCAAATAGTATTGCGCTTGGTATTGTTCGATTTCTACCTTCACCTATCCAACCAACTTTCTGATACATAAAATGATTATGGTTGCTCTTTACATGCTCCTGATGATCACTTTACTGACGTTTTGATGAAAAGAAAAAATTACTTAAAATAAAGATTTCTTAATATATATAATTTAATGATCTTAAAATTGGATATAGTTGGTCAATTAATGAGGGTCAAAATCAAGAATCAGATGTCATTGGTTTCAGGTGTAAACGCCACAGTATCTGGCAATGAGAGCTTCATGGTCAATAGAAGAAAGGTGTCATCCGAAGGGGACCTGCCTGCAGTGGTATGGAGTTTTTCCGAGCCTCTCACAAAAGATCGTAGAAGATGCTACATTGGGAGGGTGTTTTACTTCACCAGTTTTTTAAATAACAAATCAGAATATGCTAATGGACTCGATGAACATATTCAGGTAATTTTTAATTGCCAAAATAATGAATTTCAAAGCGTTGATGAAATCTTGTTCATTGAACTCACATTCTAGAGATTCTGATGCTCACAGGTCTTTAACTTGCTTATGTCATTTCATTCAAAGGCCTTTAATTTCACTTAAAATAGTTAAGCAATCATCTAGAAATGAAAAATTGAGGAAAGTATTTTTTTTTACTTTTTTTGCATGGCTGCAGGAATTTCAAATAATCCAATTGAAGTCAAATAAATTCATTAGTTTTCTCTCAAGTCTGCTTTCTTTGGGACAGCTTTTCCATACTTTGGACTTCCATTGAACAGTACTTAGTTTATTAAATAGAATATGTTTTGAGCATGTTTTAATATGCTCTCTTGCAATACCAAAAAATGCAGTTAAAAACTTGATTTTACAAACTGTTTTAGGAGAAATCTGTTTCAATTTTATCAACTCAGTGATTATACCCCGCCTTCTAGCACCTCACTATCCTCCCAACAGACACTGCTAGATTGGGGGGGTAATGCCATTTATGGCCATGTCTCCATGTCTACTTTCATAATTATGAAAAAATTACTACATTACATATTAATGTGATCATTCCTTGGTTTCCTATTATTAAGTTCACAGCATTTCATTCCAAATGTATATTGAGACTTGGGTGCAATGGTTGCGCACATTTTAAATGCCTTTCTGTAAAAAGTAACGTGTCTTACTGCTACGAGAGCCATTAGTATTTTATTAATTAGACTTGTATATTGGGTGCTTCTGTTTTTTTATACAGCCAGATTTTAAATGTCCGTATATTTCCTTAAATAGGTCAATAAGAAGATTCGGAGCAAAGAAGATTCCATGCCATTACTTTATGAAACATTGAGTGAAAATCCTGCCTCAAATGTTTCAAGTGAGAATGATGATGAAACAGATTTGATAGGTAAGAAAGCAAAACTACTTCCAATCTCTCTCTAGGTCTTAAGCCCAGAGAGCAAAAGCTTTACAGTAGTTATTAGAGCAAGCCTGGTAAATTAGATGAATGGACTGGGAATTTAAGGAAGAAGTATGAATAAAGCTGTAATATGGATGCTTTGTTTTTGCTGCTGCATAATGTAATTTTTTGCAAATTATTCTTTTTTCCATATTTAATTAAAAATAAGATCAATTTCTCAAAGTCATAATCATTGAAAAGGATATTTTAAACAAAAATTTGGTATTCTTTCAATAAAAGTCATAGTGATATGCGCTTGCAAAATATACTGACTCAATATATCTGAATGATAATTTTATCAATATTTTTGATATAATGATACATTTCAGTTAAGTTAAACATAAAACCAAGCCATAATGTTAAATAAGTTTTGTGAAGAGTACTGTGATATTGTAAATATTATAACGTGAGAAGGAATTGAAAAAAGCACCATATCAACTATGGATCAATCCTAGATGCAAACATTTACCCTTCCCTGAAGTAGTTACAATTTACATCTTCTTATCATATGCTTCTAGTTCAAACATTTTGGACACCTGAGGTATATTGGTGAATTGAAAATTCTCCAATATACTCCTGTAATGATTAGAGTGTACAAATAATCTGGGAGCTAGAAAGAGCTTTAAGTTTTACCAGCACTTCAAAGGTCACATTGAAAATATTGTGTTTTTTCTTATTCTAAAATTGTTTATTAGCTCAGAACCAGACCCCAGCTTTTTGTTGCACTCTCTTCAGTTCTTCATGTGCATGTCCAGGATTTTTATACATCTGTAAATTAATTCGATGCCAAGGTCTAGGGCAGGAAATTAAGTAGTGCATGAAGATGTGTTAAACAAACATTTGCACATGAACTGGCTGCAAGGAGAAGTATTAGGAAATCGATTCAATTTGGATGCCTTATAAAATAATTTTTCTCACATTTTCAGCTAGACCACGTTGATTCTTCACTGCCATTCCTCCCACCTATGACCAAAAAGTGTAGTCGACACTTCTGTTTCCAAATAGAATGCATATTCAGACTATGAAGGTAAATTTGAACAATTTAACCATCTATGCAGAACAATTTGCACCCCAAACTTTGAAGGTTCTACCTTTATAATCCCAGTTTTCCAAGTTTTGCCTGGGATTTTGCACCCAGGCAGCATACCCCACTATGCCCTAGGGTAGAATGGTGCTGCCCCATAGAGGGAAAAATAGGAATTATGAGAAATATAAGATATATACAATTTTGCACTACCTGGGCAACTCGTCTCTGAATTGTGTTCAATACTAATATCAGTCACCTCTTGGAATGATTTCTAAAAGCCGAGAGCAATCCATTATGGGATGAACTTAATGAGAAGTGTTGTATTTCTTACTAGTGCAAAAGGAAGAATCCAAATAATATCAGTTTCAATGGGATAGGATTTATAGTTTCTATTCACTGTACCATTTTCTGTAGGCTGATACAAGTATTGGCCACCAATATAGAGGTAAGAACTCGTGAATCTGCATACATATTAGCATTCCAATCTTTTGAAATTCCCTGGCTCAATCATCAACCCTAGATCCTTACTGCTTACCTCCTCCCTTCCCAGGATGTCCTGAGCTTCCCCTACCCCAGCCCTCACATTCCCTTTGCCAACACCTTTAAGTCTAATATTTACTCTAGTTGATCTATTATAATTTGCCCTGCATTTTGATTGGACTAATAGAAAAAAAAATGAAAAATGTTTGGTCACTAAGTAGCACAGAAATGAAAAGCATTTGGAAAGACTACTTCCTAGGATCTGTACATATTAATCTTGACAGATATTTCCATTTTTGTCAAAAACTCATCCCTTACTCAATTTAAGCTTGACATTTTCCTGATTCCTTGAGTTGATACTTACTTAATCCTTAAGTAAAATTGACATAAGTGCAGAAATCAAATAAATCATTGTCTCTCTGAAATTTCTTTGATTTACATACTAACAGGTGTTAAGGTAGTGCAGGTCAATACATGTATGCAGGTGTTAGGGTAAAAGCATTCATTTGTTTTTTGTTGTGAAATTATCTGCTTATGAATAAGATTTATTCTTTTTTGTTTAATAATAAGCAGTGTCTGTAAATGATGAAATATAAATGAGTAACTACATTCAAAGATCCACTTGTCACTCACAAAAAAGGCAGTTTATTCATATTCTAGTTGAGAAATTCATTAACAGAAAGGAATATGGACTATCCTTTGCATGGAAAACCTTACTTTACAGGAGTAAGTATTAGGATAAACCATATATTTGCTGGGGTCGTAATTGATGTGGAGAGGATGAGATGCTGTATAATAGAACAAGTGAGAATATGTCTTACATAAGGAAACAGAACTCACCGATAAATCATTTGCAGGAGAATGTTCCCCAGGGTTTCTCCGCAGATGTAGAAAGCTATCACCAATTCCTCAGGTCATTCATAATTTTTTTTTAAATTTACCCTATTCCTCCCTTATTCTGGAGAGCCAACAGGATTTCTTGCTCTTACCTAAGAAGGGTTGTAGTGCAATTATGTACTACATAGAGGTCAGATGTAATCAATTACAATGATGCAGATGAACTTGTATCATTGGCTTTCCTGCCACCATCTGTTAATTAGGTCCTTAGCCCAAAGTAGTAGTACACTTGTTACCTCTACCTCTCCCTGAAGAACGTAACCCAATTTGTCCCTTGTGGAAAAAATGGCCACCTACTTTCCTAAAGGACCAATTACAAGAGAATAAGAATTTGAAGTTTGTGTCTTTCATAATGTATTTGTTGTTTGCCATAAGTGTCCTTAACTGCCAGTGATGAGATCTGCTTATCACTGGGAAGGTACATGATGGAACTCTCTTTTGTGGAGGTAATTATTGTGAACCTATTTTTGTAAAATATTTTAAATAAATCTTTGTGTTCCTGGATTGTAAATAAATGATATTAGTATTCTGCGTGCTACTTATTTCAGTAAATAAAATAAATTGTATCTCAATGTCTGTGATGTGTTACACATCACACTGGTCTTCGTCATGACTTTTTTTGCAAGGAAAACTGCCTGTAATTTTTAATTTTGGAATATAAGCTAATGTCAAGTTGGTGAGCATAATGGAGTATTCTCATGAAGGAATTGGACATTATGGGATTCTCTAGGAAAGTGAGACAATGTTTGAAGAATGGTGTATAAAGGCGATAATGCCCTTTGCGTGGATATGATCACTGTTAAATAAGGTTAGAAATAATACTAACTTGTATAAATCTTGATAGATTATTTCTTGATCTATTGCATGCACAAATATTATGGATGAAACTCACGAAAAAAATCTTTTAGTTTAAGTTGAAGCAATGGATGATTATTTTTTTGGAATAATTTTCAATTTCAGGAGTGGATTGAACCTAAAAAATATTTGATTATGCTGCTTGAATTGCCAAGTTCCATCCCACTGCGCCCTTAAGCATACCTATAAAAAATTTACAGGATGTAGTAGTTGGATGACGATGGAAATGAACTTTTATAGTACCTGGGAAAGTGAAAAACTGGAACAGTACAGTAATCTTACAGTAAACTATTCAAATTATACTAGTTCCTTATAAAAGAAAGAACACACGTAGCAACTACATAGATCGAAAAGGTCTCGTCACCAAACACTCAGAATTAAATATATGACCGCCTAATTTTGACGAATAAGGACTATTAATTTATACTGAAACATTACCTCCCAATTTAATCACATTTTCAATACAATTTTTTTCGTGGTAAATTTCTCTACGCTCAAGAATAAAAACTTACTGTAGATTTTTAAAATTTTGAATCCCCGGATATAACATTGGGGATTGTAATACAAAAGGTCCTTCACGCACACTTTAGGATTATTATCATATATTTATTTAATTTAAAAACACCATTCGTGAGACACTGTTAATAAATGCTGCTGACACTGCTAATACCCCCATTTCAGTAGTTTCATTCGATCACTGAAAGTCGGAAAATAACTATTTAATATTAATTTCAAGTTTCACGCATAGTTATTACTTCTAATCTTTAATATACAGAGCTTAAATACACATTTTTCATATGAAGTTTATTTTTCATATGAAGTAGGAGCAACCAAATGAAAACTTGCAGAATATGGTAGATTTCAAACAGACACTACCTTACGACTGAAAAATTGTATGTACAGTGGAGAGAAAGAACTAATGTAGCAAAGGTTAACTTTTTCACTTCGTGTTGATTAAGTTATTAATTAGCTCCTCAAGAGAGATTTTCATAATCTCTTCCTGCTCCAAGACTTGAATCATTAAATAGGAGATTCCACTATTGGAAGTTGTTGACTGGATATAGTTCTTGACTCTCTTTACACGTAGAACATACAAAGTCGTTCATTAGAGGCGGATGTGATCCTCAAAGAGAGTAAACATTTTGATAGAGTTTCCAAAAGGTCATCGGAACCTTCTGTAAGTATTCAACAGAACGTGAATGACTGTATTCTTGAAGAAATTATCTTACATGATGAAGGTTCTTTTTCAACAAGTCAACAATTAGGAAAGTCAGATATTTATTCAATAGCCATATGTTTTAACTCTACTATTCACGAGATAACTTTTCCTTTTCGAAGAGCACTCTTACATAATAACCTGATTCTCTGAGAATCGACGATAGATCTTATCCACCCAATAACATTCATGAAATGCTCTCTGATTGGGCTGTAAAATCAGGTAATAAATAATGTAATGCAGTAAAAGGCATCTCCGCAATAATACAGAAAAAAGTGGTTTCAAATGAGCGTTGCAGGTCGTTTGAAATATTTGGGTGTCATCGGTTCATCTGATTGGATCATTGAATAAGACTTTTTTTTAATACACACGGTGCTACCTTATGAGCTAAACTTCGCCGAATGTCCACTTGAAGGAGGTAGCAATGGACAAAGAAATCCTTGTAAAATATAGGGAAGGAAAGAAAGAAATAGGAATGCCATTCCCCGTCGCAAAGGCTACACGTGGATTATGTCGTGAGCATTTCGGACCCATCACAAGGAAACATAATACGAGAATCGAACGCAGAGAAAGGCATCCGCTTTTTCAAACCTTTTCATAGGAAGGACATAAAAGTCTTTAAAATGTATTTCTTATGCTGAAATGGAATCCCTGGATATCCGAAGACTCAACTGAAATAATCAACGTTCCAATCATCCGAAGGTTTCTACCTCCCTATTTCAGTTCAAAGCCGAGGAAATAATTTATGTCCACTTAAAAACGGTAGATTGGAGAATTTGATAGTGTCAAAAATAGTGAATCGAGGATTCGTTTTCTTCTAGTAACATTCACGAACAAAATATAGGAAGTGATAAACAAGCAAAGTATTTCTATTATCAGACTTATTTCACCATGGCTACTTTCCTGATAGCCTGTCGGTTCCGGTTAGCTTGTAGGGTACCATGAATTTATGTATATCTTACATATCATTGTCCGCTCCACATTTTCACTGAATAACTGAGCTTCTGGACTTCAATGCTGAAAGCTCGCTGAAAAGCACATCGCACTTTTCTGTTGGCAAACTGCCGAACGTTGCAAATGTGTCAACAAATTATTAGCATAAAACATAATTCACAGCTCGCAAGTGTGCGTCTGAGTACTTAAAATTTGCATGAGTAGGCATGTGCACTGCCTTCCATTTTGCATTCGATGCATTAAAAATGTCAAAGGTTTTTTAGGCTACGTTCGATTTTTCTTTGATTCTTGATAACTAACTGTCATAACTTTTAAAAAGGTAAGTTTGACTTGCACAAATTGAAATTTATAAACTCTGATAGTGATATGGGCATGCAAAACATCCTGACTCAATTTTTTTTTAAGTTAATCTACCGGTTAAGGTAGGTTTTTGGATGGACTCCTGCTTCAATGACCACGTTTCCGCACCGTGCATTGCGCTGCTCCATATCATAGTTTTTACGAGTCTTTTCTTAAAATCCTTACTCTAAGTCCCTGTCATCAACTCCCTCCTCCTTGTGAAGCCTCTTTTCCTAGCGCAATTCTTCTCCTTACGTCCCTACTACTTTGACAGTGTTGGTCCAAAACACTACTGAGATACGTAAACTGTTCTACCTGCTCTAGTTTTTGCCCTCCTATTTTAATGTTAAGCTTGGCCTTTTTCTTTCTAGAAAATCGCAAAACCTTTGTTTCATTAATATTGATTCTCATCCCATACCTGTCGCACTGAATTTCCAATTCACTCAGCAATGCTTGCAGACCCTTGGCTGACTGGCAAACTAAAGCTTGGTCATCAGCAAACCTAACTGATTTGACGAATTCCCCGCCCCCTTTCATTCCTACCTCGAGTTCTTCCCATGCCTCTTTGATCATTTCCTCTGCATACAGGTTGAACAGCAACGGTGATAATGGGCAACCCTGCCTTACACCCCTTCCTAACACTGCCCATCCTGACTCCCCGTTTCCCACCCACACCCGATCAGTCTGACACATGTATAGGTTGCGGATTAGCCTCCTTTCCCTCCAATCTATTCCTATCTTCTGCAATATACTGACTCAATATATCAGAATGAAAATTTTATCAATATTTTTTATATAATTATACATTTCAGTTAAGTTAAACATAAAACCCAGCCATAATGTTAAATAAGTTTTGTGAAGAGTACTGTGATATTGTAAATATTATAACGTGAGAAGGAATTGAAAAAAGCACCATATCAACTATGGATCAATCCTAGATGCAAACATTTACCCTTCCCTGAAGTAGTCACAATTTACATCTTCTTATCATATGCTTCTAGTTCAAACATTTGGGACACCTGTGGTATATTGGTGAATTGAAAATTCTCATTTATAATAATCTTTTTGAAAATCATTGACTTATGCTGATTTGATATCCTTCTGTTCCAGATTTTCCTTCACTTGCATCACTTAAAGATTTGCACAACAAAGAGGTGTGGATTTGAGAGAATAATACAAGCCTGACTCAGAGGAGAAAAGTAGCTAATTCTAAGTTCTATTGATCCAGCTGAAATTCTAAATTCCTCTCCATAATATTTTTCTATCGTGTCTAAATTTCTATCAATGACTTTGATTCCCTTTTTTACGTGAACTTTCGAAAATCTTTTTGATGATGTCAGACCATAAATGATCCCGATGTATGATTTCATATATGGATAATTAAATTAACTTTCTTGGGTATTTTGTGCATTTTTTTAATAAAAATTTGGAAACCAAAATAAAAACAATGAAACCTATTCAATTCTTTTAATATAATTCATATTCTGTCTCAGATGCCTATTTTTCCAGGTCCCTTTACTTTTTCAAAAAGCAATAAATAAAGACATGATACTGTTTATCATAATCATACTTACAGCCTTAATTGGTTTAAGTTGACTGTCCCCATTACTTGGTAAGTAAAGTAAAGTGAAATGAAGTGAAGTGAAAATATTGCTGACAACATCAAGCTCGTATAATTTTCTACACAGCTACTTTCCTGTCTTCCCTTTAAACTGTCCTGAAACCCATATATCTCTCCTTTCCTTAAATGTCTTGAACATAAATTGAGTAGTAAATGAAATAGCTGATAATTTATTCTAGTGGATGTTTATTGCCAGGGAACCGACAAATGGAGGCCTTAATATTTTGAAAGTGAACTTGTATACATTACAAAATCAGCCCACTTCCAAACACATTGGGACTACTTTTAATAAAGCAGTAAATTTCGGTCAGGGGAATAGTAAGCAAGCATAACTGCTCAAATTCAAAGGGAGTTTGTGTTAATTTGACTGAAATTGCTGAAATATAAACATCCAGTGTTTCAAGTCATTGATACAGATGTCATTTCCTTTATCTAAAATACGCAGTTAGAATGGTCAGACCTCATTTTCTGCCTTCTTGCTGTAAGATTTGCGCATAAATTAGTGGATGGATGTAAATAGTATATTATTTTGTTTTCATGAAATCATTGCAGTACAAGGGACCAGATTCTTTGTAACTTTTTAGAATACGTATTCTTGTGTTGTAATTGATTTCATATTTGACTTTTTAAAGAAACAAAAACAGTAAAGCCTGAAAAAAGCAGCCCAAATTTAAAAAAAAATACGACGAGAAAATAATGCATTCCTTTGAAATTAAGATATAAAAGATAAAACTTGGAAAAATCTTATCTTGCCTAAAACTTTTTAATTTCAACAACTCAAAATTTATTAATGGTATTTGATGTTTACATGCAAATACTTTTGTACCATCTCTACTTTTCATTAAAATTTCCCTCATTTTTAATAGCGCTAGAAATGTTTATAAATATATTTTTTTAAAGCAATATACTAGTTATGTTAGGTTTTAGATGGACACAGCTAACACATGAATATCTTGTCTTTCCTAACATACCATCATGGAATGCAGTAGTAGAATCTAATTATTTCTTATAAAACTCTCTTGCTTGTTCCTTTAATGGCATAATAAACCTTTTTGCAAAGTAATTCTCCGCTGTTTATGTAAAACATAATAGTACTCCTCTGCACAATTTTCATACTTTCACTTCACAAATTATTTTGTATTGATTGGCCATCATGTTGGACTTTGCTCCAATCATTTTAGTAGACATATTCCGTCCATTACGTGAAACGTTCCATGAAGTGTGCGCACGTAATGATGGTAGCTCATATTTTTAAGTACAAAAGCCATATAAACATCTAGTACAACGGATGGCATTGAGTTTAGTTTAACCCTTAAAATTACCAGCTGTATATGCCATGTAGAAAAGAAAAGTTTATCTACGATACACGGTTTTTACTTAAAGTATCGGGAATATTTTCGGCAAAATAGATTTATTTCAGATTGCCATAATGCCTCTAAATTCTTCAAATGACATCCTTTGAGTGTTGACAGCGGCTTTTTCTCGACTCTAATGCTCCCTGGTAAGCAGATTCCGAAAGGTCCTTAAGGGTAAGCGTGCAAGCTTCTTTGACGACAGTAGGTTCCTTATAGATAGGTAGTGGTAGGGAGCATATAATTTATGGAATAGGAAATACTCTGCTAGTGCCAGCTGGGGACTGGAAGGGGGATGGATAATCGTCGCGTCGCGTTGTAGGTCTTCACAAGCAGACACTAGACTCTGCTTCCGGTCGACAGTCGAGACCTTCGGACGAGTTTCGCAAAGATCTTTCGCATCGCCAAAATTTCAGTGATAATGGTGTGATGTGCCATCTTATCATGCCAATACGATCTGCGCCCATGCGTACACTTAAACTGCGGGCTGAATTCAGCGCTTAATGCATACTTTAGGAAAACGATTTTATCGATGCCTTTTATATAAACATTGTATTTATTAAATAACTGGATCCAACTTGAGGATATATGTATATTCCAATGGAAACTTAAAACTCAGACGAATAAAGACCTTTGGTATAAAAAATATCTCAAATGCGGTCTGCCTTCACTTTTTATGGCATGTGCTATAGCGGTGACATTCATTCTTTTGTCCTGTGATGTGCTCTTATCGTAATAGTATCAAGAAACAGGATTAAATATTACCAAATGACTTATTCGATATTCTTACTTTTGATTAGTGCATCTGAATCTTAGCAAACCAGAATAACATCTTTTACAACATGCAAAACGAAAAATGGCATTGACCCCGCTGTCTCTACTCTTGGTTAGCTTGTCCTCATATTCCACGAATATGTTTCATCGAGAAGAAGTCGTAAATATGGATATCGCCTTAGTATTCGAGCCTAAGTTCTCTATTTCCGTATCCTTGATGGAGTAGGGGTTCGAAAGAGATCTGCGCCATCTGGTCATATGCGGATACCCCTGCATTTGGGAAGGCATACGTCGGTCGCAATCGCAACTAGTCTCATCACCACTCACTTAAAGTGTATACTTCGTAAATATCGAATTATCCCCCAACACGAATTGAGGAACCCTCGACAAAACGAAGCAGGATTTTAAAAGGATAACCCATTGATCAAATGGTGAGGGATACAAAGGAAATGTCATTAATAGTTTCCTTTTTAGAATTCTTCTACTGCCCTAAGACACTTTTAATTTTCATGTTATTGATACTAATATTATCTCTAAATGTTTTATCAATGTTATTTTTTCCTACAATTTCCGATGCTATTGCCGCCTTCACTGCATATTTCATCATATTTTTTACCCGCCATTTTTTCTCACTGCAATGTAATTTATGAAATCCAATGTAATTAATACTGAACGACAGAGGCTTGCTCGTAAACTAGGGCTGACTGTTAAATTTACAGCCCATATTATCTGGAAATTCCGATAAGTGCAATAATAAGCCAACATCTTCTAGGTTAATAATAAAAGACGAAATGGAAACAAATATGGAATGTCAGTTTGTTGTTATGTGGTAGAGTGTGAACTTTTGCAACAAAATTTAATGGTAATAAATTTATCATCAAATTTCTTAGATACCAATAGTATCACCATAATTACGACCACGTATGAATGATTATCTTAGTTATTTTTATACATTTTATTTCATTGTGTTTTACAAAAATTATCACCAAGCTATATCGCTTTCCCGAAACAGTATAGGATATGCTAACCCCACTTCACCAAAATCTTTAGGGATTGAAAAGAAAAAAACAGAGTCACTACTATAAATAAAATGTCTTTGACTTTCGTAAAACTTCATTGCAGTCGGCCATAATAGACACCACACGATTTCCTGTTTTAACAAAAACAAATAAAACGATTCCCTTGAGTGATTTCCTATCATGCTCTTCAATGTGCTTTCAATAGCCGAACACAAAGTAATACAAAGTTTATTTAAGTTAAACAATATTTCTCACCGCAAGAGTCCAACAATGGCCTTATTCAATTTAAAAACACCATTCGTGAGACACTCTTAATAAACGCTAATACCCCCACTTCAGTAATTTTATTCGGTCACTGAAAGTCGGAAAATAACTATTTAATATTAATTTCAAGTTTCACGCATAGTTATTACTTCTAATCTTATATATACAGAATTTAAATACACATTATTCATATGAAATTAACGTTTCATATGAAGTAGGAGCAAACAATTGGAAACCTTCAGAATATGGTAGATTGAAAATATGTTAACAATATAAACAAATGATGTTGCGTCACAATGTCAACAACGTCCATTGTTATTTGTTTGCTACGGCATTTCATGAGTGCAAAAAGAGTATTTCTGCTCCCGAAAAATAGTGTAATATAGAAGTTACATCTAATACTACGTAAAAAATAGTT
Source organism: Hetaerina americana (assembly GCF_022747635.1). Taxonomy (NCBI): domain Eukaryota; kingdom Metazoa; phylum Arthropoda; class Insecta; order Odonata; family Calopterygidae; genus Hetaerina; species Hetaerina americana. The sequence goes on from NW_027286763.1 coordinate 43,576,643, forward strand.
ACTGTATTTGAGCAAGAGTAAAGAAGAAGAACCTCAGCCTATTGAGAAAAGGCCCCAAGTCGTCCAAAGCAGTCTCTATAATGGTATGTTACTGTTTGATATACCCAGGCCCCGCAACCCGTTTGGTCGTCTTAACATGCAACCCTGGTAAGAGGGGTTGATCATCCTGGTACTCACAGGGGACTAAGGCAGGTCCACTCTTTAAGACATAGGTTGTAGAATGGCTGACACCCAGATCCAGGTTCATGTACCACCTAACATAAGTACAATTTTCAGAAGATTTAATGTTCACAAAATACGTTTCCTTATTTTGCTCCGCGTCTGTCAGTGGTCATTACAAAGTAAATTTTACTTCTCCTCTTTTGGCTTATATGCAGTGACCTTTTTTTTTGCTAAAGTCATAAGATTTTATGTTTCGCTGTGCTCAGTGCTAGTGCCATGTAGTGTGTCGCAGCATCTCCTGACGGGTAAAACATTTTCCGCTCCCATTTTTACTGTACCAGATAAGGAAAAACTAAGATATATGAGTTCGCATCCCTTTCTAAGTGGTTCAATATGAAACATGCTAGACCATTCAATATTTTTGTACCCCCTAATGGATACGGTTGATATTTTCCTTTTAGAATACGAATATGTACTATAAAATTATTTTATTGCATAAACTGAACCAAGCATTTCCGTTAGTAAACCGGAGATTTTACTTTTTTCTTTTGGATTTTTAGTCGTGACTTTTCGTTTCATGTTAAAGTGAAACTGATTTGTATCTCTGAGCTCAGTTTAGTGCTATGTTGTGTGATTAAACATTTCCTCAAGGTCCGAAAGGTTTTCACCCATGTTTTAACAGCATTTGGCCAGGGCGAAATAAAATAGGGGAGCGTGCATTCTTTTCTGCGCGGATAAGAAGACTAAATAGAGGTGGTATCAATAATTATTTTATGCCTCAAAATTTGAAGTGTTTGATATTTATAAGTTATAAGTGTAATTCATTTTCGAAATGACCCGATTTCCTTAACTTATGCAATCTCACGTCCGCATCGTCGTAAGAGGGAATATATTCCTTTACCTAACCGGTATCTGTTGACTTCGTATACCATTAATGCGGCACTAACGACTCTTAAAAATGAAGGTCATGGTCTCCAGCAGCGCCTCATAGAATAATAATGCAAGCGAAAGTATTTTATGTGTGAAAATGTGAAAAAAACACTGGATATTTTTTCTGGATTGGGAGACCTCCCATCTCTGTCTACATAATGCGTTATTCTGTGTCCTATAAATTACATTCTGTGGAATGTAATTAAATGGAATACATTTCATCCTGTGGAAACGCAATGTCTTTGATCCTTTCCTCCGGCATAAGAAAGGGGAAAGTACTTCATAGTTAGTTTTATCCCACCACACCGGATTTCGCGAACAGGTCGAAGTTGGACCGCGAGTCCATTAAACGCAGGCTGATTTAGAGCAAATGTTGCGTAAAAATTGTGCGTCTCGTGGGCTGGGAAATACGGTAAGAATTAAGAACCTATTGCTTATGAGTCTATCGGAAACGATAAGGTACGCCTCAATATGCTTAGGAAGTCGCCATGATGTGCTCGATGATATCGCCCATGTATCGAAAGCGGTTGAACCGTAATAAATTTATTTCGAAAATGAACAATGTTTACTCATTCAGCGTACATCAAATTTGACAAAGTGGGGCCCGAAACATTCGAATTTAGACTAAAGCAATTTCGACGTCAATAGACAGCACTTAGCTTATTGTTTTAAACAAGTCTATAATAATCATTGAATATCCAAATTTAATTATTCGTAATCCTTGTTGTCTTTCTTTCAGCCTTACGGCGGCTGGTTACGGCATGCCTTTCCCGTCCAACCTGCTTGGGCGGAGATGGACATGCCGTGGAAGGACCTGATAGAGTGGATGCAAATGACGCTATAATGGGCAAGAAGCTGATAAATCAATTCCATCCTCAGCAGCATTCGCGGAAAACAAACCACGGCGTGTTTCCTCCCCAGGACTTACGACCACATTCACAGCAGAAAATTGTAAATAAAAGAATAAGATAACATATGCAACTATTTCCTTGGGTATAAATAATTCGCCAAGCCGCGATTCCGGCCGAATACTTACGTATCTAGAGAGAAAACACTTTCCTCACACTAGGTCTTTAGATCTGGAAAGTCTACTGAGCAAGTTGTTCAATGTGTGTTTCCCAAGATGGGCTCCGCATATCTCTCTTATTGTTTCACCTCTCTTCAAATTCTAAAGGTGTAGACAACCAAATGCTTAACCAAAAATTAGTATTAAGGCATCACGGACTCTAAACTAAAATTCAGGACCTCGTATTCAAAAAAACCTAAAAAAATCATCGAAGCAAACGGCTTTCAGTAAAAACTGTTGGGAGTATAAAATAGTGAACCCCAGGGGTACATATATATGGTGGTCTGTTATATCTGCGGATGATGAATGACGTATCAAGTACCATGCCTCCTGATTGTATCCGTTGTTTATGATTGATGACTGATTGTACATGGTAAAGACCCTACTTTTAAAGAGAAATGTAAAAATCCTAGACGTGCACACGAAGAACTGAAAAGAGTGCAACAAAAATCTGGGGACTGGTTTTCAGTTAAGAAACTATTTTTAGAATGTGAAAAAACTAAATATTTTCAATGTGACCTTTGAAGTGCTGGTCAAGATCAAAGCTCTCTCTAGCTTCTAGATTTTTTGTTGAATCTAATCATTACATATTCGCCGCAGTATTGAATGCATGTTATAATATGTTTTTCTTTTGACGACATCTTTAGTGGAAAGTGCTGCTCTTCGATGAATAAAAGATCTTTCTTATTTCAATGCAACAATTTCAGAGCGTAAAAATCATTCGCCTTGACTGGGACTCGAACCCAGATCCCTCAATATCCGGTCGAGTGCTTTAGCCACTTAAGCTACCGAGGCGTCCTCTTAAACTCTGAAATTTTGGGGCTTTTAAAGGAACTAGATGTTATGACGAAATACCGTACATACAATGTCACATGTATTCGTAGTCGTGCGCGAGGCGCCACTGTCCACGAGGTTGAAGCCAACTTTAAACACGTATGGTGTTTTCCCTTTGACAAATTTGTCAAAGGGAAAACACCATACGTGTTTAAAGTTGGCTTCAACCTCGTGGACAGTGGCGCCTCGCGCACGACTACGAATACATGTGACATTGTATGTACGGTATTTCGTCATAACATCTAGTTCCTTTAAAAGCCCCAAAATTTCAGAGTTTAAGAGGACGCCTCGGTAGCTTAAGTGGCTAAAGCACTCGACCGGATATTGAGGGATCTGGGTTCGAGTCCCAGTCAAGGCGAATGATTTTTACGCTCTGAAATTGTTGCATTGAAATGCACATTAGCGGATGACTCCGTTAAAGGTTACTGTTGCGGCATCTCCCGCAGTTTCTTTGGAATCTTTCTTATTGTTACAGCCACTTCCAAACTTAACCAGGATAAATTATTGTCTAAATCAACACCTAACTTACTGCTGTCTTTGGGGGAAGTAGGAAGAAGAGCGCTTCCGGCTGCTGCAGAAAAGCTGACCAAGAATACATGAAAATGGGTAAGTAACTACAAGAATTTTTGTGTTCAAATGCTTGATAGGATATTCGGACAAATGATCCAGTTATATCTGTTCTTATTCGTTCGCAGGTTTCCGCGGCAATGAGTAGGTGATTTCCATATTTTTCGGCTGCGTCCGCGTATATGGTTTAAATTCACAACAGTTTCGCCATCTATCCTGCTGGCGTCCTCAGGTCGTTAGTAAGTTAAATTTAGTAAGGTGAATGCAGTCCTAAGTCCTGGGGAGATAACAGGCCGTGGTTTGTCTGCCACGACAGCTGCTGAAGATGGCCTTGCTTTATCAGCTTCTGGCCCGTCATAACGTCATTTTCATCCACTCTATCAGGTCCTTCCTCGACATGTCCATCTCCGCCCAAGCAGGTTGTACGGGAAAGGAGTGCCATCAGCAGCCGCTGTAAGGCTTTCTAGAAAGGATTAATGTTGACAAAAAGAACAAACCCAGCACATTGGAATCTTTATTGCAAAAAAATGTACAATATCAGTCAAGGGAAAAACTGCCAAATACTTTTTTTCAATCTACCATATTCTGCACACTTACATTTGTTTCTCCTACTTCATATGAAAAATGTGTATTGTGAAATTGTACTGTATATTGTATCTGTATTGTAAAATTGTACTTGGGTTAGTTGGCACATGAGCCTGGATCTGGGTGCCATCCATTCTACAACCTATGTCCTAATGAGCGGACATGCCTTAGCACCCTGTGAGTGCCAAGAGGTTCATGTCCTCTTCCCAGGGTTGAATGACAATACGACCAAACGGGGTGCGGGGCCTGGGTATATCATACAGTAACATACCATTATAGAGACTGCTTTGGACGACTTGGGGCGTTTTTTCAATTGGCTGAGGTCCTTCGTCTTTACTCTTGCTCAAATACAATAAATGTTTATTATGCAGCAATAGATGTAACTTCTCAATTACACTATTTTTCGGGAGCAGAAATACTCTTCTGCACTCATGAAATGCCGTAGCAAACAAATATCAATGGACATTGTTAACATTGTGATGCGACATCATTTGTTTATATTGTTAACATATTTTCAATCCACCATATTCTGTACATACAATTTTTCAGTCGTTAAATAGTGTCTTTTTTAAATCTACCATATTCTGCACGTTTTCATTTGGTTGCTCCTACTTCATATTAAAAATGTGTATTTAAATTCTGTATATTTAAGATAAGGAGTAATAACTATGAGTGAAACTTGAAATTAATATTAAATAGTTCTTTTCCAACTTTCAGTGACTGAATAAAATTAATGAAGTAGGGGTATTAGCTTTTATTATGAGTGTCTCACAAATGCTGTTTTTAAATTAAATTAATGTAATAAGGCCATTGTTGGACTCTTGCACGGAGAACTATTGTAAAACATAAGTAAAAATTATAAAAAAGGCTGAGACTCTGCTTAACCTTTTTATTTTTAAGAACTTCGATTATTTTGGGTGAACACAAATCACAGGTGTCTGTGATTTTTATTTTTGGATTATAAGCTAATGTCAAGTTGGAAAACATGATAGAGTTTTCTAATGAAGGAATTGGACATCATGGGCATTTCCAGGAAAGTGAGACAATGTTTGAAGAATGGTGTTCAAAGGTGAAAATGTCCATTAGGGTTAGGAATAATACTAACTAGTAAGAATCTTCATAGATTATTTCTGGATTTCTATTGGATGCACAAATATTCAGATAATACTCGTGAAAAACATCTTCTAGTTTAAGGTGAAGCAATGGATATTTATTTTATTTTGGAATAATATGCAACTTAAGGATAATTGAGTAGGATTAAAACCTAAAAATATTAGGTTATTCCACTTGAATTGTCAAGTTCAATCCCCCTGCGCACTTAAGTATACCTTGAAATAATTGACAGGACACTTTGATGCAAAATCTGGTTGTGCTTATAAATAGGCTATGATTGGAAGCACCATTTCAAGAAAGCAAGCATAATGTTCAAATTGAAAGTTAGTTTGTGTTAATTTGACTGTAATATTTCAAATATAAACATCCGGTATTTCAAGACATTGAGACAGATGTCATCTCGTTTATCCAAATACTTAGTTAGATGGGGAAGACTTTATTTTCTGCATTCTTGCAGTAAGCTTTGCACATAAATTAGCGGATGGATGTAAAAAGTTTTTTTTGTTTTTTTCATGAAATAATTGCTGTACAAGGGACCAAATTGTTTGAAACTTTGTAGAATACGTATTCCCGTGTTATAAGTGATTTAATCTTTGACTATTTTAAGAAACAAAAAATGTAAAGTCTGATAAATCAGGCCAAATTTACAAAAAATACGAAGGGATTGAAATTCTTTGAAATTAAGATATGAAAAATAAAACTTGCAAATACCGTGGCTTACTTAAAAGTTTTTGATTTCAACAACTCGAAATTTATCTATGGTAATTGATGTTTAAATATCAACACTTTTGTACCATCTTTACTTTTCCATTACAATTTCCCTCATTTTCAATAGCCCTGGAACTGTTTATAAATATAGTTTTTTAAAGCAATATACTAGTCATGTTAGGTTTTGGATGGACACAGCTAACACATGAATATCTTGTCTCTCCTAAAATATCATCATGGAATCCAGTTGTTGAATCTAATTATTTCTTATAAAACAAGTAGTTTTCCTAGGTGGTTTAGCTATGAACTGAAATATTAAATGATAGAAGAAATTACAGCACAAATTATACAAACTAACTGGATTGCAACTTGATTATGCTAAATTTTCACTGTAAAGGCAAACTGTGCTAAATTGAAAAAGAATTGTTACAACAGATACATAAAACAACTCAAGTCAGCTAACCATCATAATTGGAAACATTTTTTGAATCATGTCAGCAGTGAGGAAGATACCGACAGACTACCCAATGTAATGCTTTTTAATGATTTCCCAGCTTGTTCTTATAATGGCATAACAAACCTTTTTGCAAAGTATTTCTCAGCATTTTATTTAAAACATAATAGTAATCCTCTGCACAATTTCCATACTTGCACTTCTATTTCTATCCTCATCGATAACAATCTCAGTGGAAGACATCAAATATAAACTATGTCAACTTTACCTCCAAAAGGATTGTGGTCCTGATGAAATCCCAACCGTACTTCTGAGTATGTGTCTCATGCCATTACTTTATCCTTTGTATATACTGTTTAATATATCCCTCACTACTGGAATTTTTCTTAGTGCACTTAAATCTACATATATAGTACCAATACATAAGCAGGGTAACAGAAGTAATATATCTAACTATTGTCTAATTGCCAAGCTCTCAATAATCGCAAGAATCTTAGAATCATTGTTTGTAGATAAGCTAACTCCTATCTTTAATAGTATCATAATCCCATATAATTCCCAGAAAGGAAATGGCCTCCCTATCCTGATGTGTGAATTTCACATGCCATCGGGCATAGCATTGGGTGCACTCCCGTCATCTACCAAAGCTGGTAAATGGATAGTTTTTTATGGTTCAAGAATTAAGCTGTAATAGATTTGGTACCAAGGTCTAGGGCAGGAAATTAAGTAGTGCATGAACATGTGTTTATCAAACATTTTCACATGGCCTGGCTGCAAGGAGAAGTATTAGGAAATCGATTCAAGTCAGATGCCTATTAAAACAATTTTTCTCAAATTTTCAGCATGACCAGGTTGATTACTCACTTCTCTTCCTCCCACCTATCGTTAAGTAGTAAGGTGTATACTTCTGTTTCCAAAAAGAATGTATTATCGTGAGTATGAAGGTAAATTTGAACAATCTAACCCAATATGCTGCACAAGTTGCACCCCAAACTTTGAAGGTTCAACATAAATAATCCCAGTTTTCCAAGTTTTGCGTGGGATTCTGCACCCAGGCAGCATTCCCCACTATGCCCGAGGGGAGAATGGTGCTGCCCCATAGAGGGAAGTGTGGTATTATGAGAAATTGTAGAGATCCACAATTTTTCACGACCTGGGCAACTTATCCCTGTACTTTGTTCAATACTAATATCAGTCACCTCTGGGATGATTTCTAAATGGTCAGAGCAATCCAATATGAGATGTAATTAATGAGAAATGGCGTATTTCTTACTAGTGCAAAAGGAAGAATCATAATAATTTGAGTTTCCATTGGGTAGAATTTAAAATTTCTATACACTGTATTCACATTCCCTCCAACCAAACTTTCAAGTCTAATGTTTACTCTAGTTGATCTATTATTTTTGCCCTTCATTTAATTGTACTTGTTGAAAAAATAATGAAAAAAAAAGGTTTCGTCACTAAGTAGCATAGAACTGAATAGCATTTGGAAAGACTACTTCCTCAAATCTGTACATATTTATCTTGACAGAAATTTCCATTTTTGTAAAAAACTCATCCGTATCTCAATTTAACTTAAACTTTTCCTGATTCCATGAGTTAAGACTAACTTAATCTTGAGGTATAATTGACTTAAGAGCAGATATACATGTATTATATTCTCCCTGAAATTTCCTTGATTTACATACTAAAAGGTGTTAAGGTAATACAGGTCAATACTCTTTTGCAGGTGTTAAGGTAAAACCATTCATATGTTTTTTTTGTGAAATTAACGGTTTTTTAAGAGGGTTTATTCTTTTGTGTGTAATAATAAGCAGTGTCTGTAAATGATGATATATAAATAGGTAACTATATCCACAGAATCTCTTGTCACTCACAAAAAAGGTTTTTATTTATTTGCTCAATATCTAGCTGAGAATTTCATTAACAGAATCTACAAAAGGAAAATGATTTTTCCTGTGCATGGAGGACCTTGTTTTACACGAGTAAGTATTAGGATAAACCATATATTTACTGGGGTCATAATTGATGTGGAGGGGATGAGGTGCTCTATTCTAAGAACCAGAGAGAATATGGCTTACAGAAGGTACCAGAACTCACCGATAAATCAGTGGGAGGAGAATGTTCCCCGGGGTTCTCCACAGATGTGGAATGCTATTACCAACTTCACTGGTCATTCACAATTTTTTTTTAGATTTTCCTGTTCCTCCCTTATTCTGAAGAGCAAACAGGATTTCTTGCTCTCACCTAAGTAGGGTTGCAGAGCAAATACGTACTACATAGAGGTCAGATGAAATCCATTTAACTAATGAAGATGAACGTGTATCATTGGCTTTGCTGCCACCATCTATTATTTAGGTCTTTAGCCCAAAGTAGAAGTACACTTGCTACCTCTTCCTCTCCCAGAAGAACCTAACCCAATTTGTCCCTTGTGGAAAAGATGGCCTCTTCCTTTCCTGAAGGACCAATGACATGACAATTAGAATTTGAAGTTTGTGTCTTTGATATTGTATTTTTTGATTGCCTCAGTTTCCTTTTCTGCACATTCATCAGCTGATCACTGGGAAGGTACATGATGGAACTCTCTCTTATGGAGGTAATTTTTGTAAACCTATTTTTGCAAAATGTCCTCAATAAATCTTTGTATTCCTGGATGGTAATTAAGTGATATTATTATTCAGTGTGCTAGTTATTTCAGTAAATAAAATAAATTGCATCTTAATACCTGTGACATGTGTCACATTACTCTGGTCTTCCTCATGACTTTTTTTGCAAGGAAAACTTCCTGTGATTTTTAATTTTTGATAGCATGCTAATGTCAAATTTGTAAGCATGATGGAGTATTCTCATGAAGGTATTGCACATTATAAGATTCTCTAGGAAAGTGAGACAATGTTTGAAGAATGGTGTTTAAAGATAAATATGTCCATTACGGTTAGAAATAATCCTAACTGGTATGAATCTTGACACATTATTTCTCAATTTCTCTTGCATGCACAAATATTGCAGATGAAATTTGTGAAAAACATCTTCTAGTTTAAGGTGAAGCAAAGGATGATTTTTTTTTTGGAATAATATTCGATTTAAGGATAAGAAATATTTGATTATTCTGAAGATTAAAGTTAAAATGCAAGGCATTGAACACTGGGTCAAGTAAATGGAGTAATCTATAGTTACAAATAGGAGCATGGTGTTTCAATTAGTCGCTAAAAGCTCATTGGAATAATTTTATCTAAACCTACCCAAAGTGTTGCACATGCATTAACCTTTATTTTCTTTAATAAGAATTTGGAAAATAATTTCCATTTCGCTATTTGAAGCAAAACCTTTAATATGGTGACTATGGTCTCTCTATTATTCTAATAATTCCCACTTCCTTTCTATCTCAACTCGCATAGGCCTGACATGTCTATTAAGCAATTCCCATCCCCGTCTCTCATTTTTCCAACTTCCCTTTCCTCAGAAATTAAGGTTGCAAAGTTCTAATTTCCATGGTGGTGATACTATTCTGAATGTTCTATTCTGTTGCTATCCGCTCGGCTTTTATATTACAATATCCTATTATCAAGGGAAGGGAATGCATAAAGGGATCGAGATGGTGCGGGGGCTAACGTATTGACTTCCAACCCAAAGGGCGCGGGTTCAAATCCCGGTGGTGTTGAATATTTTTCAGAGGTATCTCGATCCCTACTTGAGATGCTTTGTGGAGGGAACTTTGAGTGAGTACGCCGTCCGTTTGATGGGACGTTAAATTGAGGACACCTTGGCGCCTTTCGTAAAGAGTAGGCTAATGCCGACGCGGGGTTTTTCTCCACCCTTCATCCTTTCTTGTCCATCCCCTATGGCGATCATGACCTCAGCAGTCGGTCACCTCCCCTAAACACTACTATGGGAATGCATAAGTGACCAGTGCATTTTTAGATTTTAAGAAAGGCTTTGACAAAGTCTCGCACAAAAACTGATATATTAACAAAACTTTTATAGTACCTGGGAAAGTGAAAAATTGGAACAGTATAGTAATCTTACAGTAAACTATTCAAATTATACTAGTTCCATATAAAACAAAGAACACACGTAGCAACTACAAAGATCGAAAAGGTCTCGTCACCAAACACTCAGAATTAAATATATGACCGCTTAATTTTGACAAATAAGGACTATTAATTTATACTGAAACATTACTTTGCATTTTAATCTCATTTTGAATAAAATTTTTTTCGTGGTAAATTTCTCTACGATCAAGAATAAAAACTTACTGTAGATTTTTAAAATTTTGAATCCACGGTTATAACATTGGTGATTGTAATACAAAAGGTCCTTCACGCACACTTAAGGATTATTCTTATATATTTATTTAATTTAAAAACACCATTCGTGAGACACTGTTAATAAACGCTAATACCCCCATTTCAGTAGTTTTATTCGATCACTGAAAGTCGGAAAATAACTATTTAATATTAATTTCAAGTTTCACGCATAGTTATTACTTCTTATCTTAAATATACAAAATTTAAATACACATTTTTCATATGAAGTTTATTTTTCATATGAAGTAGGAGCAACCAAATGAAAACGTGCAGAATATGGTAGATTTAAAAAAGACACTATCTAACGACTGAAAAATTGAATGTACAGTGGAGAGAAACAGCTAATGTAGCAAAGGTTAACTTTTTCACTTCGTTTTGATTAAGTTATTAATTAGCTCCTCAAGAGAGATTTTCATAATCTCTTTCCGCTCCACGATTGGAATCATTAAAGAGGGGAATCGACTATTGGAAGTTGTTGACCGAATATAGTTCATCACTCTCTTTACTCGTAGAACTTACAAAGTCGTTCATTAGAGGCAGATGTGATCCTCAAAGAGAGTTAACATTTTGATAGAGTTTCCAAAAGGTCATAGGAACCTTCTGTAAGTATTCAACAGAACGTGAATGACTGTATTCTTGAAGAAATTATCTTACATGATGAAGGTTCTTTTTCAACAAGTCAACAATTAGGAAAGTCAGATATTTATTCAATAGCCATATGTTTTAACTCTACTATTCACGAGATAACTTTTCCTTTTCGAAGAGCACTCTTACATAATAACCTGATTCTCTGAGAATCGACGATAGATCTTATCCACCCAATAACATTCATGAAATGCTCTCTGATTGGGCTGTAAAATCAGGTAATAAATAATGTAATGCAGTAAAAGGCATCTCCGCAATAATACAGAAAGCAATAGCTTCAAATGAGCGTTGCAGATCGTTTGAAATATTTGGGTGCCATCGTTTCATCTGATTGGATCATTGAATAAGACATATTTGTAATACATACGGTGCTACCTGATGGGCTAAACTTCGCCGAATGTCCACCTGAAGGATGTAGCAATGGACAAAGGATTCGTTGTAAAATATAGCAAAGGAAAGAAAGAAAGAAAGAAATAGGAATACCATTCTCCGTCATAAAGGCTCCACGTGGATTATGTAGTGAGCATTTCGGACCCATCCCAAGGAAACATAATTCGAGAATCGAACGCAGAGAAAGGTATCCGCTTTGTCAAACCATTGCAGCGGAAGAACGCAAAAGTCTTTAAAATGTATTTCTTATGCTGAAATGGAATCCCTGGATATCTGAAGACTCAACTGAAATAATCAACGTTCCAATCATTCGAAGGTTTCAACCTCCCTATTTCAGTTCAACGTCGAGGAAATAATTTATGTCCACTTAAAAACGGTAGATTGGAAAATTTGATAGTGTCGAAAATAGTGAATCGAGGATTCGTTTTCTTCTAGTAACATTCACGAACAAAATACAAGGAGTCATAAACAAGCAAAGTATTTCTATTATCAGACTTATTTCACCATGGCTACTTTCCTGATAGCCCCTGAGATACATATACGGCGGCTTGCGAAACACTGCGTAGATCTCAATTTGCATACGTGCATGAATGATTGTGTTGATTAAAATATCAGCATAAATGATTCCATTCATCAATCTATCAAAACAAACTTTCAGAGATCAGCAAAGATGAAGGTCAGAGGTACTCACCAGGTATTGGATGGAAAGCTACTCGGCTCCACAGCTTTGGATGAAGTTCACAACTGCGACCAGCGGGACTTTTAAATCAGCTAGTTTTAATGCTGCTTCTCGTCCTGAAATAGACATGGAGGAACATCAATAAGCGTGAAATTAAGAACTACATTGCTGTTGATTTCAAATGTTACCTATTGCGTGGTACTAATGTAATTTGAACGGATTGATTCATTTATAATCGGGATTTTATCCGCATATAATGCTTATAACAGCACAACAATTTTGCTGCCGTTCTTGTCGGCTTTATTACGTGAAGAAGGTAACTGGAACCCCGACGAACAGTTGTATTTTTATAAATATTATACGCAAATAAAATCCCAAAAATAAATGAATTAATGCAAATTCCACTTCTGCGGAAGCCTTTAACAAAAAATAAGGAACAATTAGAAAAGTATTAGACAAATGTGACCAAAAACTTAAAGAGCAATTATATCTTTAGCAGGTTAGGCCTCATTTTCAGTACGCTGATAGTACTTGTGCATGGAATGATCTCCATGAAGTTGGATTCATTGCCGAATACGATCTCGAATAGCATAGAGGAGCTAGATTTGTTAAACGTTGTTATGAAACACTCAGTAGCTTATCTAAATCATTAGAGGTTCTAGGTCGGGAATCACTCACGGAGCGAAGGATGAATTGCAGGTTAAATCTCATGCATAAATTTGAAGGAGCCTCTTTAGCGATGATGCTGCAAATGTATAATTAGCCTTATCGTACTACGGTATAAGAGAGCTCGTGTAAATAAAGTTAAATTTTTTTATTTTAGCAAACTGCATGGCACCGCTAGGGTCTGTGGCAGGGACTGAATGCACACCAGACTAATTAAAACCCGAATATGACCCTACCATGGTCGGACAATGCTATTCTGCCACAATTATTCTGATTAAATGTAGAGCAGATAGACTTGAGATGTCATTTTTCCCAGGAACTCCAAAGGCTCAGAATAACCTCACGCGACCGCACTGGTGGTATTTTGTGTCTAAAGTAGTCTGGTGTGTGATCACCCCCTGTAGCACACCTTAGCGTTAGCTTGCAGGGTACGATGCATTTATGTATATCTTACATATCATTGTCCGCTTCACGTTTTCACTGAATAACTGAGCTTCTTGACTTCAATGAGGGAAGCTATCTGAAAAGCACATCGCACTTTTCTATTGGCAAACTGCATAACGTTGCAAATGTGTCAACAAATTATTTACATAAAACATAATTCACACTTCGCAAGTGTGCGTCTGAGTACTTAAAATTTGCATGCGTGGGCATGTGCACTGCCTTCCATTTTATGTAATTTTTCGTGCATTGAAAATGTCTAAGGTTTTTTAGGCTACGTTGGATTTTTCTTCGATTCTTGATAAATAACTCTCATAATTTTGAAAGCGGTAAGTTTGACGTGCACATATGACATTTATAAACTCAATCCACTCTCCAGATACTGCAACCGCAATAAAAATAAAGGAATACCGTTTTACTACAGAGGCGAACTGCTCTATGGCGCTATTGTGGATATACGGCCAAAAAGTAGGCCAAAGAAAGTCGAAAAACTCCACGCCCGTAATATACGATTCACCAGAAAGTAGTTACGTACAAACAATCACACATCCCGCGATTGTTTACGGGAATAACAATTCCTTGCCTGGGCGAGATGCATGGTCTTCGACAATGTACCATCCTCAGGGGAGAGGGAGGACACGGTCATGGTGCGCGGAATAAGGGGGGTATTGCAGGGAATTTAATGCCTCCTGGAACTACCCGCTGACAATTCATAAGAAAAACTTTTTAACTTACATAAACAATCGCTGGTAGTATCAGAACGCGAATGCCTTCGGTCGAAAAAAAAGGGAATGAGTCTGGGAATTTCGGTCGCTAAGCGAACCTCTTCGGCGAACTAAAGGAATCAAGAATTCTAACAGAAGAAGTACGAAGTGAGCCGGGAATTGGCATCCTGTATAGGAAGCGTGTGGGAAATGAGTAGGAGATGGAAATTGAGTAAATTGACCGTCCTCTTTTCTTACTCCTGGCAAGGACAGGGGACGGTTGATGCTGATGTTTATGAATTTATGAACAATGCTGAGAAGGAGCATTGGTCACTAAAAGGCACAGGCTGACTCACTGTCGTTACTCCTTGGAAAGGAATTAACTTTCTCATTAACAACTATAGGAAAGGTTACTGGGAGGTCCTACTCGATTTGGTGAGAATACTTTAATACAACCATGGAAAGTTTATGTATATTTCTCTAAATTTTATAAGAAATATTCAACTACGCCATACTCGAATACTCAACCCTTGCACCCAATCCATCAACATACAAATCCAACCAACTATGCTCACTAATCTTTCAAGGGAATAACTACTTGGTGGCGAAGGCTTTCATGCCTGGGCGATGTCCTGGGCTACTACGTACGTAACCATAGTTATCGGGTTACTCCCATTTGGGCCAGTAAATAGAAAATATAAATGAAAAAACTCAGAATCAATCCTTTAACCCTTTTCAATATTATGTTTTCCATTCTCTACTTTTCTGCATGGAAATTTCTTCCAGCAATCCTTCAGGGTGTGTGGAAGGGAGTGATTCCACACCAGGCATGCAACATCAAAATTAAATTCTGCTTAATCATTTGTTACCGATAAAAATGAGAAATATTTCAAATAATGGAGATCTTGTTGACTACAGATCAAACACTACCGTTTCAAATTTTTAAATACTTCTCTACGCGTGAGAGACGTTCACTGCCGTCGATTAAGGAATGACTCAACCGAAATGCACCATAAAAACTGCCCTCTAGCATCATTTTTGAAACCAATATATTTTAGGCGTTTGATAGACATTTTACTTATTTCTCGGTAAGGATGCTTACGCCGTTATTACACACGCTGTGTCTAACCCACTTACATTATACGTCGCGGAAGCGAGCTTAAACCTTTACCAGTAAGCATACCTACTCCTATATACTGGTGTCCGACTTAATTTTGTGCGCGACCGCTCTTCTCTCTAACAAGTAGAAGGGCTTCCACCAAAAAAACACGTGCAAGTAGAGACCCCGAGCCAAGGCCGAAAACGTCAAGAAGTGAAGGCCGGTGAGAATTGGGGAAGGTGGCAGTGTTAAAAGCGTGGGTAACCCAAAAAAAGAACCGTCTCAGAATGGTCCTTGCAGAAGCAGTACTAAAAAAAACTTTTTCTCTTGAATGGGGGTGGGGGGGTGGGAGAGGACTGACTGACTCCGCAACTTTTAGAGTCAAATCATATGAAACAACATGTAAAAGCACAAGAACCTGCATCGCTTTCTTCGTTGTTTGGAAAGACTCAAGTCTCAAATATCTACACTCTGCTCATTCAAAGAACCATCACGTCGACGACTCCGACGTTAATTAAAGCAACCTCTCCAAAATCTGCAACATAATTGAAGACATTCTGCGGAGAATCTTACGTACCGTATTTCATACGATCCATGACCAAATGAGATCAATCATTTATTACCAACTCGACGCCCATTACCTTCCCAATGCTGTCCCAATTGTAGCGATTATTATTCGCGCATTTGGTATTCAAAACAGAATGTCATTACTCAATGCAGTCATTTTACTGTTCTGAAAAAGACACAACTGCTTCAGAAACGTTACTACAGGCAATGGCACCGAAGAAATGGATCACTTCTGTCAGATCTTATCTATTTAATCTTAGTTATAACCTGTCCACTACCCATTACGGAACCGCATTATAATGATTGTTTACGGAAACACTTTGGCCCAATATTCACTTAATCTTATAAAAATATGTATTTTTATCACTAGTGAAGAAATAATACGATTATTATGCGACATTACTGAGATTCATCTGAGAGCACAGTAACACCTTAGTTAACTGACTACTCTTCTACATGTTCCACTGAACCGGATTATATGGTCTTATCAACACATTGTTCGTTTCTCATACTTTACGGAGAATTGAGAGAAAAAGGATTGATTAATACCAAGGAGGACTAAGCACCTATTCTAAAAGTTTTCGCTTAAACGACGGTCTGAATTCAGCACTTCACGCACACTTCAGGAAAAATATTGTATCGATACCTTTTATATAAACTTTGTATTTACTAAATAACTGGATCCCATTTGACGATGCATCTATATTCCAATGGAAACTTAAATCTCAAACGAACAAAGACCTTTCGTCTAACAAATATCTCAAATTGTGGTCTGCCTGCACCTTTTATAGAAGTTGCTATAGCGGTGACGTTCATTCTTTGTCCTGTGATGTGCTCTTACCGTAATAGTATCAAGAAACAGGATTAAATATTGCCGAATTACTTATTCGATATTCTTTCTTTTGATTAAGGCATCTGAATCTTTGCAAAGCAGAATAAAATCTTTTAAAATATGCAAAACCAAATATGGCATCTACCCAGCAATCTCTACTCTTTGTGATCTTGTCCATATACTATATTCCACGAATATGTTTCATCGAGAAGAAGTCGTAAATATGGATATCGCCTTATTATTCGAGCCTACATTCTCTATTTCCCATCGAGAAGAAGTCGTAAATATGGATATCGCCTTAGTATTCGAGCCTAAATCCTCTATTTTCGTATTCCCGATGGAGTAGGGTTTCGAAAGAGAACTGCGCCATCTGGTCATATGCGGATCGCCCTGCATTTGGGAAGGCATACGTCGCAATCGCAACCAGTCTCATCACCACTCACTTAAAGGGTAAACTTCGTAAATATTATATATTCCCCAACACGAATTAAGGAATCCTCGACAATATGAAGCCTTGCTCGTAAACTAGGGCTGAAAGTTAAATTTACAGCCCATATTCCCTGGAGATTCCGATAAGTGCAATAATAAGTCAATATCTTCTAGGTTTATTATATAAGACGAAATGGAGACAAATTGTGGATTGATATTGAAGGAAATATGGAATGTCAGTTTTTTCTGTGCGGTAAAGTGTGAACTTTTGCAACAAAGTTTAATGATGATAAATATATAATCAAATTTCTTAGGCACAAATAGTATGAACATAATTACGACCACGTAAGAACGATTATCTCATTCATTTTTATACAGTCCATTTCATTGTGTTTTACAAATAGCATCAACAAGCTAAATCGTTTTCCCGAAACAGTATACGGAATGCTAACCCAATTTCACCAAAATATTTAGGGATTGAAAAGAAAAAAAACAGAGTCAGCACTTAAATTAAAAGTCTTTGACATTCGTAATCATTCATTGCAGTCGGCCATAATAGACACCACTCGAATTACTAGTTTAACAAATAAAAAGCATAACGATTCTCTTGAGTGATTTTCTAACATGCTCTTCAATGTTTTTTTCAAAAGTCGAGAACGAGCTAAATGATTTATCGTAAAAGAAAATGGTAGTATCACCCCAAACAATCGAAATTCTTAAAAGTAAAAAGGTTTAGCAGAGTCTTCCCCTTTTTTATAAATTTTATTTATGTTTTGCAATAGTTCTTAGCGCAATTGTCCAACAATGGTCTTATTCTATTTATTAAATTTAAAAACACCATTCGAGTGACACTGTTAATCATCGCTAATACCCCCACTTCAGTAACTTTATTCGGTCACTGAAAGTCGGAAAAGAACTATTTAATATCAATTTCAAGTTTCACGTATAGTTATTACTTCTAATCTTTAAGGGATCGAGGAGGTGCGGGGGCTAGCGTACTGGCTTCCCACCCTGAGGGCGCGGGTTCAAATCCCGGTGGTGTTGAATATTTTTCAGAGGTATCTCTATCCCTACTTGAGGTGCTTTGTGTAGGGCACTTTGAGTGAGTACGCCGTCCGTCGGATAGGACGTTAAACTGCAGACCCCTTGGCGCCTTTCGTAAAGAGTAGGCTAATGCCGACGCCGGGTTTCTCTCCACCCTTCATCCTTTCCTGTCCATCCCCTATGGCGCAATTGACCTTAGCTGTCGGTCGCTTCCCCTAAAAACTACTACTACTATTCTAATCTTTAATATACTGAATTTAAATACGCATTTTTCATATGAAGTTCATTTTACATAGAAGTTGGAGCAAAAAAATGGAAACGTGAAGAATATGGTAGATTGAAAATATGTCAACAATACAAACAAATGATGTTTCGTAGCAACGGTATCAACGTCCGTTGTTATTAGTATGCTACGCCATTTTACGAGTGCAGAACAGTATTTATATTCCCGAAAAATAGTGTAATTGACAAGTTACATCTATTGCGGCGTAAAAAATATTTATAGTAATTTAGCAAGAGTATAGAAGAAGACCCTCAACCAATTGAAAAACGCCCAAAGTCGTCCGAAGCAGTCGCTATAATGGTATGTTATTATTTCATATACCCAGTCCCCGCAACCCGTTTGGTCGTATTGTCATGCAACCCTGGGAAGATGGCTTGAACCTCTTGGCACTCATAGGGGAGTTAGGCAGGTCCGCTCCTTATGACATAGGTTGTAGAATGGATAACACCCAGATCCAGGCTCATGTGCCGACTAACCCAAGTACAATTTTTTGAAAATTTAATTTTCACAAAACATGTTTCCTTAATATGCTGCACGTCTGTTAGTGGTCATTCAAAAGTAAATTTTACTTCTTTTCTTTTGGCTTTTTTGCAGTGACCTGTCGTTTTTTACTACAGTCATAAGATTTTAACTTTCGCTGTGCTCAATGCTAGTGCTATGTAGTGTGTCGCAGCATCTCCTGAAGGGTAAAATATTTTCCGCTCCCAATTTTTGCTGTACCAGCTCATGAAAAACTAAGATAGCTGAGGGCGCATCCCTTTCTAAGTGGTTCAGTGAGACATGCAAGAGAATTCAACTATTTTGTGAACTTATAATGGAAACGATTGATATTTTCCTTTTAGAATGCGAATTTGTACCTAAAAATACTTCATTGCATAAACTTATGCAAGCAATTTAATTAATAAACCCAACGCATTGACGATATACAGGTATATGTATATCAAGGTAAACTTCTTGTAATCAGTGCAGATGATTCTACAGCGTTGCGAAACTAGTCGACAACAATTAATTTTTTCCTGTGGAAAGCAAAGCCTTTTATCCTTTCCTCCTGCTTTACGAGTACTTCATAGTAGGTATTTTTCCACCACACCGATTTGCGCGATCAGTTCCCAGTGTTACCGCCAATCCATAAGACCCAGGCTGATTTAGAGCATATCTTGGAGTAAACATTGGGCGTCTCGTGGGCCGGAAAATACGGTAAGAATTAGGGGCCTATTGCTTATGAGTCCATCGCAAATGATAAGGAACGCGTCAATAGGCTTAGGCAGGCGCAAAGGTGCGCGCGATGATATCGTCCATGCATCGAAAGCGGTTGAGCCGTAATAAATTTATTTCGGAAATGAACAAAGTTTACTCATTCAGCGTACATAACATTTGACAAAGTGGGGACTTAAAGATTTGAATTTAGACTAAAGCAATTTTGACGTATATAGACGGCACTAAGCTTTTTGCTTTAAACAAGTCCATAATAATCATTCAATTTCCAAAGGTGAATATTCGAATTCCTTCTTGTCTTTCTTTCTAATACATCAGCGTTTTATTTGCTGACATATTTTCACTTGTCTACTTCAGTTGTAAATTGGGGGTCATGTGTACCCTAACCTTTCTCAGTTTTTCCCTTGACTGAAATTATGAATTTTTTTGCAGTAAAGATTTCGATATGCTGGGTTTGTTATTTTTGTCACCATTAATGCATTCTAGAAAGCCTTACGGCGTCTGCTGATGGCATGCGTTTCCCGTCCAACCTGCTTGGGTGGAGATGAACATGTGGAGGAAGGACCTAATGAGGTGGATGCAAATGACGCTATGATGGGCAAAAATCTGAAAGAGCAAGACCATCCTCGGCAGCATTCATGGAAATCGAACCACGGCCTGTTTCCTCTCCAGGACTTACGACCAAATTCACCGCAGAAAATTGTAAATAAAAGTATAAGATAACCTATGCAACTATTTCCTTGTGTAAAAATCATTCGCCAAGCTAATTTCCGGCCGAATACTTACGTATCTAGAAAGAAAACAATTTCCTTTCAATAGGGCATCAGACTTGGAAAGTCTACTGAGCAAGTTGTTCAATGTGTCCTTCGGAAGATAGGCTGCACTTATCTCTCTTAATTTTTGATCTCTCCTTAAATTTTAAAGGTGTAGAAAACCAAATGCTAATTCAAAAACTAGAATTACGGAATCCAGGGCTCTAAACTAAAATTCAGGACATCATATTCAAAAAATTCTAAAAAAATGATGGAAGTAAATGGCTTTCAGTCAAAACTGTTGGGAGTAAAAAATGGGGAGCCCCCGGGGTATATACATATATTGGGTGGTCTGTTATTTTTTAAAAAAATGTGGTTTGTTTGGAAAAACCTAATTGAGAATTAGTTGATTTCATACCCCATGTATTTTCCACATTAAATATCAGAATTGGAGCTCTCAGGAGTGAAATAATAATATATATGTATCTCTTCACCGCAGTAATGATTTTTTGGTACAATAAGGTTATCTTTTGACCACATCTTTAGCGGCAAGTGCTGCTCTTCGAAGAGTAAAAGATCTTTCTTATTGTTACAGCCACTTCCAAACTTAACCAGGCTAAATTATTGTCTAAATCTACACCTAACTTACTGCTGTCTGTGGGGGATGCAGAAACAAGAGCGCTTCCGGCTGTTACAGGAAAAGCTGACCAAGAATACAATAAAATTGGTCAGTAACTACTAAACTTTTTGGGTTCAAATGTTTGATAGCATATTCAGACAAATTATCCAGTTATATCTGTTCTTATTCGTTCGCAGGTTTTCGCGGCGATGAGTAGGTGATTTCCACATATTTTGGGCTGCGTCGAGGTAGGTTGATTAAATTCTAAACAGTTTCGCCAGCTATCCTGCTGGCGTCCTAAGGTCAAAGATGGAGAAAAAGCTTGTTGTCCCGTATTATACCGGGAGAATCCGGTGCCAATACCGGGTAATTTCTTCGGCCAATAAGGAAACGTCCTCATATTTGCGCGGAATATTTCTTTTCCACCGAATGTGTGGTAGTCTTTTTTACGATTTCAATGGCCTCTCTTATTATCATCGGGAAGTATTTTTCTTCTTTCGCTAATATTTTAGCGTCGTCGAACAGAATAGAGTGCCCGGGTTCACTCCAGGCGTTCTCAGTGATAGTCGATGCTGTAAACTGTTTGGTCTTGGACCCAACCAAAAAGTTTGGACCAGGACCAGGGCTTGGACCGAGACCAAACAGTTTTGAGCATCGGCCATCGCTGAACACGTCTTGGGTGAACCCGGACACTCTATACTGTTCGAAGACGCTAAAATAGTAGCGAAAGAAGAAAAATACTTCCCGATGATAATTAGAAAGGCCTTTGAAATCGTAAAAAAGGCCATAAAACTTTAACAGAGAGGATGGATATCCACTCCACAGTGCGTGGAAAAGAATTATTCCGCGCAAATATGAGGACGTTCCCTGATTGACCGAGGAAATTTCCCGGTATTGGCGCCGGATTTTCCCTATACAAGACGAGACTACGAGCTTCTTCCCATCCTTGACCTGAGGAGACCAGCAGGTAAGCTGGCGAATCTGCTGTGAATTCAAACGACATACGAGGACGCAGCCCGAAAAATATTAAAATCACATATCTGTTCTTATTTTTTCACCGCAAAACTTTCTAATTTTACCATATGTTAATTTTAAACCCTAATCTGAGGGAACTTGGTCGTTCAGGAGTAGAGCATTGGACTACTGCCCAGAGGATCTGGGTTTAATTGTCGCGCATGGCTCTAGCCACCATCATCTTTATTATATCTATATGATTTTTCTGGTAGCAAATCATTTTGCGAAAACAATGCGATTCAGAGAATGGAACCAACCCAGTTTTGTGAATTTCAAATAGTATTGCGCTTGGTATTGTTCGATTTCTACCTTCACCTATCCAACCAACTTTCTGATACATAAAATGATTATGGTTGCTCTTTACATGCTCCTGATGATCACTTTACTGACGTTTTGATGAAAAGAAAAAATTACTTGAAATAAAGATTTCTTAATATATATAATTTAATGATCTTAAAATTGGATATAGTTGGTCAATTAATGAGGGTCAAAATCAAGAATCAGATGTCATTGGTTTCAGGTGTAAACGCCACAGTATCTGGCAATGAGAGCTTCATGGTCAATAGAAGAAAGGTGTCATCCGAAGGGGACCTGCCTGCAGTGGTATGGAGTTTTTCCGAGCCTCTCACAAAAGATCGTAGAAGATGCCACATTGGGAGAGTGTTTTACTTCACCAGTTTTTTAAATAACAAATCAGAATATGCTAATGGACTCGATGAACATATTCAGGTAATTTTTAATTGCCAAAATAATGAATTTCAAAGCGTTGATGAAATCTTGTTCATTGAACTCACATTCTAGAGATTCTGATGCTCACAGGTCTTTCACTTGCGCATGTCATTTCATTCAAATGCCTTTAATGTCACTTAAAATAGTTAAGCAATCATTTGGAAATGAAAAATTGAGGAAAATATTTTTTTAAACTTTTTTTGCATGGGTGCAGGAATTCCAAATAATCCAATTAAAGTCAAATAAATTCATTAGTTTTCTCTCAAGTCTGCTTTCTTTGGGACAGCTTTTCCATACTTTGGTCTTCCATTGAACAGTACTTAGTTAATTAAATAGAATATGTTTTAGCATGTTTGAATATGCTCTCTTGTAATACCAAAAAATGCAGTTAAAAACTTGATTTTACAAACTGTTTTAGGAGAAATCTGTTTCAATTTTATCAACTCACTGATTATACCCCGCCTTCTAGCACGTCACTATCCTCCCAACAGACACTGCTAGATTGGGGGGGGTAATGCCATTTATGGCCATGTCTCCATGTCTACTTTTATAATTATGAAAAAATTACTACATTACATATTAATGTGTTCATTCCTTGGTCTCCTATTATTAAGTTCACAGCATTTCATTCCAAATGTATATTGGGACTTGGGTGCAATGGTTGTGCACATTTTAAATGCCTTTCTGTAAAAAGTAACGTGTCTTACTGCTACGAGAGCCATTAGTATTTTATCAATTAGACTTGTATTTTGGGTGCTTCTGTTTTTTTATACAGCCAGATTTTAAATTTCCGTATATTTCCTTAAATAGGTCAATAAGAACATTCCGAGCAAAGAAGATTCCATGCCATTACTTTATGAAACATTGAGTGAAAATCCTGCCTCAAATGTTTCAAGTGAGAATGATGATAAAGCAGATTTGATAGGTAAGAAAGCAAAACTACTTCCAATCTCTCTCTAGGTCTTAAGCCCAGAGAGCAAAAGCTTTATAGTAGTTATTAGAGCAAGCCTGGTAAATTAGATGAATGGACTGGGAATTTAAGGAAACAGTATGAATAAAGCTGTAATATTGATATTTTTTTTTGCTGCTGCATATGATAATTTTTTACAAATTATTCTTTTTTCCATATTTAATTAAAAATAAGATCAATTTCTCAAAGTCGTAATCATTGAAAAGGATATTTTAAACAAAAATTTGGTATTCTTTCAGTAAATTCATAGTGATATGCGCTTGCAAAATATACTGACTCAATGTATCAGAATGAAAATTTTATCAATATTTTTTATATAATTATACATTTCAGTTAAGTTAAACATAAAACCCAGCCATAATGTTAAATAAGTTTTGTGAAGAGTACTGTGATATTGTAAATATTATAACGTGAGAAGGAATTGAAAAAAGCACCATATCAACTGTGGATCAATCCTAGATGCAAACATTTACCCTTCCCTGAAGTAGTCACAATTTACATCTTCTTATCATATGCTTCTAGTTCAAACATTTTGGACACCTGTGGTATATTGGTGAATTGAAAATTCTCATTTATAATAATCTTTTTGAAAATCATTGACTTATGCTGATTTGATATCCTTCTGTTCCAGATTATCCTTCACTTGCATCACTTAAAGATTTGCACAACAAAGAAGTGTGGATTTGAGAGAATAATACAAGCCTGACTCAGAGGAGAAAAGTGGCTAGTTCTAAGTTCTATTGATCCAGCTGAAATTCTAAATTCCTCTCCATAATATTTTTCTATCTTGTCTAAATTTCTATCAATGACTTTGATTCCCTTTTTTACGTGAACTTTCTAAATTATTTTTGATGATGTCAGACCATAAATGATCCCGATGTATGATTTCATATATGGATAATTAAATTAACTTTCTTGGGTATTTTGTGCATTTTTTTAATAAAAATTTGGAAACCAAAATAAAACCAATGAAACCTATTCAATTCTTTTAATATAAATCATATTCTGTCTCAGATGCCTATTTTTCCAGGTCCCTTTGCTATTTCAAAAAGAAATAAATAAAGACATGATACTGTTTATCATAATCATACTTACAGCCTTAATTGGTTTAAGTGGACTGTCCCCATTACTTGGTAAGTAATAAAGTAAATATATGGCTGAAAACATCAAGCTCGTATGTTTTTCTGCACAGCTACTGTCCTGTCTTCCCTTTAAACTGTCCTGAAACCCATATATCCCCTCATTCCTTATATGTCTTGAACATCCCCCCCGCGGGTAGGGGGATAGAGAATACTCCCGCAGTATCCCTGCTTGTCGTAAGAGGCGACTAAAAGGGCGGAGAGAAAACCCCGAAAACACACCCCAAGCCAGCAAGGGATGCGTCCGGACAGTGCTGTGGATCCACTGTCTGTGAGCGGCCATATCATCTGGCCTGCGATCCGCCCAGGTGTTTGCCGTGCATGGAGACTCGTAAGGGATAGAAGGGGATCCTGGAGGGTGAGCTTTCTGGTTCCCAGCAGGCTGTCGGATGCCCTGTATGGACCGGGGAGTGATACCCCTCTTCGGCCCCGGATTTCGTGTAAACGGGAGGCCGGGAGCTAGCCACTCACGGTCAATCGGCTTCCGTCGCGTTTTCGCTCCGGTGGCGAGTGCCAAGGTTGTGGGGGTCTGCGTAGGGAGGTCGGAGATTTAAGGGTTTTGGTGGGCCCTTGCACCGAAGATCCACCCCGAAACAGACAACCACTCCTGAAGCGCTATATCCCTCGAGTTAGCCCTGGCGACCGCTCCGGTTTGGCGGAGTGGCGTCCCAAATGTGTGGCTCCGTGGCGGGTGGGGAGGCCGAGGGACGAATCATTTATTATTATGGAGGAAAAACCCTTTCCACCACTAAAAAGATCCCGTCCGGACACCGGCGGGGGAGAAAAGTGTATTGGCGCATGTAAGCGCTATTTGATTATGTCGTGCATAAAGGAAGGTGAGACCTTGAAAAAGGTTTCTCCTTTTTTAATTCGCAGAGTGGTGTCACAGATTGTGCCTGGGGACCCAAAGAGCGTGAAGAAGCTCAGGGATGGTACACTTCTTATAGAGACCCTGAACGATACACAGAGCGAAAAACTGCTAGCTATGGGAATGCTCCATGACATTCCGATAAAGGTGGAGGTGCACCGCACTCTTAACACCTGTCGCGGAGTCATCAGTCACTACGACCTCCTATGCGTGGGCATGGAAGAAATCAAGAGAGAAATGTTCTCTCAGGGAGTGACTGATTGTCGTCGACTCACCACGAGGCGCAACGGAGAAAACGTGAACAGCACCTCCGTGATCTTGACGTTTGCGCGTGATAGACTACCCGACAAGGTGTTTGTGGGCTATGAATCGGTACCAGCGAGGCCATTCATCCCAAATCCCGTGCGTTGTTTCAAATGCCAACGGTTCGGCCATGTCGCGTCGCGCTGCGAGGGCAAGGCCACCTGCCCGCGCTGTGGCAAAGACGCGCACGAGGATAAAGAGTGCTCTTCGGAACCTCTTTGTTTCAATTGCGAGGGTACACACCCAGTGCACTCTCGTGATTGCCCGAAGATGAAAGAAGAGAGGAAAGTCATGGAGATAAAAACACTGGAAAAAATCCCATATGCGGAAGCGAGGAGAAAATACAGGGCGCTAATCGCCCCAACTTTCTCCCGGTCCTTTGCTTCCGTTGCAACCACGCCATGTGTAAAGTGTACCATCGCCACGCAGACAGAGATCCCGTAAGAATCCCCAATTGACAACACGCAAGTGCCTAAACCCAAAAGGGTGAAGGATGGAAAGAGTAAGGTGGACAAGGAGCCACCTACTCATGTGGGCCCTTAAAAGAAGAGCCCACAAAAAACCACCAAAGGGAATACGCCAAAAGGGCGCGAGAATACACCTTCCCCGCCGCCTTCAGTCAAGCCAAAGAGGCCGGAGGTAATTGAAGAGGACCAGAGTATCTCTGATACTGAGGTCTTCGCAAGCGAGTGGAAGAGGAAACATCGCTTCAAGCGATAACCTCAATAGAGTTGGTCATCTCCCTTTTTAATCAACGTATTTATTTATTTATTTATTCATTTTAATTTAGAACTTTAAATGTGTTCCATATTGCAGTGGAACTGCAATGGCTTTTACCGGCACAAGGAGGAGCTGGCCATTTTAATCCAAGACTTAAAACCCTCTTGTATTTGTCTCCAAGAGACCCATTTAAAGGCTGAAGATAAGGGTATTCTGAAGGGGTTCACTGTTTTTAGAACGGATGACCTAAGTGGCAGACGAGCCCAAGGGGGAGTAGCAGTTGCGACCCGAGAGGCCCTTTACACCTCCCGAGTCCAACTGAACTCTCCATTCCAAGCCGTCGCTGTCACGGTGCACACCCCTGAGAGGATGACGTTATGTAACGTATATCTACCAGAGGGTGCACCGGTGACCCGCCTGAACCTTGAAGCCCTTGTCCGCCAGCTTCCTCAGCCGTTCATTTTGATGGGAGATTTTAATGCCCATGATCCTCTCTGGGGAGGGCCAGAAACCCAAAGTAATAGGAGAGGTCGAATCTTATCCAACTTTATTGAGGATTTTAACCTGTTTTTATTAAATAGCGGCGAAAAAACCCGCTTGAACAGCTTCAATGGGGAATTCTCAGCAATAGATCTTTGTTTATGCTCGAGAAGTCTAGCCCCAAAGCTGAAAATGTCCACCCACAACGATCTCTGTGGGAGTGACCATTTTCCTCTTCTACTCGTTAAAGAAGACTCTTCGCCCAACATTTCAAAACCTCCGGAAAAGTGGCGTATTAACCGTGAGGACTGGCCACTTTTCAAGCGTACGTTTACATATAAACATGACGCTAGTTTCGACGCGTTGCACAACGTCGAGAAGCTAAGTTCAACGCTCTTGGCGGCAGCTACCAAAAGTATCCATCGTACGTCCGGGAATCTTAATCGAGCTCCTGTCCCTTGGTGGAACGGGGAATGCGACAGGGCGATCCGGGCAAGGAAAAAAGCGCTGAATATTTTTAAAAAATACCCCACGGCAACTAATCTGGCATCGTACCGCCGCCTGAGAGCGCGAGCTCGAAGGGCCGTCAAGGAGGCCAAGAGGGCTTCCTGGATAGAATTCGTCTCTACCATCAACCATCGCACGCCACTTGGTCAGGTATGGGACAAAGTTAAGAAAATCTCCGGGTCCAAGGGCTCATTTGTCATCTCGCCACTGCTTGTTGCTGGCCGGGTGGTTACTTCACCTGCCGAAATAAGCAACATATTTGCCAGTCAGTTCGCGGCCAATAGCAGTGACGAGGTCTATGCCGCGGACTTTGCGAACATGAAGAGGAGATGCGAGAGAGTCCCTCTCAATTTTGGTGCAGGTCCTACACGGGAATATTACAATGAGCCTTTCACGCCCTGGGAGCTTAAATCCACCATCGAAGACTCCCATAACACCTCGCCAGGGGCGGACGAAATCCACAACGCTTGTCTCCGGAACATTCCGGAAACTGCGATTGGGGAGGTCCTAAATACCCTCAACCAACTTTGGAACGAGGGCAGTTTTCCAAATGCCTGGCGAGAGTCCATCGTGATACCAATCCCAAAACAGGGCAAGGACAAAAATGACCCGAATAACTACCGTCCCATATCTCTCACCAGCTGCGTGTGCAAGGTGATGGAACGGATGGTAAACCGACGTCTCATGTGGTGCTTGGAGAGTCGACACCTGCTCTCCGACGCTCAGTGCGGCTTTCGGCGTGGCAGGTCCACGACAGACCATCTAGTACGCACTGAGAACTTCATCCAGGAAGCCTTTCTCCAGCGTCAACACGTCATAGCAGTCTTCTTCGACCTGGAGAAGGCCTAAGATAGTATGTGGCGATGGAGAATCCTTAACACGTTGCACAAGTGGGGATTTAGAGGCAACATGGCCCTATTTATCAGAAATTTTTTATCAAAACGCCTTTTTAAAGTAAGGACTGGGAAGCACTTATCCCAAACTTTTACACAGGAGAACGGGGTACCCCAGGGTTCAGTACTGAGCGTGACGTTATTTGCCATTGCCATCAACGACGTGGTGGAATGCATCAATGGTGATGGCTTCGCTCTATGTGGACGACCTAGCCATATTTTGCCGGTCGACACGACTGCCAAACGCTTCCAGGCAAGCCCAGGTGACTCTAAACAAACTGGGAGAGTGGTCGCGAAAGAACGGATTTCGTTTCTCCATGGAGAAAACGAAATGCGTGCACTTTCACCGTCTTCGCGGTTACCACGTTACCCCGACCCTAACCCTGTTGGGTAGGATTCTTCCATTTGTGGAGTCCGTCCGCTTTCTCGGCATGATCCTGGACCAAAAGCTGAACTGGCGGGAGCATATCCGCGTGTTACGTGAGAGGTGTCGCCAAACCCTCAACGTTTTAAAGTTTTTAACTCACTCCACATGGGGAGCAGACCGCACCACCATGCTTTTATTGTACAGAGGCTTGGCGCGATCCAAACTGGACTATGGTTCAATAGTGTATTCCTCAGGACGAGAGTCCTACTTGAAACCGGTTACATGTGTCCACAATGCTGATACGGTTGGCCACCGGGGCATTTAGAACAAGCCCAGTCCCAAGCTTACTTGCAGACGCAGGGGAGCCTCCGTTGGAAACCCGCAGGATGATTTTAATGGGCAACTATGCCTGTAAAATTTTATCAGAGACAACCCACCCTTGTTTTAACATAGTTTTTAACCAACGGTTTTTAGACTTATTTAACAGGCGGAGAAGGGCAACTAGGCCCTTTGCCGTTCGTTTTAATGATTTTATTAACGAGGTAAATTTTACATTTCCTCAAGTATGCCCCGTCTCCTATGCTAAGTATCCGCCTTGGTTAACGCCAATGCCGGATATTAAACTCATTGCCAATGCACGCCGCAAAGCCAAGACGACCGATTCCGAATACCAGCAGCTCTTCAGTGCCGTCCTCGGTTCACTTTCTGACTTTGTCCCCGTCTAAACCGACGAGTCAAAGTCAGAATCTGCATTGGCCTATGCGGTCGTGTCCCACTTCCATGGAGTCGTGAGGAAAAACCTGCACACTTCTTGCAGTATTTTCACAGCCGAGCTGTCGGCCATAAGGACGGCCCTAGGTGAAATAAAAGAAAGCAATGGCTCTTTCCTCATCTGCACAGACTCGTTGAGCGCCCTAAAATCTTTATCGGTCTTTGCACCTGTGCACCCGATAGTCCAGGAGATCCATTATACCCTGTTGTCCCTTTAGAGAAAGGGGAACAGGGTCTCCTTTATACGGACTCCTGGTCACGTCGGCATAAGAGGTAACGAAAAAGCTGACCAGGCAGCGAAGGATGCCCTTCGAAAACCCGAGACCGACTCCACCTTGGTTCCAATGGAGGACGTAAAGGCTGCCTTGCGGAACTCGGTCCTGCATCAGTGGAAGGAGGCTTGGCAGTCTTTACAAAATAATATACTCAGGGCAATAAAACCGGTCGTTTCACCATGGTCCTCTTCCATCCGGAACATTCGGAGGGAAGAGGTCATGATTACGCGCCTGAGAATAGGGCACTCTGCCCTCACTCATTCGTACCTCTTTGCGGAGGTAAAAGAACAGCCCCGCTGCAATGAGTGCCTCCAACCCCTGACGATAAAACATATCCTGACAGAATGTAGAACATACCAAAGGACCAGAGACATGTTTAATATAAGGGGAGACTTAAGTTATATTTTAGGGGATGACTCTGGGTTCATAAATCGAGTCTTAAATTTTTTAAGGGCAACTGGTTTAATGAGGCAGCTATAGTTTTGGATCTCATAATTTTAATACCTCTTGATTTTAAATATTATTTATTTATTTATTTATATTTAATCGTATTTATTTATTCCTAATTAAAAAGGAATTTTAGTTTTAATTTTAATGAGGGGTGCAAAATGACCTTAGCTGTCGACGCACCCTAAAACGCGCAAAACAACTACCATTTCTTGAACATAATGTGAGTAGTGAATGAAATAGCTGATAATTTATTCTAGTGGATGTTTATTGGCAGAGAACCGACAAATGGAGGCCTTAATATTTTGAAGGTGAACTTGTATACATTACAAAATCAGCCCACTTCCAAACACATTGGGACTACTTTTAATAAAGCAGTAAATTTCGGCCAGGGGAATAGTAAGCAAGCATAATGCTCAAATTCAAAGGGAGTTTGTGTTAATTTGAATGTAATTGCTCAAATATAAAAATCCAGTGTTTCAAGACATTGATACAGATGTCATTTCCTTTATCCAAAATACGCAGTAAGATGGGGTGGACTTCATTTTCTGCCTTCTTGCAGTAAGATTTGCGCATAAATTAGCGGATGGATGTAAATAGTATTTTATGTTGTTTTCATGAAAACATTGCAGTACAAGGGACCAGATTTTTTGTAACTTTTTAGAATACGTATTCTTGTGTTGTAATTGATTTCATCTTTGACTTTTTAAAGAAACAAAAACAGTAAAGCCTGATAAAACAGCCCAAATTTAAAAAAATAAAAGGAGAAAATAATGCAATGCTTTGAAATTAATATATAAAAAATAAAACTTGGAAAAATCTTATCTTGCCTTAAACTTTTTAATTTCAACAACTCAAAATTTATTAATGGTATTTGATGTTTAAATGTAAATACTTTTGTACCATCTCTACTTTTCATTAAAATTTCCCTCATTTCCAATAGCGCTAGAACTGTTTATAAATATATTTTTTTAAAGCAATATACTAGTTATGTTAGGTTTTAGATGGACACAGCTAACACATGAATGTCTTGTCTTTCCTAACATATCATCATGGAATGCAGTAGTTGAATCTAATTATTTCTTATAAAACTATCTTGCTTGTTCTTTTAATGGCATAATAAACCTTTTTGCAAAGTAATTCTCAGCTGTTTATGTAAAACATAATAGTACTCCTCTGGACGATTTTCATACTTTCACTTCTATTTCTATCTCATTTATAACAATCTCAGTGCAAAAGATCAAGTATAAACTATGTTAACTTTACCTCCAAAAGGATGGTGTTCCTGATGAAATACCAGCCATACTTCTGAGTATGTGTCTCATTCCATTACTTTATCTTTTGTATATACTCTATAATAAATCCCTAACTACTGGAATATTTCCTAGTGCACATAAGTCTACATATATATTACCAATACATAAGCAGGGTAACAGAGGTAAAATATCTAACTATTGTCTAATTGCCAAACTCTCAAGAATAGCAAGAATCTTAGAGTTATTGTTTGTAGATAAGCTAACTACAATCTTTAATAGTATTATCATCCCTGAGCAGCATGGTTTCACTAAAGGAGGCTTAAAACTCACTACTCTTTTGGTTTTTCAAAAGTATTCTTTGGAAGGTATGAAAAAAAGCTTACAAACAGATGTAATATATCCTGACTCCATTGAGTTTTTTGATACTTTTATTCATGAAATGATTTTGATACTGTTATTCATTCTTAGAAAGTGAGATTCACTGCGAATGAGTGGTACCTTACTTCACTGGATGGAAAGTTACTTGACAAAAAGACAAATTGACGTAAAAATTAATGCATGTAAAAGTAAATATTTCTATCCATCATCAGGCATTTTCCAAGGATCACATCTGATTCCCGGATAGGAAATGACCTCCCTGCCCTGATACAGACAGGGTATGAAATAAACTATTTCTCATTTAGGTTTTTGAACCTATGACAGCTAGTGTGCTCTGCTGTATGAGGAAGGTTTCTATGGAATGATTACGCAAGCTTATCCGAAGAGAGAAATTCTTTGGAAGTTTTTGTTGATAGCAGTAACATGACTACTCCTGTAATGATTAGAGTGAACAAAATATCTGGGCGCTAGAAAGAGCTTTAAGTTTTACCAGCACTTCAAAGGTCACATTGAAAATATTGTGTTTTTTCTTATTCTTATTGCACTCTTTTCAGCTCTTCATGTGCATGTGGAGGATTTTTATATTTCTCTTTAAAATTAGGGTCTTTACCATATACAATCAGTCAATAATCATTCACAAATGATACAATCAGCATACATGGTACTTGATAAGTCAATCATCATCCGCAGAAATAACAGACCACTCATATATGTATGTACCAAACCAGGTAAATGGATAGTTATTTTATGGTTCAAGTAATTAATCTGTAATTAAATTTAGTGCCAAGGTCTAGGGCAGGAAATTAAGTAGTGCATGAACATGTGTTTAACAAACATTTACACATGACCCTGCTGCAAGAAGAAGTATTAGGAAATCGATTCAATTTGGATGCCTTATAAAATAATTTTTCTCACATTTTCAGCAAGACCACATTGATTCTTCACTGCCATCCCTCCCACCTATGACCAAAAATTGTGGTCGACACTTCTGTTTCCAAATAGAATGTATATTTGAGACCATGAAGATAAATTTGAACAATTTAACCATCTATGCTGAACAATTTGCACCCCAAACTTTGAAGGTTCTACATTTATAATCCCAGTTTTCCAAGTTTTGCCTAGGATTTTGCACCCAGGCAGCATACCCCACTATGCCCTAGAGGAGAATGGTGCTGCCCCATAGAGGGAAAAATAGGAATTATGAGAAATATAAGATATATACAATTTTGCACTACCTGGGCAACTCGTCTCTGAATTGTGTTCAATACTAATATTAGTCACCTCTTGGATGATTTCTAAATGCCGAGAGCAATCCATTATGAGATGTACTTAATGAGAAGTGTTGTATTTCTTACTAGTGCAAAAGGAAGAATCAAAATGATATCAGTTTCCATGGGATAGGATTTATAGTTTCTATTCACTGTACCATTTTCTGGAGGCTGATACAAGTATTGGCCACCAATATAGAGGTAAGAACTCGTGAATTTGCATACATATTAGCATTCCAATCTTTTGAAATTCCCTGGCTCAATCATCAACCCTAGATCCTTACTGCTTACCTCCTCCCTTACCAGGATGTCCTGAGCTTCCCCTACCCCAGCCCTCACATTCCCTTTGCCAACACCTTTAAGTCTAATATTTACTCTAGTTGATCTATTATAATTTGCCCTGCATTTTGATTGGACTAATAGAAAAAAAAATGAAAAATGTTTGGTCACTAAGTAGCACAGAAATTAAAAGCATTTGGAAAGGCTACTTCCTAGGATCTGTACATATTAATCTTGAAAGATATTTCCATTTTTGTGAAAAACTCATCCCTTTCTCAATTTTAGCTTGAAAATTTCCTGATTCCATGAGTTGATACTTACTTAATCCTTACGTAAAATTGACATAAGAGCAGAAATCAAATAAATCATTGTCTCTCTGAAATTTCTTTGATTTACATACTAAAAGGTGTTAAGGTAGTACAGGTCAATACATGTATGCAGGTGTTAGGGTAAAAGCATTCATATGTTTCTTGTTGTGAAATTAACTGCTTTTGAATAAGATTTATTCTTTTTTGTGTAGTAATAAGCAGTGTCTGTAAATGATGAAATATAAATGAGTAAATACATTCAAAGATCCATCCACTTGTCACTCACAAAAAAGGCTGTTTATTCATATTCTAGTTGAGAAATTCATTAACAGAAAGGAATATGATCCTTCCTTTGCATGGAAGACCTTACTTTATAGGAGTAAGTATTAGGATAAATCATATATTTGCTGGGGTTGTAATTGATGTGGAGAGGATGAGGTGCTGTATTCTAAGAACCAGAGAGAATATGGCTTACAGAAGGCAACAGAACTCACCGATAAATCATTTGCAGGAGAATGTTCCCCAGGGTTTCTCCGCAGATGTAGAATGCTATCACCAACTCCCCTGGTCATTCATATTTTTTTTTTAATTTACCCTATTCCTCCCTTATTCTGGAGAGCCAACAGGATTTCTTGCTCTCACCTAAGGAGGGTTGAAGTGCAATTATGTACTACATAGAGGTCAGATGTAATCGATTACAATGATGCAGATGAACTTGTATCATTGGCTTTCCTGCCACCATCTATTAATTAGGTCCTTAGCCTAAAGTAGTAGTACACTTGCTACCTCTAGGAAGGAAAAATGCCTGTAATTTTTAATTTTGGATTTTAAGCTAATCTCAAGTTGGTGAGCATGATGGAGTGTTCTCATGAAGGAATTGGACATTATGGGATTCTCTAGGAAAGTGTGACAATGTTTGAAGAATGGTGTTTAAAGGCGATAATGCCCATTGCGCGGATATGATCACTGTTAAATAAGGTTAGAAATAATACTAACTTGTATAAATCTTGATAGATTATTTCTTGATTTCTATTGCATGCACAAATATTATAGATGAAACTCACAAAAAAAATCTTTTAGTTTAAGGTGAAGTAATGATGATTATTTTTTTCGAATAAATACCAATTTTTGAATAAGTGAGTAGGATTGAAACTAAAAAATATTTGATTATGCTGCTTGAATTGCCGAGTTCAATTTCACTGCGCACTTAAGCATACTCTTGAAATAATTTACAGGATGTAGTAGTTGGATGACGAAAGAAATTATCGACCTAAATAGCATCCAAAACGGACATCTCTCCAGTCTTTAGTGCCTATTGGATTTAATATTCAGAAGAAAATGAACCAAGATGAATTTCTGTAGATGAAGATTTAGGTTTAAATGCAAGGCATTGAACACTGGGTCAAGTAAAAGGAGTAATCTAATGTTACCAATTAGAGCCCGGTGACTCAATGACTTACTTAAAGCTCACTGGAATAATTTTATCTAAACCTACCTTAAGTGTTGCACATGCATTAACCTTTACTGTTCTTAAATAAGAATTTGGACTAATACTTTGCATTTCACTATTTGAAGCAAAACCTTTAATATGGTGACAGTGGTCCATCTATCATTCTAATAATTCCCACTTTCTCTCCATCTCAAGTCTCACAGGCCTTAAATGTCTATTTATTATTTCCCATCCCTGTCTCTTACTTTTCCAACTTCCCTTTCCTCAGCAATTAAGGTTCCAAAGTTCTTATTTCCATGGTGGGTATCCTATTCTGAATGTTCTATTCTGTTGCTATGTGCTCGACGTTTAATTTACAATCTCCTAAAATCAGTGGAAGGGAATGCATAAGTGACTAGTGCATTTTCTGTTTTAAAGAAAGGCTTTGACAAAGTCTCGCAAAAAACTTATGTATTAACAAAACTTTTATAGTACCTGGGAAAGTGAAAAACTGGAACAGTATAGTAATCTTACAGTAAACTATTCAAATTATACTAGTTCCATATAAAAGAAAGAACACACGTAGCAACTACATAGATCGAAAAGGTCTCGTCACCAAACACTCAGAATTAAATATATGACCCCTTAATTTTGACAAATAAGGACTATTAATTTATACTGAAACATTACTTTGCATTTTAATCTCATTTTGAATACAATTTTTTTCGTGGTAAATTTCTCTACGCTCAAGAATAAAAACTTACTGTAGATTTTTAAAATTTTGAATCCTAGGATATAACATTGGGGATTGTAATACAAAAGGTCCTTCACACACACTTAAGGATTATTCTTATATATTTATTTAATTTAAAAACACCATTCGTGAGACAATGTTAATAAACGCTAATACCCCAATTTCAGTAGTTTTATTCGATCAATGAAAGTCGGAAAATAGCTGTATAATATTAATTTCAAGTTTCACGCATAGTTATTACTTCTAATCTTTAATATACAGAACTTAAATACACATTTTTCATATGAAGTTTATTTATCATATGAAGTAGGAGCAACCAAATGAAAACGTGCAGAATATGGTAGATTAAAAAAAGAAACTACCTTACGACTGAAAAATTGTATGTACAGTGGAGAGCATGAACTAATGTAGCAAAGGTTAAATTTTTCACTTCGTTTTGATTAAGTTATTGAATAGCTCCTCAAGAGAGATTTTCATAATCTCTTCCTGCTCCACGACTTGAATCATTAAAGAGGAGGTTCCTCTATTGGAAGTTGTTGACTGGATATAGTTCTTGACACTCTTTACTCGTAGAACATACAAAGTCGTTCATTAGAGGTGGATGTGATCCTCAAAGAGAGTAAACATTTTGATAGAGTTTCCAAAAGGTCATCGGAACCTTCTGTAAGTATTCAAAAGAACTTGAATTACTGTCATCTTGAAGAAATTCTCTTACCTGATGAAGTTAGTTTTTCAATACCCATATGTTTCAACTATACCATTCTCGAGATAACGTTTCCTTTTCGAAGGGCACTCTTACATAATAACCTGATACTCTGATAATCGACGATAGATCTTATCCATCCAATAACTTACATTAAATGCTCTCTGATTGGGCTGTAGAATCAAGTAATTAATAATGAAATACAATAAAGGCATCTCCGCAATAATACAGAAAAAAGTGGTTTCAAATGAGCGTTGCAGATCGTTTGAAATATTTGGGTGCCATCGTTTCATCTGATTGGATCATTGAATAAGACATATTTGTAATACATACGGTGCTACCTTATGGGCTAAACTTCGCCGAATGTCCACCTGAAGGATGTAGCAATTGAAAAAGGATTCGTAGTAAAATATAGCGAAGGAAAGAAAGAAAGAAAGAAATAGGAATACCATTCCCCGTCATAAAGGCTCCACGTGGACTATGTCGTGAGCATTTCGGACCCATCACAAGGAAACATAATTCGAGAATCGAACGCAGAGAAAGGTATCCGCTTTTTCAAACCATTTCAGCGGAAGGACATTAAAGTTTTAAAAATGTATTTCTTATGCTGAAATGGAAGCAGTGGATATCTGAAGACTCAACTGATAAAATCAACGTTCCAAATATTCGAAGGTTTCAACCTCCCTATTTCAGTTCAATGCCGAGGAAATAATTTATGTCCACTTAAAAACGGTAGATTGGAAAAGTTGATAGTGTCGAAAATAGTGATTCGAGGATTCGTTTTCTTCTGGTAACATTTACGAACAAAATATAGGGAGTGATAAACAAGCAAAGTATTTCTAATATCATACTTATTACACCATGGCTACTTTCCTGATAGCCTGTCGGTTCCGGCTAGCTTGTAGGGTACAATGAATTTATGTATATCTTACATATCATTGTCCACTCTACATTTTCACTGAATAACTGAGCTTCTTGACTGCAATGCTGAAAGCTCGCTGAAAAGCACATCGAACTTTTCCATTGGCAAACTGCCGAACGCTGCAAATCTTCAACAAATTATTAACATAAAACATAATTCACAGCTCGCAAGTGTGCGTCTGAGTACTTAAAATTTGCCTGAGTAGGCATGTGCACTGCCTTCCATTTTGTGTAATTATTCGATGCATTGAAAATGTCAAAGGTTTTTTAGGCTACGTTCGATTTTTCTTTGATTCTTGATAATTAACTGTCATAATTTGAAAGTGATTAGTTTGACTTGCACAATTGAAATTTATAAACTCAATCCACTCTCCAGATACTGCAATCGCAATACGCATAAAGGAATACTGTTTTACTACAGAGGCGAACTGCTTTATGGCGCTATTATGGCTATACGGCCAAAAAGTAGGCCAAAGAATGTGGAAAAACTCCACGCCCGTAATATACGATTCACCAGAAAGTGGTTTCGTACCAACAATCACACATGCCGCGATTGTTTACGGGAATATGAATTCCTTGCCTGGGAGAGATGCATGGTCTCGGACGATGCACCATCCTCACGGGAGAGGGGAAGACACGGTCAGGGTACGCGGACTTAAGCGGGGTATTGGAGGGAATATATTGCCTCCTGGAACTACCCGCCGACAATCTATAAGAATAACTTTGTAACTTACATAAACAATCGCTGGTAGTATCAGAACGCGGTAGCAAACGTCTTCGGAAAAATAAAGGAATGAAGAACTCGTAACTGAGGAAATACGAGTAAACCGGTAATTGGCATCAAATATAGGAAGCGTGTGGGAAATTAGTAGGAGATGGAACTTGAGTAAATTGACCGTCCTCTTCTCTTGCTCCTGGCAAGGAGAGGGAACGGTTGATGCTGATGTTTACGAACAATGCAGAGAAGGAGTATTGACCACTAAAAGGCAAAGCCTGACTTACTGTGGTTACTCCTCGGCAAGGAATTAACTTCTTCATTAACAACAATAGGACAGTTGACAGTTACTCAACCCTTGCCAACAATCCATCAACATACAAATCCAGCCAACTACGCTCACTAATCTTTCAAGGGAAAAACTACTTGGTGACGAAGACTTGCATGCCTGGGCGATGTCCTGGGCTTGGGCTTGATAACAATGGTTACGTACTACGTACGTACCCATTGTTATCGGGTTACTCCCATTTGGTACAGTAAATAGAAAATATAAATGGAAAACCTCAGAAGCAATCCTTTACCCCCTTTTTAATATTATGTTTTCCATTCTCTACTTTTCTGCATGACAATTTCTTCAAGCAATCCTTCAGGGTGTGTGGAAGGGTGTGATTCCACACCAGGCATGCAACATCAAAATTAAATTCTGCTTAATCATTACTAACCGATAAACATGTGAAATAGTTCAAATATTGGAGATCTTGTTGACTACAGATCAAACACTACCGTTTCACATTTTTAAATACTTCTCTACGTGTGATAGACGTTTACTGTCGTTGATTAAGGAATGACTCAACCGAAAAAAAACATTAACTTAAGCAACCTCTCCAAAATCTGCAACAAACTTGAAGACATTCCGCGGAAAAACCTAACGTTCCGTATTTCATACGATCGATGACCCAATGAGATCAATCATTTATTACCAACCCGACGCCCATTACCTTCCCAATGCTGTCCCAATTGTTGCGATTATTATTCGAGCATTTGGTATTCAAAACAGAATGTCATTACTCAATGCAGTCATTTTACTATTCTGAACAAGACACAACTGCTTCAGAAACGTTACTACAGGCAATGGCACCGAAGAAATGGATCACATCTGTCAGATCTTATCTATTTAATCTTAGTTATAATCTGTCCACTACCCATTACGGAACCGCTTTATAATGATTGTTTACGGAAACACTTTGGCCCGATATTCACTTAATCTTATAAAAATATGTATTTTTATCACTGGTGAAGAAATAATACGATTATTATGCGACTTTAATGAGATTCATCTGAGAGCACAGTAACACCTTAGCTAACTGACTACCCTTTTACATGTTCCACTGAACCGGATTACATGGTCTTATCAACACATTGTTCGTTTCTCATACTTTACGGAGAATTGAGAGAAAAAGGATTGATTAATACCAAGGAGGACTATGCACCTATTCTAAAAGTTTTCGCTTCAACGACGGTCTGAATTCAGCACTTCACGCACATTTCAGGAAAAATATTTTATCGATGCCTTTTATATAAACTTTGTATTTACTAAATAACTGGATCCAATTTGACGATGCCTC
Organism: Hetaerina americana; assembly: GCF_022747635.1. Classification (NCBI taxonomy): domain Eukaryota; kingdom Metazoa; phylum Arthropoda; class Insecta; order Odonata; family Calopterygidae; genus Hetaerina; species Hetaerina americana. The sequence continues at coordinate 43,616,853 of NW_027286763.1, forward strand.
TATATTCCAATGGAAACTTAAATCACAAACGAACAAAGACCTTTCGTCTAATTAATATCTCAAATTGTGGCCGGCCTGCACTTTTAATGGCACGTGCTATAGCGGTGACGTTAATTCTTTTGTCCTGTGATGTGCTCTTACCGTAATAGTATCAAGAAAAAGGATTAAATATTGCCGAATTCCGTGTTCGATATCCCTGCTTTTGTTTAATGCATCTGAATCTTTGCAAAGCAGAATAAAATCTTTTACAACATGCAAAACGAAAAATGGCATTGACCCCGCTGTCTCTACTCTTGGTTAGCTTGGCCACATATTCAACGAATATGATTCATCGAGAAGAAGTCGTAAATATGGATATCGCCTTATTATTCGAGCCTACATTCTTTATTTCTCATCGAGAAGAAGTCGTGAATATGGATATCGCCTTAGTATTCGAGCCTAAATTCTCTATTTTCGTATTCCCGATGAAGTAGGGGTTCGAAAGAGAACTGCGTCATCTGGTCATATACGGATCGCCCTGCATTTGGGAAGGCATACGTCCGTCGCAATCGCAACCAGTCTCATCACCACTCACTTAAAGGGTAAACTTCGTAAATATTATATATTTCCCAACACGAATTAAGGAATCCTCGACAATATGAAGCCTTGCTCGTAAACTAGGGCTGAAAGTTAAATTTACAGCCCATATTCCCTGGAGATTCCGATAAGTGCAATAATAAGTCAATATCTTCAAGGTTTATTATATAAGACGAAATGGAGACAAATTGTGGATTGATATTGAAGGAAATATGGAATGTCAGTTTTTTCTGAGCGGTAAAGTGTGAACTTTTGCAACAAAGTTTAATGATGATAAATATATAATCAAATTTCTTAGGCACAAATAGTATGAACATAATTACGACCACGTAAGAACGATTATCTCATTCATTTTTATACAGTCCATTTCATTGTGTTTTACAAATATCATCACCAAGCTAAATCGCTTTTCCGAAACAGTATACGATATGCTAATCCAATTTCACCAAAATCTTTAGGGATTGAAAAGAAAAAAAACAGAGTCAGCACTTAAATTAAAAGTCTTTGACATTCGTAATCATTCATTGCAGTCGGCCATAATAGACACCACTCGAATTACTAGTTTAACAAATAAAAAGTATAACGATTCTCTTGAGTGATTTTCTAACATGCTCTTCAATGTTTTTTTCAAAAGTCGAGAACGAGCTAAATGATTTATCGTAAAGGAAAATGGTAGTATCACCCCAAAAAATCGAAATTCTTAAAATTAAAAAGGTTTAGCAGAGTCTTCCCCTTTTTTATAAATTTTATTTATGTTTTGCAATAGTTCTTAGCGCAATAGTCCAACAATGGTCTTATTCTATTTATTAAATTTAAAAACACCATTCGAGTGACACTGTTAATCATCGCTAATACCCCCACTTCAGTAATTTTATTCGGTCACTTAAAGTCGGAAAAGAACTATTTAATATCAATTTCAAGTTTCACGTATAGTTATTACTTCTAATCTTTAAGGGATCGAGGAGGTGCGGGGGCTAGCGTAATGGCTTCCCACCCTGAGGGCGCGGGTTCAAATCCCGGTGGTGTTGAATATTTTTCAGAGGTATCTCGATCCCTACTTCAGGTGCTTTGTGTAGGGCACTTTGAGTGAGTACGCCGTCCGTCGGATAGGACGTTAAACTGCAGACCCCTTGGCGCCTTTCGTAAAGAGTAGGCTAATGCCGACGCCGGGTTTCTCTCCACCCTTCATCCTTTCCTGTCCGTCCCCTATGGCGCAATTGACCTTAGCTGTCGGTCGCTTCCCCTAAAAACTACTACTACTATTCTAATCTTTAATATACCGAATTTAAATACGCATTTTTCATATGAAGTTCATTTTACATAGAAGTTGGAGCAAAAAAATGGAAACGTGAAGAATATGGTAGATTGAAAATATGTCAACAATACAAACAAATGATGTTTCGTAGCAACGGTATCAACGTCCGTTGTTATTAATATGCTACGCCATTTTACGAGTGCAGAACAGTATTTATATTCCCGAAAAATAGTGTAATTGACAAGTTACATCTACTGCTGCATAATAAACATTTATTGCATTTGAGCAGGAGTAAAGAAGAAGACCCTCAGCATATTGAAAAAACGCACCAAGTCGTCCGAAACAGTCGCTATAATGGTATGTTATTATTTCATACTATATATATATATATATATATATATATATATATATATATATATATATATATATATATATATATATATATATATATATATATATATATATATATATATATATATATATATATATATGTATACCCAGTCCCCGCAACCCGTTTGGTCGTATTGTCATGCAACCCTGGGAAGATGGCTTGAACCTCTTGGCACTCATAGGGGAGTAAGGCAGGTCCGCTCCTTATGACATAGGTTGTAGAATGGATAACACCCAGATCCAGGCTCATGCGCCAACTAACCCAAGTACAATTTTTTGAAAATTTAATTTTCACAAAACATGTTTCCTTAATATGCTGCACGTCTGTTAGTGGTCATTCAAAATTAAATTTTACTTCTTTTCTTTTGGCTTTTTTTCAGTGACCTGTCGTTTTTTACTAAAGTCATAAGATTTTAACTTTCGCTGTGCTCAATGCTAGTGCTATGTAGTGTGTCGCAGCATCTCCTGACGGGTAAAATATTTTCCGCTCCCAATTTTTGCTGTACCAGCTCATGAAAAACTAAGATAGATGAGTGCGCATCCCTTTCTAAGTGGTTCAGTGAGACATTCAAGAGAATTCAATTATTTTGTGAACTTATAATGGAAACGATTGATATTTTCCTTTTAGAATGCGAATTTGTAACTAAAAATACTTCATTGCATAAACTGTTGCAAGCATTTTAATTACTAAACCGTAAATTTTACTTTTTTCCTTTTGATTTTTATATCCTCTTAAAATAAGAATGCGAGGGAAAGTGTTTTATGTGTGAAATTGTGAAAAAAAACTTCCCAGTATTCCTCCCCAACTTTCCCCCCCAAACCCAACGAATTGACGATATACAGGTATATGTATATCAAGGTAAACTTCTTGTAATCAGTGCAGATGATTCTACAGCGTTGCGAAACTAGTCGACAACAATTAATTTTTTCCTGTGGAAAGCAAAGCCTTTTATCCTTTCCTCCTGCTTTACGAGTACTTCATAGTTACTATTTGTCCACCACACCGATTTGCGCGATCAGATCCAAGTGTTACCGCCAATCCATAAGACCCAGGCTGATTTAGAGCATATCTTGGAGTAAACATTGGGCGTCTCGTGGGCCGGAAAATACGGTAAGAATTAGGGGCCTACTGCTTATGAGTCCATCGGAAATGATAAGGAACGCGTCAATAGGCTTAGGCAGGCGCAAAGGTGCGCGCGATGATATCGTCCATGCATCGAAAGCGGTTGAGCCGTAATAAATTTATTTCGGAAATGAACAAAGTTTACTCATTCAGCGTACATAACATTTGACAAAGTGGGGACTTAAAGATTTGAATTTAGACTAAAGCAATTTTGACGTATATAGACGGCACTAAGCTTTTTGCTTTAAACAAGTCCATAATAATCATTCAATTTCCAAAGGTGAATATTCGAATTCCTTCTTGTATTTCTTTTTTATACATCAGCGTTTTATTTGCTGACATATTTACTCTTGTCTACTTCAGTTGTAAATTGGGGGTCATGTGTACCCTAACCTTTCTCAGTTTTTCCCTTGATTGACATTATGAATTTTTTTGCAGTAAAGATTTCCGTATGCTGGGTTTGTTATTTTTGTCACCATTAATGCATTCTAGAAAGCCTTACGGCGTCTGCTGATGGCATGCGTTTCCCGTCCAACCTGCTTGGGTGGAGATGAACATGTGGAGGAAGGACCTAATGAGGTGGATGCAAATGACGCTATGATGGGCAAAAATCTGAAAGAGCAAGACCATCCTCGGCAGCATTCATGGAAATCGAACCACGGCCTGTTTCCTCCCCAGGACTTACGACCAAATTCACCGCAGAAAATTGTAAATAAAAGTATAAGATAACCTATTTCCTTGTGTAAAAATCATTCGCCAAGCTAATTTCCGGCCGAATACTTACGTATCTAGAAATAAAACACATTTCTTTCAATATGGCATCAGACTTTGAAAGTCTACTGAGCAAGTTGTTCAATGTGTTCTTCGGAAGATAGGCTGCACTTATCTCTCTTAATTTTTGATCTCTCCTTAAATTTTAAAGGTGTAGACAACCAAATGCTTATTCAAAAACTAGAATTACGGAATCCAGGGCTCTAAACTAAAATTCAGGACATCATATTCAAAAAATTCTAAAAAAATGATGGAAGTAAATGGCTTTCAGTCAAAACTGTTGGGAGTAAAAAATGGGGAGCCCCCGGGGTATATACATATATTGGGTGGTCTGTTATTTTTTAAAAAAATGTGGTTTGTTTGGAAAAACCTAATTGAGAATTAGTTGATTTCATACCCCATGTATTTTCCACATTAAATATCAGAATTGGAGCTCTCAGGAGTGAAATAATAATATATATGTATCTCTTCACCGCAGTAATGATTTTATGGTACAATATGTTTATCTTTTGACCACATCTTTAGCGGCAAGTGCTGCTCTTCGAAGAGTAAAAGATCTTTCTTATTGTTACAGCCACTTCCAAACTTAACCAGGCTAAATTATTGTCTAAATCTACACCTAACTTACTGCTGTCTTTGGGGGATGCAGAAACAAGAGCGCTTCCGGCTGTTACAGGAAAAGCTGACCAAGAATACAATAAAATTGGTCAGTAACTACAAAACTTTTTGGGTTCAAATGTTTGATAGGATATTCAGACAAATGATCCAGTTCTATCTGTTCTTATTCGTTCGTAGGTTTTCGCGGCGATGAGTAGGTTATTTCCACATATTTTGGGCTGCGTCGAGGTAGGTTGATTAAATTCTAAACAGTTTCGCCAGCTATCCTGCTGGCGTCCTAAGGACAAAGATGGAGAAAAAGCTTGTTGTCCCGTATTATACCGGGAGAATCCGGTGCCAATACCAGGTAATTTCTTCGGCCAATAAGGAAACGTCCTCATATTTGCGCGGAATATTTCTTTTCCACCGACTGGGTGGTAGATACCCACCCTCTCTGTTAAAGTTTTCTGGCTTTTTTTACGATTTCAATGGAGAGATTTCAACGAATTTTAACTGGAGAGGCCATTGAAATCGTAGAAAGGCCATAAAACTTTAACAGAGAGGATGGATATCCACTCCACAGTGCGTGGAAAAGAATTATTCCGCGCAAATATGCGGACATTCCCTTATTGACCAAGGAAATTTCCCGGTATTGGCGCCGGATTTTCCCTATACAAGACGAGGCAACGAGCTTCTTCACATCCTTGACCTGAGGAGACCAGCAGGATAGCTGGCGAAACTGCTGTGAATTCAAACGACATACGAGGACGCAGCCCGAAAAATGTTAAAATCACATATCTGTTCTTATTTTTTCACCGAAAAACTTTCTAATTTCTGTCATTACCACATGTCAATTTTAAACCCTGATCTGGGGGAACTTGGTAGTTTAGGAGTAGAGCATTGGACTACTGCCCAGAGGATCTGGGTTTAATTGTCGTGCATGGCTCTAGCCACCATCATCTTTATTACATCTATATGATTTTTCAGGTAGCAAATCATTTTGCGAACAAAATGCGATACAGAGAAAGGAACCAAGCCAGTTTTGTGAATTTCAAATAGCATTGCGCTTAATATTGTTCGATTTCTACCTTCACCTATCCAACAAACTTTCTGATACATAAAATGATTATGGTTGCTCTTTACATTCTTCTGATGATCACTTTACTGACGTTTTGATGAAAAAATTGGATATAGTTGGTCATTTAATAAGGGTCAAAATCAAGAATCAGAAGTCTTTGGTTTCAGGTGTAAACGCCACAGTATCTGGCAATGAGAGCTTCATGGTCAATAGAAGAAAGGTGTCATCCGAAGGGGACCTGCCTGCAGTGGTATGGAGTTTTTCCAAGCCTCTCACAAAAGATCGTACAAGATGCCACATTGGGAGAGTGTTTTACTTCACCAGTTTTTTAAATAACAAATCAGAATATGCTAATGGACTCGATGAACATATTCAGGTAATTTTTAATTGCCAAAATAATGAATTTCAAAGCATTGATGCAATCTTGTTCAATGAACTCACATTCTAGAGATTTTGATGCTCACAGGTCTTTCACTTGCTTATGTCATTTCATTCAAAGGCCTTTAATGTCACTTAAAATAGTTAAGCAATCATCTAGAAATGAAAAATTGAGGAAAATATTTTTTTAAACTTTTTTTGCATGGTTAAGGAATTCCAAATAATCCAATTAAAGTCAAATAAATTCATTAGTTTTCTCTCAAGTCTGCTTTCTTTGGGACAGCTTTTTCATACTTTGGTCTTCCGTTGAACAGTACTTAATTGATTAAATAGAATATGTTTTTAGCATGTTTTAATATGCTCTCTTTCAATACCAAAAAATGCAGTTAAAAACTTGATTTTACAAACTGTTTTAGGACTAAAACACTACTGAGATACGTAAACTGGCCCCTTGGCTGACTGACAAACTAAAGCTTAGTCATCAGCAAACCTAACTGATTTGACGAATTCCCCGCCCACTTTCATTCCTACCTCCAGTTCTTCCCATGCCTCTTTGATCATTTCCTCTGCATACAGGTTGAACAGCAACGGTGATAATGGGCAACCCTGCCTTAAACCCCTTCCTAACACTGCCCATCCTGACTCCCCGTTCCCACCCGCACCCGAGCAGTCTGAGACATGTACAGGTTGAGGATTAGCCTCCTTTCCCTCCAATCTATTCCTATCTTCTGCAATATACTGACTCAATATATCAGAATGAAAATTTTATCAATATTTTTTACATAATTATACATTTCAGTTAAGTTAAACATAAAACCCAGCCATAATGTTAAATAAGTTTTGTGTAGAGTACTGTGATATTGTAAATATTATAACGTGAGAAGGAATTGAAAAAAGCACCATATCAACTATGGATCAATCCTAGATGCAAACATTTACCTTTCCCTGAAGTAGTCACAATTTACATCTTCTTATCATATGCTTCTAGTTCAAACATTTTGGACACCTGTGGTATATTGGTGAATTGAAAATTCTCATTTATAATAATCTTTTTGAAAATCATTGACTTATGCTGATTTGATATCCTTCTGTTCCAGATTTTCCTTCACTTACATCACTTAAAGATTTGCACAACAAAGAAGTGTGGATTTGAGAGAATTATACAAGCCTGACTCAGAGGAGGAAAGTAGCTATTTCTAAGTTCTATTGATCCAGCTGAAATTCTAAATTCCTCTCCAAAATATTTTTCTATCTTGTCTAAATTTCTATGAATGACTTTGATTCCCTTTTTTACGTGAACTTTCTAAATTATTTTTGATGATGTCAGACCATAAATGATCCCGATGTATGATTTCATATATGGATAATTAAATTAACTTTCTTGTGTATTTTGTGCATTTTTTTAATAAAAATTTGGAAACCAAAATAAAACCAATGAAACCTATTCAATTCTTTTAATATAATTCATATTCTGTCTCAGATGCCTATTTTTCCAGGTCCCTTTGCTATTTCATAAAGCAATCAATAAAGACATGATACTGTTTATCATAATCATACTTACAGCCTTGGACTGTGGACTGTCCCCATTACTTGGTAAGTAATGAAGTAAAAATATTGCTGACAACATCAAGCTCGTATAATTTTCTACACAGTTACTTTCCTGTCTTCCCTTTAAACTGTCCTGAAACCCATATATCTCTCCTTTCCTTATATGTCTTGAACATAATGTGAGTAGTAAATGAAATAGCTGATAATTTATTCTAGTGGATGTTTTTTGCCAGGGAACCGACAAATGGAGGCCTTAATATTTTGAAGGTGAACTTGTATACATTACAAAATCAGCCCACTCCCAAACACATTGGGACTACTTTTAATAAAGCAGTAAATTTCGGTCAGGGGAATAGTAAGCAAGCATAACTGCTCAAATTCAAAGGGAGTTTGTGTTAATTTGACTGTAATTGCTGAAATATAAACATCCAGTGTTTCAAGACATTGATACAGATGTCATTTCCTTTATCTAAAATACGCAGTTAGAATGGTTAGACCTCATTTTCTGCCTTCTTGCTGTAAGATTTGCGCATAAATTAGTGGTTGGATGTAAATAGTATTTTATTTTGTTTTCATGAAATCATTGCAGTACAAGGGACCAGATTCTTTGTAACTTTTTAGAATACGTATTCTTGTGTTGTAATTGATTTCATATTTGACTTTTTAAAGACACAAAAACAGTAAAGCCTGAAAAAAGCAGCCCAAATTTAAAAAAAAATACGACGAGAAAATAATGCATTCCTTTGAAATTAAGATATAAAAGAAAAAACTTGGAAAAATCTTATCTTGCCTAAAACTTTTTAATTTCAACAACTCAAAATTTATTAATGGTATTTGATGTTTACATGCAAATACTTTTGTACCATCTCTACTTTTCATTAAAATTTCCCTCATTTTCAATAGCGCTAGAAATGTTTATAAATATATTTTTTTAAAGCAATATACTAGTTATGTTAGGTTTTAGATGGACACAGCTAACACATGAATATCTTGTCTTTCCTAACATACCATCATGGAATGCAGTAGTAGAATCTAATTATTTCTTATAAAACTCTCTTGCTTGTTCCTTTAATGGCATAATAAAACTTTTTGCAAAGTAATTCTCAGCTGTTTATGTAAAACATAATAGTACTCCTCTGCACAATTTTCATACTTTCACTTCACAAATTATTTTGTATTGATTGGCCATCATGTTGGACTTTGCTCCAATCATTTTAGTAGACATATTCCGTCCATTACGTGAAACGTTCCATGAAGAGTGCGCACGTAATGATGGTAGCTCAAATTTTTAATTACAAAAGCCATATAAACATCTAGTACAACGGATGGCATTGAGTTTAGTTTAACCCTTAAAATTACAAGCTGTATATGCCATGTAGAAAAGAAAAGTTTATCTACGATACACGGTTTTTACTTAAAGTATCGGGAATATTTTCGGCAAAATAGATTTATTTCAGATTGCCATAATGCCTCTAAATTCTTCAAATGACATCCTTTGAGTGCTGACAGCGGCATTTCTCGACTCTAATGCTCCCTGGTAAGCAGATTCCGAAAGGTCCTTAAGGGTAAGCGTGCAAGCTTCTTTGACGACAGTAGGTTCCTTATAGATAGGTAGTGGTAGGGAGCATATAATTTATGGAATAGGAAATACTCTGCTAGTGCCAGCTGGGGACTGGAAGGGGGATGGATAATCGTCGCGTCGCGTTGTAGGTCTTCACAAGCAGACACTAGACTCTGCTTCCGGTCGACAGTCGAGACCTTCGGACGAGTTTCGCAAAGATCTTTCGCATCGCCAAAATTTCAGTGATAATGGTGTGATGTGCCATCTTATCATGCCAATACGATCTGCGCCCATGCGTACACTTAAACTGCGGGCTGAATTCAGCGCTTAATGAATACTTTAGGAAAACGATTTTATCGATGCCTTTTATATAAACATTGTATTTATTAAATAACTGGATCCAACTTGAGGATATATGTATATTCCAATGGAAACTTAAAACTCAGACGAATAAAGACCTTTGGTATAAAAAATATCTCAAATGCGGTCTGCCTTCACTTTTTATGGCATGTGCTATAGCGGTGACATTCATTCTTTTGTCCTGTGATGTGCTCTTATCGTAATAGTATCAAGAAACAGGATTAAATATTACCAAATGACTTATTCGATATTCTTACTTTTGATTAGTGCATCTGAATCTTAGCAAACCAGAATAACATCTTTTACAACATGCAAAACGAAAAATGGCATTGACCCCGCTGTCTCTACTCTTGGTTAGCTTGTCCTCATATTCCACGAATATGTTTCATCGAGAAGAAGTCGTAAATATGGATATCGCCTTAGTATTCGAGCCTAAGTTCTCTATTTCCGTATCCTTGATGGAGTAGGGGTTCGAAAGAGATCTGCGCCATCTGGTCATATGCGGATACCCCTGCATTTGGGAAGGCATACGTCGGTCGCAATCGCAACTAGTCTCATCACCACTCACTTAAAGTGTATACTTCGTAAATATCGAATTATCCCCCAACACGAGTTGAGGAACCCTCGACAAAACGAAGCAGGATTTTAAAAGGATAACCCATTGATCAAATGGTGAGGGATACAAATGAAATGTCATTAATAGTTTCCTTTTTAGAATTCTTCTACTGCCCTAAGACACTTTTAATTTTCATGTTATTGATACTAATATTATCTCTAAATGTTTTATCAATGTTATTTTTTCCTACAATTTCCGATGCTATTGCCGCCTTCACTGCATATTTCATCATATTTTTTACCCGCCATTTTTTCTCACTGCAATGTAATTTATGAAATCCAATGTAATTAATACTGAACGAAAGAGGCTTGCTCGTAAACTAGGGCTGACTGTTAAATTTACAGCCCATATTATCTGGCAATTCCGATAAGTGCAATAATAAGCCAACATCTTCTAGGTTAATAATAAAAGACGAAATGGAAACAAATATGGAATGTCAGTTTGTTGTTATGTGGTAGAGTGTGAACTTTTGCAACAAAATTTAATGGTAATAAATTTATCATCAAATTTCTTAGGTACCAATAGTATCACCATAATTACGACCACGTATGAATGATTATCTTAGTTATTTTTATACATTCTATTTCATTGTGTTTTACAAAAATTATCACCAAGTTAAATCGCTTTCCCGAAACAGTATACGATATGCTAACCCCACTTCACCAAAATCTTTAGGGATTGAAAAGAAAAAAACAGAGTCACTACTATAAATAAAATGTCTTTGACTTTCGTAAAACTTCTTTGCCTTCGGCCATAATAGACACCACACGATTTCCTGTTTTAACAAAAACAAATAAAACGATTCCCTTGAGTGATTTCCGATCATGCTCTTCAATGTGCTTTCAATAGCCGAACACAAAGTAATACAAAGTTTATTTAAGTTAAACAATATTTCTCACCGCAAGAGTCCAACAATGGCCTTATTCAATTTAAAAACACCATTCGTGAGACACTCTTAATAAACGCTAATACCCCCACTTCAGTAATTTTATTCGGTCACTGAAAGTCGGAAAATAACTATTTAATATTAATTTCAAGTTTCACGCATAGTTATTACTTCTAATCTTATATATACAGAATTTAAATACACATTATTCATATGAAATTAACGTTTCATATGAAGTAGGAGCAAACAATTGGAAACCTTCAGAATATGGTAGATTGAAAATATGTTAACAATATAAACAAATGATGTTGCGTCACAATGTCAACAACGTCCATTGTTATTTGTTTGCTACGGCATTTCATGAGTGCAAAAAGAGTATTTCTGCTCCCGAAAAATAGTGTAATATAGAAGTTACATCTATTACTGCGTAAAAAATAGTTATTGTATTTGAGCAAGAGTAAAGAAGAAGAACCTCAGCCTATTGAGAAAAGGCCCCAAGTCGTCCAAAGCAGTCTCTATAATGGTATGTTACTGTATGATATACCCAGGCCCCGCAACCCGTTTGGTCGTCTTAACATGCAACCCTGGTAGGAGGGGTTGATCATCCTGGTACTCACAAGGGACTAAGGCAGGTCCACTCTTTAAGACATAGGTTGTAGAATGGCTGACACCCAGATCCAGGTTCTTGTACCACCTTATACAAGTACAATTTTCAGAAGATTTAATTTTCACAAAATACGTTTCCTTATTTTGCTCCGCGTCTGTCAGTGGTCATTACAAAGTAAATTTTACTTCTCCTCTTTTGTCTTATATGCAGTGACCTTTTTTTTTGCTAAAGTCATAAGATTTTATGTTTCGCTGTGCTCAGTGCTAGTGCCATGTAGTGTGTCGCAGCATCTCCTGAGGGGTAAAACATTTTCCGCTCCCATTTTTACTGTACCAGATAAGGAAAAACTAAGATATATGAGTTCGCATCCCTTTCTAAGTGGTTCAATATGAAACATGCTAGACCATTCAATATTTTTGTACCCCCTAATGGATACGGTTGATATTTTCCTTTTAGAATACGAATATGTACTATAAAATTATTTTATTGCATAAACTGAACCAAGCATTTCCGTTAGTAAACCGGAGTTTTTGCTTTTTTCTTTTGGATTTTTAGTCGTGACTTTTCGTTTCATGTTAAAGTGAAACTGATTTGTATCTCTGAGCTCAGTTTAGTGCTATGTTGTGTGATTAAACATTTCCTCAAGGTCCGAAAGGTTTTCACCCATGTTTTAACAGCATTTGGCCAGGGCGAAATAAAATAGGGGAGCGTGCATTCTTTTCTGCGCGGATAAGAAGACTAAATAGAGGTGGTATCAATAATTATTTTATGCCTCAAAATTTGAAGTGTTTGATATTTATAAGTTATAAGTGTAATTCATTTTCGAAATGACCCGATTTCCTTAACTTATGCAATCTCACGTCCGCATCGTCGTAAGAGGGAATATATTCCTTTACCTAACCGGTATCTGTTGACTTCGTAAACCATTAATGCGGCACTAACGACTCTTAAAAATGAAGGTCACGGTGTCCAGCAGCGCCTCATAGAATAATAATGCAAGCGAAAGTATTTTATGTGTGAAAATGTGAAAAAAACACTGGATATTTTTTCTGGATTGGGAGACCTCCCATCTCTGTCTACATAATGCGTTATTCTATGTCCTATAAATTACATTCTGTGGAATGTAATTAAATGGAATACATTTCATCCTGTGGAAACGCAATGTCTTTTATCCTTTCCTCCGGCATAAGAAAGGGTAAAGTACTTCATAGTTAGTATTATCCCACCACACCGGATTTCGCGAACAGGTCGAAGTTGGACCGCGAGTCCATTAAACGCAGGCTGATTTAGAGCAAATGTTGCGTAAAAATTGTGCGTCTCGTGGGCTGGGAAATACGGTAATAATTAAGAACCTATTGCTTATGAGTCTATCGGAAACGATAAGGTACGCCTCAATATGCTTAGGAAGTCGCCATGATGTGCTCGATGATATCGCCCATGTATCGAAAGCGGTTGAACCGTAATAAATTTATTTCGAAAATGAACAATGTTTACTCATTCAGCGTACATCAAATTTGACAAAGTGGGGCCCGAAACATTCGAATTTAGACTAAAGCAATTTCGACGTCAATAGACAGCACTTAGCTTATTGTTTTAAACAAGTCTATAATAATCATTGAATATCCAAATTTAATTATTCGTAATCCTTGTTGTCTTTCTTTCAGCCTTACGGCGGCTGGTTACGGCATGCCTTTCCCGTCCAACCTGCTTGGGCGGAGATGGACATGCCGAGGAAGGACCTGATAGAGTGGATGCAAATGACGCTATAATGGGCAAGAAGCTGATAAATCAATTCCATCCTCAGCAGCATTCGCGGAAAAAAACCACGGCGTGTTTCCTCCCCAGGACTTACGACCACATTCACCGCAGAAAATTGTAAATAAAAGAATAAGATAACCTATGCAACTATTTCCTTGGGTATAAATAATTCCCCAAGCCGCGATTCCGGCGGAATACTTACGTATCTAGAGAGAAAACACTTTCCTCACACTAGGTCTTTAGACCTGGAAAGTCTACTGAGCAAGTTGTTCAATGTGTGTTTCCCAAGATGGGCTCCACATATCTCTCTTATTGTTTCACCTCTCTTCAAATTCTAAAGGTGTAGACAACCAAATGCTTATTCAAAAATTAGTATTAAGGCATCACGTTCTCTATACTAAAATTCAGGACCTCGTATTCAAAAAAACCTAAAAAAATCATCGAAGCAAACGGCTTTCAGTAAAAACTGTTGAGAGTATAAAATAGTGAACCCCAGGGGTACATATATATGGTGGTCTGTTATATCTGCGGATGATGAATGGCGTATCAAGTACCATGCCTCCTGATTGTATCCGTTGTTTATGATTGATGACTGATTGTACATGGTAAAGACCCTACTTTTAAAGAGAAATGTAAAAATCCTAGACATGCACACGAAGAACTGAAAAGAGTGCAACAAAAATCTGGGGACTGGTTTTCATTTAAGAAACTATTTTTAGAATGTGAAAAAACTCAATATTTTCAATGTGACCTTGAAGTGCTGGTCAAGATCAAAGCTCTCTCTAGCTTCTAGATTTTTTGTTGTATCTAATCATTACATATTCGCCGCAGTAATGAATGTATGTTATAATATGTTTTTCTTTTGACGACATCTTTAGTGGAAAGTGCTGCTCTTCGATGAATAAAAGATCTTTCTTATTGTTACAGCCACTTCCAAACTTAACCAGGATAAATTATTGTCTAAATCAACACCTAACTTACTGCTGTCTTTGGGGGAAGTAGGAAGAAGAGCGCTTCCGGCTGCTGCAGAAAAGCTGACCAAGAATACATGAAAATGGGTAAGTAACTACAATAATTTTTGTGTTCAAATGCTTGATAGGATATTCAGACAAATGATGAATTATTTATACCCAAGGAAATAGTTGCATAGGTTATCTTATACTTTTATTTACAATTTTCTGCGGTGAATTTGGTCGTAAGTCCTGGGGAGGAAACAGGCCGTGGTTCGATTTCCATGAATGCTGCCGAGGATGGTCTTGCTTTATCAGCTTCTGGCCCGTCTTAACGTCATTTTCATCCACTCTATCAGGTCCTTCCTCGACATGTCCATCTCCGCCCAAGCAGGTTGTACGGGAAAGGAATGCCATCAGCAGCCGCTGTAAGGCTTTCTAGAAAGGATTAATGTTGACAAAAAGAACAAACCCAGCACATTGGAATCTTTATTGCAAAAAAATGTACAATATCAGTCAAGGGAAAAACTGCCAAATACTTTTTTTCAATCTACCATATTCTGCACACTTACATTTGTTTCTCCTACTTCATATGAAAAATGTGTATTGTGAAATTGTACTGTATATTGTATCTGTATTGTAAAATTGTACTGTAAGAGAGGTAGCGGACATGCCTTAGCACCCTGTGAGTGCCAAGAGGTTCATGTCCTCTTCCCAGGGTTGAATGACAATACGACCAAACGGGGTGCGGGGCCTGGGTATATCATACAGTAACATACCATTATAGAGACTGCTTTGGACGACTTGGGGCGTTTTTTCAATTGGCTGAGGTCCTTCTTCTTTACTCTTGCTCAAATACAATAAATGTTTATTATGCAGCAATAGATGTAACTTCTCAATTACACTATTTTTCGGGAGCAGAAATACTCTTCTGCACTCATGAAATGCCGTAGCAAACAAATATCAATGGACATTGTTAACATTGTGATGCGACATCATTTGTTTATATTGTTAACATATTTTCAATCCACCATATTCTTTATATACAATTTTTCAGTTGTTAGATAGTGTCTTTTTTAAATCTACCATATTCTGCACGTTTTCATTTGGTTGCTCTTACTTCATATGAAAAATGTGTATTTAAATTCTGTATATTTTAGATAAGGAGTAATAACTATGAGTGAAACTTGAAATTAATATTAAATAGTTCTTTTCCAACTTTCAGTGACTGAATAAATTTAATGAAGTAGGGGTATTAGCTTTTATTATGAGTGTCTCACAAATGCTGTTTTTAAATTAAATTAATGTAATAAGGCCATTGTTGGACTCTTGCACGGAGAACTATTGTAAAACATAAGTAAAAATTATAAAAAAGGCCGAGACTCTGCTTAACCTTTTTATTTTTAAGAACTTCGATTATTTTGGGTGAACACAAATCACAGGTGTCTGTGATTTTTATTTTTGGATTATAAGCTAATGTCAAGTTGGTAAACATGATAGAGTTTTCTAATGAAGGAATTGGACATCATGGGCATTTCCAGGAAAGTGAGACAACGTTTGAAGAATGGTGTTCAAAGGTGAAAATGTCCATTAGGGTTAGGAATAATACTAACTAGTAAGAATCTTCATAGATTATTTCTGGATTTCTATTGGATGCACAAATATTCAGATAATACTCGTGAAAAACATCTTCTAGTTTAAGGTGAAGCAATGGATATTTATTTTATTTTGGAATAATATGCAACTTAAGGATAATTGAGAAGGATTAAAACCTAAAAATATTAGGTTATTCCACTTGAATTGTCAAGTTCAATCCCCCTGCGCACTTAAGTATACCTTGAAATAATTGACAGGACACTTTGATGCAAAATCTGGTTGTGCTTATGAATAGGCTATTATTAGAAGCACCATTTCAAGAAAGCAAGCATAATATTCAAATTGAAAGTTAGTTTGTGTTAATTTGACTGTAATATTTCAAATATAAACATCCGGTATTTCAAGACATTGAGACAGATGTCATCTCGTTTATCCAAATACTTAGTTAGATGGGGAAGACTTTATTTTCTGCATTCTTGGAGTAAGCTTTTCACATAAATTAGCGGATAGATGTAAAAAGTTTTTTTTGTTGTTTTCATGAAATCTTAGCTGTACAAGGGACCAAATTGTTTGAAACTTTGTAGAATACGAATTCCCGTGTTATAAGTGATTTAATCTTCGACTATTTTTAGAAACAAAAACTGTAAAGTCTGATAAATCAGGCCAAATTTACAAAAAATACAAAGGGATTGAAATTCTTTGAAATTAAGATATGAAAAATAAAACTTGAAAATACCTTGGCTTACTTAAAAGTTTTTCATTTCAACAACTCAAAATTTTTTTATGGTAATTCATGTTTAAATGTCAACACTTTTGTATCATCTCTACTTTTCCATTACAATTTCCCTCATTTTCAATAGCCCTGGAACTGTTTATAAATATAGTTTTTTAAAGCAATATACTAGTCATGTTAGGTTTTGGATGGACACAGCTAACACATGAATATCTTGTCTCTCCTAAAATATCATCATGGAATCCAGTTGTTGAATCTAATTATTTCTTATAAAACAAGTAGTTTTCCTAGGTGGTTTAGCTATGAACTGAAATATTAAATGATAGAAGAAATTACAGCACAAATTATACAAACTAACTGGATTGCAACTTGATTATGCTAAATTTTCACTGTAAAGGCAAACTGTGCTAAATTGAAAAAGAATTGTTACAACAGATACATAAAACAACTCAAGTCAGCTAACCATCATAATTGAAAACATTTTTTGAATCATGTCAGCAGTGAGGAAGATACCGACAGACTACCCAATGTAATGCTTTTTAATGATTTTCCTGCTTGTTCTTATAATGGCATAACAAACCTTTTTGCAAAGTATTTCTCAGCTTTATTATTTTAAACATAATAGTAATCCTCTGCACAATTTCCATACTTGCACTTCTATTTCTATCCTCATCGATAACAATCTCAGTGGAAGACATCAAATATAAACTATGTCAAATTTACCTCCAAAAGGATTGTGGTCCTGATGAAATCCCAACCGTACCTCTGAGCATGTGTCTCATGCCATTACTTTATCCTTTGTATATACTCTATAATAAATCCCTCACTACTGGAATTTTTCCTAGTGCACTTAAATCTACATATATAGTACCAATACATAAGCAGGGTAACAGAAGTAATATATCTAACTATTGTCTAATTGCCAAGCTCTCAATAATCGCAAGAATCTTAGAATCATTGTTTGTAGATAAGCTAACTCCTATCTTTCATATTATCATAATCCCATATAATTCCCAGAAAGGAAATGGCCTCCCTATCCTGATGTGTGAATTTCACATGCCATCGGGCATAGCATTGGGTGCACTCCCATCATCTACCAAACCTGGTAAATGGATAGTTTTTTATGGTTCAAGAATTAATCTGTAATTGATTTGGTACCAAGGTCTAGGGCAGGAAATTAAGTAGTGCATGAACATGTGTTTATCAAACATTTTCACATGGCCTGGCTGCAAGGAGAAGTATTAGGAAATCGATTCAAGTCGGATGCCTATTAAAACAATTTTTCTCAAATTTTCAGCATGACCAGGTTGATTACTCACTTCTCTTCCTCCCACCTATCGCTAAGTAGTGAGGTGTACACTTCTGTTTCCAAAAGGAATGTATTATCGTGACTATGAAGGTAAATTTGAACAATCTAACACAATATGCTGCACAAGAGTCACCCCAAACTTTGAAGGTTCAACATTAATAATCCCAGTTTTCCAAGTTTTGCGTGGGATTTTGCACCCAAGCAGCATTCCCCACTATGCCCGAGAGGAGAATGGTGCTGCCCCATAGAGGGAAGTATGGTATTATGAGAAATTGTAGAGATCCACAATTTTTCACGACCTGGGCAACTTATCCCTGTACTTGGTTCAATACTTATATCAGTCACTTCTGGGATGATTTCTAAATGGTCAGAGCAATCCAATATGAGATGTAGTTAATGAGAAATGGCGTATTTCTTACTAGCGGAAAAGGAAGACAATAATAATGTGAGTTTCCATTGGGTAGAATTTATAGTTTCTATACACTGTATTCGCATTCCCTTCAACCAAACCTTCAAGTCTAATGTTTACTCTAGTTGATCTATTATTTTTGCCCTTCATTTAATTGGACTTATTGAAAAAATAATGAAAAAAAAGGTTTCGTCACTAAGTAGCATAGAACTGAATAGCATTTGGAAAGACTACTTCCTCAAATCTGTACATATTTATCTTGACAGAAATTTCCATTTTTGTAAAAAACTCATCCGTATCTCAATTTAACTTAAAATTTTCCTGATTCCATGAGTTAAGACTAACTTAATCTTGAGGTATAATTGACTTAAGAGCAGATATACATGTATTATATTCTCCCTGAAATTTCCTTGATTTACATACTAAAAGGTGTTAAGGTAATACAGGTCAATACTCTTTTGCAGGTGTTAAGGTAAAACCATTCATATGTTTTTTTTGTGAAATTAACGGTTTTTTAAGAGGGTTTATTCTTTTGTGTGTAATAATAAGCAGTGTCTGTAAATGATGATATATAAATAGGTAACTATATCCACAGAATCTCTTGTCACTCACAAAAAAGGTTTTTATTTATTTGCTCAATATCTAGCTGAGAATTTCATTAACAGAATCTACAAAAGGAAAATGATTTTTCCTGTGCATGGAGGACCTTGTTTTACACGAGTAAGTATTAGGATAAACCATATATTTACTGGGGTCATAATTGATGTGGAGGGGATGAGGTGCTCTATTCTAAGAACCATAGAGAATATGGCTTACAGAAGGCAACAGAACTCACCGATAAATCAGTGGGAGGAGAATGTTCCCCGGGGTTCTCCACAGATGTGGAATGCTATTACCAACTTCACTGGTCATTCACAATTTATTTTTAGATTTTCCTGTTCCTCCCTTATTCTGAAGAGCCAACAGGATTTCTTGCTCTCACCTAAGTAGGGTTGCAGAGCAACTACGTACTACATAGAGGTCAGATGAAATCCATTTAACTAATGAAGATGAACGTGTATCATTGGCTTTGCTGCCACCATCTATTAATTAGGTCTTTAGCCCAAAGTAGAAGTACACTTGCTACCTCTTCCTCTCCCAGAAGAACCTAACCCAATTTGTCCCTTGTGGAAAAGATGGCCTCTTCCTTTCCTGAAGGACCTATGACGTGACAATTAGAATTTGAAGTTTGTGTCTTTGATATTGTATTTTTTGATTGCCTCAGTTTCCTTTTCTGCACATTCATCAGCTGATCACTGGGAAGGAACATGATGGAACTCTCTCTTATGGAGGTAATTATTGTGAACCTATTTTTGCAAAATGTCCTAAATAAATCTTTGTATTCCTGGATGGTAATTAAGTGATATTATTATTCAGTGTGCTAGTTATTTCAGTAAATAAAATAAATTGTATCTTAATACCTGTGACATGTGTCACATTACTCTGATCTTCTTCATGACTTTTTTTGCAAGGAAAACTTCCTGTGATTTTTAATTTTTGATTGCATGCTAATGTCAAATTTGTAAGCATGATGGAGTATTCTCATGAAGGTATTGCACATTATAAGATTCTCTAGGAAAGTGAGACAATGTTTGAAGAATGGTGTTTAAAGATAAAAATGTCCATTACGGTTTGAAATAATCCTAACTGGTATGAATCTTGACACAATATTTCTCAATTTCTCTTGCATGCACAAATATTGCAGATGAAATTTGTGAAAAACATCTTCTAGTTTAAGGTGAAGCAAAGGATGATTTTTTTTTTGGAATGATATTCGATTTAAGGATAAGAAATATTTGATTATTTTTCTTGAATTGCCAAGTTCAATCCCCCTGCGCACTTAAGTATACCTTGAAATAATTAAAAGGACACTTTGATGCAAAATCTGGTTGTGCAAAAGGGAGCTTATGTAGTTGGATGAGGAAAAGAATTATCGACCTAAATAGCATCCAAAACAGACATCACTCCAGTCTTGAGTGCCTATTGGATTTTATATTCAGAAGAAAATGACCCAAGATGCGTTTCTGTAGATGAAGATTAAAGTTAAAATGCAAGGCATTGAACACTGGGGCAAGTAAATGGAGTAATCTATAGTTGCAAATAGGGGCATGGTGTTTCAATTAGTCGCTAAACGCTCATTGGAATAATTTTTTCTAAACCTACCCAAAGTGTTGCACATGCATTAACCTTTATTTTCTTTAATAAGAATTTGGAAAAATAATTTCCATTTCACTATTTAAAAACAAAGCAAAACCTTTAATATGGTGACTATGGTCTCTCTATTATTCTAATAATTCCCACTTCCTTTCTATCTCAACTCGCATAGGCCTGACATGTCTATTAAGCAATTCCCATCCCCGTCTCTCATTTTTCCAACTTCCCTTTCCTCAGAAATTAAGGTTGCAAAGTTCTAATTTCCATGGTGGTGATACAATTCTGAATGTTCTATTCTGTTGCTATCCGCTCGGCTTTTATATTACAATATCCTATTATCAAGGGAAGGGAATGCATAAAGGGATCGAGATGGTGCGGGGGCTAACGTATTGACTTCCAACCCAAAGGGCGCGGGTTCAAAACCCGGTGGTGTTGAATATTTTTCAGAGGTATCTCGATCCCTACTAGAGATGCTTTGTGGAGGGAACTTTGAGTGAGTACGCCGTCCGTCGGATGGGACGTTAAATTGAGGACCCCTTGGCGCCTTTCGTAAAGAGTAGGCTAATGCCGACGCGGGGTTTTTCTCCACCCTTCATCCTTTCTTGTCCATCCCCTATGGCGATCATGACCTCAGCAGTCGGTCACCTCCCCTAAACACTACTATGGGAATGCATAAGTGACCAGTGCATTTTTAGATTTTAAGAAAGGCTTTGACAAAGTCTCGCACAAAAACTGATATATTAACAAAACTTTTATAGTACCTGGGAAAGTGAAAAATTGGAACAGTATAGTAATCTTACAGTAAACTATTCAAATTATACTAATTCCATATAAAACAAAGAACACACGTAGCAACTACATAGATCGAAAAGGTCTCGTCACCAAACACTCAGAATTAAATATATGACCGCTTAATTTTGACAAATAAGGACTATTAATTTATACTGAAACATTACTTTGCATTTTAATCTCATTTTGAATAAAATTTTTTTCGTGGTAAATTTCTCTACGCTCAAGAATAAAAACTTACTGTAGATTTTTAAAATTTTGAATCCTAGGATATAACATTGGTGATTGTAATACAAAAGGTCCTTCACGCACACTTTAGGATTATTCTTATATATTTATTTAATTTAAAAACACCATTCGTGAGACACTGTTAATAAACGCTAATACCCCCATTTCACTAGTTTTATTCGATCACTGAAAGTCGGAAAATAACTATTTAATATTAATTTCAAGTTTCACGCATAGTTATTACTTCTTATCTTAAATATACAGAATTTAAATACACATTTTTCATATGAAGTTTATTTTTCATATGAAGTAGGAGCAACCAAATGAAAACGTGCAGAATATGGTAGATTTAAAAAAGACACTATCTAACGACTGAAAAATTGAATGTACAGTGGAGAGAAACAGCTAATGTAGCAAAGGTTAACTTTTTCACTTCGTTTTGATTAAGTTATTAATTAGCTCCTCAAGAGAGATTTTCATAATCTCTTTCCGCTCCACGATTGGAATCATTAAAGAGGGGAATCGACTATTGGAAGTTGTTGACCGAATATAGTTCTTCACTCTCTTTACTCGTAGAACTTACAAAGTCGTTCATTAGAGGCGGATGTGATCCTCAAAGAGAGTTAACATTTTGATAGAGTTTCCAAAAGGTCTTAGGAACCTTCTGTAAGTATTCAACAGAACTTGAATGACTGTCATCTTGAAGAAATTATCTTACCTGATGAAGGTTCTTTTTCAACAAGTCAACAATTAGGAAAGTCAGATATTTATTCAATAGCCATATGTTTTAACTCTACTATTCACGAGATAACTTTTCCTTTTCGAAGAGCACTCTTACATAATAACCTGATACTTTGAGAATATACGATAGATCTTATCCATCCAATAACTTACATTAAATGCTCTCGGGTGTCATCGGTTCATCTGATTGGATCATTGAATAAGACATATTTGTAATACATACGGTGCTACCTTATGGGCTAAACTTCGCCGAATGTCCACCTGAAGGATGTAGCAATGGACAAAGGATTCGTTGTAAAATATAGCAAAGGAAAGAAAGAAAGAAAGAAATAGGAATACCATTCTCCGTCATAAAGGCTCCACGTGGACTATGTCGTGAGCATTTCGGACCCATTCCAAGGAAACATAATTCGAGAATCGAACGCAGAGAAAGGTAACCGCTTTGTCAAACCATTCTAGCGGAAGAACGCAAAAGTCTTTAAAATGTATTTCTTATGCTGAAATGGAATCCCTGGATATCTGAATACTCAACTGATATAATCAACGTTCCAATCATTCGAAGGTTTCAAACTCCCTATTTCAGTTCAACGCCGAGGAAATAATTTATGTCCACTTAAAAACGGTAGATTGGAAAATTTGATAGTGTCGAAAATAGTGAATCGAGGATTCGTTTTCTTCTAGTAACATTCACGAACAAAATACAAGGAGTCATAAACAAGCAAAGTATTTCTATTATCAGACTTATTTCACCATGGCTACTTTCCTGATAGCCCCTGAGATACACATACGGCGGCTTGCGAAACACTGCGTAGATCTCAATTTGCATACGTGCATGAATGATTGTGTTGATTAAAATATCAGCATAAATGATTCCATTCATCAATCTATCAAAACAAACTTTCAGAGATCAGCAAAGATGAAGGTCAGAGGTACTCACCAGGTATTGGATGGAAAGCTACTCGGCTCCACAGCATTGGATGAAGTTCACAACTGCGACCAGCGGGACTTTTAAATCAGCTAGTTTTAATGCTGCTTCTCGTCCTGAAATAGACATGGAGGAACATCAATAAGCGTGAAATTAAGGACTACATTGCTGTTGATTTCAAATGTTACCTATTGCGTGGTACTAATGTAATTTGAACGGATTGATTCATTTATAATCGGGATTTTATCCGCATATAATGCTTATAACAGCACAACAATTTTGCTGCCGTTCTTGTCGGCTTTATTACGTGAAGAAGGTAACTGGAACCACGACGAACAGTTGTATTTTTATAAATATTATACGCAAATAAAATCCCAAAAATAAATGAATTCATGCAAATTCCACTTCTGCGGAAGCCTTTAACAAAAAATTAGGAATAATTAGAAAAGTATTAGTGAAATGTGACCAAAAGCTTAAAGAGCAATCATATCTTTAGCAGGTTAGGCCTCATTTTCAGTACGCTGATAGTACTTGTGCATGGAATGATCTCCATGAAGTTGGATTCATTGCCGAATTCGATCTCGAATAGCATAGAGGAGCTAGATTTGTTAAACGTTGTTATGAAACACTCAGTAGCTTATCTAAATCATTAGAGGTTCTAGGTCGGGAATCACTCACGGAGCGAAGGATGAATTGCAGGTTAAATCTCATGCATAAATTTGAAGGAGCCTCTTTAGCGATGATGCTGCAAATGTATAATTAGCCTTATCGTACTACGGTATAAGAGAGCTCGTGTAAATAAAGTTAAATTTTTTTATTTTAGCAAACTGCATGGCACCGCTAGGGTCTGTGGCAGGGACTGAATGCACACCAGACTAATTAAAACCCGAATATGACCCTACCATGGTCGGACAATGCTATTCTGCCACAATTATTCTGATTAAATGTAGAGCAGATAGACTTGAGATGTCATTTTTCCCAGGAACTCCAAAGGCTCAGAATAACCTCACGCGACCGCACTGGTGGTATTTTGTGTCTAAAGTAGTCTGGTGTGTGATCACCCCCTGTAGCACACCTTAGCGTTAGCTTGCAGGGTACGATGCATTTTTGTATATCTTACATATCATTGTCCGCTTCACGTTTTCACTGAATAACTGAGCTTCTTGACTTCAATGAGGGAAGCTATCTGAAAAGCACATCGCACTTTTCTAATGGCAAACTGCATAACGTTGCAAATGTGTCAACAAATTATTTACATAAAACATAATTCACACTTCGCAAGTGTGCATCTGAGTACTTAAAATTTGCATGCGTGGGCATGTGCACTGCCTTCCATTTTATGTAATTTTTCGTGCATTGAAAATGTCTAAGGTTTTTTAGGCTACGTTGGATTTTTCTTCGATTCTTGATAAATAACTCTCATAATTTTGAAAGCGGTAAGTTTGTCGTGCACATATGACATTTATAAACTCAATCTACTTTCCAGATACTGCAACCGCAATAAAAATAAAGGAATACCGTTTTACTACAGAGGCGAACTGCTCTATGGCGCTATTGTGGATATACGGCCAAAAAGTAGGCCAAAAAATGTCGAAAAACTCCACGCCCGTAATATACGATTCACCAGAAAGTAGTTGCGTACAAACAATCACACATCCCGCGATTGTTTACGGGAATAACAATTCCTTGCCTGGGCGAGATGCATGGTCTTCGACAATGTACCATCCTCAGGGGAGAGGGAGGACACGGTCAGGGTGCGCGGAATAAGGGGGGTATTGCAGGGAATTTAATGCCTCCTGGAACTACCCGCTGACAATTCATAAGAAAAACTTTTTAACTTACATAAACAATCGCTGGTAGTATCAGAACGCGAATGCCTTCGGTCGAAAAAAAAGGGAATGAGTCTGGGAATTTCGGTCGCTAAGCGAACCTCTTCGGCGAACTAAAGGAATCAAGAATTCTAACAGAAGAAGTACGAAGTGAGCCGGGAATTGGCATCCTGTATAGGAAGCGTGTGGGAAATGAGTAGGAGATGGAAATTGAGTAAATTGACCGTCCTCTTTTCTTACTCCTGGCAAGGACAGGGGACGGTTGATGCTGATGTTTATGAATTTATGAACAATGCTGAGAAGGAGCATTGGTCACTAAAAGGCACAGGCTGACTCACTGTCGTTACTCCTTGGAAAGGAATTAACTTTCTCATTAACAACTATAGGAAAGGTTACTGGGAGGTCCTACTCGATTTGGTGAGAATACTTTAATACAACCATGGAAAGTTTATGTATATTTCTCTAAATTTTATAAGAAATATTCAACTACGCCATACTCGAATACTCAACCCTTGCAACCAATCCATCAACATACAAATCCAACCAACTATGCTCACTAATCTTTCAAGGGAATAACTACTTGGTGGCGAAGGCTTTCATGCCTGGGCGATGTCCTGGGCTACTACGTACGTAACCATAGTTATCGGGTTACTCCCATTTGGGCCAGTAAATAGAAAATATAAATGAAAAAACTCAGAAGCAATCCTTTAACCCTTTTCAATATTATGTTTTCCATTCTCTACTTTTCTGCATGGAAATTTCTTCCAGCAATCCTTCAGGGTGTGTGGAAGGGAGTGATTCCACACCAGGCATGCAACATCAAAATTAAATTCTGCTTAATCATTTGTTACCGATAAAAATGAGAAATATTTCAAATAATGGAGATCTTGTTGACTACAGATCAAACACTACCGTTTCAAATTTTTAAATACTTCTCTACGCGTGAGAGACGTTCACTGCCGTCGATTAAGGAATGACTCAACCGAAATGCACCATAAAAACTGCCCTCTAGCATCATTTTTGAAACCAATATATTTTAGGCGTTTGAGAGACATTTTACTTATTTCTCGGTATGGATGCTTACGCCGTTATTACACACGCTGTGTCTAACCCACTTACATTATACGTCGCGGAAGCGAGCTTAAACCTTTACCAGTAAGCATACCTACTCCTATATACTGGTGTCCGACTTAATTTTGTGCGCGACCGCTCTTCTCTCTAACAAGTAGAAGGGCTTCCACCAAACAAAACACGTGCAAGTAGAGACCCCGAGCCAAGGCCGAAAACGTCAAGAAGTGAAGGCCGGTGAGAATTGGGGAAGGTGGCAGTGATAAAAGCGTGGGTAACCCAAAAAAAGAACCGTCTCAGAATGGTCCTTGCAGAAGCAGTACTAAAAAAAACTTTTTCTCTTGAATGGGGGTGGGGGGGGTGGGAGAGGACTGGCTGACTCCGCAACTTTTAGAGTCAAATCATATGAAACAACATGTAAAAGCACAAGAACCTGCATCGCTTTCTTCGTTGTTTGGAAAGACTCAAGTCTCAAATATCTACACTCTGCTCATTCAAAGAACCATCACGTCGACGACTCCGACGTTAATTAAAGCAACCTCTCCAAAATCTGCAACATAATTGAAGACATTCTGCGGAGAATCTTACGTACCGTATTTCATACGATCCATGACCCAATGAGATCAATCATTTATTACCAACTCGACGCCCATTACCTTCCCAATGCTGTCCCAATTGTAGCGATTATTATTCGCGCATTTGGTATTCAAAACAGAATGTCATTACTCAATGCAGTCATTTTACTATTCTGAAAAAGACACAACTGCTTCAGAAACGTTACTACAGGCAATGGCACCGAAGAAATGGATCACTTCTGTCAGATCTTATCTATTTAATCTTAGTTATAACCTGTCCACTACCCATTACGGAACCGCATTATAATGATTGTTTACGGAAACACTTTGGCCCAATATTCACTTAATCTTATAAAAATATGTATTTTTATCACTAGTGAAGAAATAATACGATTATTATGCGACATTACTGAGATTCATCTGAGAGCACAGTAACACCTTAGTTAACTGACTACTCTTCTACATGTTCCACTGAACCGGATTATATGGTCTTATCAACACATTGTTCGTTTCTCATACTTTACGGAGAATTGAGAGAAAAAGGATTGATTAATACCAAGGAGGACTAAGCACCTATTCTAAAAGTTTTCGCTTAAACGACGGTCTGAATTCAGCACTTCACGCACACTTCAGGAAAAATATTGTATCGATACCTTTTATATAAACTTTGTATTTACTAAATAACTGGATCCCATTTGACGATGCATCTATATTCCAATGGAAACTTAAATCTCAAACGAACAAAGACCTTTCGTCTAACAAATATCTCAAATTGTGGTCTGCCTGCACCTTTTATAGAAGTTGCTATAGCGGTGACGTTCATTCTTTGTCCTGTGATGTGCTCTTACCGTAATAGTATCAAGAAACAGGATTAAATATTGCCGAATTACTTATTCGATATTCTTTCTTTTGATTAAGGCATCTGAATCTTTGCAAAGCAGAATAAAATCTTTTAAAATATGCAAAACCAAATATGGCATCTACCCAGCAGTCTCTACTCTTTGTGAGCTTTTCCACATATTCCACGAATATGTTTCATCGAGAAGTAGTCGTAAATATGGATATCGCCTTATTATTCGAGCCTACATTCTCTATTTCCCATCGAGAAGAAGTCGTAAATATGGATATCGCCTTAGTATTCGAGCCTAAATCCTCTATTTTCGTATTCCCGATGGAGTAGGGTTTCGAAAGAGAACTGCGCCATCTGGTCATATGCGGATCGCCCTGCATTTGGGAAGGCATACGTCGCAATCGCAACCAGTCTCATCACCACTCACTTAAAGGGTAAACTTCGTAAATATTATATATTCCCCAACACGAATTAAGGAATCCTCGACAATATGAAGCCTTGCTCGTAAACTAGGGCTGAAAGTTAAATTTACAGCCCATATTCCCTGGAGATTCCGATAAGTGCAATAATAAGTCAATATCTTCTAGGTTTATTATATAAGACGAAATGGAGACAAATTGTGGATTGATATTGAAGGAAATATGGAATGTCAGTTTTTTCTGTGCGGTAAAGTGTGAACTTTTGCAACAAAGTTTAATGATGATAAATATATAATCAAATTTCTTAGGCACAAATAGTATGAACATAATTACGACCACGTAAGAACGATTATCTCATTCATTTTTATACAGTCCATTTCATTGTGTTTTACAAATAGCATCACCAAGCTAAATCGTTTTCCCGAAACAGTATACGGAATGCTAACCCAATTTCACCAAAATATTTAGGGATTGAAAAGAAAAAAAACAGAGTCAGCACTTAAATTAAAAGTCTTTGACATTCGTAATCATTCATTGCAGTCGGCCATAATAGACACCACTCGAATTACTAGTTTAACAAATAAAAAGCATAACGATTCTCTTGAGTGATTTTCTAACATGCTCTTCAATGTTTTTTTCAAAAGTCGAGAACGAGCTAAATGATTTATCGTAAAAGAAAATGGTAGTATCACCCCAAACAATCGAAATTCTTAAAAGTAAAAAGGTTTAGCAGAGTCTTCCCCTTTTTTATAAATTTTATTTATGTTTTGCAATAGTTCTTAGCGCAATTGTCCAACAATGGTCTTATTCTATTTATTAAATTTAAAAACACCATTCGAGTGACACTGTTAATCATCGCTAATACCCCCACTTCAGTAACTTTATTCGGTCACTGAAAGTCGGAAAAGAACTATTTAATATCAATTTCAAGTTTCACGTATAGTTATTACTTCTAATCTTTAAGGGATCGAGGAGGTGCGGGGGCTAGCGTACTGGCTTCCCACCCTGAGGGCGCTGGTTCAAATCCCGGTGGTGTTGAATATTTTTCAGAGGTATCTCTATCCCTACTTGAGGTGCTTTGTGTAGGGCACTTTGAGTGAGTACGCCGTCCGTCGGATAGGACGTTAAACTGCAGACCCCTTGGCGCCTTTCGTAAAGAGTAGGCTAATGCCGACGCCGGGTTTCTCTCCACCCTTCATCCTTTCCTGTCCATCCCCTATGGCGCAATTGACCTTAGCTGTCGGTCGCTTCCCCTAAAAACTACTACTACTATTCTAATCTTTAATATACTGAATTTAAATACGCATTTTTCATATGAAGTTCATTTTACATAGAAGTTGGAGCAAAAAAATGGAAACGTGAAGAATATGGTAGATTGAAAATATGTCAACAATACAAACAAATGATGTTTCGTAGCAACGGTATCAACGTCCGTTGTTATTAGTATGCTACGCCATTTTACGAGTGCAGAACAGTATTTATATTCCCGAAAAATAGTGTAATTGACAAGTTACATCTATTGCGGCGTAAAAAATATTTATAGTAATTTAGCAAGAGTATAGAAGAAGACCCTCAACCAATTGAAAAACGCCCAAAGTCGTCCGAAGCAGTCGCTATAATGGTATGTTATTATTTCATATACCCAGTCCCCGCAACCCGTTTGGTCGTATTGTCATGCAACCCTGGGAAGATGGCTTGAACCTCTTGGCACTCATAGGGGAGTTAGGCAGGTCCGCTCCTTATGACATAGGTTGTAGAATGGATAACACCCAGATCCAGGCTCATGTGCCGACTAACCCAAGTACAATTTTTTGAAAATTTAATTTTCACAAAACATGTTTCCTTAATATGCTGCACGTCTGTTAGTGGTCATTCAAAAGTAAATTTTACTTCTTTTCTTTTGGCTTTTTTGCAGTGACCTGTCGTTTTTTACTACAGTCATAAGATTTTAACTTTCGCTGTGCTCAATGCTAGTGCTATGTAGTGTGTCGCAGCATCTCCTGAAGGGTAAAATATTTTCCGCTCCCAATTTTTGCTGTACCAGCTCATGAAAAACTAAGATAGCTGAGGGCGCATCCCTTTCTAAGTGGTTCAGTGAGACATGCAAGAGAATTCAACTATTTTGTGAACTTATAATGGAAACGATTGATATTTTCCTTTTAGAATGCGAATTTGTACCTAAAAATACTTCATTGCATAAACTTATGCAAGCAATTTAATTAATAAACCCAACGCATTGACGATATACAGGTATATGTATATCAAGGTAAACTTCTTGTAATCAGTGCAGATGATTCTACAGCGTTGCGAAACTAGTCGACAACAATTAATTTTTTCCTGTGGAAAGCAAAGCCTTTTATCCTTTCCTCCTGCTTTACGAGTACTTCATAGTAGGTATTTTTCCACCACACCGATTTGCGCGATCAGTTCCCATTGTTACCGCCAATCCATAAGACCCAGGCTGATTTAGAGCATATCTTGGAGTAAACATTGGGCGTCTCGTGGGCCGGAAAATACGGTAAGAATTAGGGGCCTATTGCTTATGAGTCCATCGCAAATGATAAGGAACGCGTCAATAGGCTTAGGCTGGCGCAAAGGTGCGCGCGATGATATCGTCCATGCATCGAAAGCGGTTGAGCCGTAATAAATTTATTTCGGAAATGAACAAAGTTTACTCATTCAGCGTACATAACATTTGACAAAGTGGGGACTTAAAGATTTGAATTTAGACTAAAGCAATTTTGACGTATATAGACGGCACTAAGCTTTTTGCTTTAAACAAGTCCATAATAATCATTCAATTTCCAAAGGTGAATATTCGAATTCCTTCTTGTCTTTCTTTCTAATACATCAGCGTTTTATTTGCTGACATATTTTCACTTGTCTACTTCAGTTGTAAATTGGGGGTCATGTGTACCCTAACCTTTCTCAGTTTTTCCCTTGACTGAAATTATGAATTTTTTTGCAGTAAAGATTTCGATATGCTGGGTTTGTTATTTTTGTCACCATTAATGCATTCTAGAAAGCCTTACGGCATCTACTGATGGCATGCGTTTCCCGTCCAACCTGCTTGGGTGGAGATGAACATGTGGAGGAAGGACCTAATGAGGTGGATGCAAATGACGCTATGATGGGCAAAAATCTGAAAGAGCAAGACCATCCTCGGCAGCATTCATGGAAATCGAACCACGGCCTGTTTCCTCCCCAGGACTTACGACCAAATTCACCGCAGAAAATTGTAAATAAAAGTATATGATAACCTATGCAACTATTTCCTTGTGTAAAAATCATTCGCCAAGCTAATTTCCGGCCGAATACTTACGTATCTAGAAATAAAACACATTTCTTTCAATATGGCATCAGACTTTGAAAGTCTACTGAGCAAGTTGTTCAATGTGTTCTTCGGAAGATAGGCTGCACTTATCTCTCTTAATTTTTGATCTCTCCTTAAATTTTAAAGGTGTAGACAACCAAATGCTTATTCAAAAACTAGAATTACGGAATCCAGGGCTCTAAACTAAAATTCAGGACATCATATTCAAAAAATTCTAAAAAAATGATGGAAGTAAATGGCTTTCAGTCAAAACTGTTGGGAGTAAAAAATGGGGAGCCCCCGGGGTATATACATATATTGGGTGGTCTGTTATTTTTTAAAAAAATGTGGTTTGTTTGGAAAAACCTAATTGAGAATTAGTTGATTTCATACCCCATGTATTTTCCACATTAAATATCAGAATTGGAGCTCTCAGGAGTGAAATAATAATATATATGTATCACTTCACCGCAGTAATGATTTTATGGTACAATATGTTTATCTTTTGACCACATCTTTAGCGGCAAGTGCTGCTCTTCGAAGAGTAAAAGATCTTTCTTATTGTTACAGCCACTTCCAAACTTAACCAGGCTAAATTATTGTCTAAATCTACACCTAACTTACTGCTGTCTGTGGGGGATGCAGAAACAAGAGCGCTTCCGGCTGTTACAGGAAAAGCTGACCAAGAATACAATAAAATTGGTCAGTAACTACAAAACTTTTTGGGTTCAAATGTTTGATAGGATATTCAGACAAATGATCCAGTTCTATCTGTTCTTATTCGTTCGCAGGTTTTCGCGGCGATGAGTAGGTTATTTCCACATATTTTGGGCTGCGTCGAGGTAGGTTGATTAAATTCTAAACAGTTTCGCCAGCTATCCTGCTGGCGTCCTAAGGTCAAAGATGGAAAAAGAGCTTGTTGTCCCGTATTATACCGGGAAAATCCGGTGCCAATACCGGGTAATTTCTTCGGCCAATAAGGGAACGTCCTCATATTTGCGCGTAATATTTCTTTTCCACCGAATGTGTGGTAGTCTTTTTTACGATTTCAATGGCCTCTCTTATTATCATCGGGAAGTATTTTTCTTCTTACGCTAATATTTTAGCGTCGTCGAACAGAATAGAGTGCCCGGGTTCACTCCAGGCGTTCTCAGTGATAGTCGATGCTGTAAACTGTTTGGTCTTTGACCCAACCAAAAAGTTTGGACCAGGACCAGGGCTTGGACCGAGACCAAACAGTTTTGAGCATCGGCCATCGCTGAGCACGTCTTGGGTGAACCCGGACACTCTATACTGTTCGAAGACGCTAAAATAGTAGCGAAAGAAGAAAAATACTTCCCGATGATAATTAGAAAGGCCTTTGAAATCGTAAAAAAGGCCATAAAACTTTAACAGAGAGGATGGATATCCATTCCACAGTGCGTGGAAAAGAATTATTCCGCGCAAATATGAGGACGTTCCCTGATTGACCGAGGAAATTTCCCGGTATCGGCGCCGGATTTTCCCTATACAAGACGAGACTACGAGCTTCTTCCCATCCTTGACCTGAGGAGACCAGCAGGTAAGCTGGCGAATCTGCTGTGAATTCAAACGACATACGAGGACGCAGCCCGAAAAATATTAAAATCACATATCTGTTCTTATTTTTACACCGCAAAACTTTCTAATTTTACCATATGTTAATTTTAAACCCTAATCTGAGGGAACTTGGTCGTTCAGGAGTAGAGCATTGGACTACTGCCCAGAGGATCTGGGTTTAATTGTCACGCATGGCTCTAGCCACCATCATCTTTATTATATCTATATGATTTTTCTGGTAGCAAATCATTTTGCGAACACAATGCGATTCAGAGAATGGAACCAACCCAGTTTTGTGAATTTCAAATAGTATTGCGCTTGGTATTGTTCGATTTCTACCTTCACCTATCCAACCAACTTTCTGATACATAAAATGATTATGGTTGCTCTTTACATGCTCCTGATGATCACTTTACTGACGTTTTGATGAAAAGAAAAAATTACTTGAAATAAAGATTTCTTAATATATATAATTTAATGATCTTAAAATTGGATATAGTTGGTCAATTAATGAGGGTCAAAATCAAGAATCAGATGTCATTGGTTTCAGGTGTAAACGCCACAGTATCTGGCAATGAGAGCTTCATGGTCAATAGAAGAAAGGTGTCATCCGAAGGGGACCTGCCTGCAGTGGTATGGAGTTTTTCCGAGCCTCTCACAAAAGATCGTAGAAGATGCCACATTGGGAGAGTGTTTTACTTCACCAGTTTTTTAAATAACAAATCAGAATATGCTAATGGACTCGATGAACATATTCAGGTAATTTTTAATTGCCAAAATAATGCATTTCAAAGCGTTGATGAAATCTTGTTCATTGAACTCACATTCTAGAGATTCTGATGCTCACAGGTCTTTCACTTGCGCATGTCATTTCATTCAAATGCCTTTAATGTCACTTAAAATAGTTAAGCAATCATTTGGAAATGAAAAATTGAGGAAAATATTTTTTTAAACTTTTTTTGCATGGGTGCAGGAATTCCAAATAATCCAATTAAAGTCAAATAAATTCATTAGTTTTCTCTCAAGTCTGCTTTCTTTGGGACAGCTTTTCCATACTTTGGTCTTCCATTGAACAGTACTTAGTTAATTAAATAGAATATGTTTTTAGCATGTTTGAATATGCTCTCTTGTAATACCAAAAAATGCAGTTAAAAACTTGATTTTACAAACTGTTTTAGGAGAAATCTGTTTCAATTTTATCAACTCACTGATTATACCCCGCCTTCTAGCACGTCACTATCCTCCCAACAGACACTGCTAGATTGGGGGGGTAATGCCATCTATGGCCATGTCTCCATGTCTACTTTTATAATTATGAAAAAATTACTACATTACATATTAATGTGTTCATTCCTTGGTTTCCTATTATTAAGTTCACAGCATTTCATTCCAAATGTATATTGGGACTTGGGTGCAATGGTTGTGCACATTTTAAATGCCTTTCTGTAAAAAGTAACGTGTCTTACTGCTACGAGAGCCATTAGTATTTTATTAATTAGACTTGTATTTTGGGTGCTTCTGTTTTTTTATACAGCCAGATTTTAAATTTCCGTATATTTCCTTAAATAGGTCAATAAGAACATTCCGAGCAAAGAAGATTCCATGCCATTACTTTATGAAACATTGAGTGAAAATCCTGCCTCAAATGTTTCAAGTGAGAATGATGATAAAGCAGATTTGATAGGTAAGAAAGCAAAACTACTTCCAATCTCTCTCTAGGTCTTGAGCCCAGAGAGCAAAAGCTTTATAGTAGTTATTAGAGCAAGCCTGGTAAATTAGATGAATGGACTGGGAATTTAAGGAAACAGTATGAATAAAGCTGTAATATTGATATTTTTTTTTGCTGCTGCATATGATAATTTTTTACAAATTATTCTTTTTTCCATATTTAATTAAAAATAAGATCAATTTCTCAAAGTCGTAATCATTGAAAAGGATATTTTAAACAAAAATTTGGTATTCTTTCAGTAAATTCATACTGATATGCGCTTGCAAAATATACTGACTCAATGTATCAGAATGAAAATTTTATCAATATTTTTTATATAATTATACATTTCAGTTAAGTTAAACATAAAACCCAGCCATAATGTTAAATAAGTTTTGTGAAGAGTACTGTGATATTGTAAATATTATAACGTGAGAAGGAATTGAAAAAAGCACCATATCAACTATGGATCAATCCTAGATGCAAACATTTACCCTTCCCTGAAGTAGTCACAATTTACATCTTCTTATCATATGCTTCTAGTTCAAACATTTTGGACACCTGTGGTATATTGGTGAATTGAAAATTCTCATTTATAATAATCTTTTTGAAAATCATTGACTTATGCTGATTTGATATCCTTCTGTTCCAGATTATCCTTCACTTGCATCACTTAAAGATTTGCACAACAAAGAAGTGTGGATTTGAGAGAATAATACAAGCCTGACTCAGAGGAGAAAAGTGGCTAGTTCTAAGTTCTATTGATCCAGCTGAAATTCTAAATTCCTCTCCATAATATTTTTCTATCTTGTCTAAATTTCTATCAATGACTTTGATTCCCTTTTTTACGTGAACTTTCTAAATTATTTTTGATGATGTCAGACCATAAATGATCCCGATGTATGATTTCATATATGGATAATTAAATTAACTTTCTTGGGTATTTTGTGCATTTTTTTAATAAAAATTTGGAAACCAAAATAAAACCAATGAAACCTATTCAATTCTTTTAATATAAATCATATTCTGTCTCAGATGCCTATTTTTCCAGGTCCCTTTGCTATTTCAAAAAGAAATAAATAAAGACATGATACTGTTTATCATAATCATACTTACAGCCTTAATTGGTTTAAGTGGACTGTCCCCATTACTTGGTAAGTAATAAAGTAAATATATGGCTGAAAACATCAAGCTCGTATGTTTTTCTGCACAGCTACTGTCCTGTCTTCCCTTTAAACTGTCCTGAAACCCATATATCCCCTCATTCCTTATATGTCTTGAACATCCCCCCCGCGGGTAGGGGGATAGAGAATACTCCCGCAGTATCCCTGCTTGTCGTAAGAGGCGACTAAAAGGGCGGAGAGAAAACCCCGAAAACACACCCCAAGCCAGCAAGGGATGCGTCCGGACAGTGCTGTGGATCCACTGTCTGTGAGCGGCCATATCATCTGGCCTGCGATCCGCCCAGGTGTTTGCCGTGCATGGAGACTCGTAAGGGATAGAAGGGGATCCTGGAGGGTGAGCTTTCTGGTTCCCAGCAGGCTGTCGGATGCCCTGTATGGACCGGGGAGTGATACCCCTCTTCGGCCCCGGATTTCGTGTAAACGGGAGGCCGGGAGCTAGCCACTCACGGTCAATCGGCTTCCGTCGCGTTTTCGCTCCGGTGGCGAGTGCCAAGGTTGTGGGGGTCTGCGTAGGGAGGTCGGAGATTTAAGGGTTTTGGTGGGCCCTTGCACCGAAGATCCACCCCGAAACAGACAACCACTCCTGAAGCGCTATATCCCTCGAGTTAGCCCTGGCGACCGCTCCGGTTTGGCGGAGTGGCGTCCCAAATGTGTGGCTCCGTGGCGGGTGGGGAGGCCGAGGGACGAATCATTTATTATTATGGAGGAAAAACCCTTTCCACCACTAAAAAGATCCCGTCCGGACACCGGCGGGGGAGAAAAGTGTATTGGCGCATGTAAGCGCTATTTGATTATGTCGTGCATAAAGGAAGGTGAGACCTTGAAAAAGGTTTCTCCTTTTTTAATTCGCAGAGTGGTGTCACAGATTGTGCCTGGGGACCCAAAGAGCGTGAAGAAGCTCAGGGATGGTACACTTCTTATAGAGACCCTGAACGATACACAGAGCGAAAAACTGCTAGCTATGGGAATGCTCCATGACATTCCGATAAAGGTGGAGGTGCACCGAACTCTTAATACCTGTCGCGGAGTCATCAGTCACTACGACCTCCTATACGTGGGCATGGAAGAAATCAAGAGAGAAATGTTCTCTCAGGGAGTGACTGATTGTCGTCGACTCACCACGAGGCGCAACGGAGAAAACGTGAACAGCACCTCCGTGATCTTGACGTTTGCGCGTGATAGACTACCCGACAAGGTGTTTGTGGGCTATGAATCGGTACCAGCGAGGCCATTCATCCCAAATCCCGTGCGTTGTTTCAAATGCCAACGGTTCGGCCATGTCGCGTCGCGCTGCGAGGGCAAGGCCACCTGCCCGCGCTGTGGCAAAGACGCGCACGAGGATAAAGAGTGCTCTTCGGAACCTCTTTGTTTCAATTGCGAGGGTACACACCCAGTGCACTCTCGTGATTGCCCGAAGATGAAAGAAGAGAGGAAAGTCATGGAGATAAAAACACTGGAAAAAATCCCATATGCGGAAGCGAGGAGAAAATACAGGGCGCTAATCGCCCCAACTTTCTCCCGGTCCTTTGCTTCCGTTGCAACCACGCCATGTGTAAAGTGTACCATCGCCACGCAGACAGAGATCCCGTAAGAATCCCCAATTGACAACACGCAAGTGCCTAAACCCAAAAGGGTGAAGGATGGAAAGAGTAAGGTGGACAAGGAGCCACCTACTCATGTGGGCCCTTAAAAGAAGAGCCCACAAAAAACCACCAAAGGGAATACGCCAAAAGGGCGCGAGAATACACCTTCCCCGCCGCCTTCAGTCAAGCCAAAGAGGCCGGAGGTAATTGAAGAGGACCAGAGTATCTCTGATACTGAGGTCTTCGCAAGCGAGTGGAAGAGGAAACATCGCTTCAAGCGATAACCTCAATAGAGTTGGTCATCTCCCTTTTTAATCAACGTATTTATTTATTTATTTATTCATTTTAATTTAGAACTTTAAATGTGTTCCATATTGCAGTGGAACTGCAATGGCTTTTACCGGCACAAGGAGGAGCTGGCCATTTTAATCCAAGACTTAAAACCCTCTTGTATTTGTCTCCAAGAGACCCATTTAAAGGCTGAAGATAAGGGTATTCTGAAGGGGTTCACTGTTTTTAGAACGGATGACCTAAGTGGCAGACGAGCCCAAGGGGGAGTAGCAGTTGCGACCCGAGAGGCCCTTTACACCTCCCGAGTCCAACTGAACTCTCCATTCCAAGCCGTCGCTGTCACGGTGCACACCCCTGAGAGGATGACGTTATGTAACGTATATCTACCAGAGGGTGCACCGGTGACCCGCCTGAACCTTGAAGCCCTTGTCCGCCAGCTTCCTCAGCCGTTCATTTTGATGGGAGATTTTAATGCCCATGATCCTCTCTGGGGAGGGCCAGAAACCCAAAGTAATAGGAGAGGTCGAATCTTATCCAACTTTATTGAGGATTTTAACCTGTTTTTATTAAATAGCGGCGAAAAAACCCGCTTGAACAGCTTCAATGGGGAATTCTCAGCAATAGATCTTTGTTTATGCTCGAGAAGTCTAGCCCCAAAGCTGAAAATGTCCACCCACAACGATCTCTGTGGGAGTGACCATTTTCCTCTTCTACTCGTTAAAGAAGACTCTTCGCCCAACATTTCAAAACCTCCGGAAAAGTGGCGTATTAACCGTGAGGACTGGCCACTTTTCAAGCGTACGTTTACATATAAACATGACGCTAGTTTCGACGCGTTGCACAACGTCGAGAAGCTAAGTTCAACGCTCTTGGCGGCAGCTACCAAAAGTATCCCTCGTACGTCCGGGAATCTTAATCGAGCTCCTGTCCCTTGGTGGAACGGGGAATGCGACAGGGCGATCCGGGCAAGGAAAAAAGCGCTGAATATTTTTAAAAAATACCCCACGGCAACTAATCTGGCATCGTACCGCCGCCTGAGAGCGCGAGCTCGAAGGGCCGTCAAGGAGGCCAAGAGGGCTTCCTGGATAGAATTCGTCTCTACCATCAACCATCGCACGCCACTTGGTCAGGTATGGGACAAAGTTAAGAAAATCTCCGGGTCCAAGGGCTCATTTGTCATCTCGCCACTGCTTGTTGCTGGCCGGGTGGTTACTTCACCTGCCGAAATAAGCAACATATTTGCCAGTCAGTTCGCGGCCAATAGCAGTGACGAGGGCTATGCCGCGGACTTTGCGAACATGAAGAGGAGATGCGAGAGAGTCCCTCTCAATTTTGGTGCAGGTCCTACACGGGAATATTACAATGAGCCTTTCACGCCCTGGGAGCTTAAATCCACCATCGAAGACTCCCATAACACCTCGCCAGGGGCGGACGAAATCCACAACGCTTGTCTCCGGAACATTCCGGAAACTGCGATTGGGGAGGTCCTAAATACCCTCAACCAACTTTGGAACGAGGGCAGTTTTCCAAATGCCTGGCGAGAGTCCATCGTGATACCAATCCCAAAACAGGGCAAGGACAAAAATGACCCGAATAACTACCGTCCCATATCTCTCACCAGCTGCGTGTGCAAGGTGATGGAACGGATGGTAAACCGACGTCTCATGTGGTGCTTGGAGAGTCGACACCTGCTCTCCGACGCTCAGTGCGGCTTTCGGCGTGGCAGGTCCACGACAGACCATCTAGTACGCACTGAGAACTTCATCCAGGAAGCCTTTCTCCAGCGTCAACACGTCATAGCAGTCTTCTTCGACCTGGAGAAGGCCTAAGATAGTATGTGGCGATGGAGAATCCTTAACACGTTGCACAAGTGGGGATTTAGAGGCAACATGGCCCTATTTATCAGAAATTTTTTATCAAAACGCCTTTTTAAAGTAAGGACTGGGAAGCACTTATCCCAAACTTTTACACAGGAGAACGGGGTACCCCAGGGTTCAGTACTGAGCGTGACGTTATTTGCCATTGCCATCAACGACGTGGTGGAATGCATCAATGGTGATGGCTTCGCTCTATGTGGACGACCTAGCCATATTTTGCCGGTCGACACGACTGCCAAACGCTTCCAGGCAAGCCCAGGTGACTCTAAACAAACTGGGAGAGTGGTCGCGAAAGAACGGATTTCGTTTCTCCATGGAGAAAACGAAATGCGTGCACTTTCACCGTCTTCGCGGTTACCACGTTACCCCGACCCTAACCCTGTTGGGTAGGATTCTTCCATTTGTGGAGTCCGTCCGCTTTCTCGGCATGATCCTGGACCAAAAGCTGAACTGGCGGGAGCATATCCGCGTGTTACGTGAGAGGTGTCGCCAAACCCTCAACGTTTTAAAGTTTTTAACTCACTCCACATGGGGAGCAGACCGCACCACCATGCTTTTATTGTACAGAGGCTTGGCGCGATCCAAACTGGACTATGGTTCAATAGTGTATTCCTCAGGACGAGAGTCCTACTTGAAACCGGTTACATGTGTCCACAATGCTGATACGGTTGGCCACCGGGGCATTTAGAACAAGCCCAGTCCCAAGCTTACTTGCAGACGCAGGGGAGCCTCCGTTGGAAACCCGCAGGATGATTTTAATGGGCAACTATGCCTGTAAAATTTTATCAGAGACAACCCACCCTTGTTTTAACATAGTTTTTAACCAACGGTTTTTAGACTTATTTAACAGGCGGAGAAGGGCAACTAGGCCCTTTGCCGTTCGTTTTAATGATTTTATTAACGAGGTAAATTTTACATTTCCTCAAGTATGCCCCGTCTCCTATGCTAAGTATCCGCCTTGGTTAACGCCAATGCCGGATATTAAACTCATTGCCAATGCACGCCGCAAAGCCAAGACGACCGATTCCGAATACCAGCAGCTCTTCAGTGCCGTCCTCGGTTCACTTTCTGACTTTGTCCCCGTCTAAACCGACGAGTCAAAGTCAGAATCTGCATTGGCCTATGCGGTCGTGTCCCACTTCCATGGAGTCGTGAGGAAAAACCTGCACACTTCTTGCAGTATTTTCACAGCCGAGCTGTCGGCCATAAGGACGGCCCTAGGTGAAATAAAAGAAAGCAATGGCTCTTTCCTCATCTGCACAGACTCGTTGAGCGCCCTAAAATCTTTATCGGTCTTTGCACCTGTGCACCCGATAGTCCAGGAGATCCATTATACCCTGTTGTCCCTTTAGAGAAAGGGGAACAGGGTCTCCTTTATACGGACTCCTGGTCACGTCGGCATAAGAGGTAACGAAAAAGCTGACCAGGCAGCGAAGGATGCCCTTCGAAAACCCGAGACCGACTCCACCTTGGTTCCAATGGAGGACGTAAAGGCTGCCTTGCGGAACTCGGTCCTGCATCAGTGGAAGGAGGCTTGGCAGTCTTTACAAAATAATATACTCAGGGCAATAAAACCGGTCGTTTCACCATGGTCCTCTTCCATCCGGAACATTCGGAGGGAAGAGGTCATGATTACGCGCCTGAGAATAGGGCACTCTGCCCTCACTCATTCGTACCTCTTTGCGGAGGTAAAAGAACAGCCCCGCTGCAATGAGTGCCTCCAACCCCTGACGATAAAACATATCCTGACAGAATGTAGAACATACCAAAGGACCAGAGACATGTTTAATATAAGGGGAGACTTAAGTTATATTTTAGGGGATGACTCTGGGTTCATAAATCGAGTCTTAAATTTTTTAAGGGCAACTGGTTTAATGAGGCAGCTATAGTTTTGGATCTCATAATTTTAATACCTCTTGATTTTAAATATTATTTATTTATTTATTTATATTTAATCGTATTTATTTATTCCTAATTAAAAAGGAATTTTAGTTTTAATTTTAATGAGGGGTGCAAAATGACCTTAGCTGTCGACGCACCCTAAAACGCGCAAAACAACTACCATTTCTTGAACATAATGTGAGTAGTGAATGAAATAGCTGATAATTTATTCTAGTGGATGTTTATTGGCAGAGAACCGACAAATGGAGGCCTTAATATTTTGAAGGTGAACTTGTATACATTACAAAATCAGCCCACTTCCA
This sequence comes from Hetaerina americana, assembly GCF_022747635.1. Classification (NCBI taxonomy): domain Eukaryota; kingdom Metazoa; phylum Arthropoda; class Insecta; order Odonata; family Calopterygidae; genus Hetaerina; species Hetaerina americana. Next base: position 43,658,709 of record NW_027286763.1, read on the forward strand.
AACACATTGGGACTACTTTTAATAAAGCAGTAAATTTCGGCCAGGGGAATAGTAAGCAAGCATAATGCTCAAATTCAAAGGGAGTTTGTGTTAATTTGAATGTAATTGCTCAAATATAAAAATCCAGTGTTTCAAGACATTGATACAGATGTCATTTCCTTTATCCAAAATACGCAGTAAGATGGGGTGGACTTCATTTTCTGCCTTCTTGCAGTAAGATTTGCGCATAAATTAGCGGATGGATGTAAATAGTATTTTATGTTGTTTTCATGAAAACATTGCAGTACAAGGGACCAGATTTTTTGTAACTTTTTAGAATACGTATTCTTGTGTTGTAATTGATTTCATCTTTGACTTTTTAAAGAAACAAAAACAGTAAAGCCTGATAAAACAGCCCAAATTTAAAAAAATAAAAGGAGAAAATAATGCAATGCTTTGAAATTAATATATAAAAAATAAAACTTGGAAAAATCTTATCTTGCCTTAAACTTTTTAATTTCAACAACTCAAAATTTATTAATGGTATTTGATGTTTAAATGTAAATACTTTTGTACCATCTCTACTTTTCATTAAAATTTCCCTCATTTCCAATAGCGCTAGAACTGTTTATAAATATATTTTTTTAAAGCAATATACTAGTTATGTTAGGTTTTAGATGGACACAGCTAACACATGAATGTCTTGTCTTTCCTAACATATCATCATGGAATGCAGTAGTTGAATCTAATTATTTCTTATAAAACTATCTTGCTTGTTCTTTTAATGGCATAATAAACCTTTTTGCAAAGTAATTCTCAGCTGTTTATGTAAAACATAATAGTACTCCTCTGGACGATTTTCATACTTTCACTTCTATTTCTATCTCATTTATAACAATCTCAGTGCAAAAGATCAAGTATAAACTATGTTAACTTTACCTCCAAAAGGATGGTGTTCCTGATGAAATACCAGCCATACTTCTGAGTATGTGTCTCATTCCATTACTTTATCTTTTGTATATACTCTATAATAAATCCCTAACTACTGGAATATTTCCTAGTGCACATAAGTCTACATATATATTACCAATACATAAGCAGGGTAACAGAGGTAAAATATCTAACTATTGTCTAATTGCCAAACTCTCAAGAATAGCAAGAATCTTAGAGTTATTGTTTGTAGATAAGCTAACTACAATCTTTAATAGTATCATTATCCCTGAGCAGCATGGTTTCACTAAAGGAGGCTTAAAACTCACTACTCTTTTGGTTTTTCAAAAGTATTTTATGGAAGGTATGAAAAAAAGCTTGCAAACAGATGTAATATATCCTGACTCCATTGAGTTTTTTGATACTTTTATTCATGAAATGATTTTGATACTGTTATTCATTCTTAGAAAGTGAGATTCACTGCGAATGAGTGGTACCTTACTTCACTGGATGGAAAGTTACTTGACAAAAAGACAAATTGACGTAAAAATTAATGCATGTAAAAGTAAATATTTCTATCCATCATCAGGCATTTTCCAAGGATCACATCTGATTCCCGGATAGGAAATGACCTCCCTGCCCTGATACAGACAGGGTATGAAATAAACTATTTCTCATTTAGGTTTTTGAACCTATGACAGCTAGTGTGCTCTGCTGTATGAGGAAGGTTTCTATGGAATGATTACGCAAGCTTATCCGAAGAGAGAAATTCTTTGGAAGTTTTTGTTGATAGCAGTAACATGACTACTCCTGTAATGATTAGAGTGAACAAAATATCTGGGAGCTAGAAAGAGCTTTAAGTTTTACCAGCACTTCAAAGGTCACATTGAAAATATTGTGTTTTTTCTTATTCTTATTGCACTCTTTTCAGCTCTTCATGTGCATGTGGAGGATTTTTATATTTCTCTTTAAAATTAGGGTCTTTACCATATACAATCAGTCAATAATCATTCACAAATGATACAATCAGCATACATGGTACTTGATAAGTCAATCATCATCCGCAGAAATAACAGACCACTCATATATGTATGTACCAAACCAGGTAAATGGATAGTTATTTTATGGTTCAAGTAATTAATCTGTAATTAAATTTAGTGCCAAGGTCTAGGGCAGGAAATTAAGTAGTGCATGAACATGTGTTTAACAAACATTTGCACATGACCCTGCTGCAAGAAGAAGTATTAGGAAATCGATTCAATTTGGATGCCTTATAAAATAATTTTTCTCACATTTTCAGCAAGACCACGTTGATTCTTCACTGCCATCCCTCCCACCTATGACCAAAAATTGTGGTCGCCACTTCTGTTTCCAAATAGAATGTATATTTGAGACCATGAAGATAAATTTGAACAATTTAACCATCTATGCTGAACAATTTGCACCCCAAACTTTGAAGGTTCTACATTTATAATCCCAGTTTTCCAAGTTTTGCCTGGGATTTTGCACCCAGGCAGCATACCCCACTATGCCCTAGGGGAGAATGGTGCTGCCCCATAGAGGGAAAAATAGGAATTATGAGAAATATAAGATATATACAATTTTGCACTACCTGGGCAACTCGTCTCTGAATTGTGTTCAATACTAATATTAGTCAACTCTTGGATGATTTCTAAATGCCGAGAGCAATCCATTATGAGATGTACTTAATGAGAAGTGTTGTATTTCTTACTAGTGCAAAAGGAAGAATCAAAATGATATCAGTTTCCATGGGATAGGATTTATAGTTTCTATTCACTGTACCATTTTCTGGAGGCTGATACAAGTATTGGCCACCAATATAGAGGTAAGAACTCGTGAATCTGCATACATATTAGCATTCCAATCTTTTGAAATTCCCTGGCTCAATCATCAACCCTAGATCCTTACTGCTTACCTCCTCCCTTCCCAGGATGTCCTGAGCTTCCCCTACCCCAGCCCTCACATTCCCTTTGCCAACACCTTTAAGTCTAATATTTACTCTAGTTGATCTATTATAATTTGCCCTGCATTTTGATTGGACTAATAGCAAAAAAAATGAAAAATGTTTGGTCACTAAGTAGCACAGAAATGAAAAGCATTTGGAGACTACTTCCTAGGATCTGTACATATTAATCTTGACAGATATTTCCATTTTTGTCAAAAACTCATCCCTTTCTCAATTTTAGCTTGAAATTTTCCTGATTCCATGAGTTGATACTTACTTAATCCTTACGTAAAATTGACATAAGAGCAGAAATCAAATAAATCATTGTCTCTCTGAAATTTCTTTGATTTACATACTAAAAGGTGTTAAGGTAGTACAGGTCAATACATGTATGCAGGTGTTAGGGTAAAAGCATTCATTTGTTTTTTGTTGTGAAATTAACTGCTTTTGAATAAGATTTATTCTTTTTTGTGTAGTAATAAGCAGTGTCTGTGAATGATGAAATATAAATGAGTAAATACATTCAAAGATCCATCCACTTGTCACTCACAAAAAAGGCTGTTTATTCATATTCTAGTTGAGAAATTCATTAACAGAAAGGAATATGATCCTTCCTTTGCATGGAAGACCTTACTTTATAGGAGTAAGTATTAGGATAAATCATATATTTGCTGGGGTTGTAATTGATGTGGAGAGGATGAGGTGCTGTATTCTAAGAACCAGAGAGAATATGGCTTACAGAAGGCAACAGAACTCACCGATAAATCATTTGCAGGAGAATGTTCCCCAGGGTTTCTCCGCAGATGTAGAATGCTATCACCAACTCCCCTGGTCATTCATATTTTTTTTTTAATTTACCCTATTCCTCCCTTATTCTGGAGAGCCAACAGGATTTCTTGCTCTCACCTAAGGAGGGTTGAAGTGCAATTATGTACTGCATAGAGGTCAGATGTAATCGATTACAATGATGCAGATGAACTTGTATCATTGGCTTTCCTGCCACCATCTATTAATTAGGTCCTTAGCCTAAAGTAGTAGTACACTTGCTACCTCTACGTCTCCCTGAAGAACGTAACCCAATTTGTCCCTTGTGGAAAAGATGGCCTCCTTCTTTCCTAAAGGACCAATTACAAGAGAATGACAATTTGAAGTTGGTGCCTTTTATATTGTATTTGTTGTTTGCCATAAGTGTCCTTATCTGCCAGTGATGAGATCTGCTTATCACTGGGAAGGTACATGAAGGAACCCTCTTTTGTGGAGGTTATTATTGTGAACCTATTTCTGTTATATATTTTAAATAAATCTTTGTATTCCTGGATTGTAAATAAATGATATTAGTATTCTGCGTGCTACTTATTTCAGTAAATAAAATAAATTGTATCTCAATGCCTGTGATGTGTTACACATTACACTGGTCTTCGTCATGACTTTTTTTGCAAGGAAAACTGCCTGTAATTTTTAATTTTGGATTTTAAGCTAATGTCAAGTTGGTGAGCATGATGGAGTGTTCTCATGAAGGAATTGGACATTATGGGATTCTCTAGGAAAGTGTGACAATGTTTGAAGAATGGTGTTTAAAGGCGATAATGCCCATTGCGCGGATATGATCACTGTTAAATAAGGTTAGAAATAATACTAACTTGTATAAATCTTGATAGATTATTTCTTGATTTCTATTGCATGCACAAATATTATAGATGAAACTCACAAAAAAAATCTTTTAGTTTAAGGTGAAGTAATGATGATTATTTTTTTCGAATAAATACCAATTTTTGAATAAGTGAGTAGGATTGAAACTAAAAAATATTTGATTATGCTGCTTGAATTGCCGAGTTCAATTTCACTGCGCACTTAAGCATACTCTTGAAATAATTTACAGGATGTAGTAGTTGGATGACGAAAGAAATTATCGACCTAAATAGCATCCAAAACGGACATCTCTCCAGTCTTTAGTGCCTATTGGATTTAATATTCAGAAGAAAATGAACCAAGATGAATTTCTGTAGATGAAGATTTAGGTTTAAATGCAAGGCATTGAACACTGGGTCAAGTAAAAGGAGTAATCTAATGTTACCAATTAGAGCCCGGTGACTCAATGACTTACTTAAAGCTCACTGGAATAATTTTATCTAAACCTACCTTAAGTGTTGCACATGCATTAACCTTTACTGTTCTTAAATAAGAATTTGGACTAATACTTTGCATTTCACTATTTGAAGCAAAACCTTTAATATGGTGACAGTGGTCCATCTATCATTCTAATAATTCCCACTTTCTCTCCATCTCAACTCTCACAGGCCTGAAATTTCTATTTATTATTTCCCATCCCTGTCTCTTACTTTTCCAACTTCCCTTTCCTCAGCAATTTAGGTTCCAAAGTTCTTATTTCCATGGTGGGTATCCTATTCTGAATGTTCTATTCTGTTGCTATGTGCTCGACTTTTAATTTACAATCTCCTAAAATCAGTGGAAGGGAATGCATAAGTGACTAGTGCATTTTCCGTTTTAAAGAAAGGCTTTGACAAAGTCTCGCAAAAAACTTATATATTAACAAAACTTTTATAGTACCTGGGAAAGTGAAAAACTGGAACAGTATAGTAATCTTACAGTAAACTATTCAAATTATACTAGTTCCATATAAAAGAAAGAACACACGTAGCAACTACATAGATCGAAAAGGTCTCGTCACCAAACACTCAGAATTAAATATATGACCCCTTAATTTTGACAAATAAGGACTATTAATTTATACTGAAACATTACTTTGCATTTTAATCTCATTTTGAATACAATTTTTTTCGTGGTAAATTTCTCTACGCTCAAGAATAAAAACTTATTGTAGATTTTTAAAATTTTGAATCCACGGTTATAACATTGGGGATTGTAATACAAAAGGTCCTTCACGCACACTTAAGGATTATTCTTATATATTTATTTAATTTAAAAACACCATTCGTGAGACAATGTTAGTAAACGCTAATACCCCAATTTCAGTAGTTTTATTCGATCAATGAAAGTCGGAAAATAGCTGTATAATATTAATTTCAAGTTTCACGCATAGTTATTACTTCTAATCTTTAATATACAGAACTTAAATACACATTTTTCATATGAAGTTTATTTATCATATGAAGTAGGAGCAACCAAATGAAAACGTGCAGAATATGGTAGATTAAAAAAAGAAACTACCTTACGACTGAAAAATTGTATGTACAGTGGAGAGCATGAACTAATGTAGCAAAGGTTAAATTTTTCACTTCGTTTTGATTAAGTTATTGAATAGCTCCTCAAGAGAGATTTTCATAATCTCTTCCTGCTCCACGACTTGAATCATTAAAGAGGAGGTTCCTCTATTGGAAGTTGTTGACTGGATATAGTTCTTGACACTCTTTACTCGTAGAACATACAAAGTCGTTCATTAGAGGTGGATGTGATCCTCAAAGAGAGTAAACATTTTGATAGAGTTTCCAAAAGGTCATCGGAACCTTCTGTAAGTATTCAAAAGAACTTGAATTACTGTCATCTTGAAGAAATTCTCTTACCTGATGAAGTTAGTTTTTCAATACCCATATGTTTCAACTATACCATTCTCGAGATAACGTTTCCTTTTCGAAGGGCACTCTTACATAATAACCTGATACTCTGATAATCGACGATAGATCTTATCCATCCAATAACTTACATTAAATGCTCTCTGATTGGGCTGTAGAATCAAGTAATTAATAATGAAATACAATAAAGGCATCTCCGCAATAATACAGAAAAAAGTGGTTTCAAATGAGCGTTGCAGATCGTTTGAAATATTTGGGTGCCATCGTTTCATCTGATTGGATCATTGAATAAGACATATTTGTAATACATACGGTGCTACCTTATGGGCTAAACTTCGCCGAATGTCCACCTGAAGGATGTAGCAATTGAAAAAGGATTCGTAGTAAAATATAGCGAAGGAAAGAAAGAAAGAAAGAAAGAAATAGGAATACCATTCCCCGTCATAAAGGCTCCACGTGGACTATGTCGTGAGCATTTCGGACCCATCACAAGGAAACATAATTCGAGAATCGAACGCAGAGAAAGGTATCCGCTTTTCCAAACCATTTCAGCGGAAGGACATTAAAGTTTTAAAAATGTATTTCTTATGCTGAAATGGAAGCCGTGGATATCTGAAGACTCAACTGATAAAATCAACGTTCCAAATATTCGAAGGTTTCAACCTCCCTATTTCAGTTCAATGCCGAGGAAATAATTTATGTCCAATTAAAAACGGTAGATTGGAAAAGTTGATAGTGTCGAAAATAGTGAATCGAGGATTCGTTTTCTTCTGGTAACATTTACGAACAAAATATAGGGAGTGATAAACAAGCAAAGTATTTCTAATATCATACTTATTTCACCATGGCTACTTTCCTGATAGCCTGTCGGTTCCGGCTAGCTTGTAGGGTACAATGAATTTATGTATATCTTACATATCATTGTCCACTCTACATTTTCACTGAATAACTGAGCTTCTTGACTGCAATGCTGAAAGCTCGCTGAAAAGCACATCGAACTTTTCCATTGGCAAACTGCCGAACGCTGCAAATCTTCAACAAATTATTAACATAAAACATAATTCACAGCTCGCAAATGTGCGTCTGAGTACTTAAAATTTGCCTGAGTAGGCATGTGCACTGCCTTCCATTTTGTGTAATTATTCGATGCATTGAAAATGTCAAAGGTTTTTTAGGCTACGTTCGATTTTTCTTTGATTCTTGATAATTAACTGTCATAACTTTGAAAGTGATTAGTTTGACTTGCACAATTGAAATTTATAAACTCAATCCACTCTCCAGATACTGCAATCGCAATACGCATAAAGGAATACTGTTTTACTACAGAGGCGAACTGCTTTATGGCGCTATTATGGCTATACGGCCAAAAAGTAGGCCAAAGAATGTGGAAAAACTCCACGCCCGTAATATACGATTCACCAGAAAGTGGTTTCGTACCAACAATCACACATGCCGCGATTGTTTACGGGAATATGAATTCCTTGCCTGGGAGAGATGCATGGTCTCGGACGATGCACCATCCTCACGGGAGAGGGGAAGACACGGTCAGGGTACGCGGACTTAAGCGGGGTATTGCAGGGAATATATTGCCTCCTGGAACTACCCGCCGACAATCTATAAGAATAACTTTGTAACTTACATAAACAATCGCTGGTAGTATCAGAACGCGGTAGCAAACGTCTTCGGAAAAATAAAGGAATGAAGAACTCGTAACTGAGGAAATACGAGTAAACCGGTAATTGGCATCAAATATAGGAAGCGTGTGGGAAATTAGTAGGAGATGGAACTTGAGTAAATTGACCGTCCTCTTTTCTTGCTCCTGGCAAGGAGAGGGAACGGTTGATGCTGATGTTTACGAACAATGCAGAGAAGGAGTATTGACCACTAAAAGGCAAAGCCTGACTTACTGTGGTTACTCCTCGGCAAGGAATTAACTTCTTCATTAACAACAATAGGACAGTTGACAGTTACTCAACCCTTGCCAACAATCCATCAACATACAAATCCAGCCAACTACGCTCACTAATCTTTCAAGGGAAAAACTACTTGGTGACGAAGACTTGCATGCCTGGGCGATGTCCTGGGCTTGGGCTTGATAACAATGGTTACGTACTACGTACGTACCCATTGTTATCGGGTTACTCCCATTTGGTACAGTAAATAGAAAATATAAATGGAAAACCTCAGAAGCAATCCTTTACCCCCTTTTTAATATTATGTTTTCCATTCTCTACTTTTCTGCATGACAATTTCTTCAAGCAATCCTTCAGGGTGTGTGGAAGGATGTGATTCCACACCAGGCATGCAACATCAAAATTAAATTCTGCTTAATCATTAGTAACCGATAAACAGGTGAAATAGTTCAAATATTGGAGATCTTGTTGACTACAGATCAAACACTACCGTTTCACATTTTTAAATACTTCTCTACGCGTGATAGACGTTTACGGTCGTTGATTAAGGAATGACTCAACCGAAAAAAAACATTAACTTAAGCAACCTCTCCAAAATCTGCAACAAACTTGAAGACATTCCGCGGAAAAACCTAACGTTCCGTATTTCATACGATCGATGACCCAATGAGATCAATCATTTATTACCAACTCGACGCCCATTACCTTCCCAATGCTGTCCCAATTGTAGCGATTATTATTCGCGCATTTGGTATTCAAAACAGAATGTCATTCCTCAATGCAGTCATTTTACTATTCTGAAAAAGACTAAACTGCTTCAGAAACGTTACTACAGGCAATGGCACCGAAGAAATGGATCACTTCTGTCAGATCTTATCTATTTAATCTTAGTTATAACCTGTCCACTACCCATTACGGAACCGCATTATAATGATTGTTTACGGAAACACTTTGGCCCAATATTCACTTAATCTTATAAAAATATGTATATTTATCACTAGTGAAGAAATAATACGATTATTATGCGACATTACTGAGATTCATCTGAGAGCACAGTAACACCTTAGTTAACTGACTACTCTTCTACATGTTCCACTGAACCGGATTATATGGTCTTATCAACACATTGTTCGTTTCTCATACTTTACGGAGAATTGAGAGAAAAAGGATTGATTAATACCAAGGAGGACTAAGCACCTATTCTAAAAGTTTTCGCTTAAACGACGGTCTGAATTCAGCACTTCACGCACACTTCAGGAAAAATATTGTATCGATACCTTTTATATAAACTTTGTATTTACTAAATAACTGGATCCAATTTGACGATGCATCTATATTCCAATGGAAACTTAAATCTCAAACGAACAAAGACCTTTCGTCTAACAAATATCTCAAATTGTGGTCTGCCTGCACCTTTTATAGAAGTTGCTATAGCGGTGACGTTCATTCTTTGTCCTGTGATGTGCTCTTACCGTAATAGTATCAAGAAACAGGATTAAATATTGCCGAATTACTTATTCGATATTCTTTCTTTTGATTAAGGCATCTGAATCTTTGCAAAGCAGAATAAAATCTTTTAAAATATGCAAAACCAAATATGGCATCTACCCAGCAGTCTCTACTCTTTGTGAGCTTTTCCACATATTCCACGAATATGTTTCATCGAGAAGTAGTCGTAAATATGGATATCGCCTTATTATTCGAGCCTACATTCTCTATTTCCCATCGAGAAGAAGTCGTAAATATGGATATCGCCTTAGTATTCGAGCCTAAATCCTCTATTTTCGTATTCCCGATGGAGTAGGGTTTCGAAAGAGAACTGCGCCATCTGGTCATATGCGGATCGCCCTGCATTTGGGAAGGCATACGTCGCAATCGCAACCAGTCTCATCACCACTCACTTAAAGGGTAAACTTCGTAAATATTATATATTCCCCAACACGAATTAAGGAATCCTCGACAATATGAAGCCTTGCTCGTAAACTAGGGCTGAAAGTTAAATTTACAGCCCATATTCCCTGGAGATTCCGATAAGTGCAATAATAAGTCAATATCTTCTAGGTTTATTATATAAGACGAAATGGAGACAAATTGTGGATTGATATTGAAGGAAATATGGAATGTCAGTTTTTTCTGTGCGGTAAAGTGTGAACTTTTGCAACAAAGTTTAATGATGATAAATATATAATCAAATTTCTTAGGCACAAATAGTATGAACATAATTACGACCACGTAAGAACGATTATCTCATTCATTTTTATACAGTCCATTTCATTGTGTTTTACAATTAGCATCACCAAGCTAAATCGTTTTCCCGAAACAGTATACGGAATGCTAACCCAATTTCACCAAAATATTTAGGGATTGAAAAGAAAAAAAACAGAGTCAGCACTTAAATTAAAAGTCTTTGACATTCGTAATCATTCATTGCAGTCGGCCATAATAGACACCACTCGAATTACTAGTTTAAAAAATAAAAAGCATAACGATTCTCTTGAGTGATTTTCTAACATGCTCTTCAATGTTTTTTTCAAAAGTCGAGAACGAGCTAAATGATTTATCGTAAAAGAAAATGGTAGTATCACCCCAAACAATCGAAATTCTTAAAAGTAAAAAGGTTTAGCAGAGTCTTCCCCTTTTTTATAAATTTTATTTATGTTTTGCAATAGTTCTTAGCGCAATTGTCCAACAATGGTCTTATTCTATTTATTAAATTTAAAAACACCATTCGAGTGACACTGTTAATCATCGCTAATACCCCCACTTCAGTAACTTTATTCGGTCACTGAAAGTCGGAAAAGAACTATTTAATATCAATTTCAAGTTTCACGTATAGTTATTACTTCTAATCTTTAAGGGATCGAGGAGGTGCGGGGGCTAGCGTACTGGCTTCCCACCCTGAGGGCGCTGGTTCAAATCCCGGTGGTGTTGAATATTTTTCAGAGGTATCTCTATCCCTACTTGAGGTGCTTTGTGTAGGGCACTTTGAGTGAGTACGCCGTCCGTCGGATAGGACGTTAAACTTCAGACCCCTTGGCGCCTTTCGTAAAGAGTAGGCTAATGCCGACGCCGGGTTTCTCTCCACCCTTTATCCTTTCCTGTCCATCCCCTATGGCGCAATTGACCTTAGCTGTCGGTCGCTTCCCCTAAAAACTACTACTACTATTCTAATCTTTAATATACCGAATTTAAATACGCATTTTTCATATGAAGTTCATTTTACATAGAAGTTGGAGCAAAAAAATGGAAACGTGAAGAATATGGTAGATTGAAAATATGTCAACAATACAAACAAATGATGTTTCGTAGCAACGGTATCAACGTCCGTTGTTATTAATATGCTACGCCATTTTACGAGTGCAGAACAGTATTTATATTCCCGAAAAATAGTGTAATTGACAAGTTACATCTACTGCTGCATAATAAACATTTATTGCATTTGAGCAGGAGTAAAGAAGAAGACCCTCAGCATATTGAAAAAACGCACCAAGTCGTCCGAAACAGTCGCTATAATGGTATGTTATTATTTCATACTATATATATATATATATATATATATATATATATATATATATACCCAGTCCCCGCAACCCGTTTGGTCGTATTGTCATGCATCCCTGGGAAGATGTGTTGAACCTCTTGGCACTCATAGGGGAGTAAGGCGGGTCCGCTCCTTATGACATAGGTTGTAGAATGGATAACACCCAGATCCAGGCTCATGCGCCAACTAACCCAAGTACAATTTTTTGAAAATTTAATTTTCACAAAACATGTTTCCTTAATATGCTGCACGTCTGTTAGTGGTCATTCAAAATTAAATTTTACTTCTTTTCTTTTGGCTTTTTTTCAGTGACCTGTCGTTTTTTACTAAAGTCATAAGATTTTAACTTTCGCTGTGCTCAATGCTAGTGCTATGTAGTGTGTCGCAGCATCTCCTGAAGGGTAAAATATTTTCCGCTCCCAATTTTTGCTGTACCAGCTCATGAAAAACTAAGATAGATGAGTGCGCATCCCTTTCTAAGTGGTTCAGTGAGACATGCAAGAGAATTCAACTATTTTGTGAACTTATAATGGAAACGATTGATATTTTCCTTTTAGAATGCGAATTTGTAACTAAAAATACTTCATTGCATAAACTGTTGCAAGCATTTTAATTACTAAAACGTAAATTTTACTTTTTTCCTTTTGATTTTTATATCCTCTTAAAATAAGAATGCGAGGGAAAGTGTTTTATGTGTGAAATTGTGAAAAAAAACTTCCCAGTATTCCTCCCCAACTTTCCCCCCCAAACCCAACGAATTGACGATATACAGGTATATGTATATCAAGGTAAACTTCTTGTAATCAGTGCAGATGATTCTACAGCGTTGCGAAACTAGTCGACAACAATTAATTTTTTCCTGTGGAAAGCAAAGCCTTTTATCCTTTCCTCCTGCTTTACGAGTACTTCATAGTTACTATTTGTCCACCACACCGATTTGCGCGATCAGATCCAAGTGTTACCGCCAATCCATAAGACCCAGGCTGATTTAGAGCATATCTTGGAGTAAACATTGGGCGTCTCGTGGGCCGGAAAATACGGTAAGAATTAGGGGCCTACTGCTTATGAGTCCATCGGAAATGATAAGGAACGCGTCAATAGGCTTAGGCAGGCGCAAAGGTGCGCGCGATGATATCGTCCATGCATCGAAAGCGGTTGAGCCGTAATAAATTTATTTCGGAAATGAACAAAGATTACTCATTCAGCGTACATAACATTTGACAAAGTGGGGACTTAAAGATTTGAATTTAGACTAAAGCAATTTTGACGTATATAGACGGCACTAAGCTTTTTGCTTTAAACAAGTCCATAATAATCATTCAATTTCCAAAGGTGAATATTCGAATTCCTTCTTGTCTTTCTTTCTAATACATCAGCGTTTTATTTGCTGACATATTTTCACTTGTCTACTTCAGTTGTAAATTGGGGGTCATGTGTACCCTAACCTTTCTCAGTTTTTCCCTTGATTGAAATTATGAATTTTTTTGCAGTAAAGATTTCCGTATGCTGGGTTTGTTATTTTTGTCACCATTAATGCATTCTAGAAAGCCTTACGGCATCTGCTGATGGCATGCGTTTCCCGTCCAACCTGCTTGGGTGGAGATGAACATGTGGAGGAAGGACCTAATGAGGTGGATGCAAATGACGCTATGATGGGCAAAAATCTGAAAGAGCAAGACCATCCTCGGCAGCATTCATGGAAATCGAACCACGGCCTGTTTCCTCCCCAGGACTTACGACCAAATTCACCGCAGAAAATTGTAAATAAAAGTATAAGATAACCTATGCAACTATTTCCTTGTGTAAAAATCATTCGCCAAGCTAATTTCCGGCCGAATACTTACGTATCTAGAAATAAAACACATTTCTTTCAATATGGCATCAGACTTTGAAAGTCTACTGAGCAAGTTGTTCACTGTGTTCTTCGGAAGATAGGCTGCACTTATCTCTCTTAATTTTTGATCTCTCCTTAAATTTTAAAGGTGTAGACAACCAAATGCTTATTCAAATACTAGAATTACAGAATCCAGGGCTCTAAACTAAAATTCAGCACATCATATTCAAAAAATTTAAAAAAATAATGGAAGTAAATGGCTTTCAGTCAAAACTGTTGGGAATAAAAAATGGGGAGCCCCAGGGGTATATACATATATTAGGTGGTCTGTTATTTTTAAAAAAAAGGTGGTTTGGTTTGAAAAACCTAATTGAGAATTAGTTGATTTCATACCCCATGTATTTTCCACATTAAATATCAGAATTGGAGCTCTCAGGAGTGAAATAATAATATAAATGTATCTCTTCACCGCAGTAATGATTTTATGGTACAATATATTTATCTTTTCACCACATCTTTAGCGGCAAGTGCTGCTCTTCGAAGAGTAAAAGATCTTTCTTATTGTTACAGCCACTTCCAAACTTAACCAGGCTAAATTATTGTCTAAATCTACACCTAACTTACTGCTGTCTGTGGGGGATGCAGAAACAAGAGCGCTTCCGGCTGTTACAGGAAAAGCTGACCAAGAATACAATAAAATTGGTCAGTAACTACTAAACTTTTTGGGTTCAAATGTTTGATAGGATATTCAGACAAATGATCCAGTTCTATCTGTTCTTATTCGTTCGCAGGTTTTCGCGGCGATGAGTAGGTTATTTCCACATATTTTGGGCTGCGTCGAGGTAGGTTGATTAAATTCTAAACAGTTTCGCCAGCTATCCTGCTGGCGTCCTAAGGTCAAAGATGGAGAAAAAGCTTGTTGTCCCGTATTATACCGGGAGAATCCGGTGCCAATACCGGGTAATTTCTTCGGCCAATAAGGAAACGTCCTCATATTTGCGCGGAATATTTCTTTTCCACCGACTGGGTGGTAGATACCCACCCTCTCTGTTAAAGTTTTCTGGCCTTTTTTACGATTTCAATGGAGAGATTTCAACGAATTTTAACTAGAGAGGCCATTGAAATCGTAGAAAGGCCATAAAACTTTAACAGAGAGGATGGATATCCACTCCACAGTGCGTGGAAAAGAATTATTCCGCGCAAATATGCGGACATTCCCTTATTGACCGAGGAAATTTCCCGGTATTGGCGCCGGATTTTCCCTATACAAGACGAGGCAACGAGCTTCTTCCCATCCTTGACCTGAGGAGACCAGCAGGTAAGCTGGCGAATCTGCTGTGAATTCAAACGACATACGAGGACGCAGCCCGAAAAATGTTAAAATCACATATCTGTTCTTATTTTTTCACCGAAAAACTTTCTAATTTCTGTCATTACCATATGTCAATTTTAAACCCTGATCTGGGGGAACTTGGTAGTTTAGGAGTAGAGCATTGGACTACTGCCCAGAGGATCTGGGTTTAATTGTCGTGCATGGCTCTAGCCACCATCATCTTTATTACATCTATATGATTTTTCAGGTAGCAAATCATTTTGCGAACAAAATGCGATACAGAGAAAGGAACCAAGCCAGTTTTGTGAATTTCAAATAGCATTGCGCTTAATATTGTTCGATTTCTACCTTCACCTATCCAACAAACTTTCTGATACATAAAATGATTATGGTTGCTCTTTACATTCTTCTGATGATCACTTTACTGACGTTTTGATGAAAAAATTGGATATAGTTGGTCATTTAATAAGGGTCAAAATCAAGAATCAGAAGTCTTTGGTTTCAGGTGTAAACGCCACAGTATCTGGCAATGAGAGCTTCATGGTCATTAGAAGAAAGGTGTCATCCGAAGGGGACCTGCCTGCAGTGGTATGGAGTTTTTCCAAGCCTCTCACAAAAGATCGTACAAGATGCCACATTGGGAGAGTGTTTTATTTCACCAGTTTTTTAAATAACAAATCAGAATATGCTAATGGACTCGATGAACATATTCAGGTAATTTTTAATTGCCAAAATAATGAATTTCAAAGCATTGATGCAATCTTGTTCAATGAACTCACATTCTAGAGATTTTGATGCTCACAGGTCTTTCACTTGCTTATGTCATTTCATTCAAAGGCCTTTAATGTCACTTAAAATAGTTAAGCAATCATCTAGAAATGAAAAATTGAGGAAAGTATTTTTTTTTACTTTTTTTGCATGGGTGCAGGAATTCCAAATAATCCAATTGAAGTCAAATAAATTCATTAGTTTTCTCTCAAGTCTGCTTTCTTTGGGACAGCTTTTCCATACTTTGGTCTTCCGTTGAACAGTACTTAGTTGATTAAATAGAATATGTTTTTAGCATGTTTTAATATGCTCTCTTGCAATACCAAAAAATGCAGTTAAAAACTTGATTTTACAAACTGTTTTAGGAGAAATCTGTTTCAATTTTATCAACTCACTGATTATACCCCGCCTTCTAGCACCTCACTATCCTCCCAACAGACACTGCTAGATTGGGGGGGTAATGCCATCTATGGCCATGTCTCCATGTCTACTTTCATAATTATGAAAAAATTACTACATTACATATTAATGTGATCATTCCTTGGTCTCCTATTATTAAGTTCACAGCATTTCATTCCAAATGTATATTGGGACTTGGGTGCAATGGTTGTGCACAATTTAAATGCCTTTCTGTAAAAAGTACCGTGTCTTACTGCTACGAGAGCCATTAGTATTTTATTAATTAGACTTGTATATTGGGTGCTTCTGTTTTTTTATACAGCCAGATTTTAAATTTCCGTATATTTCCATAAATAGGTCAATAAGAACATTCCGAGCAAAGAAGATTCCATGCCGTTACTTTATGAAACATTGAGTAAAAATCCTGCCTCAAATGTTTCAAATGAGAATGATGATAAAGCAGATTTGATAGGTAAGAAAGCAAAACTACTTCCAATCTCTCTCTAGGTCTTAAGCCCAGAGAGCAAAAGCTATACAGTAGTTATTAGAGCAAGCCTGGTAAATTAGATGAATGGACTGGGAATTTAAGGAAACAGTATGCATAAAGCTGTAATATGGATGTTTTGTTTTTGCTGCTGCATAATGTAATTTTTTGCAAATTATGCTTTTTTCCATATTTAATTAAAAATAAGATCAATTTCTCAAAGTCGCAATCATTGAAAAGGATATTTTGAACAAAAATTTGGTATTCTTTCAATAAAAGTCATAGTGATATGGGCATGCAAAACATCCTGACTCAATTTTTTTTTTTAAGTTAATCTACCGGTTAAGGTAGGTTTTTGGATGGACTCCTGCTTCAATGACCACGTTTCCCCACCGTGGATAGCTCATCTCCATATCAAAGTTTTTACGAGTCTTTTCTTTAAATCCTTACTCTAAGTCCCTGTCATCAACTCCCTCCTCCTTGTGAAAGCCTCTTTTCCTAGCGCAATTCTTCTCCTTACGTCCCTACTACTTTGACCGTGTTGGTCCAAAACACTACTGAGATACGTAAACTGTTCTACCTGCTCTAGTTTTTGCCATCCTATTTTTATGTTAAGCTTAGCCTTTTTCTTTCTAGAGAATCGCATAACCTTTGTTTTATTGATATTGATTCTCATCCCATACCTGTCGCACTGAATTTCCAATTCACTAAGCAGTGCTTGCAGCCCCTTGGCTGACTGACAAACTAAAGCTTAGTCATCAGCAAACCTAACTGATTTGACGAATTCCCCGCCCACTTTCATTCCTACCTCCAGTTCTTCCCATGCCTCTTTGATCATTTCCTCTGCATACAGGTTGAACAGCAACGGTGATAATGGGCAACCCTGCCTTACACCCCTTCCTAACACTGCCCATCCTGACTCCCCGTTCCCACCCGCACCCGAGCAGTCTGAGACATGTACAGGTTGAGGATTAGCCTCCTTTCCCTCCAATCTATTCCTATCTTCTGCAATATACTGACTCAATATATCAGAATGAAAATTTTATCAATATTTTTTACATAATTATACATTTCAGTTAAGTTAAACATAAAACCCAGCCATAATGTTAAATAAGTTTTGTGTAGAGTACTGTGATATTGTAAATATTATAACGTGAGAAGGAATTGAAAAAAGCACCATATCAACTATGGATCAATCCTAGATGCAAACATTTACCCTTCCCTGAAGTAGTCACAATTTACATCTTCTTATCATATGCTTCTAGTTCAAACATTTTGGACACCTGTGGTATATTGGTGAATTGAAAATTCTCATTTATAAAAATCTTTTTGAAAATCATTGACTTATGCTGATTTGATATCCTTCTGTTCCAGATTTTCCTTCACTTACATCACTTAAAGATTTGCACAACAAAGAAGTGTGGATTTGCGAGAATTATACAAGCCTGACTCAGAGGAGGAAAGTAGCTATTTCTAAGTTCTATTGATCCAGCTGAAATTCTAAATTCCTCTCCATAATATTTTTCTATCTTGTCTAAATTTCTATCAATGACTTTGATTCCCTTTTTTATGTGAACTTTCTAAAATCTTTTTGATGATGTCAGACCATAAATGATCCCGATGTATGATTTCATATATGGATAATTAAATTAACTTTCTTGGGTATTTTGTGCATTTTTTTAATAAAAATTTGGAAACCAAAATAAAACCAATGAAACCTATTCAATTCTTTTAATATAATTCATATTCTGTCTCAGATGCCTATTTTTCCAGGTCCCTTTGCTATTTCATAAAGCAATAAATAAAGACATGATACTGTTTATCATAATCATACTTACAGCCTTGGACTGTGGACTGTCCCCATTACTTGGTAAGTAATGAAGTAAAAATATTGCTGACAACATCAAGCTCGTATAATTTTCTACACAGTTACTTTCCTGTCTTCCCTTTAAACTGTCCTGAAACCCATATATCTCTCCTTTCCTTATATGTCTTGAACATAATGTGAGTAGTAAATGAAATAGCTGATAATTTATTCTAGTGGATGTTTTTTGCCAGGGAACCGACAAATGGAGGCCTTAATATTTTGAAGGTGAACTTGTATACATTACAAAATCAGCCCACTTCCAAACACATTGGGACTACTTTTAATAAAGCAGTAAATTTCGGCCAGGGGAATAGTAAGCAAGCATAACTGCTCAAATTCAAAGGGAGTTTGTGTTAATTTGACTGTAATTGCTGAAATATAAACATCCAGTGTTTCAAGACATTGATACAGATATCATTTCCTTTATCTAAAAGCGCAGTAAGATAGGTTAGACCTCATTTTCTGCCTTCTTGCTGTAAGATTTGCGCATAAATTAGTGGATGGATGTAAATAGTATTTTATTTTGTTTTCATGAAATCATTGCAGTACAGGGGACCAGATTCTTTGTAACTTTTTAGAATACGTATTCTTGTGTTGTAATTGATTTCATATTTGACTTTTTAAAGAAACAAAAACAGTAAAGCCTGAAAAAAGCAGCCCAAATTTAAAAAAAATACGACGAGAAAATAATGCATTCCTTTGAAATTAAGATATAAAAGATAAAACTTGGAAAAATCTTATCTTGCCTAAAACTTTTTAATTTCAACAACTCAAAATTTATTAATGGTATTTGATGTTTACATGCAAATACTTTTGTACCATCTCTACTTTTCATTAAAATTTCCCTCATTTTCAATAGCGCTAGAAATGTTTATAAATATATTTTTTTAAAGCAATATACTAGTTATGTTAGGTTTTAGATGGACACAGCTAACACATGAATATCTTGTCTTTCCTAACATACCATCATGGAATGCAGTAGTAGAATCTAATTATTTCTTATAAAACTCTCTTGCTTGTTCCTTTAATGGCATAATAAAACTTTTTGCAAAGTAATTCTCAGCTGTTTATGTAAAACATAATAGTACTCCTCTGCACAATTTTCATACTTTCACTTCACAAATTATTTTGTATTGATTGGCCATCATGTTGGACTTTGCTCCAATCATTTTAGTAGACATATTCCGTCCATTACGTGAAACGTTCCATGAAGAGTGCGCACGTAATGATGGTAGCTCATATTTTTAATTACAAAAGCCATATAAACATCTAGTACAACGGATGGCATTGAGTTTAGTTTAACCCTTAAAATTACCAGCTGTATATGCCATGTAGAAAAGAAAAGTTTATCTACGATACACGGTTTTTACTTAAAGTATCGGGAATATTTTCGGCAAAATAGATTTATTTCAGATTGCCATAATGCCTCTAAATTCTTCAAATGACATCCTTTGAGTGTTGACAGCGGCTTTTTCTCGACTCTAATGCTCCCTGGTAAGCAGATTCCGAAAGGTCCTTAAGGGTAAGCGTGCAAGCTTCTTTGACGACAGTAGGTTCCTTATAGATAGGTAGTGGTAGGGAGCATATAATTTATGGAATAGGAAATACTCTGCTAGTGCCAGCTGGGGACTGGAAGGGGGATGGATAATCGTCGCGTCGCGTTGTAGGTCTTCACAAGCAGACACTAGACTCTGCTTCCGGTCGACAGTCGAGACCTTCGGACGAGTTTCGCAAAGATCTTTCGCGTCGCCAAAATTTCAGTGATAATGGTGTGATGTGCCATCTTATCATGCCAATACGATCTGCGCCCATGCGTACACTTAAACTGCGGGCTGAATTCAGCGCTTAATGCATACTTTAGGAAAACGATTTTATCGATGCCTTTTATATAAACATTGTATTTATTAAATAACTGGATCCAACTTGAGGATATATGTATATTCCAATGGAAACTTAAAACTCTTAAAACCACGTATGAATGATTATCTTAGTTATTTTTATACATTCTTTTTCATTGTCTTTTACAAAAATTATCACCAAGCTAAATCGCTTTCCCGAAACAGTATACGATATGCTAACCCCACTTCACCAAAATCTTTAGGGATTGAAAAGAAAAAAACAGAGTCACTACTATAAATAAAATGTCTTTGACTTTCGTAAAATTTCTTTGCCTTCGGCCATAATAGACACCACACGATTTCCTATTTTAACAAAAACAAATAAAACGATTCCCTTGAGTGATTTCCGATCATGCTCTTCAATGTGCTTTCAATAGCCGAACACAAAGTAATACAAAGTTTATTTAAGTTAAACAATATTTCTCAGCGCAAGAGTCCAACAATGGCCTTATTCAATTTAAAAACACCATTCGTGAGACACTCTTAATAAACGCTAATACCCCCACTTCAGTAATTTTATACGGTCACTGAAAGTCGGAAAAGAACTATTTAATATTAATTTCAAGTTTCACGCATAGTTATTACTTCTAATCTTATATATACAGAATTTAAATACACATTATTCATATGAAATTAACTTTTCATATGAAGTAGGAGCAAACAATTGGAAACGTGGAGAATATGGTAGATTGAAAATATGTTAACAATATAAACAAATGATGTTGCGTCACAATTTCAACAACGCCCATTGTTATTTGTTTGCTACGGCATTTCATGAGTGCAAAAAGAGTATTTCTGCTCCCAAAAAATAGTGTAATATAGAAGTTACATCTATTACTGCGTAAAAAATAGTTATTGTATTTGAGCAAGAGTAAAGAAGAAGATGCTCAGCCTATTGAGAAAAGGCCCCAAGTCGTCCAAAGCAGTCTCTATAATGGTATGTTACTGTATGATATACCCAGGCCCCGCAACCCGTTTGGTCGTCTTAACATGCAACCCTGGTAGGAGGGGTTGATCATCCTGGTACTCACAAGGGACTAAGGCAGGTCCACTCTTTAAGACATAGGTTGTAGAATGGCTTACACCCAGATCCAGGTTCATGTACCACCTTATACAAGTACAATTTTCAGAAGATTTAATTTTCACAAAATACGTTTCCTTATTTTGCTCCGCGTCTGTCAGTGGTCATTACAAAGTAAATTTTACTTCTCCTCTTTTGGCTTATATGCAGTGACCTTTTTTTTTGCTAAAGTCATAAGATTTTATGTTTCGCTGTGCTCAGTGCTAGTGCCATGTAGTGTGTCGCAGCATCTCCTGAGGGGTAAAACATTTTCCGCTCCCATTTTTACTGTACCAGATAAGGAAAAACTAAGATATATGAGTTCGCATCCCTTTCTAAGTGGTTCAATATGAAACATGCTAGACCATTCAATATTTTTGTACCCCCTAATGGATACGGTTGATATTTTCCTTATAGAATACGAATATGTACTATAAAATTATTTTATTGCATAAACTGAACCAAGCATTTCCGTTAGTAAACCGGAGTTTTTGCTTTTTTCTTTTGGATTTTTAGTCGTGACTTTTCGTTTCATGTTAAAGTGAAACTGATTTGTATCTCTGAGCTCAGTTTAGTGCTATGTTGTGTGATTAAACATTTCCTCAAGGTCCGAAAGGTTTTCACCCATGTTTTAACAGCATTTGGCCAGGGCGAAATAAAATAGGGGAGCGTGCATTCTTTTCTGCGCGGATAAGAAGACTAAATAGAGGTGGTATCAATAATTATTTTATGCCTCAAAATTTGAAGTGTTTGATATTTATAAGTTATAAGTGTAATTCATTTTCGAAATGACCCGATTTCCTTAACTTATGCAATCTCACGTCCGCATCGTCGTAAGAGGGAATATATTCCTTTACCTAACCGGTATCTGTTGACTTCGTAAACCATTAATGCGGCACTAACGACTCTTAAAAATGAAGGTCATGGTCTCCAGCAGCGCCTCATAGAATAATAATGCAAGCGAAAGTATTTTATGTGTGAAAATGTGAAAAAAACACTGGATATTTTTTCTGGATTGGGAGACCTCCCATCTCTGTCTACATAATGCGTTATTCTATGTCCTATAACTTACATTCTGTGGAATGTAATTAAATGGAATACATTTCATCCTGTTGAAACGCAATGTCTTTGATCCTTTCCTCCGGCATAAGAAAGGGTAAAGTACTTCATAGTTAGTATTATCCCACCACACCGGATTTCGCGAACAGGTCGAAGTTGGACCGCGAGTCCATTAAACGCAGGCTGGTTTAGAGCAAATGTTGCGTAAAAATTGTGCGTCTCGTGGGCTGGGAAATACGGTAAGAATTAAGAACCTATTGCTTATGAGTCTATCGGAAACGATAAGGTACGCCTCAATATGCTTAGGAAGTCGCCATGATGTGCTCGATGATATCGCCCATGTATCGAAAGCGGTTGAACCGTAATAAATTTATTTCGAAAATGAACAATGTTTACTCATTCAGCGTACATCAAATTTGACAAAGTGGGGCCCGAAACATTCGAATTTAGACTAAAGCAATTTCGACGTCAATAGACAGCACTTAGCTTATTGTTTTAAACAAGTCTATAATAATCATTGAATATCCAAATTTAATTATTCGTAATCCTTGTTGTCTTTCTTTCAGCCTTACGGCGGCTGGTTACGGCATGCCTTTCCCGTCCAACCTGCTTGGGCGGAGATGGACATGCCGAGGAAGGATCTGATAGAGTGGATGCAAATGACGCTATAATGGGCAAGAAGCTGATAAATCAATTCCATCCTCAGCAGCATTCGCGGAAAACAAACCACGGCGTGTTTCCTCCCCAGGACTTACGACCACATTCACCGCAGAAAATTGTAAATAAAAGAATAAGATAACCTATGCAACAATTTCCTTGGGTATAAATAATTCCCCAAGCCGCGATTCCGGCCGAATACTTACGTATCTAGAGAGAAAACACTTTCCTCACACTAGGTCTTTAGATCTGGAAAGTCTACTGAGCAAGTTGTTCAATGTGTGTTTCCCAAGATGGGCTCCACATATCTCTCTTATTGTTTCACCTCTCTTCAAATTCTAAAGGTGTAGACAACCAAATGCTTAACCAAAAATTAGTATTAAGGCATCACGTTCTCTATACTAAAATTCAGGACCTCGTATTCAAAAAAACCTAAAAAATTCATCGAAGCAAACGGCTTTCAGTAAAAACTGTTGAGAGTATAAAATAGTGAACCCCAGGGGTACATATATATGGTGGTCTGTTATATCTGCGGATGATGAATGGCGTATCAAGTACCATGCCTCCTGATTGTATCCGTTGTTTATGATTGATGACTGATTGTACATGGTAAAGACCCTACTTTTAAAGAGAAATGTAAAAATCCTAGACATGCACACGAAGAACTGAAAAGAGTGCAACAAAAATCTGGGGACTGGTTTTCATTTAAGAAACTATTTTTAGAATGTGAAAAAATTCAATATTTTCAATGTGACCTTGAAGTGTTGGTCAAGATCAAAGCTCTCTCTAGCTTCTAGATTTTTTGTTGAATCTAATCATTACATATTCGCCGCAGTAATGAATGTATGTTATAATATGTTTTTCTTTTGACGACATCTTTAGTGGAAAGTGCTGCTCTTCGATGAATAAAAGATCTTTCTTATTGTTACAGCCACTTCCAAACTTAACCAGGATAAATTATTGTCTAAATCAACACCTAACTTACTGCTGTCTTTGGGGGAAGTAGGAAGAAGAGCGCATCCGGCTGCTGCAGAAAAGCTGACCAAGAATACATGAAAATGGGTAAGTAACTACAATAATTTTTGTGTTCAAATGCTTGATAGGATATTCAGACAAATGATGAATTATTTATACCCAAGGAAATAGTTGCATAGGTTATCTTATACTTTTATTTACAATTTTATGCGGTGAATTTGGTCGTAAGTCCTGGGGAGGAAACAGGCCGTGGTTCGATTTCCATGAATGCTGCCGAGGATGGTCTTGCTTTATCAGCTTCTGGCCCGTCATAACGTCATTTTCATCCACTCTATCAGGTCCTTCCTCGACATGTCCATCTCCGCCCAAGCAGGTTGTACGGGAAAGGAATGCCATCAGCAGCCGCTGTAAGGCTTTCTAGAAAGGATTAATGTTGACAAAAAGAACAAACCCAGCACATTGGAATCTTTATTGCAAAAAAATGTACAATATCAGTCAAGGGAAAAACTGCCAAATACTTTTTTTCAATCTACCATATTCTGCACACTTACATTTGTTTCTCCTACTTCATATGAAAAATGTGTATTGTGAAATTGTACTGTATATTGTATCTGTATTGTAAAATTGTACTGTAAGAGAGGTAGCGGACATGCCTTAGCACCCTGTGAGTGCCAAGAGGTTCATGTCCTCTTCCCAGGGTTGAATGACAATACGACCAAACGGGGTGCGGGGCCTGGGTATATCATACAGTAACATACCATTATAGAGACTGCTTTGGACGACTTGGGGCGTTTTTTCAATTGGCTGAGGTCCTTCTTCTTTACTCTTGCTCAAATACAATAAATGTTTATTATGCAGCAATAGATGTAACTTCTCAATTACACTATTTTTCGGGAGCAGAAATACTCTTCTGCACTCATGAAATGCCGTAGCAAACAAATATCAATGGACATTGTTAACATTGTGATGCGACATCATTTGTTTATATTGTTAACATATTTTCAATCCACCATATTCTTTACATACAATTTTTCAGTTGTTAGATAGTGTCTTCTTTAAATCTACCATATTCTGCACGTTTTCATTTGGTTGCTCTTACTTCATATGAAAAATGTGTATTTAAATTCTGTATATTTTAGATAAGGAGTAATAACTATGAGTGAAACTTGAAATTAATATTAAATAGTTCTTTTCCAACTTTCAGTGACTGAATAAATTTAATGAAGTAGGGGTATTAGCTTTTATTATGAGTGTCTCACAAATGCTGTTTTTAAATTAAATTAATGTAATAAGGCCATTGTTGGACTCTTGCACGGAGAACTATTGTAAAACATAAGTAAAAATTATAAAAAAGGCTGAGACTCTGCTTAACCTTTTTATTTTTAAGAACTTCGATTATTTTGGGTGAACACAAATCACAGGTGTCTGTGATTTTTATTTTTGGATTATAAGCTAATGTCAAGTTGGTAAACATGATAGAGTTTTCTAATAAAGGAATTGGACATCATGGGCATTTCCAGGAAAGTGAGACAACGTTTGAAGAATGGTGTTCAAAGGTGAAAATGTCCATTAGGGTTAGGAATAATACTAACTAGTAAGAATCTTCATAGATTATTTCTGGATTTCTATTGGATGCACAAATATTCAGATAATACTCGTGAAAAACATCTTCTAGTTTAAGGTGAAGCAATGGATATTTATTTTATTTTGGAATAATATGCAACATAAGGATAATTGAGTAGGATTAAAACCTAAAAATATTAGGTTATTCCGCTTGAATTGTCAAGTTCAATCCCCCTGCGCACTTAAGTATACCTTGAAATAATTGACAGGACACTTTGATGCAAAATCTGGTTGTGCTTATGAATAGGCTATGATTGGAAGCACCATTTCAAGAAAGCAAGCATAATATTCAAATTGAAAGTTAGTTTGTGTTAATTTGACTGTAATATTTCAAATATAAACATCCGGTATTTCAAGACATTGAGACAGATGTCATCTCGTTTATCCAAATACTTAGTTAGATGGGGAAGACTTTATTTTCTGCATTCTTGGAGTAAGCTTTTCACATAAATTAGCGGATAGATGTAAAAAGTTTTTTTTGTTGTTTTCATGAAATCATTGCTGTACAAGGGACCAAATTGTTTGAAACTTTGTAGAATACGAATTCCCGTGTTATAAGTGATTTAATCTTCGACTATTTTTAGAAACAAAAACTGTAAAGTCTGATAAATCAGGCCAAATTTACAAAAAATACGAAGGGATTGAAATTCTTTGAAATTAAGATATGAAAAATAAAACTTGCAAATACCTTGGCTTACTTAAAAGTTTTTCATTTCAACAACTCAAAATTTTTTTATGGTAATTCATGTTTAAATGTCAACACTTTTGTATCATCTCTACTTTTCCATTACAATTTCCCTCATTTTCAATAGCCCTGGAACTGTTTATAAATATAGTTTTTTAAAGCAATATACTAGTCATGTTAGGTTTTGGATGGACACAGCTAACACATGAATATCTTGTCTCTCCTAAAATATCATCATGGAATCCAGTTGTTGAATCTAATTATTTCTTATAAAACAAGTAGTTTTCCTAGGTGGTTTAGCTATGAACTGAAATATTAAATGATAGAAGAAATTACAGCACAAATTATACAAACTAACTGGATTGC
Organism: Hetaerina americana; assembly: GCF_022747635.1. Classification (NCBI taxonomy): domain Eukaryota; kingdom Metazoa; phylum Arthropoda; class Insecta; order Odonata; family Calopterygidae; genus Hetaerina; species Hetaerina americana. Next base: position 43,685,597 of record NW_027286763.1, read on the forward strand.
AACTTGATTATGCTAAATTTTCACTGTAAAGGCAAACTGTGCTAAATTGAAAAAGAATTGTTACAACAGATACATAAAACAACTCAAGTCAGCTAACCATCATAATTGAAAACATTTTTTGAATCATGTCAGCAGTGAGGAAGATACCGACAGACTACCCAATGTAATGCTTTTTAATGATTTTCCTGCTTGTTCTTATAATGGCATAACAAACCTTTTTGCAAAGTATTTCTCAGCTTTATTATTTAAAACATAATAGTAATCCTCTGCACACTTTCCATACTTGCACTTCTATTTCTATCCTCATCGATAACAATCTCAGTGGAAGACATCAAATATAAACTATGTCAAATTTACCTCCAAAAGGATTGTGGTCCTGATGAAATCCCAACCGTACCTCTGAGCATGTGTCTCATGCCATTACTTTATCCTTTGTATATACTCTATAATAAATCCCTCACTACTGGAATTTTTCCTAGTGCACTTAAATCTACATATATAGTACCAATACATAAGCAGGGTAACAGAAGTAATATATCTAACTATTGTCTAATTGCCAAGCTCTCAATAATCGCAAGAATCTTAGAATCATTGTTTGTAGATAAGCTAACTCCTATCTTTCATATTATCATAATCCCATATAATTCCCAGAAAGGAAATGGCCTCCCTATCCTGATGTGTGAATTTCACATGCCATCGGGCATAGCATTGGGTGCACTCCCATCATCTACCAAACCTGGTAAATGGATAGTTTTTTATGGTTCAAGAATTAATCTGTAATTGATTTGGTACCAAGGTCTAGGGCAGGAAATTAAGTAGTGCATGAACATGTGTTTATCAAACATTTTCACATGGCCTGGCTGCAAGGAGAAGTATTAGGAAATCGATTCAAGTCGGATGCCTATTAAAACAATTTTTCTCAAATTTTCAGCATGACCAGGTTGATTACTCACTTCTCTTCCTCCCACCTATCGCTAAGTAGTGAGGTGTACACTTCTGTTTCCAAAAGGAATGTATTATCGTGACTATGAAGGTAAATTTGAACAATCTAACACAATATGCTGCACAAGAGTCACCCCAAACTTTGAAGGTTCAACATTAATAATCCCAGTTTTCCAAGTTTTGCGTGGGATTTTGCACCCAAGCAGCATTCCCCACTATGCCCGAGAGGAGAATGGTGCTGCCCCATAGAGGGAAGTATGGTATTATGAGAAATTGTAGAGATCCACAATTTTTCACGACCTGGGCAACTTATCCCTGTACTTTGTTCAATACTTATATCAGTCACCTCTGGGATGATTTCTAAATGGTCAGAGCAATCCAATATGAGATGTAGTTAATGAGAAATGGCGTATTTCTTACTAGCGGAAAAGGAAGACAATAATAATGTGAGTTTCCATTGGGTAGAATTTATAGTTTCTATACACTGTATTCGCATTCCCTTCAACCAAACCTTCAAGTCTAATGTTTACTCTAGTTGATCTATTATTTTTGCCCTTCATTTAATTGGACTTATTGAAAAAATAATGAAAAAAAAGGTTTCGTCACTAAGTAGCATAGAACTGAATAGCATTTGGAAAGACTACTTCCTCAAATCTGTACATATTTATCTTGACAGAAATTTCCATTTTTGTAAAAAACTCATCCGTATCTCAATTTAACTTAAAATTTTCCTGATTCCATGAGTTAAGACTAACTTAATCTTGAGGTATAATTGACTTAAGAGCAGATATACATGTATTATATTCTCCCTGAAATTTCCTTGATTTACATACTAAAAGGTGTTAAGGTAATACAGGTCAATACTCTTTTGCAGGTGTTAAGGTAAAAGCATTCATATGTTTTTTTTGTGAAATTAACTGTTTTTTAAGAGGGTTTATTCTTTTGTGTGTAATAATAAGCAGTGTCTGTAAATGATGATATATAAATAGGTAACTATATCCACAGAATCTCTTGTCACTCACAAAAAAGGTTTTTATTTATTTGCTCAATATCTAGCTGAGAATTTCATTAACAGAATCTACAAAAGGAAAATGATTTTTCCTGTGCATGGAGGACCTTGTTTTACACGAGTAAGTATTAGGATAAACCATATATTTACTGGGGTCATAATTGATGTGGAGGGGATGAGGTGCTCTATTCTAAGAACCAGAGAGAATATGGCTAACAGAAGACAACAGAACTCACCGATAAATCAGTGGGAGGAGACTGTTCCCCGGGGTTCTCCACAGATGTGGAATTCTATTACCAACTTCACTGGTCATTCACAATTTTTTTTTAGATTTTCCTGTTCCTCCCTTATTCTGAAGAGCCAACAGGATTTCTTGCTCTCACCTAAGTAGGGTTGCAGAGCAACTACGTACTACATAGAGGTCAGATGAAATCCATTTAACTAATGAAGATGAACGTGTATCATTGGCTTTGCTGCCACCATCTATTAATTAGGTCTTTAGCCCAAAGTAGAAGTACACTTGCTACCTCTTCCTCTCCCAGAAGAACCTAACCCAATTTGTCCCTTGTGGAAAAGATGGCCTCTTCCTTTCCTGAAGGACCTATGACGTGACAATTAGAATTTGAAGTTTGTGTCTTTGATATTGTATTTTTTGATTGCCTCAGTTTCCTTTTCTGCACATTCATCAGCTGATCACTGGGAAGGTACATGATGGAACTCTCTCTTATGGAGGTAATTATTGTGAACCTATTTTTGCAAAATGTCCTAAATAAATCTTTGTATTCCTGGATGGTAATTAAGTGATATTATTATTCAGTGTGCTAGTTATTTCAGTAAATAAAATAAATTGTATCTTAATACCTGTGACATGTGTCACATTACTCTGGTCTTCTTCATGACTTTTTTTGCAAGGAAAACTTCCTGTGATTTTTAATTTTTGATTGCATGCTAATGTCAAATTTGTAAGCATGATGGAGTATTCTCATGAAGGTATTGCACATTATAAGATTCTCTAGGAAAGTGAGACAATGTTTGAAGAATGGTGTTTAAAGATAAAAATGTCCATTACGGTTAGAAATAATCCTAACTGGTATGAATCTTGACACAATATTTCTCAATTTCTCTTGCATGCACAAATATTGCAGATGAAATTTGTGAAAAACATCTTCTAGTTTAAGGTGAAGCAAAGGATGATTTTTTTTTGGAATGATATTCGATTTAAGGATAAGAAATATTTGATTATTTTTCTTGAATTGCCAAGTTCAATCCCCCTGCGCACTTAAGTATACCTTGAAATAATTAAAAGGACACTTTGATGCAAAATCTGGTTGTGCAAAAGGGAGCTTATGTAGTTGGATGAGGAAAAGAATTATCGACATAAATAGCATCCAAAACAGACATCACTCCAGTCTTGAGTGCCTATTGGATTTTATATTCAGAAGAAAATGACCCAAGATGCGTTTCTGTAGATGAAGATTAAAGTTAAAATGCAAGGCATTGAACACTGGGGCAAGTAAATGGAGTAATCTATAGTTGCAAATAGGGGCATGGTGTTTCAATTAGTCGCTAAACGCTCATTGGAATAATTTTTTCTAAACCTACCCAAAGTGTTGCACATGCATTAACCTTTATTTTCTTTAATAAGAATTTGGAAAAATAATTTCCATTTCACTATTTAAAAACAAAGCAAAACCTTTAATATGGTGACTATGGTCTCTCTATTATTCTAATAATTCCCACTTCCTTTCTATCTCAACTCGCATAGGCCTGACATGTCTATTAAGCAATTCCCATCCCCGTCTCTCATTTTTCCAACTTCCCTTTCCTCAGAAATTAAGGTTGCAAAGTTCTAATTTCCATGGTGGTGATACAATTCTGAATGTTCTATTCTGTTGCTATCCGCTCGGCTTTTATATTACAATATCCTATTATCAAGGGAAGGGAATGCATAAAGGGATCGAGATGGTGCGGGGGCTAACGTATTGACTTCCAACCCAAAGGGCGCGGGTTCAAAACCCGGTGGTGTTGAATATTTTTCAGAGGTATCTCGATCCCTACTAGAGATGCTTTGTGGAGGGAACTTTGAGTGAGTACGCCGTCCGTCGGATGGGACGTTAAATTGAGGACCCCTTGGCGCCTTTCGTAAAGAGTAGGCTAATGCCGACGCGGGGTTTTTCTCCACCCTTCATCCTTTCTTGTCCATCCCCTATGGCGATCATGACCTCAGCAGTCGGTCACCTCCCCTAAACACTACTATGGGAATGCATAAGTGACCAGTGCATTTTTAGATTTTAAGAAAGGCTTTGACAAAGTCTCGCACAAAAACTGATATATTAACAAAACTTTTATAGTACCTGGGAAAGTGAAAAATTGGAACAGTATAGTAATCTTACAGTAAACTATTCAAATTATACTAATTCCATATAAAACAAAGAACACACGTAGCAACTACATAGATCGAAAAGGTCTCGTCACCAAACACTCAGAATTAAATATATGACCGCTTAATTTTGACAAATAAGGACTATTAATTTATACTGAAACATTACTTTGCATTTTAATCTCATTTTGAATAAAATTTTTTTCGTGGTAAATTTCTCTACGCTCAAGAATAAAAACTTACTGTAGATTTTTAAAATTTTGAATCCTAGGATATAACATTGGTGATTGTAATACAAAAGGTCCTTCACGCACACTTTAGGATTATTCTTATATATTTATTTAATTTAAAAACACCATTCGTGAGACACTGTTAATAAACGCTAATACCCCCATTTCACTAGTTTTATTCGATCACTGAAAGTCGGAAAATAACTATTTAATATTAATTTCAAGTTTCACGCATAGTTATTACTTCTTATCTTAAATATACAGAATTTAAATACACATTTTTCATATGAAGTTTATTTTTCATATGAAGTTTATTTTTCATATGAAGTAGGAGCAACCAAATGAAAACGTGCAGAATATGGTAGATTTAAAAAAGACACTATCTAACGACTGAAAAATTGAATGTACAGTGGAGAGAAACAGCTAATGTAGCAAAGGTTAACTTTTTCACTTCGTTTTGATTAAGTTATTAATTAGCTCCTCAAGAGAGATTTTCATAATCTCTTTCCGCTCCACGATTGGAATCATTAAAGAGGGGAATCGACTATTGGAAGTTGTTGACCGAATATAGTTCTTCACTCTCTTTACTCGTAGAACTTACAAAGTCGTTCATTAGAGGCGGATGTGATCCTCAAAGAGAGTTAACATTTTGATAGAGTTTCCAAAAGGTCTTAGGAACCTTCTGTAAGTATTCAACAGAACTTGAATGACTGTCATCTTGAAGAAATTATCTTACCTGATGAAGGTTCTTTTTCAACAAGTCAACAATTAGGAAAGTCAGATATTTATTCAATAGCCATATGTTTTAACTCTACTATTCACGAGATAACTTTTCCTTTTCGAAGAGCACTCTTACATAATAACCTGATACTTTGAGAATATACGATAGATCTTATCCATCCAATAACTTACATTAAATGCTCTCGGGTGTCATCGGTTCATCTGATTGGATCATTGAATAAGACATATTTGTAATACATACGGTGCTACCTTATGGGCTAAACTTCGCCGAATGTCCACCTGAAGGATGTAGCAATGGACAAAGGATTCGTTGTAAAATATAGCAAAGGAAAGAAAGAAAGAAAGAAATAGGAATACCATTCTCCGTCATAAAGGCTCCACGTGGACTATGTCGTGAGCATTTCGGACCCATTCCAAGGAAACATAATTCGAGAATCGAACGCAGAGAAAGGTAACCGCTTTGTCAAACCATTCTAGCGGAAGAACGCAAAAGTCTTTAAAATGTATTTCTTATGCTGAAATGGAATCCCTGGATATCTGAATACTCAACTGATATAATCAACGTTCCAATCATTCGAAGGTTTCAAACTCCCTATTTCAGTTCAACGCCGAGGAAATAATTTATGTCCACTTAAAAACGGTAGATTGGAAAATTTGATAGTGTCGAAAATAGTGAATCGAGGATTCGTTTTCTTCTAGTAACATTCACGAACAAAATACAAGGAGTCATAAACAAGCAAAGTATTTCTATTATCAGACTTATTTCACCATGGCTACTTTCCTGATAGCCCCTGAGATACACATACGGCGGCTTGCGAAACACTGCGTAGATCTCAATTTGCATACGTGCATGAATGATTGTGTTGATTAAAATATCAGCATAAATGATTCCATTCATCAATCTATCAAAACAAACTTTCAGAGATCAGCAAAGATGAAGGTCAGAGGTACTCACCAGGTATTGGATGGAAAGCTACTCGGCTCCACAGCATTGGATGAAGTTCACAACTGCGACCAGCGGGACTTTTAAATCAGCTAGTTTTAATGCTGCTTCTCGTCCTGAAATAGACATGGAGGAACATCAATAAGCGTGAAATTAAGGACTACATTGCTGTTGATTTCAAATGTTACCTATTGCGTGGTACTAATGTAATTTGAACGGATTGATTCATTTATAATCGGGATTTTATCCGCATATAATGCTTATAACAGCACAACAATTTTGCTGCCGTTCTTGTCGGCTTTATTACGTGAAGAAGGTAACTGGAACCACGACGAACAGTTGTATTTTTATAAATATTATACGCAAATAAAATCCCAAAAATAAATGAATTCATGCAAATTCCACTTCTGCGGAAGCCTTTAACAAAAAATTAGGAATAATTAGAAAAGTATTAGTGAAATGTGACCAAAAGCTTAAAGAGCAATCATATCTTTAGCGGGTTAGGCCTCATTTTCAGTACGCTGATAGTACTTGTGCATGGAATGATCTCCATGAAGTTGGATTCATTGCCGAATTCGATCTCGAATAGCATAGAGGAGCTAGATTTGTTAAACGTTGTTATGAAACACTCAGTAGCTTATCTAAATCATTAGAGGTTCTAGGTCGGGAATCACTCACGGAGCGAAGGATGAATTGCAGGTTAAATCTCATGCATAAATTTGAAGGAGCCTCTTTAGCGATGATGCTGCAAATGTATAATTAGCCTTATCGTACTACGGTATAAGAGAGCTCGTGTAAATAAAGTTAAATTTTTTTATTTTAGCAAACTGCATGGCACCGCTAGGGTCTGTGGCAGGGACTGAATGCACACCAGACTAATTAAAACCCGAATATGACCCTACCATGGTCGGACAATGCTATTCTGCCACAATTATTCTGATTAAATGTAGAGCAGATAGACTTGAGATGTCATTTTTCCCAGGAACTCCAAAGGCTCAGAATAACCTCACGCGACCGCACTGGTGGTATTTTGTGTCTAAAGTAGTCTGGTGTGTGATCACCCCCTGTAGCACACCTTAGCGTTAGCTTGCAGGGTACGATGCATTTTTGTATATCTTACATATCATTGTCCGCTTCACGTTTTCACTGAATAACTGAGCTTCTTGACTTCAATGAGGGAAGCTATCTGAAAAGCACATCGCACTTTTCTAATGGCAAACTGCATAACGTTGCAAATGTGTCAACAAATTATTTACATAAAACATAATTCACACTTCGCAAGTGTGCATCTGAGTACTTAAAATTTGCATGCGTGGGCATGTGCACTGCCTTCCATTTTATGTAATTTTTCGTGCATTGAAAATGTCTAAGGTTTTTTAGGCTACGTTGGATTTTTCTTCGATTCTTGATAAATAACTCTCATAATTTTGAAAGCGGTAAGTTTGTCGTGCACATATGACATTTATAAACTCAATCTACTTTCCAGATACTGCAACCGCAATAAAAATAAAGGAATACCGTTTTACTACAGAGGCGAACTGCTCTATGGCGCTATTGTGGATATACGGCCAAAAAGTAGGCCAAAAAATGTCGAAAAACTCCACGCCCGTAATATACGATTCACCAGAAAGTAGTTGCGTACAAACAATCACACATCCCGCGATTGTTTACGGGAATAACAATTCCTTGCCTGGGCGAGATGCATGGTCTTCGACAATGTACCATCCTCAGGGGAGAGGGAGGACACGGTCAGGGTGCGCGGAATAAGGGGGGTATTGCAGGGAATTTAATGCCTCCTGGAACTACCCGCTGACAATTCATAAGAAAAACTTTTTAACTTACATAAACAATCGCTGGTAGTATCAGAACGCGAATGCCTTCGGTCGAAAAAAAAGGGAATGAGTCTGGGAATTTCGGTCGCTAAGCGAACCTCTTCGGCGAACTAAAGGAATCAAGAATTCTAACAGAAGAAGTACGAAGTGAGCCGGGAATTGGCATCCTGTATAGGAAGCGTGTGGGAAATGAGTAGGAGATGGAAATTGAGTAAATTGACCGTCCTCTTTTCTTACTCCTGGCAAGGACAGGGGACGGTTGATGCTGATGTTTATGAATTTATGAACAATGCTGAGAAGGAGCATTGGTCACTAAAAGGCACAGGCTGACTCACTGTCGTTACTCCTTGGAAAGGAATTAACTTTCTCATTAACAACTATAGGAAAGGTTACTGGGAGGTCCTACTCGATTTGGTGAGAATACTTTAATACAACCATGGAAAGTTTATGTATATTTCTCTAAATTTTATAAGAAATATTCAACTACGCCATACTCGAATACTCAACCCTTGCAACCAATCCATCAACATACAAATCCAACCAACTATGCTCACTAATCTTTCAAGGGAATAACTACTTGGTGGCGAAGGCTTTCATGCCTGGGCGATGTCCTGGGCTACTACGTACGTAACCATAGTTATCGGGTTACTCCCATTTGGGCCAGTAAATAGAAAATATAAATGAAAAAACTCAGAAGCAATCCTTTAACCCTTTTCAATATTATGTTTTCCATTCTCTACTTTTCTGCATGGAAATTTCTTCCAGCAATCCTTCAGGGTGTGTGGAAGGGAGTGATTCCACACCAGGCATGCAACATCAAAATTAAATTCTGCTCAATCATTTGTTACCGATAAAAATGAGAAATATTTCAAATAATGGAGATCTTGTTGACTACAGATCAAACACTACCGTTTCAAATTTTTAAATACTTCTCTACGCGTGAGAGACGTTCACTGCCGTCGATTAAGGAATGACTCAACCGAAATGCACCATAAAAACTGCCCTCTAGCATCATTTTTGAAACCAATATATTTTAGGCGTTTGAGAGACATTTTACTTATTTCTCGGTATGGATGCTTACGCCGTTATTACACACGCTGTGTCTAACCCACTTACATTATACGTCGCGGAAGCGAGCTTAAACCTTTACCAGTAAGCATACCTACTCCTATATACTGGTGTCCGACTTAATTTTGTGCGCGACCGCTCTTCTCTCTAACAAGTAGAAGGGCTTCCACCAAACAAAACACGTGCAAGTAGAGACCCCGAGCCAAGGCCGAAAACGTCAAGAAGTGAAGGCCGGTGAGAATTGGGGAAGGTGGCAGTGATAAAAGCGTGGGTAACCCAAAAAAAGAACCGTCTCAGAATGGTCCTTGCAGAAGCAGTACTAAAAAAAACTTTTTCTCTTGAATGGGGGTGGGGGGGTGGGAGAGGACTGGCTGACTCCGCAACTTTTAGAGTCAAATCATATGAAACAACATGTAAAAGCACAAGAACCTGCATCGCTTTCTTCGTTGTTTGGAAAGACTCAAGTCTCAAATATCTACACTCTGCTCATTCAAAGAACCATCACGTCGACGACTCCGACGTTAATTAAAGCAACCTCTCCAAAATCTGCAACATAATTGAAGACATTCTGCGGAGAATCTTACGTACCGTATTTCATACGATCCATGACCCAATGAGATCAATCATTTATTACCAACTCGACGCCCATTACCTTCCCAATGCTGTCCCAATTGTAGCGATTATTATTCGCGCATTTGGTATTCAAAACAGAATGTCATTACTCAATGCAGTCATTTTACTATTCTGAAAAAGACACAACTGCTTCAGAAACGTTACTACAGGCAATGGCACCGAAGAAATGGATCACTTCTGTCAGATCTTATCTATTTAATCTTAGTTATAACCTGTCCACTACCCATTACGGAACCGCATTATAATGATTGTTTACGGAAACACTTTGGCCCAATATTCACTTAATCTTATAAAAATATGTATTTTTATCACTAGTGAAGAAATAATACGATTATTATGCGACATTACTGAGATTCATCTGAGAGCACAGTAACACCTTAGTTAACTGACTACTCTTCTACATGTTCCACTGAACCGGATTATATGGTCTTATCAACACATTGTTCGTTTCTCATACTTTACGGAGAATTGAGAGAAAAAGGATTGATTAATACCAAGGAGGACTAAGCACCTATTCTAAAAGTTTTCGCTTAAACGACGGTCTGAATTCAGCACTTCACGCACACTTCAGGAAAAATATTGTATCGATACCTTTTATATAAACTTTGTATTTACTAAATAACTGGATCCCATTTGACGATGCATCTATATTCCAATGGAAACTTAAATCTCAAACGAACAAAGACCTTTCGTCTAACAAATATCTCAAATTGTGGTCTGCCTGCACCTTTTATAGAAGTTGCTATAGCGGTGACGTTCATTCTTTGTCCTGTGATGTGCTCTTACCGTAATAGTATCAAGAAACAGGATTAAATATTGCCGAATTACTTATTCGATATTCTTTCTTTTGATTAAGGCATCTGAATCTTTGCAAAGCAGAATAAAATCTTTTAAAATATGCAAAACCAAATATGGCATCTACCCAGCAGTCTCTACTCTTTGTGAGCTTTTCCACATATTCCACGAATATGTTTCATCGAGAAGTAGTCGTAAATATGGATATCGCCTTATTATTCGAGCCTACATTCTCTATTTCCCATCGAGAAGAAGTCGTAAATATGGATATCGCCTTAGTATTCGAGCCTAAATCCTCTATTTTCGTATTCCCGATGGAGTAGGGTTTCGAAAGAGAACTGCGCCATCTGGTCATATGCGGATCGCCCTGCATTTGGGAAGGCATACGTCGCAATCGCAACCAGTCTCATCACCACTCACTTAAAGGGTAAACTTCGTAAATATTATATATTCCCCAACACGAATTAAGGAATCCTCGACAATATGAAGCCTTGCTCGTAAACTAGGGCTGAAAGTTAAATTTACAGCCCATATTCCCTGGAGATTCCGATAAGTGCAATAATAAGTCAATATCTTCTAGGTTTATTATATAAGACGAAATGGAGACAAATTGTGGATTGATATTGAAGGAAATATGGAATGTCAGTTTTTTCTGTGCGGTAAAGTGTGAACTTTTGCAACAAAGTTTAATGATGATAAATATATAATCAAATTTCTTAGGCACAAATAGTATGAACATAATTACGACCACGTAAGAACGATTATCTCATTCATTTTTATACAGTCCATTTCATTGTGTTTTACAAATAGCATCACCAAGCTAAATCGTTTTCCCGAAACAGTATACGGAATGCTAACCCAATTTCACCAAAATATTTAGGGATTGAAAAGAAAAAAAACAGAGTCAGCACTTAAATTAAAAGTCTTTGACATTCGTAATCATTCATTGCAGTCGGCCATAATAGACACCACTCGAATTACTAGTTTAACAAATAAAAAGCATAACGATTCTCTTGAGTGATTTTCTAACATGCTCTTCAATGTTTTTTTCAAAAGTCGAGAACGAGCTAAATGATTTATCGTAAAAGAAAATGGTAGTATCACCCCAAACAATCGAAATTCTTAAAAGTAAAAAGGTTTAGCAGAGTCTTCCCCTTTTTTATAAATTTTATTTATGTTTTGCAATAGTTCTTAGCGCAATTGTCCAACAATGGTCTTATTCTATTTATTAAATTTAAAAACACCATTCGAGTGACACTGTTAATCATCGCTAATACCCCCACTTCAGTAACTTTATTCGGTCACTGAAAGTCGGAAAAGAACTATTTAATATCAATTTCAAGTTTCACGTATAGTTATTACTTCTAATCTTTAAGGGATCGAGGAGGTGCGGGGGCTAGCGTACTGGCTTCCCACCCTGAGGGCGCTGGTTCAAATCCCGGTGGTGTTGAATATTTTTCAGAGGTATCTCTATCCCTACTTGAGGTGCTTTGTGTAGGGCACTTTGAGTGAGTACGCCGTCCGTCGGATAGGACGTTAAACTGCAGACCCCTTGGCGCCTTTCGTAAAGAGTAGGCTAATGCCGACGCCGGGTTTCTCTCCACCCTTCATCCTTTCCTGTCCATCCCCTATGGCGCAATTGACCTTAGCTGTCGGTCGCTTCCCCTAAAAACTACTACTACTATTCTAATCTTTAATATACTGAATTTAAATACGCATTTTTCATATGAAGTTCATTTTACATAGAAGTTGGAGCAAAAAAATGGAAACGTGAAGAATATGGTAGATTGAAAATATGTCAACAATACAAACAAATGATGTTTCGTAGCAACGGTATCAACGTCCGTTGTTATTAGTATGCTACGCCATTTTACGAGTGCAGAACAGTATTTATATTCCCGAAAAATAGTGTAATTGACAAGTTACATCTATTGCGGCGTAAAAAATATTTATAGTAATTTAGCAAGAGTATAGAAGAAGACCCTCAACCAATTGAAAAACGCCCAAAGTCGTCCGAAGCAGTCGCTATAATGGTATGTTATTATTTCATATACCCAGTCCCCGCAACCCGTTTGGTCGTATTGTCATGCAACCCTGGGAAGATGGCTTGAACCTCTTGGCACTCATAGGGGAGTTAGGCAGGTCCGCTCCTTATGACATAGGTTGTAGAATGGATAACACCCAGATCCAGGCTCATGTGCCGACTAACCCAAGTACAATTTTTTGAAAATTTAATTTTCACAAAACATGTTTCCTTAATATGCTGCACGTCTGTTAGTGGTCATTCAAAAGTAAATTTTACTTCTTTTCTTTTGGCTTTTTTGCAGTGACCTGTCGTTTTTTACTACAGTCATAAGATTTTAACTTTCGCTGTGCTCAATGCTAGTGCTATGTAGTGTGTCGCAGCATCTCCTGAAGGGTAAAATATTTTCCGCTCCCAATTTTTGCTGTACCAGCTCATGAAAAACTAAGATAGCTGAGGGGGCATCCCTTTCTAAGTGGTTCAGTGAGACATGCAAGAGAATTCAACTATTTTGTGAACTTATAATGGAAACGATTGATATTTTCCTTTTAGAATGCGAATTTGTACCTAAAAATACTTCATTGCATAAACTTATGCAAGCAATTTAATTAATAAACCCAACGCATTGACGATATACAGGTATATGTATATCAAGGTAAACTTCTTGTAATCAGTGCAGATGATTCTACAGCGTTGCGAAACTAGTCGACAACAATTAATTTTTTCCTGTGGAAAGCAAAGCCTTTTATCCTTTCCTCCTGCTTTACGAGTACTTCATAGTAGGTATTTTTCCACCACACCGATTTGCGCGATCAGTTCCCATTGTTACCGCCAATCCATAAGACCCAGGCTGATTTAGAGCATATCTTGGAGTAAACATTGGGCGTCTCGTGGGCCGGAAAATACGGTAAGAATTAGGGGCCTATTGCTTATGAGTCCATCGCAAATGATAAGGAACGCGTCAATAGGCTTAGGCTGGCGCAAAGGTGCGCGCGATGATATCGTCCATGCATCGAAAGCGGTTGAGCCGTAATAAATTTATTTCGGAAATGAACAAAGTTTACTCATTCAGCGTACATAACATTTGACAAAGTGGGGACTTAAAGATTTGAATTTAGACTAAAGCAATTTTGACGTATATAGACGGCACTAAGCTTTTTGCTTTAAACAAGTCCATAATAATCATTCAATTTCCAAAGGTGAATATTCGAATTCCTTCTTGTCTTTCTTTCTAATACATCAGCGTTTTATTTGCTGACATATTTTCACTTGTCTACTTCAGTTGTAAATTGGGGGTCATGTGTACCCTAACCTTTCTCAGTTTTTCCCTTGACTGAAATTATGAATTTTTTTGCAGTAAAGATTTCGATATGCTGGGTTTGTTATTTTTGTCACCATTAATGCATTCTAGAAAGCCTTACGGCATCTGCTGATGGCATGCGTTTCCCGTCCAACCTGCTTGGGTGGAGATGAACATGTGGAGGAAGGACCTAATGAGGTGGATGCAAATGACGCTATGATGGGCAAAAATCTGAAAGAGCAAGACCATCCTCGGCAGCATTCATGGAAATCGAACCACGGCCTGTTTCCTCCCCAGGACTTACGACCAAATTCACCGCAGAAAATTGTAAATAAAAGTATATGATAACCTATGCAACTATTTCCTTGTGTAAAAATCATTCGCCAAGCTAATTTCCGGCCGAATACTTACGTATCTAGAAATAAAACACATTTCTTTCAATATGGCATCAGACTTTGAAAGTCTACTGAGCAAGTTGTTCAATGTGTTCTTCGGAAGATAGGCTGCACTTATCTCTCTTAATTTTTGATCTCTCCTTAAATTTTAAAGGTGTAGACAACCAAATGCTTATTCAAAAACTAGAATTACGGAATCCAGGGCTCTAAACTAAAATTCAGGACATCATATTCAAAAAATTCTAAAAAAATGATGGAAGTAAATGGCTTTCAGTCAAAACTGTTGGGAGTAAAAAATGGGGAGCCCCCGGGGTATATACATATATTGGGTGGTCTGTTATTTTTTAAAAAAATGTGGTTTGTTTGGAAAAACCTAATTGAGAATTAGTTGATTTCATACCCCATGTATTTTCCACATTAAATATCAGAATTGGAGCTCTCAGGAGTGAAATAATAATATATATGTATCACTTCACCGCAGTAATGATTTTATGGTACAATATGTTTATCTTTTGACCACATCTTTAGCGGCAAGTGCTGCTCTTCGAAGAGTAAAAGATCTTTCTTATTGTTACAGCCACTTCCAAACTTAACCAGGCTAAATTATTGTCTAAATCTACACCTAACTTACTGCTGTCTGTGGGGGATGCAGAAACAAGAGCGCTTCCGGCTGTTACAGGAAAAGCTGACCAAGAATACAATAAAATTGGTCAGTAACTACAAAACTTTTTGGGTTCAAATGTTTGATAGGATATTCAGACAAATGATCCAGTTCTATCTGTTCTTATTCGTTTGCAGGTTTTCGCGGCGATGAGTAGGTTATTTCCACATATTTTGGGCTGCGTCGAGGTAGGTTGATTAAATTCTAAACAGTTTCGCCAGCTATCCTGCTGGCGTCCTAAGGTCAAAGATGGAAAAAGAGCTTGTTGTCCCGTATTATACCGGGAAAATCCGGTGCCAATACCGGGTAATTTCTTCGGCCAATAAGGGAACGTCCTCATATTTGCGCGTAATATTTCTTTTCCACCGAATGTGTGGTAGTCTTTTTTACGATTTCAATGGCCTCTCTTATTATCATCGGGAAGTATTTTTCTTCTTACGCTAATATTTTAGCGTCGTCGAACAGAATAGAGTGCCCGGGTTCACTCCAGGCGTTCTCAGTGATAGTCGATGCTGTAAACTGTTTGGTCTTTGACCCAACCAAAAAGTTTGGACCAGGACCAGGGCTTGGACCGAGACCAAACAGTTTTGAGCATCGGCCATCGCTGAGCACGTCTTGGGTGAACCCGGACACTCTATACTGTTCGAAGACGCTAAAATAGTAGCGAAAGAAGAAAAATACTTCCCGATGATAATTAGAAAGGCCTTTGAAATCGTAAAAAAGGCCATAAAACTTTAACAGAGAGGATGGATATCCATTCCACAGTGCGTGGAAAAGAATTATTCCGCGCAAATATGAGGACGTTCCCTGATTGACCGAGGAAATTTCCCGGTATCGGCGCCGGATTTTCCTTATACAAGACGAGACTACGAGCTTCTTCCCATCCTTGACCTGAGGAGACCAGCAGGTAAGCTGGCGAATCTGCTGTGAATTCAAACGACATACGAGGACGCAGCCCGAAAAATATTAAAATCACATATCTGTTCTTATTTTTACACCGCAAAACTTTCTAATTTTACCATATGTTAATTTTAAACCCTAATCTGAGGGAACTTGGTCGTTCAGGAGTAGAGCATTGGACTACTGCCCAGAGGATCTGGGTTTAATTGTCACGCATGGCTCTAGCCACCATCATCTTTATTATATCTATATGATTTTTCTGGTAGCAAATCATTTTGCGAACACAATGCGATTCAGAGAATGGAACCAACCCAGTTTTGTGAATTTCAAATAGTATTGCGCTTGGTATTGTTCGATTTCTACCTTCACCTATCCAACCAACTTTCTGATACATAAAATGATTATGGTTGCTCTTTACATGCTCCTGATGATCACTTTACTGACGTTTTGATGAAAAGAAAAAATTACTTGAAATAAAGATTTCTTAATATATATAATTTAATGATCTTAAAATTGGATATAGTTGGTCAATTAATGAGGGTCAAAATCAAGAATCAGATGTCATTGGTTTCAGGTGTAAACGCCACAGTATCTGGCAATGAGAGCTTCATGGTCAATAGAAGAAAGGTGTCATCCGAAGGGGACCTGCCTGCAGTGGTATGGAGTTTTTCCGAGCCTCTCACAAAAGATCGTAGAAGATGCCACATTGGGAGAGTGTTTTACTTCACCAGTTTTTTAAATAACAAATCAGAATATGCTAATGGACTCGATGAACATATTCAGGTAATTTTTAATTGCCAAAATAATGCATTTCAAAGCGTTGATGAAATCTTGTTCATTGAACTCACATTCTAGAGATTCTGATGCTCACAGGTCTTTCACTTGCGCATGTCATTTCATTCAAATGCCTTTAATGTCACTTAAAATAGTTAAGCAATCATTTGGAAATGAAAAATTGAGGAAAATATTTTTTTAAACTTTTTTTGCATGGGTGCAGGAATTCCAAATAATCCAATTAAAGTCAAATAAATTCATTAGTTTTCTCTCAAGTCTGCTTTCTTTGGGACAGCTTTTCCATACTTTGGTCTTCCATTGAACAGTACTTAGTTAATTAAATAGAATATGTTTTTAGCATGTTTGAATATGCTCTCTTGTAATACCAAAAAATGCAGTTAAAAACTTGATTTTACAAACTGTTTTAGGAGAAATCTGTTTCAATTTTATCAACTCACTGATTATACCCCGCCTTCTAGCACGTCACTATCCTCCCAACAGACACTGCTAGATTGGGGGGGTAATGCCATCTATGGCCATGTCTCCATGTCTACTTTTATAATTATGAAAAAATTACTACATTACATATTAATGTGTTCATTCCTTGGTTTCCTATTATTAAGTTCACAGCATTTCATTCCAAATGTATATTGGGACTTGGGTGCAATGGTTGTGCACATTTTAAATGCCTTTCTGTAAAAAGTAACGTGTCTTACTGCTACGAGAGCCATTAGTATTTTATTAATTAGACTTGTATTTTGGGTGCTTCTGTTTTTTTATACAGCCAGATTTTAAATTTCCGTATATTTCCTTAAATAGGTCAATAAGAACATTCCGAGCAAAGAAGATTCCATGCCATTACTTTATGAAACATTGAGTGAAAATCCTGCCTCAAATGTTTCAAGTGAGAATGATGATAAAGCAGATTTGATAGGTAAGAAAGCAAAACTACTTCCAATCTCTCTCTAGGTCTTGAGCCCAGAGAGCAAAAGCTTTATAGTAGTTATTAGAGCAAGCCTGGTAAATTAGATGAATGGACTGGGAATTTAAGGAAACAGTATGAATAAAGCTGTAATATTGATATTTTTTTTTGCTGCTGCATATGATAATTTTTTACAAATTATTCTTTTTTCCATATTTAATTAAAAATAAGATCAATTTCTCAAAGTCGTAATCATTGAAAAGGATATTTTAAACAAAAATTTGGTATTCTTTCAGTAAATTCATACTGATATGCGCTTGCAAAATATACTGACTCAATGTATCAGAATGAAAATTTTATCAATATTTTTTATATAATTATACATTTCAGTTAAGTTAAACATAAAACCCAGCCATAATGTTAAATAAGTTTTGTGAAGAGTACTGTGATATTGTAAATATTATAACGTGAGAAGGAATTGAAAAAAGCACCATATCAACTATGGATCAATCCTAGATGCAAACATTTACCCTTCCCTGAAGTAGTCACAATTTACATCTTCTTATCATATGCTTCTAGTTCAAACATTTTGGACACCTGTGGTATATTGGTGAATTGAAAATTCTCATTTATAATAATCTTTTTGAAAATCATTGACTTATGCTGATTTGATATCCTTCTGTTCCAGATTATCCTTCACTTGCATCACTTAAAGATTTGCACAACAAAGAAGTGTGGATTTGAGAGAATAATACAAGCCTGACTCAGAGGAGAAAAGTGGCTAGTTCTAAGTTCTATTGATCCAGCTGAAATTCTAAATTCCTCTCCATAATATTTTTCTATCTTGTCTAAATTTCTATCAATGACTTTGATTCCCTTTTTTACGTGAACTTTCTAAATTATTTTTGATGATGTCAGACCATAAATGATCCCGATGTATGATTTCATATATGGATAATTAAATTAACTTTCTTGGGTATTTTGTGCATTTTTTTAATAAAAATTTGGAAACCAAAATAAAACCAATGAAACCTATTCAATTCTTTTAATATAAATCATATTCTGTCTCAGATGCCTATTTTTCCAGGTCCCTTTGCTATTTCAAAAAGAAATAAATAAAGACATGATACTGTTTATCATAATCATACTTACAGCCTTAATTGGTTTAAGTGGACTGTCCCCATTACTTGGTAAGTAATAAAGTAAATATATGGCTGAAAACATCAAGCTCGTATGTTTTTCTGCACAGCTACTGTCCTGTCTTCCCTTTAAACTGTCCTGAAACCCATATATCCCCTCATTCCTTATATGTCTTGAACATCCCCCCCGCGGGTAGGGGGATAGAGAATACTCCCGCAGTATCCCTGCTTGTCGTAAGAGGCGACTAAAAGGGCGGAGAGAAAACCCCGAAAACACACCCCAAGCCAGCAAGGGATGCGTCCGGACAGTGCTGTGGATCCACTGTCTGTGAGCGGCCATATCATCTGGCCTGCGATCCGCCCAGGTGTTTGCCGTGCATGGAGACTCGTAAGGGATAGAAGGGGATCCTGGAGGGTGAGCTTTCTGGTTCCCAGCAGGCTGTCGGATGCCCTGTATGGACCGGGGAGTGATACCCCTCTTCGGCCCCGGATTTCGTGTAAACGGGAGGCCGGGAGCTAGCCACTCACGGTCAATCGGCTTCCGTCGCGTTTTCGCTCCGGTGGCGAGTGCCAAGGTTGTGGGGGTCTGCGTAGGGAGGTCGGAGATTTAAGGGTTTTGGTGGGCCCTTGCACCGAAGATCCACCCCGAAACAGACAACCACTCCTGAAGCGCTATATCCCTCGAGTTAGCCCTGGCGACCGCTCCGGTTTGGCGGAGTGGCGTCCCAAATGTGTGGCTCCGTGGCGGGTGGGGAGGCCGAGGGACGAATCATTTATTATTATGGAGGAAAAACCCTTTCCACCACTAAAAAGATCCCGTCCGGACACCGGCGGGGGAGAAAAGTGTATTGGCGCATGTAAGCGCTATTTGATTATGTCGTGCATAAAGGAAGGTGAGACCTTGAAAAAGGTTTCTCCTTTTTTAATTCGCAGAGTGGTGTCACAGATTGTGCCTGGGGACCCAAAGAGCGTGAAGAAGCTCAGGGATGGTACACTTCTTATAGAGACCCTGAACGATACACAGAGCGAAAAACTGCTAGCTATGGGAATGCTCCATGACATTCCGATAAAGGTGGAGGTGCACCGAACTCTTAATACCTGTCGCGGAGTCATCAGTCACTACGACCTCCTATACGTGGGCATGGAAGAAATCAAGAGAGAAATGTTCTCTCAGGGAGTGACTGATTGTCGTCGACTCACCACGAGGCGCAACGGAGAAAACGTGAACAGCACCTCCGTGATCTTGACGTTTGCGCGTGATAGACTACCCGACAAGGTGTTTGTGGGCTATGAATCGGTACCAGCGAGGCCATTCATCCCAAATCCCGTGCGTTGTTTCAAATGCCAACGGTTCGGCCATGTCGCGTCGCGCTGCGAGGGCAAGGCCACCTGCCCGCGCTGTGGCAAAGACGCGCACGAGGATAAAGAGTGCTCTTCGGAACCTCTTTGTTTCAATTGCGAGGGTACACACCCAGTGCACTCTCGTGATTGCCCGAAGATGAAAGAAGAGAGGAAAGTCATGGAGATAAAAACACTGGAAAAAATCCCATATGCGGAAGCGAGGAGAAAATACAGGGCGCTAATCGCCCCAACTTTCTCCCGGTCCTTTGCTTCCGTTGCAACCACGCCATGTGTAAAGTGTACCATCGCCACGCAGACAGAGATCCCGTAAGAATCCCCAATTGACAACACGCAAGTGCCTAAACCCAAAAGGGTGAAGGATGGAAAGAGTAAGGTGGACAAGGAGCCACCTACTCATGTGGGCCCTTAAAAGAAGAGCCCACAAAAAACCACCAAAGGGAATACGCCAAAAGGGCGCGAGAATACACCTTCCCCGCCGCCTTCAGTCAAGCCAAAGAGGCCGGAGGTAATTGAAGAGGACCAGAGTATCTCTGATACTGAGGTCTTCGCAAGCGAGTGGAAGAGGAAACATCGCTTCAAGCGATAACCTCAATAGAGTTGGTCATCTCCCTTTTTAATCAACGTATTTATTTATTTATTTATTCATTTTAATTTAGAACTTTAAATGTGTTCCATATTGCAGTGGAACTGCAATGGCTTTTACCGGCACAAGGAGGAGCTGGCCATTTTAATCCAAGACTTAAAACCCTCTTGTATTTGTCTCCAAGAGACCCATTTTAAGGCTGAAGATAAGGGTATTCTGAAGGGGTTCACTGTTTTTAGAACGGATGACCTAAGTGGCAGACGAGCCCAAGGGGGAGTAGCAGTTGCGACCCGAGAGGCCCTTTACACCTCCCGAGTCCAACTGAACTCTCCATTCCAAGCCGTCGCTGTCACGGTGCACACCCCTGAGAGGATGACGTTATGTAACGTATATCTACCAGAGGGTGCACCGGTGACCCGCCTGAACCTTGAAGCCCTTGTCCGCCAGCTTCCTCAGCCGTTCATTTTGATGGGAGATTTTAATGCCCATGATCCTCTCTGGGGAGGGCCAGAAACCCAAAGTAATAGGAGAGGTCGAATCTTATCCAACTTTATTGAGGATTTTAACCTGTTTTTATTAAATAGCGGCGAAAAAACCCGCTTGAACAGCTTCAATGGGGAATTCTCAGCAATAGATCTTTGTTTATGCTCGAGAAGTCTAGCCCCAAAGCTGAAAATGTCCACCCACAACGATCTCTGTGGGAGTGACCATTTTCCTCTTCTACTCGTTAAAGAAGACTCTTCGCCCAACATTTCAAAACCTCCGGAAAAGTGGCGTATTAACCGTGAGGACTGGCCACTTTTCAAGCGTACGTTTACATATAAACATGACGCTAGTTTCGACGCGTTGCACAACGTCGAGAAGCTAAGTTCAACGCTCTTGGCGGCAGCTACCAAAAGTATCCATCGTACGTCCGGGAATCTTAATCGAGCTCCTGTCCCTTGGTGGAACGGGGAATGCGACAGGGCGATCCGGGCAAGGAAAAAAGCGCTGAATATTTTTAAAAAATACCCCACGGCAACTAATCTGGCATCGTACCGCCGCCTGAGAGCGCGAGCTCGAAGGGCCGTCAAGGAGGCCAAGAGGGCTTCCTGGATAGAATTCGTCTCTACCATCAACCATCGCACGCCACTTGGTCAGGTATGGGACAAAGTTAAGAAAATCTCCGGGTCCAAGGGCTCATTTGTCATCTCGCCACTGCTTGTTGCTGGCCGGGTGGTTACTTCACCTGCCGAAATAAGCAACATATTTGCCAGTCAGTTCGCGGCCAATAGCAGTGACGAGGGCTATGCCGCGGACTTTGCGAACATGAAGAGGAGATGCGAGAGAGTCCCTCTCAATTTTGGTGCAGGTCCTACACGGGAATATTACAATGAGCCTTTCACGCCCTGGGAGCTTAAATCCACCATCGAAGACTCCCATAACACCTCGCCAGGGGCGGACGAAATCCACAACGCTTGTCTCCGGAACATTCCGGAAACTGCGATTGGGGAGGTCCTAAATACCCTCAACCAACTTTGGAACGAGGGCAGTTTTCCAAATGCCTGGCGAGAGTCCATCGTGATACCAATCCCAAAACAGGGCAAGGACAAAAATGACCCGAATAACTACCGTCCCATATCTCTCACCAGCTGCGTGTGCAAGGTGATGGAACGGATGGTAAACCGACGTCTCATGTGGTGCTTGGAGAGTCGACACCTGCTCTCCGACGCTCAGTGCGGCTTTCGGCGTGGCAGGTCCACGACAGACCATCTAGTACGCACTGAGAACTTCATCCAGGAAGCCTTTCTCCAGCGTCAACACGTCATAGCAGTCTTCTTCGACCTGGAGAAGGCCTAAGATAGTATGTGGCGATGGAGAATCCTTAACACGTTGCACAAGTGGGGATTTAGAGGCAACATGGCCCTATTTATCAGAAATTTTTTATCAAAACGCCTTTTTAAAGTAAGGACTGGGAAGCACTTATCCCAAACTTTTACACAGGAGAACGGGGTACCCCAGGGTTCAGTACTGAGCGTGACGTTATTTGCCATTGCCATCAACGACGTGGTGGAATGCATCAATGGTGATGGCTTCGCTCTATGTGGACGACCTAGCCATATTTTGCCGGTCGACACGACTGCCAAACGCTTCCAGGCAAGCCCAGGTGACTCTAAACAAACTGGGAGAGTGGTCGCGAAAGAACGGATTTCGTTTCTCCATGGAGAAAACGAAATGCGTGCACTTTCACCGTCTTCGCGGTTACCACGTTACCCCGACCCTAACCCTGTTGGGTAGGATTCTTCCATTTGTGGAGTCCGTCCGCTTTCTCGGCATGATCCTGGACCAAAAGCTGAACTGGCGGGAGCATATCCGCGTGTTACGTGAGAGGTGTCGCCAAACCCTCAACGTTTTAAAGTTTTTAACTCACTCCACATGGGGAGCAGACCGCACCACCATGCTTTTATTGTACAGAGGCTTGGCGCGATCCAAACTGGACTATGGTTCAATAGTGTATTCCTCAGGACGAGAGTCCTACTTGAAACCGGTTACATGTGTCCTACGGTTGGCCACCGGGGCATTTAGAACAAGCCCAGTCCCAAGCTTACTTGCAGACGCAGGGGAGCCTCCGTTGGAAACCCGCAGGATGATTTTAATGGGCAACTATGCCTGTAAAATTTTATCAGAGACAACCCACCCTTGTTTTAACATAGTTTTTAACCAACGGTTTTTAGACTTATTTAACAGGCGGAGAAGGGCAACTAGGCCCTTTGCCGTTCGTTTTAATGATTTTATTAACGAGGTAAATTTTACATTTCCTCAAGTATGCCCCGTCTCCTATGCTAAGTATCCGCCTTGGTTAACGCCAATGCCGGATATTAAACTCATTGCCAATGCACGCCGCAAAGCCAAGACGACCGATTCCGAATACCAGCAGCTCTTCAGTGCCGTCCTCGGTTCACTTTCTGACTTTGTCCCCGTCTAAACCGACGAGTCAAAGTCAGAATCTGCATTGGCCTATGCGGTCGTGTCCCACTTCCATGGAGTCGTGAGGAAAAACCTGCACACTTCTTGCAGTATTTTCACAGCCGAGCTGTCGGCCATAAGGACGGCCCTAGGTGAAATAAAAGAAAGCAATGGCTCTTTCCTCATCTGCACAGACTCGTTGAGCGCCCTAAAATCTTTATCGGTCTTTGCACCTGTGCACCCGATAGTCCAGGAGATCCATTATACCCTGTTGTCCCTTTAGAGAAAGGGGAACAGGGTCTCCTTTATACGGACTCCTGGTCACGTCGGCATAAGAGGTAACGAAAAAGCTGACCAGGCAGCGAAGGATGCCCTTCGAAAACCCGAGACCGACTCCACCTTGGTTCCAATGGAGGACGTAAAGGCTGCCTTGCGGAACTCGGTCCTGCATCAGTGGAAGGAGGCTTGGCAGTCTTTACAAAATAATATACTCAGGGCAATAAAACCGGTCGTTTCACCATGGTCCTCTTCCATCCGGAACATTCGGAGGGAAGAGGTCATGATTACGCGCCTGAGAATAGGGCACTCTGCCCTCACTCATTCGTACCTCTTTGCGGAGGTAAAAGAACAGCCCCGCTGCAATGAGTGCCTCCAACCCCTGACGATAAAACATATCCTGACAGAATGTAGAACATACCAAAGGACCAGAGACATGTTTAATATAAGGGGAGACTTAAGTTATATTTTAGGGGATGACTCTGGGTTCATAAATCGAGTCTTAAATTTTTTAAGGGCAACTGGTTTAATGAGGCAGCTATAGTTTTGGATCTCATAATTTTAATACCTCTTGATTTTAAATATTATTTATTTATTTATTTATATTTAATCGTATTTATTTATTCCTAATTAAAAAGGAATTTTAGTTTTAATTTTAATGAGGGGTGCAAAATGACCTTAGCTGTCGACGCACCCTAAAACGCGCAAAACAACTACCATTTCTTGAACATAATGTGAGTAGTGAATGAAATAGCTGATAATTTATTCTAGTGGATGTTTATTGGCAGAGAACCGACAAATGGAGGCCTTAATATTTTGAAGGTGAACTTGTATACATTACAAAATCAGCCCACTTCCAAACACATTGGGACTACTTTTAATAAAGCAGTAAATTTCGGCCAGGGGAATAGTAAGCAAGCATAATGCTCAAATTCAAAGGGAGTTTGTGTTAATTTGAATGTAATTGCTCAAATATAAAAATCCAGTGTTTCAAGACATTGATACAGATGTCATTTCCTTTATCCAAAATACGCAGTAAGATGGGGTGGACTTCATTTTCTGCCTTCTTGCAGTAAGATTTGCGCATAAATTAGCGGATGGATGTAAATAGTATTTTATGTTGTTTTCATGAAAACATTGCAGTACAAGGGACCAGATTTTTTGTAACTTTTTAGAATACGTATTCTTGTGTTGTAATTGATTTCATCTTTGACTTTTTAAAGAAACAAAAACAGTAAAGCCTGATAAAACAGCCCAAATTTAAAAAAATAAAAGGAGAAAATAATGCAATGCTTTGAAATTAATATATAAAAAATAAAACTTGGAAAAATCTTATCTTGCCTTAAACTTTTTAATTTCAACAACTCAAAATTTATTAATGGTATTTGATGTTTAAATGTAAATACTTTTGTACCATCTCTACTTTTCATTAAAATTTCCCTCATTTCCAATAGCGCTAGAACTGTTTATAAATATATTTTTTTAAAGCAATATACTAGTTATGTTAGGTTTTAGATGGACACAGCTAACACATGAATGTCTTGTCTTTCCTAACATATCATCATGGAATGCAGTAGTTGAATCTAATTATTTCTTATAAAACTATCTTGCTTGTTCTTTTAATGGCATAATAAACCTTTTTGCAAAGTAATTCTCAGCTGTTTATGTAAAACATAATAGTACTCCTCTGGACGATTTTCATACTTTCACTTCTATTTCTATCTCATTTATAACAATCTCAGTGCAAAAGATCAAGTATAAACTATGTTAACTTTACCTCCAAAAGGATGGTGTTCCTGATGAAATACCAGCCATACTTCTGAGTATGTGTCTCATTCCATTACTTTATCTTTTGTATATACTCTATAATAAATCCCTAACTACTGGAATATTTCCTAGTGCACATAAGTCTACATATATATTACCAATACATAAGCAGGGTAACAGAGGTAAAATATCTAACTATTGTCTAATTGCCAAACTCTCAAGAATAGCAAGAATCTTAGAGTTATTGTTTGTAGATAAGCTAACTACAATCTTTAATAGTATTATCATCCCTGAGCAGCATGGTTTCACTAAAGGAGGCTTAAAACTCACTACTCTTTTGGTTTTTCAAAAGTATTCTTTGGAAGGTATGAAAAAAAGCTTGCAAACAGATGTAATATATCCTGACTCCATTGAGTTTTTTGATACTTTTATTCATGAAATGATTTTGATACTGTTATTCATTCTTAGAAAGTGAGATTCACTGCGAATGAGTGGTACCTTACTTCACTGGATGGAAAGTTACTTGACAAAAAGACAAATTGACGTAAAAATTAATGCATGTAAAAGTAAATATTTCTATCCATCATCAGGCATTTTCCAAGGATCACATCTGATTCCCGGATAGGAAATGACCTCCCTGCCCTGATACAGACAGGGTATGAAATAAACTATTTCTCATTTAGGTTTTTGAACCTATGACAGCTAGTGTGCTCTGCTGTATGAGGAAGGTTTCTATGGAATGATTACGCAAGCTTATCCGAAGAGAGAAATTCTTTGGAAGTTTTTGTTGATAGCAGTAACATGACTACTCCTGTAATGATTAGAGTGAACAAAATATCTGGGAGCTAGAAAGAGCTTTAAGTTTTACCAGCACTTCAAAGGTCACATTGAAAATATTGTGTTTTTTCTTATTCTTATTGCACTCTTTTCAGCTCTTCATGTGCATGTGGAGGATTTTTATATTTCTCTTTAAAATTAGGGTCTTTACCATATACAATCAGTCAATAATCATTCACAAATGATACAATCAGCATACATGGTACTTGATAAGTCAATCATCATCCGCAGAAATAACAGACCACTCATATATGTATGTACCAAACCAGGTAAATGGATAGTTATTTTATGGTTCAAGTAATTAATCTGTAATTAAATTTAGTGCCAAGGTCTAGGGCAGGAAATTAAGTAGTGCATGAACATGTGTTTAACAAACATTTGCACATGACCCTGCTGCAAGAAGAAGTATTAGGAAATCGATTCAATTTGGATGCCTTATAAAATAATTTTTCTCACATTTTCAGCAAGACCACGTTGATTCTTCACTGCCATCCCTCCCACCTATGACCAAAAATTGTGGTCGCCACTTCTGTTTCCAAATAGAATGTATATTTGAGACCATGAAGATAAATTTGAACAATTTAACCATCTATGCTGAACAATTTGCACCCCAAACTTTGAAGGTTCTACATTTATAATCCCAGTTTTCCAAGTTTTGCCTGGGATTTTGCACCCAGGCAGCATACCCCACTATGCCCTAGGGGAGAATGGTGCTGCCCCATAGAGGGAAAAATAGGAATTATGAGAAATATAAGATATATACAATTTTGCACTACCTGGGCAACTCGTCTCTGAATTGTGTTCAATACTAATATTAGTCAACTCTTGGATGATTTCTAAATGCCGAGAGCAATCCATTATGAGATGTACTTAATGAGAAGTGTTGTATTTCTTACTAGTGCAAAAGGAAGAATCAAAATGATATCAGTTTCCATGGGATAGGATTTATAGTTTCTATTCACTGTACCATTTTCTGGAGGCTGATACAAGTATTGGCCACCAATATAGAGGTAAGAACTCGTGAATCTGCATACATATTAGCATTCCAATCTTTTGAAATTCCCTGGCTCAATCATCAACCCTAGATCCTTACTGCTTACCTCCTCCCTTCCCAGGATGTCCTGAGCTTCCCCTACCCCAGCCCTCACATTCCCTTTGCCAACACCTTTAAGTCTAATATTTACTCTAGTTGATCTATTATAATTTGCCCTGCATTTTGATTGGACTAATAGCAAAAAAAATGAAAAATGTTTGGTCACTAAGTAGCACAGAAATGAAAAGCATTTGGAGACTACTTCCTAGGATCTGTACATATTAATCTTGACAGATATTTCCATTTTTGTCAAAAACTCATCCCTTTCTCAATTTTAGCTTGAAATTTTCCTGATTCCATGAGTTGATACTTACTTAATCCTTACGTAAAATTGACATAAGAGCAGAAATCAAATAAATCATTGTCTCTCTGAAATTTCTTTGATTTACATACTAAAAGGTGTTAAGGTAGTACAGGTCAATACATGTATGCAGGTGTTAGGGTAAAAGCATTCATTTGTTTTTTGTTGTGAAATTAACTGCTTTTGAATAAGATTTATTCTTTTTTGTGTAGTAATAAGCAGTGTCTGTAAATGATGAAATATAAATGAGTAAATACATTCAAAGATCCATCCACTTGTCACTCACAAAAAAGGCTGTTTATTCATATTCTAGTTGAGAAATTCATTAACAGAAAGGAATATGATCCTTCCTTTGCATGGAAGACCTTACTTTATAGGAGTAAGTATTAGGATAAATCATATATTTGCTGGGGTTGTAATTGATGTGGAGAGGATGAGGTGCTGTATTCTAAGAACCAGAGAGAATATGGCTTACAGAAGGCAACAGAACTCACCGATAAATCATTTGCAGGAGAATGTTCCCCAGGGTTTCTCCGCAGATGTAGAATGCTATCACCAACTCCCCTGGTCATTCATATTTTTTTTTTAATTTACCCTATTCCTCCCTTATTCTGGAGAGCCAACAGGATTTCTTGCTCTCACCTAAGGAGGGTTGAAGTGCAATTATGTACTACATAGAGGTCAGATGTAATCGATTACAATGATGCAGATGAACTTGTATCATTGGCTTTCCTGCCACCATCTATTAATTAGGTCCTTAGCCTAAAGTAGTAGTACACTTGCTACCTCTACGTCTCCCTGAAGAACGTAACCCAATTTGTCCCTTGTGGAAAAGATGGCCTCCTTCTTTCCTAAAGGACCAATTACAAGAGAATGACAATTTGAAGTTGGTGCCTTTTATATTGTATTTGTTGTTTGCCATAAGTGTCCTTATCTGCCAGTGATGAGATCTGCTTATCACTGGGAAGGTACATGAAGGAACCCTCTTTTGTGGAGGTTATTATTGTGAACCTATTTCTGTTATATATTTTAAATAAATCTTTGTATTCCTGGATTGTAAATAAATGATATTAGTATTCTGCGTGCTACTTATTTCAGTAAATAAAATAAATTGTATCTCAATGCCTGTGATGTGTTACACATTACACTGGTCTTCGTCATGACTTTTTTTGCAAGGAAAACTGCCTGTAATTTTTAATTTTGGATTTTAAGCTAATGTCAAGTTGGTGAGCATGATGGAGTGTTCTCATGAAGGAATTGGACATTATGGGATTCTCTAGGAAAGTGTGACAATGTTTGAAGAATGGTGTTTAAAGGCGATAATGCCCATTGCGCGGATATGATCACTGTTAAATAAGGTTAGAAATAATACTAACTTGTATAAATCTTGATAGATTATTTCTTGATTTCTATTGCATGCACAAATATTATAGATGAAACTCACAAAAAAAATCTTTTAGTTTAAGGTGAAGTAATGGATGATTATTTTTTTCGAATAATTACCAATTTTTGAATAAGTGAGTAGGATTGAAACTAAAAAATATTTGATTATGCTGCTTGAATTGCCGAGTTCAATTTCACTGCGCACTTAAGCATACCTTGAAATAATTTACAGGATGTAGTAGTTGGATGACGAAAGAAATTATCGACCTAAATAGCATCCAAAACGGACATCTCTCCAGTCTTTAGTGCCTATTGGATTTAATATTCAGAAGAAAATGAACCAAGATGAATTTCTGTAGATGAAGATTTAGGTTTAAATGCAAGGCATTGAACACTGGGTCAAGTAAAAGGAGTAATCTAATGTTACCAATTAGAGCCCGGTGACTCAATGACTTACTTAAAGCTCACTGGAATAATTTTATCTAAACCTACCTTAAGTGTTGCACATGCATTAACCTTTACTGTTCTTAAATAAGAATTTGGACTAATACTTTGCATTTCACTATTTGAAGCAAAACCTTTAATATGGTGACAGTGGTCCATCTATCATTCTAATAATTCCCACTTTCTCTCCATCTCAACTCTCACAGGCCTGAAATTTCTATTTATTATTTCCCATCCCTGTCTCTTACTTTTCCAACTTCCCTTTCCTCAGCAATTTAGGTTCCAAAGTTCTTATTTCCATGGTGGGTATCCTATTCTGAATGTTCTATTCTGTTGCTATGTGCTCGACTTTTAATTTACAATCTCCTAAAATCAGTGGAAGGGAATGCATAAGTGACTAGTGCATTTTCCGTTTTAAAGAAAGGCTTTGACAAAGTCTCGCAAAAAACTTATATATTAACAAAACTTTTATAGTACCTGGGAAAGTGAAAAACTGGAACAGTATAGTAATCTTACAGTAAACTATTCAAATTATACTAGTTCCATATAAAAGAAAGAACACACGTAGCAACTACATAGATCGAAAAGGTCTCGTCACCAAACACTCAGAATTAAATATATGACCCCTTAATTTTGACAAATAAGGACTATTAATTTATACTGAAACATTACTTTGCATTTTAATCTCATTTTGAATACAATTTTTTTCGTGGTAAATTTCTCTACGCTCAAGAATAAAAACTTATTGTAGATTTTTAAAATTTTGAATCCACGGTTATAACATTGGGGATTGTAATACAAAAGGTCCTTCACGCACACTTAAGGATTATTCTTATATATTTATTTAATTTAAAAACACCATTCGTGAGACAATGTTAGTAAACGCTAATACCCCAATTTCAGTAGTTTTATTCGATCAATGAAAGTCGGAAAATAGCTGTATAATATTAATTTCAAGTTTCACGCATAGTTATTACTTCTAATCTTTAATATACAGAACTTAAATACACATTTTTCATATGAAGTTTATTTATCATATGAAGTAGGAGCAACCAAATGAAAACGTGCAGAATATGGTAGATTAAAAAAAGAAACTACCTTACGACTGAAAAATTGTATGTACAGTGGAGAGCATGAACTAATGTAGCAAAGGTTAAATTTTTCACTTCGTTTTGATTAAGTTATTGAATTGCTCCTCAAGAGAGATTTTCATAATCTCTTCCTGCTCCACGACTTGAATCATTAAAGAGGAGGTTCCTCTATTGGAAGTTGTTGACTGGATATAGTTCTTGACACTCTTTACTCGTAGAACATACAAAGTCGTTCATTAGAGGTGGATGTGATCCTCAAAGAGAGTAAACATTTTGATAGAGTTTCCAAAAGGTCATCGGAACCTTCTGTAAGTATTCAAAAGAACTTGAATTACTGTCATCTTGAAGAAATTCTCTTACCTGATGAAGTTAGTTTTTCAATACCCATATGTTTCAACTATACCATTCTCGAGATAACGTTTCCTTTTCGAAGGGCACTCTTACATAATAACCTGATACTCTGATAATCGACGATAGATCTTATCCATCCAATAACTTACATTAAATGCTCTCTGATTGGGCTGTAGAATCAAGTAATTAATAATGAAATACAATAAAGGCATCTCCGCAATAATACAGAAAAAAGTGGTTTCAAATGAGCGTTGCAGATCGTTTGAAATATTCGAGTGTCATCAGTTCATCTGATTGGATCATTGAATAAGACATATTTGTAATACATACGGTGCTACCTTATGGGCTAAACTTCGCCGAATGTCCACCTGAAGGATGTAGCAATTGAAAAAGGATTCGTAGTAAAATATAGCGAAGGAAAGAAAGAAAGAAAGAAAGAAATAGGAATACCATTCCCCGTCATAAAGGCTCCACGTGGACTATGTCGTGAGCATTTCGGACCCATCACAAGGAAACATAATTCGAGAATCGAACGCAGAGAAAGGTATCCGCTTTTCCAAACCATTTCAGCGGAAGGACATTAAAGTTTTAAAAATGTATTTCTTATGCTGAAATGGAAGCCGTGGATATCTGAAGACTCAACTGATAAAATCAACGTTCCAAATATTCGAAGGTTTCAACCTCCCTATTTCAGTTCAATGCCGAGGAAATAATTTATGTCCAATTAAAAACGGTAGATTGGAAAAGTTGATAGTGTCGAAAATAGTGAATCGAGGATTCGTTTTCTTCTGGTAACATTTACGAACAAAATATAGGGAGTGATAAACAAGCAAAGTATTTCTAATATCATACTTATTTCACCATGGCTACTTTCCTGATAGCCTGTCGGTTCCGGCTAGCTTGTAGGGTACAATGAATTTATGTATATCTTACATATCATTGTCCACTCTACATTTTCACTGAATAACTGAGCTTCTTGACTGCAATGCTGAAAGCTCGCTGAAAAGCACATCGAACTTTTCCATTGGCAAACTGCCGAACGCTGCAAATCTTCAACAAATTATTAACATAAAACATAATTCACAGCTCGCAAATGTGCGTCTGAGTACTTAAAATTTGCCTGAGTAGGCATGTGCACTGCCTTCCATTTTGTGTAATTATTCGATGCATTGAAAATGTCAAAGGTTTTTTAGGCTACGTTCGATTTTTCTTTGATTCTTGATAATTAACTGTCATAACTTTGAAAGTGATTAGTTTGACTTGCACAATTGAAATTTATAAACTCAATCCACTCTCCAGATACTGCAATCGCAATACGCACAAAGGAATACTGTTTTACTACAGAGGCGAACTGCTTTATGGCGCTATTATGGCTATACAGCCAAAAAGTAGGCCAAAGAATGTGGAAAAACTCCACGCCCGTAATATACGATTCACCAGAAAGTGGTTTCGTACCAACAATCACACATGCCGCGATTGTTTACGGGAATATGAATTCCTTGCCTGGGAGAGATGCATGGTCTCGGACGATGCACCATCCTCACGGGAGAGGGGAAGACACGGTCAGGGTACGCGGACTTAAGCGGGGTATTGCAGGGAATATATTGCCTCCTGGAA
Organism: Hetaerina americana; assembly: GCF_022747635.1. Taxonomy (NCBI): domain Eukaryota; kingdom Metazoa; phylum Arthropoda; class Insecta; order Odonata; family Calopterygidae; genus Hetaerina; species Hetaerina americana. The sequence goes on from NW_027286763.1 coordinate 43,718,335, forward strand.
CTACCCGCCGACAATCTATAAGAATAACTTTGTAACTTACATAAACAATCGCTGGTAGTATCAGAACGCGGTAGCAAACGTCTTCGGAAAAATAAAGGAATGAAGAACTCGTAACTGAGGAAATACGAGTAAACCGGTAATTGGCATCAAATATAGGAAGCGTGTGGGAAATTAGTAGGAGATGGAACTTGAGTAAATTGACCGTCCTCTTTTCTTGCTCCTGGCAAGGAGAGGGAACGGTTGATGCTGATGTTTACGAACAATGCAGAGAAGGAGTATTGACCACTAAAAGGCAAAGCCTGACTTACTGTGGTTACTCCTCGGCAAGGAATTAACTTCTTCATTAACAACAATAGGACAGTTGACAGTTACTCAACCCTTGCCAACAATCCATCAACATACAAATCCAGCCAACTACGCTCACTAATCTTTCAAGGGAAAAACTACTTGGTGACGAAGACTTGCATGCCTGGGCGATGTCCTGGGCTTGGGCTTGATAACAATGGTTACGTACTACGTACGTACCCATTGTTATCGGGTTACTCCCATTTGGTACAGTAAATAGAAAATATAAATGGAAAACCTCAGAAGCAATCCTTTACCCCCTTTTTAATATTATGTTTTCCATTCTCTACTTTTCTGCATGACAATTTCTTCAAGCAATCCTTCAGGGTGTGTGGAAGGGTGTGATTCCACACCAGGCATGCAACATCAAAATTAAATTCTGCTTAATCATTAGTAACCGATAAACAGGTGAAATAGTTCAAATATTGGAGATCTTGTTGACTACAGATCAAACACTACCGTTTCACATTTTTAAATACTTCTCTACGTGTGATAGACGTTTACGGTCGTTGATTAAGGAATGACTCAACCGAAAAAAAACATTAACTTAAGCAACCTCTCCAAAATCTGCAACAAACTTGAAGACATTCCGCGGAAAAACCTAACGTTCCGTATTTCATACGATCGATGACCCAATGAGATCAATCATTTATTACCAACTCGACGCCCATTACCTTCCCAATGCTGTCCCAATTGTAGCGATTATTATTCGCGCATTTGGTATTCAAAACAGAATGTCATTCCTCAATGCAGTCATTTTACTATTCTGAAAAAGACTAAACTGCTTCAGAAACGTTACTACAGGCAATGGCACCGAAGAAATGGATCACTTCTGTCAGATCTTATCTATTTAATCTTAGTTATAACCTGTCCACTACCCATTACGGAACCGCATTATAATGATTGTTTACGGAAACACTTTGGCCCAATATTCACTTAATCTTATAAAAATATGTATTTTTATCACTAGTGAAGAAATAATACGATTATTATGCGACATTACTGAGATTCATCTGAGAGCACAGTAACACCTTAGTTAACTGACTACTCTTCTACATGTTCCACTGAACCGGATTATATGGTCTTATCAACACATTGTTCGTTTCTCATACTTTACGGAGAATTGAGAGAAAAAGGATTGATTAATACCAAGGAGGACTAAGCACCTATTCTAAAAGTTTTCGCTTAAACGACGGTCTGAATTCAGCACTTCACGCACACTTCAGGAAAAATATTGTATCGATACCTTTTATATAAACTTTGTATTTACTAAATAACTGGATCCAATTTGACGATGCATCTATATTCCAATGGAAACTTAAATCTAAAACGAACAAAGACCTTTCGTCTAACAAATATCTCAAATTGTGGTCTGCCTGCACCTTTTATAGAAGTTGCTATAGCGGTGACGTTCATTCTTTGTCCTGTGATGTGCTCTTACCGTAATAGTATCAAGAAACAGGATTAAATATTGCCGAATTACTTATTCGATATTCTTTCTTTTGATTAAGGCATCTGAATCTTTGCAAAGCAGAATAAAATCTTTTAAAATATGCAAAACCAAATATGGCATCTACCCAGCAGTCTCTACTCTTTGTGAGCTTTTCCACATATTCCACGAATATGTTTCATCGAGAAGTAGTCGTAAATATGGATATCGCCTTATTATTCGAGCCTACATTCTCTATTTCCCAACGAGAAGAAGTCGTAAATATGGATATCGCCTTAGTATTCGAGCCTAAATCCTCTATTTTCGTATTCCCGATGGAGTAGGGTTTCGAAAGAGAACTGCGCCATCTGGTCATATGCGGATCGCCCTGCATTTGGGAAGGCATACGTCGCAATCGCAACCAGTCTCATCACCACTCACTTAAAGGGTAAACTTCGTAAATATTATATATTCCCCAACACGAATTAAGGAATCCTCGACAATATGAAGCCTTGCTCGTAAACTAGGGCTGAAAGTTAAATTTACAGCCCATATTCCCTGGAGATTCCGATAAGTGCAATAATAAGTCAATATCTTCTAGGTTTATTATATAAGACGAAATGGAGACAAATTGTGGATTGATATTGAAGGAAATATGGAATGTCAGTTTTTTCTGTGCGGTAAAGTGTGAACTTTTGCAACAAAGTTTAATGATGATAAATATATAATCAAATTTCTTAGGCACAAATAGTATGAACATAATTACGACCACGTAAGAACGATTATCTCATTCATTTTTATACAGTCCATTTCATTGTGTTTTACAATTAGCATCACCAAGCTAAATCGTTTTCCCGAAACAGTATACGGAATGCTAACCCAATTTCACCAAAATATTTAGGGATTGAAAAGAAAAAAAACAGAGTCAGCACTTAAATTAAAAGTCTTTGACATTCGTAATCATTCATTGCAGTCGGCCATAATAGACACCACTCGAATTACTAGTTTAAAAAATAAAAAGCATAACGATTCTCTTGAGTGATTTTCTAACATGCTCTTCAATGTTTTTTTCAAAAGTCGAGAACGAGCTAAATGATTTATCGTAAAAGAAAATGGTAGTATCACCCCAAACAATCGAAATTCTTAAAAGTAAAAAGGTTTAGCAGAGTCTTCCCCTTTTTTATAAATTTTATTTATGTTTTGCAATAGTTCTTAGCGCAATTGTCCAACAATGGTCTTATTCTATTTATTAAATTTAAAAACACCATTCGAGTGACACTGTTAATCATCGCTAATACCCCCACTTCAGTAACTTTATTCGGTCACTGAAAGTCGGAAAAGAACTATTTAATATCAATTTCAAGTTTCACGTATAGTTATTACTTCTAATCTTTAAGGGATCGAGGAGGTGCGGGGGCTAGCGTACTGGCTTCCCACCCTGAGGGCGCTGGTTCAAATCCCGGTGGTGTTGAATATTTTTCAGAGGTATCTCTATCCCTACTTGAGGTGCTTTGTGTAGGGCACTTTGAGTGAGTACGCCGTCCGTCGGATAGGACGTTAAACTTCAGACCCCTTGGCGCCTTTCGTAAAGAGTAGGCTAATGCCGACGCCGGGTTTCTCTCCACCCTTCATCCTTTCCTGTCCATCCCCTATGGCGCAATTGACCTTAGCTGTCGGTCGCTTCCCCTAAAAACTACTACTACTATTCTAATCTTTAATATACTGAATTTAAATACGCATTTTTCATATGAAGTTCATTTTACATAGAAGTTGGAGCAAAAAAATGGAAACGTGAAGAATATGGTAGATTGAAAATATGTCAACAATACAAACAAATGATGTTTCGTAGCAACGGTATCAACGTCCGTTGTTATTAATATGCTACGCCATTTTACGAGTGCAGAACAGTATTTATATTCCCGAAAAATAGTGTAATTGACAAGTTACATCTACTGCTGCATAATAAACATTTATTGCATTTGAGCAGGAGTAAAGAAGAAGACCCTCAGCATATTGAAAAAACGCACCAAGTCGTCCGAAACAGTCGCTATAATGGTATGTTATTATTTCATACTATATATATATATATATATATATATATATATATACCCAGTCCCCGCAACCCGTTTGGTCGTATTGTCATGCATCCCTGGGAAGATGTGTTGAACCTCTTGGCACTCATAGGGGAGTAAGGCGGGTCCGCTCCTTATGACATAGGTTGTAGAATGGATAACACCCAGATCCAGGCTCATGCGCCAACTAACCCAAGTACAATTTTTTGAAAATTTAATTTTCACAAAACATGTTTCCTTAATATGCTGCACGTCTGTTAGTGGTCATTCAAAATTAAATTTTACTTCTTTTCTTTTGGCTTTTTTTCAGTGACCTGTCGTTTTTTACTAAAGTCATAAGATTTTAACTTTCGCTGTGCTCAATGCTAGTGCTATGTAGTGTGTCGCAGCATCTCCTGAAGGGTAAAATATTTTCCGCTCCCAATTTTTGCTGTACCAGCTCATGAAAAACTAAGATAGATGAGTGCGCATCCCTTTCTAAGTGGTTCAGTGAGACATGCAAGAGAATTCAACTATTTTGTGAACTTATAATGGAAACGATTGATATTTTCCTTTTAGAATGCGAATTTGTAACTAAAAATACTTCATTGCATAAACTGTTGCAAGCATTTTAATTACTAAACCGTAAATTTTACTTTTTTCCTTTTGATTTTTATATCCTCTTAAAATAAGAATGCGAGGGAAAGTGTTTTATGTGTGAAATTGTGAAAAAAAACTTCCCAGTATTCCTCCCCAACTTTCCCCCCCAAACCCAACGAATTGACGATATACAGGTATATGTATATCAAGGTAAACTTCTTGTAATCAGTGCAGATGATTCTACAGCGTTGCGAAACTAGTCGACAACAATTAATTTTTTCCTGTGGAAAGCAAAGCCTTTTATCCTTTCCTCCTGCTTTACGAGTACTTCATAGTTACTATTTGTCCACCACACCGATTTGCGCGATCAGATCCAAGTGTTACCGCCAATCCATAAGACCCAGGCTGATTTAGAGCATATCTTGGAGTAAACATTGGGCGTCTCGTGGGCCGGAAAATACGGTAAGAATTAGGGGCCTACTGCTTATGAGTCCATCGGAAATGATAAGGAACGCGTCAATAGGCTTAGGCAGGCGCAAAGGTGCGCGCGATGATATCGTCCATGCATCGAAAGCGGTTGAGCCGTAATAAATTTATTTCGGAAATGAACAAAGATTACTCATTCAGCGTACATAACATTTGACAAAGTGGGGACTTAAAGATTTGAATTTAGACTAAAGCAATTTTGACGTATATAGACGGCACTAAGCTTTTTGCTTTAAACAAGTCCATAATAATCATTCAATTTCCAAAGGTGAATATTCGAATTCCTTCTTGTCTTTCTTTCTAATACATCAGCGTTTTATTTGCTGACATATTTTCACTTGTCTACTTCAGTTGTAAATTGGGGGTCATGTGTACCCTAACCTTTCTCAGTTTTTCCCTTGATTGAAATTATGAATTTTTTTGCAGTAAAGATTTCCGTATGCTGGGTTTGTTATTTTTGTCACCATTAATGCATTCTAGAAAGCCTTACGGCATCTGCTGATGGCATGCGTTTCCCGTCCAACCTGCTTGGGTGGAGATGAACATGTGGAGGAAGGACCTAATGAGGTGGATGCAAATGACGCTATGATGGGCAAAAATCTGAAAGAGCAAGACCATCCTCGGCAGCATTCATGGAAATCGAACCACGGCCTGTTTCCTCCCCAGGACTTACGACCAAATTCACCGCAGAAAATTGTAAATAAAAGTATAAGATAACCTATGCAACTATTTCCTTGTGTAAAAATCATTCGCCAAGCTAATTTCCGGCCGAATACTTACGTATCTAGAAATAAAACACATTTCTTTCAATATGGCATCAGACTTTGAAAGTCTACTGAGCAAGTTGTTCACTGTGTTCTTCGGAAGATAGGCTGCACTTATCTCTCTTAATTTTTGATCTCTCCTTAAATTTTAAAGGTGTAGACAACCAAATGCTTATTCAAATACTAGAATTACAGAATCCAGGGCTCTAAACTAAAATTCAGCACATCATATTCAAAAAATTTAAAAAAATAATGGAAGTAAATGGCTTTCAGTCAAAACTGTTGGGAATAAAAAATGGGGAGCCCCAGGGGTATATACATATATTAGGTGGTCTGTTATTTTTAAAAAAAAGGTGGTTTGGTTTGAAAAACCTAATTGAGAATTAGTTGATTTCATACCCCATGTATTTTCCACATTAAATATCAGAATTGGAGCTCTCAGGAGTGAAATAATAATATAAATGTATCTCTTCACCGCAGTAATGATTTTATGGTACAATATATTTATCTTTTCACCACATCTTTAGCGGCAAGTGCTGCTCTTCGAAGAGTAAAAGATCTTTCTTATTGTTACAGCCACTTCCAAACTTAACCAGGCTAAATTATTGTCTAAATCTACACCTAACTTACTGCTGTCTGTGGGGGATGCAGAAACAAGAGCGCTTCCGGCTGTTACAGGAAAAGCTGACCAAGAATACAATAAAATTGGTCAGTAACTACTAAACTTTTTGGGTTCAAATGTTTGATAGGATATTCAGACAAATGATCCAGTTCTATCTGTTCTTATTCGTTCGCAGGTTTTCGCGGCGATGAGTAGGTTATTTCCACATATTTTGGGCTGCGTCGAGGTAGGTTGATTAAATTCTAAACAGTTTCGCCAGCTATCCTGCTGGCGTCCTAAGGTCAAAGATGGAGAAAAAGCTTGTTGTCCCGTATTATACCGGGAGAATCCGGTGCCAATACCGGGTAATTTCTTCGGCCAATAAGGAAACGTCCTCATATTTGCGCGGAATATTTCTTTTCCACCGACTGGGTGGTAGATACCCACCCTCTCTGTTAAAGTTTTCTGGCCTTTTTTACGATTTCAATGGAGAGATTTCAACGAATTTTAACTAGAGAGGCCATTGAAATCGTAGAAAGGCCATAAAACTTTAACAGAGAGGATGGATATCCACTCCACAGTGCGTGGAAAAGAATTATTCCGCGCAAATATGCGGACATTCCCTTATTGACCGAGGAAATTTCCCGGTATTGGCGCCGGATTTTCCCTATACAAGACGAGGCAACGAGCTTCTTCCCATCCTTGACCTGAGGAGACCAGCAGGTAAGCTGGCGAATCTGCTGTGAATTCAAACGACATACGAGGACGCAGCCCGAAAAATGTTAAAATCACATATCTGTTCTTATTTTTTCACCGAAAAACTTTCTAATTTCTGTCATTACCATATGTCAATTTTAAACCCTGATCTGGGGGAACTTGGTAGTTTAGGAGTAGAGCATTGGACTACTGCCCAGAGGATCTGGGTTTAATTGTCGTGCATGGCTCTAGCCACCATCATCTTTATTACATCTATATGATTTTTCAGGTAGCAAATCATTTTGCGAACAAAATGCGATACAGAGAAAGGAACCAAGCCAGTTTTGTGAATTTCAAATAGCATTGCGCTTAATATTGTTCGATTTCTACCTTCACCTATCCAACAAACTTTCTGATACATAAAATGATTATGGTTGCTCTTTACATTCTTCTGATGATCACTTTACTGACGTTTTGATGAAAAAATTGGATATAGTTGGTCATTTAATAAGGGTCAAAATCAAGAATCAGAAGTCTTTGGTTTCAGGTGTAAACGCCACAGTATCTGGCAATGAGAGCTTCATGGTCATTAGAAGAAAGGTGTCATCCGAAGGGGACCTGCCTGCAGTGGTATGGAGTTTTTCCAAGCCTCTCACAAAAGATCGTACAAGATGCCACATTGGGAGAGTGTTTTATTTCACCAGTTTTTTAAATAACAAATCAGAATATGCTAATGGACTCGATGAACATATTCAGGTAATTTTTAATTGCCAAAATAATGAATTTCAAAGCATTGATGCAATCTTGTTCAATGAACTCACATTCTAGAGATTTTGATGCTCACAGGTCTTTCACTTGCTTATGTCATTTCATTCAAAGGCCTTTAATGTCACTTAAAATAGTTAAGCAATCATCTAGAAATGAAAAATTGAGGAAAGTATTTTTTTTTACTTTTTTTGCATGGGTGCAGGAATTCCAAATAATCCAATTGAAGTCAAATAAATTCATTAGTTTTCTCTCAAGTCTGCTTTCTTTGGGACAGCTTTTCCATACTTTGGTCTTCCGTTGAACAGTACTTAGTTGATTAAATAGAATATGTTTTTAGCATGTTTTAATATGCTCTCTTGCAATACCAAAAAATGCAGTTAAAAACTTGATTTTACAAACTGTTTTAGGAGAAATCTGTTTCAATTTTATCAACTCACTGATTATACCCCGCCTTCTAGCACCTCACTATCCTCCCAACAGACACTGCTAGATTGGGGGGGTAATGCCATCTATGGCCATGTCTCCATGTCTACTTTCATAATTATGAAAAAATTACTACATTACATATTAATGTGATCATTCCTTGGTCTCCTATTATTAAGTTCACAGCATTTCATTCCAAATGTATATTGGGACTTGGGTGCAATGGTTGTGCACAATTTAAATGCCTTTCTGTAAAAAGTACCGTGTCTTACTGCTACGAGAGCCATTAGTATTTTATTAATTAGACTTGTATATTGGGTGCTTCTGTTTTTTTATACAGCCAGATTTTAAATTTCCGTATATTTCCATAAATAGGTCAATAAGAACATTCCGAGCAAAGAAGATTCCATGCCGTTACTTTATGAAACATTGAGTAAAAATCCTGCCTCAAATGTTTCAAATGAGAATGATGATAAAGCAGATTTGATAGGTAAGAAAGCAAAACTACTTCCAATCTCTCTCTAGGTCTTAAGCCCAGAGAGCAAAAGCTATACAGTAGTTATTAGAGCAAGCCTGGTAAATTAGATGAATGGACTGGGAATTTAAGGAAACAGTATGCATAAAGCTGTAATATGGATGTTTTGTTTTTGCTGCTGCATAATGTAATTTTTTGCAAATTATGCTTTTTTCCATATTTAATTAAAAATAAGATCAATTTCTCAAAGTCGCAATCATTGAAAAGGATATTTTGAACAAAAATTTGGTATTCTTTCAATAAAAGTCATAGTGATATGGGCATGCAAAACATCCTGACTCAATTTTTTTTTTTAAGTTAATCTACCGGTTAAGGTAGGTTTTTGGATGGACTCCTGCTTCAATGACCACGTTTCCCCACCGTGGATAGCTCATCTCCATATCAAAGTTTTTACGAGTCTTTTCTTTAAATCCTTACTCTAAGTCCCTGTCATCAACTCCCTCCTCCTTGTGAAAGCCTCTTTTCCTAGCGCAATTCTTCTCCTTACGTCCCTACTACTTTGACCGTGTTGGTCCAAAACACTACTGAGATACGTAAACTGTTCTACCTGCTCTAGTTTTTGCCATCCTATTTTTATGTTAAGCTTAGCCTTTTTCTTTCTAGAGAATCGCATAACCTTTGTTTTATTGATATTGATTCTCATCCCATACCTGTCGCACTGAATTTCCAATTCACTAAGCAGTGCTTGCAGCCCCTTGGCTGACTGACAAACTAAAGCTTAGTCATCAGCAAACCTAACTGATTTGACGAATTCCCCGCCCACTTTCATTCCTACCTCCAGTTCTTCCCATGCCTCTTTGATCATTTCCTCTGCATACAGGTTGAACAGCAACGGTGATAATGGGCAACCCTGCCTTACACCCCTTCCTAACACTGCCCATCCTGACTCCCCGTTCCCACCCGCACCCGAGCAGTCTGAGACATGTACAGGTTGAGGATTAGCCTCCTTTCCCTCCAATCTATTCCTATCTTCTGCAATATACTGACTCAATATATCAGAATGAAAATTTTATCAATATTTTTTACATAATTATACATTTCAGTTAAGTTAAACATAAAACCCAGCCATAATGTTAAATAAGTTTTGTGTAGAGTACTGTGATATTGTAAATATTATAACGTGAGAAGGAATTGAAAAAAGCACCATATCAACTATGGATCAATCCTAGATGCAAACATTTACCCTTCCCTGAAGTAGTCACAATTTACATCTTCTTATCATATGCTTCTAGTTCAAACATTTTGGACACCTGTGGTATATTGGTGAATTGAAAATTCTCAATTATAATAATCTTTTTGAAAATCATTGACTTATGCTGATTTGATATCCTTCTGTTCCAGATTTTCCTTCACTTACATCACTTAAAGATTTGCACAACAAAGAAGTGTGGATTTGCGAGAATTATACAAGCCTGACTCAGAGGAGGAAAGTAGCTATTTCTAAGTTCTATTGATCCAGCTGAAATTCTAAATTCCTCTCCATAATATTTTTCTATCTTGTCTAAATTTCTATCAATGACTTTGATTCCCTTTTTTATGTGAACTTTCTAAAATCTTTTTGATGATGTCAGACCATAAATGATCCCGATGTATGATTTCATATATGGATAATTAAATTAACTTTCTTGGGTATTTTGTGCATTTTTTTAATAAAAATTTGGAAACCAAAATAAAACCAATGAAACCTATTCAATTCTTTTAATATAATTCATATTCTGTCTCAGATGCCTATTTTTCCAGGTCCCTTTGCTATTTCATAAAGCAATAAATAAAGACATGATACTGTTTATCATAATCATACTTACAGCCTTGGACTGTGGACTGTCCCCATTACTTGGTAAGTAATGAAGTAAAAATATTGCTGACAACATCAAGCTCGTATAATTTTCTACACAGTTACTTTCCTGTCTTCCCTTTAAACTGTCCTGAAACCCATATATCTCTCCTTTCCTTATATGTCTTGAACATAATGTGAGTAGTAAATGAAATAGCTGATAATTTATTCTAGTGGATGTTTTTTGCCAGGGAACCGACAAATGGAGGCCTTAATATTTTGAAGGTGAACTTGTATGCAATACAAAATCAGCCCACTTCCAAACACATTGGGACTACTTTTAATAAAGCAGTAAATTTCGGTCAGGGGAATAGTAAGCAAGCATAACTGCTCAAATTCAAAGGGAGTTTGTGTTAATTTGACTGTAATTGCTGAAATATAAACATCCAGTGTTTCAAGACATTGATACAGATATCATTTCCTTTATCTAAAAGCGCAGTAAGATAGGTTAGACCTCATTTTCTGCCTTCTTGCTGTAAGATTTGCGCATAAATTAGTGGATGGATGTAAATAGTATTTTATTTTGTTTTCATGAAATCATTGCAGTACAGGGGACCAGATTCTTTGTAACTTTTTAGAATACGTATTCTTGTGTTGTAATTGATTTCATATTTGACTTTTTAAAGAAACAAAAACAGTAAAGCCTGAAAAAAGCAGCCCAAATTTAAAAAAAATACGACGAGAAAATAATGCATTCCTTTGAAATTAAGATATAAAAGATAAAACTTGGAAAAATCTTATCTTGCCTAAAACTTTTTAATTTCAACAACTCAAAATTTATTAATGGTATTTGATGTTTACATGCAAATACTTTTGTACCATCTCTACTTTTCATTAAAATTTCCCTCATTTTCAATAGCGCTAGAAATGTTTATAAATATATTTTTTTAAAGCAATATACTAGTTATGTTAGGTTTTAGATGGACACAGCTAACACATGAATATCTTGTCTTTCCTAACATACCATCATGGAATGCAGTAGTAGAATCTAATTATTTCTTATAAAACTCTCTTGCTTGTTCCTTTAATGGCATAATAAAACTTTTTGCAAAGTAATTCTCAGCTGTTTATGTAAAACATAATAGTACTCCTCTGCACAATTTTCATACTTTCACTTCACAAATTATTTTGTATTGATTGGCCATCATGTTGGACTTTGCTCCAATCATTTTAGTAGACATATTCCGTCCATTACGTGAAACGTTCCATGAAGAGTGCGCACGTAATGATGGTAGCTCATATTTTTAATTACAAAAGCCATATAAACATCTAGTACAACGGATGGCATTGAGTTTAGTTTAACCCTTAAAATTACCAGCTGTATATGCCATGTAGAAAAGAAAAGTTTATCTACGATACACGGTTTTTACTTAAAGTATCGGGAATATTTTCGGCAAAATAGATTTATTTCAGATTGCCATAATGCCTCTTAATTCTTCAAATGACATCCTTTGAGTGCTGACAGCGGCATTTCTCGACTCTAATGCTCCCTGGTAAGCAGATTCCGAAAGGTCCTTAAGGGTAAGCGTGCAAGCTTCTTTGACGACAGTAGGTTCCTTATAGATAGATAGTGGTAGGGAGCATATAATTTATGGAATAGGAAATACTCTGCTAGTGCCAGCTGGGGACTGGAAGGGGGATGGATAATCGTCGCGTCGCGTTGTAGGTCTTCACAAGCAGACACTAGACTCTGCTTCCGGTCGACAGTCGAGACCTTCGGACGAGTTTCGCAAAGATCTTTCGCGTCGCCAAAATTTCAGTGATAATGGTGTGATGTGCCATCTTATCATGCCAATACGATCTGCGCCCATGCGTACACTTAAACTGCGGGCTGAATTCAGCGCTTAATGAATACTTTAGGAAAACGATTTTATCGATGCCTTTTATATAAACATTGTATTTATTAAATAACTGGATCCAACTTGAGGATATATGTATATTCCAATGGAAACTTAAAACTCAGACGAATAAAGACCTTTGGTATAAAAAATATCTCAAATGCGGTCTGCCTTCACTTTTTATGGCATGTGCTATAGCGGTGACATTCATTCTTTTGTCCTGTGATGTGCTCTTATCGTAATAGTATCAAGAAACAGGATTAAATATTACCAAATGACTTATTCGATATTCTTACTTTTGATTAGTGCATCTGAATCTTAGCAAACCAGAATAACATCTTTTACAACATGCAAAACGAAAAATGGCATTGACCCCGCTGTCTCTACTCTTGGTTAGCTTGTCCTCATATTCCACGAATATGTTTCATCGAGAAGAAGTCGTAAATATGGATATCGCCTTAGTATTCGAGCCTAAGTTCTCTATTTCCGTATCCTTGATGGAGTAGGGGTTCGAAAGAGATCTGCGCCATCTGGTCATATGCGGATACCCCTGCATTTGGGAAGGCATACGTCGGTCGCAATCGCAACTAGTCTCATCACCACTCACTTAAAGTGTATACTTCGTAAATATCGAATTATCCCCCAACACGAGTTGAGGAACCCTCGACAAAACGAAGCAGGATTTTAAAAGGATAACCCATTGATCAAATGGTGAGGGATACAAATGAAATGTCATTAATAGTTTCCTTTTTAGAATTCTTCTACTGCCCTAAGACACTTTTAATTTTCATGTTATTGATACTAATATTATCTCTAAATGTTTTATCAATGTTATTTTTTCCTACAATTTCCGATGCTATTGCCGCCTTCACTGCATATTTCATCATATTTTTTACCCGCCATTTTTTCTCACTGCAATGTAATTTATGAAATCCAATGTAATTAATACTGAACGACAGAGGCTTGCTCGTAAACTAGGGCTGACTGTTAAATTTACAGCCCATATTATCTGGCAATTCCGATGAGTGCAATAATAAGCCAACATCTTCTAGGTTAATAATAAAAGACGAAATGGAAACAAATATGGAATGTCAGTTTGTTGTTATGTGGTAGAGTGTGAACTTTTGCAACAAAATTTAATGGTAATAAATTTATCATCAAATTTCTTAGGTACCAATAGTATCACCATAATTACGACCACGTATGAATGATTATCTTAGTTATTTTTATACATTCTTTTTCATTGTCTTTTACAAAAATTATCACCAAGCTAAATCGCTTTCCCGAAACAGTATACGATATGCTAACCCCACTTCACCAAAATCTTTAGGGATTGAAAAGAAAAAAACAGAGTCACTACTATAAATAAAATGTCTTTGACTTTCGTAAAACTTCATTGCAGTCGGCCATAATAGACACCACACGATTTCCTATTTTAACAAAAACAAATAAAACGATTCCCTTGAGTGATTTCCGATCATGCTCTTCAATGTGCTTTCAATAGCCGAACACAAAGTAATACAAAGTTTATTTAAGTTAAACAATATTTCTCAGCGCAAGAGTCCAACAATGGCCTTATTCAATTTAAAAACACCATTCGTGAGACACTCTTAATAAACGCTAATACCCCCACTTCAGTAATTTTATACGGTCACTGAAAGTCGGAAAAGAACTATTTAATATTAATTTCAAGTTTCACGCATAGTTATTACTTCTAATCTTATATATACAGAATTTAAATACACATTATTCATATGAAATTAACTTTTCATATGAAGTAGGAGCAAACAATTGGAAACGTGGAGAATATGGTAGATTGAAAATATGTTAACAATATAAACAAATGATGTTGCGTCACAATTTCAACAACGCCCATTGTTATTTGTTTGCTACGGCATTTCATGAGTGCAAAAAGAGTATTTCTGCTCCCGAAAAATAGTGTAATATAGAAGTTACATCTATTACTGCGTAAAAAATAGTTATTGTATTTGAGCAAGAGTAAAGAAGAAGATGCTCAGCCTATTGAGAAAAGGCCCCAAGTCGTCCAAAGCAGTCTCTATAATGGTATGTTACTGTATGATATACCCAGGCCCCGCAACCCGTTTGGTCGTCTTAACATGCAACCCTGGTAGGAGGGGTTGATCATCCTGGTACTCACAAGGGACTAAGGCAGGTCCACTCTTTAAGACATAGGTTGTAGAATGGCTTACACCCAGATCCAGGTTCATGTACCACCTTATACAAGTACAATTTTCAGAAGATTTAATTTTCACAAAATACGTTTCCTTATTTTGCTCCGCGTCTGTCAGTGGTCATTACAAAGTAAATTTTACTTCTCCTCTTTTGGCTTATATGCAGTGACCTTTTTTTTTGCTAAAGTCATAAGATTTTATGTTTCGCTGTGCTCAGTGCTAGTGCCATGTAGTGTGTCGCAGCATCTCCTGAGGGGTAAAACATTTTCCGCTCCCATTTTTACTGTACCAGATAAGGAAAAACTAAGATATATGAGTTCGCATCCCTTTCTAAGTGGTTCAATATGAAACATGCTAGACCATTCAATATTTTTGTACCCCCTAATGGATACGGTTGATATTTTCCTTTTAGAATACGAATATGTACTATAAAATTATTTTATTGCATAAACTGAACCAAGCATTTCCGTTAGTAAACCGGAGTTTTTGCTTTTTTCTTTTGGATTTTTAGTCGTGACTTTTCGTTTCATGTTAAAGTGAAACTGATTTGTATCTCTGAGCTCAGTTTAGTGCTATGTTGTGTGATTAAACATTTCCTCAAGGTCCGAAAGGTTTTCACCCATGTTTTAACAGCATTTGGCCAGGGCGAAATAAAATAGGGGAGCGTGCATTCTTTTCTGCGCGGATAAGAAGACTAAATAGAGGTGGTATCAATAATTATTTTATGCCTCAAAATTTGAAGTGTTTGATATTTATAAGTTATAAGTGTAATTCATTTTCGAAATGACCCGATTTCCTTAACTTATGCAATCTCACGTCCGCATCGTCGTAAGAGGGAATATATTCCTTTACCTAACCGGTATCTGTTGACTTCGTAAACCATTAATGCGGCACTAACGACTCTTAAAAATGAAGGTCACGGTGTCCAGCAGCGCCTCATAGAATAATAATGCAAGCGAAAGTATTTTATGTGTGAAAATGTGAAAAAAACACTGGATATTTTTTCTGGATTGGGAGACCTCCCATCTCTGTCTACATAATGCGTTATTCTATGTCCTATAACTTACATTCTGTGGAATGTAATTAAATGGAATACATTTCATCCTGTTGAAACGCAATGTCTTTGATCCTTTCCTCCGGCATAAGAAAGGGTAAAGTACTTCATAGTTAGTATTATCCCACCACACCGGATTTCGCGAACAGGTCGAAGTTGGACCGCGAGTCCATTAAACGCAGGCTGGTTTAGAGCAAATGTTGCGTAAAAATTGTGCGTCTCGTGGGCTGGGAAATACGGTAAGAATTAAGAACCTATTGCTTATGAGTCTATCGGAAACGATAAGGTACGCCTCAATATGCTTAGGAAGTCGCCATGATGTGCTCGATGATATCGCCCATGTATCGAAAGCGGTTGAACCGTAATAAATTTATTTCGAAAATGAACAATGTTTACTCATTCAGCGTACATCAAATTTGACAAAGTGGGGCCCGAAACATTCGAATTTAGACTAAAGCAATTTCGACGTCAATAGACAGCACTTAGCTTATTGTTTTAAACAAGTCTATAATAATCATTGAATATCCAAATTTAATTATTCGTAATCCTTGTTGTCTTTCTTTCAGCCTTACGGCGGCTGGTTACGGCATGCCTTTCCCGTCCAACCTGCTTGGGCGGAGATGGACATGCCGAGGAAGGATCTGATAGAGTGGATGCAAATGACGCTATAATGGGCAAGAAGCTGATAAATCAATTCCATCCTCAGCAGCATTCGCGGAAAACAAACCACGGCGTGTTTCCTCCCCAGGACTTACGACCACATTCACCGCAGAAAATTGTAAATAAAAGAATAAGATAACCTATGCAACAATTTCCTTGGGTATAAATAATTCCCCAAGCCGCGATTCCGGCCGAATACTTACGTATCTAGAGAGAAAACACTTTCCTCACACTAGGTCTTTAGATCTGGAAAGTCTACTGAGCAAGTTGTTCAATGTGTGTTTCCCAAGATGGGCTCCACATATCTCTCTTATTGTTTCACCTCTCTTCAAATTCTAAAGGTGTAGACAACCAAATGCTTAACCAAAAATTAGTATTAAGGCATCACGTTCTCTATACTAAAATTCAGGACCTCGTATTCAAAAAAACCTAAAAAATTCATCGAAGCAAACGGCTTTCAGTAAAAACTGTTGAGAGTATAAAATAGTGAACCCCAGGGGTACATATATATGGTGGTCTGTTATATCTGCGGATGATGAATGGCGTATCAAGTACCATGCCTCCTGATTGTATCCGTTGTTTATTATTGATGACTGATTGTACATGGTAAAGACCCTACTTTTAAAGAGAAATGTAAAAATCCTAGACATGCACACGAAGAACTGAAAAGAGTGCAACAAAAATCTGGGGACTGGTTTTCATTTAAGAAACTATTTTTAGAATGTGAAAAAATTCAATATTTTCAATGTGACCTTGAAGTGTTGGTCAAGATCAAAGCTCTCTCTAGCTTCTAGATTTTTTGTTGAATCTAATCATTACATATTCGCCGCAGTAATGAATGTATGTTATAATATGTTTTTCTTTTGACGACATCTTTAGTGGAAAGTGCTGCTCTTCGATGAATAAAAGATCTTTCTTATTGTTACAGCCACTTCCAAACTTAACCAGGATAAATTATTGTCTAAATCAACACCTAACTTACTGCTGTCTTTGGGGGAAGTAGGAAGAAGAGCGCATCCGGCTGCTGCAGAAAAGCTGACCAAGAATACATGAAAATGGGTAAGTAACTACAATAATTTTTGTGTTCAAATGCTTGATAGGATATTCAGACAAATGATGAATTATTTATACCCAAGGAAATAGTTGCATAGGTTATCTTATACTTTTATTTACAATTTTCTGCGGTGAATTTGGTCGTAAGTCCTGGGGAGGAAACAGGCCGTGGTTCGATTTCCATGAATGCTGCCGAGGATGGTCTTGCTTTATCAGCTTCTGGCCCGTCATAACGTCATTTTCATCCACTCTATCAGGTCCTTCCTCGACATGTCCATCTCCGCCCAAGCAGGTTGTACGGGAAAGGAATGCCATCAGCAGCCGCTGTAAGGCTTTCTAGAAAGGATTAATGTTGACAAAAAGAACAAACCCAGCACATTGGAATCTTTATTGCAAAAAAATGTACAATATCAGTCAAGGGAAAAACTGCCAAATACTTTTTTTCAATCTACCATATTCTGCACACTTACATTTGTTTCTCCTACTTCATATGAAAAATGTGTATTGTGAAATTGTACTGTATATTGTATCTGTATTGTAAAATTGTACTGTAAGAGAGGTAGCGGACATGCCTTAGCACCCTGTGAGTGCCAAGAGGTTCCTTTCCTCTTCCCAGGGTTGAATGACAATACGACCAAACGGGGTGCGGGGCCTGGGTATATCATACAGTAACATACCATTATAGAGACTGCTTTGGACGACTTGGGGCGTTTTTTCAATTGGCTGAGGTCCTTCTTCTTTACTCTTGCTCAAATACAATAAATGTTTATTATGCAGCAATAGATGTAACTTCTCAATTACACTATTTTTCGGGAGCAGAAATACTCTTCTGCACTCATGAAATGCCGTAGCAAACAAATATCAATGGACGTTGTTAACATTGTGATGCGACATCATTTGTTTATATTGTTAACATATTTTCAATCCACCATATTCTTTACATACAATTTTTCAGTTGTTAGATAGTGTCTTTTTTAAATCTACCATATTCTGCACGTTTTCATTTGGTTGCTCTTACTTCATATGAAAAATGTGTATTTAAATTCTGTATATTTTAGATAAGGAGTAATAACTATGAGTGAAACTTGAAATTAATATTAAATAGTTCTTTTCCAACTTTCAGTGACTGAATAAATTTAATGAAGTAGGGGTATTAGCTTTTATTATGAGTGTCTCACAAATGCTGTTTTTAAATTAAATTAATGTAATAAGGCCATTGTTGGACTCTTGCACGGAGAACTATTGTAAAACATAAGTAAAAATTATAAAAAAGGCTGAGACTCTGCTTTACCTTTTTATTTTTAAGAACTTCGATTATTTTGGGTGAACACAAATCACAGGTGTCTGTGATTTTTATTTTTGGATTATAAGCTAATGTCAAGTTGGTAAACATGATAGAGTTTTCTAATAAAGGAATTGGACATCATGGGCATTTCCAGGAAAGTGAGACAACGTTTGAAGAATGGTGTTCAAAGGTGAAAATGTCCATTAGGGTTAGGAATAATACTAACTAGTAAGAATCTTCATAGATTATTTCTGGATTTCTATTGGATGCACAAATATTCAGATAATACTCGTGAAAAACATCTTCTAGTTTAAGGTGAAGCAATGGATATTTATTTTATTTTGGAATAATATGCAACTTAAGGATAATTGAGAAGGATTAAAACCTAAAAATATTAGGTTATTCCACTTGAATTGTCATGTTCAATCCCCCTGCGCACTTAAGTATACCCCTAAATAATTGACAGGACACTTTGATGCAAAATCTGGTTGTGCTTATGAATAGGCTATGATTGGAAGCACCATTTCAAGAAAGCAAGCATAATATTCAAATTGAAAGTTAGTTTGTGTTAATTTGACTGTAATATTTCAAATATAAACATCCGGTATTTCAAGACATTGAGACAGATGTCATCTCGTTTATCCAAATACTTAGTTAGATGGGGAAGACTTTATTTTCTGCATTCTTGGAGTAAGCTTTTCACATAAATTAGCGGATAGATGTAAAAAGTTTTTTTTGTTGTTTTCATGAAATCATTGCTGTACAAGGGACCAAATTGTTTGAAACTTTGTAGAATACGAATTCCCGTGTTATAAGTGATTTAATCTTCGACTATTTTTAGAAACAAAAACTGTAAAGTCTGATAAATCAGGCCAAATTTACAAAAAATACGAAGGGATTGAAATTCTTTGAAATTAAGATATGAAAAATAAAACTTGCAAATACCTTGGCTTACTTAAAAGTTTTTCATTTCAACAACTCAAAATTTTTTTATGGTAATTCATGTTTAAATGTCAACACTTTTGTATCATCTCTACTTTTCCATTACAATTTCCCTCATTTTCAATAGCCCTGGAACTGTTTATAAATATAGTTTTTTAAAGCAATATACTAGTCATGTTAGGTTTTGGATGGACACAGCTAACACATGAATATCTTGTCTCTCCTAAAATATCATCATGGAATCCAGTTGTTGAATCTAATTATTTCTTATAAAACAAGTAGTTTTCCTAGGTGGTTTAGCTATGAACTGAAATATTAAATGATAGAAGAAATTACAGCACAAATTATACAAACTAACTGGATTGCAACTTGATTATGCTAAATTTTCACTGTAAAGGCAAACTGTGCTAAATTGAAAAAGAATTGTTACAACAGATACATAAAACAACTCAAGTCAGCTAACCATCATAATTGAAAACATTTTTTGAATCATGTCAGCAGTGAGGAAGATACCGACAGACTACCCAATGTAATGCTTTTTAATGATTTTCCTGCTTGTTCTTATAATGGCATAACAAACCTTTTTGCAAAGTATTTCTCAGCTTTATTATTTAAAACATAATAGTAATCCTCTGCACACTTTCCATACTTGCACTTCTATTTCTATCCTCATCGATAACAATCTCAGTGGAAGACATCAAATATAAACTATGTCAAATTTACCTCCAAAAGGATTGTGGTCCTGATGAAATCCCAACCGTACCTCTGAGCATGTGTCTCATGCCATTACTTTATCCTTTGTATATACTCTATAATAAATCCCTCACTACTGGAATTTTTCCTAGTGCACTTAAATCTACATATATAGTACCAATACATAAGCAGGGTAACAGAAGTAATATATCTAACTATTGTCTAATTGCCAAGCTCTCAATAATCGCAAGAATCTTAGAATCATTGTTTGTAGATAAGCTAACTCCTATCTTTCATATTATCATAATCCCATATAATTCCCAGAAAGGAAATGGCCTCCCTATCCTGATGTGTGAATTTCACATGCCATCGGGCATAGCATTGGGTGCACTCCCATCATCTACCAAACCTGGTAAATGGATAGTTTTTTATGGTTCAAGAATTAATCTGTAATTGATTTGGTACCAAGGTCTAGGGCAGGAAATTAAGTAGTGCATGAACATGTGTTTATCAAACATTTTCACATGGCCTGGCTGCAAGGAGAAGTATTAGGAAATCGATTCAAGTCGGATGCCTATTAAAACAATTTTTCTCAAATTTTCAGCATGACCAGGTTGATTACTCACTTCTCTTCCTCCCACCTATCGCTAAGTAGTGAGGTGTACACTTCTGTTTCCAAAAGGAATGTATTATCGTGACTATGAAGGTAAA
The DNA here is from genome assembly GCF_022747635.1 of Hetaerina americana. Classification (NCBI taxonomy): domain Eukaryota; kingdom Metazoa; phylum Arthropoda; class Insecta; order Odonata; family Calopterygidae; genus Hetaerina; species Hetaerina americana. Next base: position 43,739,295 of record NW_027286763.1, read on the forward strand.
TTTGAACAATCTAACACAATATGCTGCACAAGAGTCACCCCAAACTTTGAAGGTTCAACATTAATAATCCCAGTTTTCCAAGTTTTGCGTGGGATTTTGCACCCAAGCAGCATTCCCCACTATGCCCGAGAGGAGAATGGTGCTGCCCCATAGAGGGAAGTATGGTATTATGAGAAATTGTAGAGATCCACAATTTTTCACGACCTGGGCAACTTATCCCTGTACTTTGTTCAATACTTATATCAGTCACCTCTGGGATGATTTCTAAATGGTCAGAGCAATCCAATATGAGATGTAGTTAATGAGAAATGGCGTATTTCTTACTAGCGGAAAAGGAAGACAATAATAATGTGAGTTTCCATTGGGTAGAATTTATAGTTTCTATACACTGTATTCGCATTCCCTTCAACCAAACCTTCAAGTCTAATGTTTACTCTAGTTGATCTATTATTTTTGCCCTTCATTTAATTGGACTTATTGAAAAAATAATGAAAAAAAAGGTTTCGTCACTAAGTAGCATAGAACTGAATAGCATTTGGAAAGACTACTTCCTCAAATCTGTACATATTTATCTTGACAGAAATTTCCATTTTTGTAAAAAACTCATCCGTATCTCAATTTAACTTAAAATTTTCCTGATTCCATGAGTTAAGACTAACTTAATCTTGAGGTATAATTGACTTAAGAGCAGATATACATGTATTATATTCTCCCTGAAATTTCCTTGATTTACATACTAAAAGGTGTTAAGGTAATACAGGTCAATACTCTTTTGCAGGTGTTAAGGTAAAAGCATTCATATGTTTTTTTTGTGAAATTAACTGTTTTTTAAGAGGGTTTATTCTTTTGTGTGTAATAATAAGCAGTGTCTGTAAATGATGATATATAAATAGGTAACTATATCCACAGAATCTCTTGTCACTCACAAAAAAGGTTTTTATTTATTTGCTCAATATCTAGCTGAGAATTTCATTAACAGAATCTACAAAAGGAAAATGATTTTTCCTGTGCATGGAGGACCTTGTTTTACACGAGTAAGTATTAGGATAAACCATATATTTACTGGGGTCATAATTGATGTGGAGGGGATGAGGTGCTCTATTCTAAGAACCAGAGAGAATATGGCTAACAGAAGACAACAGAACTCACCGATAAATCAGTGGGAGGAGACTGTTCCCCGGGGTTCTCCACAGATGTGGAATGCTATTACCAACTTCACTGGTCATTCACAATTTTTTTTTAGATTTTCCTGTTCCTCCCTTATTCTGAAGAGCCAACAGGATTTCTTGCTCTCACCTAAGTAGGGTTGCAGAGCAACTACGTACTACATAGAGGTCAGATGAAATCCATTTAACTAATGAAGATGAACGTGTATCATTGGCTTTGCTGCCACCATCTATTAATTAGGTCTTTAGCCCAAAGTAGAAGTACACTTGCTACCTCTTCCTCTCCCAGAAGAACCTAACCCAATTTGTCCCTTGTGGAAAAGATGGCCTCTTCCTTTCCTGAAGGACCTATGACGTGACAATTAGAATTTGAAGTTTGTGTCTTTGATATTGTATTTTTTGATTGCCTCAGTTTCCTTTTCTGCACATTCATCAGCTGATCACTGGGAAGGTACATGATGGAACTCTCTCTTATGGAGGTAATTATTGTGAACCTATTTTTGCAAAATGTCCTAAATAAATCTTTGTATTCCTGGATGGTAATTAAGTGATATTATTATTCAGTGCGCTAGTTATTTCAGTAAATAAAATAAATTGCATCTTAATACCTGTGACGTGTCTCACATCACACTGGTCTTCCTCATGACTTTTTTTGCAAGGAAAACTTCCTGTGATTTTTAATTTTTGATTGCATGCTAATGTCAAATTTGTAAGCATGATGGAGTATTCTCATGAAGGAATTGCACATTATAAGATTCTCTAGGAAAGTGAGACAATGTTTGAAGAATGGTGTTTAAAGGTAAAAATGTCCATTACGGTTAGAAATAATCCTAACTGGTATGAATCTTGACACATTATTTCTCAATTTGTCTTGCATGCAAAAATATTGCAGATGAAATTTGTGAAAAACATCTTCTAGTTTAAGGTGAAGCAAAGGATGATTTTTTTTTGGAATAATATTCAATTTAAGGATAAGAAATATTTGATTATTTTTCTTGAATTGCCAAGTTCAATCCCCCTGCGCACTTAAGTATACCTTGAAATAATTAAAAGGACACTTTGATGCAAAATCTGGTTGTGCAAAAGGGAGCTTATGTAGTTGGATGAGGAAAAGAATTATCGACATAAATAGCATCCAAAACAGACATCAATCCAGTCTTGAGTTCCTATTGGATTTTATATTCAGAAGAAAATGACCCAAGATGCGTTTCTGTAGATGAAGATTAAAGTTAAAATGCAAGGCATTGAACACTGGGGCAAGTAAATGGAGTAATCTATAGTTGCAAATAGGGGCATGGTGTTTCAATTAGTCGCTAAACGCTCATTGGAATAATTTTTTCTAAACCTACCCAAAGTGTTGCACATGCATTAACCTTTATTTTCTTTAATAAGAATTTGGAAAAATAATTTCCATTTCACTATTTAAAAACAAAGCAAAACCTTTAATATGGTGACTATGGTCTCTCTATTATTCTAATAATTCCCACTTCCTTTCTATCTCAACTCGCATAGGCCTGACATGTCTATTAAGCAATTCCCATCCCCGTCTCTCATTTTTCCAACTTCCCTTTCCTCAGAAATTAAGGTTGCAAAGTTCTAATTTCCATGGTGGTGATACTATTCTGAATGTTCTATTCTGTTGCTATCCGCTCGGCTTTTATATTACAATATCCTATTATCAAGGGAAGGGAATGCATAAAGGGATCGAGATGGTGCGGGGGCTAACGTATTGACTTCCAACCCAAAGGGCGCGGGTTCAAACCCCGGTGGTGTTGAATATTTTTCAGAGGTATCTCGATCCCTACTAGAGATGCTTTGTGGAGGGAACTTTGAGTGAGTACGCCGTCCGTCGGATGGGACGTTAAATTGAGGACCCCTTGGCGCCTTTCGTAAAGAGTAGGCTAATGCCGACGCGGGGTTTTTCTCCACCCTTCATCCTTTCTTGTCCATCCCCTATGGCGATCATGACCTCAGCAGTCGGTCACCTCCCCTAAACACTACTATGGGAATGCATAAGTGACCAGTGCATTTTTAGATTTTAAGAAAGGCTTTGACAAAGTCTCGCACAAAAACTGATATATTAACAAAACTTTTATAGTACCTGGGAAAGTGAAAAATTGGAACAGTATAGTAATCTTACAGTAAACTATTCAAATTATACTAGTTCCATATAAAACAAAGAACACACGTAGCAACTACATAGATCGAAAAGGTCTCGTCACCAAACACTCAGAATTAAATATATGACCGCTTAATTTTGACAAATAAGGACTATTAATTTATACTGAAACATTACTTTGCATTTTAATCTCATTTTGAATAAAATTTTTTTCGTGGTAAATTTCTCTACGCTCAAGAATAAAAACTTACTGTAGATTTTTAAAATTTTGAATCCTAGGATATAACATTGGTGATTGTAATACAAAAGGTCCTTCACGCACACTTTAGGATTATTCTTATATATTTATTTAATTTAAAAACACCATTCGTGAGACACTGTTAATAAACGCTAATACCCCCATTTCACTAGTTTTATTCGATCACTGAAAGTCGGAAAATAACTATTTAATATTAATTTCAAGTTTCACGCATAGTTATTACTTCTTATCTTAAATATACAGAATTTAAATACACATTTTTCATATGAAGTTTATTTTTCATATGAAGTAGGAGCAACCAAATGAAAACGTGCAGAATATGGTAGATTTAAAAAAGACACTATCTAACGACTGAAAAATTGAATGTACAGTGGAGAGAAACAGCTAATGTAGCAAAGGTTAACTTTTTCACTTCGTTTTGATTAAGTTATTAATTAGCTCCTCAAGAGAGATTTTCATAATCTCTTTCCGCTCCACGATTGGAATCATTAAAGAGGGGAATCGACTATTGGAAGTTGTTGACCGAATATAGTTCTTCACTCTCTTTACTCGTAGAACTTACAAAGTCGTTCATTAGAGGCGGATGTGATCCTCAAAGAGAGTTAACATTTTGATAGAGTTTCCAAAAGGTCTTAGGAACCTTCTGTAAGTATTCAACAGAACTTGAATGACTGTCATCTTGAAGAAATTATCTTACCTGATGAAGGTTCTTTTTCAACAAGTCAACAATTAGGAAAGTCAGATATTTATTCAATAGCCATATGTTTTAACTCTACTATTCACGAGATAACTTTTCCTTTTCGAAGAGCACTCTTACATAATAACCTGATACTTTGAGAATATACGATAGATCTTATCCATCCAATAACTTACATTAAATGCTCTCGGGTGTCATCGGTTCATCTGATTGGATCATTGAATAAGACATATTTGTAATACATACGGTGCTACCTTATGGGCTAAACTTCGCCGAATGTCCACCTGAAGGATGTAGCAATGGACAAAGGATTCGTTGTAAAATATAGCAAAGGAAAGAAAGAAATAGGAATACCATTCTCCGTCATAAAGGCTCCACGTGGACTATGTCGTGAGCATTTCGGACCCATTCCAAGGAAACATAATTCGAGAATCGAACGCAGAGAAAGGTATCCGCTTTGTCAAACCATTGCAGCGGAAGAACGCAAAAGTCTTTAAAATGTATTTCTTATGCTGAAATGGAATCCCTGGATATCTGAATACTCAACTGATATAATCAACGTTCCAATCATTCGAAGGTTTCAAACTCCCTATTTCAGTTCAACGCCGAGGAAATAATTTATGTCCACTTAAAAACGGTAGATTGGAAAATTTGATAGTGTCGAAAATAGTGAATTGAGGATTCGTTTTCTTCTAGTAACATTCACGAACAAAATACAAGGAGTCATAAACAAGCAAAGTATTTCTATTATCAGACTTATTTCACCATGGCTACTTTCCTGATAGCCCCTGAGATACACATACGGCGGCTTGCGAAACACTGCGTAGATCTCAATTTGCATACGTGCATGAATGATTGTGTTGATTAAAATATCAGCATAAATGATTCCATTCATCAATCTATCAAAACAAACTTTCAGAGATCAGCAAAGATGAAGGTCAGAGGTACTCACCAGGTATTGGATGGGAAGCTACTCGGCTCCACAGCATTGGATGAAGTTCACAACTGCGACCAGCGGGACTTTTAAATCAGCTAGTTTTAATGCTGCTTCTCGTCCTGAAATAGACATGGAGGAACATCAATAAGCGTGAAATTAAGGACTACATTGCTGTTGATTTCAAATGTTACCTATTGCGTGGTACTAATGTAATTTGAACGGATTGATTCATTTATAATCGGGATTTTATCCGCATATAATGCTTATAACAGCACAACAATTTTGCTGCCGTTCTTGTCGGCTTTATTACGTGAAGAAGGTAACTGGAACCCCGACGAACAGTTGTATTTTTATAAATATTATACGCAAATAAAATCCCAAAAATAAATGAATTCATGCAAATTCCACTTCTGCGGAAGCCTTTAACAAAAAATTAGGAATAATTAGAAAAGTATTAGTGAAATGTGACCAAAAGCTTAAAGAGCAATTATATCTTTAGCAGGTTAGGCCTCATTTTCAGTACGCTGATAGTACTTGTGCATGGAATGATCTCCATGAAGTTGGATTCATTGCCGAATTCGATCTCGAATAGCATAGAGGAGCTAGATTTGTTAAACGTTGTTATGAAATACTCAGTAGCTTATCTAAATCATTAGAGGTTCTAGGTCGGGAATCACTCACGGAGCGAAGGATGAATTGCAGGTTAAATCTCATGCATAAATTTGAAGGAGCCTCTTTAGCGATGATGCTGCAAATGTATAATTAGCCTTATCGTACTACGGTATAAGAGAGCTCGTGTAAATAAAGTTAAATTTTTTTATTTTAGCAAACTGCATGGCACCGCTAGGGTCTGTGGCAGGGACTGAATGCACACCAGACTAATTAAAACCCGAATATGACCCTACCATGGTCGGACAATGCTATTCTGCCACAATTATTCTGATTAAATGTAGAGCAGATAGACTTGAGATGTCATTTTTCCCAGGAACTCCAAAGGCTCAGAATAACCTCACGCGACCGCACTGGTGGTATTTTGTGTCTAAAGTAGTCTGGTGTGTGATCACCCCCTGTAGCACACCTTAGCGTTAGCTTGCAGGGTACGATGCATTTTTGTATATCTTACATATCATTGTCCGCTTCACGTTTTCACTGAATAACTGAGCTTCTTGACTTCAATGAGGGAAGCTATCTGAAAAGCACATCGCACTTTTCTAATGGCAAACTGCATAACGTTGCAAATGTGTCAACAAATTATTTACATAAAACATAATTCACACTTCGCAAGTGTGCATCTGAGTACTTAAAATTTGCATGCGTGGGCATGTGCACTGCCTTCCATTTTATGTAATTTTTCGTGCATTGAAAATGTCTAAGGTTTTTTAGGCTACGTTGGATTTTTCTTCGATTCTTGATAAATAACTCTCATAATTTTGAAAGCGGTAAGTTTGTCGTGCACATATGACATTTATAAACTCAATCCACTCTCCAGATACTGCAACCGCAATAAAAATAAAGGAATACCGTTTTACTACAGAGGCGAACTGCTCTATGGCGCTATTGTGGATATACGGCCAAAAAGTAGGCCAAAAAATGTCGAAAAACTCCACGCCCGTAATATACGATTCACCAGAAAGTAGTTGCGTACAAACAATCACACATCCCGCAATTGTTTACGGGAATAACAATTCCTTGCCTGGGCGAGATGCATGGTCATCGACAATGTACCATCCTCAGGGGAGAGGGAGGACACGGTCAGGGTGCACGGAATAAGGGGGGTATTGCAGGGAATTTAATGCCTCCTGGAACTACCCGCTGACAATTCATAAGAAAAACTTTTTAACTTACATAAACAATCGCTGGTAGTATCAGAACGCGAATGCCTTCGGTCGAAAAAAAAGGGAATGAGTCTGGGAATTTCGGTCGCTAAGCGAACCTCTTCGGCGAACTAAAGGAATCAAGAATTCTAACAGAAGAAGTACGAAGTGAGCCGGGAATTGGCATCCTGTATAGGAAGCGTGTGGGAAATGAGTAGGAGATGGAAATTGAGTAAATTGACCGTCCTCTTTTCTTACTCCTGGCAAGGAGAGGGGACGGTTGATGCTGATGTTTATGAATTTATGAACAATGCTGAGAAGGAGCATTGGTCACTAAAAGGCACAGGCTGACTCACTGTCGTTACTCCTTGGAAAGGAATTAACTTTCTCATTAACAACTATAGGAAAGGTTACTGGGAGGTCCTACTCGATTTGGTGAGAATACTTTAATACAACCATGGAAAGTTTATGTATATTTCTCTAAATTTTATAAGAAATATTCAACTACGCCATACTCGAATACTCAACCCTTGCAACCAATCCATCAACATACAAATCCAACCAACTATGCTCACTAATCTTTCAAGGGAATAACTACTTGGTGGCGAAGGCTTTCATGCCTGGGCGATGTCCTGGGCTACTACGTACGTAACCATAGTTATCGGGTTACTCCCATTTGGGCCAGTAAATAGAAAATATAAATGAAAAAACTCAGAAGCAATCCTTTAACCCTTTTCAATATTATGTTTTCCATTCTCTACTTTTCTGCATGGAAATTTCTTCCAGCAATCCTTCAGGGTGTGTGGAAGGGAGTGATTCCACACCAGGCATGCAACATCAAAATTAAATTCTGCTCAATCATTTGTTACCGATAAAAATGAGAAATATTTCAAATAATGGAGATCTTGTTGACTACAGATCAAACACTACCGTTTCAAATTTTTAAATACTTCTCTACGCGTGAGAGACGTTCACTGCCGTCGATTAAGGAATGACTCAACCGAAATGCACCATAAAAACTGCCCTCTAGCATCATTTTTGAAACCAATATATTTTAGGCGTTTGATAGACATGTTACTTATTTCTCGGTATGGATGCTTACGCCGTTATTACACACGCTGTGTCTAACCCACTTACATTATACGTCGCGGAAGCGAGCTTAAACCTTTACCAGTAAGCATACCTACTCCTATATACTGGTGTCCGACTTAATTTTGTGCGCGACCGCTCTTCTCTCTAACAAGTAGAAGGGCTTCCACCAAAAAAACACGTGCAAGTAGAGACCCCGAGCCAAGGCCGAAAACGTCAAGAAGTGAAGGCCGGTGAGAATTGGGGAAGGTGGCAGTGTTAAAAGCGTGGGTAACCCAAAAAAAGAACCGTCTCAGAATGGTCCTTGCAGAAGCAGTACTAAAAAAAACTTTTTCTCTTGAATGGGGGTGGGGGGGTGGGAGAGGACTGGCTGACTCCGCAACTTTTAGAGTCAAATCATATGAAACAACATGTAAAAGCACAAGAACCTGCATCGCTTTCTTCGTTGTTTGGAAAGACTCAAGTCTCAAATATCTACACTCTGCTCATTCAAAGAACCATCACGTCGACGACTCCGACGTTAATTAAAGCAACCTCTCCAAAATCTGCAACATAATTGAAGACATTCTGCGGAGAATCTTACGTACCGTATTTCATACGATCCATGACCCAATGAGATCAATCATTTATTACCAACTCGACGCCCATTACCTTCCCAATGCTGTCCCAATTGTAGCGATTATTATTCGCGCATTTGGTATTCAAAACAGAATGTCATTACTCAATGCAGTCATTTTACTGTTCTGAAAAAGACTAAACTGCTTCAGAAACGTTACTACAGGCAATGGCACCGAAGAAATGGATCACTTCTGTCAGATGTTATCTATTTAATCTTAGTTATAACCCTACCACTACCCATTACGGAACCGCTTTATAATGATTGTTTATGGAAAAACTTTTGCCCGATATTCACTTAATCTTATAAAAATATGTATTTTTATCCCTGGTGAAGAAATAATACGATTATTATGCGACTTTAATGAGATTCATCTGAGAGCACAGTAACACCTTAGTTAACTGACTACCCTTTTACATGTTCCACTGAACCGGATTATATGGTCTTATCAACACATTGTTCGTTTCTCATACTTTACGGAGAATTGAGAGAAAAAGGATTGATTAATACCAAGGAGGACTAAGCACCTATTCTAAAAGTTTTCGCTTAAACGACGGTCTGAATTCAGCACTTCACGCACACTTCAGGAAAAATATTGTATCGATACCTTTTATATAAACTTTGTATTTACTAAATAACTGGATCCAATTTGACGATGCATCTATATTCCAATGGAAACTTAAATCTCAAACGAACAAAGACCTTTCGTCTAACAAATATCTCAAATTGTGGTCTGCCTGCACCTTTTATAGAAGTTGCTATAGCGGTGACGTTCATTCTTTGTCCTGTGATGTGCTCTTACCGTAATAGTATCAAGAAACAGGATTAAATATTGCCGAATTACTTATTCGATATTCTTTCTTTTGATTAAGGCATCTGAATCTTTGCAAAGCAGAATAAAATCTTTTAAAATATGCAAAACCAAATATGGCATCTACCCAGCAATCTCTACTCTTTGTGATCTTGTCCATATACTATATTCCACGAATATGTTTCATCGAGAAGAAGTCGTAAATATGGATATCGCCTTATTATTCGAGCCTACATTCTCTATTTCCCATCGAGAAGAAGTCGTAAATATGGATATCGCCTTAGTATTCGAGCCTAAATCCTCTATTTTCGTATTCCCGATGGAGTAGGGTTTCGAAAGAGAACTGCGCCATCTGGTTATATGCGGATCGCCCTGCATTTGGGAAGGCATACGTCGCAATCGCAACCAGTCTCATCACCACTCACTTAAAGGGTAAACTTCGTAAATATTATATATTCCCCAACACGAATTAAGGAATCCTCGACAATATGAAGCCTTGCTCGTAAACTAGGGCTGAAAGTTAAATTTACAGCCCATATTCCCTGGAGATTCCGATAAGTGCAATAATAAGTCAATATCTTCTAGGTTTATTATATAAGACGAAATGGAGACAAATTGTGGATTGATATTGAAGGAAATATGGAATGTCAGTTTTTTCTGTGCGGTAAAGTGTGAACTTTTGCAACAAAGTTTAATGATGATAAATATATAATCAAATTTCTTAGGCACAAATAGTATGAACATAATTACGACCACGTAAGAACGATTATCTCATTCATTTTTATACAGTCCATTTCATTGTGTTTTACAAATAGCATCACCAAGCTAAATCGCTTTCCCGAAACAGTATACGATATGCTAACCCAATTTCACCAAAATATTTAGGGATTGAAAAGAAAAAAAACAGAGTCAGCACTTAAATTAAAAGTCTTTGACATTCGTAATCATTCATTGCAGTCGGCCATAATAGACACCACTCGAATTACTAGTTTAACAAATAAAAAGCATAACGATTCTCTTGAGTGATTTTCTAACATGCTCTTCAATGTTTTTTTCAAAAGTCGAGAACGAGCTAAATGATTTATCGTAAAAGAAAATGGTAGTATCACCCCAAACAATCGAAATTCTTAAAAGTAAAAAGGTTTAGCAGAGTCTTCCCCTTTTTTATAAATTTTATTTATGTTTTGCAATAGTTCTTAGCGCAATTGTCCAACAATGGTCTTATTCTATTTATTAAATTTAAAAACACCATTCGAGTGACACTGTTAATCATCGCTAATACCCCCCTTCAGTAACTTTATTCGGTCACTGAAAGTCGGAAAAGAACTATTTAATATCAATTTCAAGTTTCACGTATAGTTATTACTTCTAATCTTTAAGGGATCGAGGAGGTGCGGGGGCTAGCGTACTGGCTTCCCACCCTGAGGGCGCTGGTTCAAATCCCGGTGGTGTTGAATATTTTTCAGAGGTATCTCTATCCCTACTTGAGGTGCTTTGTGTAGGGCACTTTGAGTGAGTACGCCGTCCGTCGGATAGGACGTTAAACTGCAGACCCCTTGGCGCCTTTCGTAAAGAGTAGGCTAATGCCGACGCCGGGTTTCTCTCCACCCTTCATCCTTTCCTGTCCATCCCCTATGGCGCAATTGACCTTAGCTGTCGGTCGCTTCCCCTAAAAACTACTACTACTATTCTAATCTTTAATATACTGAATTTAAATACGCATTTTTCATATGAAGTTCATTTTACATAGAAGTTGGAGCAAAAAAATGGAAACGTGAAGAATATGGTAGATTGAAAATATGTCAACAATACAAACAAATGATGTTTCGTAGCAACGGTATCAACGTCCGTTGTTATTAATATGCTACGCCATTTTACGAGTGCAGAACAGTATTTATATTCCCGAAAAATAGTGTAATTGACAAGTTACATCTATTGCGGCGTAAAAAATATTTATAGTATTTGAGCAAGAGTATAGAAGAAGACCCTCAACCAATTGAAAAACGCCCAAAGTCGTCCGAAGCAGTCGCTATAATGGTATGTTATTATTTCATATACCCAGTCCCCGCAACCCGTTTGGTCGTATTGTCATGCAACCCTGGGAAGATGGCTTGAACCTCTTGGCACTCATAGGGGAGTAAGGCAGGTCCGCTCCTTATGACATAGGTTGTAGAATGGATAACACCCAGATCCAGGCTCATGTGCCGACTAACCCAAGTACAATTTTTTGAAAATTTAATTTTCACAAAACATGTTTCCTTAATATGCTGCACGTCTGTTAGTGGTCATTCAAAAGTAAATTTTACTTCTTTTCTTTTGGCTTTTTTGCAGTGACCTGTCGTTTTTTACTACAGTCATAAGATTTTAACTTTCGCTGTGCTCAATGCTAGTGCTATGTAGTGTGTCGCAGCATCTCCTGAAGGGTAAAATATTTTCCGCTCCCAATTTGAGCTGTACCAGCTCATGAAAAACTAAGATAGCTGAGGGCGCATCCCTTTCTAAGTGGTTCAGTGAGACATACAAAAGAATTCAACTATTTTGTGAACTTATAATGGAAACGATTGATATTTTCCTTTTAGAATGCGAATTTGTACCTAAAAATACTTCATTGCATAAACTTATGCAAGCAATTTAATTAATAAACCCAACGCATTGACGATATACAGGTATATGTATATCAAGGTAAACTTCTTGTAATCAGTGCAGATGATTCTACAGCGTTGCGAAACTAGTCGACAACAATTAATTTTTTCCTGTGGAAAGCAAAGCCTTTTATCCTTTCCTCCTGCTTTACGAGTACTTCATAGTAGGTATTTTTCCACCACACCGATTTGCGCGATCAGTTCCCAGTGTTACCGCCAATCCATAAGACCCAGGCTGATTTAGAGCATATCTTGGAGTAAACATTGGGCGTCTCGTGGGCCGGAAAATACGGTAAGAATTAGGGGCCTATTGCTTATGAGTCCATCGCAAATGATAAGGAACGCGTCAATAGGCTTAGGCAGGCGCAAAGGTGCGCGCGATGATATCGTCCATGTATCGAAAGCGGTTGAGCCGTAATAAATTTATTTCGGAAATGAACAAAGTTTACTCATTCAGCGTACATAACATTTGACAAAGTGGGGACTTAAAGATTTGAATTTAGACTAAAGCAATTTTGACGTATATAGACGGCACTAAGCTTTTTGCTTTAAACAAGTCCATAATAATCATTCAATTTCCAAAGGTGAATATTCGAATTCCTTCTTGTCTTTCTTTCTAATACATCAGCGTTTTATTTGCTGACATATTTTCACTTGTCTACTTCAGTTGGAAATTTGGGGGTCATGTGTACCCTAACCTTTCTCAGTTTTTCCCTTGACTGAAATTATGAATTTTTTTGCAGTAAAGATTTCGATATGCTGGGTTTGTTATTTTTGTCACCATTAATGCATTCTAGAAAGCCTTACGGCGTCTGCTGATGGCATGCGTTTCCCGTCCAACCTGCTTGGGTGGAGATGAACATGTGGAGGAAGGACCTAATGAGGTGGATGCAAATGACGCTATGATGGGCAAAAATCTGAAAGAGCAAGACCATCCTCGGCAGCATTCATGGAAATCGAACCACGGCCTGTTTCCTCTCCAGGACTTACGACCAAATTCACCGCAGAAAATTGTAAATAAAAGTATAAGATAACCTATGCAACTATTTCCTTGTGTAAAAATCATTCGCCAAGCTAATTTCCGGCCGAATACTTACGTATCTAGAAAGAAAACAATTTCCTTTCAATAGGGCATCAGACTTGGAAAGTCTACTGAGCAAGTTGTTCAATGTGTGCTTCGGAAGATAGGCTGCACTTATCTCTCTTAATTTTTGATCTCTCCTTAAATTTTAAAGGTGTAGACAACCAAATGCTTATTCAAATACTAGAATTACGGAATCCAGGGCTCTAAACTAAAATTCAGGACATCATATTCAAAAAATTCTAAAAAAATGATGGAAGTAAATGGCTTTCAGTCAAAACTGTTGGGAGTAAAAAATGGGGAGCCCCCGGGGTGTATACATATATTGGGTGGTCTGTTATTTTTTAAAAAAATGTGGTTTGTTTGGAAAAACCTAATTGAGAATTAGTTGATTTCATACCCCATGTATTTTCCACATTAAATATCAGAATTGGAGCTCTCAGGAGTGAAATAATAATATATATGTATCTCTTCACCGCAGTAATGATTTTTTGGTAGAATAAGGTTATCTTTTGACCACATCTTTAGCGGCAAGTGCTGCTCTTCGAAGAGTAAAAGATCTTTCTTATTGTTACAGCCACTTCCAAACTTAACCAGGCTAAATTATTGTCTAAATCTACACCTAACTTACTGCTGTCTGTGGGGGATGCAGAAACAAGAGCGCTTCCGGCTGTTACAGGAAAAGCTGACCAAGAATACAATAAAATTGGTCAGTAACTACTAAACTTTTTGGGTTCAAATGTTTGATAGCATATTCAGACAAATTATCCAGTTATATCTGTTCTTATTCGTTCGCAGGTTTTCGCGGCGATGAGTAGGTGATTTCCACATATTTTGGGCTGCGTCGAGGTAGGTTGATTAAATTCTAAACAGTTTCGCCAGCTATCCTGCTGGCGTCCTAAGGTCAAAGATGGAGAAAAAGCTTGTTGTCCCGTATTATACCGGGAGAATCCGGTGCCAATACCGGGTAATTTCTTCGGCCAATAAGGAAACGTCCTCATATTTGCGCGGAATATTTCTTTTCCACCGAATGTGTGGTAGTCTTTTTTACGATTTCAATGGCCTCTCTTATTATCATCGGGAAGTATTTTTCTTCTTTCGCTAATATTTTAGCGTCGTCGAACAGAATAGAGTGCCCGGGTTCACTCCAGGCGTTCTCAGTGATAGTCGATGCTGTAAACTGTTTGGTCTTGGACCCAACCAAAAAGTTTGGACCAGGACCAGGGCTTTGACCGAGACCAAACAGTTTTGAGCATCGGCCATCGCTGAACACGTCTTGGGTGAACCCGGACACTCTATACTGTTCGAAGACGCTAAAATAGTAGCGAAAGAAGAAAAATACTTCCCGATGATAATTAGAAAGGCCTTTGACATCGTAAAAAAGGCCATAAAACTTTAACAGAGAGGATGGATATCCACTCCACAGTGCGTGGAAAAGAATTATTCCGCGCAAATATGAGGACGTTCCCTGATTGACCGAGGAAATTTCCCGGTATTGGCGCCGGATTTTCCCTATACAAGACGAGACTACGAGCTTCTTCCCATCCTTGACCTGAGGAGACCAGCAGGTAAGCTGGCGAATCTGCTGTGAATTCAAACGACATACGAGGACGCAGCCCGAAAAATATTAAAATCACATATCTGTTCTTATTTTTTCACCGCAAAACTTTCTAATTTTACCATATGTTAATTTTAAACCCTAATCTGAGGGAACTTGGTCGTTCAGGAGTAGAGCATTGGACTACTGCCCAGAGGATCTGGGTTTAATTGTCGCGCATGGCTCTAGCCACCATCATCTTTATTATATCTATATGATTTTTCTGGTAGCACATCATTTTGCGAACACAATGCGATTCAGAGAATGGAACCAACCCAGTTTTGTGAATTTCAAATAGTATTGCGCTTGGTATTGTTCGATTTCTACCTTCACCTATCCAACCAACTTTCTGATACATAAAATGATTATGGTTGCTCTTTACATGCTCCTGATGATCACTTTACTGACGTTTTGATGAAAAGAAAAAATTACTTGAAATAAAGATTTCTTAATATATATAATTTAATGATCTTAAAATTGGATATAGTTGGTCAATTAATGTGGGTCAAAATCAAGAATCAGATGTCATTGGTTTCAGGTGTAAACGCCACAGTATCTGGCAATGAGAGCTTCATGGTCAATAGAAGAAAGGTGTCATCCGAAGGGGACCTGCCTGCAGTGGTATGGAGTTTTTCCGAGCCTCTCACAAAAGATCGTAGAAGATGCCACATTGGGAGAGTGTTTTACTTCACCAGTTTTTTAAATAACAAATCAGAATATGCTAATGGACTCGATGAACATATTCAGGTAATTTTTAATTGCCAAAATAATGCATTTCAAAGCGTTGATGAAATCTTGTTCATTGAACTCACATTCTAGAGATTCTGATGCTCACAGGTCTTTCACTTGCGCATGTCATTTCATTCAAAGGCCTTTAATTTCACTTAAAATAGTTAAGCAATCATTTGGAAATGAAAAATTGAGGAAAATATTTTTTTAAACTTTTTTTGCATGGGTGCAGGAATTCCAAATAATCCAATTAAAGTCAAATAAATTCATTAGTTTTCCCTCAAGTCTGATTTCTTTGGGACAGCTTTTCCATACTTTGGTCTTCCATTGAACAGTACTTAGTTAATTAAATAGAATATGTTTTTAGCATGTTTGAATATGCTCTCTTGTAATACCAAAAAATGCAGTTAAAAACTTGATTTTACAAACTGTTTTAGGAGAAATCTGTTTCAATTTTATCAACTCACTGATTATACCCCGCCTTCTAGCACGTCACTATCCTCCCAACAGACACTGCTAGATTGGGGGGGGTAATGCCATTTATGGCCATGTCTCCATGTCTACTTTTATAATTATGAAAAAATTACTACATTACATATTAATGTGTTCATTCCTTGGTCTCCTATTATTAAGTTCACAGCATTTCATTCCAAATGTATATTGGGACTTGGGTGCAATGGTTGTGCACATTTTAAATGCCTTTCTGTAAAAAGTAACGTGTCTTACTGCTACGAGAGCCATTAGTATTTTATTAATTAGACTTGTATTTTGGGTGCTTCTGTTTTTTTATACAGCCAGATTTTAAATTTCCGTATATTTCCTTAAATAGGTCAATAAGAACATTCCGAGCAAAGAAGATTCCATGCCATTACTTTATGAAATATTGAGTGAAAATCCTGCCTCAAATGTTTCAAATGAGAATGATGATAAAGCAGATTTGATAGGTAAGAAAGCAAAACTACTTCCAATCTCTCTCTAGGTCTTAAGCCCAGAGAGCAAAAGCTTTATAGTAGTTATTAGAGCAAGCCTGGTAAATTAGATGAATGGACTGGGAATTTAAGGAAACAGTATGAATAAAGCTGTAATATTGATATTTTTTTTTGCTGCTGCATATGATAATTTTTTACAAATTATTCTTTTTTCCATATTTAATTAAAAATAAGATCAATTTCTCAAAGTCGTAATCATTGAAAAGGATATTTTAAACAAAAATTTGGTATTCTTTCAGTAAATTCATAGTGATATGCGCTTGCAAAATATACTGACTCACTGTATCAGAATGAAAATTTTATCAATATTTTTTATATAATTATACATTTCAGTTAAGTTAAACATAAAACCCAGCCATAATGTTAAATAAGTTTTGTGAAGAGTACTGTGATATTGTAAATATTATAACGTGAGAAGGAATTGAAAAAAGCACCATATCAACTATGGATCAATCCTAGATGCAAACATTTACCCTTCCCTGAAGTAGTCACAATTTACCTCTTCTTATCATATGCTTCTAGTTCAAACATTTTGGACACCTGTGGTATATTGGTGAATTGAAAATTCTCATTTATAATAATCTTTTTGAAAATCATTGACTTATGCTGATTTGATATCCTTCTGTTCCAGATTTTCCTTCACTTGCATCACTTAAAGATTTGCACAACAAAGAGGTGTGGATTTGAGAGAATAATACAAGCCTGACTCAGAGGAGAAAAGTAGCTAATTCTAAGTTCTATTGATCCAGCTGAAATTCTAAATTCCTCTCCATAATATTTTTCTATCTTGTCTAAATTTCTATCAATGACTTTGTTTCCCTTTTTTACGTGAACTTTCTAAAATCTTTTTGATGATGTCAGACCATAAATGATCCCGATGTATGATTTCATATATGGATAATTAAATTAACTTTCTTAGGTATTTTGTGCATTTTTTTAATAAAAATTTGGAAACCAAAATAAAACCAATGAAACCTATTCAATTCTTTTAATATAAATCATATTCTGTCTCAGATGCCTATTTTTCCAGGTCCCTTTGCTATTTCAAAAAGAAATAAATAAAGACATGATACTGTTTATCATAATCATACTTACAGCCTTAATTGGTTTAAGTGGACTGTCCCCATTACTTGGTAAGTAATAAAGTAAATATATGGCTGAAAACATCAAGCTCGTATGTTTTTCTGCACAGCTACTGTCCTGTCTTCCCTTTAAACTGTCCTGAAACCCATATATCCCCTCTTTCCTTATATGTCTTGAACATCCCCCCCGCGGGTAGGGGGATAGAGAATACTCCCGCAGTATCCCTGCTTGTCGTAAGAGGCGACTAAAAGGGCGGAGAGAAAACCCCGAAAACACACCCCAAGCCAGCAAGGGATGCGTCCGGACAGTGCTGTGGATCCACTGTCTGTGAGCGGCCATATCATCTGGCCTGCGATCCGCCCAGGTGTTTGCCGTGCATGGAGACTCGTAAGGGATAGAAGGGGATCCTGGAGGGTGAGCTTTCTGGTTCCCAGCAGGCTGTCGGATGCCCTGTATGGACCGGGGAGTGATACCCCTCTTCGGCCCCGGATTTCGTGTAAACGGGAGGCCGGGAGCTAGCCACTCACGGTCAATCGGCTTCCGTCGCGTTTTCGCTCCGGTGGCGAGTGCCAAGGTTGTGGGGGTCTGCGTAGGGAGGTCGGAGATTTAAGGGTTTTGGTGGGCCCTTGCACCGAAGATCCACCCCGAAACAGACAACCACTCCTGAAGCGCTATATCCCTCGAGTTAGCCCTGGCGACCGCTCCGGTTTGGCGGAGTGGCGTCCCAAATGTGTGGCTCCGTGGCGGGTGGGGAGGCCGAGGGACGAATCATTTATTATTATGGAGGAAAAACCCTTTCCACCACTAAAAAGATCCCGTCCGGACACCGGCGGGGGAGAAAAGTGTATTGGCGCATGTAAGCGCTATTTGATTATGTCGTGCATAAAGGAAGGTGAGACCTTGAAAAAGGTTTCTCCTTTTTTAATTCGCAGAGTGGTGTCACAGATTGTGCCTGGGGACCCAAAGAGCGTGAAGAAGCTCAGGGATGGTACACTTCTTATAGAGACCCTGAACGATACACAGAGCGAAAAACTGCTAGCTATGGGAATGCTCCATGACATTCCGATAAAGGTGGAGGTGCACCGCACTCTTAACACCTGTCGCGGAGTCATCAGTCACTACGACCTCCTATACGTGGGCATGGAAGAAATCAAGAGAGAAATGTTCTCTCAGGGAGTGACTGATTGTCGTCGACTCACCACGAGGCGCAACGGAGAAAACGTGAACAGCACCTCCGTGATCTTGACGTTTGCGCGTGATAGACTACCCGACAAGGTGTTTGTGGGCTATGAATCGGTACCAGCGAGGCCATTCATCCCAAATCCCGTGCGTTGTTTCAAATGCCAACGGTTCGGCCATGTCGCGTCGCGCTGCGAGGGCAAGGCCACCTGCCCGCGCTGTGGCAAAGACGCGCACGAGGATAAAGAGTGCTCTTCGGAACCTCTTTGTTTCAATTGCGAGGGTACACACCCAGTGCACTCTCGTGATTGCCCGAAGATGAAAGAAGAGAGGAAAGTCATGGAGATAAAAACACTGGAAAAAATCCCATATGCGGAAGCGAGGAGAAAATACAGGGCGCTAATCGCCCCAACTTTCTCCCGGTCCTTTGCTTCCGTTGCAACCACGCCATGTGTAAAGTGTACCATCGCCACGCAGACAGAGATCCCGTAAGAATCCCCAATTGACAACACGCAAGTGCCTAAACCCAAAAGGGTGAAGGATGGAAAGAGTAAGGTGGACAAGGAGCCACCTACTCATGTGGGCCCTTAAAAGAAGAGCCCACAAAAAACCACCAAAGGGAATACGCCAAAAGGGCGCGAGAATACACCTTCCCCGCCGCCTTCAGTCAAGCCAAAGAGGCCGGAGGTAATTGAAGAGGACCAGAGTATCTCTGATACTGAGGTCTTCGCAAGCGAGTGGAAGAGGAAACATCGCTTCAAGCGATAACCTCAATAGAGTTGGTCATCTCCCTTTTTAATCAACGTATTTATTTATTTATTTATTCATTTTAATTTAGAACTTTAAATGTGTTCCATATTGCAGTGGAACTGCAATGGCTTTTACCGGCACAAGGAGGAGCTGGCCATTTTAATCCAAGACTTAAAACCCTCTTGTATTTGTCTCCAAGAGACCCATTTAAAGGCTGAAGATAAGGGTATTCTGAAGGGGTTCACTGTTTTTAGAACGGATGACCTAAGTGGCAGACGAGCCCAAGGGGGAGTAGCAGTTGCGACCCGAGAGGCCCTTTACACCTCCCGAGTCCAACTGAACTCTCCATTCCAAGCCGTCGCTGTCACGGTGCACACCCCTGAGAGGATGACGTTATGTAACGTATATCTACCAGAGGGTGCACCGGTGACCCGCCTGAACCTTGAAGCCCTTGTCCGCCAGCTTCCTCAGCCGTTCATTTTGATGGGAGATTTTAATGCCCATGATCCTCTCTGGGGAGGGCCAGAAACCCAAAGTAATAGGAGAGGTCGAATCTTATCCAACTTTATTGAGGATTTTAACCTGTTTTTATTAAATAGCGGCGAAAAAACCCGCTTGAACAGCTTCAATGGGGAATTCTCAGCAATAGATCTTTGTTTATGCTCGAGAAGTCTAGCCCCAAAGCTGAAAATGTCCACCCACAACGATCTCTGTGGGAGTGACCATTTTCCTCTTCTACTCGTTAAAGAAGACTCTTCGCCCAACATTTCAAAACCTCCGGAAAAGTGGCGTATTAACCGTGAGGACTGGCCACTTTTCAAGCGTACGTTTACATATAAACATGACGCTAGTTTCGACGCGTTGCACAACGTCGAGAAGCTAAGTTCAACGCTCTTGGCGGCAGCTACCAAAAGTATCCCTCGTACGTCCGGGAATCTTAATCGAGCTCCTGTCCCTTGGTGGAACGGGGAATGCGACAGGGCGATCCGGGCAAGGAAAAAAGCGCTGAATATTTTTAAAAAATACCCCACGGCAACTAATCTGGCATCGTACCGCCGCCTGAGAGCGCGAGCTCGAAGGGCCGTCAAGGAGGCCAAGAGGGCTTCCTGGATAGAATTCGTCTCTACCATCAACCATCGCACGCCACTTGGTCAGGTATGGGACAAAGTTAAGAAAATCTCCGGGTCCAAGGGCTCATTTGTCATCTCGCCACTGCTTGTTGCTGGCCGGGTGGTTACTTCACCTGCCGAAATAAGCAACATATTTGCCAGTCAGTTCGCGGCCAATAGCAGTGACGAGGGCTATGCCGCGGACTTTGCGAACATGAAGAGGAGATGCGAGAGAGTCCCTCTCAATTTTGGTGCAGGTCCTACACGGGAATATTACAATGAGCCTTTCACGCCCTGGGAACTTAAATCCACCATCGAAGACTCCCATAACACCTCGCCAGGGGCGGACGAAATCCACAACGCTTGTCTCCGGAACATTCCGGAAACTGCGATTGGGGAGGTCCTAAATACCCTCAACCAACTTTGGAACGAGGGCAGTTTTCCAAATGCCTGGCGAGAGTCCATCGTGATACCAATCCCAAAACAGGGCAAGGACAAAAATGACCCGAATAACTACCGTCCCATATCTCTCACCAGCTGCGTGTGCAAGGTGATGGAACGGATGGTAAACCGACGTCTCATGTGGTGCTTGGAGAGTCGACACCTGCTCTCCGACGCTCAGTGCGGCTTTCGGCGTGGCAGGTCCACGACAGACCATCTAGTACGCACTGAGAACTTCATCCAGGAAGCCTTTCTCCAGCGTCAACACGTCATAGCAGTCTTCTTCGACCTGGAGAAGGCCTAAGATAGTATGTGGCGATGGAGAATCCTTAACACGTTGCACAAGTGGGGATTTAGAGGCAACATGGCCCTATTTATCAGAAATTTTTTATCAAAACGCCTTTTTAAAGTAAGGACTGGGAAGCACTTATCCCAAACTTTTACACAGGAGAACGGGGTACCCCAGGGTTCAGTACTGAGCGTGACGTTATTTGCCATTGCCATCAACGACGTGGTGGAATGCATCAATGGTGATGGCTTCGCTCTATGTGGACGACCTAGCCATATTTTGCCGGTCGACACGACTGCCAAACGCTTCCAGGCAAGCCCAGGTGACTCTAAACAAACTGGGAGAGTGGTCGCGAAAGAACGGATTTCGTTTCTCCATGGAGAAAACGAAATGCGTGCACTTTCACCGTCTTCGCGGTTACCACGTTACCCCGACCCTAACCCTGTTGGGTAGGATTCTTCCATTTGTGGAGTCCGTCCGCTTTCTCGGCATGATCCTGGACCAAAAGCTGAACTGGCGGGAGCATATCCGCGTGTTACGTGAGAGGTGTCGCCAAACCCTCAACGTTTTAAAGTTTTTAACTCACTCCACATGGGGAGCAGACCGCACCACCATGCTTTTATTGTACAGAGGCTTGGCGCGATCCAAACTGGACTATGGTTCAATAGTGTATTCCTCAGGACGAGAGTCCTACTTGAAACCGGTTACATGTGTCCACAATGCTGATACGGTTGGCCACCGGGGCATTTAGAACAAGCCCAGTCCCAAGCTTACTTGCAGACGCAGGGGAGCCTCCGTTGGAAACCCGCAGGATGATTTTAATGGGCAACTATGCCTGTAAAATTTTATCAGAGACAACCCACCCTTGTTTTAACATAGTTTTTAACCAACGGTTTTTAGACTTATTTAACAGGCGGAGAAGGGCAACTAGGCCCTTTGCCGTTCGTTTTAATGATTTTATTAACGAGGTAAATTTTACATTTCCTCAAGTATGCCCCGTCTCCTATGCTAAGTATCCGCCTTGGTTAACGCCAATGCCGGATATTAAACTCATTGCCAATGCACGCCGCAAAGCCAAGACGACCGATTCCGAATACCAGCAGCTCTTCAGTGCCGTCCTCGGTTCACTTTCTGACTTTGTCCCCGTCTAAACCGACGAGTCAAAGTCAGAATCTGCATTGGCCTATGCGGTCGTGTCCCACTTCCATGGAGTCGTGAGGAAAAACCTGCACACTTCTTGCAGTATTTTCACAGCCGAGCTGTCGGCCATAAGGACGGCCCTAGGTGAAATAAAAGAAAGCAATGGCTCTTTCCTCATCTGCACAGACTCGTTGAGCGCCCTAAAATCTTTATCGGTCTTTGCACCTGTGCACCCGATAGTCCAGGAGATCCATTATACCCTGTTGTCCCTTTAGAGAAAGGGGAACAGGGTCTCCTTTATACGGACTCCTGGTCACGTCGGCATAAGAGGTAACGAAAAAGCTGACCAGGCAGCGAAGGATGCCCTTCGAAAACCCGAGACCGACTCCACCTTGGTTCCAATGGAGGACGTAAAGGCTGCCTTGCGGAACTCGGTCCTGCATCAGTGGAAGGAGGCTTGGCAGTCTTTACAAAATAATATACTCAGGGCAATAAAACCGGTCGTTTCACCATGGTCCTCTTCCATCCGGAACATTCGGAGGGAAGAGGTCATGATTACGCGCCTGAGAATAGGGCACTCTGCCCTCACTCATTCGTACCTCTTTGCGGAGGTAAAAGAACAGCCCCGCTGCAATGAGTGCCTCCAACCCCTGACGATAAAACATATCCTGACAGAATGTAGAACATACCAAAGGACCAGAGACATGTTTAATATAAGGGGAGACTTAAGTTATATTTTAGGGGATGACTCTGGGTTCATAAATCGAGTCTTAAATTTTTTAAGGGCAACTGGTTTAATGAGGCAGCTATAGTTTTGGATCTCATAATTTTAATACCTCTTGATTTTAAATATTATTTATTTATTTATTTATATTTAATCGTATTTATTTATTCCTAATTAAAAAGGAATTTTAGTTTTAATTTTAATGAGGGGTGCAAAATGACCTTAGCTGTCGACGCACCCTAAAACGCGCAAAACAACTACCATTTCTTGAACATAATGTGAGTAGTGAATGAAATAGCTGATAATTTATTCTAGTGGATGTTTATTGGCAGAGAACCGACAAATGGAGGCCTTAATATTTTGAAGGTGAACTTGTATACATTACAAAATCAGCCCACTTCCAAACACATTGGGACTACTTTTAATAAAGCAGTAAATTTCGGCCAGGGGAATAGTAAGCAAGCATAATGCTCAAATTCAAAGGGAGTTTGTGTTAATTTGAATGTAATTGCTCAAATATAAAAATCCAGTGTTTCAAGACATTGATACAGATGTCATTTCCTTTATCCAAAATACGCAGTAAGATGGGGTGGACTTCATTTTCTGCCTTCTTGCAGTAAGATTTGCGCATAAATTAGCGGATGGATGTAAATAGTATTTTATGTTGTTTTCATGAAAACATTGCAGTACAAGGGACCAGATTTTTTGTAACTTTTTAGAATACGTATTCTTGTGTTGTAATTGATTTCATCTTTGACTTTTTAAAGAAACAAAAACAGTAAAGCCTGATAAAACAGCCCAAATTTAAAAAAATAAAAGGAGAAAATAATGCAATGCTTTGAAATTAATATATAAAAAATAAAACTTGGAAAAATCTTATCTTGCCTTAAACTTTTTAATTTCAACAACTCAAAATTTATTAATGGTATTTGATGTTTAAATGTAAATACTTTTGTACCATCTCTACTTTTCATTAAAATTTCCCTCATTTCCAATAGCGCTAGAACTGTTTATAAATATATTTTTTTAAAGCAATATACTAGTTATGTTAGGTTTTAGATGGACACAGCTAACACATGAATGTCTTGTCTTTCCTAACATATCATCATGGAATGCAGTAGTTGAATCTAATTATTTCTTATAAAACTATCTTGCTTGTTCTTTTAATGGCATAATAAACCTTTTTGCAAAGTAATTCTCAGCTGTTTATGTAAAACATAATAGTACTCCTCTGGACGATTTTCATACTTTCACTTCTATTTCTATCTCATTTATAACAATCTCAGTGCAAAAGATCAAGTATAAACTATGTTAACTTTACCTCCAAAAGGATGGTGTTCCTGATGAAATACCAGCCATACTTCTGAGTATGTGTCTCATTCCATTACTTTATCTTTTGTATATACTCTATAATAAATCCCTAACTACTGGAATATTTCCTAGTGCACATAAGTCTACATATATATTACCAATACATAAGCAGGGTAACAGAGGTAAAATATCTAACTATTGTCTAATTGCCAAACTCTCAAGAATAGCAAGAATCTTAGAGTTATTGTTTGTAGATAAGCTAACTACAATCTTTAATAGTATCATTATCCCTGAGCAGCATGGTTTCACTAAAGGAGGCTTAAAACTCACTACTCTTTTGGTTTTTCAAAAGTATTTTATGGAAGGTATGAAAAAAAGCTTGCAAACAGATGTAATATATCCTGACTCCATTGAGTTTTTTGATACTTTTATTCATGAAATGATTTTGATACTGTTATTCATTCTTAGAAAGTGAGATTCACTGCGAATGAGTGGTACCTTACTTCACTGGATGGAAAGTTACTTGACAAAAAGACAAATTAACGTAAAAATTAATGCATGTAAAAGTAAATATTTCTATCCATCATCAGGCATTTTCCAAGGATCACATCTGATTCCCGGATAGGAAATGACCTCCCTGCCCTGATACAGACAGGGTATGAAATAAACTATTTCTCATTTAGGTTTTTGAACCTATGACAGCTAGTGTGCTCTGCTGTATGAGGAAGGTTTCTATGGAATGATTACGCAAGCTTATCCGAAGAGAGAAATTCTTTGGAAGTTTTTGTTGATAGCAGTAACATGACTACTCCTGTAATGATTAGAGTGAACAAAATATCTGGGCGCTAGAAAGAGCTTTAAGTTTTACCAGCACTTCAAAGGTCACATTGAAAATATTGTGTTTTTTCTTATTCTTATTGCACTCTTTTCAGCTCTTCATGTGCATCTGGAGGATTTTTATATTTCTCTTTAAAAGTAGGGTCTTTACCATATACAATCAGTCATTAATCATTCACAAATGATACAATCAGCATACATGGTACTTGATAAGTCAATCATCATCCGCAGAAATAACAGACCACTCATATATGTATGTACCAAACCAGGTAAATGGATAGTTATTTTATGGTTCAAGTAATTAATCTGTAATTAAATTTAGTGCCAAGGTCTAGGGCTGGAAATTAAGTAGTGCATGAACATGTGTTTAACAAACATTTGCACATGACCCTGCTGCAAGAAGAAGTATTAGGAAATCGATTCAATTTGGATGCCTTATAAAATAATTTTTCTCACATTTTCAGCAAGACCACGTTGATTCTTCACTGCCATCCCTCCCACCTATGACCAAAAATTGTGGTCGACACTTCTGTTTCCAAATAGAATGTATATTTGAGACCATGAAGATAAATTTGAACAATTTAACCATCTATGCTGAACAATTTGCACCCCAAACTTTGAAGGTTCTACATTTATAATCCCAGTTTTCCAAGTTTTGCCTGGGATTTTGCACCCAGGCAGCATACCCCACTATGCCCTAGGGGAGAATGGTGCTGCCCCATAGAGGGAAAAATAGGAATTATGAGAAATATAAGATATATACAATTTTGCACTACCTGGGCAACTCGTCTCTGAATTGTGTTCAATACTAATATTAGTCACCTCTTGGATGATTTCTAAATGCCGAGAGCAATCCATTATGAGATGTACTTAATGAGAAGTGTTGTATTTCTTACTAGTGCAAAAGGAAGAATCAAAATGATATCAGTTTCCATGGGATAGGATTTATAGTTTCTATTCACTGTACCATTTTCTGGAGGCTGATACAAGTATTGGCCACCAATATAGAGGTAAGAACTCGTGAATCTGCATACATATTAGCATTCCAATCTTTTGAAATTCCCTGGCTCAATCATCAACCCTAGATCCTTACTGCTTACCTCCTCCCTTCCCAGGATGTCCTGAGCTTCCCCTACCCCAGCCCTCACATTCCCTTTGCCAACACCTTTAAGTCTAATATTTACTCTAGTTGATCTATTATAATTTGCCCTGCATTTTGATTGGACTAATAGAAAAAAAAATGAAAAATGTTTGGTCACTAAGTAGCACAGAAATTAAAAGCATTTGGAAAGGCTACTTCCTAGGATCTGTACATATTAATCTTGACAGATATTTCCATTTTTGTCAAAAACTCATCCCTTTCTCAATTTTAGCTTGAAATTTTCCTGATTCCATGAGTTGATACTTACTTAATCCTTACGTAAAATTGACATAAGAGCAGAAATCAAATAAATCATTGTCTCTCTGAAATTTCTTTGATTTACATACTAAAAGGTGTTAAGGTAGTACAGGTCAATACATGTATGCAGGTGTTAGGGTAAAAGCATTCATATGTTTTTTGTTGTGAAATTATCTGCTTTTGAATAAGATTTATTCTTTTTTGTGTAATAATAAGCAGTGTCTGTAAATGATGAAATATAAATGAGTAAATACATTCAAAAATCCATCCACTTGTCACTCACAAAAAAGGCTGTTTATTCATATTCTAGTTGAGAAATTCATTAACAGAAAGGAATATGATACTTCCTTTGCATGGAAGACCTTACTTTACAGGAGTAAGTATTAGGATAAACCATATATTTGATGGGGTCGTAATTGATGTGGAGAGGATGAGGTGCTGTATTCTAAGAACCAGAGAGAATATGGCTTACAGAAGGCAACAGAACTCACCGATAAATCATTTGCAGGAGAATGTTCCCCAGGGTTTCTCCGCAGATGTAGAATGCTATCACCAACTCCCCTGGTCATTCATATTTTTTTTTTAATTTACCCTATTCCTCCCTTATTCTGGAGAGCCAACAGGATTTCTTGCTCTCACCTAAGGAGGGTTGAAGTGCAATTATGTACTACATAGAGGTCAGATGTAATCGATTACAATGATGCAGATGAACTTGTATCATTGGCTTTCCTGCCACCATCTATTAATTAGGTCCTTAGCCTAAAGTAGTAGTACACTTGCTACCTCTACGTCTCCCTGAAGAACGTAACCCAATTTGTCCCTTGTGGAAAAGATGGCCTCCTTCTTTCCTAAAGGACCAATTACAAGAGAATGACAATTTGAAGTTGGTGCCTTTTATATTGTATTTGTTGTTTGCCATAAGTGTCCTTATCTGCCAGTGATGAGATCTGCTTATCACTGGGAAGGTACATGAAGGAACCCTCTTTTGTGGAGGTTATTATTGTGAACCTATTTCTGTTATATATTTTAAATAAATCTTTGTATTCCTGGATTGTAAATAAATGATATTAGTATTCTGCGTGCTACTTATTTCAGTAAATAAAATAAATTGTATCTCAATGCCTGTGATGTGTTACACATTACACTGGTCTTCGTCATGACTTTTTTTGCAAGGAAAACTGCCTGTAATTTTTAATTTTGGATTTTAAGCTAATGTCAAGTTGGTGAGCATGATGGAGTGTTCTCATGAAGGAATTGGACATTATGGGATTCTCTAGGAAAGTGTGACAATGTTTGAAGAATGGTGTTTAAAGGCGATAATGCCCATTGCGCGGATATGATCACTGTTAAATAAGGTTAGAAATAATACTAACTTGTATAAATCTTGATAGATTATTTCTTGATTTCTATTGCATGCACAAATATTATAGATGAAACTCACAAAAAAAATCTTTTAGTTTAAGGTGAAGTAATGATGATTATTTTTTTCGAATAATTACCAATTTTTGAATAAGTGAGTAGGATTGAAACTAAAAAATATTTGATTATGCTGCTTGAATTGCCGAGTTCAATTTCACTGCGCACTTAAGCATACTCTTGAAATAATTTACAGGATGTAGTAGTTGGATGACGAAAGAAATTATCGACCTAAATAGCATCCAAAACGGACATCTCTCCAGTCTTTAGTGCCTATTGGATTTAATATTCAGAAGAAAATGAACCAAGATGAATTTATGTAGATGAAGATTTAGGTTTAAATGCAAGGCATTGAACACTGGGTCAAGTAAAAGGAGTAATCTAATGTTACCAATTAGAGCCCGGTGACTCAATGACTTACTTAAAGCTCACTGGAATAATTTTATCTAAACCTACCTTAAGTGTTGCACATGCATTAACCTTTACTGTTCTTAAATAAGAATTTGGACTAATACTTTGCATTTCACTATTTGAAGCAAAACCTTTAATATGGTGACAGTGGTCCATCTATCATTCTAATAATTCCCACTTTCTCTCCATCTCAACTCTCACAGGCCTGAAATTTCTATTTATTATTTCCCATCCCTGTCTCTTACTTTTCCAACTTCCCTTTCCTCAGCAATTAAGGTTCCAAAGTTCTTATTTCCATGGTGGGTATCCTATTCTGAATGTTCTATTCTGTTGCTATGTGCTCGACTTTTAATTTACAATCTCCTAAAATCAGTGGAAGGGAATGCATAAGTGACTAGTGCATTTTCCGTTTTAAAGAAAGGCTTTGACAAAGTCTCGCAAAAAACTTATATATTAACAAAACTTTTATAGTACCTGGGAAAGTGAAAAACTGGAACAGTATAGTAATCTTACAGTAAACTATTCAAATTATACTAGTTCCATATAAAAGAAAGAACACACGTAGCAACTACATAGATCGAAAAGGTCTCGTCACCAAACACTCAGAATTAAATATATGACCCCTTAATTTTGACAAATAAGGACTATTAATTTATACTGAAACATTACTTTGCATTTTAATCTCATTTTGAATACAATTTTTTTCGTGGTAAATTTCTCTACGCTCAAGAATAAAAACTTACTGTAGATTTTTAAAATTTTGAATCCTAGGATATAACATTGGGGATTGTAATACAAAAGGTCCTTCACACACACTTAAGGATTATTCTTATATATTTATTTAATTTAAAAACACCATTCGTGAGACAATGTTAATAAACGCTAATACCCCAATTTCAGTAGTT
Organism: Hetaerina americana; assembly: GCF_022747635.1. Lineage (NCBI taxonomy): Eukaryota > Metazoa > Arthropoda > Insecta > Odonata > Calopterygidae > Hetaerina > Hetaerina americana. The sequence goes on from NW_027286763.1 coordinate 43,768,835, forward strand.
TTATTCGATCAATGAAAGTCAGAAAATAGCTGTATAATATTAATTTCAAGTTTCACGCATAGTTATTACTTCTAATCTTTAATATACAGAACTTAAATACACATTTTTCATATGAAGTTTATTTATCATATGAAGTAGGAGCAACCAAATGAAAACGTGCAGAATATGGTAGATTAAAAAAAGAAACTACCTTACGACTGAAAAATTGTATGTACAGTGGAGAGCATGAACTAATGTAGCAAAGGTTAAATTTTTCACTTCGTTTTGATTAAGTTATTGAATTGCTCCTCAAGAGAGATTTTCATAATCTCTTCCTGCTCCACGACTTGAATCATTAAAGAGGAGGTTCCTCTATTGGAAGTTGTTGACTGGATATAGTTCTTGACACTCTTTACTCGTAGAACATACAAAGTCGTTCATTAGAGGTGGATGTGATCCTCAAAGAGAGTAAACATTTTGATAGAGTTTCCAAAAGGTCATCGGAACCTTCTGTAAGTATTCAAAAGAACTTGAATTACTGTCATCTTGAAGAAATTCTCTTACCTGATGAAGTTAGTTTTTCAATACCCATATGTTTCAACTATACCATTCTCGAGATAACGTTTCCTTTTCGAAGGGCACTCTTACATAATAACCTGATACTCTGATAATCGACGATAGATCTTATCCATCCAATAACTTACATTAAATGCTCTCTGATTGGGCTGTAGAATCAAGTAATTAATAATGAAATACAATAAAGGCATCTCCGCAATAATACAGAAAAAAGTGGTTTCAAATGAGCGTTGCAGATCGTTTGAAATATTCGAGTGTCATCAGTTCATCTGATTGGATCATTGAATAAGACATATTTGTAATACATACGGTGCTACCTTATGGGCTAAACTTCGCCGAATGTCCACCTGAAGGATGTAGCAATTGAAAAAGGATTCGTAGTAAAATATAGCGAAGGAAAGAAAGAAAGAAAGAAATAGGAATACCATTCCCCGTCATAAAGGCTCCACGTGGACTATGTCGTGAGCATTTCGGACCCATCACAAGGAAACATAATTCGAGAATCGAACGCAGAGAAAGGTATCCGCTTTTTCAAACCATTTCAGCGGAAGGACATTAAAGTTTTAAAAATGTATTTCTTATGCTGAAATGGAAGCAGTGGATATCTGAAGACTCAACTGATAAAATCAACGTTCCAAATATTCGAAGGTTTCAACCTCCCTATTTCAGTTCAATGCCGAGGAAATAATTTATGTCCACTTAAAAACGGTAGATTGGAAAAGTTGATAGTGTCGAAAATAGTGATTCGAGGATTCGTTTTCTTCTGGTAACATTTACGAACAAAATATAGGGAGTGATAAACAAGCAAAGTATTTCTAATATCATACTTATTACACCATGGCTACTTTCCTGATAGCCTGTCGGTTCCGGCTAGCTTGTAGGGTACAATGAATTTATGTATATCTTACATATCATTGTCCACTCTACATTTTCACTGAATAACTGAGCTTCTTGACTGCAATGCTGAAAGCTCGCTGAAAAGCACATCGAACTTTTCCATTGGCAAACTGCCGAACGCTGCAAATCTTCAACAAATTATTAACATAAAACATAATTCACAGCTCGCAAGTGTGCGTCTGAGTACTTAAAATTTGCCTGAGTAGGCATGTGCACTGCCTTCCATTTTGTGTAATTATTCGATGCATTGAAAATGCCAAAGGTTTTTTAGGCTACGTTCGATTTTTCTTTGATTCTTGATAATTAACTGTCATAATTTGAAAGTGATTAGTTTGACTTGCACAATTGAAATTTATAAACTCAATCCACTCTCCAGATACTGCAATCGCAATACGCATAAAGGAATACTGTTTTACTACAGAGGCGAACTGCTTTATGGCGCTATTATGGCTATACGGCCAAAAAGTAGGCCAAAGAATGTGGAAAAACTCCACGCCCGTAATATACGATTCACCAGAAAGTGGTTTCGTACCAACAATCACACATGCCGCGATTGTTTACGGGAATATGAATTCCTTGCCTGGGAGAGATGCATGGTCTCGGACGATGCACCATCCTCACGGGAGAGGGGAAGACACGGTCAGGGTACGCGGACTTAAGCGGGGTATTGCAGGGAATATATTGCCTCCTGGAACTACCCGCCGACAATCTATAAGAATAACTTTTTAACTTACATAAACAATCGCTGGTAGTATCAGAACGCGGTAGCAAACGTCTTCGGAAAAATAAAGGAATGAAGAACTCGTAACTGAGGAAATACGAGTAAACCGGTAATTGGCATCAAATATAGGAAGCGTGTGGGAAATTAGTAGGAGATGGAACTTGAGTAAATTGACCGTCCTCTTCTCTTGCTCCTGGCAAGGAGAGGGAACGGTTGATGCTGATGTTTACGAACAATGCAGAGAAGGAGTATTGACCACTAAAAGGCAAAGCCTGACTTACTGTGGTTACTCCTCGGCAAGGAATTAACTTCTTCATTAACAACAATAGGACAGTTGACAGTTACTCAACCCTTGCCAACAATCCATCAACATACAAATCCAGCCAACTACGCTCACTAATCTTTCAAGGGAAAAACTACTTGGTGACGAAGACTTGCATGCCTGGGCGATGTCCTGGGCTTGGGCTTGATAACAATGGTTACGTACTACGTACGTACCCATTGTTATCGGGTTACTCCCATTTGGTACAGTAAATAGAAAATATAAATGGAAAACCTCAGAAGCAATCCTTTACCCCCTTTTTAATATTATGTTTTCCATTCTCTACTTTTCTGCATGACAATTTCTTCAAGCAATCCTTCAGGGTGTGTGGAAGGGTGTGATTCCACACCAGGCATGCAACATCAAAATTAAATTCTGCTTAATCATTACTAACCGATAAACATGTGAAATAGTTCAAATATTGGAGATCTTGTTGACTACAGATCAAACACTACCGTTTCACATTTTTAAATACTTCTCTACGTGTGATAGACGTTTACTGTCGTTGATTAAGGAATGACTCAACCGAAAAAAAACATTAACTTAAGCAACCTCTCCAAAATCTGCAACAAACTTGAAGACATTCCGCGGAAAAACCTAACGTTCCGTATTTCATACGATCGATGACCCAATGAGATCAATCATTTATTACCAACCCGACGCCCATTACCTTCCCAATGCTGTCCCAATTGTTGCGATTATTATTCGAGCATTTGGTATTCAAAACAGAATGTCATTACTCAATGCAGTCATTTTACTATTCTGAACAAGACACAACTGCTTCAGAAACGTTACTACAGGCAATGGCACCGAAGAAATGGATCACATCTGTCAGATCTTATCTATTTAATCTTAGTTATAATCTGTCCACTACCCATTACGGAACCGCTTTATAATGATTGTTTACGGAAACACTTTGGCCCGATATTCACTTAATCTTATAAAAATATGTATTTTTATCACTGGTGAAGAAATAATACGATTATTATGCGACTTTAATGAGATTCATCTGAGAGCACAGTAACACCTTAGTTAACTGACTACCCTTTTACATGTTCCACTGAACCGGATTACATGGTCTTATCAACACATTGTTCGTTTCTCATACTTTACGGAGAATTGAGAGAAAAAGGATTGATTAATACCAAGGAGGACTATGCACCTATTCTAAAAGTTTTCGCTTCAACGACGGTCTGAATTCAGCACTTCACGCACATTTCAGGAAAAATATTTTATCGATGCCTTTTATATAAACTTTGTATTTACTAAATAACTGGATCCAATTTGACGATGCCTCTATATTCCAATGGAAACTTAAATCCCAAACGAACAAAGACCTTTCGTCTAACAAATATCTCAAATTGTGGCCTGCCTGCACTTTTAATGGCACGTGCTATAGCGGTGACGTTAATTCTTTTGTCCTGTGATGTGCTCTTACCGTAATAGTATCAAGAAAAAGGATTAAATATTGCCGAATTCCGTGTTCGATATCCCTGCTTTTGTTTAATGCATCTGAATCTTTGCAAAGCAGAATAAAATCTTTTACAACATGCAAAACGAAAAATGGCATTGACCCCGCCGTCTCTACTCTTGGTTAGCTTGGCCACATATTCAACGAATATGATTCATCGAGAAGAAGTCGTAAATATGGATATCGCCTTATTATTCGAGCCTACATTCTCTATTTCTCATCGAGAAGAAGTCGTGAATATGGATATCGCCTTAGTATTCGAGCCTAAATTCTCTATTTTCGTATTCCCGATGAAGTAGGGGTTCGAAAGAGAACTGCGTCATCTGGTCATATACGGATCGCCCTGCATTTGGGAAGGCATACGTCCGTCGCAATCGCAACCAGTCTCATCACCACTCACTTAAAGGGTAAACTTCGTAAATATTATATATTCCCCAACACGAATTAAGGAATCCTCGACAATATGAAGCCTTGCTCGTAAACTAGGGCTGAAAGTTAAATTTACAGCCCATATTCCCTGGAGATTCCGATAAGTGCAATAATAAGTCAATATCTTCTAGGTTTATTATATAAGACGAAATGGAGACAAATTGTGGATTGATATTGAAGGAAATATGGAATGTCAGTTTTTTCTGAGCGGTAAAGTGTGAACTTTTGCAACAAAGTTTAATGATGATAAATATATAATCAAATTTCTTAGGCACAAATAGTATGAACATAATTACGACCACGTAAGAACGATTATCTCATTCATTTTTATACAGTCCATTTCATTGTGTTTTACAAATATCATCACCAAGCTAAATCGCTTTTCCGAAACAGTATACGATATGCTAATCCAATTTCACCAAAATCTTTAGGGATTGAAAAGAAAAAAAACAGAGTCAGCACTTAAATTAAAAGTCTTTGACATTCGTAATCATTCATTGCAGTCGGCCATAATAGACACCACTCGAATTACTAGTTTAACAAATAAAAAGTATAACGATTCTCTTGAGTGATTTTCTAACATGCTCTTCAATGTTTTTTTCAAAAGTCGAGAACGAGCTAAATGATTTATCGTAAAGGAAAATGGTAGTATCACCCCAAAAAATCGAAATTCTTAAAATTAAAAAGGTTTAGCAGAGTCTTCCCCTTTTTTATAAATTTTATTTATGTTTTGCAATAGTTCTTAGCGCAATAGTCCAACAATGGTCTTATTCTATTTATTAAATTTAAAAACACCATTCGAGTGACACTGTTAATCATCGCTAATACCCCCACTTCAGTAATTTTATTCGGTCACTTAAAGTCGGAAAAGAACTATTTAATATCAATTTCAAGTTTCACGTATAGTTATTACTTCTAATCTTTAAGGGATCGAGGAGGTGCGGGGGCTAGCGTAATGGCTTCCCACCCTGAGGGCGCGGGTTCAAATCCCGGTGGTGTTGAATATTTTTCAGAGGTATCTCGATCCCTACTTCAGGTGCTTTGTGTAGGGCACTTTGAGTGAGTACGCCGTCCGTCGGATAGGACGTTAAACTGCAGACCCCTTGGCGCCTTTCGTAAAGAGTAGGCTAATGCCGACGCCGGGTTTCTCTCCACCCTTCATCCTTTCCTGTCCGTCCCCTATGGCGCAATTGACCTTAGCTGTCGGTCGCTTCCCCTAAAAACTACTACTACTATTCTAATCTTTAATATACCGAATTTAAATACGCATTTTTCATATGAAGTTCATTTTACATAGAAGTTGGAGCAAAAAAATGGAAACGTGAAGAATATGGTAGATTGAAAATATGTCAACAATACAAACAAATGATGTTGCGTAGCAACGGTATCAACGTCCGTTGTTATTAGTATGCTACGCCATTTTACGAGTGTAGAACAGTATTTATATTCCCGAAAAATAGTGTAATTGACAAGTTACATCTACTGCTGCATAATAAACATTTATTGTATTTGAGGAGGAGTAAAGAAGAAGACCCTCAGCATATTGAAAAAACGCACCAAGTCGTCCGAAGCAGTCGCTATAATGGTATGTTATTATTTCATACTATATATATATATATATATGTATACCCAGTCCCCGCAACCCGTTTGGTCGTATTGTCATGCAACCCTGGGAAGATGGCTTGAACCTCTTGGCACTCATAGGGGAGTAAGGCAGGTCCGCTCCTTATGACATAGGTTGTAGAATGGATAACACCCAGATCCAGGCTCATGCGCTAACTAACCCAAGTACAATTTTTTGAAAATTTAATTTTCACAAAACATGTTTCCTTAATATGCTGCACGTCTGTTAGTGGTCATTCAAAAGTAAATTTTACTTCTTTTCTTTTGGCTTTTTTTCAGTGACCTGTCGTTTTTTACTAAAGTCATAAGATTTTAACTTTCGCTGTGCTCAATGCTAGTGCTATGTAGTGTGTCGCAGCATCTCCTGACGGGTAAAATATTTTCCGCTCCCAATTTTTGCTGTACCAGCTCATGAAAAACTAAGATAGATGAGTGCGCATCCCTTTCTAAGTGGTTCAGTGAGACATGCAAGAGAATTATATTATTTTGTGAACTTATAATGGAAACGATTGATATTTTCCTTTTAGAATGCGAATTTGTAACTAAAAATACTTCATTGCATAAACTGTTGCAAGCATTTTAATTACTAAACCGTAAATTTTACTTTTTTCCTTTTGATTTTTATATCCTCTTAAAATAAGAATGCGAGGGAAAGTGTTTTATGTGTGAAATTGTGAAAAAAAACTTCCCAGTATTCCTCCCCAACTTTCCCCCCCAAACCGAACGAATTGACGATATACAGGTATATGTATATCAAGGTAAACTTCTTGTAATCAGTGCAGATGATTCTACAGCGTTGCGAAACTAGTCGACAACAATTAATTTTTTCCTGTGGAAAGCAAAGCCTTTTATCCTTTCCTCCTGCTTTACGAGTACTTCATAGTTACTATTTGTGCACCACACCGATTTGCGCGATCAGATCCAAGTGTTACCGCCAATCCATAAGACCCAGGCTGATTTAGAGCATATCTTGGAGTAAACATTGGGCGTCTCGTGGGCCGGAAAATACGGTAAGAATTAGGGGCCTACTGCTTATGAGTCCATCGGAAATGATAAGGAACGCGTCAATAGGCTTAGGCAGGCGCAAAGGTGCGCGCGATGATATCGTCCATGCATCGAAAGCGGTTGAGCCGTAATAAATTTATTTCGGAAATGAACAAAGTTTACTCATTCAGCGTACATAACATTTGACAAAGTGGGGACTTAAAGATTTGAATTTAGACTAAAGCAATTTTGACGTATATAGACGGCACTAAGCTTTTTGCTTTAAACAAGTCCATAATAATCATTCAATTTCCAAAGGTGAATATTCGAATTCCTTCTTGTATTTCTTTTTTATACATCAGCGTTTTATTTGCTGACATATTTACTCTTGTCTACTTCAGTTGTAAATTGGGGGTCATGTGTACCCTAACCTTTCTCAGTTTTTCCCTTGATTGAAATTATGAATTTTTTTGCAGTAAAGATTTCCGTATGCTGGGTTTGTTATTTTTGTCACCATTAATGCATTCTAGAAAGCCTTACGGCGTCTGCTGATGGCATGCGTTTCCCGTCCAACCTGCTTGGGTGGAGATGAACATGTGGAGGAAGGACCTAATGAGGTGGATGCAAATGACGCTGTGATGGGCAAAAATCTGAAAGAGCAAGACCATCCTTGGCAGCATTCATGGAAATCGAACCACGGCCTGTTTCCTCCCCAGGACTTACGACCAAATTCACCGCAGAAAATTGTAAATAAAAGTATAAGATAACCTATGCAACTATTTCCTTGTGTAAAAATCATTCGCCAAGCTAATTTCCGGCCGAATACTTACGTATCTAGAAATAAAACACATTTCTTTCAATATGGCATCAGACTTTGAAAGTCTACTGAGCAAGTTGTTCAATGTGTTCTTCGGAAGATAGGCTGCACTTATCTCTCTTAATTTTTGATCTCTCCTTAAATTTTAAAGGTGTAGACAACCAAATGCTTATTCAAAAACTAGAATTACGGAATCCAGGGCTCTAAACTAAAATTCAGGACATCATATTCAAAAAATTCTAAAAAAATGATGGAAGTAAATGGCTTTCAGTCAAAACTGTTGGGAGTAAAAAATGGGGAGCCCCCGGGGTATATACATATATTGGGTGGTCTGTTATTTTTTAAAAAAATGTGGTTTGTTGGGAAAAACCTAATTGAGAATTAGTTGATTTCATACCCCATGTATTTTCCACATTAAATATCAGAATTGGAGCTCTCAGGAGTGAAATAATAATATATATGTATCTCTTCACCGCAGTAATGATTTTATGGTACAATATGTTTATCTTTTGACCACATCTTTAGCGGCAAGTGCTGCTCTTCGAAGAGTAAAAGATCTTTCTTATTGTTACAGCCACTTCCAAACTTAACCAGGCTAAATTATTGTCTAAATCTACACCTAACTTACTGCTGTCTGTGGGGGATGCAGAAACAAGAGCGCTTCCGGCTGTTACAGGAAAAGCTGACCAAGAATACAATAAAATTGGTCAGTAACTACAAAACTTTTTGGGTTCAAATGTTTGATAGGATATTCAGACAAATGATCCAGTTCTATCTGTTCTTATTCGTTCGCAGGTTTTCGCGGCGATGAGTAGGTTATTTCCACATATTTTGGGCTGCGTCGAGGTAGGTTGATTAAATTCTAAACAGTTTCGCCAGCTATCCTGCTGGCGTCCTAAGGTCAAAGATGGAGAAAAAGCTTGTTGTCCCGTATTATACCGGGAGAATCCGGTGCCAATACCAGGTAATTTCTTCGGCCAATAAGGAAACGTCCTCATATTTGCGCGGAATATTTCTTTTCCACCGACTGGGTGGTAGATACCCACCCTCTCTGTTAAAGTTTTCTGGCCTTTTTTACGATTTCAATGGAGAGATTTCAACGAATTTTAACTGGAGAGGCCATTGAAATCGTAGAAAGGCCATAAAACTTTAACAGAGAGGATGGATATCCACTCCACAGTGCGTGGAAAAGAATTATTCCGCGCAAATATGCGGACATTCCCTTATTGACCAAGGAAATTTCCCGGTATTGGCGCCGGATTTTCCCTATACAAGACGAGGCAACGAGCTTCTTCCCATCCTTGACCTGAGGAGACCAGCAGGATAGCTGGCGAAACTGCTGTGAATTCAAACGACATACGAGGACGCAGCCCGAAAAATGTTAAAATCACATATCTGTTCTTATTTTTTCACCGAAAAACTTTCTAATTTCTGTCATTACCATATGTCAATTTTAAACCCTGATCTGGGGGAACTTGGTAGTTTAGGAGTAGAGCATTGGACTACTGCCCAGAGGATCTGGGTTTAATTGTCGTGCATGGCTCTAGCCACCATCATCTTTATTACATCTATATGATTTTTCAGGTAGCAAATCATTTTGCGAACAAAATGCGATACAGAGAAAGGAACCAAGCCAGTTTTGTGAATTTCAAATAGCATTGCGCTTAATATTGTTCGATTTCTACCTTCACCTATCCAACAAACTTTCTGATACATAAAATGATTATGGTTGCTCTTTACATTCTTCTGATGATCACTTTACTGACGTTTTGATGAAAAAATTGGATATAGTTGGTCATTTAATAAGGGTCAAAATCAAGAATCAGAAGTCTTTGGTTTCAGGTGTAAACGTTACAGTATCTGGCAATGAGAGCTTCATGGTCAATAGAAGAAAGGTGTCATCCGAAGGGGACCTGCCTGCAGTGGTATGGAGTTTTTCCAAGCCTCTCACAAAAGATCGTACAAGATGCCACATTGGGAGAGTGTTTTACTTCACCAGTTTTTTAAATAACAAATCAGAATATGCTAATGGACTCGATGAACATATTCAGGTAATTTTTAATTGCCAAAATAATGAATTTCAAAGCATTGATGCAATCTTGTTCAAAGAACTCACATTCTAGAGATTCTGATGCTCACAGGTCTTTCACTTGCTTATGTCATTTCATTCAAAGGCCTTTAATGTCACTTAAAATAGTTAAGCAATCATCTAGAAATGAAAAATTGAGGAAAATATTTTTTTAAACTTTTTTTGCATGGTTAAGGAATTCCAAATAATCCAATTAAAGTCAAATAAATTCATTAGTTTTCTCTCAAGTCTGCTTTCTTTGGGACAGCTTTTTCATACTTTGGTCTTCCGTTGAACAGTACTTAGTTAATTAAATAGAATATGTTTTTAGCATGTTTTAATATGCTCTCTTTCAATACCAAAAAATGCAGTTAAAAACTTGATTTTACAAACTGTTTTAGGAGAAATCTGTTTCAATTTTATCAACTCACTGATTATACCCCGCCTTCTAGCACCTCACTATCCTCCCAACAGACACTGCTTGATTGGGGGGGTAATGCCATTTATGGCCATGTCTCCATGTCTACTTTCATAATTATGAAAAAATTACTACATTACATATTAATGTGATCATTCCTTGGTCTCCTATTATTAAGTTCACAGCATTTCATTCCAAATGTATATTGGGACTTGGGTGCAATGGTTGTGCACATTTTAAATGCCTTTCTGTAAAAAGTACCTTGTCTTACTGCTACGAGAGCCATTAGTATTTTATTAATTAGACTTGTATATTGGATGCTTCTGTTTTTTTATACAGCCAATTTTTAAATTTCCCTATATTTCCTTAAATAGGTCAATAAGAACATTCCGAGCAAAGAAGATTCCATGCCGTTACTTTATGAAACATTGAGTGAAAATCCTGCCTCAAATGTTTCAAGTGAGAATGATGATAAAGCAGATTTGATAGGTAAGAAAGCAAAACTACTTCCAATCTCTCTCTAGGTCTTAAGCCCAGAGAGCAAAAGTTTTACAGTAGTTATTAGAGCAAGCCTGGTAAATTAGATGAATGGACTGGGAATTTAAGGAAACAGTGTGCATAAAGCTGTAATATGGATGTTTTGTTTTTGCTGCTGCATAATGTAATTTTTTGCAAATAACCTTTTTTCCATATTTAATTAAAAATAAGATCAATTTCTCAAAGTCATAATCATTGAAAAGGATATTTTAAACAAAAATTTGGTATTCTTTCAATAAAAGTCATAGTGATATGGGCATGCAAAACATACTGACTCAATTTTTTTTTTAAAGTTAATCTACCGGTTAAGGTAGGTTTTTGGATGGACTCCTGCTTCAATGACCACGTTTCCCCACCGTGGATAGCTCATCTCCATATCAAAGTTTTTACGAGTCTTTTCTTTAAATCCTTACTCTAAGTCCCTGTCATCAACTCCCTCCTCCTTGTGAAAGCCTCTTTTCCTAGCGCAATTCTTCTCCTTACGTCCCTACTACTTTGACCGTGTTGGTCCAAAACACTACTGAGATACGTAAACTGTTCTACCTGCTCTAGTTTTTGCCATCCTATTTTTATGTTAAGCTTAGCCTTTTTCTTTCTAGAGAATCGCATAACCTTTGTTTTATTGATATTGATTCTCATCCCATACCTGTCGCACTGAATTTCCAATTCACTAAGCAGTGCTTGCAGCCCCTTGGCTGACTGACAAACTAAAGCTTAGTCATCAGCAAACCTAACTGATTTGACAAATTCCCCGCCCACTTTCATTCCTACCTCCAGTTCTTCCCATGCCTCTTTGATCATTTCCTCTGCATACAGGTTGAACAGCAACGGTGATAATGGGCAACCCTGCCTTACACCCCTTCCTAACACTGCCCATCCTGACTCCCCGTTCCCACCCGCACCAGAGCAGTCTGAGACATGTACAGGTTGAGGATTAGCCTCCTTTCCCTCCAATCTATTCCTATCTTCTGCAATATACTGACTCAATATATCAGAATGAAAATTTTATCAATATTTTTTACATAATTATACATTTCAGTTAAGTTAAACATAAAACCCAGCCATAATGTTAAATAAGTTTTGTGAAGAGTACTGTGATATTGTAAATATTATAACGTGAGAAGGAATTGAAAAAAGCACCATATCAACTATGGATCAATCCTAGATGCAAACATTTACCCTTCCCTGAAGTAGTCACAATTTACATCTTCTTATCATATGCTTCTAGTTCAAACATTTTGGACACCTGTGGTATATTGGTGAATTGAAAATTCTCATTTATAATAATCTTTTTGAAAATCATTGACTTATGCTGATTTGATATCCTTCTGTTCCAGATTTCCCTTCACTTGCATCACTTAAAGATTTGCACAACAAAGAAGTGTGGATTTGAGAGAATAATACAAGCCTGACTCAGAGGAGAAAAGTGGCTATTTCTAAGTTCTATTGATCCAGCTGAAATTCTAAATTCCTCTCCATAATATTTTTCTATCTTGTCTAAATTTCTATGAATGACTTTGATTCCCTTTTTTACGTGAACTTTCTAAATTATTTTTGATGATGTCAGACCATAAATGATCCCGATGTATGATTTCATATATGGATAATTAAATTAACTTTCTTGGGTATTTTGTGCATTTTTTTAATAAAAATTTGGAAACCAAAATAAAACCAATGAAACCTATTCAATTCTTTTAATATAATTCATATTCTGTCTCAGATGCCTATTTTTCCAGGTCCCTTTGCTATTTCATAAAGCAATAAATAAAGACATGATACTGTTTATCATAATCATACTTACAGCCTTGGACTGTGGACTGTCCCCATTACTTGGTAAGTAATGAAGTAAAAATATTGCTGACAACATCAAGCTCGTATAATTTTCTACACAGTTACTTTCCTGTCTTCCCTTTAAACTGTCCTGAAACCCATATATCTCTCCTTTCCTTATATGTCTTGAACATAATGTGAGTAGTAAATGAAATAGCTGATAATTTATTCTAGTGGATGTTTTTTGCCAGGGAACCGACAAATGGAGGCCTTAATATTTTGAAGGTGAACTTGTATACATTACAAAATCAGCCCACTTCCAAACACATTGGGACTACTTTTAATAAAGCAGTAAATTTCGGTCAGGGGAATAGTAAGCAAGCATAACTGCTCAAATTCAAAGGGAGTTTGTGTTAATTTGACTGTAATTGCTGAAATATAAACATCCAGTGTTTCAAGACATTGATACAGATGTCATTTCCTTTATCTAAAATACGCAGTTAGAATGGTTAGACCTCATTTTCTGCCTTCTTGCTGTAAGATTTGCGCATAAATTAGTGGATGGATGTAAATAGTATTTTATTTTGTTTTCATGAAATCATTGCAGTACAAGGGACCAGATTCTTTGTAACTTTTTAGAATACGTATTCTTGTGTTGTAATTGATTTCATATTTGACTTTTTAAAGACACAAAAACAGTAAAGCCTGAAAAAAGCAGCCCAAATTTAAAAAAAAATACGACGAGAAAATAATGCATTCCTTTGAAATTAAGATATAAAAGATAAAACTTGGAAAAATCTTATCTTGCCTAAAACTTTTTAATTTCAACAACTCAAAATTTATTAATGGTATTTGATGTTTACATGCAAATACTTTTGTACCATCTCTACTTTTCATTAAAATTTCCCTCATTTTCAATAGCGCTAGAAATGTTTATAAATATGTTTTTTTAAAGCAATATACTAGTTATGTTAGGTTTTAGATGGACACAGCTAACACATGAATATCTTGTCTTTCCTAACATACCATCATGGAATGCAGTAGTAGAATCTAATTATTTCTTATAAAACTCCCTTGCTTGTTCCTTTAATGGCATAATAAAACTTTTTGCAAAGTAATTCTCAGCTGTTTATGTAAAACATAATAGTACTCCTCTGCACAATTTTCATACTTTCACTTCACAAATTATTTTGTATTGATTGGCCATCATGTTGGACTTTGCTCCAATCATTTTAGTAGACATATTCCGTCCATTACGTGAAACGTTCCATGAAGAGTGCGCACGTAATGATGGTAGCTCATATTTTTAATTACAAAAGCCATATAAACATCTAGTACAACGGATGGCATTGAGTTTAGTTTAACCCTTAAAATTACAAGCTGTATATGCCATGTAGAAAAGAAAAGTTTATCTACGATACACGGTTTTTACTTAAAGTATCGGGAATATTTTCGGCAAAATAGATTTATTTCAGATTGCCATAATGCCTCTAAATTCTTCAAATGACATCCTTTGAGTGTTGACAGCGGCTTTTTCTCGACTCTAATGCTCCCTGGTAAGCAGATTCCGAAAGGTCCTTAAGGGTAAGCGTGCAAGCTTCTTTGACGACAGTAGGTTCCTTATAGATAGGTAGTGGTAGGGAGCATATAATTTATGGAATAGGAAATACTCTGCTAGTGCCAGCTGGGGACTGGAAGGGGGATGGATAATCGTCGCGTCGCGTTGTAGGTCTTCACAAGCAGACACTAGACTCTGCTTCCGGTCGACAGTCGAGACCTTCGGACGAGTTTCGCAAAGATCTTTCGCATCGCCAAAATTTCAGTGATAATGGTGTGATGTGCCATCTTATCATGCCAATACGATCTGCGCCCATGCGTACACTTAAACTGCGGGCTGAATTCAGCGCTTAATGAATACTTTAGGAAAACGATTTTATCGATGCCTTTTATATAAACATTGTATTTATTAAATAACTGGATCCAACTTGAGGATATATGTATATTCCAATGGAAACTTAAAACTCAGACGAATAAAGACCTTTGGTATAAAAAATATCTCAAATGCGGTCTGCCTTCACTTTTTATGGCATGTGCTATAGCGGTGACATTCATTCTTTTGTCCTGTGATGTGCTCTTATCGTAATAGTATCAAGAAACAGGATTAAATATTACCAAATGACTTATTCGATATTCTTACTTTTGATTAGTGCATCTGAATCTTAGCAAACCAGAATAACATCTTTTACAACATGCAAAACGAAAAATGGCATTGACCCCGCTGTCTCTACTCTTGGTTAGCTTGTCCTCATATTCCACGAATATGTTTCATCGAGAAGAAGTCGTAAATATGGATATCGCCTTAGTATTCGAGCCTAAGTTCTCTATTTCCGTATCCTTGATGGAGTAGGGGTTCGAAAGAGATCTGCGCCATCTGGTCATATGCGGATACCCCTGCATTTGGGAAGGCATACGTCGGTCGCAATCGCAACTAGTCTCATCACCACTCACTTAAAGTGTATACTTCGTAATTATCGAATTATCCCCCAACACGAATTGAGGAACCCTCGACAAAACGAAGCAGGATTTTAAAAGGATAACCCATTGATCAAATGGTGAGGGATACAAATGAAATGTCATTAATAGTTTCCTTTTTAGAATTCTTCTACTGCCCTAAGACACTTTTAATTTTCATGTTATTGATACTAATATTATCTCTAAATGTTTTATCAATGTTATTTTTTCCTACAATTTCCGATGCTATTGCCGCCTTCACTGCATATTTCATCATATTTTTTACCCGCCATTTTTTCTCACTGCAATGTAATTTATGAAATCCAATGTAATTAATACTGAACGAAAGAGGCTTGCTCGTAAACTAGGGCTGACTGTTAAATTTACAGCCCATATTATCTGGCAATTCCGATGAGTGCAATAATAAGCCAACATCTTCTAGGTTAATAATAAAAGACGAAATGGAAACAAATATGGAATGTCAGTTTGTTGTTATGTGGTAGAGTGTGAACTTTTGCAACAAAATTTAATGGTAATAAATTTATCATCAAATTTCTTAGGTACCAATAGTATCACCATAATTACGACCACGTATGAATGATTATCTTAGTTATTTTTATACATTCTATTTCATTGTGTTTTACAAAAATTATCACCAAGTTAAATCGCTTTCCCGAAACAGTATACGATATGCTAACCCCACTTCACCAAAATCTTTAGGGATTGAAAAGAAAAAAACAGAGTCACTACTATAAATAAAATGTCTTTGACTTTCGTAAAACTTCTTTGCCTTCGGCCATAATAGACACCACACGATTTCCTGTTTTAACAAAAACAAATAAAACGATTCCCTTGAGTGATTTCCGATCATGCTCTTCAATGTGCTTTCAATAGCCGAACACAAAGTAATACAAAGTTTATTTAAGTTAAACAATATTTCTCACCGCAAGAGTCCAACAATGGCCTTATTCAATTTAAAAACACCATTCGTGAGACACTCTTAATAAACGCTAATACCCCCACTTCAGTAATTTTATTCGGTCACTGAAAGTCGGAAAATAACTATTTAATATTAATTTCAAGTTTCACGCATAGTTATTACTTCTAATCTTATATATACAGAATTTAAATACACATTATTCATATGAAATTAACGTTTCATATGAAGTAGGAGCAAACAATTGGAAACCTTCAGAATATGGTAGATTGAAAATATGTTAACAATATAAACAAATGATGTTGCGTCACAATGTCAACAACGTCCATTGTTATTTGTTTGCTACGGCATTTCATGAGTGCAAAAAGAGTATTTCTGCTCCCGAAAAATAGTGTAATATAGAAGTTACATCTATTACTGCGTAAAAAATAGTTATTGTATTTGAGCAAGAGTAAAGAAGAAGAACCTCAGCCTATTGAGAAAAGGCCCCAAGTCGTCCAAAGCAGTCTCTATAATGGTATGTTACTGTATGATATACCCAGGCCCCGCAACCCGTTTGGTCGTCTTAACATGCAACCCTGGTAGGAGGGGTTGATCATCCTGGTACTCACAAGGGACTAAGGCAGGTCCACTCTTTAAGACATAGGTTGTAGAATGGCTGACACCCAGATCCAGGTTCATGTACCACCTTATACAAGTACAATTTTCAGAAGATTTAATTTTCACAAAATGCGTTTCCTTATTTTGCTCCGCGTCTGTCAGTGGTCATTACAAAGTAAATTTTACTTCTCCTCTTTTGGCTTATATGCAGTGACCTTTTTTTTTGCTAAAGTCATAAGATTTTATGTTTCGCTGTGCTCAGTGCTAGTGCCATGTAGTGTGTCGCAGCATCTCCTGAGGGGTAAAACATTTTCCGCTCCCATTTTTACTGTACCAGATAAGGAAAAACTAAGATATATGAGTTCGCATCCCTTTCTAAGTGGTTCAATATGAAACATGCTAGAGCATTCAATATTTTTGTACCCCCTAATGGATACGGTTGATATTTTCCTTATAGAATACGAATATGTACTATAAAATTATTTTATTGCATAAACTGAACCAAGCATTTCCGTTAGTAAACCGGAGTTTTTGCTTTTTTCTTTTGGATTTTTAGTCGTGACTTTTCGTTTCATGTTAAAGTGAAACTGATTTGTATCTCTGAGCTCAGTTTAGTGCTATGTTGTGTGATTAAACATTTCCTCAAGGTCCGAAAGGTTTTCACCCATGTTTTAACAGCATTTGGCCAGGGCGAAATAAAATAGGGGAGCGTGCATTCTTTTCTGCGCGGATAAGAAGACTAAATAGAGGTGGTATCAATAATTATTTTATGCCTCAAAATTTGAAGTGTTTGATATTTATAAGTTATAAGTGTAATTCATTTTCGAAATGACCCGATTTCCTTAACTTATGCAATCTCACGTCCGCATCGTCGTAAGAGGGAATATATTCCTTTACCTAACCGGTATCTGTTGACTTCGTAAACCATTAATGCGGCACTAACGACTCTTAAAAATGAAGGTCACGGTGTCCAGCAGCGCCTCATAGAATAATAATGCAAGCGAAAGTATTTTATGTGTGAAAATGTGAAAAAAACACTGGATATTTTTTCTGGATTGGGAGACCTCCCATCTCTGTCTACATAATGCGTTATTCTATGTCCTATAAATTACATTCTGTGGAATGTAATTAAATGGAATACATTTCATCCTGTGGAAACGCAATGTCTTTTATCCTTTCCTCCGGCATAAGAAAGGGTAAAGTACTTCATAGTTAGTATTATCCCACCACACCGGATTTCGCGAACAGGTCGAAGTTGGACCGCGAGTCCATTAAACGCAGGCTGATTTAGAGCAAATGTTGCGTAAAAATTGTGCGTCTCGTGGGCTGGGAAATACGGTAAGAATTAAGAACCTATTGCTTATGAGTCTATCGGAAACGATAAGGTACGCCTCAATATGCTTAGGAAGTCGCCATGATGTGCTCGATGATATCGCCCATGTATCGAAAGCGGTTGAACCGTAATAAATTTATTTCGAAAATGAACAATGTTTACTCATTCAGCGTACATCAAATTTGACAAAGTGGGGCCCGAAACATTCGAATTTAGACTAAAGCAATTTCGACGTCAATAGACAGCACTTAGCTTATTGTTTTAAACAAGTCTATAATAATCATTGAATATCCAAATTTAATTATTCGTAATCCTTGTTGTCTTTCTTTCAGCCTTACGGCGGCTGGTTACGGCATGCCTTTCCCGTCCAACCTGCTTGGGCGGAGATGGACATGCCGAGGAAGGACCTGATAGAGTGGATGCAAATGACGCTATAATGGGCAAGAAGCTGATAAATCAATTCCATCCTCAGCAGCATTCGCGGAAAACAAACCACGGCGTGTTTCCTCCCCAGGACTTACGACCACATTCACCGCAGAAAATTGTAAATAAAAGAATAAGATAACCTATGCAACAATTTCCTTGGGTATAAATAATTCCCCAAGCCGCGATTCCGGCCGAATACTTACGTATCTAGAGAGAAAACACTTTCCTCACACTAGGTCTTTAGATCTGGAAAGTCTACTGAGCAAGTTGTTCAATGTGTGTTTCCCAAGATGGGCTCCACATATCTCTCTTATTGTTTCACCTCTCTTCAAATTCTAAAGGTGTAGACAACCAAATGCTTATTCAAAAATTAGTATTAAGGCATCACGTTCTCTATACTAAAATTCAGGACCTCGTATTCAAAAAAACCTAAATAAATCATCGAAGCAAACGGCTTTCAGTAAAAACTGTTGAGAGTATAAAATAGTGAACCCCAGGGGTACATATATATGGTGGTCTGTTATATCTGCGGATGATGAATGACGTATCAAGTACCATGCCTCCTGATTGTATCCGTTGTTTATGATTGATGACTGATTGTACATGGTAAAGACCCTACTTTTAAAGAGAAATGTAAAAATCCTAGACATGCACACGAAGAACTGAAAAGAGTGCAACAAAAATCTGGGGACTGGTTTTCATTTAAGAAACTATTTTTAGAATGTGAAAAAACTCAATATTTTCAATGTGACCTTGAAGTGCTGGTCAAGATCAAAGCTCTCTCTAGCTTCTAGATTTTTTGTTGTATCTAATCATTACATATTCGCCGCAGTAATGAATGTATGTTATAATATGTTTTTCTTTTGACGACATCTTTAGTGGAAAGTGCTGCTCTTCGATGAATAAAAGATCTTTCTTATTGTTACAGCCACTTCCAAACTTAACCAGGATAAATTATTGTCTAAATCAACACCTAACTTACTGCTGTCTTTGGGGGAAGTAGGAAGAAGAGCGCTTCCGGCTGCTGCAGAAAAGCTGACCAAGAATACATGAAAATGGGTAAGTAACAAAATAATTTTTGCGTTCAAATGCTTGATAGGATATTCAGACAAATGATGAATTATTTATACCCAAGGAAATAGTTGCATAGGTTATCTTATACTTTTATTTACAATTTTCTGCGGTGAATTTGGTCGTAAGTCCTGGGGAGGAAACAGGCCGTGGTTCGATTTCCATGAATGCTGCCGAGGATGGTCTTGCTTTATCAGCTTCTGGCCCGTCATAACGTCATTTTCATCCACTCTATCAGGTCCTTCCTCGACATGTCCATCTCCGCCCAAGCAGGTTGTACGGGAAAGGAATGCCATCAGCAGCCGCTGTAAGGCTTTCTAGAAAGGATTAATGTTGACAAAAAGAACAAACCCAGCACATTGGAATCTTTATTGCAAAAAAATGTACAATATCAGTCAAGGGAAAAACTGCCAAATACTTTTTTTCAATCTACCATATTCTGCACACTTACATTTGTTTCTCCTACTTCATATGAAAAATGTGTATTGTGAAATTGTACTGTATATTGTATCTGTATTGTAAAATTGTACTGTAAGAGAGGTAGCGGACATGCCTTAGCACCCTGTGAGTGCCAAGAGGTTCATGTCCTCTTCCCAGGGTTGAATGACAATACGACCAAACGGGGTGCGGGGCCTGGGTATATCATACAGTAACATACCATTATAGAGACTGCTTTGGACGACTTGGGGCGTTTTTTCAATTGGCTGAGGTCCTTCTTCTTTACTCTTGCTCAAATACAATAAATGTTTATTATGCAGCAATAGATGTAACTTCTCAATTACACTATTTTTCGGGAGCAGAAATACTCTTCTGCACTCATGAAATGCCGTAGCAAACAAATATCAATGGACATTGTTAACATTGTGATGCGACATCATTTGTTTATATTGTTAACATATTTTCAATCCACCATATTCTTTACATACAATTTTTCAGTCGTTAGATAGTGTCTTTTTTAAATCTACCATATTCTGCACGTTTTCATTTGGTTGCTCTTACTTCATATGAAAAATGTGTATTTAAATTCTGTATATTTAAGATAAGAAGTAATAACTATGAGTGAAACTTGAAATTAATATTAAATAGTTCTTTTCCAACTTTCAGTGACTGAATAAATTTAATGAAGTAGGGGTATTAGCTTTTATTATGAGTGTCTCACAAATGCTGTTTTTAAATTAAATTAATGTAATAAGGCCATTGTTGGACTCTTGCACGGAGAACTATTGTAAAACATAAGTAAAAATTATAAAAAAGGCCGAGACTCTGCTTAACCTTTTTATTTTTAAGAACTTCGATTATTTTGGGTGAACACAAATCACAGGTGTCTGTGATTTTTATTTTTGGATTATAAGCTAATGTCAAGTTGGAAAACATGATAGAGTTTTCTAATGAAGGAATTGGACATCATGGGCATTTCCAGGAAAGTGAGACAACGTTTGAAGAATGGTGTTCAAAGGTGAAAATGTCCATTAGGGTTAGGAATAATACTAACTAGTAAGAATCTTCATAGATTATTTCTGGATTTCTATTGGATGCACAAATATTCAGATAATATAGTACTCGTGAAAAACATCTTCTAGTTTAAGGTGAAGCAATGGATATTTATTTTATTTTGGAATAATATGCAACTTAAGGATAATTGAGAAGGATTAAAACCTAAAAATATTAGGTTATTCCACTTGAATTGTCAAGTTCAATCCCCCTGCGCACTTAAGTATACCCCTAAATAATTGACAGGACACTTTGATGCAAAATCTGGTTGTGCTTATGAATAGGCTATTATTAGAAGCACCATTTCAAGAAAGCAAGCATAATATTCAAATTGAAAGTTAGTTTGTGTTAATTTGACTGTAATATTTCAAATATAAACATCCGGTATTTCAAGACATTGAGACAGATGTCATCTCGTTTATCCAAATACTTAGTTAGATGGGGAAGACTTTATTTTCTGCATTCTTGGAGTAAGCTTTTCACATAAATTAGCGGATAGATGTAAAAAGTTTTTTTTGTTGTTTTCATGAAATCATTGCTGTACAAGGGACCAAATTGTTTGAAACTTTGTAGAATACGAATTCCCGTGTTATAAGTGATTTAATCTTCGACTATTTTAAGAAACAAAAACTGTAAAGTCTGATAAATCAGGCCAAATTTACAAAAAATACGAAGGGATTGAAATTCTTTGAAATTAAGATATGAAAAATAAAACTTGCAAATACCTTGGCTTACTTAAAAGTTTTTCATTTCAACAACTCAAAATTTTTTTATGGTAATTCATGTTTAAATGTCAACACTTTTGTATCATCTCTACTTTTCCATTACAATTTCCCTCATTTTCAATAGCCCTGGAACTGTTTATAAATATAGTTTTTTAAAGCAATATACTAGTCATGTTAGGTTTTGGATGGTCACAGCTAACACATGAATATCTTGTCTCTCCTAAAATATCATCATGGAATCCAGTTGTTGAATCTAATTATTTCTTATAAAACAAGTAGTTTTCCTAGGTGGTTTAGCTATGAACTGAAATATTAAATGATAGAAGAAATTACAGCACAAATTATACAAACTAACTGGATTGCAACTTGATTATGCTAAATTTTCACTGTAAAGGCAAACTGTGCTAAATTGAAAAAGAATTGTTACAACAGATACATAAAACAACTCAAGTCAGCTAACCATCATAATTGAAAACATTTTTTGAATCATGTCAGCAGTGAGGAAGATACCGACAGACTACCCAATGTAATGCTTTTTAATGATTTTCCTGCTTGTTCTTATAATGGCATAACAAACCTTTTTGCAAAGTATTTCTCAGCTTTATTATTTAAAACATAATAGTAATCCTCTGCACAATTTCCATACTTGCACTTCTATTTCTATCCTCATCGATAACAATCTCAGTGGAAGACATCAAATATAAACTATGTCAAATTTACCTCCAAAAGGATTGTGGTCCTGATGAAATCCCAACCGTACCTCTGAGCATGTGTCTCATGCCATTACTTTATCCTTTGTATATACTCTATAATAAATCCCTCACTACTGGAATTTTTCCTAGTGCACTTAAATCTACATATATAGTACCAATACATAAGCAGGGTAACAGAAGTAATATATCTAACTATTGTCTAATTGCCAAGCTCTCAATAATCGCAAGAATCTTAGAATCATTGTTTGTAGATAAGCTAACTCCTATCTTTCATATTATCATAATCCCATATAATTCCCAGAAAGGAAATGGCCTCCCTATCCTGATGTGTGAATTTCACATGCCATCGGGCATAGCATTGGGTGCACTCCCATCATCTACCAAACCTGGTAAATGGATAGTTTTTTATGGTTCAAGAATTAATCTGTAATTGATTTGGTACCAAGGTCTAGGGCAGGAAATTAAGTAGTGCATGAACATGTGTTTATCAAACATTTTCACATGGCCTGGCTGCAAGGAGAAGTATTAGGAAATCGATTCAAGTCGGATGCCTATTAAAACAATTTTTCTCAAATTTTCAGCATGACCAGGTTGATTACTCACTTCTCTTCCTCCCACCTATCGCTAAGTAGTGAGGTGTACACTTCTGTTTCCAAAAGGAATGTATTATCGTGACTATGAAGGTAAATTTGAACAATCTAACACAATATGCTGCACAAGAGTCACCCCAAACTTTGAAGGTTCAACATTAATAATCCCAGTTTTCCAAGTTTTGCGTGGGATTTTGCACCCAAGCAGCATTCCCCACTATGTCCGAGAGGAGAATGGTGCTGCCCCATAGAGGGAAGTATGGTATTATGAGAAATTGTAGAGAT
This sequence comes from Hetaerina americana, assembly GCF_022747635.1. Taxonomy (NCBI): domain Eukaryota; kingdom Metazoa; phylum Arthropoda; class Insecta; order Odonata; family Calopterygidae; genus Hetaerina; species Hetaerina americana. The sequence goes on from NW_027286763.1 coordinate 43,792,129, forward strand.
CCACAATTTTTCACGACCTGGGCAACTTATCCCTGTACTTTGTTCAATACTTATATCAGTCACCTCTGGGATGATTTCTAAATGGTCAGAGCAATCCAATATGAGATGTAGTTAAAGAGAAATGGCGTACTTCTTACTAGCGTAAAAGGAAGAATCATAATAATTTGAGTTTCCATTGGGTAGAATTTATAGTTTCTATACACTGTATTCGCATTCCCTCCAACCAAACCTTCAAGTCTAATGTTTACTCTAGTTGATCTATTATTTTTGCCCTTCATTTAATTGTACTTATTGAAAAAATAATGAAAAAAAAAGGTTTCGTCACTAAGTAGCATAGAACTGAATAGCATTTGGAAAGACTACTTCCTCAAATCTGTACAGATTTATCTTGACAGAAATTTCCATTTTTGTAAAAAACTCATCCGTATCTCAATTTAACTTAAAATTTTCCTGATTCCATGAGTTAAGACTAACTTAATCTTGAGGTAAAATTGACTTATGAGCAGATATACATGTATTATATTCTCCCTGAAATTTCCTTGATTTACATACTGAAAGGTGTTAAGGTAATACAGGTCAATACTCTTTTGAAGGTGTTAAGGTAAAAGCATTCATATGTTTTTTTTGTGAAATTAACTGTTTTTAAGAGGGTTTATTCTTTTGTGTGTAATAATAAGCAGTGTCTGTAAATGATGATATATAAATAGGTAACTATATCCACAGAATCTCTTGTCACTCACAAAAAAGGTTTTTATTTATTTGCTCAATATCTAGCTGAGAATTTCATTAACAGAATCTACAAAAGGAAAATGATTTTTCCTGTGCATGGAGGACCTTGTTTTACACGAGTAAGTATTAGGATAAACCATATATTTACTGGGGTCATAATTGATGTGGAGGGGATGAGGGCCTCTATTCTAAGAACCAGAGAGAATATGGCTAACAGAAGACAACAGAACTCACCGATAAATCAGTGGGAGGAGACTGTTCCCCGGGGTTCTCCACAAATGTGGAATGCTATTACCAACTTCACTGGTCATTCACAATTTTTTTTTAGATTTTCCTGTTCCTCCCTTATTCTGAAGAGCCAACAGGATTTCTTGCTCTCACCTAAGTAGGGTTGCAGAGCAACTACGTACTACATAGAGGTCAGATGAAATCCATTTAACTAATGAAGATGAACGTGTATCATTGGCTTTGCTGCCACCATCTATTAATTAGGTCTTTAGCCCAAAGTAGAAGTACACTTGCTACCTCTTCCTCTCCCAGAAGAACCTAACCCAATTTGTCCCTTGTGGAAAAGATGGCCTCTTCCTTTCCTGAAGGACCTATGACGTGACAATTAGAATTTGAAGTTTGTGTCTTTGATATTGTATTTTTTGATTGCCTCAGTTTCCTTTTCTGCACATTCATCAGCTGATCACTGGGAAGGTACATGATGGAACTCTCTCTTATGGAGGTAATTATTGTGAACCTATTTTTGCAAAATGTCCTAAATAAATCTTTGTATTCCTGGATGGTAATTAAGTGATATTATTATTCAGTGTGCTAGTTATTTCAGTAAATAAAATAAATTGTATCTTAATACCTGTGACATGTGTCACATTACTCTGATCTTCTTCATGACTTTTTTTGCAAGGAAAACTTCCTGTGATTTTTAATTTTTGATTGCATGCTAATGTCAAATTTGTAAGCATGATGGAGTATTCTCATGAAGGTATTGCACATTATAAGATTCTCTAGGAAAGTGAGACAATGTTTGAAGAATGGTGTTTAAAGATAAATATGTCCATTACGGTTAGAAATAATCCTAACTGGTATGAATCTTGACACATTATTTCTCAATTTCTCTTGCATGCACAAATATTGCAGATGAAATTTGTGAAAAACATCTTCTAGTTTAAGGTGAAGCAAAGGATGATTTTTTTTTTGGAATGATATTCGATTTAAGGATAAGAAATATTTGATTATTTTTCTTGAATTGCCAAGTTCAATCCCCCTGCGCACTTAAGTATACCTTGAAATAATTAAAAGGACACTTTGATGCAAAATCTGGTTGTGCAAAAGGGAGCTTATGTAGTTGGATGAGGAAAAGAATTATCGACATAAATAGCATCCAAAACAGACATCACTCCAGTCTTGAGTTCCTATTGGATTTTATATTCAGAAGAAAATGACCCAAGATGCGTTTCTGTAGATGAAGATTAAAGTTAAAATGCAAGGCATTGAACACTGGGGCAAGTAAATGGAGTAATCTATAGTTGCAAATAGGGGCATGGTGTTTCAATTAGTCACTAAACGCTCATTGGAATAATTTTTTCTAAACCTACCCAAAGTGTTGCACATGCATTAACCTTTATTTTCTTTAATAAGAATTTGGAAAAATAATTTCCATTTCACTATTTAAAAACAAAGCAAAACCTTTAATATGGTGACTATGGTCTCTCTATTATTCTAATAATTCCCACTTCCTTTCTATCTCAACTCGCATAGGCCTGACATGTCTATTAAGCAATTCCCATCCCCGTCTCTCATTTTTCCAACTTCCCTTTCCTCAGAAATTAAGGTTGCAAAGTTCTAATTTCCATGGTGGTGATACAATTCTGAATGTTCTATTCTGTTGCTATCCGCTCGGCTTTTATATTACAATATCCTATTATCAAGGGAAGGGAATGCATAAAGGGATCGAGATGGTGCGGGGGCTAACGTATTGACTTCCAACCCAAAGGGCGCGGGTTCAAAACCCGGTGGTGTTGAATATTTTTCAGAGGTATCTCGATCCCTACTAGAGATGCTTTGTGGAGGGAACTTTGAGTGAGTACGCCGTCAGTCGGATGGGACGTTAAATTGAGGACCCCTTGGCGCCTTTCGTAAAGAGTAGGCTAATGCCGACGCGGGGTTTTTCTCCACCCTTCATCCTTTCTTGTCCATCCCCTATGGCGATCATGACCTCAGCAGTCGGTCACCTCCCCTAAACACTACTATGGGAATGCATAAGTGACCAGTGCATTTTTAGATTTTAAGAAAGGCTTTGACAAAGTCTCGCACAAAAACTGATATATTAACAAAACTTTTATAGTACCTGGGAAAGTGAAAAATTGGAACAGTATAGTAATCTTACAGTAAACTATTCAAATTATACTAGTTCCATATAAAACAAAGAACACACGTAGCAACTACATAGATCGAAAAGGTCTCGTCACCAAACACTCAGAATTAAATATATGACCGCTTAATTTTGACAAATAAGGACTATTAATTTATACTGAAACATTACTTTGCATTTTAATCTCATTTTGAATAAAATTTTTTTCGTGGTAAATTTCTCTACGCTCAAGAATAAAAACTTACTGTAGATTTTTAAAATTTTGAATCCTAGGATATAACATTGGTGATTGTAATACAAAAGGTCCTTCACGCACACTTTAGGATTATTCTTATATATTTATTTAATTTAAAAACACCATTCGTGAGACACTGTTAATAAACGCTAATACCCCCATTTCACTAGTTTTATTCGATCACTGAAAGTCGGAAAATAACTATTTAATATTAATTTCAAGTTTCACGCATAGTTATTACTTCTTATCTTAAATATACAGAATTTAAATACACATTTTTCATATGAAGTTTATTTTTCATATGAAGTTTATTTTTCATATGAAGTAGGAGCAACCAAATGAAAACGTGCAGAATATGGTAGATTTAAAAAAGACACTATCTAACGACTGAAAAATTGAATGTACAGTGGAGAGAAACAGCTAATGTAGCAAAGGTTAACTTTTTCACTTCGTTTTGATTAAGTTATTAATTAGCTCCTCAAGAGAGATTTTCATAATCTCTTTCCGCTCCACGATTGGAATCATTAAAGAGGGGAATCGACTGTTGGAAGTTGTTGACCGAATATATTTCTTCACTCTCTTTACTCGTAGAACTTACAAAGTCGTTCATTAGAGGCGGATGTGATCCTCAAAGAGAGTTAACATTTTGATAGAGTTTCCAAAAGGTCTTAGGAACCTTCTGTAAGTATTCAACAGAACTTGAATGACTGTCATCTTGAAGAAATTATCTTACCTGATGAAGGTTCTTTTTCAACAAGTCAACAATTAGGAAAGTCAGATATTTATTCAATAGCCATATGTTTTAACTCTACTATTCACGAGATAACTTTTCCTTTTCGAAGAGCACTCTTACATAATAACTTGATACTTTGAGAATATACGATAGATCTTATCCATCCAATAACTTACATTAAATGCTCTCGGGTGTCATCGGTTCATCTGATTGGATCATTGAATAAGACATATTTGTAATACATACGGTGCTACCTTATGGGCTAAACTTCGCCGAATGTCCACCTGAAGGATGTAGCAATGGACAAAGGATTCGTTGTAAAATATAGCAAAGGAAAGAAAGAAAGAAAGAAATAGGAATACCATTCTCCGTCATAAAGGCTCCACGTGGACTATGTCGTGAGCATTTCGGACCCATTCCAAGGAAACATAATTCGAGAATCGAACGCAGAGAAAGGTAACCGCTTTGTCAAACCATTGCAGCGGAAGAACGCAAAAGTCTTTAAAATGTATTTCTTATGCTGAAATGGAATCCCTGGATATCTGAATACTCAACTGATATAATCAACGTTCCAATCATTCGAAGGTTTCAAACTCCCTATTTCAGTTCAACGCCGAGGAAATAATTTATGTCCACTTAAAAACGGTAGATTGGAAAATTTGATAGTGTCGAAAATAGTGAATCGAAGATTCGTTTTCTTCTAGTAACATTCACGAACAAAATACAAGGAGTCATAAACAAGCAAAGTATTTCTATTATCAGACTTATTTCACCATGGCTACTTTCCTGATAGCCCCTGAGATACACATACGGCGGCTTGCGAAACACTGCGTAGATCTCAATTTGCATACGTGCATGAATGATTGTGTTGATTAAAATATCAGCATAAATGATTCCATTCATCAATCTATCAAAACAAACTTTCAGAGATCAGCAAAGATGAAGGTCAGAGGTACTCACCAGGTATTGGATGGAAAGCTACTCGGCTCCACAGCATTGGATGAAGTTCACAACTGCGACCAGCGGGACTTTTAAATCAGCTAGTTTTAATGCTGCTTCTCGTCCTGAAATAGACATGGAGGAACATCAATAAGCGTGAAATTAAGGACTACATTGCTGTTGATTTCAAATGTTACCTATTGCGTGGTACTAATGTAATTTGAACGGATTGATTCATTTATAATCGGGATTTTATCCGCATATAATGCTTATAACAGCACAACAATTTTGCTGCCGTTCTTGTCGGCTTTATTACGTGAAGAAGGTAACTGGAACCCCGACGAACAGTTGTATTTTTATAAATATTATACGCAAATAAAATCCCAAAAATAAATGAATTCATGCAAATTCCACTTCTGCGGAAGCCTTTAACAAAAAATTAGGAACAATTAGAAAAGTATTAGACAAATGTGACCAAAAGCTTAAAGAGCAATCATATCTTTAGCAGGTTAGGCCTCATTTTCAGTACGCTGATAGTACTTGTGCATGGAATGATCTCCATGAAGTTGGATTCATTGCCGAATTCGATCTCGAATAGCATAGAGGAGCTAGATTTGTTAAACGTTGTTATGAAACACTCAGTAGCTTATCTAAATCATTAGAGGTTCTAGGTCGGGAATCACTCACGGAGCGAAGGATGAATTGCAGGTTAAATCTCATGCATAAATTTGAAGGAGCCTCTTTAGCGATGATGCTGCAAATGTATAATTAGCCTTATCGTACTACGGTATAAGAGAGCTCGTGTAAATAAAGTTAAATTTTTTTATTTTAGCAAACTGCATGGCACCGCTAGGGTCTGTGGCAGGGACTGAATGCACACCAGACTAATTAAAACCCGAATATGACCCTACCATGGTCGGACAATGCTATTCTGCCACAATTATTCTGATTAAATGTAGAGCAGATAGACTTGAGATGTCATTTTTCCCAGGAACTCCAAAGGCTCAGAATAACCTCACGCGACCGCACTGGTGGTATTTTGTGTCTAAAGTAGTCTGGTGTGTGATCACCCCCTGTAGCACACCTTAGCGTTAGCTTGCAGGGTACGATGCATTTTTGTATATCTTACATATCATTGTCCGCTTCACGTTTTCACTGAATAACTGAGCTTCTTGACTTCAATGAGGGAAGCTATCTGAAAAGCACATCGCACTTTTCTATTGGCAAACTGCATAACGTTGCAAATGTGTCAACAAATTATTTACATAAAACATAATTCACACTTCGCAAGTGTGCGTCTGAGTACTTAAAATTTGCATGCGTGGGCATGTGCACTGCCTTCCATTTTATGTAATTTTTCGTGCATTGAAAATGTCTAAGGTTTTTTAGGCTACGTTGGATTTTTCTTCGATTCTTGATAAATAACTCTCATAATTTTGAAAGCGGTAAGTTTGACGTGCACATATGACATTTATAAACTCAATCCACTCTCCAGATACTGCAACCGCAATAAAAATAAAGGAATACCGTTTTACTACAGAGGCGAACTGCTCTATGGCGCTATTGTGGATATACGGCCAAAAAGTAGGCCAAAGAATGTCGAAAAACTCCACGCCCGTAATATACGATTCACCAGAAAGTAGTTGCGTACAAACAATCACACATCCCGCGATTGTTTACGGGAATAACAATTCCTTGCCTGGGCGAGATGCATGGTCATCGACAATGTACCATCCTCAGGGGAGAGGGAGGACACGGTCAGGGTGCACGGAATAAGGGGGGTATTGCAGGGAATTTAATGCCTCCTGGAACTACCCGCTGACAATTCATAAGAAAAACTTTTTAACTTACATAAACAATCGCTGGTAGTATCAGAACGCGAATGCCTTCGGTCGAAAAAAAAGGGAATGAGTCTGGGAATTTCGGTCGCTAAGCGAACCTCTTCGGCGAACTAAAGGAATCAAGAATTCTAACAGAAGAAGTACGAAGTGAGCCGGGAATTGGCATCCTGTATAGGAAGCGTGTGGGAAATGAGTAGGAGATGGAAATTGAGTAAATTGACCGTCCTCTTTTCTTACTCCTGGCAAGGAGAGGGGACGGTTGATGCTGATGTTTATGAATTTATGAACAATGCTGAGAAGGAGCATTGGTCACTAAAAGGCACAGGCTGACTCACTGTCGTTACTCCTTGGAAAGGAATTAACTTTCTCATTAACAACTATAGGAAAGGTTACTGGGAGGTCCTACTCGATTTGGTGAGAATACTTTAATACAACCATGGAAAGTTTATGTATATTTCTCTAAATTTTATAAGAAATATTCAACTACGCCATACTCGAATACTCAACCCTTGCAACCAATCCATCAACATACAAATCCAACCAACTATGCTCACTAATCTTTCAAGGGAATAACTACTTGGTGGCGAAGGCTTTCATGCCTGGGCGATGTCCTGGGCTACTACGTACGTAACCATAGTTATCGGGTTACTCCCATTTGGGCCAGTAAATAGAAAATATAAATGAAAAAACTCAGAAGCAATCCTTTAACCCTTTTCAATATTATGTTTTCCATTCTCTACTTTTCTGCATGGAAATTTCTTCCAGCAATCCTTCAGGGTGTGTGGAAGGGAGTGATTCCACACCAGGCATGCAACATCAAAATTAAATTCTGCTTAATCATTTGTTACCGATAAAAATGAGAAATATTTCAAATAATGGAGATCTTGTTGACTACAGATCAAACACTACCGTTTCAAATTTTTAAATACTTCTCTACGCGTGAGAGACGTTCACTGCCGTCGATTAAGGAATGACTCAACCGAAATGCACCATAAAAACTGCCCTCTAGCATCATTTTTGAAACCAATATATTTTAGGCGTTTGATAGACATTTTACTTATTTCTCGGTATGGATGCTTACGCCGTTATTACACACGCTGTGTCTAACCCACTTACATTATACGTCGCGGAAGCGAGCTTAAACCTTTACCAGTAAGCATACCTACTCCTATATACTGGTGTCCGACTTAATTTTGTGCGCGACCGCTCTTCTCTCTAACAAGTAGAAGGGCTTCCACCAAACAAAACACGTGCAAGTAGAGACCCCGAGCCAAGGCCGAAAACGTCAAGAAGTGAAGGCCGGTGAGAATTGGGGAAGGTGGCAGTGTTAAAAGCGTGGGTAACCCAAAAAAAGAACCGTCTCAGAATGGTCCTTGCAGAAGCAGTACTAAAAAAAACTTTTTCTCTTGAATGGGGGTGGGGGGGTGGGAGAGGACTGGCTGACTCCGCAACTTTTAGAGTCAAATCATATGAAACAACATGTAAAAGCACAAGAACCTGCATCGCTTTCTTCGTTGTTTGGAAAGACTCAAGTCTCAAATATCTACACTCTGCTCATTCAAAGAACCATCACGTCGACGACTCCGACGTTAATTAAAGCAACCTCTCCAAAATCTGCAACATAATTGAAGACATTCTGCGGAGAATCTTACGTACCGTATTTCATACGATCCATGACCCAATGAGATCAATCATTTATTACCAACTCGACGCCCATTACCTTCCCAATGCTGTCCCAATTGTAGCGATTATTATTCGCGCATTTGGTATTCAAAACAGAATGTCATTCCTCAATGCAGTCATTTTACTATTCTGAAAAAGACTAAACTGCTTCAGAAACGTTACTACAGGCAATGGCACCGAAGAAATGGATCACTTCTGTCAGATCTTATCTATTTAATCTTAGTTATAACCTGTCCACTACCCATTACGGAACCGCATTATAATGATTGTTTACGGAAACACTTTGGCCCAATATTCACTTAATCTTATAAAAATATGTATTTTTATCACTAGTGAAGAAATAATACGATTATTATGCGACATTACTGAGATTCATCTGTGAGCACAGTAACACCTTAGTTAACTGACTACTCTTCTACATGTTCCACTGAACCGGATTATATGGTCTTATCAACACATTGTTCGTTTCTCATACTTTACGGAGAATTGAGAGAAAAAGGATTGATTAATACCAAGGAGGACTAAGCACCTATTCTAAAAGTTTTCGCTTAAACGACGGTCTGAATTCAGCACTTCACGCACACTTCAGGAAAAATATTGTATCGATACCTTTTATATAAACTTTGTATTTACTAAATAACTGGATCCCATTTGACGATACATCTATATTCCAATGGAAACTTAAATCTCAAACGAACAAACACCTTTCGTCTAACAAATATCTCAAATTGTGGTCTGCCTGCACCTTTTATAGAAGTTGCTATAGCGGTGACGTTCATTCTTTGTCCTGTGATGTGCTCTTACCGTAATAGTATCAAGAAACAGGATTAAATATTGCCGAATTACTTATTCGATATTCTTTCTTTTGATTAAGGCATCTGAATCTTTGCAAAGCAGAATAAAATCTTTTAAAATATGCAAAACCAAATATGGCATCTACCCAGCAGTCTCTACTCTTTGTGATCTTGTCCATATACTATATTCCACGAATATGTTTCATCGAGAAGAAGTCGTAAATATGGATATCGCCTTATTATTCGAGCCTACATTCTCTATTTCCCATCGAGAAGAAGTCGTAAATATGGATATCGCCTTAGTATTCGAGCCTAAATCCTCTATTTTCGTATTCCCGATGGAGTAGGGTTTCGAAAGAGAACTGCGCCATCTGGTCATATGCGGATCGCCCTGCATTTGAGAAGGCATACGTCGCAATCGCAACCAGTCTCATCACCACTCACTTAAAGGGTAAACTTCGTAAATATTATATATTCCCCAACACGAATTAAGGAATCCTCGACAATATGAAGCCTTGCTCGTAAACTAGGGCTGAAAGTTAAATTTACAGCCCATATTCCCTGGAGATTCCGATAAGTGCAATAATAAGTCAATATCTTCTAGGTTTATTATATAAGACGAAATGGAGACAAATTGTGGATTGATATTGAAGGAAATATGGAATGTCAGTTTTTTCTGTGTGGTAAAGTGTGAACTTTTGCAACAAAGTTTAATGATGATAAATATATAATCAAATTTCTTAGGCACAAATAGTATGAACATAATTACGACCACGTAAGAACGATTATCTCATTCATTTTTATACAGTCCATTTCATTGTGTTTTACAAATAGCATCACCAAGCTAAATCGCTTTCCCGAAACAGTATACGATATGCTAACCCAATTTCACCAAAATATTTAGGGATTGAAAAGAAAAAAAACAGAGTCAGCACTTAAATTAAAAGTCTTTGACATTCGTAATCATTCATTGCAGTCGGCCATAATAGACACCACTCGAATTACTAGTTTAACAAATAAAAAGTATAACGATTCTCTTGAGTGATTTTCTAACATGCTCTTCAATGTTTTTTTCAAAAGTCGAGAACGAGCTAAATGATTTATCGTAAAAGAAAATGGTAGTATCACCCCAAACAATCGAAATTCTTAAAAGTAAAAAGGTTTAGCAGAGTCTTCCCCTTTTTTATAAATTTTATTTATGTTTTGCAATAGTTCTTAGCGCAATTGTCCAACAATGGTCTTATTCTATTTATTAAATTTAAAAACACCATTCGAGTGACACTGTTAATCATCGCTAATACCCCCACTTCAGTAACTTTATTCGGTCACTGAAAGTCGGAAAAGAACTATTTAATATCAATTTCAAGTTTCACGTATAGTTATTACTTCTAATCTTTAAGGGATCGAGGAGGTGCGGGGGCTAGCGTACTGGCTTCCCACCCTGAGGGCGCTGGTTCAAATCCCGGTGGTGTTGAATATTTTTCAGAGGTATCTCTATCCCTACTTGAGGTGCTTTGTGTAGGGCACTTTGAGTGAGTACGCCGTCCGTCGGATAGGACGTTAAACTGCAGACCCCTTGGCGCCTTTCGTAAAGAGTAGGCTAATGCCGACGCCGGGTTTCTCTCCACCCTTCATCCTTTCCTGTCCATCCCCTATGGCGCAATTGACCTTAGCTGTCGGTCGCTTCCCCTAAAAACTACTACTACTATTCTAATCTTTAATATACTGAATTTAAATACGCATTTTTCATATGAAGTTCATTTTACATAGAAGTTGGAGCAAAAAAATGGAAACGTGAAGAATATGGTAGATTGAAAATATGTCAACAATACAAACAAATGATGTTTCGTAGCAACGGTATCAACGTCCGTTGTTATTAATATGCTACGCCATTTTACGAGTGCAGAACAGTATTTATATTCCCGAAAAATAGTGTAATTGACAAGTTACATCTATTGCGGCGTAAAAAATATTTATAGTATTTGAGCAAGAGTATAGAAGAAGACCCTCAACCAATTGAAAAACGCCCAAAGTCGTCCGAAGCAGTGGCTATAATGGTATGTTATTATTTCATATACCCAGTCCCCGCAACCCGTTTGGTCGTATTGTCATGCAACCCTGGGAAGATGGCTTGAACCTCTTGGCACTCATAGGGGAGTAAGGCAGGTCCGCTCCTTATGACATAGGTTGTAGAATGGATAACACCCAGATCCAGGCTCATGTGCCGACTAACCCAAGTACAATTTTTTGAAAATTTAATTTTCACAAAACATGTTTCCTTAATATGCTGCACGTCTGTTAGTGGTAATTCAAAAGTAAATTTTACTTCTTTTCTTTTGGCTTTTTTGCAGTGACCTGTCGTTTTTTACTACAGTCATAAGATTTTAACTTTCGCTGTGCTCAATGCTAGTGCTATGTAGTGTGTCGCAGCATCTCCTGAAGGGTAAAATATTTTCCGCTCCCAATTTTTGCTGTACCAGCTCATGAAAAACTAAGATAGCTGAGGGCGCATCCCTTTCTAAGTGGTTCAGTGAGACATGCAAGAGAATTCAACTATTTTGTGAACTTATAATGGAAACGATTGATATTTTCCTTTTAGAATGCGAATTTGTACCTAAAAATACTTCATTGCATAAACTTATGCAAGCAATTTACTTAATAAACCCAACGCATTGACGATATACAGGTATATGTATATCAAGGTAAACTTCTTGTAATCAGTGCAGATGATTCTACAGCGTTGCGAAACTAGTCGACAACAATTAATTTTTTCCTGTGGAAAGCAAAGCCTTTTATCCTTTCCTCCTGCTTTACGAGTACTTCATAGTAGGTATTTTTCCACCACACCGATTTGCGCGATCAGTTCCCAGTGTTACCGCCAATCCATAAGACCCAGGCTGATTTAGAGCATATCTTGGAGTAAACATTGGGCGTCTCGTGGGCCGGAAAATACGGTAAGAATTAGGGGCCTATTGCTTATGAGTCCATCGCAAATGATAAGGAACGCGTCAATAGGCTTAGGCTGGCGCAAAGGTGCGCGCGATGATATCGTCCATGCATCGAAAGCGGTTGAGCCGTAATAAATTTATTTCGGAAATGAACAAAGTTTACTCATTCAGCGTACATAACATTTGACAAAGTGGGGACTTAAAGATTTGAATTTAGACTAAAGCAATTTTGACGTATATAGACGGCACTAAGCTTTTTGCTTGAAACAAGTCCATAATAATCATTCAATTTCCAAAGGTGAATATTCGAATTCCTTCTTTTCTTTCTTTCTAATACATCAGCGTTTTATTTGCTTACATATTTTCACTTGTCTACTTCAGTTGTAAATTGGGGGTCATGTGTACCCTAACCTTTCTCAATTTTTCCCTTGACTGAAATTATGAATTTTTTTGCAGTAAAGATTTCCATATGCTGGGTTTGTTATTTTTGTCACCATTAATGCATTCTAGAAAGCCTTACGGCGTCTGCTGATGGCATGCGTTTCCCGTCCAACCTGCTTGGGTGGAGATGAACATGTGGAGGAAGGACCTAATGAGGTGGATGCAAATGACGCTATGATGGGCAAAAATCTGAAAGAGCAAGACCATCCTTGGCAGCATTCATGGAAATCGAACCACGGCCTGTTTCCTCCCCAGGACTTACGACCAAATTCACCGCAGAAAATTGTAAATAAAAGTATAAGATAACCTATGCAACTATTTCCTTGTGTAAAAATCATTCGCCAAGCTAATTTCCGGCCGAATACTTACGTATCTAGAAATAAAACACATTTCTTTCAATATGGCATCAGACTTTGAAAGTCTACTGAGCAAGTTGTTCAATGTGTTCTTCGGAAGATAGGCTGCACTTATCTCTCTTAATTTTTGATCTCTCCTTAAATTTTAAAGGTATAGACAACCAAATGCTTATTCAAATACTAGAATTACGGAATCCAGGGCTCTAAACTAAAATTCAGCACATCATATTCAAAAAATTTAAAAAAATAATGGAAGTAAATGGCTTTCAGTCAAAACTGTTGGGAGTAAAAAATGGGGAGCCCCAGGGGTATAAACATATATTGGGTGGTCTGTTTTTTTAAAAAAAAGGTGGTTTGTTTGGAAAAACCTAATTGAGAATTAGTTGATTTCATACCCCATGTATTTTCCACATTAAATATCAGAATTGGAGCTCTCAGGAGTGAAATAATAATATATATGTATCTCTTCACCGCAGTAATGATTTTATGGTATAATATGTTTATCTTTTGACCACATCTTTAGCGGCAAGTGCTGCTCTTCGAAGAGTAAAAGATCTTTCTTATTGTTACAGCCACTTCCAAACTTAACCAGGCTAAATTATTGTCTAAATCTACACCTAACTTACTGCTGTCTGTGGGGGATGCAGAAACAAGAGCGCTTCCGGCTGTTACAGGAAAAGCTGACAAGGAATACAATAAAATTGGTCAGTAACTACAAAACTTTTTGAGTTCAAATGTTTGATAGGATATTCAGACAAATTATCCAGTTATATCTGTTCTTATTCGTTCGCAGGTTTTCGCGGCGATGAGTAGGTGATTTCCACATATTTTGGGCTGCGTCCGCGTATGTTGATTAAATTCTAAACAGTTTCGCCAGCTATCCTGCTGGCGTCCTAAGGTCAAAGATAGAAAGAAGCTTGTTGTCCCGTATTATACCGGGAGAATCCGGTGCCAATACCGGGTAATTTCTTCGGCCAATAAGGAAACGTCCTCATATTTGCGCGGAATATTTCTTTTCCACCGACTGGGTGGTAGATACCCACCCTCTCTGTTAAAGTTTTCTGACCTTTTTTACGATTTCAATGGCCTCTCTAATTATCATCGGGAAGTATTTTTCCTCTTTCGCTACTATTTTAGCGTCGTCGAACAGAATAGAGTGTCCGGGTTAACCCAAGGCGTTCTCAGCGATGGCCGATGCTCTAAACTGGTTGGTCTTGGTCCAAGCCCTGGTCCTGGTCCGAACTATTTGGTTGGGCCCAAGACCAAACAGTTTACAGCATCGACTATCGCTGAGAACGCCTAGAGTGAACCCGGGCTCTCTATTCTGTTCGACGACGCTAAAATAATAGCGAAAGAAGGAAAATAATTCCCGAAGGTAACTAGAGAGGCCATTGAAATCGTAAAAAGGCCATAAAACTTTAACAGAAAGGATGGATATCCACTCCACAGTGCGTGGAAAAGAATTATTCCGCGCAAATATGCGGACATTCCCTTAATGACCAAGGAAATTTCCCGAAATTGGCGCCGGATTTTCCCTATACAAGAGGAGACAACGAGCTTCTTCCCATCCTTGACCTGAGGAGACCAGCAGGATAGCTGGCGAAACTGCTGTGAATTCAAACGACATACAATGACGAAGCCCGAAAAATGTTAAAATCACATATCTGTTCTTATTTTTTCACCGAAAAACTTTCTAATTTCTGTCATTACCATATGTCAATTTTAAACCCTGATCTGGGGGAACTTGGTAGTTTAGGAGTAGAGCATTGGACTACTGCCCAGAGGATCTGGGTCATCTTTATTACATCTATATGATTTTTCGGGTAGCAAATCATTTTGCGAACAAAATGCGATACAGAGAAAGGAACCAACCCAGTTTTGTGAATTTCAAATAGCATTGGGCTTAATATGGTTCGATTTCTACCTTCACCTATCCAACCAACTTTCTGATACATAAAATGATTATGGTTGCTCTTTACATTCTTCTGATGATCACTTTACTGACGTTTTGATGAAAAAATTGGATATAGTTGGTCATTTAATAAGGGTCAAAATCAAGAATCAGAAGTCATTGGTTCCAGGTGTAAACGCCACAGTCTCTGGCAATGAGAGCTTCATGGTCAATAGAAGAAAGGTGTCATCCGAAGGGGACCTGCCTGCAGTGGTATGGAGTTTTTCCAAGCCTCTCACAAAAGATCGTACAAGATGCCACATTGGGAGAGTGTTTTATTTCACCAGTTTTTTAAATAACAAATCAGAATATGCTAATGGACTCGATGAACATATTCAGGTAATTTTTAATTGCCAAAATAATGAATTTCAAAGCATTGATGCAATCTTGTTCAATGAACTCACATTCTAGAGATTTTGATGCTCACAGGTCTTTCACTTGCTTATGTCATTTCATTCAAAGGCCTTTCATTTCACTTAAAATAGTTAAGCAATCATCTAGAAATGAAAAATTGAGGAAAATATTTTTAAAACTTTTTTTGCATGGGTGCAGGAATTCCAAATAATCCAATTGAAGTCAAATAAATTCATTAGTTTTCTCTCAAGTCTGCTTTCTTTGGGACAGCTTTTCCATACTTTGGTCTTCCGTTGAACAGTACTTAGTTAATTAAATAGAATATGTTTTTAGCATGTTTGAATATGCTCTCTTGTAATACCAAAAAATGCAGTTAAAAACTTGATTTTACAAACTGTTTTAGGAGAAATCTGTTTCAATTTTATTAACTCAGTGATTATACCCCGCCTTCTAGCACTTCACTATCCTCCCAACAGACACTGCTAGATTGGGGGGGTAATGCCATTTATGGCCATGTCTCCATGTCTACTTTCATAATTATGAAAAAATTACTACATTACATATTAATGTGATCATTCCTTGGTCTCCTATTATTAAGTTCACAGCATTTCATTCCAAATGTATATTGGGACTTGGGTGCAATGGTTGTGCACATTTTAAATGCCTTTCTATAAAAAGTAACGTGTCTTACTGCTACGAGAGCCATTAGTATTTAATTTATTAGACTTGTATATTGGATGCTTCTGTTTTTTTATACAGCCAATTTTTAAATTTCCCTATATTTCCTTAAATAGGTCAATAAGAACATTCCGAGCAAAGAAGATTCCATGCCGTTACTTTATGAAACATTGAGTGAAAATCCTGCCTCAAATGTTTCAAGTGAGAATGATGATAAAGCAGATTTGATAGGTAAGAAAGCAAAACTACTTCCAATCTCTCTCTAGGTCTTAAGCCCAGAGAGCAAAAGCTTTACAGTAGTTATTAGAGCAAGCCTGGTAAATTAGATGAATGGACTGGGAATTTAAGCAAACAGTATGAATAAAGCTGTAATATGGATGTTCTGTTTTTGCTGCTGCATAATGTAATTTTTTGCAAATTATGCTTTTTTCCATATTTAATTAAAAATAAGATCAATTTCTCAAAGTCATAATCATTGAAAAGGATATTTTAAACAAAAATTCGGTATTCTTTCAATAAAAGTCATAGTGATATGGGCATGCAAAACATACTGACTCAATATGTTTTTTTAAGTTAATCTACCGGTTAAGGTAGGTTTTTGGATGGACACAACTACTAAAAAATATTTTATTACTCCTAACAAAACACAAAATCCATCATCCTACTCTATATCAGGTGCCTCTTCATCTCTGAGTACTTTCTTCCTCCCTTCAATCCGTCCAATATCCCTATCGTATTCCTTCCCTTTCCTCTTTTGCCCAACATTGTACCCTCTATCACAGTCTTCAACATCCCACTGCCGGTCAACACCCCCTTCATCCACTTTTCCTGCCTCCATAGGATTGCTCCCAACAAACCCCTCTCTTCGCCCACCATACCAAGTACTTCCTCATTTGTTTTCTTCTATGTCCATTTCACCTTTTCCATTCTTCTCCACACCCACATTTCAAAAGCCTCCAGTCTACGTCTATCCTCCTGCTTCAATGACCACGTTTCCACGCTCCACATCAAAGTTTTTACGAGTCTTATCTTAACATCCCTACTCAACGTCCCCGTCATTAACTCCCTCCTCCTTGTGAAAGCCTCTTTGCCTAGCGCAATACTTCTCCTTACGTCCTTACTACTTTGACCGTGTTGGTTCAAAACACTACTGAGATACGTAAACTGTTCTACCTGCTCTAGTTTTTGCCATCCTATTTTAATGTTAAGCTTAGCCTTTTTCTTTCTAGAAAATCGCATAACCTTTGTTTCATTGATATTGATTCTCATCCCATACCTGTCGCACTGAATTTCCAATTCACTCAGTAGTGCTTGCAGACCCTTGGCTGACTGGCAAACTAAAGCTTGGTCATCAGCAAACCTAACTGATTTTACGGATTCCCCGCCCACTTTCATTCCTACCTCGAGTTCTTCCCATGCCTCTTTGATCATTTCCTCTGCATACAGGTTGAACAGCAACGGTGATAATGGGCAACCCTGCCTTAAACCCCTTCCTAACACTGCCCATCCTGATTCCCCGTTTCCCACCCGCACCCGAGCAGTCTGAGACATGTACAGGTTGAGGATTAGCCTCCTTTCCCTCCAATCTATTCCTATCTTCTGCAATATACTGACTCAATATATCAGAATGAAAATTTTATCAATATTTTTTACATAATTATACATTTCAGTTAAGTTAAACATAAAACCCAGCCATAATGTTAAATAAGTTTTGTGAAGAGTACTGTGATATTGTAAATATTATAACGTGAGAAGGAATTGAAAAAAGCACCATATCAACTATGGATCAATCCTAGATGCAAACATTTACCCTTCCCTGAAGTAGTCACAATTTACATCTTCTTATCATATGCTTCTAGTTCAAACATTTTGGACACCTGTGGTATATTGGTGAATTGAAAATTCTCATTTATAATAATCTTTTTGAAAATCATTGACTTATGCTGATTTGATATCCTTCTGTTCCAGATTTCCCTTCACTTGCATCACTTAAAGATTTGCACAACAAAGAAGTGTGGATTTGAGAGAATAATACAAGCCTGACTCAGAGGAGAAAAGTGGCTAGTTCTAAGTTCTATTGATCCAGCTGAAATTCTAAATTCCTCTCCATAATATTTTCCTATCTTGTCTAAATTTCTATCAATGACTTTGATTCCCTTTTTTACGTGAACTTTCTAAAATCTTTTTGATGATGTCAGACCATAAATGATCCCGATGTATGATTTCATATATGGATAATTAAATTAACTTTCTTGGGTATTTTGTGCATTTTTTTAATAAAAATTTGGAAACCAAACTAAAAATAATGAAACCTATTCAATTCTTTTAATATAATTCATATTCTGTCTCAGATGCCTATTTTTCCAGGTCCCTTTGCTATTTCATAAAGCAATAAATAAAGACATGATACTGTTTATCATAATCATACTTACAGCCTTGGACTGTGGACTGTCCCCATTACTTGGTAAGTAATGAAGTAAAAATATTGCTGACAACATCAAGCTCGTATAATTTTCTACACAGTTACTTTCCTGTCTTCCCTTTAAACTGTCCTGAAACCCATATATCTCTCCTTTCCTTATATGTCTTGAACATAATGTGAGTAGTAAATGAAATAGCTGATAATTTATTCTAGTGGATGTTTTTTGCCAGGGAACCGACAAATGGAGGCCTTAATATTTTGAAGGTGAACTTGTATACATTACAAAATCAGCCCACTTCCAAACACATTGGGACTACTTTTAATAAAGCAGTAAATTTCGGCCAGGGGAATAGTAAGCAAGCATAACTGCTCAAATTCAAAGGGAGTTTGTGTTAATTTGACTGAAATTGCTGAAATATAAACATCCAGTGTTTCAAGACATTGATACAGATGTCATTTCCTTTATCTAAAATACGCAGTAAGATGGGTTAGACCTCATTTTCTGCCTTCTTGCTGTAAGATTTGCGCATAAATTAGTGGATGGATGTAAATAGTATTTTATTTTGTTTTCATGAAATCATTGCAGTACAAGGGACCAGATTCTTTGTAACTTTTTAGAATACGTATTCTTGTGTTGTAATTGATTTCATATTTGACTTTTTAAAGAAACAAAAACAGTAAAGCCTGAAAAAAGCAGCCCAAATTTAAAAAAAATACGACGAGAAAATAATGCATTCCTTTGAAATTAAGATATAAAAGATAAAACTTGGAAAAATCTTATCTTGCCTAAAACTTTTTAATTTCAACAACTCAAAATTTATTAATGGTATTTGATGTTTACATGTAAATACTTTTGTACCATCTCTACTTTTCATTAAAATTTCCCTCATTTTCAATAGCGCTAGAAATGTTTATAAATATATTTTTTTAAAGCAATATACTAGTTATGTTAGGTTTTAGATGGACACAGCTAACACATGAATATCTTGTCTTTCCTAACATACCATCATGGAATGCAGTAGTAGAATCTAATTATTTCTTATAAAACTCTCTTGCTTGTTCCTTTAATGGCATAATAAACCTTTTTGCAAAGTATTTCTCAGCTGTTTATGTAAAACATAATAGTACTCCTCTGCACAATTTTCATACTTTCACTTCACAAATTATTTTGTATTGATTGGCCATCATGTTGGACTTTGCTCCAATCATTTTAGTAGACATATTCCGTCCATTACGTGAAACGTTCCATGAAGAGTGCGCATTTAATGATGGTAGCTCATATTTTTAAGTACAAAAGCCATATAAACATCTAGTACAACGGATGGCATTGAGTTTAGTTAACCCTTAAAATTACCAGCTGTATATGCCGTGTAGAAAAGAAAAGTTTATCTACGATACACGGTTTTTACTTAAAGTATCGGGAAAATTTTCGGCAAAATAGATTTATTTCAGATTGCCATAATGCCTCTAAGTTCTTCAAATGACATCCTTTGAGTGTTGACAGCGGCTTTTTCTCGACTCTAATGCTCCCTGGTAAGCAGATTCCGAAAGGTCCTTAAGGGTAAGCGTGCAAGCTTCTTTGACGACAGTAGGTTCCTTATAGATAGGTAGTGGTAGGGAGCATATAATTTATGGAATAGGAAATACTCTGCTAGTGCCAGCTGGGGACTGGAAAGGGGATGGATAATCGTCGCGTCGCGTTGTAGGTCTTCACAAGTAGACACTAGACTCTGCTTCCGGTCGACAGTCGAGACCTTCGGACGAGTTTCGCAAAGATCTTTCGCATCGCCAAAATTTCAGTGATAATGGTGTGATGTGCCATCTTATCATGCCGATACGATCTGCGCCCATGCGTACACTTAAACTGCGGGCTGAATTCAGCGCTTAATGCATACTTTAGGAAAACGATTTTATCGATGCCTTTTATATAAACATTGTATTTATTAAATAACTGGATCCAACTTGAGGATATATGTATATTCCAATGGAAACTTAAAACTCAGACGAATAAAGACCTTTGGTATAAAAAATATCTCAAATGCGGTCTGCCTTCACTTTTTATGGCATGTGCTATAGCAATGACATTCATTCTTTTGTCCTGTGATGTGCTCTTATCGTAATAGTATCAAGAAACAGGATTAAATATTACCAAATGACTTATTCGATATTCTTACTTTTGATTAGTGCATCTGAATCTTAGCAAACCAGAATAACATCTTTTACAACATGCAAAACGAAAAATGGCATTGACCCCGCTGTCTCTACTCTTGGTTAGCTTGTCCTCATATTCCACGAATATGTTTCATCGAGAAGAAGTCGTAAATATGGATATCGCCTTAGTATTCGAGCCTAAGTTCTCTATTTCCGTATCCTTGATGGAGTAGGGGTTCGAAAGAGATCTGCGCCATCTGGTCATATGCGGATACCCCTGCATTTGGGAAGGCATACGTCGGTCGCAATCGCAACTAGTCTCATCACCACTCACTTAAAGTGTATACTTCGTAAATATCGAATTATCCCCCAACACGAATTGAGGAACCCTCGACAAAACGAAGCAGGATTTTAAAAGGATAACCCATTGATCAAATGGTGAGGGATACAAATGAAATGTCATTAATATTTTCCTTTTTAGAATTCTTCTACTGCCCTAAGACACTTTTAATTTTCATGTTATTGATACTAATATTATCTCTAAATGTTTTATCAATGTTATTTTTTCCTACAATTTCCGATGCTATTGCCGCCTTCACTGCATATTTCATCATATTTTTTACCCGCCATTTTTTCTCACTGCAATGTAATTTATGAAATCCAATGTAATTAATGCTGAACGACAGAGGCTTGCTCGTAAACTAGGGCTGACTGTTAAATTTACAGCCCATATTATCTGGAAATTCCGATAAGTGCAATAATAAGCCAACATCTTCTAGGTTAATAATAAAAGACGAAATGGAAACAAATATGGAATGTCAGTTTGTTGTTATGTGGTAGAGTGTGAACTTTTGCAACAAAATTTAATGGTAATAAATTTATCATCAAATTTCTTAGATACCAATAGTATCACCATAATTACGACCACGTATGAATGATTATCTTAGTTATTTTTATACATTCTATTTCATTGTGTTTTACAAAAATTATCACCAAGCTAAATCGCTTTCCCGAAACAGTATACGATATGCTAACCCCACTTCACCAAAATCTTTAGGGATTGAAAAGAAAAAAACAGAGTCACTACTATAAATAAAATGTCTTTGACTTTCGTAAAACTTCATTGCAGTCGGCCATAATAGACACCACACGATTTCCTGTTTTAACAAAAACAAATAAAACGATTCCCTTGAGTGATTTCCTATCATGCTCTTCAATGTGCTTTCAATAGCCGAACACAAAGTAATGCAAAGTTTATTTAAGTTAAACAATATTTCTCAGCGAAAGAGTCCAACAATGGCATTATTCAATTTAAAAACACCGTTCGTGAGACACTCTTAATAAACGCTAATACCCCCACTTCAGTAATTTTATTCGGTCACTGAAAGTCGGAAAATAACTATTTAATATTAATTTCAAGTTTCACGCATAGTTATTACTTCTAATCTTATATATACAGAATTTAAATACACATTATTCATATGAAATTAACTTTTCATATGAAGTAGGAGCAAACAATTGGAAACGTGCAGAATATGGTAGATTGAAAATATGTTAACAATATAATCAAATGATGTTGCGTCACAATGTCAACAACGTCCATTGTTATTTGTTTGCTACGGCATTTCATGAGTGCAAAAAGAGTATTTCTGCTCCCGAAAAATAGTGTAATATAGAAGTTACATCTATTACTACGTAAAAAATAGTTACTGTATTTGAGCAAGAGTAAAGAAGAAGAACCTCAGCCTATTGAGAAAAGGCCCCAAGTCGTCCAAAGCAGTCTCTATAATGGTATGTTACTGTATGATATACCCAGGCCCCGCAACCCGTTTGGTCGTCTTAACATGCAACCCTGGTAAGAGGGGTTGATCATCCTGGTACTCACAGGGGACTAAGGCAGGTCCACTCTTTAAGACATAGGTTGTAGAATGGCTGACACCCAGATCCAGGTTCATGTACCACCTAACATAAGTACAATTTTCAGAAGATTTAATGTTCACAAAATACGTTTCCTTATTTTGCTCCGCGTCTGTCAGTGGTCATTACAAAGTAAATTTTACTTCTCCTCTTTTGGCTTATATGCAGTGACCTTTTTTTTTGCTAAAGTCATAAGATTTTATGTTTCGCTGTGCTCAGTGCTAGTGCCATGTAGTGTGTCGCAGCATCTCCTGAGGGGTAAAACATTTTCCGCTCCCATTTTTACTGTACCAGATAAGGAAAAACTAAGATATATGAGTTCGCATCCCTTTCTAAGTGGTTCAATATGAAACATGCTAGAGCATTCAATATTTTTGTACCCCCTATAGGATACGGTTGATATTTTCCTTTTAGAATACGAATATGTACTATAAAATTATTTTATTGCATAAACTGAACCAAGCATTTCCGTTAGTAAACCGGAGTTTTTGCTTTTTTCTTTTGGATTTTTAGTCGTGACTTTTCGTTTCATGTTAAAGTGAAACTGATTTGTATCTCTGAGCTCAGTTTAGTGCTATGTTGTGTGATTAAACATTTCCTCAAGGTCCGAAAGGTTTTCACCCATGTTTTAACAGCATTTGGCCAGGGCGAAATAAAATAGGGGAGCGTGCATTCTTTTCTGCGCGGATAAGAAGACTAAATAGAGGTGGTATCAATAATTATTTTATGCCTCAAAATTTGAAGTGTTTGATATTTATAAGTTATAAGTGTAATTCATTTTCGAAATGACCCGATTTCCTTAACTTATGCAATCTCACGTCCGCATCGTCGTAAGAGGGAATATATTCCTTTACCTAACCGGTATCTGTTGACTTCGTATACCATTAATGCGGCACTAACGACTCTTAAAAATGAAGGTCATGGTCTCCAGCAGCGCCTCATAGAATAATAATGCAAGCGAAAGTATTTTATGTGTGAAAATGTGAAAAAAACACTGGATATTTTTTCTGGATTGGGAGACCTCCCATCTCTGTCTACATAATGCGTTATTCTATGTCCTATAAATTACATTCTGTGGAATGTAATTAAATGGAATACATTTCATCCTGTGGAAACGCAATGTCTTTTATCCTTTCCTCCGGCATAAGAAAGGGTAAAGTACTTCATAGTTAGTATTATCCCACCACACCGGATTTCGCGAACAGGTCGAAGTTGGACCGCGAGTCAATTAAAGTAGCGCTGATTTAGAGCAAATGTTGCGTAAAAATTGTGCGTCTCGTGGGCTGGGAAATACGGTAAGAATTAAGAACCTATTGCTTATGAGTCTATCGGAAACGATAAGGTACGCCTCAATATGCTTAGGAAGTCGCCATGATGTGCTCGATGATATCGCCCATGTATCGAAAGCGGTTGAACCGTAATAAATTTATTTCGAAAATGAACAATGTTTACTCATTCAGCGTACATCAAATTTGACAAAGTGGGGCCCGAAACATTCGAATTTAGACTAAAGCAATTTCGACGTCAATAGACAGCACTTAGCTTATTGTTTTAAACAAGTCTATAATAATCATTGAATATCCAAATTTAATTATTCGTAATCCTTGTTGTCTTTCTTTCAGCCTTACGGCGGCTGGTTACGGCATGCCTTTCCCGTCCAACCTGCTTGGGCGGAGATGGACATGCCGAGGAAGGACCTGATAGAGTTGATGCAAATGACGCTATAATGGGCAAGAAGCTGATAAATCAATTCCATCCTCAGCAGCATTCGCGGAAAACAAACCACGGCGTGTTTCCTCCCCAGGACTTACGACCACATTCACCGCAGAAAATTGTAAATAAAAGAATAAGATAACATATGCAACTATTTCCTTGGGTATAAATAATTCGCCAAGCCGCGATTCCGGCCGAATACTTACGTATCTAGAGAGAAAACACTTTCCTCACACTAGGTCTTTAGATCTGGAAAGTCTACTGAGCAAGTTGTTCAATGTGTGTTTCCCAAGATGGGCTCCACATATCTCTCTTATTGTTTCACCTCTCTTCAAATTCTAAAGGTGTAGACAACCAAATGCTTAACCAAAAATTAGTATTAAGGCATCACGGACTCTAAACTAAAATTCAGGACCTCGTATTCAAAAAAACCTAAAAAAATCATCGAAGCAAACGGCTTTCAGTAAAAACTGTTGGGAGTATAAAATAGTGAACCCCAGGGGTACATATATATGGTGGTCTGTTATATCTGCGGATGATGAATGACGTATCAAGTACCATGCCTCCTGATTGTATCCGTTGTTTATGATTGATGACTGATTGTACATGGTAAAGACCCTACTTTTAAAGAGAAATGTAAAAATCCTAGACGTGCACACGAAGAACTGAAAAGAGTGCAACAAAAATCTGGGGACTGGTTTTCAGTTAAGAAACTATTTTTAGAATGTGAAAAAACTAAATATTTTCAATGTGACCTTTGAAGTGCTGGTCAAGATCAAAGCTCTCTCTAGCTTCTAGATTTTTTGTTGAATCTAATCATTACATATTCGCCGCAGTAATGAATGCATGTTATAATATGTTTTTCTTTTGACGACATCTTTAGTGGAAAGTGCTGCTCTTCGATGAATAAAAGATCTTTCTTATTGTTACAGCCACTTCCAAACTTAACCAGGATAAATTATTGTCTAAATCAACACCTAACTTACTGCTGTCTTTGGGGGAAGTAGGAAGAAGAGCGCTTCCGGCTGCTGCAGAAAAGCTGACCAAGAATACATGAAAATGGGTAAGTAACTACAATAATTTTTGTGTTCAAATGCTTGATAGGATATTCGGACAAATGATCCAGTTATATCTGTTCTTATTCGTTCGCAGGTTTCCGCGGCAATGAGTAGGTGATTTCCATATTTTTCGGCTGCGTCCGCGTATATGGTTTAAATTCACAACAGTTTCGCCATCTATCCTGCTGGCGTCCTCAGGTCGTTAGTAAGTTAAATTTAGTAAGGTGAATGCAGTCCTAAGTCCTGGGGAGATAACAGGCCGTGGTTTGTCTGCCACGACAGCTGCTGAAGATGGCCTTGCTTTATCAGCTTCTGGCCCGTCATAACGTCATTTTCATCCACTCTATCAGGTCCTTCCTCGACATGTCCATCTCCGCCCAAGCAGGTTGTACGGGAAAGGAATGCCATCAGCAGCCGCTGTAAGGCTTTCTAGAAAGGATTAATGTTGACAAAAAGAACAAACCCAGCACATTGGAATCTTTATTGCAAAAAAATGTACAATATCAGTCAAGGGAAAAACTGCCAAATACTTTTTTTCAATCTACCATATTCTGCACACTTACATTTGTTTCTCCTACTTCATATGAAAAATGTGTATTGTGAAATTGTACTGTATATTTTATCTGTATTGTAAAATTGTACTTGGGTTAGTTGGCACATGAGCCTGGATCTGGGTGCCATCCATTCTACAACCTATGTCCTAATGAGCGGACATGCCTTAGCACCCTGTGAGTGCCAAGAGGTTCATGTCCTCTTCCCAGGGTTGAATGACAATACGACCAAACGGGGTGCGGGGCCTGGGTATATCATACAGTAACATACCATTATAGAGACTGCTTTGGACGACTTGGGGCGTTTTTTCAATTGGCTGAGGTCCTTCGTCTTTACTCTTGCTCAAATACAATAAATGTTTATTATGCAGCAATAGATGTAACTTCTCAATTACACTATTTTTCGGGAGCAGAAATACTCTTCTGCACTCATGAAATGCCGTAGCAAACAAATATCAATGGACATTGTTAACATTGTGATGCGACATCATTTGTTTATATTGTTAACATATTTTCAATCCACCATATTCTGTACATACAATTTTTCAGTCGTTAAATAGTGTCTTTTTTAAATCTACCATATTCTGCACGTTTTCATTTGGTTGCTCCTACTTCATATGAAAAATGTGTATTTAAATTCTGTATATTTAAGATAAGGAGTAATAACTATGAGTGAAACTTGAAATTAATATTAAATAGTTCTTTTCCAACTTTCAGTGACTGAATAAAATTAATGAAGTAGGGGTATTAGCTTTTATTATGAGTGTCTCACAAATGCTGTTTTTAAATTAAATTAATGTAATAAGGCCATTGTTGGACTCTTGCACGGAGAACTATTGTAAAACATAAGTAAAAATTATAAAAAAGGCCGAGACTCTGCTTAACCTTTTTATTTTTAAGAACTTCGATTATTTTGGGTGAACATAAATCACAGGTGTCTGTGATTTTTATTTTTGGATTATAAGCTAATGTCAAGTTGGAAAACATGATAGAGTTTTCTATTGAAGGAATTGGACATCATGGGCATTTCCAGGAAAGTGAGACAACGTTTGAAGAATGGTGTTCAAAGGTGAAAATGTCCATTAGGGTTAGGAATAATACTAACTAGTAAGAATCTTCATAGATTATTTCTGGATTTCTATTGGATGCACAAATATTCAGATAATATAGTACTCGTGAAAAACATCTTCTAGTTTAAGGTGAAGCAATGGATATTTATTTTATTTTGGAATAATATGCAACTTAAGGATAATTGAGTAGGATTAAAACCTAAAAATATTAGGTTATTCCGCTTGAATTGTCAAGTTCAATCCCCCTGCGCACTTAAGTATACCTTGAAATAATTGACAGGACACTTTGATGCAAAATCTGGTTGTGCTTATAAATAGGCTATGATTGGAAGCACCATTTCAAGAAAGCAAGCATAATGTTCAAATTGAAAGTTAGTTTGTGTTAATTTGACTGTAATATTTCAAATATAAACATCCGGTATTTCAAGACATTGAGACAGATGTCATCTCGTTTATCCAAATACTTAGTTAGATGGGGAAGACTTTATTTTCTGCATTCTTGCAGTAAGCTTTGCACATAAATTAGCGGATGGATGTAAATAGTATTTTTTGTTGTTTTCATGAAATAATTGCTGTACAAGGGACCAAATTGTTTGAAACTTTGTAGAATACGTATTCCCGTGTTATAAGTGATTTAATCTTTGACTATTTTAAGAAACAAACTCTGTAAAGTCTGATAAATCAGGCCAAATTTACAAAAAATACGAAGGGATTGAAATTCTTTGAAATTAAGATATGAAAAATAAAACTTGCAAATACCTTGGCTTACTTAAAAGTTTTTAATTTCAACAACTCAAAATTTATTTATGGTAATTTATGTTTAAATGTCAACACTTTTGTACCATCTCTACTTTTCCATTACAATTTCCCTCATTTTCAATAGCCCTGGAACTGTTTATAAATATAGTTTTTTAAAGCAATATACTAGTCATGTTAGGTTTTGGATGGACACAGCTAACACATGAATATCTTGTCTCTCCTAAAATATCATCATGGAATCCAGTTGTTGAATCTAATTATTTCTTATAAAACAAGTAGTTTTCCTAGGTGGTTTAGCTATGAACTGAAATATTAAATGATAGAAGAAATTACAGCACAAATTATACAAACTAACTGGATTGCAACTTGATTATGCTAAATTTTCACTGTAAAGGCAAACTGTGCTAAATTGAAAAAGAATTGTTACAACAGATACATAAAACAACTCAAGTCAGCTAACCATCATAATTGGAAACATTTTTTGAATCATGTCAGCAGTGAGGAAGATACCGACAGACTACCCAATGTAATGCTTTTTAATGATTTCCCAGCTTGTTCTTATAATGGCATAACAAACCTTTTTGCAAAGTATTTCTCAGCATTTTATTTAAAACATAATAGTAATCCTCTGCACAATTTCCATACTTGCACTTCTATTTCTATCCTCATCGATAACAATCTCAGTGGAAGACATCAAATATAAACTATGTCAACTTTACCTCCAAAAGGATTGTGGTCCTGATGAAATCCCAACCGTACTTCTGAGTATGTGTCTCATGCCATTACTTTATCCTTTGTATATACTGTTTAATATATCCCTCACTACTGGAATTTTTCTTAGTGCACTTAAATCTACATATATAGTACCAATACATAAGCAGGGTAACAGAAGTAATATATCTAACTATTGTCTAATTGCCAAGCTCTCAATAATCGCAAGAATCTTAGAATCATTGTTTGTAGATAAGCTAACTCCTATCTTTAATAGTATCATAATCCCATATAATTCCCAGAAAGGAAATGGCCTCCCTATCCTGATGTGTGAATTTCACATGCCATCGGGCATAGCATTGGGTGCACTCCCGTCATCTACCAAAGCTGGTAAATGGATAGTTTTTTATGGTTCAAGAATTAAGCTGTAATAGATTTGGTACCAAGGTCTAGGGCAGGAAATTAAGTAGTGCATGAACATGTGTTTATCAAACATTTTCACATGGCCTGGCTGCAAGGAGAAGTATTAGGAAATCGATTTAAGTCAGATGCCTATTAAAACAATTTTTCTCAAATTTTCAGCATGACCAGGTTGATTACTCACTTCTCTTCCTCCCACCTATCGTTAAGTAGTGAGGTGTATACTTCTGTTTCCAAAAATAATGTATTATCGTGAGTATGAAGGTAAATTTGAACAATCTAACCCAATATGCTGCACAAGTTGCACCCCAAACTTTGAAGGTTCAACATAAATAATCCCAGTTTTCCAAGTTTTGCGTGGGATTTTGCACCCAGGCAGCATTCCCCACTATGCCCGAGGGGAGAATGGTGCTGCCCCATAGAGGGAAGTATGGTATTATGAGAAATTGTAGAGATCCACAATTTTTCACGACCTGGGCAACTTATCCCTGTACTTTGTTCAATACTAATATCAGTCACCTCTGGGATGATTTCTAAATGGTCAGAGCAATCCAATATGAGATGTAATTAATGAGAAATGGCGTATTTCTTACTAGCGCAAAAGGAAGAATCATAATAATTTGAGTTTCCATTGGGTAGAATTTAAAATTTCTAAACACTGTATTCACATTCCCTCCAACCAAACTTTCAAGTCTAATGTTTACTCTAGTTGATCTATTATTTTTGCCCTTCATTTAATTGTACTTGTTGAAAAAATAATGAAAAAAAAAGGTTTCGTCACTAAGTAGCATAGAACTGAATAGCATTTGGAAAGACTACTTCCTCAAATCTGTACATATTTATCTTGACAGAAATTTCCATTTTTGTAAAAAACTCATCCGTATCTCAATTTAACTTAAAATTTTCCTGATTCCATGATTTAAGACTAACTTAATCTTGAGGTATAATTGACTTAAGAGCAGATATACATGTATTATATTCTCCCTGAAATTTCCTTGATTTACATACTAAAAGGTGTTAAGGTAATACAGGTCAATACTCTTTTGCAGGTGTTAAGGTAAAACCATTCATATGTTTTTTTTGTGAAATTAACGGTTTTTTAAGAGGGTTTATTCTTTTGTGTGTAATAATAAGCAGTGTCTGTAAATGATGATATATAAATAGGTAACTATATCCACAGAATCTCTTGTCACTCACAAAAAAGGTTTTTATTTATTTGCTCAATATCTAGCTGAGAATTTCATTAACAGAATCTACAAAAGGAATATGTTCCTTCCTGTGAATGTAGGACCTTGTTTTACACGAGTAAGTATTAGGATAAACCATATATTTACTGGGGTCATAATTGATGTGGAGGGGATGAGGTGCTCTATTCTAAGAACCAGAGAGAATATGGCTAACAGAAGACAACAGAACTCACCGATAAATCAGTGGGAGGAGAATGTTCCCCGGGGTTCTCCACAGATGTGGAATGCTATTACCAACTTCACTGGTCATTCACAATTTTTTTTTAGATTTTCCTGTTCCTCCCTTATTCTGAAGAGCAAACAGGATTTCTTGCTCTCACCTAAGTAGGGTTGCAGAGCAAATACGTACTACATAGAGGTCAGATGAAATCCATTTAACTAATGAAGATGAACGTGTATCATTGGCTTTGCTGCCACCATCTATTAATTAGGTCTTTAGCCCAAAGTAGAAGTACACTTGCTACCTCTTCCTCTCCCAGAAGAACCTAACCCAATTTGTCCCTTGTGGAAAAGATGGCCTCTTCCTTTCCTGAAGGACCAATGACGTGACAATTAGAATTTGAAGTTTGTGTCTTTGATATTGTATTTTTTGATTGCCTCAGTTTCCTTTTCTGCACATTCATCAGCTGATCACTGGGAAGGTACATGATGGAACTCTCTCTTATGGAGGTAATTTTTGTAAACCTATTTTTGCAAAATGTCCTCAATAAATCTTTGTATTCCTGGATGGTAATTAAGTGATATTATTATTCAGTGTGCTAGTTATTTCAGTAAATAAAATAAATTGCATCTTAACACCTGTGACATGTGTCACATTACTCTGGTCTTCCTCATGACTTTTTTTGCAAGGAAAACTTCCTGTGATTTTTAATTTTTGATAGCATGCTAATGTCAAATTTGTAAGCATGATGGAGTATTCTCATGAAGGTATTGCACATTATAAGATTCTCTAGGAAAGTGAGACAATGTTTGAAGAATGGTGTTTAAAGATAAAAATGTCCATTACGGTTAGAAATAATCCTAACTGGTATGAATCTTGACACATTATTTCTCAATTTCTCTTGCATGCACAAATATTGCAGATGAAATTTGTGAAAAACATCTTCTAGTTTAAGGTGAAGTAAAGGATGATTTTTTTTTTGGAATAATATTCGATTTAAGGATAAGAAATATTTGATTATTCTGAAGATTAAAATTAAAATGCAAGGCATTGAACACTGGGTCAAGTAAATGGAGTAATCTATAGTTACAAATAGGAGCATGGTGTTTCAATTAGTCGCTAAAAGCTCATTGGAATAATTTTATCTAAACCTACCCAAAGTGTTGCACATGCATTAACCTTTATTTTCTTTAATAAGAATTTGGAAAATAATTTCCATTTCGCTATTTGAAACAAAACCTTTAATATGGTGACTATGGTCTCTCTATTATTCTAATAATTCCCACTTCCTTTCTATCTCAACTCGCATAGGCCTGACATGTCTATTAAGCAATTCCCATCCCCGTCTCTCATTTTTCCAACTTCCCTTTCCTCAGAAATTAAGGTTGCAAAGTTCTAATTTCCATGGTGGTGATACTATTCTGAATGTTCTATTCTGTTGCTATCCGCTCGGCTTTTATATTACAATATCCTATTATCAAGGGAAGGGAATGCATAAAGGGATCGAGATGGTGCGGGGGCTAACGTATTGACTTCCAACCCAAAGGGCGCGGGTTCAAATCCCGGTGGTGTTGAATATTTTTCAGAGGTATCTCGATCCCTACTTGAGATGCTTTGTGGAGGGAACTTTGAGTGAGTACGCCGTCCGTTTGATGGGACGTTAAATTGAGGACACCTTGGCGCCTTTCGTAAAGAGTAGGCTAATGCCGACGCGGGGTTTTTCTCCACCCTTCATCCTTTCTTGTCCATCCCCTATGGCGATCATGACCTCAGCAGTCGGTCACCTCCCCTAAACACTACTATGGGAATGCATAAGTGACCAGTGCATTTTTAGATTTTAAGAAAGGCTTTGACAAAGTCTCGCACAAAAACTGATATATTAACAAAACTTTTATAGTACCTGGGAAAGTGAAAAATTGGAACAGTATAGTAATCTTACAGTAAACTATTCAAATTATACTAGTTCCATATAAAACAAAGAACACACGTAGCAACTACATAGATCGAAAAGGTCTCGTCACCAAACACTCAGAATTAAATATATGACCCCTTAATTTTGACAAATAAGGACTATTAATTTATACTGAAACATTACTTTGCATTTTAAACTCATTTTGAATAAAATTTTTTTCGTGGTAAATTTCTCTACGCTCAAGAATAAAAACTTACTGTAGATTTTTAAAATTTTGAATCCACGGTTATAACATTGGTGATTGTAATACAAAAGGTCCTTCACGCACACTTAAGGATTATTCTTATATATTTATTTAATTTAAAAACACCATTCGTGAGACACTGTTAATAAACGCTAATACCCCCATTTCAGTAGTTTTATTCGATCACTGAAAGTCGGAAAATAACTATTTAATATTAATTTCAAGTTTCACGCATAGTTATTACTTCTTATCTTAAATATACAGAATTTAAATACACATTTTTCATATAAAGTTTATTTTTCATATGAAGTAGGAGCAACCAAATGAAAACTTGCAGAATATGGTAGATTTAAAAAAGACACTATCTAACGACTGAAAAATTGAATGTACAGTGGAGAGAAACAGCTAATGTAGCAAAGGTTAACTTTTTCACTTCGTTTTGATTAAGTTATTAATTAGCTCCTCAAGAGAGATTTTCATAATCTCTTTCCGCTCCACGATTGGAATCATTAAAGAGGGGAATCGACTATTGGAAGTTGTTGACCGAATATAGTTCTTCACTCTCTTTACTCGTGGAACTTACAAAGTCGTTCATTAGAGGCAGATGTGATCCTCAAAGAGAGTTAACATTTTGATAGAGTTTCCAAAAGGTCATAGGAACCTTCTGTAAGTATTCAACAGAACTTGAATGACTGTATTCTTGAAGAAATTATCTTACATGATGAAGGTTCTTTTTCAACAAGTCAACAATTAGGAAAGTCAGATATTTATTCAATAGCCATATGTTTTAACTCTACTATTCACGAGATAACTTTTCCTTTTCGAAGAGCACTCTTACATAATAACCTGATTCTCTGAGAATCGACGATAGATCTTATCCACCCAATAACTTTCATGAAATGCTCTCTGATTGGGCTGTAAAATCAGGTAATAAATAATGTAATGCAGTAAAAGGCATCTCCGCAATAATACAGAAAGCAATAGCTTCAAATGAGCGTTGCAGATCGTTTGAAATATTTGGGTGCCATCGTTTCATCTGATTGGATCATTGAATAAGACATATTTGTAATACATACGGTGCTACCTGATGGGCTAAACTTCGCCGAATGTCCACCTGAAGGATGTAGCAATGGACAAAGGATTCGTTGTAAAATATAGCAAAGGAAAGAAAGAAAGAAAGAAATAGGAATACCATTCTCCGTCATAAAGGCTCCACGTGGATTATGTAGTGAGCATTTCGGACCCATCCCAAGGAAACATAATTCGAGAATCGAACGCAGAGAAAGGTATCCGCTTTGTCAAACCATTGCAGCGGAAGAACGCAAAAGTCTTTAAAATGTATTTCTTATGCTGAAATGGAATCCCTGGATATCTGAAGACTCAACTGAAATAATCAACGTTCCAATCGTTCGAAGGTTTCAACCTCCCTATTTCAGTTCAACGTCGAGGAAATAATTTATGTCCACTTAAAAACGGTAGATTGGAAAATTTGATAGTGTCGAAAATAGTGAATCGAGGATTCGTTTTCTTCTAGTAACATTCACGAACAAAATACAAGGAGTCATAAACAAGCAAAGTATTTCTATTATCAGACTTATTTCACCATGGCTACTTTCCTGATAGCCCCTGAGATACACATACGGCGGCTTGCGAAACACTGCGTAGATCTCAATTTGCATACGTGCATGAATGATTGTGTTGATTAAAATATCAGCATAAATGATTCCATTCATCAATCTATCAAAACAAACTTTCAGAGATCAGCAAAGATGAAGGTCAGAGGTACTCACCAGGTATTGGATGGAAAGCTACTCGGCTCCACAGCATTGGATGAAGTTCACAACTGCGACCAGCGGGACTTTTAAATCAGCTAGTTTTAATGCTGCTTCTCGTCCTGAAATAGACATGGAGGAACATCAATAAGCGTGAAATTAAGGACTACATTGCTGTTGATTTCAAATGCTACCTATTGCGTGGTACTAATGTAATTTGAACGGATTGATTAATTTATAATCGGGATTTTATCCGCATATAATGCTTATAACAGCACAACAATTTTGCTGCCGTTCTTGTCGGCTTTATTACGTGAAGAAGGTAACTGGAACCCCGACGAACAGTTGTATTTTTATAAATATTATACGCAAATAAAATCCCAAAAATAAATGAATTCATGCAAATTCCACTTCTGCGGAAGCCTTTAACAAAAAATTAGGAACAATTAGAAAAGTATTAGACAAATGTGACCAAAAACTTAAAGAGCAATTATATCTTTAGCAGGTTAGGCCTCATTTTCAGTACGCTGATAGTACTTGTGCATGGAATGATCTCCATGAAGTTGGATTCATTGCCGAATACGATCTCGAATAGCATAGAGGAGCTAGATTTGTTAAACGTTGTTATGAAACACTCAGTAGCTTATCTAAATCATTAGAGGTTCTAGGTCGGGAATCACTCACGGAGCGAAGGATGAATTGCAGGTTAAATCTCATGCATAAATTTGAAGGAGCCTCTTTAGCGATGATGCTGCAAATGTATAATTAGCCTTATCGTACTACGGTTTAAGAGAGCTCGTGTAAATAAAGTTAAATTTTTTTATTTTAGCAAACTGCATGGCACCGCTAGGGTCTGTGGCAGGGACTGAATGCACACCAGACTAATTAAAACCCGAATATGACCCTACCATGGTCGGACAATGCTATTCTGCCACAATTATTCTGATTAAATGTAGAGCAGATAGACTTGAGATGTCATTTTTCCCAGGAACTCCAAAGGCTCAGAATAACCTCACGCGACCGCACTGGTGGTATTTTGTGTCTAAAGTAGTCTGGTGTGTGATCACCCCCTGTAGCACACCTTAGCGTTAGCTTGCAGGGTACGATGCATTCATGTATATCTTACATATCATTGTCCGCTTCACGTTTTCACTGAATAACTGAGCTTCTTGACTTCAATGAGGGAAGCTATCTGAAAAGCACATCGCACTTTTCTATTGGCAAACTGCATAACGTTGCAAATGTGTCAACAAATTATTTGCATAAAACATAATTCACACTTCGCAAGTGTGCGTCTGAGTACTTAAAATTTGCATGCGTGGGCATGTGCACTGCCTTCCATTTTATGTAATTTTTCGTGCATTGAAAATGTCTAAGGTTTTTTAGGCTACGTTGGATTTTTCTTCGATTCTTGATAAATAACTCTCATAATTTTGAAAGCGGTAAGTTTGACGTGCACATATGACATTTATAAACTCAATCCACTCTCCAGATACTGCAACCGCAATAAAAATAAAGGAATACCGTTTTACTACAGAGGCGAACTGCTCTATGGCGCTATTGTGGATATACGGCCAAAAAGTAGGCCAAAAAATGTCGAAAAACTCCACGCCCGTAATATACGATTCACCAGAAAGTAGTTGCGTACAAACAATCACACATCCCGCGATTGTTTACGGGAATAACAATTCCTTGCCTGGGCGAGATGCATGGTCTTCGACAATGTACCATCCTCAGGGGAGAGGGAGGACACGGTCATGGTGCGCGGAATAAGGGGGGTATTGCAGGGAATTTAATGCCTCCTGGAACTACCCGCTGACAATTCATAAGAAAAACTTTTTAACTTACATAAACAATCGCTGGTAGTATCAGAACGCGAATGCCTTCGGTCGAAAAAAAAGGGAATGAGTCTGGGAATTTCGGTCGCTAAGCGAACCTCTTCGGCGAACTAAAGGAATCAAGAATTCTAACAGAAGAAGTACGAAGTGAGCCGGGAATTGGCATCCTGTATAGGAAGCGTGTGGGAAATGAGTAGGAGATGGAAATTGAGTAAATTGACCGTCCTCTTTTCTTACTCCTGGCAAGGAGAGGGGACGGTTGATGCTGATGTTTATGAATTTATGAACAATGCTGAGAAGGAGCATTGGTCACTAAAAGGCACAGGCTGACTCACTGTCGTTACTCCTTGGAAAGGAATTAACTTTCTCATTAACAACTATAGGAAAGGTTACTGGGAGGTCCTACTCGATTTGGTGAGAATACTTTAATACAACCATGAAAAGTTTATGTATATTTCTCTAAATTTAATAAGACATATTCAACTACGCCATACTCGAATACTCAACCCTTGCACCCAATCCATCAACATACAAATCCAACCAACTATGCTCACTAATCTTTCAAGGGAATAACTACTTGGTGGCGAAGGCTTTCATGCCTGGGCGATGTCCTGGGCTACTACGTACGTAACCATAGTTATCGGGTTACTCCCATTTGGGCCAGTAAATAGAAAATATAAATGAAAAAACTCAGAAGCAATCCTTTAACCCTTTTCAATATTATGTTTTCCATTCTCTACTTTTCTGCATGGAAATTTCTTCCAGCAATCCTTCAGGGTGTGTGGAAGGGAGTGATTCCACACCAGGCATGCAACATCAAAATTAAATTCTGCTTAATCATTTGTTACCGATAAAAATGAGAAATATTTCAAATAATGGAGATCTTGTTGACTACAGATCAAACACTACCGTTTCAAATTTTTAAATACTTCTCTACGCGTGAGAGACGTTCACTGCCGTCGATTAAGGAATGACTCAACCGAAATGCACCATAAAAACTGCCCTCTAGCATCATTTTTGAAACCAATATATTTTAGGCGTTTGATAGACATTTTACTTATTTCTCGGTATGGATGCTTACGCCGTTATTACACACGCTGGTTCTAACCCACTTACATTATACGTCGCGGAAGCGAGCTTAAACCTTTACCAGTAAGCATACCTACTCCTATATACTGGTGTCCGACTTAATTTTGTGCGCGACCGCTCTTCTCTCTAACAAGTAGAAGGGCTTCCACCAAAAAAACACGTGCAAGTAGAGACCCCGAGCCAAGGCCGAAAACGTCAAGAAGTGAAGGCCGGTGAGAATTGGGGAAGGTGGCAGTGTTAAAAGCGTGGGTAACCCAAAAAAAGAACCGTCTCAGAATGGTCCTTGCAGAAGCAGTACTAAAAAAAACTTTTTCTCTTGAATGGGGGTGGGGGGGTGGGAGAGGACTGACTGACTCCGCAACTTTTAGAGTCAAATCATATGAAACAACATGTAAAAGCACAAGAACCTGCATCGCTTTCTTCGTTGTTTGGAAAGACTCAAGTCTCAAATATCTACACTCTGCTCATTCAAAGAACCATCACGTCGACGACTCCGACGTTAATTAAAGCAACCTCTCCAAAATCTGCAACATAATTGAAGACATTCTGCGGAGAATCTTACGTACCGTATTTCATACGATCCATGACCCAATGAGATCAATCATTTATTACCAACTCGACGCCCATTACCTTCCCAATGCTGTCCCAATTGTAGCGATTATTATTCGCGCATTTGGTATTCAAAACAGAATGTCATTACTCAATGCAGTCATTTTACTGTTCTGAAAAAGACTAAACTGCTTCAGAAACGTTACTACAGGCAATGGCACCGAAGAAATGGATCACTTCTGTCAGATCTTATCTATTTAATCTTAGTTATAACCTGTCCACTACCCATT
Source organism: Hetaerina americana (assembly GCF_022747635.1). Taxonomy (NCBI): domain Eukaryota; kingdom Metazoa; phylum Arthropoda; class Insecta; order Odonata; family Calopterygidae; genus Hetaerina; species Hetaerina americana. The sequence continues at coordinate 43,830,061 of NW_027286763.1, forward strand.
ACGGAACCGCATTATAATGATTGTTTACGGAAACACTTTGGCCCAATATTCACTTAATCTTATAAAAATATGTATTTTTATCACTAGTGAAGAAATAATACGATTATTATGCGACATTACTGAGATTCATCTGAGAGCACAGTAACACCTTAGTTAACTGACTACTCTTCTACATGTTCCACTGAACCGGATTATATGGTCTTATCAACACATTGTTCGTTTCTCATACTTTACGGAGAATTGAGAGAAAAAGGATTGATTAATACCAAGGAGGACTAAGCACCTATTCTAAAAGTTTTCGCTTAAACGACGGTCTGAATTCAGCACTTCACGCACACTTCAGGAAAAATATTGTATCGATACCTTTTATATAAACTTTGTATTTACTAAATAACTGGATCCAATTTGACGATGCATCTATATTCCAATGGAAACTTAAATCTCAAACGAACAAAGACCTTTCGTCTAACAAATATCTCAAATTGTGGTCTGCCTGCACCTTTTATAGAAGTTGCTATAGCGGTGACGTTCATTCTTTGTCCTGTGATGTGCTCTTACCGTAATAGTATCAAGAAACAGGATTAAATATTGCCGAATTACTTATTCGATATTCTTTCTTTTGATTAAGGCATCTGAATCTTTGCAAAGCAGAATAAAATCTTTTAAAATATGCAAAACCAAATATGGCATCTACCCAGCAGTCTCTACTCTTTGTGAGCTTTTCCACATATTCCACGAATATGTTTCATCGAGAAGAAGTCGTAAATATGGATATCGCCTTATTGTTCGAGCCTACATTCTCTATTTCCCATCGAGAAGAAGTCGTAAATATGGATATCGCCTTAGTATTCGAGCCTAAATCCTCTATTTTCGTATTCCCGATGGAGTAGGGTTTCGAAAGAGAACTGCGCCATCTGGTCATATGCGGATCGCCCTGCATTTGGGAAGGCATACGTCGCAATCGCAACCAGTCTCATCACCACTCACTTAAAGGGTAAACTTCGTAAATATTATATATTCCCCAACACGAATTAAGGAATCCTCGACAATATGAAGCCTTGCTCGTAAACTAGGGCTGAAAGTTAAATTTACAGCCCATATTCCCTGGAGATTCCGATAAGTGCAATAATAAGTCAATATCTTCTAGGTTTATTATATAAGACGAAATGGAGACAAATTGTGGATTGATATTGAAGGAAATATGGAATGTCAGTTTGTTCTGTGCGGTAAAGTGTGAACTTTTGCAACAAAGTTTAATGATGATAAATATATAATCAAATTTCTTAGGCACAAATAGTATGAACATAATTACGACCACGTAAGAACGATTATCTCATTCATTTTTATACAGTCCATTTCATTGTGTTTTACAAATAGCATCACCAAGCTAAATCGTTTTCCCGAAACAGTATACGATATGCTAACCCAATTTCACCAAAATATTTAGGGATTGAAAAGAAAAAAAACAGAGTCAGCACTTAAATTAAAAGTCTTTGACATTCGTAATCATTCATTGCAGTCGGCCATAATAGACACCACTCGAATTACTAGTTTAACAAATAAAAAGCATAACGATTCTCTTGAGTGATTTTCTAACATGCTCTTCAATGTTTTTTTCAAAAGTCGAGAACGAGCTAAATGATTTATCGTAAAAGAAAATGGTAGTATCACCCCAAACAATCGAAATTCTTAAAAGTAAAAAGGTTGAGCAGAGTCTTCCCCTTTTTTATAAATTTTATTTATGTTTTGCAATAGTTCTTAGCGCAATTGTCCAACAATGGTCTTATTCTATTTATTAAATTTAAAAACACCATTCGAGTGACACTGTTAATCATCGCTAATACCCCCACTTCAGTAACTTTATTCGGTCACTGAAAGTCGGAAAAGAACTATTTAATATCAATTTCAAGTTTCACGTATAGTTATTACTTCTAATCTTTAAGGGATCGAGGAGGTGCGGGGGCTAGCGTACTGGCTTCCCACCCTGAGGGCGCTGGTTCAAATCCCGGTGGTGTTGAATATTTTTCAGAGGTATCTCTATCCCTACTTGAGGTGCTTTGTGTAGGGCACTTTGAGTGAGTACGCCGTCCGTCGGATAGGACGTTAAACTGCAGACCCCTTGGCGCCTTTCGTAAAGAGTAGGCTAATGCCGACGCCGGGTTTCTCTCCACCCTTCATCCTTTCCTGTCCATCCCCTATGGCGCAATTGACCTTAGCTGTCGGTCGCTTCCCCTAAAAACTACTACTACTATTCTAATCTTTAATATACTGAATTTAAATACGCATTTTTCATATGAAGTTCATTTTACATAGAAGTTGGAGCAAAAAAATGGAAACGTGAAGAATATGGTAGATTGAAAATATGTCAACAATACAAACAAATGATGTTTCGTAGCAACGGTATCAACGTCCGTTGTTATTAATATGCTACGCCATTTTACGAGTGCAGAACAGTATTTATATTCCCGAAAAATAGTGTAATTGACAAGTTACATCTATTGCGGCGTAAAAAATATTTATAGTATTTGAGCAAGAGTATAGAAGAAGACCCTCAACCAATTGAAAAACGCCCAAAGTCGTCCGAAGCAGTCGCTATAATGGTATGTTATTATTTCATATACCCAGTCACCGCAACCCGTTTGGTCGTATTGTCATGCAACCCTGGGAAGATGGCTTGAACCTCTTGGCACTCATAGGGGAGTAAGGCAGGTCCGCTCCTTATGACATAGGTTGTAGAATGGATAACACCCAGATCCAGGCTCATGTGCCGACTAACCCAAGTACAATTTTTTGAAAATTTAATTTTCACAAAACATGTTTCCTTAATATGCTGCACGTCTGTTAGTGGTCATTCAAAAGTAAATTTTACTTCTTTTCTTTTGGCTTTTTTGCAGTGACCTGTCGTTTTTTACTACAGTCATAAGATTTTAACTTTCGCTGTGCTCAATGCTAGTGCTATGTAGTGTGTCGCAGCATCTCCTGAAGGGTAAAATATTTTCCGCTCCCAATTTTTGCTGTACCAGCTCATGAAAAACTAAGATAGCTGAGGGCGCATCCCTTTCTAAGTGGTTCAGTGAGACATGCAAGAGAATTCAACTATTTTGTGAACTTATAATGGAAACGATTGATATTTTCCTTTTAGAATGCGAATTTGTACCTAAAAATACTTCATTGCATAAACTTATGCAAGCAATTTAATTAATAAACCCAACGCATTGACGATATACAGGTATATGTATATCAAGGTAAACTTCTTGTAATCAGTGCAGATGATTCTACAGCGTTGCGAAACTAGTCGACAACAATTAATTTTTTCCTGTGGAAAGCAAAGCCTTTTATCCTTTCCTCCTGCTTTACGAGTACTTCATAGTAGGTATTTTTCCACCACACCGATTTGCGCGATCAGTTCCCAGTGTTACCGCCAATCCATAAGACCCAGGCTGATTTAGAGCATATCTTGGAGTAAACATTGGGCGTCTCGTGGGCCGGAAAATACGGTAAGAATTAGGGGCCTATTGCTTATGAGTCCATCGCAAATGATAAGGAACGCGTCAATAGGCTTAGGCAGGCGCAAAGGTGCGCGCGATGATATCGTCCATGCATCGAAAGCGGTTGAGCCGTAATAAATTTATTTCGGAAATGAACAAAGTTTACTCATTCAGCGTACATAACATTTGACAAAGTGGGGACTTAAAGATTTGAATTTAGACTAAAGCAATTTTGACGTATATAGACGGCACTAAGCTTTTTGCTTTAAACAAGTCCATAATAATCATTCAATTTCCAAAGGTGAATATTCGAATTCCTTCTTGTCTTTCTTTCTAATACATCAGCGTTTTATTTGCTTACATATGTTCACTTGTCTACTTCAGTTGTAAATTGGGGGTCATGTGTACCCTAACCTTTCTCAGTTTTTCCCTTGACTGAAATTATGAATTTTTTTGCAGTAAAGATTTCGATATGCTGGGTTTGTTATTTTTGTCACCATTAATGCATTCTAGAAAGCCTTACGGCGTCTGCTGATGGCATGCGTTTCCCGTCCAACCTGCTTGGGTGGAGATGAACATGTGGAGGAAGGACCTAATGAGGTGGATGCAAATGACGCCGTGATGGGCAAAAATCTGAAAGAGCAAGACCATCCTCGGCAGCATTCATGGAAATCGAACCACGGCCTGTTTCCTCTCCAGGACTTACGACCAAATTCACCGCAGAAAATTGTAAATAAAAGTATAAGATAACCTATGCAACTATTTCCTTGTGTAAAAATCATTCGCCAAGCTAATTTCCGGCCAAATACTTACGTATCTAGAAAGAAAACACTTTCCTTTCAATAGGGCATCAGACTTGGAAAGTCTACTGAGCAAGTTGTTCAATGTGTGCTTCGGAAGATAGGCTGCACTTATCTCTCTTAATTTTTGATCTCTCCTTAAATTTTAAAGGTGTAGACAACCAAATGCTTATTCAAAAACTAGAATTACGGAATCCAGGGCTCTAAACTAAAATTCAGGACATCATATTCAAAAAATTCTAAAAAAATGATGGAAGTAAATGGCTTTCAGTCAAAACTGTTGGGAATAAAAAATGGGGAGCCCCAGGGGTATATACATATATTAGGTGGTCTGTTATTTAAAAAAAAAAGGTGGTTTGGTTTGAAAAACCTAATTGAGAATTAGTTGATTTCATACCCCATGTATTTTCCACATTAAATATCAGAATTGGAGCTCTCAGGAGTGAAATAATAATATATATGTATCTCTTCACCGCAGTAATGATTTTATGGTATAATATGTTTATCTTTTGACCACATCTTTAGCGGCAAGTGCTGCTCTTCGAAGAGTAAAAGATCTTTCTTATTGTTACAGCCACTTCCAAACTTAACCAGGCTAAATTATTGTCTAAATCTACACCTAACTTACTGCTGTCTGTGGGGGATGCAGAAACAAGAGCGCTTCCGGCTGTTACAGGAAAAGCTGACCAAGAATACAATAAAATTGGTCAGTAACTACAAAACTTTTTGGGTTCAAATGTTTGATAGGATATTCAGACAAATGATCCAGTTCTATCTGTTCTTATTCGTTCGCAGGTTTTCGCGGCGATGAGTAGGTTATTTCCACATATTTTGGGCTGCGTCGAGGTAGGTTGATTAAATTCTAAACAGTTTCGCCAGCTATCCTGCTGGCGTCCTAAGGTCAAAGATGGAGAAAAAGCTTGTTGTCCCGTATTATACCGGGAGAATCCGGTGCCAATACCGGGTAATTTCTTCGGCCAATAAGGAAACGTCCTCATATTTGCGCGGAATATTTCTTTTCCACCGAATGTGTGGTAGTCTTTTTTACGATTTCAATGGCCTCTCTTATTATCATCGGGAAGTATTTTTCTTCTTTCGCTAATATTTTAGCGTCGTCGAACAGAATAGAGTGCCCGGGTTCACTCCAGGCGTTCTCAGTGATAGTCGATGCTGTAAACTGTTTGGTCTTGGTTCCAACCAAAAAGTTTGGACCAGGACCAGGGCTTGGACCGAGACCAAACAGTTTTGAGCATCGGCCATCGCTGAGCACGTCTTGGGTGAACCCGGACACTCTATACTGTTCGAAGACGCTAAAATAGTAGCGAAAGAAGAAAAATACTTCCCGATGATAATTAGAAAGGCCTTTGAAATCGTAAAAAAGGCCATAAAACTTTAACAGAGAGGATGGATATCCACTCCACATTGCGTGGAAAAGAATTATTCCGCGCAAATATGAGGACGTTCCCTGATTGACCGAGGAAATTTCCCGGTATTGGCGCCGGATTTTCCCTATACAAGACGAGACTACGAGCTTCTTCCCATCCTTGACCTGAGGAGACCAGCAAGTAAGCTGGCGAATCTGCTGTGAATTCAAACGACATACGAGGACGCAGCCCGAAAAATATTAAAATCACATATCTGTTCTTATTTTTTCACCGCAAAACTTTCTAATTTTACCATATGTTAATTTTAAACCCTAATCTGAGGGAACTTGGTCGTTCAGGAGTAGAGCATTGGACTACTGCCCAGAGGATCTGGGTTTAATTGTCGCGCATGGCTCTAGCCACCATCATCTTTATTATATCTATATGATTTTTCTGGTAGCAAATCATTTTGCGAACACAATGCGATTCAGAGAATGGAACCAACCCAGTTTTGTGAATTTCAAATAGTATTGCGCTTGGTATTGTTCGATTTCTAGCTTCACCTATCCACCCAACTTTCTGATACATAAAATGATTATGGTTGCTCTTTACATGCTCCTGATGATCACTTTACTGACGTTTTGATGAAAAGAAAAAATTACTTGAAATAAAGATTTCTTAATATATATAATTTAATGATCTTAAAATTGGATATAGTTGGTCAATTAATGAGGGTCAAAATCAAGAATCAGATGTCATTGGTTTCAGGTGTAAACGCCACAGTATCTGGCAATGAGAGCTTCATGGTCAATAGAAGAAAGGTGTCATCCGAAGGGGACCTGCCTGCAGTGGTATGGAGTTTTTCCGAGCCTCTCACAAAAGATCGTAGAAGATGCCACATTGGGAGAGTGTTTTACTTCACCAGTTTTTTAAATAACAAATCAGAATATGCTAATGGACTCGATGAACATATTCAGGTAATTTTTAATTGCCAAAATAATGAATTTCAAAGCGTTGATGAAATCTTGTTCATTGAACTCACATTCTAGAGATTCTGATGCTCACAGGTCTTTCACTTGCGCATGTCATTTCATTCGAATACCCCGCCTTCTAGCACGTCACTATCCTCCCAACAGACACTGCTAGATTGGGGGGGGTAATGCCATTTATGGCCATGTCTCCATGTCTACTTTTATAATTATGAAAAAATTACTACATTACATATTAATGTGTTCATTCCTTGGTCTCCTATTATTAAGTTCACAGCATTTCATTCCAAATGTATATTGGGACTTGGGTGCAATGGTTGTGCACATTTTAAATGCCTTTCTGTAAAAAGTAACGTGTCTTACTGCTACGAGAGCCATTAGTATTTTATTAATTAGACTTGTATTTTGGGTGCTTCTGTTTTTTTATACAGCCAGATTTTAAATTTCCGTATATTTCCTTAAATAGGTCAATAAGAACATTCCGAGCAAAGAAGATTCCATGCCATTACTTTATGAAACATTGAGTGAAAATCCTGCCTCAAATGTTTCAAGTGAGAATGATGATAAAGCAGATTTGATAGGTAAGAAAGCAAAACTACTTCCAATCTCTCTCTAGGTCTTAAGCCCAGAGAGCAAAAGCTTTATAGTAGTTATTAGAGCAAGCCTGGTAAATTAGATGAATGGACTGGGAATTTAAGGAAACAGTATGAATAAAGCTGTAATATTGATATTTTTTTTTGCTGCTGCATATGATAATTTTTTACAAATTATTCTTTTTTCCATATTTAATTAAAAATAAGATCAATTTCTCAAAGTCGTAATCATTGAAAAGGATATTTTAAACAAAAATTTGGTATTCTTTCAGTAAATTCATAGTGATATGCGCTTGCAAAATATACTGACTCAATATATCAGAATGAAAATTTTATCAATATTTTTTATATAATTATACATTTCAGTTAAGTTAAACATAAAACCCAGCCATAATGTTAAATAAGTTTTGTGAAGAGTACTGTGATATTGTAAATATTATAACGTGAGAAGGAATTGAAAAAAGCACCATATCAACTATGGATCAATCCTAGATGCAAACATTTACCCTTCCCTGAAGTAGTCACAATTTACATCTTCTTATCATATGCTTCTAGTTCAAACATTTTGGACACCTGTGGTATATTGGTGAATTGAAAATTCTCATTTATAATAATCTTTTTGAAAATCATTGACTTATGCTGATTTGATATCCTTCTGTTCCAGATTTCCCTTCACTTGCATCACTTAAAGATTTGCACAACAAAGAGGTGTGGATTTGAGAGAATAATACAAGCCTGACTCAGAGGAGAAAAGTGGCTAGTTCTAAGTTCTATTGATCCAGCTGAAATTCTAAATTCCTCTCCATAATATTTTTCTATCTTGTCTAAATTTCTATCAATGACTTTGATTCCCTTTTTTACGTGAACTTTCTAAATTATTTTTGATGATGTCAGACCATAAATGATCCCGATGTATGATTTCATATATGGATAATTAAATTAACTTTCTTAGGTATTTTGTGCATTTTTTTAATAAAAATTTGGAAACCAAAATAAAACCAATGAAACCTATTCAATTCTTTTAATATAAATCATATTCTGTCTCAGATGCCTATTTTTCCAGGTCCCTTTGCTATTTCAAAAAGAAATAAATAAAGACATGATACTGTTTATCATAATCATACTTACAGCCTTAATTGGTTTAAGTGGACTGTCCCCATTACTTGGTAAGTAATAAAGTAAATATATGGCTGAAAACATCAAGCTCGTATGTTTTTCTGCACAGCTACTGTCCTGTCTTCCCTTTAAACTGTCCTGAAACCCATATATCCCCTCTTTCCTTATATGTCTTGAACATCCCCCCCGCGGGTAGGGGGATAGAGAATACTCCCGCAGTATCCCTGCTTGTCGTAAGAGGCGACTAAAAGGGCGGAGAGAAAACCCCGAAAACACACCCCAAGCCAGCAAGGGAAGCCAGCAAGGGACAGTGCTGTGGATCCACTGTCTGTGAGCGGCCATATCATCTGGCCTGCGATCCGCCCAGGTGTTTGCCGTGCATGGAGACTCGTAAGGGATAGAAGGGGATCCTGGAGGGTGAGCTTTCTGGTTCCCAGCAGGCTGTCGGATGCCCTGTATGGACCGGGGAGTGATACCCCTCTTCGGCCCCGGATTTCGTGTAAACGGGAGGCCGGGAGCTAGCCACTCACGGTCAATCGGCTTCCGTCGCGTTTTCGCTCCGGTGGCGAGTGCCAAGGTTGTGGGGGTCTGCGTAGGGAGGTCGGAGATTTAAGGGTTTTGGTGGGCCCTTGCACCGAAGATCCACCCCGAAACAGACAACCACTCCTGAAGCGCTATATCCCTCGAGTTAGCCCTGGCGACCGCTCCGGTTTGGCGGAGTGGCGTCCCAAATGTGTGGCTCCGTGGCGGGTGGGGAGGCCGAGGGACGAATCATTTATTATTATGGAGGAAAAACCCTTTCCACCACTAAAAAGATCCCGTCCGGACACCGGCGGGGGAGAAAAGTGTATTGGCGCATGTAAGCGCTATTTGATTATGTCGTGCATAAAGGAAGGTGAGACCTTGAAAAAGGTTTCTCCTTTTTTAATTCGCAGAGTGGTGTCACAGATTGTGCCTGGGGACACAAAGAGCGTGAAGAAGCTCAGGGATGGTACACTTCTTATAGAGACCCTGAACGATACACAGAGCGAAAAACTGCTAGCTATGGGAATGCTCCATGACATTCCGATAAAGGTGGAGGTGCACCGCACTCTTAACACCTGTCGCGGAGTCATCAGTCACTACGACCTCCTATACGTGGGCATGGAAGAAATCAAGAGAGAAATGTTCTCTCAGGGAGTGACTGATTGTCGTCGACTCACCACGAGGCGCAACGGAGAAAACGTGAACAGCACCTCCGTGATCTTGACGTTTGCGCGTGATAGACTACCCGACAAGGTGTTTGTGGGCTATGAATCGGTACCAGCGAGGCCATTCATCCCAAATCCCGTGCGTTGTTTCAAATGCCAACGGTTCGGCCATGTCGCGTCGCGCTGCGAGGGCAAGGCCACCTGCCCGCGCTGTGGCAAAGACGCGCACGAGGATAAAGAGTGCTCTTCGGAACCTCTTTGTTTCAATTGCGAGGGTACACACCCAGTGCACTCTCGTGATTGCCCGAAGATGAAAGAAGAGAGGAAAGTCATGGAGATAAAAACACTGGAAAAAATCCCATATGCGGAAGCGAGGAGAAAATACAGGGCGCTAATCGCCCCAACTTTCTCCCGGTCCTTTGCTTCCGTTGCAACCACGCCATGTGTAAAGTGTACCATCGCCACGCAGACAGAGATCCCGTAAGAATCCCCAATTGACAACACGCAAGTGCCTAAACCCAAAAGGGTGAAGGATGGAAAGAGTAAGGTGGACAAGGAGCCACCTACTCATGTGGGCCCTTAAAAGAAGAGCCCACAAAAAACCACCAAAGGGAATACGCCAAAAGGGCGCGAGAATACACCTTCCCCGCCGCCTTCAGTCAAGCCAAAGAGGCCGGAGGTAATTGAAGAGGACCAGAGTATCTCTGATACTGAGGTCTTCGCAAGCGAGTGGAAGAGGAAACATCGCTTCAAGCGATAACCTCAATAGAGTTGGTCATCTCCCTTTTTAATCAACGTATTTATTTATTTATTTATTCATTTTAATTTAGAACTTTAAATGTGTTCCATATTGCAGTGGAACTGCAATGGCTTTTACCGGCACAAGGAGGAGCTGGCCATTTTAATCCAAGACTTAAAACCCTCTTGTATTTGTCTCCAAGAGACCCATTTTAAGGCTGAAGATAAGGGTATTCTGAAGGGGTTCACTGTTTTTAGAACGGATGACCTAAGTGGCAGACGAGCCCAAGGGGGAGTAGCAGTTGCGACCCGAGAGGCCCTTTACACCTCCCGAGTCCAACTGAACTCTCCATTCCAAGCCGTCGCTGTCACGGTGCACACCCCTGAGAGGATGACGTTATGTAACGTATATCTACCAGAGGGTGCACCGGTGACCCGCCTGAACCTTGAAGCCCTTGTCCGCCAGCTTCCTCAGCCGTTCATTTTGATGGGAGATTTTAATGCCCATGATCCTCTCTGGGGAGGGCCAGAAACCCAAAGTAATAGGAGAGGTCGAATCTTATCCAACTTTATTGAGGATTTTAACCTGTTTTTATTAAATAGCGGCGAAAAAACCCGCTTGAACAGCTTCAATGGGGAATTCTCAGCAATAGATCTTTGTTTATGCTCGAGAAGTCTAGCCCCAAAGCTGAAAATGTCCACCCACAACGATCTCTGTGGGAGTGACCATTTTCCTCTTCTACTCGTTAAAGAAGACTCTTCGCCCAACATTTCAAAACCTCCGGAAAAGTGGCGTATTAACCGTGAGGACTGGCCACTTTTCAAGCGTACGTTTACATATAAACATGACGCTAGTTTCGACGCGTTGCACAACGTCGAGAAGCTAAGTTCAACGCTCTTGGCGGCAGCTACCAAAAGTATCCATCGTACGTCCGGGAATCTTAATCGAGCTCCTGTCCCTTGGTGGAACGGGGAATGCGACAGGGCGATCCGGGCAAGGAAAAAAGCGCTGAATATTTTTAAAAAATACCCCACGGCAACTAATCTGGCATCGTACCGCCGCCTGAGAGCGCGAGCTCGAAGGGCCGTCAAGGAGGCCAAGAGGGCTTCCTGGATAGAATTCGTCTCTACCATCAACCATCGCACGCCACTTGGTCAGGTATGGGACAAAGTTAAGAAAATCTCCGGGTCCAAGGGCTCATTTGTCATCTCGCCACTGCTTGTTGCTGGCCGGGTGGTTACTTCACCTGCCGAAATAAGCAACATATTTGCCAGTCAGTTCGCGGCCAATAGCAGTGACGAGGGCTATGCCGCGGACTTTGCGAACATGAAGAGGAGATGCGAGAGAGTCCCTCTCAATTTTGGTGCAGGTCCTACACGGGAATATTACAATGAGCCTTTCACGCCCTGGGAGCTTAAATCCACCATCGAAGACTCCCATAACACCTCGCCAGGGGCGGACGAAATCCACAACGCTTGTCTCCGGAACATTCCGGAAACTGCGATTGGGGAGGTCCTAAATACCCTCAACCAACTTTGGAACGAGGGCAGTTTTCCAAATGCCTGGCGAGAGTCCATCGTGATACCAATCCCAAAACAGGGCAAGGACAAAAATGACCCGAATAACTACCGTCCCATATCTCTCACCAGCTGCGTGTGCAAGGTGATGGAACGGATGGTAAACCGACGTCTCATGTGGTGCTTGGAGAGTCGACACCTGCTCTCCGACGCTCAGTGCGGCTTTCGGCGTGGCAGGTCCACGACAGACCATCTAGTACGCACTGAGAACTTCATCCAGGAAGCCTTTCTCCAGCGTCAACACGTCATAGCAGTCTTCTTCGACCTGGAGAAGGCCTAAGATAGTATGTGGCGATGGAGAATCCTTAACACGTTGCACAAGTGGGGATTTAGAGGCAACATGGCCCTATTTATCAGAAATTTTTTATCAAAACGCCTTTTTAAAGTAAGGACTGGGAAGCACTTATCCCAAACTTTTACACAGGAGAACGGGGTACCCCAGGGTTCAGTACTGAGCGTGACGTTATTTGCCATTGCCATCAACGACGTGGTGGAATGCATCAATGGTGATGGCTTCGCTCTATGTGGACGACCTAGCCATATTTTGCCGGTCGACACGACTGCCAAACGCTTCCAGGCAAGCCCAGGTGACTCTAAACAAACTGGGAGAGTGGTCGCGAAAGAACGGATTTCGTTTCTCCATGGAGAAAACGAAATGCGTGCACTTTCACCGTCTTCGCGGTTACCACGTTACCCCGACCCTAACCCTGTTGGGTAGGATTCTTCCATTTGTGGAGTCCGTCCGCTTTCTCGGCATGATCCTGGACCAAAAGCTGAACTGGCGGGAGCATATCCGCGTGTTACGTGAGAGGTGTCGCCAAACCCTCAACGTTTTAAAGTTTTTAACTCACTCCACATGGGGAGCAGACCGCACCACCATGCTTTTATTGTACAGAGGCTTGGCGCGATCCAAACTGGACTATGGTTCAATAGTGTATTCCTCAGGACGAGAGTCCTACTTGAAACCGGTTACATGTGTCCACAATGCTGATACGGTTGGCCACCGGGGCATTTAGAACAAGCCCAGTCCCAAGCTTACTTGCAGACGCAGGGGAGCCTCCGTTGGAAACCCGCAGGATGATTTTAATGGGCAACTATGCCTGTAAAATTTTATCAGAGACAACCCACCCTTGTTTTAACATAGTTTTTAACCAACGGTTTTTAGACTTATTTAACAGGCGGAGAAGGGCAACTAGGCCCTTTGCCGTTCGTTTTAATGATTTTATTAACGAGGTAAATTTTACATTTCCTCAAGTATGCCCCGTCTCCTATGCTAAGTATCCGCCTTGGTTAACGCCAATGCCGGATATTAAACTCATTGCCAATGCACGCCGCAAAGCCAAGACGACCGATTCCGAATACCAGCAGCTCTTCAGTGCCGTCCTCGGTTCACTTTCTGACTTTGTCCCCGTCTAAACCGACGAGTCAAAGTCAGAATCTGCATTGGCCTATGCGGTCGTGTCCCACTACCATGGAGTCGTGAGGAAAAAACTGCACACTTCTTGCAGTATTTTCACAGCCGAGCTGTCGGCCATAAGGACGGCCCTAGGTGAAATAAAAGAAAGCAATGGCTCTTTCCTCATCTGCACAGACTCGTTGAGCGCCCTAAAATCTTTATCGGTCTTTGCACCTGTGCACCCGATAGTCCAGGAGATCCATTATACCCTGTTGTCCCTTTAGAGAAAGGGGAACAGGGTCTCCTTTATACGGACTCCTGGTCACGTCGGCATAAGAGGTAACGAAAAAGCTGACCAGGCAGCGAAGGATGCCCTTCGAAAACCCGAGACCGACTCCACCTTGGTTCCAATGGAGGACGTAAAGGCTGCCTTGCGGAACTCGGTCCTGCATCAGTGGAAGGAGGCTTGGCAGTCTTTACAAAATAATATACTCAGGGCAATAAAACCGGTCGTTTCACCATGGTCCTCTTCCATCCGGAACATTCGGAGGGAAGAGGTCATGATTACGCGCCTGAGAATAGGGCACTCTGCCCTCACTCATTCGTACCTCTTTGCGGAGGTAAAAGAACAGCCCCGCTGCAATGAGTGCCTCCAACCCCTGACGATAAAACATATCCTGACAGAATGTAGAACATACCAAAGGACCAGAGACATGTTTAATATAAGGGGAGACTTAAGTTATATTTTAGGGGATGACTCTGGGTTCATAAATCGAGTCTTAAATTTTTTAAGGGCAACTGGTTTAATGAGGCAGCTATAGTTTTGGATCTCATAATTTTAATACCTCTTGATTTTAAATATTATTTATTTATTTATTTATATTTAATCGTATTTATTTATTCCTAATTAAAAAGGAATTTTAGTTTTAATTTTAATGAGGGGTGCAAAATGACCTTAGCTGTCGACGCACCCTAAAACGCGCAAAACAACTACCATTTCTTGAACATAATGTGAGTAGTGAATGAAATAGCTGATAATTTATTCTAGTGGATGTTTATTGGCAGAGAACCGACAAATGGAGGCCTTAATATTTTGAAGGTGAACTTGTATACATTACAAAATCAGCCCACTTCCAAACACATTGGGACTACTTTTAATAAAGCAGTAAATTTCGGCCAGGGGAATAGTAAGCAAGCATAATGCTCAAATTCAAAGGGAGTTTGTGTTAATTTGAATGTAATTGCTGAAATATAAAAATCCAGTGTTTCAAGACATTGATACAGATGTCATTTCCTTTATCCAAAATACGCAGTAAGATGGGGTGGACTTCATTTTCTGCCTTCTTGCAGTAAGATTTGCGCATAAATTAGCGGATGGATGTAAATAGTATTTTATGTTGTTTTCATGAAAACATTGCAGTACAAGGGACCAGATTTTTTGTAACTTTTTAGAATACGTATTCTCGTGTTGTAATTGATTTCATCTTTGAATTTTTAAAGAAACAAAAACAGTAAAGCCTGATAAAACAGCCCAAATTTAAAAAAATAAAAGGAGAAAATAATGCAATGCTTTGAAATTAATATATAAAAAATAAAACTTGGAAAAATCTTATCTTGCCTTAAACTTTTTAATTTCAACAACTCAAAATTTATTAATGGTATTTGATGTTTAAATGTAAATACTTTTGTACCATCTCTACTTTTCATTAAAATTTCCCTCATTTTCAATAGCGCTAGAACTGTTTATAAATATATTTTTTTAAAGCAATATACTAGTTATGTTAGGTTTTAGATGGACACAGCTAACACATGAATATCTTGTCTTTCCTAACATATCATCATGGAATGCAGTAGTTGAATCTAATTATTTCTTATAAAACTATCTTGCTTGTTCTTTTAATGGCATAATAAACCTTTTTGCAAAGTAATTCTCAGCTGTTTATGTAAAACATAATAGTACTCCTCTGGACGATTTTCATACTTTCACTTCTATTTCTATCTCATTTATAACAATCTCAGTGCAAAAGATCAAGTATAAACTATGTTAACTTTACCTCCAAAAGGATGGTGTTCCTGATGAAATACCAGCCATACTTCTGAGTATGTGTCTCATTCCATTACTTTATCTTTTGTATATACTCTATAATAAATCCCTAACTACTGGAATATTTCCTAGTGCACATAAGTCTACATATATATTACCAATACATAAGCAGGGTAACAGAGGTAAAATATCTAACTATTGTCTAATTGCCAAACTCTCAAGAATAGCAAGAATCTTAGAGTTATTGTTTGTAGATAAGCTAACTACAATCTTTAATAGTATTATCATCCCTGAGCAGCATGGTTTCACTAAAGGAGGCTTAAAACTCACTACTCTTTTGGTTTTTCAAAAGTATTCTTTGGAAGGTATGAAAAAAAGCTTACAAACAGATGTAATATATCCTGACTCCATTGAGTTTTTTGATACTTTTATTCATGAAATGATTTTGATACTGTTATTCATTCTTAGAAATTGAGATTCACTGCGAATGAGTGGTACCTTACTTCACTGGATGGAAAGTTACTTGACAAAAAGACAAATTGACGTAAAAATTAATGCATGTAAAAGTAAATATTTCTATCCATCATCAGGCATTTTCCAAGGATCACATCTGATTCCCGGATAGGAAATGACCTCCCTGCCCTGATACAGACAGGGTATGAAATAAACTATTTCTCATTTAGGTTTTTGAACCTATGACAGCTAGTGTGCTCTGCTGTATGAGGAAGGTTTCTATGGAATGATTACGCAAGCTTATCCGAAGAGAGAAATTCTTTGGAAGTTTTTGTTGATAGCAGTAACATGACTACTCCTGTAATGATTAGAGTGAACAAAATATCTGGGAGCTAGAAAGAGCTTTAAGTTTTACCAGCACTTCAAAGGTCACATTGAAAATATTGTGTTTTTTCTTATTCTTATTGCACTCTTTTCAGCTCTTCATGTGCATGTGGAGGATTTTTATATTTCTCTTTAAAAGTAGGGTCTTTACCATATACAATCAGTCAATAATCATTCACAAATGATACAATCAGCATACATGGTACTTGATAAGTCAATCATCATCCGCAGAAATAACAGACCACTCATATATGTATGTACCAAACCAGGTAAATGGATAGTTATTTTATGGTTCAAGTAATTAATCTGTAATTAAATTTAGTGCCAAGGTCTAGGGCAGGAAATTAAGTAGTGCATGAACATGTGTTTAACAAACATTTACACATGACCCTGCTGCAAGAAGAAGTATTAGGAAATCGATTCAATTTGGATGCCTTATAAAATAATTTTTCTCACATTTTCAGCAAGACCACGTTGATTCTTCACTGCCATCCCTCCCACCTATGACCAAAAATTGTGGTCGACACTTCTGTTTCCAAATAGAATGTATATTTGAGACCATGAAGATAAATTTGAACAATTTAACCATCTATGCTGAACAATTTGCACCCCAAACTTTGAAGGTTCTACATTTATAATCCCAGTTTTCCAAGTTTTGCCTGGGATTTTGCACCCAGGCAGCATACCCCACTATGCCCTAGAGGAGAATGGTGCTGCCCCATAGAGGGAAAAATAGGAATTATGAGAAATATAAGATATATACAATTTTGCACTACCTGGGCAACTCGTCTCTGAATTGTGTTCAATACTAATATTAGTCACCTCTTGGATGATTTCTAAATGCCGAGAGCAATCCATTATGAGATGTACTTAATGAGAAGTGTTGTATTTCTTACTAGTGCAAAAGGAAGAATCAAAATGATATCAGTTTCCATGGGATAGGATTTATAGTTTCTATTCACTGTACCATTTTCTGGAGGCTGATACAAGTATTGGCCACCAATATAGAGGTAAGAACTCGTGAATTTGCATACATATTAGCATTCCAATCTTTTGAAATTCCCTGGCTCAATCATCAACCCTAGATCCTTACTGCTTACCTCCTCCCTTCCCAGGATGTCCTGAGCTTCCCCTACCCCAGCCCTCACATTCCCTTTGCCAACACCTTTAAGTCTAATATTTACTCTAGTTGATCTATTATAATTTGCCCTGCATTTTGATTGGACTAATAGAAAAAAAAATGAAAAATGTTTGGTCACTAAGTAGCACAGAAATGAAAAGCATTTGGAGACTACTTCCTAGGATCTGTACATATTAATCTTGAAAGATATTTCCATTTTTGTGAAAAACTCATCCCTTTCTCAATTTTAGCTTGAAATTTTCCTGATTCCATGAGTTGATACTTACTTAATCCTTACGTAAAATTGACATAAGAGCAGAAATCAAATAAATCATTGTCTCTCTGAAATTTCTTTGATTTACATACTAAAAGGTGTTAAGGTAGTACAGGTCAATACATGTATGCAGGTGTTAGGGTAAAAGCATTCATATGTTTCTTGTTGTGAAATTAACTGCTTTTGAATAAGATTTATTCTTTTTTGTGTAATAATAAGCAGTGTCTGTAAATGATGAAATATAAATGAGTAAATACATTCAAAGATCCATCCACTTGTCACTCACAAAAAAGGCTGTTTATTCATATTCTAGTTGAGAAATTCATTAACAGAAAGGAATATGATCCTTCCTTTGCATGGAAGACCTTACTTTATAGGAGTAAGTATTAGGATAAATCATATATTTGCTGGGGTTGTAATTGATGTGGAGAGGATGAGGTGCTGTATTCTAAGAACCAGAGAGAATATGGCTTACAGAAGGCAACAGAACTCACCGATAAATCATTTGCAGGAGAATGTTCCCCAGGGTTTCTCCGCAGATGTAGAATGCTATCACCAACTCCCCTGGTCATTCATATTTTTTTTTTAATTTACCCTATTCCTCCCTTATTCTGGAGAGCCAACAGGATTTCTTGCTCTCACCTAAGGAGGGTTGAAGTGCAATTATGTACTACATAGAGGTCAGATGTAATCGATTACAATGATGCAGATGAACTTGTATCATTGGCTTTCCTGCCACCATCTATTAATTAGGTCCTTAGCCTAAAGTAGTAGTACACTTGCTACCTCTACGTCTCCCTGAAGAACGTAACCCAATTTGTCCCTTGTGGAAAAGATGGCCTCCTTCTTTCCTAAAGGACCAATTACAAGAGAATGATAATTTGAAGTTGGTGCCTTTTATATTGTATTTGTTGTTTGCCATAAGTGTCCTTATCTGCCAGTGATGAGATCTGCTTATCACTGGGAAGGTACATGAAGGAACTCTCTTTTGTGGAGGTTATTATTGTGAACCTATTTTTGTTAAATATTTTAAATAAATCTTTGTATTCCTGGATTGTAAATAAATGATATTAGTATTCTGCGTGCTACTTATTTCAGTAAATAAAATAAATTGTATCTCAATGCCTGTGATGTGTTACACATCACACTGGTCTTCGTCATGACTTTTTTTGCAAGGAAAACTGCCTGTAATTTTTAATTTTGGATTTTAAGCTAATGTCAAGTTGGTGAGCATGATGGAGTGTTCTCATGAAGGAATTGGACATTATGGGATTCTCTAGGAAAGTGTGACAATGTTTGAAGAATGGTGTTTAAAGGCGATAATGCCCATTGCGCGGATATGATCACTGTTAAATAAGGTTAGAAATAATACTAACTTGTATAAATCTTGATAGATTATTTCTTGATTTCTATTGCATGCACAAAAATTATAGATGAAACTCACAAAAAAAATCTTTTAGTTTAAGGTGAAGTAATGGATGATTATTTTTTTCGAATAATTACCAATTTTTGAATAAGTGAGTAGGATTGAAACTAAAAAATATTTGATTATGCTGCTTGAATTGCCGAGTTCAATTTCACTGCGCACTTAAGCATACTCTTGAAATAATTTACAGGATGTAGTAGTTGGATGACGAAAGAAATTATCGACCTAAATAGCATCCAAAACGGACATCTCTCCAGTCTTTAGTGCCTATTGGATTTAATATTCAGAAGAAAATGAACCAAGATGAATTTATGTAGATGAAGATTTAGGTTTAAATGCAAGGCATTGAACACTGGGTCAAGTAAAAGGAGTAATCTAATGTTACCAATTAGAGCCCGGTGACTCAATGACTTACTTAAAGCTCACTGGAATAATTTTATCTAAACCTACCTTAAGTGTTGCACATGCATTAACCTTTACTGTTCTTAAATAAGAATTTGGACTAATACTTTGCATTTCACTATTTGAAGCAAAACCTTTAATATGGTGACAGTGGTCCATCTATCATTCTAATAATTCCCACTTTCTCTCCATCTCAAGTCTCACAGGCCTTAAATGTCTATTTATTATTTCCCATCCCTGTCTCTTACTTTTCCAACTTCCCTTTCCTCAGCAATAAAGGTTCCAAAGTTCTTATTTCCATGGTGGGTATCCTATTCTGAATGTTCTATTCTGTTGCTATGTGCTCGACGTTTAATTTACAATCTCCTAAAATCAGTGGAAGGGAATGCATAAGTGACTAGTGCATTTTCCGTTTTAAAGAAAGGCTTTGACAAAGTCTCGCAAAAAACTGATATATTAACAAAACTTTTATAGTACCTGGGAAAGTGAAAAACTGGAACAGTATAGTAATCTTACAGTAAACTATTCAAATTATACTAGTTCCATATAAAAGAAAGAACACACGTAGCAACTACATAGATCGAAAAGGTCTCGTCACCAAACACTCAGAATTAAATATATGACCCCTTAATATTGACAAATAAGGACTATTAATTTATACTGAAACATTACTTTGCATTTTAATCTCATTTTGAATACAATTTTTTTCGTGGTAAATTTCTCTACGCTCAAGAATAAAAACTTACTGTAGATTTTTAAAATTTTGTATCCTAGGATATAACATTGGGGATTGTAATACAAAAGGTCCTTCACACACACTTAAGGATTATTCTTATATATTTATTTAATTTAAAAACACCATTCGTGAGACAATGTTAATAAACGCCAATACCCCAATTTCAGTAGTTTTATTCGATCAATGAAAGTCGGAAAATAGCTGTATAATATTAATTTCAAGTTTCACGCATAGTTATTACTTCTAATCTTTAATATACAGAACTTAAATACACATTTTTCATATGAAGTTTATTTATCATATGAAGTAGGAGCAACCAAATGAAAACGTGCAGAATATGGTAGATTAAAAAAAGAAACTACCTTACGACTGAAAAATTGTATGTACAGTGGAGAGCATGAACTAATGTAGCAAAGGTTAAATTTTTCACTTCGTTTTGATTAAGTTATTCATTAGCTCCTCAAGAGAGATTTTCATAATCTATTTCTGCTCCACGACTTGAATCATTAAAGAGGAGGTTCCACTATTGGAAGTTGTTGACTGGATATAGTTCTTGACTCTCTTTACTCGTAGAACATACAAAGTCGTTCATTAGAGGTGGATGTGATCCTCAAAGAGAGTAAACATTTTGATAGAGTTTCCAAAAGGTCATCGGAACCTTCTGTAAGTATTCAAAAGAACTTGAATTACTGTCATCTTGAAGAAATTCTCTTACCTGATGAAGTTAGTTTTTCAATACCCATATGTTTCAACTATACCATTCTCGAGATAACGTTTCCTTTTCGAAGGGCACTCTTACATAATAACCTGATACTCTGATAATCGACGATAGATCTTATCCATCCAATAACTTACATTAAATGCTCTCTGATTGGGCTGTAGAATCAAGTAATTAATAATGAAATACAATAAAGGCATCTCCGCAATAATACAGAAAAAAGTGGTTTCAAATGAGCGTTGCAGATCGTTTGAAATATTCGAGTGTCATCAGTTCATCTGATTGGATCATTGAATAAGACATATTTGTAATACATACGGTGCTACCTTATGGGCTAAACTTCGCCGAATGTCCACCTGAAGGATGTAGCAATTGAAAAAGGATTCGTAGTAAAATATAGCGAAGGAAAGAAAGAAAGAAAGAAATAGGAATACCATTCTCCGGTGGATATCTGAAGACTCAACTGATAAAATCAACGTTCCAAATATTCGAAGGTTTCAACCTCCCTATTTCAGTTCAATGCCGAGGAAATAATTTATGTCCACTTAAAAACGGTAGATTGGAAAAGTTGATAGTGTCGAAAATAGTGATTCGAGGATTCGTTTTCTTCTGGTATCATTTACGAACAAAATATAGGGAGTGATAAACAAGCAAAGTATTTCTAATATCATACTTATTACACCATGGCTACTTTCCTGATAGCCTGTCGGTTCCGGCTAGCTTGTAGGGTACAATGAATTTATGTATATCTTACATATCATTGTCCACTCTACATTTTCACTGAATAACTGAGCTTCTTGACTGCAATGCTGAAAGCTCGCTGAAAAGCACATCGAACTTTTCCATTGGCAAACTGCCGAACGCTGCAAATCTTCAACAAATTATTAACATAAAACATAATTCACAGCTCGCAAGTGTTTGTCTGAGTACTTAAAATTTGCCTGAGTAGGCATGTGCACTGCCTTCCATTTTGTGTAATTATTCGATGCATTGAAAATGTCAAAGGTTTTTTGGGCTACGTTCGATTTTTCTTTGATTCTTGATAATTAACTGTCATAATTTGAAAGTGATTAGTTTGACTTGCACAATTGAAATTTATAAACTCAATCCACTCTCCAGATACTGCAATCGCAATACGCATAAAGGAATACTGTTTTACTACAGAGGCGAACTGCTTTATGGCGCTATTATGGCTATACGGCCAAAAAGTAGGCCAAAGAATGTGGAAAAACTCCACGCCCGTAATATACGATTCACCAGAAAGTGGTTTCGTACCAACAATCACACATGCCGCGATTGTTTACGGGAATATGAATTCCTTGCCTGGGAGAGATGCATGGTCTCGGACGATGCACCATCCTCACGGGAGAGGGGAAGACACGGTCAGGGTACGCGGACTTAAGCGGGGTATTGCAGGGAATATATTGCCTCCTGGAACTACCCGCCGACAATCTATAAGAATAACTTTGTAACTTACATAAACAATCGCTGGTAGTATCAGAACGCGGTAGCAAACGTCTTCGGAAAAATAAAGGAATGAAGAACTCGTAACTGAGGAAATACGAGTAAACCGGTAATTGGCATCAAATATAGGAAGCGTGTGGGAAATTAGTAGGAGATGGAACTTGAGTAAATTGACCGTCCTCTTTTCTTGCTCCTGGCAAGGAGAGGGAACGGTTGATGCTGATGTTTACGAACAATGCAGAGAAGGAGTATTGACCACTAAAAGGCAAAGCCTGACTTACTGTGGTTACTCCTCGGCAAGGAATTAACTTGTCCATTAACAACAATAGGACAGTTGACAGTTACTCAACCCTTGCCAACAATCCATCAACATACAAATCCAGCCAACTAAGCTCACTAATCTTTCAAGGGAAAAACTACTTGGTGACGTAGACTTGCATGCCTGGGCGATGTCCTGGGCTTGGGCTTGATAACAATGGTTACGTACTACGTACGTACCCATTGTTATCGGGTTACTCCCATTTGGTACAGTAAATAGAAAATATAAATGGAAAACCTCAGAAGCAATCCTTTACCCCCTTTTTAATATTATGTTTTCCATTCTCTACTTTTCTGCATGACAATTTCTTCAAGCAATCCTTCAGGGTGTGTGGAAGGGTGTGATTCCACACCAGGCATGCAACATCAAAATTAAATTCTGCTTAATCATTACTAACCGATAAACATGTGAAATAGTTCAAATATTGGAGATCTTGTTGACTACAGATCAAACACTACCGTTTCACATTTTTAAATACTTCTCTACGTGTGATAGACATTTACTGTCGTTGATTAAGGAATGACTCAACCGAAAAAAAAACAAAAACTTAAGCAACCTCTCCAAAATCTGCAACAAACTTGAAGACATTCCGCGGAAAAACCTACCGTTCCGTATTTCATACGATCGATGACCCAATGAGATCAATCATTTATTACCAACCCGACGCCCATTACCTTCCCAATGCTGTCCCAATTGTTGCGATTATTATTCGAGCATTTGGTATTCAATGGTCTTATTCTATTTATTAAATTTAAAAACACCATTCGAGTGACACTGTTAATCATCGCTAATACCCCCACTTCAGTAACTTTATTCGGTCACTGAAAGTCGGAAAAGAACTATTTAATATCAATTTCAAGTTTCACGTATAGTTATTACTTCTAATCTTTAAGGGATCGAGGAGGTGCGGGGGCTAGCGTACTGGCTTCCCACCCTGAGGGCGCTGGTTCAAATCCCGGTGGTGTTGAATATTTTTCAGAGGTATCTCTATCCCTACTTGAGGTGCTTTGTGTAGGGCACTTTGAGTGAGTACGCCGTCCGTCGGATAGGACGTTAAACTGCAGACCCCTTGGCGCCTTTCGTAAAGAGTAGGCTAATGCCGACGCCGGGTTTCTCTCCACCCTTCATCCTTTCCTGTCCATCCCCTATGGCGCAATTGACCTTAGCTGTCGGTCGCTTCCCCTAAAAACTACTACTACTATTCTAATCTTTAATATACTGAATTTAAATACGCATTTTTCATATGAAGTTCATTTTACATAGAAGTTGGAGCAAAAAAATGGAAACGTGAAGAATATGGTAGATTGAAAATATGTCAACAATACAAACAAATGATGTTTCGTAGCAACGGTATCAACGTCCGTTGTTATTAATATGCTACGCCATTTTACGAGTGCAGAACAGTATTTATATTCCCGAAAAATAGTGTAATTGACAAGTTACATCTATTGCGGCGTAAAAAATATTTATAGTATTTGAGCAAGAGTATAGAAGAAGACCCTCAACCAATTGAAAAACGCCCAAAGTCGTCCGAAGCGGTCGCTATAATGGTATGTTATTATTTCATATACCCAGTCCCCGCAACCCGTTTGGTCGTATTGTCATGCAACCCTGGGAAGATGGCTTGAACCTCTTGGCACTCATAGGGGAGTAAGGCAGGTCCGCTCCTTATGACATAGGTTGTAGAATGGATAACACCCAGATCCAGGCTCATGTGCCGACTAACCCAAGTACAATTTTTTGAAAATTTAATTTTCACAAAACATGTTTCCTTAATATGCTGCACGTCTGTTAGTGGTCATTCAAAAGTAAATTTTACTTCTTTTCTTTTGGCTTTTTTGCAGTGACCTGTCGTTTTTTACTACAGTCATAAGATTTTAACTTTCGCTGTGCTCAATGCTAGTGCTATGTAGTGTGTCGCAGCATCTCCTGAAGGGTAAAATATTTTCCGCTCCCAATTTTTGCTGTACCAGCTCATGAAAAACTAAGATAGCTGAGGGCGCATCCCTTTCTAAGTGGTTCAGTGAGACATGCAAGAGAATTCAACTATTTTGTGAACTTATAATGGAAACGATTGATATTTTCCTTTTAGAATGCGAATTTGTACCTAAAAATACTTCATTGCATAAACTTATGCAAGCAATTTAATTAATAAACCCAACGCATTGACGATATACAGGTATATGTATATCAAGGTAAACTTCTTGTAATCAGTGCAGATGATTCTACAGCGTTGCGAAACTAGTCGACAACAATTAATTTTTTCCTGTGGAAAGCAAAGCCTTTTATCCTTTCCTCCTGCTTTACGAGTACTTCATAGTAGGTATTTTTCCACCACACCGATTTGCGCGATCAGTTCCCAGTGTTACCGCCAATCCATAAGACCCAGGCTGATTTAGAGCATATCTTGGAGTAAACATTGGGCGTCTCGTGGGCCGGAAAATACGGTAAGAATTAGGGGCCTACTGCTTATGAGTCCATCGCAAATGATAAGGAACGCGTCAATAGGCTTAGGCAGGCGCAAAGGTGCGCGCGATGATATCGTCCATGCATCGAAAGCGGTTGAGCCGTAATAAATTTATTTCGGAAATGAACAAAGTTTACTCATTCAGCGTACATAACATTTGACAAAGTGGGGACTTAAAGATTTGAATTTAGACTAAAGCAATTTTGACGTATATAGACGGCACTAAGCTTTTTGCTTTAAACAAGTCCATAATAATCATTCAATTTCCAAAGGTGAATATTCGAATTCCTTCATGTCTTTCTTTCTAATACATCAGCGTTTTATTTGCTGACATATTTTCACTTGTCTACTTCAGTTGTAAATTGGGGGTCATGTGTACCCTAACCTTTCTCAGTTTTTCCCTTGACTGAAATTATGAATTTTTTTGCAGTAAAGATTTCGATATGCTGGGTTTGTTATTTTTGTCACCATTAATGCATTCTAGAAAGCCTTACGGCGTCTGCTGATGGCATGCGTTTCCCGTCCAACCTGCTTGGGTGGAGATGAACATGTGGAGGAAGGACCTAATGAGGTGGATGCAAATGACGCTGTGATGGGCAAAAATCTGAAAGAGCAAGACCATCCTTGGCAGCATTCATGGAAATCGAACCACGGCCTGTTTCCTCCCCAGGACTTACGACCAAATTCACCGCAGAAAATTGTAAATAAAAGTATTAGATAACCTATGCAACTATTTCCTTGTGTAAAAATCATTCGCCAAGCTAATTTCCGGCCGAATACTTACGTATCTAGAAATAAAACACATTTCTTTCAATATGGCATCAGACTTTGAAAGTCTACTGAGCAAGTTGTTCAATGTGTTCTTCGGAAGATAGGCTGCACTTATCTCTCTTAATTTTTGATCTCTCCTTAAATTTTAAAGGTATAGACAACCAAATGCTTATTCAAAAACTAGAATTACGGAATCCAGGGCTCTAAACTAAAATTCAGCACATCATATTCAAAAAATTTAAAAAAATAATGGAAGTAAATGGCTTTCAGTCAAAACTGTTGGGAATAAAAAATGGGGAGCCCCAGGGGTATATACATATATTAGGTGGTCTGTTATTTAAAAAAAAAAGGTGGTTTGGTTTGAAAAACCTAATTGAGAATTAGTTGATTTCATACCCCATGTATTTTCCACATTAAATATCAGAATTGGAGCTCTCAGGAGTGAAATAATAATATATATGTATCTCTTCACCGCAGTAATGATTTTATGGTACAATATGTTTATCTTTTGACCACATCTTTAGCGGCAAGTGCTGCTCTTCGATGAGTAAAAGATCTTTTTTATTGTTGCAGCCACTTCCAAACTTAACCAGGCTAAATTATTGTCTAAATCTACACCTAACTTACTGCTGTCTGTGGGGGATGCAGAAACAAGAGCGCTTCCGGCTGTTACAGGAAAAGCTGACCAAGAATACAATAAAATTGGTCAGTAACTACAAAACTTTTTGGGTTCAAATGTTTGATAGGATATTCAGACAAATGATCCAGTTCTATCTGTTCTTATTCGTTCGCAGGTTTTCGCGGCGATGAGTAGGTGATTTCCACATATTTTGGGCTGCGTCGAGGTAGGTTGATTAAATTCTAAACAGTTTCGCCAGCTATCCTGCTGGCGTCCTAAGGTCAAAGATGGAGAAAAAGCTTGTTGTCCCGTATTATACCGGGAGAATCCGGTGCCAATACCGGGTAATTTCTTCGGCCAATAAGGAAACGTCCTCATATTTGCGCGGAATATTTCTTTTCCACCGACTGGGTGGTAGATACCCACCCTCTCTGTTAAAGTTTTCTGGCCTTTTTTACGATTTCAATGGAGAGATTTCAACGAATTTTAACTAGAGAGGCCATTGAAATCGTAGAAAGGCCATAAAACTTTAACAGAGAGGGTGGGTATCTACCACCCAGTCGGTGGAAAAGACCGAGACCAAACAGTTTTGAGCATCGGCCATCGCTGAACACGTCTTGGGTGAACCCGGACACTCTATACTGTTCGAGCACGCTAAAATAGTAGCGAAAGAAGAAAAATACTTCCCGATGATAATTAGAAAGGCCTTTGAAATCGTAAAAAAGGCCATAAAACTTTAACAGAGAGGATGGATATCCACTCCACAGTGCGTGGAAAAGAATTATTCCGCGCAAATATGCGGACATTCCCTTATTGACCAAGGAAATTTCCCGGTATTGGCGCCGGATTTTCCCTATACAAGACGAGGCAACGAGCTTCTTCCCATCCTTGACCTGAGGAGACCAGCAGGATAGCTGGCGAAACTGCTGTGAATTCAAACGACATACGAGGACGCAGCCCGAAAAATGTTAAAATCACATATCTGTTCTTATTTTTTCACCGAAAAACTTTCTAATTTCTGTCATTACCATATGTCAATTTTAAACCCTGATCTGGGGGAACTTGGTAGTTTAGGAGTAGAGCATTGGACTACTGCCCAGAGGATCTGGGTTTAATTGTCGTGCATGGCTCTAGCCACCATCATCTTTATTATATCTATATGATTTTTCTGGTAGCAAATCATTTTGCGAACAAAATGCGATACAGAGAAAGGAACCAAGCCAGTTTTGTGAATTTCAAATAGTATTGCGCTTGGTATTGTTCGATTTCTACCTTCACCTATCCAACAAACTTTCTGATACATAAAATGATTATGGTTGCTCTTTACATTCTTCTGATGATCACTTTACTGACGTTTTGATGAAAAAATTGGATATAGTTGGTCATTTAATAAGGGTCAAAATCAAGAATCAGAAGTCTTTGGTTTCAGGTGTAAACGCCACAGTATCTGGCAATGAGAGCTTCATGGTCAATAGAAGAAAGGTGTCATCCGAAGGGGACCTGCCTGCAGTGGTATGGAGTTTTTCCAAGCCTCTCACAAAAGATCGTACAAGATGCCACATTGGGAGAGTGTTTTATTTCACCAGTTTTTTAAATAACAAATCAGAATATGCTAATGGACTCGATGAACATATTCAGGTAATTTTTAATTGCCAAAATAATGAATTTCAAAGCATTGATGCAATCTTGTTCAATGAACTCACATTCTAGAGATTCTGATGCTCACAGGTCTTTCACTTGCTTATGTCATTTCATTCAAAGGCCTTTAATGTCACTTAAAATAGTTAAGCATTCATCTAGAAATGAAAAATTGAGGAAAATATTTTTTTAAACTTTTTTTGCATGGTTAAGGAATTCCAAAAAATCCAATTAAAGTCAAATAAATTCATTAGTTTTCTCTCAAGTCTGCTTTCTTTGGGACAGCTTTTCCATACTTTGGTCTTCCGTTGAACAGTACTTAGTTGATTAAATAGAATATGTTTTTAGCATGTTTTAATATGCTCTCTTTCAATACCAAAAAATGCAGTTAAAAACTTGATTTTACAAACTGTTTTAGGAGAAATCTGTTTCAATTTTATCAACTCACTGATTATACCCCGCCTTCTAGCACCTCACTATCCTCCCAACAGACACTGCTAGATTGGGGGGGTAATGCCATTTATGGCCATGTCTCCATGTCTACTTTCATAATTATGAAAAAATTACTACATTACATATTAATGTGATCATTCCTTGGTCTCCTATTATTAAGTTCACAGCATTTCATTCCAAATGTATATTGGGACTTGGGTGCAATGGTTGTGCACATTTTAAATGCCTTTCTGTAAAAAGTACCTTGTCTTACTGCTACGAGAGCCATTAGTATTTTATTAATTAGACTTGTATTTTGGGTGCTTCTATTTTTTTATACAGCCAGATTTTAAATTTCCGTATATTTCCTTAAATAGGTCAATAAGAACATTCAGAGCAAAGAAGATTCCATGCCGTTACTTTATGAAACATTGAGTGAAAATCCTGCCTCAAATGTTTCAAGTGAGAATGATGATAAAGCAGATTTGATAGGTAAGAAAGCAAAACTACTTCCAATCTCTCTCTAGGTCTTAAGCCCAGAGAGCAAAAGCTTTACAGTAGTTATTAGAGCAACCCTGGTAAATTAGATGAATGGACTGGGAATTTAAGGAAACAGTGTGAATAAAGCTGTAATATGGATGTTTTGTTTTTGCTGCTGCATAATGTAATTTTTTGCAAATTATTCTTTTTTCCATATTTAATTAAAAATAAGATCAATTTCTCAAAGTCATAATCATTGAAAAGGATATTTTAAACAAAAATTTGGTATTCTTTCAATAAAAGTCATAGTGATATGGGCATGCAAAACATACTGACTCAATTTTTTTTTTTAAGTTAATCTACCGGTTAAGGTAGGTTTTTGGATGGACTCCTGCTTCAATGACCACGTTTCCCCACCGTGGATAGCTCAACTCCATATCAAAGTTTTTACGAGTCTTTTCTTTAAATCCTTACTCTAAGTCCCTGTCATCAACTCCCTCCTCCTTGTGAAAGCCTCTTTTCCCAGCGCAATTCTTCTCCTTACGTCCCTACTACTTTGACCGTGTTGGTCCAAAACACTACTGAGATACGTAAACTGTTCTACCTGCTCTAGTTTTTGCCATCCTATTTTAATGTTAAGCTTAGCCTTTTTCTTTCTAGAGAATCGCATAACCTTTGTTTTATTGATATTGATTCTCATCCCATACCTGTCGCACTGAATTTCCAATTCACTAAGCAGTGCTTGCAGCCCCTTCGCTGACTGACAAACTAAAGCTTAGTCATCAGCAAACCTAACTGATTTGACGAATTCCCCGCCCACTTTCATTCCTACCTCCAGTTCTTCCCATGCCTCTTTGATCATTTCCTCTGCATACAGGTTGAACAGCAACGGTGATAATGGGCAACCCTGCCTTACACCCCTTCCTAACACTGCCCATCCTGACTCCCCGTTTCCCACCCGCACCCGAGCAGTCTGAGACATGTACAGGTTGAGGATTAGCCTCCTTTCCCTCCAATCTATTCCTATCTTCTGCAATATACTGACTCAATATATCAGAATGAACATTTTTTCAATATTTTTTACATAATTATACATTTCAGTTAAGTTAAACATAAAACCCAGCCATAATGTTAAATAAGTTTTGTGAAGAGTACTGTGATATTGTAAATATTATAACGTGAGAAGGAATTGAAAAAAGCACCATATCAACTATGGATCAATCCTAGATGCAAACATTTACCCTTCCCTGAAGTAGTCACAATTTACATCTTCTTATCATATGCTTCTAGTTCAAACATTTTGGACACCTGTGGTATATTGGTGAATTGAAAATTCTCATTTATAATAATCTTTTTGAAAATCATTGACTTATGCTGATTTGATATCCTTCTGTTCCAGATTTCCCTTCACTTGCATCACTTAAAGATTTGCACAACAAAGAAGTGTGGATTTGAGAGAATTATACAAGCCTGACTCAGAGGAGGAAAGTAGCTAATTCTAAGTTCTATTGATCCAGCTGAATTTCTAAATTCCTCTCCATAATATTTTTCTATCTTGTCTAAATTTCTATCAATGACTTTGATTCCCTTTTTTATGTGAACTTTCTAAAATCTTTTTGATGATGTCAGACCATAAATGATCCCGACGTATGATTTCATATATGGATAATTAAATTAACTTTCTTGGGTATTTTGTGCATTTTTTTAATAAAAATTTGGAAACCAAACTAAAAATAAAGAAACCTATTCAATTCTTTTAATATAATTCATATTCTGTCTCAGATGCCTATTTTTCCAGGTCCCTTTGCTATTTCATAAAGCAATAAATAAAGACATGATACTGTTTATCATAATCATACTTACAGCCTTGGACTGTGGACTGTCCCCATTACTTGGTAAGTAATGAAGTAAAAATATTGCTGACAACATCAAGCTCGTATAATTTTCTACACAGTTACTTTCCTGTCTTCCCTTTAAACTGTCCTGAAACCCATATATCTCTCCTTTCCTTATATGTCTTGAACATAATGTGAGTAGTAAATGAAATAGCTGATAATTTATTCTAGTGGATGTTTATTGGCAGGGAACCGACAAATGGAGGCCTTAATATTTTGAAGGTGAACTTGTATGCATTACAAAATCAGCCCACTTCCAAACACATTGGGACTACTTTTAATAAAGCAGTAAATTTCGGTCAGGGGAATAGTAAGCAAGCATAACTGCTCAAATTCAAAGGGAGTTTGTGTTAATTTGACTGTAATTGCTGAAATATAAACATCCAGTGTTTCAAGACATTGATACAGATGTCATTTCCTTTATCTAAAATACGCAGTTAGAATGGTTAGACCTCATTTTCTGCCTTCTTGCTGTAAGATTTGCGCATAAATTAGTGGATGGATGTAAATAGTATTTTATTTTGTTTTCATGAAATCATTGCAGTACAAGGGACCAGATTCTTGGTAACTTTTTAGAATACGTATTCTTGTGTTGTAATTGATTTCATATTTGACTTTTTAAAGACACAAAAACAGTAAAGCCTGAAAAAAGCAGCCCAAATTTAAAAAAAAATACGACGAGAAAATAATGCATTCCTTTGAAATTAAGATATAAAAGATAAAACTTGGAAAAATCTTATCTAGCCTAAAACTTTTTAATTTCAACAACTCAAAATTTATTAATGGTATTTGATGTTTACATGCAAATACTTTTGTACCATCTCTACTTTTCATTAAAATTTCCCTCATTTTCAATAGCGCTAGAAATGTTTATAAATATATTTTTTTAAAGCAATATACTAGTTATGTTAGGTTTTAGATGGACACAGCTAACACATGAATATCTTGTCTTTCCTAACATACCATCATGGAATGCAGTAGTAGAATCTAATTATTTCTTATAAAACTCTCTTGCTTGTTCCTTTAATGGCATAATAAAACTTTTTGCAAAGTAATTCTCAGCTGTTTATGTAAAACATAATAGTACTTCTCTGCACAATTTTCATACTTTCACTTCACAAATTATTTTGTATTGATTGGCCATCATGTTGGACTTTGCTCCAATCATTTTAGTAGACATATTCCGTCCATTACGTGAAACGTTCCATGAAGAGTGCGCACGTAATGATGGTAGCTCATATTTTTAATTACAAAAGCCATATAAACATCTAGTACAACGGATGGCATTGAGTTTAGTTTAACCCTTAAAATTACAAGCTGTATATGCCATGTAGAAAAGAAAAGTTTATCTAGGATACACGGTTTTTACTTAAAGTATCGGGAATATTTTCGGCAAAATAGATTTATTTCAGATTGCCATAATGCCTCTAAATTCTTCAAAGGACATCCTTTGAGTGCTGACAGCGGCATTTCTCGACTCTAATGCTCCCTGGTTAGCAGATTCCGAAAGGTCCTTAAGGGTAAGCGTGCAAGCTTCTTTGACGACAGTAGGTTCCTTATAGATAGGTAGTGGTAGGGAGCATATAATTTATGGAATAGGAAATACTCTGCTAGTGCCAGCTGGGGACTGGAAGGGGGATGGATAATCGTCGCGTCGCGTTGTAGGTCTTCACAAGCAGACACTAGACTCTGCTTCCGGTCGACAGTCGAGACCTTCGGACGAGTTTCGCAAAGATCTTTCGCATCGCCAAAATTTCAGTGATAATGGTGTGATGTGCCATCTTATCATGCCAATACGATCTGCGCCCATGCGTACACTTAAACTGCGGGCTGAATTCAGCGCTTAATGAATACTTTAGGAAAACGATTTTATCGATGCCTTTTATATAAACATTGTATTTATTAAATAACTGGATCCAACTTGAGGATATATGTATATTCCAATGGAAACTTAAAACTCAGACGAATAAAGACCTTTGGTATAAAAAATATCTCAAATGCGGTCTGCCTTCACTTTTTATGGCATGTGCTATAGCGGTGACATTCATTCTTTTGTCCTGTGATGTGCTCTTATCGTAATAGTATCAAGAAACAGGATTAAATATTACCAAATGACTTATTCGATATTCTTACTTTTGATTAGTGCATCTGAATCTTAGCAAACCAGAATAACATCTTTTACAACATGCAAAACGAAAAATGGCATTGACCCCGCTGTCTCTACTCTTGGTTAGCTTGTCCTCATATTCCACGAATATGTTTCATCGAGAAGAAGTCGTAAATATGGATATCGCCTTAGTATTCGAGCCTAAGTTCTCTATTTCCGTATCCTTGATGGAGTAGGGGTTCGAAAGAGATCTGCGCCATCTGGTCATATGCGGATACCCCTGCATTTGGGAAGGCATACGTCGGTCGCAATCGCAACTAGTCTCATCACCACTCACTTAAAGTGTATACTTCGTAAATATCGAATTATCCCCCAACACGAATTGAGGAACCCTCGACAAAACGAAGCAGGATTTTAAAAGGATAACCCATTGATCAAATGGTGAGGGATACAAAGGAAATGTCATTAATAGTTTCCTTTTTAGAATTCTTCTACTGCCCTAAGACACTTTTAATTTTCATGTTATTGATACTAATATTATCTCTAAATGTTTTATCAATGTTATTTTTTCCTACAATTTCCGATGCTATTGCCGCCTTCACTGCATATTTCATCATATTTTTTACCCGCCATTTTTTCTCACTGCAATGTAATTTATGAAATCCAATGTAATTAATACTGAACGACAGAGGCTTGCTCGTAAACTAGGGCTGACTGTTAAATTTACAGCCCATATTATCTGGCAATTCCGATAAGTGCAATAATAAGCCAACATCTTCTAGGTTAATAATAAAAGACGAAATGGAAACAAATATGGAATGTCAGTTTGTTGTTATGTGGTAGAGTGTGAACTTTTGCAACAAAATTTAATGGTAATAAATTTATCATCAAATTTCTTAGGTACCAATAGTATCACCATAATTACGACCACGTATGAATGATTATCTTAGTTATTTTTATACATTTTATTTCATTGTGTTTTACAAAAATTATCACCAAGCTAAATCGCTTTCCCGAAACAGTATACGATATCCTAACCCCACTTCACCAAAATCTTTAGGGATTGAAAAGAAAAAAACAGAGTCACTACTATAAATAAAATGTCTTTGACTTTCGTAAAACTTCTTTGCCTTCGGCCATAATAGACACCACACGATTTCCTGTTTTAACAAAAACAAATAAAACGATTCCCATGAGTGATTTCCGATCATGCTCTTCAATGTGCTTTCAATAGCCGAACACAAAGTAATACAAAGTTTATTTAAGTTATACAATATTTCTCACCGCAAGAGTCCAACAATGGCCTTATTCAATTTAAAAACACCATTCGTGAGACACTCTTAATAAACGCTAATACCCCCACTTCAGTAATTTTATTCGGTCACTGAAAGTCGGAAAAGAACTATTTAATATTAATTTCAAGTTTCACGCATAGTTATTACTTCTAATCTTATATATACAGAATTTAAATACACATTATTCATATGAAATTAACGTTTCATATGAAGTAGGAGCAAACAATTGGAAACCTTCAGAATATGGTAGATTGAAAATATGTTAACAATATAAACAAATGATGTTGCGTCACAATGTCAACAACGTCCATTGTTATTTGTTTGCTACGGCATTTCATGAGTGCAAAAAGAGTATTTCTGCTCCCGAAAAATAGTGTAATATAGAAGTTACATCTATTACTGCGTAAAAAATAGTTATTGTATTTGAGCAAGAGTAAAGAAGAAGAACCTCAGCCTATTGAGAAAAGGCCCCAAGTCGTCCAAAGCAGTCTCTATAATGGTATGTTACTGTATGATATACCCAGGCCCCGCAACCCGTTTGGTCGTCTTAACATGCAACCCTGGTAGGAGGGGTTGATCATCCTGGTACTCACAAGGGACTAAGGCAGGTCCACTCTTTAAGACATAGGTTGTAGAATGGCTGACACCCAGATCCAGGTTCATGTACCACCTTATACAAGTACAATTTTCAGAAGATTTAATTTTCACAAAATACGTTTCCTTATTTTGCTCCGCGTCTGTCAGTGGTCATTACAAAGTAAATTTTACTTCTCCTCTTTTGGCTTATATGCAGTGACCTTTTTTTTTGCTAAAGTCATAAGATTTTATGTTTCGCTGTGCTCAGTGCTAGTGCCATGTAGTGTGTCGCAGCATCTCCTGAGGGGTAAAACATTTTCCGCTCCCATTTTTACTGTACCAGATAAGGAAAAACTAAGATATATGATTTCGCATCCCTTTCTAAGTGGTTCAATATGAAACATGCTAGAGCATTCAATATTTTTGTACCCCCTAATGGATACGGTTGATATTTTCCTTTTAGAATACGAATATGTACTATAAAATTATTTTATTGCATAAACTGAACCAAGCATTTCCGTTAGTAAACCGGAGTTTTTGCTTTTTTCTTTTGGATTTTTAGTCGTGACTTTTCGTTTCATGTTAAAGTGAAACTGATTTGTATCTCTGAGCTCAGTTTAGTGCTATGTTGTGTGATTAAACATTTCCTCAAGGTCCGAAAGGTTTTCACCCATGTTTTAACAGCATTTGGCCAGGGCGAAATAAAATAGGGGAGCGTGCATTCTTTTCTGCGCGGATAAGAAGACTAAATAGAGGTGGTATCAATAATTATTTTATGCCTCAAAATTTGAAGTGTTTGATATTTATAAGTTATAAGTGTAATTCATTTTCGAAATGACCCGATTTCCTTAACTTATGCAATCTCACGTCCGCATCGTCGTAAGAGGGAATATATTCCTTTACCTAACCGGTATCTGTTGACTTCGTATACCATTAATGCGGCACTAACGACTCTTAAAAATGAAGGTCATGGTCTCCAGCAGCGCCTCATAGAATAATAATGCAAGCGAAAGTATTTTATGTGTGAAAATGTGAAAAAAACACTGGATATTTTTTCTGGATTGGGAGACCTCCCATCTCTGTCTACATAATGCGTTATTCTATGTCCTATAAATTACATTCTGTGGAATGTAATTAAATGGAATACATTTCATCCTGTGGAAACGCAATGTCTTTTATCCTTTCCTCCGGCATAAGAAAGGGTAAAGTACTTCATAGTTAGTATTATCCCACCACACCGGATTTCGCGAACAGGTCGAAGTTGGACCGCGAGTCCATTAAACGCAGGCTGATTTAGAGCAAATGTTGCGTAAAAATTGTGCGTCTCGTGGGCTGGGAAATACGGTAAGAATTAAGAACCTATTGCTTATGAGTCTATCGCAAACGATAAGGTACGCCTCAATATGCTTAGGAAGTCGGCATGATGTGCTCGATGATATCGCCCATGTATCGAAAGCGGTTGAACCGTAATAAATGTATTTCGAAAATGAACAATGTTTACTCATTCAGCGTACATCAAATTTGACACAGTGGGGCCCGAAACATTCGAATTTAGACTAAAGCAATTTCGACGTCAATAGACAGCACTTAGCTTATTGTTTTAAACAAGTCTATAATAATCATTGAATATCCAAATTTAATTATTCGTAATCCTTGTTGTCTTTCTTTCAGCCTTACGGCGGCTGGTTACGGCATGCCTTTCCCGTCCAACCTGCTTGGGCGGAGATGGACATGCCGAGGAAGGACCTGATAGAGTGGATGCAAATGACGCTATAATGGGCAAGAAGCTGATAAATCAATTCCATCCTCAGCAGCATTCGTGGAAAACAAACCACGGCGTGTTTCCTCCCCAGGACTTACGACCACATTCACCGCAGAAAATTGTAAATAAAAGAATAAGATAACCTATGCAACTATTTCCTTGGGTATAAATAATTCCCCAAGCCGCGATTCCGGCCGAATACTTACGTATCTAGAGAGAAAACACTTTCCTCACACTAGGTCTTTAGATCTGGAAAGTCTACTGAGCAAGTTGTTCAATGTGTGTTTCCCAAGATGGGCTCCACATATCTCTCTTATTGTTTCACCTCTCTTCAAATTCTAAAGGTGTAGACAACCAAATGCTTATTCAAAAATTAGTATTAAGGCATCACGGACTCTAAACTAAAATTCAGGACCTCGTATTCAAAAAAACCTAAAAAAATCATCGAAGCAAACGACTTTCAGTAAAAACTGTTGGGAGTATAAAATAGTGAACCCCAGGGGTACATATATATGGTGGTCTGTTATATCTGCGGATGATGAATGACGTATCAAGTACCATGCCTCCTGATTGTATCCGTTGTTTATGATTGATGACTGATTGTACATGGTAAAGACCCTACTTTTAAAGAGAAATGTAAAAATCCTAGACGTGCACACGAAGAACTGAAAAGAGTGCAACAAAAATCTGGGGACTGGTTTTCAGTTAAGAAACTATTTTTAGAATGTGAAAAAACTCAATATTTTCAATGTGACCTTTGAAGTGCTGGTCAAGATCAAAGCTCTCTCTAGCTTCTAGATTATTTGTTGAATCTAATCATTACATATTCGCCGCAGTAATGAATGTATGTTATAATATGTTTTTCTTTTGAGGACATCTTTAGTGGCAAGTGCTGCTCTTCGATGAATAAAAGATCTTTCTTATTGTTACAGCCACTTCCAAACTTAACCAGGATAAGTTATTGTCTAAATCAACACCTAACTTACTGCTGTCTTTGGGGGAAGTAGGAAGAAGAGCGCTTCCGGCTGCTGCAGAAAAGCTGACCAAGAATACATGAAAATGGGTAAGTAACTACAATAATTTTTGTGTTCAAATGCTTGATAGGATATTCGGACAAATGATCCAGTTATATCTGTTCTTATTCGTTCGCAGGTTTCCGCGGCAATGAGTAGGTGA
The DNA here is from genome assembly GCF_022747635.1 of Hetaerina americana. NCBI lineage: Eukaryota > Metazoa > Arthropoda > Insecta > Odonata > Calopterygidae > Hetaerina > Hetaerina americana. Next base: position 43,867,871 of record NW_027286763.1, read on the forward strand.
TTTCCATATTTTTCGGCTGCGTCCGCGTATATGGTTTAAATTCACAACAGTTTCGCCATCTATCCTGCTGGCGTCCTCAGGTCGTTAGTAAGTTAAATTTAGTAAGGTGAATGCAGTCCTAAGTCCTGGGGAGATAACAGGCCGTGGTTTGTCTGCCACGACAGCTGCTGAAGATGGCCTTGCTTTATCAGCTTCTGGCCCGTCATAACGTCATTTTCATCCACTCTATCAGGTCCTTCCTCGACATGTCCATCTCCGCCCAAGCAGGTTGTACGGGAAAGGAATGCCATCAGCAGCCGCTGTAAGGCTTTCTAGAAAGGATTAATGTTGACAAAAAGAACAAACCCAGCACATTGGAATCTTTATTGCAAAAAAATGTACAATATCAGTCAAGGGAAAAACTGCCAAATACTTTTTTTCAATCTACCATATTCTGCACACTTACATTTGTTTCTCCTACTTCATATGAAAAATGTGTATTGTGAAATTGTACTGTATACTGTATCTGTATTGTAAAATTGTACTTGGGTTAGTTGGCACATGAGCCTGGATCTGGGTGCCATCCATTCTACAACCTATGTCCTAATGAGCGGACATGCCTTAGCACCCTGTGAGTGCCAAGAGGTTCATGTCCTCTTCCCAGGGTTGAATGACAATACGACCAAACGGGGTGCGGGGCCTGGGTATATCATACAGTAACATACCATTACAGAGACTGCTTTGGACGACTTGGGGCGTTTTTTCAATTGGCTGAGGTCCTTCTTCTTTACTCTTGCTCAAATACAATAAATGTTTATTTATGCAGCAATAGATGTAACTTCTCAATTACACTATTTTTCGGGAGCAGAAATACTCTTCTGCACTCATGAAATGCCGTAGCAAACAAATATCAATGGACATTGTTAACATTGTGATGCGACATCATTTGTTTATAGTGTTAACATATTTTCAATCCACCATATTCTGTACATACAATTTTTCAGTCGTTAGATAGTGTTTTTTTTAAATCTACCATATTCTGCACGTTTTCATTTGGTTGCTCTTACTTTATATGAAAAATGTGTATTTAAATTCTGTATATTTAAGATAAGAAGTAATAACTATGAGTGAAACTTGAAGTTAATATTAAATAGTTCTTTTCCAACTTTTAGTGACTGAATAAATTTAATGAAGTAGGGGTATTAGCTTTTATTATGAGTGTCTCACAAATGCTGTTTTTAAATTAAATTAATGTAATAAGGCCATTGTTGGACTCTTGCACGGAGAACTATTGTAAAACATAAGTAAAAATTATAAAAAAGGCTGAGACTCTGCTTAACCTTTTTATTTTTAAGAACTTCGATTATTTTGGGTGAACACAAATCACAGGTGTCTGTGATTTTTATTTTTGGATTATAAGCTAATGTCAAGTTGGTAAACATGATAGAGTTTTCTAATGAAGGAATTGGACATCATGGGCATTTCCAGGAAAGTGAGACAACGTTTGAAGAATGGTGTTCAAAGGTGAAAATGTCCATTAGGGTTAGGAATAATACTAACTAGTAAGAATCTTCATAGATTATTTCTGGATTTTTATTGGATGCACAAATATTCAGATAATATAGTACTCGTGAAAAACATCTTCTAGTTTAAGGTGAAGCAATGGATATTTATTTTATTTTGGAATAATATGCAACTTAAGGATAATTGAGTAGGACTAAAACCTAAAAATATTAGGTTATTCCGCTTGAATTGTCAAGTTCAATCCCCCTGCGCACTTAAGTATACCTTGAAATAATTGACAGGACACTTTGATGCAAAATCTGGTTGTGCTTATGAATAGGCTATGATTGGAAGCACCATTTCAAGAAAGCAAGCATAATATTCAAATTGAAAGTTAGTTTGTGTTAATTTGACTGTAATATTTCAAATATAAACATCCGGTATTTCAAGACATTGAGACAGATGTCATCTCGTTTATCCAAATACTTAGTTAGATGGGGAAGACTTTATTTTCTGCATTCTTGCAGTAAGCTTTGCACATAAATTAGCGGATGGGTGTAAAAAGTTTTTTTTGTTGTTTTCATGAAATCATTGCTGTACAAGGGACCAAATTGTTTGAAACTTTGTAGAATACGAATTCCCGTGTTATAAGTGATTTAATCTTCGACTATTTTAAGAAACAAAAACTGTAAAGTCTGATAAATCAGGCCAAATTTACAAAAAATACGAAGGGATTGAAATTCTTTGAAATTAAGATATGAAAAATAAAACTTGCAAATACCTTGGCTTACTTAAAAGTTTTTCATTTCAACAACTCGAAATTTATTTATGGTAATTCATGTTTAAATGTCAACACTTTTGTACCATCTCTACTTTTCCATTACAATTTCCCTCATTTTCAATAGCCCTGGAACTGTTTATAAATATAGTTTTTTAAAGCAATATACTAGTCATGTTAGGTTTTGGATGGACACAGCTAACACATGAATATCTTGTCTCTCCTAAAATATCATCATGGAATCCAGTTGTTGAATCTAATTATTTCTTATAAAACAAGTAGTTTTCCTAGGTGGTTTAGCTATGAACTGAAATATTAAATGATAGAAGAAATTACAGCACAAATTATACAAACTAACTGGATTGCAACTTGATTATGCTAAATTTTCACTGTAAAGGCAAACTGTGCTAAATTGAAAAAGAATTGTTACAACAGATACATAAAACAACTCAAGTCAGCTAACCATCATAATTGAAAACATTTTTTGAATCATGTCAGCAGTGAGGAAGATACCGACAGACTACCCAATGTAATGCTTTTTAATGATTTTCCTGCTTGTTCTTATAATGGCATAACAAACCTTTTTGCAAAGTATTTCTCAGCTTTATTATTTAAAACATAATAGTAATCCTCTGCACAATTTCCATACTTGCACTTCTATTTCTATCCTCATCGATAACAATCTCAGTGGAAGACATCAAATATAAACTATGTCAACTTTACCTCCAAAAGGATTGTGGTCCTGATGAAATCCCAACCGTACTTCTGAGTATGTGTCTCATGCCATTACTTTATCCTTTGTACATACAGTTTAATATATCCCTCACTACTGGAATTTTTCCTAGTGCACTTAAATCTACATATATAGTACCAATACATAAACAGGGTAACAGAAGTAATATATCTAACAATTGTCTAATTGCCAAGCTCTCAATAATCGCAAGAATCTTAGAATCATTGTTTGTAGATAAGCTAACTCCTATCTTTAATATTATCATAATCCCATATAATTCCTAGAAAGGAAATGGCCTCCCTATCCTGATGTGTGAATTTCACATGCCATCGGGCATAGCATTGGGTGCACTCCCATCATCTACCAAACCTGGTAAATCGATAGTTTTTTATGGTTCAAGAATTAAGCTGTAATAGATTTGGTACCAAGGTCTAGGGCAGGAAAAGTAGTGCATGAACATGTGTTTATCAAACATTTTCACATGGCCTGGCTGCAAGGAGAAGTATTAGGAAATCGATTCAAGTCGGATGCCTATTAAAACAATTTTTCTCAAGTTTTCAGCATGACCAGGTTGATTATTCACTTCTCTTCCTCCCACCTATCGCTAAGTAGTGAGGTGTACACTTCTGTTTCCAAAAGGAATGTATTATCGTGACTATGAAGGTAAATTTGAACAATCTAACCCAATATGCTGCACAAGTTGCACCCAAAACTTTGAAGGTTCAACATTAATAATCCCAGTTTTCCAAGTTTTGCGTGGGATTTTGCACCCAAGCAGCATACTCCACTATGCCCTAGGGGAGATTGGTTCTGCCCCATAGAGGGAAAAATAGGAATTATGAGAAATATAAGATATATACAATTTTGCACTACCTGGGCAACTCGTCTCTAAATTGTGTTCAATACTAATATCAGTCACCTCTGGGATGATTTCTAAATGGTCAGAGCAATCCAATATGAGATGTAATTAATGAGAAATGGCGTATTTCTTACTAGCGCAAAAGGAAGAATCATAATAATGTGAGTTTCCATTGGGTAGAATTTATAGTTTCTATTCACTGTATTCGCATTCCCTTCAACCAAACCTTCAAGTCTAATGTTTACTCTAGTTGATCTATTATTTTTGCCCTTCATTTAATTGGACTTATTGAAAAAATAATAACTCATCCTTATCTCAATTTAACTTAAAATTTTCCTGATTCCATGAGTTAAGACTAACTTAATCTTGAGGTAAAATTGACTTAAGAGCAGATATACATGTATTATATTCTCCCTGAAATTTCCTTGATTTACATACTAAAAGGTGTTAAGGTAATACAGGTCAATACTCTTTTGCAGGTGTTAAGGTAAAAGCATTCATATGTTTTTTTGTGAAATTACCTGTTTTTTAAGAGGGTTTATTCTTTTGTGTGTAAAAATAAGCAGTGTCTGTAAATGATGAAATATAAATAGGTAACTATATCCACAGAATCTCTTGTCACTCACAAAAAAGGTTTTTATTTATTTGCTCAATATCTAGCTGAGAATTTCATTAATAGAATCTACAAAAGGAAAATGATTTTTCCTGTGCATGGAGGACCTTGTTTTACACGAGTAAGTATTACGATAAACCATATATTTACTGGGGTCATAATTGATGTGGAGGGGATGAGGTGCTCTATTCTAAGAACCAGAGTGAATATGGCTAACAGAAGACAACAGAACTCACCGATAAATCAGTGCGAGGAGACTGTTCCCCGGGGTTCTCCACAGATGTGGAATGCTATTACCAACTTCACTGGTCATTCACAATTTTTTTTTAGATTTTCCTGTTCCTCCCTTATTCTGAAGAGCCAACAGGATTTCTTGCTCTCACCTAAGTAGGGTTGCAGAGCAACTACGTACTACATAGAGGTCAGATGAAATCCATTTAACTAATGAAGATGAACGTGTATCATTGGCTTTGCTGCCACCATCTATTAATTAGGTCTTTAGCCCAAAGTAGAAGTACACTTGCTACCTCTTCCTCTCCCAGAAGAACCTAACCCAATTTGTCCCTTGTGGAAAAGATGGCCTCTTCCTTTCCTGAAGGACCTATGACGTGACAATTAGAATTTGAAGTTTGTGTCTTTGATATTGTATTTTTTGATTGCCTCAGTTTCCTTTTCTGCACATTCATCAGCTGATCACTGGGAAGGTACATGATGGAACTCTCTCTTATGGAGGTAATTTTTGTAAACCTATTTTTGCAAAATGTCCTCAATAAATCTTTGTATTCCTGGATGGTAATTAAGTGATATTATTATTCAGTGTGCTAGTTATTTCAGTAAATAAAATAAATTGTATCTTAATACCTGTGACATGTGTCACATTACTCTGATCTTCTTCATGACTTTTTTTGCAAGGAAAACTTCCTGTGATTTTTAATTTTTGATTGCATGCTAATGTCAAATTTGTAAGCATGATGGAGTATTCTCATGAAGGTATTGCACATTATAAGATTCTCTAGGAAAGTGAGACAATGTTTGAAGAATGGTGTTTAAAGATAAAAATGTCCATTACGGTTTGAAATAATCCTAACTGGTATGAATCTTGACACAATATTTCTCAATTTCTCTTGCATGCACAAATATTGCAGATGAAATTTGTGAAAAACATCTTCTAGTTTAAGGTGAAGCAAAGGATGATTTTTGTTTTGGAATGATATTCGATTTAAGGATAAGAAATATTTGATTATTTTTCTTGAATTGCCAAGTTCAATCCCCCTGCGCACTTAAGTATACCTTGAAATAATTAAAAGGACACTTTGATGCAAAATCTGGTTGTGCAAAAGGGAGCTTATGTAGTTGGATGAGGAAAAGAATTATCGACCTAAATAGCATCCAAAACAGACATCACTCCAGTCTTGAGTGCCTATTGGATTTTATATTCAGAAGAAAATGAACCAAGATGCGTTTCTGTAGATGAAGATTAAAGTTAAAATGCAAGGCATTGAACACTGGGGCAAGTAAATGGAGTAATCTATAGTTGCAAATATGAGCATGGTGTTTCAATTAGTCGCTAAATGCTCATTGGAATAATTTTATCTAAACCTACCCAAAGTGTTGCACATGCATTAACCTTTATTTTCTTTAATAAGAATTTGGAAAAATAATTTCCATTTCACTATTTGAAGCAAAACCTTTAATATGGTGACTATGGTCTCTCTATTATTCTAATAATTCCCACTTCCTTTCTATCTCAACTCGCATAGGCCTGACATGTCTATTAAGCAATTCCCATCCCCGTCTCTCATTTTTCCAACTTCCCTTTCCTCAGAAATTAAGGTTGCAAAGTTCTAATTTCCATGTTGGTGATACAATTCTGAATGTTCTATGCTGTTGCTATCCGCTCGGCTTTTATATTACAATATCCTATTATCAAGGGAAGGGAATGCATAAAGGGATCGAGATGGTGCGGGGGCTAACGTATTGACTTCCAACCCAAAGGGCGCGGGTTCAAATCCCGGTGGTGTTGAATATTTTTCAGAGGTATCTCGATCCCTACTTGAGATGCTTTGTGGAGGGAACTTTGAGTGAGTACGCCGTCCGTTTGATGGGACGTTAAATTGAGGACCCCTTGGCGCCTTTCGTAAAGAGTAGGCTAATGCCGACGAGGGGTTTTTCTCCACCCTTCATCCTTTCTTGTCCATCCCCTATGGCGATCATGACCTCAGCAGTCGGTCACCTCCCCTAAACACTACTATGGGAATGCATAAGTGACCAGTGCATTTTTAGATTTTAAGAAAGGCTTTGACAAAGTCTCGCACAAAAACTGATATATTAACAAAACTTTTATAGTACCTGGGAAAGTGAAAAATTGGAACAGTATAGTAATCTTACAGTAAACTATTCAAATTATACTAGTTCCATATAAAACAAAGAACACACGTAGCAACTACATAGATCGAAAAGGTCTCGTCACCAAACACTCAGAATTAAATATATGACCGCTTAATTTTGACAAATAAGGACTATTAATTTATACTGAAACATTACTTTGCATTTTAATCTCATTTTGAATAAAATTTTTTTCGTGGTAAATTTCTCTACGCTCAAGAATAAAAACTTACTGTAGATTTTTAAAATTTTGAATCCTAGGATATAACATTGGGGATTGTAATACAAAAGGTCCTTCACGCACACTTTAGGATTATTCTTATATATTTATTTAATTTAAAAACACCATTCGTGAGACACTGTTAATAAACGCTAATACCCCCATTTCACTAGTTTTATTCGATCACTGAAAGTCGGAAAATAACTATTTAATATTAATTTCAAGTTTCACGCATAGTTATTACTTCTTATCTTAAATATACAGAATTTAAATACACATTTTTCATATGAAGTTTATTTTTCATATGAAGTAGGAGCAACCAAATGAAAACGTGCAGAATATGGTAGATTTAAAAAAGACACTATCTAACGACTGAAAAATTGAATGTACAGTGGAGAGAAACAGCTAATGTAGCAAAGGTTAACTTTTTCACTTCGTTTTGATTAAGTTATTAATTAGCTCCTCAAGAGAGATTTTCATAATCTCTTTCCGCTCCACGATTGGAATCATTAAAGAGGGGAATCGACTATTGGAAGTTGTTGACCGAATATAGTTCTTCACTCTCTTTACTCGTAGAACTTACAAAGTCGTTCATTAGAGGCGGATGTGATCCTCAAAGAGAGTTAACATTTTGATAGAGTTTCCAAAAGGTCTTAGGAACCTTCTGTAAGTATTCAACAGAACTTGAATGACTGTCATCTTGAAGAAATTATCTTACCTGATGAAGGTTCTTTTTCAACAAGTCAACAATTAGGAAAGTCAGATATTTATTCAATAGCCATATGTTTTAACTCTACTATTCACGAGATAACTTTTCCTTTTCGAAGAGCACTCTTACATAATAACCTGATACTTTGAGAATATACGATAGATCTTATCCATCCAATAACTTACAATTAATGCTCCCTGATTGGGCTGTAGAATCAAGTAATTAATAATGTAATACAATAAAGGCATCTCCGCAATAATACAAAAAAAAGTGGTTTCAAATGAGCGTTGCAGATCGTTTGAAATATTCGGGTGTCATCGGTTCATCTGATTGGATCATTGAATAAGACATATTTGTAATACATACGGTGCTACCTGATGGGCTAAACTTCGCCGAATGTCCCCCTGAAGGATGTAGCAATGGACAAAGGATTCGTTGTAAAATATAGCAAAGGAAAGAAAGAAAGAAAGAAATAGGAATACCATTCTCCGTCATAAAGGCTCCACGTGGACTATGTCGTGAGCATTTCGGACCCATTCCAAGGAAACATAATTCGAGAATCGAACGCAGAGAAAGGTATCCGCTTTGTCAAACCATTGCAGCGGAAGAACGCAAAAGTCTTTAAAATGTATTTCTTATGCTGAAATGGAATCCCTGGATATCTGAATACTCAACTGAAATAATCAACGTTCCAATCATTCGAAGGTTTCAACCTCCCTATTTCAGTTCAACGCCGAGGAAATAATTTATGTCCACTTAAAAACGGTAGATTGGAAAATTTGATAGTGTCGAAAATAGTGAATCGAGGATTCGTGTTCTTCTAGTAACATTCACGAACAAAATACAAGGAGTCATAAACAAGCAAAGTATTTCTATTATCAGACTTATTTCACCATGGCTACTTTCCTGATAGCCCCTGAGATACACATACGGCGGCTTGCGAAACACTGCGTAGATCTCAATTTGCATACGTGCATGAATGATTGTGTTGATTTAAATATCAGCGTAAATGATTCCATTCATCAATCTATCAAAACAAACTTTCAGAGATCAGCAAAGTTGAAGGTCAGAGGTACTCACCAGGTATTGGATGGAAAGCTACTCGGCTCCACAGCATTGGATGAAGTTCACAACTGCGACCAGCGGGACTTTTAAATCAGCTAGTTTTAATGCTGCTTCTCGTCCTGAAATAGACATGGAGGAACATCAATAAGCGTGAAATTAAGGACTACATTGCTGTTGATTTCAAATGCTACCTATTGCGTGGTACTAATGTAATTTGAACGGATTGATTCATTTATAATCGGGATTTTATCCGCATATAATGCTTGTAACAGCACAACAATTTTGCTGCCGTTCTTGTCGGCTTTATTACGTGAAGAAGGTAACTGGAACCCCGACGAACAGTTGTATTTTTGTAAATATTATACGCAAATAAAATCCCAAAAATAAATGAATTCATGCAAATTCCACTTCTGCGGAAGCCTTTAACAAAAAATTAGGAATAATTAGAAAAGTATTAGTGAAATGTGACCAAAAGCTTAAAGAGCAATTATATCTTTAGCAGGTTAGGCCTCATTTTCAGTACGCTGATAGTACTTGTGCATGGAATGATCTCCATGAAGTTGGATTCATTGCCGAATTCGATCTTGAATAGCATAGAGGAGCTAGATTTGTTAAATGTTGTTATGAAACACTCAGTAGCTTATCTAAATCATTAGAGGTTCTAGGTCGGGAATCACTCACGAAGCGAAGGATGAATTGCAGGTTAAATCTCATGCATAAATTTGAAGGAGCCTCTTTAGCGATGATGCTGCAAATGAATAATTAGCCTTATCGTACTACGGTATAAGAGAGCTCGTGTAAATAAAGTTAATTTTTTTTATTTTAGCAAACTGCATGGCACCGCTAGGGTCTGTGGCAGGGACTGAATGCACACCAGACTAATTAAAACCCGAATATGACCCTACCATGGTCGGACAATGCTATTCCGTCACAATTATCGTGATTAAATGTAGAGCAGATAGACTTGAGATGTCATTTTTCCCAGTAACTCTAAAGGCTCAGAATAACGTTGCCCGACCGCACTAGTGGTATTTTGTGTCTAAAGTAGTCTGGTGTGTGATCACCCCCTGTAGCACACCTTAGCGTTAGCTTGCAGGGTACGATGCATTTATGTATATCTTACATATCATTGTCCGCTTCACGTTTTCACTGAATAACTGAGCTTCTTGACTTCAATGATGGAAGCTATCTGAAAAGCACATCGCACTTTTCTATTGGCAAACTGCAGAACGTTGCAAATGTCAACAAATTATTTACATAAAAACTAATTCACAGCTCGCAATTGTTTGTCTGAGTACTTAAAATTTGCATGCGTGGGCTTGTGCACTGCCTTCCATTTTGTGTAATTTTTCGATGCATTGAAAATGTCAATGGTTTTTTAGGCAGCGTTCGATTTTTCTTTGATTCTTGATAACTAACTGTCATAACTTTTAAAAAGGTAAGTTTGACGTGCACATATGAAATTTATAAACTCAATCCCCTCTCCAGATACTGCAATCGCAATACGCATAAAGGAATACCGTTTCACTACAGAGGCGAACTGCTTTATGGCGCTATTATGGCTATACGGCCAAAAAGTAGGCCAAAGAATGTCGAAAAACTCATCGCCCCTAATATACGATTCACCAGAAAGTGGTTTCGTACCAACAATCACACATCCCTCGATTGTTTACGGGAATATCTATTCCTTGCCTGGGTGAGATGCATGGTCTCGGACGTTGTACCATCCTCACGGGAGAGGGGAAGACACGGTCAGGGTACGCGGACTTAAGGGGGATATTGCAGGGAATTTAATGCCTCCTGGAACTACCCGCTGACAATCTATAAGAAAAACTTTTTAACTTACATAAACAATCGCTGGTAGTATCAGAACTAAGCGAACGAACTACGCTAAGCGAACCTCTTCGGCGAACTAAAGGAATCAAGAATTCTAACAGAAGAAGTACGAAGTGAGCCGGGAATTGGCATCCTGTATAGGAAGCGTGTGGGAAATGAGTAGGAGATGGAAATTGAGTAAATTGACCGTCCTCTTTTCTTACTCCTGGCAAGGAGAGGGGACGGTTGATGCTGATGTTTATGAATTTATGAACAATGCTGAGAAGGAGCATTGGTCACTAAAAGGCACAGGCTGACTCACTGTGGTTACTCCTTAGCAAGGAATTAACTTTCTCATTAAAAACAATAGGACAGTTGACTGGGAGTGCCTACTCGATTTGGTGAGAATACTTTAATACGACCATGGAAAGTTTCTGTATATTTCTCTAAATTTTATAATAAATATTCAACTACGCCATACTCGAATACTCAACCCTTGCAACCAATCCATCAATATACAAATCCAACCAACTACGCTCAACTAATCTTTCAAGGGAATAACTACTTGGTGGCGAAGGCTTGCATGCCTGGGCGATGTTATGGGCTACTACGTACGTAACAATAGTTATCGGGTTACTCCCTTTTGGGCCAGTAAATAGTAAATATAAATGAAAAAACTCAGAAGCAACCCTTTCACCCTTTTTAATATTATGTTTTCCATTCTCTACTTTTCTACGTGGCAATTTCTTCCAGCAATCCTTCAGGGTGTGTGGAAGGGAGTGATTCCACATCAGGCATGCAACATCAAAATTAAATTCTGCTTAATCATTAGCTACCGATAAACGTGTGAAATATTTCAAATAATGGAAATCTTGCTGACTACAGATCAAACACTATGTATCAAATTTTTAAATACTTCTCTACGCGTGAGAGTCGTTTACTGTCGTCGATTAACTCACCTGAAATGCACCGTAAAAACAGCCCTCTAGCATCATGTTTGAAAGCAATATATTTTACGTACTTTCGCATTTGGTAGGCATTTTACTTATTTCTCGGTATGGATGCTTACGCCGTTATTACACATATAATGTGTACCCCACTTACATTATACGTCGCGGAAGCGAACTTAAACCTTTACCAGTAAGCATACCTTCTCCTATATACTGGTGTCCGAACTAAATTTTGTGCGCGACCGCTCTTCTATCTAACAAGTAGAAGGGTTTCCACCAAACAAAACACGTGCAAGTAGAGACCCAGAGGCAAGGCCGAAAACGTCAAGAAGTGAGGGCCGGTGAGAATTGGGGAAGGTGGCAGTGTTAAAAGCGTGGGTTACCCAAAAAAAGAACCGTCTCAAAGTGGTCCTTGCAGAAGCAGTACTAAAAAAACTTTTTCTCTTGAATGGGGGGGGGGGAAGAAGACTGACTGACTCCGCAACTTTTAGAATCAAATTTTATGAAACGACACGTAAAAGCACAACAACCTGCATCGCTTTCTTCGTTGTTTGGAAAGACTCATGTCTCAAATATCTACACTCTTCTCCTTCAAAGAACCATCACGACGGGCTCCGACGTTAATTAAAGCAGCCTCTCCAAAATCTGCAACATACTTGAAGACATTCTGCGGAGAATCTAACGTATCGTATTTCATACGATCCATCACCAAATGAGATCAATCATTTATTACCAACTCGACCCCGATTACCTTCCCAATGCTGTCCCAATTGTAGCGATTATTATTCGCGCAGTTGGTATTCAAAGCAGAATGTTATTACTTAATGCAACCATTTTACTATTCTAAATAAGACACAACTGCTTCAGAAACGTTACTACAGGCAATGACACCGAAGAAATGGATCCCTTTCTGTCAGACCTTATCTATTTAATCTTAGATAAAACCTGTCCACTACTCATTACGGAACCGCTTTATAATGATTATTTAGGGAAACACTTGGGCCCAATATTCATTGAATCTTGTAAAAATTTGTATTTTTATCACTGGGGAAGAAATAATACGATTATTACGCGACTTTACTGAGATTCATCTGAGAGCACAGTAACACCTTAGATAACTGACTACTCTTTTGCATGTTCCACTGAACTGGATTACATGGTCTTACCAACACATTGATTGATGACGGAGGATTGAGAGAAAAAGGATTGATTAATGCCAAGGTGAACACAGCACCTATTCTAAAAGTTTTTAGTGTCAAAATCAATATCATCACCTTAAAAAAATGGTAAATAATAACACCCTTCTAATTTCAAGAGAAGGAAATATTCTGCTAATGCCAACTCGGGACTGCAAGGGGGTTGGGTAATCGTCGCCTCGCGTTGGAGGTCTTCAAAAGCAGACACAAGACTCTGCTTTCGGTCGCCCGTCGCGACCTTCGGACGAGTTTGGCAAAGATCTTTCGCATCGCCATAATTTCCGTGATAATGGTGTGATGTGCCATCTTATCATGCCAAAACGATCTGCGCCCATGCGCACACTTAAACTGCGGGCTGAATTCAGCGCTTAACGCATACTTTAGGAAAACAATTTTATCGATGCCTTTTATGTAAACTTTGTATTTATTAAATAACTGGATCCAACTTGACGATATATCTATATTCCAATGGAAACTTAAATCTAAGACGATCAAAGACCTTTGGTCTAACAAATATCTCAAATTGTGGCCTGCCTGCACTTTTAATGGCACGTGCTATAGCGGCGACGTTAATTCTTTTGTCCTGTGATGTGCTCTTACCATAATAGTATCAAGAAAAAGGATTAAATATTGCCGAATTCCGTGTTCGATATCCCTGATTTTGATTAATGCATCTGAATCTTTGCAATGCAGAATAAAATCTTTTACAACATGCAAAACGAAAAATGGCATTGACACCGCTGTCTCTCTACTCTTGGTTAGCTTGGCCACATATTCAACGAATATGATTCATCGAGAAGAAGTCGTAAATATGGATATCGCCTTATTATTCGAGCCTAAATTCTCTATTTCCCATCGAGAAGAAGTCGTAAATATGGATAACGCCTTAGTATTCGAGCCTACATTCTCTATTTCCGTATCCCTGATGCAGTAGGGGTTCGAGAGAGAACTGCCCCATCTGGTCATATGCGGATACCCCTGCATTTTGGATGGCATACGTCCGTCGCAATCGCAACCAGTCTCATCACCACTCACTTAAAGGGTAAACTTCCTAAATATCATATATACCCCCAACACGAATTGAGACCCCAAATACAAATTAAATGTCAGATATTAATTTCTTTTTAAAATTTTTATCCTGTCTTAAGACACTTATCATTTTTAAATTACTTATATTAATAGTATCACTTAATGTTTAATCCATTTTATTTCATATGGTCACCTGCAGCTACCGATGTTAATACCGCCTTAATTGCACATTTTATCATATTTTTTACCCGTCATTTTTTCTCACTGCAATGTAATTTATGAAATCCAATGTAATTAATACTGAACGACACAGCTTTGCTCGTAAATTAGGGCACACTTAAATTTACAGCCCATATTCCCTGGTGATTCCGATAAGTATAATAACAAATCAACATCTTCTAGGTTAATTATATAAGACGACATGGACACAATTTGAGGATTGATATTGAAGCAAATATGGAGCTTGAGTTTGTTGTTGTGCGGTAGAGTGTGAACTTTTGCAACAAAATTTAATGATAATATATTTATCATCAAATTTCTTAGGCACAAATAGTATGAACATAATTACGACCACATACGAACGATTATCTTAGTTATTTTTATACATTCCATTTCCTTGTGTTTCACACATATCATCATCAAGCTAAATCGCTTTCCCGAAACAGTATACGATATGCTAACCCCATTTCACCAAAATCTTTAGGGATTGAAAAGTAAAAACAGAGTCACTACTTTAATTAAACGTCTTTGACATTCGTAATACATTATTGCAGTCGGCCATAATGGACACCACTCGATTTACCAGTTTATCAAATGCAAAATATAACGATTCTCTTGAGTGATTTTCTAAAATGCTCTTAAATGTGTATTTCAACATCCGAAAACGAACTAAATGATTTATCGTAAAAGAAAATGGTAGTATCTACCCAAATAATCGAAATTCCTAAAAATAAAAAGGTTAAGCAGAGTCTCGCACTTTTTTAATATTTTTATTTATGATCCAAAATATTTCTCAGCTAAATAGTCCAACAACGGCCTTATTATTTTTATTTAATTTAAAAACACCATTCGTGAGACACTATTAATAAATGCTAAAACCCAGATACAGAATTTAAATACAATATTTTCATATGAAGTTCATTTTTCATATGAATTACTGGCGAACAAATGGAAACCTGCAGAATACGGTAGGTTGAATATGTTAACAATATAAACAAATGATGTTGCGTAGCAACGGTATCAACGTCCGTTGTTATTTGTATACTACGGCATTTTGCGAGTGCAGAAAAGTGTTTTAGCTCCCGAAAAATAGTGTAATAGAGAAGTTACATCTATTGCGGCGTAAAAAATATTTATTGTACTTGAGCAATAGTAAAGAAGAAGAACGTCTGCCTATTGAAAAAGGCCTCAAGTCGTCAAAAGGAGTCTCTATAATGGTATGTTATTATTTGATATACCCAGGCCCCGCAACCCGTTTGGTCGTATTGTCATGCCACCCTGGGAAGAGGACTTGGACCTCTTGGCACTCAGGGGGACTAAGGCATGTCCGCTCCTTATGACATAGGTTGTAGAATGGATAACACCCAGATCCAGGCTCATGTGCCAACTAACCCAAGTACAATTTTCAAAATATTTAATTTTCACAAAATACGTTTCCTTATTTTGCTGCGCGTCGGTCAGTGGTCATTCAAAAGTAATTTTTACCTAATTTCTTTTGGCTTTTATGCAGTGGCCTTTCGTTTTTTGCTAAAGTCATAAGATTTTATGTTTCGCCGTGCTTAGTGGTAGTGCTATGTAGTGTGTCGAAGCATCTCCTGACGGGTAAAAAATTTTCCGCTCCCGTTTTTTACTGTACCAGCTCAGGAAAAACTAAGATAGATGAGTGCGCATCCCTTTCTAAGTGGTTCAGTAGGAAATATGCAAGAGAATTTAATAATTTTGTGACCACATGATGGAAACGGTTGATATTTTCCTTTAAGAATACGAATATGGACTTCAAATAACTTTATTGCATAAACTGGTTCAAGCTTTTCGGTTTAAAAACCGTAGATTTTAGTTTTTTCTTTTTTTCTTTTAGTTCTCGTTTTATGTTAAAGTCAAACTGTTTTGTATTTTTGAGCTCAGTTTTGTGCTATGTTGTGTGATAAAACATTTCCCTATGGTCAGAAAGGTTTCCACTCATGTTTTAACAGCATTTGTCCAGGACGAAGTAAAATAGGGGAGCGTGCATTCTTTTCTACGCGGATAAGAAGACTAAATACAGGTGGTATCAATTATTATTTTATGCCTCGAAATTTGAAGTGTTTGATATTTATAAGTTACATTGGTAATTCATTTTCGAAACGACTCGATTTACCCTAACTTATGCAATCTCACGTCCGCATCGTCGTAAGAGGGAATATATCCCTTTTATCTAACCGGTATGTGTTAACTTAGTATACAATTAATGCGGAACTATCGACTCTTTAAAATTAAGGCCACGGTTACCAAAAGCGCCTCTTAAAATAATAATGCGAGCGAAAGTATTTTATGTGTGAAATTGTAAAAAAACCTCCCCAGCATTCCTCCCCCACTTTACCCTCCAAACCCAATGCATTGACGATATACAGGTATATGTATATCAAGGTAAACTTCTTGTAATCAGTGCAGATGATTCTGCAGCGTTACGAAACTAGTCGACAACAATTAATTCTTTCCTTTGGAAACGCAATGCCTTTGATCCTTTCCTCCTGCTGTACAAAGGGAAAAGTACTTCATAGTTAGTATTTTTCCAATACATAGGATTGGGCGATCAGGTTGAAGTGTTACCGCCAATCCATAAGACGCAGGCTGATTTAGAGCAAATGTTGCATAAAAATTGGGCGTCTCGTGGGCCGGGAAATACGGTAAGAATTAAGGGCCTATTGCTTATGAGTCCATCGCAAATGATAAGGAACGCGTCAATATGCTTAGGCAGGCGCCATGGTGCGCGCGATGATATCGCCCATGTATCAAAAGCGGTTGAACCGTAATAAATATACTTTGAAAATGAACAAAGTTTACTCATCCAGCGAACATTAAATTTGACAAAGGTGGGACTGAAACATTTGAATTTAGACTAAAGAAATTTCGACGTAAAAAGACAGCACTAAGCTTTTTGTTTTAAACAAGTCCATAATAATTATTCAATTTCCAAATTTTCCACCGACTGTGTAGTAGATACCCACCCTCTCTGTTAAAGTTTTCTGGCCTTTTTTACGATTTCAAAGGCATCTCTTATTATCATCGGGAAGTATTTTTCTTCTTTCGCTACTACTTTAGCGTCGTCGAACAGAATAGAGTGTCCGGGTTCACCCAAGGCGTGCTCAGCGGTGGCTGATGCTCTAAACTGTTTGGTCTTGGTCCAAGCCCTGGTCCTGGTCCAAACTTTTTGATTGGGTCCAAGACCAAACAATTTACAGCATCGACTATCGCTGAGCACGCCTGGAGTGAACCCGGGCACTCTATTCTGTTTGACGACGCTAAAGTAATAGTGAAAGAAGAAAAACACTTCCCGAAGATAATTAGAGAGGCCATTGAAATCGAAAAAAAAGGCCAGAAAACTTTAACAGAGAGGATGGATATCCACTCCACAGTGCGTTGAAAAGAATTATTCCGTGCAAATATGAGGACGTACCTGATTGACCGAGGAAATTTCCCGGTATTTGCGCCGGATTTTCCCAATACAAGACGGGACCACAAGCTTCATTCAATCATTGCCCTGAGGAGACCAGCAGGATAGCTGGCGAAACTGTTGTCAATTTAACGACATACGAGGACGCAGCCCGAAAACATTTTAAAATCACATATCTGTTCTTATTTCTTCACCGCAAACTTTCTAATTTCTGTCATTACCAAATGTTATTTTAAACCCTAATCTGAGGGAACTTGGTCGTTCAGGAGTAGAGCATTGGACTACTGCCCAAAGGATCATGGTTTAATTGTCGCGCATGGCTCTAGCCACCATCATCTTTATTATATCTATATGATTTTTCTGGTAGCAAATCATTTTGCGAAAACAATGCGATTCAGAGAATGCAACCAAGCCAGTTTTGTGAATTTCAAATAGTATTGCGCTTGGTATTGTTCGATTTCTACCTTCACCTATCCAACCAACTTTCTGATACATAAAATGATTATGGTTGCTCTTTACATGCTCCTGATGATCACTTTACTGACGTTTTGATGAAAAGAAAAAATTACTTGAAATAAAGATTTTTTAATATATATAATTTAATGATCTTAAAATTGGATATAGTTGGTCAATTAATGAGGGTCAAAATCAAGAATCAGATGTCATTGGTTTCAGGTGTAAACGCCACAGTATCTGGCAATGAGAGCTTCATGGTCAATAGAAGAAAGGTGTCATCCGAAGGGGACCTGCCTACAGTGGTATGGAGTTTTTCCAAGCCTCTCACAAAAGATCGTACAAGATGCCACATTGGGAGAGTGTTTTACTTCACCAGTTTTTTAAATAACAAATCAGAATATGCTAATGGACTCGATGAACATATTCAGGTAATTTTTAATTGCCAAAATAATGAATTTCAAAGCATTGATGCAATCTTGTTCAATGAACTCACATTCTAGAGATTTTGATGCTCACAGGTCTTTCACTTGCTTATGTCATTTCATTCAAAGGCCTTTAATTTCACTTAAAATAGTTAAGCAATCATCTAGAAATGAAAAATTGAGGAAAGTATTTTTTTTTACTTTTTTTGCATGGGTGCAGGAATTCCAAATAATCCAATTGAAGTCAAATAAATTCATTAGTTTTCTCTCAAGTCTGCTTTCTTTGGGACAGCTTTTCCATACTTTGGTCTTCCGTTGAACAGTACTTAGTTGATTAAATAGAATATGTTTTTAGCATGTTTTAATATGCTCTCTTTCAATACCAAAAAATGCAGTTAAAAACTTGATTTTACAAACTGTTTTAGGAGAAATCTGTTTCAATTTTATCAACTCACTGATTATACCCCGCCTTCTAGCACCTCACTATCCTCCCAACAGACACTGCTAGATTGGGGGGGTAATGCCATTTATGGCCATGTCTACATGTCTACTTTCATAATTATGAAAAAATTACTACATTACATATTAATGTGATCATTCCTTGGTCTCCTATTATTAAGTTCACAGCATTTCATTCCAAATGTATATTGGGACTTGGGTGCAATGGTTGTGCACATTTTAAATGCCTTTCTGTAAAAAGTACCGTGTCTTACTGCTACGAGAGCCATTAGTATTTTATTAATTAGACTTGTATATTGGTGCTTCTGATATTTTATACAGCCAGATTTTAAATGTCCGTATATTTCCTTAAATAGGTCAATAAGAAGATTCTGAGCAAAGAAGATTCCATGCCATTACTTTATGAAACATTGAGTGAAAATCCTGCCTCAAATGTTTCAAGTGAGAATGATGATAAAGCAGATTTGATAGGTAAGAAAGCAAAACTACTTCCAATCTCTCTCTAGGTCTTAAGCCCAGAGAGCAAAAGCTTTATAGTAGTTATTAGAGCAAGCCTGGTAAATTAGATGAATGGACTGGGAATTTAAGCAAACAGTAGTAATAAAGCTGTAATATAAATATATTTTTTTTTGCTGCTGCATAATGTAATTTTTTGCAAATTATTCTTTTTTCCATATTTAATTAAAAATAAGATCAATTTCTCAAAGTCATAATCATTGAAAAGTAAATTTTAAACAAAAATTTGGTATTCCTTCAATAAAAGTCATAGTGATATGCGCTTGCAAAATATATTGACTCAATACATCAGAATGAAAATTTTATCAATATTTTTGATATAATTATACATTTCAGTTAAGTTAAACATAAAACCAAGCCATAATGTTAAATAAGTTTTGTGAAGAGTACTGTGATATTGTAAATATTATAACGTGAGAAGGAATTGAAAAAAGCACCATATCAACTATGGATCAATCCTAGATGCAAACATTTACATTTCCCTGAAATAGTCAGAAATAGAACTAGAAACTAGAAATAGCTTCTAGTTCAAACATTTTGGACACCTGTGGTATATTGGTGAATTGAATATTCTCATTTATAATAATCTTTTTGAAAATCATTGACTTATGCTGATTTGATATCCTTCTGTTCCAGATTTTCCTTCACTTGCATCACTAAAAGATTTGCACAACAAAGAAGTGTGGATTTGAGAGAATAATACAAGCCTGACTCAGAGGAGAAAAGTGGCTAATTCTAATTTCTATTGATCCAGCTGAAATTCAAAATTCCTCTCCATAATATTTTTCTATCTTGTCTAAATTTCTAGCAATGACTTTGATTCCCTTTTTTACGTGAACTTTCTAAATTATTTTTGATGATGTCAGACCATAAATGATCCCGATGTATGATTTCATTTATGGATAATTAAATTAACTTTCTTGGGTATTTTGTGCATTTTTTTAAATAAAAATTTGGAATCCAAAATAAAACAATGAAACCTATTCTATTCTTTTAATATTAATCATATTCTGTCTCAGATGCCTATTTTTCCAGGTCCCTTTGCTATTTCATAAAGCAATAAATAAAGACATGATACTGTTTATCATAATCATACTTACAGCCTTGGACTGTGGACTGTCCCCATTACTTGGTAAGTAATGAAGTAAAAATATGGCTGACAACATCAAGCTCGTATAATTTTCTGCACAGCTACTGTCCTGTCTTCCCTTTAAACTGTCCTGAAACCCATATATCTCTCCTTTCCTAATATGTCTTGAATAATGTGAGTAGTGATTGAAATAGCTGATAATTTATTCTCGTGGATGTTTATTGGGAGGGAACCGACAAATGGAGGCCTCAATATTTTGAAGGTGAACTTGTATACATTACAAAAACCAACCTACTTCCAAACACATTGGGACTACTTTTAATAAAGCAGTAAATTTCGGCCAGGGGAATAGTAAGCAAGCATAATGCTCAAATTCAAAGGCAGTTTGTGTTAATTTGACTGTAATTGCTCAAATATAAACATCCAGTGTTTCAAGACATTGATACAGATGTCATTTCCTTTATCCAAAATACGGAGTAAGATGGGGTCGACTTCTTTTTCTGCCTTCTTGCTGTAAGATTTGCACATAAGTTAGTGGATGGATGTAAATAGTATTTTATACAGTTTTCATGAAATCCTTGCAGTACAAGGGACCAGATTCTTTGTAACTTTTTAGAATACGTATTCTTGTGTTGTAATTGATTTCTTATTTGACTTTTTAAAGAAACAAAAACAGTAAAGCCTGATAAAGCAGCCCAAATTAAAAAAAATACAAGGAGAAAATAATGTATTCCTTTGAAATTAAGATATAAAAATAAAAACTTGGAAAAATCATATCTTGCCTTAAACTTTTTTAATTTCAACAACTCAAAATTTATTAATGGTATATGATGTTTAAATGTAAATACTTTTGTACCATCTCTACTTTTCATTAAAATTTCCCTCATTTTCAATAGCACTAGAACTGTTTATAAATATATTTTTTTAAAGCAATATACTAGTTATGTTAGGTTTTGGATCGACACAGCTAACACATGAATATCTTATCTTTACTAACATATCATCATGGAATGCAGCAGTTGAATCTAATTATTTCTTATAAAACTATCTTGCTTGTTCTTTTAATGGCATAATAAATCTTTTTGCAAAGTATTTCTCAGCTGTTTATGTAAAACATAATAGTACTCCTCTGCACAATTTTCATACTTTCACTTCTATTTCTATCTCATTTATAACAATCTCAGTGCAAGAGATCAAATATAAACTATGTTAACTTTACCTCCAAAAGGATTGTGGTCCTGATGAAATACCAGCCATACTTTTGAGTATGTGTCGCATTCCATTACGGTATCCTTTGTATATACTCTATAATAAATTCCTCACTACCGGAATTTTTCCTAGTGCACATTAGTCTACATATATATTACCAATACATAAGAAGGGTAACAGAAGTAAAATATCTAACTATTGTCTAATTGCCAAACTCTCAATAATAGAGAGAATCATAGAGTCATTGTTTGTAGATAAGCTAACTACAATCTTTAATACAATCATCATCCCTGAGCAGCATGGTTTCACCAAAGGATGCTTAAAACTCACTACTCTTTTGGTTTTTCAAAAGTATTTTATGGAAGGTATGAAAAAAAGCTTACAAACAGATGTTATATATTCTGACTCCATTGAGTTTTTTGATACTGTTATTCATGAAATGATTTTGATACTGTTATTCATTCTTAGAAAGTGAGATTCACTAGGAATGAGTGGTACCTTACTTAACTGGATGGAAAGTTACTTGAAAAAAAGACATTGAAGTAAAAATTAATGCATGTAAAAGTAAATATTTCTATCCATCATCAGGCATTTTCCAAGGATCATATCTGATTCCCGGATAGGAAATGACCTCCCTGCCCTGATACAGACAGGGTATGAAATAAACTATTTCTCAATTAGGTTTTTGAACCTATGACAGCTAGTGTGTTCTGCTGCATGAGGAAGGTTTCTATGGAATGATTACGCAAGCTTATCTGAAGAAAGAAATTCTTTGGAAGTTTTTGTTGATAGCAGTAACAATACAGTAACAGTAGCAGTAACAGTACAGACTACTCCTGTAATGATTAGAATGTACAAAATATCTGGGAGCTAGAAAGAGCTTTAAGTTTTACCAGCACTTCAAAGGTCACATTGAAAATATAGTGTTTTTTCTTATTCTAAAATTGTTTATTAGCTCAGAACCAGACCCCAGCTTCTTGTTGCACTCTCTTCAGTTCTTCATGTGCATGTCCAGGATTTTTATACATCTGTAATTTAATTCGATGCCAAGGTCTAGGGCAGGAAATTAAGTAGTGTATGAAGATGTGTTAAACAAACATTTGCACATGAACTGGCTGCAAGTAGAAGTATTAGGAAATCGATTCAATATCGATGCCTATTAAAATAATTTTTCTCAAATTTTCAGCAAAACCACGTTGATTCTTCACTTCCCTCCCTCCCACCTATCGCCAAAAAGTGTGGTCGACACTTCTGTTTCCAAATAGAATGCATCTTCAGACTATGAAGGTAAATTTGAACAATTTAACCATCTATGCTGAACAATTTGCACCCCAAACTTTGAAGGTTCTACATTTATAATCCCAGTTTTCCAAGTTTTGCCTGGGATTTTGCACCCAGGCAGCATACTCCACTATGCCCTAGGGGAGATTGGTTCTGCCCCATAGAGGGAAAAATAGGAATTATGAGAAATATAAGATATATACAATTTTGCACTACCTGGGCAACTCGTCTCTGAATTGTGTTCAATACTAATATCAGTCACCTCTTGAATGATTTCTAAATGCCGAGAGCAATCCATTATGAGATGAACTTAATGAGAAGTGTTGTATTTCTTACTAGTGCAAAAGGAAGAATCCAAATAATATCAGTTTCAATGGGATAGGATTTATAGTTTCTATTCACTGTAACCATTTTCTGGAGGCTAGTACAAGTATTGGCCGCCAATATAGAGGTAAGAACTCGTGAATCTGCATACATATTAGCATTCCAATCTTTTGAAATTCCCTGGCTCAATCATCAACCCTAGATCCTTTCTGCTTACCTCATCCTTTCCCAGGATGTCCTCAGCTTCCCCTACCCCAGCCCTCACATTCCCTTTGCCAACACCTTTATGTCTAATATTTACTCTAGTTGATCTATTATAATTTGCCCTGCATTTTGATTGGACTAATAGAAAAAAAAATGAAAAATGTTTGGTCACTAAGTAGCACAGAAATTAAAAGCATTTGGAAAGACTACTTCCTAGGATCTGTACATATTAATCTTGACAGATATTTCCATTTTTGTGAAAAACTCATCCCTATCTCAATTTTAGCTTGAAATTTTCCTGATTCCATGAGTTGATACTTACTTAATCCTTACGTAAAATTGACATAAGAGCAGAAATCAAATAAATCATTGTCTCTCTGAAATTTCTTTGATTTACATACTAAAAGGTGTTAAGGTAGTACAGGTCAATACATGTATGCAGGTGTTAGGGTAAAAGCATTCATATGTTTTTTGTTGTGAAATTAACTGCTTTTGAATAAGATTTATTCTTTTTTGTGTAATAATAAGCAGTGTCTGTAAATGATGAAATATAAATGAGTAACTACATTTAAAGATCCACTTGTCACTCACAAAAAAGGCTGTTTATTCATATTCTAGTTGAGAAATTCATTAACAGAAAGGAATATGATCCTTCCTTTGCATGGAAGACCTTACTTTACAGGAGTAAGTATTAGGATAAACCATATATTTGCTGGGGTCGTAATTGATGTGGAGAGGATGAGGTGCTGTATTCTAAGAACCAGAGAGAATATGGCTTACAGAAGGCAACAGAACTCACCGATAAATCATTTGCAGGAGAATGTTCCCCAGGGTTTCTCCGCAGATGTAGAATGCTATCACCAACTCCCCTGGTCATTCATATTTTTTTTTTAATTTACCCTATTCCTCCCTTATTCTGGAGAGCCAACAGGATTTCTTGCTCTCACCTAAGGAGGGTTGAAGTGCAATTATGTACTACATAGAGGTCAGATGTAATCGATTACAATGATGCAGATGAACTTGTATCATTGGCTTCGGTCGTGGTGCGCGGAATAAGGGGGGTATTGCAGGGAATTTAATGCCTCCTGGAACTACCCGCTGACAATTCATAAGAAAAACTTTTTAACTTACATAAACAATCGCTGGTAGTATCAGAACGCGAATGCCTTCGGTCGAAAAAAAAGGGAATGAGTCTGGGAATTTCGGTCGCTAAGCGAACCTCTTCGGCGAACTAAAGGAATCAAGAATTCTAACAGAAGAAGTACGAAGTGAGCCGGGAATTGGCATCCTGTATAGGAAGCGTGTGGGAAATGAGTAGGAGATGGAAATTGAGTAAATTGACCGTCCTCTTTTCTTACTCCTGGCAAGGAGAGGGGACGGTTGATGCTGATGTTTATGAATTTATGAACAATGCTGAGAAGGAGCATTGGTCACTAAAAGGCACAGGCTGACTCACTGTCGTTACTCCTTGGAAAGGAATTAACTTTCTCATTAACAACTATAGGAAAGGTTACTGGGAGTTCCTACTCGATTTGGTGAGAATACTTTAATACAACCATGGAAAGTTTATGTATATTTCTCTAAATTTAATAAGAAATATTCAACTACGCCATACTCGAATACTCAACCCTTGCACCCAATCCATCAACATACAAATCCAACCAACTATGCTCACTAATCTTTCAAGGGAATAACTACTTGGTGGCGAAGGCTTTCATGCCTGGGCGATGTCCTGGGCTACTACGTACGTAACCATAGTTATCGGGTTACTCCCATTTGGGCCAGTAAATAGAAAATATAAATGAAAAAACTCAGAAGCAATCCTTTAACCCTTTTCAATATTATGTTTTCCATTCTCTACTTTTCTGCATGGAAATTTCTTCCAGCAATCCTTCAGGGTGTGTGGAAGGGAGTGATTCCACACCAGGCATGCAACATCAAAATTAAATTCTGCTTAATCATTTGTTACCGATAAAAATGAGAAATACTACCTTGAACAAAAAGTTCCCGGAATAACCACCGTGTGGCGCTCCCATCGTTCCGATTTGAGTTCTGTTTTTTTTGTTAAATTGGTACATCTGTTGTTGATATTCCCTTTAAATCTTAGTGTCATAACTTGACATTTGCAAAAGTTACGTAGCCAAGAGTACATCTATCTCTGTGTGTGTTGGCGATTTTTTACAATTGCAGAAATGGATTTAAATTTGCAACAACGAACTTGTATTAAATTTTGCGTAAAAAACGGATTTAGTGGCGCACGGACGTTGGAAATGTTGGAAAAGTGTTTCGGCAACGATTCTCTAAAAAAAACGGTCGTTTACCAGTGGCACGAGCGGTTCAGAAGTGGTCGTGAGTCAATCGAAGATGATGAACGCAGTGGCAGACCATCGACATCGAAAGTCGGTGAAAAAATTGATAAAGTAAAAGAAATGTTGGTCAATAACCGCAAATTAACCATCAGAAAAATAGCGGAGGACTTGAACATTGCCTATGGATCCGCCCAAGACATTGTGGTTAATGATTTGGGTTTCCGTCGTGTAGCAGCAAAGTTGGTGCCAAAAGACCTCAATTTCATGCAAAAAAGAGACCGTGTTGACGTCGCAAAAGACATGATTTGCGAGGCTGAATCCGATCCCACATTCATCAAAAGGATCATTACTGGAGACGAGACGTGGGTTTATGAGTACGACACGCAATCCAGACATCAGGCAAGTGAATGGCGTTCACCAAATGAGCCGAGACCAAAAAAACCACGTCGTTTTCAGTCAAAAAAGAAGGCAATGCTGACGGTTTTCATGGATTACAACGGTGTAGTGCATCATGAATTTTTGCCAGAAGGCCAGACAGTAAACAAAGAGTATTATTTGGGCGTTATGAGACGTTTGCGTGAAGCAATTCGCCGAAAGAGACCAGAAATGTGGGCAGAAAACTCGTGGATTTTGCACCATGATAACGCACCGTCGCACAGTGCTATCATTATTCGTAATTTTTTGACGAAAAATGCAACAAATACCATCCAACAGCCACCGAATTCACCTGATTTGGCTCCCTGTGACTTCTTTCTGTTCAATCGAGTTAAAAAACCATTACGGGGAACGCGTTTTAGCAGCCGAGAGGAAGTAATGGAAAAATCGCAGGAAGCACTGATGGACATACCGAAAACCGACCTTAACTTTTGCAAATGTCAAGTTATGACACTAAGATTTAAAGGGAATATCAACAACAGATGTACCAATTTAACAAAAAAAACAGAACTCAAATCGGAACGATGGGAGCGCCACACGGTGGTTATTCCGGGAACTTTTTGATCAAGGTAGTATTTCAAATAATGGAGATCTTGTTGACTACAGATCAAACACTACCGTTTCAAATTTTTAAATACTTCTCTACGCGTGAGAGACGTTCACTGCCGTCGATTAAGGAATGACTCAACCGAAATGCACCATAAAAACTGCCCTCTAGCATCATTTTTGAAACCAATATATTTTAGGCGTTTGATAGACATTTTACTTATTTCTCGGTATGGATGCTTACGCCGTTATTACACACGCTGTGTCTAACCCACTTACATTATACGTCGCGGAAGCGAGCTTAAACCTTTACCAGTAAGCATACCTACTCCTATATACTGGTGTCCGACTTAATTTTGTGGGCGACCGCTCTTCTCTCTAACAAGTAGAAGGGCTTCCACCAAAAAAACACGTGCAAGTAGAGACCCCGAGCCAAGGCCGAAAACGTCAAGAAGTGAAGGCCGGTGAGAATTGGGGAAGGTGGCAGTGTTAAAAGCGTGGGTAACCCAAAAAAAGAACCGTCTCAGAATGGTCCTTGCAGAAGCAGTACTAAAAAAAACTTTTTCTCTTGAATGGGGGTGGGGGGGTGGGAGAGGACTGACTGACTCCGCAACTTTTAGAGTCAAATCATATGAAACAACATGTAAAAGCACAAGAACCTGCATCGCTTTCTTCGTTGTTTGGAAAGACTCAAGTCTCAAATATCTACACTCTGCTCATTCAAAGAACCATCACGTCGACGACTCCGACGTTAATTAAAGCAACCTCTCCAAAATCTGCAACATAATTGAAGACATTCTGCGGAGAATCTTACGTACCGTATTTCATACGATCCATGACCCAATGAGATCAATCATTTATTACCAACTCGACGCCCATTACCTTCCCAATGCTGTCCCAATTGTAGCGATTATTATTCGCGCATTTGGTATTCAAAACAGAATGTCATTACTCAATGCAGTCATTTTACTGTTCTGAAAAAGACTAAACTGCTTCAGAAACGTTACTACAGGCAATGGCACCGAAGAAATGGATCACTTCTGTCAGATCTTATCTATTTAATCTTAGTTATAACCTGTCCACTACCCATTACGGAACCGCATTATAATGATTGTTTACGGAAACACTTTGGCCCAATATTCACTTAATCTTATAAAAATATGTATTTTTATCACTAGTGAAGAAATAATACGATTATTATGCGACATTACTGAGATTCATCTGAGAGCACAGTAACACCTTAGTTAACTGACTACTCTTCTACATGTTCCACTGAACCGGATTATATGGTCTTATCAACACATTGTTCGTTTCTCATACTTTACGGAGAATTGAGAGAAAAAGGATTGATTAATACCAAGGAGGACTAAGCACCTATTCTAAAAGTTTTCGCTTAAACGACGGTCTGAATTCAGCACTTCACGCACACTTCAGGAAAAATATTGTATCGATACCTTTTATATAAACTTTGTATTTACTAAATAACTGGATCCAATTTGACGATGCATCTATATTCCAATGGAAACTTAAATCTCAAACGAACAAAGACCTTTCGTCTAACAAATATCTCAAATTGTGGTCTGCCTGCACCTTTTATAGAAGTTGCTATAGCGGTGACGTTCATTCTTTGTCCTGTGATGTGCTCTTACCGTAATAGTATCAAGAAACAGGATTAAATATTGCCGAATTACTTATTCGATATTCTTTCTTTTGATTAAGGCATCTGAATCTTTGCAAAGCAGAATAAAATCTTTTAAAATATGCAAAACCAAATATGGCATCTACCCAGCAGTCTCTACTCTTTGTGAGCTTTTCCACATATTCCACGATTATGTTTCATCGAGAAGTAGTCGTAAATATGGATATCGCCTTATTATTCGAGCCTACATTCTCTATTTCCCATCGAGAAGAAGTCGTAAATATGGATATCGCCTTAGTATTCGAGCCTAAATCCTCTATTTTCGTATTCCCGATGGAGTAGGGTTTCGAAAGAGAACTGCGCCATCTGGTCATATGCGGATCGCCCTGCATTTGGGAAGGCATACGTCGCAATCGCAACCAGTCTCATCACCACTCACTTAAAGGGTAAACTTCGTAAATATTATATATTCCCCAACACGAATTAAGGAATCCTCGACAATATGAAGCCTTGCTCGTAAACTAGGGCTGAAAGTTAAATTTACAGCCCATATTCCCTGGAGATTCCGATAAGTGCAATAATAAGTCAATATCTTCTAGGTTTATTATATAAGACGAAATGGAGACAAATTGTGGATTGATATTGAAGGAAATATGGAATGTCAGTTTTTTCTGTGCGGTAAAGTGTGAACTTTTGCAACAAAGTTTAATGATGATAAATATATAATCAAATTTCTTAGGCACAAATAGTATGAACATAATTACGACCACGTAAGAACGATTATCTCATTCATTTTTATACAGTCCATTTCATTGTGTTTTACAAATAGCATCACCAAGCTAAATCGTTTTCCCGAAACAGTATACGATATGCTAACCCAATTTCACCAAAATATTTAGGGATTGAAAAGAAAAAAAACAGAGTCAGCACTTAAATTAAAAGTCTTTGACATTCGTAATCATTCATTGCAGTCGGCCATAATAGACACCACTCGAATTACTAGTTTAACAAATAAAAAGCATAACGATTCTCTTGAGTGATTTTCTAACATGCTCTTCAATGTTTTTTTCAAAAGTCGAGAACGAGCTAAATGATTTATCGTAAAAGAAAATGGTAGTATCACCCCAAACAATCGAAATTCTTAAAAGTAAAAAGGTTTAGCAGAGTCTTCCCCTTTTTTATAAATTTTATTTATGTTTTGCAATAGTTCTTAGCGCAATTGTCCAACAATGGTCTTATTCTATTTATTAAATTTAAAAACACCATTCGAGTGACACTGTTAATCATCGCTAATACCCCCACTTCAGTAACTTTATTCGGTCACTGAAAGTCGGAAAAGAACTATTTAATATCAATTTCAAGTTTCACGTATAGTTATTACTTCTAATCTTTAAGGGATCGAGGAGGTGCGGGGGCTAGCGTACTGGCTTCCCACCCTGAGGGCGCTGGTTCAAATCCCGGTGGTGTTGAATATTTTTCAGAGGTATCTCTATCCCTACTTGAGGTGCTTTGTGTAGGGCACTTTGAGTGAGTACGCCGTCCGTCGGATAGGACGTTAAACTGCAGACCCCTTGGCGCCTTTCGTAAAGAGTAGGCTAATGCCGACGCCGGGTTTCTCTCCACCCTTCATCCTTTCCTGTCCATCCCCTATGGCGCAATTGACCTTAGCTGTCGGTCGCTTCCCCTAAAAACTACTACTACTATTCTAATCTTTAATATACTGAATTTAAATACGCATTTTTCATATGAAGTTCATTTTACATAGAAGTTGGAGCAAAAAAATGGAAACGTGAAGAATATGGTAGATTGAAAATATGTCAACAATACAAACAAATGATGTTTCGTAGCAACGGTATCAACGTCCGTTGTTATTAATATGCTACGCCATTTTACGAGTGCAGAACAGTATTTATATTCCCGAAAAATAGTGTAATTGACAAGTTACATCTATTGCGGCGTAAAAAATATTTATAGTATTTGAGCAAGAGTATAGAAGAAGACCCTCAACCAATTGAAAAACGCCCAAAGTCATCCGAAGCGGTCGCTATAATGGTATGTTATTATTTCATATACCCAGTCCCCGCAACCCGTTTGGTCGTATTGTCATGCAACCCTGGGAAGATGGCTTGAACCTCTTGGCACTCATAGGGGAGTAAGGCAGGTCCGCTCCTTATGACATAGGTTGTAGAATGGATAACACCCAGATCCAGGCTCATGTGCCGACTAACCCAAGTACAATTTTTTGAAAATTTAATTTTCACAAAACATGTTTCCTTAATATGCTGCACGTCTGTTAGTGGTCATTCAAAAGTAAATTTTACTTCTTTTCTTTTGGCTTTTTTGCAGTGACCTGTCGTTTTTTACTACAGTCATAAGATTTTAACTTTCGCTGTGCTCAATGCTAGTGCTATGTAGTGTGTCGCAGCATCTCCTGAAGGGTAAAATATTTTCCGCTCCCAATTTTTGCTGTACCAGCTCATGAAAAACTAAGATAGCTGAGGGCGCATCCCTTTCTAAGTGGTTCAGTGAGACATGCAAGAGAATTCAACTATTTTGTGAACTTATAATGGAAACGATTGATATTTTCCTTTTAGAATGCGAATTTGTACCTAAAAATACTTCATTGCATAAACTTATGCAAGCAATTTAATTAATAAACCCAACGCATTGACGATATACAGGTATATGTATATCAAGGTAAACTTCTTGTAATCAGTGCAGATGATTCTACAGCGTTGCGAAACTAGTCGACAACAATTAATTTTTTCCTGTGGAAAGCAAAGCCTTTTATCCTTTCCTCCTGCTTTACGAGTACTTCATAGTAGGTATTTTTCCACCACACCGATTTGCGCGATCAGTTCCCAGTGTTACCGCCAATCCATAAGACCCAGGCTGATTTAGAGCATATCTTGGAGTAAACATTGGGCGTCTCGTGGGCCGGAAAATACGGTAAGAATTAGGGGCCTATTGCTTATGAGTCCATCGCAAATGATAAGGAACGCGTCAATAGGCTTAGGCTGGCGCAAAGGTGCGCGCGATGATATCGTCCATGCATCGAAAGCGGTTGAGCCGTAATAAATTTATTTCGGAAATGAACAAAGTTTACTCATTCAGCGTACATAACATTTGACAAAGTGGGGACTTAAAGATTTGAATTTAGACTAAAGCAATTTTGACGTATATAGACGGCACTAAGCTTTTTGCTTTAAACAAGTCCATAATAATCATTCAATTTCCAAAGGTGAATATTCGAATTCCTTCTTGTCTTTCTTTCTAATACATCAGCGTTTTATTTGCTTACATATTTTCACTTGTCTACTTCAGTTGTAAATTGGGGGTCATGTGTACCCTAACCTTTCTCAGTTTTTCCCTTGACTGAAATTATGAATTTTTTTGCAGTAAAGATTTCGATATGCTGGGTTTGTTATTTTTGTCACCATTAATGCATTCTAGAAAGCCTTACGGCGTCTGCTGATGGCATGCGTTTCCCGTCCAACCTGCTTGGGTGGAGATGAACATGTGGAGGAAGGACCTAATGAGGTGGATGCAAATGACGCTGTGATGGGCAAAAATCTGAAAGAGCAAGACCATCCTCGGCAGCATTCATGGAAATCGAACCACGGCCTGTTTCCTCTCCAGGACTTACGACCAAATTCACCGCAGAAAATTGTAAATAAAAGTATAAGATAACCTATGCAACTATTTCCTTGTGTAAAAATCATTCGCCAAGCTAATTTCCGGCCGAATACTTACGTATCTAGAAAGAAAACACTTTCCTTTCAATAGGGCATCAGACTTGGAAAGTCTACTGAGCAAGTTGTTCAATGTGTGCTTCGGAAGATAGGCTGCACTTATCTCTCTTAATTTTTGATCTCTCCTTAAATTTTAAAGGTGTAGACAACCAAATGCTTATTCAAAAACTAGAATTACGGAATCCAGGGCTCTAAACTAAAATTCAGGACATCATATTCAAAAAATTCTAAAAAAATGATGGAAGTAAATGGCTTTCAGTCAAAACTGTTGGGAGTAAAAAATGGGGAGCCCCCGGGGTATATACATATATTAGGTGGTCTGTTATTTTTTAAAAAAATGTGGTTTGTTTGGAAAAACCTAATTGAGAATTAGTTGATTTCATACCCCACGTATTTTCCACATTAAATATCAGAATTGGAGCTCTCAGGAGTGAAATAATAATATATATGTATCTCTTCACCGCAGTAATGATTTTTTGGTACAATAAGGTTATCTTTTGACCACATCTTTAGCGGCAAGTGCTGCTCTTCGAAGAGTAAAAGATCTTTCTTATTGTTACAGCCACTTCCAAACTTAACCAGGCTAAATTATTGTCTAAATCTACACCTAACTTACTGCTGTCTGTGGGGGATGCAGAAACAAGAGCGTTTCCGGCTGTTACAGGAAAAGCTGACCAAGAATACAATAAAATTGGTCAGTAACTACTAAACTTTTTGGGTTCAAATGTTTGATAGCATATTCAGACAAATGATCCAGTTCTATCTGTTCTTATTCGTTCGCAGGTTTTCGCGGCGATGAGTAGGTGATTTCCACATATTTTGGGCTGCGTCGAGGTAGGTTGATTAAATTCTAAACAGTTTCGCCAGCTATCCTGCTGGCGTCCTAAGGTCAAAGATGGAGAAAAAGCTTGTTGTCCCGTATTATACCGGGAGAATCCGGTGCCAATACCGGGTAATTTCTTCGGCCAATAAGGAAACGTCCTCATATTTGCGCGGAATATTTCTTTTCCACCGAATGTGTGGTAGTCTTTTTTACGATTTCAATGGCCTCTCTTATTATCATCGGGAAGTATTTTTCTTCTTTCGCTAATATTTTAGCGTCGTCGAACAGAATAGAGTGCCCGGGTTCACTCCAGGCGTTCTCAGTGATAGTCGATGCTGTAAACTGTTTGGTCTTGGACCCAACCAAAAAGTTTGGACCAGGACCAGGGCTTTGACCGAGACCAAACAGTTTTGAGCATCGGCCATCGCTGAACACGTCTTGGGTGAACCCGGACACTCTATACTGTTCGAGCACGCTAAAATAGTAGCGAAAGAAGAAAAATACTTCCCGATGATAATTAGAAAGGCCTTTGAAATCGTAAAAAAGGCCATAAAACTTTAACAGAGAGGATGGATATCCACTCCACAGTGCGTGGAAAAGAATTATTCCGCGCAAATATGAGGACGTTCCCTGATTGACCGAGGAAATTTCCCGGTATTGGCGCCGGATTTTCCCTATACAAGACGAGACTACGAGCTTCTTCCCATCCTTGACCTGAGGAGACCAGCAGGTAAGCTGGCGAATCTGCTGTGAATTCAAACGACATACGAGGACGCAGCCCGAAAAATATTAAAATCACATATCTGTTCTTATTTTTTCACCGCAAAACTTTCTAATTTTACCATATGTTAATTTTAAACCCTAATCTGAGGGAACTTGGTCGTTCAGGAGTAGAGCATTGGACTACTGCCCAGAGGATCATGGTTTAATTGTCGCGCATGGCTCTAGCCACCATCATCTTTATTATATCTATATGATTTTTCTGGTAGCAAATCATTTTGCGAACACAATGCGATTCAGAGAATGGAACCAACCCAGTTTTGTGAATTTCAAATAGTATTGCGCTTGGTATTGTTCGATTTCTACCTTCACCTATCCAACCAACTTTCTGATACATAAAATGATTATGGTTGCTCTTTACATGCTCCTGATGATCACTTTACTGACGTTTTGATGAAAAGAAAAAATTACTTGAAATAAAGATTTCTTAATATATATAATTTAATGATCTTAAAATTGGATATAGTTGGTCAATTAATGAGGGTCAAAATCAAGAATCAGATGTCATTGGTTTCAGGTGTAAACGCCACAGTATCTGGCAATGAGAGCTTCATGGTCAATAGAAGAAAGGTGTCATCCGAAGGGGACCTGCCTGCAGTGGTATGGAGTTTTTCCGAGCCTCTCACAAAAGATCGTAGAAGATGCCACATTGGGAGAGTGTTTTACTTCACCAGTTTTTTAAATAACAAATCAGAATATGCTAATGGACTCGATGAACATATTCAGGTAATTTTTAATTGCCAAAATAATGAATTTCAAAGCGTTGATGAAATCTTGTTCATTGAACTCACATTCTAGAGATTCTGATGCTCACAGGTCTTTCACTTGCGCATGTCATTTCATTCAAATACCCCGCCTTCTAGCACGTCACTATCCTCCCATCAGACACTGCTAGATTGGGGGGGTAATGCCATCTATGGCCATGTCTCCATGTCTACTTTTATAATTATGAAAAAATTACTACATTACATATTAATGTGTTCATTCCTTGGTCTCCTATTATTAAGTTCACAGCATTTCATTCCAAATGTATATTGGGACTTGGGTGCAATGGTTGTGCACATTTTAAATGCCTTTCTGTAAAAAGTAACGTGTCTTACTGCTACGAGAGCCATTAGTATTTTATTAATTAGACTTGTATTTTGGGTGCTTCTGTTTTTTTATACAGCCAGATTTTAAATTTCCGTATATTTCCTTAAATAGGTCAATAAGAACATTCCGAGCAAAGAAGATTCCATGCCATTACTTTATGAAACATTGAGTGAAAATCCTGCCTCAAATGTTTCAAGTGAGAATGATGATAAAGCAGATTTGATAGGTAAGAAAGCAAAACTACTTCCAATCTCTCTCTAGGTCTTAAGCCCAGAGAGCAAAAGCTTTATAGTAGTTATTAGAGCAAGCCTGGTAAATTAGATGAATGGACTGGGAATTTAAGGAAACAGTATGAATAAAGCTGTAATATTGATATTTTTTTTTGGTGCTGCATATGATAATTTTTTACATATTATTCTTTTTTCCATATTTAATTAAAAATAAGATCAATTTCTCAAAGTCGTAATCATTGAAAAGGATATTTTAAACAAAAATTTGGTATTCTTTCAGTAAATTCATAGTGATATGCGCTTGCAAAATATACTGACTCAATATATCAGAATGAAAATTTTATCAATATTTTTTATATAATTATACATTTCAGTTAAGTTAAACATAAAACCCAGCCATAATGTTAAATAAGTTTTGTGAAGAGTACTGTGATATTGTAAATATTATAACGTGAGAAGGAATTGAAAAAAGCACCATATCAACTATGGATCAATCCTAGATGCAAACATTTACCCTTCCCTGAAGTAGTCACAATTTACATCTTCTTATCATATGCTTCTAGTTCAAACATTTTGGACACCTGTGGTATATTGGTGAATTGAAAATTCTCATTTATAATAATCTTTTTGAAAATCATTGACTTATGCTGATTTGATATCCTTCTGTTCCAGATTTCCCTTCACTTGCATCACTTAAAGATTTGCACAACAAAGAAGTGTGGATTTGAGAGAATAATACAAGCCTGACTCAGAGGAGAAAAGTGGCTAGTTCTAAGTTCTATTGATCCAGCTGAAATTCTAAATTCCTCTCCATAATATTTTTCTATCTTGTCTAAATTTCTATCAATGACTTTGATTCCCTTTTTTACGTGAACTTTCTAAAATCTTTTTGATGATGTCAGACCATAAATGATCCCGATGTATGATTTCATATATGGATAATTAAATTAACTTTCTTGGGTATTTTGTGCATTTTTTTAATAAAAATTTGGAAACCAAAATAAAACCAATGAAACCTATTCAATTCTTTTAATATAAATCATATTCTGTCTCAGATGCCTATTTTTCCAGGTCCCTTTGCTATTTCAAAAAGAAATAAATAAAGACATGATACTGTTTATCATAATCATACTTACAGCCTTAATTGGTTTAAGTGGACTGTCCCCATTACTTGGTAAGTAATAAAGTAAATATATGGCTGAAAACATCAAGCTCGTATGTTTTTCTGCACAGCTACTGTCCTGTCTTCCCTTTAAACTGTCCTGAAACCCATATATCCCCTCTTTCCTTATATGTCTTGAACATCCCCCCCGCGGGTAGGGGGATAGAGAATACTCCCGCAGTATCCCTGCTTGTCGTAAGAGGCGACTAAAAGGGCGGAGAGAAAACCCCGAAAACACACCCCAAGCCAGCAAGGGAAGCCAGCAAGGGACAGTGCTGTGGATCCACTGTCTGTGAGCGGCCATATCATCTGGCCTGCGATCCGCCCAGGTGTTTGCCGTGCATGGAGACTCGTAAGGGATAGAAGGGGATCCTGGAGGGTGAGCTTTCTGGTTCCCAGCAGGCTGTCGGATGCCCTGTATGGACCGGGGAGTGATACCCCTCTTCGGCCCCGGATTTCGTGTAAACGGGAGGCCGGGAGCTAGCCACTCACGGTCAATCGGCTTCCGTCGCGTTTTCGCTCCGGTGGCGAGTGCCAAGGTTGTGGGGGTCTGCGTAGGGAGGTCGGAGATTTAAGGGTTTTGGTGGGCCCTTGCACCGAAGATCCACCCCGAAACAGACAACCACTCCTGAAGCGCTATATCCCTCGAGTTAGCCCTGGCGACCGCTCCGGTTTGGCGGAGTGGCGTCCCAAATGTGTGGCTCCGTGGCGGGTGGGGAGGCCGAGGGACGAATCATTTATTATTATGGAGGAAAAACCCTTTCCACCACTAAAAAGATCCCGTCCGGACACCGGCGGGGGAGAAAAGTGTATTGGCGCATGTAAGCGCTATTTGATTATGTCGTGCATAAAGGAAGGTGAGACCTTGAAAAAGGTTTCTCCTTTTTTAATTCGCAGAGTGGTGTCACAGATTGTGCCTGGGGACACAAAGAGCGTGAAGAAGCTCAGGGATGGTACACTTCTTATAGAGACCCTGAACGATACACAGAGCGAAAAACTGCTAGCTATGGGAATGCTCCATGACATTCCGATAAAGGTGGAGGTGCACCGCACTCTTAACACCTGTCGCGGAGTCATCAGTCACTACGACCTCCTATACGTGGGCATGGAAGAAATCAAGAGAGAAATGTTCTCTCAGGGAGTGACTGATTGTCGTCGACTCACCACGAGGCGCAACGGAGAAAACGTGAACAGCACCTCCGTGATCTTGACGTTTGCGCGTGATAGACTACCCGACAAGGTGTTTGTGGGCTATGAATCGGTACCAGCGAGGCCATTCATCCCAAATCCCGTGCGTTGTTTCAAATGCCAACGGTTCGGCCATGTCGCGTCGCGCTGCGAGGGCAAGGCCACCTGCCCGCGCTGTGGCAAAGACGCGCACGAGGATAAAGAGTGCTCTTCGGAACCTCTTTGTTTCAATTGCGAGGGTACACACCCAGTGCACTCTCGTGATTGCCCGAAGATGAAAGAAGAGAGGAAAGTCATGGAGATAAAAACACTGGAAAAAATCCCATATGCGGAAGCGAGGAGAAAATACAGGGCGCTAATCGCCCCAACTTTCTCCCGGTCCTTTGCTTCCGTTGCAACCACGCCATGTGTAAAGTGTACCATCGCCACGCAGACAGAGATCCCGTAAGAATCCCCAATTGACAACACGCAAGTGCCTAAACCCAAAAGGGTGAAGGATGGAAAGAGTAAGGTGGACAAGGAGCCACCTACTCATGTGGGCCCTTAAAAGAAGAGCCCACAAAAAACCACCAAAGGGAATACGCCAAAAGGGCGCGAGAATACACCTTCCCCGCCGCCTTCAGTCAAGCCAAAGAGGCCGGAGGTAATTGAAGAGGACCAGAGTATCTCTGATACTGAGGTCTTCGCAAGCGAGTGGAAGAGGAAACATCGCTTCAAGCGATAACCTCAATAGAGTTGGTCATCTCCCTTTTTAATCAACGTATTTATTTATTTATTTATTCATTTTAATTTAGAACTTTAAATGTGTTCCATATTGCAGTGGAACTGCAATGGCTTTTACCGGCACAAGGAGGAGCTGGCCATTTTAATCCAAGACTTAAAACCCTCTTGTATTTGTCTCCAAGAGACCCATTTTAAGGCTGAAGATAAGGGTATTCTGAAGGGGTTCACTGTTTTTAGAACGGATGACCTAAGTGGCAGACGAGCCCAAGGGGGAGTAGCAGTTGCGACCCGAGAGGCCCTTTACACCTCCCGAGTCCAACTGAACTCTCCATTCCAAGCCGTCGCTGTCACGGTGCACACCCCTGAGAGGATGACGTTATGTAACGTATATCTACCAGAGGGTGCACCGGTGACCCGCCTGAACCTTGAAGCCCTTGTCCGCCAGCTTCCTCAGCCGTTCATTTTGATGGGAGATTTTAATGCCCATGATCCTCTCTGGGGAGGGCCAGAAACCCAAAGTAATAGGAGAGGTCGAATCTTATCCAACTTTATTGAGGATTTTAACCTGTTTTTATTAAATAGCGGCGAAAAAACCCGCTTGAACAGCTTCAATGGGGAATTCTCAGCAATAGATCTTTGTTTATGCTCGAGAAGTCTAGCCCCAAAGCTGAAAATGTCCACCCACAACGATCTCTGTGGGAGTGACCATTTTCCTCTTCTACTCGTTAAAGAAGACTCTTCGCCCAACATTTCAAAACCTCCGGAAAAGTGGCGTATTAACCGTGAGGACTGGCCACTTTTCAAGCGTACGTTTACATATAAACATGACGCTAGTTTCGACGCGTTGCACAACGTCGAGAAGCTAAGTTCAACGCTCTTGGCGGCAGCTACCAAAAGTATCCATCGTACGTCCGGGAATCTTAATCGAGCTCCTGTCCCTTGGTGGAACGGGGAATGCGACAGGGCGATCCGGGCAAGGAAAAAAGCGCTGAATATTTTTAAAAAATACCCCACGGCAACTAATCTGGCATCGTACCGCCGCCTGAGAGCGCGAGCTCGAAGGGCCGTCAAGGAGGCCAAGAGGGCTTCCTGGATAGAATTCGTCTCTACCATCAACCATCGCACGCCACTTGGTCAGGTATGGGACAAAGTTAAGAAAATCTCCGGGTCCAAGGGCTCATTTGTCATCTCGCCACTGCTTGTTGCTGGCCGGGTGGTTACTTCACCTGCCGAAATAAGCAACATATTTGCCAG
Organism: Hetaerina americana; assembly: GCF_022747635.1. Lineage (NCBI taxonomy): Eukaryota > Metazoa > Arthropoda > Insecta > Odonata > Calopterygidae > Hetaerina > Hetaerina americana. The sequence goes on from NW_027286763.1 coordinate 43,907,251, forward strand.
TCAGTTCGCGGCCAATAGCAGTGACGAGGGCTATGCCGCGGACTTTGCGAACATGAAGAGGAGATGCGAGAGAGTCCCTCTCAATTTTGGTGCAGGTCCTACACGGGAATATTACAATGAGCCTTTCACGCCCTGGGAGCTTAAATCCACCATCGAAGACTCCCATAACACCTCGCCAGGGGCGGACGAAATCCACAACGCTTGTCTCCGGAACATTCCGGAAACTGCGATTGGGGAGGTCCTAAATACCCTCAACCAACTTTGGAACGAGGGCAGTTTTCCAAATGCCTGGCGAGAGTCCATCGTGATACCAATCCCAAAACAGGGCAAGGACAAAAATGACCCGAATAACTACCGTCCCATATCTCTCACCAGCTGCGTGTGCAAGGTGATGGAACGGATGGTAAACCGACGTCTCATGTGGTGCTTGGAGAGTCGACACCTGCTCTCCGACGCTCAGTGCGGCTTTCGGCGTGGCAGGTCCACGACAGACCATCTAGTACGCACTGAGAACTTCATCCAGGAAGCCTTTCTCCAGCGTCAACACGTCATAGCAGTCTTCTTCGACCTGGAGAAGGCCTAAGATAGTATGTGGCGATGGAGAATCCTTAACACGTTGCACAAGTGGGGATTTAGAGGCAACATGGCCCTATTTATCAGAAATTTTTTATCAAAACGCCTTTTTAAAGTAAGGACTGGGAAGCACTTATCCCAAACTTTTACACAGGAGAACGGGGTACCCCAGGGTTCAGTACTGAGCGTGACGTTATTTGCCATTGCCATCAACGACGTGGTGGAATGCATCAATGGTGATGGCTTCGCTCTATGTGGACGACCTAGCCATATTTTGCCGGTCGACACGACTGCCAAACGCTTCCAGGCAAGCCCAGGTGACTCTAAACAAACTGGGAGAGTGGTCGCGAAAGAACGGATTTCGTTTCTCCATGGAGAAAACGAAATGCGTGCACTTTCACCGTCTTCGCGGTTACCACGTTACCCCGACCCTAACCCTGTTGGGTAGGATTCTTCCATTTGTGGAGTCCGTCCGCTTTCTCGGCATGATCCTGGACCAAAAGCTGAACTGGCGGGAGCATATCCGCGTGTTACGTGAGAGGTGTCGCCAAACCCTCAACGTTTTAAAGTTTTTAACTCACTCCACATGGGGAGCAGACCGCACCACCATGCTTTTATTGTACAGAGGCTTGGCGCGATCCAAACTGGACTATGGTTCAATAGTGTATTCCTCAGGACGAGAGTCCTACTTGAAACCGGTTACATGTGTCCACAATGCTGATACGGTTGGCCACCGGGGCATTTAGAACAAGCCCAGTCCCAAGCTTACTTGCAGACGCAGGGGAGCCTCCGTTGGAAACCCGCAGGATGATTTTAATGGGCAACTATGCCTGTAAAATTTTATCAGAGACAACCCACCCTTGTTTTAACATAGTTTTTAACCAACGGTTTTTAGACTTATTTAACAGGCGGAGAAGGGCAACTAGGCCCTTTGCCGTTCGTTTTAATGATTTTATTAACGAGGTAAATTTTACATTACCTCAAGTATGCCCCGTCTCCTATGCTAAGTATCCGCCTTGGTTAACGCCAATGCCGGATATTAAACTCATTGCCAATGCACGCCGCAAAGCCAAGACGACCGATTCCGAATACCAGCAGCTCTTCAGTGCCGTCCTCGGTTCACTTTCTGACTTTGTCCCCGTCTAAACCGACGAGTCAAAGTCAGAATCTGCATTGGCCTATGCGGTCGTGTCCCACTACCATGGAGTCGTGAGGAAAAAACTGCACACTTCTTGCAGTATTTTCACAGCCGAGCTGTCGGCCATAAGGACGGCCCTAGGTGAAATAAAAGAAAGCAATGGCTCTTTCCTCATCTGCACAGACTCGTTGAGCGCCCTAAAATCTTTATCGGTCTTTGCACCTGTGCACCCGATAGTCCAGGAGATCCATTATACCCTGTTGTCCCTTTAGAAAAAGGGGAACAGGGTCTCCTTTATACGGACTCCTGGTCACGTCGGCATAAGAGGTAACGAAAAAGCTGACCAGGCAGCGAAGGATGCCCTTCGAAAACCCGAGACCGACTCCACCTTGGTTCCAATGGAGGACGTAAAGGCTGCCTTGCGGAACTCAGTCCTGCATCAGTGGAAGGAGGCTTGGCAGTCTTTACAAAATAATATACTCAGGGCAATAAAACCGGTCGTTTCACCATGGTCCTCTTCCATCCGGAACATTCGGAGGGAAGAGGTCATGATTACGCGCCTGAGAATAGGGCACTCTGCCCTCACTCATTCGTACCTCTTTGCGGAGGTAAAAGAACAGCCCCGCTGCAATGAGTGCCTCCAACCCCTGACGATAAAACATATCCTGACAGAATGTAGAACATACCAAAGGACCAGAGACATGTTTAATATAAGGGGAGACTTAAGTTATATTTTAGGGGATGACTCTGGGTTCATAAATCGAGTCTTAAATTTTTTAAGGGCAACTGGTTTAATGAGGCAGCTATAGTTTTGGATCTCATAATTTTAATACCTCTTGATTTTAAATATTATTTATTTATTTATTTATATTTAATCGTATTTATTTATTCCTAATTAAAAAGGAATTTTAGTTTTAATTTTAATGAGGGGTGCAAAATGACCTTAGCTGTCGACGCACCCTAAAACGCGCAAAACAACTACCATTTCTTGAACATAATGTGAGTAGTGAATGAAATAGCTGATAATTTATTCTAGTGGATGTTTATTGGCAGAGAACCGACAAATGGAGGCCTTAATATTTTGAAGGTGAACTTGTATACATTACAAAATCAGCCCACTTCCAAACACATTGGGACTACTTTTAATAAAGCAGTAAATTTCGGCCAGGGGAATAGTAAGCAAGCATAATCCTCAAATTCAAAGGGAGTTTGTGTTAATTTGAATGTAATTGCTCAAATATAAAAATCCAGTGTTTCAAGACATTGATACAGATGTCATTTCCTTTATCCAAAATACGCAGTAAGATGGGGTGGACTTCATTTTCTGCCTTCTTGCAGTAAGATTTGCGCATAAATTAGCGGATGGATGTAAATAGTATTTTATGTTGTTTTCATGAAAACATTGCAGTACAAGGGACCAGATTTTTTGTAACTTTTTAGAATACGTATTCTCGTGTTGTAATTGATTTCATCTTTGAATTTTTAAAGAAACAAAAACAGTAAAGCCTGATAAAACAGCCCAAATTTAAAAAAATAAAAGGAGAAAATAATGCAATGCTTTGAAATTAATATATAAAAAATAAAACTTGGAAAAATCTTATCTTGCCTTAAACTTTTTAATTTCAACAACTCAAAATTTATTAATGGTATTTGATGTTTAAATGTAAATACTTTTGTACCATCTCTACTTTTCATTAAAATTTCCCTCATTTTCAATAGCGCTAGAACTGTTTATAAATATATTTTTTTAAAGCAATATACTAGTTATGTTAGGTTTTAGATGGACACAGCTAACACATGAATGTCTTGTCTTTCCTAAGATATCATCATGGAATGCAGTAGTTGAATCTAATTATTTCTTATAAAACTATCTTGCTTGTTCTTTTAATGGCATAATAAACCTTTTTGCAAAGTAATTCTCAGCTGTTTATGTAAAACATAATAGTACTCCTCTGGACGATTTTCATACTTTCACTTCTATTTCTATCTCATTTATAACAATCTCAGTGCAAAAGATCAAGTATAAACTATGTTAACTTTACCTCCAAAAGGATGGTGTTCCTGATGAAATACCAGCCATACTTCTGAGTATGTGTCTCATTCCATTACTTTATCTTTTGTATATACTCTATAATAAATCCCTAACTACTGGAATATTTCCTAGTGCACATAAGTCTACATATATATTACCAATACATAAGCAGGGTAACAGAGGTAAAATATCTAACTATTGTCTAATTGCCAAACTCTCAAGAATAGCAAGAATCTTAGAGTTATTGTTTGTAGATAAGCTAACTACAATCTTTAATAGTATCATTATCCCTGAGCAGCATGGTTTCACTAAAGGAGGCTTAAAACTCACTACTCTTTTGGTTTTTCAAAAGTATTTTATGGAAGGTATGAAAAAAAGCTTGCAAACAGATGTAATATATCCTGACTCCATTGAGTTTTTTGATACTTTTATTCATGAAATGATTTTGATACTGTTATTCATTCTTAGAAAGTGAGATTCACTGCGAATGAGTGGTACCTTACTTCACTGGATGGAAAGTTACTTGACAAAAAGACAAATTGACGTAAAAATTAATGCATGTAAAAGTAAATATTTCTATCCATCATCAGGCATTTTCCAAGGATCACATCTGATTCCCGGATAGGAAATGACCTCCCTGCCCTGATACAGACAGGGTATGAAATAAACTATTTCTCATTTAGGTTTTTGAACCTATGACAGCTAGTGTGCTCTGCTGTATGAGGAAGGTTTCTATGGAATGATTACGCAAGCTTATCCGAAGAGAGAAATTCTTTGGAAGTTTTTGTTGATAGCAGTAACATGACTACTCCTGTAATGATTAGAGTGAACAAAATATCTGGGAGCTAGAAAGAGCTTTAAGTTTTACCAGCACTTCAAAGGTCACATTGAAAATATTGTGTTTTTTCTTATTCTTATTGCACTCTTTTCAGCTCTTCATGTGCATGTGGAGGATTTTTATATTTCTCTTTAAAAGTAGGGTCTTTACCATATACAATCAGTCAATAATCATTCACAAATGATACAATCAGCATACATGGTACTTGATAAGTCAATCATCATCCGCAGAAATAACAGACCACTCATATATGTATGTACCAAACCAGGTAAATGGATAGTTATTTTATGGTTCAAGTAATTAATCTGTAATTAAATTTAGTGCCAAGGTCTAGGGCAGGAAATTAAGTAGTGCATGAACATGTGTTTAACAAACATTTGCACATGACCCTGCTGCAAGAAGAAGTATTAGGAAATCGATTCAATTTGGATGCCTTATAAAATAATTTTTCTCACATTTTCAGCAAGACCACGTTGATTCTTCACTGCCATCCCTCCCACCTATGACCAAAAATTGTGGTCGACACTTCTGTTTCCAAATAGAATGTATATTTGAGACCATGAAGATAAATTTGAACAATTTAACCATCTATGCTGAACAATTTGCACCCCAAACTTTGAAGGTTCTACATTTATAATCCCAGTTTTCCAAGTTTTGCCTGGGATTTTGCACCCAGGCAGCATACCCCACTATGCCCTAGGGGAGAATGGTGCTGCCCCATAGAGGGAAAAATAGGAATTATGAGAAATATAAGATATATACAATTTTGCACTACCTGGGCAACTCGTCTCTGAATTGTGTTCAATACTAATATTAGTCACCTCTTGGATGATTTCTAAATGCCGAGAGCAATCCATTATGAGATGTACTTAATGAGAAGTGTTGTATTTCTTACTAGTGCAAAAGGAAGAATCAAAATGATATCAGTTTCCATGGGATAGGATTTATAGTTTCTATTCACTGTACCATTTTCTGGAGGCTGATACAAGTATTGGCCACCAATATAGAGGTAAGAACTCGTGAATTTGCATACATATTAGCATTCCAATCTTTTGAAATTCCCTGGCTCAATCATCAACCCTAGATCCTTTCTGCTTACCTCATCCTTTCCCAGGATGTCCTCAGCTTCCCCTACCCCAGCCCTCACATTCCCTTTGCCAACACCTTTATGTCTAATATTTACTCTAGTTGATCTATTATAATTTGCCCTGCATTTTGATTGGACTAATAGAAAAAAAAATGAAAAATGTTTGGTCACTAAGTAGCACAGAAATTAAAAGCATTTGGAAAGACTACTTCCTAGGATCTGTACATATTAATCTTGAAAGATATTTCCATTTTTGTGAAAAACTCATCCCTTTCTCAATTTAATCTTGACATTTTCCTGATTCCATGAGTTGATACTTACTTAATCCTTACGTAAAATTGACATAAGAGCAGAAATCAAATAAATCATTGTCTCTCTGAAATTTCTTTGATTTACATACTAAAAGGTGTTAAGGTAGTACAGGTCAATACATGTATGCAGGTGTTAGGGTAAAAGCATTCATATGTTTCTTGTTGTGAAATTAACTGCTTTTGAATAAGATTTATTCTTTTTTGTGTAGTAATAAGCAGTGTCTGTAAATGATGAAATATAAATGAGTAAATACATTCAAAGATCCATCCACTTGTCACTCACAAAAAAGGCTGTTTATTCATATTCTAGTTGAGAAATTCATTAACAGAAAGGAATATGATCCTTCCTTTGCATGGAAGACCTTACTTTATAGGAGTAAGTATTAGGATAAATCATATATTTGCTGGGGGCGTAATTGATGTGGAGAGGATGAGGTGCTGTATTCTAAGAACCAGAGAGAATATGGCTTACAGAAGGCAACAGAACTCACCGATAAATCATTTGCAGGAGAATGTTCCCCAGGGTTTCTCCGCAGATGTAGAATGCTATCACCAACTCCCCTGGTCATTCATATTTTTTTTTTAATTTACCCTATTCCTCCCTTATTCTGGAGAGCCAACAGGATTTCTTGCTCTCACCTAAGGAGGGTTGAAGTGCAATTATGTACTACATAGAGGTCAGATGTAATCGATTACAATGATGCAGATGAACTTGTATCATTGGCTTTCCTGCCACCATCTGTTAATTAGGTCCTTAGCCTAAAGTAGTAGTACACTTGCTACCTCTACGTCTCCCTGAAGAACGTAACCCAATTTGTCCCTTGTGGAAAAGATGGCCTCCTTCTTTCCTAAAGGACCAATTACAAGAGAATGACAATTTGAAGTTGGTGCCTTTTATATTGTATTTGTTGTTTGCCATAAGTGTCCTTATCTGCCAGTGATGAGATCTGCTTATCACTGGGAAGGTACATGAAGGAACTCTCTTTTGTGGAGGTTATTATTGTGAACCTATTTTTGTTAAATATTTTAAATAAATCTTTGTATTCCTGGATTGTAAATAAATGATATTAGTATTCTGCGTGCTACTTATTTCAGTAAATAAAATAAATTGTATCTCAATGCCTGTGATGTGTTACACATCACACTGGTCTTCGTCATGACTTTTTTTGCAAGGAAAACTGCCTGTAATTTTTAATTTTGGATTTTAAGCTAATGTCAAGTTGGTGAGCATGATGGAGTGTTCTCATGAAGGAATTGGACATTATGGGATTCTCTAGGAAAGTGTGACAATGTTTGAAGAATGGTGTTTAAAGGCGATAATGCCCATTGCGCGGATATGATCACTGTTAAATAAGGTTAGAAATAATACTAACTTGTATAAATCTTGATAGATTATTTCTTGATTTCTATTGCATGCACAAAAATTATAGATGAAACTCACAAAAAAAATCTTTTAGTTTAAGGTGAAGTAATGGATGATTATTTTTTTCGAATAATTACCAATTTTTGAATAAGTGAGTAGGATTGAAACTAAAAAATATTTGATTATGCTGCTTGAATTGCCGAGTTCAATTTCACTGCGCACTTAAGCATACTCTTGAAATAATTTACAGGATGTAGTAGTTGGATGACGAAAGAAATTATCGACCTAAATAGCATCCAAAACGGACATCTCTCCAGTCTTTAGTGCCTATTGGATTTAATATTCAGAAGAAAATGAACCAAGATGAATTTATGTAGATGAAGATTTAGGTTTAAATGCAAGGCATTGAACACTGGGTCAAGTAAAAGGAGTAATCTAATGTTACCAATTAGAGCCCGGTGACTCAATGACTTACTTAAAGCTCACTGGAATAATTTTATCTAAACCTACCTTAAGTGTTGCACATGCATTAACCTTTACTGTTCTTAAATAAGAATTTGGACTAATACTTTGCATTTCACTATTTGAAGCAAAACCTTTAATATGGTGACAGTGGTCCATCTATCATTCTAATAATTCCCACTTTCTCTCCATCTCAAGTCTCACAGGCCTTAAATGTCTATTTATTATTTCCCATCCCTGTCTCTTACTTTTCCAACTTCCCTTTCCTCAGCAATTAAGGTTCCAAAGTTCTTATTTCCATGGTGGGTATCCTATTCTGAATGTTCTATTCTGTTGCTATGTGCTCGACGTTTAATTTACAATCTCCTAAAATCAGTGGAAGGGAATGCATAAGTGACTAGTGCATTTTCCGTTTTAAAGAAAGGCTTTGACAAAGTCTCGCAAAAAACTGATATATTAACAAAACTTTTATAGTACCTGGGAAAGTGAAAAACTGGAACAGTATAGTAATCTTACAGTAAACTATTCAAATTATACTAGTTCCATATAAAAGAAAGAACACACGTAGCAACTACATAGATCGAAAAGGTCTCGTCACCAAACACTCAGAATTAAATATATGACCCCTTAATTTTGACAAATAAGGACTATTAATTTATACTGAAACATTACTTTGCATTTTAATCTCATTTTGAATACAATTTTTTTCGTGGTAAATTTCTCTACGCTCAAGAATAAAAACTTACTGTAGATTTTTAAAATTTTGAATCCTAGGATATAACATTGGGGATTGTAATACAAAAGGTCCTTCACACACACTTAAGGATTATTCTTATATATTTATTTAATTTAAAAACACCATTCGTGAGACAATGTTAATAAACGCTAATACCCCAATTTCAGTAGTTTTATTCGATCAATGAAAGTCGGAAAATAGCTGTATAATATTAATTTCAAGTTTCACGCATAGTTATTACTTCTAATCTTTAATATACAGAACTTAAATACACATTTTTCATATGAAGTTTATTTATCATATAAAGTAGGAGCAACCAAATGAAAACGTGCAGAATATGGTAGATTAAAAAAAGAAACTACCTTACGACTGAAAAATTGTATGTACAGTGGAGAGCATGAACTAATGTAGCAAAGGTTAAATTTTTCACTTCGTTTTGATTAAGTTATTGAATAGCTCCTCAAGAGAGATTTTCATAATCTCTTCCTGCTCCACGACTTGAATCATTAAAGAGGAGGTTCCACTATTGGAAGTTGTTGACTGGATATAGTTCTTGACTCTCTTTACTCGTAGAACATACAAAGTCGTTCATTAGAGGCGGATGCGATCCTCAAAGAGAGTAAACATTTTGATAGAGTTTCCAAAAGGTCATCGGAACCTTCTGTAAGTATTCAAAAGAACTTGAATTACTGTCATCTTGAAGAAATTCTCTTACCTGATGAAGTTAGTTTTTCAATACCCATATGTTTCAACTATACCATTCTCGAGATAACGTTTCCTTTTCGAAGGGCACTCTTACATAATAACCTGATACTCTGATAATCGACGATAGATCTTATCCATCCAATAACTTACATTAAATGCTCTCTGATTGGGCTGTAGAATCAAGTAATTAATAATGAAATACAATAAAGGCATCTCCGCAATAATACAGAAAAAAGTGGTTTCAAATGAGGGTTGCAGATCGTTTGAAATATTCGAGTGTCATCAGTGCATCTGATTGGATCATTGAATAAGACATATTTGTAATACATACGGTGCTACCTTATGGGCTAAACTTCGCCGAATGTCCACCTGAAGGATGTAGCAATTGAAAAAGGATTCGTAGTAAAATATAGCGAAGGAAAGAAAGAAAGAAAGAAATAGGAATACCATTCCCCGTCATAAAGGCTCCACGTGGACTATGTCGTGAGCATTTCGGACCCATCACAAGGAAACATAATTCGAGAATCGAACGCAGAGAAAGGTATCCGCTTTTTCAAACCATTTCAGCGGAAGGACATTAAAGTTTTAAAAATGTATTTCTTATGCTGAAATGGAAGCCATGGATATCTGAAGACTCAACTGATAAAATCAACGTTCCAAATATTCGAAGGTTTCAACCTCCCTATTTCAGTTCAATGCCGAGGAAATAATTTATGTCCACTTAAAAACGGTAGATTGGAAAAGTTGATAGTGTCGAAAATAGTGATTCGAGGATTCGTTTTCTTCTGGTAACATTTACGAACAAAATATAGGGAGTGATAAACAAGCAAAGTATTTCTAATATCATACTTATTACACCATGGCTACTTTCCTGATAGCCTGTCGGTTCCGGCTAGCTTGTAGGGTACAATGAATTTATGTATATCTTACATATCATTGTCCACTCTACATTTTCACTGAATAACTGAGCTTCTTGACTGCAATGCTGAAAGCTCGCTGAAAAGCACATCGAACTTTTCCATTGGCAAACTGCCGAACGCTGCAAATCTTCAACAAATTATTAACATAAAACATAATTCACAGCTCGCAAGTGTGCGTCTGAGTACTTAAAATTTGCCTGAGTAGGCATGTGCACTGCCTTCCATTTTGTGTAATTATTCGATGCATTGAAAATGTCAAAGGTTTTTTAGGCTACGTTCGATTTTTCTTTGATTCTTGATAATTAACTGTCATAACTTTGAAAGTGATTAGTTTGACTTGCACAATTGAAATTTATAAACTCAATCCACTCTCCAGATACTGCAATCGCAATACGCATAAAGGAATACTGTTTTACTACAGAGGCGAACTGCTTTATGGCGCTATTATGGCTATACGGCCAAAAAGTAGGCCAAAGAATGTGGAAAAACTCCACGCCCGTAATATACGATTCACCAGAAAGTGGTTTCGTACCAACAATCACACATCCCGCGATTGTTTACGGGAATATGAATTCCTTGCCTGGGAGAGATGCATGGTCTCGGACGATGCACCATCCTCACGGGAGAGGGGAAGACACGGTCAGGGTACGCGGACTTAAGCGGGGTATTGCAGGGAATATATTGCCTCCTGGAACTACCCGCCGACAATCTATAAGAATAACTTTGTAACTTACATAAACAATCGCTGGTAGTATCAGAACGCGGTAGCAAACGTCTTCGGAAAAATAAAGGAATGAAGAACTCGTAACTGAGGAAATACGAGTAAACCGGTAATTGGCATCAAATATAGGAAGCGTGTGGGAAATTAGTAGGAGATGGAACTTGAGTAAATTGACCGTCCTCTTTTCTTGCTCCTGGCAAGGAGAGGGAACGGTTGATGCTGATGTTTACGAACAATGCAGAGAAGGAGTATTGACCACTAAAAGGCAAAGCCTGACTTACTGTGGTTACTCCTCGGCAAGGAATTAACTTCTTCATTAACAACAATAGGACAGTTGACAGTTACTCAACCCATGCCAACAATCCATCAACATACAAATCCAGCCAACTACGCTCACTAATCTTTCAAGGGAAAAACTACTTGGTGACGAAGACTTGCATGCCTGGGCGATGTCCTGGGCTTGGGCTTGATAACAATGGTTACGTACTACGTACGTACCCATTGTTATCGGGTTACTCCCATTTGGTACAGTAAATAGAAAATATAAATGGAAAACCTCAGAAGCAATCCTTTACCCCCTTTTTAATATTATGTTTTCCATTCTCTACTTTTCTGCATGACAATTTCTTAAAGCAATCCTTCAGGGTGTGTGGAAGGGTGTGATTCCACACCAGGCATGCAACATCAAAATTAAATTCTGCTTAATCATTACTAACCGATAAACATGTGAAATAGTTCAAATATTGGAGATCTTGTTGACTACAGATCAAACACTACCGTTTCACATTTTTAAATACTTCTCTACGTGTGATAGACGTTTACTGTCGTTGATTAAGGAATGACTCAACCGAAAAAAAACATTAACTTAAGCAACCTCTCCAAAATCTGCAACAAACTTGAAGACATTCCGCGGAAAAACCTAACGTTCCGTATTTCATACGATCGATGACCCAATGAGATCAATCATTTATTACCAACCCGACGCCCATTACCTTCCCAATGCTGTCCCAATTGCTGCGATTATTATTCGAGCATTTGGTATTCAAAACAGAATGTCATTACTCAATGCAGTCATTTTACTATGCTGAACAAGACACAACTGCTTCAGAAACGTTACTACAGGCAATGGCACCGAAGAAATGGATCACATCTGTCAGATCTTATCTATTTAATCTTAGTTATAACCTGACCACTACCCATTACGGAACCGCTTTATAATGATTGTTTACGGAAACACTTTGGCCCGATATTCACTTAATCTTATAAAAATATGTATTTTTATCACTGGTGAAGAAATAATACGATTATTATGCGACTTTAATGAGATTCATCTGAGAGCACAGTAACACCTTAGTTAACTGACTACCCTTTTACATGTTCCACTGAACCGGATTACATGGTCTTATCAACACATTGTTCGTTTCTCATACCCAACGGAGAATTGAGAGAAAAAGGATTGATTAATACCAAGGAGGACTTTGCACCTATTCTAAAAGTTTTCGGTAAAACGACGGTCTGAATTCAGCACTTCACGCACACTTCAGGAAAAATATTTTATCGATGTATTTTATATAAACTTTGTATTTACTAAATAACTGGATCCAATTTGACGATGGCTCTATATTCCAATGGAAACTTAAATCCCAAACGAACAAAGACCTTTCGTCTAACAAATATCTCAAATTGTGGCCTGCCTGCACTTTTAATGGCACGTGCTATAGCGGTGACGTTAATTCTTTTGTCCTGTGATGTGCTCTTACCGTAATAGTATCAAGAAAAAGGATTAAATATTGCCGAATTCCGTGTTCGATATCCCTGCTTTTGTTTAATGCATCTGAATCTTTGCAAAGCAGAATAAAATCTTTTAAAATATGCAAAACCAAATATGGCATCTACCCAGCAGTCTCTACTCTTGGTTAGCTTGGCCACATATTCAACGAATATGATTCATCGAGAAGAAGTCGTAAATATGGATATCGCCTTATTATTCGAGCCTACATTCTCTATTTCTCATCGAGAAGAAGTCGTGAATATGGATATCGCCTTAGTATTCGAGCCTAAATTCTCTATTTTCGTATTCCCGATGAAGTAGGGGTTCGAAAGAGAACTGCGTCATCTGGTCATATACGGATCGCCCTGCATTTGGGAAGGCATACGTCCGTCGCAATCGCAACCAGTCTCATCACCACTCACTTAAAGGGTAAACTTCGTAAATATTATATATTCCCCAACACGAATTAAGGAATCCTCGACAATATGAAGCCTTGCTCGTAAACTAGGGCTGAAAGTTAAATTTACAGCCCATATTCCCTGGAGATTCCGATAAGTGCAATAATAAGTCAATATCTTCTAGGTTTATTATATAAGACGAAATGGAGACAAATTGTGGATTGATATTGAAGGAAATATGGAATGTCAGTTTTTTCTGTGCGGTAAAGTGTGAACTTTTGCAACAAAGTTTAATGATGATAAATATATAATCAAATTTCTTAGGCACAAATAGTATGAACATAATTACGACCACGTAAGAACGATTATCTCATTCATTTTTATACAGTCCATTTCATTGTGTTTTACAAATATCATCACCAAGCTAAATCGCTTTTCCGAAACAGTATACGATATGCTAATCCAATTTCACCAAAATCTTTAGGGATTGAAAAGAAAAAAAACAGAGTCAGCACTTAAATTAAAAGTCTTTGACATTCGTAATCATTCATTGCAGTCGGCCATAATAGACACCACTCGAATTACTAGTTTAACAAATAAAAAGTATAACGATTCTCTTGAGTGATTTTCTAACATGCTCTTCAATGTTTTTTTCAAAAGTCGAGAACGAGCTAAATGATTTATCGTAAAGGAAAATGGTAGTATCACCCCAAACAATCGAAATTCTTAAAATTAAAAAGGTTTAGCAGAGTCTTCCCCTTTTTTATAAATTTTATTTATGTTTTGCAATAGTTCTTAGCGCAATAGTCCAACAATGGTCTTATTCTATTTATTAAATTTAAAAACACCATTCGAGTGACACTGTTAATCATCGCTAATACCCCCACTTCAGTAATTTTATTCGGTCACTGAAAGTCGGAAAAGAACTATTTAATATCAATTTCAAGTTTAACGTATAGTTATTACTTCTAATCTTTAAGGGATCGAGGAGGTGCGGGGGCTAGCGTAATGGCTTCCCACCCTGAGGGCGCGGGTTCAAATCCCGGTGGTGTTGAATATTTTTCAGAGGTATCTCGATCCCTACTTCAGGTGCTTTGTGTAGGGCACTTTGAGTGAGTACGCCGTCCGTCGGATAGGACGTTAAACTGCAGACCCCTTGGCGCCTTTCGTAAAGAGTAGGCTAATGCCGACGCCGGGTTTCTCTCCACCCTTCATCCTTTCCTGTCCGTCCCCTATGGCGCAATTGACCTTAGCTGTCGGTCGCTTCCCCTAAAAACTACTACTACTATTCTAATCTTTAATATACCGAATTTAAATACGCATTTTTCATATGAAGTTCATTTTACATAGAAGTTAGAGCAAAAAAATGGAAACGTGAAGAATATGGTAGATTGAAAATATGTCAACAATACAAACAAATGATGTTGCGTAGCAACGGTATCAACGTCCGTTGTTATTAGTATGCTACGCCATTTTACGAGTGCAGAACAGTATTTATATTCCCGAAAAATAGTGTAATTGACAAGTTACATTTACTGCTGCATAATAAACATTTATTGCATTTGAGGAGGAGTAAAGAAGAAGACCCTCAGCATATTGAAAAAACGCACCAAGTCGTCCGAAGCAGTCGCTATAATGGTATGTTATTATTTCATACTATATATATATATATATATATGTATACCCAGTCCCCGCAACCCGTTTGGTCGTATTGTCATGCAACCCTGGGAAGATGGCTTGAACCTCTTGGCACTCATAGGGGAGTAAGGCAGGTCCGCTCCTTATGACATAGGTTGTAGAATGGATAACACCCAGATCCAGGCTCATGCGCCAACTAACCCAAGTACAATTTTTTGAAAATTTAATTTTCACAAAACATGTTTCCTTAATATGCTGCACGTCTGTTAGTGGTCATTCAAAATTAAATTTTACTTCTTTTCTTTTGGCTTTTTTTCAGTGACCTGTCGTTTTTTACTAAAGTCATAAGATTTTAACTTTCGCTGTGCTCAATGCTAGTGCTATGTAGTGTGTCGCAGCATCTCCTGACGGGTAAAATATTTTCCGCTCCCAATTTTTGCTGTACCAGCTCATGAAAAACTAAGATAGATGAGTGCGCATCCCTTTCTAAGTGGTTCAGTGAGACATGCAAAAGAATTCAATTATTTTGTGAACTTATAATGGAAACGATTGATATTTTCCTTTTAGAATGCGAATTTGTAACTAAAAATACTTCATTGCATAAACTGTTGCAAGCATTTTAATTACTAAACCGTAAATTTTACTTTTTTCCTTTTGATTTTTATATCCTCTTAAAATAAGAATGCGAGGGAAAGTGTTTTATGTGTGAAATTGTGAAAAAAAACTTCCCAGTATTCCTCCCCAACTTTCCCCCCCAAACCCAACGAATTGACGATATACAGGTATATGTATATCAAGGTAAACTTCTTGTAATCAGTGCAGATGATTCTACAGCGTTGCGAAACTAGTCGACAACAATTAATTTTTCCTGTGGAAAGCAAAGCCTTTTATCCTTTCCTCCTGCTTTACGAGTACTTCATAGTAGGTATTTTTCCACCACACCGATTTGCGCGATCAGATCCAAGTGTTACCGCCAATCCATAAGACCCAGGCTGATTTAGAGCATATCTTGGAGTAAACATTGGGCGTCTCGTGGGCCGGAAAATACGGTAAGAATTAGGGGCCTACTGCTTATGAGTCCATCGCAAATGATAAGGAACGCGTCAATAGGCTTAGGCTGGCGCAAAGGTGCGCGCGATGATATCGTCCATGCATCGAAAGCGGTTGAGCCGTAATAAATTTATTTCGGAAATGAACAAAGTTTACTCATTCAGCGTACATAACATTTGACAAAGTGGGGACTTAAAGATTTGAATTTAGACTAAAGCAATTTTGACGTATATAGACGGCACTAAGCTTTTTGCTTTAAACAAGTCCATAATAATCATTCAATTTCCAAAGGTGAATATTCGAATTCCTTCTTGTATTTCTTTTTTATACATCAGCGTTTTATTTGCTGACATATTTACTCTTGTCTACTTCAGTTGTAAATTGGGGGTCATGTGTACCCTAACCTTTCTCAGTTTTTCCCTTGATTGAAATTATGAATTTTTTTGCAGTAAAGATTTCCGTATGCTGGGTTTGTTATTTTTGTCACCATTAATGCATTCTAGAAAGCCTTACGGCGTCTGCTGATGGCATGCGTTTCCCGTCCAACCTGCTTGGGTGGAGATGAACATGTGGAGGAAGGACCTAATGAGGTGGATGCAAATGACGCTGTGATGGGCAAAAATCTGAAAGAGCAAGACCATCCTTGGCAGCATTCATGGAAATCGAACCACGGCCTGTTTCCTCCCCAGGACTTACGACCAAATTCACCGCAGAAAATTGTAAATAAAAGTATAAGATAACCTATGCAACTATTTCCTTGTGTAAAAATCATTCGCCAAGCTAATTTCCGGCCGAATACTTACGTATCTAGAAATAAAACACATTTCTTTCAATATGGCATCAGACTTTGAAAGTCTACTGAGCAAGTTGTTCAATGTGTTCTTCGGAAGATAGGCTGCACTTATCTCTCTTAATTTTTGATCTCTCCTTAAATTTTAAAGGTGTAGACAACCAAATGCTTATTCAAAAACTAGAATTACGGAATCCAGGGCTCTAAACTAAAATTCAGCACATCATATTCAAAAAATTTAAAAAAATAATGGAAGTAAATGGCTTTCAGTCAAAACTGTTGGGAATAAAAAATGGGGAGCCCCAGGGGTATATACATATATTAGGTGGTCTGTTATTTTTAAAAAAAAGGTGGTTTGGTTTGAAAAACCTAATTGAGAATTAGTTGATTTCATACCCCATGTATTTTCCACATTAAATATCAGAATTGGAGCTCTCAGGAGTGAAATAATAATATAAATGTATCTCTTCACCGCAGTAATGATTTTATGGTACAATATATTTATCTTTTGACCACATCTTTAGCGGCAAGTGCTGCTCTTCGAAGAGTAAAAGATCTTTCTTATTGTTACAGCCACTTCCAAACTTAACCAGGCTAAATTATTGTCTAAATCTACACCTAACTTACTGCTGTCTGTGGGGGATGCAGAAACAAGAGCGCTTCCGGCTGTTACAGGAAAAGCTGACCAAGAATACAATAAAATTGGTCAGTAACTACAAAACTTTTTGGGTTCAAATGTTTGATAGGATATTCAGACAAATGATCCAGTTCTATCTGTTCTTATTCGTTCGCAGGTTTTCGCGGCGATGAGTAGGTTATTTCCACATATTTTGGGCTGCGTCGAGGTAGGTTGATTAAATTCTAAACAGTTTCGCCAGCTATCCTGCTGGCGTCCTAAGGTCAAAGATGGAGAAAAAGCTTGTTGTCCCGTATTATACCGGGAGAATCCGGTGCCAATACCAGGTAATTTCTTCGGCCAATAAGGAAACGTCCTCATATTTGCGCGGAATATTTCTTTTCCACCGACTGGGTGGTAGATACCCACCCTCTCTGTTAAAGTTTTCTGGCCTTTTTTACGATTTCAATGGAGAGATTTCAACGAATTTTAACTGGAGAGGCCATTGAAATCGTAGAAAGGCCATTAAACTTTAACAGAGAGGATGGATATCCACTCCACAGTGCGTGGAAAAGAATTATTCCGCGCAAATATGCGGACATTCCCTTATTGACCAAGGAAATTTCCCGGTATTGGCGCCGGATTTTCCCTATACAAGACGAGGCAACGAGCTTCTTCCCATCCTTGACCTGAGGAGACCAGCAGGATAGCTGGCGAAACTGCTGTGAATTCAAACGACATACGAGGACGCAGCCCGAAAAATGTTAAAATCACATATCTGTTCTTATTTTTTCACCGAAAAACTTTCTAATTTCTGTCATTACCATATGTCAATTTTAAACCCTGATCTGGGGGAACTTGGTAGTTTAGGAGTAGAGCATTGGACTACTGCCCAGAGGATCTGGGTTTAATTGTCGTGCATGGCTCTAGCCACCATCATCTTTATTACATCTATATGATTTTTCAGGTAGCAAATCATTTTGCGAACAAAATGCGATACAGAGAAAGGAACCAAGCCAGTTTTGTGAATTTCAAATAGCATTGCGCTTAATATTGTTCGATTTCTACCTTCACCTATCCAACAAACTTTCTGATTATTAAAATGACTATGGTTGCTCTTTACATTCTTCTGATGATCACTTTACTGACGTTTTGATGAAAAAATTGGATATAGTTGGTCATTTAATAAGGGTCAAAATCAAGAATCAGAAGTCTTTGGTTTCAGGTGTAAACGCCACAGTATCTGGCAATGAGAGCTTCATGGTCAATAGAAGAAAGGTGTCATCCGAAGGGGACCTGCCTGCAGTGGTATGGAGTTTTTCCAAGCCTCTCACAAAAGATCGTACAAGATGCCACATTGGGAGAGTGTTTTACTTCACCAGTTTTTTAAATAACAAATCAGAATATGCTAATGGACTCGATGAACATATTCAGGTAATTTTTAATTGCCAAAATAATGAATTTCAAAGCATTGATGCAATCTTGTTCAATGAACTCACATTCTAGAGATTCTGATGCTCACAGGTCTTTCACTTGCTTATGTCATTTCATTCAAAGGCCTTTAATGTCACTTAAAATAGTTAAGCAATCATCTAGAAATGAAAAATTGAGGAAAATATTTTTTTAAACTTTTTTTGCATGGTTAAGGAATTCCAAATAATCCAATTAAAGTCAAATAAATTCATTAGTTTTCTCTCAAGTCTGCTTTCTTTGGGACAGCTTTTTCATACTTTGGTCTTCCGTTGAACAGCACTTAATTGATTAAATAGAATATGTTTTTAGCATGTTTTAATATGCTCTCTTTCAATACCAAAAAATGCAGTTAAAAACTTGATTTTACAAACTGTTTTAGGAGAAATCTGTTTCAATTTTATCAACTCACTGATTATACCCCGCCTTCTAGCACCTCACTATCCTCCCAACAGACACTGCTTGATTGGGGGGGTAATGCCATTTATGGCCATGTCTCCATGTCTACTTTCATAATTATGAAAAAATTACTACATTACATATTAATGTGATCATTCCTTGGTCTCCTATTATTAAGTTCACAGCATTTCATTCCAAATGTATATTGGGACTTGGGTGCAATGGTTGTGCACATTTTAAATGCCTTTCTGTAAAAAGTACCTTGTCTTACTGCTACGAGAGCCATTAGTATTTTATTAATAAGACTTGTATATTGGATGCTTCTGTTTTTTTATACAGCCAATTTTTAAATTTCCCTATATTTCCTTAAATAGGTCAATAAGAACATTCCGAGCAAAGAAGATTCCATGCCGTTACTTTATGAAACATTGAGTGAAAATCCTGCCTCAAATGTTTCAAGTGAGAATGATGATAAAGCAGATTTGATAGGTAAGAAAGCAAAACTACTTCCAATCTCTCTCTAGGTCTTAAGCCCAGAGAGCAAAAGCTTTACAGTAGTTATTAGAGCAAGCCTGGTAAATTAGATGAATGGACTGGGAATTTAAGGAAACAGTATGCATAAAGCTGTAATATGGATGTTTTGTTTTTGCTGCTGCATAATGTAATTTTTTGCAAATAACCTTTTTTCCATATTTAATTAAAAATTAAAATAAAAATAAGATCAATTTCTCAAAGTCATAATCATTGAAAAGGATATTTTAAACAAAAATTTGGTATTCTTTCAATAAAAGTCATAGTGATATGGGCATGCAAAACATACTGACTCAATTTTTTTTTTTAAGTTAATCTACCGGTTAAGGTAGGTTTTTGGATGGACTCCTGCTTCAATGACCACGTTTCCCCACCGTGGATAGCTCATCTCCATATCAAAGTTTTTACGAGTCTTTTCTTTAAATCCTTACTCTAAGTCCCTGTCATCAACTCCCTCCTCCTTGTGAAAGCCTCTTTTCCTAGCGCAATTCTTCTCCTTACGTCCCTACTACTTTGACCGTGTTGGTCCAAAACACTACTGAGATACGTAAACTGGCCCCTTGGCTGACTGACAAACTAAAGCTTAGTCATCAGCAAACCTAACTGATTTGACGAATTCCCCGCCCACTTTCATTCCTACCTCCAGTTCTTCCCATGCCTCTTTGATCATTTCCTCTGCATACAGGTTGAACAGCAACGGTGATAATGGGCAACCCTGCCTTATACCCCTTCCTAACACTGCCCATCCTGACTCCCCGTTCCCACCCGCACCCGAGCAGTCTGAGACATGTACAGGTTGAGGATTAGCCTCCTTTCCCTCCAATCTATTCCTATCTTCTGCAATATACTGACTCAATATATCAGAATGAAAATTTTATCAATATTTTTTACATAATTATACATTTCAGTTAAGTTAAACATAAAACCCAGCCATAATGTTAAATAAGTTTTGTGAAGAGTACTGTGATATTGTAAATATTATAACGTGAGAAGGAATTGAAAAAAGCACCATATCAACTATGGATCAATCCTAGATGCAAACATTTACCCTTCCCTGAAGTAGTCACAATTTACATCTTCTTATCATATGCTTCTAGTTCAAACATTTTGGACACCTGTGGTATATTGGTGAATTGAAAATTCTCATTTATAATAATCTTTTTGAAAATCATTGACTTATGCTGATTTGATATCCTTCTGTTCCAGATTTCCCTTCACTTGCATCACTTAAAGATTTGCACAACAAAGAAGTGTGGATTTGAGAGAATAATACAAGCCTGACTCAGAGGAGAAAAGTGGCTAGTTCTAAGTTCTATTGATCCAGCTGAAATTCTAAATTCCTCTCCATAATATTTTTCTATCTTGTCTAAATTTCTATCAATGACTTTGATTCCCTTTTTTACGTGAACTTTCTAAAATCTTTTTGATGATGTCAGACCATAAATGATCCCGATGTATGATTTCATATATGGATAATTAAATTAACTTTCTTGGGTATTTTGTGCATTTTTTTAATAAAAATTTGGAAACCAAACTAAAAATAATGAAACCTATTCAATTCTTTTAATATAATTCATATTCTGTCTCAGATGCCTATTTTTCCAGGTCCCTTTGCTATTTCATAAAGCAATAAATAAAGACATGATACTGTTTATCATAATCATACTTACAGCCTTGGACTGTGGACTGTCCCCATTACTTGGTAAGTAATGAAGTAAAAATATTGCTGACAACATCAAGCTCGTATAATTTTCTACACAGTTACTTTCCTGTCTTCCCTTTAAACTGTCCTGAAACCCATATATCTCTCCTTTCCTTATATGTCTTGAACATAATGTGAGTAGTAAATGAAATAGCTGATAATTTATTCTAGTGGATGTTTTTTGCCAGGGAACCGACAAATGGAGGCCTTAATATTTTGAAGGTGAACTTGTATGCATTACAAAATAGCCCACTTCCAAACACATTGGGACTACTTTTAATAAAGCAGTAAATTTCGGTCAGGGGAATAGTAAGCAAGCATAACTGCTCAAATTCAAAGGGAGTTTGTGTTAATTTGACTGTAATTGCTGAAATATAAACATCCAGTGTTTCAAGACATTGATACAGATGTCATTTCCTTTATCTAAAATACGCAGTTAGAATGGTTAGACCTCATTTTCTGCCTTCTTGCTGTAAGATTTGCGCATAAATTAGTGGATGGATGTAAATAGTATTTTATTTTGTTTTCATGAAATCATTGCAGTACAAGGGACCAGATTCTTTGTAACTTTTTAGAATACGTATTCTTGTGTTGTAATTGATTTCATATTTGACTTTTTAAAGACACAAAAACAGTAAAGCCTGAAAAAAGCAGCCCAAATTTAAAAAAAAATACGACGAGAAAATAATGCATTCCTTTGAAATTAAGATATAAAAGATAAAACTTGGAAAAATCTTATCTTGCCTAAAACTTTTTAATTTCAACAACTCAAAATTTATTAATGGTATTTGATGTTTACATGCAAATACTTTTGTACCATCTCTACTTTTCATTAAAATTTCCCTCATTTTCAATAGCGCTAGAAATGTTTATAAATATATTTTTTTAAAGCAATATACTAGTTATGTTAGGTTTTAGATGGACACAGCTAACACATGAATATCTTGTCTTTCCTAACATACCATCATGGAATGCAGTAGTAGAATCTAATTATTTCTTATAAAACTCCCTTGCTTGTTCCTTTAATGGCATAATAAAACTTTTTGCAAAGTAATTCTCAGCTGTTTATGTAAAACATAATAGTACTCCTCTGCAAAATTTTCATACTTTCACTTCACAAATTATTTTGTATTGATTGGCCATCATGTTGGACTTTGCTCCAATCATTTTAGTAGACATATTCCGTCCATTACGTGAAACGTTCCATGAAGAGTGCGCACGTAATGATGGTAGCTCATATTTTTAATTACAAAAGCCATATAAACATCTAGTACAACGGATGGCATTGAGTTTAGTTTAACCCTTAAAATTACAAGCTGTATATGCCATGTAGAAAAGAAAAGTTTATCTACGATACACGGTTTTTACTTAAAGTATCGGGAATATTTTCGGCAAAATAGATTTATTTCAGATTGCCATAATGCCTCTAAATTCTTCAAATGACATCCTTTGAGTGCTGACAGCGGCATTTCTCGACTCTAATGCTCCCTGGTAAGCAGATTCCGAAAGGTCCTTAAGGGTAAGCGTGCAAGCTTCTTTGACGACAGTAGGTTCCTTATAGATAGGTAGTGGTAGGGAGCATATAATTTATGGAATAGGAAATACTCTGCTAGTGCCAGCTGGGGACTGGAAGGGGGATGGATAATCGTCGCGTCGCGTTGTAGGTCTTCACAAGCAGACACTAGACTCTGCTTCCGGTCGACAGTCGAGACCTTCGGACGAGTTTCGCAAAGATCTTTCGCATCGCCAAAATTTCAGTGATAATGGTGTGATGTGCCATCTTATCATGCCAATACGATCTGCGCCCATGCGTACACTTAAACTGCGGGCTGAATTCAGCGCTTAATGAATACTTTAGGAAAACGATTTTATCGATGCCTTTTATATAAACATTGTATTTATTAAATAACTGGATCCAACTTGAGGATATATGTATATTCCAATGGAAACTTAAAACTCAGACGAATAAAGACCTTTGGTATAAAAAATATCTCAAATGCGGTCTGCCTTCACTTTTTATGGCATGTGCTATAGCGGTGACATTCATTCTTTTGTCCTGTGATGTGCTCTTATCGTAATAGTATCAAGAAACAGGATTAAATATTACCAAATGACTTATTCGATATTCTTACTTTTGATTAGTGCATCTGAATCTTAGCAAACCAGAATAACATCTTTTACAACATGCAAAACGAAAAATGGCATTGACCCCGCTGTCTCTACTCTTGGTTAGCTTGTCCTCATATTCCACGAATATGTTTCATCGAGAAGAAGTCGTAAATATGGATATCGCCTTAGTATTCGAGCCTAAGTTCTCTATTTCCGTATCCTTGATGGAGTAGGGGTTCGAAAGAGATCTGCGCCATCTGGTCATATGCGGATACCCCTGCATTTGGGAAGGCATACGTCGGTCGCAATCGCAACTAGTCTCATCACCACTCACTTAAAGTGTATACTTCGTAAATATCGAATCCCCCAACACGAATTCGAATTGACACTTTTAATTTTCATGTTATTGATACTAATATTATCTCTAAATGTTTTATCAATGTTATTTTTTCCTACAATTTCCGATGCTATTGCCGCCTTCACTGCATATTTCATCATATTTTTTACCCGCCATTTTTTCTCACTGCAATGTAATTTATGAAATCCAATGTAATTAATACTGAACGACAGAGGCTTGCTCGTAAACTAGGGCTGACTGTTAAATTTACAGCCCATATTATCTGGCAATTCCGATAAGTGCAATAATAAGCCAACATCTTCTAGGTTAATAATAAAAGACGAAATGGAAACAAATATGGAATGTCAGTTTGTTGTTATGTGGTAGAGTGTGAACTTTTGCAACAAAATTTAATGGTAATAAATTTATCATCAAATTTCTTAGGTACCAATAGTATCACCATAATTACGACCACGTATGAATGATTATCTTAGTTATTTTTATACATTCTTTTTCATTGTCTTTTACAAAAATTATCACCAAGCTAAATCGCTTTCCCGAAACAGTATACGATATGCTAACCCCACTTCACCAAAATCTTTAGGGATTGAAAAGAAAAAAACAGAGTCACTACTATAAATACAATGTCTTTGACTTTCGTAAAACTTCTTTGCCTTCGGCCATAATAGACACCACACGATTTCCTATTTTAACAAAAACAAATAAAACGATTCCCTTGAGTGATTTCCGATCATGCTCTTCAATGTGCTTTCAATAGCCGAACACAAAGTAATACAAAGAGTTTTTAAGTTAAACAATATTTCTCAGCGCAAGAGTCCAACAATGGCCTTATTCAATTTAAAAACACCATTCGTGAGACACTCTTAATAAACGCTAATACCCCCACTTCAGTAATTTTATTCGGTCACTGAAAGTCGGAAAATAACTATTTAATATTAATTTCAAGTTTCACGCATAGTTATTACTTCTAATCTTATATATACAGAATTTAAATACACATTATTCATATGAAATTAACGTTTCATATGAAGTAGGAGCAAACAATTGGAAACGTGCAGAATATGGTAGATTGAAAATATGTTAACAATATAAACAAATGATGTTGCGTCACAATGTCAACAACGTCCATTGTTATTTGTTTGCTACGGCATTTCATGAGTGCAAAAAGAGTATTTCTGCTCCCGAAAAATAGTGTAATATAGAAGTTACATCTATTACTGCGTAAAAAATAGTTATTGTATTTGAGCAAGAGTAAAGAAGAAGAACCTCAGCCTATTGAGAAAAGGCCCCAAGTCGTCTAAAGGACTCTCTATAATGGTATGTTACTGTATGATATACCCAGGCCCCGCAACCCGTTTGGTCGTCTTAACATGCAACCCTGGTAGGAGGGGTTGATCATCCTGGTACTCACAAGGGACTAAGGCAGGTCCACTCTTTAAGACATAGGTTGTAGAATGGCTGACACCCAGATCCAGGTTCATGTACCACCTTATACAAGTACAATTTTCAGAAGATTTAATTTTCACAAAATACGTTTCCTTATTTTGCTCCGCGTCTGTCAGTGGTCATTACAAAGTAAATTTTACTTCTCCTCTTTTGGCTTATATGCAGTGACCTTTTTTTTTGCTAAAGTCATAAGATTTTATGTTTCGCTGTGCTCAGTGCTAGTGCCATGTAGTGTGTCGCAGCATGTCCTGAGGGGTAAAACATTTTCCGCTCCCATTTTTACTGTACCAGATAAGGAAAAACTAAGATATATGAGTTCGCATCCCTTTCTAAGTGGTTCAATATGAAAAATGCTAGACCATTCAATATTTTTGTACCCCCTAATGGATACGGTTGATATTTTCCTTATAGAATACGAATATGTACTATAAAATTATTTTATTGCATAAACTGAACCAAGCATTTCCGTTAGTAAACCGGAGTTTTTGCTTTTTTCTTTTGGATTTTTAGTCGTGACTTTTCGTTTCATGTTAAAGTGAAACTGATTTGTATCTCTGAGCTCAGTTTAGTGCTATGTTGTGTGATTAAACATTTCCTCAAGGTCCGAAAGGTTTTCACCCATGTTTTAACAGCATTTGGCCAGGGCGAAATAAAATAGGGGAGCGTGCATTCTTTTCTGCGCGGATAAGAAGACTAAATAGAGGTGGTATCAATAATTATTTTATGCCTCTAAATTTGAAGTGTTTGATATTTATAAGTTATAAGTGTAATTCATTTTCGAAATGACCCGATTTCCTTAACTTATGCAATCTCACGTCCGCATCGTCGTAAGAGGGAATATATTCCTTTACCTAACCGGTATCTGTTGACTTCGTAAACCATTAATTCGGCACTAACGACTCTTAAAAATGAAGGTCACGGTGTCCAGCAGCGCCTCATAGAATAATAATGCAAGCGAAAGTATTTTATGTGTGAAAATGTGAAAAAAACACTGGATTTTTTTCTGGATTGGGAGACCTCCCATCTCTGTCTACATAATGCGTTATTCTATGTCCTATAAATTACATTCTGTGGAATGTAATTAAATGGAATACATTTCATCCTGTGGAAACGCAATGTCTTTTATCCTTTCCTCCGGCATAAGAAAGGGTAAAGTACTTCATAGTTAGTATTATCCCACCACACCGGATTTCGCGAACAGGTCGAAGTTGGACCGCGAGTCCATTAAACGCAGGCTGATTTAGAGCAAATGTTGCGTAAAAATTGTGCGTCTCGTGGGCTGGGAAATACGGTAAGAATTAAGAACCTATTGCTTATGAGTCTATCGCAAACGATAAGGTACGCCTCAATATGCTTAGGAAGTCGGCATGATGTGCTCGATGATATCGCCCATGTATCGAAAGCGGTTGAACCGTAATAAATGTATTTCGAAAATGAACAATGTTTACTCATTCAGCGTACATCAAATTTGACACAGTGGGGCCCGAAACATTCGAATTTAGACTAAAGCAATTTCGACGTCAATAGACAGCACTTAGCTTATTGTTTTAAACAAGTCTATAATAATCATTGAATATCCAAATTTAATTATTCGTAATCCTTGTTGTCTTTCTTTCAGCCTTACGGCGGCTGGTTACGGCATGCCTTTCCCGTCCAACCTGCTTGGGCGGAGATGGACATGCCGAGGAAGGACCTGATAGAGTGGATGCAAATGACGCTATAATGGGCAAGAAGCTGATAAATCAATTCCATCCTCAGCAGCATTCGCGGAAAACAAACCACGGCGTGTTTCCTCCCCAGGACTTACGACCACATTCACCGCAGAAAATTGTAAATAAAAGAATAAGATAACCTATGCAACTATTTCCTTGGGTATAAATAATTCCCCAAGCCGCGATTCCGGCCGAATACTTACGTATCTAGAGAGAAAACACTTTCCTCACACTAGGTCTTTAGATCTGGAAAGTCTACTGAGCAAGTTGTTCAATGTGTGTTTCCCAAGATGGGCTCCACATATCTCTCTTATTGTTTCACCTCTCTTCAAATTCTAAAGGTGTAGACAACCAAATGCTTAACCAAAAATTAGTATTAAGGCATCACGGACTCTAAACTAAAATTCAGGACCTCGTATTCAAAAAAACCTAAAAAAATCATCGAAGCAAACGGCTTTCAGTAAAAACTGTTGGGAGTATAAAATAGTGAACCCCAGGGGTACATATATATGGTGGTCTGTTATATCTGCGGATGATGAATGACGTATCAAGTACCATGCCTCCTGATTGTATCCGTTGTTTATGATTGATGACTGATTGTACATGGTAAAGACCCTACTTTTAAAGAGAAATGTAAAAATCCTAGACGTGCACACGAAGAACTGAAAAGAGTGCAACAAAAATCTGGGGACTGGTTTTCAGTTAAGAAACTATTTTTAGAATGTGAAAAAACTAAATATTTTCAATGTGACCTTTGAAGTGCTGGTCAAGATCAAAGCTCTCTCTAGCTTCTAGATTTTTTGTTGAATCTAATCATTACATATTCGCCGCAGTAATGAATGCATGTTATAATATGTTTTTCTTTTGACGACATCTTTAGTGGAAAGTGCTGCTCTTCGATGAATAAAAGATCTTTCTTATTGTTACAGCCACTTCCAAACTTAACCAGGATAAATTATTGTCTAAATCAACACCTAACTTACTGCTGTCTTTGGGGGAAGTAGGAAGAAGAGCGCTTCCGGCTGCTGCAGAAAAGCTGACCAAGAATACATGAAATAGGGTAAGTAACTACAATAATTTTTGTGTTCAAATGCTTGATAGGATATTCGGACAAATGATCCAGTTATATCTGTTCTTATTCGTTCGCAGGTTTCCGCGGCAATGAGCAGGTGATTTCCATATTTTTCGGCTGCGTCCGCGTATATGGTTTAAATTCACAACAGTTTCGCCAGCTATCCTGCTGGCGTCCTCAGGTCGTTAGTAAGTTAAATTTAGTAAGGTGAATGCAGTCCTAAGTCCTGGGGAGATAACAGGCCGTGGTTTGTCTGCCACGACAGCTGCTGAAGATGGCCTTGCTTTATCAGCTTCTGGCCCGTCATAACGTCATTTTCATCCACTCTATCAGGTCCTTCCTCGACATGTCCATCTCCGCCCAAGCAGGTTGTACGGGAAAGGAATGCCATCAGCAGCCGCTGTAAGGCTTTCTAGAAAGGATTAATGTTGACAAAAAGAACAAACCCAGCACATTGGAATCTTTATTGCAAAAAAATGTACAATATCAGTCAAGGGAAAAACTGCCAAATACTTTTTTTCAATCTACCATATTCTGCACACTTACATTTGTTTCTCCTACTTCATATGAAAAATGTGTATTGTGAAATTGTACTGTATACTGTATCTGTATTGTAAAATTGTACTTGGGTTAGTTGGCACATGAGCCTGGATCTGGGTGCCATCCATTCTACAACCTATGTCCTAATGAGCGGACATGCCTTAGCACCCTGTGAGTGCCAAGAGGTTCATGTCCTCTTCCCAGGGTTGAATGACAATACGACCAAACGGGGTGCGGGGCCTGGGTATATCATACAGTAACATACCATTACAGAGACTGCTTTGGACGACTTGGGGCGTTTTTTCAATTGGCTGAGGTCCTTCTTCTTTACTCTTGCTCAAATACAATAAATGTTTATTTATGCAGCAATAGATGTAACTTCTCAATTACACTATTTTTCGGGAGCAGAAATACTCTTCTGCACTCATGAAATGCCGTAGCAAACAAATATCAATGGACATTGTTAACATTGTGATGCGACATCATTTGTTTATAGTGTTAACATATTTTCAATCCACCATATTCTGTACATACAATTTTTCAGTCGTTAGATTGTGTCTTTTTTAAATCTACCATATTCTGCACGTTTTCATTTGGTTGCTCCTACTTCATATGAAAAATGTGTATTTAAATTCTGTATATTTAAGATAAGAAGTAATAACTATGAGTGAAACTTGAAATTAATATTAAAAAATTATAAAAAAGGCTGAGACTCTGCTTAACCTTTTTATTTTTAAGAACTTCGATTATTTTGGGTGAACACAAATCACAGGTGTCTGTGATTTTTATTTTTGAATTATAAGCTAATATCAAGTTGGTAAACATGATAGAGTTTTCTAATGAAGGAATTGGACATCATGGGCATTTCCAGGAAAGTGAGACAACGTTTGAAGAATGGTGTTCAAAGGTGAAAATGTCCATTAGGGTTAGGAATAATACTAACTAGTAATAATCTTCATAGATTATTTCTGGATTTCTATTGGATGCACAAATATTCAGATAATCCTCGTGAAAAACATCTTCTAGTTTAAGGTGAAGCAATGGATATTTATTTTATTTTGGAATAATATGCAACATAAGGATAATTGAGTAGGATTAAAACCTAAAAATATTAGGTTATTCCGCTTGAATTGTCAAGTTCAATCCCCCTGCGCACTTAAGTATACCTTGAAATAATTGACAGGACACTTTGATGCAAAATCTGGTTGTGCTTATGAATAGGCTATGATTGGAAGCACCATTTCAAGAAAGCAAGCTTAATATTCAAATTGAAAGTTAGTTTGTGTTAATTTGACTGTAACATTTCAAATATAAACATCCGGTATTTCAAGACATTGAGACAGATGTCATCTCATTTATCCAAATACTTAGTTAGATGGGGAAGACTTTATTTTCTGCATTCTTGCAGTAAGCTTTGCACATAATTTAGCGGATGGATGTAAATAGTATTTTTTGTTGTTTTCATGAAATCATTGCTGTACAAGGGACCAAATTGTTTGAAACTTTGTGGAATACGAATTCCCGTGTTAAAAGTGATTTTATCTTCGACTATTTTAAGAAACAAAAACTGTAAAGTCTGATAAATCAGGCCAAATTTACAAAAAATACGAAGGGATTGAAATTCTTTGAAATTAAGATATGAAAAATAAAACTTGCAAATACCTTGGCTTACTTAAAAGTTTTTAATTTCAACAACTCGAAATTTATCTATGGTAATTGATGTTTAAATATCAACACTTTTGTACCATCTCTACTTTTCCATTACAATTTCCCTCATTTTCAATAGCCCTGGAACTGTTTATAAATATAGTTTTTTAAAGCAATATACTAGTCATGTTAGGTTTTGGATGGACACAGCTAACACATGAATATCTTGTCTCTCCTAAAATATCATCATGGAATCCAGTTGTTGAATCTAATTATTTCTTATAAAACAAGTAGTTTTCCTAGGTGGTTTAGCTATGAACTGAAATATTAAATGATAGAAGAAATTACAGCACAAATTATACAAACTAACTGGATTGCAACTTGATTATGCTAAATTTTCACTGTAAAGGCAAACTGTGCTAAATTGAAAAAGAATTGTTACAACAGATACATAAAAATCCTCAAGTCAGCTAACCATCATAATTGAAAACATTTTTTGAATCATGTCAGCAGTGAGGAAGATACCGACGGACTACCCAATGTAATGCTTTTTAATGATTTTCCTGCTTGTTCTTATAATGGCATAACAAACCTTTTTGCAAAGTATTTCTCAGCTTTATTATTTAAAACATAATAGTAATCCTCTGCACAATTTCCATACTTGCACTTCTATTTCTATCCTCATCGATAACAATCTCAGTGGAAGACATCAAATATAAACTATGCCAACTTTACCTCCAAAAGGATTGTGGTCCTGATGAAATCCCAACCGTACTTCTGAGTATGTGTCTCATGCCATTACTTTATCCTTTGTATATACAGTTTAATATATCCCTCACTACTGGAATTTTTCCTAGTGCACTTAAATCTACATATATAGTACCAATACATAAACAGGGTAACAGAAGTAATATATCTAACAATTGTCTAATTGCCAAGCTACTCAATAATCGCAAGAATCATTGTTTGTAGATAAGCTAACTCCTATCTTTAATATTATCATAATCCCATATAATTCCTAGAAAGGAAATGGCCTCCCTATCCTGATGTGTGAATTTCACATGCCATCGGGCATAGCATTGGGTGCACTCCCATCATCTACCAAACCTGGTAAATCGATAGTTTTTTATGGTTCAAGAATTAAGCTGTAATAGATTTGGTACCAAGGTCTAGGGCAGGAAAAGTAGTGCATGAACATGTGTTTATCAAACATTTTCACATGGCCTGGCTGCAAGGAGAAGTATTAGGAAATCGATTCATGTCGGATGCCTATTAAAACAATTTTTCTCAAGTTTTCAGCATGACCAGGTTGATTATTCACTTCTCTTCCTCCCACCTATCGCTAAGTAGTGAGGTGTACACTTCTGTTTCCAAAAGGAATGTATTATCGTGACTATGAAGGTAAATTTGAACAATCTAACCCAATATGCTGCACAAGTTGCACCCAAAACTTTGAAGGTTCAACATTAATAATCCCAGTTTTCCAAGTTTTGCGTGGGATTTTGCACCCAAGCAGCATACTCCACTATGCCCTAGGGGAGATTGGTTCTGCCCCATAGAGGGAAAAATAGGAATTATGAGAAATATAAGATATATACAATTTTGCACTACCTGGGCAACTCGTCTCTGAATTGTGTTCAATACTAATATCAGTCACCTCTGGGATGATTTCTAAATGGTCAGAGCAATCCAATATGAGATGTAATTAATGAGAAATGGCGTATTTCTTACTAGCGCAAAAGGAAGAATCATAATAATGTGAGTTTCCATTGGGTAGAATTTATAGTTTCTATTCACTGTATTCGCATTCCCTTCAACCAAACCTTCAAGTCTAATGTTTACTCTAGTTGATCTATTATTTTTGCCCTTCATTTAATTGGACTTATTGAAAAAATAATGAAAAAAAAGGTTTCGTCACTAAGTAGCATAGAACTGAATAGCATTTGGAAAGACTACTTCCTCAAATCTGTACATATTTATCTTGACAGAAATTTCCATTTTTGTAAAAAACTCATCCGTATCTCAATTTAACTTAAAATTTTCCTGATTCCATGATTTAAGACTAACTTAATCTTGAGGTAAAATTGACTTAAGAGCAGATATACATGTATTATATTCTCCCTGAAATTTCCTTGATTTACATACTAAAAGGTGTTAAGGTAATACAGGTCAATACTCTTTTGCAGGTGTTAAGGTAAAAGCATTCATATGTTTTTTTTTGTGAAATTACCTGTTTTTTAAGAGGGTTTATTCTTTTGTGTGTAAAAATAAGCAGTGTCTGTAAATGATGATATATAAATAGGTAACTATATCCACAGAATCTCTTGTCACTCACAAAAAAGGTTTTTATTTATTTGCTCAATATCTAGCTAAGAATTTCATTAACAGAATCTACAAAAGGAAAATGATTTTTCCTGTGCATGGAGGACCTTGTTTTACACGAGTAAGTATTAGGATAAACCATATATTTACTGGGGTCATAATTGATGTGGAGGGGATGAGGTGCTCTATTCTAAGAACCAGAGAGAATATGGCTAACAGAAGACAACAGAACTCACCGATAAATCAGTGCGAGGAGACTGTTCCCCGGGGTTCTCCACAGATGTGGAATGCTATTACCAACTTCACTGGTCATTCACAATTTTTTTTTAGATTTTCCTGTTCCTCCCATATTCTGAAGAGCCAACAGGATTTCTTGCTCTCACCTAAGTAGGGTTGCAGAGCAACTACGTACTACATAGAGGTCAGATGAAATCCATTTAACTAATGAAGATGAACGTGTATCATTGGCTTTGCTGCCACCATCTATTAATTAGGTCTTTAGCCCAAAGTAGAAGTACACTTGCTACCTCTTCCTCTCCCAGAAGAACCTAACCCAATTTGTCCCTTGTGGAAAAGATGGCCTCTTCCTTTCCTGAAGGACCTATGACGTGACAATTAGAATTTGAAGTTTGTGTCTTTGATATTGTATTTTTTGATTGCCTCAGTTTCCTTTTCTGCACATTCATCAGCTGATCACTGGGAAGGTACATGATGGAACTCTCTCTTATGGAGGTAATTATTCTGAACCTATTTTTGCAAAATGTCCTCAATAAATCTTTGTATTCCTGGATGGTAATTAAGTGATATTATTATTCAGTGTGCTAGTTATTTCAGTAAATAAAATAAATTGTATCTTAATACCTGTGACATGTGTCACATTACTCTGATCTTCTTCATGACTTTTTTTGCAAGGAAAACTTCCTGTGATTTTTAATTTTTGATTGCATGCTAATGTCAAATTTGTAAGCATGATGGAGTATTCTCATGAAGGTATTGCACATTATAAGATTCTCTAGGAAAGTGAGACAATGTTTGAAGAATGGTGTTTAAAGATAAAAATGTCCATTACGGTTTGAAATAATCCTAACTGGTATGAATCTTGACACAATATTTCTCAATTTCTCTTGCATGCACAAATATTGCAGATGAAATTTGTGAAAAACATCTTCTAGTTTAAGGTGAAGCAAAGGATGATTTTTGTTTTGGAATGATATTCGATTTAAGGATAAGAAATATTTGATTATTTTTCTTGAATTGCCAAGTTCAATCCCCCTGCGCACTTAAGTATACCTTGAAATAATTAAAAGGACACTTTGATGCAAAATCTGGTTGTGCAAAAGGGAGCTTATGTAGTTGGATGAGGAAAAGAATTATCGACCTAAATAGCATCCAAAACAGACATCACTCCAGTCTTGAGTGCCTATTGGATTTTATATTCAGAAGAAAATGACCCAAGATGCGTTTCTGTAGATGAAGATTAAAGTTAAAATGCAAGGCATTGAACACTGGGGCAAGTAAATGGAGTAATCTATAGTTGCAAATATGAGCATGGTGTTTCAATTAGTCGCTAAATGCTCATTGGAATAATTTTATCTAAACCTACCCAAAGTGTTGCACATGCATTAACCTTTATTTTCTTTAATAAGAATTTGGAAAAATAATTTCCATTTCACTATTTGAAGCAAAACCTTTGATATGGTGACTATGGTCTCTCTATTATTCTAATAATTCCCACTTCCTTTCTATCTCAACTCGCATAGGCCTGACATGTCTATTAAGCAATTCCAATCCCCGTCTCTCATTTTTCCAACTTCCCTTTCCTCAGAAATTAAGGTTGCAAAGTTCTAATTTCCATGGTGGTGATACAATTCTGAATGTTCTATGCTGTTGCTATCCGCTCGGCTTTTATATTACAATATCCTATTATCAAGGGAAGGGAATGCATAAAGGGATCGAGATGGTGCGGGGGCTAACGTATTGACTTCCAACCCAAAGGGCGCGGGTTCAAATCCCGGTGGTGTTGAATATTTTTCAGAGGTATCTCGATCCCTACTTGAGATGCTTTGTGGAGGGAACTTTGAGTGAGTACGCCGTCCGTTTGATGGGACGTTAAATTGAGGACCCCTTGGCGCCTTTCGTAAAGAGTAGGCTAATGCCGACGCGGGGTTTTTCTCCACCCTTCATCCTTTCTTGTCCATCCCCTATGGCGATCATGACCTCAGCAGTCGGTCACCTCCCCTAAACACTACTATGGGAATGCATAAGTGACCAGTGCATTTTTAGATTTTAAGAAAGGCTTTGACAAAGTCTCGCACAAAAACTGATATATTAACAAAACTTTTATAGTACCTGGGAAAGTGAAAAATTGGAACAGTATAGTAATCTTACAGTAAACTATTCAAATTATACTAGTTCCATATAAAACAAAGAACACACGTAGCAACTACATAGATCGAAAAGGTCTCGTCACCAAACACTCAGAATTAAATATATGACCGCTTAATTTTGACAAATAAGGACTATTAATTTATACTGAAACATTACTTTGCATTTTAATCTCATTTTGAATACAATTTTTTTCGTGGTAAATTTCTCTACGCTCAAGAATAAAAACTTACTGTAGATTTTTAAAATTTTGAATCCACGGTTATAACATTGGTGATTGTAATACAAAAGGTCCTTCACGCACACTTTAGGATTATTCTTATATATTTATTTAATTTAAAAACACCATTCGTGAGACACTGTTAATAAACGCTAATACCCCCATTTCACTAGTTTTATTCGATCACTGAAAGTCGGAAAATAACTATTTAATATTAATTTCAAGTTTCACGCATAGTTATTACTTCTTATCTTAAATATACAGAATTTAAATACACATTTTTCATATGAAGTAGGAGCAACCAAATGAAAATGTGCAGAATATGGTAGATTTAAAAAAGACACTATCTAACGACTGAAAAATTGTATGTACAGTGGAGAGAAACAGCTAATGTAGCAAAGGTTAACTTTTTCACTTCGTTTTGATTAAGTTATTAATTAGCTCCTCAAGAGAGATTTTCATAATCTCTTTCCGCTCCACGATTGGAATCATTAAAGAGGGGAATCGACTATTGGAAGTTGTTGACCGAATATAGTTCTTCACTCTCTTTACTCGTAGAGCTTACAAAGTCGTTCATTAGAGGCAGATGTGATCCTCAAAGAGAGTTAACATTTTGATAGAGTTTCCAAAAGGTCATAGGAACCTTCTGTAAGTATTCAACAGAACTTGAATGACTGTATTCTTGAAGAAATTATCTTACATGATGAAGGTTCTTTTTCAACAAGTCAACAATTAGGAAAGTCAGATATTTATTCAATAGCCATATGTTTTAACTCTACTATTCACGAGATAACTTTTCCTTTTCGAAGAGCACTCTTACATAATAACCTGATACTTTGAGAATATACGATAGATCTTATCCATCCAATAACTTACATGAAATGCTCTCTGATTGGGCTGTAGAATCAAGTAATTAATAATGTAATACAATAAAGGCATCTCCGCAATAATACAAAAAAATGTGGTTTCAAATGAGCGTTGCAGATCGTTTGAAATATTCGGGTGTCATCGGTTCATCTGATTGGATCATTGAATAAGACATATTTGTAATACATACGGTGCTACCTGATGGGCTAAACTTCGCCGAATGTCCCCCTGAAGGATGTAGCAATGGACAAAGGATTCGTTGTAAAATATAGCAAAGGAAAGAAAGAAAGAAAGAAATAGGAATACCATTCTCCGTCATAAAGGCTCCACGTGGACTATGTCGTGAGCATTTCGGACCCATTCCAAGGAAACATAATTCGAGAATCGAACGCAGAGAAAGGTATCCGCTTTGTCAAACCATTGCAGCGGAAGAACGCAAAAGTCTTTAAAATGTATTTCTTATGCTGAAATGGAATCCCTGGATATCTGAATACTCAACTGATATAATCAACGTTCCAATCATTCGAAGGTTTCAAACTCCCTATTTCAGTTCAACGCCGAGGAAATAATTTATGTCCACTTAAAAACGGTAGATTGGAAAATTTGATAGTGTCGAAAATAGTGAATCGAGGATTCGTTTTCTTCTAGTAACATTCACGAACAAAATACAAGGAGTCATAAACAAGCAAAGTATTTCTATTATCAGACTTATTTCACCATGGCTACTTTCCTGATAGCCCCTGAGATACACATACGGCGGCTTGCGAAACACTGCGTAGATCTCAATTTGCATACGTGCATGAATGATTGTGTTGATTAAAATATCAGCATAAATGATTCCATTCATCAATCTATCAAAACAAACTTTCAGAGATCAGCAAAGATGAAGGTCAGAGGTACTCACCAGGTATTGGATGGGAAGCTACTCGGCTCCACAGCATTGGATGAAGTTCACAACTGCGACCAGCGGGACTTTTAAATCAGCTAGTTTTAATGCTGCTTCTCGTCCTGAAATAGACATGGAGGAACATCAATAAGCGTGAAATTAAGGACTACATTGCTGTTGATTTCAAATGCTACCTATTGCGTGGTACTAATGTAATTTGAACGGATTGATTCATTTATAATCGGGATTTTATCCGCATATAATGCTTATAACAGCACAACAATTTTGCTGCCGTTCTTGTCGGCTTTATTACGTGAAGAAGGTAACTGGAACCCCGACGAACAGTTGTATTTTTATAAATATTATACGCAACTAAAATCCCAAAAATAAATGAATTAATGCAAATTCCACTTCTGCGGAAGCCTTTAACAAAAAATTAGGAATAATTAGAAAAGTATTAGTGAAATGTGACCAAAAGCTTAAAGAGCAATTATATCTTTAGCAGGTTAGGCCTCATTTTCAGTACGCTGATAGTACTTGTGCATGGAATGATCTCCATGAAGTTGGATTCATTGCCGAATTCGATCTCGAATAGCATAGAGGAGCTAGATTTGTTAAACGTTGAGAGCTCGTGTAAATAAAGCTAATTTTTTTTATTTTAGCAAACTGCATGGCACCGCTAGGGTCTGTGGCAGGGACTGAATGCACACCAGACTAATTAAAACCCGAATATGACCCTACCATGGTCGGACAATGCTATTCCGTCACAATTATCGTGATTAAATGTAGAGCAGATAGACTTGAGATGTCATTTTTCCCAGTAACTCTAAAGGCTCAGAATAACGTTGCCCGACCGCACTAGTGGTATTTTGTGTCTAAAGTAGTCTGGTGTGTGATCACCCCCTGTAGCACACCTTAGCGTTAGCTTGCAGGGTACGATGCATTTATGTATATCTTACATATCATTGTCCGCTTCACGTTTTCACTGAATAACTGAGCTTCTTGACTTCAATGATGGAAGCTATCTGAAAAGCACATCGCACTTTTCTATTGGCAAACTGCAGAACGTTGCAAATGTCAACAAATTATTTACATAAAAACTAATTCACAGCTCGCAATTGTTTGTCTGAGTACTTAAAATTTGCATGCGTGGGCTTGTGCACTGCCTTCCATTTTGTGTAATTTTTCGATGCATTGAAAATGTCAATGGTTTTTTAGGCAGCGTTCGATTTTTCTTTGATTCTTGATAACTAACTGTCATAACTTTTAAAAAGGTAAGTTTGACGTGCACATATGAAATTTATAAACTCAATCCCCTCTCCAGATACTGCAATCGCAATACGCATAAAGGAATACCGTTTCACTACAGAGGCGAACTGCTTTATGGCGCTATTATGGCTATACGGCCAAAAAGTAGGCCAAAGAATGTCGAAAAACTCATCGCCCCTAATATACGATTCACCAGAAAGTGGTTTCGTACCAACAATCACACATCCCTCGATTGTTTACGGGAATATCTATTCCTTGCCTGGGTGAGATGCATGGTCTCGGACGTTGTACCATCCTCACGGGAGAGGGGAAGACACGGTCAGGGTACGCGGACTTAAGGGGGATATTGCAGGGAATTTAATGCCTCCTGGAACTACCCGCTGACAATCTATAAGAAAAACTTTTTAACTTACATAAACAATCGCTGGTAGTATCAGAACTAAGCGAACGAACTACGCTAAGCGAACCTCTTCGGCGAACTAAAGGAATCAAGAATTCTAACAGAAGAAGTACGAAG
This sequence comes from Hetaerina americana, assembly GCF_022747635.1. NCBI lineage: Eukaryota > Metazoa > Arthropoda > Insecta > Odonata > Calopterygidae > Hetaerina > Hetaerina americana. Next base: position 43,945,852 of record NW_027286763.1, read on the forward strand.
TGAGCCGGGAATTGGCATCCTGTATAGGAAGCGTGTGGGAAATGAGTAGGAGATGGAAATTGAGTAAATTGACCGTCCTCTTTTCTTACTCCTGGCAAGGAGAGGGGACGGTTGATGCTGATGTTTATGAATTTATGAACAATGCTGAGAAGGAGCATTGGTCACTAAAAGGCACAGGCTGACTCACTGTGGTTACTCCTTAGCAAGGAATTAACTTTCTCATTAAAAACAATAGGACAGTTGACTGGGAGTGCCTACTCGATTTGGTGAGAATACTTTAATACGACCATGGAAAGTTTCTGTTAATTTCTCTAAATTTTATAATAAAGATTCAACTACGCCATACTCGAATACTCAACCCTTGCAACCAATCCATCAATATACAAATCCAACCAACTACGCTCACTATTCTTTCAAGGGAAAAACTACTTGGTGACGAAGACTTGCATGCCTGGGCGATGTCCTGGGCTACTACGTACGTAACAATAGTTATCGGGTTACTCCCTTTTGGGCTAGTAAATAGTAAATATAAATGAAAAAACTCAGAAGCAACCCTTTCACCCTTTTTAATATTATGTTTTCCATTCTCTACTTTTCTACGTGGCAATTTCTTCCAGCAATCCTTCAGGGTGTGTGGAAGGGAGTGATTCCACATCAGGCATGCAACATCAAAATTAAATTCTGCTTAATCATTAGCTACCGATAAACGTGTGAAATATTTCAAATAATGGAGATCTTGCTGACTACAGATCAAACACTATGTATCAAATTTTTAAATACTTCTCTACGCGTGAGAGTCGTTTACTGTCGTCGATTAACTCACCTGAAATGCACCGTAAAAACAGCCCTCTAGCATCATGTTTGAAAGCAATATATTTTACGTACTTTCGCATTTGGTAGGCATTTTACTTATTTCTCGGTATGGATGCTTACGCCGTTATTACACATATAATGTGTACCCCACTTACATTATACGTCGCGGAAGCGAACTTAAACCTTTACCAGTAAGCATACCTTCTCCTATATACTGGTGTCCGAACTAAATTTTGTGCGCGACCGCTCTTCTATCTAACAAGTAGAAGGGTTTCCACCAAACAAAACACGTGCAAGTAGAGACCCAGAGGCAAGGCCGAAAACGTCAAGAAGTGAGGGCCGGTGAGAATTGGGGAAGGTGGCAGTGTTAAAAGCGTGGGTTACCCAAAAAAAGAACCGTCTCAAAGTGGTCCTTGCAGAAGCAGTACTAAAAAAACTTTTTCTCTTGAATGGGGGGGGGGGAAGAGGACTGACTGACTCCGCAACTTTTAGAATCAAATTTTATGAAACGACACGTAAAAGCACAACAACCTGCATCGCTTTCTTCGTTGTTTGGAAAGACTCATGTCTCAAATATCTACACTCTTCTCCTTCAAAGAACCATCACGACGGGCTCCGACGTTAATTAAAGCAGCCTCTCCAAAATCTGCAACATACTTGAAGACATTCTGCGGAGAATCTAACGTATCGTATTTCATACGATCCATCACCAAATGAGATCAATCATTTATTACCAACTCGACCCCGATTACCTTCCCAATGCTGTCCCAATTGTAGCGATTATTATTCGCGCAGTTGGTATTCAAAGCAGAATGTTATTACTTAATGCAACCATTTTACTATTCTAAATAAGACACAACTGCTTCAGAAACGTTACTACAGGCAATGACACCGAAGAAATGGATCCCTTTCTGTCAGACCTTATCTATTTAATCTTAGATAAAACCTGTCCACTACTCATTACGGAACCGCTTTATAATGATTATTTAGGGAAACACTTGGGCCCAATATTCATTGAATCTTGTAAAAATTTGTATTTTTATCACTGGGGAAGAAATAATACGATTATTACGCGACTTTACTGAGATTCATCTGAGAGCACAGTAACACCTTAGATAACTGACTACTCTTTTGCATGTTCCACTGAACTGGATTACATGGTCTTACCAACACATTGATTGATGACGGAGGATTGAGAGAAAAAGGATTGATTAATGCCAAGGTGAACACAGCACCTATTCTAAAAGTTTTTAGTGTCAAAATCAATATCATCACCTTAAAAAAATGGTAAATAATAACACCCTTCTAATTTCAAGAGAAGGAAATATTCTGCTAATGCCAACTCGGGACTGCAAGGGGGTTGGGTAATCGTCGCCTCGCGTTGTAGGTCTTCAAAAGCAGACACAAGACTCTGCTTTCGGTCGCCCGTCGCGACCTTCGGACGAGTTTGGCAAAGATCTTTTGCATCGCCATAATTTCCGTGATAATGGTGTGATGTGCCATCTTATCATGCCAATACGATATGCGCCCATGCGCACACTTAAACTGCGGGCTGAATTCAGCGCTTAACGCATACTTTAGGAAATCAATTTTATCGATGCCTTTTTTGTAAACTTTGTATTTATTAAATAACTGGATCCAACTTGACGATATATCTATATTCCAATGGAAACTTAAATCTAAGACGAACAAAGACCTTTGGTCTAACAAATATCTCAAATTGTGGCCTGCCTGCACTTTTAATGGCACGTGCTATAGCGGTGACGTTAATTCTTTTGTCCTGTGATGTGCTCTTACCGTAATAGTATCAAGAAAAAGGATTAAATATTGCCGAATTCCGTGTTCGATATCCCTGCTTTTGATTAATGCATCTGAATCTTTGCAATGCAGAATAAAATCTTTTACAACATGCAAAACGAAAAATGGCATTGACCCCGCTGTCTCTACTCTTGGTTAGCTTGGCCACATATTCAACGAATATGATTCATCGAGAAGAAGTCGTAAATATGGATATCGCCTTATTATTCGAGCCTAAATTCTCTATTTCCCATCGAGAAGAAGTCGTAAATATGGATAACGCCTTAGTATTCGAGCCTACATTCTCTATTTCCGTATCCCTGATGCAGTAGGGGTTCGAGAGAGAACTGCCCCATCTGGTCATATGCGGATACCCCTGCATTTTGGATGGCATACGTCCGTCGCAATCGCAACCAGTCTCATCACCACTCACTTAAAGGGTAAACTTCCTAAATATCATATATACCCCCAACACGAATTGAGACCCCAAATAAAAATTAAATGTCAGATATTAATTTCTTTTTAAAATTCTTATCCTGTCTTAAGACACTTATTATTTTTAAATTACTTATATTAATAGTATCACTTAATGTTTAATCCATTTTATTTCATATGGTCACCTGCAGCTACCGATGTTAATACCGTCTTAATTGTACATTTTACCTTATTTTTTACCCGTCATTTTTTCTCACTGCAATGTAATTTATGAAATCCAATGTAATTAATACTGAACGACACAGCTTTGCTCGTAAATTAGGGCACACTTAAATTTACAGCCCATATTCCCTGGTGATTCCGATAAGTATAATAACAAATCAACATCTTCTAGGTTAATTATATAAGACGACATGGACACAATTTGAGGATTGATATTGAAGCAAATATGGAGCTTGAGTTTGTTGTTGTGCGGTAGAGTGTGAACTTTTGCAACAAAATTTAATGATAATATATTTATCATCAAATTTCTTAGGCACAAATAGTATGAACATAATTACGACCACATACGAACGATTATCTTAGTTATTTTTATACATTCCATTTCATTGTGTTTCACACATATCATCATCAAGCTAAATCGCTTTCCCGAAACAGTATACGATATGCTAACCCCATTTCACCAAAATCTTTAGGGATTGAAAAGTAAAAACAGAGTCACTACTTTAATTAAACGTCTTTGACATTCGTAATACATTATTGCAGTCGGCCATAATGGACACCACTCGATTTACCAGTTTATCAAATGCAAAATATAACGATTCTCTTGAGTGATTTTCTAAAATGCTCTTAAATGTGTATTTCAACATCCGAAAACGAACTAAATGATTTATCGTAAAAGAAAATGGTAGTATCTACCCAAATAATCGAAATTCCTAAAAATAAATAGGTTAAGCAGAGTCTCGCCCTTTTTTAATATTTTTATTTATGATCCAAAATATTTCTCAGCTAAATAGTCCAACAACGGCCTTATTATTTTTATTTAATTTAAAAACACCATTCGTGAGACACTATTAATAAATGCTAAAACCCAGATACAGAATTTAAATACAATATTTTCATATGAAGTTCATTTTTCATATGAATTACTGGCGAACAAATGGAAACCTGCAGAATACGGTAGGTTGAATATGTTAACAATATAAACAAATGATGTTGCGTAGCAACGGTATCAACGTCCGTTGTTATTTGTATACTACGGCATTTTGCGAGTGCAGAAAAGTGTTTTAGCTCCCGAAAAATAGTGTAATAGAGAAGTTACATCTATTGCGGCGTAAAAAATATTTATTGTACTTGAGCAATAGTAAAGAAGAAGAACGTCTGCCTATTGAAAAAGGCCTCAAGTCGTCAAAAGGAGTCTCTATAATGGTATGTTATTATTTGATATACCCAGGCCCCGCAACCCGTTTGGTCGTATTGTCATGCCACCCTGGGAAGAGGACTTGGACCTCTTGGCACTCAGGGGGACTAAGGCATGTCCGCTCCTTATGACATAGGTTGTAGAATGGATAACACCCAGATCCAGGCTCATGTGCCAACTAACCCAAGTACAATTTTCAAAATATTTAATTTTCACAAAATACGTTTCCTTATTTTGCTGCGCGTCGGTCAGTGGTCATTCAAAAGTAATTTTTACCTAATTTCTTTTGGCTTTTATGCAGTGGCCTTTCGTTTTTTGCTAAAGTCATAAGATTTTATGTTTCGCCGTGCTTAGTGGTAGTGCTATGTAGTGTGTCGAAGCATCTCCTGACGGGTAAAAAATTTTCCGCTCCCGTTTTTTACTGTACCAGCTCAGGAAAAACTAAGATAGATGAGTGCGCATCCCTTTCTAAGTGGTTCAGTAGGAAATATGCAAGAGAATTTAATAATTTTTTGACCACATGATGGAAACGGTTGATATTTTCCTTTAAGAATACGAATATGGACTTCAAATAAATTTATTGCATAAACTGGTTCAAGCTTTTCGGTTTAAAAACCGTAGATTTTAGTTTTTTCTTTTTTTCTTTTAGTTCTCGTTTTATGTTAAAGTCAAACTGTTTTGTATTTTTGAGCTCAGTTTTGTGCTATGTTGTGTGATAAAACATTTCCCTATGGTCAGAAAGGTTTCCACTCATGTTTTAACAGCATTTGTCCAGGACGAAGTAAAATAGGGGAGCGTGCATTCTTTTCTACGCGGATAAGAAGACTAAATACAGGTGGTATCAATTATTATTTTATGCCTCGAAATTTGAAGTGTTTGATATTTATAAGTTACATTGGTAATTCATTTTCGAAACGACTCGATTTACCCTAACTTATGCAATCTCACGTCCGCATCGTCGTAAGAGGGAATATATCCCTTTTATCTAACCGGTATGTGTTAACTTAGTATACAATTAATGCGGAACTATCGACTCTTTAAAATTAAGGCCACGGTTACCAAAAGCGCCTCTTAAAATAATAATGCGAGCGAAAGTATTTTATGTGTGAAATTGTAAAAAAAACCTCCCCAGCATTCCTCCCCCACTTTACCCTCCAAACCCAATGCATTGACGATATACAGGTATATGTATATCAAGGTAAACTTCTTGTAATCAGTGCAGATGATTCTGCAGCGTTACGAAACTAGTCGACAACAATTAATTCTTTCCTTTGGAAACGCAATGCCTTTGATCCTTTCCTCCTGCTGTACAAAGGGAAAAGTACTTCATAGTTAGTATTTTTCCAATACATAGGATTGGGCGATCAGGTTGAAGTGTTACCGCCAATCCATAAGACGCAGGCTGATTTAGAGCAAATGTTGCATAAAAATTGGGCGTCTCGTGGGCCGGGAAATACGGTAAGAATTAAGGGCCTATTGCTTATGAGTCCATCGCAAATGATAAGGAACGCGTCAATATGCTTAGGCAGGCGCCATGGTGCGCGCGATGATATCGCCCATGTATCAAAAGCGGTTGAACCGTAATAAATATACTTTGAAAATGAACAAAGTTTACTCATCCAGCGAACATTAAATTTGACAAAGGTGGGACTGAAACATTTGAATTTAGACTAAAGAAATTTCGACGTAAAAAGACAGCACTAAGCTTTTTGTTTTAAACAAGTCCATAATAATTATTCAATTTCCAAAGGTCAATATTTGAATTCCATCTTGTCTTTCTTTTTAATATATCAGCGTTTTATTTGCTGACATATTTTCACTTGTCTACTTCAGTTGTAAATTGGGGGTCATGTGTACCCTAGCCTTTCTCAGGTTTTCCCTTGACTGAAATGATGAATTTTTTTGCAGCAAAGATTTCGATATGCTGGGTGTGTTATTTTGGTCACCATTAATTCATTCTAGAAAGCCTTACGGCGGCTGCTGACGGCAAGCCTTTTCCGTCCAACCTGCTTGGGCGGAGATGGAGAGGTTGAGGAAGGATTTGATAGAGTTAATGAAAATGACGGTATGATGGGCCGGCAGCGAATACAGCAGGACCATACTCAGCAGCATTCGCAGGACAAAAACCAGTGCCTGTTATCACTCCAGGGACCACATTCGCCAAAGAAAATTGTAAATAAAAGTATAAGATAACCTATGCAACTATTTCCTTGTGTAAAAATCATACTCCAAGCCGAGATTCCGGCCGAGTACTTCCGTATCTAGAAAGAAAACACTTTCCTCACAATAGGGCTTTAGACTTGGAAAGTCTACTGAGCAAGTTGTTCAATGTGTGCTTCGGAAGATAGGCTGCACTTATCTTTCTTATTGTTTGACCTCTCCCCAAATTTTAAAGGTGTAGACCACCAAATGCTTATTCAAAAACTAGTATTAAGGCAACCAGGGCTCTAAACTAAAATTAAGGACCTCATATTCAAAAAATTCTAAAAACATGATGGAAGTAAATGACTTTCAGTAAAAACCGTTGGGAGTATAAAATGGTGAGCCCCAGGGGTCTATACATATATAAGGTGGTCTGTTATTTCTGCGGATGATGATTGACTTACCAACTACCATGTCTGCTGACTGTATCCTTCGTGAATGATTGATGCCTGATTGTATATGGGAAATACCCTACTTTTAAAGAGAAATGTAAAAATCCTGTACATGCACATGAAGAACTGAAAAGAGTGCAACAAAAAGCTGGGGACTGGTTCTCAGCTAATAAACTATTTTTAAATTTTGAAAAAACAGAATATTTTTAATGTGACCTGTGAAGTGCTGGTAAAGCTCAAAGCTCTGTTTAGCTCCCAGATATTTGGTTCACTCTAATCATTACAGGAGTAGTCAAGTTACTGACATCAACAAAAACTTCCAAAGAATTTCTTTCATCAAATAAGCTTGCGTAATAATTCCATAGAAACCTTCCTCATACAGCAGAACAGACTAGCTGTGATAGGTTGAAAAACCTAATTGAGCATTAATTCATTTCATACCCCTTGTATTTTCCAAATTAAAAATTAGAATTGGAGTTCTCAGGAGTGAAATTTTAATATATATGTAGCTCTTCACCGCAGTAATGATTTTATGGTATAATATGTCTATCTTTTGACCATATCTTAAGCGGCAAGTGCTGCTCTTCGATGAGTAAAAGATCTTTCTTATTGTTACAGCCACTTCCCAACTTAACCAGGCTAAATTATTGTCTAAATCTACACCTAACTTACTGCTGTCTTTGGGGGATGGAGAAACAAGAGTTTTCCGGGTTGCTACAGGAAAAGCTGACCAAGAATACTATAAAGTTGGTGAGTAACGATAATAATAATTGGGTTCAAATGCTGGAAAGGATATTCAGACAAATGATCCAGTTATATCTCTTTTCATTCGTTCGCAGGTTTCCGCGACGATGAGTAGGTGATTTCTACATATTTTGGGCTGCGTCCACGTAGGTTGATTAAATTCTTAACAGTTTCGCCAGCTATCCTGCTGGCGTCCTAAGGTCAAGGATGGAATCAGGCTCGTTGTCCCGTCTTATATAGGAAAAATCCGGCGCCAATACCGGGAAATTTCCTCTGTCGTTAAGGGAACGTCCTCATATTTGTGCGGAATATTTATTTTCCACCGACTGTGTAGTAGATACCCACCCTCTCTGTTAAAGTTTTCTGGCCTTTTTTACGATTTCAAAGGCATCTCTTATTATCATCGGGAAGTATTTTTCTTCTTTCGCTACCACTTTAGCGTCGTCGAACAGAATAGAGTGTCCGGGTTCACCCAAGGCGTGCTCAGCGGTGGCTGATGCTCTAAACTGTTTGGTCTTGGTCCAAGCCCTGGTCCTGGTCCAAACTTTTTGATTGGGTCCAAGACCAAACAATTTACAGCATCGACTATCGCTGAGCACGCCTGGAGTGAACCCGGGCACTCTATTCTGTTTGACGACGCTAAAGTAATAGTGAAAGAAGAAAAACACTTCCCGAAGATAATTAGAGAGGCCATTGAAATCGAAAAAAAAGGCCAGAAAACTTTAACAGAGAGGATGGATATCCACTCCACAGTGCGTTGAAAAGAATTATTCCGTGCAAATATGAGGACGTACCTGATTGACCGAGGAAATTTCCCGGTATTTGCGCCGGATTTTCCCAATACAAGACGGGACCACAAGCTTCATTCAATCATTGCCCTGAGGAGACCAGCAGGATAGCTGGCGAAACTGTTGTCAATTTAACGACATACGAGGACGCAGCCCGAAAACATTTTAAAATCACATATCTGTTCTTATTTCTTCACCGCAAACTTTCTAATTTCTGTCATTACCAAATGTTATTTTAAACCCTAATCTGAGGGAACTTGGTCGTTCAGGAGTAGAGCATTGGACTACTGCCCAAAGGATCATGGTTTAATTGTCGCGCATGGCTCTAGCCACCATCATCTTTATTATATCTATATGATTTTTCTGGTAGCAAATCATTTTGCGAAAACAATGCGATTCAGAGAATGCAACCAAGCCAGTTTTGTGAATTTCAAATAGTATTGCGCTTGGTATTGTTCGATTTCTACCTTCACCTATCCAACCAACTTTCTGATACATAAAATGATTATGGTTGCTCTTTACATGCTCCTGATGATCACTTTACTGACGTTTTGATGAAAAGAAAAAATTACTTAAAATAAAGATTTTTTAATATATATAATTTAATGATCTTAAAATTGGATATAGTTGGTCAATTAATGAGGGTCAAAATCAAGAATCAGATGTCATTGGTTTCAGGTGTAAACGCCACAGTATCTGGCAATGAGAGCTTCATGGTCAATAGAAGAAAGGTGTCATCCGAAGGGGACCTGCCTACAGTGGTATGGAGTTTTTCCAAGCCTCTCACAAAAGATCGTACAAGATGCCACATTGGGAGAGTGTTTTACTTCACCAGTTTTTTAAATAACAAATCAGAATATGCTAATGGACTCGATGAACATATTCAGGTAATTTTTAATTGCCAAAATAATGAATTTCAAAGCATTGATGCAATCTTGTTCAATGAACTCACATTCTAGAGATTCTGATGCTCACAGGTCTTTCACTTGCTTATGTCATTTCATTCAAAGGCCTTTAATTTCACTTAAAATAGTTAAGCAATCATCTAGAAATGAAAAATTGAGGAAAGTATTTTTTTTTACTTTTTTTGCATGGGTGCAGGAATTCCAAATAATCCAATTGAAGTCAAATAAATTCATTAGTTTTCTCTCAAGTCTGCTTTCTTTGGGACAGCTTTTCCATACTTTGGTCTTCCGTTGAACAGTACTTAGTTGATTAAATAGAATATGTTTTTAGCATGTTTTAATATGCTCTCTTGCAATACCAAAAAATGCAGTTAAAAACTTGATTTTACAAACTTTTCAGGAGAAATCTGTTTCAATTTTATCAACTCACTGATTATACCCCGCCTTCTAGCACCTCACTATCCTCCCAACAGACACTGCTAGATTGGGGGGGTAATGCCATTTATGGCCATGTCTACATGTCTACTTTCATAATTATGAAAAAATTACTACATTACATATTAATGTGATCATTCCTTGGTCTCCTATTATTAAGTTCACAGCATTTCATTCCAAATGTATATTGGGACTTGGGTGCAATGGTTGTGCACATTTTAAATGCCTTTCTGTAAAAAGTAACGTGTCTTACTGCTACGAGAGCCATTAGTATTTTATTAATTAGACTTGTATATTGGTGCTTCTGTTATTTTATACAGCCAGATTTTAAATGTCCGTATATTTCCTTAAATAGGTCAATAAGAAGATTCTGAGCAAAGAAGATTCCATGCCGTTACTTTATGAAACATTGAGTGAAAATCCTGCCTCAAATGTTTCAAGTGAGAATGATGATAAAGCAGATTTGATAGGTAAGAAAGCAAAACTACTTCCAATCTCTCTCTAGGTCTTAAGCCCAGAGAGCAAAAGCTTTGCAGTAGTTATTAGAGCAAGCCTGGTAAATTAGATGAATGGACTGGGAATTTAAGCAAACAGTAGGAATAAAGCTGTAATATAAATATATTTTTTTTTGCTGCTGCATAATGTAATTTTTTGCAAATTATTCTTTTTTCCATATTTAATTAAAAATAAGATCAATTTCTCAAAGTCATAATCATTGAAAAGTAAATTTTAAACAAAAATTTGGTATTCCTTCAATAAAAGTCATAGTGATATGCGCTTGCAAAATATACTGACTCAATACATCAGAATGAAAATTTTATCAATATTTTTGATATAATTATACATTTCAGTTAAGTTAAACACAAAACCAAGCCATAATGTTAAATAAGTTTTGTGAAGAGTACTGTGATATTGTAAATATTATAACGTGAGAAGGAATTGAAAAAAGCACCATATCAACTATGGATCAATCCTAGATGCAAACATTTACATTTCCCTGAAATAGTCAGAAATAGAACTAGAAACTAGAAATAGCTTCTAGTTCAAACATTTTGGACACCTGTGGTATATTGGTGAATTGAATATTCTCATTTATAATAATCTTTTTGAAAATCATTGACTTATGCTGATTTGATATCCTTCTGTTCCAGATTTTCCTTCACTTGCATCACTAAAAGATTTGCACAACAAAGAAGTGTGGATTTGAGAGAATAATACAAGCCTGACTCAGAGGAGAAAAGTGGCTAATTCTAAGTTCTATTGATCCAGCTGAAATTCAAAATTCCTCTCCATAATATTTTTCTATCTTGTCTAAATTTCTAGCAATGACTTTGATTCCCTTTTTTACGTGAACTTTCTAAATTATTTTTGATGATGTCAGACCATAAATGATCCCGATGTATGATTTCATTTATGGATAATTAAATTAACTTTCTTGGGTATTTTGTGCATTTTTTTTAATAAAAATTTGGAATCCAAAATAAAACAATGAAACCTATTCTATTCTTTTAATATTAATCATATTCTGTCTCAGATGCCTATTTTTCCAGGTCCCTTTGCTATTTCATAAAGCAATAAATAAAGACATGATACTGTTTATCATAATCATACTTACAGCCTTGGACTGTGGACTGTCCCCATTACTTGGTAAGTAATGAAGTAAAAATATGGCTGACAACATCAAGCTCGTATAATTTTCTGCACAGCTACTGTCCTGTCTTCCCTTTAAACTGTCCTGAAACCCATATATCTCTCCTTTCCTAATATGTCTTGAATAATGTGAGTAGTGAATGAAATAGCTGATAATTTATTCTCGTGGATGTTTATTGGGAGGGAACCGACAAATGGAGGCCTCAATATTTTGAAGGTGAACTTGTATACATTACAAAAACCAACCTACTTCCAAACACATTGGGACTACTTTTAATAAAGCAGTAAATTTCGGCCAGGGGAATAGTGAGCAAGCATAATGCTCAAATTCAAAGGCAGTTTGTGTTAATTTGACTGTAATTGCTCAAATATAAACATCCAGTGTTTCAAGACATTGATACAGATGTCATTTCCTTTATCCAAAATACGCAGTAAGATGGGGTCGACTTCTTTTTCTGCCTTCTTGCTGTAAGATTTGCACATAAATTAGTGGATGGATGTAAATAGTATTTTATTTTGTTTTCATGAAATCATTGCAGTACAAGGGACCAGATTCTTTGTAACTTTTTAGAATACCTATTCTTGTGTTGTAATTGATTTCATCTTTGACTTTTTAAAGAAACAAAAACAGTAAAGCCTGATAAAGCAGCCCAAATTAAAAAAAAATACAAGGAGAAAATAATGTATTCCTTTGAAATTAAGATATAAAAATAAAAACTTGGAAAAATCATATCTTGCCTTAAACTTTTTTAATTTCAACAACTCAAAATTTATTAATGGTATATGATGTTTAAATGTAAATACTTTTGTACCATCTCTACTTTTCATTAAAATTTCCCTCATTTTCAATAGCACTAGAACTGTTTATAAATATATTTTTTTAAAGCAATATACTAGTTATGTTAGGTTTTGGATGGACACAGCTAACACATGAATATCTTATCTTTACTAACATATCATCATGGAATGCAGCAGTTGAATCTAATTATTTCTTATAAAACTATCTTGCTTGTTCTTTTAATGGCATAATAAACCTTTTTGCAAAGTATTTCTCAGCTGTTTATGTAAAACATAATAGTACTCCTCTGCACAATTTTCATACTTTCACTTCTATTTCTATCTCATTTATAACAATCTCAGTGCAAGAGATCAAATATAAACTATGTTAACTTTACCTCCAAAAGGATTGTGATCCTGATGAAATACCAGCCATACTTTTGAGTATGTGTCGCATTCCATTACGGTATCCTTTGTATATACTCTATAATAAATTCCTCACTACCGGAATTTTTCCTAGTGCACATTAGTCTACATATATATTACCAATACATAAGAAGGGTAACAGAAGTAAAATATCTAACTATTGTCTAATTGCCAAACTCTCAATAATAGAGAGAATCATAGAGTCATTGTTTGTAGATAAGCTAACTACAATCTTTAATACAATCATCATCCCTGAGCAGCATGGTTTCACCAAAGGATGCTTAAAACTCACTACTCTTTTGGTTTTTCAAAAGTATTTTATGGAAGGTATGAAAAAAAGCTTACAAACAGATGTTATATATTCTGACTCCATTGAGTTTTTTGATACTGTTATTCATGAAATGATTTTGATACTGTTATTCATTCTTAGAAAGTGAGATTCACTAGGAATGAGTGGTACCTTACTTAACTGGATGGAAAGTTACTTGAAAAAAAGACATTGAAGTAAAAATTAATGCATGTAAAAGTAAATATTTCTATCCATCATCAGGCATTTTCCAAGGATCATATCTGATTCCCGGATAGGAAATGACCTCCCTGCCCTGATACAGACAGGGTATGAAATAAACTATTTCTCAATTAGGTTTTTGAACCTATGACAGCTAGTGTGTTCTGCTGCATGAGGAAGGTTTCTATGGAATGATTACGCAAGCTTATCTGAAGAAAGAAATTCTTTGGAAGTTTTTGTTGATAGCAGTAACAATACAGTAACAGTAGCAGTAACAGTACAGACTACTCCTGTAATGATTAGAATGTACAAAATATCTGGGAGCTAGAAAGAGCTTTAAGTTTTACCAGCACTTCAAAGGTCACATTGAAAATATTGTGTTTTTTCTTATTCTAAAATTGTTTATTAGCTCAGAACCAGACCCCAGCTTCTTGTTGCACTCTCTTCAGTTCTTCATGTGCATGTCCAGGAGTTTTATACATCTGTAATTTAATTCGATGCCAAGGTCTAGGGCAGGAAATTAAGTAGTACATGAAGATGTGTTAAACAAACATTTGCACATGAACTGGCTGCAAGTAGAAGTATTAGGAAATCGATTCAATATCGATGCCTATTAAAATAATTTTTCTCAAATTTTCAGCAAAACCACGTTGATTCTTCACTTCCCTCCCTCCCACCTATCGCCAAAAAGTGTGGTCGACACTTCTGTTTCCAAATAGAATGCATATTCAGACTATGAAGGTAAATTTGAACAATTTAACCATCTATGCTGAACAATTTGCACCCCAAACTTTGAAGGTTCTACATTTATAATCCCAGTTTTCCAAGTTTTGCCTGGGATTTTGCACCCAGGCAGCATACTCCACTATGCCCTAGGGGAGATTGGTTCTGCCCCATAGAGGGAAAAATAGGAATTATGAGAAATATAAGATATATACAATTTTGCACTACCTGGGCAACTCGTCTCTGAATTGTGTTCAATACTAATATCAGTCACCTCTTGAATGATTTCTAAATGCCGAGAGCAATCCATTATGAGATGAACTTAATGAGAAGTGTTGTATTTCTTACTAGTGCAAAAGGAAGAATCCAAATAATATCAGTTTCAATGGGATAGGATTTATAGTTTCTATTCACTGTAACCATTTTCTGGAGGCTAGTACAAGTATTGGCCGCCAATATAGAGGTAAGAACTCGTGAATCTGCATACATATTAGCATTCCAATCTTTTGAAATTCCCTGGCTCAATCATCAACCTAGATCCTTTCTGCTTACCTCCTCCTTTCCCAGGATGTCCTCAGCTTCCCCTACCCCAGCCCTCACATTCCCTTTGCCAACACCTTTATGTCTAATATTTACTCTAGTTGATCTATTATAATTTGCCCTGCATTTTGATTGGACTAATAGAAAAAAAAATGAAAAATGTTTGGTCACTAAGTAGCACAGAAATGAAAAGCATTTGGAAAGACTACTTCCTAGGATCTGTACATATTAATCTTGACAGATATTTCCATTTTTGTGAAAAACTCATCCCTTACTCAATTTAATCTTGACATTTTCCTGATTCCTTGAGTTCATATTTACATAATCCTTAAGTAAATATGACATAAGAGCAGAAATCAAATAAATCATTGCCTCTCTGAAATTTCTTTGATTTACATACTAAAAGGTGTTAAGGTAGTACAGGTCAATACATGTATGCAGGTGTTAGGGTAAAAGCATTCATATGTTTTTCGCTGTGAAATTATCTGCTCCTGAATAAGATTTATTCTTTTTTGTGTAATAATAAGCAGTGTCTGTAAATGATAAAATATAAATGAGTAACTACATTCAAAGATCCATCCACTTGTCACTCACAAAAAAGGCTGTTTATTCATATTCTAGTTGAGAAATTCATTAACAGAAAGGAATATGATCCTTCCTTTGCATGGAAGACCTTACTGTACAGGAGTAAGTATTAGGATAAACCATATATTTGCTGGGGTCGTAATTGATGTGGAGAGGATGAAGTACTGTATAATAAAAACAAGTGAGAATATGTCTTACAGAAGGCAAGAGAACTCAGCGATAAATCAGTGGGAGGAGACTGTTCCCTGGGGATTCTCTGCAGATGTGGAATGCAATTACCAACTCCTCTGGTTGTTCACCATTTTTTTTTAGATTATCCTATTCCTCCCTTATTCTGAAGAGCAACAGGGTTTCTTGCTCTCTCCTAAGTAGGGTTGCAGTGCAACTACATACTACATAGAGGTCAGATGTAATCCATTCCAATGATGCAGATGAACTTGTATCATTGGCTTTCCTGCCACCATCTATTAATTAGGTCCTTAGCCTAAAGTAGTAGTACACTTGCTACCTCTACGTCTCCCTGAAGAACGTAACCCAATTTGTCCCTTGTGGAAAAGATGGCCTCCTTCTTTCCTGAAGGACCAATTACAAGAGAATGACAATTTGAAGTTGGTGCCTTTTATATTGTATTTGTTGTTTGCCATAAGTGTCCTTATCTGCCAGTGATGAGATCTGCTTATCACTGGGAAGGTACATGAAGGAACTCTCTTTTGTGGAGGTTATTATTGTGAACCTATTTTTGTTATATATTTTAAATAAATCTTTGTATTCCTGGATTGTAAATAAATGATATTAGTATTCTGCGTGCTACTTATTTCAGTAAATAAATAAATTGTATCTCAATGCCTGTGATGTGTTACACATCACACTGGTCTTCGTCATGACTTTTTTTGCAAGGAAAACTGCCTGTAATTTTTAATTTTGGATTTTAAGCTAATGTCAAGTTGGTGAGCATGATGGAGTGTTCTCATGAAGGAATTGGACATTATGGGATTCTCTAGGAAAGTGAGACAATGTTTGAAGAATGGTATTTAAAGGCGATAATGCCCCTTGCGCGGATATGATCACTGTTAAATAAGGTTAGAAATAATACTAACTTGTATAAATCTTGATAGATTATTTCTTGATTTCTATTGCATGCACAAATATTATAGATGAAACTCACGAAAAAAATCTTTTAGTTTAAGGTGAAGTAATGGATGATTATTTTTTTCGAATAATTACCAATTTTAGAATAAGCGAGTAGGATTGAAACTAAAAAATATTTGTTTATGCTGCTTGAATTGCCAAGTTCAATTACACTGCGCACTTAAGCATACCTTGAAATAATTTACAGGATGTAGTAGTTGGATGACGAAAGAAATTATCGACCTAAATAGCATCCAAAACGGACATCTCTCCAGTCTTTAGTGCCTATTGGATTTAATATTCAGAAGAAAATGAACCAAGATGAATTTCTGTAGATGAAGATTTAGGTTTAAATGCAAGGCATTGAACACTGGGTCAAGTAAAAGGAGTAATCTAATGTTACCAATTAGAGCCCGGTGACTCAATGACTTACTTAAAGCTCACTGGAATAATTTTATCTAAACCTACCTTAAGTGTTGCACATGCATTAACCTTTACTGTTCTTAAATAAGAATTTGGACTAATACTTTGCATTTCACTATTTGAAGCAAAACCTTTAATATGGTGACAGTGGTCCATCTATCATTCTAATAATTCCCACTTTCTCTCCATCTCAACTCTCACAGGCCTGAAATGTCTATTTATTATTTCCCATCCCTGTCTCTTACTTTTCCAACTTCCCTTTCCTCAGCAATTAAGGTTCCAAAGTTCTTATTTCCATGGTGGGTATTCTATTCTGAATGTTCTATTCTGTTGCTATGTGCTCGACTTTTAATTTACAATCTCCTGAAATCAGTGGAAGGGAATGCATAAGTGACTAGTGCATTTTACGTTTTGACCGTCTCGTTTAAAGAAAGGCTTTGACAAAGTCTCGCACAAAAACTGACATATTAACAAAACTTTTATAGTACCTGGGAAAGTGAAAAACTGGAACAGTATAGTAATCTTTTAGTAAACTATTCAAATTATACTAGTTCCTTATAAAAAAAAACACACGTAGCAACTACATAGATCGAAAAGGTCTCCTCAAAAAAAACTCAGAATTAAATATATGACCGCTTAATTTTGACAAATAAGGACTATTAATTTATACTGAAACATTACTTTGCATTTTAATCTCATTTTGAATACAATTTTTTTCGTGGTAAATTTCTCTACGCTCAAGAATAAAAACTTACTGTAGATTTTTAAAATTTTGAATCCTAGGATATAACATTGGGGATTGTAATACAAAAGGTCCTTCACGCACACTTGAGGATTATTCTTATATATTTATTTAATTTAAAAACACCATTCGTGAGACACTGTTTATAAACGCTAATACCCCCATTTCAGTAGTTTTATTCGATCACTAAAAGTCGGAAAATAACTATTTAATATTAATTTCAAGTTTCACGCATAGTTAATACTTCTAATCTTTAATATACAGAGCTTAAATACACATTTTTCATATGAAGTTTATTTTTCATATGAAGTAGGAGCAACCAAATGAAAACGTGCAGAATATAGTAGATTTAAAAAAGACACTACCTTACGACTTAAAAATTGTATGTTAAGTGGAGAGAAACAGCTAATGTAGCAAAGGTTAACTTTTTCACTTCGTGTTGATTAAGTTATTAATTAGCTCCTAAAGAGAGATTTTCATAATCTATTTCTGCTCCACGACTTGAATCATTAAAGAGGAGGTTCCTCTATTGGAAGTTGTTGACTGGATATAGTTCTTGACACTCTTTACTCGTAGAACATACTAAGTCGTTCATTAGAGGCGGATGTGATCCTCAAAGAGAGTAAACATTTTGATAGAGTTTCCAAAAGGTCATCGGAACCTTGTGTAAGTATTCAAAAGAACTTGAATTACTGTCATCTTGAAGAAATTCTCTTACATGATGAAGGTACTTTTTCAATAAGTCAACAACTAGGAAAGTCAGATAATTATTCAATACCCATATGTTTCAACTATACTATTCACGAGATAACTTTTCCTTTTCGAAGGGCACTCTTACATAATAACCTGATACTCTGAGAATCGACGAGAGATCTTATCCATCCAATAACTTACATGAAATGCTCTCTGATTGGGCTGTAGAATCAAGTAATTAATAATGTAATACAATAAAGGCATCTCCGCAATAATACAGAAAAAAGTGGTTTCAAATGAGCGTTGCAGATCGTTAGAAATATTCGGGTGTCATCGGTTCATCTGATTGGATCATTGAATAAGACATATTTGTAATACATACGGTACTACCTTATGGGCTAAACCTCGCCGAATGTCCACCTGAAGGATATAGCAATTGAAAAAGGGTTCGTAGTAAAATATAGCGAAGGAAAGAAAGAAAGAAATAAATAGGAATACCATTCTCCGTCATAACGGCTCCACGTGGACTATGTCGTGAGCATTTCGGACCCATCCCAAGGAAACATAATTCGAGAATCGAACGCAGAGAAAGGTATCCGCTTTTTCAAACCATTTCAGCGGAAGGATATTAAAGTTTTAAAAATGTATTTCTTATGCTGAAATGGAAGCCATGGATATCTGAAGACTCAACTGATAAAATCAACGTTCCAAATATTCGAAGGTTTCAACCTCCCTATTTCAGTTCAATGCGGAGGAAATAATTTATGTCCACTTATAAACGGTAGATTGGAAAATTTGATAGTGTCAAAAATAGTGAATCGAGGATTCGTTTTCTTCTAGTAATATTCACGAACAAAATATAGGGAGTGATAAACAAGCAAAGTATTTCTATTATCAGACTTATTTCACCATGGCTACTTTCCTGATAGCCTGTCGGTTCCGGTTAGCTTGTAGGGTACCATGAATTTATGTATATCTTACATATCATTGTCCACTCCACATTTTCACTGAATAACTGAGCTTCTGGACTCAAATGCTGAAAGCTCGCGGAAAAGCACATCGCACTTTTCTATTGGCAAACTGCAGAACGCTGCAAATGTCAACAAATTATTAACATAAAACATAATTCACAGCTCGCAAGTGTTTGTCTGAGTACTTAAAATTTGCATGCGTGGGCTTGTGCACTGCCTTCCATTTTGTATAATTATTCGATGCATTGAAAATGTCAATGGTTTTTTAGGCAACGTTCGATTTTTCTTTGATTATCGATAACTAACTGTCATAACTTTTAAAAAGGTAAGTTTGACTTGCACAAATGAAATTTATAAACTCAATCCACTCTCCAGATACTGCAATCGCAATACGCATAAACGAATACCGTTTTACTACAGAGGAGAACTGCTTTATGGCGCTATTATGGCTATACGGCCAAAAAGTAGGCCAAAGAATGTGGAAAAACTCCACGCCCGTAATATACGATTCACCAGAAAGTGGTTTCGTACCAACAATGACACATCCCTCGATTTTTTACGGGAATATCAATTCCTTGCCTAGGTGAGAAGCATGATCTCGGACGTTGTACCATCCTCACGGGAGAGGGGAAGACACGGTCAGGGTACGCGGACTTAAGGGGGGTACAGCAGGGAATTTAATGCCTCCTGGAACTACCCGCTGACAATCTATAAGAAAATAATTGTAGTTTGCAAAACAATCGCTGGTAGTATCATCACGCGAATGCCTTAGGTCGAAAAAAACAGCGAATGAGTCTGGGAATTTCGGTCGCTGAGCAAACGTCTTCGGCGAAATAAAGGAATGAAGAACTCTAAACAGAAGAAATACGAGTAAACCGGTTATTGGCATCCAATATAGGAAGCGTGTGGGAAATGAGTAGGAGATGGAAATTGAGTAAATTGACCGTCCTCTTTTCTTGCTCCTGGCAAGGAGAGGGAACGGTTGATGCTGATGTTTACGAACAATGCTGAGAAGGAGTATTGGCCACTAAAAGGCACAGCCTGACTTATTGTGGTGTTTCCTCGGCAAGGAATTAACTTTCTCATTAACAACAATAGGACAGTTGAGTGGGAGTGCCAACTCGATTTGGTGAGAATACTTTAATACGGCCATGGAAAGTTTCTGTATATTTCTCTAAATTTTATAAGAAATATTCAACTACGCCATGCTCGAATACTCAACCCTTGCCAACAATCCATCAACATACAAATCCAGCCAACTACGCTCACTAATCTTTCAAGGGAAAAACTACTTGGTGACGAAGACTTGCATGCCTGGGCGATGTCCTGTGCTACTACGTACGCAACCATTGTTATCGGGTTACTCCCATTTGGTACAGTAAATAGAAAATATAAATGGAAAAACTCAGAAGCAATCCTTTACCCCCTTTTTAATATTATGTTTTCCATTCTCTACTTTTCTGCATGAAAATTTCTTCAAGCAATCCTTCAGGGTGTGTGGAAGGGTGTGATTCCACACCAGGCATGCAACATCAAAATTAAATTCTGCTTAATCATTAGTAACCGATAAACAGGTGAAATAGTTCAAATATTGGAGATCTTGTTGACTACAGATCAAACACTACCGTTTCACATTTTTAAATACTTCTCTACGCGTGATAGACGTTTACTGTCGTTGATTAAGGAATGACTCAACCGAAAAAAAAACAAAAACTTAAGCAACCTCTCCAAAATCTGCAACAAACTTGAAGACATTCCGCGGAAAAACCTAACGTTCCGTATTTCATACGATCCATGAACCAATGAGATCAATTATTTATTATTAACTCGACGCCCATTACCTTCCCAATGCTGTCCCAATTTTAGCGATTATTATTGGAGCATTTGGTATTCAAAACAAAATGTCCATTACTTAATGCAGTCATTTTACTATTCTGAAAAAGACACAACTGCTTCAGAAACGTTACTACAGGCAATGGCACCGAAGAAATGGATCACTTCTGTCAGATCTTATCTATTTAATCTTAGTTATAACCTGTCCACTACCCATTACGGAATCGCTTTATAATGATTGTTTACGGAAAAACTTTGGCCCGATATTCACTTAATCTTATAAAAATATGTATTTTTATCACTGGTGAAGAAATAATACGATTATTATGCGACTTTAATGAGATTCATCTGAGAGCACAGTAACACCTTAGTTAACTGACTACCCTTTTACATGTTCCACTGAACCGGATTACATGGTCTTATCAACACATTGTTCGTTTCTCATACCCAACGGAGAATTGAGAGAAAAAGGATTGATTAATACCAAGGAGGACTATGCACCTATTCTAAAAGTTTTCGCTTAAACGACGGTCTGAATTCAGCACTTCACGCACACTTCAGGAAAAATATTTTATCGATGCCTTTTATATAAACTTTGTAGTTACTAAATAACTGGATCCAATTTGACGATGCCTCTATATTCCAATGGAAACTTAAATCCCAAACGAACAAAGACCTTTCGTCTAACAAATATCTCAAATTGTGGCCTGCCTGCACTTTTAATGGCACGTGCTATAGCGGTGACGTTAATTCTTTTGTCCTGTGATGTGCTCTTACCGTAATAGTATCAAGAAAAAGGATTAAATATTGCCGAATTCCGTGTTCGATATCCCTGCTTTTGTTTAATGCATCTGAATCTTTGCAAAGCAGAATAAAATCTTTTACAACATGCAAAACGAAAAATGGCATTGACCCCGCTGTCTCTACTCTTGGTTAGCTTGGCCACATATTCAACGAATATGATTCATCGAGAAGAAGTCGTAAATATGGATATCGCCTTAGTATTCGAGCCTAAAGTCTCTATTTTCGTATTCCCGATGAAATAGAGGTTCGAAAGAGAACTGCGTCATCTGGTCATATGCGGATACCCCTGCATTTTGGATGGTATACGTCCGTCGCAATCGCAACCAGTCTCATCACCACTCACTTAAAGGGTAAACTTCCTAAATATCATATATACCCCCAACACGAATTGAGAAATCCTCGACAAAATGAAGCAGAAATTTAAATGGATAACCCATTAGCCAAATGGTGAGGGATACAAATGAAATGTCAGATACAGTTTCCTTTTTACAATTCTTACCCTGTCTTAAGACACTTATAATTTTAAAATTACTGATATTAATATTATCACTTGATGTTTACTCCATTTTCTTTTCTATTGACACCTGCAATTTCCGATGCTATTACCGCCTTCACTGCGCATTTTATCATAATTTTTACCCGACATTTTTTCTCTCTGCAATGTAATTCATAAAATCCAATGCAATTAATACTGAACGAAAAAGCCTTGCTCATAAACTAGGGCTGAATGTTAAATTTATAGCCCATATTCCCTGGTGATTCCGATAAGTGCAATAATAAGTCAACATCTTTTAGGTTTATTATGTAAGACGAAATGGAGACATTTTGCAATTTGATATTGAAGAAAATATGGAACGTCAGTTTGTTGTTGTCGGTAAAGTGTGAACTTTTGCAACAAAGTTTAATGATAATAAATTTATCATCAAATTTCTTAGGCACAAATAGTGCGAACATAATTATGACCACATAAGAACGATTATCTCATTCATTTTTATACAGTCCATTTCATTGTGTTTTACAAATATCATCACCAAGCTAAATCGCTTTCCCGAAACAGTATACGATATGCTAACCCAATTTCACCAAAATCTTTAGGGATTGAAAAGAAAAAAAACAGAGTCAGCACTTAAATTAAAAGTCTTTGACATTCGTAATCATTCATTGCAGTCGGCCATAATAGACACCACTCGAATTACTAGTTTAACAAATAAAAAGTATAACGATTCTCTTGAGTGATTTTCTAACGTGCTCTTCAATGTTTTTTTCAAAAGTCGAGAACGAGCTAAATGATTTATCGTAAAAGAAAATGGTAGTATCACCCCAAACAATCGAAATTCTTAAAATTAAAAAGGTTTAGCAGAGTCTTGCCCTTTTTTATAAATTTTATTTATGTTTTACAATAGTTCTTAGCGCAATAGTCCAACAATGGTCTTATTCTATTTATTAAATTTAAAAACACCATTCGAGTGACACTGTATACGATATGCTAATCCAATTTCACCAAAATCTTTAGGGATTGAAAAGAAAAAAAACAGAGTCAGCACTTAAATTAAAAGTCTTTGACATTCGTAATCCTTCATTGCAGTCGGCCATAATAGACACCACTCGAATTACTAGTTTAACAAATAAAAAGTATAACGATTCTCTTGAGTGATTTTCTAACATGCTCTTCAATGTTTTTTTCAAAAGTCGAGAACGAGCTAAATGATTTACCGTAAAAGAAAATGGTAGTATCACCCCAAACAATCGAAATTCTTAAAATTAAAAAGGTTTAGCAGAGTCTTGCCCTTTTTTATAAATTTTATTTGTTTTACAATAGTTCCTAGCGCAATAGTCCAACAATGGTCTTATTCTATTTATTAAATTTAAAAACACCATTCGAGTGACACTGTTAATCATCGCTAATACCCCCACTTCAGTAATTTTATACGATCACTGAAAGTCGGAAAAGAACTATTTAATATCAATTTCAAGTTTCACGTATAGTTATTACTTCTAATCTTTAAGGGATGGACGAGGTGCGGGGGCTAGCGTACTGGCTTCCCACCCTGAGGGCGCGGGTTCAAATCCCGGTGGTGTTGAATATTTTTCAGAGGTATCTCGATCCCTACTTGAGGTGCTTTGTGTAGGGCACTTTGAGTGAGTACGCCGTCCGTCGGATAGGACGTTAAACTGCAGACCCCTTGGCGCCTTTCGTAAAGAGTAGGCTAATGCCGACGCCGGGTTTCTCTCCACCCTTCATCCTTTCCTGTCCATCCCCTATGGCGCAATTGACCTTAGCTGTCGGTCGCTTCCCCTAAAAACTACTACTACTATTCTAATCTTTAATATACCGAATTTAAATACGCATTTTTCATATGAAGTTCATTTTACATAGAAGTTGGAGCAAAAAAATGGAAACGTGAAGAATATGGTAGATTGAAAATATGTCAACAATACAAACAAATGATGTTGCGTAGCAACGGTATCAACGTCCGTTGTTATTAGTATGCTACGCCATTTTACGAGTGTAGAACAGTATTTATATTCCCGAAAAATAGTGTAATTGACAAGTTACATCTACTGCTGCATAATACACATTTATTGTATTTGAGCAGGAGTAAAGAAGAAGACCCTCAGCATATTGAAAAAACGCACCAAGTCCTCCGAAGCAGTCGCTATAATGGTATGTTATTATTTCATACTATATATATATATGTATACCCAGTCCCCGCAACCCGTTTGGTCGTATTGTCATGCAACCCTGGGATGATGGCTTGAACCTCTTGGCACTCATACAGGATTAAGGCAGGTCCGCTGCTTATGACATAGGTTGTAGAATGGATAACACCCAGATCCAGGCTCATGCGCCAACTAACCCAAGTACAATTTTTTGAAAATTTAATTTTCACAAAACATGTTTCCTTAATATGCTGCACGTCTGTTAGTGGTCATTCAAAATTAAATTTTACTTCTTTTCTTTTGGCTTTTTTTCAGTGACCTGTCGTTTTTTACTAAAGTCATAAGATTTTAACTTTCGCTGTGCTCAATGCTAGTGCTATGTAGTGTGTCGCAGCATCTCCTGACGGGTAAAATATTTTCCGCTCCCAATTTTTGCTGTACCAGCTCATGAAAAACTAAGACAGATGAGTGCGCATCCCTTTCTAAGTGGTTCAGTGAGACATGCAAGAGAATTCAATTATTTTGTGAACTTATAATGGAAACGATTGATATTTTCCTTTTAGAATGCGAATTTGTAACTAAAAATACTTCATTGCATAAACTGTTGCAAGCATTTTAATTACTAAACCGTAAATTTTACTTTTTTCCTTTTGATTTTTATATCCTCTTAAAATAAGAATGCGAGGGAAAGTGTTTTATGTGTGAAATTGTGAAAAAAAACTTCCCAGTATTCCTCCCCAACTTTCCCCCCCAAACCCAACGAATTGACGATATACAGGTATATGTATATCAAGGTAAACTTCTTGTAATCAGTGCAGATGATTCTACAGCGTTGCGAAACTAGTCGACAACAATTAATTTTTTCCTGTGGAAAGCAAAGCCTTTTATCCTTTCCTCCTGCTTTACGAGTACTTCATAGTAGGTATTTTTCCACCACACCGATTTGCGCGATCAGTTCCCAGTGTTACCGCCAATCCATAAGACCCAGGCTGATTTAGAGCATATCTTGGAGTAAACATTGGGCGTCTCGTGGGCCGGAAAATACGGTAAGAATTAGGGGCCTATTGCTTATGAGTCCATCGCAAATGATAAGGAACGCGTCAATAGGCTTAGGCAGGCGCAAAGGTGCGCGCGATGATATCGTCCATGCATCGAAAGCGGTTGAGCCGTAATAAATTTATTTCGGAAATGAACAAAGTTTACTCATTCAGCGTACATAACATTTGACAAAGTGGGGACTTAAAGATTTGAATTTAGACTAAAGCAATTTTGACGTATATAGACGGCACTAAGCTTTTTGCTTTAAACAAGTCCATAATAATCATTCAATTTCCAAAGGTGAATATTCGAATTCCTTCTTTTCTTTCTTTCTAATACATCAGCGTTTTATTTGCTTACATATTTTCACTTGTCTACTTCAGTTGTAAATTGGGGGTCATGTGTACCCTAACCTTTCTCAGTTTTTCCCTTGACTGAAATTATGAATTTTTTTGCAGTAAAGATTTCCATATGCTGGGTTTGTTATTTTTGTCACCATTAATGCATTCTAGAAAGCCTTACGGCGTCTGCTGATGGCATGCGTTTCCCGTCCAACCTGCTTGGGTGGAGATGAACATGTGGAGGAAGGACCTAATGAGGTGGATGCAAATGACGCTATGATGGGCAAAAATCTGAAAGAGCAAGACCATCCTTGGCAGCATTCATGGAAATCGAACCACGGCCTGTTTCCTCCCCAGGACTTACGACCAAATTCACCGCAGAAAATTGTAAATAAAAGTATAAGATAACCTATGCAACTATTTCCTTGTGTAAAAATCATTCACCAAGCTAATTTCCGGCCGAATACTTACGTATCTAGAAATAAAACACATTTCTTTCAATATGGCATCAGACTTTGAAAGTCTACTGAGCAAGTTGTTCAATGTGTTCTTCGGAAGATAGGCTGCACTTATCTCTCTTAATTTTTGATCTCTCCTTAAATTTTAAAGGTATAGACAACCAAATGCTTATTCAAATACTAGAATTACGGAATCCAGGGCTCTAAACTAAAATTCAGCACATCATATTCAAAAAATTTAAAAAAATAATGGAAGTAAATGGCTTTCAGTCAAAACTGTTGGGAGTAAAAAATGGGGAGCCCCAGGGGTATAAACATATATTGGGTGGTCTGTTTTTTTAAAAAAAAGGTGGTTTGTTTGGAAAAACCTAATTGAGAATTAGTTGATTTCATACCCCATGTATTTTCCACATTAAATATCAGAATTGGAGCTCTCAGGAGTGAAATAATAATATATATGTATCTCTTCACCGCAGTAATGATTTTATGGTATAATATGTTTATCTTTTGACCACATCTTTAGCGGCAAGTGCTGCTCTTCGAAGAGTAAAAGATCTTTCTTATTGTTACAGCCACTTCCAAACTTAACCAGGCTAAATTATTGTCTAAATCTACACCTAACTTACTGCTGTCTGTGGGGGATGCAGAAACAAGAGCGCTTCCGGCTGTTACAGGAAAAGCTGACCAAGAATACAATAAAATTGGTCAGTAACTACAAAACTTTTTGGGTTCAAATGTTTGATAGGATATTCAGACAAATTATCCAGTTATATCTGTTCTTATTCGTTCGCAGGTTTTCGCGGCGATGAGTAGGTGATTTCCACATATTTTGGGCTGCGTCCGCGTATGTTGATTAAATTCTAAACAGTTTCGCCAGCTATCCTGCTGGCGTCCTAAGGTCAAAGATAGAAAGAAGCTTGTTGTCCCGTATTATACCGGGAGAATCCGGTGCCAATACCGGGTAATTTCTTCGGCCAATAAGGAAACGTCCTCATATTTGCGCGGAATATTTCTTTTCCACCGACTGGGTGGTAGATACCCACCCTCTCTGTTAAAGTTTTCTGGCCTTTTTTACGATTTCAATGGCCTCTCTAATTATCATCGGGAAGTATTTTTCCTCTTTCGCTACTATTTTAGCGTCGTCGAACAGAATAGAGTGTCCGGGTTAACCCAAGGCGTTCTCAGCGATGGCCGATGCTCTAAACTGGTTGGTCTTGGTCCAAGCCCTGGTCCTGGTCCGAACTATTTGGTTGGGCCCAAGACCAAACAGTTTACAGCATCGACTATCGCTGAGAACGCCTAGAGTGAACCCGGGCTCTCTATTCTGTTCGACGACGCTAAAATAATAGCGAAAGAAGGAAAATAATTCCCGAAGGTAACTAGAGAGGCCATTGAAATCGTAAAAAGGCCATAAAACTTTAACAGAGAGGATGGATATCCACTCCACAGTGCGTGGAAAAGAATTATTCCGCGCAAATATGCGGACATTCCCTTAATGACCAAGGAAATTTCCCGAAATTGGCGCCGGATTTTCCCTATACAAGAGGAGACAACGAGCTTCTTCCCATCCTTGACCTGAGGAGACCAGCAGGATACCTGGCGAAACTGCTGTGAATTCAAACGACATACAATGACGAAGCCCGACAAATGTTAAAATCACATATCTGTTCTTATTTTTTCACCGCAAAACTTTCTAATTTCTGTCATTACCATATGTTAATTTAAAACCCTAATCTGGGGGAACTTGGTAGTTCAGGAGTAGAGCATTGGACTACTGCCCAGAGGATCTGGGTTTAATTGTCGTGCATGGATCTAGCCACCATCATCTTTATCACATCTATATGATTTTTCAGGTAGCAAATCCTTTGTGAACCAAATGCGATACAGAGAAAGGAACCAAGCCAGTTTTGTGAATTTCAAATAGCATTGGGCTTAATATGGTTCGATTTCTACCTTCACCTATCCAACCAACTTTCTGATACATAAAATGACTATGGTTGCTCTTTACATTCTTCTGATGATCACTTTACTGACGTTTTGATGAAAAAATTGGATATAGTTGGTCATTTAATAAGGGTCAAAATCAAGAATCAGATGTCTTTGGTTTCAGGTGTAAACGCCACAGTATCTGGCAATGAGAGCTTCATGGTCAATAGAAGAAAGGTGTCATCCGAAGGGGAACTGCCTACAGTGGTATAGAGTTTTTCCAAGCCTCTCACAAAAGATCGTACAAGATGCCACATTGGGAGAGTGTTTTACTTCACCAGTTTTTTAAATAACAAATCAGAATATGCTAATGGACTCGATGAACATATTCAGGTAATTTTTAATTCCCAAAATAATGAATTTCAAAGCATTGATGCAATCTTGTTCAATGAACTCACATTCTAGAGATTTTGATGCTCACAGGTCTTTCACTTGCTTATGTCATTTCATTCAAAGGCCTTTAATTTCACTTAAAATAGTTAAGCAATCATCTAGAAATGAAAAATTGAGGAAAATATTTTTATATCAAATTTTTTTTTAATCCAATTGAAGTCAAATAAATTCATTAGTTTTCTCTCAAGTCTGCTTTCTTTGGGACAGCTTTTCCATACTTTGGTCTTCCGTTGAACAGTACTTAGTTAATTAAATAGAATATGTTTTTAGCATGTTTGAATATGCTCTCTTGTAATACCAAAAAATGCAGTTAAAAACTTGATTTTACAAACTGTTTTAGGAGAAATCTGTTTCAATTTTATTAACTCAGTGATTATACCCCGCCTTCTAGCACTTCACTATCCTCCCAACAGACACTGCTAGATTGGGGGGGTAATGCCATTTATGGCCATGTCTCCATGTCTACTTTCATAATTATGAAAAAATTACTACATTACATATTAATGTGATCATTCCTTGGTCTCCTATTATTAAGTTCACAGCATTTCATTCCAAATGTATATTGGGACTTGGGTGCAATGGTTGTGCACATTTTAAATGCCTTTCTATAAAAAGTAACGTGTCTTACTGCTACGAGAGCCATTAGTATTTTATTTATTAGACTTGTATATTGGATGCTTCTGTTTTTTTATACAGCCAATTTTTAAATTTCCCTATATTTCCTTAAATAGGTCAATAAGAACATTCCGAGCAAAGAAGATTCCATGCCGTTACTTTATGAAACATTGAGTGAAAATCCTGCCTCAAATGTTTCAAGTGAGAATGATGATAAAGCAGATTTGATAGGTAAGAAAGCAAAACTACTTCCAATCTCTCTCT
The DNA here is from genome assembly GCF_022747635.1 of Hetaerina americana. Classification (NCBI taxonomy): domain Eukaryota; kingdom Metazoa; phylum Arthropoda; class Insecta; order Odonata; family Calopterygidae; genus Hetaerina; species Hetaerina americana. The sequence goes on from NW_027286763.1 coordinate 43,975,342, forward strand.
AGGTCTTAAGCCCAGAGAGCAAAAGCTTTACAGTAGTTATTAGAGCAAGCCTGGTAAATTAGATGAATGGACTGGGAATTTAAGCAAACAGTATGAATAAAGCTGTAATATGGATGTTCTGTTTTGGCTGCTGCATAATGTAATTTTTTGCAAATTATGCTTTTTTCCATATTTAATTAAAAATAAGATCAATTTCTCAAAGTCATAATCATTGAAAAGGATATTTTAAACAAAAATTCGGTATTCTTTCAATAAAAGTCATAGTGATATGGGCATGCAAAACATACTGACTCAATATGTTTTTTTAAGTTAATCTACCGGTTAAGGTAGGTTTTTGGATGGACACAACTACTAAAAAATATTTTATTACTCCTAACAAAACACAAAATCCATCATCCTACTCTATATCAGGTGCCTCTTCATCTCTGAGTACTTTCTTCCTCCCTTCAATCCGTCCAATATCCCTATCGTATTCCTTCCCTTTCCTCTTTTGCCCAACATTGTACCCTCTATCACAGTCTTCAACATCCCACTGCCGGTCAACACCCCCTTCATCCACTTTTCCTGCCTCCATAGGATTGCTCCCAACAAACCCCTCTCTTCGCCCACCATACCAGGTACTTCCTCATTTGTTTTCTTCTATGTCCATTTCACCTTTTCCATTCTTCTCCACACCCACATTTCAAAAGCCTCCAGTCTACGTCTATCCTCCTGCTTCAATGACCACGTTTCCACGCTCCACATCAAAGTTTTTACGAGTCTTTTCTTAACATCCCTACTCAACGTCCCCGTCATTAACTCCCTCCTCCTTGTGAAAGCCTCTTTGCCTAGCGCAATACTTCTCCTTACGTCCTTACTACTTTGACCGTGTTGGTTCAAAACACTACTGAGATACGTAAACTGTTCTACCTGCTCTAGTTTTTGCCATTCTATTTTAATGTTAAGCTTAGCCTTTTTCTTTCTAGAAAATCGCATAACCTTTGTTTCATTGATATTGATTCTCATCCCATACCTGTCGCACTGAATTTCCAATTCACTCAGTAGTGCTTGCAGACCCTTGACTGACTGGCAAACTAAAGCTTGGTCATCAGCAAACCTAACTGATTTTACGGATTCCCCGCCCACTTTCATTCCTACCTCGAGTTCTTCCCATGCCTCTTTGATCATTTCCTCTGCATACAGGTTGAACAGCAACGGTGATAATGGGCAACCCTGCCTTAAACCCCTTCCTAACACTGCCCATCCTGATTCCCCGTTTCCCACCCGCACCCGAGCAGTCTGAGACATGTACAGGTTGAGGATTAGCCTCCTTTCCCTCCAATCTATTCCTATCTTCTGCAATATACTGACTCAATATATCAGAATGAAAATTTTATCAATATTTTTTATATAATTATACATTTCAGTTAAGTTAAACATAAAACCCAGCCATAATGTTAAATAAGTTTTGTGAAGAGTACTGTGATATTGTAAATATTATAACGTGAGAAGGAATTGAAAAAAGCACCATATCAACTATGGATCAATCCTAGATGCAAACATTTACCCTTCCCTGAAGTAGTCACAATTTACCTCTTCTTATCATATGCTTCTAGTTCAAACATTTTGGACACCTGTGGTATATTGGTGAATTGAAAATTCTCATTTATAATAATCTTTTTGAAAATCATTGACTTATGCTGATTTGATATCCTTCTGTTCCAGATTTTCCTTCACTTGCATCACTTAAAGATTTGCACAACAAAGAGGTGTGGATTTGAGAGAATAATACAAGCCTGACTCAGAGGAGAAAAGTAGCTAATTCTAAGTTCTATTGATCCAGCTGAAATTCAAAATTCCTCTCCATAATATTTTTCTATCTTGTCTAAATTTCTATCAATGACTTTGATTCCCTTTTTTACGTGAACTTTCTAAAATCTTTTTGATGATGTCAGACCATAAATGATCCCGATGTATGATTTCATATATGGATAATTAAATTAACTTTCTTGGGTATTTTGTGCATTTTTTAAATAAAAATTTGGAAGCCAAAATAAAAACAATGAAACCTATTCAATTCTTTTAATATAATTCATATTCTGTCTCAGATGCCTATTTTTCCAGGTCCCTTTGCTTTTTCAAAAAGCAATAAATAAAGACATGATACTGTTTATCATAATCATACTTACAGCCTTAATTGGTTTAAGTGGACTGTCCCCATTACTTGGTAAGTAATGGGGACAAGGCCAAGGGAATAGTAAGCAAGCATAATGCTCAAATTCAAAGGGAGTTTGTGTTAATTTGACTGTAATTGCTCAAGTATAAACATCCGGTGTTTCAAGTCATTGATACAGATGTCATTTCCTTTATCCAAAATATGCAGTAAGATGGGGTGGACTTCATTTTCTGCCTTCTTGCAGTAAGATTTGTGCATAAATTAGTGGATGGATGTAAATAGTATTTTATGTTGTTTTCATGAAATCATTGCAGTACAAGGGACCAGATTCTTTGTAACTTTTTAGAATACGTATTCTTGTTTTGTAATTGATTTCATCTTTGACTTTTTAAAGAAACAAAAACAGTAAAGCCTGATAAAGCAGCCCAAATTTAAAAAAATAAAAGGAGAAAATAATGCAATGCTTTGAAATTAATATATAACAAATAAAACTTGGAAAAATGTTTTCTTGCCTAAAAATTTTTAATTTCAACAACTCAAAATTTATTAATGGTATTTGATGTTTAAATGTAAATACTTTTGTACCATCTCTACTTTTCATTAAAATTTCCCTCATTTTCAATAGCGCTAGAAGTGTTTATAAATATATTTTTTTTAAGCAATATACTAGTTATGTTAGGTTTTAGATAGACACAGCTAACACATGAATATCTTGTCTTTCCTAACATATGATCATGGAATGCAGTAATTGAATCTAATTATTTCTTAAAAAACTATCTTGCTTGTTCTTTTAATGGCATAATAAACCTTTTTGCAAAGTATTTCTCAGCTGTTTATGTAAAACATAATAGTACTCCTCTGCACAATTTTCATACTTTCACTTCTATTTCTATCTCATTTATAACAATCTCAGTGGAAGAGATCAAATATAAACTATGTTAACTTTACCTCCAAAAGGATTGTGGTCCTGATGAAATACCAGCCATACTTCTGAGTATGTGCCTCATTCCATTACTTTATCCTTTGTATATACTCTATAATAAATCCCTCACTACCGGAATTTTTCCTAGCGCACATAAGTCTACATATATATTACCAATACATAAACAGGGTAACAGAAGTAAAATATCTAACTATTGTCTAATTGCCAAACTCTCAATAATAGCAAGAATCATAGAGTCATTGTTTGTAGATAAGCTAACTACAATCTTTAATACTATCATTATCCCTGAGCAGCACTATTTCACTAAAGGAGGCTTAAACCTCACTACTCTTTTGGTTTTTCAAAAGTATTTTATGGAAGGTATGAAAAAAAGCTTACAAACAGATGTAATATATCCTGACTTCAATGAGTTTTTTGATACTGTTATTCATGAAATGATTTTGAAACTGTTATTTATTCTTAGAAAGTGAGATTCACTGGGAATCAGTGGTACCTTACTTCACTGGATGGAAAGTTACTTGACAAAAAGACAAATTGAAGTAAAAATTAATGCATGTAAAAGTAAATATTTCTATCCATCATCAGGCATTTTCCAAGGATCACATCTGATTCCCGGATAGGAAATGACCTCCCTGCCCTGATACAGACAGGGTATGAAATAAACTATTTCTCAATTAGGTTTTTGAACCTATGACAGCTAGTGTGTTCTGCTGCATGAGGAAGGTTTCTATGGAATGATTACGCAAGCTTATCTGAAGAAATGAATTCTTTGGAAGTTTTTGTTGATAGCAGTAACACTACAGTAACAGTAGAAGTAACAGTACAGACTACTCCTGTAATGATTAGAGTGTACAAATAATCTGGGAGCTAGAAAGAGCTTTAAGTTTTACCAGCACTTCAAAGGTCACATTGAAAATATTGTGTTTTTTCTTATTCTAAAATTGTTTATTAGCTCAGAACCAGACCCCAGCTTCTTGTTGCACTCTCTTCAGTTCTTCATGTGCATGTCCAGGAGTTTTATACATCTGTAATTTAATTCGATGCCAAGGTCTAGGGCAGGAAATTAAGTAGTACATGAAGATGTGTTAAACAAACATTTGCAGATGAACTGGCTGCAAGGAGAAGTATTAGGAAATCGATTCAATTTGGATGCCTATTAAAAAAATTTTTCTCAAATTTTCAGCAAAACCACGTTGATTCTTCACTTCCCTCCCTCCCACCTATCGCCAAAAAGTGTGGTGGACACTTTTGTTTCCAAATAGAATGTATATTTGAGACCATGAAGATAAATTTGAACAATTTAACCATCTATTCTGAACAATTTGCACCTTTTGCAAACTTTGAAGGTTCTACATTTATAATCCCAGTTTTCCAAGTTTTTCCTGGGATTTTGCACCCAGGCAGCATACCCCACTATGCCCTAGGGGAGAATGGTGCTGCCCCATAGAGGGAAAAATAGGAATTATGAGAAATATAAGATATATACAATTTTGCACTACCTGGGCAACTCTTCTCTGAATTGTGTTCAATACTAATATCAGTCACCTCTTGGATGATTTCTAAATGACGAGAGCAATCCATTATGAGATGTACTTAATGAGAAGTGTTGTATTTCTTACTAGTGCAAAAGAAAGAATCAAAATAATATCGGTTTCAATGGGATAGGATTTATAGTTTCAATTCACTGTACAATTTTCTGGAGACTGATACAGGTATTGGCCCCCAATATAGAGGTAAAAACTCTTGAATCTGAATAGATATTAGCATTCCAATCTTTTGAAATTCCCTGGCTCAATCATCAACCCTAGATTTTTACTGCTTACCTCCTCCCTTCCCAGGATGTCCTGAGCTTCCCCTACCCCAGCCCTCACATTCCCTTTGCCAACACCTTTAAATCTAATATTTACTCTAGTTGATCTATTATAATTTGCCCTGCATTTTGATTGGACTACTAGAAAAAAAAATGAAAAATGTTTGGTCACTAAGTAGCACAGAAATGAAAAGCATTTGGAGACTACTTCCTAGGATCTGTACATATTAATCTTGAAAGATATTTCCATTTTTGTGAAAAACTCATCCCTTACTCAATTTAATCTTGACATTTTCCTGATTCCTTGAGTTCATATTTACATAATCCTTAAGTAAATATGACATAAGAGCAGAAATCAAATAAATCATTGCCTCTCTGAAATTTCTTTGATTTACATACTAAAAGGTGTTAAGGTAGTACAGGTCAATACATGTATGCAGGTGTTAGGGTAAAAGCATTCATATGTTTTTCGCTGTGAAATTATCTGCTCCTGAATAAGATTTATTCTTTTTTGTGTAATAATAAGCAGTGTCTGTAAATGATAAAATATAAATGAGTAACTACATTCAAAGATCCATCCACTTGTCACTCACAAAAAAGGCTGTTTATTCATATTCTAGTTGAGAAATTCATTAACAGAAAGGAATATGATCCTTCCTTTGCATGGAAGACCTTACTGTACAGGAGTAAGTATTAGGATAAACCATATATTTGCTGGGGTCGTAATTGATGTGGAGAGGATGAAGTACTGTATAATAAAAACAAGTGAGAATATGTCTTACAGAAGGCAAGAGAACTCAGCGATAAATCAGTGGGAGGAGACTGTTCCCTGGGGATTCTCTGCAGATGTGGAATGCAATTACCAACTCCTCTGGTTGTTCACCATTTTTTTTTAGATTATCCTATTCCTCCCTTATTCTGAAGAGCAACAGGGTTTCTTGCTCTCTCCTAAGTAGGGTTGCAGTGCAACTACATACTACATAGAGGTCAGATGTAATCCATTCCAATGATGCAGATGAACTTGTATCATTGGCTTTCCTGCCACCATCTGTTAATTAGGTCCTTAGCTCAAAGTAGTAGTACACTTGTTACCTCTACGTCTCCCTGAAGAACGTAACCCAATTTGTCCCTTGTGGAAAAGATGGCCACCTACTTTCCTAAAGGATCAATTACAAGAGAATAAGAATTTGAAGTTTGTGTCTTTCATAATGTATTTGTTGTTTGCCATAAGTGTCCTTAACTGCCAGTGATGAGATCTGCTTATCACTGGGAAGGTACATGAAGGAACTCTCTTTTGTGGAGGTAATTATTGTGAACCTATATTTGTAAAATATTTTAAATAAATCTTTGTATTCCTGGATTGTAAATAAATGATATTAGTGTTCTGTGCGCTAGTTATTTCAGTGAATAAAATAAATTGTATCTAAATGCCTGTGATGTGTTTCACATCACACTGGTCTTCGTCATGCTTTTTTTTTTAGAAAACTGCCTGTAATTTTTAATTTTGGATTTTAAGCTAAGGTCAAGTTGGTGAGCATGATGGAGTGTTCTCATGAAGGAATTGGACATTACGGGATTCTCTAGGAAAGTGAGTCAATGTTTGAAGAATGGTGTTTAAAGGCGATAATGCCCGTTGCGCAGATATGATCACTGTTAAATAAGGTTAGAAATAATACTAACTTGTATAAATCTTGATAGATTATTTCTTGATTTCTATTGCATGCACAAATATTATAGATGAAACTCACAAAAAAAATCTTTTAGTTTAAGGTGAAGTAATGGATGATTATTTTTTTCGAATAATTACCAATTTTTGAATAAGTGAGTAGGATTGAAACTAAAAAATATTTGATTATGCTGCTTGAATTGCCAAGTTCCATCCCACTGCGCCCTTAAGCAAACCTATAAAAAATTTACAGGATGTAGTAGTTGGATGACGATGGAAATGAACTTTTATAGTACCTGGGAAAGTGAAAAACTGGAACAGTATAGTAATCTTACAGTAAACTATTCAAATTATACTAGTTCCTTATAAAAAAAGAACACACGTAGCAACTACATAGATCGAAAAGGTCTCGTCACCAAACACTCAGAATTAAATATATGACGGCTTAATTTTGAGGAATAAGGACTATTAATTTATACTGAAACATTACTTTGCATTATAATCTCATTTTGAATACAATTTTTTTCGTGGTAAATTTCTCTACGCTCAAGAATAAAAACTTACTGTAGATTTTTAAAATTTTGAATCCTAGGATATAACATTGGGGATTGTAATACAAAAGGTCCTTCACGCACACTTGAGGATTATTCTTATATATTTATTTAATTTAAAAACACCATTCGTGAGACACTGTTTATAAACGCTAATACCCCCATTTCAGTAGTTTTATTTGATCACTGAAAGTCGGAAAATAACTATTTAATATTAATTTCAAGTTTCACGCATAGTTATTACTTCTAATCTTTAATATACAGAGCTTAAATACACATTTTTCATATGAAGTTTATTTTTCATATGAAGTAGGAGCAACCAAATGAAAACTTGCAGAATATGGTAGATTTAAAACAGACACTACCTTACGACTGAAAAATTGTATGTACAGTGGAGAGAAAGAACTAATGTAGCAGAGGTTAACTATTTCACTTCGTGTTGATTAAGTTATTAATTAGCTCCTCGAGAGAGATTTTCATAATCTCTTCCTGCTACAAGACTTGAATCATTAAATAGGAGATTCCACTATTTGAAGTTGTTGACTGAATATAGTTCTTGACTCTGTTTACTCGTAGAACATACAAAGTCGTTCATTAGAGGCGGATGTGATCCTCAAAGAGAGTAAACATTTTGATAGAGTTTCCAAAAGGTCATCGGAACCTTCTGTAAGTATTCAGAAGAACTTGAATTACTGTCATCTTGAAGAAATTCTCCTAGCTGATGAAGGTTCTTTTTCAACAAGTCAACAACTAGGAAAGTCAGATAATTATTCAATACCCATATGTTTCAACTATATTATTCACGAGATAACTTTTCCTTTTCGAAGGGCACTCTTACATAATAACCTGATACTCTGAGAATCGACGATAAATCTTATCCAACCAATAACTTTCATGAAATGCTCTCTGATTGGGCTGTAGAATCAAGTAATTAATAATGTAATACAATAAAGGCATCTCCGCCATAATACAGAAAAAAGTGGTTTCAACTGAGCGTTGCAGATCGTTTGAAATATTTGGGTGTCATCGGTTCATCTGATTGGATCATTGAATAAGACTTTTTTTTTATACATACGGTGCTACCTTATGAGCTAAACTTCGCCGAATGTCCACTTGAAGGATGTAGCAATGGACAAAGAAATCCTTGTAAAATATAGGGAAGGAAAGAAAGAAATAGGAATGCCATTTTTCGTCACAAAGGCTACATGTGGAATATGTCGTGAGCATTTCGGACCCATCCCAAGGAAACATAATTCGAGAATCGAACGCAGAGAAAGGTATCCGCTTTTTCAAACCATTTCATGGGAAGGACATAAAAGTCTTTAAAATGTATTTCTTATGCTGAAATGGAATCCCTGGATATCTGAATACTCAACTGATATAATCAACGTTCCAATCATTCGAAGGTTTCAACCTCCCTATTTCAGTTCAACGTCGAGGAAATAATTTATGTCCACTTAAAAACGGTAGATTGGAGAAGTTGATAGTGTCAAAAATAGTGAATCGAGGATTCGTTTTCTTCTAGTAACATTCACGAACAAAATATAGGGAGTGATAAACAAGCAAAGTATTTCTATTTTCAGACTTATTTCACCATGGCTACTTTCCTGATAGCCTGTCGGTTCCGGTTAGCTTGTAGGCTACCATGAATTTATGCATATCTTACATATCATTGTTCGCTCCACATTTTCACTGAATAACTGAGCTTCTGGACTGCAATGCTGAAAGCTCGCGGAAAAGCACATCGCACTTTTCTATTGGCAAACTGCAGAACGTTGCAAATGTGTCAACAAATTATTAACATAAAACATAATTCACAGCTCGCAAGTGTGCGTCTGAGTACTTAAAAATTTGCATGCGTGGGCATGTGCACTGCCTTCCATTTTGTGTAATTATTCGATGCATTGAAAATGTCAAAGGTTTTTTAGGCTACGTTCGATTTTTCTTTGTTTCTTGATAACTAACTGTCACACCTTTTAAAGTCGTAAGTTTGACTTGCACAAATGAAATTTATAAACTCAATCCACTCTCCAGATACTGCAATCGCAATACGCATAAAGGAATACCGTTTTACTACAGAGGCGAACTGCTTTATGGCGCTATTATGGCTATACGGCCAAAAAGTAGGCCAAAGAATGTGGAAAAACTCCATGCCCGTAATATACGATTCACCAGAAAGTGGTTTCGTACCAACAATCACACATCCCTCGATTGTTTACGGGAATATCAATTCCTTGCCTAGGCGAGAAGCATGGTCTCGGACGTTGTACCATCCTCACGGGAGAGGGGAAGAAACGGTCAGGGTACGCGGACTTAAGGGGGATATTGCAGGGAATTTAATGCCTCCTGGAACTACCCGCTGACAATCTATAAGAAAATAATTGTAGTTTGCAAAACAATCGCTGGTAGTATCAGCACGCGAATGCCTTCGGTCGAAAAACACAGCAAATAAGTCTGGGAATTTCGGTCGCTGAGCAAACCTCTTCGGCGAAATAAAGGAATGAAGAACTCTTAACAGAAGAAATACGAGTAAACCGGTAATTGGCATCCAATATAGGAAGCGTGTGGGAAATGAGTAGGAGATGGAAATTGAGTAAATTGACCGTCCCCTTTTCTTGCTCCTGGCAAGGAGAGGGAACGGTTGATGCTGATGTTTACGAACAATGCTGAGAAGGAGTATTGGCCACTAAAAGGCACAGCCTGACTTATTGTGGTTACTCCTCGGCAAGGAATTAACTTTCTCATTAACAACAATAGGACAGTTGACTGGGAGTTCCTACTCGATTTTGTGAGAATACTTTAATACGGCCATGGAAAGTTTCTTTATATTTCTCTAAATTTTATAAGAAATATTCAACTACGCCATGCTCGAATACTCAACCCTTGCCAACAATCCATCAACATATAAATCCAACCAACTACGCTCACTATTCTTTCAAGGGAAAAACTACTTGGTGACGAAGACTTGCATGCCTGGGCGATGTCCTGGGCTACTACGTACGTAACCATAGTTATCGGGTTACTCCCATTTGGTCCAGTAAATGGAAAATATAAATGAAAAAACTCAGAAGGAATCCTTTACCCCCTTTTTAATATTATGTTTTCCATTCTCTACTTTTCTGCATGGCAATTTCTTCAAGCAATCCTTCAGGGTGTGTGGAAGGGTGTGATTCCACACTAGGCGTGCAACATCAAAATTAAATTCTGCTTAATCATTAGTAACCGATAAACATGTGAATTAGTTCAAATATTGGAGATCTTGTTGACTACAGATCAAACACTACCGTTTCAAATTTTTAAATACTTCTCTACGCGTGATAGACGTTTACTGTCGTTGATTAAGGAATGACTCAACCGAAAAAAAACTTTAACTAAAGCAACCCCTCCAAAATCTGCAACAAACTTGAAGACATTCCGCGGAAAAACCTAACGTTCCGTATTTCATACGATCCATGACCCAATGAGATCAATCATTTATTACCAACTCGACGCCCATTACCTTCCCAATGCTGTCCCAATTGTAGCGATTATTATTCGCGCATTTGGTATTCAAAACAGAATGTCATTACTCAATGCAGTCATTTTACTGTTCTGAAAAAGACTAAACTGCTTCAGAAACGTTACTACAGGCAATGGCACCGAAGAAATGGATCACTTCTGTCAGATCTTATCTATTTAATCTTAGTTATAACCTGTCCACTACCCATTACGGAACCGCATTATAATGATTGTTTACGGAAACACTTTGGCCCGATATTCACTTAATATTATAAAAATATGTATTTATATCACTGGTGAAGAAATAATACGATTATTATGCGACATTACTGAGATTCATCTGAGAGCACAGTAACACCTTAGATAACTGACTACTCTTTGACATGTTTCTCTGAACTGGATTACATGGTCTTACCAACACATTGTTCGTTTTTTTACTTGATGGAGCATTGAGAGAAAAAGGATTGATTAATACCAAGGAGAACACAGCACCTATTGTAAAAGTTTTTAGTGTCAAAATCTATATCATCACCTTAAAAAAATGGTAAATAATAACACCCTTCTAATTTCAACCGCAAAAATAGCGAAATTTTTTACAGGTTCAGAAGATTTGTCCTCTCACCTAGGGAAATAGGCTTGCTTGCTCTCTCGCGAGGCATCTCAGAGATCGCTCAGCCCATGGATGTCAGGTTCCTTGTTCGGACACCAGCTGGAGCGCTGAATACTCCCGGGGCTGGTATGGACAATGACAATAGGGCCTCATTTTGATTACTCTGGCACGATTATGTTTCATAAAAGCTAGGAAAATATTTAAAAACTACTAGAGTTAAAATCGTTTGGTATCGGAAGTGTTTTAGATTGTCATAGGAACAAACAGAAAATATATGCCGAAAGCACTTTGCTTCCTAACGGTAGAACGAAGAAGATTTCACCTGTAATTCACTGTTCAGTCTCGCTTAAAAACTGCGACAGCAATGTTTACACTATACATTTCCTGGCACTAAGTATTAAAATACGCATGTGAAAAAAGAAAATAAAATGTTTAGAAATTATTATTTGTGAATGGGTAGAAATCGTATGATAAGTTGGTTGATGAGCTATGCAATTCAAACAATACGCTTTGAAAAATGTTTTGTGACTTTGTCAAAATAAATTATTCAATGCAGTAAAATGCCTCGGCAAATTGATATACGAGTTGCCCATAGTGTCTCCAGGCATTTATAAAGCAAGCTGTGATATGAAATTTTAAATAAGTAGACACCAAGATTGACGATATGTTAAAATATAAGCAGTTTTCTCCTTGTGATTTTATATATGGTGTATATTGTGCCCCTGACATTGAAATATTAGTTCAAATTAACTATGAAAAATAGATTAATAATTCACTTGCCACTTTATTGTTTACTACTACCTCCCACTCCCAGTTTCACCCATGCTGGAGTCGTCCATATACTTTGGGGGGCAGATCTTCCTCGGACTTGGCAGGCAGTACAAGGAAAGGAGCCACTTCCTGCCTAACCTTTTTGTGTATAATACTTATTCACAGGTCATAGGGCTCAATCCTTGAAAGAAACCTTCGAGGTGATACCGCGGTTGGTTGGTTATTCGCTGTGAGAAAGGGTTGGAAATGTAATCGCATAACGATTTTGGCAAGGACTAGAGTATACAAAATTGTAAATTGTACAGTGAGAATATTGAAAATTAAAGGTTCAGCAAATGCAGAAGATTGTGTTCCGGATTTCAATCAGTAGTTTTAGGCTGGACAGACAGGGAGATGGCCTATTGTATGCACCACCGCCTCAGAATACCGCGAGTACGAATTCAACCTCAGGAACACAAAATTATTTGTGGATTTTATATTTTCCTCGTACAGGTAATGAGTTGAAAATAACCTTTTAGGCACTTTCAATCGCTTGAGGACATTTTGGGTCACCATCACTACTGCCGGTCCGTTTTGATTTTCTATATTATAAAATATAAGAAATTAGGTCCTCACAAATAATGAGTGATCAATACACATTTTATAATTGGCGCCAATATTTATAATGAACGACAGGAAATTTTGTAATGAAGAAGTGGGGAAACATCTGGAACTAGGCACGCGAGGGATATGGGGCAGGGCACGGTCTATATCCATCAGTCTAAGCCGCTCCTGCTCTACTGAAATGAGGTTTGCATCACGGCTCGGCCGCCAAATTCCATTGGGTTTTTTTCCTCGAGAAACCTACACATTTCTCAACCTTGTACTCTGTTGCGAACACGTTTGTTTTGATTCTCTCCTACTGAAGCAAGGAGTCAACAATCACTGCTCTAAATCTTAAGGTCCTCTGATTCAAACCCTTTCGATGTTTTCGTAGAACTATGACTGCTTAAATTCGCCGTCTCTTTTCAACATCTCCCATTAAACGACCCCGAAATTCTAAGGTTTCAAAGTTGATTGAAATGTTAAATGTAAGTCTTTTTCATTTTTTATGGAAAGATATTTTATTCCCAAATAAAAATTAGATAGCTGTTATGAATTTTTACTCCTCCAAGCTATAAAAAAAACATTCAATACAAATAATGCAACAAAGTATTGACTGACTCTGTTTATCTCGTAGTATGAAACTCGGTTCAGCTAAGCGAATTTAAATGTTTTGACATTAAAGCTTTTATATTTTTGGGCATGATTTTTTAGGATTTAAGCTTCACTACTATATTTATTTTACTAATAAACCGAGGCGGAAAAACTAATATGGAGAAAGATGTGTGGTGGAAGACGTAAGGCGAGCATATGGAAAGTTTACAAAGGAAGGATAATATTGATGCTCTGCATGGGAAGATGAAATATTTGTCAGGAAATAAGAAGGGAAAATACGTGCAAACAATCAAAGAAAAGTCAGGAAAATCATTCACTGAAACAACGAAGGGTCAAGAGGAAAGGCTTGTAATGTACGAGTACTCGTAGGAGTGCAGAGGAACTATATGGTAGTATGACATTATGCCAACAGCCTTACAAAGAGAATGTAATGCCGAAGAGGGTAGCTTAGGCCGAGGCATACTTGATGACGTGATAGATAAGGCATTGGGGGAAATGAAATCAATCAAGGCAGTGGGTGCAGACAACATTCCCACAGATATGCTTATTTGTTTCAGAAAACTTGGGAGAAAGAGTTTTTACGGACTAAATCGGAGCATTCATGATAGAGAAACTTGATCGGAAGGCTTTTGGCATAACAGTGTTAGTTTTTGATTCCATAAAATCAATTGGCAGCCATATATAAGGACTAAAAGAAAGTTTGATTTCGCACGCAGCTAAAGCTTTCGTTCATCAATAAGATGAAGGAAAGGGGGAAAAATGTTACTTAGCGGGTGATTAGTTTGGGTTCAGAAAGGCGAGAATTACGCGCCATGTCAAAACATTGAATTAGATGAATTTACTCGTTTCTTTGAGAAGGCATTCTATAGTGTGTATAGTGTGTGAAAAAAGTTTGCTTCTACATTAATGAATTATAATATTAAAATCGTAGAATGGTATCAAAAACGTGAAAACCCTTGTATCATAATACCACCGCAGACACCCTCTTGTTTGTAAGAGCGTACCCGTAAACTGGCTACGAGAATCTTCGTAATATACCACGTGTTCTACTTTGTGTACCACGGTACACAAGTGAGCTATTTTTCTCAAAATACTGCTTGGCTGGGTCCTTTCCGGATAGACCTCTCATTGTCGTCGGATTCCAGCGGGAAATACGCGTGACTAACTAATCGAATCCCGTCATTCCCGGGTTGTAAAATGAGGCGATGAGATTGAGTGGAATTAATTTGACAAGTAAAGACCTTAAAGGATGGATACAGGGATCACCGATGGTGTAGATAATTTCACAAGAGGTTGAAATTTTACAGCGCCTTATTTGTGATAGTTGGATTTTGACAAATTGCTAAACATGCAAGGGAAATAACGAAAATTGTTTGACTAAATAATTATGATATCGCATAATCATAAAACTCTCCTTGTGGCGTGAAACAGGTGAGAACGCGCCTGCTTGATGAGAGATTCTAATATAATATTATTTAGGAAAGTCATTACTTGCTCCTTGTACCCACAAGTTCACCTTTCTTCAATTGCGGAGATGGAAGTCCTTGTACTGGACGAGATGTGGTTGAACGGCATATAATATATATCGAAACCGCAAGTCGTAATGACCACTTATTTTATTCCATACAAAGCGTTCCAACGTCCAGGCGTCATCATATAGTACAAAGAAGTTTCAACTGTTTCATCTTTCTTCTTTGCGCCACTTTGTTCATTTATTTGTTTTAATGTACATGTAAGACAATAGTATTATATAAATTTTCTTACTCTTTAACGTTTGCATCCGGGGTGACTGCGCATGATTTATTTTTTGTCAGTTCTACAGACATTTCTCATATACTTTACACGTCGATAATTTCAATTTGGAGCGCGAATACTAGTTAAAAATTATGTCCCCCACATCCAGGAAGGAGTAAGCGTTTGACGCCCCACGCACGCTGAACTACCTCCGTCATGCGAGCTCCCCTCTGACGATTTCAAAGTCGGCGCCGAACAAGCTCGAGTGTGGAAAAAAATAAGCGTTTCCCCTCTCCCCCCAAAAGCCGACCGTCTCGCGGAAGGCGGGTTCTCTGACGACACGGCCGCGCCGCCGGTATCGTAATGAGGAAAGAGGTTCGGCGCATGCGCAGCAAAAGCAGCGCGCTACTTCAAGAACACGGACCCGCGCCGCCTACGACTCAGTGTGACTCTGCACTGTGACCCGCCTACTTCGAAGTGAGCAACTCTCTCGGACCGCGGTCGCTAAGGAGTTCCCGTTCCCCAACACCAGCGGCGAAAAGGGTGCGAATCGATCCCGAAGGAATTTCCTCTCTCCAAAGGTAAGTACTCTTTCAAAGATATTTAATTTTGCTCGGAATGTAACCCGTGGTGATAGTTAATTTTTTTAGGAACCGCTCGATTACCGGGAAGCTCGAAATTCTAGGAGATAAAGTGTCATTAAAATAAGTGAGACGATAGTAATCAAGGCAAAATATTAATTTAAGATCCTATGCATGCTGACTATCATTGTTTAAATAAAAATATGTTCCTACATCACATAAAACCGGTGGTAATGGAGTAGTAGTAGTATTTAGGGGAGGCGACCGACAGCTTAGGTCATTTACGCCTTTAGGGATGGACAGGAAAGGGTGAAGGGTGGAGAGAAACCCGGCGTCGGCATTAGCCTACTCTTTGCGAAAGGCGCTAAAGCCTTAAGCTTAAGGTCCCATCCGACGAACGGTGCACTCACTCTAAGTGCCCTCCACAAAGCACCTCATCAGTAGGGATCGAGATACCTCTGAAAAATATTCAACACCGGAATTTGAACCCAGGACCTCAGGGTGAGAAGCCAGTACGATAGCCACCGCATCGTAATGGAGTTTTTTTTCACGTTTGAAGAGTATATCAATAAACTGGTCCAGTTTAATTAACCCCAACTCTTTAAAGAGTGAAGAGGTAAATTATTGATAAAATTACATCAAATTATTTTTGGATAAGATATATGGTAGCTAATGATCATCATACTCTTATCTCTCGTAATGGAGGTTTTATTTATAAAAATATTATTTATCAAAGTTAACAGCGATAGGAAATTCATAAGGAGAGAGCTTTTATTAAAATTATTTTGAAATCTACTCGCATTGAAACAGGATTATGGGGAAAGATGAAAGAGGATTTAACAAAAATATTGAAACATAAATATCTTGATAACCTGCAGCTGAAGATGCACTCATACACGGATGAAGTCCGTAAACCGGTAAACGCGACATTTTCCAGATTTTTATTTTTTTTAAATACACTCAGAAACATCTTCCTTGCATATTGAATAAAACGTCAAACTATACTCTGCTGAACCATTTTACTTATCTCTCGGAGTTCAAAGTATCATGAACAGAAGAAGGTACATGGGCAGGCGCGAGCCCTTATAGGGGTACCCACCTGCCCTGAAAAGAGCTTTTCAGGGTAGGTGGGTACCACGGGAGCAGTTAGGAAGGGACCCGAAGGCGGTCACGGAGAAATCTGGCGTCAGCATAAGCCGACGTCTAAATAAAGGCACCGAGGGTTCAACGATTGAAGTGCGACATGCGGGGGAGGGAGAGAAGTGCGCTGCAGCGGGTCCTGCACGCAGGACCCGAGTAGGGATCCGGAAATTTCTGTGGAAATGCTCATCGCTTGTACTTGAACGCGGTCCTTTTTCAATTAGTTGCAAAAGTTGGAGTAAACAGGGTCATTTTAATTTAGTTCGCGATATTTTTCGTGCGTGCGACATAAATTTGTGGCTGATAAATACCATTGGTTACAAAGATCTATGTGTGTGTGTATGTATGTGTGTATGTATGTGTCTGTGTATATATATATATATATATATATATATATATATATATATATATATATATATATATATATATATACATACATACATACATACACACACGTATGTATGTGTATATATAGAATAGATCTATATGTGTGTGATTTATGTTTATATATATACACATGTTGGACTACTAACCGGATGACCCGGGTTCGATTCCCGGGCGAGGCACTCTGGGCACCTGCAACCCCACCCAAGCTATGTGATTTTTCGGGTACCAGGTCTTCCTGGGAAACCATAACCGGCACAGGGAAAGGAACTGGCCCCCCTACCCTTATGTGTGAATTTCACACTCCGTCGGGCTTATTACTGGGTGAACTCTACCATCACCTACCATACCGACCTTCGGGTTGATTATTGTTTATGGTTATATATATAAATCCCGGCGGTGTTGAATATTTTTCAGAGGTATCTCGATCCCTACTTGAGGTGCTTTGTGGAGGGCACTTTGAGTGAGTACGCCGTCCGTCGGATGGGACGTTAAACTGCGGACCCCTTGGCGCCTTTCGTAAAGAGCAGGCTAATGCCGACGCCGGGTTTCTCTCCACCCTTCATCCTTTCCTGTCCATCCCCTATGGCGCAAATGACCTTAGCTGTCGGTCGCCTCCCCTTAAAACTACTACTACTATATTTATTTATTTATTTATTTATTTAAACGGAAGACTAATTGGACCCCGTGCCAACTTTTACAAACTGCTTCCTTCGATCAAAAATTTTGTGAAACATTTTTTACGGCGAGTAATTCTCGAGCATTAACCAGTACATAGATGAAGTGCATAAATTATACATAAATAAAAAGAGAAAAAAATATCCTTGGGCCCTTTCTCGTAATTGTCTTGACCGTCGTTACCTTTCTCGTTGGCGCGTGAATAATTAGCGTCCCCTCCCCCCAGCCCTGACGTCAAGATTTTCGGAGTGGTCATTGAAATAATACCCTCCCACGCCCCTTCCATGTGAACGCTGTTGACATATTTCCCACGGCAGCGAAGGAAAATAAA